>NW_026990280.1:0-2875366 GCF_963921805.1 Phalacrocorax carbo | reverse complement strand
GCTGCCTTTGGGGATTCGCAAAGCCCAAGCCTGCCGGTGAAGCCGTTACTCACAGGAGTCGTTCCCCGTTGTGGCCATCGCTCCTCTCAGCAACGGAGGGGAAAGCTCTGGATGACAAAGGGTGTCAGGAGGCGCTCCAGAAAGAGAAGATAAGCACCAGTCCTGTCACCTGAGTGCAAAGGAAGGATTGTAGTCAAACAAAACGAGTTTAAAACGCCCCCTCAAACAAAACCCACAGAACAGCATCTGCCATCACACCTGTTTCAGTGGTACCTGTAACAGCCGCGGAGCTGCAGGCTGACGCCCTCACCGTCGCTGCCACAGGGCCACAGCTCCCAGCACTTTCAAAGGCCCATTTGAAAGACTCCAGTGCATGGCACCGCCTCTGAAGAGGACCTGCTGCCGGCCTGTTGCCACCGCTAGCAGCAGAGCCCGCCCTGGCTCTCTAGCCCACACTTCCCCCCTGTCTGCAGGAGCCACCGGCTTTCGGCTGCTGCTGCTGCTTCAACGGCTGCAGTTGCCGCGCTCCTTTTCTGTCACCCTTCCTACTGCATCGGTCAGGGTGGGCTTCTGGTGATTCTAGGCTGCCCCAATGCCTCCGACTACGCTGCCACCCGCCTACTTCCCTACACTGGGTTCTGGCATAGAAGTACTAGCAAATAGGAACTCTGCCCATAGCAGACATCTGGCCAGGCTAGAAAGGTGCAATAGCTCAGCCTAGGGCTCGGAAGGTATAGAACAGCCTCTACTTTTACCCTGGATCTACCTACTCTATGATCTGCCCTGCAAGTCAGATCAGAATTACCTTTGGGAGACGATGGAAGCTGGGCAGAAGCGGGCAGGAAACGAGGAATGCTTGGAAAAGAGGAGCCACGCGAGGAGCGAAGGCAGGAGCCGAGTCGTCCCGAAGGCCAGCTCAGCCCAACTGGCCTTCCCTGGCCCGCTCCTCAGGATCACAAGCCCTGGCCAGGTGAGCTCACAAGCGCCGGGCGGGTGCCGCATCACCGCCCCTTTGTGACACGGGGACGCAGGGGACGCGCTGCGGCCAGCAGCCGCCGCAGACCCGGCAGCTCACGTAGGCAGCCGCTGGCAGCCCCTGGGCTTCCCCGCACGCTGCCGGTGAAGGGCCGTTCATCCGCCGGCAGAGCTCCCGCCTCTTCTCTGAGCCCCACGGCCAGGCGAAGACAAGCCTGGCCAGGCCTGTGAGCGTTCCCGCTCACAGCTCCGGCTGGCACACTCAGGTTCCTAAGGCTTTCTTTTCCACTCCTCCCAGGTACAGGACTGTGTCCATGAGCCCTGCGTAGCAAACCACTCGCTCTCTTACACGGTCATTGCCAAGGAATTTTATCTGCCCCCCACCATACGGCCACAGGCCGACTCTAAACTAGCGCTACCAAGGAAATGCCCTCAGCGACTGCGCTGGGGTGACCCTTCTGGCTGCCAGCCCCCAGCCGGCTGCTCTCTCACCCCTGAGTTCCCGAGAAACATCTGTGGGCAGCTTTTTAGCATCTGGTTTAATGCCTTGGCCCGCTCCGAGGGTGCCGAGTATTGCTTCTGCCCTGACGAGCAGCTGGTTGTTATTCCTGCCCCACTTGAACCGGCCACTTTGGCCCTTGCCCCGCCTGCATCGTCTGCTTTTCCCCAGCCCTGCTCGAGGCAGTTAGTTTGACTCCTGCCAAGCTCAGGACCGTTACTTTGGCTCCTGCTCTGCTCCGAGAGGCTTTCCCTTTTCGTCCTCCACTTGGAACATCCAGTTTAGCCACAGCCTTGCTCAGCTGGCTTATTTTCATCAGGCACCTCTCACAATGGCTGGTATTTTCCCTCTTTTGCTTGGGGGGAGGCTCGTTTTGCCCCTTCTCCACACAGGCTCCCTCCCTGCATTTACTCCTGCCCTGCTCGGGTGGCCCTTTATGCCCCGGCCAAGGTGGGGTGCCTGGCTTTGCTCCTGCCCCGCTTGCAGCATTTAGGTTTGTCCCTGTCCTGCTCCTTTTGCCCCTGCCCCCACCCCGCTCCCAGCAGCCAGTTTGGCCCCTGCCACAGCAGGACTACCAGGGCTCCAGAACCCTTTCCCTGGCAGCAGCCACCGGCCGGGGGCTGTATTTAATGCTCACACCACAGCCTCGCCTTCCAGGACAAAGTCACCTTTGCTTCCAAGCCCCCTCTAGCACCGCTCCTCCAGCTGCCACCTGGCATTCAGAGGGGCAAAGTTACCTCACTGCCGGACTCATCACTGGCTCGGCGCTCCGGAGCTGCCAGCGCCCGACGCCACCCAGGGAAGCGGAGGGTCCTGGCAGCTGGATGCTGAGCGGGGTGTGCCCGCTCACCACTCAAACGCTTTAGCAATGGCTCTTGTGCTGGGGCAGCGTGGCATTTGTTACCCTTCACAAAGCACCACGGCGGGCGGGCGGGCTTGGCCGACCGTGGCTGAAGAACGCCTGTGCCCCAAGAGGCTCCGTTTACAGAAGGCATCTTGGCCGTAAGAGGAACTGGACAGAGTTTTTTTCTTATTGGACTTTTTACTACTCTTCTTCCCAAGATACCTGGTGAAAAACAAACAAACAAACAAAAGTTTTTAAATATATATATGTCAAATATATATATGTATTTCATTGTTGTTATTAGTAAAGGCCCAAGGAGCCTGACCAGAAGCAGCTACCAGGGCTTCCAGGCTCTAGAAAGCTCTGTCAGACCTGTGCAGATGGTGTTTGCCCTCATTAGACATCCCTGACGCTGGAAATGCCAACTTGCAAAGCTCTCTCCAGATCTGATACATTGCCCATCACTGAGGTAAATAACAATGCCTTGACTGAGAGAAACAAAAGCAGGAGTGCTCTAACTTTGCTGTCTTTTTTGACTCCAGAAGCTGTTGCAGCCATCCAAAGCTTCATGCTTTGGGACTGTCTGTCTTCTTCAAGACTAAATACTGTGGGGGTAGATTTCAGGCACGTGCTGGGCCACCTGAGGAGGATCTTCTTGGCCAAGAAGTTTTTCCACCTCTGTAGCTCTCTGCAAGCTCAGAGCACAGAAGGCGAGCCAACTAGTCCGTGATGCTCCTGCCAGGCACCACAAATTGTTCACTGGCACCACCGGAACCCAACAACTTTCACAGAATCATAGAATCATTAAGGTTGCAAAAGGTGTCAAGGATCATCAAGTCCAGCCATCAACCCAACACTACCACGTCTCATAAACCATGCCCTGAAGCGCCATGTCTACATGTCTTTGAAATGCGTCCAGGTGACTCCAGCACCCCTCTGGGCAGCCTCTTCCAATGCCTGACCACTCTTTCAGTAAAGAAGTTATTCCTAATAGCCAACCTAAACATCCCCTGACGCAGCTTGAGGCCATTTCCTCTTGCCCTATCACTACTAACTTGGGAGAAGAGACCAACACCCACCTCGCTACAACCTCCTTTCAGGTAGTTGTAGAGAGCGAGAAGGTCTTTGCTAAACACAGGCGTGAGCGTGCAGCCGAGGAGAGGACCGGCCTCTTGGCTGTCACTGCCTGCTGCTTTGCAGCATCCCAACGCTTCGCTCCAGCGCCTCAGGACCACCTCCAGTGCCGTGGGGACTGGGCACAGAGGAGTGATCCACAGCAGGGCAGCGGGGGGCGGTCTGCTCTTCAGCCCTCTTTCAAGACTCCTGCTTTCCACCTCTCTGGCCCGCTTCCAGGTGCTGCCCTTGATCCCGATGTGCTCACGGGAGGTGGTGGAGCAGCAGCGCCTGAAGTCACATAGTAGCTTCCAGGCTGCCTCATCTGCCTTATGTCTTCTCCCTCTTTGATGACCTCGCCTGCCGGCTGCAGCAGGGCTGCTGGCAACGTCCACCGTGGAAAGACAACACAGTTGTGCCTCGCCCTGCCAAGCAACAGGGTAGGGACAGCAGATGCTGACTACATTCCTCCAGGAAAACTCTCCTGCTCTCCTGCTGCCCCCAGCCTGCCCCCCTCCGATCCAGGTGTAAGGGACTGGGAGGGTCAATGTCTCAAAAACTGCTGTAAAGTGGGATGCAGCGACCTGCAGGTGGAACATTGATGGACACAGGGCGTGGGGGGCGTCAGAGGATGCGCAGTCCCAGGTTCTGCTGGGCCTCACAGAGCAACTTGCTGAGGTCACGCAGAGTTTATTTCAGGAAGGCACTTATGACCACCCAAAGACCCCTCGCAACCACCCCTCACAATGGCGGCTGCGCAGAAGGTCGTGAGACTCCTGCAACGAGAACCATATAAGCTCACCGGAGGCATAACTGAAGGCGGGTCTCAGACTATAAAAGACACTACGACAAAGAGACTGGCACATGCCCACCACTGGAGGATCGTCACGTCTGTCGTCATCGGCACCTGGGTGGTGATATCTCCCTATCTTTCCCTATCCCTTCTCCCCTCCTCTCTCCTGCCCGCTGCTTCTCCTCTTTGGCTTTTCCAAATATTCTTAATAAGAACCCCCACCCTCAATGCTTTTCTGTGTTTTCAAGTTCAAGCTGCCTTTTCATGTTCAAGTTACTTCCACGTCGAAATTAAATGTTTAATTGATCATTTGGTGGTGTTTCACCTTAATTTAGTCCAAGGGGATCATTAGGACCTTGGTCGCTCTCCCTCCTCCTCTCAGGTGGGGATGCGACAGTGCCTAGAGCACGAGTCCTGTAAGCAGCAGCTGAGGGAACTGGGGTTGTTTAGTCTCGAGAAAAGGAGGCTGAGGGGCAAGGGATAGGACGAGAGGAAATGGCCTCAAGCTGCGCCAGGGGAGGTTTAGATTGGCTATCAGGAAAAATTCCTTCACCAAAAGGGTTGCCAAGCACCGGGACAGGCTGCCCGGGGCAGCGGCTGAGTCTCCATCCCTGGAGGGATTTGAGAGACGTGTAGATGTGGCGCTTTGGGACCTGGTTTAGTGGTGGGCTGGCAGTGTTGGGTTTACGGTTGGGCTCGATGATCTTAAAGCTCCTTTCCAACCTAAATAATTCTATGATTCTGTAAAGGAGGTGCTTGTGTCGCTGGGATGGCATTTGAATGAGCCGTTGGTGCTGCTGCTGTTGGTACCCAAGGTGGGCACATGTTTGCAGGAGCTGGGGGATATCAGGGAGGGGCGACAGTGCACCCAGCAGGGGCAGGCTGACCAGGCCAAGAGGGAGCGCGTGGGGTGGTGGGGGATACAGGGGAGGTGGAGGCACAGGCACAGAGGCTGGTGCTGGTAGAGCTGGGGCCTGAGTCCTTTGGGCACCTTTGCTGTGTGGGCGTCCTCGATTTGATCCTCTAAGGAAACCCCCAAAATGTGTCACTGTTTGTTACGCTCTGCCCTGATTTTAGAGAGGAAAGCAGGTGAAGTGGGAGCGTGGTGGCGAGCACTTCTTGTTATCAACTTACGCATCTTTCTCCCTGCTTTCTGTTCATTTGAGACTCTGCTCATTTCTTCATCCTCATCCTTGCCTCCCACATCCTCCCCTCCAAGAGTTCCCTCAGCCTCCTCTCCTTATACTCAGCTTTGCCACTGGGGATGGAGGGTGCCCGTGCCTAAAAGAGACCCCCACCCCCCTCGTGCCAAGCGCCCACCGCTCCGCTGCCACTCCCTGATACACGGGATGCTTCACACTTCTGATCTTCAAAGTACGGCGCAGATATTAACCTACCTTCTCTCAAACTGCTTTTGACTCCGGCCATATACGGTTCCTACGCTCCTGCCTCACAACGATGTATGGGGCCCGTTCTCGTCCCTGAATTGGTCTTTTCTTGCTTCCTGAATTTGAGATTTTAGACAATCTGTGGGATGGCTCCTGGGTTTTGTTTTGCTTTACCCTTAAGGTTTCATAAACACAAAGCACCCTTACACTCTGTCTGTAACAAAGATGTGCCAAGAGGAAGGACTACCTTGACACTGCAATAATAGATAAAACAGACTCCTCTCTCTCCACCCGAGAGAAAGCAGCTGGGCTCTCTGGGGTGACTAAACTGAAGACATTCAAAACTGTCAGAAAATGACAGCGTTGACTTTTGCAACAATTTGCTCAATCAGTATCAACTGAGTTGTTAAAAAAAGAATGTTGGAGGCTGATTTCTGTTGGGAAATCAATTTCTTCAGCCCTGTTCAGCCAGTAATCAAAAGGCTGGCTTTCCATCTGATCCTTTAGTTATATTCAATTTTTATGTCTAATTATGGTTTCCTCAAGAAGGGTTCATTGTTCAGAGTCCTCTTTTTCAGAAGCAAACAAGAAACTGGGGAAGCTCCCCCTTGGAGGCTGGCATTATATGGCCTGGCATTGCCCAGTGCTGAGACACAACCGTTCATAAACTGTTAATGAGCTCCTGTAATTTTTTAGGAATCAGTCGTACGGCCTGCAGGCAAGAGTCAAATTTGGCAGCTAACATGAGGGCGAGACAATGAAGAAATATTCAAAGGAGAAGCTTTTGTGCATCCTTGTTTAAAAAAAACCTTGAGTAAGTTTGATTTTGCTCTTTACGGTCCAACAATAATGGGCAAGCTTCCCAGGGATTTATTCCTACCACACCATGACCCACGTTCTGCTTTGAAATGCACACAGAAATGTGTGTCTTCAGAAACAAAACAAAAACCAAAGCACAAACCCCACACTTAAGACCAGGAGCTGAGTTGGCTTTCAGAAGAAAGCTAATGGTGCCTCCAACACCAGAAGCACCTGAGGCTGCAGTGCTTTTCCAGGGGGAGAGAGGGGCTTGTCCAGAGAGAGGCAAGGCTTCCACCCTCCCTACGCCCACCCACAGCCCAAAGCAGGTACACGCAGAGCAAACGAGAAGGGGATGGGTTTGCTTTGCCTTTCATTGACTTGAATTCCTTCTGACTAAAGCTAAGCCTTCCCTCCCACTCCAGGACTATTGCTTTCCTTGGATGTGCGTTTGGTTTTGGGTTTGGTTTTGGGGTTTTTTTGTGTGTGTGTGGTTTGGGGATTTTGTTTGTTTGTTTGTTTTTGAGGCATCTCTCTTGGCTTCCGGTAAGACATTAGTCAGAAATGTAATGCAGACATGCCAGGGAACACACCAGGCTAAAGAAATGTTCGCTTTATTGATGGACACGTGATTGCTGTTTGTAAACATGCTAGCAAACTAAGAGAAAACGAACTGTTTTCAAGAAATAACAACCCATCTGAATTAGATCAGATACTCTAAAGGTGGTTTACATCAAAGCATTCCATTAACCCCCAGGGTCACTGGGCCAGCTCAACTCACTCGAAGTCACAGTGAGAAACATTCATGTCCAAAAAGGAATTTGACCCAATCACTGTTAGAATTACGGATGTCAGGTTTCGAGCTACATACAAAAAGTTATCAATTTTAGGTTGATTGTACACCATTCCACGGGAATCAGAGGCTGTATTCTTCACAGACACAGACCCTGAGCTCATGAATCTCTAGGTTTGCAGGGATGAATGTCACGGGCTCCTGACAGATGTTCTGCAGAAGACCTTTATTGTCAGCTTTTCCCTGCTTATGTATCTTTTCGACACATTCCTCACGTGATCAGGTGCACAATTTCTGTTATTCGTCAGCGAGCTCTTGCCACGTTGGTCATTGGTGCCAAAATTGGTGTGCACGTTCTGAGTACGTAAGTGAGGGCATTTATAGCATATACATTTGTTTGGTTCTGGTGATGGCAGCAGCGGTGAAAGCAAGGGGTTTGGTTCCCACTGCTTGAACTTTGCGGAGGCGTTGAGAGCATGCCTACGGTTTTTCCTGGCTCATGGATGCTGTGAAATCCAGAGTATGATGTGGACAAGGAAACCTAGATTTCCTGAAGGACGGTGTTCTGCAACGTGATTTTAAAGGATCTGACCATGAATGCCACTGTGTTGTTCATTTGATGACATCCAAGCATGAAGGGTGGAGCCTGAGAGATGTATTCATAAGGCTTTTACCCATCAGTCACCTGCTGGAGCCCAGCTCCAGGCAGTCACCACCAGCAGATCCAGCTCCCCTCCGGCCACTGCGCAACAGGCGCACTGTGTGAGTGGGCTCAGCACACGCAGCTGGTGGTGTCACCCTGGTCGCTTTCAGCATGGCTGTCTGCCTCCTAGGGAAGAGAAGCAGCACAGCTGGTGTTCATTGAGCTCCCATTTTGGAATTTTCCTTGGAGAAAGTGCCAAATGAGGCTGGACACTGAAAAAGCTACAAGAGACGAGACACTGGTGGGTCAGTGTGATGCACATCGTGGCACTGCTGCCTGTGGGGACGTGCTGGACTCTCCAGCACTGTGAACACAGGTTGCTGAGTTTTCAAATGAGTTCTGCAGGCATTTAATGAAGAGGAAGGCTGTGGCTGATAACGCTCATAGGGGTAAGGAGGTGGCTGGCCAGGCGGCCATCCCACACTAAAAGGCAACCACCTGTCTTTATGAGCCCCTACGCTCCTGCAGGAGAGCTGCACTGGTAGCCAGTGCACCCGAAGACCATGCTTTCCTCTCTGCAAAGGGCTGCGCAAGGCAAATGCAGGAATGCAGTCCCTTAAATTGAGGCCTGTCATTTGAGAAGGACGCGAAGGTACTTTAATGTGTCCAGGGGAGGGCAGTAAAGCTGGTGGCAGGGCTGGAAGGCACGTCCTGTGAGGGGGGGCTGAGGACTCTGGCTTTGTCTCGTTTGAAGAGAAGGGGGCTGAGGGGGGACCTCATTGCTCTCTGCAGCTTCCTGAGGAGGGGATGTGGGGAGGGAGGGGCTGGTCTCTTCTCCCTGGGATCCAGGGACAGGAGTCATGGGAACAGTTTGAAGTTCTTCCCATGTTCTGCAGGCATTTAGTAAATTTAGAGGTTGCACTTGATCAGGCTGCCTCCAATCTTGCTGTCACCGATTAGCTCACTTGGTGACCATCAGGTCCCATCTTGCACCCCTAACCTCCACGTGCTCCGTGAGTCTCCTGGAGTGCCTACAGATCACCATGCTGCTTTTCCAGCAGATGTCGGGCTAGTTGAAGTCCCCCAGCAGGACAAGAGCCTGCCTGCGAGCGTGATGCCTCCTGTAGTTGCAGTAACAAGGCTCGGGCAATAGGCTCCCCTCGATCGGGCAGCCTTTGTTGCCTCAGTCTCTAATTCTCATCCATAAGCTTTCAACCTGCCCGTGGCTGTTCTTCAGACACAGCTCCTCACAATCTAGCCATTTCTTGATGCAGAGGGCAACGCCTCCGCCTCTTCTTCCTCACCTGTCCCTTCTGAACAGCCTGTAGCCATCGGTAGCCGCGCTCCGGTCAGGGGACTCATCCCAGCCAGTTCAGTAATGGCAACTGGGCCGCTCCTTTCTAGCAGCTCGGTGGCTTCCAACTCCTCCTGTTTGTTGCCCGTGCTGCGTGCACTGGCGTAGAGGCACTTCAGCTGGGCTGGTGGCCGTGCCACCTTCTTAGAGGAACAGCCCTTAGCTCCTTTGAGGTAGTTCACTGGTGTCTCCCGGTTGGCTCTTATTACCTCAGGAGCCCTCACTCCTCTCTGTAAGACCGAGAGAAACACAGGGAAAGTGAGCACAGCCTCTCTTCTTTAAAAGAGAAGGGGGAGGGAGATTTCCTAGAAAAATTCATGTCAAAATGAAACCTAACATCCCGCATGCTGTCACCTTGCTAAAGAGAGCAGAAATGAGTATCAAGTGATCTGCAGCTCTGGCTGAAGCTTCACCTTTTGCAAAGGAAGTTGAAAACATTCAGAAAACTCCTCTCTTATTTCTTGCATGGTCAAACTCTACAGAAATCAGCAGCACCACTTCGGGCTGGGTTTGCTTATGGCGACAACTTTATTGTTTTGATCGTAAATGTCAGGTTTGATGGTCAGCATTCTTCTGAGAACGTTCGCCTGCAGCCTTTGCTGGTCGGTCGCAGGTTGCGATGGCAAGCTCAGGCACAAGTACTCAAGGCATCTCTCCATAAGCCACACACCTGAAACGCCTGGCAAAGGGTGAGGCAACATTTCCTGGTGATGCTGCAAACATTTCTTACTTTTTCGTCCTCCCCTCCCGAGTCCTCTTTGGATTTCTCTTCCTTCTTCACTTCCTTGCGTTTCTTTTTCAATTTTACATCACCAGAATGCTCGCTTGTGCCCTTCTGCACCTTCTTTTGGGAGCACTTCCATGCTGCTCTGCAGAGGAGCGTTTCCTCTTTCTGTCTGCTGGGTTCTCACTTGCCTGGCGAGAGCCTGCAGCCCCTGGGTGAACTGGCACTGGTGGGAGCACAGGTGGTTCAAGCAAGTATTTCCCAGGCTGCTGGTCACCTACTGAAGCAGGGTGTGGGCCTGCTCTGCGGCCGCTCGCGCCGTGCACACCTTCCCCTCCTGAGCTTCTGCTCTCAGCAGGGCCTTTTCTCTTCCCATGGGAAGAGCTGTGCAGGTCACCGCTGCCGTGCGCCAGCTGACGGCGAGTGCGCTTCTGCATTTCCACAGAGCAAGTGCCCCTCCGCTTGGGAGGCAGCCGATCTGGTTGGCATCCGTTCAGCTTCTCCCGCAGGTCACCACTGCTGTGCGCCAGCTGACGGCGAGCACGCTTCTGCATTTCCACAGAGCAAGTGCCCCTCCGCTTGGGAGGCAGCCGATCTGGTTGGCATCCGTTCAGCTTCTCCCGCAGGTCACCACTGCTGTGCGCCAGCTGACGGCGAGCACGCTTCTGCATTTCCACAGAGCAAGTGCCCCTCCGCTTGGGAGGCGGCCGCTCTGGTCGGCTTCCATTCAGCTTCTCCCCCTCCTCAGTGTCAGACCGCACTCTCTTCCTGCCACGGTGCTGAAGGGCAGTTCCTGCTGAGCCCTGTGTTTTTCTCACCCATTGGATCCTCTGCATATTTCCTCTACCTTCTTGATTTCTCAGTCCCACCATGCCTCCAGAAAATGGACTCTTCGGCACCTGACCAAGCCTCACCACAGAAGTGCTCTTTGTCTCTTGCTGTCCAGCGCCTGCTTGAGGGGTCAAATCATGGTGCCTGGAGAAACAAGAGTCACCTTAGTCTCGGGCTGTTTTTGCAGCCTCCTCATGGCTTCAGTCTCCTCCTATCATTTTCCAGCAGCACTTGATATGGCATGCAGGAGCCTGAACCAGCACTAGAAGCCAGGCATTAAGTCATGGTCTTCCAGCCACGTCTGTCCCTTTCAGAGCAGCAGTAACTCATCATTACACCCTCTCGGACCTCCATTTTGCCTCCTGTCGCAGCTAGCCAGTCTCAGAGAGCAGGCAGCTGGCGATTTACACACGCGCAACAGCTTGGTGCAGTGACAAGCAAGAAGAGAGAAGGAAGGACCTGGCAAACTGCACGACAGACAGAACTCAACCGGACAAACAGTCATGCTCTCCTAGGACAGAAAGCAAAACCCACGGGAGGCCAACAGCAACAACAAGGTCAGTCACAGGAGAGGCAGCGTATTCCAAACACCCTTTCACACTTGTTCTTACCTGGCATAGAAGAGCAAATATGCGCGCTGGCGCAGAACCGTCTTGATGTTACACAGCCGCACAGAGGCATCGTTCATCTTGTACCACTGTCCATTGCCGCCCTGCAACGAAAGGCAACGCTATCTTTAGGGGAACGGCAGGGTTTTGAAAAGAAAAACACAGGCAGGGCACCACGGAAGGACACACAATACACCACCACAAATCACAACATTGACTTTTACCTTTACGAAGCAGTAATAGTGTCCTGCCTGACAGCTGGAACCTTGATGCACCAGGACAGCGTACAAGGAATAGAGGAGCGGTTCTCCAGGTGCTTCAGACGTGTATGCGCCAAGGTCCAAACATTCCGGATACTCCACATCCTAAAGAGAGTCCAAGAAGACTCAGACATTATCCCGAGAGCCTATAGGAAACAGCCTGAGAAAACCTTCTCCCCAAACACAGGCTAGAGGTCTAGAAATAGATCTTCTCGCTCCATCAAAAGCAGGTGTTGCCATTTCACCACTGAAGTGGCAGAAAACTCTGCTCGGCCAAACCGGCTCTCGATGAGCACAGTAGGAACTTATCTTCACACCGGAACCTTCCTCTTACCACACGGGAAAGAGCAAGGCATAGCTCTTGCATTGTTTGTTCTCAGGTGGTGCATTCCATAGCCATTTTGTGCAGATGCTAGCAACGTCCAGAGAAAAGGATCCTGCTTGGGGAAAGGTCTCCTTCCAAGCAGACAAAGTCCCAGCGCACTCACAGACATACCTTGCTAATCTTGCTGCCGGAGAAAGGATCAAACCTCTTCAAGCACACTGTCAGGACATTGGAGGAACGATGTATTGTAAGCCTCTTGGACGCAGCGACCAGCTCTTCACACCTTGAAGACAAGCACAGACCCGACTGTTGCAACCTATCTTCTCCCTGCTCCACCCTCCTCCAGGTAGGCTTGAGTTACGGCTTGCTTTGCCCAGCTGTCGATGCCCGTGTTTGCATCGCAGAGCCCTTCAGCCCGTAGGCTCTCCCTGAAGGTAGCTTCGGGCTAGGCTGCCTCACTCTGGAGAGCAGCAGGCAACAGTCTTTACATGACAAGAACTAGCCACGACACTGCTCAGAGAGCCAGCAGGGCTGCTACGGCTCCGAGGACTAAGGCCTCCCGCACAGAGACCCAAGCACCCAAAAAGCCTTCGAAATGAAACTGTTGACTGCTTTCTTGAGGAAGCCGCCATTGTCAAATCCCTCTGCAGAGCTCCTCCCGGCTTCGGCTCACCACCGCACAGGGGACGTGTCTTTTCCCTTCTGGCCACAGGGCTCGTTCAGTGGGCAGCTTCAGAGCGAGGAAGGCTGACCACCTCCAGGGCAGGCAATGCCAGGAATAAAATTATCATCAAAGCTTTCCAAACATTCAGGCCAAAGGGGAAAAAAATACCCATCTTAGAAACAAATGCATTCTATTCCAAATTCTGGACGGTGCGGGTGGAACAGTTGTACGGGGAAGGAAACAAAAAATAGAAAAAACTCCAAGCTGGCTCATGAGTGGGTTTCCCAGATAAGTCAAACCATAGCCAGTGCTCCCAGAGGTGTAATCCCGTAAGCCAGGATCTGCTGGGAAGCTGTCATTAGGCATGATCTTACTTGCTACATCTATAGCCATTTTCACCACCCAGCAGCTCAGGTCTGACAAAGCCTTCCAGAGCTTGAGTGACAGAGGAGCATTCCTGGATGAGAAAGAAAGGAGAGAGCGCTAAGCTCCTGGAAACGCAGCGTCCCAAGAAATAGCTCCCCGTGGCGTACCAGCATCTTCCCAACAAACAGCTACCCCTGGGGGGCACCAGAGTTGCCTGCGGTACGCGTGGTCAAAAATAACAAAAGCAATGAGACAGGTATTGCGGGAGCCCGGAGCAGGGCGGTGTGACAGCGTCGCCTTGGCTGTAGGTACCACCCGTACTCTTTGCCCAGCTGAAACCCAGCACACGGCACAGGGAGGCCATTGACAGGGCTTCCACAGAAAGCGCACGGAAGTCCAGGTCCCTTCCCACCCAACAACAAGCTCTTGCGTGGTAACGGCGCACAGGTTGAAGTCAACAGCCTTTACTGGAGATAACCTGGGCCCCCTGCAGGGGCCTTGAACTAATTTGCACCCCAATATCCAAACGTCTCACCTGGATATCCAAAGGAACATCCAGGAAGGGCTCGTAGGAATCGGAGACTGCTTGGCAGCTCAAGCACGTGACTAGAAGGCAAATCAAAACGCTCAGCGACAGGGGAGATCAACGGTGCCGGTTTATGCTCTTCCTACCGACTACACCAGTCACATGAACAGCCGTTTCTCACAGGCAGGCAGAAGGGCACAGACAATTCCAGGAGAGCGACAGTTGTGGAAAAGTACCTCTGGATCTCAGAAAGCCCCCAAAGATTTGATGGACAACGGTGGTGGTTTCAGAAGAGATGTCCCAGCTGGAAATAAATGGTAAGGCGGCAGAGAGTTATCTCCTCCAGGAGTTTTACTTGGCCTGAAAACCCTGGGCACAGGTTTTCCTTGACGGGGTTACGTGAAGGAGTGCGAAGGGCTTCGGAACACTGGAGAGGCAATTTGCTTACTCGCTGCTGCCACTCAGACAAGCCCTCTGCATGGCATCGACCGTGTAGCGTAAGAACTCGTGGGCGTCCTCCTGCACGCCAAGCTGGAAATGTTCTCCTATGCCTACGAAAGAAGCAGCTCGTAGTTGTCTCGTACCAGAAGAGAAGGGAACGTGTCAAGGCACCTGAAGCGACTTACGTGTGAGAACACTGACGACAGCCGTAGGCTGGATGGCGCTGTCTGAGGAACGCAGGACGATGTTAACGTGCTCTTCCATTGTGCACATCATGCAGAAGCCTTGCTGACGACCTGAAGAGGGAGGGAGGGAGGGAGAGAGGGAAGCTTCTCAGGTTAGCAAAATACCCGTAGCAATGGGAAACCTAATGGAGATCTTGAAGTTACAAGGACAGTCTCCGCTCCTCCTCTCCCAAGGTGCCAAGGTCCCAACAAGCCCGGGACACATTAGTGCGTAGAGAACTTCCTTCAGAGGGCAGCTTAACTGACCAAGGTTTTCTGTGCAGTAAGCAAGGAGGGTTGAACTTGCAGGAACAGGGATCAAGACCCGGGGCTAGAAAGAGCTGCCTTTCTGAAGATGAACACAGTTAGATATGACAAGCGGCTTCTAGGCGTGAGTGTTCGAAGAACACCGCCCTGGGGGGCTGAGAAAGAAGGGCTGCTGTCCTCCTAAACCAAATTCCAGACTCTGGGAACCCTGGGGAAGTGCCCAACAGATTGACAAGGAGATGTTCTTCAAAGGACTCACACGACTGGCTGTGCTCCCGAGAGAGCAGGTAGTTGGCCAGAGGGGGTGTGTACGTCAGGCACTGCAGGACGGAGTTGAGGAAGCACGTGTTGCCCAGGTTGTCGAGCCCCGCTCCAACTCTCTGTTGTTGCTGCCAGGCCATGCGAATCTTCTCTGGGGGAAACAGGATCCTTTGTGGAGGAGCCGCTCCCTCGGAAACGGCTGCAGGGAAATGACATTTGAAAAGAGATGAGAAGAAATTGCTGCACGAAAGCCTATTTTAGCAGTCGAGTTCTGTACAGGAGCACCCAGGATGACCAGCTCTAACCTCCAACACAGAAACATTGGGGGAAGCCTAACACTGCCCTTGAAATTTGCTGGTCAAGAAACACTTTTGGAAAACAGTCTGTTCCCACGCTTCCTTTGGCCAAAGTGCAGCAAACCCACAGTCTGATTGCTGTGCCTCGGGCTACCTTCCTTTCTCTCTAGGGTCCTCAGTTGGATTAGCAGGCCAAGCCTTCCCTTTTCCTGAGTGTAACTTGACAAAACCAAGCAAGGACCTAGCACAGAAGGGACCCCTACTGCTGTCAGACCTTTCTACGAGCAATGACATCTTTCAAAGGCTTGTGCAGAGTGGCAGAGGAGTGACAAAACATGTTTTCTGCTGTCTAAGCCAAAACCCCTGGGTGGGTCTGGCTGCTACCAGGAAACGCCCCAGGATTCACTCCTCCAGGTGGTCAGCACGTCAGCATTCAGGGAAGGGGCACCAGCCGCGCCCGCTGCCTTTGGGGATTCGCAAAGCCCAAGCCTGCCGGTGAAGCCGTTACTCACAGGAGTCGTTCCCCGTTGTGGCCATCGCTCCTCTCAGCAACGGAGGGGAAAGCTCTGGATGACAAAGGGTGTCAGGAGGCGCTCCAGAAAGAGAAGATAAGCACCAGTCCTGTCACCTGAGTGCAAAGGAAGGATTGTAGTCAAACAAAACGAGTTTAAAACGCCCCCTCAAACAAAACCCACAGAACAGCATCTGCCATCACAACTCTTTCAGTGGTACCTGTAACAGCCGCGGAGCTGCAGGCTGACGCCCTCACCGTCGCTGCCACAGGGCCACAGCTCCCAGCACTTTCAAAGGCCCATTTGAAAGACTCCAGTGCATGGCACCGCCTCTGAAGAGGACCTGCTGCCGGCCTGTTGCCACCGCTAGCAGCAGAGCCCGCCCTGGCTCTCTAGCCCACACTTCCCCCCTGTCTGCAGGAGCCACCGGCTTTTGGCTGCTGCTGCTGCTTCAACGGCTGCAGTTGCCGCACTCCTTTTCTGTCACCCTTCCTACTGCATCGGTCAGGGTGGGCTTCTGGTGATTCTAGGCTGCCCCAATGCCTCCGACTACGCTGCCACCCGCCTACTCCCCTACACTGGGTTCTGGCATAGAAGTACTAGCAAATAGGAACTCTGCCCATAGCAGACATCTGGCCAGGCTAGAAAGGTGCAATAGCTCAGCCTAGGGCTCGGAAGGTATAGAACAGCCTCTACTTTTACCCTGGATCTACCTACTCTATGATCTGCCCTGCAAGTCAGATCAGAATTACCTTTGGGAGACGATGGAAGCTGGGCAGAAGCGGGCAGGAAACGAGGAATGCTTGGAAAAGAGGAGCCACGCGAGGAGCGAAGGCAGGAGCCGAGTTGTCCCGAAGGCCAGCTCAGCCCAACTGGCCTTCCCTGGCCCGCTCCTCAGGATCACAAGCCCTGGCCAGGTGAGCTCACAAGCGCCGGGCGGGTGCCGCATCACCGCCCCTTTGTGACACGGGGACGCAGGGGACGCGCTGCGGCCAGCAGCCGCCGCAGACCCGGCAGCTCACGTAGGCAGCCGCTGGCAGCCCCTGGGCTTCCCCGCACGCTGCCGGTGAAGGGCCGTTCATCCGCCGGCAGAGCTCCCGCCTCTTCTCTGAGCCCCACGGCCAGGCGAAGACAAGCCTGGCCAGGCCTGTGAGCGTTCCCGCTCACAGCTCCGGCTGGCACACTCAGGTTCCTAAGGCTTTCTTTTCCACTCCTCCCAGGTACAGGACTGTGTCCATGAGCCCTGCGTAGCAAACCACTCGCTCTCTTACACGGTCATTGCCAAGGAATTTTATCTGCCCCCCACCATACGGCCACAGGCCGACTCTAAACTAGCGCTACCAAGGAAATGCCCTCAGCGACTGCGCTGGGGTGACCCTTCTGGCTGCCAGCCCCCAGCCGGCTGCTCTCTCACCCCTGAGTTCCCGAGAAACATCTGTGGGCAGCTTTTTAGCATCTGGTTTAATGCCTTGGCCCGCTCCGAGGGTGCCGAGTATTGCTTCTGCCCTGACGAGCAGCTGGTTGTTATTCCTGCCCCACTTGAACCGGCCACTTTGGCCCTTGCCCTGCCTGCATCGTCTGCTTTTCCCCAGGCCTGCTCGGGGCAGTTAGTTTGACTCCTGCCAAGCTCAGGACCGTTACTTTGGCTCCTGCTCTGCTCCGAGAGGCTTTCCCTTTTCGTCCTCCACTTGGAACATCCAGTTTAGCCACAGCCTTGCTCAGCTGGCTTATTTTCATCAGGCACCTCTCACAATGGCTGGTATTTTCCCTCTTTTGCTTGGGGGGAGGCTCGTTTTGCCCCTTCTCCACACAGGCTCCCTCCCTGCATTTACTCCTGCCCTGCTCGGGTGGCCCTTTATGCCCTGGCCAAGGTGGGGTGCCTGGCTTTGCTCCTGCCCCGCTTGCAGCATTTAGGTTTGTCCCTGTCCTGCTCCTTTTGCCCCTGCCCCCACCCCGCTCCCAGCAGCCAGTTTGGCCCCTGCCACAGCAGGACTACCAGGGCTCCAGAACCCTTTCCCTGGCAGCAGCCACCGGCCGGGGGCTGTATTTAATGCTCACACCACAGCCTCGCCTTCCAGGACAAAGTCACCTTCGCTTCCAAGCCCCCTCTAGCACCGCTCCTCCAGCTGCCACCTGGCATTCAGAGGGGCAAAGTTACCTCACTGCCGGACTCATCACTGGCTCGGCGCTCCGGAGCTGCCAGCGCCCGACGCCACCCAGGGAAGCGGAGGGTCCTGGCAGCTGGATGCTGAGCGGGGTGTGCCCGCTCACCACTCAAACGCTTTAGCAATGGCTCTTGTGCTGGGGCAGCGTGGCATTTGTTACCCTTCACAAAGCGCCACGGCGGGCGGGCGGGCTTGGCCGACCGTGGCTGAAGAACGCCTGTGCCCCAAGAGGCTCCGTTTACGGAAGGCATCTTGGCCGTAAGAGGACATAGACAGAGTTTTTTCTTATTGGACTTTTTACTGTTATTCTTCCCAAGATGCCTGGTGGAAAACAAAAAGAAAAAAATAATTTTTAAAAAAATATATTTCAAATATATCTATATATTTCATTGTTGTTATTACTAAAGGCACAAGGAGCCTGACCAGGGCTTCCAGGCTCTAGAAAGCTCTGTCAGACCTGTGCAGATGGTGTCTGCCCTCATTAGGCATTCCTGACATTGGAAATGCCAACTTGCAAAGCTCTCTCCAGATCTGATACATTGCCCATCACTGAGGTAAAGAACAATGCTTTGACTGAGAGAAACAAAACCAGGAGTGCTCTAACTCTGCTGTCTTTTTTGACTCCAGAAGCTGTTGCAGCCATCCAAAGCTTCATGCTTTGGGACTGTCTGTCTTCTTCAAGAATAAATACTGTGGGGGTAGATTTCAGGCACGTGCTGGGCCACCTGAGGAGGATCTTCTTGGCCAAGAAGTTTTTCCACCTCTGTAGCTCTCTGCAAGTTCAGAGCACAGAGGGAGACCCAACTAGTCTGTGATGCTCCTGCCAGGCACCACAAATTGTTCACTGGCACCACCAGAACCCAACAACTTTCATAGAATCACAGAATCATTAAGGTTGGAAAAGATGTCAAGGCTCATCAAGTGCAACCATCAACCCAACACTACCATGTCTCCTAAATCATGCCCTCAAGTGCCACGTCTACATGTCTTTTAAACACCTGCAGGAATGGTGACGCCACCACCTCTCTGGGCAGCCTCTTCCAATGCCTGGCCACTCTTGCAGTAGAGACATTTTTCCCAGTATCCCATCTAAACCTCCCCCGATGCAGCTTGAGGCCGTTTCCTCTATCACTAGTGACCTGGGAGAAGAGACCAACCCCCACCTCACTGCAGCCTCCTTTCAGGCAGTTGCAGAGAGCGAGAAGGTCTTTGCTAAACACAGGCGTGACCGTGCAGCCGAGGAGAGGACCGGCCTCTTGGCTGTCACTGCCTGCTGCTTGGCAGCATCCCAGTGCTTCACTCCAGCGCCTCAGGACCACCTCCAGTGCCGTGAGGACTGGGCACAGAGGAGTGATCCACAGCAGGGCAGCGGGGGGGGCTGCTCTTCAGCCCGCTTTCAAGACTCCTGCTTTCCACCTCTTTGGTCTGGTTCCCAGGCACCGCTTTTGATCTTGATGTGCTCACAGGAGATGGAGCAGCAGCGCCTGAAGTCACATAGTAGCTTCCAGGCTGCCTCATCTGCCTTATGTCTTCTCCCTCTTTGATGACCTCGCCTGCCGGCTGCAGCAGGGCTGCTGGCAACGTCCACCGTGGAAAGACAACACAGTTGTGCCTCGCCCTGCCAAGCGACAGGGTAGGGACAGCAGATGCTGACTACATTCCTCCAGGAAAACTCTCCTGCTCTCCTGCTGCCCCCAGCCTGCCCCCCTCCGATCCAGGTGTAAGGGACTGGGAGGGTCAATGTCTCAAAAACTGCTGTAAAGTGGGATGCAGCGACCTGCAGGCGGAACATTGATGGACACAGGGCGTGGGGGGCGTCAGAGGATGCGCAGTCCCAGGTTCTGCTGGGCCTCACAGAGCAACTTGCTGAGGTCACGCAGAGTTTATTTCAGGAAGGCACTTATGACCACCCAAAGACCCCTCGCAACCACCCCTCACAATGGCGGCTGCGCAGAAGGTCGTGAGACTCCTGCAACGAGAACCATATAAGCTCACCGGAGGCATAACTGAAGGCGGGTCTCAGACTATAAAAGACACTACGACAAAGAGACTGGCACATGCCCACCACTGGAGGATCGTCACGTCTGTCGTCATCGGCACCTGGGTGGTGATATCTCCCTATCTTTCCCTATCCCTTCTCCCCTCCTCTCTCCTGCCCGCTGCTTCTCCTCTTTGGCTTTTCCAAATATTCTTAATAAGAACCCCCACCCTCAATGCTTTTCCGTGTTTTCAAGTTCAAGCTGCCTTTTCATGTTCAAGTTACTTCCACGTCGAAATTAAATGTTTAATTGATCATTTGGTGGTGTTTCACCTTAATTTAGTCCAAGGGGATCATTAGGACCTTGGTCGCTCTCCCTCCTCCTCTCAGGTGGGGATGCGACAGTGCCTAGAGCACGAGTCCTGTAAGCAGCAGCTGAGGGAACTGGGGTTGTTTAGTCTCGAGAAAAGGAGGCTGAGGGGCAAGGGATAGGACGAGAGGAAATGGCCTCAAGCTGCGCCAGGGGAGGTTTAGATTGGCTATCAGGAAAAATTCCTTCACCAAAAGGGTTGCCAAGCACCGGGACAGGCTGCCCGGGGCAGCGGCTGAGTCTCCATCCCTGGAGGGATTTGAGAGACGTGTAGATGTGGCGCTTTGGGACCTGGTTTAGTGGTGGACTTGGCAGTGTTGGGTTTACGGTTGGGCTCGATGATCTTAAAGCTCCTTTCCAACCTAAATAATTCTATGATTCTGTAAAGGAGGTGCTTGCATCGCTGGGATGGCATTTGAATGAGCCGTTGGTGCTGCTGCTGTTGGTACCCAAGGTGGGCACATGTTTGCAGGAGCTGGGGGATATCAGGGAGGGGCGACAGTGCACCCAGCAGGGGCAGGCTGACCAGGCCAAGAGGGAGCGCGTGGGGTGGTGGGGGATACAGGGGAGGTGGAGGCACAGGCACAGAGGCTGGTGCTGGTAGAGCTGGGGCCCGAGTCCTTTGGGCACCTTTGCTGTGTGGGCGTCCTCGATTTGATCCTCTAAGGAAACCCCCAAAATGTGTCACTGTTTGTTACGCTCTGCCCTGATTTTAGAGAGGAAAGCAGGTGAAGTGGGAGCGTGGTGGCGAGCACTTCTTGTTATCAACTTACGCATCTTTCTCCCTGCTTTCTGTTCATTTGAGACTCTGCTCATTTCTTCATCCTCATCCTTGCCTCCCACATCCTCCCCTCCAAGAGTTCCCTCAGCCTCCTCTCCTTATACTCAGCTTTGCCACTGGGGATGGAGGGTGCCCGTGCCTAAAAGAGACCCCCACCCCCCTCGTGCCAAGCGCCCACCGCTCCGCTGCCACTCCCTGATACACGGGATGCTTCACACTTCTGATCTTCAAAGTACGGCGCAGATATTAACCTACCTTCTCTCAAACTGCTTTTGACTCCGGCCATATACGGTTCCTACGCTCCTGCCTCACAACGATGTATTGGGCCCGTTCTCGTCCCTGAATTGGTCTTTTCTTGCTTCCTGAATTTGAGATTTTAGACAATCTGTGGGATGGCTCCTGGGTTTTGTTTTGCTTTACCCTTAAGGTTTCATAAACACAAAGCACCCTTACACTCTGTCTGTAACAAAGATGTGCCAAGAGGAAGGACTACCTTGACACTGCAATAATAGATAAAACAGACTCCTCTCTCTCCACCCGAGAGAAAGCAGCTGGGCTCTCTGGGGTGACTAAACTGAAGACATTCAAAACTGTCAGAAAATGACAGCGTTGACTTTTGCAACAATTTGCTCAATCAGTATCAACTGAGTTGTTAAAAAAAGAATGTTGGAGGCTGATTTCTGTTGGGAAATCAATTTCTTCAGCCCTGTTCAGCCAGTAATCAAAAGGCTGGCTTTCCATCTGATCCTTTAGTTATATTCAATTTTTATGTCTAATTATGGTTTCCTCAAGAAGGGTTCATTGTTCAGAGTCCTCTTTTTCAGAAGCAAACAAGAAACTGGGGAAGCTCCCCCTTGGAGGCTGGCATTATATGGCCTGGCATTGCCCAGTGCTGAGACACAACCGTTCATAAACTGTTAATGAGCTCCTGTAATTTTTTAGGAATCAGTCGTACGGCCTGCAGGCAAGAGTCAAATTTGGCAGCTAACATGAGGGCGAGACAATGAAGAAATATTCAAAGGAGAAGCTTTTGTGCATCCTTGTTTAAAAAAAACCTTGAGTAAGTTTGATTTTGCTCTTTACGGTCCAACAATAATGGGCAAGCTTCCCAGGGATTTATTCCTACCACACCATGACCCACGTTCTGCTTTGAAATGCACACAGAAATGTGTGTCTTCAGAAACAAAACAAAAACCAAAGCACAAACCCCACACTTAAGACCAGGAGCTGAGTTGGCTTTCAGAAGAAAGCTAATGGTGCCTCCAACACCAGAAGCACCTGAGGCTGCAGTGCTTTTCCAGGGGGAGAGAGGGGCTTGTCCAGAGAGAGGCAAGGCTTCCACCCTCCCTACGCCTACCCACAGCCCAAAGCAGGTACACGCAGAGCAAACGAGAAGGGGATGGGTTTGCTTTGCCTTTCATTGACTTGAATTCCTTCTGACTAAAGCTAAGCCTTCCCTCCCACTCCAGGACTATTGCTTTCCTTGGATGTGCGTTTGGTTTTGGGTTTGGTTTTGGGGTTTTTTTGTGTGTGTGTGGTTTGGGGATTTTGTTTGTTTGTTTGTTTTTGAGGCATCTCTCTTGGCTTCCGGTAAGACATTAGTCAGAAATGTAATGCAGACATGCCAGGGAACACACCAGGCTAAAGAAATGTTCGCTTTATTGATGGACACGTGATTGCTGTTTGTAAACATGCTAGCAAACTAAGAGAAAACGAACTGTTTTCAAGAAATAACAACCCATCTGAATTAGATCAGATACTCTAAAGGTGGTTTACATCAAAGCATTCCATTAACCCCCAGGGTCACTGGGCCAGCTCAACTCACTCGAAGTCACAGTGAGAAACATTCATGTCCAAAAAGGAATTTGACCCAATCACTGTTAGAATTACGGATGTCAGGTTTCGAGCTACATACAAAAAGTTATCAATTTTAGGTTGATTGTACACCATTCCACGGGAATCAGAGGCTGTATTCTTCACAGACACAGACCCTGAGCTCATGAATCTCTAGGTTTGCAGGGATGAATGTCACGGGCTCCTGACAGATGTTCTGCAGAAGACCTTTATTGTCAGCTTTTCCCTGCTTATGTATCTTTTCGACACATTCCTCACGTGATCAGGTGCACAATTTCTGTTATTCGTCAGCGAGCTCTTGCCACGTTGGTCATTGGTGCCAAAATTGGTGTGCACGTTCTGAGTACGTAAGTGAGGGCATTTATAGCATATACATTTGTTTGGTTCTGGTGATGGCAGCAGCGGTGAAAGCAAGGGGTTTGGTTCCCACTGCTTGAACTTTGCGGAGGCGTTGAGAGCATGCCTACGGCTTTTCCTGGCTCATGGATGCCGTGAAATCCAGAGTATGATGTGGACAAGGAAACCTAGATTTCCTGAAGGACGGTGTTCTGCAACGTGATTTTAAAGGATCTGACCATGAATGCCACTGTGTTGTTCATTTGATGACATCCAAGCATGAAGGGTGGAGCCTGAGAGATGTATTCATAAGGCTTTTACCCATCAGTCACCTGCTGGAGCCCAGCTCCAGGCAGTCACCACCAGCAGATCCAGCTCCCCTCCGGCCACTGCGCAACAGGCGCACTGTGTGAGTGGGCTCAGCACACGCAGCTGGTGGTGTCACCCTGGTCGCTTTCAGCATGGCTGTCTGCCTCCTAGGGAAGAGAAGCAGCACAGCTGGTGTTCATTGAGCTCCCATTTTGGAATTTTCCTTGGAGAAAGTGCCAAATGAGGCTGGACACTGAAAAAGCTACAAGAGACGAGACACTGGTGGGTCAGTGTGATGCACATCGTGGCACTGCTGCCTGTGGGGACGTGCTGGACTCTCCAGCACTGTGAACACAGGTTGCTGAGTTTTCAAATGAGTTCTGCAGGCATTTAATGAAGAGGAAGGCTGTGGCTGATAACGCTCATAGGGGTAAGGAGGTGGCTGGCCAGGCAGCCATCCCACACTAAAAGGCAACCGCCTGTCTTTATGAGCCCCTACGCTCCTGCAGGAGAGCTGCACTGGTAGCCAGTGCACCCGAAGACCATGCTTTCCTCTCTGCAAAGGGCTGCGCAAGGCAAATGCAGGAATGCAATCCCTTAAATTGAGGCCTGTCATTTGAGAAGGATGTGAAGGTACTTTAATGTGTCCAGGGGAGGGCAGTAAAGCTGGTGGCAGGGCTGGAAGGCACGTCCTGTGAGGGGGGGCTGAGGACTCTGGCTTTGTCTCGTTTGAAGAGAAGGGGGCTGAGGGGGGACCTCATTGCTCTCTGCAGCTTCCTGAGGAGGGGATGTGGGGAGGGAGGGGCTGGTCTCTTCTCCCTGGGATCCAGGGACAGGAGTCATGGGAACAGTTTGAAGTTCTTCCCATGTTCTGCAGGCATTTAGTAAATTTAGAGGTTGCACTTGATCAGGCTGCCTCCAATCTTGCTGTCACCGATTAGCTCACTTGGTGACCATCAGGTCCCATCTTGCACCCCTAACCTCCACGTGCTCCGTGAGTCTCCTGGAGTGCCTACAGATCACCATGCTGCTTTTCCAGCAGATGTCGGGCTAGTTGAAGTCCCCCAGCAGGA
Source organism: Phalacrocorax carbo (assembly GCF_963921805.1). Classification (NCBI taxonomy): domain Eukaryota; kingdom Metazoa; phylum Chordata; class Aves; order Suliformes; family Phalacrocoracidae; genus Phalacrocorax; species Phalacrocorax carbo. The sequence continues at coordinate 2,850,995 of NW_026990280.1, read as the reverse complement.
CAAGAGCCTGCCTGCGAGCGTGATGCCTCCTGTAGTTGCAGTAACAAGGCTCGGGCAATAGGCTCCCCTCGATCGGGCAGCCTTTGTTGCCTCAGTCTCTAATTCTCATCCATAAGCTTTCAACCTGCCCGTGGCTGTTCTTCAGACACAGCTCCTCACAATCTAGCCATTTCTTGATGCAGAGGGCAACGCCTCCGCCTCTTCTTCCTCACCTGTCCCTTCTGAACAGCCTGTAGCCATCGGTAGCCGCGCTCCGGTCAGGGGACTCATCCCAGCCAGTTCAGTAATGGCAACTGGGCCGCTCCTTTCTAGCAGCTCGGTGGCTTCCAACTCCTCCTGTTTGTTGCCCGTGCTGCGTGCACTGGCGTAGAGGCACTTCAGCTGGGCTGGTGGCCGTGCCACCTTCTTAGAGGAACAGCCCTTAGCTCCTTTGAGGTAGTTCACTGGTGTCTCCCGGTTGGCTCTTATTACCTCAGGAGCCCTCACTCCTCTCTGTAAGACCGAGAGAAACACAGGGAAAGTGAGCACAGCCTCTCTTCTTTAAAAGAGAAGGGGGAGGGAGATTTCCTAGAAAAATTCATGTCAAAATGAAACCTAACATCCCGCATGCTGTCACCTTGCTAAAGAGAGCAGAAATGAGTATCAAGTGATCTGCAGCTCTGGCTGAAGCTTCACCTTTTGCAAAGGAAGTTGAAAACATTCAGAAAACTCCTCTCTTATTTCTTGCATGGTCAAACTCTACAGAAATCAGCAGCACCACTTCGGGCTGGGTTTGCTTATGACGACAACTTTATTGTTTTGATCGTAAATGTCAGGTTTGATGGTCAGCATTCTTCTGAGAACGTTCGCCTGCAGCCTTTGCTGGTCGGTCGCAGGTTGCGATGGCAAGCTCAGGCACAAGTACTCAAGGCATCTCTCCATAAGCCACACACCTGAAACGCCTGGCAAAGGGTGAGGCAACATTTCCTGGTGATGCTGCAAACATTTCTTACTTTTTCGTCCTCCCCTCCCGAGTCCTCTTTGGATTTCTCTTCCTTCTTCACTTCCTTGCGTTTCTTTTTCAATTTTACATCACCAGAATGCTCGCTTGTGCCCTTCTGCACCTTCTTTTGGGAGCACTTCCATGCTGCTCTGCAGAGGAGCGTTTCCTCTTTCTGTCTGCTGGGTTCTCACTTGCCTGGCGAGAGCCTGCAGCCCCTGGGTGAACTGGCACTGGTGGGAGCACAGGTGGTTCAAGCAAGTATTTCCCAGGCTGCTGGTCACCTACTGAAGCAGGGTGTGGGCCTGCTCTGCGGCCGCTCGCGCCGTGCACACCTTCCCCTCCTGAGCTTCTGCTCTCAGCAGGGCCTTTTCTCTTCCCATGGGAAGAGCTGTGCAGGTCACCGCTGCCGTGCGCCAGCTGACGGCGAGTGCGCTTCTGCATTTCCACAGAGCAAGTGCCCCTCCGCTTGGGAGGCAGCCGATCTGGTTGGCATCCGTTCAGCTTCTCCCGCAGGTCACCACTGCCGTGCGCCAGCTGACGGCGAGTGCGCTTCTGCATTTCCACAGAGCAAGTGCCCCTCCGCTTGGGAGGCGGCCGCTCTGGTCGGCTTCCGTTCAGCTTCTCCCCCTCCTCAGTGTCAGACCGCACTCTCTTCCTGCCACGGTGCTGAAGGGCAGTTCCTGCTGAGCCCTGTGTTTTTCTCACCCATTGGATCCTCTGCATATTTCCTCTACCTTCTTGATTTCTCAGTCCCACCATGCCTCCAGAAAATGGACTCTTCGGCACCTGACCAAGCCTCACCACAGAAGTGCTCTTTGTCTCTTGCTGTCCAGCGCCTGCTTGAGGGGTCAAATCATGGTGCCTGGAGAAACAAGAGTCACCTTAGTCTCGGGCTGTTTTTGCAGCCTCCTCATGGCTTCAGTCTCCTCCTATCATTTTCCAGCAGCACTTGATATGACATGCAGGAGCCTGAACCAGCACTAGAAGCCAGGCATTAAGTCATGGTCTTCCAGCCACGTCTGTCCCTTTCAGAGCAGCAGTAACTCATCATTACACCCTCTCGGACCTCCATTTTGCCTCCTGTCGCAGCTAGCCAGTCTCAGAGAGCAGGCAGCTGGCGATTTACACACGCGCAACAGCTTGGTGCAGTGACAAGCAAGAAGAGAGAAGGAAGGACCTGGCAAACTGCACGACAGACAGAACTCAACCGGACAAACAGTCATGCTCTCCTAGGACAGAAAGCAAAACCCACGGGAGGCCAACAGCAACAACAAGGTCAGTCACAGGAGAGGCAGCGTATTCCAAACACCCTTTCACACTTGTTCTTACCTGGCATAGAAGAGCAAATATGCGCGCTGGCGCAGAACCGTCTTGATGTTACACAGCCGCACAGAGGCATCGTTCATCTTGTACCACTGTCCATTGCCGCCCTGCAACGAAAGGCAACGCTATCTTTAGGGGAACGGCAGGGTTTTGAAAAGAAAAACACAGGCAGGGCACCACGGAAGGACACACAATACACCACCACAAATCACAACATTGACTTTTACCTTTACGAAGCAGTAATAGTGTCCTGCCTGACAGCTGGAACCTTGATGCACCAGGACAGCGTACAAGGAATAGAGGAGCGGTTCTCCAGGTGCTTCAGATGTGTATGCGCCAAGGTCCAAACATTCCGGATACTCCACATCCTAAAGAGAGTCCAAGAAGACTCAGACATTATCCCGAGAGCCTATAGGAAACAGCCTGAGAAAACCTTCTCCCCAAACACAGGCTAGAGGTCTAGAAATAGATCTTCTCGCTCCATCAAAAGCAGGTGTTGCCATTTCACCACTGAAGTGGCAGAAAACTCTGCTCGGCCAAACCGGCTCTCGATGAGCACAGTAGGAACTTATCTTCACACCGGAACCTTCCTCTTACCACACGGGAAAGAGCAAGGCATAGCTCTTGCATTGTTTGTTCTCAGGTGGTGCATTCCATAGCCATTTTGTGCAGATGCTAGCAACGTCCAGAGAAAAGGATCCTGCTTGGGGAAAGGTCTCCTTCCAAGCAGACAAAGTCCCAGCGCACTCACAGACATACCTTGCTAATCTTGCTGCCGGAGAAAGGATCAAACCTCTTCAAGCACACTGTCAGGACATTGGAGGAACGATGTATTGTAAGCCTCTTGGACGCAGCGACCAGCTCTTCACACCTTGAAGACAAGCACAGACCCGACTGTTGCAACCTATCTTCTCCCTGCTCCACCCTCCTCCAGGTAGGCTTGAGTTACGGCTTGCTTTGCCCAGCTGTCGATGCCCGTGTTTGCATCGCAGAGCCCTTCAGCCCGTAGGCTCTCCCTGAAGGTAGCTTCGGGCTAGGCTGCCTCACTCTGGAGAGCAGCAGGCAACAGTCTTTACATGACAAGAACTAGCCACGACACTGCTCAGAGAGCCAGCAGGGCTGCTACGGCTCCGAGGACTAAGGCCTCCCGCACAGAGACCCAAGCACCCAAAAAGCCTTCGAAATGAAACTGTTGACTGCTTTCTTGAGGAAGCCGCCATTGTCAAATCCCTCTGCAGAGCTCCTCCCGGCTTCGGCTCACCACCGCACAGGGGACGTGTCTTTTCCCTTCTGGCCACAGGGCTCGTTCAGTGGGCAGCTTCAGAGCGAGGAAGGCTGACCACCTCCAGGGCAGGCAATGCCAGGAATAAAATTATCATCAAAGCTTTCCAAACATTCAGGCCAAAGGGGAAAAAAATACCCATCTTAGAAACAAATGCATTCTATTCCAAATTCTGGACGGTGCGGGTGGAACAGTTGTACGGGGAAGGAAACAAAAAATAGAAAAAACTCCAAGCTGGCTCATGAGTGGGTTTCCCAGATAAGTCAAACCATAGCCAGTGCTCCCAGAGGTGTAATCCCGTAAGCCAGGATCTGCTGGGAAGCTGTCATTAGGCATGATCTTACTTGCTACATCTATAGCCATTTTCACCACCCAGCAGCTCAGGTCTGACAAAGCCTTCCAGAGCTTGAGTGACAGAGGAGCATTCCTGGATGAGAAAGAAAGGAGAGAGCGCTAAGCTCCTGGAAACGCAGCGTCCCAAGAAATAGCTCCCCGTGGCGTACCAGCATCTTCCCAACAAACAGCTACCCCTGGGGGGCACCAGAGTTGCCTGCGGTACATGTGGTCAAAAATAACAAAAGCAATGAGACAGGTATTGCGGGAGCCTGGAGCAGGGCGGTGTGACAGCGTCGCCTTGGCTGTAGGTACCACCCGTACTCTTTGCCCAGCTGAAACCCAGCACACGGCACAGGGAGGCCATTGACAGGGCTTCCACAGAAAGCGCACGGAAGTCCAGGTCCCTTCCCACCCAACAACAAGCTCTTGCGTGGTAACGGCGCACAGGTTGAAGTCAACAGCCTTTACTGGAGATAACCTGGGCCCCCTGCAGGGGCCTTGAACTAATTTGCACCCCAATATCCAAACGTCTCACCTGGATATCCAAAGGAACATCCAGGAAGGGCTCGTAGGAATCGGAGACTGCTTGGCAGCTCAAGCACGTGACTAGAAGGCAAATCAAAACGCTCAGCGACAGGGGAGATCAACGGTGCCGGTTTATGCTCTTCCTACCGACTACACCAGTCACATGAACAGCCGTTTCTCACAGGCAGGCAGAAGGGCACAGACAATTCCAGGAGAGCGACAGTTGTGGAAAAGTACCTCTGGATCTCAGAAAGCCCCCAAAGATTTGATGGACAACGGTGGTGGTTTCAGAAGAGATGTCCCAGCTGGAAATAAATGGTAAGGCGGCAGAGAGTTATCTCCTCCAGGAGTTTTACTTGGCCTGAAAACCCTGGGCACAGGTTTTCCTTGACGGGGTTACGTGAAGGAGTGCGAAGGGCTTCGGAACACTGGAGAGGCAATTTGCTTACTCGCTGCTGCCACTCAGACAAGCCCTCTGCATGGCATCGACCGTGTAGCGTAAGAACTCGTGGGCGTCCTCCTGCACGCCAAGCTGGAAATGTTCTCCTATGCCTACGAAAGAAGCAGCTCGTAGTTGTCTCGTACCAGAAGAGAAGGGAACGTGTCAAGGCACCTGAAGCGACTTACGTGTGAGAACACTGACGACAGCCGTAGGCTGGATGGCGCTGTCTGAGGAACGCAGGACGATGTTAACGTGCTCTTCCATTGTGCACATCATGCAGAAGCCTTGCTGACGACCTGAAGAGGGAGGGAGGGAGGGAGAGAGGGAAGCTTCTCAGGTTAGCAAAATACCCGTAGCAATGGGAAACCTAATGGAGATCTTGAAGTTACAAGGACAGTCTCCGCTCCTCCTCTCCCAAGGTGCCAAGGTCCCAACAAGCCCGGGACACATTAGTGCGTAGAGAACTTCTTTCAGAGGGCAGCTTAACTGACCAAGGTTTTCTGTGCAGTAAGCAAGGAGGGTTGAACTTGCAGGAACAGGGATCAAGACCCGGGGCTAGAAAGAGCTGCCTTTCTGAAGATGAACACAGTTAGATATGACAAGCGGCTTCTAGGCGTGAGTGTTCGAAGAACACCACCCTGGGGGGCTGAGAAAGAAGGGCTGCTGTCCTCCTAAACCAAATTCCAGACTCTGGGAACCCTGGGGAAGTGCCCAACAGATTGACAAGGAGATGTTCTTCAAAGGACTCACACGACTGGCTGTGCTCCCGAGAGAGCAGGTAGTTGGCCAGAGGGGGTGTGTACGTCAGGCACTGCAGGACGGAGTTGACGAAGCACGTGTTGCCCAGGTTGTCGAGCCCCGCTCCAACTCTCTGTTGTTGCTGCCAGGCCATGCGAATCTTCTCTGGGGGAAACAGGATCCTTTGTGGAGGAGCCGCTCCCTCGGAAACGGCTGCAGGGAAATGACATTTGAAAAGAGATGAGAAGAAATTGCTGCACGAAAGCCTATTTTAGCAGTCGAGTTCTGTACAGGAGCACCCAGGATGACCAGCTCTAACCTCCAACACAGAAACATTGGGGGAAGCCTAACACTGCCCTTGAAATTTGCTGGTCAAGAAACACTTTTGGAAAACAGTCTGTTCCCACGCTTCCTTTGGCCAAAGTGCAGCAAACCCACAGTCTGATTGCTGTGCCTCGGGCTACCTTCCTTTCTCTCTAGGGTCCTCAGTTGGATTAGCAGGCCAAGCCTTCCCTTTTCCTGAGTGTAACTTGACAAAACCAAGCAAGGACCTAGCACAGAAGGGACCCCTACTGCTGTCAGACCTTTCTATGAGCAATGACATCTTTCAAAGGCTTGTGCAGAGTGGCAGAGGAGTGACAAAACATGTTTTCTGCTGTCTAAGCCAAAACCCCTGGGTGGGTCTGGCTGCTACCAGGAAACGCCCCAGGATTCACTCCTCCAGGTGGTCAGCACGTCAGCATTCAGGGAAGGGGCACCAGCCGCGCCCGCTGCCTTTGGGGATTCGCAAAGCCCAAGCCTGCCGGTGAAGCCGTTACTCACAGGAGTCGTTCCCCGTTGTGGCCATCGCTCCTCTCAGCAACGGAGGGGAAAGCTCTGGATGACAAAGGGTGTCAGGAGGCGCTCCAGAAAGAGAAGATAAGCACCAGTCCTGTCACCTGAGTGCAAAGGAAGGATTGTAGTCAAACAAAACGAGTTTAAAACGCCCCCTCAAACAAAACCCACAGAACAGCATCTGCCATCACAACTCTTTCAGTGGTACCTGTAACAGCCGCGGAGCTGCAGGCTGACGCCCTCACCGTCGCTGCCACAGGGCCACAGCTCCCAGCACTTTCAAAGGCCCATTTGAAAGACTCCAGTGCATGGCACCGCCTCTGAAGAGGACCTGCTGCTGGCCTGTTGCCACCGCTAGCAGCAGAGCCCGCCCTGGCTCTCTAGCCCACACTTCCCCCCTGTCTGCAGGAGCCACCGGCTTTTGGCTGCTGCTGCTGCTTCAACGGCTGCAGTTGCCGCGCTCCTTTTCTGTCACCCTTCCTACTGCATCGGTCAGGGTGGGCTTCTGGTGATTCTAGGCTGCCCCAATGCCTCCGACTACGCTGCCACCCGCCTACTCCCCTACACTGGGTTCTGGCATAGAAGTACTAGCAAATAGGAACTCTGCCCATAGCAGACATCTGGCCAGGCTAGAAAGGTGCAATAGCTCAGCCTAGGGCTCGGAAGGTATAGAACAGCCTCTACTTTTACCCTGGATCTACCTACTCTATGATCTGCCCTGCAAGTCAGATCAGAATTACCTTTGGGAGACGATGGAAGCTGGGCAGAAGCGGGCAGGAAACGAGGAATGCTTGGAAAAGAGGAGCCACGCGAGGAGCGAAGGCAGGAGCCGAGTCGTCCCGAAGGCCAGCTCAGCCCAACTGGCCTTCCCTGGCCCGCTCCTCAGGATCACAAGCCCTGGCCAGGTGAGCTCACAAGCGCCGGGCGGGTGCCGCATCACCGCCCCTTTGTGACACGGGGACGCAGGGGACGCGCTGCGGCCAGCAGCCGCCGCAGACCCGGCAGCTCACGTAGGCAGCCGCTGGCAGCCCCTGGGCTTCCCCGCACGCTGCCGGTGAAGGGCCGTTCATCCGCCGGCAGAGCTCCCGCCTCTTCTCTGAGCCCCACGGCCAGGCGAAGACAAGCCTGGCCAGGCCTGTGAGCGTTCCCGCTCACAGCTCCGGCTGGCACCATCGGGTTCCTAAGGCTTTCTTTTCCACTCCTCCCAGGTACAGGACTGTGTCCATGAGCCCTGCGTAGCAAACCACTCGCTCTCTTACACGGTCATTGCCAAGGAATTTTATCTGCCCCCCACCATACGGCCACAGGCCGACTCTAAACTAGCGCTACCAAGGAAATGCCCTCAGCGACTGCGCTGGGGTGACCCTTCTGGCTGCCAGCCCCCAGCCGGCTGCTCTCTCACCCCTGAGTTCCCGAGAAACATCTGTGGGCAGCTTTTTAGCATCTGGTTTAATGCCTTGGCCCGCTCCGAGGGTGCCGAGTATTGCTTCTGCCCTGACGAGCAGCTGGTTGTTATTCCTGCCCCACTTGAACCGGCCACTTTGGCCCTTGCCCCGCCTGCATCGTCTGCTTTTCCCCAGGCCTGCTCGAGGCAGTTAGTTTGACTCCTGCCAAGCTCAGGACCGTTACTTTGGCTCCTGCTCTGCTCCGAGAGGCTTTCCCTTTTCGTCCTCCACTTGGAACATCCAGTTTAGCCACAGCCTTGCTCAGCTGGCTTATTTTCATCAGGCACCTCTCACAATGGCTGGTATTTTCCCTCTTTTGCTTGGGGGGAGGCTCGTTTTGCCCCTTCTCCACACAGGCTCCCTCCCTGCATTTACTCCTGCCCTGCTCGGGTGGCCCTTTATGCCCTGGCCAAGGTGGGGTGCCTGGCTTTGCTCCTGCCCCGCTTGCAGCATTTTGGTTTGTCCCTGTCCTGCTCCTTTTGCCCCTGCCCCCACCCCGCTCCCAGCAGCCAGTTTGGCCCCTGCCACAGCAGGACTACCAGGGCTCCAGAACCCTTTCCCTGGCAGCAGCCACCGGCCGGGGGCTGTATTTAATGCTCACACCACAGCCTCGCCTTCCAGGACAAAGTCACCTTCGCTTCCAAGCCCCCTCTAGCACCGCTCCTCCAGCTGCCACCTGGCATTCAGAGGGGCAAAGTTACCTCACTGCCGGACTCATCACCGGCTCGGCGCTCCGGAGCTGCCAGCGCCCGACGCCACCCAGGGAAGCGGAGGGTCCTGGCAGCTGGATGCTGAGCGGGGTGTGCCCGCTCACCACTCAAACGCTTTAGCAATGGCTCTTGTGCTGGGGCAGCGTGGCATTTGTTACCCTTCACAAAGCGCCACGGCGGGCGGGCGGGCTTGGCCGACCGTGGCTGAAGAACGCCTGTGCCCCAAGAGGCTCCGTTTACAGAAGGCATCTTGGCCGTAAGAGGAACTGGACAGAGTTTTTTTCTTATTGGACTTTTTACTACTCTTCTTCCCAAGATACCTGGTGAAAAACAAACAAACAAACAAAAGTTTTTAAATATATATATGTCAAATATATATATGTATTTCATTGTTGTTATTAGTAAAGGCCCAAGGAGCCTGACCAGAAGCAGCTACCAGGGCTTCCAGGCTCTAGAAAGCTCTGTCAGACCTGTGCAGATGGTGTTTGCCCTCATTAGACATCCCTGACGCTGGAAATGCCAACTTGCAAAGCTCTCTCCAGATCTGATACATTGCCCATCACTGAGGTAAATAACAATGCCTTGACTGAGAGAAACAAAAGCAGGAGTGCTCTAACTTTGCTGTCTTTTTTGACTCCAGAAGCTGTTGCAGCCATCCAAAGCTTCATGCTTTGGGACTGTCTGTCTTCTTCAAGACTAAATACTGTGGGGGTAGATTTCAGGCACGTGCTGGGCCACCTGAGGAGGATCTTCTTGGCCAAGAAGTTTTTCCACCTCTGTAGCTCTCTGCAAGCTCAGAGCACAGAAGGCGAGCCAACTAGTCCGTGATGCTCCTGCCAGGCACCACAAATTGTTCACTGGCACCACCGGAACCCAACAACTTTCACAGAATCATAGAGTCATTAAGGTTGCAAAAGGTGTCAAGGATCATCAAGTGCAACCATCAACCCAACACTACCACGTCTCATAAACCATGCCCTGAAGCGCCATGTCTACATGTCTTTGAAATGCGTCCAGGTGACTCCAGCACCCCTCTGGGCAGCCTCTTCCAATGCCTGACCACTCTTTCAGTAAAGAAGTTATTCCTAATAGCCAACCTAAACATCCCCTGACGCAGCTTGAGGCCATTTCCTCTTGCCCTATCACTACTAACTTGGGAGAAGAGACCAACACCCACCTCGCTACAACCTCCTTTCAGGTAGTTGTAGAGAGCGAGAAGGTCTTTGCTAAACACAGGCGTGACCGTGCAGCCAAGGAGAGGACCGGCCTCTTGGCTGTCACTGCCTGCTGCTTTGCAGCATCCCAACGCTTCGCTCCAGCGCCTCAGGACCACCTCCAGTGCCGTGGGGACTGGGCACAGAGGAGTGATCCACAGCAGGGCAGCGGGGGGCGGTCTGCTCTTCAGCCCTCTTTCAAGACTCCTGCTTTCCACCTCTCTGGCCCGCTTCCAGGTGCTGCCCTTGATCCCGATGTGCTCACGGGAGGTGGTGGAGCAGCAGCGCCTGAAGTCACGTAGTAGCTTCTGGGCTGCCTCATCTGCCTTATGTCTTCTCCCTCTTTGATGACCTCGCCTGCCGGCTGCAGCAGGGCTGCTGGCAACGTCCACCGTGGAAAGACAACACAGTTGTGCCTCGCCCTGCCAAGCGACAGGGTAGGGACAGCAGATGCTGACTACATTCCTCCAGGAAAACTCTCCTGCTCTCCTGCTGCCCCCAGCCTGCCCCCCTCCGATCCAGGTGTAAGGGACTGGGAGGGTCAATGTCTCAAAAACTGCTGTAAAGTGGGATGCAGCGACCTGCAGGCGGAACATTGATGGACACAGGGCGTGGGGGGCGTCAGAGGATGCGCAGTCCCAGGTTCTGCTGGGCCTCACAGAGCAACTTGCTGAGGTCACGCAGAGTTTATTTCAGGAAGGCACTTATGACCACCCAAAGACCCCTCGCAACCACCCCTCACAATGGCGGCTGCGCAGAAGGTCGTGAGACTCCTGCAACGAGAACCATATAAGCTCACCGGAGGCATAACTGAAGGCGGGTCTCAGACTATAAAAGACACTACGACAAAGAGACTGGCACATGCCCACCACTGGAGGATCGTCACGTCTGTCGTCATCGGCACCTGGGTGGTGATATCTCCCTATCTTTCCCTATCCCTTCTCCCCTCCTCTCTCCTGCCCGCTGCTTCTCCTCTTTGGCTTTTCCAAATATTCTTAATAAGAACCCCCACCCTCAATGCTTTTCCGTGTTTTCAAGTTCAAGCTGCCTTTTCATGTTCAAGTTACTTCCACGTCGAAATTAAATGTTTAATTGATCATTTGGTGGTGTTTCACCTTAATTTAGTCCAAGGGGATCATTAGGACCTTGGTCGCTCTCCCTCCTCCTCTCAGGTGGGGATGCGACAGTGCCTAGAGCACGAGTCCTGTAAGCAGCAGCTGAGGGAACTGGGGTTGTTTAGTCTCGAGAAAAGGAGGCTGAGGGGCAAGGGATAGGACGAGAGGAAATGGCCTCAAGCTGCGCCAGGGGAGGTTTAGATTGGCTATCAGGAAAAATTCCTTCACCAAAAGGGTTGCCAAGCACCGGGACAGGCTGCCCGGGGCAGCGGCTGAGTCTCCATCCCTGGAGGGATTTGAGAGACGTGTAGATGTGGCGCTTTGGGACCTGGTTTAGTGGTGGGCTGGCAGTGTTGGGTTTACGGTTGGGCTCGATGATCTTAAAGCTCCTTTCCAACCTAAATAATTCTATGATTCTGTAAAGGAGGTGCTTGCACCGCTGGGATGGCATTTGAATGAGCCGTTGGTGCTGCTGCTGTTGGTACCCAAGGTGGGCACATGTTTGCAGGAGCTGGGGGATATCAGGGAGGGGCGACAGTGCACCCAGCAGGGGCAGGCTGACCAGGCCAAGAGGGAGTGCGTGGGGTGGTGGGGGATACAGGGGAGGTGGAGGCACAGGCACAGAGGCTGGTGCTGGTAGAGCTGGGGCCTGAGTCCTTTGGGCACCTTTGCTGTGTGGGCGTCCTCGATTTGATCCTCTAAGGAAACCCCCAAAATGTGTCACTGTTTGTTACGCTCTGCCCTGATTTTAGAGAGGAAAGCAGGTGAAGTGGGAGCGTGGTGGCGAGCACTTCTTGTTATCAACTTACGCATCTTTCTCCCTGCTTTCTGTTCATTTGAGACTCTGCTCATTTCTTCATCCTCATCCTTGCCTCCCACATCCTCCCCTCCAAGAGTTCCCTCAGCCTCCTCTCCTTATACTCAGCTTTGCCACTGGGGATGGAGGGTGCCCGTGCCTAAAAGAGACCCCCACCCCCCTCGTGCCAAGCGCCCACCGCTCCGCTGCCACTCCCTGATACACGGGATGCTTCACACTTCTGATCTTCAAAGTACGGCGCAGATATTAACCTACCTTCTCTCAAACTGCTTTTGACTCCGGCCATATACGGTTCCTACGCTCCTGCCTCACAACGATGTATTGGGCCCGTTCTCGTCCCTGAATTGGTCTTTTCTTGCTTCCTGAATTTGAGATTTTAGACAATCTGTGGGATGGCTCCTGGGTTTTGTTTTGCTTTACCCTTAAGGTTTCATAAACACAAAGCACCCTTACACTCTGTCTGTAACAAAGATGTGCCAAGAGGAAGGACTACCTTGACACTGCAATAATAGATAAAACAGACTCCTCTCTCTCCACCCGAGAGAAAGCAGCTGGGCTCTCTGGGGTGACTAAACTGAAGACATTCAAAACTGTCAGAAAATGACAGCGTTGACTTTTGCAACAATTTGCTCAATCAGTATCAACTGAGTTGTTAAAAAAAGAATGTTGGAGGCTGATTTCTGTTGGGAAATCAATTTCTTCAGCCCTGTTCAGCCAGTAATCAAAAGGCTGGCTTTCCATCTGATCCTTTAGTTATATTCAATTTTTATGTCTAATTATGGTTTCCTCAAGAAGGGTTCATTGTTCAGAGTCCTCTTTTTCAGAAGCAAACAAGAAACTGGGGAAGCTCCCCCTTGGAGGCTGGCATTATATGGCCTGGCATTGCCCAGTGCTGAGACACAACCGTTCATAAACTGTTAATGAGCTCCTGTAATTTTTTAGGAATCAGTCGTACGGCCTGCAGGCAAGAGTCAAATTTGGCAGCTAACATGAGGGCGAGACAATGAAGAAATATTCAAAGGAGAAGCTTTTGTGCATCCTTGTTTAAAAAAAACCTTGAGTAAGTTTGATTTTGCTCTTTACGGTCCAACAATAATGGGCAAGCTTCCCAGGGATTTATTCCTACCACACCATGACCCACGTTCTGCTTTGAAATGCACACAGAAATGTGTGTCTTCAGAAACAAAACAAAAACCAAAGCACAAACCCCACACTTAAGACCAGGAGCTGAGTTGGCTTTCAGAAGAAAGCTAATGGTGCCTCCAACACCAGAAGCACCTGAGGCTGCAGTGCTTTTCCAGGGGGAGAGAGGGGCTTGTCCAGAGAGAGGCAAGGCTTCCACCCTCCCTACGCCCACCCACAGCCCAAAGCAGGTACACGCAGAGCAAACGAGAAGGGGATGGGTTTGCTTTGCCTTTCATTGACTTGAATTCCTTCTGACTAAAGCTAAGCCTTCCCTCCCACTCCAGGACTATTGCTTTCCTTGGATGTGCGTTTGGTTTTGGGTTTGGTTTTGGGGTTTTTTTGTGTGTGTGTGGTTTGGGGATTTTGTTTGTTTGTTTGTTTTTGAGGCATCTCTCTTGGCTTCCGGTAAGACATTAGTCAGAAATGTAATGCAGACATGCCAGGGAACACACCAGGCTAAAGAAATGTTCGCTTTATTGATGGACACGTGATTGCTGTTTGTAAACATGCTAGCAAACTAAGAGAAAACGAACTGTTTTCAAGAAATAACAACCCATCTGAATTAGATCAGATACTCTAAAGGTGGTTTACATCAAAGCATTCCATTAACCCCCAGGGTCACTGGGCCAGCTCAACTCACTCGAAGTCACAGTGAGAAACATTCATGTCCAAAAAGGAATTTGACCCAATCACTGTTAGAATTACGGATGTCAGGTTTCGAGCTACATACAAAAAGTTATCAATTTTAGGTTGATTGTACACCATTCCACGGGAATCAGAGGCTGTATTCTTCACAGACACAGACCCTGAGCTCATGAATCTCTAGGTTTGCAGGGATGAATGTCACGGGCTCCTGACAGATGTTCTGCAGAAGACCTTTATTGTCAGCTTTTCCCTGCTTATGTATCTTTTCGACACATTCCTCACGTGATCAGGTGCACAATTTCTGTTATTCGTCAGCGAGCTCTTGCCACGTTGGTCATTGGTGCCAAAATTGGTGTGCACGTTCTGAGTACGTAAGTGAGGGCATTTATAGCATATACATTTGTTTGGTTCTGGTGATGGCAGCAGCGGTGAAAGCAAGGGGTTTGGTTCCCACTGCTTGAACTTTGCGGAGGCGTTGAGAGCATGCCTACGGCTTTTCCTGGCTCATGGATGCCGTGAAATCCAGAGTATGATGTGGACAAGGAAACCTAGATTTCCTGAAGGACGGTGTTCTGCAACGTGATTTTAAAGGATCTGACCATGAATGCCACTGTGTTGTTCATTTGATGACATCCAAGCATGAAGGGTGGAGCCTGAGAGATGTATTCATAAGGCTTTTACCCATCAGTCACCTGCTGGAGCCCAGCTCCAGGCAGTCACCACCAGCAGATCCAGCTCCCCTCCGGCCACTGCGCAACAGGCGCACTGTGTGAGTGGGCTCAGCACACGCAGCTGGTGGTGTCACCCTGGTCGCTTTCAGCATGGCTGTCTGCCTCCTAGGGAAGAGAAGCAGCACAGCTGGTGTTCATTGAGCTCCCATTTTGGAATTTTCCTTGGAGAAAGTGCCAAATGAGGCTGGACACTGAAAAAGCTACAAGAGACGAGACACTGGTGGGTCAGTGTGATGCACATCGTGGCACTGCTGCCTGTGGGGACGTGCTGGACTCTCCAGCACTGTGAACACAGGTTGCTGAGTTTTCAAATGAGTTCTGCAGGCATTTAATGAAGAGGAAGGCTGTGGCTGATAACGCTCATAGGGGTAAGGAGGTGGCTGGCCAGGCAGCCATCCCACACTAAAAGGCAACCACCTGTCTTTATGAGCCCCTACGCTCCTGCAGGAGAGCTGCACTGGTAGCCAGTGCACCCGAAGACCATGCTTTCCTCTCTGCAAAGGGCTGCGCAAGGCAAATGCAGGAATGCAGTCCCTTAAATTGAGGCCTGTCATTTGAGAAGGACGCGAAGGTACTTTAATGTGTCCAGGGGAGGGCAGTAAAGCTGGTGGCAGGGCTGGAAGGCACGTCCTGTGAGGGGGGGCTGAGGACTCTGGCTTTGTCTCGTTTGAAGAGAAGGGGGCTGAGGGGGGACCTCATTGCTCTCTGCAGCTTCCTGAGGAGGGGATGTGGGGAGGGAGGGGCTGGTCTCTTCTCCCTGGGATCCAGGGACAGGAGTCATGGGAACAGTTTGAAGTTCTTCCCATGTTCTGCAGGCATTTAGTAAATTTAGAGGTTGCACTTGATCAGGCTGCCTCCAATCTTGCTGTCACCGATTAGCTCACTTGGTGACCATCAGGTCCCATCTTGCACCCCTAACCTCCACGTGCTCCGTGAGTCTCCTGGAGTGCCTACAGATCACCATGCTGCTTTTCCAGCAGATGTCGGGCTAGTTGAAGTCCCCCAGCAGGACAAGAGCCTGCCTGCGAGCGTGATGCCTCCTGTAGTTGCAGTAACAAGGCTCGGGCAATAGGCTCCCCTCGATCGGGCAGCCTTTGTTGCCTCAGTCTCTAATTCTCATCCATAAGCTTTCAACCTGCCCGTGGCTGTTCTTCAGACACAGCTCCTCACAATCTAGCCATTTCTTGATGCAGAGGGCAACGCCTCCGCCTCTTCTTCCTCACCTGTCCCTTCTGAACAGCCTGTAGCCATCGGTAGCCGCGCTCCGGTCAGGGGACTCATCCCAGCCAGTTCAGTAATGGCAACTGGGCCGCTCCTTTCTAGCAGCTCGGTGGCTTCCAACTCCTCCTGTTTGTTGCCCGTGCTGCGTGCACTGGCGTAGAGGCACTTCAGCTGGGCTGGTGGCCGTGCCACCTTCTTAGAGGAACAGCCCTTAGCTCCTTTGAGGTAGTTCACTGGTGTCTCCCGGTTGGCTCTTATTACCTCAGGAGCCCTCACTCCTCTCTGTAAGACCGAGAGAAACACAGGGAAAGTGAGCACAGCCTCTCTTCTTTAAAAGAGAAGGGGGAGGGAGATTTCCTAGAAAAATTCATGTCAAAATGAAACCTAACATCCCGCATGCTGTCACCTTGCTAAAGAGAGCAGAAATGAGTATCAAGTGATCTGCAGCTCTGGCTGAAGCTTCACCTTTTGCAAAGGAAGTTGAAAACATTCAGAAAACTCCTCTCTTATTTCTTGCATGGTCAAACTCTACAGAAATCAGCAGCACCACTTCGGGCTGGGTTTGCTTATGACGACAACTTTATTGTTTTGATCGTAAATGTCAGGTTTGATGGTCAGCATTCTTCTGAGAACGTTCGCCTGCAGCCTTTGCTGGTCGGTCGCAGGTTGCGATGGCAAGCTCAGGCACAAGTACTCAAGGCATCTCTCCATAAGCCACACACCTGAAACGCCTGGCAAAGGGTGAGGCAACATTTCCTGGTGATGCTGCAAACATTTCTTACTTTTTCGTCCTCCCCTCCCGAGTCCTCTTTGGATTTCTCTTCCTTCTTCACTTCCTTGCGTTTCTTTTTCAATTTTACATCACCAGAATGCTCGCTTGTGCCCTTCTGCACCTTCTTTTGGGAGCACTTCCATGCTGCTCTGCAGAGGAGCGTTTCCTCTTTCTGTCTGCTGGGTTCTCACTTGCCTGGCGAGAGCCTGCAGCCCCTGGGTGAACTGGCACTGGTGGGAGCACAGGTGGTTCAAGCAAGTATTTCCCAGGCTGCTGGTCACCTACTGAAGCAGGGTGTGGGCCTGCTCTGCGGCCGCTCGCGCCGTGCACACCTTCCCCTCCTGAGCTTCTGCTCTCAGCAGGGCCTTTTCTCTTCCCATGGGAAGAGCTGTGCAGGTCACCGCTGCCGTGCGCCAGCTGACGGCGAGTGCGCTTCTGCATTTCCACAGAGCAAGTGCCCCTCCGCTTGGGAGGCAGCCGATCTGGTTGGCATCCGTTCAGCTTCTCCCGCAGGTCACCACTGCCGTGCGCCAGCTGACGGCGAGCACGCTTCTGCATTTCCACAGAGCAAGTGCCCCTCCGCTTGGGAGGCAGCCGATCTGGTTGGCATCCGTTCAGCTTCTCCCGCAGGTCACCACTGCTGTGCGCCAGCTGACGGCGAGCACGCTTCTGCATTTCCACAGAGCAAGTGCCCCTCCGCTTGGGAGGCGGCCGATCTGGTTGGCATCCGTTCAGCTTCTCCCCCTCCTCAGTGTCAGACCGCACTCTCTTCCTGCCACGGTGCTGAAGGGCAGTTCCTGCTGAGCCCTGTGTTTTTCTCACCCATTGGATCCTCTGCATATTTCCTCTACCTTCTTGATTTCTCAGTCCCACCATGCCTCCAGAAAATGGACTCTTCGGCACCTGACCAAGCCTCACCACAGAAGTGCTCTTTGTCTCTTGCTGTCCAGCGCCTGCTTGAGGGGTCAAATCATGGTGCCTGGAGAAACAAGAGTCACCTTAGTCTCGGGCTGTTTTTGCAGCCTCCTCATGGCTTCAGTCTCCTCCTATCATTTTCCAGCAGCACTTGATATGGCATGCAGGAGCCTGAACCAGCACTAGAAGCCAGGCATTAAGTCATGGTCTTCCAGCCACGTCTGTCCCTTTCAGAGCAGCAGTAACTCATCATTACACCCTCTCGGACCTCCATTTTGCCTCCTGTCGCAGCTAGCCAGTCTCAGAGAGCAGGCAGCTGGCGATTTACACACGCGCAACAGCTTGGTGCAGTGACAAGCAAGAAGAGAGAAGGAAGGACCTGGCAAACTGCACGACAGACAGAACTCAACCGGACAAACAGTCATGCTCTCCTAGGACAGAAAGCAAAACCCACGGGAGGCCAACAGCAACAACAAGGTCAGTCACAGGAGAGGCAGCGTATTCCAAACACCCTTTCACACTTGTTCTTACCTGGCATAGAAGAGCAAATATGCGCACTGGCGCAGAACCGTCTTGATGTTACACAGCTGCACAGAGGCATCGTTCATCTTGTACCACTGTCCATTGCCGCCCTGCAACGAAAGGCAACGCTATCTTTAGGGGAACGGCAGGGTTTTGAAAAGAAAAACACAGGCAGGGCACCACTGAAGGACACACAATACACCACCACAAATCACAACATTGACTTTTACCTTTACGAAGCAGTAATAGTGTCCTGCCTGACAGCTGGAACCTTGATGCACCAGGACAGCGTACAAGGAATAGAGGAGCGGTTCTCCAGGTGCTTCAGACGTGTATGCGCCAAGGTCCAAACATTCCGGATACTCCACATCCTAAAGAGAGTCCAAGAAGACTCAGACATTATCCCGAGAGCCTATAGGAAACAGCCTGAGAAAACCTTCTCCCCAAACACAGGCTAGAGGTCTAGAAATAGATCTTCTCGCTCCATCAAAAGCAGGTGTTGCCATTTCACCACTGAAGTGGCAGAAAACTCTGCTCGGCCAAACCGGCTCTCGATGAGCACAGTAGGAACTTATCTTCACACCGGAACCTTCCTCTTACCACACGGGAAAGAGCAAGGCATAGCTCTTGCATTGTTTGTTCTCAGGTGGTGCATTCCATAGCCATTTTGTGCAGATGCTAGCAACGTCCAGAGAAAAGGATCCTGCTTGGGGAAAGGTCTCCTTCCAAGCAGACAAAGTCCCAGCGCACTCACAGACATACCTTGCTAATCTTGCTGCCGGAGAAAGGATCAAACCTCTTCAAGCACACTGTCAGGACATTGGAGGAACGATGTATTGTAAGCCTCTTGGACGCAGCGACCAGCTCTTCACACCTTGAAGACAAGCACAGACCCGACTGTTGCAACCTATCTTCTCCCTGCTCCACCCTCCTCCAGGTAGGCTTGAGTTACGGCTTGCTTTGCCCAGCTGTCGATGCCCGTGTTTGCATCGCAGAGCCCTTCAGCCCGTAGGCTCTCCCTGAAGGTAGCTTCGGGCTAGGCTGCCTCACTCTGGAGAGCAGCAGGCAACAGTCTTTACATGACAAGAACTAGCCACGACACTGCTCAGAGAGCCAGCAGGGCTGCTACGGCTCCGAGGACTAAGGCCTCCCGCACAGAGACCCAAGCACCCAAAAAGCCTTCGAAATGAAACTGTTGACTGCTTTCTTGAGGAAGCCGCCATTGTCAAATCCCTCTGCAGAGCTCCTCCCGGCTTCGGCTCACCACCGCACAGGGGACGTGTCTTTTCCCTTCTGGCCACAGGGCTCGTTCAGTGGGCAGCTTCAGAGCGAGGAAGGCTGACCACCTCCAGGGCAGGCAATGCCAGGAATAAAATTATCATCAAAGCTTTCCAAACATTCAGGCCAAAGGGGAAAAAAAATACCCATCTTAGAAACAAATGCATTCTATTCCAAATTCTGGACGGTGCGGGTGGAACAGTTGTACGGGGAAGGAAACAAAAAATAGAAAAAACTCCAAGCTGGCTCATGAGTGGGTTTCCCAGATAAGTCAAACCATAGCCAGTGCTCCCAGAGGTGTAATCCCGTAAGCCAGGATCTGCTGGGAAGCTGTCATTAGGCATGATCTTACTTGCTACATCTATAGCCATTTTCACCACCCAGCAGCTCAGGTCTGACAAAGCCTTCCAGAGCTTGAGTGACAGAGGAGCATTCCTGGATGAGAAAGAAAGGAGAGAGCGCTAAGCTCCTGGAAACGCAGCGTCCCAAGAAATAGCTCCCCGTGGCGTACCAGCATCTTCCCAACAAACAGCTACCCCTGGGGGGCACCAGAGTTGCCTGCGGTACGCGTGGTCAAAAATAACAAAAGCAATGAGACAGGTATTGCGGGAGCCCGGAGCAGGGCGGTGTGACAGCGTCGCCTTGGCTGTAGGTACCACCCGTACTCTTTGCCCAGCTGAAACCCAGCACACGGCACAGGGAGGCCATTGACAGGGCTTCCACAGAAAGCGCACGGAAGTCCAGGTCCCTTCCCACCCAACAACAAGCTCTTGCGTGGTAACGGCGCACAGGTTGAAGTCAACAGCCTTTACTGGAGATAACCTGGGCCCCCTGCAGGGGCCTTGAACTAATTTGCACCCCAATATCCAAACGTCTCACCTGGATATCCAAAGGAACATCCAGGAAGGGCTCGTAGGAATCGGAGACTGCTTGGCAGCTCAAGCACGTGACTAGAAGGCAAATCAAAACGCTCAGCGACAGGGGAGATCAACGGTGCCGGTTTATGCTCTTCCTACCGACTACACCAGTCACATGAACAGCCGTTTCTCACAGGCAGGCAGAAGGGCACAGACAATTCCAGGAGAGCGACAGTTGTGGAAAAGTACCTCTGGATCTCAGAAAGCCCCCAAAGATTTGATGGACAACGGTGGTGGTTTGAGAAGAGATGTCCCAGCTGGAAATAAATGGTAAGGCAGCAGAGAGTTATCTCCTCCAGGAGTTTTACTTGGCCTGAAAACCCTGGGCACAGGTTTTCCTTGACGGGGTTACGTGAAGGAGTGCGAAGGGCTTCGGAACACTGGAGAGGCAATTTGCTTACTCGCTGCTGCCACTCAGACAAGCCCTCTGCATGGCATCGACCGTGTAGCGTAAGAACTCGTGGGCGTCCTCCTGCACGCCAAGCTGGAAATGTTCTCCTATGCCTACGAAAGAAGCAGCTCGTAGTTGTCTCGTACCAGAAGAGAAGGGAACGTGTCAAGGCACCTGAAGCGACTTACGTGTGAGAACACTGACGACAGCCGTAGGCTGGATGGCGCTGTCTGAGGAACGCAGGACGATGTTAACGTGCTCTTCCATTGTGCACATCATGCAGAAGCCTTGCTGACGACCTGAAGAGGGAGGGAGGGAGGGAGAGAGGGAAGCTTCTCAGGTTAGCAAAATACCCGTAGCAATGGGAAACCTAATGGAGATCTTGAAGTTACAAGGACAGTCTCCGCTCCTCCTCTCCCAAGGTGCCAAGGTCCCAACAAGCCCGGGACACATTAGTGCGTAGAGAACTTCCTTCAGAGGGCAGCTTAACTGACCAAGGTTTTCTGTGCAGTAAGCAAGGAGGGTTGAACTTGCAGGAACAGGGATCAAGACCCGGGGCTAGAAAGAGCTGCCTTTCTGAAGATGAACACAGTTAGATATGACAAGCGGCTTCTAGGCGTGAGTGTTCGAAGAACACCACCCTGGGGGGCTGAGAAAGAAGGGCTGCTGTCCTCCTAAACCAAATTCCAGACTCTGGGAACCCTGGGGAAGTGCCCAACAGATTGACAAGGAGATGTTCTTCAAAGGACTCACACGACTGGCTGTGCTCCCGAGAGAGCAGGTAGTTGGCCAGAGGGGGTGTGTACGTCAGGCACTGCAGGACGGAGTTGACGAAGCACGTGTTGCCCAGGTTGTCGAGCCCCGCTCCAACTCTCTGTTGTTGCTGCCAGGCCATGCGAATCTTCTCTGGGGGAAACAGGATCCTTTGTGGAGGAGCCGCTCCCTCGGAAACGGCTGCAGGGAAATGACATTTGAAAAGAGATGAGAAGAAATTGCTGCACGAAAGCCTATTTTAGCAGTCGAGTTCTGTACAGGAGCACCCAGGATGACCAGCTCTAACCTCCAACACAGAAACATTGGGGGAAGCCTAACACTGCCCTTGAAATTTGCTGGTCAAGAAACACTTTTGGAAAACAGTCTGTTCCCACGCTTCCTTTGGCCAAAGTGCAGCAAACCCACAGTCTGATTGCTGTGCCTCGGGCTACCTTCCTTTCTCTCTAGGGTCCTCAGTTGGATTAGCAGGCCAAGCCTTCCCTTTTCCTGAGTGTAACTTGACAAAACCAAGCAAGGACCTAGCACAGAAGGGACCCCTACTGCTGTCAGACCTTTCTACGAGCAATGACATCTTTCAAAGGCTTGTGCAGAGTGGCAGAGGAGTGACAAAACATGTTTTCTGCTGTCTAAGCCAAAACCCCTGGGTGGGTCTGGCTGCTACCAGGAAACGCCCCAGGATTCACTCCTCCAGGTGGTCAGCACGTCAGCATTCAGGGAAGGGGCACCAGCCGCGCCCGCTGCCTTTGGGGATTCGCAAAGCCCAAGCCTGCCGGTGAAGCCGTTACTCACAGGAGTCGTTCCCCGTTGTGGCCATCGCTCCTCTCAGCAACGGAGGGGAAAGCTCTGGATGACAAAGGGTGTCAGGAGGCGCTCCAGAAAGAGAAGATAAGCACCAGTCCTGTCACCTGAGTGCAAAGGAAGGATTGTAGTCAAACAAAACGAGTTTAAAACGCCCCCTCAAACAAAACCCACAGAACAGCATCTGCCATCACACCTGTTTCAGTGGTACCTGTAACAGCCGCGGAGCTGCAGGCTGACGCCCTCACCGTCGCTGCCACAGGGCCACAGCTCCCAGCACTTTCAAAGGCCCATTTGAAAGACTCCAGTGCATGGCACCGCCTCTGAAGAGGACCTGCTGCCGGCCTGTTGCCACCGCTAGCAGCAGAGCCCGCCCTGGCTCTCTAGCCCACACTTCCCCCCTGTCTGCAGGAGCCACCGGCTTTTGGCTGCTGCTGCTGCTTCAACGGCTGCAGTTGCCGCGCTCCTTTTCTGTCACCCTTCCTACTGCATCGGTCAGGGTGGGCTTCTGGTGATTCTAGGCTGCCCCAATGCCTCCGACTACGCTGCCACCCGCCTACTCCCCTACACTGGGTTCTGGCATAGAAGTACTAGCAAATAGGAACTCTGCCCATAGCAGACATCTGGCCAGGCTAGAAAGGTGCAATAGCTCAGCCTAGGGCTCGGAAGGTATAGAACAGCCTCTACTTTTACCCTGGATCTACCTACTCTATGATCTGCCCTGCAAGTCAGATCAGAATTACCTTTGGGAGACGATGGAAGCTGGGCAGAAGCGGGCAGGAAACGAGGAATGCTTGGAAAAGAGGAGCCACGCGAGGAGCGAAGGCAGGAGCCGAGTCGTCCCGAAGGCCAGCTCAGCCCAACTGGCCTTCCCTGGCCCGCTCCTCAGGATCACAAGCCCTGGCCAGGTGAGCTCACAAGCGCCGGGCGGGTGCCGCATCACCGCCCCTTTGTGACACGGGGACGCAGGGGACGCGCTGCGGCCAGCAGCCGCCGCAGACCCGGCAGCTCACGTAGGCAGCCGCTGGCAGCCCCTGGGCTTCCCCGCACGCTGCCGGTGAAGGGCCGTTCATCCGCCGGCAGAGCTCCCGCCTCTTCTCTGAGCCCCACGGCCAGGCGAAGACAAGCCTGGCCAGGCCTGTGAGCGTTCCCGCTCACAGCTCCGGCTGGCACACTCAGGTTCCTAAGGCTTTCTTTTCCACTCCTCCCAGGTACAGGACTGTGTCCATGAGCCCTGCGTAGCAAACCACTCGCTCTCTTACACGGTCATTGCCAAGGAATTTTATCTGCCCCCCACCATACGGCCACAGGCCGACTCTAAACTAGCGCTACCAAGGAAATGCCCTCAGCGACTGCGCTGGGGTGACCCTTCTGGCTGCCAGCCCCCAGCCGGCTGCTCTCTCACCCCTGAGTTCCCGAGAAACATCTGTGGGCAGCTTTTTAGCATCTGGTTTAATGCCTTGGCCCGCTCCGAGGGTGCCGAGTATTGCTTCTGCCCTGACGAGCAGCTGGTTGTTATTCCTGCCCCACTTGAACCGGCCACTTTGGCCCTTGCCCCGCCTGCGTCGTCTGCTTTTCCCCAGGCCTGCTCGAGGCAGTTAGTTTGACTCCTGCCAAGCTCAGGACCGTTACTTTGGCTCCTGCTCTGCTCCGAGAGGCTTTCCCTTTTCGTCCTCCACTTGGAACATCCAGTTTAGCCACAGCCTTGCTCAGCTGGCTTATTTTCATCAGGCACCTCTCACAATGGCTGGTATTTTCCCTCTTTTGCTTGGGGGGAGGCTCGTTTTGCCCCTTCTCCACACAGGCTCCCTCCCTGCATTTACTCCTGCCCTGCTCGGGTGGCCCTTTATGCCCTGGCCAAGGTGGGGTGCCTGGCTTTGCTCCTGCCCCGCTTGCAGCATTTAGGTTTGTCCCTGTCCTGCTCCTTTTGCCCCTGCCCCCACCCCGCTCCCAGCAGCCAGTTTGGCCCCTGCCACAGCAGGACTACCAGGGCTCCAGAACCCTTTCCCTGGCAGCAGCCACCGGCCGGGGGCTGTATTTAATGCTCACACCACAGCCTCGCCTTCCAGGACAAAGTCACCTTCGCTTCCAAGCCCCCTCTAGCACCGCTCCTCCAGCTGCCACCTGGCATTCAGAGGGGCAAAGTTACCTCACTGCCGGACTCATCACCGGCTCGGCGCTCCGGAGCTGCCAGCGCCCGACGCCACCCAGGGAAGCGGAGGGTCCTGGCAGCTGGATGCTGAGCGGGGTGTGCCCGCTCACCACTCAAACGCTTTAGCAATGGCTCTTGTGCTGGGGCAGCGTGGCATTTGTTACCCTTCACAAAGCGCCACGGCGGGCGGGCGGGCTTGGCCGACCGTGGCTGAAGAACGCCTGTGCCCCAAGAGGCTCCGTTTACAGAAGGCATCTTGGCCGTAAGAGGAACTGGACAGAGTTTTTTTCTTATTGGACTTTTTACTACTCTTCTTCCCAAGATACCTGGTGAAAAACAAACAAACAAACAAAAGTTTTTAAATATATATATGTCAAATATATATATGTATTTCATTGTTGTTATTAGTAAAGGCCCAAGGAGCCTGACCAGAAGCAGCTACCAGGGCTTCCAGGCTCTAGAAAGCTCTGTCAGACCTGTGCAGATGGTGTTTGCCCTCATTAGACATCCCTGACGCTGGAAATGCCAACTTGCAAAGCTCTCTCCAGATCTGATACATTGCCCATCACTGAGGTAAATAACAATGCCTTGACTGAGAGAAACAAAAGCAGGAGTGCTCTAACTTTGCTGTCTTTTTTGACTCCAGAAGCTGTTGCAGCCATCCAAAGCTTCATGCTTTGGGACTGTCTGTCTTCTTCAAGAATAAATACTGTGGGGGTAGATTTCAGGCACGTGCTGGGCCACCTGAGGAGGATCTTCTTGGCCAAGAAGTTTTTCCACCTCTGTAGCTCTCTGCAAGCTCAGAGCACAGAAGGCGAGCCAACTAGTCCGTGATGCTCCTGCCAGGCACCACAAATTGTTCACTGGCACCACCGGAACCCAACAACTTTCACAGAATCATAGAGTCATTAAGGTTGCAAAAGGTGTCAAGGATCATCAAGTGCAACCATCAACCCAACACTACCACGTCTCATAAACCATGCCCTGAAGCGCCATGTCTACATGTCTTTGAAATGCGTCCAGGTGACTCCAGCACCCCTCTGGGCAGCCTCTTCCAATGCCTGACCACTCTTTCAGTAAAGAAGTTATTCCTAATAGCCAACCTAAACATCCCCTGACGCAGCTTGAGGCCATTTCCTCTTGCCCTATCACTACTAACTTGGGAGAAGAGACCAACACCCACCTCGCTACAACCTCCTTTCAGGTAGTTGTAGAGAGCGAGAAGGTCTTTGCTAAACACAGGCATGACCGTGCAGCCAAGGAGAGGACCGGCCTCTTGGCTGTCACTGCCTGCTGCTTTGCAGCATCCCAACGCTTCGCTCCAGCGCCTCAGGACCACCTCCAGTGCCGTGGGGACTGGGCACAGAGGAGTGATCCACAGCAGGGCAGCGGGGGGCGGTCTGCTCTTCAGCCCTCTTTCAAGACTCCTGCTTTCCACCTCTCTGGCCCGCTTCCAGGTGCTGCCCTTGATCCCGATGTGCTCACGGGAGGTGGTGGAGCAGCAGCGCCTGAAGTCACATAGTAGCTTCCGGGCTGCCTCATCTGCCTTATGTCTTCTCCCTCTTTGATGACCTCGCCTGCCGGCTGCAGCAGGGCTGCTGGCAACGTCCACCGTGGAAAGACAACACAGTTGTGCCTCGCCCTGCCAAGCAACAGGGTAGGGACAGCAGATGCTGACTACATTCCTCCAGGAAAACTCTCCTGCTCTCCTGCTGCCCCCAGCCTGCCCCCCTCCGATCCAGGTGTAAGGGACTGGGAGGGTCAATGTCTCAAAAACTGCTGTAAAGTGGGATGCAGCGACCTGCAGGCGGAACATTGATGGACACAGGGCGTGGGGGGCGTCAGAGGATGCGCAGTCCCAGGTTCTGCTGGGCCTCACAGAGCAACTTGCTGAGGTCACGCAGAGTTTATTTCAGGAAGGCACTTATGACCACCCAAAGACCCCTCGCAACCACCCCTCACAATGGCGGCTGCGCAGAAGGTCGTGAGACTCCTGCAACGAGAACCATATAAGCTCACCGGAGGCATAACTGAAGGCGGGTCTCAGACTATAAAAGACACTACGACAAAGAGACTGGCACATGCCCACCACTGGAGGATCGTCACGTCTGTCGTCATCGGCACCTGGGTGGTGATATCTCCCTATCTTTCCCTATCCCTTCTCCCCTCCTCTCTCCTGCCCGCTGCTTCTCCTCTTTGGCTTTTCCAAATATTCTTAATAAGAACCCCCACCCTCAATGCTTTTCCGTGTTTTCAAGTTCAAGCTGCCTTTTCATGTTCAAGTTACTTCCACGTCGAAATTAAATGTTTAATTGATCATTTGGTGGTGTTTCACCTTAATTTAGTCCAAGGGGATCATTAGGACCTTGGTCGCTCTCCCTCCTCCTCTCAGGTGGGGATGCGACAGTGCCTAGAGCACGAGTCCTGTAAGCAGCAGCTGAGGGAACTGGGGTTGTTTAGTCTCGAGAAAAGGAGGCTGAGGGGCAAGGGATAGGACGAGAGGAAATGGCCTCAAGCTGCGCCAGGGGAGGTTTAGATTGGCTATCAGGAAAAATTCCTTCACCAAAAGGGTTGCCAAGCACCGGGACAGGCTGCCCGGGGCAGCGGCTGAGTCTCCATCCCTGGAGGGATTTGAGAGACGTGTAGATGTGGCGCTTTGGGACCTGGTTTAGTGGTGGACTTGGCAGTGTTGGGTTTACGGTTGGGCTCGATGATCTTAAAGCTCCTTTCCAACCTAAATAATTCTATGATTCTGTAAAGGAGGTGCTTGCATCGCTGGGATGGCATTTGAATGAGCCGTTGGTGCTGCTGCTGTTGGTACCCAAGGTGGGCACATGTTTGCAGGAGCTGGGGGATATCAGGGAGGGGCGACAGTGCACCCAGCAGGGGCAGGCTGACCAGGCCAAGAGGGAGTGCGTGGGGTGGTGGGGGATACAGGGGAGGTGGAGGCACAGGCACAGAGGCTGGTGCTGGTAGAGCTGGGGCCTGAGTCCTTTGGGCACCTTTGCTGTGTGGGCGTCCTCGATTTGATCCTCTAAGGAAACCCCCAAAATGTGTCACTGTTTGTTACGCTCTGCCCTGATTTTAGAGAGGAAAGCAGGTGAAGTGGGAGCGTGGTGGCGAGCACTTCTTGTTATCAACTTACGCATCTTTCTCCCTGCTTTCTGTTCATTTGAGACTCTGCTCATTTCTTCATCCTCATCCTTGCCTCCCACATCCTCCCCTCCAAGAGTTCCCTCAGCCTCCTCTCCTTATACTCAGCTTTGCCACTGGGGATGGAGGGTGCCCGTGCCTAAAAGAGACCCCCACCCCCCTCGTGCCAAGCGCCCACCGCTCCGCTGCCACTCCCTGATACACGGGATGCTTCACACTTCTGATCTTCAAAGTACGGCGCAGATATTAACCTACCTTCTCTCAAACTGCTTTTGACTCCGGCCATATACGGTTCCTACGCTCCTGCCTCACAACGATGTATTGGGCCCGTTCTCGTCCCTGAATTGGTCTTTTCTTGCTTCCTGAATTTGAGATTTTAGACAATCTGTGGGATGGCTCCTGGGTTTTGTTTTGCTTTACCCTTAAGGTTTCATAAACACAAAGCACCCTTACACTCTGTCTGTAACAAAGATGTGCCAAGAGGAAGGACTACCTTGACACTGCAATAATAGATAAAACAGACTCCTCTCTCTCCACCCGAGAGAAAGCAGCTGGGCTCTCTGGGGTGACTAAACTGAAGACATTCAAAACTGTCAGAAAATGACAGCGTTGACTTTTGCAACAATTTGCTCAATCAGTATCAACTGAGTTGTTAAAAAAAGAACGTTGGAGGCTGATTTCTGTTGGGAAATCAATTTCTTCAGCCCTGTTCAGCCAGTAATCAAAAGGCTGGCTTTCCATCTGATCCTTTAGTTATATTCAATTTTTATGTCTAATTATGGTTTCCTCAAGAAGGGTTCATTGTTCAGAGTCCTCTTTTTCAGAAGCAAACAAGAAACTGGGGAAGCTCCCCCTTGGAGGCTGGCATTATATGGCCTGGCATTGCCCAGTGCTGAGACACAACCGTTCATAAACTGTTAATGAGCTCCTGTAATTTTTTAGGAATCAGTCGTACGGCCTGCAGGCAAGAGTCAAATTTGGCAGCTAACATGAGGGCGAGACAATGAAGAAATATTCAAAGGAGAAGCTTTTGTGCATCCTTGTTTAAAAAAAACCTTGAGTAAGTTTGATTTTGCTCTTTACGGTCCAACAATAATGGGCAAGCTTCCCAGGGATTTATTCCTACCACACCATGACCCACGTTCTGCTTTGAAATGCACACAGAAATGTGTGTCTTCAGAAACAAAACAAAAACCAAAGCACAAACCCCACACTTAAGACCAGGAGCTGAGTTGGCTTTCAGAAGAAAGCTAATGGTGCCTCCAACACCAGAAGCACCTGAGGCTGCAGTGCTTTTCCAGGGGGAGAGAGGGGCTTGTCCAGAGAGAGGCAAGGCTTCCACCCTCCCTACGCCCACCCACAGCCCAAAGCAGGTACACGCAGAGCAAACGAGAAGGGGATGGGTTTGCTTTGCCTTTCATTGACTTGAATTCCTTCTGACTAAAGCTAAGCCTTCCCTCCCACTCCAGGACTATTGCTTTCCTTGGATGTGCGTTTGGTTTTGGGTTTGGTTTTGGGGTTTTTTTGTGTGTGTGTGGTTTGGGGATTTTGTTTGTTTGTTTGTTTTTGAGGCATCTCTCTTGGCTTCCGGTAAGACATTAGTCAGAAATGTAATGCAGACATGCCAGGGAACACACCAGGCTAAAGAAATGTTCGCTTTATTGATGGACACGTGATTGCTGTTTGTAAACATGCTAGCAAACTAAGAGAAAACGAACTGTTTTCAAGAAATAACAACCCATCTGAATTAGATCAGATACTCTAAAGGTGGTTTACATCAAAGCATTCCATTAACCCCCAGGGTCACTGGGCCAGCTCAACTCACTCGAAGTCACAGTGAGAAACATTCATGTCCAAAAAGGAATTTGACCCAATCACTGTTAGAATTACGGATGTCAGGTTTCGAGCTACATACAAAAAGTTATCAATTTTAGGTTGATTGTACACCATTCCACGGGAATCAGAGGCTGTATTCTTCACAGACACAGACCCTGAGCTCATGAATCTCTAGGTTTGCAGGGATGAATGTCACGGGCTCCTGACAGATGTTCTGCAGAAGACCTTTATTGTCAGCTTTTCCCTGCTTATGTATCTTTTCGACACATTCCTCACGTGATCAGGTGCACAATTTCTGTTATTCATCAGCGAGCTCTTGCCACGTTGGTCATTGGTGCCAAAATTGGTGTGCACGTTCTGAGTACGTAAGTGAGGGCATTTATAGCATATACATTTGTTTGGTTCTGGTGATGGCAGCAGCGGTGAAAGCAAGGGGTTTGGTTCCCACTGCTTGAACTTTGCGGAGGCGTTGAGAGCATGCCTACGGCTTTTCCTGGCTCATGGATGCCGTGAAATCCAGAGTATGATGTGGACAAGGAAACCTAGATTTCCTGAAGGACGGTGTTCTGCAACGTGATTTTAAAGGATCTGACCATGAATGCCACTGTGTTGTTCATTTGATGACATCCAAGCATGAAGGGTGGAGCCTGAGAGATGTATTCATAAGGCTTTTACCCATCAGTCACCTGCTGGAGCCCAGCTCCAGGCAGTCACCACCAGCAGATCCAGCTCCCCTCCGGCCACTGCGCAACAGGCGCACTGTGTGAGTGGGCTCAGCACACGCAGCTGGTGGTGTCACCCTGGTCGCTTTCAGCATGGCTGTCTGCCTCCTAGGGAAGAGAAGCAGCACAGCTGGTGTTCATTGAGCTCCCATTTTGGAATTTTCCTTGGAGAAAGTGCCAAATGAGGCTGGACACTGAAAAAGCTACAAGAGACGAGACACTGGTGGGTCAGTGTGATGCACATCGTGGCACTGCTGCCTGTGGGGACGTGCTGGACTCTCCAGCACTGTGAACACAGGTTGCTGAGTTTTCAAATGAGTTCTGCAGGCATTTAATGAAGAGGAAGGCTGTGGCTGATAACGCTCATAGGGGTAAGGAGGTGGCTGGCCAGGCGGCCATCCCACACTAAAAGGCAACCGCCTGTCTTTATGAGCCCCTACGCTCCTGCAGGAGAGCTGCACTGGTAGCCAGTGCACCCGAAGACCATGCTTTCCTCTCTGCAAAGGGCTGCGCAAGGCAAATGCAGGAATGCAATCCCTTAAATTGAGGCCTGTCATTTGAGAAGGACGCGAAGGTACTTTAATGTGTCCAGGGGAGGGCAGTAAAGCTGGTGGCAGGGCTGGAAGGCACGTCCTGTGAGGGGGGGCTGAGGACTCTGGCTTTGTCTCGTTTGAAGAGAAGGGGGCTGAGGGGGGACCTCATTGCTCTCTGCAGCTTCCTGAGGAGGGGATGTGGGGAGGGAGGGGCTGGTCTCTTCTCCCTGGGATCCAGGGACAGGAGTCATGGGAACAGTTTGAAGTTCTTCCCATGTTCTGCAGGCATTTAGTAAATTTAGAGGTTGCACTTGATCAGGCTGCCTCCAATCTTGCTGTCACCGATTAGCTCACTTGGTGACCATCAGGTCCCATCTTGCACCCCTAACCTCCACGTGCTCCGTGAGTCTCCTGGAGTGCCTACAGATCACCATGCTGCTTTTCCAGCAGATGTCGGGCTAGTTGAAGTCCCCCAGCAGGACAAGAGCCTGCCTGCGAGCGTGATGCCTCCTGTAGTTGCAGTAACAAGGCTCGGGCAATAGGCTCCCCTCGATCGGGCAGCCTTTGTTGCCTCAGTCTCTAATTCTCATCCATAAGCTTTCAACCTGCCCGTGGCTGTTCTTCAGACACAGCTCCTCACAATCTAGCCATTTCTTGATGCAGAGGGCAACGCCTCCGCCTCTTCTTCCTCACCTGTCCCTTCTGAACAGCCTGTAGCCATCGGTAGCCGCGCTCCGGTCAGGGGACTCATCCCAGCCAGTTCAGTAATGGCAACTGGGCCGCTCCTTTCTAGCAGCTCGGTGGCTTCCAACTCCTCCTGTTTGTTGCCCGTGCTGCGTGCACTGGCGTAGAGGCACTTCAGCTGGGCTGGTGGCCGTGCCACCTTCTTAGAGGAACAGCCCTTAGCTCCTTTGAGGTAGTTCACTGGTGTCTCCCGGTTGGCTCTTATTACCTCAGGAGCCCTCACTCCTCTCTGTAAGACCGAGAGAAACACAGGGAAAGTGAGCACAGCCTCTCTTCTTTAAAAGAGAAGGGGGAGGGAGATTTCCTAGAAAAATTCATGTCAAAATGAAACCTAACATCCCGCATGCTGTCACCTTGCTAAAGAGAGCAGAAATGAGTATCAAGTGATCTGCAGCTCTGGCTGAAGCTTCACCTTTTGCAAAGGAAGTTGAAAACATTCAGAAAACTCCTCTCTTATTTCTTGCATGGTCAAACTCTACAGAAATCAGCAGCACCACTTCGGGCTGGGTTTGCTTATGACGACAACTTTATTGTTTTGATCGTAAATGTCAGGTTTGATGGTCAGCATTCTTCTGAGAACGTTCGCCTGCAGCCTTTGCTGGTCGGTCGCGGGTTGCGATGGCAAGCTCAGGCACAAGTACTCAAGGCATCTCTCCATAAGCCACACACCTGAAACGCCTGGCAAAGGGTGAGGCAACATTTCCTGGTGATGCTGCAAACATTTCTTACTTTTTCGTCCTCCCCTCCCGAGTCCTCTTTGGATTTCTCTTCCTTCTTCACTTCCTTGCGTTTCTTTTTCAATTTTACATCACCAGAATGCTCGCTTGTGCCCTTCTGCACCTTCTTTTGGGAGCACTTCCATGCTGCTCTGCAGAGGAGCGTTTCCTCTTTCTGTCTGCTGGGTTCTCACTTGCCTGGCGAGAGCCTGCAGCCCCTGGGTGAACTGGCACTGGTGGGAGCACAGGTGGTTCAAGCAAGTATTTCCCAGGCTGCTGGTCACCTACTGAAGCAGGGTGTGGGCCTGCTCTGCGGCCGCTCGCGCCGTGCACACCTTCCCCTCCTGAGCTTCTGCTCTCAGCAGGGCCTTTTCTCTTCCCATGGGAAGAGCTGTGCAGGTCACCGCTGCCGTGCGCCAGCTGACGGCGAGTGCGCTTCTGCATTTCCACAGAGCAAGTGCCCCTCCGCTTGGGAGGCAGCCGATCTGGTTGGCATCCGTTCAGCTTCTCCCGCAGGTCACCACTGCTGTGCGCCAGCTGACGGCGAGCACGCTTCTGCATTTCCACAGAGCAAGTGCCCCTCCGCTTGGGAGGCGGCCGCTCTGGTCGGCTTCCGTTCAGCTTCTCCCCCTCCTCAGTGTCAGACCGCACTCTCTTCCTGCCACGGTGCTGAAGGGCAGTTCCTGCTGAGCCCTGTGTTTTTCTCACCCATTGGATCCTCTGCATATTTCCTCTACCTTCTTGATTTCTCAGTCCCACCATGCCTCCAGAAAATGGACTCTTCGGCACCTGACCAAGCCTCACCACAGAAGTGCTCTTTGTCTCTTGCTGTCCAGCGCCTGCTTGAGGGGTCAAATCATGGTGCCTGGAGAAACAAGAGTCACCTTAGTCTCGGGCTGTTTTTGCAGCCTCCTCATGGCTTCAGTCTCCTCCTATCATTTTCCAGCAGCACTTGATATGACATGCAGGAGCCTGAACCAGCACTAGAAGCCAGGCATTAAGTCATGGTCTTCCAGCCACGTCTGTCCCTTTCAGAGCAGCAGTAACTCATCATTACACCCTCTCGGACCTCCATTTTGCCTCCTGTCGCAGCTAGCCAGCCTCAGAGAGCAGGCAGCTGGCGATTTACACACGCGCAACAGCTTGGTGCAGTGACAAGCAAGAAGAGAGAAGGAAGGACCTGGCAAACTGCACGACAGACAGAACTCAACCGGACAAACAGTCATGCTCTCCTAGGACAGAAAGCAAAACCCACGGGAGGCCAACAGCAACAACAAGGTCAGTCACAGGAGAGGCAGCGTATTCCAAACACCCTTTCACACTTGTTCTTACCTGGCATAGAAGAGCAAATATGCGCGCTGGCGCAGAACCGTCTTGATGTTACACAGCTGCACAGAGGCATCGTTCATCTTGTACCACTGTCCATTGCCGCCCTGCAACGAAAGGCAACGCTATCTTTAGGGGAACGGCAGGGTTTTGAAAAGAAAAACACAGGCAGGGCACCACGGAAGGACACACAATACACCACCACAAATCACAACATTGACTTTTACCTTTACGAAGCAGTAATAGTGTCCTGCCTGACAGCTGGAACCTTGATGCACCAGGACAGCGTACAAGGAATAGAGGAGCGGTTCTCCAGGTGCTTCAGACGTGTATGCGCCAAGGTCCAAACATTCCGGATACTCCACATCCTAAAGAGAGTCCAAGAAGACTCAGACATTATCCCGAGAGCCTATAGGAAACAGCCTGAGAAAACCTTCTCCCCAAACACAGGCTAGAGGTCTAGAAATAGATCTTCTCGCTCCATCAAAAGCAGGTGTTGCCATTTCACCACTGAAGTGGCAGAAAACTCTGCTCGGCCAAACCGGCTCTCGATGAGCACAGTAGGAACTTATCTTCACACCGGAACCTTCCTCTTACCACACGGGAAAGAGCAAGGCATAGCTCTTGCATTGTTTGTTCTCAGGTGGTGCATTCCATAGCCATTTTGTGCAGATGCTAGCAACGTCCAGAGAAAAGGATCCTGCTTGGGGAAAGGTCTCCTTCCAAGCAGACAAAGTCCCAGCGCACTCACAGACATACCTTGCTAATCTTGCTGCCGGAGAAAGGATCAAACCTCTTCAAGCACACTGTCAGGACATTGGAGGAACGATGTATTGTAAGCCTCTTGGACGCAGCGACCAGCTCTTCACACCTTGAAGACAAGCACAGACCCGACTGTTGCAACCTATCTTCTCCCTGCTCCACCCTCCTCCAGGTAGGCTTGAGTTACGGCTTGCTTTGCCCAGCTGTCGATGCCCGTGTTTGCATCGCAGAGCCCTTCAGCCCGTAGGCTCTCCCTGAAGGTAGCTTCGGGCTAGGCTGCCTCACTCTGGAGAGCAGCAGGCAACAGTCTTTACATGACAAGAACTAGCCACGACACTGCTCAGAGAGCCAGCAGGGCTGCTACGGCTCCGAGGACTAAGGCCTCCCGCACAGAGACCCAAGCACCCAAAAAGCCTTCGAAATGAAACTGTTGACTGCTTTCTTGAGGAAGCCGCCATTGTCAAATCCCTCTGCAGAGCTCCTCCCGGCTTCGGCTCACCACCGCACAGGGGACGTGTCTTTTCCCTTCTGGCCACAGGGCTCGTTCAGTGGGCAGCTTCAGAGCGAGGAAGGCTGACCACCTCCAGGGCAGGCAATGCCAGGAATAAAATTATCATCAAAGCTTTCCAAACATTCAGGCCAAAGGGGAAAAAAAATACCCATCTTAGAAACAAATGCATTCTATTCCAAATTCTGGACGGTGCGGGTGGAACAGTTGTACGGGGAAGGAAACAAAAAATAGAAAAAACTCCAAGCTGGCTCATGAGTGGGTTTCCCAGATAAGTCAAACCATAGCCAGTGCTCCCAGAGGTGTAATCCCGTAAGCCAGGATCTGCTGGGAAGCTGTCATTAGGCATGATCTTACTTGCTACATCTATAGCCATTTTCACCACCCAGCAGCTCAGGTCTGACAAAGCCTTCCAGAGCTTGAGTGACAGAGGAGCATTCCTGGATGAGAAAGAAAGGAGAGAGCGCTAAGCTCCTGGAAACGCAGCGTCCCAAGAAATAGCTCCCCGTGGCGTACCAGCATCTTCCCAACAAACAGCTACCCCTGGGGGGCACCAGAGTTGCCTGCGGTACATGTGGTCAAAAATAACAAAAGCAATGAGACAGGTATTGCGGGAGCCCGGAGCAGGGCGGTGTGACAGCGTCGCCTTGGCTGTAGGTACCACCCGTACTCTTTGCCCAGCTGAAACCCAGCACACGGCACAGGGAGGCCATTGACAGGGCTTCCACAGAAAGCGCACGGAAGTCCAGGTCCCTTCCCACCCAACAACAAGCTCTTGCGTGGTAACGGCGCACAGGTTGAAGTCAACAGCCTTTACTGGAGATAACCTGGGCCCCCTGCAGGGGCCTTGAACTAATTTGCACCCCAATATCCAAACGTCTCACCTGGATATCCAAAGGAACATCCAGGAAGGGCTCGTAGGAATCGGAGACTGCTTGGCAGCTCAAGCACGTGACTAGAAGGCAAATCAAAACGCTCAGCGACAGGGGAGATCAACGGTGCCGGTTTATGCTCTTCCTACCGACTACACCAGTCACATGAACAGCCGTTTCTCACAGGCAGGCAGAAGGGCACAGACAATTCCAGGAGAGCGACAGTTGTGGAAAAGTACCTCTGGATCTCAGAAAGCCCCCAAAGATTTGATGGACAACGGTGGTGGTTTCAGAAGAGATGTCCCAGCTGGAAATAAATGGTAAGGCGGCAGAGAGTTATCTCCTCCAGGAGTTTTACTTGGCCTGAAAACCCTGGGCACAGGTTTTCCTTGACGGGGTTACGTGAAGGAGTGCGAAGGGCTTCGGAACACTGGAGAGGCAATTTGCTTACTCGCTGCTGCCACTCAGACAAGCCCTCTGCATGGCATCGACCGTGTAGCGTAAGAACTCGTGGGCGTCCTCCTGCACGCCAAGCTGGAAATGTTCTCCTATGCCTACGAAAGAAGCAGCTCGTAGTTGTCTCGTACCAGAAGAGAAGGGAACGTGTCAAGGCACCTGAAGCGACTTACGTGTGAGAACACTGACGACAGCCGTAGGCTGGATGGCGCTGTCTGAGGAACGCAGGACGATGTTAACGTGCTCTTCCATTGTGCACATCATGCAGAAGCCTTGCTGACGACCTGAAGAGGGAGGGAGGGAGGGAGAGAGGGAAGCTTCTCAGGTTAGCAAAATACCCGTAGCAATGGGAAACCTAATGGAGATCTTGAAGTTACAAGGACAGTCTCCGCTCCTCCTCTCCCAAGGTGCCAAGGTCCCAACAAGCCCGGGACACATTAGTGCGTAGAGAACTTCCTTCAGAGGGCAGCTTAACTGACCAAGGTTTTCTGTGCAGTAAGCAAGGAGGGTTGAACTTGCAGGAACAGGGATCAAGACCCGGGGCTAGAAAGAGCTGCCTTTCTGAAGATGAACACAGTTAGATATGACAAGCGGCTTCTAGGCGTGAGTGTTCGAAGAACACCACCCTGGGGGGCTGAGAAAGAAGGGCTGCTGTCCTCCTAAACCAAATTCCAGACTCTGGGAACCCTGGGGAAGTGCCCAACAGATTGACAAGGAGATGTTCTTCAAAGGACTCACACGACTGGCTGTGCTCCCGAGAGAGCAGGTAGTTGGCCAGAGGGGGTGTGTACGTCAGGCACTGCAGGACGGAGTTGAGGAAGCACGTGTTGCCCAGGTTGTCGAGCCCCGCTCCAACTCTCTGTTGTTGCTGCCAGGCCATGCGAATCTTCTCTGGGGGAAACAGGATCCTTTGTGGAGGAGCCGCTCCCTCGGAAACGGCTGCAGGGAAATGACATTTGAAAAGAGATGAGAAGAAATTGCTGCACGAAAGCCTATTTTAGCAGTCGAGTTCTGTACAGGAGCACCCAGGATGACCAGCTCTAACCTCCAACACAGAAACATTGGGGGAAGCCTAACACTGCCCTTGAAATTTGCTGGTCAAGAAACACTTTTGGAAAACAGTCTGTTCCCACGCTTCCTTTGGCCAAAGTGCAGCAAACCCACAGTCTGATTGCTGTGCCTCGGGCTACCTTCCTTTCTCTCTAGGGTCCTCAGTTGGATTAGCAGGCCAAGCCTTCCCTTTTCCTGAGTGTAACTTGACAAAACCAAGCAAGGACCTAGCACAGAAGGGACCCCTACTGCTGTCAGACCTTTCTATGAGCAATGACATCTTTCAAAGGCTTGTGCAGAGTGGCAGAGGAGTGACAAAACATGTTTTCTGCTGTCTAAGCCAAAACCCCTGGGTGGGTCTGGCTGCTACCAGGAAACGCCCCAGGATTCACTCCTCCAGGTGGTCAGCACGTCAGCATTCAGGGAAGGGGCACCAGCCGCGCCCGCTGCCTTTGGGGATTCGCAAAGCCCAAGCCTGCCGGTGAAGCCGTTACTCACAGGAGTCGTTCCCCGTTGTGGCCATCGCTCCTCTCAGCAACGGAGGGGAAAGCTCTGGATGACAAAGGGTGTCAGGAGGCGCTCCAGAAAGAGAAGATAAGCACCAGTCCTGTCACCTGAGTGCAAAGGAAGGATTGTAGTCAAACAAAACGAGTTTAAAACGCCCCCTCAAACAAAACCCACAGAACAGCATCTGCCATCACAACTCTTTCAGTGGTACCTGTAACAGCCGCGGAGCTGCAGGCTGACGCCCTCACCGTCGCTGCCACAGGGCCACAGCTCCCAGCACTTTCAAAGGCCCATTTGAAAGACTCCAGTGCATGGCACCGCCTCTGAAGAGGACCTGCTGCCGGCCTGTTGCCACCGCTAGCAGCAGAGCCCGCCCTGGCTCTCTAGCCCACACTTCCCCCCTGTCTGCAGGAGCCACCGGCTTTTGGCTGCTGCTGCTGCTTCAACGGCTGCAGTTGCCGCGCTCCTTTTCTGTCACCCTTCCTACTGCATCGGTCAGGGTGGGCTTCTGGTGATTCTAGGCTGCCCCAATGCCTCCGACTACGCTGCCACCCGCCTACTCCCCTACACTGGGTTCTGGCATAGAAGTACTAGCAAATAGGAACTCTGCCCATAGCAGACATCTGGCCAGGCTAGAAAGGTGCAATAGCTCAGCCTAGGGCTCGGAAGGTATAGAACAGCCTCTACTTTTACCCTGGATCTACCTACTCTATGATCTGCCCTGCAAGTCAGATCAGAATTACCTTTGGGAGACGATGGAAGCTGGGCAGAAGCGGGCAGGAAACGAGGAATGCTTGGAAAAGAGGAGCCACGCGAGGAGCGAAGGCAGGAGCCGAGTCGTCCCGAAGGCCAGCTCAGCCCAACTGGCCTTCCCTGGCCCGCTCCTCAGGATCACAAGCCCTGGCCAGGTGAGCTCACAAGCGCCGGGCGGGTGCCGCATCACCGCCCCTTTGTGACACGGGGACGCAGGGGACGCGCTGCGGCCAGCAGCCGCCGCAGACCCGGCAGCTCACGTAGGCAGCCGCTGGCAGCCCCTGGGCTTCCCCGCACGCTGCCGGTGAAGGGCCGTTCATCCGCCGGCAGAGCTCCCGCCTCTTCTCTGAGCCCCACGGCCAGGCGAAGACAAGCCTGGCCAGGCCTGTGAGCGTTCCCGCTCACAGCTCCGGCTGGCACACTCAGGTTCCTAAGGCTTTCTTTTCCACTCCTCCCAGGTACAGGACTGTGTCCATGAGCCCTGCGTAGCAAACCACTCGCTCTCTTACACGGTCATTGCCAAGGAATTTTATCTGCCCCCCACCATACGGCCACAGGCCGACTCTAAACTAGCGCTACCAAGGAAATGCCCTCAGCGACTGCGCTGGGGTGACCCTTCTGGCTGCCAGCCCCCAGCCGGCTGCTCTCTCACCCCTGAGTTCCCGAGAAACATCTGTGGGCAGCTTTTTAGCATCTGGTTTAATGCCTTGGCCCGCTCCGAGGGTGCCGAGTATTGCTTCTGCCCTGACGAGCAGCTGGTTGTTATTCCTGCCCCACTTGAACCGGCCACTTTGGCCCTTGCCCCGCCTGCATCGTCTGCTTTTCCCCAGGCCTGCTCGGGGCAGTTAGTTTGACTCCTGCCAAGCTCAGGACCGTTACTTTGGCTCCTGCTCTGCTCCGAGAGGCTTTCCCTTTTCGTCCTCCACTTGGAACATCCAGTTTAGCCACAGCCTTGCTCAGCTGGCTTATTTTCATCAGGCACCTCTCACAATGGCTGGTATTTTCCCTCTTTTGCTTGGGGGGAGGCTCGTTTTGCCCCTTCTCCACACAGGCTCCCTCCCTGCATTTACTCCTGCCCTGCTCGGGTGGCCCTTTATGCCCCGGCCAAGGTGGGGTGCCTGGCTTTGCTCCTGCCCCGCTTGCAGCATTTAGGTTTGTCCCTGTCCTGCTCCTTTTGCCCCTGCCCCCACCCCGCTCCCAGCAGCCAGTTTGGCCCCTGCCACAGCAGGACTACCAGGGCTCCAGAACCCTTTCCCTGGCAGCAGCCACCGGCCGGGGGCTGTATTTAATGCTCACACCACAGCCTCGCCTTCCAGGACAAAGTCACCTTCGCTTCCAAGCCCCCTCTAGCACCGCTCCTCCAGCTGCCACCTGGCATTCAGAGGGGCAAAGTTACCTCACTGCCGGACTCATCACTGGCTCGGCGCTCCGGAGCTGCCAGCGCCCGACGCCACCCAGGGAAGCGGAGGGTCCTGGCAGCTGGATGCTGAGCGGGGTGTGCCCGCTCACCACTCAAACGCTTTAGCAATGGCTCTTGTGCTGGGGCAGCGTGGCATTTGTTACCCTTCACAAAGCACCACGGCGGGCGGGCGGGCTTGGCCGACCGTGGCTGAAGAACGCCTGTGCCCCAAGAGGCTCCGTTTACAGAAGGCATCTTGGCCGTAAGAGGAACTGGCCAGAGTTTTTTCTTATTGGACTTTTTACTGTTATTCTTCCCAAGATGCCTGGTGGAAAACAAAAAGAAAAAAATAATTTTTAAAAAAATATATTTCAAATATATCTATATATTTCATTGTTGTTATTACTAAAGGCACAAGGAGCCTGACCAGGGCTTCCAGGCTCTAGAAAGCTCTGTCAGACCTGTGCAGATGGTGTCTGCCCTCATTAGGCATTCCTGACGCTGGAAATGCCAACTTGCAAAGCTCTCTCCAGATCTGATACATTGCCCATCACTGAGGTAAATAACAATGCCTTGACTGAGAGAAACAAAAGCAGGAGTGCTCTAACTTTGCTGTCTTTTTTGACTCCAGAAGCTGTTGCAGCCATCCAAAGCTTCATGCTTTGGGACTGTCTGTCTTCTTCAAGACTAAATACTGTGGGGGTAGATTTCAGGCACGTGCTGGGCCACCTGAGGAGGATCTTCTTGGCCAAGAAGTTTTTCCACCTCTGTAGCTCTCTGCAAGCTCAGAGCACAGAAGGCGAGCCAACTAGTCCGTGATGCTCCTGCCAGGCACCACAAATTGTTCACTGGCACCACCGGAACCCAACAACTTTCACAGAATCATAGAATCATTAAGGTTGCAAAAGGTGTCAAGGATCATCAAGTCCAGCCATCAACCCAACACTACCACGTCTCATAAACCATGCCCTGAAGCGCCATGTCTACATGTCTTTGAAATGCGTCCAGGTGACTCCAGCACCCCTCTGGGCAGCCTCTTCCAATGCCTGACCACTCTTTCAGTAAAGAAGTTATTCCTAATAGCCAACCTAAACATCCCCTGACGCAGCTTGAGGCCATTTCCTCTTGCCCTATCACTACTAACTTGGGAGAAGAGACCAACACCCACCTCGCTACAACCTCCTTTCAGGTAGTTGTAGAGAGCGAGAAGGTCTTTGCTAAACACAGGCGTGAGCGTGCAGCCGAGGAGAGGACCGGCCTCTTGGCTGTCACTGCCTGCTGCTTTGCAGCATCCCAACGCTTCGCTCCAGCGCCTCAGGACCACCTCCAGTGCCGTGGGGACTGGGCACAGAGGAGTGATCCACAGCAGGGCAGCGGGGGGCGGTCTGCTCTTCAGCCCTCTTTCAAGACTCCTGCTTTCCACCTCTCTGGCCCGCTTCCAGGTGCTGCCCTTGATCCCGATGTGCTCACGGGAGGTGGTGGAGCAGCAGCGCCTGAAGTCACATAGTAGCTTCCAGGCTGCCTCATCTGCCTTATGTCTTCTCCCTCTTTGATGACCTCGCCTGCCGGCTGCAGCAGGGCTGCTGGCAACGTCCACCGTGGAAAGACAACACAGTTGTGCCTCGCCCTGCCAAGCGACAGGGTAGGGACAGCAGATGCTGACTACATTCCTCCAGGAAAACTCTCCCACTCTGCTGCTGCCCCCAGCCTGTCCCCCTGCATCCCTCCCCCTCCAATCCCAGGTGTAAGGGACTGGAAGGGTCAATGTCTCCAACATTGCTGTAAAGTGGGATGTAGCAAATGGCAGGCGGGAAATTCACGGACACAGGGCATGGGGGGGTGCGTTGGAGGATGCGCAGTCCCAGGTTCTGCTGGGCCTCACAGCGCAACTTGCTGAAGTCATGCAAAGTCCATTTGAGGAAGGCGTTTATGACCACCCAAAAGACCCCTCGTGACCCCCCCTCAAGATGGCGGCCAACAGAAGGTCATGAAACCTCTGGAACAAGAACCATATAAGCTCACAGGAGGCACAACTGAAGGCGGGGCTCAGACTATAAAAGACACTACAACAAAGAGACTGGCACATGCCCACCACCGGAGAACCATCACGTCTGTCGTCATCGGCACTGGATCCAAGGGTGGTGATGTCTCTCTATCTTTCCCCGTCTCTCTCTTCTCCCCTCCTCTCTGCCCCCCACTTCTTTTACAACTATTCTTAACAAGAACCCCCACCGTCAATGCTTTTCAATCTTTTCAAGTGGGAGTTGCCTTTTCAAGGTCAAGTTACTTCTGTGTTGAAATAAAAAGTTTAATTGATTGTTTGGTGGTGTTTCATCTTAATTTAGAACCTTGATCGCTCGTCCTCCTCCTCTCAGGTGGGGATGCAACAGGGTGTAGAGCGTGAGTCCTGTAAGGAGCAGCTGAGGGAACTGGGGTTGTTTAGTCTCGAGAAAAGGAGGCCGACGGGTAGGACAAGAGGGGATGGTCTCAAGTTGTGCCAGAGGAGGTTTAGACTGGATATCAGGAAAAATTCCTTCACCAAAAAGGTTGCCAAGCCCTGGGACAGGCTGCCCAGGGCAGTGGCTGGGTCACCATCCCTGGAGGTATTTAAAAGGTGTGTAGATGTGGCACTTAGGGACCTGGTTTAGTGGTGGACTTGGCAGTGCTGGGTTTATGTTTGGCCTCGAGGATCTTAAAGCTCCTTTCCAACCTAAATAATTCTATGATTCTATAAAGGAGGTGCTTGTGTCGCTGGGATGGCATTTGAATGAGCCGTTGGTGCTGCTGCTGTTGGTACCCAAGGTGGGCACATGTTTGTAGGAGCTGGGGGATATCAGGGAGGGGGGAGAGTGCACCCAGCAGGGGCAGGCTGACCAGGCCAAGAGGGAGTGCGTGGGGTGGTGGGGGATACAGGGGAGGTGGAGGCACAGGCACAGAGGCTGGTGCTGGTAGAGCTGGGGCCTGAGTCCTTTGGGCACCTTTGCTGTGTGGGCGTCCTCGATTTGATCCTCTAAAGAAACCGCAAAAATGTGTCACTGTTTGTTACGCTCTGCCCTGATTTTAGAGAGGAAAGCAGGTGAAGTGGGAGCGTGGTGGCGAGCACTTCTTGTTACCAGCTTAAGCATCTGTCTCCCTGCTTTCTGTCCATTTGAGACTACACTAGATTCTTCATCCTCATCCTTGCCTCCCACAGCCTCCCCTCCAAGAGCTCCCTCAGTCTCCTCTCCTCACGCTCAGCTCTGCCGCCGTGGGTGGAGGCTGCCCGTGCTTAAAAGAGACTCCCATCTCCCTCGTGCCAAGTGCCCACCGCTCCGCTGCCACTCCCTGATACACGGGATGCTTCACACTTCTGATCTTCAAAGTACTGCACAGATATGAACCGATCTTCTCTCAAACTCGTTTTAGCTTCGGCCACATACGCTTCCTTTGTTGGTGCCTCATGATGATGTCTTTGTCCTGCTCTGGTCCCTGAACTGTTATTTTCTTGCTTACCGATTTTGAGATTTTAGGCAATCTGTGGGATGGATCCTGGGTTTTGTTTTGATTCATCTTTAAGATTCGATAAGCCCACTGCACCCTTACAATCTGCCTCTAACACACACACACCAAAAGGAAGGACTAACTTGACACTGCAATAATAGATAAAACAGCCTCCTCTCTCTCCAGCCGAGGGAAAGCAGCTTGGCTATCCGGGATGACTAAACTGAAGAAATACAAAACTGTCAGAAAATAACAGCGTTGACTTTTGCAACAATTTCTTCAATTAGTATCAACTAAGTTGTGAAAAAAAGAAAGTTGGAGGCTGATTTCCATTGGGAAATCACTGTCTTCAGCCCTGTTCAGCCAGTAATCAAAAGGGTGGCTTTCCATCTGATCCTTTAATTATATTCGGTTTTTATAGGTAATCATGGTTTCCTCAAAAAGCGTTTGTTTTTCAGAGTTCCCTGTTCAATCACAGACTGGAGTTTTATTTTAAATACTCTTACTGCAAGCACAGGTCCCTGTTGTTAAAGCCAATTCAAATTAAGCCCTTCCAAAATCACTTACCGCTTGTATTCTCCGCAACTATCTGGGCGTAGCTTTTTCATTAGAAATCAGCTGTTGTAGAAGTTATGCGTTACAGACTCCTTTAACAGGCTACCAGTAGTAATACATTGAATTTCTGTGGAACACTTACAGTTCCCAGCCTGGTCTGTCACCTGCTGAGCGAA
Source organism: Phalacrocorax carbo (assembly GCF_963921805.1). Classification (NCBI taxonomy): domain Eukaryota; kingdom Metazoa; phylum Chordata; class Aves; order Suliformes; family Phalacrocoracidae; genus Phalacrocorax; species Phalacrocorax carbo. The sequence goes on along the minus strand of NW_026990280.1, from coordinate 2,807,383 downwards.
TTGTACTGGCTCTCATGGATGACCTTTTGGAGTGGGGAGGGGAAAAACCAAAAAATCCTATTCAGTTTATCTGAAGATAATTTTTGAAAAGCAATTCTAAAGTTCTAGTTACGTACTAGTTGTGGGTACTGATTGTCCCTGGGGGCCCAGAAGACTTGGTAACGCTGCTTGTCTTAGCAGAGGAACCCAACAGCCCTTGTCAATAAATGCAAACGGCTGGAAAATAAGCTCTACTGAAAGAAAAGAATCACGGCCTATGTAGAAATAAATCTTACCTTCTCTTCCAACACACTGCCGATGGACAGAGAGGAGATTTGGGAAGTTCAGCGGCCATCGCTGGAGCAGCAGGAGGCGTAACAGTCAGGAGCGGTGGTGGCGGCGGCGGCTGCTGTTGCTGCCGAACCTCCTTACAGAGCCTTTTTGTGTAGCCAGTCCCATTTCTGAGGTTGTTCACAGCCTAGAGGTGGAAAAGCATTGACACAAAGGTAACAGGAAACTTCAGTAGATATAGGAACAAAAGCCCCCACAGAGTAAAATTACTTGCATATTCCTGTAAATGCCACCAGCCCTAACAGAAATCAACACACAGACACATGCACACATCCCATTAAACACTGATATTAATGACTGGTAACTCAGAGTACCTGTATTTAAAGTACTTCAGCGTTATCACCAAAATCAAAAGGGGGGCAATCATGTTCAACAAAAGTGTGACCCGAACTTGTCAGATGGTCACTAAAGACTTGTAAGCTTCCATTACAACAGATAACATATTTGAAAAGTAAACATAGCCTTATTCAATTTAGCCTTGCATAAGGAGATGTCAATGAATATTTTCTTCCCTTTTAGCTTTTTACAAATAGACCTTTTTCACAAACAGTTCACGTAAAAGCCGTCGTGGTACCTGGCGTAGGGACCTGTTGGCAATTAAATCGTCAGGAGAAACATCTGTCTGATGACACGTTGGGTGTGCATGTTCCTCAGATTCCAGCAATGCTGTTCCAATACCTGTGTGTCATTAGAATCATCAAAGCAGTTTTTAGCCAAGCTAAGGCTATTCAGGGGGTTCTAATCAATTATGAAACCACGTATGTTGTTAATGGGTTGTGCTGGTTTTGGCTGAGAAGGGGTTAATCCTCTGCACTGTAGTGCCTGTGGTGGTTGGGGACCTTTCCACCTTCCTGCGCTCTGCCATGTCAGCGGGAGGCTGGGAGGGGCGGGGCCGCTGACCCCGACTGGCCAATGGATGTTCATTCCATCCCACGTGACACCACAACCAATATATTAATGGGGGCAACTGTGGCATGGGAAGGGGCGGTGCTGTGTCGGCGGGCAGTGAGTGGCTGCGGCGCGTGCAGTTTGTTTCGGCGGTTCATTCCCTTCCCCCCACCAGGGTTTTGCGCCTCTCGTTGTTCTCCTTTACATTGCATTCCTGTTGCTGTTTCTTTTAATTTTCATTATTAAACTGTTCTTATCCCAACCCACGAGCGTTACCCTTCTGATTCCCTCCCCCATCTACCGGTGGGGGAGGGGGCGAGTGACTGTGTGGGGCTGAGCTGCCAGCTACACCACGACAGTCTTTTTGGCGCCCAACATGGGGCTCAAGGGTTGGAGATAACAACAGCTGCTGGTCACAGCACCATGTTCTCATTTTTGCAGTTGGTGTTTAAGATCGGTGTTGGTTTGTTGAGTCTGCTGTGTTCTGCTGTGATTAGTAATGTTTTGCCTACAAGATTTGTTATGCAAACACGCGTTTTCAGCTTTATCTGGTATTTGGGGGTTTTGCTGAAACCGTTACTGTACTTTGGATACCACCTTGTTGAGGCAATTAGCAATTATACCTCCTCCTCTGAGAGACTTTATATGGAGGAAATACAAATAGTATATTTGCAGCTTTGTTCTAGGATGTCTCCGCCTTTATTACAACAACCTTTTTGTACCTTGAACATCCTTGGGTGGTTAAGGTGCACTTATTGTTAGTTTTTGGGCATGTTGTTTAGGTTTTGACTCAGCAACTTCAGAATATCACCCAGAAATCTGCCCCGAGGCTTGATAGTTACGAGTGGCAGGGCATGTGGGGTAGCATGGGCAAATCCCTAGGGCAGTGGGCACCCCCAGTGTTTTGGAGTTTCACCCCCAAACAAGTGCAGAATCGTAAAAAACTAGTAGAATATTTGGAGAAAGTACGTTGTTACGCTGGGAACTCCAGAGAGACACAGATAACTGCAACATGCTGGGGTCTGGCCCACGCATGCCGAGCCCTGCCCAACAGTATTCAGTGCCCCCAGGGGGGAGAGAAGGTCTCTGGATTGAAAGGCCAAGAGACAGGCACTGCAGCCACTCAGAGCCCCACGACAAGTACTGGAGCTGGCTCAGAGAATCAACCCGTACCAGTATCAGTTGCCCCCATACACAAGACAAAATATTGGAAGCGGACGTCAACTCGTTTAGAACGGGATGATGAAGAACCAGGGCCATCGCGGGGAGAGGAGGGAGAAGTAATAAATGAAATAGAGACCACCCGATCCCTGTCCTTGAGCGAGCGGCGAGATTTGCGAAAAGATTTCAGCCGTCGTTCAGGTGAGCCCATTGTCACCTGGCTGCTCCGATGCTCCGATGGGATAACGGGGCCAGTAGCCTGGAACTAGAGGGAAAAGAAGCCAAACAACTGGGTGCCCTTTCTGGGGAAGGGGGCATTGACAAAGCAATTGGGAAAAACCACAAGCCCTCAGCCTCTGGAGGCGACTCCTGGCCGGAGTGAAGGAAAGGTATCCCTTTAAAGAAGATGTTACATATCGCCCAGGAAAATGGACAAGCATGGAGAAAGGCATCCAGTATCTCAATCACCTCTGCTTGAGGTGATTTATGGTGACCTGGACGATCAACGGTCACCCAAAGATCCAGATGAAGCCCAGTGCACACCACCCATGGGGCAGAAGTTTGTACGGAGCGCACCATCCTCGTATGCAGCCTCATTGGCAGTGACGGCCTGGAAAGATGACGAGGCACCAACAGTGGCGGAGGTGATTGATAGACTCCGGGGTTACGAGACAAATCTCTCGTCCTCGCTCGTCTCTGCTGTGGAGAAACTATCCCAAGAGGTCCAGCAACTCAAGGAAGATATGCCCTGCTCCCCACCGCGACAGAGCGGTGTCGCAGCTGTTAGGAACAGGCGTCCTCTGGCTCAAAGGAGGGGATACACACCACGGGCCACCCTATGGTTCTACCTGCGTGACCACGGAGAGGACACGATGAGGTGGGAAGGCAAGCCTACCTCGGCCCTAGAGGCACGAGTGCGTGAGCTGCGAGGACGAAGAGTCTCTCAGGGAGGCTCTTCCAGGAGAGCTGCTGCTCCAGTTTCCGGTGAGCAGGTCCCCAGACAGAGGAGGAGAAGTGCTGATTTATTTCTGAGCGTAACAGAGGGACTCCTGCTTCACATTTACAGGAAGTGAGTTGTGACTGCCATGATCAGGAGTAGAGGGGCCCCGCCTCCAGCCAGGTGGAGGAAAGGGATAACCGGGCTTACTGGACGGTGTGGATCTGATGACTTCTCTTTTAAGGCTCAGTGCCTTTATTTTTATATCTCAAACCCTCACTTTCAGGGTCAAAACCCCTCTTTTAATGCTCAGTGCCTCATTTTGAGGTCCTGAACCCTCACTTTCAGGGTCCAAACCCCTGTTTTAAACGTCAAAGCCTCATTTTTTGCCCCAAACCCTCACTTTTAGGGTCCAAGTCCCTCCTTTTCAGGGATAAACCCTCATTTTTAAGTTCCAAAGACTCCCTTTTCTTGTCCAAAACCCCTCTTTTAATGCTCAAACCCTTATAGTTAGGACGCAAACCTCACTTCCAGGGTCCAAACCCCTGTTTTAAACCTCAAAGCCTCATTTTGAACAGCCAAAGCCTCACTTTCAGGGTCCAAACCCCTGTTTTAAACCTCAAAGCCTCATTTTGAACAGCCAAAGCCTCACTTTCAGGGTCCAAACCCCTCTTTTCACTCTCAAAGCCTCAGTTATAAGTTCCAAACCCCTCTCTTAGGGATTAAAGCCTCATTTTTAGGTCCCAAACCCTGACTTTCAGGCTCTAAACCTGTCTCTTTTTAGGCTCAAAGCCTCAGTTTTGGGGGCCCAAACCCTCACATTTATGGCCCAAGGCCCTCTTTTAACACTCAAAGCATCAGTTGCCTGTCCCTAAGGGACACTCGTAGGCTTCAAACCTGTCTTCTACAATCAAAGCCTCATTTTCATATCCCAAACCCTCATTTTTAGGCTCTAAACCTGTCTTTTTTAGGCTCAAAGCCTCAGTTTTAGAGATCCCAACCTTCACTTTCAGGGTCCAAACATCACTTTTAAAGACACAAAGCCTCATTTTTAAGTCCCAAACCTTCACTGTTAAGGTCCAAACCTCTTTTTTTTTATCAAAGCCTCATTTTTAGGTCCCAAAGACTCATTTTAAAGCACCTAAAACCTCACTTTCAACATCAAAGCCTTACAGTTTGAACAGCCAAACCCTCACTTTTAGGGTCCAACCTCGTGTTTTAAATCTCAAAGCCTCATTTTGGACAGCAAAACCCTCAATTTTCAGATTCAAAGCCCTCTTCTAACATTCAAAGCCTCATTTTTAACACCCAAAACCTCACTTTAGGGGTCCAAACCTGGGTTTTAAAGACACAAAGCCTCATTTTGAGCTCCCAAACCCTCACTTTTAGGATCCAAAACCCTCCTTTTTAGGCACAAACCCTCATTTTTCAGTTCCAAAGCCTCCCTTTGATTGTCCAAACCCCTCTTTTAATGCTCAAAGCCCTACAGTTAGGACACAAACCTCACTTCCAGGGTCCAAACCCCTGTTTTAAAGCTCAAAGCCTCATTTTGAACAGCAAAACCCTCACTGTGAATTGAGGGATGTGCTGCTTCCACCAAGATTCGTTGTCCTGCCCTCTGCTAATAACAGACGAGCCGTTGGCCGAAGCTGACAAGGGCAGGCTGACAACAAGGCTGCGGCACACCCCGCACGCCGCCGCTTTTCCTGCTAGCCCGCCAGCAAAAGAGCCTGGAAGGCTGAGAGACTGCCGAGACGCCAAAACAAACCCCAGGCGGCAGAATTGCTAACAATCGCCATGTTGCGCCCGAGTGGGGCTGAGCAGGCCACGTGCACGCTCATGGTGTGCTTCTTGTCCGCGGGTGGCTGAGAAGCTGTGGCTGGGTCAAATCCACTCGCTTCGAGGTATTAATAGCAAAGTGAAATCGCCCACCCCTTCCTTCCCCAAGAGATTGCCTGGATCCATGCGCTTTGCCAGGCTCAAGGCCGGGCCCAGCATCACCAGCACCTCAGAAGAAGAAAGCTAGGAAAGCCGCTACCCTGGCTCGCATGTCAGTCCCCCGAGTGCAGAAATCGCGTTAGCGCCTTGCTGATGTCTGCTGGGTTTTGGGTGCAAAGGCTGGGCTGCCCTTGCAGGCGCTTCGGGAGCCACGAGCAGAGCTGCAGACGTGGTGATGGTCAGGTTTGCCAGAGTCCTCAGGCTGGGCAGCCCCTGGAGTTTCCTGGTTCCCAGGGGACGAGAGCTGTCGGTCCCGCTCCCCTCCGTCCCCGCTGAGCAGCTGGGAGTTGGGTTCAAGGACACCCTGGGTCAGCGGGTGCTGCGCTGCCACGAGCCGCTGGAAAGCGGGAGTGTCAGGAAGCTCTCCAGGCAATCCCGGTGCCTTCACGGCCGCCGTTTCCCCTTTGCCTTCTGGCTCTCTAAAGAAAAGACTTGCCCAGGGGGAACAAACATGGCTTCTCCGGGGGAGAGCCCCCCTGAGAAGTACACTTGTAACACAAGCCTGGAGCCAGGGTGTGCTGAGGGGGAGTGACCTGCAGGCAGCCGGAGCAGCCAGCAAGGATGCTGTTTGCTCAGCACGCTCCTGGTGCTACACGTGTGAAGGAGACCAGGGGTTTGGCGTTTGTTGCTCCGGCTTTATTCAAAGAGAGGCATTTCCCTGAGACAGGCTGCACCTCTTCTGCCTGGCTTTTAGCAGCACCAGCAGCACAGCGCTCGCAGGGTGCGTCACGCTCTTGGCTGCACCCTGGGAGAGCTCAGGCTGAGGACGGTCTGAGCTGCCAGGGAACGGATGGAGAGGTCGCTGTCTTCCTGCAGGGACTGAAGGGCTGTGACAGAAAGAGAGGCGAGATGAAGGGCTGTCTCTGCAGAGGCTTCCAGGCATCCCCTGCACACCGTGGCAGCCCCACCTGCCGCTTTCCCTGGCCAGGAGAAAGCGGCTGCTGCTGCTGGTGCACAGGAATGCCCCAAATGCCCCGACACATTCCCCTGGCCCTGAAGCGCTTCCCTGGAGCAGGGCCAGCCATGGCAGCACCCTGCCCAGGCTCTGTCCCCTGCCCCTCCAGCCCCGGCCAACACAGCACTGCCCCTACTCACCGCTGCACATCTCGGCCAGCTTCTCCTTGCTTTGGTCCCTCAGGGGCCGCGCGGCAAGCCCTAGGCACAGAGCTCTGTCAGTCCCCCCTGCTCCCCAGCACGCTCCCAGCAGCGCAGCCCCCCGCCCTGCCGGCTGGGCCACGCGCCCTCCTCCCCCTCATCAGGGCTGAGCCCGGGGAAGAGCAGCAGCTCAGCGGGGTTGGACTGAGCGAGGCGGCCACCAAGGCCACCTGCGTGGGCAGGGCTGGGAGAGGGAGGCCACGGCCCTGCGTGGGGCAGCTGGGGCTCGGGCAGCCGCAGGGCTGCTCCTTGGTGCCAGTGCAGCGGCGGGGACTGGGGCCAGGCTGCCCAAAGAGGGGCTGCGGGGGCTGTGGCTCACCGATGAACCTCACGGCTGCCTCGCGCAAGGGGGCCTGAGCATCCTTCAGGTAGGGCAGGCTCTGATGACAGTATCCTTCGGCCCTGCTCCTGTCCTGCTCCAGCTGGAGAGAGTACAAGGGCATGGGGCTGGCAGGGACCCTCCCCGGTGGGCTGGAGCACTCCCTCCAGCCAGTGATCCCCTTCCCCCCCACGCTGTTCCCATCTCCCAGCCAGAGCCCTGTGGGGCTGAGGAGCAGAGAGAGCCACAGGCAGAGGGTGGTCCGGGGGTCCATAGACCCCTTTGGCCCTCTGCCAGAGCCCACATGGGCTGGGGACTCCTTCAGCACCCTGGCAGGTGGGGAGGGGAGAGTGGCCCAGAGAAGAGCCCTTGCGGCCTCTGTGCTCGAGGGCAGGGAGGGCCCTGGAGCTTGGGGGTTGTCCTTACCAAGCACTCTGTGATCCTCTGAGTCTGATGTGGGCAGATCACGTGCCTGAGCTCTTCCCATTCCAGGATCTTTGCCACAACAGCGAGGGCTTTCCTAGAGAGCAGCAGAGGATGGGAGGTGGAACCACGGCCTGGGAAAGGAGACCTGGCATCCCCTTGCTCTTGGCCGGGCTGCCAGCCGTTCCCAGCCACCACCTCAGGTATCTCATCCTGCCAGCCAGCAGAACAGATTCGCAAGAGCTGTGGGCTCACGCTGTAGGCGGTGAGGGCCCCAGTCCCAGAGGCCCTGGGGCAGGGCAGAGCCAGCAGCACCTCCCATGGGCATCCCCCAGAGGGACACTTGGCTCCTCAGCTGGAGCTGCCCCGGTTCCAGGTGGGCAGAGCTCTGAGCCCTGGAGTGATCCTGCCCTTAGGGAGCTGGGACATGTGCTGGCCTAAACATCTCGGGTACCCTTGGGCACAGCCCTGGGGGGCAGGGGCTCAAAGCCCTGGTTTCCAACAGCTGCAGGGAAATCTGGGCAGCCCTTAGGGTGCGTTCAGGCCTCGGTGGCCACGGGCTGCTGCTGCTGAGACCTGCTGACCAGGTAGGGCAGCTCTGGGAAAGGCCCGTGCCAGCTGCCAGCAGCCCTGACCCAGCACACCCAGAGCACCCCGGTGGTGTCGTCACACCTTTCCCCATATCACCAGCCAGCTTTGAAATCTGCACCTTGGCCACGCTCGGGCTCTGGTCACTCATGTGGAAGAAGAGCGGGAGCAGCCCCCTCCGCACTTTGGTCTTCATCCTCCTTCTGTCACACCACACCACAGCCTCCATCAGGTCTTTGAAGAGGCAGATGGAGGTCTCTCGCAGCTGGCTGCACTCCTGGTAGGGAGGAGGACAGGAGGGCAGGACACGATGAGCAAAGGCGTTGGCGCGGCCGATTGGAGGGGAGCTGCTCTGCGGTCGGATCCTGCGCACTGCTGCATGGCCACGCAGCTGGGGGAGCTCTCAGGGCTTGGAGAGCAGCTCTTGGCCTGCAGATGCTTTGCACAGGGGCCGGGCTGGGCTCCAGCACAGGGGTTGCAAGTTGCCCAGAGGCATCAGCCTGCCAGGGGGAAGCCGTGATGGGCTGCAGAGCCCAGGACACAGCCCTGAGGGATCACTCAAGGAGGGGAGAAAGTCATGCCAACATAGGGCTGGGCTGAAGGGCAGCTATCATGGGCCAGCATCCACCTGCAGAGCTCAGGCTCCCGCAGCAGCCTTACATCATCAAAGAGCAGCAGGAGCTTCTCTGAGAACTGGAGAGCGGTGCAGCTGGCCCTCTTCCTCTTCATATAATGCAGCATGTTTTGGAAGCAGGGCCATCCTCTTGATGTCTTTGTTGGCATCCTGCAGGGTCTCCACAACATCTGGCAGCAGGACCTGGATTTTTCCTGCCTGGATGAAGCACAGAATTTCCTCTTTGTGAAGCGTTCAGAGACCACCCTGGCAAACATGTTCTGGCTGCCGAGCACCAGCCTCCCCTCCAGCTTCTGGTGCAGCAATCACGGCGGCAGCAGTCCTGGCTGGAGACAGTCGTGGTATGCGGGAGAGCAGTCGTCTCCTGACTGCCAGCCAAGGCCAAGCCACCGTGTTGGCCAACGTGGCTCAACCTGATGCCTTGCTCACTGTATCGGGTCTTTCTGAGAGGGTGATGAGACCCTTGAGCACCAGCCAGTGACGCCCCGGGTTTGGACCCCTCAGGTGCTCCTGGAGGAGTTGCATGGAGGAGAAACGCGGCCGTTCAGCATTGGTGCAGTCTTGCACCTGAAACAAAGATGGCAGTGAGAGACGGGCAGAGCCCGTGGGGCTCCTGCTTCCCACTGGCAGCTCAGGGAAAGGGCACCGGGACCAGGCAGCCCGTTGTGGGAGCAATGTGGCAGCCGGTGTCTTGTTCTGGAAGAGCATCAGCCCCCACATGGACAGGGCAGCGCTGCCAAGCACAGAGCATTTCGTCAGCAGGGCTGCCGCAGCCATGGCACTGTGCCCAGGCTAGTCCAGCCAGTCCTGGGCAGCCCTGGCGCTGCCCGCCCCCCTCGCTTGGGGGCAAGCAGGAGAGGGCTGAGGTGGTGTTCCTCGTGGGGCTGGGAGGAGCGCTGGGCCCTGGTTTGGCCAGCTTTGCCTGCTTGTCGTGGTTCAGCCTCAGCTGGCAACTGAACACCCCACAGCCGCTCGCTCACCCCCCCCACCCCTGTGGGATGGGGAAGAGAATCGGACGAGCAAAAGAACTTGTGGGTTGAGATAAGCACAGTTTAATGATTACAATAAAATGATAATAATAGTAACAATGATTATTATAATAATGACAATAATGTTAATATAATAAAAGGGAAAAGGAAGGGAAAGGGAAAAAAAAAGGAAAAAACCACAGAAACACGAACGATACAACCGCTCACCACCCGCCGACCGACGCTGCCCGTCCCCGAGCCGCGATTGCCCCCTCCCTCCCCCAGCCAGCCCCTCCCAGGTAGCATCCTGGGCATGACGTTACATGATATGGAATATCCCTTTGGTCAGTTTGAATCCGCTCCCTTAGCTGTGCCCCCTCCCCTCCCAGCTTCTTGTGCTCCCAGCAGAGCATGGGAGGCTGGACATGTCCTTGACTAGTATAAGCGCTGCCCAGCAACAGCCTAAACATCTGTGTGTTGTCTCAACAGGGTTTTTTTCCATGCTAATTTCAAAGCACAGCACTATACCAGCTAGAGTGAAGAAAATTAACTCTATCCCAGCTAAAACCATGACATCCTTCCTGTACCCATACCACCCCAGTACCCCCTCCCAGTACTTGTATATCTCCAACTCCCCATTCCAGCACCCCCTCCCAGTACACATACTTGCCCAGTACCCCCTCCCAGTACCTATATCCCCTCCACCCAGTGCACCTCCCAGTACCTATATCCCTTCTCCCGGTACCTGTAGCCTGCCCAGTACCCCTACCACTACCTATATCCCTCCTCCCAGTACCCATACCACCCCACTACCCCCTCCCAGTACCCATATCCCCTCAGTAGCCCTACCTGCCCAGTCCCCCCTCCAAGTCCCCATATCCCCGCCCTGTATCCATATACCCCCAGTGCCCCAGTACCAGTGAGGTAGTTGTAGCAGTCGGCGTAGCCCTCCCGGTACGGGTCGCACTTCTCCACAGCCAGGCTGCCGTCGCTGGTGGTGGTGGCGAAGATGGCAGCGCCGTGGCGCACCAGGGCCACGCACACTCCCGTGTCGCTGCACGAGGCCGCGCAGTGCAGCGGCGTCCTGGCATCAGCAGGATGGGGGAAATTTGGGGGGCAGGTGAGGGGGGGAGAGGATGAGCTCCCCTGGGACCCCCTCCAACGTCCTGGGGATGAGGGACCCCCCCCCCCATGCCCACCCCTCTCTCTCAGTTATTGGGGGATCGGGATCCCCTGTCCCTCCCCAATCCCCAAGGGCTGTCAGGGGACTTTTGGGGTCCCCAATCAGGGATAATCCCCTCAATAACCCCACAAGGATTATTGGGGTCCTTGTCCCCAGCCACACCGGGCTCTTGGGGATAATGGGGGGCTCCATCCCTGTCCCTGCCCATGCAGGGTTACTGGGGGGTTACTGGCATGACTGTCCCCCTCTGTCCCTGTCCCACTCTGTCCCCGTCCCCCATCGCTCTGGGGGGTTATTGGGGTCCCTGTCCCTGTTCCCCATGGCTGTGGCGGTCCTTGGAGTGCCTGTCCCCATTCCCTCTGGCTGTGGGGGTCTGGCGGTCCCAGGTGTCCCCAAATCTCCAGGTCTATGGGGTCACCAGGCCCCACCAGCTGTGGCTGGGGGTCCCCCATACCCCCACCCCATGTCCGTGGGTCCCCATCCCACCAGCCATAGCTGTGGGGTTCCCCGTTCCCCCATCCCCGTGTCAGTGGGTCCCCGTCCCCATCCCACCAGCCGTGGCTGTCGGGGGAGTTGACATTGGCCCCACTGGCGATGAGGAAGTCAACGATGCCGTAGTTGGCGCCGCAGATGGCGTTGTGCAGCGCCGTGATGTCCTGGTCATTGGGCTGGCTGGGGTCGTTCAGCTGGGGACATGCGCACCTGACCCAACACTGCCACCCTCTGCCAACCCCGCTGCCACCCCTGAGCGCCAGGCACATTGCTCTCCCTGTCCCCCAACCCCCACCTCCTTGTCCCCACTGTCCCACAGCCCTCATCACCCACTCCTCGTCCCTGACACCCTGTCTGGTCCCCCAGCCCTCACCACCCCAGCCCTCGTCCCTGACCCCGTCCCCATCCCACCTCGGCCACCGCCTGCTGCACCACGTCCAGCTCCCCGGTCAGGGCCGCATCCAGCAGCAGCACCCCCCCATGTGGGCCCCAGGGCGCCTGCGGGGCGAGGAGGGGTCGCGCAGGGCGAGCGCCGCTCCTGCAGCAGCCAGGGGGTCAGGGGGGCCATGGGACACCGCCATGGCACCCCGTGCTCTACAGTGCCCAGGCTACCCTGGCGACACCTCCTGGGGCACCCAGCGCTATACAGGACCCTGGGGACTTTGGGGACACCTCCCGGGGCACCCACTGCTATACAGCACCCTGGGGACCTTGGGGACACCTCCCGGGGCACCCACTGCTACACAGCACCCTGGGGGCCCTGGGGACACCTCCCGGGACACCCACTGCTACACAGCACCCTGGGGGCCCTGGGGACACCTCCCGGGACACCCACTGCTACACAGCACCCTGGGGGCCCTGGGGACACCTCCCGGGACACCCACTGCTACACAGCACCCTGGGGGCCCTGGCGACACCTCCCGGGGCACCCGGCGCTATACAGGACCCCAGGGACCTTGGGGACACCTCCCGGGGCACCCGGCGCTATACAGCACCCTGGGGGCCTTGGGGACACCTCCCGGGGCACCCACTGCTATACAGCACCCTGGGGGCCCTGGGGACACCTCCCGGGACACCCACTGCTACACAGCACCCTGGGGGCCCTGGGGACACCTCCCGGGACACCCACTGCTACACAGCACCCTGGGGGCCCTGGGGACACCTCCCGGGGCACCCAGCGCTATACAGGACCCCAGGGACCTTGGGGACACCTCCCGGGGCACCCACTGCTACACAGCACCCTGGGGACCTTGGGGACACCTCCCGGGGCACCCACTGCTATACAGCACCCTGGGGACCTTGGGGACACCTCCCGGGGCACCCACTGCTACACAGCACCCTGGGGACACCTCCCAGGACACCCACTGCTACACAGCACCCTGGGGACCCTGGCGACACCTCCCGGGGCACCCGGCGCTATACAGGACCCCAGGGACCTTGGGGACACCTCCCGGGGCACCCGGCGCTATACAGCACCCTGGGGGCCTTGGGGACACCTCCCGGGGCACCCACTGCTATACAGCACCCTGGGGACCTTGAGACAGCTCCTGGGACACTGGCTTGCCCCACAGTGCACCCAGGGGACCCACAGGGCCACCTGCAGGGCACGTCTGCTGGCACCAGGCACTGCTCGCCATCTCTGGGGACACTGGGGGGCATCAGGCACCACCACGGAACAGCAACCACTGCCTGGCACCCCTGGGGACTCCAAGGGACACTGGGGAACACTGCCTGGCACCCCTGGGGATTCCAAGGGAAACTGGGGGACACTTCCTGGCATCACCAGGGACACCAAGGACAATGGGGGACACTCCCTGGCATCCCCGGGGGCTCCAAGGGACTCATGGGGATACCAGGGACTGGTATCCCCAAGTGCCTCCCCAGGGGACGCCCTGCCCCTCCCTGCCCGGGCGGCGGGTCACAGTGGGGCCCTTTGACACCTCCCTTTGTGACACCCCACTGTGCCGCATGTGGTAAGTGCAGCTGCGGCCCCCAGCCCGCAGTGTCCAGCAGGACAGCGACGGGACAGGGCAGGAGCACGGAGACGGCGAGGAGCCCCCGAGCGCAGCCCACATCTTCCCCTGCTGCCGCTGGCAGCCCCGCGGCACCAAGGCGTTTTGCCAAAGCCTCCCCCTTCCCCACTCCTAGCCCTTTCCTCCATCCCGCAGCATGGCGGAGAGACCCCCCAGCCGCCCCAGGGTGGCCTGGCAGGAGGACAGGGCTCCCCAGGAGAGCAGCTCTCCACCAGAACCCTACGAGGTGTGCACGGTGCAGCCACTGCAGATTGGTGAGTGGGGGGTCCTGTTGGTCTGGGCAGGGCTGGGGCCAGCCAGCGCACCCTGCTCGACGCCAGGCTCACGTTTCCCCGGCACGCTGGCAGCGGGGGTCCCATGGGCGGTGGCCTGAATGCAGGGCATGCTCAGGGCTGGGAGCTGGCCCCGGCACAGCCTCCCCCAAGGAGGGAGAGAGCAGAGGGGACCCAGCTCCTGCTCCGGGGCACGGGCAGCGAGGGGCAGCTGGGCTGGCAGGAGGCAGCAGCGCTGTGGGACGGGGACCTTTCCCGCCCATCTGCAAGCAAGTTCCGCAGCCCGTTGCACTGGGGGCTTTGCCCAGCTGTGCTGTGCTCCAGCATGGCAGCCCGCCTGCCGGGCACGCTCCAGCCCTGCCGTGCATGGGAAGAACGCGCCAGGGGAGCAGGCACGGGGCTGGACGGAGGGCAGACCTCCCTCCCCTGCTCTACCCTGCCACCGGAGCCTCCCTACAAGCCTCCCTACACGCCTCCCTGCTCTCCTCCTCTACTAGATGCCTCGTGGTTACCTGTGTACCAAGACGAAAAGGAAACCGTGGACTTCATCCAGGCCTTTGTCAGCAGCACAGAAAAGGTAACCGTCACCAGTTTGAACGTGGCTGTGCCAGCGTCTGCTGACAGGGGCTCTGCTGCCGGGCTGCCGGCGGTGTGCTGGCTGGGCAGAGCGGCTTCTCCCAGGTCGCCCACGCGGCACTGCACCACCAGTACTCCAGTCCCGCTGGCCCCGTGCCCCCCTCTCACGTTCCCTGTCTGTCCCTCTCTTTCCTTGGCTGCCAGGACGAGGGACAGAAGACAGAGTTTCTTGACAGCATCTGCACCCTGTGCACAGTGGCCAGGTGCCATGGCTTGTCAAGGGGCCTGGATGTCTTCTGCGAGTGCTACGAGCTGGCAGAGAATATCAAGGTGAGGGGACACCCGGCGGCTCTTGGGAAGGGGGCAAGTCTTCCCAGCAATGGCTCCCTGTGAGAAGAGCACTTGGGCAGGGAGAGGGTCTGGTGGTGCTGGGTGCTGGCAGCTGCCGGGTGCCATCCTGCTTCTGCTCTGCAGGTCCTGCTACAAGAGGAGCCCAGGGACCCACCGCAAACAAGAGTGTGGAGGAAAGCCATGAATGCCATCGCTGAGTTGAGGTACCTGCCCATGCCTCTTGGGGACCCCTGCCCCAGAGGTCCAACTCTACCTGCACGAGTCCTCGAGGCACCGCTCCCAGCACCAGCCTCTGACAGGCCCTGCTCTCTCCCTGCAGCTCAGTGCAGACGGTGCTGGAGGGCAAAGAGCAAAGCCTCCTAGAAGCCTGCTTTTTGAGTGTCTTCTTGCTTCCTCGAAAAGACGATATGAGCAGTCCGTTGGATGCTTTTCTCTACATCAAGGTAAGTGCTGGGTGAGCTACAGGAGCCCCCGGGCCCTCTGCGCTGCCCCCAGGCCACCCTGTGCTGCGATATGACCAGAGATCCAAGGCAATGAAGGGTCTCAGCTTTGCTTTCCCACCCTCATCCCTTCATCCCCTACCCGTGGGCCTGCTGCAGACTCTCTGCCCCAGGGTCTCTCCCGGAGAAACACAACGCAGCACGGGAGGCCTCCCTTGGCTCCGGGAGTTCAGGTCAAATTCCTGGGGGTGAGAGGGACAGCAGGAAACACTGCCACAGCTCTTTGTCCTCCTTGCAGACCCTGGAAGCCATGGACAACATGCTAGAGAGGGTGGTGCTCAGCTTTGCTGCCGACAGAGTCAGCGGGGAGCTGCAGAACATCTTTCAGGTCTGGCATGTGCAAAGACGGGGCTTCACAGGGGCTGTTCCTCAGCCTGGGGGGAAGGGACTGTCCACTCTTGAGCGCATAGCCCCCACCCCAGTGCCATGCAGAGACAGCACGCTGCAGGGAGGCTGCCCACCTCCCTGGGGTGACCTGGGGCTGCCCACCAGGCTCTTCCGGAGCACAGTGGCGGCAGAGGGTGGCATTTGCCCTCCTGCCTGGCCTCAATTTGGCCAGCGGCGTTTGTCCCAAGCCTGCAAGCCTGCGAGACTCCTAGGGCAGGAACCCCACTGCAGGCTTTGCTCGACATCACAGGAAGCCTCGAATGGACTGCGCGAGGGCAGAGTCCTGCCCCGGAGGTCAGCAGTGCTGCTTCTGCCGGAGCAGGTGTCTGCTCCCAGGGCACACCAGCAGCTTCTCTCTTCCCAGGTGCTGCTCAACTACACCAGGTCTGAGAGAGAAGTTGTGCGGGAGAGAGCCCTGGGGAGGATTAGGGTGCTGAGCCGTTTGCTGGCTGACCATGACGCACGGGAGGTAGGGAGCCAGGCACCCTCCAGCCAGGCCGTGTCCCCCTCCCTGTGCACCAGAGCAGCCTGCAGCTCTCCCCGCGCGGGGCCGCTGCCCACACAGCTGCTCTGGGAGCCACGGCCGGCACGGCCCTGCAAAGCCCTGACGCACCAGGGATCCAGCCCTGGACACACTCTTGGGTTCAGGGCTTTGGCGCCTGCTGCCTGCCCTCTACCCTTCTGCTGTTCTGCCTCCCTCGCCCAGGACTGGAGCCACTTTGGAAGAGACATGCACGCCCCTGACGGCTATGGAGACATCCAGATCCCAATCCTGGCACAGCTGATGGGACGTCTCCTCCTTTTCTTATATTCTGATGAAGAGCCAGACTATATAGTTTACCAGGCGCTAGATCACCTCAGAGTGTTCATCAAGAATCAAAAACGTAAGAGAAGTTGTGGTGGCTTCATCTGTTCGCACACACACGGCTCCTGATGGGTCTGCTTCTCTCCATGACATCCTTGGCCCCTCACAGCTGCTTCCCATGGCACCCCAGCTGTCATTTTGCTGCAGAAGATGAATGCTCTCCTGAAGTGCAGGGTCTGCGCTCTGCTGCTCTCCTTCCACCCTCCTTTCAGAACCTTGAACCGCGCTCTTTTGTGGAGCCCACAGCCAAAGCTACCGCTGCCATGTCTTCCCAGTTAGTGAAGAGCAGATCCATCTGTGCATCACCCCGGATGGTCCCTCCAGTGCTTGCAGCAAGAAGCTATTCCTGATGCCCTCCACAAACCTCCCTGACTGCTTGTGTCCTGCCATCTCGCAAGCAGATCTCGGGGCCCTTTGGTTAAGCTTGCTGGCAAAGCTACTGTGTCTTATTGACCCTTTCCTGTTTTCCCCGCTCTTTAGGCAGGGCAATGCTCAAGGATGAAGCACAACAGCTCCATTGGCACCTTGCGGAAACCTCCCTGCTTTCTTTGGACACCACTGAAGACACTGCCATGGTAATGAGCTCCCCCCTTGCTGGGACTCTTGCCCGTGGCATCAGCAGGGGACTTGTGTGAGCAAAGGCATCCAGAATCAGTGGGGCTGGTGCGGCCTCACCCTCCCTGCTGAGAGGGTTCCTGCTGTCCCGGCGCAGGGACGATGCGAGGGCTGCTCTCCAGTGTCCCAGCAGCAGCTCCAGCCCTCCTGGCCACCAGCAAGCCCCGCTTCTGTGTAGGGACAGCACACTGTGCCCATGAGTCCAGCCTTCCTCCCTCACCCTGGGGACCCCTCCTCTCATCCTCCCCCGCGCAGTGACTGCAACCCCTGCTGCCAGCTCTCCTGCAGGCGCTGCCGCCAGCACTGCCGGGCATCTCTGGCCAGGGCTGCTCGCACTGCCCCGCGAAGCAGCACCCCCAGGGCACTCGGTGTGACACGGCTTCCCTCCCTTCCTTCCTCCCACAGGCCTTTGCAAAATACCTCCAACCTTCAGAGAGGACAGACATCGTCCTTGTGGCCATCGAGGAGACGAGAGACTCCAGCATCTTTGACAAGGGGGAAGCAAGAAACATGCTGAATGTTTTCATGAGAAACCCTGACTTCTGGCTGGCAGATGTAAGTGGCCTGTGGCTGCATTGCCCTACCCTTCAGCCCTGTCAGGCCTTGCTCCTCCCTCCCTCCCAAGCCCAGGTGTAGGTGGCTCGAGCACCCAAAGCCACCTTAAGCCAGCAGGGAGGGATGGGAAGGGCAGCTGAGGAAATGGCTGCGCTCCACTGGCAGCACCATCCTCCCCTGTGTCCCCTCCAGGTGCCAAAGCTCATGAGGTGCCTCCATGAAAACCTGGAAGGCATCAACCGGGAGTCAGAGCAGCGGAGCGTGCTGTCACTGCTTCTCCTGCTGACCGACCGGTACCCCGCGCGAGTGGCCATCAGCCTGGTGAAGTTCTCTCCACCAGGACACAGGTACTGGCCCCAACAGCCAGGAGGGCTTGTTCCCTGAGGGGAGAGGGACGCGGAGCCCCTCTGGCTGCCAGACCCAAGGAATGCTGCAGGGACACCCCCGAGGAGCAGGGCCCTCCATCCCAGCACGCTTTCCAGCCCTGCTGGCTCCGCCAGGCCTGCAGCAGCCAAAGCTGGCCCAGGCAGCCCCGAGCCCTGCCACCACGCTCCTCCCAGCCCCGCGGGGAGCACCCCCTCAGCCCTCTCCTGCTGCCCGGGGCATCCCAAGCAAGGGGCAGGCTCTGCCTCCTGCGGGACCCTCCCAGGCCACGCTGCTGAGGCTGCGGCAGCCCTGCTCACCCAGCGCTCTCGCTTGGCAGCACGGGCATGGCCCTGTGGGAGATGGTGCTTCGCGTCCCCCAGGCTTTGGAGAACATCTTAACGGGACTCCTCAGATTGCACCGGTACCAGTGGTGGCGCAATCTTCTCAGCTCCAGCAGCGAGCCCACCTGCATCTTCCCCTCGCTTGTGAGTTACCAGGAAAGACCTTGATCCCCTCCAGCGAGCCTCGCAGGCTCTGCCAGTATCTCACTGCTGTGTTTCCTTCAGCTGATGGCCTCCGGCGAGTTCCCCTCAGAAGATTTTGGTGACCCGTCCCACAACGAGACCTATCGGAGGCACCCAAGCCTGGTGACAATCTCCCTGTTTCTCGGAGGCCTCACTGTGCTGTCACAGAGACCTGACATGGTGAGCAGGGCGTCGTCAAGGGGAGCCGTGCTGGCAGCCGGGGGGCTGGGGCGCTGGGTAGGGCCGTGGCTCGGCCTTGGCTGGGAGTCAGGGGGTGGGTGAGCGCTCCAGATGCCCACCCTGCCGTGGTGGGGCCTGGTGGCTGCCTGGGGAGCTCTCCAGGCACACAGGGCTACCGAGCCATCTGCTGCTCAGTGACCAGAGCGTTTTTGCCAGGGTGCTCTTTGACCATTTCACAAAAAGGAAACTCTGTCTTTCATACAGGCGAGAAAAATGCAGGTCCTCCTGCCACACGTCATGAAGGTGCTCGATGATGACAGCACGGAAATCAAGAAGGCGGCCCTGCTGGTCTTCAGAAACGTGGTGCCTCACCTGAAGAGGAGGCAGGCCAGCACCTTCGCTCTGGAGCTGGTGGAGAAGCTCCCACCCCTCTTTGACGATGTAAGGCTGATGTGGGAGACTGAGCCCCGCAGAGGGGCACTGGGCAATGACAGCTGTCCTTCAGCCCAGACCTGCGGGCAGCCCCGCGGGCAGCCCCTTCTGCCCTCCTCGCTCCCCTGGGCTCTCGTGGGATGGCTTCTGGGCATTGCAGCCGGGCACGGCTCCCCCTGACAGCTTGGTGCCGCCAAGCTGCCATCACACCTGCCATGCTCGTGCCCTTGGGCTAATGCTCACAGGGAGCCGGGAGTGGCTCTTTCTCAAGTCCCCCTCTCCTTCTCCCTAACAGGAGTCCGGTGAGACGAGAGAGCTCTCCATCAGCCTCTTCAGAGTCGCCGTGGAGACTGTGGTGGGGAATGGCAAGCGGAGGATGAAGGAGGAAGTGCAAAGATGCCTGCTCCCGCTCTTCTTTCGCTTGCACGATGAGGCGGACACCGTGGCCAAGGTAGAGATTTCAAAGCTGGCCAGTGACACAGGGAAGGCCGTGCTGACCCCTTGCGTTCAGGGGCAAGAGCTGCTGGCAGTCAGACTCTGGCAGTGTGTGTCACCTTGGGGTCCAGCTGCCCGAGGCACTGCAGACAGGGCAGAGCTCCCATCCGTCCCTGCACTGGGCCCACCACTGCCTTCCTCACCCCCCAGTGCCTCTTGCTGCAGAGCTGGAAGGGGAGGTGGGATCCCCTCCCACCCACACTCCCACTGCTCAGCCCTCCTCCAGCACAGCCCATAGCGAGGGTCCCTGCAGACCCAGCGCAAGCACGGGCACAGAAGCTGCCATGGACATTTCCAACACCTGCCTTGCCTGCTCCAGCAGGGCTCAGCAGCAGCCCGTGGCCCGAGGCGTGAACATGTGCGTCCCTACGGGCTTCCCTGCTGCCCCTGCAGGTGTGGAAGGCCAGGGCTTTGAGCTTCAATCCCTGCCCCTCAGGGCTGTGCCCAAGAGACCCCCACATGTTTGGGACAGGGCATGTCCTGCCTTCCCAAGGCCAGGACCACCCCAGGAGCAAAGCCACGGGGAGGGGGACGCCAGCTCTCCTTCCCCAGGCCGTGGTGCCATCTCCCAGCTTCTGCTGTTCTGCAGGCCTCCAGGGAAGCCCTCCTTGCTGGAGCAGAGCTCCTCAAGTGGAAACAGCTCAGACACCTGGTGCAGACAGAGCAGACATGGAGGATTGGAGAGTGTTTGGTGAGGACAAGCTGCAGGCCCCAGGGCCCAGGCTGGACGAGGGCTGCCCGCCGTGTCTGGGCTGTGGGCTCTGCACATGTGCCTCACCTGCCCTGCTGCAGCCCAGAGCCCACAGCCGTGAGCCGCAGCCGCCTTCCCTTCCCTGTGCGCAAGAAGAGAGCGCCCAAGGGCTCTTCTCCACGCCCCTCTCCCCTCCCCACACCCCGCAGGAGGGTGGAGGGTCGCAGCACCCCTGGGACACCTCTGCCTGTGTCTCTCTCTGCTCCTCAGCCCCACAGGGCCCCTGGCTGGGAGATGGGAATTGGCTGGGGTGGGGGGAAGGGGAACGGGGAGATGCTGGCAGGAGGGAGTGCTCCAGCCCACCGGGGAGGGACTGTGGCATGCCCATACCCTTCTGCTCTCTCCAGCTGGAGCAGAACAGGAGCAGGGCCGAAGGATACTGTCATCAGAGCCTGCCCTACCTGAAGGATGCTCAGGCCCCCTTGCGCGAGGCAGCCGTGAGGTTCATCGGTGAGCCACAGCCCCCGCAGCCCCTCTTTGGGCAGCCTGGCCCCAGTCCCCGCCGCTGCACTGGCACCAAGGAGCAGCCCTGCGGCTGCCCGAGCCCCAGCTGCCCCACGCAGGGCCTTGGCCTCCCTCTCCCAGCCCTGCCCACGCAGGTGGCCTTGGTGGCCGCCTCGCTCAGTCCAACCCCGCTGAGCTGCTGCTCTTCCCCGGGCTCAGCCCTGATGAGGGGGAGGAGGGCGTGCGGCCCAGCCGGCAGGGCGGGGGGCTGCGCTGCTGGGAGCGTGCTGGGGAGCAGGGGGGACTGACAGAGCTCTGTGCCTAGGGCTTGCCGCGCGGCCCCTGAGGGACCAAAGCAAGGAGAAGCTGGCCGAGATGTGCAGCGGTGAGTAGGGGCAGTGCTGTGTTGGCCGGGGCTGGAGGGGCAGGGGACAGAGCCTGGGCAGGGTGCTGCCATGGCTGGCCCTGCTCCAGGGAAGCGCTTCAGGGCCAGGGGAATGTGTCGGGGCATTTGGGGCATTCCTGTGCACCAGCAGCAGCAGCCGCTTTCTCCTGGCCAGGGAAAGCGGCAGGTGGGGCTGCCACGGTGTGCAGGGGATGCCTGGAAGCCTCTGCAGAGACAGCCCTTCATCTCGCCTCTCTTTCTGTCACAGCCCTTCAGTCCCTGCAGGAAGACAGCGACCTCTCCATCCGTTCCCTGGCAGCTCAGACCGTCCTCAGCCTGAGCTCTCCCAGGGTGCAGGAAAGAGTGTGACGCACCCAGCGAGCGCTGTGCTGCTGGTGCTGCTAAAAGCCAGGCAGAAGAGGTGCAGCCTGTCTCAGGGAAATGCCTCTCTTTGAATAAAGCCAGAGCAACAAACGCCAAACCCCTGCTCTCCCTCATGTGTGTATCTGTCACGCAGCGAGGGTAGGGCACGGGAAGGGTGGTCGGCTCCAGCCTCCCCGTGGGTCTGTGGGCATCGCAGCGAGGCCCCAGCAAGCACCTGCTGTTGCTGCTTCGCCACTTCCCCACGCCGTGATGGAGTCTGGCGGGTTTGCAAGCACAGTACGAAGGTGCTAAGGGGGCTGGAGGGCGACCGCAGGGGTCCTAGAGGGGCTAGAGGACAAAGAGAGTGCCTTGGTCGCCATGACTGCCTCAGAAAGAAAGGGGTCCTCGGGCCCAGCTGAGCCATGGGAGGCCCTGGGCCCTGACAAACCCCTCTGGAGGAGTGCTGAGGGGATACTGTAGAGTGGAGGGGGCCAGGCCCCAGTCTCGTGGGGTTTCATGGCTGCTAGAGGTCCTGCAGAAGAGGGGCCTGGGGTTGCAAGGAAGGCCCCCCGAGGGGTGCTGCGTGGGCTGGAGCAATCCTCACACAGCTACAGAGGCAAAGGGAGGAGTCCCTGAGGTTGGACTGTGCCCGAGAGCCCACCACTGGCCCCAGAGAAGGCCCACGGTGGGCTTTTGCGCCCAAGCAGGGCCAAGGGAGGGTTCCTGAGGCTCAAAGGGAGGGAGCAAGGAGGCGAACGGAGGGGTGCTGCGGGGATCGGGGGGCAAGCTGAGGCCTCTGGAGCACATCAAAAGGGGCACTGGGGCGCTGAGAGGTTCTGAGGGGGCAACTGCGTCAGGCTGAGGCAACCCCAGGGGCAACTGAGGCAACCGAGGGGTTCGGAGGGGACTAGCGGCTATGAGGAGGCCTCCAGGCCTCAGGGGACTGGAAGGGAAACATAACAAGTCTCCAGGGGATCCGATGGCAAAAAGAGAGTCACCCCCCCTTACATTTCCGAGGCAGCTGGGGTTTATCCACCGCTTTCCCATGCAGTCCCCAGCTCTCCCCAGTTGCCCTCAGCCAGGCAGCTCGCACGCCCACAGGCTACTGGGTAACTTGGAGTCTGCCTCTTTGGGGCAGTTGAGGGAAGAAGAGATGTCTGAGTCAACCGCCAGTACTGCAGCTCTGTGTCAGGAGGAGGACGACAAAAAGGAGAGGAATTTGAAAGAGAGGAGATGGCAGGAGTGACTTGGGACAAGGAGGAAGTTGGCAAAATTGAGCAGAAAATTCATCTACATTCCAGTGCTGGGACCACTTCAGGTTCTCCACTTAGTTGTGTCCCTAAGCTGGCCTTTTCTTTAACAGATACAAACCTCAATGCAAATTGAACACTTCGCAAACACACACACACGGGTGCGCGCACACGCACACTCTCTCTTACATATACACGAGAAGCAACTGCTTTTTGAAACATTCATTCTGTAGTTCTATAACTGGAACATTTTTGTGCACATTTGGTAAGGGGTGTCCCAACAAATGCATCGCACAACTCTGCGTCAGGGACAGGATGGGTCATGGCTGGTGGTTCTGTAACTCTAGGAGCAGAGTTCAAAGGCAAAGGTAACTGACCTTCATTCCCCTCAAGTGCAAATGTAACAGAATTCAGGTTTATTTGGCCATACCACCTGTAGGAAAATCATCTGACAACTACTGGCCTCTTTTCTGCTCTTTATAATTCTGCCTGTTTTTAACTAAAAGAAGCAGAAATGAAGCAGAAACTGGGCAGCAAGTGGGAAAAGATTACTATTTGATTCCCCAGTCAAGTCTGTCAAGTTCTGTACACCAATAGCTTGATGGTAATCAGAGTTTTAGTTTCAGCCATCTTGAATGCCATAAACACATTTACCATCATGTAAATATATGCATTTGCATAAAAAGTATTATCATCGCAGAAAAATCTCTCTCCAAATATTACTTATGCGGTGTTGATTCTTAAATGTTATACACTGTATGTGCGAAAGAGCCAAACAAAGCTTTAGTCAGGTGCACCTTCCCTCCAGAACACTAACAGAATTCAAATCGATGATTCTCTCCCTCTCCAAGCATGTAGCTCAAGATTAAACCTTGATGAAAGGCTGCTTACCTCTCATACTGTGAGCAACTGGGTTTCTGCTCCTTTCCTACCCATACCTTTCTAAGTTTGGACAACACACGATTGCTGAAAGTTGCTCTTGGATGCACATTTCCTGCACTAGCTGGTTTTGTTACTGTCCAGAATGGCTTTGGTCTTGTGGCTGTGAAGCAAGAGGGAAAAACGATCAGCCTTGTGTAATGAAAGCGATGGTGAGTTGTGCGTTATATTCTCCCCTGAAAAATTACCTCCTCTTGGTCCGGACGAAGGCAGATGGTAAGGCTTGGCTCTCCCTACAGCCAGCTGCCTCTGACCTCCAGGAAGGGTCTTGCCATGTTGGCCTGAGAGAGAATTTCTGGCAACTGCTCTCTGTCTCCAGTGAGGATGACCATCATTCTGATGAATGAAATGGGTAAAGCAAGAAGTTAACTAATTGCAAGAAATTAATTGCACAGATCTTTTGGTGCTATTTCAAATTAGTGAATACGCTTCCTCTACAGGTGCAGTAACATACACCACGGCACAGAACAGCAGCAAGTTCTGCCCATCAGCGCACACCAGAGATGTCTGAGTCAACTGCCGGTACTGTAGCTGTGTGTCAGTCAGGAGGACGACACAGAGCCAAAAGGAGAGGAATTTGAAAGAGAGGAGATGGCAGGAGTGACTTGGGACAAGGAGGAAGTTGGCAAAATTGAGCAGGCAGCAACTGCAGATCGTTTCCAAGGTCATTTTGGCAGCAGGTGAGGAAGTGCTGCCTGGTGCTGCGGGTGGTGTGTCCACTCAGATCTGCCGGGCCGCTGCCAGCTGAGCTGAGACCCCCGTGGAGGTGGCGAGCGTTGCTTCCTCCGATGAGATGCTTGTGGCGGAAGCTACAGCAGCCGGTGAGAACGTCGCTGCGAAGCGTGATGCTGCAGCACTGGCATCCCCGCAGGCAGAGGAACAGGAGCAGAGCACGACCGATTCCAGCTGTTTAGCACGCGCCATTTATCCGGCCGTGTTCGGGGAGGCACAAAAGACTGTCGGGTGAAGAACCGTGTGTGCCATGAGTCCCAGGGAGCTGATCGGACTCCTCTGGAAAACCACGCAGGGTCACTGGAAAAGCCGCCTCTGGTTGTGGGGGACTCTGCATGCAGCACACACGCATCTGAAGGTGGGACAAGTGCGGAGGACTCACTGCAGCACACAGTGCTGCCTTGTGCACCAGGCCAGCGTCGAGACGCACTGAGGCTATGCGCAAGCTAAGACACGTCTGCTGAGTGAGCTCAGTACTAAGTGAAAAACCTCCTGGTCTGAAGCTACCTGAAGACAGCACAGTGCCATACAGTAATGGGATACTGAAAGAGGATGGTCTAGACTTGTGCCGTGAGTGTAGCCGGCTGGCAGGGGTGGACGGAGGTCACTCAGGAGGCAAGGGATTTGAAAATCCTACAAAAACTTGCCAGCAGGGTGTCCCAGCTGCCTGGTGGCCAGTAGCTCTAGCCTACACATAAGCTGAAGTGCTGCGTATCTGATACGCAGCGAATGATGCCAGCCTTGCATCCTCCACGGCTCAGACCAGAACTGCTGCACACAAGTGGTTGTCCATGTTTCCAGGTCACAAATTATGACGCTGCAACAGGTCTGCCACGGATACAGCTGTGGAACCTGAGAGGAGATGAGGTGCGTACGTTGACATACTTATTCTTTCAACACTGTTAGACTTTTTATTGTTCGTCGGGAACTTGCCGATGTTTCTCCCTTGTGGTTTGCTCACCTTTCTGGCTTGTTTTCTTTTGTTCTTTATTTTTTGTTTGTTTGGGTTTTTTTTCTCCTCCCTTTAGGTGGTGCCAGTAAACAGAACTCTGGTGGAGAGAGGACTTGCTCAGTGACTTGACTATTAGCAATGTCCTACATGCCTCGACAACTCTTTCAACAGAGAAAAACAAGAGAAGAAATCTTGTTTTAAACTGATACAGTTTGGTTTGGCAAACTCTCCTAACAAGACTGACTTACACCAGAAACTCGTGTTGCTCAGCTGTTACCGTTTCAGTAGAAACACATACCTCATCTCAGTGAAAGGCAGCGTGTCAAAAGCCATCACGACAGATACCGTAGCTTTAAAGCAAAAAATGCTGCCTGGCCTCTACTCCAAAGCGGAGAGGAAAAAACCTCACGAGCTTGGGGTTTGCTTGAAGCTAGCAAATACCCCCAAGATGGTAACTGTGTTCGCGTTGGTGTTCAAGATGTAGGACGCCCCATGAACCCAGTGTTACTTTTCGGAAAAGTTACATTGCTTGTCCTTTTTTAACAGGCTGTGCCTCTGAAATTCATGAAGGTTCTTAAGGAGTTTAATGTTGAGTTATGGACTTCTTGTCTACGTTGTGCCACCAACCTGCTGTGCAAAGAGCCTTCCTTTCCTGACCTCTTGTGATGTAGAGTTGGGAATGGGGCTCAATGGGATAAGCAGGTGAGAGAAGATCCTAATGGCTTTTTCAGCCGATGCAGACAGGTCAAGCTTCAAATCTCCTGGGGTTGCTTTTGCCTCCAGCTGAAAACCGGCTTTATTTTTGTGATGAATCCCTTATTAGAAAGCCTTAGTCTGAGCACTAGTACTCAAGGCTGTTGAAACTGTGATATACTTGTGGAATTAATTTACTCTGGACTCCGGACGTCCCTTTTGTCACACCTGAGTGTTGAAAAGTGCAACTTGGGAGTCTGTTTCTGTTGCGCAGGCTATAAAATACCCTCTTTAAAATGCTGGCAGGGTTCGTGTTCAAGCCAAGCAGTGTGCTGATGTGAATTGGGGTCTGTCACGATCCACTGTTGGGTTGAACAGTTTGACAGAGGTTAAACCCTCTTGCTTTCCATGTGACCTCAGATAATTTTGGGAGGTTGGGGGTGGCTGGGCTTAACTTCTGATGGACCCCAATGTGTTATCATGACTAGTTCTTTTTACATTCTCAGAAACAGAATTAGGGCTCAAGATGGAGTCAAGTGCCAAGTCACTTTATTTGGCCAGAAATAGATGTGGGAGAGAAAAACAAAGAAAGAGAGAAAAAAGAAAGGTGAAAAAAAAGGGAACGAGAGGGAGACAGGGAGGGAGAGAGCGGGACTGTGGCTATAGCTACCACCACGGATTCGTCTGTCCATGTGGTCGGTCCGGGCGGTCCGGGTGGTCCCTGCGGTCTGGGCAGTCCCAGCAGCCCCTGCAGTCCCCGTGGTCTGGGCAGTCTGATGTATCATCGAGCCCAGTGGGGGGGTGGGAAGTTCCAGAACGCTCCCCATCTAGTTTCTCCCTTTATAGAGTTATCCTACTGGATAGTCAGTAGCTGTTGTGCATACCCCTGCCTCCCACTTGGCGGTGGGGCGCATGCCCTGTGCCGTCTCCAGAGGGTGCTTGAAAGTTCTAGAGGGTCCGAGACTTCCCCCCCCGTATGTTGCCAGTTGGCCTTGGGCCCGGGCGTATGCGTGGAGGGCGAGTACTCCGAGCTAACGGGGCACCCATTCCTGTCGGGTCGACCCTGGCGATTAAACTGTTCCGTTCAGCTGCCGTAGCGGTCAGGCTTTAGTAGTGAAACTTGCCTGCCAACAATGTTGAGACAAGTCTCTAGTCCCTGACACCACCCTGTGGCTCAACATTGCTGGCGAATATAGAGACAGGGGTGAGAGAAAGAATAGAAACAAAGGCAGAAAGATTAGATCAATAACAAAGATCTTAGCTATGAAGGCCAAAACATTGTAATAGTATCAACTCTAAACAAGGCCAATGCCTAACGTCAGTAACAATTCAGTTTTCAATAATTAAAAAAACAGATTTGGGAGACAAACAGTGTATGCAGTTTGGCCCGTGGATGACACAGGCTGATGTACAGCTCTGGTTTGTTTAATTCCATCCTGTGACACAGTGGGTACAAACTGTATATTTGCGACAGCACGTTGGATTAACTGAATGAAACCCAGGATGAGACATGGCAGAGCCAGTAACATTGCTAGACCACACAGTAGGTAAAATCAGGTTCGTTTAACCCAAGGACCTCCTGGAAGCCAGGAGAGAATGTCAGCATTCCAGCCTTCCCAGGTTTGGACAGGAACATGGGCTAATTTGCCTATTCACAGAATCACAGAATCCCAGGTTGGAAGGGACCTCAGGGATCATCTAGTCCAACCTTTCTAGGAAGAGCAGAGTCTAAACAAGATGGCCCAGCACCCTGTCCAGACGACTCTTGAAGGTGTCCAACGTGGCCGAGTCAACCACTTCCCTGGGGAGATTATTCCAACGGTGACTGTCCTCGCTGTGAAAAATTTCCCTCTGGTGTCCAGTCGGAATCTCCCCAAGAGCAACTTGTGTCCATCCCCCTTGTCTTCTCCATGCGACTCCAAGTAAAAAGGGAGTCTCCATCTTCTATGTAGCTACCCCTTAAGTACTGGTACGTGGTGATGAGGTCCCCTCTGAGCCTCCTTTTCTCAAGGCTGAACAAACCCAGCTCTCCCAGCCTAGCCTCGTATGGCAGGCTTCCCAGTCCTCTGATCATCTTGGTGGCCCTTCTCTGGACCCCTTCCAGCCTGGCCACATGCTGTTTGTAGAGCGGGGACCAGAACTGGACACAGGACTCCAGGTGTGGCCTGACAAGCGCTGAGTAGAGCGGGATGATGACTTCTTTATCTCTGCAGGTGATGCCCTTTTGATGCAACCCAGCATCCTGTTGGCCTTCTTGGCCGCAGCAGCCACTGTTCGCTCATGTTGAGCTTCCCGTCCACCAGGACCCCCAGGGCCCTTTCCACAGAGCTGCTCTCCAGCCAGGTGGATCCCAACCTGTGCTGCACTCCCGGATTATGTTTTCCCAGGTGCAAGACCTTACACTTCTCCTTGTTCAACTTCATAAGGTTCTTGCTGGCCCACTCCTCCAGCCTATCCAGATCTCCCTGCAGAGCAGCTCTCCCTTCTGGAGTGTCTACTTCCCCACTCAACTTGGTGTCATCAGCAAACTTCATCAGGCTACACTTGATGCCGGTACCCAGATCACTTATAAAGATGCTGAATAACATTGGGGCCGGTATCGATCCCTGGGGGACTCCACTTGTGACAGGTTGCCAGTCTGAGAAAGAGCTATTTACCACCAACCTTTAGTCTGCCAATTCCCCACCCACTGCACAGACCACTTGTCTAGGCCATAACGCATCAATTTCTCCAGGAGGAGGCTGTGGGGGACCGTATCAAAGGCCTTGGAGAAGTCCAGGTAGACAATGTCCACCGCCTGCCCCATGTCAACCAGGCAAGTCACTTTGTCATAGAAGGCCACCAGGTTAGTCAAGCACGATCTGCCTTTAGTGAAGCCATGTTGGCTTTTTCCAATCACGTGCTGCAATTGACTTGTGACGGCCCCCAGGAGGATTCGTTCCATAACTTTCCCAGGGATTGAAGTAAGGCTAATGGGCCTAGAGTTACCCGGATCCTCCCTCGAGCCCTTCTTGTAGATAGGGGTAACATTTGCCTTCCTCTGGGACATCCCCCGTTCTCCACGACTTCTCAAAGATTATGGAGAGCGGCCTTGCAATGACGTCAGCCAGCTCTCTCAACACCCTCGGGTGGATGTCGTCAGGGCCCATTGATTTGTGGGGGTCAAGCTCCTGTAGTAGTTCATATACTAACTCTTCCTTCACCGACGGTGGGTCGGCGTTTGGTTCAATTGGCAATTTTGTTCCCAAAGCCTGGGACCCTACAGTGCTGGTAAAGACCGAGGTGAAGAAGGTGTTGAGGACCTCTGCCTTTTCTGCATCATTGGTGATTGATTCTCCTTTTCCGTTTAACAGTGGGCCTATGTTTTCCTTCTTTTTCTGCTTGTGGGTGACATGTCTGAAGAACCCTTTCTTGTCATTTTTCATGTCTACAGCCAGTTTCAATTCAAATTGGGCTTTGGATTTCTGACTCCGTCTCTGCACTCTCTGGCTATGCCCTTGTTGTTCTCAGAGGACAATCCTCCACTTCTCCATCTCTGGTGTGCTTCCCTTTTGGATTTGGGTAGACCCAGGAGGTCATGGTTGAGCCATGGGGGCCTCTTGCTCCGCTTACTTCCTTTTCCTTTCTAGGGGATAAACTGGTTTTGGGCTTCCAACAGAGAGTTCTTGAAGAATTCCCAGCTCTCACTAGCTCCTTTGTATTCCACGGAAGCCTCCCATCGAATCCCTCCCAACTGAGCCCTGAGTTCACCGAAGTTTGCTCCTCTAAAATCCAGAACCCTTGTCTTAGAGGTGACCTTCAGCACGCTCAGCAGGATCCCGAACTCCACAATACTGTGGTCGCTGCAGCCAAGGCTCTCACTAACCGAGATATTACAAAGCAGGCTTTCTCGGTTTGTGAATCGCAAGTCCGGCAGCGCCTCCTCCCTGCTTGGCACGTCTATCATTTATTTATAGTCGAGCAGTAATTTGTTTTACGACCGTGCTGTTGTCATCAATCTTTAAACAGCAGTTAGACTCATTCGATTTCATACAGACTCCGCCGCCTTCGACTCTCTGCTGGTTTTGGCTGAGAAGGGGTTAATTCTCCTCACCGTGAGGGGCGGCTGCCTTTCCAGCTTCCCGCGCTCTGGGAGGGGCGGTGCCATGGCGGGGACGGCAGACCCCGACTGGCCAATGGCATGTTCATTCCATACCACGTGACACCATGACCGGTATATTAAGGGGGGGGGTGTGTGTGCCCGACGCAGTCGGCGGTTCACGGAGCGGCGCGGCGCCGGGTGGTGAGCGCGGTGTGTTTCGGCAGTGATCCCCCCGCCTGCCTACCACTCCCCCCCCCCCGCCACCCCCCGCCTCCCTCCTACCCCCCCTACCCCCGCCGCCGCCGCCTCCCTCCTACCCCCTACCCCCCCCCCCCGCCGCCGCCTCCCTCCTACCCCCCCTACCCCCGCCGCCGCCGCCTCCCTCCCACCCCCCGCCGCCGCCTCCCTCCTCACC
The DNA here is from genome assembly GCF_963921805.1 of Phalacrocorax carbo. Classification (NCBI taxonomy): domain Eukaryota; kingdom Metazoa; phylum Chordata; class Aves; order Suliformes; family Phalacrocoracidae; genus Phalacrocorax; species Phalacrocorax carbo. Next base: position 2,777,151 of record NW_026990280.1, on the reverse strand, counting down.
CCCCCGCCGCCGCCTCCCTCCTCACCCCCCCGCCGCCGCCTCCCTCCCCACGCCCCCCGCCGCCTCCCTCCTCACCCCCCCCCGCCGCCGCCTCCCTCCTCACCCCCCCCCGCCGCCGCCTCCCTCCTCACCCCCCCCCCGCCGCCGCCTCCCTCCTCACCCCCCCCCCGCCGCCGCCTCCCTCCTCACCCCCCCCCCCCCGCCGCCGCCTCCCTCCCCCCTTGCCCCGGGGTTTTGCGCCTCTCGTTGTTCTCCTTTCCGTTGCATTTCAGTCGTTGTTTCTTTTAACTTTATTTATTAAACTGTTCTTATCCCAACTCAGGAGCGTTACCGCCGCTGCGCTGGCACCAAGGAGCAGCCCTGCGGCTGCCCGAGCCCCAGCTGCCCCGCGCAGGGCCGTGGCCTCCCTCTCCCAGCCCTGCCCACGCAGGTGGCCTTGGTGGCCGCCTCGCTCAGTCCAGCCCCACTGAGCTGCTGCTCTTCCCCGGGCTCAGCCCTGATGAGGGGGAGGAGGGCGCGTGGCCCAGCCGGCAGGGCGGGGGGCTGCGCTGCTGGGAGCGTGCTGGGGAGCAGGGGGGACTGACAGAGCTCTGTGCCTAGGGCTTGCCGCGCGGCCCCTGAGGGACCAAAGCAAGGAGAAGCTGGCCGAGATGTGCAGCGGTGAGTAGGGGCAGTGCTGTGTTGGCCGGGGCTGGAGGGGCAGGGGGCAGAGCCCAAACCCTAAAATTAAGGGTTTAGGACCTCAAAATGAGGCTTTGATTGTGAAAGCCAGGTTTGGACCCTAAAAGTGAACGTTTGGGATATAAAAATGAAGCACTGGGTGTTAAGAGTGGGGTTTGCAGCCTGAAGGTGAAGGTTTGGCACCCAAAAATGAGGCTTTAATTCCTAATAGAGGGGCTTGGAACTTATAACTGAGGATTTGAGAGTTAAAAGAGGAGTTTTGACCCTGAAAGCGAGGGTTTGCGATACAAAAATAGAGGCTTTCAACCTTAAAGAAGAGTTATGGAAGTCAAAAAATGAGGGTTTGGGAGCTAAAAATAATGCTTTGAGCATTGAAAGACAGCTTTAGACCCTAAATGTGAGGCTTTGCGACATATAAATGAGGCTTTGGCAGTAAAAAAGACTGGTTTGGACCCTAAGAGTGAGGGTTTGGGACCTCTGAATGAGGCTTTGTGCCTTACAAGAGGGGTTTGGACCCTGAAAGTGAGGGTTTGGGTTTTCAAAATGAGGCTTTGAGCCTTAAACGACAGGTTTGGACTCCAAAACTGAAGGTATAGAGCAAAAAAATGGTTTGTGACGGAAAACCAGCGGGAGACAGGCACCATCCGATGATGATCATCAAGTCTCGTTTATTGGCAATTAGCAAATATCTTTTATACCGTTCGTAAATTAGCTCATACCTATTTGCAAAAGCACAGCTCATCCTTGGCTGGGAGGTAGATGCCAACTCCTCCCATGCTTATCTCTTGTGTTCAGCCTTGCAATTAGCAGTTACTTGTTTCTCACACTCCTTTACCGGTCAACAGCAGCTGGGCTCACACTCCTTTGTAAAACACCAGCTGGCCTCACATTCTTCTGTTGACCAACAGCTGGGCCCAAGATCGCTTCCAACCTGGAGCCTGTTTTCCTACTTCAATGCCCGCTTTCTGCTAGCCGTTCCCGGGCTAGAGTTTCCCACATCTCCCCCTTTTTCTTTTGTTCCTTGAGAAAGGAACACGGCACTCATACTTCTTTCCATCATTTGTTGCATACATTGCGATATACAAGGGACATACATTAATATAATAATAAACAGTATAAATATTATTAATCCCATCTGCAAAATACTCTTGATCCCATTGCCAATGCCCCATCCATTAAACAAGCTGTTAAACCAATGCCATGGATCATCCTGTCTTACAGAGTCTACATCTAGTAATAAGTCAGATAATGCCTTTGATGTGGCATTTGTTTGCTTAGCTAGCCAACACCCTAGCTTGTTTAATGTCGTGAGGCTTTGAGCAACACCAACTCCAGGAGCCGAGAAGGAAACAGCTATGATCTTTGTAGGATTCCAAAATTCAGCTGTAGAGTCACAGTTATCCTCAAACTTATGAGTGCTCCTTTCGCTTCTCATCTTTCTATGATGTTGATAAATCATTGAAGTGTTAGCGGTAAGAAACGTTAGGCGACCTATAGAGCAAGGCCCTCCCTTTATATGTGACGGGATGCCAGGCCAAGCTCGATCTCCACAAATTAAAAACAAACCTGCAGGTAGCGCAATAGGCATGTTGTTAGAGCGTGATATATTTACAGAGGTATAGTTACACCAAGCAGTAGCAGTAAGAGAGCCCGCAAGGGCAAGCTCTTGTGGTTCTGGGCCTACGGGGAGTACATCATCCCAGATATCATACTCAACAAACACCGAAGGGGCGTCACGCCACTTAAAGGGAAGCTTCCGAGTTATATTATGCTGCTGTTGCAGCTCCGCTACGGACTGGGCAAAAGTCATAAAGGTTGCATTACTTAAAGGCACCCCAATAAGACATGTGATAAATGGGGAGTCGGGCGTTGCTAGGCTGGCACAAAAGCTAGTCGTATTCAATGATCTAGCTAGCGTGACCCAGATATTTTCTCGTGGGTCAAAAACGTTAGGCACAAGGGCAGTGCTACATACACTTAAAAGGGCTAATACCCATAATTTCTGTTCAGCAGAGCTCATTATCAGTCCGCCTTGTATTCTCGGTCGAAACCAGACCAAACCTCGGGCGCTATGCACCCTCTGGGACCTTTGTTCCTCCTGGACCGTGGTTATTCACTGGTGAGTGCTGCACAGCGCTCCTCTGGGGTTCCTTCCGCTGATCCCAACCGTTCAGGTGCCGCTTCGGCTGGTGCCGCGGTGGGCAACTGTTCTGCGTCGCACTGTGTGGGGGAGGTGGCGGGTCTGGCACATCTAGCTGGAATCCATTGCGGCCCTGTAGGGGTAGAAACACAGAGATACCCCCTCCCCCAATATAAAACCTCCACAGGCCCTGACCATACACCCGTACGCGGGTCTTTGTATTTGACCCAAACTCGGGGTAGCTCCCGTTCGTCTTTTTTCTGTCTATAGTGAACGATGACAGCAGGCACTCCCTCAGAGCCAAATACACACAAATAGTTTAACACAAACAGTGCTTTTACCAGCCGCTCCTGCGGGTCTTTTATATCTGCATACTTTTGAACATAGGTTTTCAGCAACCCATTAGCTCGTTCCACTATTGCTTGACCCGTTGGGTTGTGAGGGATACCTGCAATGTGTTGTACTGACGCACCCACGCAGGAGGGTTATCGTGTTCTGCAAATATACATAAGTGATTTAATACAAACAAAACTTTTGCACAAACAGAACTTTTGCCATTCCAACACCCTTATCTTCTCCCCCTTTTTCTTTTTGCACTGAGTAAGTGCACCCAAAATGTGAGTAGAACCATGGAGTATGGTGAGATCGATGGGGAGATCGGGGTCCAGGCGGTCTACTGCTCTCTGGACAATCTCGGAGCTAAGACGTTGTATCATAGTGTGTTGTTCGGCAGTCGGTCGGACCGGCGCGGCAGGGTCAGTGCCCTTTAACATTGGGCGAAAAACTGAGAGTCACTGATGCGCCACCCAAGGTATTTCCATACCGGTGAACGTTGAACCTTCTCTGCTGCTATTACTAGGTCATGTAGCTGGAGCTGTTGCTGTAAATATAATTCTTGCTGTGCTGAGAAAGGTTGTACTTGCGCAAACAAGATGTCATCCATGTAATGGTAAATTATAGTGTCCGGCCATTGCTGCCTCACTTCTTTCAATGCAGCATCTACAAAGAGTTGACACAGAGTAGGGCTATTCTGCATGCCTTGTGGCAATACTGTCCATCCGAAGCGTAAGTCAGGACCCTCTCTGTTGATTGCTGGTAACGTAAATGCAAACCGCTGGGTATCCTGAGGATGCAGCTTTGTAGTAAAAAAGCAGTCCTTTAAGTCGATAATTAGTAAATGCCAGTCAGTTGGTAGCATGGCTGGATTTGGAAGGCTGGGCTGTAAAGCCCCCATCGCTTGCATTTGCTGATTCACTGCCCGTAGATCATGTAACAGCTTGAGATGTCCTTGATCTAATTGTTGTTTTATTAATATACAGGCTTGTTGTAGACTTTCCCGTTTGAGCGGTCACTGCCCGACCCATACTGGCTCTTCTGTGAGCCATGTCAGTGGGATTGGGAAAGTCCATGTGGCAGTGACCCTCTTTGGTTACTGTTGAGAGTTTTTGGCTGGACCCAATGGGGCAAGAGCGGCACAAACTTGTTGCTGAACGTGTACCATTCCCTGCCCAACTTCCCTCAATGCTTCAACTAACATAGCTCGGGGGCCGGGAGGTACCCGACTCATGTGTTCAAGCATCACCTCAATGCCTGCGTCTAGGGGAAGTGTAATTAAAATGCTTTTAGTAGCATGGTTGGAGTTTTCCATAACACATTGACGCAGCAATGGGCCCTTCATAAAAATTTTCCAATCAAGAGGATTATGGTGTGCGAATAAATTTTGATTGTTAGCAGGGTCCGGTTGATAGATGACAGGGAAAGCCTGAGCTAACAAATCGGCGGTCTCTAGGTCCCCGTTCTGTAATGCCTCTAACCCGATTTTTCGCCAGTCAACCTGGCTGCGCACAGCAGGCACAGAACGGTGACTAGACAGCGTGCTCGGCTTATTTTCCTTCACCGGAGAGACTACATCACATAAATTTTCAATATCTTCACCTCCCTTTCCCAAGCTTATTCCTCCTCCGCTAGTTTCTACAGATGTAGATTTATCAGGGGCGGGAGGGGGGGGAATAAGGGGCTTTCGAGGTACGACAACTGGGATCCCCGAGAAGGGAGGAGAGAGATTGTCTAAGCCAATTCCAATCTTTCCAGCATTGGGGTCACAGCTGTCTAGCCGATCAGAGGCGGCTGTTGCTAATCTTTTTTCAGTTTTATATTTTTTCATACAGTTAATCACTTCCCGCCAAGGTTTCATTAACTTTTCCGCTGTCTTATCGTCATCTATCACCAAATCCCACAAACAATCATCATAGGCTCTCCCTTGTTTTATTCCCATATAAAAGGGGATCTCTCCTGTATCCTTAACCTTAGTCATAGCTGCTCGAGCAACTCTCATCGCTTCTCTACACTTCTCTGGTCCCAATAAAACCTGTGCCTCCGTTCTAAAGAACGCTCCCAGTCCTAACAGTTCATCCAAGGTAACGCCTCGAAGGGGATCTCCCGGTGCCCTCTGGGTTGCAGCTGACGCCTGTGCCTCAGCTTGCCAGTGAGCCTCCCACAGCAATCTTTGGTGTGGCGAAAAAATCAACTCGGCGAGCCCTTTAATATCGGCAGGCAACAAGACATGTGCAGTGAACAGATAGTCCAGCATTTGTCTTACAGGCTCACTCGATACTCCGAACTGACTAACAGTGAACCGTAATTGGGACAATAATTTCCAGTCTAACGCAGTAATCTCCGCCTGCAGTCCTCCCCCGGGATTCGGTCTATAAATTACCGGAAAAGCAAGAGTACCACCGGCTTCAACTAATTCAGGATCACCCTTTTCTGCCCCCTCCCGCGCTAATGCTGCCCATGCCTCTCGCCGCTCCCGTACAACAGCTTCCGCTAAGTCAGAGTCCGCTCCAAGAGTCGGCTCCTGGTCTAAGCCGGGAGCCGGTACCGCTGCGGGCTGGTTATTCGCAGTAGCGGGAGTTGCGGGTGGCGAGGGCAAGCTTGAGGGGTCTGCCGGCCCAGGGGGCAGGTAGACAGTTGAAACCGCAGGCGGGCCCGGGGAGCTAAGTCCCCAGCCTGAGCCGTAGCTCCGATTTCGCTCTTGAGCTGAGACAGCTTGCTGCACAGCTCGCTTTTCTGCTTGTATCTGCAATAACTCGTTATGTACTACCTTCCATAGCTTACTCATTTTCTTGGCAGTTTTATCATCCTCTAACACCGCCTCCCACAAACTGTCCCTCACCTTTCTCCACTCTGCCAGTTCATGCACCGTATGTGGGTTTACAAAGTGTCCCTTCTCGCATCCCCAGCTTATCAACAACGGTAGTTCTTTACGTAAATCTATACCCTTAATGTTACGCCTCTCTAAAAGAGATGTAAAGAAATCATATGCTGCTTGCCTCTCCATTGTGCTCGTCGGCGCCGTTGCAGCTCCCAAGGTCTCGGCAGCACGTATCGGCTGAGCCCACCTATGTGGTCGCCCAGGGCACGCAGACTGAGCCCACCTATGTGGTCGCCCAGGGTACGCAGACCAGCTGCGCTGTCTGTTTTGCCGTCCCTCTGCTTGCAGGACCCGAACCCTACGCTGGACCGTCCGTGGTATCGCGTCAGGGTCACCATTTGACGGAAAACCAGCGGGAGACAGGCACCATCCAATGATGATCATCAAGTCTCGTTTATTGGCAATTAGCAAATATCTTTTATACCGTTCGTTAATTAGCTCATACATATTGCAAAAGCACAGCTCATCCTTGGCTGGGAGGTAGATGCCAACTCCTCCCATGCTTATCTCTTGTGTTCAGCCTTGCAATTAGCAGTTACTTGTTTCTCACACTCCTTTACCGGTCAACAGCAGCTGGGCCCACACTCCCTTGTAAAACACCAGCTGGCCTCACATACCTCTGTCGACCAACAGCTGGGCCCAAGGTTGCTCTAACTCTGAGCCTGCTTTTCTACTTCAATGCCCTCTTTCTGCTAGCCATTCCCGGGCTAGGCTCTCCCACAAGAACCCCTTGCTTTTAGCATCCAGGCCTTCACTTTCAGGAACCAAACCATCATTATTAATGCCCAAAGCCCTCTTTTAAGGCTCAAAGCCTCATTTTCAGCACACAAAGACTCACTTTAAAACACCCAAACCCCTCTTTTAACACCAAAGACTTAGAGTTGGGACCGCAAACCTCACTTTCAGCGTCCAAACCCCTCTTTCAAGGCTCAAAGCCTCACTTTTAGTTCCCAAACCCTCATTTTTAGCATCCAAACCCCTTACTTTTATGGAGCAAAATCTCATTTTTAAAGTCCAAATCCCTCTTTTAAGGCTCAAAGCCTCTATTTTAGATGCCAAACCCTCACTTTCAGGGTCCAAACCCCTCCTTTTTAGGGACATACCCTCATTTTCACGTCCCAAAGACGCACTTTAAAGCACCCAAACCCCTCTTTTAATGCTCAAAGCCTTAGAGTTAGGACCACAAACCTCACTGCTAGGGTCCAAACCTCTCTCTTAAAGCTCAGTGCCTCATTTCTAACAGCCAAACCCTCACTTTTAGGACCTAAAGCCCTCTTTTAACACTCAAAGCCTCGGTTTTAACACCCAAAGCCGCACTTTCAGGGTCCAAACCTCTCTTTTAATGCTCAGTGCCTCATTTCCAGGTCCCCAAAACTCACTTTAAAACACCCAAACACCTCTTTTAACATCAAAGACTTAGAGTTAGGACTGCAAACCTCACTTTTAGGGTCCAAACCCCTCCTTTTCAGGGATAAACCCTCTTTTTTAAATTCCAAACCCTTACTTCTATTACCCAAACCCCTCTTTTCACGCTCACTGCCTCATTTTTAGGTCCCAAACCCTCTGCTTTTAGCATCGAACTTGGACTTTTTATGGTCAAACCATCATTGTTTTGTTCCAAAGAGTAATTTTTAGAGTCCAAACCCCTCTATTAAGCTTCAAAAACTCATTTTTATCATCCAAACCTTCACTTTCAGGGTCCAAACCCCTCTTTTAATGCTCAGTGCTTCATTTTTAGGTCAGAAACCCCCTGCTTTTAGCATCCAGGCCTTCACTTTCAGGTACCAAAACATCATTATTAATGCCCAAAGCCCTCTTTTAAGGCTCAAAGCCTCATTTTCAGCACCCAAAGACTTCGTTTAAAGCACCCAAACCCCTCTTTTAATGCTCAAAGCCTTATAGTTAGGACCACAAACCTCACTGCTAGGGTCCAAACCTCTCTCTTAAAGCTCAGTGCCTCATTTCTAACAGCCAAACCCTCACTTTTAGGACCTAAAGCCCTCTTTTAACACTCAAAGCCTCGGTTTTAACACCCAAAGCCGCACTTTCAGGGTCCAAACGCCTCTTTTAATGCTCAGTGCCTCATTTCCAGGTCCCCAAAACTCACTTTAAAACACCCAAACACCTCTTTTAACATCAAAGACTTAGAGTTAGGACTGCAAACCTCACTTTTAGGGTCCAAACCCCTCCTTTTCAGGGACAAACCCTCTTTTTTAAATTCCAAACCCTTACTTCTATTACCCAAACCCCTCTTTTCACGCTCACTGCCTCATTTTTAGGTCCCAAACCCTCTGCTTTTAGCATCGAACTTGGACTTTTTATGGTCAAACCATCATTGTTTTGTTCCAAATAGTAATTTTTAGAGTCCAAACCCCTCTATTAAGCTTCAAAAACTCATTTTTATCATCCAAACCTTCACTTTCAGGGTCCAAACCCCTCTTTTAATGCTCAGTGCCTCATTTTTAGGTCAGAAACCCCCTGCTTTTAGCATCCAGGCCTTCACTTTCAGGAACCAAACCATCATTATTAATGCCCAAAGCCCTCTTTTAAGGCTCAAAGCCTCATTTTCAGCACCCAAAGACTTCCTTTAAAGCACCCAAACCCCTCTTTTAATGCTCAAAGCCTTATAGTTAGGACCACAAACCTCACTGCTAGGGTCCAAACCTCTCTCTTAAAGCTCAGTGCCTCATTTCTAACAGCCAAACCCTCACTTTTAGGACCTAAAGCCCTCTTTTAACTCCCAAAGCCTCGGTTTTAACACCCAAAGCCGCACTTTCAGGGTCCAAACCTCTCTTTTAACGCTCAGTGCCTCATTTTTAGGTCCCAAACCCTCACTCTTAGCACTGAACCCGGACTTGTAATTGTCAAACTCTCGTTCTAGTACAAATCATGACTTTTAGAGTCCAGCCCCTCGTTTTTAAGTCTCAAAGCCTCATTTTTATCATCCAAACCTTCACTTTCAGGGTCCAAACCCCTCTTTTAAGGCTCAAAGCCTCATTTTCAGCACCCAAAGACTCACTTTAAAACACCCAAACCCCTCTTTTAACATCAAAGACTTAGAGTTGGGACCGCAAACCTCACTTTCAGCGTCCAAACCCCTCTTTCAAGGCTCAAAGCCTCACTTTTAGTTCCCAAACCCTCATTTTTAGCATCCAAACCCCTTACTTTTATGGAGCAAAATCTCATTTTTAAAGTCCAAAGCCCTCTTTTAAGGCTCAAAGCCTCTATTTTAGATCCCAAACCCTCACTTTCAGGGTCCAAACCCCTCCTTTTTAGGGACATACCCTCATTTTCACGTCCCAAAGACGCACTTTAAAGCGCCCAAACCCCTCTTTCAATGCTCAAAGCCTTATAGTTAGGACCACAAACCTCACTGCTAGGGTCCAAACCTCTCTCTTAAAGCTCAGTGCCTCATTTCTAACAGCCAAACCCTCACTTTTAGGACCTAAAGCCCTCTTCTAACACTCAAAGCCTCGGTTTTAACACCCAAAACCGCACTTTCAGGGTCCAAACGCCTCTTTTAATGCTCAGTGCCTCATTTCCAGGTCCCCAAAACTCACTTTAAAACACCCAAACACCTCTTTTAACATCAAAGACTTAGAGTTAGGACTGCAAACCTCACTTTTAGGGTCCAAACCCCTCCTTTTTAGGGACATACCCTCATTTTCATGTCCCAAGGACTCACTTTAAAGCACCCAAACCCCTCTTTTAATGCTCAAAGCCTTATAGTTAGGGCCGCAAACCACAATGCTAGGGTCCAAAGCCCTCTTTTATGCTCAAAGCTTCATTTTTAACAGCCAAAACCTCACTTTCTTTGCCCAAACCCCTCTTTTAATGCTCAATGCCTCATTTATACCTCCCAAAGACGCACTTTAAAGCACCCAAAGCCTCTTTTAACCTCAAAGCCTTTTAGAGTAAGACTGCAAATCTCACTTTCAGGGGCCAAACCGGTTTTAACGCTCAAAGCCTCATTTTTAACAGCAAACCCTCACTTTTAGGACCTAAAGCCCTCTTTTAACTCCCAAAGCCTCGGTTTTAACACCCAAAGCCGCACTTTCAGGGTCCAAACCCCACTTTTAACGCTCAGTGCCTCATTTTTAGGTCCCAAACCCTCACTCTTAGCACTGAACCCGGACTTTTAATTGCCAAACTTTCGTTCTAGTACAAATCATGACTTTTAGACTCCAGCCCCTCGTTTTTAAGCCTCAAAGCCTCATTTTTATCATCCAAACCTTCACTTTCAGGGTCCAAAGCCCTCTTTTAATGCTCAGTGCCTCATTTTTAGTTCAGAAACCCTTGCTTTTAGCATCCAGGCCTTCACTTTCAGGAACCAAACCATCATTATTAATGCCCAAAGCCCTCTTTTAAGGCTCAAAGCCTCATTTTCAGCACCCGAAGACTCACTTTAAAACACCCAAACCCCTCTTTTAACACCAAAGACTTAGAGTTGGGACCGCAAACCTCACTTTCAGCGTCCAAACCCCTCTTTCAAGGCTCAAAGCCTCACTTTTAGTTCCCAAACCCTCATTTTTAGCATCCAAACCCCTTACTTTTATGGAGCAAAATCTCATTTTTAACGTCCAAATCCCTCTTTTAAGGCTCAAAGCCTCTATTTTAGATGCCAAACCCTCACTTTCAGGGTCCAAACCCCTCCTTTTTAGGGACATACCCTCATTTTCACGTCCCAAAGACGCACTTTAAAGCACCCAAACCCCTCTTTTAATGCTCAAAGCCTTATAGTTAGGACCACAAACCTCACTGCTAGGGTCCAAACCTCTCTCTTAAAGCTCAGTGCCTCATTTCAAACAGCCAAACCCTCACTTTAGAGGACCTAAAGCCCTCTTTTAACACTCAAAGCCTCGGTTTTAACACTCAAAGCCAAACTTTCAGGGTCCAAACCCCTCTTTTAACGCTCAGTGCCTCATTTTCAGGTCCCCAAAACTCACTTTAAAACACCCAAACACCTCTTTTAACATCAAAGACTTATAGTTAGGACTGCAAACCTCACTGCTAGGGTCCAAACCCCTCCTTTTTAGGGACATACCCTCATTTTCATGTCCCAAGGACTTACTTTAAAGCACCCAAACCCCTCTTTTAATGCTCAAAGCCTTATAGTTAGGGCCGCAAACCACAATGCTAGGGTCCAAAGCCCTCTTTTATGCTCAAAGCTTCATTTTTAACAGCCAAACGCTCACTTTTAGGACCTAAAGCCCTCTTTTAACTCCCAAAGCCTCGGTTTTAACACCCAAAGCCGCACTTTCAGGGTCCAAACCTCTCTTTTAACGCTCAGTGCCTCATTTTTAGGTCCCAAACCCTCACTCTTAGCACTGAACCCGGACTTTTAATTGTCAAACTCTCGTTCTAGTACAAATCATGACTTTTAGAGTCCAGCCCCTCGTTTTTAAGCCTCAAAGCCTCATTTTTATCATCCAAACCTTCACTTTCAGGGTCCAAAGCCCTCTTTTAAGGCTCAAAGCCTCATTTTCAGCACCCAAAGACTCACTTTAAAACACCCAAACCCCTCTTTTAACATCAAAGACTTTGAGTTGGGACCGCAAACCTCACTTTCAGCATCCAAACCCCTCTTTCAAGGCTCAAAGCCTCACTTTTAGTTCCCAAACCCTCATTTTTAGCATCCAAACCCCTTACTTTTATGGAGCAAAATCTCATTTTTAACGTCCAAATCCCTCTTTTAAGGCTCAAAGCCTCTATTTTAGATGCCAAACCCTCACTTTCAGGGTCCAAACCCCTCCTTTTTAGGGACATACCCTCATTTTCACGTCCCAAAGACGCACTTTAAAGCACCCAAACCCCTCTTTTAATGCTCAAAGCCTTATAGTTAGGACCACAAACCTCACTGCTAGGGTCCAAACCTTGGTTTTAAAATTCAATGCCTCATTTCTAACAGCCAAACCCTCACTTTTAGGACCTAAAGCCCTCTTTTAACACTCAAAGCCTCAGTTTTAACACTCAAAGCCAAACCTTCAGGGTCCAAACCCCTCTTTTAATGCTCAGTGCCTCATTTTCAGGTCCCCAAAACTCACTTTAAAACACCCAAACACCTCTTTTAACATCAAAGACTTATAGTTAGGACTGCAAACCTCACTTTTAGGGTCCAAACCCCTCCTTTTTAGGGACATACCCTCATTTTCATGTCCCAAGGACTCACTTTAAAGCACCCAAACCCCTCTTTTAATGCTCAAAGCCTTATAGTTAGGGCCGCAAACCACAATGCTCAAAGCCTCATTTTTAACAGCCAAAACCTCACTTTCTTTGCCCAAACCCCTCTTTTAATGCTCAATGCCTCATTTATACCTCCCAAAGACGCACTTTAAAGCACCCAAAGCCTCTTTTAACCTCAAAGCCTTTTAGAGTAAGACTGCAAATCTCACTTGTAGGGGCCAAACCGGTTTTAACGCTCAAAGCCTCATTTTTAACAGCAAACCCTCACTTTTAGGACCTAAAGCCCTCTTTTAACTCCCAAAGCCTCGGTTTTAACACCCAAAGCCGCACTTTCAGGGTCCAAACCTCTCTTTTAACGCTCAGTGCCTCATTTTTAGGTCCCAAACCCTCACTCTTAGCACTGAACCCGGACTTGTAATTGTCAAACTCTCGTTCTAGTACAAATCATGACTTTTAGAGTCCAGCCCCTCGATTTTAAGCCTCAAAGCCTCATTTTTATCATCCAAACCTTCACTTTCAGGGTCCAAAGCCCTCTTTTAATGCTCAGTGCCTCATTTTTAGTTCAGAAACCCTTGCTTTTAGCATCCAGGCCTTCACTTTCAGGAACCAAACCATCATTATTAATGCCCAAAGCCCTCTTTTAAGGCTCAAAGCCTCATTTTCAGCACCCAAAGACTCACTTTAAAACACCCAAACCCCTCTTTTAACATCAAAGACTTAGAGTTGGGACCGCAAACCTCACTTTCAGCGTCCAAACCCCTCTTTCAAGGCTCAAAGCCTCACTTTTAGTTCCCAAACCCTCATTTTTAGCATCCAAACCCCTTACTTTTATGGAGCAAAATCTCATTTTTAACGTCCAAAGCCCTCTTTTAAGGCTCAAAGCCTCTATTTTAGATGCCAAACCCTCACTTTCAGGGTCCAAACCCCTCCTTTTTAGGGACATACCCTCATTTTCAGCACCCAAAGACGCACTTTAAAGCACCCAAACCCCTCTTTTAATGCTCAAAGCCTTATAGTTAGGACCACAAACCTCACTGCTAGGGTCCAAACCTCTCTCTTAAAGCTCAGTGCCTCATTTCTAACAGCCAAACCCTCACTTTTAGGACCTAAAGCCCTCTTCTAACACTCAAAGCCTCGGTTTTAACACCCAAAACCGCACTTTCAGGGTCCAAACGCCTCTTTTAATGCTCAGTGCCTCATTTCCAGGTCCCCAAAACTCACTTTAAAACACCCAAACACCTCTTTTAACATCAAAGACTTAGAGTTAGGACTGCAAACCTCACTTTTAGGGTCCAAACCCCTCCTTTTTAGGGACATACCCTCATTTTCATGTCCCAAGGACTCACTTTAAAGCACCCAAACCCCTCTTTTAATGCTCAAAGCCTTATAGTTAGGGCCGCAAACCACAATGCTAGGGTCCAAAGCCCTCTTTTATGCTCAAAGCTTCATTTTTAACAGCCAAAACCTCACTTTCTTTGCCCAAACCCCTCTTTTAATGCTCAATGCCTCATTTATACCTCCCAAAGACGCACTTTAAAGCACCCAAAGCCTCTTTTAACCTCAAAGCCTTTTAGAGTAAGACTGCAAATCTCACTTTCAGGGGCCAAACCGGTTTTAACGCTCAAAGCCTCATTTTTAACAGCAAACCCTCACTTTTAGGACCTAAAGCCCTCTTTTAACTCCCAAAGCCTCGGTTTTAACACCCAAAGCCGCACTTTCAGGGTCCAAACCCCACTTTTAACGCTCAGTGCCTCATTTTTAGGTCCCAAACCCTCACTCTTAGCACTGAACCCGGACTTTTAATTGCCAAACTTTCGTTCTAGTACAAATCATGACTTTTAGAGTCCAGCCCCTCGTTTTTAAGCCTCAAAGCCTCATTTTTATCATCCAAACCTTCACTTTCAGGGTCCAAAGCCCTCTTTTAATGCTCAGTGCCTCATTTTTAGTTCAGAAACCCTTGCTTTTAGCATCCAGGCCTTCACTTTCAGGAACCAAACCATCATTATTAATGCCCAAAGCCCTCTTTTAAGGCTCAAAGCCTCATTTTCAGCACCCAAAGACTCACTTTAAAACACCCAAACCCCTCTTTTAACACCAAAGACTTAGAGTTGGGACCGCAAACCTCACTTTCAGCGTCCAAACCCCTCTTTCAAGGCTCAAAGCCTCACTTTTAGTTCCCAAACCCTCATTTTTAGCATCCAAACCCCTTACTTTTATGGAGCAAAATCTCATTTTTAACGTCCAAATCCCTCTTTTAAGGCTCAAAGCCTCTATTTTAGATGCCAAACCCTCACTTTCAGGGTCCAAACCCCTCCTTTTTAGGGACATACCCTCATTTTCACGTCCCAAAGACGCACTTTAAAGCACCCAAACCCCTCTTTTAATGCTCAAAGCCTTATAGTTAGGACCACAAACCTCACTGCTAGGGTCCAAACCTCTCTCTTAAAGCTCAGTGCCTCATTTCAAACAGCCAAACCCTCACTTTAGAGGACCTAAAGCCCTCTTTTAACACTCAAAGCCTCGGTTTTAACACTCAAAGCCAAACTTTCAGGGTCCAAACCCCTCTTTTAACGCTCAGTGCCTCATTTTCAGGTCCCCAAAACTCACTTTAAAACACCCAAACACCTCTTTTAACATCAAAGACTTATAGTTAGGACTGCAAACCTCACTGCTAGGGTCCAAACCCCTCCTTTTTAGGGACATACCCTCATTTTCATGTCCCAAGGACTTACTTTAAAGCACCCAAACCCCTCTTTTAATGCTCAAAGCCTTATAGTTAGGGCCGCAAACCACAATGCTAGGGTCCAAAGCCCTCTTTTATGCTCAAAGCTTCATTTTTAACAGCCAAACGCTCACTTTTAGGACCTAAAGCCCTCTTTTAACTCCCAAAGCCTCGGTTTTAACACCCAAAGCCGCACTTTCAGGGTCCAAACCTCTCTTTTAACGCTCAGTGCCTCATTTTTAGGTCCCAAACCCTCACTCTTAGCACTGAACCCGGACTTTTAATTGTCAAACTCTCGTTCTAGTACAAATCATGACTTTTAGAGTCCAGCCCCTCGTTTTTAAGCCTCAAAGCCTCATTTTTATCATCCAAACCTTCACTTTCAGGGTCCAAAGCCCTCTTTTAAGGCTCAAAGCCTCATTTTCAGCACCCAAAGACTCACTTTAAAACACCCAAACCCCTCTTTTAACATCAAAGACTTTGAGTTGGGACCGCAAACCTCACTTTCAGCATCCAAACCCCTCTTTCAAGGCTCAAAGCCTCACTTTTAGTTCCCAAACCCTCATTTTTAGCATCCAAACCCCTTACTTTTATGGAGCAAAATCTCATTTTTAACGTCCAAATCCCTCTTTTAAGGCTCAAAGCCTCTATTTTAGATGCCAAACCCTCACTTTCAGGGTCCAAACCCCTCCTTTTTAGGGACATACCCTCATTTTCACGTCCCAAAGACGCACTTTAAAGCACCCAAACCCCTCTTTTAATGCTCAAAGCCTTATAGTTAGGACCACAAACCTCACTGCTAGGGTCCAAACCTCTCTCTTAAAGATCAGTGCCTCATTTCTAACAGCCAAACCCTCACTTTTAGGACCTAAAGCCCTCTTTTAACACTCAAAGCCTCAGTTTTAACACTCAAAGCCAAACTTTCAGGGTCCAAACCCCTCTTTTAACGCTCTGTGCCTCATTTTCAGGTCCCCAAAACTCACTTTAAAACACCCAAACACCTCTTTTAACATCAAAGACTTAGAGTTAGGACTGCAAACCTCACTTTTAGGGTCCAAACCCCTCCTTTTCAGGGACAAACCCTCTTTTTTAAATTCCAAACCCTTACTTCTATTACCCAAACCCCTCTTTTAACGCTCACTGCCTCATTTTTAGGTCCCAAACCCTCATTTTTAGCATCGAACTTGGACTTTTTATGGTCAAACCATCATTGTTTTGTTCCAAATAGTAATTTTTAGAGTCCAAACCCCTCTATTAAGCTTCAAAAACTCATTTTTATCATCCAAACCTCACTTTCAGCGTCCAATCCCCTCTTTCAAGGCTCAAAGCCTCACTTTTAGTTCCCAAACCCTCATTTTTAGCATCCAAACCCCTTACTTTTATGGAGCAAAATCTCATTTTTTAAAGTCCAAATCCCTCTTTTAAGGCTCAAAGCCTCTATTTTAGATGCCAAACCCTCACTTTCAGGGTCCAAACCCCTCCTTTTTAGGGACATACCCTCATTTTCACGTCCCAAAGACGCACTTTAAAGCACCCAAACCCCTCTTTTAATGCTCAAAGCCTTATAGTTAGGACCACAAACCTCACTGCTAGGGTCCAAACCTCTCTCTTAAAGCTCAGTGCCTCATTTTTAACAGCCAAACCCTCACTTTTAGGACCTAAAGCCCTCTTTTAACTCCCAAAGCCTCGGTTTTAACACCCAAAGCCGCACTTTCAGGGTCCAAACCTCTCTTTTAACGCTCAGTGCCTCATTTTTAGGTCCCAAACCCTCACTCTTAGCACTGAACCCGGACTTTTAATTGTCAAACTCTCGTTCTAGTACAAATCATGACTTTTAGAGTCCAGCCCCTCGATTTTAAGTCTCAAAGCCTCATTTTTATCATCCAAACCTACACTTTCAGGGTCCAAACCCCTCTTTTAATGCTCAGTGCCTCATTTTCAGCACCCAAAGACTCACTTTAAAACACCCAAACCCCTCTTTTAACATCAAAGACTTAGAGTTGGGACCGCAAACCTCACTTTCAGCATCCAAACCCCTCTTTCAAGGCTCAAAGCCTCACTTTTAGTTCCCAAACCCTCATTTTTTAGCATCCAAACCCCTTACTTTTATGGAGCAAAATCTCATTTTTAACGTCCAAATCCCTCTTTTAAGGCTCAAAGCCTCTATTTTAGATGCCAAACCCTCACTTTCAGGGTCCAAACCCCTCCTTTTTAGGGACATACCCTCATTTTCACGTCCCAAAGACGCACTTTAAAGCACCCAAACCCCTCTTTTAATGCTCAAAGCCTTATAGTTAGGACCACAAACCTCACTGCTAGGGTCCAAACCTCTCTCTTAAAGCTCAGTGCCTCATTTCTAACAGCCAAACCCTCACTTTTAGGACCTAAAGCCCTCTTTTAACTCCCAAAGCCTCGGTTTTAACACCCAAAACCGCACTTTCAGGGTCCAAACCTCTCTTTTAACGCTCAGTGCCTCATTTTTAGGTCCCAAACCCTCACTCTTAGCACTGAACCCGGACTTTTAATTGTCAAACTCTCGTTCTAGTACAAATCATGACTTTTAGAGTCCAGCCCCTCGTTTTTAAGCCTCAAAGCCTCATTTTTATCATCCAAACCTTCACTTTCAGGGTCCAAAGCCCTCTTTTAAGGCTCAAAGCCTCATTTTCAGCACCCAAAGACTCACTTTAAAACACCAAACCCCTCTTTTAACATCAAAGACTTAGAGTTGGGACCGCAAACCTCACTTTCAGCATCCAAACCCCTCTTTCAAGGCTCAAAGCCTCACTTTTAGTTCCCAAACCCTCATTTTTAGCATCCAAACCCCTTACTTTTATGGAGCAAAATCTCATTTTTAACGTCCAAATCCCTCTTTTAAGGCTCAAAGCCTCTATTTTAGATGCCAAACCCTCACTTTCAGGGTCCAAACCCCTCCTTTTTAGGGACATACCCTCATTTTCACGTCCCAAAGACGCAATTTAAAGCACCCAAACCCCTCTTTTAATGCTCAAAGCCTTATAGTTAGGACCACAAACCTCACTGCTAGGGTCCAAACCTCTCTCTTAAAGCTCAGTGCCTCATTTTTAACAGCCAAACCCTCACTTTTAGGACATAAAGCCCTCTTTTAACTCCCAAAGCCTCGGTTTTAACACCCAAAGCCGCACTTTCAGGGTCCAAACCTCTCTTTTAACGCTCAGTGCCTCATTTTCAGGTCCCCAAAACTCACTTTAAAACACCCAAACACCTCTTTTAACATCAAAGACTTAGAGTTAGGACTGCAAACCTCACTTTTAGGGTCCAAACCCCTCCTTTTCAGGGACAAACCCTCTTTTTTAAATTCCAAACCCTTACTTCTATTACCCAAACCCCTCTTTTCACGCTCACTGCCTCATTTTTAGGTCCCAAACCCTCATTTTTAGCATTGAACTTGGACTTTTTATGGTCAAACCATCATTGTTTTGTTCCAAATAGTAATTTTTAGAGTCCAAACCCCTCTATTAAGCTTCAAAAACTCATTTTTATCATCCAAACCTTCACTTTCAGGGTCCAAACCCCTCTTTTAATGCTCAGTGCCTCATTTTTAGGTCCAAACCCCCTGCTTTTAGCATCCAGGCCTTCACTTTCAGGTACCAAAACATCATTATTAATGCCCAAAGCCCTCTTTTAAGGCTCAAAGCCTCATTTTCAGCACACAAAGACTTCCTTTAAAGCACCCAAACCCCTCTTTTAATGCTCAAAGCCTTATAGTTAGGGCCGCAAACCACAATGCTAGGGTCCAAAGCCCTCTTTTATGCTCAAAGCTTCATTTTTAACAGCCAAAACCTCACTTTCTTTGCCCAAACCCCTCTTTTAATGCTCAGTGCCTCATTTTCAGCACCCAAAGACTCACTTTAAAACACCCAAACCCCTCTTTTAACATCAAAGTCTTAGAGTTGGGACCGCAAACCTCACTTTCAGCATCCAAACCCCTCTTTCAAGGCTCAAAGCCTCACTTTTAGTTCCCAAACCCTCATTTTTAGCATCCAAACCCCTTACTTTTATGGAGCAAAATCTCATTTTTTAAAGTCCAAATCCCTCTTTTAAGGCTCAAAGCCTCTATTTTAGATGCCAAACCCTCACTTTCAGGGTCCAAACCCCTCCTTTTTAGGGACATACCCTCATTTTCACGTCCCAAAGACGCACTTTAAAGCACCCAAACCCCTCTTTTAATGCTCAAAGCCTTATAGTTAGGACCACAAACCACAATGCTAGGGTCCAAAGCCCTCTTTTATGCTCAAAGCTTCATTTTTAACAGCCAAAACCTCACTTTCTTTGCCCAAACCCCTCTTTTAATGCTCAATGCCTCATTTATACCTCCCAAAGACGCACTTTAAAGCACCCAAAGCCTCTTTTAACCTCAAAGCCTTTTAGAGTAAGACTGCAAATTTCACTTTTAGGGGCCAAACCGGTTTTAACGCTCAAAGCCTCATTTTTAACAGCAAACCCTCACTTTTAGGACCTAAAGCCCTCTTTTAACTCCCAAAGCCTCGGTTTTAACACCCAAAGCCGCACTTTCAGGGTCCAAACCTCTCTTTTAATGCTCAGTGCCTCATTTTTAGGTCCCAAACCCTCACTCTTAGCACTGAACCCGGACTTGTAATTGTCAAACTCTCGTTCTAGTACAAATCATGACTTTTAGAGTCCAGCCCCTCGATTTTAAGCCTCAAAGCCTCATTTTTATCATCCAAACCTTCACTTTCAGGGTCCAAAGCCCTCTTTTAAGGCTCAAAGCCTCATTTTCAGCACACAAAGACTCACTTTAAAACACCCAAACCCCTCTTTTAACATCAAAGACTTAGAGTTGGGACCGCAAACCTCACTTTCAGCGTCCAAACCTCTCTTTCAAGGCTCAAAGCCTCACTTTTAGTTCCCAAACCCTCATTTTTAGCATCCAAACCCCTTACTTTTATGGAGCAAAATCTCATTTTTAACGTCCAAAGCCCTCTTTTAAGGCTCAAAGCCTCTATTTTAGATGCCAAACCCTCACTTTCAGGGTCCAAACCCCTCCTTTTTAGGGACATACCCTCATTTTCACGTCCCAAAGACGCACTTTAAAGCACCCAAACCCCTCTTTTAATGCTCAAAGCCTTATAGTTAGGACCACAAACCTCACTGCTAGGGTCCAAACCTCTCTCTTAAAGCTCAGTGCCTCATTTTTAACAGCCAAACCCTCACTTTTAGGACCTAAAGCCCTCTTTTAACACTCAAAGCCTCAGTTTTAACACTCAAAGCCAAACTTTCAGGGTCCAAACCCCGCTTTTAACGCTCAGTGCCTCATTTTCAGGTCCCCAAAACTAACTTTAAAACACCCAAACACCTCTTTTAACATCAAAGACTTAGAGTTAGGACTGCAAACCTCACTTTTAGGGTCCAAACCCCTCCTTTTCAGGGACAAACCCTCTTTTTTAAATTCCAAACCCTTACTTCTATTACCCAAACCCCTCTTTTCACGCTCACTGCCTCATTTTTAGGTCCCAAACCCTCATTTTTAGCATCGAACTTGGACTTTTTATGGTCAAACCATCATTGTTTTGTTCCAAATAGTAATTTTTAGAGTCCAAACCCCTCTATTAAGCTTCAAAAACTCATTTTTATCATCCAAACCTTCACTTTCAGGGTCCAAACCCCTCTTTTAATGCTCAGTGCCTCATTTTTAGGTCAGAAACCCCCTGCTTTTAGCATCCAGGCCTTCACTTTCAGGTACCAAAACATCATTATTAATGCCCAAAGCCCTCTTTTAAGGCTCAAAGCCTCATTTTCAGCACCCAAAGACTTCCTTTAAAGCACCCAAACCCCTCTTTTAATGCTCAAAGCCTTATAGTTAGGACTGCAAACCTCACTGCTAGGGTCCAAACCTTGGTTTTAAAATTCAATGCCTCATTTCTAACAGCCAAACCCTCACTTTTAGGACCTAAAGCCCTCTTTTAACACTCAAAGCCTCAGTTTTAACACTCAAAGACAAACTTTCAGGGTCCAAACCCCTCTTTTAACGCTCAGTGCCTCATTTCCAGGTCCCCAAAACTCACTTTAAAACACCCAAACACCTCTTTTAACATCAAAGACTTAGAGTTAGGACTGCAAACCTCACTTTTAGGGTCCAAACCCCTCCTTTTTAGGGACATACCCTCATTTTCATGTCCCAAGGACTTACTTTAAAGCACCCAAACCCCTCTTTTAATGCTCAAAGCCTTATAGTTAGGGCCGCAAACCACAATGCTAGGGTCCAAAGCCCTCTTTTATGCTCAAAGCTTCATTTTTAACAGCCAAAACCTCACTTTCTTTGCCCAAACCCCTCTTTTAATGCTCAATGCCTCATTTATACCTCCCAAAGACGCACTTTAAAGCACCCAAAGCCTCTTTTAACCTCAAAGCCTTTTAGAGTAAGACTGCAAATCTCACTTTTAGGGGCCAAACCGGTTTTAACGCTCAAAGCCTCATTTTTAACAGCAAACCCTCACTTTTAGGACCTAAAGCCCTCTTTTAACTCCCAAAGCCTCGGTTTTAACACCCAAAGCCGCACTTTCAGGGTCCAAACCTCTCTTTTAACGCTCAGTGCCTCATTTTTAGGTCCCAAACCCTAACTCTTAGCACTGAACCCGGACTTGTAATTGTCAAACTCTCGTTCTAGTACAAATCATGACTTTTAGAGTCCAGCCCCTCGATTTTAAGTCTGAAAGCCTCATTTTTATCATCCAAACCTTCACTTTCAGGGTCCAAAGCCCTCTTTTAAAGCTCAAAGCCTCATTTTCAGCACCCAAAGACTCACTTTAAAACACCCAAACCCCTCTTTTAACATCAAAGACTTAGAGTTGGGACCGCAAACCTCACTTTCAGCGTCCAAACCCCTCTTTCAAGGCTCAAAGCCTCACTTTTAGTTCCCAAACCCTCATTTTTAGCATCCAAACCCCTTACTTTTATGGAGCAAAATCTCATTTTTAACGTCCAAAGCCCTCTTTTAAGGCTCAAAGCCTCTATTTTAGATGCCAAACCCTCACTTTCAGGGTCCAAACCCCTCCTTTTTAGGGACATACCCTCATTTTCACGTCCCAAAGACGCACTTTAAAGCACCCAAACCCCTCTTTCAATGCTCAAAGCCTTATAGTTAGGACCACAAACCTCACTGCTAGGGTCCAAACCTCTCTCTTAAAGCTCAGTGCCTCATTTTTAACAGCCAAACCCTCACTTTTAGGACCTAAAGCCCTCTTTTAACACTCAAAGCCTCGGTTTTAACACCCAAAACCACACTTTCAGGGTCCAAACCCCTCTTTTAACGCTCAGTGCCTCATTTCCAGGTCCCCAAAACTCACTTTAAAACACCCAAACACCTCTTTTAACATCAAAGACTTAGAGTTAGGACTGCAAACCTCACTTTTAGGGTCCAAACCCCTCCTTTTCAGGGACATACCCTCATTTTCATGTCCCAAGGACTTACTTTAAAGCACCCAAACCCCTCTTTTAATGCTCAAAGCCTTATAGTTAGGGCCGCAAACCACAATGCTAGGGTCCAAAGCCCTCTTTTATGCTCAAAGCTTCATTTTTAACAGCCAAAACCTCACTTTCTTTGCCCAAACCCCTCTTTTAATGCTCAATGCCTCATTTATACCTCCCAAAGACTCACTTTAAAACACCCAAACCCCTCTTTTAACATCAAAGACTTAGAGT
Source organism: Phalacrocorax carbo (assembly GCF_963921805.1). Classification (NCBI taxonomy): domain Eukaryota; kingdom Metazoa; phylum Chordata; class Aves; order Suliformes; family Phalacrocoracidae; genus Phalacrocorax; species Phalacrocorax carbo. The sequence continues at coordinate 2,754,513 of NW_026990280.1, read as the reverse complement.
TGGGACCGCAAACCTCACTTTCAGCGTCCAAACCCCTCTTTCAAGGCTCAAAGCCTCACTTTTAGTTCCCAAACCCTCATTTTTAGCATCCAAACCCCTTACTTTTATGGAGCAAAATCTCATTTTTAACGTCCAAATCCCTCTTTTAAGGCTCAAAGCCTCTATTTTAGATGCCAAACCCTCACTTTCAGGGTCCAAACCCCTCCTTTTTAGGGACATACCCTCATTTTCACGTCCCAAAGACGCACTTTAAAGCACCCAAACCCCTCTTTTAATGCTCAAAGCCTTATAGTTAGGACCACAAACCTCACTGCTAGGGTCCAAACCTCTCTCTTAAAGCTCAGTGCCTCATTTTTAACAGCCAAACCCTCACTTTTAGGACCTAAAGCCCTCTTTTAACTCCCAATGCCTCGGTTTTAACACCCAAAACCGCACTTTCAGGGTCCAAACCTCTCTTTTAACGCTCAGTGCCTCATTTTTAGGTCCCAAACCCTCACTCTTAGCACTGAACCCAGACTTGTAATTGTCAAACTCTCGTTCTAGTACAAATCATGACTTTTAGAGTCCAGCCCCTCGTTTTTAAGCCTCAAAGCCTCATTTTTATCATCCAAACCTTCACTTTCAGGGTCCAAAGCCCTCTTTTAAGGCTCAAAGCCTCATTTTCAGCACCCAAAGACTCACTTTAAAACACCCAAACCCCTCTTTTAACATCAAAGACTTAGAGTTGGGACCGCAAACCTCACTTTCAGCGTCCAAACCCCTCTTTCAAGGCTCAAAGCCTCACTTTTAGTTCCCAAACCCTCATTTTTAGCATCCAAACCCCTTACTTTTATGGAGCAAAATCTCATTTTTAACGTCCAAAGCCCTCTTTTAAGGCTCAAAGCCTCTATTTTAGATGCCAAACCCTCACTTTCAGGGTCCAAACCCCTCCTTTTTAGGGACATACCCTCATTTTCACGTCCCAAAGACGCACTTTAAAGCACCCAAACCCCTCTTTTAATGCTCAAAGCCTTATAGTTAGGACCACAAACCTCACTGCTAGGGTCCAAACCTCTCTCTTAAAGCTCAGTGCCTCATTTCTAACAGCCAAACCCTCACTTTTAGGACCTAAAGCCCTCTTTTAACACTCAAAGCCTCAGTTTTAACACCCAAAACCGCACTTTCAGGGTCCAAACCTCTCTTTTAATGCTCAGTGCCTCATTTTCAGCACCCAAAGACTCACTTAAAAACACCCAAACCCCTCTTTTAACATCAAAGCCTCAGAGTTAGGACTGCAAACCTCACTTTTAGGGTCCAAACCCCTCCTTTTCAGGGACAAACCCTCTTTTTAAAATTCCAAACCCTTACTTCTATTACCCAAACCCCTCTTTTCACGCTCACTGCCTCATTTTTAGGTCCCAAACCCTCATTTTTAGCATCGAACTTGGACTTTTTATGGTCAAACCATCATTGTTTTGTTCCAAATAGTAATTTTTAGAGTCCAAACCCCTCTATTAAGCTTCAAAAAGTCATTTTTATCATCCAAACCTTCACTTTCAGGGTCCAAACCCCTCTTTTAATGCTCAGTGCCTCATTTTTAGGTCAGAAACCCCCTGCTTTTAGCATCCAGGCCTTCACTTTCAGGTACCAAAACATCATTATTAATGCCCAAAGCCCTCTTTTAAGGCTCAAAGCCTCATTTTCAGCACCCAAAGACTTCCTTTAAAGCACCCAAACCCCTCTTTTAATGCTCAAAGCCTTATAGTTAGGACCACAAACCTCACTGCTAGGGTCCAAACCTTGGTTTTAAAATTCAATGCCTCATTTCTAACAGCCAAACCCTCACTTTTAGGACCTAAAGCCCTCTTTTAACACTCAAAGCCTCAGTTTTAACACTCAAAGACAAACCTTGAGGGTCCAAACCCCTCTTTTAACGCTCAGTGCCTCATTTCCAGGTCCCCAAAACTCACTTTAAAACACCCAAACACCTCTTTTAACATCAAAGACTTAGAGTTAGGACTGCAAACCTCACTTTTAGGGTCCAAACCCCTCCTTTTTAGGGACATACCCTCATTTTCATGTCCCAAGGACTTACTTTAAAGCACCCAAACCCCTCTTTTAATGCTCAAAGCCTTATAGTTAGGGCCGCAAACCACAATGCTAGGGTCCAAAGCCCTCTTTTATGCTCAAAGCTTCATTTTTAACAGCCAAACGCTCACTTTTAGGACCTAAAGCCCTCTTTTAACTCCCAAAGCCTCGGTTTTAACACCCAAAGCCGCACTTTCAGGGTCCAAACCTCTCTTTTAACGCTCAGTGCCTCATTTTTAGGTCCCAAACCCTCACTCTTAGCACTGAACCCGGACTTTTAATTGTCAAACTCTCGTTCTAGTACAAATCATGACTTTTAGAGTCCAGCCCCTCGTTTTTAAGCCTCAAAGCCTCATTTTTATCATCCAAACCTTCACTTTCAGGGTCCAAAGCCCTCTTTTAAGGCTCAAAGCCTCATTTTCAGCACCCAAAGACTCACTTTAAAACACCCAAACCCCTCTTTTAACATCAAAGACTTTGAGTTGGGACCGCAAACCTCACTTTCAGCATCCAAACCCCTCTTTCAAGGCTCAAAGCCTCACTTTTAGTTCCCAAACCCTCATTTTTAGCATCCAAACCCCTTACTTTTATGGAGCAAAATCTCATTTTTAACGTCCAAATCCCTCTTTTAAGGCTCAAAGCCTCTATTTTAGATGCCAAACCCTCACTTTCAGGGTCCAAACCCCTCCTTTTTAGGGACATACCCTCATTTTCACGTCCCAAAGACGCACTTTAAAGCACCCAAACCCCTCTTTTAATGCTCAAAGCCTTATAGTTAGGACCACAAACCTCACTGCTAGGGTCCAAACCTCTCTCTTAAAGATCAGTGCCTCATTTCTAACAGCCAAACCCTCACTTTTAGGACCTAAAGCCCTCTTTTAACACTCAAAGCCTCAGTTTTAACACTCAAAGCCAAACCTTCAGGGTCCAAACCCCTCTTTTAATGCTCAGTGCCTCATTTTCAGGTCCCCAAAACTCACTTTAAAACACCCAAACACCTCTTTTAACATCAAAGACTTATAGTTAGGACTGCAAACCTCACTTTTAGGGTCCAAACCCCTCCTTTTTAGGGACATACCCTCATTTTCATGTCCCAAGGACTCACTTTAAAGCACCCAAACCCCTCTTTTAATGCTCAAAGCCTTATAGTTAGGGCCGCAAACCACAATGCTCAAAGCTTCATTTTTAACAGCCAAAACCTCACTTTCTTTGCCCAAACCCCTCTTTTAATGCTCAATGCCTCATTTATACCTCCCAAAGACGCACTTTAAAGCACCCAAAGCCTCTTTTAACCTCAAAGCCTTTTAGAGTAAGACTGCAAATCTCACTTTTAGGGGCCAAACCGGTTTTAACGCTCAAAGCCTCATTTTTAACAGCAAACCCTCACTTTTAGGACCTAAAGCCCTCTTTTAACTCCCAAAGCCTCGGTTTTAACACCCAAAGCCGCACTTTCAGGGTCCAAACCTCTCTTTTAACGCTCAGTGCCTCATTTTTAGGTCCCAAACCCTCACTCTTAGCACTGAACCCGGACTTTTAATTGTCAAACTCTCGTTCTAGTACAAATCATGACTTTTAGAGTCCAGCCCCTCGATTTTAAGCCTCAAAGCCTCATTTTTATCATCCAAACCTTCACTTTCAGGGTCCAAAGCCCTCTTTTAATGCTCAGTGCCTCATTTTTAGTTCAGAAACCCTTGCTTTTAGCATCCAGGCCTTCACTTTCAGGAACCAAACCATCATTATTAATGCCCAAAGCCCTCTTTTAAGGCTCAAAGCCTCATTTTCAGCACCCAAAGACTCACTTTAAAACACCCAAACCCCTCTTTTAACATCAAAGACTTAGAGTTGGGACCGCAAACCTCACTTTCAGCGTCCAAACCCCTCTTTCAAGGCTCAAAGCCTCACTTTTAGTTCCCAAACCCTCATTTTTAGCATCCAAACCCCTTACTTTTATGGAGCAAAATCTCATTTTTAACGTCCAAAGCCCTCTTTTAAGGCTCAAAGCCTCTATTTTAGATGCCAAACCCTCACTTTCAGGGTCCAAACCCCTCCTTTTTAGGGACATACCCTCATTTTCACGTCCCAAAGACGCACTTTAAAGCACCCAAACCCCTCTTTTAATGCTCAAAGCCTTATAGTTAGGACCACAAACCTCACTGCTAGGGTCCAAACCTCTCTCTTAAAGCTCAGTGCCTCATTTTTAACAGCCAAACCCTCACTTTTAGGACCTAAAGCCCTCTTTTAACACTCAAAGCCTCAGTTTTAACACTCAAAGCCGCACTTTCAGGGTCCAAACCTCTCTTTTAACGCTCAGTGCCTCATTTTCAGGTCCCCAAAACTCACTTTAAAACACCCAAACACCTCTTTTAACATCAAAGACTTAGAGTTAGGACTGCAAACCTCACTTTTAGGGTCCAAACCCCTCCTTTTCAGGGACAAACCCTCTTTTTTAAATTCCAAACCCTTACTTCTATTACCCAAACCCCTCTTTTAACGCTCACTGCCTCATTTTTAGGTCCCAAACCCTCATTTTTAGCATCGAACTTGGACTTTTTATGGTCAAACCATCATTGTTTTGTTCCAAATAGTAATTTTTAGAGTCCAAACCCCTCTATTAAGCTTCAAAAAGTCATTTTTATCATCCAAACCTTCACTTTCAGGGTCCAAACCCCTCTTTTAATGCTCAGTGCCTCATTTTTAGGTCCAAACCCCCTGCTTTTAGCATCCAGGCCTTCACTTTCAGGTACCAAAACATCATTATTAATGCCCAAAGCCCTCTTTTAAGGCTCAAAGCCTCATTTTCAGCACACAAAGACTTCCTTTACAGCACCCAAACCCCTCTTTTAATGCTCAAAGCCTTATAGTTAGGGCCGCAAACCACAATGCTAGGGTCCAAAGCCCTCTTTTATGCTCAAAGCTTCATTTTTAACAGCCAAAACCTCACTTTCTTTGCCCAAACCCCTCTTTTAATGCTCAGTGCCTCATTTTCAGCACCCAAAGACTCACTTTAAAACACCCAAACCCCTCTTTTAACATCAAAGTCTTAGAGTTGGGACCGCAAACCTCACTTTCAGCGTCCAAACCCCTCTTTCAAGGCTCAAAGCCTCACTTTTAGTTCCCAAACCCTCATTTTTAGCATCCAAACCCCTTACTTTTATGGAGCAAAATCTCATTTTTTAAAGTCCAAATCCCTCTTTTAAGGCTCAAAGCCTCTATTTTAGATGCCAAACCCTCACTTTCAGGGTCCAAACCCCTCCTTTTTAGGGACATACCCTCATTTTCACGTCCCAAAGACGCACTTTAAAGCACCCAAACCCCTCTTTTAATGCTCAAAGCCTTATAGTTAGGGCCGCAAATCACAATGCTAGGGTCCAAAGCCCTCTTTTATGCTCAAAGCTTCATTTTTAACAGCCAAAACCTCACTTTCTTTGCCCAAACCCCTCTTTTAATGCTCAATGCCTCATTTATACCTCCCAAAGACGCACTTTAAAGCACCCAAAGCCTCTTTTAACCTCAAAGCCTTTTAGAGTAAGACTGCAAATTTCACTTTTAGGGGCCAAACCGGTTTTAACGCTCAAAGCCTCATTTTTAACAGCAAACCCTCACTTTTAGGACCTAAAGCCCTCTTTTAACTCCCAAAGCCTCGGTTTTAACACCCAAAGCCGCACTTTCAGGGTCCAAACCTCTCTTTTAATGCTCAGTGCCTCATTTTTAGGTCCCAAACCCTCACTCTTAGCACTGAACCCGGACTTGTAATTGTCAAACTCTCGTTCTAGTACAAATCATGACTTTTAGAGTCCAGCCCCTCGATTTTAAGCCTCAAAGCCTCATTTTTATCATCCAAACCTTCACTTTCAGGGTCCAAAGCCCTCTTTTAAGGCTCAAAGCCTCATTTTCAGCACACAAAGACTCACTTTAAAACACCCAAACCCCTCTTTTAACATCAAAGACTTAGAGTTGGGACCGCAAACCTCACTTTCAGCGTCCAAACCCCTCTTTCAAGGCTCAAAGCCTCACTTTTAGTTCCCAAACCCTCATTTTTAGCATCCAAACCCCTTACTTTTATGGAGCAAAATCTCATTTTTAACGTCCAAATCCCTCTTTTAAGGCTCAAAGCCTCTATTTTAGATGCCAAACCCTCACTTTCAGGGTCCAAACCCCTCCTTTTTAGGGACATACCCTCATTTTCACGTCCCAAAGACGCACTTTAAAGCACCCAAACCCCTCTTTTAATGCTCAAAGCCTTATAGTTAGGACCACAAACCTCACTGCTAGGGTCCAAACCTCTCTCTTAAAGCTCAGTGCCTCATTTTTAACAGCCAAACCCTCACTTTTAGGACCTAAAGCCCTCTTTTAACACTCAAAGCCTCAGTTTTAACACTCAAAGCCAAACTTTCAGGGTCCAAACCCCTCTTTTAACGCTCAGTGCCTCATTTTCAGGTCCCCAAAACTCACTTTAAAACACCCAAACACCTCTTTTAACATCAAAGACTTAGAGTTAGGACTGCAAACCTCACTTTTAGGGTCCAAACCCCTCCTTTTCAGGGACATACCCTCATTTTCATGTCCCAAGGACTTACTTTAAAGCACCCAAACCCCTCTTTTAATGCTCAAAGCCTTATAGTTAGGGCCGCAAACCACAATGCTAGGGTCCAAAGCCCTCTTTTATGCTCAAAGCTTCATTTTTAACAGCCAAAACCTCACTTTCTTTGCCCAAACCCCTCTTTTAATGCTCAGTGCCTCATTTTCAGCACCCAAAGACTCACTTTAAAACACCCAAACCCCTCTTTTAACATCAAAGACTTAGAGTTGGGACCGCAAACCTCACTTTCAGCGTCCAAACCCCTCTTTCAAGGCTCAAAGCCTCACTTTTAGTTCCCAAACCCTCATTTTTAGCATCCAAACCCCTTACTTTTATGGAGCAAAATCTCATTTTTAACGTCCAAAGCCCTCTTTTAAGGCTCAAAGCCTCTATTTTAGATGCCAAACCCTCACTTTCAGGGTCCAAACCCCTCCTTTTTAGGGACATACCCTCATTTTCACGTCCCAAAGACGCACTTTAAAGCACCCAAACCCCTCTTTTAATGCTCAAAGCCTTATAGTTAGGACCACAAACCTCACTGCTAGGGTCCAAACCTCTCTCTTAAAGCTCAGTGCCTCATTTCTAACAGCCAAACCCTCACTTTTAGGACCTAACGCCCTCTTTTAACACTCAAAGCCTCAGTTTTAACACCCAAAACCGCACTTTCAGGGTCCAAACCTCTCTTTTAATGCTCAGTGCCTCATTTTCAGCACCCAAAGACTCACTTAAAAACACCCAAACCCCTCTTTTAACATCAAAGCCTCAGAGTTAGGACTGCAAACCTCACTTTTAGGGTCCAAACCCCTCCTTTTCAGGGACAAACCCTCTTTTTAAAATTCCAAACACTTACTTCTATTACCCAAACCCCTCTTTTCACGCTCACTGCCTCATTTTTAGGTCCCAAACCCTCATTTTTAGCATCGAACTTGGACTTTTTATGGTCAAACCATCATTGTTTTGTTCCAAATAGTAATTTTTAGAGTCCAAACCCCTCTATTAAGCTTCAAAAACTCATTTTTATCATCCAAACCTTCACTTTCAGGGTCCAAACCCCTCTTTTAATGCTCAGTGCCTCATTTTTAGGTCAGAAACCCCCTGCTTTTAGCATCCAGGCCTTCACTTTCAGGTACCAAAACATCATTATTAATGCCCAAAGCCCTCTTTTAAGGCTCAAAGCCTCATTTTCAGCACCCAAAGACTTCCTTTAAAGCACCCAAACCCCTCTTTTAATGCTCAAAGCCTTATAGTTAGGACCACAAACCTCACTGCTAGGGTCCAAACCTTGGTTTTAAAATTCAATGCCTCATTTCTAACAGCCAAACCCTCACTTTTAGGACCTAAAGCCCTCTTTTAACACTCAAAGCCTCAGTTTTAACACTCAAAGACAAACCTTCAGGGTCCAAACCCCTCTTTTAACGCTCAGTGCCTCATTTCCAGGTCCCCAAAACTCACTTTAAAACACCCAAACACCTCTTTTAACATCAAAGACTTAGAGTTAGGACTGCAAACCTCACTTTTAGGGTCCAAACCCCTCCTTTTTAGGGACATACCCTCATTTTCATGTCCCAAGGACTTACTTTAAAGCACCCAAACCCCTCTTTTAATGCTCAATGCCTCATTTATACCTCCCAAAGACGCACTTTAAAGCACCCAAAGCCTCTTTTAACCCCAAAGCCTTTTAGAGTAAGACTGCAAATCTCACTTTTAGGGGCCAAACCGGTTTTAACGCTCAAAGCCTCATTTTTAACAGCAAACCCTCACTTTTAGGACCTAAAGCCCTCTTTTAACTCCCAAAGCCTCGGTTTTAACACCCAAAGCCGCACTTTCAGGGTCCAAACCTCTCTTTTAACGCTCAGTGCCTCATTTTTAGGTCCCAAACCCTCACTCTTAGCACTGAACCCGGACTTTTAATTGTCAAACTCTCGTTCTAGTACAAATCATGACTTTTAGAGTCCAGCCCCTCGATTTTAAGTCTCAAAGCCTCATTTTTATCATCCAAACCTTCACTTTCAGGGTCCAAACCCCTCTTTTAAGGCTCAAAGCCTCATTTTCAGCACCCAAAGACTCACTTTAAAACACCCAAACCCCTCTTTTAACATCAAAGACTTAGAGTTGGGACCGCAAACCTCACTTTCAGCGTCCAAACCCCTCTTTCAAGGCTCAAAGCCTCACTTTTAGTTCCCAAACCCTCATTTTTAGCATCCAAACCCCTTACTTTTATGGAGCAAAATCTCATTTTTTAAAGTCCAAATCCCTCTTTTAAGGCTCAAAGCCTCTATTTTAGATGCCAAACCCTCACTTTCAGGGTCCAAACCCCTCCTTTTTAGGGACATACCCTCATTTTCACGTCCCAAAGACGCACTTTAAAGCACCCAAACCCCTCTTTTAATGCTCAAAGCCTTATAGTTAGGGCCGCAAATCACAATGCTAGGGTCCAAAGCCCTCTTTTATGCTCAAAGCTTCATTTTTAACAGCCAAAACCTCACTTTCTTTGCCCAAACCCCTCTTTTAATGCTCAATGCCTCATTTATACCTCCCAAAGACGCACTTTAAAGCACCCAAAGCCTCTTTTAACCTCAAAGCCTTTTAGAGTAAGACTGCAAATTTCACTTTTAGGGGCCAAACCGGTTTTAACGCTCAAAGCCTCATTTTTAACAGCAAACCCTCACTTTTAGGACCTAAAGCCCTCTTTTAACTCCCAAAGCCTCGGTTTTAACACCCAAAGCCGCACTTTCAGGGTCCAAACCTCTCTTTTAATGCTCAGTGCCTCATTTTTAGGTCCCAAACCCTCACTCTTAGCACTGAACCCGGACTTGTAATTGTCAAACTCTCGTTCTAGTACAAATCATGACTTTTAGAGTCCAGCCCCTCGATTTTAAGTCTCAAAGCCTCATTTTTATCATCCAAACCTTCACTTTCAGGGTCCAAAGCCCTCTTTTAAGGCTCAAAGCCTCATTTTCAGCACACAAAGACTCACTTTAAAACACCCAAACCCCTCTTTTAACATCAAAGACTTAGAGTTGGGACCGCAAACCTCACTTTCAGCGTCCAAACCCCTCTTTCAAGGCTCAAAGCCTCACTTTTAGTTCCCAAACCCTCATTTTTAGCATCCAAACCCCTTACTTTTATGGAGCAAAATCTCATTTTTAACGTCCAAAGCCCTCTTTTAAGGCTCAAAGCCTCTATTTTAGATGCCAAACCCTCACTTTCAGGGTCCAAACCCCTCCTTTTTAGGGACATACCCTCATTTTCAGCACCCAAAGACGCACTTTAAAGCACCCAAACCCCTCTTTTAATGCTCAAAGCCTTATAGTTAGGACCACAAACCTCACTGCTAGGGTCCAAACCTCTCTCTTAAAGCTCAGTGCCTCATTTTTAACAGCCAAACCCTCACTTTTAGGACCTAAAGCCCTCTTTTAACACTCAAAGCCTCAGTTTTAACACTCAAAGACAAACTTTCAGGGTCCAAACCCCGCTTTTAACGCTCAGTGCCTCATTTTCAGGTCCCCAAAACTCACTTTAAAACAACCAAACACCTCTTTTAACATCAAAGACTTAGAGTTAGGACTGCAAACCTCACTTTTAGGGTCCAAACCCCTCCTTTTCAGGGACATACCCTCATTTTCATGTCCCAAGGACTTACTTTAAAGCACCCAAACCCCTCTTTTAATGCTCAAAGCCTTATAGTTAGGGCCGCAAACCACAATGCTAGGGTCCAAAGCCCTCTTTTATGCTCAAAGCTTCATTTTTAACAGCCAAAACCTCACTTTCTTTGCCCAAACCCCTCTTTTAATGCTCAGTGCCTCATTTTCAGCACCCAAAGACTCACTTTAAAACACCCAAACCCCTCTTTTAACATCAAAGACTTAGAGTTGGGACCGCAAACCTCACTTTCAGCGTCCAAACCCCTCTTTCAAGGCTCAAAGCCTCACTTTTAGTTCCCAAACCCTCATTTTTAGCATCCAAACCCCTTACTTTTATGGAGCAAAATCTCATTTTTAACGTCCAAATCCCTCTTTTAAGGCTCAAAGCCTCTATTTTAGATCCCAAACCCTCACTTTCAGGGTCCAAACCCCTCCTTTTTAGGGACATACCCTCATTTTCAGCACCCAAAGACGCACTTTAAAGCACCCAAACCCCTCTTTTAATGCTCAAAGCCTTATAGTTAGGACCACAAACCTCACTGCTAGGGTCCAAACCTCTCTCTTAAAGCTCAGTGCCTCATTTTTAACAGCCAAACCCTCACTTTAGAGGACCTAAAGCCCTCTTCTAACACTCAAAGCCTCGGTTTTAACACTCAAAGCCAAACTTTCAGGGTCCAAACCCCTCTTTTAACGCTCAGTGCCTCATTTTCAGGTCCCCAAAACTCACTTTAAAACACCCAAACACCTCTTTTAACATCAAAGACTTAGAGTTAGGACTGCAAACCTCACTTTTAGGGTCCAAACCCCTCCTTTTCAGGGACATACCCTCATTTTCATGTCCCAAGGACTTACTTTAAAGCACCCAAACCCCTCTTTTAATGCTCAAAGCCTTATAGTTAGGGCCGCAAACCACAATGCTAGGGTCCAAAGCCCTCTTTTATGCTCAAAGCTTCATTTTTAACAGCCAAAACCTCACTTTCTTTGCCCAAACCCCTCTTTTAATGCTCAATGCCTCATTTATACCTCCCAAAGACGCACTTTAAAGCACCCAAAGCCTCTTTTAACCTCAAAGCCTTTTAGAGTAAGACTGCAAATCTCACTTTCAGGGGCCAAACCGGTTTTAACGCTCAAAGCCTCATTTTTAACAGCAAACCCTCACTTTTAGGACCTAAAGCCCTCTTTTAACTCCCAAAGCCTCGGTTTTAACACCCAAAGCCGCACTTTCAGGGTCCAAACCTCTCTTTTAACGCTCAGTGCCTCATTTTTAGGTCCCAAACCCTCACTCTTAGCACTGAACCCGGACTTGTAATTGTCAAACTCTCGTTCTAGTACAAATCATGACTTTTAGAGTCCAGCCCCTCGATTTTAAGTCTCAAAGCCTCATTTTTATCATCCAAACCTTCACTTTCAGGGTCCAAAGCCCTCTTTTAAGGCTCAAAGCCTCATTTTCAGCACACAAAGACTCACTTTAAAACACCCAAACCCCTCTTTTAACATCAAAGTCTTAGAGTTGGGACCGCAAACCTCACTTTCAGCGTCCAAACCCCTCTTTCAAGGCTCAAAGCCTCACTTTTAGTTCCCAAACCCTCATTTTTAGCATCCAAACCCCTTACTTTTATGGAGCAAAATCTCATTTTTAACGTCCAAATCCCTCTTTTAAGGCTCAAAGCCTCTATTTTAGATGCCAAACCCTCACTTTCAGGGTCCAAACCCCTCCTTTTTAGGGACATACCCTCATTTTCATGTCCCAAAGACGCACTTTAAAGCACCCAAACCCCTCTTTTAATGCTCAAAGCCTTATAGTTAGGACCACAAACCTCACTGCTAGGGTCCAAACCTCTCTCTTAAAGCTCAGTGCCTCATTTTTAACAGCCAAACCCTCCCTTTTAGGACCTAAAGCCCTCTTTTAACACTCAAAGCCTCAGTTTTAACACTCAAAGCCAAACTTTCAGGGTCCAAACCCCTCTTTTAACGCTCAGTGCCTCATTTTCAGGTCCCCAAAACTCACTTTAAAACATCCAAACACCTCTTTTAACATCAAAGACTTAGAGTTAGGACTGCAAACCTCACTTTTAGGGTCCAAACCCCTCCTTTTCAGGGACAAACCCTCTTTTTAAAATTCCAAACCCTTACTTCTATTACCCAAACCCCTCTTTTCACGCTCACTGCCTCATTTTTAGGTCCCAAACCCTCATTTTTAGCATCGAACTTGGACTTTTTATGGTCAAACCATCATTGTTTTGTTCCAAATAGTAATTTTTAGAGTCCAAACCCCTCTATTAAGCTTCAAAAACTCATTTTTATCATCCAAACCTTCACTTTCAGGGTCCAAACCCCTCTTTTAATGCTCAGTGCCTCATTTTTAGGTCCAAACCCCCTGCTTTTAGCATCCAGGCCTTCACTTTCAGGAACCAAACCATCATTATTAATGCCCAAAGCCCTCTTTTAAGGCTCAAAGCCTCATTTTCAGCACACAAAGACTCACTTTAAAACACCCAAACCCCTCTTTTAACATCAAAGCCTTAGAGTTAGGACTGCAAACCTCACTGCTAGGGTCCAAACCTTGGTTTTAAAATTCAATGCCTCATTTCTAACAGCCAAACCCTCACTTTTAGGACCTAAAGCCCTCTTTTAACACTCAAAGCCTCAGTTTTAACACTCAAAGCCAAACTTTCAGGGTCCAAACCCCTCTTTTAACGCTCAGTGCCTCATTTCCAGGTCCCCAAAACTCACTTTAAAACACCCAAACACCTCTTTTAACATCAAAGACTTAGAGTTAGGACTGCAAACCTCACTTTTAGGGTCCAAACCCCTCCTTTTTAGGGACATACCCTCATTTTCATGTCCCAAGGACTTACTTTAAAACACCCAAACCCCTCTTTTAATGCTCAAAGCCTTATAGTTAGGGCCGCAAACCACAATGCTAGGGTCCAAGGCCCTCTTTTATGCTCAAAGCTTCATTTTTAACAGCCAAAACCTCACTTTCTTTGCCCAAACCCCTCTTTTAATGCTCAATGCCTCATTTATACCTCCCAAAGACGCACTTTAAAGCACCCAAAGCCTCTTTTAACCTCAAAGCCTTTTAGAGTAAGACTGCAAATCTCACTTTCAGGGGCCAACCCGGTTTTAACGCTCAAAGCCTCATTTTTAACAGCAAACCCTCACTTTTAGGACCTAAAGCCCTCTTTTAACTCCCAAAGCCTCGGTTTTAACACCCAAAGCCGCACTTTCAGGGTCCAAACCTCTCTTTTAACGCTCAGTGCCTCATTTTTAGGTCCCAAACCCTCACTCTTAGCACTGAACCCGGACTTTTAATTGTCAAACTCTCGTTCTAGTACAAATCATGACTTTTAGAGTCCAGCCCCTCGATTTTAAGTCTCAAAGCCTCATTTTTATCATCCAAACCTTCACTTTCAGGGTCCAAACCCCTCTTTTAAGGCTCAAAGCCTCATTTTCAGCACACAAAGACTCACTTTAAAACACCCAAACCCCTCTTTTAACATCAAAGTCTTAGAGTTGGGACCGCAAACCTCACTTTCAGCGTCCAAACCCCTCTTTCAAGGCTCAAAGCCTCACTTTTAGTTCCCAAACCCTCATTTTTAGCATCCAAACCCCTTACTTTTATGGAGCAAAATCTCATTTTTAACGTCCAAAGCCCTCTTTTAAGGCTCAAAGCCTCTATTTTAGATGCCAAACCCTCACTTTCAGGGTCCAAACCCCTCCTTTTTAGGGACATACCCTCATTTTCACGTCCCAAAGATGCACTTTAAAGCACCCAAACCCCTCTTTTAATGCTCAAAGCCTTATAGTTAGGACCACAAACCTCACTGCTAGGGTCCAAACCTCTCTCTTAAAGCTCAGTGCCTCATTTTTAACAGCCAAACCCTCACTTTTAGGACCTAAAGCCCTCTTTTAACTCCCAAAGCCTCGGTTTTAACACCCAAAACCGCACTTTCAGGGTCCAAACCTCTCTTTTAACGCTCAGTGCCTCATTTTTAGGTCCCAAACCCTCACTCTTAGCACTGAACCCGGACTTGTAATTGTCAAACTCTCGTTCTAGTACAAATCATGACTTTTAGAGTCCAGCCCCTCGATTTTAAGTCTCAAAGCCTCATTTTTATCATCCAAACCTTCACTTTCAGGGTCCAAAGCCCTCTTTTAAGGCTCAAAGCCTCATTTTCAGCACCCAAAGACTCACTTTAAAACACCCAAACCCCTCTTTTAACATCAAAGACTTAGAGTTGGGACCGCAAACCTCACTTTCAGCGTCCAAACCCCTCTTTCAAGGCTCAAAGCCTCACTTTTAGTTCCCAAACCCTCATTTTTAGCATCCAAACCCCTTACTTTTATGGAGCAAAATCTCATTTTTAACGTCCAAATCCCTCTTTTAAGGCTCAAAGCCTCTATTTTAGATGCCAAACCCTCACTTTCAGGGTCCAAACCCCTCCTTTTTAGGGACATACCCTCATTTTCACGTCCCAAAGACGCACTTTAAAGCACCCAAACCCCTCTTTTAATGCTCAAAGCCTTATAGTTAGGACCACAAACCTCACTGCTAGGGTCCAAACCTCTCTCTTAAAGCTCAGTGCCTCATTTCTAACAGCCAAACCCTCACTTTTAGGACCTAAAGCCCTCTTTTAACACTCAAAGCCTCAGTTTTAACACTCAAAGCCAAACTTTCAGGGTCCAAACCCCACTTTTAATGCTCAGTGCCTCAATTTCAGGTCCCCAAAACTCACTTTAAAACACCCAAACACCTCTTTTAACATCAAAGACTTAGAGTTAGGACTGCAAACCTCACTTTTAGGGTCCAAACCCCTCCTTTTTAGGGACAAACCCTCTTTTTTAAATTCCAAACCCTTACTTCTATTACACAAACCCCTCTTTTAACGCTCACTGCCTTTTTTTTAGGTCCCAAACCCTCATTTTTAGCATCAAACTTGGACTTTTTATGGTCAAACCATCATTGTTTTGTTCCAAATAGTAATTTTTAGAGTCCAAACCCCTCTATTAAGCTTCAAAAAGTCATTTTTATCATCCAAACCTTCACTTTCAGGGTCCAAAGCCCTCTTTTAATGCTCAGTGCCTCATTTTTAGGTCCAAACCCCCTGCTTTTAGCATCCAGGCCTTCACTTTCAGGAACCAAACCATCATTATTAATGCCCAAAGCCCTCTTTTAAGGCTCAAAGCCTCATTTTCAGCACCCAAAGACTCACTTTAAAACACCCAAACCCCTCTTTTAACATCAAAGCCTTAGAGTTAGGACTGCAAACCTCACTGCTAGGGTCCAAACCTTGGTTTTAAAATTCAATGCCTCATTTCTAACAGCCAAACCCTCACTTTTAGGACCTAAAGCCCTCTTTTAACACTCAAAGCCTCAGTTTTAACACTCAAAGCCAAACTTTCAGGGTCCAAACCCCTCTTTTAACGCTCAGTGCCTCATTTCCAGGTCCCCAAAACTCACTTTAAAACACCCAAACACCTCTTTTAACATCAAAGACTTAGAGTTAGGACTGCAAACCTCACTTTTAGGGTCCAAACCCCTCCTTTTTAGGGACATACCCTCATTTTCACGTCCCAAAGACGCACTTTAAAGCACCCAAACCCCTCTTTTAATGCTCAAAGCCTTATAGTTAGGACCACAAACCTCACTGCTAGGGTCCAAACCTCTCTCTTAAAGCTCAGTGCCTCATTTTTAACAGCCAAACCCTCACTTTTAGGACCTAAAGCCCTCTTTTAACTCCCAAAGCCTCGGTTTTAACACCCAAAACCGCACTTTCAGGGTCCAAACCTCTCTTTTAACGCTCAGTGCCTCATTTTTAGGTCCCAAACCCTCACTCTTAGCACTGAACCCGGACTTGTAATTGTCAAACTCTCGTTCTAGTACAAATCATGACTTTTAGAGTCCAGCCCCTCGTTTTTAAGCCTCAAAGCCTCATTTTTATCATCCAAACCTTCACTTTCAGGGTCCAAAGCCCTCTTTTAAGGCTCAAAGCCTCATTTTCAGCACACAAAGACTCACTTTAAAACACCCAAACCCCTCTTTTAACATCAAAGACTTAGAGTTGGGACCGCAAACCTCACTTTCAGCATCCAAACCCCTCTTTCAAGGCTCAAAGCCTCACTTTTAGTTCCCAAACCCTCATTTTTAGCATCCAAACCCCTTACTTTTATGGAGCAAAATCTCATTTTTAACGTCCAAATCCCTCTTTTAAGGCTCAAAGCCTCTATTTTAGATGCCAAACCCTCACTTTCAGGGTCCAAACCCCTCCTTTTTAGGGACATACCCTCATTTTCACGTCCCAAAGACGCACTTTAAAGCACCCAAACCCCTCTTTTAATGCTCAAAGCCTTATAGTTAGGACCACAAACCTCACTGCTAGGGTCCAAACCTCTCTCTTAAAGCTCAGTGCCTCATTTTTAACAGCCAAACCCTCACTTTTAGGACCTAAAGCCCTCTTCTAACACTCAAAGCCTCAGTTTTAACACTCAAAGCCAAACTTTCAGGGTCCAAACCCCTCTTTTAACGCTCAGTGCCTCATTTTCAGGTCCCCAAAACTCACTTTAAAACACCCAAACACCTCTTTTAACATCAAAGACTTAGAGTTAGGACTGCAAACCTCACTTTTAGGGTCCAAACCCCTCCTTTTCAGGGACATACCCTCATTTTCATGTCCCAAGGACTTACTTTAAAGCACCCAAACCCCTCTTTTAAAGCTCAAAGCCTTATAGTTAGGGCCGCAAACCACAATGCTAGGGTCCAAAGCCCTCTTTTATGCTCAAAGCTTCATTTTTAACAGCCAAAACCTCACTTTCTTTGCCCAAACCCCTCTTTTAATGCTCAATGCCTCATTTATACCTCCCAAAGACGCACTTTAAAGCACCCAAAGCCTCTTTTAACCTCAAAGCCTTTTAGAGTAAGACTGCAAATCTCACTTTCAGGGGCCAAACCGGTTTTAACGCTCAAAGCCTCATTTTTAACAGCAAACCCTCACTTTTAGGACCTAAAGCCCTCTTTTAACTCCCAAAGCCTCGGTTTTAACACCCAAAGCCGCACTTTCAGGGTCCAAACCTCTCTTTTAACGCTCAGTGCCTCATTTTTAGGTCCCAAACCCTCACTCTTAGCACTGAACCCGGACTTGTAATTGTCAAACTCTCGTTCTAGTACAAATCATGACTTTTAGAGTCCAGCCCCTCGATTTTAAGTCTCAAAGCCTCATTTTTATCATCCAAACCTACACTTTCAGGGTCCAAAGCCCTCTTTTAAGGCTCAAAGCCTCATTTTCAGCACACAAAGACTCACTTTAAAACACCCAAACCCCTCTTTTAACATCAAAGTCTTAGAGTTGGGACCGCAAACCTCACTTTCAGCGTCCAAACCCCTCTTTCAAGGCTCAAAGCCTCACTTTTAGTTCCCAAACCCTCATTTTTAGCATCCAAACCCCTTACTTTTATGGAGCAAAATCTCATTTTTAACGTCCAAAGCCCTCTTTTAAGGCTCAAAGCCTCTATTTTAGATGCCAAACCCTCACTTTCAGGGTCCAAACCCCTCCTTTTTAGGGACATACCCTCATTTTCACGTCCCAAAGACGCACTTTAAAGCACCCAAACCCCTCTTTTAATGCTCAAAGCCTTATAGTTAGGACCACAAACCTCACTGCTAGGGTCCAAACCTCTCTCTTAAAGCTCAGTGCCTCATTTTTAACAGCCAAACCCTCACTTTTAGGACCTAAAGCCCTCTTTTAACACTCAAAGCCTCAGTTTTAACACTCAAAGCCAAACTTTCAGGGTCCAAACCCCTCTTTTAACGCTCAGTGCCTCATTTTCAGGTCCCCAAAACTCACTTTAAAACATCCAAACACCTCTTTTAACATCAAAGACTTAGAGTTAGGACTGCAAACCTCACTTTTAGGGTCCAAACCCCTCCTTTTCAGGGACAAACCCTCTTTCTAAAATTCCAAACCCTTACTTCTATTACCCAAACCCCTCTTTTCACGCTCACTGCCTCATTTTTAGGTCCCAAACCCTCATTTTTAGCATCGAACTTGGACTTTTTATGGTCAAACCATCATTGTTTTGTTCCAAATAGTAATTTTTAGAGTCCAAACCCCTCTATTAAGCTTCAAAAACTCATTTTTATCATCCAAACCTTCACTTTCAGGGTCCAAACCCCTCTTTTAATGCTCAGTGCCTCATTTTTAGGTCCAAACCCCCTGCTTTTAGCATCCAGGCCTTCACTTTCAGGAACCAAACCATCATTATTAATGCCCAAAGCCCTCTTTTAACATCAAAGACTTAGAGTTGGGACCGCAAACCTCACTTTCAGCATCCAAACCCCTCTTTCAAGGCTCAAAGCCTCACTTTTAGTTCCCAAACCCTCATTTTTAGCACCCAAACCCCTTACTTTTATGGAGCAAAATCTCATTTTTTAAAGTCCAAATCCCTCTTTTAAGGCTCAAAGCCTCTATTTTAGATGCCAAACCCTCACTTTCAGGGTCCAAACCCCTCCTTTTTAGGGACATACCCTCATTTTCACGTCCCAAAGATGCACTTTAAAGCACCCAAACCCCTCTTTTAATGCTCAAAGCCTTATAGTTAGGACCACAAACCTCACTGCTAGGGTCCAAACCTCTCTCTTAAAGCTCAGTGCCTCATTTTTAACAGCCAAACCCTCACTTTTAGGACCTAAAGCCCTCTTTTAACTCCCAAAGCCTCGGTTTTAACACCCAAAACCGCACTTTCAGGGTCCAAACCTCTCTTTTAACGCTCAGTGCCTCATTTTTAGGTCCCAAACCCTCACTCTTAGCACTGAACCCGGACTTGTAATTGTCAAACTCTCGTTCTAGTACAAATCATGACTTTTAGAGTCCAGCCCCTCGATTTTAAGTCTCAAAGCCTCATTTTTATCATCCAAACCTTCACTTTCAGGGTCCAAAGCCCTCTTTTAAGGCTCAAAGCCTCATTTTCAGCACCCAAAGACTCACTTTAAAACACCCAAACCCCTCTTTTAACATCAAAGACTTAGAGTTGGGACCGCAAACCTCACTTTCAGCGTCCAAACCCCTCTTTCAAGGCTCAAAGCCTCACTTTTAGTTCCCAAACCCTCATTTTTAGCATCCAAACCCCTTACTTTTATGGAGCAAAATCTCATTTTTAACGTCCAAATCCCTCTTTTAAGGCTCAAAGCCTCTATTTTAGATGCCAAACCCTCACTTTCAGGGTCCAAACCCCTCCTTTTTAGGGACATACCCTCATTTTCACGTCCCAAAGACGCACTTTAAAGCACCCAAACCCCTCTTTTAATGCTCAAAGCCTTATAGTTAGGACCACAAACCTCACTGCTAGGGTCCAAACCTCTCTCTTAAAGCTCAGTGCCTCATTTCTAACAGCCAAACCCTCACTTTTAGGACCTAAAGCCCTCTTTTAACACTCAAAGCCTCAGTTTTAACACTCAAAGCCAAACTTTCAGGGTCCAAACCCCACTTTTAATGCTCAGTGCCTCAATTTCAGGTCCCCAAAACTCACTTTAAAACACCCAAACACCTCTTTTAACATCAAAGACTTAGAGTTAGGACTGCAAACCTCACTTTTAGGGTCCAAACCCCTCCTTTTTAGGGACAAACCCTCTTTTTTAAATTCCAAACCCTTACTTCTATTACACAAACCCCTCTTTTAACGCTCACTGCCTTTTTTTTAGGTCCCAAACCCTCATTTTTAGCATCAAACTTGGACTTTTTATGGTCAAACCATCATTGTTTTGTTCCAAATAGTAATTTTTAGAGTCCAAACCCCTCTATTAAGCTTCAAAAAGTCATTTTTATCATCCAAACCTTCACTTTCAGGGTCCAAAGCCCTCTTTTAATGCTCAGTGCCTCATTTTTAGGTCCAAACCCCCTGCTTTTAGCATCCAGGCCTTCACTTTCAGGAACCAAACCATCATTATTAATGCCCAAAGCCCTCTTTTAAGGCTCAAAGCCTCATTTTCAGCACCCAAAGACTCACTTTAAAACACCCAAACCCCTCTTTTAACATCAAAGCCTTAGAGTTAGGACTGCAAACCTCACTGCTAGGGTCCAAACCTTGGTTTTAAAATTCAATGCCTCATTTCTAACAGCCAAACCCTCACTTTTAGGACCTAAAGCCCTCTTTTAACACTCAAAGCCTCAGTTTTAACACTCAAAGCCAAACTTTCAGGGTCCAAACCCCTCTTTTAACGCTCAGTGCCTCATTTCCAGGTCCCCAAAACTCACTTTAAAACACCCAAACACCTCTTTTAACATCAAAGACTTAGAGTTAGGACTGCAAACCTCACTTTTAGGGTCCAAACCCCTCCTTTTTAGGGACATACCCTCATTTTCATGTCCCAAGGACTTACTTTAAAACACCCAAACCCCTCTTTTAATGCTCAAAGCCTTATAGTTAGGGCCGCAAACCACAATGCTCAAAGCTTCATTTTTAACAGCCAAAACCTCACTTTCTTTGCCCAAACCCCTCTTTTAATGCTCAATGCCTCATTTATACCTCCCAAAGACGCACTTTAAAGCACCCAAAGCCTCTTTTAACCTCAAAGCCTTTTAGAGTAAGACTGCAAATCTCACTTTTAGGGGCCAAACCGGTTTTAACGCTCAAAGCCTCATTTTTAACAGCAAATCCTCACTTTTAGGACCTAAAGTCCTCTTTTAACTCCCAAAGCCTCGGTTTTAACACCCAAAGCCGCACTTTCAGGGTCCAAACCTCTCTTTTAACGCTCAGTGCCTCATTTTTAGGTCCCAAACCCTCACTCTTAGCACTGAACCCGGACTTTTAATTGTCAAACTCTCGTTCTAGTACAAATCATGACTTTTAGAGTCCAGCCCCTCGATTTTAAGTCTCAAAGCCTCATTTTTATCATCCAAACCTTCACTTTCAGGGTCCAAAGCCCTCTTTTAAAGCTCAAAGCCTCATTTTCAGCACACAAAGACTCACTTTAAAACACCCAAACCCCTCTTTTAACATCAAAGACTTAGAGTTGGGACCGCAAACCTCACTTTCAGCGTCCAAACCCCTCTTTCAAGGCTCAAAGCCTCACTTTTAGTTCCCAAACCCTCATTTTTAGCATCCAAACCCCTTACTTTTATGGAGCAAAATCTCATTTTTAACGTCCAAATCCCTCTTTTAAGGCTCAAAGCCTCTATTTTAGATGCCAAACCCTCACTTTCAGGGTCCAAACCCCTCCTTTTTAGGGACATACCCTCATTTTCACGTCCCAAAGATGCACTTTAAAGCACCCAAACCCCTCTTTTAATGCTCAAAGCCTTATAGTTAGGACCACAAACCTCACTGCTAGGGTCCAAACCTCTCTCTTAAAGCTCAGTGCCTCATTTCTAACAGCCAAACCCTCACTTTTAGGACCTAAAGCCCTCTTTTAACACTCAAAGCCTCGGTTTTAACACCCAAAACCACACTATCAGGGTCCAAACCCCTCTTTTAACGCTCAGTGCCGCATTTTCAGGTCCCCAAAACTCACTTTAAAACACCCAAACACCTCTTTTAACATCAAAGACTTAGAGTTAGGACTGCAAACCTCACTTTTAGGGTCCAAACCCCTCCTTTTCAGGGACAAACCCTCTTTTTAAAATTCCAAACCCTTACTTCTATTACACAAACCCCTCTTTTCACGCTCACTGCCTCATTTTTAGGTCCCAAACCCTCATTTTTAGCATCGAACTTGGACTTTTTATGGTCAAACCATCATTGTTTTGTTCCAAATAGTAATTTTTAGAGTCCAAACCCCTCTATTAAGCTTCAAAAACTCATTTTTATCATCCAAACCTTCACTTTCAGGGTCCAAACCCCTCTTTTAATGCTCAGTGCCTCATTTTTAGGTCAGAAACCCCCTGCTTTTAGCATCCAGGCCTTCAATTTCAGGTACCAAAACATCATTATTAATGCCCAAAGCCCTCTTTTAATGCTCAAAGCCTCATTTTCAGCACCCAAAGACTTCCTTTAAAGCACCCAAACCCCTCTTTTAATGCTCAAAGCCTTATAGTTAGGACCACAAACCTCACTGCTAGGGTCCAAACCTCTCTCTTAAAGCTCAGTGCCTCATTTTTAACAGCCAAACCCTCACTTTTAGGACCTAAAGCCCTCTTTTAACTCCCAAAGCCTCGGTTTTAACACCCAAAACCG
This sequence comes from Phalacrocorax carbo, assembly GCF_963921805.1. NCBI lineage: Eukaryota > Metazoa > Chordata > Aves > Suliformes > Phalacrocoracidae > Phalacrocorax > Phalacrocorax carbo. The sequence continues at coordinate 2,732,055 of NW_026990280.1, read as the reverse complement.
CACTTTCAGGGTCCAAACCTCTCTTTTAATGCTCAGTGCCTCATTTTTAGGTCCCAAACCCTCACTCTTAGCACTGAACCCGGACTTGTAATTGTCAAACTCTCGTTCTAGTACAAATCATGACTTTTAGAGTCCAGCCCCTCGTTTTTAAGCCTCAAAGCCTCATTTTTATCATCCAAACCTTCACTTTCAGGGTCCAAAGCCCTCTTTTAAGGCTCAAAGCCTCATTTTCAGCACACAAAGACTCACTTTAAAACACCCAAACCCCTCTTTTAACATCAAAGTCTTAGAGTTGGGACCGCAAACCTCACTTTCAGCATCCAAACCCCTCTTTCAAGGCTCAAAGCCTCACTTTTAGTTCCCAAACCCTCATTTTTAGCATCCAAACCCCTTACTTTTATGGAGCAAAATCTCATTTTTTAAAGTCCAAATCCCTCTTTTAAGGCTCAAAGCCTCTATTTTAGATGCCAAACCCTCACTTTCAGGGTCCAAACCCCTCCTTTTTAGGGACATACCCTCATTTTCACGTCCCAAAGACGCACTTTAAAGCACCCAAACCCCTCTTTTAATGCTCAAAGCCTTATAGTTAGGACCACAAACCTCACTGCTAGGGTCCAAACCTCTCTCTTAAAGCTCAGTGCCTCATTTCTAACAGCCAAACCCTCACTTTTAGGACCTAAAGCCCTCTTTTAACACTCAAAGCCTCGGTTTTAACACCCAAAACCACACTTTCAGGGTCCAAACGCCTCTTTTAATGCTCAGTGCCTCATTTCCAGGTCCCCAAAACTCACTTTAAAACACCCAAACACCTCTTTTAACATCAAAGACTTAGAGTTAGGACTGCAAACCTCACTTTTAGGGTCCAAACCCCTCCTTTTCAGGGACAAACCCTCTTTTTTAAATTCCAAACCCTTACTTCTATTACCCAAACCCCTCTTTTCACGCTCACTGCCTCATTTTTAGGTCCCAAACCCTCATTTTTAGCATCGAACTTGGACTTTTTATGGTCAAACCATCATTGTTTTGTTCCAAATAGTAATTTTTAGAGTCCAAACCCCTCTATTAAGCTTCAAAAACTCATTTTTATCATCCAAACCTTCACTTTCAGGGTCCAAACCCCTCTTTTAATGCTCAGTGCCTCATTTTTAGGTCCAAACCCCCTGCTTTTAGCATCCAGGCCTTCACTTTCAGGAACCAAACCATCATTATTAATGCCCAAAGCCCTCTTTTAAGGCTCAAAGCCTCATTTTCAGCACCCAAAGACTCACTTTAAAACACCCAAACCCCTCTTTTAACATCAAAGCCTTAGAGTTAGGACTGCAAACCTCACTGCTAGGGTCCAAACCTTGGTTTTAAAATTCAATGCCTCATTTCTAACAGCCAAACCCTCACTTTTAGGACCTAAAGCCCTCTTTTAACACTGAAAGCCTCAGTTTTAACACTCAAAGCCAAACTTTCAGGGTCCAAACCCCTCTTTTAACGCTCAGTGCCTCATTTTCAGGTCCCCAAAACTCACTTTAAAACACCCAAACACCTCTTTTAACATCAAAGACTTAGAGTTAGGACTGCAAACCTCACTTTTAGGGTCCAAACCCCTCCTTTTTAGGGACATACCCTCATTTTCATGTCCCAAGGACTTACTTTAAAGCACCCAAACCCCTCTTTTAATGCTCAAAGCCTTATAGTTAGGGCCGCAAACCACAATGCTAGGGTCCAAAGCCCTCTTTTATGCTCAAAGCTTCATTTTTAACAGCCAAAACCTCACTTTCTTTGCCCAAAACCCTCTTTTAATGCTCAGTGCCTCATTTTCAGCACCCAAAGACTCACTTTAAAACACCCAAACCCCTCTTTTAACATCAAAGTCTTAGAGTTGGGACCACAAACCTCACTTTCAGCGTCCAAACCCCTCTTTCAAGGCTCAAAGCCTCACTTTTAGTTCCCAAACCCTCATTTTTAGCATCCAAACCCCTTACTTTTATGGAGCAAAATCTCATTTTTTAAAGACCAAATCCCTCTTTTAAGGCTCAAAGCCTCTATTTTAGATGCCAAACCCTCACTTTCAGGGTCCAAACCCCTCCTTTTTAGGGACATACCCTCATTTTCACGTCCCAAAGATGCACTTTAAAGCACCCAAACCCCTCTTTTAATGCTCAAAGCCTTATAGTTAGGACCACAAACCTCACTGCTAGGGTCCAAACCTCTCTCTTAAAGCTCAGTGCCTCATTTTTAACAGCCAAACCCTCACTTTTAGGACCTAAAGCCCTCTTTTAACTCCCAAAGCCTCGGTTTTAACACCCAAAACCGCACTTTCAGGGTCCAAACCTCTCTTTTAATGCTCAGTGCCTCATTTTTAGGTCCCAAACCCTCACTCTTAGCACTGAACCCGGACTTTTAATTGTCAAACTCTCGTTCTAGTACAAATCATGACTTTTAGAGTCCAGCCCCTCGTTTTTAAGCCTCAAAGCCTCATTTTTATCATCCAAACCTTCACTTTCAGGGTCCAAAGCCCTCTTTTAAGGCTCAAAGCCTCATTTTCAGCACACAAAGACTCACTTTAAAACACCCAAACCCCTCTTTTAACATCAAAGTCTTAGAGTTGGGACCGCAAACCTCACTTTCAGCATCCAAACCCCTCTTTCAAGGCTCAAAGCCTCACTTTTAGTTCCCAAACCCTCATTTTTAGCATCCAAACCCCTTACTTTTATGGAGCAAAATCTCATTTTTTAAAGTCCAAATCCCTCTTTTAAGGCTCAAAGCCTCTATTTTAGATGCCAAACCCTCACTTTCAGGGTCCAAACCCCTCCTTTTTAGGGACATACCCTCATTTTCACGTCCCAAAGACGCACTTTAAAGCACCCAAACCCCTCTTTTAATGCTCAAAGCCTTATAGTTAGGACCACAAACCTCACTGCTAGGGTCCAAACCTCTCTCTTAAAGCTCAGTGCCTCATTTCTAACAGCCAAACCCTCACTTTTAGGACCTAAAGCCCTCTTTTAACACTCAAAGCCTCGGTTTTAACACCCAAAACCACACTTTCAGGGTCCAAACGCCTCTTTTAATGCTCAGTGCCTCATTTCCAGGTCCCCAAAACTCACTTTAAAACACCCAAACACCTCTTTTAACATCAAAGACTTAGAGTTAGGACTGCAAACCTCACTTTTAGGGTCCAAACCCCTCCTTTTCAGGGACAAACCCTCTTTTTTAAATTCCAAACCCTTACTTCTATTACCCAAACCCCTCTTTTCACGCTCACTGCCTCATTTTTAGGTCCCAAACCCTCATTTTTAGCATCGAACTTGGACTTTTTATGGTCAAACCATCATTGTTTTGTTCCAAATAGTAATTTTTAGAGTCCAAACCCCTCTATTAAGCTTCAAAAACTCATTTTTATCATCCAAACCTTCACTTTCAGGGTCCAAACCCCTCTTTTAATGCTCAGTGCCTCATTTTTAGGTCCAAACCCCCTGCTTTTAGCATCCAGGCCTTCACTTTCAGGAACCAAACCATCATTATTAATGCCCAAAGCCCTCTTTTAAGGCTCAAAGCCTCATTTTCAGCACCCAAAGACTCACTTTAAAACACCCAAACCCCTCTTTTAACATCAAAGCCTTAGAGTTAGGACTGCAAACCTCACTGCTAGGGTCCAAACCTTGGTTTTAAAATTCAATGCCTCATTTCTAACAGCCAAACCCTCACTTTTAGGACCTAAAGCCCTCTTTTAACACTGAAAGCCTCAGTTTTAACACTCAAAGCCAAACTTTCAGGGTCCAAACCCCTCTTTTAACGCTCAGTGCCTCATTTTCAGGTCCCCAAAACTCACTTTAAAACACCCAAACACCTCTTTTAACATCAAAGACTTAGAGTTAGGACTGCAAACCTCACTTTTAGGGTCCAAACCCCTCCTTTTTAGGGACATACCCTCATTTTCATGTCCCAAGGACTTACTTTAAAGCACCCAAACCCCTCTTTTAATGCTCAAAGCCTTATAGTTAGGGCCGCAAACCACAATGCTAGGGTCCAAAGCCCTCTTTTATGCTCAAAGCTTCATTTTTAACAGCCAAAACCTCACTTTCTTTGCCCAAAACCCTCTTTTAATGCTCAGTGCCTCATTTTCAGCACCCAAAGACTCACTTTAAAACACCCAAACCCCTCTTTTAACATCAAAGTCTTAGAGTTGGGACCACAAACCTCACTTTCAGCGTCCAAACCCCTCTTTCAAGGCTCAAAGCCTCACTTTTAGTTCCCAAACCCTCATTTTTAGCATCCAAACCCCTTACTTTTATGGAGCAAAATCTCATTTTTTAAAGACCAAATCCCTCTTTTAAGGCTCAAAGCCTCTATTTTAGATGCCAAACCCTCACTTTCAGGGTCCAAACCCCTCCTTTTTAGGGACATACCCTCATTTTCACGTCCCAAAGATGCACTTTAAAGCACCCAAACCCCTCTTTTAATGCTCAAAGCCTTATAGTTAGGACCACAAACCTCACTGCTAGGGTCCAAACCTCTCTCTTAAAGCTCAGTGCCTCATTTTTAACAGCCAAACCCTCACTTTTAGGACCTAAAGCCCTCTTTTAACTCCCAAAGCCTCGGTTTTAACACCCAAAACCGCACTTTCAGGGTCCAAACCTCTCTTTTAACGCTCAGTGCCTCATTTTTAGGTCCCAAACCCTCACTCTTAGCACTGAACCCGGACTTGTAATTGTCAAACTCTCGTTCTAGTACAAATCATGACTTTTAGAGTCCAGCCCCTCGATTTTAAGCCTCAAAGCCTCATTTTTATCATCCAAACCTTCACTTTCAGGGTCCAAACCCCTCTTTTAATGCTCAGTGCCTCATTTTTAGTTCAGAAACCCTTGCTTTTAGCATCCAGGCATTCACTTTCAGGTACCAAAACATCATTATTAATGCCCAAAGCCCTCTTTTAAGGCTCAAAGCCTCATTTTCAGCACCCAAAGACTCACTTTAAAACACCCAAACCCCTCTTTTAACATCAAAGACTTAGAGTTGGGACCGCAAACCTCACTTTCAGCGTCCAAACCCCTCTTTCAAGGCTCAAAGCCTCACTTTTAGTTCCCAAACCCTCATTTTTAGCATCCAAACCCCTTACTTTTATGGAGCAAAATCTCATTTTTAACGTCCAAATCCCTCTTTTAAGGCTCAAAGCCTCTATTTTAGATGCCAAACCCTCACTTTCAGGGTCCAAACCCCTCCTTTTTAGGGACATACCCTCATTTTCACGTCCCAAAGATGCACTTTAAAGCACCCAAACCCCTCTTTTAATGCTCAAAGCCTTATAGTTAGGACCACAAACCTCACTGCTAGGGTCCAAACCTCTCTCTTAAAGCTCAGTGCCTCATTTCTAACAGCCAAACCCTCACTTTTAGGACCTAAAGCCCTCTTTTAACACTCAAAGCCTCGGTTTTAACACCCAAAACCACACTATCAGGGTCCAAACCCCTCTTTTAACGCTCAGTGCCGCATTTTCAGGTCCCCAAAACTCACTTTAAAACACCCAAACACCTCTTTTAACATCAAAGACTTAGAGTTAGGACTGCAAACCTCACTTTTAGGGTCCAAACCCCTCCTTTTCAGGGACAAACCCTCTTTTTAAAATTCCAAACCCTTACTTCTATTACACAAACCCCTCTTTTCACGCTCACTGCCTCATTTTTAGGTCCCAAACCCTCATTTTTAGCATCGAACTTGGACTTTTTATGGTCAAACCATCATTGTTTTGTTCCAAATAGTAATTTTTAGAGTCCAAACCCCTCTATTAAGCTTCAAAAACTCATTTTTATCATCCAAACCTTCACTTTCAGGGTCCAAACCCCTCTTTTAATGCTCAGTGCCTCATTTTTAGGTCAGAAACCCCCTGCTTTTAGCATCCAGGCCTTCAATTTCAGGTACCAAAACATCATTATTAATGCCCAAAGCCCTCTTTTAATGCTCAAAGCCTCATTTTCAGCACCCAAAGACTTCCTTTAAAGCACCCAAACCCCTCTTTTAATGCTCAAAGCCTTATAGTTAGGACCACAAACCTCACTGCTAGGGTCCAAACCTCTCTCTTAAAGCTCAGTGCCTCATTTTTAACAGCCAAACCCTCACTTTTAGGACCTAAAGCCCTCTTTTAACTCCCAAAGCCTCGGTTTTAACACCCAAAACCGCACTTTCAGGGTCCAAACCTCTCTTTTAATGCTCAGTGCCTCATTTTTAGGTCCCAAACCCTCACTCTTAGCACTGAACCCGGACTTGTAATTGTCAAACTCTCGTTCTAGTACAAATCATGACTTTTAGAGTCCAGCCCCTCGTTTTTAAGCCTCAAAGCCTCATTTTTATCATCCAAACCTTCACTTTCAGGGTCCAAAGCCCTCTTTTAAGGCTCAAAGCCTCATTTTCAGCACACAAAGACTCACTTTAAAACACCCAAACCCCTCTTTTAACATCAAAGTCTTAGAGTTGGGACCGCAAACCTCACTTTCAGCATCCAAACCCCTCTTTCAAGGCTCAAAGCCTCACTTTTAGTTCCCAAACCCTCATTTTTAGCATCCAAACCCCTTACTTTTATGGAGCAAAATCTCATTTTTTAAAGTCCAAATCCCTCTTTTAAGGCTCAAAGCCTCTATTTTAGATGCCAAACCCTCACTTTCAGGGTCCAAACCCCTCCTTTTTAGGGACATACCCTCATTTTCACGTCCCAAAGACGCACTTTAAAGCACCCAAACCCCTCTTTTAATGCTCAAAGCCTTATAGTTAGGACCACAAACCTCACTGCTAGGGTCCAAACCTCTCTCTTAAAGCTCAGTGCCTCATTTCTAACAGCCAAACCCTCACTTTTAGGACCTAAAGCCCTCTTTTAACACTCAAAGCCTCGGTTTTAACACCCAAAACCACACTTTCAGGGTCCAAACGCCTCTTTTAATGCTCAGTGCCTCATTTCCAGGTCCCCAAAACTCACTTTAAAACACCCAAACACCTCTTTTAACATCAAAGACTTAGAGTTAGGACTGCAAACCTCACTTTTAGGGTCCAAACCCCTCCTTTTCAGGGACAAACCCTCTTTTTTAAATTCCAAACCCTTACTTCTATTACCCAAACCCCTCTTTTCACGCTCACTGCCTCATTTTTAGGTCCCAAACCCTCATTTTTAGCATCGAACTTGGACTTTTTATGGTCAAACCATCATTGTTTTGTTCCAAATAGTAATTTTTAGAGTCCAAACCCCTCTATTAAGCTTCAAAAACTCATTTTTATCATCCAAACCTTCACTTTCAGGGTCCAAACCCCTCTTTTAATGCTCAGTGCCTCATTTTTAGGTCCAAACCCCCTGCTTTTAGCATCCAGGCCTTCACTTTCAGGAACCAAACCATCATTATTAATGCCCAAAGCCCTCTTTTAAGGCTCAAAGCCTCATTTTCAGCACCCAAAGACTCACTTTAAAACACCCAAACCCCTCTTTTAACATCAAAGCCTTAGAGTTAGGACTGCAAACCTCACTGCTAGGGTCCAAACCTTGGTTTTAAAATTCAATGCCTCATTTCTAACAGCCAAACCCTCACTTTTAGGACCTAAAGCCCTCTTTTAACACTGAAAGCCTCAGTTTTAACACTCAAAGCCAAACTTTCAGGGTCCAAACCCCTCTTTTAACGCTCAGTGCCTCATTTTCAGGTCCCCAAAACTCACTTTAAAACACCCAAACACCTCTTTTAACATCAAAGACTTAGAGTTAGGACTGCAAACCTCACTTTTAGGGTCCAAACCCCTCCTTTTTAGGGACATACCCTCATTTTCATGTCCCAAGGACTTACTTTAAAGCACCCAAACCCCTCTTTTAATGCTCAAAGCCTTATAGTTAGGGCCGCAAACCACAATGCTAGGGTCCAAAGCCCTCTTTTATGCTCAAAGCTTCATTTTTAACAGCCAAAACCTCACTTTCTTTGCCCAAAACCCTCTTTTAATGCTCAGTGCCTCATTTTCAGCACCCAAAGACTCACTTTAAAACACCCAAACCCCTCTTTTAACATCAAAGTCTTAGAGTTGGGACCACAAACCTCACTTTCAGCGTCCAAACCCCTCTTTCAAGGCTCAAAGCCTCACTTTTAGTTCCCAAACCCTCATTTTTAGCATCCAAACCCCTTACTTTTATGGAGCAAAATCTCATTTTTTAAAGACCAAATCCCTCTTTTAAGGCTCAAAGCCTCTATTTTAGATGCCAAACCCTCACTTTCAGGGTCCAAACCCCTCCTTTTTAGGGACATACCCTCATTTTCACGTCCCAAAGATGCACTTTAAAGCACCCAAACCCCTCTTTTAATGCTCAAAGCCTTATAGTTAGGACCACAAACCTCACTGCTAGGGTCCAAACCTCTCTCTTAAAGCTCAGTGCCTCATTTTTAACAGCCAAACCCTCACTTTTAGGACCTAAAGCCCTCTTTTAACTCCCAAAGCCTCGGTTTTAACACCCAAAACCGCACTTTCAGGGTCCAAACCTCTCTTTTAATGCTCAGTGCCTCATTTTTAGGTCCCAAACCCTCACTCTTAGCACTGAACCCGGACTTTTAATTGTCAAACTCTCGTTCTAGTACAAATCATGACTTTTAGAGTCCAGCCCCTCGTTTTTAAGCCTCAAAGCCTCATTTTTATCATCCAAACCTTCACTTTCAGGGTCCAAAGCCCTCTTTTAAGGCTCAAAGCCTCATTTTCAGCACACAAAGACTCACTTTAAAACACCCAAACCCCTCTTTTAACATCAAAGTCTTAGAGTTGGGACCGCAAACCTCACTTTCAGCATCCAAACCCCTCTTTCAAGGCTCAAAGCCTCACTTTTAGTTCCCAAACCCTCATTTTTAGCATCCAAACCCCTTACTTTTATGGAGCAAAATCTCATTTTTTAAAGTCCAAATCCCTCTTTTAAGGCTCAAAGCCTCTATTTTAGATGCCAAACCCTCACTTTCAGGGTCCAAACCCCTCCTTTTTAGGGACATACCCTCATTTTCACGTCCCAAAGACGCACTTTAAAGCACCCAAACCCCTCTTTTAATGCTCAAAGCCTTATAGTTAGGACCACAAACCTCACTGCTAGGGTCCAAACCTCTCTCTTAAAGCTCAGTGCCTCATTTCTAACAGCCAAACCCTCACTTTTAGGACCTAAAGCCCTCTTTTAACACTCAAAGCCTCGGTTTTAACACCCAAAACCACACTTTCAGGGTCCAAACGCCTCTTTTAATGCTCAGTGCCTCATTTCCAGGTCCCCAAAACTCACTTTAAAACACCCAAACACCTCTTTTAACATCAAAGACTTAGAGTTAGGACTGCAAACCTCACTTTTAGGGTCCAAACCCCTCCTTTTCAGGGACAAACCCTCTTTTTTAAATTCCAAACCCTTACTTCTATTACCCAAACCCCTCTTTTCACGCTCACTGCCTCATTTTTAGGTCCCAAACCCTCATTTTTAGCATCGAACTTGGACTTTTTATGGTCAAACCATCATTGTTTTGTTCCAAATAGTAATTTTTAGAGTCCAAACCCCTCTATTAAGCTTCAAAAACTCATTTTTATCATCCAAACCTTCACTTTCAGGGTCCAAACCCCTCTTTTAATGCTCAGTGCCTCATTTTTAGGTCCAAACCCCCTGCTTTTAGCATCCAGGCCTTCACTTTCAGGAACCAAACCATCATTATTAATGCCCAAAGCCCTCTTTTAAGGCTCAAAGCCTCATTTTCAGCACCCAAAGACTCACTTTAAAACACCCAAACCCCTCTTTTAACATCAAAGCCTTAGAGTTAGGACTGCAAACCTCACTGCTAGGGTCCAAACCTTGGTTTTAAAATTCAATGCCTCATTTCTAACAGCCAAACCCTCACTTTTAGGACCTAAAGCCCTCTTTTAACACTGAAAGCCTCAGTTTTAACACTCAAAGCCAAACTTTCAGGGTCCAAACCCCTCTTTTAACGCTCAGTGCCTCATTTTCAGGTCCCCAAAACTCACTTTAAAACACCCAAACACCTCTTTTAACATCAAAGACTTAGAGTTAGGACTGCAAACCTCACTTTTAGGGTCCAAACCCCTCCTTTTTAGGGACATACCCTCATTTTCATGTCCCAAGGACTTACTTTAAAGCACCCAAACCCCTCTTTTAATGCTCAAAGCCTTATAGTTAGGGCCGCAAACCACAATGCTAGGGTCCAAAGCCCTCTTTTATGCTCAAAGCTTCATTTTTAACAGCCAAAACCTCACTTTCTTTGCCCAAAACCCTCTTTTAATGCTCAGTGCCTCATTTTCAGCACCCAAAGACTCACTTTAAAACACCCAAACCCCTCTTTTAACATCAAAGTCTTAGAGTTGGGACCACAAACCTCACTTTCAGCGTCCAAACCCCTCTTTCAAGGCTCAAAGCCTCACTTTTAGTTCCCAAACCCTCATTTTTAGCATCCAAACCCCTTACTTTTATGGAGCAAAATCTCATTTTTTAAAGACCAAATCCCTCTTTTAAGGCTCAAAGCCTCTATTTTAGATGCCAAACCCTCACTTTCAGGGTCCAAACCCCTCCTTTTTAGGGACATACCCTCATTTTCACGTCCCAAAGATGCACTTTAAAGCACCCAAACCCCTCTTTTAATGCTCAAAGCCTTATAGTTAGGACCACAAACCTCACTGCTAGGGTCCAAACCTCTCTCTTAAAGCTCAGTGCCTCATTTTTAACAGCCAAACCCTCACTTTTAGGACCTAAAGCCCTCTTTTAACTCCCAAAGCCTCGGTTTTAACACCCAAAACCGCACTTTCAGGGTCCAAACCTCTCTTTTAACGCTCAGTGCCTCATTTTTAGGTCCCAAACCCTCACTCTTAGCACTGAACCCGGACTTTTAATTGTCAAACTCTCGTTCTAGTACAAATCATGACTTTTAGAGTCCAGCCCCTCGTTTTTAAGCCTCAAAGCCTCATTTTTATCATCCAAACCTTCACTTTCAGGGTCCAAAGCCCTCTTTTAAGGCTCAAAGCCTCATTTTCAGCACCCAAAGCCTCACTTTAAAACACCCAAACCCCTCTTTTAACATCAAAGTCTTAGAGTTGGGACCGCAAACCTCACTTTCAGCATCCAAACCCCTCTTTCAAGGCTCAAAGCCTCACTTTTAGTTCCCAAACCCTCATTTTTAGCATCCAAACCCCTTACTTTTATGGAGCAAAATCTCATTTTTTAAAGTCCAAATCCCTCTTTTAAGGCTCAAAGCCTCTATTTTAGATGCCAAACCCTCACTTTCAGGGTCCAAACCCCTCCTTTTTAGGGACATACCCTCATTTTCACGTCCCAAAGACGCACTTTAAAGCACCCAAACCCCTCTTTTAATGCTCAAAGCCTTATAGTTAGGACCACAAACCTCACTGCTAGGGTCCAAACCTCTCTCTTAAAGCTCAGTGCCTCATTTCTAACAGCCAAACCCTCACTTTTAGGACCTAAAGCCCTCTTTTAACACTCAAAGCCTCGGTTTTAACACCCAAAACCACACTTTCAGGGTCCAAACGCCTCTTTTAATGCTCAGTGCCTCATTTCCAGGTCCCCAAAACTCACTTTAAAACACCCAAACACCTCTTTTAACATCAAAGACTTAGAGTTAGGACTGCAAACCTCACTTTTAGGGTCCAAACCCCTCCTTTTCAGGGACAAACCCTCTTTTTTAAATTCCAAACCCTTACTTCTATTACCCAAACCCCTCTTTTCACGCTCACTGCCTCATTTTTAGGTCCCAAACCCTCATTTTTAGCATCGAACTTGGACTTTTTATGGTCAAACCATCATTGTTTTGTTCCAAATAGTAATTTTTAGAGTCCAAACCCCTCTATTAAGCTTCAAAAACTCATTTTTATCATCCAAACCTTCACTTTCAGGGTCCAAACCCCTCTTTTAATGCTCAGTGCCTCATTTTTAGGTCCAAACCCCCTGCTTTTAGCATCCAGGCCTTCACTTTCAGGAACCAAACCATCATTATTAATGCCCAAAGCCCTCTTTTAAGGCTCAAAGCCTCATTTTCAGCACCCAAAGACTCACTTTAAAACACCCAAACCCCTCTTTTAACATCAAAGCCTTAGAGTTAGGACTGCAAACCTCACTGCTAGGGTCCAAACCTTGGTTTTAAAATTCAATGCCTCATTTCTAACAGCCAAACCCTCACTTTTAGGACCTAAAGCCCTCTTTTAACACTCAAAGCCTCGGTTTTAACACCCAAAACCACACTTTCAGGGTCCAAATGCCTCTTTTAATGCTCAGTGCCTCATTTCCAGGTCCCCAAAACTCACTTTAAAACACCCAAACACCTCTTTTAACATCAAAGACTTAGAGTTAGGACTGCAAACCTCACTTTTAGGGTCCAAACCCCTCCTTTTTAGGGACATACCCTCATTTTCATGTCCCAAGGACTTACTTTAAAGCACCCAAACCCCTCTTTTAATGCTCAAAGCCTTATAGTTAGGGCCGGAAACCACAATGCTAGGGTCCAAGGCCCTCTTTTATGCTCAAAACTTCATTTTTAACAGCCAACACCTCACTTTCTTTGCCCAAACCCCTCTTTTAATGCTCAATGCCTCATTTATACCTCCCAAAGACGCACTTTAAAGCACCCAAAGCCTCTTTTAACCTCAAAGCCTTTTAGAGTAAGACTGCAAATCTCACTTTCAGGGGCCAAACCGGTTTTAACGCTCAAAGCCTCATTTTTAACAGCAAACCCTCACTTTTAGGACCTAAAGCCCTCTGTTAACTCCCAAAGCCTCGGTTTTAACACCCAAAGCCGCACTTTCAGGGTCCAAACCTCTCTTTTAACGCTCAGTGCCTCATTTTTAGGTCCCAAACCCTCACTCTTAGCACTGAACCCGGACTTGTAATTGTCAAACTCTCGTTCTAGTACAAATCATGACTTTTAGAGTCCAGCCCCTCGATTTTAAGTCTCAAAGCCTCATTTTTATCATCCAAACCTTCACTTTCAGGGTCCAAACCCCTCTTTTAAGGCTCAAAGCCTCATTTTCAGCACCCAAAGACTCACTTTAAAACACCCAAACCCCTCTTTTAACATCAAAGACTTAGAGTTGGGACCGCAAACCTCACTTTCAGCGTCCAAACCCCTCTTTCAAGGCTCAAAGCCTCACTTTTAGTTCCCAAACCCTCATTTTTAGCATCCAAACCCCTTACTTTTATGGAGCAAAATCTCATTTTTAACGTCCAAATCCCTCTTTTAAGGCTCAAAGCCTCTATTTTAGATGCCAAACCCTCACTTTCAGGGTCCAAACCCCTCCTTTTTAGGGACATACCCTCATTTTCACGTCCCAAAGACGCACTTTAAAGCACCCAAACCCCTCTTTTAATGCTCAAAGCCTTATAGTTAGGACCACAAACCTCACTGCTAGGGTCCAAACCTGTCTCTTAAAGCTCAGTGCCTCATTTCTAACAGCCAAACCCTCACTTTTAGGACCTAAAGCCCTCTTTTAACACTCAAAGCCTCGGTTTTAACACCCAAAACCACACTATCAGGGTCCAAACCCCTCTTTTAACGCTCAGTGCCGCATTTTCAGGTCCCCAAAACTCACTTTAAAACACCCAAACACCTCTTTTAACATCAAAGACTTAGAGTTAGGACTGCAAACCTCACTTTTAGGGTCCAAACCCCTCCTTTTCAGGGACAAACCCTCTTTTTTAAATTCCAAACCCTTACTTCTATTACCCAAACCCCTCTTTTCACGCTCACTGCCTCATTTTTAGGTCCCAAACCCTCATTTTTAGCATTGAAATTGGACTTTTTATGGTCAAACCATCATTGTTTTGTTCCAAATAGTAATTTTTAGAGTCCAAACCCCTCTATTAAGCTTCAAAAACTCATTTTTATCATCCAAACCTTCACTTTCAGGGTCCAAACCCCTCTTTTAATGCTCAGTGCCTCATTTTTAGGTCAGAAACCCCCTGCTTTTAGCATCCAGGCCTTCAATTTCAGGTACCAAAACATCATTATTAATGCCCAAAGCCCTCTTTTAATGCTCAAAGCCTCATTTTCAGCACCCAAAGACTTCCTTTAAAGCACCCAAACCCCTCTTTTAATGCTCAAAGCCTTATAGTTAGGACCACAAACCTCACTGCTAGGGTCCAAACCTCTCTCTTAAAGCTCAGTGCCTCATTTTTAACAGCCAAACCCTCACTTTTAGGACCTAAAGCCCTCTTTTAACTCCCAAAGCCTCGGTTTTAACACCCAAAACCGCACTTTCAGGGTCCAAACCTCTCTTTTAATGCTCAGTGCCTCATTTTTAGGTCCCAAACCCTCACTCTTAGCACTGAACCCGGACTTTTAATTGTCAAACTCTCGTTCTAGTACAAATCATGACTTTTAGAGTCCAGCCCCTCGTTTTTAAGCCTCAAAGCCTCATTTTTATCATCCAAACCTTCACTTTCAGGGTCCAAAGCCCTCTTTTAAGGCTCAAAGCCTCATTTTCAGCACACAAAGACTCACTTTAAAACACCCAAACCCCTCTTTTAACATCAAAGTCTTAGAGTTGGGACCGCAAACCTCACTTTCAGCATCCAAACCCCTCTTTCAAGGCTCAAAGCCTCACTTTTAGTTCCCAAACCCTCATTTTTAGCATCCAAACCCCTTACTTTTATGGAGCAAAATCTCATTTTTTAAAGTCCAAATCCCTCTTTTAAGGCTCAAAGCCTCTATTTTAGATGCCAAACCCTCACTTTCAGGGTCCAAACCCCTCCTTTTTAGGGACATACCCTCATTTTCACGTCCCAAAGACGCACTTTAAAGCACCCAAACCCCTCTTTTAATGCTCAAAGCCTTATAGTTAGGACCACAAACCTCACTGCTAGGGTCCAAACCTCTCTCTTAAAGCTCAGTGCCTCATTTCTAACAGCCAAACCCTCACTTTTAGGACCTAAAGCCCTCTTTTAACACTCAAAGCCTCGGTTTTAACACCCAAAACCACACTTTCAGGGTCCAAACGCCTCTTTTAATGCTCAGTGCCTCATTTCCAGGTCCCCAAAACTCACTTTAAAACACCCAAACACCTCTTTTAACATCAAAGACTTAGAGTTAGGACTGCAAACCTCACTTTTAGGGTCCAAACCCCTCCTTTTCAGGGACAAACCCTCTTTTTTAAATTCCAAACCCTTACTTCTATTACCCAAACCCCTCTTTTCACGCTCACTGCCTCATTTTTAGGTCCCAAACCCTCATTTTTAGCATCGAACTTGGACTTTTTATGGTCAAACCATCATTGTTTTGTTCCAAATAGTAATTTTTAGAGTCCAAACCCCTCTATTAAGCTTCAAAAACTCATTTTTATCATCCAAACCTTCACTTTCAGGGTCCAAACCCCTCTTTTAATGCTCAGTGCCTCATTTTTAGGTCCAAACCCCCTGCTTTTAGCATCCAGGCCTTCAATTTCAGGTACCAAAACATCATTATTAATGCCCAAAGCCCTCTTTTAATGCTCAAAGCCTCATTTTCAGCACCCAAAGACTTCCTTTAAAGCACCCAAACCCCTCTTTTAATGCTCAAAGCCTTATAGTTAGGACCACAAACCTCACTGCTAGGGTCCAAACCTCTCTCTTAAAGCTCAGTGCCTCATTTTTAACAGCCAAACCCTCACTTTTAGGACCTAAAGCCCTCTTTTAACTCCCAAAGCCTCGGTTTTAACACCCAAAACCGCACTTTCAGGGTCCAAACCTCTCTTTTAATGCTCAGTGCCTCATTTTTAGGTCCCAAACCCTCACTCTTAGCACTGAACCCGGACTTTTAATTGTCAAACTCTCGTTCTAGTACAAATCATGACTTTTAGAGTCCAGCCCCTCGTTTTTAAGCCTCAAAGCCTCATTTTTATCATCCAAACCTTCACTTTCAGGGTCCAAAGCCCTCTTTTAAGGCTCAAAGCCTCATTTTCAGCACACAAAGACTCACTTTAAAACACCCAAACCCCTCTTTTAACATCAAAGTCTTAGAGTTGGGACCGCAAACCTCACTTTCAGCATCCAAACCCCTCTTTCAAGGCTCAAAGCCTCACTTTTAGTTCCCAAACCCTCATTTTTAGCATCCAAACCCCTTACTTTTATGGAGCAAAATCTCATTTTTTAAAGTCCAAATCCCTCTTTTAAGGCTCAAAGCCTCTATTTTAGATGCCAAACCCTCACTTTCAGGGTCCAAACCCCTCCTTTTTAGGGACATACCCTCATTTTCACGTCCCAAAGACGCACTTTAAAGCACCCAAACCCCTCTTTTAATGCTCAAAGCCTTATAGTTAGGACCACAAACCTCACTGCTAGGGTCCAAACCTCTCTCTTAAAGCTCAGTGCCTCATTTCTAACAGCCAAACCCTCACTTTTAGGACCTAAAGCCCTCTTTTAACACTCAAAGCCTCGGTTTTAACACCCAAAACCACACTTTCAGGGTCCAAACGCCTCTTTTAATGCTCAGTGCCTCATTTCCAGGTCCCCAAAACTCACTTTAAAACACCCAAACACCTCTTTTAACATCAAAGACTTAGAGTTAGGACTGCAAACCTCACTTTTAGGGTCCAAACCCCTCCTTTTCAGGGACAAACCCTCTTTTTTAAATTCCAAACCCTTACTTCTATTACACAAACCCCTCTTTTCACGCTCACTGCCTCATTTTTAGGTCCCAAACCCTCATTTTTAGCATCGAACTTGGACTTTTTATGGTCAAACCATCATTGTTTTGTTCCAAATAGTAATTTTTAGAGTCCAAACCCCTCTATTAAGCTTCAAAAACTCATTTTTATCATCCAAACCTTCACTTTCAGGGTCCAAACCCCTCTTTTAATGCTCAGTGCCTCATTTTTAGGTCCAAACCCCCTGCTTTTAGCATCCAGGCCTTCACTTTCAGGAACCAAACCATCATTATTAATGCCCAAAGCCCTCTTTTAAGGCTCAAAGCCTCATTTTCAGCACCCAAAGACTCACTTTAAAACACCCAAACCCCTCTTTTAACATCAAAGCCTTAGAGTTAGGACTGCAAACCTCACTGCTAGGGTCCAAACCTTGGTTTTAAAATTCAATGCCTCATTTCTAACAGCCAAACCCTCACTTTTAGGACCTAAAGCCCTCTTTTAACACTCAAAGCCTCAGTTTTAACACTCAAAGCCAAACTTTCAGGGTCCAAACCCCTCTTTTAACGCTCAGTGCCTCATTTTCAGGTCCCCAAAACTCACTTTAAAACACCCAAACACCTCTTTTAACATCAAAGACTTAGAGTTAGGACTGCAAACCTCACTTTTAGGGTCCAAACCCCTCCTTTTTAGGGACATACCCTCATTTTCATGTCCCAAGGACTTACTTTAAAGCACCCAAACCCCTCTTTTAATGCTCAAAGCCTTATAGTTAGGGCCGCAAACCACAATGCTAGGGTCCAAAGCCCTCTTTTATGCTCAAAGCTCCATTTTTAACAGCCAAAACCTCACTTTCTTTGCCCAAACCCCTCTTTTAATGCTCAGTGCCTCATTTTCAGCACCCAAAGACTCACTTTAAAACACCCAAACCCCTCTTTTAACATCAAAGACTTAGAGTTGGGACCACAAACCTCACTTTCAGCATCCAAACCCCTCTTTCAAGGCTCAAAGCCTCACTTTTAGTTCCCAAACCCTCATTTTTAGCATCCAAACCCCTTACTTTTATGGAGCAAAATCTCATTTTTTAAAGACCAAATCCCTCTTTTAAGGCTCAAAGCCTCTATTTTAGATGCCAAACCCTCACTTTCAGGGTCCAAACCCCTCCTTTTTAGGGACATACCCTCATTTTCACGTCCCAAAGATGCACTTTAAAGCACCCAAACCCCTCTTTTAATGCTCAAAGCCTTATAGTTAGGACCACAAACCTCACTGCTAGGGTCCAAACCTCTCTCTTAAAGCTCAGTGCCTCATTTTTAACAGCCAAACCCTCACTTTTAGGACCTAAAGCCCTCTTTTAACTCCCAAAGCCTCGGTTTTAACACCCAAAACCGCACTTTCAGGGTCCAAACCTCTCTTTTAACGCTCAGTGCCTCATTTTTAGGTCCCAAACCCTCACTCTTAGCACTGAACCCGGACTTTTAATTGTCAAACTCTCGTTCTAGTACAAATCATGACTTTTAGAGTCCAGCCCCTCGTTTTTAAGCGTCAAAGCCTCATTTTTATCATCCAAACCTTCACTTTCAGGGTCCAAAGCCCTCTTTTAAGGCTCAAAGCCTCATTTTCAGCACCCAAAGACTCACTTTAAAACACCCAAACCCCTCTTTTAACATCAAAGTCTTAGAGTTGGGACCGCAAACCTCACTTTCAGCATCCAAACCCCTCTTTCAAGGCTCAAAGCCTCACTTTTAGTTCCCAAACCCTCATTTTTAGCATCCAAACCCCTTACTTTTATGGAGCAAAATCTCATTTTTTAAAGTCCAAATCCCTCTTTTAAGGCTCAAAGCCTCTATTTTAGATGCCAAACCCTCACTTTCAGGGTCCAAACCCCTCCTTTTTAGGGACATACCCTCATTTTCACGTCCCAAAGACGCACTTTAAAGCACCCAAACCCCTCTTTTAATGCTCAAAGCCTTATAGTTAGGACCACAAACCTCACTGCTAGGGTCCAAACCTCTCTCTTAAAGCTCAGTGCCTCATTTCTAACAGCCAAACCCTCACTTTTAGGACCTAAAGCCCTCTTTTAACACTCAAAGCCTCGGTTTTAACACCCAAAACCACACTTTCAGGGTCCAAACGCCTCTTTTAATGCTCAGTGCCTCATTTCCAGGTCCCCAAAACTCACTTTAAAACACCCAAACACCTCTTTTAACATCAAAGACTTAGAGTTAGGACTGCAAACCTCACTTTTAGGGTCCAAACCCCTCCTTTTCAGGGACAAACCCTCTTTTTTAAATTCCAAACCCTTACTTCTATTACCCAAACCCCTCTTTTCACGCTCACTGCCTCATTTTTAGGTCCCAAACCCTCATTTTTAGCATCGAACTTGGACTTTTTATGGTCAAACCATCATTGTTTTGTTCCAAATAGTAATTTTTAGAGTCCAAACCCCTCTATTAAGCTTCAAAAACTCATTTTTATCATCCAAACCTTCACTTTCAGGGTCCAAACCCCTCTTTTAATGCTCAGTGCCTCATTTTTAGGTCCAAACCCCCTGCTTTTAGCATCCAGGCCTTCACTTTCAGGAACCAAACCATCATTATTAATGCCCAAAGCCCTCTTTTAAGGCTCAAAGCCTCATTTTCAGCACCCAAAGACTCACTTTAAAACACCCAAACCCCTCTTTTAACATCAAAGCCTTAGAGTTAGGACTGCAAACCTCACTGCTAGGGTCCAAACCTTGGTTTTAAAATTCAATGCCTCATTTCTAACAGCCAAACCCTCACTTTTAGGACCTAAAGCCCTCTTTTAACACTCAAAGCCTCAGTTTTAACACCCAAAGCCAAACTTTCAGGGTCCAAATGCCTCTTTTAATGCTCAGTGCCTCATTTCCAGGTCCCCAAAACTCACTTTAAAACACCCAAACACCTCTTTTAACATCAAAGACTTAGAGTTAGGACTGCAAACCTCACTTTTAGGGTCCAAACCCCTCCTTTTTAGGGACATACCCTCATTTTCATGTCCCAAGGACTTACTTTAAAGCACCCAAACCCCTCTTTTAATGCTCAAAGCCTTATAGTTAGGGCCGCAAACCACAATGCTAGGGTCCAAAGCCCTCTTTTATGCTCAAAACTTCATTTTTAACAGCCAACACCTCACTTTCTTTGCCCAAACCCCTCTTTTAATGCTCAATGCCTCATTTATACCTCCCAAAGACGCACTTTAAAGCACCCAAAGCCTCTTTTAACCTCAAAGCCTTTTAGAGTAAGACTGCAAATCTCACTTTCAGGGGCCAAACCGGTTTTAACGCTCAAAGCCTCATTTTTAACAGCAAACCCTCACTTTTAGGACCTAAAGCCCTCTTTTAACTCCCAAAGCCTCGGTTTTAACACCCAAAACCGCACTTTCAGGGTCCAAACCTCTCTTTTAACGCTCAGTGCCTCATTTTTAGGTCCCAAACCCTCACTCTTAGCACTGAACCCGGACTTTTAATTGTCAAACTCTCGTTCTAGTACAAATCATGACTTTTAGAGTCCAGCCCCTCGTTTTTAAGCCTCAAAGCCTCATTTTTATCATCCAAACCTTCACTTTCAGGGTCCAAAGCCCTCTTTTAAGGCTCAAAGCCTCATTTTCAGCACCCAAAGACTCACTTTAAAACACCCAAACCCCTCTTTTAACATCAAAGACTTAGAGTTGGGACCGCAAACCTCACTTTCAGCGTCCAAACCCCTCTTTCAAGGCTCAAAGCCTCACTTTTAGTTCCCAAACCCTCATTTTTAGCATCCAAACCCCTTACTTTTATGGAGCAAAATCTCATTTTTTAAAGTCCAAATCCCTCTTTTAAGGCTCAAAGCCTCTATTTTAGATGCCAAACCCTCACTTTCAGGGTCCAAACCCCTCCTTTTTAGGGACATACCCTCATTTTCACGTCCCAAAGACGCACTTTAAAGCACCCAAACCCCTCTTTTAATGCTCAAAGCCTTATAGTTAGGACCACAAACCTCACTGCTAGGGTCCAAACCTCTCTCTTAAAGCTCAGTGCCTCATTTCTAACAGCCAAACCCTCACTTTTAGGACCTAAAGCCCTCTTTTAACACTCAAAGCCTCAGTTTTAACACTCAAAGCCAAACTTTCAGGGTCCAAACCCCTCTTTTAACGCTCAGTGCCTCATTTTCAGGTCCCCAAAACTCACTTTAAAACACCCAACACCTCTTTTAACATCAAAGACTTAGAGTTAGGACTGCAAACCTCACTTTTAGGGTCCAAACCCCTCCTTTTCAGGGACAAACCCTCTTTTTTAAATTCCAAACCCTTACTTCTATTACCCAAACCCCTCTTTTCATGCTCACTGCCTCATTTTTAGGTCCCAAACCCTCATTTTTAGCATCGAACTTGGACTTTTTATGGTCAAACCATCATTGTTTTGTTCCAAATAGTAATTCTTAGAGTCCAAACCCCTCTATTAAGCTTCAAAAACTCATTTTTATCATCCAAACCTTCACTTTCAGGGTCCAAACCCCTCTTTTAATGCTCAGTGCCTCATTTTTAGGTACAAACCCCCTGCTTTTAGCATCCAGGCCTTCACTTTCAGGAACCAAACCATCATTATTAATGCCCAAAGCCCTCTTTTAATGCTCAAAGCCTCATTTTCAGCACCCAAAGACTTCCTTTAAAGCACCCAAACCCCTCTTTTAATGCTCAAAGCCTTATAGTTAGGACCACAAACCTCACTGCTAGGGTCCAAACCTCTCTCTTAAAGCTCAGTGCCTCATTTCTAACAGCCAAACCCTCACTTTTAGGACCTAAAGCCCTCTTTTAACACTCAAAGCCTCAGTTTTAACACTCAAAGCCAAACTTTCAGGGTCCAAACCCCTCTTTTAACGCACAGTGCCTCATTTTCAGGTCCCCAAAAATCACTTTAAAACACCCAAACACCTCTTTTAACATCAAAGACTTAGAGTTAGGACTGCAAACCTCACTTTTAGGGTCCAAACCCCTCCTTTTTAGGGACATACCCTCATTTTCATGTCCCAAGGACTTACTTTAAAGCACCCAAACCCCTCTTTTAATGCTCAAAGCCTTATAGTTAGGGCCGCAAACCACAATGCTAGGGTCCAAAGCCCTCTTTTATGCTCAAAACTTCATTTTTAACAGCCAAAACCTCACTTTCTTTGCCCAAACCCCTCTTTTAATGCTCAATGCCTCATTTATACCTCCCAAAGACGCACTTTAAAGCACCCAAAGCCTCTTTTAACCTCAAAGCCTTTTAGACTAAGACTGCAAATCTCACTTTCAGGGGCCAAACCGGTTTTAACGCTCAAAGCCTCATTTTTAACAGCAAACCCTCACTTTTAGGACCTAAAGCCCTCTGTTAACTCCCAAAGCCTCGGTTTTAACACCCAAAGCCGCACTTTCAGGGTCCAAACCTCTCTTTTAACGCTCAGTGCCTCATTTTTAGGTCCCAAACCCTCACTCTTAGCACTGAACCCGGACTTTTAATTGTCAAACTCTCGTTGTAGTACAAATCATGACTTTTAGAGTCCAGCCCCTCGATTTTAAGTCTCAAAGCCTCATTTTTATCATCCAAACCTTCACTTTCAGGGTCCAAACCCCTCTTTTAATGCTCAGTGCCTCATTTTTAGGTCCAAACCCCCTGCTTTTAGCATCCAGGCCTTCACTTTCAGGAACCAAACCATCATTATTAATGCCCAAAGCCCTCTTTTAAGGCTCAAAGCCTCATTTTCAGCACCCAAAGACTCACTTTAAAACACCCAAACCCCTCTTTTAACATCAAAGCCTTAGAGTTAGGACTGCAAACCTCACTGCTAGGGTCCAAACCTTGGTTTTAAAATTCAATGCCTCATTTCTAACAGCCAAACCCTCACTTTTAGGACCTAAAGCCCTCTTTTAACACTCAAAGCCTCAGTTTTAACACTCAAAGACAAACTTTCAGGGTCCAAACCCCGCTTTTAACGCTCTGTGCCTCATTTTCAGGTCCCCAAAACTCACTTTAAAACAACCAAACACCTCTTTTAACATCAAAGACTTAGAGTTAGGACCGCAAACCTCACTTTCAGCGTCCAAACCCCTCCTTTTCAGGGACATACCCTCATTTTCATGTCCCAAGGACTTACTTTAAAGCACCCAAACCCCTCTTTTAATGCTCAAAGCCTTATAGTTAGGGCCGCAAACCACAATGCTAGGGTCCAAAGCCCTCTTTTATGCTCAAAGCTTCATTTTTAACAGCCAAAACCTCACTTTCTTTGCCCAAAACCCTCTTTTAATGCTCAGTGCCTCATTTTCAGCACCCAAAGACTCACTTTAAAACACCCAAACCCCTCTTTTAACATCAAAGTCTTAGAGTTGGGACCGCAAACCTCACTTTCAGCGTCCAAACCCCTCTTTCAAGGCTCAAAGCCTCACTTTTAGTTCCCAAACCCTCATTTTTAGCATCCAAACCCCTTACTTTTATGGAGCAAAATCTCATTTTTTAAAGTCCAAATCCCTCTTTTAAGGCTCAAAGCCTCTATTTTAGATGCCAAACCCTCACTTTCAGGGTCCAAACCCCTCCTTTTTAGGGACATACCCTCATTTTCACGTCCCAAAGACGCACTTTAAAGCACCCAAACCCCTCTTTTAATGCTCAAAGCCTTATAGTTAGGACCACAAACCTCACTGCTAGGGTCCAAACCTCTCTCTTAAAGCTCAGTGCCTCATTTTTAACAGCCAAACCCTCACTTTTAGGACCTAAAGCCCTCTTTTAACTCCCAAAGCCTCGGTTTTAACACCCAAAACCGCACTTTCAGGGTCCAAACCTCTCTTTTAACGCTCAGTGCCTCATTTTTAGGTCCCAAACCCTCACTCTTAGCACTGAACCCGGACTTTTAATTGTCAAACTCTCGTTCTAGTACAAATCATGACTTTTAAATTCCAAACCCCTCGTTTTTAAGCCTCAAAGCCTCATTTTTATCATCCAAACCTTCACTTTCAGGGTCCAAAGCCCTCTTTTAAGGCTCAAAGCCTCATTTTCAGCACACAAAGACTCACTTTAAAACACCCAAACCCCTCTTTTAACATCAAAGACTTAGAGTTGGGACCGCAAACCTCACTTTCAGCATCCAAACCCCTCTTTCTAGGCTCAAAGCCTCACTTTTAGTTCCCAAACCCTCATTTTTAGCATCCAAACCCCTTACTTTTATGGAGCAAAATCTCATTTTTTAAAGTCCAAATCCCTCTTTTAAGGCTCAAAGCCTCTATTTTAGATGCCAAACCCTCACTTTCAGGGTCCAAACCCCTCCTTTTTAGGGACATACCCTCATTTTCACGTCCCAAAGACGCACTTTAAAGCACCCAAACCCCTCTTTTAATGCTCAAAGCCTTATAGTTAGGACCACAAACCTCACTGCTAGGGTCCAAACCTTGGTTTTAAAATTCAATGCCTCATTTCTAACAGCCAAACCCTCACTTTTAGGACCTAAAGCCCTCTTTTAACACTCAAAGCCTCAGTTTTAACACTCAAAGCCAAACTTTCAGGGTCCAAACCCCGCTTTTAACGCTCAGTGCCTCATTTCCAGGTCCCCAAAACTCACTTTAAAACACCCAAACACCTCTTTTAACATCAAAGACTTAGAGTTAGGACTGCAAACCTCACTTTTAGGGTCCAAACCCCTCCTTTTCAGGGACATACCCTCATTTTCATGTCCCAAGGACTTACTTTAAAGCACCCAAACCCCTCTTTTAATGCTCAAAGCCTTATAGTTAGGGCCGCAAACCACAATGCTAGGGTCCAAAGCCCTCTTTTATGCTCAAAGCTTCATTTTTAACAGCCAAAACCTCACTTTCTTTGCCCAAACCCCTCTTTTAATGCTCAATGCCTCATTTATACCTCCCAAAGACGCACTTTAAAGCACCCAAAGCCTCTTTTAACCTCAAAGCCTTTTAGAGTAAGACTGCAAATCTCACTTTCAGGGGCCAAACCGGTTTTAACGCTCAAAGCCTCATTTTTAACAGCAAACCCTCACTTTTAGGACCTAAAGCCCTCTTTTAACTCCCAAAGCCTCGGTTTTAACACCCAAAGCCGCACTTTCAGGGTCCAAACCTCTCTTTTAACGCTCAGTGCCTCATTTTTAGGTCCCAAACCCTCACTCTTAGCACTGAACCCGGACTTGTAATTGTCAAACTCTCGTTCTAGTACAAATCATGACTTTTAGAGTCCAGCCCCTCGTTTTTAAGCCTCAAAGCCTCATTTTTATCATCCAAACCTTCACTTTCAGGGTCCAAAGCCCTCTTTTAAGGCTCAAAGCCTCATTTTCAGCACACAAAGACTCACTTTAAAACACCCAAACCCCTCTTTTAACATCAAAGTCTTAGAGTTGGGACCGCAAACCTCACTTTCAGCGTCCAAACCCCTCTTTCAAGGCTCAAAGCCTCACTTTTAGTTCCCAAACCCTCATTTTTAGCATCCAAACCCCTTACTTTTATGGAGCAAAATCTCATTTTTAAAGTCCAAATCCCTCTTTTAAGGCTCAAAGCCTCTATTTTAGATGCCAAACCCTCACTTTCAGGGTCCAAACCCCTCCTTTTTAGGGACATACCCTCATTTTCACGTCCCAAAGACGCACTTTAAAGCACCCAAACCCCTCTTTTAATGCTCAAAGCCTTATAGTTAGGACCACAAACCTCACTGCTAGGGTCCAAACCTCTCTCTTAAAGCTCAGTGCCTCATTTCTAACAGCCAAACCCTCACTTTTAGGACCTAAAGCCCTCTTTTAACACTCAAAGCCTCAGTTTTAACACTCAAAGCCAAACTTTCAGGGTCCAAACCCCACTTTTAACACTCAGTGCCTCATTTTCAGGTCCCCAAAACTCACTTTAAAACACCCAAACACCTCTTTTAGCATCAAAGACTTAGAGTTAGGACTGCAAACCTCACTTTTAGGGTCCAAACCCCTCCTTTTCAGGGACAAACCCTCTTTTTTAAATTCCAAACCCTTACTTCTATTACCCAAACCCCTCTTTTCACGCTCACTGCCTCATTTTTAGGTCCCAAACCCTCATTTTTAGCATCGAACTTGGACTTTTTATGGTCAAACCATCATTGTTTTGTTCCAAATAGTAATTTTTAGAGTCCAAACCCCTCTATTAAGCTTCAAAAACTCATTTTTATCATCCAAACCTTCACTTTCAGGGTCCAAACCCCTCTTTTAATGCTCAGTGCCTCATTTTTAGGTCAGAAACCCCCTGCTTTTAGCATCCAGGCCTTCACTTTCAGGTACCAAACCATCATTATTAATGCCCAAAGCCCTCTTTTAAGGCTCAAAGCCTCATTTTCAGCACCCAAAGACTCACTTTAAAACACCCAAACCCCTCTTTTAACATCAAAGCCTTAGAGTTAGGACTGCAAACCTCACTGCTAGGGTCCAAACCTTGGTTTTAAAATTCAATGCCTCATTTCTAACAGCCAAACCCTCACTTTTAGGACCTAAAGCCCTCTTTTAAAACTCAAAGCCTCAGTTTTAACACTCAAAGCCAAACTTTCAGGGTCCAAACCCCTCTTTTAACGCTCAGTGCCTCATTTTCAGGTCCCCAAAACTCACTTTAAAACACCCAAACACCTCTTTTAACATCAAAGACTTAGAGTTAGGACTGCAAACCTCACTTTTAGGGTCCAAACCCCTCCTTTTTAGGGACATACCCTCATTTTCATGTCCCAAGGACTTACTTTAAAGCACCCAAACCCCTCTTTTAATGGTCAAAGCCTTATAGTTAGGGCTGCAAACCACAATGCTAGGGTCCAAAGCCCTCTTTTATGCTCAAAGCTTCATTTTTAACAGCCAAAACCTCACTTTCTTTGCCCAAACCCCTCTTTTAATGCTCAGTGCCTCATTTTCAGCACCCAAAGACTCACTTTAAAACACCCAAACCCCTCTTTTAACATCAAAGTCTTAGAGTTGGGACCGCAAACCTCACTTTCAGCGTCCAAACCCCTCTTTCAAGGCTCAAAGCCTCACTTTTAGTTCCCAAACCCTCATTTTTAGCATCCAAACCCCTTACTTTTATGGAGCAAAATCTCATTTTTAACGTCCAAATCCCTCTTTTAAGGCTCAAAGCCTCTATTTTAGATGCCAAACCCTCACTTTCAGGGTCCAAACCCCTCCTTTTTAGGGACATACCCTCATTTTCACGTCCCAAAGATGCACTTTAAAGCACCCAAACCCCTCTTTTAATGCTCAAAGCCTTATAGTTAGGACCACAAACCTCACTGCTAGGGTCCAAACCTCTCTCTTAAAGCTCAGTGCCTCATTTTTAACAGCCAAACCCTCACTTTTAGGACCTAAAGCCCTCTTTTAACTCCCAAAGCCTCGGTTTTAACACCCAAAACCGCACTTTCAGGGTCCAAACCTCTCTTTTAACGCTCAGTGCCTCATTTTTAGGTCCCAAACCCTCACTCTTAGCACTGAACCCGGACTTTTAATTGTCAAACTCTCGTTCTAGTACAAATCATGACTTTTAGAGTCCAGCCCCTCGTTTTTAAGCCTCAAAGCCTCATTTTTATCATCCAAACCTTCACTTTCAGGGTCCAAAGCCCTCTTTTAAGGCTCAAAGCCTCATTTTCAGCACCCAAAGACTCACTTTAAAACACCCAAACCCCTCTTTTAACATCAAAGACTTAGAGTTGGGACCGCAAACCTCACTTTCAGCATCCAAACCCCTCTTTCAAGGCTCAAAGCCTCACTTTTAGTTCCCAAACCCTCATTTTTAGCATCCAAACCCCTTACTTTTATGGAGCAAAATCTCATTTTTTAAAGTCCAAATCCCTCTTTTAAGGCTCAAAGCCTCTATTTTAGATGCCAAACCCTCACTTTCAGGGTCCAAACCCCTCCTTTTTAGGGACATACCCTCATTTTCACGTCCCAAAGATGCACTTTAAAGCACCCAAACCCCTCTTTTAATGCTCAAAGCCTTATAGTTAGGACCACAAACCTCACTGCTAGGGTCCAAACCTCTCTCTTAAAGCTCAGTGCCTCATTTCTAACAGCCAAACCCTCACTTTTAGGACCTAAAGCCCTCTTTTAACACTCAAAGCCTCAGTTTTAACACTCAAAGCCAAACTTTCAGGGTCCAAACCCCTCTTTTAACGCTCAGTGCCTCATTTTCAGGTCCCCAAAAATCACTTTAAAACACCCAAACACCTCTTTTAACATCAAAGACTTAGAGTTAGGACTGCAAACCTCACTGCTAGGGTCCAAACCCCTCCTTTTCAGGGACATACCCTCATTTTCATGTCCCAAGGACTTACTTTAAAGCACCCAAACCCCTCTTTTAATGCTCAAAGCCTTATAGTTAGGGCCGCAAACCACAATGCTAGGGTCCAAAGCCCTCTTTTATGCTCAAAGCTTCATTTTTAACAGCCAAACCCTCACTTTCTTTGCCCAAACCCCTCTTTTAATGCTCAATGCCTCATTTATACCTCCCAAAGACGCACTTTAAAGCACCCAAAGCCTCTTTTAACCTCAAAGCCTTTTAGAGTAAGACTGCAAATCTCACTTTTAGGGGCCAAACCGGTTTTAACGCTCAAAGCCTCATTTTTAACAGCAAACCCTCACTTTTAGGACCTAAAGCCCTCTTTTAACTCCCAAAGCCTCGGTTTTAACACCCAAAGCCGCACTTTCAGGGTCCAAACCTCTCTTTTAACGCTCAGTGCCTCATTTTTAGCTCCCAAACCCTCACTCTTAGCACTGAACCCGGACTTTTAATTGTCAAACTCTCGTTCTAGTACAAATCATGACTTTTAGAGTCCAGCCCCTCGATTTTAAGCCTCAAAGCCTCATTTTTATCATCCAAACCTTCACTTTCAGGGTCCAAACCCCTCTTTTAATGCTCAGTGCCTCATTTTTAGGTCCAAACCCCCTGCTTTTAGCATCCAGGCCTTCACTTTCAGGAACCAAACCATCATTATTAATGCCCAAAGCCCTCTTTTAAGGCTCAAAGCCTCATTTTCAGCACCCAAAGACTCACTTTAAAACACCCAAACCCCTCTTTTAACATCAAAGCCTTAGAGTTAGGACTGCAAACCTCACTGCTAGGGTCCAAACCTTGGTTTTAAAATTCAATGCCTCATTTCTAACAGCCAAACCCTCACTTTTAGGACCTAAAGCCCTCTTTTAACACTCAAAGCCTCAGTTTTAACACTCAAAGACAAACTTTCAGGGTCCAAACCCCGCTTTTAACGCACAGTGCCTCATTTTCAGGTCCCCAAAACTCACTTTAAAACAACCAAACACCTCTTTTAACATCAAAGACTTAGAGTTAGGACTGCAAACCTCACTTTTAGGGTCCAAACCCCTCCTTTTCAGGGACATACCCTCATTTTCATGTCCCAAGGACTTACTTTAAAGCACCCAAACCCCTCTTTTAATGCTCAAAGCCTTATAGTTAGGGCCGCAAACCACAATGCTAGGGTCCAAAGCCCTCTTTTATGCTCAAAGCTTCATTTTTAACAGCCAAAACCTCACTTTCTTTGCCCAAAACCCTCTTTTAATGCTCAGTGCCTCATTTTCAGCACCCAAAGACTCACTTTAAAACACCCAAACCCCTCTTTTAACATCAAAGACTTAGAGTTGGGACCGCAAACCTCACTTTCAGCGTCCAAACCCCTCTTTCAAGGCTCAAAGCCTCACTTTTAGTTCCCAAACCCTCATTTTTAGCATCCAAACCCCTTACTTTTATGGAGCAAAATCTCATTTTTTAAAGTCCAAATCCCTCTTTTAAGGCTCAAAGCCTCTATTTTAGATGCCAAACCCTCACTTTCAGGGTCCAAACCCCTCCTTTTTAGGGACATACCCTCATTTTCACGTCCCAAAGACGCACTTTAAAGCACCCAAACCCCTCTTTTAATGCTCAAAGCCTTATAGTTAGGACCACAAACCTCACTGCTAGGGTCCAAACCTCTCTCTTAAAGCTCAGTGCCTCATTTTTAACAGCCAAACCCTCACTTTTAGGACCTAAAGCCCTCTTTTAACTCCCAAAGCCTCGGTTTTAACACCCAAAACCGCACTTTCAGGGTCCAAACCTCTCTTTTAATGCTCAGTGCCTCATTTTTAGGTCCCAAACCCTCACTCTTAGCACTGAACCCGGACTTTTAATTGTCAAACTCTCGTTCTAGTACAAATCATGACTTTTAAATTCCAAACCCCTCGTTTTTAAGCCTCAAAGCCTCATTTTTATCATCCAAACCTTCACTTTCAGGGTCCAAAGCCCTCTTTTAAGGCTCAAAGCCTCATTTTCAGCACACAAAGACTCACTTTAAAACACCCAAACCCCTCTTTTAACATCAAAGACTTAGAGTTGGGACCGCAAACCTCACTTTCAGCATCCAAACCCCTCTTTCTAGGCTCAAAGCCTCACTTTTAGTTCCCAAACCCTCATTTTTAGCATCCAAACCCCTTACTTTTATGGAGCAAAATCTCATTTTTTAAAGTCCAAATCCCTCTTTTAAGGCTCAAAGCCTCTATTTTAGATGCCAAACCCTCACTTTCAGGGTCCAAACCCCTCCTTTTTAGGGACATACCCTCATTTTCACGTCCCAAAGACGCACTTTAAAGCACCCAAACCCCTCTTTTAATGCTCAAAGCCTTATAGTTAGGACCACAAACCTCACTGCTAGGGTCCAAACCTTGGTTTTAAAATTCAATGCCTCATTTCTAACAGCCAAACCCTCACTTTTAGGACCTAAAGCCCTCTTTTAACACTCAAAGCCTCAGTTTTAACACTCAAAGCCAAACTTTCAGGGTCCAAACCCCTCTTTTAACGCTCTGTGCCTCATTTTCAGGTCCCCAAAACTCACTTTAAAACACCCAAACACCTCTTTTAACATCAAAGACTTAGAGTTAGGACTGCAAACCTCACTTTTAGGGTCCAAACCCCTCCTTTTCAGGGACATACCCTCATTTTCATGTCCCAAGGACTTACTTTAAAGCACCCAAACCCCTCTTTTAATGCTCAAAGCCTTATAGTTAGGGCCGCAAACCACAATGCTAGGGTCCAAAGCCCTCTTTTATGCTCAAAGCTTCATTTTTAACAGCCAAAACCTCACTTTCTTTGCCCAAACCCCTCTTTTAATGCTCAATGCCTCATTTATACCTCCCAAAGACGCACTTTAAAGCACCCAAAGCCTCTTTTAACCTCAAAGCCTTTTAGAGTAAGACTGCAAATCTCACTTTCAGGGGCCAAACCGGTTTTAACGCTCAAAGCCTCATTTTTAACAGCAAACCCTCACTTTTAGGACCTAAAGCCCTCTTTTAACTCCCAAAGCCTCGGTTTTAACACCCAAAGCCGCACTTTCAGGGTCCAAACCTCTCTTTTAACGCTCAGTGCCTCATTTTTAGGTCCCAAACCCTCACTCTTAGCACTGAACCCGGACTTGTAATTGTCAAACTCTCGTTCTAGTACAAATCATGACTTTTAGAGTCCAGCCCCTCGATTTTAAGTCTCAAAGCCTCATTTTTATCATCCAAACCTTCACTTTCAGGGTCCAAAGCCCTCTTTTAAGGCTCAAAGCCTCATTTTCAGCACCCAAAGACTCACTTTAAAACACCCAAACCCCTCTTTTAACATCAAAGTCTTAGAGTTGGGACCGCAAACCTCACTTTCAGCGTCCAAACCCCTCTTTCAAGGCTCAAAGCCTCACTTTTAGTTCCCAAACCCTCATTTTTAGCATCCAAACCCCTTACTTTTATGGAGCAAAATCTCATTTTTAAAGTCCAAATCCCTCTTTTAAGGCTCAAAGCCTCTATTTTAGATGCCAAACCCTCACTTTCAGGGTCCAAACCCCTCCTTTTTAGGGACATACCCTCATTTTCACGTCCCAAAGACGCACTTTAAAGCACCCAAACCCCTCTTTTAATGCTCAAAGCCTTATAGTTAGGACCACAAACCTCACTGCTAGGGTCCAAACCTCTCTCTTAAAGCTCAGTGCCTCATTTCTAACAGCCAAACCCTCACTTTTAGGACCTAAAGCCCTCTTTTAACACTCAAAGCCTCAGTTTTAACACTCAAAGCCAAACTTTCAGGGTCCAAACCCCACTTTTAACACTCAGTGCCTCATTTTCAGGTCCCCAAAACTCACTTTAAAACACCCAAACACCTCTTTTAACATCAAAGACTTAGAGTTAGGACTGCAAACCTCACTTTTAGGGTCCAAACCCCTCCTTTTCAGGGACAAACCCTCTTTTTTAAATTCCAAACCCTTACTTCTATTACCCAAACCCCTCTTTTCACGCTCACTGCCTCATTTTTAGGTCCCAAACCCTCATTTTTAGCATCGAACTTGGACTTTTTATGGTCAAACCATCATTGTTTTGTTCCAAATAGTAATTTTTAGAGTCCAAACCCCTCTATTAAGCTTCAAAAACTCATTTTTATCATCCAAACCTTCACTTTCAGGGTCCAAACCCCTCTTTTAACGCTCAGTGCCTCATTTTTAGGTCCCAAACCCTCACTCTTAGCACTGAACCCGGACTTTTAATTGTCAAACTCTCGTTCTAGTACAAATCATGACTTTTAGAGTCCAGCCCCTCGTTTTTAAGCCTCAAAGCCTCATTTTTATCATCCAAACCTTCACTTTCAGGGTCCAAAGCCCTCTTTTAAGGCTCAAAGCCTCATTTTCAGCACCCAAAGACTCACTTTAAAACACCCAAACCCCTCTTTTAACATCAAAGACTTAGAGTTGGGACCGCAAACCTCACTTTCAGCATCCAAACCCCTCTTTCAAGGCTCAAAGCCTCACTTTTAGTTCCCAAACCCTCATTTTTAGCATCCAAACCCCTTACTTTTATGGAGCAAAATCTCATTTTTTAAAGTCCAAATCCCTCTTTTAAGGCTCAAAGCCTCTATTTTAGATGCCAAACCCTCACTTTCAGGGTCCAAACCCCTCCTTTTTAGGGACATACCCTCATTTTCACGTCCCAAAGACGCACTTTAAAGCACCCAAACCCCTCTTTTAATGCTCAAAGCCTTATAGTTAGGACCACAAACCTCACTGCTAGGGTCCAAACCTCTCTCTTAAAGCTCAGTGCCTCATTTCTAACAGCCAAACCCTCACTTTTAGGACCTAAAGCCCTCTTTTAACACTCAAAGCCTCAGTTTTAACACTCAAAGCCAAACTTTCAGGGTCCAAACCCCTCTTTTAACGCTCAGTGCCTCATTTTCAGGTCCCCAAAACTCACTTTAAAACACCCAACACCTCTTTTAACATCAAAGACTTAGAGTTAGGACTGCAAACCTCACTTTTAGGGTCCAAACCCCTCCTTTTCAGGGACAAACCCTCTTTTTTAAATTCCAAACCCTTACTTCTATTACCCAAACCCCTCTTTTCATGCTCACTGCCTCATTTTTAGGTCCCAAACCCTCATTTTTAGCATCGAACTTGGACTTTTTATGGTCAAACCATCATTGTTTTGTTCCAAATAGTAATTTTTAGAGTCCAAACCCCTCTATTAAGCTTCAAAAACTCATTTTTATCATCCAAACCTTCACTTTCAGGGTCCAAACCCCTCTTTTAATGCTCAGTGCCTCATTTTTAGGTACAAACCCCCTGCTTTTAGCATCCAGGCCTTCACTTTCAGGAACCAAACCATCATTATTAATGCCCAAAGCCCTCTTTTAAGGCTCAAAGCCTCATTTTCAGCACCCAAAGACTTCCTTTAAAGCACCCAAACCCCTCTTTTAATGCTCAAAGCCTTATAGTTAGGACCACAAACCTCACTGCTAGGGTCCAAACCTCTCTCTTAAAGCTCAGTGCCTCATTTCTAACAGCCAAACCCTCACTTTTAGGACCTAAAGCCCTCTTTTAACACTCAAAGCCTCAGTTTTAACACTCAAAGCCAAACTTTCAGGGTCCAAACCCCTCTTTTAACGCACAGTGCCTCATTTTCAGGTCCCCAAAACTCACTTTAAAACACCCAAACACCTCTTTTAACATCAAAGACTTAGAGTTAGGACTGCAAACCTCACTTTTAGGGTCCAAACCCCTCCTTTTTAGGGACATACCCTCATTTTCATGTCCCAAGGACTTACTTTAAAGCACCCAAACCCCTCTTTTAATGCTCAAAGCCTTATAGTTAGGGCCGCAAACCACAATGCTAGGGTCCAAAGCCCTCTTTTATGCTCAAAACTTCATTTTTAACAGCCAAAACCTCACTTTCTTTGCCCAAACCCCTCTTTTAATGCTCAATGCCTCATTTATACCTCCCAAAGACGCACTTTAAAGCACCCAAAGCCTCTTTTAACCTCAAAGCCTTTTAGAGTAAGACTGCAAATCTCACTTTCAGGGGCCAAACCGGTTTTAACGCTCAAAGCCTCATTTTTAACAGCAAACCCTCACTTTTAGGACCTAAAGCCCTCTGTTAACTCCCAAAGCCTCGGTTTTAACACCCAAAGCCGCACTTTCAGGGTCCAAACCTCTCTTTTAACGCTCAGTGCCTCATTTTTAGGTCCCAAACCCTCACTCTTAGCACTGAACCCGGACTTTTAATTGTCAAACTCTCGTTGTAGTACAAATCATGACTTTTAGAGTCCAGCCCCTCGATTTTAAGTCTCAAAGCCTCATTTTTATCATCCAAACCTTCACTTTCAGGGTCCAAACCCCTCTTTTAATGCTCAGTGCCTCATTTTTAGGTCCAAACCCCCTGCTTTTAGCATCCAGGCCTTCACTTTCAGGAACCAAACCATCATTATTAATGCCCAAAGCCCTCTTTTAAGGCTCAAAGCCTCATTTTCAGCACCCAAAGACTCACTTTAAAACACCCAAACCCCTCTTTTAACATCAAAGCCTTAGAGTTAGGACTGCAAACCTCACTGCTAGGGTCCAAACCTTGGTTTTAAAATTCAATGCCTCATTTCTAACAGCCAAACCCTCACTTTTAGGACCTAAAGCCCTCTTTTAACACTCAAAGCCTCAGTTTTAACACTCAAAGACAAACTTTCAGGGTCCAAACCCCGCTTTTAACGCACAGTGCCTCATTTTCAGGTCCCCAAAACTCACTTTAAAACAACCAAACACCTCTTTTAACATCAAAGACTTAGAGTTAGGACCGCAAACCTCACTTTCAGCGTCCAAACCCCTCCTTTTCAGGGACATACCCTCATTTTCATGTCCCAAGGACTTACTTTAAAGCACCCAAACCCCTCTTTTAATGCTCAAAGCCTTATAGTTAGGGCCGCAAACCACAATGCTAGGGTCCAAAGCCCTCTTTTATGCTCAAAGCTTCATTTTTAACAGCCAAAACCTCACTTTCTTTGCCCAAACCCCTCTTT
Organism: Phalacrocorax carbo; assembly: GCF_963921805.1. NCBI lineage: Eukaryota > Metazoa > Chordata > Aves > Suliformes > Phalacrocoracidae > Phalacrocorax > Phalacrocorax carbo. Next base: position 2,697,147 of record NW_026990280.1, on the reverse strand, counting down.
TAATGCTCAGTGCCTCATTTTCAGCACCCAAAGACTCACTTTAAAACACCCAAACCCCTCTTTTAACATCAAAGACTTAGAGTTGGGACCGCAAACCTCACTTTCAGCGTCCAAACCCCTCTTTCAAGGCTCAAAGCCTCACTTTTAGTTCCCAAACCCTCATTTTTAGCATCCAAACCCCTTACTTTTATGGAGCAAAATCTCATTTTTTAAAGTCCAAATCCCTCTTTTAAGGCTCAAAGCCTCTATTTTAGATGCCAAACCCTCACTTTCAGGGTCCAAACCCCTCCTTTTTAGGGACATACCCTCATTTTCACGTCCCAAAGACGCACTTTAAAGCACCCAAACCCCTCTTTTAATGCTCAAAGCCTTATAGTTAGGACCACAAACCTCACTGCTAGGGTCCAAACCTCTCTCTTAAAGCTCAGTGCCTCATTTTTAACAGCCAAACCCTCACTTTTAGGACCTAAAGCCCTCTTTTAACTCCCAAAGCCTCGGTTTTAACACCCAAAACCGCACTTTCAGGGTCCAAACCTCTCTTTTAACGCTCAGTGCCTCATTTTTAGGTCCCAAACCCTCACTCTTAGCACTGAACCCGGACTTTTAATTGTCAAACTCTCGTTCTAGTACAAATCATGACTTTTAGAGTCCAGCCCCTCGTTTTTAAGCCTCAAAGCCTCATTTTTATCATCCAAACCTTCACTTTCAGGGTCCAAAGCCCTCTTTTAAGGCTCAAAGCCTCATTTTCAGCACACAAAGACTCACTTTAAAACACCCAAACCCCTCTTTTAACATCAAAGACTTAGAGTTGGGACCGCAAACCTCACTTTCAGCATCCAAACCCCTCTTTCTAGGCTCAAAGCCTCACTTTTAGTTCCCAAACCCTCATTTTTAGCATCCAAACCCCTTACTTTTATGGAGCAAAATCTCATTTTTTAAAGTCCAAATCCCTCTTTTAAGGCTCAAAGCCTCTATTTTAGATGCCAAACCCTCACTTTCAGGGTCCAAACCCCTCCTTTTTAGGGACATACCCTCATTTTCACGTCCCAAAGACGCACTTTAAAGCACCCAAACCCCTCTTTTAATGCTCAAAGCCTTATAGTTAGGACCACAAACCTCACTGCTAGGGTCCAAACCTTGGTTTTAAAATTCAATGCCTCATTTCTAACAGCCAAACCCTCACTTTTAGGACCTAAAGCCCTCTTTTAACACTCAAAGCCTCAGTTTTAACACTCAAAGCCAAACTTTCAGGGTCCAAACCCCGCTTTTAACGCTCAGTGCCTCATTTCCAGGTCCCCAAAACTCACTTTAAAACACCCAAACCCCTCTTTTAACATCAAAGACTTAGAATTAGGACTGCAAACCTCACTTTTAGGGTCCAAACCCCTCCTTTTCAGGGACATACCCTCATTTTCATGTCCCAAGGACTTACTTTAAAGCACCCAAACCCCTCTTTTAATGCTCAAAGCCTTATAGTTAGGGCCGCAAACCACAATGCTAGGGTCCAAAGCCCTCTTTTATGCTCAAAGCTTCATTTTTAACAGCCAAAACCTCACTTTCTTTGCCCAAACCCCTCTTTTAATGCTCAATGCCTCATTTATACCTCCCAAAGACGCACTTTAAAGCACCCAAAGCCTCTTTTAACCTCAAAGCCTTTTAGAGTAAGACTGCAAATCTCACTTTCAGGGGCCAAACCGGTTTTAACGCTCAAAGCCTCATTTTTAACAGCAAACCCTCACTTTTAGGACCTAAAGCCCTCTTTTAACTCCCAAAGCCTCGGTTTTAACACCCAAAGCCGCACTTTCAGGGTCCAAACCTCTCTTTTAACGCTCAGTGCCTCATTTTTAGGTCCCAAACCCTCACTCTTAGCACTGAACCCGGACTTGTAATTGTCAAACTCTCGTTCTAGTACAAATCATGACTTTTAGAGTCCAGCCCCTCGATTTTAAGTCTCAAAGCCTCATTTTTATCATCCAAACCTTCACTTTCAGGGTCCAAAGCCCTCTTTTAAGGCTCAAAGCCTCATTTTCAGCACACAAAGACTCACTTTAAAACACCCAAACCCCTCTTTTAACATCAAAGTCTTAGAGTTGGGACCGCAAACCTCACTTTCAGCGTCCAAACCCCTCTTTCAAGGCTCAAAGCCTCACTTTTAGTTCCCAAACCCTCATTTTTAGCATCCAAACCCCTTACTTTTATGGAGCAAAATCTCATTTTTAAAGTCCAAATCCCTCTTTTAAGGCTCAAAGCCTCTATTTTAGATGCCAAACCCTCACTTTCAGGGTCCAAACCCCTCCTTTTTAGGGACATACCCTCATTTTCACGTCCCAAAGACGCACTTTAAAGCACCCAAACCCCTCTTTTAATGCTCAAAGCCTTATAGTTAGGACCACAAACCTCACTGCTAGGGTCCAAACCTCTCTCTTAAAGCTCAGTGCCTCATTTCTAACAGCCAAACCCTCACTTTTAGGACCTAAAGCCCTCTTTTAACACTCAAAGCCTCAGTTTTAACACTCAAAGCCAAACTTTCAGGGTCCAAACCCCACTTTTAACACTCAGTGCCTCATTTTCAGGTCCCCAAAACTCACTTTAAAACACCCAAACACCTCTTTTAGCATCAAAGACTTAGAGTTAGGACTGCAAACCTCACTTTTAGGGTCCAAACCCCTCCTTTTCAGGGACAAACCCTCTTTTTTAAATTCCAAACCCTTACTTCTATTACCCAAACCCCTCTTTTCACGCTCACTGCCTCATTTTTAGGTCCCAAACCCTCATTTTTAGCATCGAACTTGGACTTTTTATGGTCAAACCATCATTGTTTTGTTCCAAATAGTAATTTTTAGAGTCCAAACCCCTCTATTAAGCTTCAAAAACTCATTTTTATCATCCAAACCTTCACTTTCAGGGTCCAAACCCCTCTTTTAATGCTCAGTGCCTCATTTTTAGGTCAGAAACCCCCTGCTTTTAGCATCCAGGCCTTCACTTTCAGGTACCAAACCATCATTATTAATGCCCAAAGCCCTCTTTTAAGGCTCAAAGCCTCATTTTCAGCACCCAAAGACTCACTTTAAAACACCCAAACCCCTCTTTTAACATCAAAGCCTTAGAGTTAGGACTGCAAACCTCACTGCTAGGGTCCAAACCTTGGTTTTAAAATTCAATGCCTCATTTCTAACAGCCAAACCCTCACTTTTAGGACCTAAAGCCCTCTTTTAAAACTCAAAGCCTCAGTTTTAACACTCAAAGCCAAACTTTCAGGGTCCAAACCCCTCTTTTAACGCTCAGTGCCTCATTTTCAGGTCCCCAAAACTCACTTTAAAACACCCAAACACCTCTTTTAACATCAAAGACTTAGAGTTAGGACTGCAAACCTCACTTTTAGGGTCCAAACCCCTCCTTTTTAGGGACATACCCTCATTTTCATGTCCCAAGGACTTACTTTAAAGCACCCAAACCCCTCTTTTAATGGTCAAAGCCTTATAGTTAGGGCTGCAAACCACAATGCTAGGGTCCAAAGCCCTCTTTTATGCTCAAAGCTTCATTTTTAACAGCCAAAACCTCACTTTCTTTGCCCAAACCCCTCTTTTAATGCTCAGTGCCTCATTTTCAGCACCCAAAGACTCACTTTAAAACACCCAAACCCCTCTTTTAACATCAAAGTCTTAGAGTTGGGACCGCAAACCTCACTTTCAGCGTCCAAACCCCTCTTTCAAGGCTCAAAGCCTCACTTTTAGTTCCCAAACCCTCATTTTTAGCATCCAAACCCCTTACTTTTATGGAGCAAAATCTCATTTTTAACGTCCAAATCCCTCTTTTAAGGCTCAAAGCCTCTATTTTAGATGCCAAACCCTCACTTTCAGGGTCCAAACCCCTCCTTTTTAGGGACATACCCTCATTTTCACGTCCCAAAGATGCACTTTAAAGCACCCAAACCCCTCTTTTAATGCTCAAAGCCTTATAGTTAGGACCACAAACCTCACTGCTAGGGTCCAAACCTCTCTCTTAAAGCTCAGTGCCTCATTTTTAACAGCCAAACCCTCACTTTTAGGACCTAAAGCCCTCTTTTAACTCCCAAAGCCTCGGTTTTAACACCCAAAACCGCACTTTCAGGGTCCAAACCTCTCTTTTAACGCTCAGTGCCTCATTTTTAGGTCCCAAACCCTCACTCTTAGCACTGAACCCGGACTTTTAATTGTCAAACTCTCGTTCTAGTACAAATCATGACTTTTAGAGTCCAGCCCCTCGTTTTTAAGCCTCAAAGCCTCATTTTTATCATCCAAACCTTCACTTTCAGGGTCCAAAGCCCTCTTTTAAGGCTCAAAGCCTCATTTTCAGCACCCAAAGACTCACTTTAAAACACCCAAACCCCTCTTTTAACATCAAAGACTTAGAGTTGGGACCGCAAACCTCACTTTCAGCATCCAAACCCCTCTTTCAAGGCTCAAAGCCTCACTTTTAGTTCCCAAACCCTCATTTTTAGCATCCAAACCCCTTACTTTTATGGAGCAAAATCTCATTTTTTAAAGTCCAAATCCCTCTTTTAAGGCTCAAAGCCTCTATTTTAGATGCCAAACCCTCACTTTCAGGGTCCAAACCCCTCCTTTTTAGGGACATACCCTCATTTTCACGTCCCAAAGACGCACTTTAAAGCACCCAAACCCCTCTTTTAATGCTCAAAGCCTTATAGTTAGGACCACAAACCTCACTGCTAGGGTCCAAACCTCTCTCTTAAAGCTCAGTGCCTCATTTCTAACAGCCAAACCCTCACTTTTAGGACCTAAAGCCCTCTTTTAACACTCAAAGCCTCAGTTTTAACACTCAAAGCCAAACTTTCAGGGTCCAAACCCCTCTTTTAACGCTCAGTGCCTCATTTTCAGGTCCCCAAAAATCACTTTAAAACACCCAAACACCTCTTTTAACATCAAAGACTTAGAGTTAGGACTGCAAACCTCACTGCTAGGGTCCAAACCCCTCCTTTTTAGGGACATACCCTCATTTTCATGTCCCAAGGACTTACTTTAAAGCACCCAAACCCCTCTTTTAATGCTCAAAGCCTTATAGTTAGGGCCGCAAACCACAATGCTAGGGTCCAAAGCCCTCTTTTATGCTCAAAGCTTCATTTTTAACAGCCAAACCCTCACTTTCTTTGCCCAAACCCCTCTTTTAATGCTCAATGCCTCATTTATACCTCCCAAAGACGCACTTTAAAGCACCCAAAGCCTCTTTTAACCTCAAAGCCTTTTAGAGTAAGACTGCAAATCTCACTTTTAGGGGCCAAACCGGTTTTAACGCTCAAAGCCTCATTTTTAACAGCAAACCCTCACTTTTAGGACCTAAAGCCCTCTTTTAACTCCCAAAGCCTCGGTTTTAACACCCAAAGCCGCACTTTCAGGGTCCAAACCTCTCTTTTAACGCTCAGTGCCTCATTTTTAGGTCCCAAACCCTCACTCTTAGCACTGAACCCGGACTTGTAATTGTCAAACTCTCGTTCTAGTACAAATCATGACTTTTAGAGTCCAGCCCCTCGTTTTTAAGCCTCAAAGCCTCATTTTTATCATCCAAACCTTCACTTTCAGGGTCCAAAGCCCTCTTTTAAGGCTCAAAGCCTCATTTTCAGCACCCAAAGACTCACTTTAAAACACCCAAACCCCTCTTTTAACATCAAAGACTTAGAGTTGGGACCGCAAACCTCACTTTCAGCGTCCAAACCCCTCTTTCAAGGCTCAAAGCCTCACTTTTAGTTCCCAAACCCTCATTTTTAGCATCCAAACCCCTTACTTTTATGGAGCAAAATCTCATTTTTAACGTCCAAATCCCTCTTTTAAGGCTCAAAGCCTCTATTTTAGATCCCAAACCCTCACTTTCAGGGTCCAAACCCCTCCTTTTTAGGGACATACCCTCATTTTCACGTCCCAAAGACGCACTTTAAAGCACCCAAACCCCTCTTTTAATGCTCAAAGCCTTATAGTTAGGACCACAAACCTCACTGCTAGGGTCCAAACCTCTCTCTTAAAGCTCAGTGCCTCATTTCTAACAGCCAAACCCTCACTTTTAGGACCTAAAGCCCTCTTTTAACACTCAAAGCCTCAGTTTTAACACTCAAAGCCAAACTTTCAGGGTCCAAACCCCACTTTTAACGCTCAGTGCCTCATTTTCAGGTCCCCAAAACTCACTTTAAAACACCCAAACCCCTCTTTTAACATCAAAGACTTAGAGTTAGGACTGCAAACCTCACTTTTAGGGTCCAAACCCCTCCTTTTCAGGGACAAACCCTCTTTTTTAAATTCCAAACCCTTACTTCTATTACCCAAACCCCTCTTTTCACGCTCACTGCCTCATTTTTAGGCCCCAAACCCTCATTTTTAGCATCGAACTTGGACTTTTTATGGTCAAACCATCATTGTTTTGTTCCAAATAGTAATTTTTAGAGTCCAAACCCCTCTATTAAGCTTCAAAAAGTCATTTTTATCATCCAAACCTTCACTTTCAGGGTCCAAACCTCTCTTTTAACGCTCAGTGCCTCATTTTTAGGTCCCAAACCCTCACTCTTAGCACTGAACCCGGACTTGTAATTGTCAAACTCTCGTTCTAGTACAAATCATGACTTTTAGAGTCCAGCCCCTCGATTTTAAGTCTCAAAGCCTCATTTTTATCATCCAAACCTTCACTTTCAGGGTCCAAAGCCCTCTTTTAAAGCTCAAAGCCTCATTTTCAGCACACAAAGACTCACTTTAAAACACCCAAACCCCTCTTTTAACATCAAAGACTTAGAGTTGGGACCGCAAACCTCACTTTCAGCGTCCAAACCCCTCTTTCAAGGCTCAAAGCCTCACTTTTAGTTCCCAAACCCTCATTTTTAGCATCCAAACCCCTTACTTTTATGGAGCAAAATCTCATTTTTAACGTCCAAATCCCTCTTTTAAGGCTCAAAGCCTCTATTTTAGATGCCAAACCCTCACTTTCAGGGTCCAAACCCCTCCTTTTTAGGGACATACCCTCATTTTCACGTCCCAAAGACGCACTTTAAAGCACCCAAACCCCTCTTTTAATGCTCAAAGCCTTATAGTTAGGACCACAAACCTCACTGCTAGGGTCCAAACCTCTCTCTTAAAGCTCAGTGCCTCATTTTTAACAGCCAAACCCTCACTTTTAGGACCTGAAGCCCTCTTTTAACACTCAAAGCCTCGGTTTTAACACCCAAAACCACACTTTCAGGGTCCAAACCCCTCTTTTAACGCTCAGTGCCTCATTTTCAGGTCCCCAAAACTCACTTTAAAACACCCAAACACCTCTTTTAACATCAAAGACTTAGAGTTAGGACTGCAAACCTCACTTTTAGGGTCCAAACCCCTCCTTTTTAGGGACATACCCTCATTTTCATGTCCCAAGGACTTACTTTAAAGCACCCAAACCCCTCTTTTAATGCTCAAAGCCTTATAGTTAGGGCCGCAAACCACAATGCTAGGGTCCAAAGCCCTCTTTTATGCTCAAAGCTTCATTTTTAACAGCCAAAACCTCACTTTCTTTGCCCAAACCCCTCTTTTAATGCTCAATGCCTCATTTATACCTCCCAAAGACGCACTTTAAAGCACCCAAACCCCTCTTTTAATGCTCAAAGCCTTTTAGAGTAAGACTGCAAATCTCACTTTTAGGGGCCAAACCGGTTTTAACGCTCAAAGCCTCATTTTTAACAGCAAACCCTCACTTTTAGGACCTAAAGCCCTCTTTTAACTCCCAAAGCCGCACTTTCAGGGTCCAAACCTCTCTTTTAACGCTCAGTGCCTCATTTCCAGGTCCCCAAAACTCACTTTAAAACACCCAAACACCTCTTTTAACATCAAAGACTTAGAGTTAGGACTGCAAACATCACTTTTAGGGTCCAAACCCCTCCTTTTCAGGGACAAACCCTCTTTTTTAAATTCCAAACCCTTACTTCCATTACCCAAACCCCTCTTTTCACGCTCACTGCCTCATTTTTAGGTCCCAAACCCTCTGCTTTTAGCATCGAACTTGGACTTTTTATGGTCAAACCATCATTGTTTTCTTCCAAATAGTAATTTTTAGAGTCCAAACCCCTCTATTAAGCTTCAAAAACTCATTTTTATCATCCAAACTTTCACTTTCAGGGTCCAAACCCCTCTTTTAATGCTCAGTGCCTCATTTTTAGGTCAGAAACCCCCTGCTTTTAGCATCCAGGCCTTCACTTTCAGGTACCAAAACATCATTATTAATGCCCAAAGCCCTCTTTTAAGGCTCAAAGCCTCATTTTTAGCACCCAAAGACTTCCTTTAAAGCACCCAAACCCCTCTTTTAACACCAAAGACTTAGAGTTGGGACCGCAAACCTCACTTTCAGGGTCCAAAGCCCTCTTTTAAGGCTCAAAGCCTCATTTTCAGCACCCAAAGACTCACTTTAAAACACCCAAACCCCTCTTTTAACATCAAAGACTTAGAGTTGGGACCGCAAACCTCACTTTCAGCGTCCAAACCCCTCTTTCAAGGCTCAAAGCCTCACTTTTAGTTCCCAAACCCTCATTTTTAGCATCCAAACCCCTTACTTTTATGGAGCAAAATCTCATTTTTTAAAGTCCAAATCCCTCTTTTAAGGCTCAAAGCCTCTATTTTAGATGCCAAACCCTCACTTTCAGGGTCCAAACCCCTCCTTTTTAGGGACATACCCTCATTTTCACGTCCCAAAGACGCATTTTAAAGCACCCAAACCCCTCTTTTAATGCTCAAAGCCTTATAGTTAGGACCACAAACCTCACTGCTAGGGTCCAAACCTCTCTCTTAAAGCTCAGTGCCTCATTTCTAACAGCCAAACCCTCACTTTTAGGACCTAAAGCCCTCTTTTAACACTCAAAGCCTCAGTTTTAACACTCAAAGACAAACTTTCAGGGTCCAAACGCCTCTTTTAACGCTCAGTGCCTCATTTTCAGGTCCCCAAAACTCACTTTAAAACACCCAAACACCTCTTTTAACATCAAAGACTTAGAGTTAGGACTGCAAACCTCACTTTTAGGGTCCAAACCCCTCCTTTTCAGGGACAAACCCTCTTTTTTAAATTCCAAACCCTTACTTCTATTACCCAACCCCCTCTTTTCACGCTCACTGCCTCATTTTTAGGTCCCAAACCCTCATTTTTAGCATCGAACTTGGACTTTTTATGGTCAAACCATCATTGTTTTGTTCCAAATAGTAATTTTTAGAGTCCAAACCCCTCTATTAAGCTTCAAAAACTCATTTTTATCATCCAAACCTTCACTTTCAGGGTCCAAACCCCTCTTTTAATGCTCAGTGCCTCATTTTTAGGTCAGAAACCCCCTGCTTTTAGCATCCAGGCCTTCACTTTCAGGTACCAAAACATCATTATTAATGCCCAAAGCCCTCTTTTAAGGCTCAAAGCCTCATTTTCAGCACCCAAAGACTCACTTTAAAACACCCAAACCCCTCTTTTAACATCAAAGCCTTAGAGTTAGGACTGCAAACCTCACTGCTAGGGTCCAAACCTTGGTTTTAAAATTCAATGCCTCATTTCTAACAGCCAAACCCTCACTTTTAGGACCTAAAGCCCTCTTTTAACACTCAAAGCCTCAGTTTTAACACTCAAAGACAAACTTTCAGGGTCCAAACCCCTCTTTTAACGCTCAGTGCCTCATTTTCAGGTCCCCAAAACTCACTTTAAAACACCCAAACACCTCTTTTAACATCAAAGACTTAGAGTTAGGACTGCAAACCTCACTTTTAGGGTCCAAACCCCTCCTTTTCAGGGACATACCCTCATTTTCATGTCCCAAGGACTTACTTTAAAGCACCCAAACCCCTCTTTTAAAGCTCAAAGCCTTATAGTTAGGGCCGCAAACCACAATGCTAGGGTCCAAAGCCCTCTTTTATGCTCAAAGCTTCATTTTTAACAGCCAAAACCTCACTTTCTTTGCCCAAACCCCTCTTTTAATGCTCAATGCCTCATTTATACCTCCCAAAGACGCACTTTAAAGCACCCAAAGCCTCTTTTAACCTCAAAGCCTTTTAGAGTAAGACTGCAAATCTCACTTTTAGGGGCCAAACCGGTTTTAACGCTCAAAGCCTCATTTTTAACAGCAAACCCTCACTTTTAGGACCTAAAGCCCTCTTTTAACTCCCAAAGCCTCGGTTTTAACACCCAAAGCCGCACTTTCAGGGTCCAAACCTCTCTTTTAACGCTCAGTGCCTCATTTTTAGGTCCCAAACCCTCACTCTTAGCACTGAACCCGGACTTGTAATTGTCAAACTCTCGTTCTAGTACAAATCATGACTTTTAGAGTCCAGCCCCTCGATTTTAAGCCTCAAAGCCTCATTTTTATCATCCAAACCTTCACTTTCAGGGTCCAAAGCCCTCTTTTAAGGCTCAAAGCCTCATTTTCAGCACCCAAAGACTCACTTTAAAACACCCAAACCCCTCTTTTAACATCAAAGACTTAGAGTTGGGACCGCAAACCTCACTTTCAGCGTCCAAACCCCTCTTTCAAGGCTCAAAGCCTCACTTTTAGTTCCCAAACCCTCATTTTTAGCATCCAAACCCCTTACTTTTATGGAGCAAAATCTCATTTTTAACGTCCAAATCCCTCTTTTAAGGCTCAAAGCCTCTATTTTAGATCCCAAACCCTCACTTTCAGGGTCCAAACCCCTCCTTTTTAGGGACATACCCTCATTTTCACGTCCCAAAGACGCATTTTAAAGCACCCAAACCCCTCTTTTAATGCTCAAAGCCTTATAGTTAGGACCACAAACCTCACTGCTAGGGTCCAAACCTCTCTCTTAAAGCTCAGTGCCTCATTTCTAACAGCCAAACCCTCACTTTTAGGACCTAAAGCCCTCTTTTAACACTCAAAGCCTCAGTTTTAACACTCAAAGACAAACTTTCAGGGTCCAAACCCCTCTTTTAACGCTCAGTGCCTCATTTTCAGGTCCCCAAAACTCACTTTAAAACACCCAAACCCCTCTTTTAACATCAAAGACTTAGAGTTAGGACTGCAAACCTCACTTTTAGGGTCCAAACCCCTCCTTTTCAGGGACAAACCCTCTTTTTTAAATTCCAAACCCTTACTTCTATTACCCAAACCCCTCTTTTCACGCTCACTGCCTCATTTTTAGGCCCCAAACCCTCATTTTTAGCATCGAACTTGGACTTTTTATGGTCAAACCATCATTGTTTTGTTCCAAATAGTAATTTTTAGAGTCCAAACCCCTCTATTAAGCTTCAAAAAGTCATTTTTATCATCCAAACCTTCACTTTCAGGGTCCAAACCTCTCTTTTAACGCTCAGTGCCTCATTTTTAGGTCCCAAACCCTCACTCTTAGCACTGAACCCGGACTTGTAATTGTCAAACTCTCGTTCTAGTACAAATCATGACTTTTAGAGTCCAGCCCCTCGATTTTAAGTCTCAAAGCCTCATTTTTATCATCCAAACCTTCACTTTCAGGGTCCAAAGCCCTCTTTTAAAGCTCAAAGCCTCATTTTCAGCACACAAAGACTCACTTTAAAACACCCAAACCCCTCTTTTAACATCAAAGACTTAGAGTTGGGACCGCAAACCTCACTTTCAGCGTCCAAACCCCTCTTTCAAGGCTCAAAGCCTCACTTTTAGTTCCCAAACCCTCATTTTTAGCATCCAAACCCCTTACTTTTATGGAGCAAAATCTCATTTTTAACGTCCAAATCCCTCTTTTAAGGCTCAAAGCCTCTATTTTAGATGCCAAACCCTCACTTTCAGGGTCCAAACCCCTCCTTTTTAGGGACATACCCTCATTTTCACGTCCCAAAGACGCACTTTAAAGCACCCAAACCCCTCTTTTAATGCTCAAAGCCTTATAGTTAGGACCACAAACCTCACTGCTAGGGTCCAAACCTCTCTCTTAAAGCTCAGTGCCTCATTTTTAACAGCCAAACCCTCACTTTTAGGACCTGAAGCCCTCTTTTAACACACAAAGCCTCGGTTTTAACACCCAAAACCACACTTTCAGGGTCCAAACCCCTCTTTTAACACTCAGTGCCTCATTTTCAGGTCCCCAAAACTCACTTTAAAACACCCAAACACCTCTTTTAACATCAAAGACTTAGAGTTAGGACTGCAAACCTCACTTTTAGGGTCCAAACCCCTCCTTTTTAGGGACATACCCTCATTTTCATGTCCCAAGGACTTACTTTAAAGCACCCAAACCCCTCTTTTAATGCTCAAAGCCTTATAGTTAGGGCCGCAAACCACAATGCTAGGGTCCAAAGCCCTCTTTTATGCTCAAAGCTTCATTTTTAACAGCCAAAACCTCACTTTCTTTGCCCAAACCCCTCTTTTAATGCTCAATGCCTCATTTATACCTCCCAAAGACGCACTTTAAAGCACCCAAACCCCTCTTTTAATGCTCAAAGCCTTTTAGAGTAAGACTGCAAATCTCACTTTTAGGGGCCAAAACGGTTTTAACGCTCAAAGCCTCTTTTTTAACAGCAAACCCTCAATTTTAGGACATAAAGCCCTCTTTTAACTCCCAAAGCCGCACTTTCAGGGTCCAAACCTTCACTTTTAATGCTCAGTGCCTCATTTCCAGGTCCCCAAAACTCACTTTAAAACACCCAAACACCTCTTTTAACATCAAAGACTTAGAGTTAGGACTGCAAACCTCACTTTTAGGGTCCAAACCCCTCCTTTTCAGGGACAAACCCTCTTTTTTAAATTCCAAACCCTTACTTCTATTACCCAAACCCCTCTTTTCACGCTCACTGCCTCATTTTTAGGTCCCAAACCCTCTGCTTTTAGCATCGAACTTGGACTTTTTATGGTCAAACCATCATTGTTTTCTTCCAAATAGTAATTTTTAGAGTCCAAACCCCTCTATTAAGCTTCAAAAAGTCATTTTTATCATCCAAACCTTCACTTTCAGGGTCCAAACCCCTCTTTTAATGCTCAGTGCCTCATTTTTAGGTCAGAACCCCTTGCTTTTAGCATCCAGGCCTTCACTTTCAGGTACCAAAACATCATTATTAATGCCCAAAGCCCTCTTTTAAGGCTCAAAGCCTCATTTTTAGCACCCAAAGACTTCCTTTAAAGCACCCAAACCCCTCTTTTAACACCAAAGACTTAGAGTTGGGACCGCAAACCTCACTTTCAGGGTCCAAAGCCCTCTTTTAAGGCTCAAAGCCTCATTTTCAGCACCCAAAGACTCACTTTAAAACACCCAAACCCCTCTTTTAACATCAAAGACTTAGAGTTGGGACCGCAAACCTCACTTTCAGCATCCAAACCCCTCTTTCAAGGCTCAAAGCCTCACTTTTAGTTCCCAAACCCTCATTTTTAGCATCCAAACCCCTTACTTTTATGGAGCAAAATCTCATTTTTTAAAGTCCAAATCCCTCTTTTAAGGCTCAAAGCCTCTATTTTAGATGCCAAACCCTCACTTTCAGGGTCCAAACCCCTCCTTTTTAGGGACATACCCTCATTTTCACGTCCCAAAGACGCACTTTAAAGCACCCAAACCCCTCTTTTAATGCTCAAAGCCTTATAGTTAGGACCACAAACCTCACTGCTAGGGTCCAAACCTCTCTCTTAAAGCTCAGTGCCTCATTTCTAACAGCCAAACCCTCACTTTTAGGACCTAAAGCCCTCTTTTAACACTCAAAGCCTCAGTTTTAACACTCAAAGCCAAACTTTCAGGGTCCAAACCCCTCTTTTAACGCTCAGTGCCTCATTTTCAGGTCCCCAAAACTCACTTTAAAACACCCAAACCCCTCTTTTAACATCAAAGACTTAGAGTTAGGACTGCAAACCTCACTTTTAGGGTCCAAACCCCTCCTTTTCAGGGACAAACCCTCTTTTTTAAATTCCAAACCCTTACTTCTATTACCCAAACCCCTCTTTTCACGCTCACTGCCTCATTTTTAGGTCCCAAACCCTCATTTTTAGCATCGAACTTGGACTTTTTATGGTCAAACCATCATTGTTTTCTTCCAAATAGTAATTTTTAGAGTCCAAACCCCTCTATTAAGCTTCAAAAACTCATTTTTATCATCCAAACCTTCACTTTCAGGGTCCAAACCCCTCTTTTAATGCTCAGTGCCTCATTTTTAGGTCCAAACCCCCTGCTTTTAGCATCCAGGCCTTCACTTTCAGGTACCAAACCATCATTATTAATGCCCAAAGCCCTCTTTTAAGGCTCAAAGCCTCATTTTCAGCACCCAAAGACTCACTTTAAAACACCCAAACCCCTCTTTTAACATCAAAGCCTTAGAGTTAGGACTGCAAACCTCACTGCTAGGGTCCAAACCTTGGTTTTAAAATTCAATGCCTCATTTCTAACAGCCAAACCCTCACTTTTAGGACCTAAAGCCCTCTTTTAACACTCAAAGCCTCAGTTTTAACACTCAAAGACAAACTTTCAGGGTCCAAACCCCTCTTTTAACGCTCAGTGCCTCATTTCCAGGTCCCCAAAACTCACTTTAAAACACCCAAACACCTCTTTTAACATCAAAGACTTAGAGTTAGGACTGCAAACCTCACTTTTAGGGTCCAAACCCCTCCTTTTCAGGGACATACCCTCATTTTCATGTCCCAAGGACTTACTTTAAAGCACCCAAACCCCTCTTTTAATGCTCAAAGCCTTATAGTTAGGGCCGCAAACCACAATGCTAGGGTCCAAAGCCCTCTTTTATGCTCAAAGCTTCATTTTTAACAGCCAAAACCTCACTTTCTTTGCCCAAACCCCTCTTTTAATGCTCAATGCCTCATTTATACCTCCCAAAGACGCACTTTAAAGCACCCAAAGCCTCTTTTAACCTCAAAGCCTTTTAGAGTAAGACTGCAAATCTCACTTTTAGGGGCCAAACCGGTTTTAACGCTCAAAGCCTCATTTTTAACAGCAAACCCTCACTTTTAGGACCTAAAGCCCTCTTTTAACTCCCAAAGCCTCGGTTTTAACACCCAAAGCCGCACTTTCAGGGTCCAAACCTCTCTTTTAACGCTCAGTGCCTCATTTTTAGGTCCCAAACCCTCACTCTTAGCACTGAACCCGGACTTTTAATTGTCAAACTCTCGTTCTAGTACAAATCATGACTTTTAGAGTCCAGCCCCTCGATTTTAAGTCTCAAAGCCTCATTTTTATCATCCAAACCTTCACTTTCAGGGTCCAAAGCCCTCTTTTAAGGCTCAAAGCCTCATTTTCAGCACCCAAAGACTCACTTTAAAACACCCAAACCCCTCTTTTAACATCAAAGACTTAGAGTTGGGACCGCAAACCTCACTTTCAGCATCCAAACCCCTCTTTCAAGGCTCAAAGCCTCACTTTTAGTTCCCAAACCCTCATTTTTAGCATCCAAACCCCTTACTTTTATGGAGCAAAATCTCATTTTTAACGTCCAAAGCCCTCTTTTAAGGCTCAAAGCCTCTATTTTAGATGCCAAACCCTCACTTTCAGGGTCCAAACCCCTCCTTTTTAGGGACATACCCTCATTTTCACGTCCCAAAGACGCACTTTAAAGCACCCAAACCCCTCTTTTAATGCTCAAAGCCTTATAGTTAGGACCACAAACCTCACTGCTAGGGTCCAAACCTCTCTCTTAAAGCTCAGTGCCTCATTTTTAACAGCCAAACCCTCACTTTTAGGACCTGAAGCCCTCTTTTAACACTCAAAGCCTCGGTTTTAACACCCAAAACCACACTTTCAGGGTCCAAACGCCTCTTTTAACGCTCAGTGCCTCATTTTCAGGTCCCCAAAACTCACTTTAAAACACCCAAACACCTCTTTTAACATCAAAGACTTAGAGTTAGGACTGCAAACCTCACTTTTAGGGTCCAAACCCCTCCTTTTTAGGGACATACCCTCATTTTCATGTCCCAAGGACTTACTTTAAAGCACCCAAACCCCTCTTTTAATGCTCAAAGCCTTATAGTTAGGGCCGCAAACCACAATGCTAGGGTCCAAAGCCCTCTTTTATGCTCAAAGCTTCATTTTTAACAGCCAAAACCTCACTTTCTTTGCCCAAACCCCTCTTTTAATGCTCAATGCCTCATTTATACCTCCCAAAGACGCACTTTAAAGCACCCAAACCCCTCTTTTAATGCTCAAAGCCTTTTAGAGTAAGACTGCAAATCTCACTTTTAGGGGCCAAAACGGTTTTAACGCTCAAAGCCTCTTTTTTAACAGCAAACCCTCAATTTTAGGACATAAAGCCCTCTTTTAACTCCCAAAGCCGCACTTTCAGGGTCCAAACCTTCACTTTTAATGCTCAGTGCCTCATTTCCAGGTCCCCAAAACTCACTTTAAAACACCCAAACACCTCTTTTAACATCAAAGACTTAGAGTTAGGACTGCAAACCTCACTTTTAGGGTCCAAACCCCTCCTTTTCAGGGACAAACCCTCTTTTTTAAATTCCAAACCCTTACTTCTATTACCCAAACCCCTCTTTTCACGCTCACTGCCTCATTTTTAGGTCCCAAACCCTCTGCTTTTAGCATCGAACTTGGACTTTTTATGGTCAAACCATCATTGTTTTCTTCCAAATAGTAATTTTTAGAGTCCAAACCCCTCTATTAAGCTTCAAAAAGTCATTTTTATCATCCAAACCTTCACTTTCAGGGTCCAAACCCCTCTTTTAATGCTCAGTGCCTCATTTTTAGGTCAGAACCCCTTGCTTTTAGCATCCAGGCCTTCACTTTCAGGTACCAAAACATCATTATTAATGCCCAAAGCCCTCTTTTAAGGCTCAAAGCCTCATTTTTAGCACCCAAAGACTTCCTTTAAAGCACCCAAACCCCTCTTTTAACACCAAAGACTTAGAGTTGGGACCGCAAACCTCACTTTCAGGGTCCAAAGCCCTCTTTTAAGGCTCAAAGCCTCATTTTCAGCACCCAAAGACTCACTTTAAAACACCCAAACCCCTCTTTTAACATCAAAGACTTAGAGTTGGGACCGCAAACCTCACTTTCAGCATCCAAACCCCTCTTTCAAGGCTCAAAGCCTCACTTTTAGTTCCCAAACCCTCATTTTTAGCATCCAAACCCCTTACTTTTATGGAGCAAAATCTCATTTTTTAAAGTCCAAATCCCTCTTTTAAGGCTCAAAGCCTCTATTTTAGATGCCAAACCCTCACTTTCAGGGTCCAAACCCCTCCTTTTTAGGGACATACCCTCATTTTCACGTCCCAAAGACGCACTTTAAAGCACCCAAACCCCTCTTTTAATGCTCAAAGCCTTATAGTTAGGACCACAAACCTCACTGCTAGGGTCCAAACCTCTCTCTTAAAGCTCAGTGCCTCATTTCTAACAGCCAAACCCTCACTTTTAGGACCTAAAGCCCTCTTTTAACACTCAAAGCCTCAGTTTTAACACTCAAAGCCAAACTTTCAGGGTCCAAACCCCTCTTTTAACGCTCAGTGCCTCATTTTCAGGTCCCCAAAACTCACTTTAAAACACCCAAACCCCTCTTTTAACATCAAAGACTTAGAGTTAGGACTGCAAACCTCACTTTTAGGGTCCAAACCCCTCCTTTTCAGGGACAAACCCTCTTTTTTAAATTCCAAACCCTTACTTCTATTACCCAAACCCCTCTTTTCACGCTCACTGCCTCATTTTTAGGTCCCAAACCCTCATTTTTAGCATCGAACTTGGACTTTTTATGGTCAAACCATCATTGTTTTCTTCCAAATAGTAATTTTTAGAGTCCAAACCCCTCTATTAAGCTTCAAAAACTCATTTTTATCATCCAAACCTTCACTTTCAGGGTCCAAACCCCTCTTTTAATGCTCAGTGCCTCATTTTTAGGTCCAAACCCCCTGCTTTTAGCATCCAGGCCTTCACTTTCAGGTACCAAACCATCATTATTAATGCCCAAAGCCCTCTTTTAAGGCTCAAAGCCTAATTTTCAGCACCCAAAGACTCACTTTAAAACACCCAAACCCCTCTTTTAACATCAAAGCCTTAGAGTTAGGACTGCAAACCTCACTGCTAGGGTCCAAACCTTGGTTTTAAAATTCAATGCCTCATTTCTAACAGCCAAACCCTCACTTTTAGGACCTAAAGCCCTCTTTTAACACTCAAAGCCTCAGTTTTAACACTCAAAGACAAACTTTCAGGGTCCAAACCCCTCTTTTAACGCTCAGTGCCTCATTTCCAGGTCCCCAAAACTCACTTTAAAACACCCAAACACCTCTTTTAACATCAAAGACTTAGAGTTAGGACTGCAAACCTCACTTTTAGGGTCCAAACCCCTCCTTTTCAGGGACATACCCTCATTTTCATGTCCCAAGGACTTACTTTAAAGCACCCAAACCCCTCTTTTAATGCTCAAAGCCTTATAGTTAGGGCCGCAAACCACAATGCTAGGGTCCAAAGCCCTCTTTTATGCTCAAAGCTTCATTTTTAACAGCCAAAACCTCACTTTCTTTGCCCAAACCCCTCTTTTAATGCTCAATGCCTCATTTATACCTCCCAAAGACGCACTTTAAAGCACCCAAAGCCTCTTTTAACCTCAAAGCCTTTTAGAGTAAGACTGCAAATCTCACTTTTAGGGGCCAAACCGGTTTTAACGCTCAAAGCCTCATTTTTAACAGCAAACCCTCACTTTTAGGACCTAAAGCCCTCTTTTAACTCCCAAAGCCTCGGTTTTAACACCCAAAGCCGCACTTTCAGGGTCCAAACCTCTCTTTTAACGCTCAGTGCCTCATTTTTAGGTCCCAAACCCTCACTCTTAGCACTGAACCCGGACTTTTAATTGTCAAACTCTCGTTCTAGTACAAATCATGACTTTTAGAGTCCAGCCCCTCGATTTTAAGTCTCAAAGCCTCATTTTTATCATCCAAACCTTCACTTTCAGGGTCCAAAGCCCTCTTTTAAGGCTCAAAGCCTCATTTTCAGCACCCAAAGACTCACTTTAAAACACCCAAACCCCTCTTTTAACATCAAAGACTTAGAGTTGGGACCGCAAACCTCACTTTCAGCATCCAAACCCCTCTTTCAAGGCTCAAAGCCTCACTTTTAGTTCCCAAACCCTCATTTTTAGCATCCAAACCCCTTACTTTTATGGAGCAAAATCTCATTTTTAACGTCCAAAGCCCTCTTTTAAGGCTCAAAGCCTCTATTTTAGATGCCAAACCCTCACTTTCAGGGTCCAAACCCCTCCTTTTTAGGGACATACCCTCATTTTCACGTCCCAAAGACGCACTTTAAAGCACCCAAACCCCTCTTTTAATGCTCAAAGCCTTATAGTTAGGACCACAAACCTCACTGCTAGGGTCCAAACCTCTCTCTTAAAGCTCAGTGCCTCATTTTTAACAGCCAAACCCTCACTTTTAGGACCTGAAGCCCTCTTTTAACACTCAAAGCCTCGGTTTTAACACCCAAAACCACACTTTCAGGGTCCAAACGCCTCTTTTAACGCTCAGTGCCTCATTTTCAGGTCCCCAAAACTCACTTTAAAACACCCAAACACCTCTTTTAACATCAAAGACTTAGAGTTAGGACTGCAAACCTCACTTTTAGGGTCCAAACCCCTCCTTTTTAGGGACATACCCTCATTTTCATGTCCCAAGGACTTACTTTAAAGCACCCAAACCCCTCTTTTAATGCTCAAAGCCTTATAGTTAGGGCCGCAAACCACAATGCTAGGGTCCAAAGCCCTCTTTTATGCTCAAAGCTTCATTTTTAACAGCCAAAACCTCACTTTCTTTGCCCAAACCCCTCTTTTAATGCTCAATGCCTCATTTATACCTCCCAAAGACGCACTTTAAAGCACCCAAACCCCTCTTTTAATGCTCAAAGCCTTTTAGAGTAAGACTGCAAATCTCACTTTTAGGGGCCAAAACGGTTTTAACGCTCAAAGCCTCTTTTTTAACAGCAAACCCTCAATTTTAGGACATAAAGCCCTCTTTTAACTCCCAAAGCCGCACTTTCAGGGTCCAAACCTTCACTTTTAATGCTCAGTGCCTCATTTCCAGGTCCCCAAAACTCACTTTAAAACACCCAAACACCTCTTTTAACATCAAAGACTTAGAGTTAGGACTGCAAACCTCACTTTTAGGGTCCAAACCCCTCCTTTTCAGGGACAAACCCTCTTTTTTAAATTCCAAACCCTTACTTCTATTACCCAAACCCCTCTTTTCACGCTCACTGCCTCATTTTTAGGTCCCAAACCCTCTGCTTTTAGCATCGAACTTGGACTTTTTATGGTCAAACCATCATTGTTTTCTTCCAAATAGTAATTTTTAGAGTCCAAACCCCTCTATTAAGCTTCAAAAAGTCATTTTTATCATCCAAACCTTCACTTTCAGGGTCCAAACCCCTCTTTTAATGCTCAGTGCCTCATTTTTAGGTCAGAACCCCTTGCTTTTAGCATCCAGGCCTTCACTTTCAGGTACCAAAACATCATTATTAATGCCCAAAGCCCTCTTTTAAGGCTCAAAGCCTCATTTTTAGCACCCAAAGACTTCCTTTAAAGCACCCAAACCCCTCTTTTAACACCAAAGACTTAGAGTTGGGACCGCAAACCTCACTTTCAGGGTCCAAAGCCCTCTTTTAAGGCTCAAAGCCTCATTTTCAGCACCCAAAGACTCACTTTAAAACACCCAAACCCCTCTTTTAACATCAAAGACTTTTAACATCAAAGAGTTGGGACCGCAAACCTCACTTTCAGCATCCAAACCCCTCTTTCAAGGCTCAAAGCCTCACTTTTAGTTCCCAAACCCTCATTTTTAGCATCCAAACCCCTTACTTTTATGGAGCAAAATCTCATTTTTTAAAGTCCAAATCCCTCTTTTAAGGCTCAAAGCCTCTATTTTAGATGCCAAACCCTCACTTTCAGGGTCCAAACCCCTCCTTTTTAGGGACATACCCTCATTTTCACGTCCCAAAGACGCACTTTAAAGCACCCAAACCCCTCTTTTAATGCTCAAAGCCTTATAGTTAGGACCACAAACCTCACTGCTAGGGTCCAAACCTCTCTCTTAAAGCTCAGTGCCTCATTTCTAACAGCCAAACCCTCACTTTTAGGACCTAAAGCCCTCTTTTAACACTCAAAGCCTCAGTTTTAACACTCAAAGCCAAACTTTCAGGGTCCAAACCCCTCTTTTAACGCTCAGTGCCTCATTTTCAGGTCCCCAAAACTCACTTTAAAACACCCAAACACCTCTTTTAACATCAAAGACTTAGAGTTAGGACTGCAAACCTCACTGCTAGGGTCCAAACCCCTCCTTTTCAGGGACAAACCCTCTTTTTTAAATTCCAAACCCTTACTTCTATTACCCAAACCCCTCTTTTCACGCTCACTGCCTCATTTTTAGGTCCCAAACCCTCATTTTTAGCATCGAACTTGGACTTTTTATGGTCAAACCATCATTGTTTTGTTCCAAATAGTAATTTTTAGAGTCCAAACCCCTCTATTAAGCTTCAAAAAGTAATTTTTATCATCCAAACCTTCACTTTCAGGGTCCAAACCCCTCTTTTAATGCTCAGTGCCTCATTTTTAGGTCCAAACCCCCTGCTTTTAGCATCCAGACCTTCACTTTCAGGTACCAAACAATCATTATTAATGCCCAAAGCCCTCTTTTAAGGCTCAAAGCCTAATTTTCAGCACCCAAAGACTCACTTTAAAACACCCAAACCCCTCTTTTAACATCAAAGCCTTAGAGTTAGGACTGCAAACCTCACTGCTAGGGTCCAAACCTTGGTTTTAAAATTCAATGCCTCATTTCTAACAGCCAAACCCTCACTTTTAGGACCTAAAGCCCTCTTTTAACACTCAAAGCCTCAGTTTTAACACTCAAAGACAAACTTTCAGGGTCCAAACCCCTCTTTTAACGCTCAGTGCCTCATTTCCAGGTCCCCAAAACTCACTTTAAAACACCCAAACACCTCTTTTAACATCAAAGACTTAGAGTTAGGACTGCAAACCTCACTTTTAGGGTCCAAACCCCTCCTTTTTAGGGACATACCCTCATTTTCATGTCCCAAGGACTTACTTTAAAGCACCCAAACCCCTCTTTTAATGCTCAAAGCCTTATAGTTAGGGCCGCAAACCACAATGCTAGGGTCCAAAGCCCTCTTTTATGCTCAAAGCTTCATTTTTAACAGCCAAAACCTCACTTTCTTTGCCCAAACCCCTCTTTTAATGCTCAATGCCTCATTTATACCTCCCAAAGACGCACTTTAAAGCACCCAAAGCCTCTTTTAACCTCAAAGCCTTTTAGAGTAAGACTGCAAATCTCACTTTTAGGGGCCAAACCGGTTTTAACGCTCAAAGCTTCATTTTTAACAGCAAACCCTCACTTTTAGGACCTAAAGCCCTCTTTTAACTCCCAAAGCCTCGGTTTTAACACCCAAAGCCGCACTTTCAGGGTCCAAACCTCTCTTTTAACGCTCAGTGCCTCATTTTTAGGTCCCAAACCCTCACTCTTAGCACTGAACCCGGACTTTTAATTGTCAAACTCTCGTTCTAGTACAAATCATGACTTTTAGAGTCCAGCCCCTCGATTTTAAGTCTCAAAGCCTCATTTTTATCATCCAAACCTTCACTTTCAGGGTCCAAAGCCCTCTTTTAAAGCTCAAAGCCTCATTTTCAGCACACAAAGACTCACTTTAAAACACCCAAACCCCTCTTTTAACATCAAAGACTTAGAGTTGGGACCGCAAACCTCACTTTCAGCGTCCAAACCCCTCTTTCAAGGCTCAAAGCCTCACTTTTAGTTCCCAAACCCTCATTTTTAGCATCCAAACCCCTTACTTTTATGGAGCAAAATCTCATTTTTAACGTCCAAAGCCCTCTTTTAAGGCTCAAAGCCTCTATTTTAGATGCCAAACCCTCACTTTCAGGGTCCAAACCCCTCCTTTTTAGGGACATACCCTCATTTTCACGTCCCAAAGACGCACTTTAAAGCACCCAAACCCCTCTTTTAATGCTCAAAGCCTTATAGTTAGGACCACAAACCTCACTGCTAGGGTCCAAACCTCTCTCTTAAAGCTCAGTGCCTCATTTTTAACAGCCAAACCCTCACTTTTAGGACCTGAAGCCCTCTTTTAACACTCAAAGCCTCGGTTTTAACACCCAAAACCACACTTTCAGGGTCCAAACCCCTCTTTTAACGCTCAGTGCCTCATTTTCAGGTCCCCAAAACTCACTTTAAAACACCCAAACACCTCTTTTAACATCAAAGACTTAGAGTTAGGACTGCAAACCTCACTTTTAGGGTCCAAACCCCTCCTTTTTAGGGACATACCCTCATTTTCATGTCCCAAGGACTTACTTTAAAGCACCCAAACCCCTCTTTTAATGCTCAAAGCCTTATAGTTAGGGCCGCAAACCACAATGCTAGGGTCCAAAGCCCTCTTTTATGCTCAAAGCTTCATTTTTAACAGCCAAAACCTCACTTTCTTTGCCCAAACCCCTCTTTTAATGCTCAATGCCTCATTTATACCTCCCAAAGACGCACTTTAAAGCACCCAAACCCCTCTTTTAATGCTCAAAGCCTTTTAGAGTAAGACTGCAAATCTCACTTTTAGGGGCCAAAACGGTTTTAACGCTCAAAGCCTCTTTTTTAACAGCAAACCCTCAATTTTAGGACATAAAGCCCTCTTTTAACTCCCAAAGCCGCACTTTCAGGGTCCAAACCTTCACTTTTAATGCTCAGTGCCTCATTTCCAGGTCCCCAAAACTCACTTTAAAACACCCAAACACCTCTTTTAACATCAAAGACTTAGAGTTAGGACTGCAAACCTCACTTTTAGGGTCCAAACCCCTCCTTTTCAGGGACAAACCCTCTTTTTTAAATTCCAAACCCTTACTTCTATTACCCAAACCCCTCTTTTCACGCTCACTGCCTCATTTTTAGGTCCCAAACCCTCTGCTTTTAGCATCGAACTTGGACTTTTTATGGTCAAACCATCATTGTTTTGTTCCAAATAGTAATTTTTAGAGTCCAAACCCCTCTATTAAGCTTCAAAAAGTCATTTTTATCATCCAAACCTTCACTTTCAGGGTCCAAACCCCTCTTTTAAGGCTCAGTGCCTCATTTTTAGGTCAGAACCCCTTGCTTTTAGCATCCAGGCCTTCACTTTCAGGTACCAAAACATCATTATTAATGCCCAAAGCCCTCTTTTAAGGCTCAAAGCCTCATTTTTAGCACCCAAAGACTTCCTTTAAAGCACCCAAACCCCTCTTTTAACACCAAAGACTTAGAGTTGGGACCGCAAACCTCACTTTCAGGGTCCAAAGCCCTCTTTTAAGGCTCAAAGCCTCATTTTCAGCACCCAAAGACTCACTTTAAAACACCCAAACCCCTCTTTTAACATCAAAGACTTAGAGTTGGGACCGCAAACCTCACTTTCAGCATCCAAACCCCTCTTTCAAGGCTCAAAGCCTCACTTTTAGTTCCCAAACCCTCATTTTTAGCATCCAAACCCCTTACTTTTATGGAGCAAAATCTCATTTTTTAAAGTCCAAATCCCTCTTTTAAGGCTCAAAGCCTCTATTTTAGATGCCAAACCCTCACTTTCAGGGTCCAAACCCCTCCTTTTTAGGGACATACCCTCATTTTCACGTCCCAAAGACGCACTTTAAAGCACCCAAACCCCTCTTTTAATGCTCAAAGCCTTATAGTTAGGACCACAAACCTCACTGCTAGGGTCCAAACCTCTCTCTTAAAGCTCAGTGCCTCATTTCTAACAGCCAAACCCTCACTTTTAGGACCTAAAGCCCTCTTTTAACACTCAAAGCCTCAGTTTTAACACTCAAAGCCAAACTTTCAGGGTCCAAACCCCTCTTTTAACGCTCAGTGCCTCATTTTCAGGTCCCCAAAACTCACTTTAAAACACCCAAACACCTCTTTTAACATCAAAGACTTAGAGTTAGGACTGCAAACCTCACTGCTAGGGTCCAAACCCCTCCTTTTCAGGGACAAACCCTCTTTTTTAAATTCCAAACCCTTACTTCTATTACCCAAACCCCTCTTTTCACGCTCACTGCCTCATTTTTAGGTCCCAAACCCTCATTTTTAGCATCGAACTTGGACTTTTTATGGTCAAACCATCATTGTTTTGTTCCAAATAGTAATTTTTAGAGTCCAAACCCCTCTATTAAGCTTCAAAAAGTAATTTTTATCATCCAAACCTTCACTTTCAGGGTCCAAACCCCTCTTTTAATGCTCAGTGCCTCATTTTTAGGTCCAAACCCCCTGCTTTTAGCATCCAGACCTTCACTTTCAGGTACCAAACAATCATTATTAATGCCCAAAGCCCTCTTTTAAGGCTCAAAGCCTAATTTTCAGCACCCAAAGACTCACTTTAAAACACCCAAACCCCTCTTTTAACATCAAAGCCTTAGAGTTAGGACTGCAAACCTCACTGCTAGGGTCCAAACCTTGGTTTTAAAATTCAATGCCTCATTTCTAACAGCCAAACCCTCACTTTTAGGACCTAAAGCCCTCTTTTAACACTCAAAGCCTCAGTTTTAACACTCAAAGACAAACTTTCAGGGTCCAAACCCCTCTTTTAACGCTCAGTGCCTCATTTCCAGGTCCCCAAAACTCACTTTAAAACACCCAAACACCTCTTTTAACATCAAAGACTTAGAGTTAGGACTGCAAACCTCACTTTTAGGGTCCAAACCCCTCCTTTTTAGGGACATACCCTCATTTTCATGTCCCAAGGACTTACTTTAAAGCACCCAAACCCCTCTTTTAATGCTCAAAGCCTTATAGTTAGGGCCGCAAACCACAATGCTAGGGTCCAAAGCCCTCTTTTATGCTCAAAGCTTCATTTTTAACAGCCAAAACCTCACTTTCTTTGCCCAAACCCCTCTTTTAATGCTCAATGCCTCATTTATACCTCCCAAAGACGCACTTTAAAGCACCCAAAGCCTCTTTTAACCTCAAAGCCTTTTAGAGTAAGACTGCAAATCTCACTTTTAGGGGCCAAACCGGTTTTAACGCTCAAAGCCTCATTTTTAACAGCAAACCCTCACTTTTAGGACCTAAAGCCCTCTTTTAACTCCCAAAGCCTCGGTTTTAACACCCAAAGCCGCACTTTCAGGGTCCAAACCTCTCTTTTAATGCTCAGTGCCTCATTTTTAGGTCCCAAACCCTCACTCTTAGCACTGAACCCGGACTTGTAATTGTCAAACTCTCGTTCTAGTACAAATCATGACTTTTAGAGTCCAGCCCCTCGATTTTAAGCCTCAAAGCCTCATTTTTATCATCCAAACCTACACTTTCAGGGTCCAAAGCCCTCTTTTAAGGCTCAAAGCCTCATTTTCAGCACCCAAAGCCTCACTTTAAAACACCCAAACCCCTCTTTTAACATCAAAGACTTAGAGTTGGGACCGCAAACCTCACTTTCAGCGTCCAAACCCCTCTTTCAAGGCTCAAAGCCTCACTTTTAGTTCCCAAACCCTCATTTTTAGCATCCAAACCCCTTACTTTTATGGAGCAAAATCTCATTTTTAACGTCCAAAGCCCTCTTTTAAGGCTCAAAGCCTCTATTTTAGATGCCAAACCCTCACTTTCAGGGTCCAAACCCCTCCTTTTTAGGGACATACCCTCATTTTCACGTCCCAAAGACGCACTTTAAAGCACCCAAACCCCTCTTTTAATGCTCAAAGCCTTATAGTTAGGACCACAAACCTCACTGCTAGGGTCCAAACCTCTCTCTTAAAGCTCAGTGCCTCATTTCTTACAGCCAAACCCTCACTTTTAGGACCTAAAGCCCTCTTTTAACACTCAAAGCCTCGGTTTTAACACCCAAAACCACACTTTCAGGGTCCAAACGCCTCTTTTAATGCTCAGTGCCTCATTTCCAGGTCCCCAAAAATCACTTTAAAACACCCAAACACCTCTTTTAACATCAAAGACTTAGAGTTAGGACTGCAAACCTCACTGCTAGGGTCCAAACCCCTCCTTTTTAGGGACATACCCTCATTTTCATGTCCCAAGGACTTACTTTAAAGCACCCAAACCCCTCTTTTAATGCTCAAAGCCTTATAGTTAGGGCCGCAAACCACAATGCTAGGGTCCAAAGCCCTCTTTTATGCTCAAAGCTTCATTTTTAACAGCCAAAACCTCACTTTCTTTGCCCAAACCCCTCTTTTAATGCTCAATGCCTCATTTATACCTCCCAAAGACGCACTTTAAAGCACCCAAAGCCTCTTTTAACCTCAAAGCCTTTTAGAGTAAGACTGCAAATCTCACTTTTAGGGGCCAAACCGGTTTTAACGCTCAAAGCCTCATTTTTAACAGCAAACCCTCACTTTTAGGAACTAAAGCCCTCTTTTAACTCCCAAAGCCTCGGTTTTAACACCCAAAGCCGCACTTTCAGGGTCCAAACCTCTCTTTTAACGCTCAGTGCCTCATTTTTAGGTCCCAAACCCTCACTCTTAGCACTGAACCCGGACTTTTAATTGTCAAACTCTCGTTCTAGTACAAATCATGACTTTTAGAGTCCAGCCCCTCGTTTTTAAGCCTCAAAGCCTCATTTTTATCATCCAAACCTTCACTTTCAGGGTCCAAAGCCCTCTTTTAAGGCTCAAAGCCTCATTTTGAGCACCCAAAGAGTTCCTTTAAAGCACCCAAACCCCTATTTTAATGCTCAAAGCCTTATAGTTAGGACCACAAACCTCACTGCTAGGGTCCAAACCTCTCTCTTAAAGCTCAGTGCCTCATTTCTAACAGCCAAACCCTCACTTTTAGGACCTAAAGCCCTCTTTTAACACTCAAAGCCTCGGTTTTAACACCCAAAGCCGCACTTTCAGGGTCCAAACCCCTCTTTTAATGCTCAGTGCCTCATTTTTAGGTCCCAAACCCTCACTCTTAGCACTGAACCCGGACTTGTAATTGTCAAACTCTCGTTCTAGTACAAATCATGACTTTTAGAGTCCAGCCCCTCGATTTTAAGCCTCAAAGCCTCATTTTTATCATCCAAACCTACACTTTCAGGGTCCAAAGCCCTCTTTTAAGGCTCAAAGCCTCATTTTCAGCACCCAAAGACTCACTTTAAAACACCCAAACCCCTCTTTTAACATCAAAGACTTAGAGTTGGGACCGCAAACCTCACTTTCAGCGTCCAAACCCCTCTTTCAAGGCTCAAAGCCTCACTTTTAGTTCCCAAACCCTCATTTTTAGCATCCAAACCCCTTACTTTTATGGAGCAAAATCTCATTTTTAACGTCCAAATCCCTCTTTTAAGGCTCAAAGCCTCTATTTTAGATCCCAAACCCTCACTTTCAGGGTCCAAACCCCTCCTTTTTAGGGACATACCCTCATTTTCACGTCCCAAAGACGCACTTTAAAGCACCCAAACCCCTCTTTTAATGCTCAAAGCCTTATAGTTAGGACCACAAACCTCACTGCTAGGGTCCAAACCTCTCTCTTAAAGCTCAGTGCCTCATTTCTTACAGCCAAACCCTCACTTTTAGGACCTAAAGCCCTCTTTTAACACTCAAAGCCTCGGTTTTAACACCCAAAACCACACTTTCAGGGTCCAAACGCCTCTTTTAATGCTCAGTGCCTCATTTCCAGGTCCCCAAAACTCACTTTAAAACACCCAAACACCTCTTTTAACATCAAAGACTTAGAGTTAGGACTGCAAACCTCACTGCTAGGGTCCAAACCCCTCCTTTTTAGGGACATACCCTCATTTTCATGTCCCAAGGACTTACTTTAAAGCACCCAAACCCCTCTTTTAATGCTCAAAGCCTTATAGTTAGGGCCGCAAACCACAATGCTAGGGTCCAAAGCCCTCTTTTATGCTCAAAGCTTCATTTTTAACAGCCAAAACCTCACTTTCTTTGCCCAAACCCCTCTTTTAATGCTCAATGCCTCATTTATACCTCCCAAAGACGCACTTTAAAGCACCCAAAGCCTCTTTTAACCTCAAAGCCTTTTAGAGTAAGACTGCAAATCTCACTTTTAGGGGCCAAACCGGTTTTAACGCTCAAAGCCTCATTTTTAACAGCAAACCCTCACTTTTAGGAACTAAAGCCCTCTTTTAACTCCCAAAGCCTCGGTTTTAACACCCAAAGCCGCACTTTCAGGGTCCAAACCTCTCTTTTAACGCTCAGTGCCTCATTTTTAGGTCCCAAACCCTCACTCTTAGCACTGAACCCGGACTTTTAATTGTCAAACTCTCGTTCTAGTACAAATCATGACTTTTAGAGTCCAGCCCCTCGTTTTTAAGCCTCAAAGCCTCATTTTTATCATCCAAACCTTCACTTTCAGGGTCCAAAGCCCTCTTTTAAGGCTCAAAGCCTCATTTTGAGCACCCAAAGAGTTCCTTTAAAGCACCCAAACCCCTATTTTAATGCTCAAAGCCTTATAGTTAGGACCACAAACCTCACTGCTAGGGTCCAAACCTCTCTCTTAAAGCTCAGTGCCTCATTTCTAACAGCCAAACCCTCACTTTTAGGACCTAAAGCCCTCTTTTAACACTCAAAGCCTCGGTTTTAACACCCAAAGCCGCACTTTCAGGGTCCAAACCCCTCTTTTAATGCTCAGTGCCTCATTTTTAGGTCCCAAACCCTCACTCTTAGCACTGAACCCGGACTTGTAATTGTCAAACTCTCGTTCTAGTACAAATCATGACTTTTAGAGTCCAGCCCCTCGATTTTAAGCCTCAAAGCCTCATTTTTATCATCCAAACCTACACTTTCAGGGTCCAAAGCCCTCTTTTAAGGCTCAAAGCCTCATTTTCAGCACCCAAAGACTCACTTTAAAACACCCAAACCCCTCTTTTAACATCAAAGACTTAGAGTTGGGACCGCAAACCTCACTTTCAGCGTCCAAACCCCTCTTTCAAGGCTCAAAGCCTCACTTTTAGTTCCCAAACCCTCATTTTTAGCATCCAAACCCCTTACTTTTATGGAGCAAAATCTCATTTTTAACGTCCAAATCCCTCTTTTAAGGCTCAAAGCCTCTATTTTAGATCCCAAACCCTCACTTTCAGGGTCCAAACCCCTCCTTTTTAGGGACATACCCTCATTTTCACGTCCCAAAGACGCACTTTAAAGCACCCAAACCCCTCTTTTAATGCTCAAAGCCTTATAGTTAGGACCACAAACCTCACTGCTAGGGTCCAAACCTCTCTCTTAAAGCTCAGTGCCTCATTTCTAACAGCCAAACCCTCACTTTTAGGACCTAAAGCCCTCTTTTAACACTCAAAGCCTCAGTTTTAACACCCAAAGCCAAACTTTCAGGGTCCAAATGCCTCTTTTAATGCTCAGTGCCTCATTTCCAGGTCCCCAAAACTCACTTTAAAACACCCAAACACCTCTTTTAACATCAAAGACTTAGAGTTAGGACTGCAAACCTCACTGCTAGGGTCCAAACCCCTCCTTTTTAGGGACATACCCTCATTTTCATGTCCCAAGGACTTACTTTAAAGCACCCAAACCCCTCTTTTAATGCTCAAAGCCTTATAGTTAGGGCCGGAAACCACAATGCTAGGGTCCAAAGCCCTCTTTTATGCTCAAAGCTTCATTTTTAACAGCCAAAACCTCACTTTCTTTGCCCAAACCCCTCTTTTAATGCTCAATGCCTCATTTATACCTCCCAAAGACGCACTTTAAAGCACCCAAAGCCTCTTTTAACCTCAAAGCCTTTTAGAGTAAGACTGCAAATCTCACTTTTAGGGGCCAAACCGGTTTTAACGCTCAAAGCCTCATTTTTAACAGCAAACCCTCACTTTTAGGACCTAAAGCCCTCTTTTAACTCCCAAAGCCTCGGTTTTAACACCCAAAGCCGCACTTTCAGGGTCCAAACCTCTCTTTTAACGCTCAGTGCCTCATTTTTAGGTCCCAAACCCTCACTCTTAGCACTGAACCCGGACTTGTAATTGTCAAACTCTCGTTCTAGTACAAATCATGACTTTTAGAGTCCAGCCCCTTGTTTTTAAGCCTCAAAGCCTCATTTTTATCATCCAAACCTTCACTTTCAGGGTCCAAACCCCTCTTTTAAGGCTCAGTGCCTCATTTTTAGGTCCAAACCCCCTGCTTTTAGCATCCAGGCCTTCACTTTCAGGAACCAAACCATCATTATTAATGCCCAAAGCCCTCTTTTAAGGCTCAAAGCATCATTTTCAGCACCCAAAGACTCACTTTAAAACACCCAAACCCCTCTTTTAACATCAAAGACTTAGAGTTGGGACCGCAAACCTCACTTTCAGCGTCCAAACCCCTCTTTCAAGGCTCAAAGCCTCACTTTTAGTTCCCAAACCCTCATTTTTAGCATCCAAACCCCTTACTTTTATGGAGCAAAATCTCATTTTTAACGTCCAAAGCCCTCTTTTAAGGCTCAAAGCCTCTATTTTAGATGCCAAACCCTCACTTTCAGGGTCCAAACCCCTCCTTTTTAGGGACATACCCTCATTTTCACGTCCCAAAGACGCACTTTAAAGCACCCAAACCCCTCTTTTAATGCTCAAAGCCTTATAGTCAGGACCACAAACCTCACTGCTAGGGTCCAAACCTCTCTCTTAAAGCTCAGTGCCTCATTTCTAACAGCCAAACCCTCACTTTTAGGACCTAA
Source organism: Phalacrocorax carbo (assembly GCF_963921805.1). Taxonomy (NCBI): domain Eukaryota; kingdom Metazoa; phylum Chordata; class Aves; order Suliformes; family Phalacrocoracidae; genus Phalacrocorax; species Phalacrocorax carbo. The sequence continues at coordinate 2,665,625 of NW_026990280.1, read as the reverse complement.
AGCCCTCTTTTAACACTCAAAGCCTCAGTTTTAACACTCAAAGCCAAACTTTCAGGGTCCAAACCCCACTTTTAATGCTCAGTGCCTCATTTTCAGGTCCCCAAAACTCACTTTAAAACACCCAAACACCTCTTTTAACATCAAAGACTTACAGTTAGGACTGCAAACCTCGCTTTTAGGGTCCAAACCCCTCCTTTTTAGGGACATACCCTCATTTTCATGTCCCAAGGACTTACTTTAAAGCACCCAAACCCCTCTTTTAATGCTCAAAGCCTTATAGTTAGGGCCGCAAACCACAATGCTAGGGTCCAAAGCCCTCTTTTATGCTCAAAGCTTCATTTTTAACAGCCAAAACCTCACTTTCTTTGCCCAAACCCCTCTTTTAATGCTCAATGCCTCATTTATACCTCCCAAAGACGCACTTTAAAGCACCCAAAGCCTCTTTTAACCTCAAAGCCTTTTAGAGTAAGACTGCAAATCTCACTTTTAGGGGCCAAACCGGTTTTAACGCTCAAAGCCTCATTTTTAACAGCAAACCCTCACTTTTAGGACCTAAAGCCCTCTTTTAACTCCCAAAGCCTCGGTTTTAACACCCAAAGCCGCACTTTCAGGGTCCAAACCTCTCTTTTAACGCTCAGTGCCTCATTTTTAGGTCCCAAACCCTCACTCTTAGCACTGAACCCGGACTTTTAATTGTCAAACTCTCGTTCTAGTACAAATCATGACTTTTAGAGTCCAGCCCCTCGATTTTAAGTCTCAAAGCCTCATTTTTATCATCCAAACCTACACTTTCAGGGTCCAAAGCCCTCTTTTAAGGCTCAAAGCCTCATTTTCAGCACCCAAAGACTCACTTTAAAACACCCAAACCCCTCTTTTAACATCAAAGACTTAGAGTTGGGACCGCAAACCTCACTTTCAGCATCCAAACCCCTCTTTCAAGGCTCAAAGCCTCACTTTTAGTTCCCAAACCCTCATTTTTAGCATCCAAACCCCTTACTTTTATGGAGCAAAATCTCATTTTTAACGTCCAAATCCCTCTTTTAAGGCTCAAAGCCTCTATTTTAGATGCCAAACCCTCACTTTCAGGGTCCAAACCCCTCCTTTTTAGGGACATACCCTCATTTTCACGTCCCAAAGACGCACTTTAAAGCACCCAAACCCCTCTTTTAATGCTCAAAGCCTTATAGTTAGGACCACAAACCTCACTGCTAGGGTCCAAACCTCTCTCTTAAAGCTCAGTGCCTCATTTCTAACAGCCAAACCCTCACTTTTAGGACCTAAAGCCCTCTTTTAACACTCAAAGCCTCGGTTTTAACACCCAAAGCCGCACTTTCAGGGTCCAAACCCCTCTTTTAATGCTCAGTGCCTCATTTTTAGGTCAGAAACCCCCTGCTTTTAGCATCCAGGCCTTCACTTTCAGGTACCAAAACATCATTATTAATGCCCAAAGCCCTCTTTTAAGGCTCAAAGCCTCATTTTCAGCACCCAAAGACTTCCTTTAAAGCACCCAAACCCCTCTTTTAATGCTCAAAGCCTTATAGTTAGGACCACAAACCTCACTGCTAGGGTCCAAACCTCTCTCTTAAAGCTCAGTGCCTCATTTCTAACAGCCAAACCCTCACTTTTAGGACCTAAAGCCCTCTTTTAACACTCAAAGCCTCGGTTTTAACACCCAAAACCGCACTTTCAGGGTCCAAACGCCTCTTTTAATGCTCAGTGCCTCATTTCCAGATCCCCAAAAATCACTTTAAAACACCCAAACACCTCTTTTAACATCAAAGACTTAGAGTTAGGACTGCAAACCTCACTTTTAGGGTCCAAACCCCTCCTTTTCAGGGACAAACCCTCTTTTTTAAATTCCAAACCCTTACTTCTATTACCCAAACCCCTCTTTTCACGCTCACTGCCTCATTTTTAGGTCCCAAACCCTCTGCTTTTAGCATCGAACTTGGACTTTTTATGGTCAAACCATCATTGTTTTCTTCCAAATAGTAATTTTTAGAGTCCAAACCCCTCTATTAAGCTTCAAAAACTCATTTTTATCATCCAAACCTTCACTTTCAGGGTCCAAACCCCTCTTTTAATGCTCAGTGCCTCATTTTTAGGTCAGAAACCCCCTGCTTTTAGCATCCAGGCCTTCACTTTCAGGTACCAAAACATCATTATTAATGCCCAAAGCCCTCTTTTAAGGCTCAAAGCCTCATTTTCAGCACCCAAAGACTTCGTTTAAAGCACCCAAACCCCTCTTTTAACATCAAAGACTTAGAGTTAGGACTGCAAACCTCACTGCTAGGGTCCAAACCTTGGTTTTAAAAATCAATGCCTCATTTTTAACAGCCAAACCCTCACTTTTAGGACCTAAAGCCCTCTTTTAACACTCAAAGCCTCAGTTTTAACACTCAAAGACAAACTTTCAGGGTCCAAACCCCTCTTTTAACGCTCAGTGCCTCATTTCCAGGTCCCCAAAACTCACTTTAAAACACCCAAACACCTCTTTTAACATCAAAGACTTAGAGTTAGGACTGCAAACCTCACTGCTAGGGTCCAAACCCCTCCTTTTTAGGGACATACCCTCATTTTCATGTCCCAAGGACTTACTTTAAAGCACCCAAACCCCTCTTTTAATGCTCAAAGCCTTATAGTTAGGGCCGCAAACCACAATGCTAGGGTCCAAAGCCCTCTTTTATGCTCAAAGCTTCATTTTTAACAGCCAAAACCTCACTTTCTTTGCCCAAACCCCTCTTTTAATGCTCAATGCCTCATTTATACCTCCCAAAGACGCACTTTAAAGCACCCAAAGCCTCTTTTAACCTCAAAGCCTTTTAGAGTAAGACTGCAAATCTCACTTTTAGGGGCCAAACCGGTTTTAACGCTCAAAGCCTCATTTTTAACAGCAAACCCTCACTTTTAGGACCTAAAGCCCTCTTTTAACTCCCAAAGCCTCGGTTTTAACACCCAAAGCCGCACTTTCAGGGTCCAAACCTCTCTTTTAACGCTCAGTGCCTCATTTTTAGGTCCCAAACCCTCACTCTTAGCACTGAACCCGGACTTGTAATTGTCAAACTCTCGTTCTAGTACAAATCATGACTTTTAGAGTCCAGCCCCTCGATTTTAAGCCTCAAAGCCTCATTTTTATCATCCAAACCTTCACTTTCAGGGTCCAAAGCCCTCTTTTAAGGCTCAAAGCCTCATTTTCAGCACCCAAAGACTCACTTTAAAACACCCAAACCCCTCTTTTAACATCAAAGACTTAGAGTTGGGACCGCAAACCTCACTTTCAGCGTCCAAACCCCTCTTTCAAGGCTCAAAGCCTCACTTTTAGTTCCCAAACCCTCATTTTTAGCATCCAAACCCCTTACTTTTATGGAGCAAAATCTCATTTTTAACGTCCAAATCCCTCTTTTAAGGCTCAAAGCCTCTATTTTAGATGCCAAACCCTCACTTTCAGGGTCCAAACCCCTCCTTTTTAGGGACATACCCTCATTTTCACGTCCCAAAGACGCACTTTAAAGCACCCAAACCCCTCTTTTAATGCTCAAAGCCTTATAGTTAGGACCACAAACCTCACTGCTAGGGTCCAAACCTCTCTCTTAAAGCTCAGTGCCTCATTTCTAACAGCCAAACCCTCACTTTTAGGACCTAAAGCCCTCTTTTAACACTCAAAGCCTCAGTTTTAACACTCAAAGCCAAACTTTCAGGGTCCAAACCCCACTTTTAACGCTCAGTGCCTCATTTTCAGGTCCCCAAAACTCACTTTAAAACACCCAAACACCTCTTTTAACATCAAAGACTTAGAGTTAGGACTGCAAACCTCACTTTTAGGGTCCAAACCCCTCCTTTTTAGGGACATACCCTCATTTTCATGTCCCAAGGACTTACTTTAAAGCACCCAAACCCCTCTTTTAATGCTCAAAGCCTTATAGTTAGGGCCGCAAACCACAATGCTAGGGTCCAAAGCCCTCTTTTATGCTCAAAGCTTCATTTTTAACAGCCAAAACCTCACTTTCTTTGCCCAAACCCCTCTTTTAATGCTCAATGCCTCATTTATACCTCCCAAAGACGCACTTTAAAGCACCCAAACCCCTCTTTTAATGCTCAAAGCCTTTTAGAGTAAGACTGCAAATCTCACTTTTAGGGGCCAAAACGGTTTTAACGCTCAAAGCCTCTTTTTTAACAGCAAACCCTCAATTTTAGGACATAAAGCCCTCTTTTAACTCCCAAAGCCGCACTTTCAGGGTCCAAACCTTCACTTTTAATGCTCAGTGCCTCATTTCCAGGTCCCCAAAACTCACTTTAAAACACCCAAACACCTCTTTTAACATCAAAGACTTAGAGTTAGGACTGCAAACCTCACTTTTAGGGTCCAAACCCCTCCTTTTCAGGGACAAACCCTCTTTTTTAAATTCCAAACCCTTACTTCTATTACCCAAACCCCTCTTTTCACGCTCACTGCCTCATTTTTAGGTCCCAAACCCTCTGCTTTTAGCATCGAACTTGGACTTTTTATGGTCAAACCATCATTGTTTTCTTCCAAATAGTAATTTTTAGAGTCCAAACCCCTCTATTAAGCTTCAAAAACTCATTTTTATCATCCAAACCTTCACTTTCAGGGTCCAAACCCCTCTTTTAAGGCTCAGTGCCTCATTTTTAGGTCAGAAACCCCCTGCTTTTAGCATCCAGGCCTTCACTTTCAGGTACCAAAACATCATTATTAATGCCCAAAGCCCTCTTTTAAGGCTCAAAGCCTCATTTTTAGCACCCAAAGACTTCCTTTAAAGCACCCAAACCCCTCTTTTAACACCAAAGACTTAGAGTTGGGACCGCAAACCTCACTTTCAGGGTCCAAAGCCCTCTTTTAAGGCTCAAAGCCTCATTTTCAGCACCCAAAGACTCACTTTAAAACACCCAAACCCCTCTTTTAACATCAAAGACTTAGAGTTGGGACCGCAAACCTCACTTTCAGCATCCAAACCCCTCTTTCAAGGCTCAAAGCCTCACTTTTAGTTCCCAAACCCTCGTTTTTAGCATCCAAACCCCTTACTTTTATGGAGCAAAATCTCATTTTTTAAAGTCCAAATCCCTCTTTTAAGGCTCAAAGCCTCTATTTTAGATGCCAAACCCTCACTTTCAGGGTCCAAACCCCTCCTTTTTAGGGACATACCCTCATTTTCACGTCCCAAAGACGCACTTTAAAGCACCCAAACCCCTCTTTTAATGCTCAAAGCCTTAGAGTTAGGACCACAAACCTCACTGCTAGGGTCCAAACCTCTCTCTTAAAGCTCAGTGCCTCATTTCTAACAGCCAAACCCTCACTTTTAGGACCTAAAGCCCTCTTTTAACACTCAAAGCCTCAGTTTTAACACTCAAAGCCAAACTTTCAGGGTCCAAACCCCTCTTTTAACGCTCAGTGCCTCATTTTCAGGTCCCCAAAACTCACTTTAAAACACCCAAACACCTCTTTTAACATCAAAGACTTAGAGTTAGGACTGCAAACCTCACTGCTAGGGTCCAAACCCCTCCTTTTCAGGGACAAACCCTCTTTTTTAAATTCCAAACCCTTACTTCTATTACCCAAACCCCTCTTTTCACGCTCACTGCCTCATTTTTAGGTCCCAAACCCTCATTTTTAGCATCGAACTTGGACTTTTTATGGTCAAACCATCATTGTTTTGTTCCAAATAGTAATTCTTAGAGTCCAAACCCCTCTATTAAGCTTCAAAAACTCATTTTTATCATCCAAACCTTCACTTTCAGGGTCCAAACCCCTCTTTTAATGCTCAGTGCCTCATTTTTAGGTCCAAACCCCCTGCTTTTAGCATCCAGACCTTCACTTTCAGGTACCAAACAATCATTATTAATGCCCAAAGCCCTCTTTTAAGGCTCAAAGCCTAATTTTCAGCACCCAAAGACTCACTTTAAAACACCCAAACCCCTCTTTTAATGCTCAAAGCCTTATAGTTAGGACCACAAACCTCACTGCTAGGGTCCAAACCTCTCTCTTAAAGCTCAGTGCCTCATTTTTAACAGCCAAACCCTCACTTTTAGGACCTAAAGCCCTCTTTTAACACTCAAAGCCTCGGTTTTAACACCCAAAACCACACTTTCAGGGTCCAAACCCCTCTTTTAACGCTCAGTGCCTCATTTTCAGGTCCCCAAAACTCACTTTAAAACACCCAAACACCTCTTTTAACATCAAAGACTTAGAGTTAGGACTGCAAACCTCACTTTTAGGGTCCAAACCCCTCCTTTTTAGGGACATACCCTCATTTTCATGTCCCAAGGACTTACTTTAAAGCACCCAAACCCCTCTTTTAATGCTCAAAGCCTTATAGTTAGGGCCGCAAACCACAATGCTAGGGTCCAAAGCCCTCTTTTATGCTCAAAGCTTCATTTTTAACAGCCAAAACCTCACTTTCTTTGCCCAAACCCCTCTTTTAATGCTCAATGCCTCATTTATACCTCCCAAAGACGCACTTTAAAGCACCCAAAGCCTCTTTTAACCTCAAAGCCTTTTAGAGTAAGACTGCAAATCTCACTTTTAGGGGCCAAACCGGTTTTAACGCTCAAAGCCTCATTTTTAACAGCAAACCCTCACTTTTAGGACCTAAAGCCCTCTTTTAACTCCCAAAGCCTCGGTTTTAACACCCAAAGCCGCACTTTCAGGGTCCAAACCTCTCTTTTAACGCTCAGTGCCTCATTTTTAGGTCCCAAACCCTCACTCTTAGCACTGAACCCGGACTTTTAATTGTCAAACTCTCGTTCTAGTACAAATCATGACTTTTAGAGTCCAGCCCCTCGTTTTTAAGCCTCAAAGCCTCATTTTTATCATCCAAACCTTCACTTTCAGGGTCCAAACCCCTCTTTTAAGGCTCAGTGCCTCATTTTCAGCACCCAAAGACTCACTTTAAAACACCCAAACCCCTCTTTTAACATCAAAGACTTAGAGTTGGGACCGCAAACCTCACTTTCAGCGTCCAAACCCCTCTTTCAAGGCTCAAAGCCTCACTTTTAGTTCCCAAACCCTCATTTTTAGCATCCAAACCCCTTACTTTTATGGAGCAAAATCTCATTTTTAACGTCCAAATCCCTCTTTTAAGGCTCAAAGCCTCTATTTTAGATGCCAAACCCTCACTTTCAGGGTCCAAACCCCTCCTTTTTAGGGACATACCCTCATTTTCACGTCCCAAAGACGCACTTTAAAGCACCCAAACCCCTCTTTTAATGCTCAAAGCCTTATAGTTAGGACCACAAACCTCACTGCTAGGGTCCAAACCTCTCTCTTAAAGCTCAGTGCCTCATTTCTAACAGCCAAACCCTCACTTTTAGGACCTAAAGCCCTCTTTTAACACTCAAAGCCTCGGTTTTAACACCCAAAGCCGCACTTTCAGGGTCCAAACCCCTCTTTTAATGCTCAGTGCCTCATTTTTAGGTCAGAAACCCCCTGCTTTTAGCATCCAGGCCTTCACTTTTAGGTACCAAAACATCATTATTAATGCCCAAAGCCCTCTTTTAAGGCTCAAAGCCTCATTTTGAGCACCCAAAGAGTTCCTTTAAAGCACCCAAACCCCTATTTTAATGCTCAAAGCCTTATAGTTAGGACCACAAACCTCACTGCTAGGGTCCAAACCTCTCTCTTAAAGCTCAGTGCCTCATTTCTAACAGCCAAACCCTCACTTTTAGGACCTAAAGCCCTCTTTTAACTCCCAAAGCCTCGGTTTTAACACCCAAAGCCGCACTTTCAGGGTCCAAACCCCTCTTTTAATGCTCAGTGCCTCATTTTTAGGTCCCAAACCCTCACTCTTAGCACTGAACCCGGACTTGTAATTGTCAAACTCTCGTTCTAGTACAAATCATGACTTTTAGAGTCCAGCCCCTCGATTTTAAGCCTCAAAGCCTCATTTTTATCATCCAAACCTACACTTTCAGGGTCCAAAGCCCTCTTTTAAGGCTCAAAGCCTCATTTTCAGCACCCAAAGACTCACTTTAAAACACCCAAACCCCTCTTTTAACATCAAAGACTTAGAGTTGGGACCGCAAACCTCACTTTCAGCGTCCAAACCCCTCTTTCAAGGCTCAAAGCCTCACTTTTAGTTCCCAAACCCTCATTTTTAGCATCCAAACCCCTTACTTTTATGGAGCAAAATCTCATTTTTAACGTCCAAATCCCTCTTTTAAGGCTCAAAGCCTCTATTTTAGATCCCAAACCCTCACTTTCAGGGTCCAAACCCCTCCTTTTTAGGGACATACCCTCATTTTCACGTCCCAAAGACGCACTTTAAAGCACCCAAACCCCTCTTTTAATGCTCAAAGCCTTATAGTTAGGACCACAAACCTCACTGCTAGGGTCCAAACCTCTCTCTTAAAGCTCAGTGCCTCATTTCTAACAGCCAAACCCTCACTTTTAGGACCTAAAGCCCTCTTTTAACACTCAAAGCCTCAGTTTTAACACCCAAAGCCAAACTTTCAGGGTCCAAATGCCTCTTTTAATGCTCAGTGCCTCATTTCCAGGTCCCCAAAACTCACTTTAAAACACCCAAACACCTCTTTTAACATCAAAGACTTAGAGTTAGGACTGCAAACCTCACTGCTAGGGTCCAAACCCCTCCTTTTTAGGGACATACCCTCATTTTCATGTCCCAAGGACTTACTTTAAAGCACCCAAACCCCTCTTTTAATGCTCAAAGCCTTATAGTTAGGGCCGGAAACCACAATGCTAGGGTCCAAAGCCCTCTTTTATGCTCAAAGCTTCATTTTTAACAGCCAAAACCTCACTTTCTTTGCCCAAACCCCTCTTTTAATGCTCAATGCCTCATTTATACCTCCCAAAGACGCACTTTAAAGCACCCAAAGCCTCTTTTAACCTCAAAGCCTTTTAGAGTAAGACTGCAAATCTCACTTTTAGGGGCCAAACCGGTTTTAACGCTCAAAGCCTCATTTTTAACAGCAAACCCTCACTTTTAGGACCTAAAGCCCTCTTTTAACTCCCAAAGCCTCGGTTTTAACACCCAAAGCCGCACTTTCAGGGTCCAAACCTCTCTTTTAACGCTCAGTGCCTCATTTTTAGGTCCCAAACCCTCACTCTTAGCACTGAACCCGGACTTGTAATTGTCAAACTCTCGTTCTAGTACAAATCATGACTTTTAGAGTCCAGCCCCTTGTTTTTAAGCCTCAAAGCCTCATTTTTATCATCCAAACCTTCACTTTCAGGGTCCAAACCCCTCTTTTAAGGCTCAGTGCCTCATTTTTAGGTCCAAACCCCCTGCTTTTAGCATCCAGGCCTTCACTTTCAGGAACCAAACCATCATTATTAATGCCCAAAGCCCTCTTTTAAGGCTCAAAGCCTCATTTTCAGCACCCAAAGACTCACTTTAAAACACCCAAACCCCTCTTTTAACACCAAAGACTTAGAGTTGGGACCACAAACCTCACTTTCAGTGTCCAAACCCCTCTTTCAAGGCTCAAAGCCTCACTTTTAGTTCCCAAACCCTCATTTTTAGCATCCAAACCCCTTACTTTTATGGAGCAAAATCTCATTTTTAACGTCCAAATCCCTCTTTTAAGGCTCAAAGCCTCTATTTTAGATCCCAAACCCTCACTTTCAGGGTCCAAACCCCTCCTTTTTAGGGACATACCCTCATTTTCACGTCCCAAAGACGCACTTTAAAGCACCCAAACCCCTCTTTTAATGCTCAAAGCCTTATAGTTAGGACCACAAACCTCACTGCTAGGGTCCAAACCTCTCTCTTAAAGCTCAGTGCCTCATTTCTAACAGCCAAACCCTCACTTTTAGGACCTAAAGCCCTCTTTTAACACTCAAAGCCTCGGTTTTAACACCCAATGCCGCACTTTCAGGGTCCAAACCTCTCTTTTAACGCTCAGTGCCTCATTTTTAGGTCCCAAACCCTCACTCTTAGCACTGAACCCGGACTTGTAATTGTCAAACTCTCGTTCTAGTACAAATCATGACTTTTAGAGTCCAGCCCCTCGATTTTAAGTCTCAAAGCCTCATTTTTATCATCCAAACCTTCACTTTCAGGGTCCAAAGCCCTCTTTTAAGGCTCAAAGCATCATTTTCAGCACCCAAAGACTCACTTTAAAACACCCAAACCCCTCTTTTAACATCAAAGACTTAGAGTTGGGACCGCAAACCTCACTTTCAGCGTCCAAACCCCTCTTTCAAGGCTCAAAGCCTCACTTTTAGTTCCCAAACCCTCATTTTTAGCATCCAAACCCCTTACTTTTATGGAGCAAAATCTCATTTTTAACGTCCAAAGCCCTCTTTTAAGGCTCAAAGCCTCTATTTTAGATCCCAAACCCTCACTTTCAGGGTCCAAACCCCTCCTTTTTAGGGACATACCCTCATTTTCACGTCCCAAAGACGCACTTTAAAGCACCCAAACCCCTCTTTTAATGCTCAAAGCCTTATAGTCAGGACCACAAACCTCACTGCTAGGGTCCAAACCTCTCTCTTAAAGCTCAGTGCCTCATTTCTAACAGCCAAACCCTCACTTTTAGGACCTAAAGCCCTCTTTTAACACTCAAAGCCTCAGTTTTAACACTCAAAGCCAAACTTTCAGGGTCCAAACCCCACTTTTAATGCTCAGTGCCTCATTTTCAGGTCCCCAAAACTCACTTTAAAACACCCAAACACCTCTTTTAACATCAAAGACTTACAGTTAGGACTGCAAACCTCGCTTTTAGGGTCCAAACCCCTCCTTTTTAGGGACATACCCTCATTTTCATGTCCCAAGGACTTACTTTAAAGCACCCAAACCCCTCTTTTAATGCTCAAAGCCTTATAGTTAGGGCCGCAAACCACAATGCTAGGGTCCAAAGCCCTCTTTTATGCTCAAAGCTTCATTTTTAACAGCCAAAACCTCACTTTCTTTGCCCAAACCCCTCTTTTAATGCTCAATGCCTCATTTATACCTCCCAAAGACGCACTTTAAAGCACCCAAAGCCTCTTTTAACCTCAAAGCCTTTTAGAGTAAGACTGCAAATCTCACTTTCAGGGGCCAAACCGGTTTTAACGCTCAAAGCCTCATTTTTAACAGCAAACCCTCACTTTTAGGACCTAAAGCCCTCTTTTAACTCCCAAAGCCTCGGTTTTAACACCCAAAGCCGCACTTTCAGGGTCCAAACCTCTCTTTTAACGCTCAGTGCCTCATTTTTAGGTCCCAAACCCTCACTCTTAGCACTGAACCCGGACTTGTAATTGTCAAACTCTCGTTCTAGTACAAATCATGACTTTTAGAGTCCAGCCCCTTGATTTTAAGTCTCAAAGCCTCATTTTTATCATCCAAACCTACACTTTCAGGGTCCAAAGCCCTCTTTTAAGGCTCAAAGCCTCATTTTCAGCACCCAAAGACTCACTTTAAAACACCCAAACCCCTCTTTTAACATCAAAGACTTAGAGTTGGGACCGCAAACCTCACTTTCAGCGTCCAAACCCCTCTTTCAAGGCTCAAAGCCTCACTTTTAGTTCCCAAACCCTCATTTTTAGCATCCAAACCCCTTACTTTTATGGAGCAAAATCTCATTTTTAACGTCCAAATCCCTCTTTTAAGGCTCAAAGCCTCTATTTTAGATGCCAAACCCTCACTTTCAGGGTCCAAACCCCTCCTTTTTAGGGACATACCCTCATTTTCACGTCCCAAAGACGCACTTTAAAGCACCCAAACCCCTCTTTTAATGCTCAAAGCCTTATAGTTAGGACCACAAACCTCACTGCTAGGGTCCAAACCTCTCTCTTAAAGCTCAGTGCCTCATTTCTAACAGCCAAACCCTCACTTTTAGGACCTAAAGCCCTCTTTTAACACTCAAAGCCTCGGTTTTAACACCCAAAGCCGCACTTTCAGGGTCCAAACCCCTCTTTTAATGCTCAGTGCCTCATTTTTAGGTCAGAAACCCCCTGCTTTTAGCATCCAGGCCTTCACTTTCAGGTACCAAAACATCATTATTAATGCCCAAAGCCCTCTTTTAAGGCTCAAAGCCTCATTTTCAGCACCCAAAGACTTCCTTTAAAGCACCCAAACCCCTCTTTTAATGCTCAAAGCCTTATAGTTAGGACCACAAACCTCACTGCTAGGGTCCAAACCTCTCTCTTAAAGCTCAGTGCCTCATTTCTAACAGCCAAACCCTCACTTTTAGGACCTAAAGCCCTCTTTTAACACTCAAAGCCTCGGTTTTAACACCCAAAGCCGCACTTTCAGGGTCCAAACCCCTCTTTTAATGCTCAGTGCCTCATTTTTAGGTCCCAAACCCTCACTCTTAGCACTGAACCCGGACTTGTAATTGTCAAACTCTCGTTCTAGTACAAATCATGACTTTTAGAGTCCAGCCCCTCGATTTTAAGCCTCAAAGCCTCATTTTTATCATCCAAACCTACACTTTCAGGGTCCAAAGCCCTCTTTTAAGGCTCAGTGCCTCATTTTCAGCACCCAAAGACTCACTTTAAAACACCCAAACCCCTCTTTTAACATCAAAGACTTAGAGTTGGGACCGCAAACCTCACTTTCAGCGTCCAAACCCCTCTTTCAAGGCTCAAAGCCTCACTTTTAGTTCCCAAACCCTCATTTTTAGCATCCAAACCCCTTACTTTTATGGAGCAAAATCTCATTTTTAACGTCCAAATCCCTCTTTTAAGGCTCAAAGCCTCTATTTTAGATGCCAAACCCTCACTTTCAGGGTCCAAACCCCTCCTTTTTAGGGACATACCCTCATTTTCACGTCCCAAAGACGCACTTTAAAGCACCCAAACCCCTCTTTTAATGCTCAAAGCCTTATAGTTAGGACCACAAACCTCACTGCTAGGGTCCAAACCTCTCTCTTAAAGCTCAGTGCCTCATTTCTAACAGCCAAACCCTCACTTTTAGGACCTAAAGCCCTCTTTTAACACTCAAAGCCTCGGTTTTAACACCCAAAGCCGCACTTTCAGGGTCCAAACCCCTCTTTTAATGCTCAGTGCCTCATTTTTAGGTCAGAAACCCCCTGCTTTTAGCATCCAGGCCTTCACTTTCAGGTACCAAAACATCATTATTAATGCCCAAAGCCCTCTTTTAAGGCTCAAAGCCTCATTTTCAGCACCCAAAGACTTCCTTTAAAGCACCCAAACCCCTCTTTTAATGCTCAAAGCCTTATAGTTAGGACCACAAACCTCACTGCTAGGGTCCAAACCTCTCTCTTAAAGCTCAGTGCCTCATTTCTAACAGCCAAACCCTCACTTTTAGGACCTAAAGCCCTCTTTTAACACTCAAAGCCTCGGTTTTAACACCCAAAGCCGCACTTTCAGGGTCCAAACCCCTCTTTTAATGCTCAGTGCCTCATTTTTAGGTCCCAAACCCTCACTCTTAGCACTGAACCCGGACTTGTAATTGTCAAACTCTCGTTCTAGTACAAATCATGACTTTTAGAGTCCAGCCCCTCGATTTTAAGCCTCAAAGCCTCATTTTTATCATCCAAACCTACACTTTCAGGGTCCAAAGCCCTCTTTTAAGGCTCAGTGCCTCATTTTCAGCACCCAAAGACTCACTTTAAAACACCCAAACCCCTCTTTTAACATCAAAGACTTAGAGTTGGGACCGCAAACCTCACTTTCAGCGTCCAAACCCCTCTTTCAAGGCTCAAAGCCTCACTTTTAGTTCCCAAACCCTCATTTTTAGCATCCAAACCCCTTACTTTTATGGAGCAAAATCTCATTTTTAACGTCCAAATCCCTCTTTTAAGGCTCAAAGCCTCTATTTTAGATGCCAAACCCTCACTTTCAGGGTCCAAACCCCTCCTTTTTAGGGACATACCCTCATTTTCACGTCCCAAAGACGCACTTTAAAGCACTCAAACCCCTCTTTTAATGCTCAAAGCCTTATAGTTAGGACCACAAACCTCACTGCTAGGGTCCAAACCTCTCTCTTAAAGCTCAGTGCCTCATTTCTTACAGCCAAACCCTCACTTTTAGGACCTAAAGCCCTCTTTTAACACTCAAAGCCTCGGTTTTAACACCCAAAACCACACTTTCAGGGTCCAAACGCCTCTTTTAATGCTCAGTGCCTCATTTCCAGGTCCCCAAAACTCACTTTAAAACACCCAAACACCTCTTTTAACATCAAAGACTTAGAGTTAGGACTGCAAACCTCACTGCTAGGGTCCAAACCCCTCCTTTTTAGGGACATACCCTCATTTTCATGTCCCAAGGACTTACTTTAAAGCACCCAAACCCCTCTTTTAATGCTCAAAGCCTTATAGTTAGGGCCGCAAACCACAATGCTAGGGTCCAAAGCCCTCTTTTATGCTCAAAGCTTCATTTTTAACAGCCAAAACCTCACTTTCTTTGCCCAAACCCCTCTTTTAATGCTCAATGCCTCATTTATACCTCCCAAAGACGCACTTTAAAGCACCCAAAGCCTCTTTTAACCTCAAAGCCTTTTAGAGTAAGACTGCAAATCTCACTTTTAGGGGCCAAACCGGTTTTAACGCTCAAAGCCTCATTTTTAACAGCAAACCCTCACTTTTAGGAACTAAAGCCCTCTTTTAACTCCCAAAGCCTCGGTTTTAACACCCAAAGCCGCACTTTCAGGGTCCAAACCTCTCTTTTAACGCTCAGTGCCTCATTTTTAGGTCCCAAACCCTCACTCTTAGCACTGAACCCGGACTTTTAATTGTCAAACTCTCGTTCTAGTACAAATCATGACTTTTAGAGTCCAGCCCCTCGTTTTTAAGCCTCAAAGCCTCATTTTTATCATCCAAACCTTCACTTTCAGGGTCCAAACCCCTCTTTTAAGGCTCAAAGCCTCATTTTCAGCACCCAAAGACTCACTTTAAAACACCCAAACCCCTCTTTTAACATCAAAGACTTAGAGTTGGGACCGCAAACCTCACTTTCAGCGTCCAAACCCCTCTTTCAAGGCTCAAAGCCTCACTTTTAGTTCCCAAACCCTCATTTTTAGCATCCAAACCCCTTACTTTTATGGAGCAAAATCTCATTTTTAACGTCCAAATCCCTCTTTTAAGGCTCAAAGCCTCTATTTTAGATGCCAAACCCTCACTTTCAGGGTCCAAACCCCTCCTTTTTAGGGACATACCCTCATTTTCACGTCCCAAAGACGCACTTTAAAGCACCCAAACCCCTCTTTTAATGCTCAAAGCCTTATAGTTAGGACCACAAACCTCACTGCTAGGGTCCAAACCTCTCTCTTAAAGCTCAGTGCCTCATTTCTAACAGCCAAACCCTCACTTTTAGGACCTAAAGCCCTCTTTTAACACTCAAAGCCTCGGTTTTAACACCCAAAGCCGCACTTTCACGGTCCAAACCCCTCTTTTAATGCTCAGTGCCTCATTTTTAGGTCAGAAACCCCCTGCTTTTAGCATCCAGGCCTTCACTTTTAGGTACCAAAACATCATTATTAATGCCCAAAGCCCTCTTTTAAGGCTCAAAGCCTCATTTTCAGCACCCAAAGACTTCCTTTAAAGCACCCAAACCCCTCTTTTAATGCTCAAAGCCTTATAGTTAGGACCACAAACCTCACTGCTAGGGTCCAAACCTCTCTCTTAAAGCTCAGTGCCTCATTTCTAACAGCCAAACCCTCACTTTTAGGACCTAAAGCCCTCTTTTAACACTCAAAGCCTCGGTTTTAACACCCAAAGCCGCACTTTCAGGGTCCAAACCTCTCTTTTAATGCTCAGTGCCTCATTTTTAGGTCCCAAACCCTCACTCTTAGCACTGAACCCGGACTTGTAATTGTCAAACTCTCGTTCTAGTACAAATCATGACTTTTAGAGTCCAGCCCCTCGATTTTAAGCCTCAAAGCCTCATTTTTATCATCCAAACCTACACTTTCAGGGTCCAAAGCCCTCTTTTAAGGCTCAAAGCCTCATTTTCAGCACCCAAAGACTCACTTTAAAACACCCAAACCCCTCTTTTAACATCAAAGACTTAGAGTTGGGACCGCAAACCTCACTTTCAGCGTCCAAACCCCTCTTTCAAGGCTCAAAGCCTCACTTTTAGTTCCCAAACCCTCATTTTTAGCATCCAAACCCCTTACTTTTATGGAGCAAAATCTCATTTTTAACGTCCAAATCCCTCTTTTAAGGCTCAAAGCCTCTATTTTAGATCCCAAACCCTCACTTTCAGGGTCCAAACCCCTCCTTTTTAGGGACATACCCTCATTTTCACGTCCCAAGGACTTACTTTAAAGCACCCAAACCCCTCTTTTAATGCTCAAAGCCTTATAGTTAGGACCACAAACCTCACTGCTAGGGTCCAAACCTCTCTCTTAAAGCTCAGTGCCTCATTTCTTACAGCCAAACCCTCACTTTTAGGACCTAAAGCCCTCTTTTAACACTCAAAGCCTCAGTTTTAACACCCAAAGCCAAACTTTCAGGGTCCAAATGCCTCTTTTAATGCTCAGTGCCTCATTTCCAGGTCCCCAAAACTCACTTTAAAACACCCAAACACCTCTTTTAACATCAAAGACTTAGAGTTAGGACTGCAAACCTCACTGCTAGGGTCCAAACCCCTCCTTTTTAGGGACATACCCTCATTTTCATGTCCCAAGGACTTACTTTAAAGCACCCAAACCCCTCTTTTAATGCTCAAAGCCTTATAGTTAGGGCCGGAAACCACAATGCTAGGGTCCAAAGCCCTCTTTTATGCTCAAAGCTTCATTTTTAACAGCCAAAACCTCACTTTCTTTGCCCAAACCCCTCTTTTAATGCTCAATGCCTCATTTATACCTCCCAAAGACGCACTTTAAAGCACCCAAAGCCTCTTTTAACCTCAAAGCCTTTTAGAGTAAGACTGCAAATCTCACTTTTAGGGGCCAAACCGGTTTTAACGCTCAAAGCCTCATTTTTAACAGCAAACCCTCACTTTTAGGACCTAAAGCCCTCTTTTAACTCCCAAAGCCTCGGTTTTAACACCCAAAGCCGCACTTTCAGGGTCCAAACCTCTCTTTTAACGCTCAGTGCCTCATTTTTAGGTCCCAAACCCTCACTCTTAGCACTGAACCCGGACTTGTAATTGTCAAACTCTCGTTCTAGTACAAATCATGACTTTTAGAGTCCAGCCCCTTGTTTTTAAGCCTCAAAGCCTCATTTTTATCATCCAAACCTTCACTTTCAGGGTCCAAACCCCTCTTTTAAGGCTCAGTGCCTCATTTTTAGGTCCAAACCCCCTGCTTTTAGCATCCAGGCCTTCACTTTCAGGAACCAAACCATCATTATTAATGCCCAAAGCCCTCTTTTAAGGCTCAAAGCCTCATTTTCAGCACCCAAAGACTCACTTTAAAACACCCAAACCCCTCTTTTAACACCAAAGACTTAGAGTTGGGACCACAAACCTCACTTTCAGCGTCCAAACCCCTCTTTCAAGGCTCAAAGCCTCACTTTTAGTTCCCAAACCCTCATTTTTAGCATCCAAACCCCTTACTTTTATGGAGCAAAATCTCATTTTTAACGTCCAAATCCCTCTTTTAAGGCTCAAAGCCTCTATTTTAGATGCCAAACCCTCACTTTCAGGGTCCAAACCCCTCCTTTTTAGGGACATACCCTCATTTTCACGTCCCAAAGACGTACTTTAAAGCACCCAAACCCCTCTTTTAATGCTCAAAGCCTTATAGTTAGGACCACAAACCTCACTGCTAGGGTCCAAACCTCTCTCTTAAAGCTCAGTGCCTCATTTCTAACAGCCAAACCCTCACTTTTAGGACCTAAAGCCCTCTTTTAACACTCAAAGCCTCGGTTTTAACACCCAATGCCGCACTTTCAGGGTCCAAACCTCTCTTTTAACGCTCAGTGCCTCATTTTTAGGTCCCAAACCCTCACTCTTAGCACTGAACCCGGACTTGTAATTGTCAAACTCTCGTTCTAGTACAAATCATGACTTTTAGAGTCCAGCCCCTCGATTTTAAGTCTCAAAGCCTCATTTTTATCATCCAAACCTTCACTTTCAGGGTCCAAAGCCCTCTTTTAAGGCTCAAAGCATCATTTTCAGCACCCAAAGACTCACTTTAAAACACCCAAACCCCTCTTTTAACATCAAAGACTTAGAGTTGGGACCGCAAACCTCACTTTCAGCGTCCAAACCCCTCTTTCAAGGCTCAAAGCCTCACTTTTAGTTCCCAAACCCTCATTTTTAGCATCCAAACCCCTTACTTTTATGGAGCAAAATCTCATTTTTAACGTCCAAATCCCTCTTTTAAGGCTCAAAGCCTCTATTTTAGATGCCAAACCCTCACTTTCAGGGTCCAAACCCCTCCTTTTTAGGGACATACCCTCATTTTCACGTCCCAAAGACGCACTTTAAAGCACTCAAACCCCTCTTTTAATGCTCAAAGCCTTATAGTTAGGACCACAAACCTCACTGCTAGGGTCCAAACCTCTCTCTTAAAGCTCAGTGCCTCATTTCTTACAGCCAAACCCTCACTTTTAGGACCTAAAGCCCTCTTTTAACACTCAAAGCCTCGGTTTTAACACCCAAAACCACACTTTCAGGGTCCAAACGCCTCTTTTAATGCTCAGTGCCTCATTTCCAGGTCCCCAAAACTCACTTTAAAACACCCAAACACCTCTTTTAACATCAAAGACTTAGAGTTAGGACTGCAAACCTCACTGCTAGGGTCCAAACCCCTCCTTTTTAGGGACATACCCTCATTTTCATGTCCCAAGGACTTACTTTAAAGCACCCAAACCCCTCTTTTAATGCTCAAAGCCTTATAGTTAGGGCCGCAAACCACAATGCTAGGGTCCAAAGCCCTCTTTTATGCTCAAAGCTTCATTTTTAACAGCCAAAACCTCACTTTCTTTGCCCAAACCCCTCTTTTAATGCTCAATGCCTCATTTATACCTCCCAAAGACGCACTTTAAAGCACCCAAAGCCTCTTTTAACCTCAAAGCCTTTTAGAGTAAGACTGCAAATCTCACTTTTAGGGGCCAAACCGGTTTTAACGCTCAAAGCCTCATTTTTAACAGCAAACCCTCACTTTTAGGAACTAAAGCCCTCTTTTAACTCCCAAAGCCTCGGTTTTAACACCCAAAGCCGCACTTTCAGGGTCCAAACCTCTCTTTTAACGCTCAGTGCCTCATTTTTAGGTCCCAAACCCTCACTCTTAGCACTGAACCCGGACTTTTAATTGTCAAACTCTCGTTCTAGTACAAATCATGACTTTTAGAGTCCAGCCCCTCGTTTTTAAGCCTCAAAGCCTCATTTTTATCATCCAAACCTTCACTTTCAGGGTCCAAACCCCTCTTTTAAGGCTCAAAGCCTCATTTTCAGCACCCAAAGACTCACTTTAAAACACCCAAACCCCTCTTTTAACATCAAAGACTTAGAGTTGGGACCGCAAACCTCACTTTCAGCGTCCAAACCCCTCTTTCAAGGCTCAAAGCCTCACTTTTAGTTCCCAAACCCTCATTTTTAGCATCCAAACCCCTTACTTTTATGGAGCAAAATCTCATTTTTAACGTCCAAATCCCTCTTTTAAGGCTCAAAGCCTCTATTTTAGATGCCAAACCCTCACTTTCAGGGTCCAAACCCCTCCTTTTTAGGGACATACCCTCATTTTCACGTCCCAAAGACGCACTTTAAAGCACCCAAACCCCTCTTTTAATGCTCAAAGCCTTATAGTTAGGACCACAAACCTCACTGCTAGGGTCCAAACCTCTCTCTTAAAGCTCAGTGCCTCATTTCTAACAGCCAAACCCTCACTTTTAGGACCTAAAGCCCTCTTTTAACACTCAAAGCCTCGGTTTTAACACCCAAAGCCGCACTTTCAGGGTCCAAACCCCTCTTTTAATGCTCAGTGCCTCATTTTTAGGTCAGAAACCCCCTGCTTTTAGCATCCAGGCCTTCACTTTTAGGTACCAAAACATCATTATTAATGCCCAAAGCCCTCTTTTAAGGCTCAAAGCCTCATTTTCAGCACCCAAAGACTTCCTTTAAAGCACCCAAACCCCTCTTTTAATGCTCAAAGCCTTATAGTTAGGACCACAAACCTCACTGCTAGGGTCCAAACCTCTCTCTTAAAGCTCAGTGCCTCATTTCTAACAGCCAAACCCTCACTTTTAGGACCTAAAGCCCTCTTTTAACACTCAAAGCCTCGGTTTTAACACCCAAAGCCGCACTTTCAGGGTCCAAACCCCTCTTTTAATGCTCAGTGCCTCATTTTTAGGTCCCAAACCCTCACTCTTAGCACTGAACCCGGACTTGTAATTGTCAAACTCTCGTTCTAGTACAAATCATGACTTTTAGAGTCCAGCCCCTCGATTTTAAGCCTCAAAGCCTCATTTTTATCATCCAAACCTACACTTTCAGGGTCCAAAGCCCTCTTTTAAGGCTCAAAGCCTCATTTTCAGCACCCAAAGACTCACTTTAAAACACCCAAACCCCTCTTTTAACATCAAAGACTTAGAGTTGGGACCGCAAACCTCACTTTCAGCGTCCAAACCCCTCTTTCAAGGCTCAAAGCCTCACTTTTAGTTCCCAAACCCTCATTTTTAGCATCCAAACCCCTTACTTTTATGGAGCAAAATCTCATTTTTAACGTCCAAATCCCTCTTTTAAGGCTCAAAGCCTCTATTTTAGATCCCAAACCCTCACTTTCAGGGTCCAAACCCCTCCTTTTTAGGGACATACCCTCATTTTCACGTCCCAAAGACGCACTTTAAAGCACCCAAACCCCTCTTTTAATGCTCAAAGCCTTATAGTTAGGACCACAAACCTCACTGCTAGGGTCCAAACCTCTCTCTTAAAGCTCAGTGCCTCATTTCTAACAGCCAAACCCTCACTTTTAGGACCTAAAGCCCTCTTTTAACACTCAAAGCCTCAGTTTTAACACCCAAAGCCAAACTTTCAGGGTCCAAATGCCTCTTTTAATGCTCAGTGCCTCATTTCCAGGTCCCCAAAACTCACTTTAAAACACCCAAACACCTCTTTTAACATCAAAGACTTAGAGTTAGGACTGCAAACCTCACTGCTAGGGTCCAAACCCCTCCTTTTTAGGGACATACCCTCATTTTCATGTCCCAAGGACTTACTTTAAAGCACCCAAACCCCTCTTTTAATGCTCAAAGCCTTATAGTTAGGGCCGGAAACCACAATGCTAGGGTCCAAAGCCCTCTTTTATGCTCAAAGCTTCATTTTTAACAGCCAAAACCTCACTTTCTTTGCCCAAACCCCTCTTTTAATGCTCAATGCCTCATTTATACCTCCCAAAGACGCACTTTAAAGCACCCAAAGCCTCTTTTAACCTCAAAGCCTTTTAGAGTAAGACTGCAAATCTCACTTTTAGGGGCCAAACCGGTTTTAACGCTCAAAGCCTCATTTTTAACAGCAAACCCTCACTTTTAGGACCTAAAGCCCTCTTTTAACTCCCAAAGCCTCGGTTTTAACACCCAAAGCCGCACTTTCAGGGTCCAAACCTCTCTTTTAACGCTCAGTGCCTCATTTTTAGGTCCCAAACCCTCACTCTTAGCACTGAACCCGGACTTGTAATTGTCAAACTCTCGTTCTAGTACAAATCATGACTTTTAGAGTCCAGCCCCTTGTTTTTAAGCCTCAAAGCCTCATTTTTATCATCCAAACCTTCACTTTCAGGGTCCAAACCCCTCTTTTAAGGCTCAGTGCCTCATTTTTAGGTCCAAACCCCCTGCTTTTAGCATCCAGGCCTTCACTTTCAGGAACCAAACCATCATTATTAATGCCCAAAGCCCTCTTTTAAGGCTCAAAGCCTCATTTTCAGCACCCAAAGACTCACTTTAAAACACCCAAACCCCTCTTTTAACACCAAAGACTTAGAGTTGGGACCACAAACCTCACTTTCAGCGTCCAAACCCCTCTTTCAAGGCTCAAAGCCTCACTTTTAGTTCCCAAACCCTCATTTTTAGCATCCAAACCCCTTACTTTTATGGAGCAAAATCTCATTTTTAACGTCCAAATCCCTCTTTTAAGGCTCAAAGCCTCTATTTTAGATGCCAAACCCTCACTTTCAGGGTCCAAACCCCTCCTTTTTAGGGACATACCCTCATTTTCACGTCCCAAAGACGTACTTTAAAGCACCCAAACCCCTCTTTTAATGCTCAAAGCCTTATAGTTAGGACCACAAACCTCACTGCTAGGGTCCAAACCTCTCTCTTAAAGCTCAGTGCCTCATTTCTAACAGCCAAACCCTCACTTTTAGGACCTAAAGCCCTCTTTTAACACTCAAAGCCTCGGTTTTAACACCCAATGCCGCACTTTCAGGGTCCAAACCTCTCTTTTAACGCTCAGTGCCTCATTTTTAGGTCCCAAACCCTCACTCTTAGCACTGAACCCGGACTTGTAATTGTCAAACTCTCGTTCTAGTACAAATCATGACTTTTAGAGTCCAGCCCCTCGATTTTAAGTCTCAAAGCCTCATTTTTATCATCCAAACCTTCACTTTCAGGGTCCAAAGCCCTCTTTTAAGGCTCAAAGCATCATTTTCAGCACCCAAAGACTCACTTTAAAACACCCAAACCCCTCTTTTAACATCAAAGACTTAGAGTTGGGACCGCAAACCTCACTTTCAGCGTCCAAACCCCTCTTTCAAGGCTCAAAGCCTCACTTTTAGTTCCCAAACCCTCATTTTTAGCATCCAAACCCCTTACTTTTATGGAGCAAAATCTCATTTTTAACGTCCAAAGCCCTCTTTTAAGGCTCAAAGCCTCTATTTTAGATCCCAAACCCTCACTTTCAGGGTCCAAACCCCTCCTTTTTAGGGACATACCCTCATTTTCACGTCCCAAAGACGCACTTTAAAGCACCCAAACCCCTCTTTTAATGCTCAAAGCCTTATAGTCAGGACCACAAACCTCACTGCTAGGGTCCAAACCTCTCTCTTAAAGCTCAGTGCCTCATTTCTAACAGCCAAACCCTCACTTTTAGGACCTAAAGCCCTCTTTTAACACTCAAAGCCTCAGTTTTAACACTCAAAGCCAAACTTTCAGGGTCCAAACCCCACTTTTAATGCTCAGTGCCTCATTTTCAGGTCCCCAAAACTCACTTTAAAACACCCAAACACCTCTTTTAACATCAAAGACTTAGAGTTAGGACTGCAAACCTCACTGCTAGGGTCCAAACCCCTCCTTTTTAGGGACATACCCTCATTTTCATGTCCCAAGGACTTACTTTAAAGCACCCAAACCCCTCTTTTAATGCTCAAAGCCTTATAGTTAGGGCCGGAAACCACAATGCTAGGGTCCAAAGCCCTCTTTTATGCTCAAAGCTTCATTTTTAACAGCCAAAACCTCACTTTCTTTGCCCAAACCCCTCTTTTAATGCTCAATGCCTCGTTTATACCTCCCAAAGACGCACTTTAAAGCACCCAAAGCCTCTTTTAACCTCAAAGCCTTTTAGAGTAAGACTGCAAATCTCACTTTTAGGGGCCAAACCGGTTTTAACGCTCAAAGCCTCATTTTTAACAGCAAACCCTCACTTTTAGGACCTAAAGCCCTCTTTTAACTCCCAAAGCCTCGGTTTTAACACCCAAAGCCGCACTTTCAGGGTCCAAACCTCTCTTTTAACGCTCAGTGCCTCATTTTTAGGTCCCAAACCCTCACTCTTAGCACTGAACCCGGACTTGTAATTGTCAAACTCTCGTTCTAGTACAAATCATGACTTTTAGAGTCCAGCCCCTTGTTTTTAAGCCTCAAAGCCTCATTTTTATCATCCAAACCTTCACTTTCAGGGTCCAAACCCCTCTTTTAAGGCTCAGTGCCTCATTTTTAGGTCCAAACCCCCTGCTTTTAGCATCCAGGCCTTCACTTTCAGGAACCAAACCATCATTATTAATGCCCAAAGCCCTCTTTTAAGGCTCAAAGCCTCATTTTCAGCACCCAAAGACTCACTTTAAAACACCCAAACCCCTCTTTTAACACCAAAGACTTAGAGTTGGGACCACAAACCTCACTTTCAGCGTCCAAACCCCTCTTTCAAGGCTCAAAGCCTCACTTTTAGTTCCCAAACCCTCATTTTTAGCATCCAAACCCCTTACTTTTATGGAGCAAAATCTCATTTTTAACGTCCAAATCCCTCTTTTAAGGCTCAAAGCCTCTATTTTAGATGCCAAACCCTCACTTTCAGGGTCCAAACCCCTCCTTTTTAGGGACATACCCTCATTTTCACGTCCCAAAGACGCACTTTAAAGCACCCAAACCCCTCTTTTAATGCTCAAAGCCTTATAGTTAGGACCACAAACCTCACTGCTAGGGTCCAAACCTCTCTCTTAAAGCTCAGTGCCTCATTTCTAACAGCCAAACCCTCACTTTTAGGACCTAAAGCCCTCTTTTAACACTCAAAGCCTCGGTTTTAACACCCAATGCCGCACTTTCAGGGTCCAAACCTCTCTTTTAACGCTCAGTGCCTCATTTTTAGGTCCCAAACCCTCACTCTTAGCACTGAACCCGGACTTGTAATTGTCAAACTCTCGTTCTAGTACAAATCATGACTTTTAGAGTCCAGCCCCTCGATTTTAAGTCTCAAAGCCTCATTTTTATCATCCAAACCTTCACTTTCAGGGTCCAAAGCCCTCTTTTAAGGCTCAAAGCATCATTTTCAGCACCCAAAGACTCACTTTAAAACACCCAAACCCCTCTTTTAACATCAAAGACTTAGAGTTGGGACCGCAAACCTCACTTTCAGCGTCCAAACCCCTCTTTCAAGGCTCAAAGCCTCACTTTTAGTTCCCAAACCCTCATTTTTAGCATCCAAACCCCTTACTTTTATGGAGCAAAATCTCATTTTTAACGTCCAAAGCCCTCTTTTAAGGCTCAAAGCCTCTATTTTAGATGCCAAACCCTCACTTTCAGGGTCCAAACCCCTCCTTTTTAGGGACATACCCTCATTTTCACGTCCCAAAGACGCACTTTAAAGCACCCAAACCCCTCTTTTAATGCTCAAAGCCTTATAGTCAGGACCACAAACCTCACTGCTAGGGTCCAAACCTCTCTCTTAAAGCTCAGTGCCTCATTTCTAACAGCCAAACCCTCACTTTTAGGACCTAAAGCCCTCTTTTAACACTCAAAGCCTCAGTTTTAACACTCAAAGCCAAACTTTCAGGGTCCAAACCCCACTTTTAATGCTCAGTGCCTCATTTTCAGGTCCCCAAAACTCACTTTAAAACACCCAAACACCTCTTTTAACATCAAAGACTTACAGTTAGGACTGCAAACCTCGCTTTTAGGGTCCAAACCCCTCCTTTTTAGGGACATACCCTCATTTTCATGTCCCAAGGACTTACTTTAAAGCACCCAAACCCCTCTTTTAATGCTCAAAGCCTTATAGTTAGGGCCGCAAACCACAATGCTAGGGTCCAAAGCCCTCTTTTATGCTCAAAGCTTCATTTTTAACAGCCAAAACCTCACTTTCTTTGCCCAAACCCCTCTTTTAATGCTCAATGCCTCGTTTATACCTCCCAAAGACGCACTTTAAAGCACCCAAAGCCTCTTTTAACCTCAAAGCCTTTTAGAGTAAGACTGCAAATCTCACTTTCAGGGGCCAAACCGGTTTTAACGCTCAAAGCCTCATTTTTAACAGCAAACCCTCACTTTTAGGAACTAAAGCCCTCTTTTAACTCCCAAAGCCTCGGTTTTAACACCCAAAGCCGCACTTTCAGGGTCCAAACCTCTCTTTTAACGCTCAGTGCCTCATTTTTAGGTCCCAAACCCTCACTCTTAGCACTGAACCCGGACTTGTAATTGTCAAACTCTCGTTCTAGTACAAATCATGACTTTTAGAGTCCAGCCCCTCGATTTTAAGTCTCAAAGCCTCATTTTTATCATCCAAACCTACACTTTCAGGGTCCAAAGCCCTCTTTTAAGGCTCAAAGCCTCATTTTCAGCACCCAAAGACTCACTTTAAAACACCCAAACCCCTCTTTTAACATCAAAGACTTAGAGTTGGGACCGCAAACCTCACTTTCAGCGTCCAAACCCCTCTTTCAAGGCTCAAAGCCTCACTTTTAGTTCCCAAACCCTCATTTTTAGCATCCAAACCCCTTACTTTTATGGAGCAAAATCTCATTTTTAACGTCCAAATCCCTCTTTTAAGGCTCAAAGCCTCTATTTTAGATGCCAAACCCTCACTTTCAGGGTCCAAACCCCTCCTTTTTAGGGACATACCCTCATTTTCACGTCCCAAAGACGCACTTTAAAGCACCCAAACCCCTCTTTTAATGCTCAAAGCCTTATAGTTAGGACCACAAACCTCACTGCTAGGGTCCAAACCTCTCTCTTAAAGCTCAGTGCCTCATTTCTAACAGCCAAACCCTCACTTTTAGGACCTAAAGCCCTCTTTTAACACTCAAAGCCTCGGTTTTAACACCCAAAGCCGCACTTTCAGGGTCCAAACCCCTCTTTTAATGCTCAGTGCCTCATTTTTAGGTCAGAAACCCCCTGCTTTTAGCATCCAGGCCTTCACTTTCAGGTACCAAAACATCATTATTAATGCCCAAAGCCCTCTTTTAAGGCTCAAAGCCTCATTTTCAGCACCCAAAGACTTCCTTTAAAGCACCCAAACCCCTCTTTTAATGCTCAAAGCCTTATAGTTAGGACCACAAACCTCACTGCTAGGGTCCAAACCTCTCTCTTAAAGCTCAGTGCCTCATTTCTAACAGCCAAACCCTCACTTTTAGGACCTAAAGCCCTCTTTTAACCCTCAAAGCCTCAGTTTTAACACCCAATGCCGCACTTTCAGGGTCCAAACCTCTCTTTTAACGCTCAGTGCCTCATTTTTAGGTCCCAAACCCTCACTCTTAGCACTGAACCCGGACTTGTAATTGTCAAACTCTCGTTCTAGTACAAATCATGACTTTTAGAGTCCAGCCCCTTGTTTTTAAGCCTCAAAGCCTCATTTTTATCATCCAAACCTTCACTTTCAGGGTCCAAAGCCCTCTTTTAAGGCTCAAAGCATCATTTTCAGCACCCAAAGACTCACTTTAAAACACCCAAACCCCTCTTTTAACATCAAAGACTTAGAGTTGGGACCGCAAACCTCACTTTCAGCGTCCAAACCCCTCTTTCAAGGCTCAAAGCCTCACTTTTAGTTCCCAAACCCTCATTTTTAGCATCCAAACCCCTTACTTTTATGGAGCAAAATCTCATTTTTAACGTCCAAATCCCTCTTTTAAGGCTCAAAGCCTCTATTTTAGATGCCAAACCCTCACTTTCAGGGTCCAAACCCCTCCTTTTTAGGGACATACCCTCATTTTCACGTCCCAAAGACGCACTTTAAAGCACCCAAACCCCTCTTTTAATGCTCAAAGCCTTATAGTTAGGACCACAAACCTCACTGCTACGGTCCAAACCTCTCTCTTAAAGCTCAGTGCCTCATTTCTAACAGCCAAACCCTCACTTTTAGGACCTAAAGCCCTCTTTTAACACTCAAAGCCTCGGTTTTAACACCCAAAGCCGCACTTTCAGGGTCCAAACCCCTCTTTTAATGCTCAGTGCCTCATTTTTAGGTCAGAAACCCCCTGCTTTTAGCATCCAGGCCTTCACTTTCAGGTACCAAAACATCATTATTAATGCCCAAAGCCCTCTTTTAAGGCTCAAAGCCTCATTTTCAGCACCCAAAGACTTCCTTTAAAGCACCCAAACCCCTCTTTTAATGCTCAAAGCCTTATAGTTAGGACTGCAAACCTCACTGCTAGGGTCCAAACCTCTCTCTTAAAGCTCAGTGCCTCATTTCTAACAGCCAAACCCTCACTTTTAGGACCTAAAGCCCTCTTTTAACACTCAAAGCCTCAGTTTTAACACCCAAAACCGCACTTTCAGGATCCAAACGCCTCTTTTAACGCTCACTGCCTCATTTTTAGGTCCCAAACCCTCTGCTTTTAGCATCGAACTTGGACTTTTTATGGGCACACCATCATTGTTTTGTTCCAAATAGTAATTTTTAGCGTCCAAACCCCTCTATTAAGCTTCAAAAACTCATTTTTATCATCCAAACCTTCACTTTCAGGGTCCAAACCCCTCTTTTAATGCTCAGTGCCTCATTTTTAGGTCAGAAACCCCCTGCTTTTAGCATCCAGGCCTTCACTTTCAGGTACCAAAACATCATTATTAATGCCCAAAGCCCTCTTTTAAGGCTCAAAGCCTCATTTTCAGCACCCAAAGACTCACTTTAAAACACCCAAACCCCTCTTTTAATGCTCAAAGCCTTATAGTTAGGGCCGCAAACCTCACTGCTAGGGTCCAAACCTTGGTTTTAAAATTCAATGCCTCATTTCTAACAGCCAAACCCTCACTTTTAGGACCTAAAGCCCTCTTCTAACACTCAAAGCCTCAGTTTTAACACTCAAAGCCAAACTTTCAGGGTCCAAACCCCTCTTTTAACGCTCAGTGCCTCATTTTCAGGTCCCCAAAACTCACTTTAAAACACCCAAACACCTCTTTTAACATCAAAGACTTATAGTTAGGACTGCAAACCTCACTTTTAGGGTCCAAACCCCTCCTTTTCAGGGACAAACCCTCTTTTTTAAATTCCAAACCCTTACTTCTATTACCCAAACCCCTCTTTTCACGCTCACTGCCTCATTTTTAGGTCCCAAACCCTCTGCTTTTAGCATCGAACTTGGACTTTTTATGGTCAAACCATCATTGTTTTGTTCCAAATAGTAATTTTTAGAGTCCAAACCCCTCTATTAAGCTTCAAAAACTCATTTTATCATCCAAACCTTCACTTTCAGGGTCCAAACCCCTCTTTTAATGCTCAGTGCCTCATTTTTAGGTCCAAACCCCCTGCTTTTAGCATCCAGGGCTTCACTTTCAGGAACCAAACCATCACTATTAATGCCCAAAGCCCTCTTTTAAGGCTCAAAGCCTCATTTTCAGCACCCAAAGACTTCCTTTAAAGCACCCAAACCCCTCTTTTAATGCTCAAAGCCTTATAGTTAGGACTGCAAACCTCACTGCTAGGGTCCAAACCTTGGTTTTAAAATTCAATGCCTCATTTCTAACAGCCAAACCCTCACTTTTAGGACCTAAAGCCCTCTTTTAACACTCAAAGCCTCGGTTTTAACACTCAAAGACAAACTTTCAGGGTCCAAACCCCTCTTTTAACGCTCAGTGCCTCATTTTCAGGTCCCCAAAACTCACTTTAAAACACCCAAACACCTCTTTTAACATCAAAGACTTATAGTTAGGACTGCAAACCTCACTGCTAGGGTCCAAACCCCTCCTTTTTAGGGACATACCCTCATTTTCATGTCCCAAGGACTTACTTTAAAGCACCCAAACCCCTCTTTTAATGCTCAAAGCCTTATAGTTAGGGCCGCAAACCACAATGCTAGGGTCCAAAGCCCTGTTTTATGCTCAAAGCTTCATTTTTAACAGCAAACCCTCACTTTTAGGACCTAAAGCCCTCTTTTAACACTCAAAGCCTCGGTTTTAACACCCAAAGCCGCACTTTCAGGGTCCAAACCTCTCTTTTAACGCTCAGTGCCTCATTTTTAGGTCCCAAACCCTCACTCTTAGCACTGAACCCGGACTTGTAATTGTCAAACTCTCGTTCTAGTACAAATCATGACTTTTAGAGTCCAGCCCCTCGATTTTAAGTCTCAAAGCCTCATTTTTATCATCCAAACCTACACTTTCAGGGTCCAAAGCCCTCTTTTAAGGCTCAGTGCCTCATTTTCAGCACCCAAAGACTCACTTTAAAACACCCAAACCCCTCTTTTAACATCAAAGACTTAGAGTTGGGACCGCAAACCTCACTTTCAGCATCCAAACCCCTCTTTCAAGGCTCAAAGCCTCACTTTTAGTTCCCAAACCCTCATTTTTAGCATCCAAACCCCTTACTTTTATGAAGCAAAATCTCATTTTTAACGTCCAAATCCCTCTTTTAAGGCTCAAAGCCTCTATTTTAGATGCCAAACCCTCACTTTCAGGGTCCAAACCCCTCCTTTTTAGGGACATACCCTCATTTTCACGTCCCAAAGACGCACTTTAAAGCACCCAAACCCCTCTTTTAATGCTCAAAGCCTTATAGTTAGGACCACAAACCTCACTGCTAGGGTCCAAACCTCTCTCTTAAAGCTCAGTGCCTCATTTCTAACAGCCAAACCCTCACTTTTAGGACCTAAAGCCCTCTTTTAACACTCAAAGCCTCAGTTTTAACACCCAAAGCCAAACTTTCAGGGTCCAAACCTCTCTTTTAACGCTCAGTGCCTCATTTCCAGGTCCCCAAAACTCACTTTAAAACACCCAAACACCTCTTTTAACATCAAAGACTTAGAGTTAGGACTGCAAACCTCACTTTTAGGGTCCAAACCCCTCCTTTTTAGGGACATACCCTCATTTTCATGTCCCAAGGACTTACTTTAAAGCACCCAAACCCCTCTTTTAATGCTCAAAGCCTTATAGTTAGGGCCGCAAACCACAATGCTAGGGTCCAAGGCCCTCTTTTATGCTCAAAGCTTCATTTTTAACAGCCAAAACCTCACTTTCTTTGCCCAAACCCCTCTTTTAATGCTCAATGCCTCATTTATACCTCCCAAAGACGCACTTTAAAGCACCCAAAGCCTCTTTTAACCTCAAAGCCTTTTAGAGTAAGACTGCAAATCTCACTTTTAGGGGCCAAACCGGTTTTAACGCTCAAAGCCTCATTTTTAACAGCAAACCCTCACTTTTAGGACCTAAAGCCCTCTTTTAACTCCCAAAGCCTCGGTTTTAACACCCAAAGCCGCACTTTCAGGGTCCAAACCTCTCTTTTAACGCTCAGTGCCTCATTTTTAGGTCCCAAACCCTCACTCTTAGCACTGAACCCGGACTTGTAATTGTCAAACTCTCGTTCTAGTACAAATCATGACTTTTAGAGTCCAGCCCCTCGATTTTAAGTCTCAAAGCCTCATTTTTATCATCCAAACCTACACTTTCAGGGTCCAAAGCCCTCTTTTAAGGCTCAAAGCCTCATTTTCAGCACCCAAAGACTCACTTTAAAACACCCAAACCCCTCTTTTAACATCAAAGACTTAGAGTTGGGACCGCAAACCTCACTTTCAGCGTCCAAACCCCTCTTTCAAGGCTCAAAGCCTCACTTTTAGTTCCCAAACCCTCATTTTTAGCATCCAAACCCCTTACTTTTATGGAGCAAAATCTCATTTTTAACGTCCAAATCCCTCTTTTAAGGCTCAAAGCCTCTATTTTAGATGCCAAACCCTCACTTTCAGGGTCCAAACCCCTCCTTTTTAGGGACATACCCTCATTTTCACGTCCCAAAGACGCACTTTAAAGCACCCAAACCCCTCTTTTAATGCTCAAAGCCTTAGAGTTAGGACCACAAACCTCACTGCTAGGGTCCAAACCTCTCTCTTAAAGCTCAGTGCCTCATTTCTAACAGCCAAACCCTCACTTTTAGGACCTAAAGCCCTCTTTTAACACTCAAAGCCTCGGTTTTAACACCCAAAACCGCACTTTCAGGGTCCAAACCTCTCTTTTAATGCTCAGTGCCTCATTTCCAGGTCCCCAAAACTCACTTTAAAACACCCAAACACCTCTTTTAACATCAAAGACTTAGAGTTAGGACTGCAAACCTCACTTTTAGGGTCCAAACCCCTCCTTTTCAGGGACAAACCCTCTTTTTTAAATTCCAAACCCTTACTTCTATTACCCAAACCCCTCTTTTCACGCTCACTGCCTCATTTTTAGGTCCCAAACCCTCTGCTTTTAGCATCGAACTTGGACTTTTTATGGTCAAACCATCATTGTTTTGTTCCAAATAGTAATTTTTAGAGTCCAAACCCCTCTATTAAGCTTCAAAAACTCATTTTTATCATCCAAACCTTCACTTTCAGGGTCCAAACCCCTCTTTTAATGCTCAGTGCCTCATTTTTAGGTCAGAAACCCCCTGCTTTTAGCATCCAGGCCTTCACTTTCAGGTACCAAAACATCATTATTAATGCCCAAAGCCCTCTTTTAAGGCTCAAAGCCTCATTTTCAGCACCCAAAGACTTCCTTTAAAGCACCCAAACCCCTCTTTTAATGCTCAAAGCCTTATAGTTAGGACCACAAACCTCACTGCTAGGGTCCAAACCTCTCTCTTAAAGCTCAGTGCCTCATTTCTAACAGCCAAACCCTCACTTTTAGGACCTAAAGCCCTCTTTTAACTCCCAAAGCCTCGGTTTTAACACCCAAAGCCGCACTTTCAGGGTCCAAACCTCTCTTTTAACGCTCAGTGCCTCATTTTTAGGTCCCAAACCCTCACTCTTAGCACTGAACCCGGACTTGTAATTGTCAAACTCTCGTTCTAGTACAAATCATGACTTTTAGAGTCCAGCCCCTCGATTTTAAGTCTCAAAGCCTCATTTTTATCATCCAAACCTACACTTTCAGGGTCCAAAGCCCTCTTTTAAGGCTCAAAGCCTCATTTTCAGCACCCAAAGACTCACTTTAAAACACCCAAACCCCTCTTTTAACATCAAAGACTTAGAGTTGGGACCGCAAACCTCACTTTCAGCGTCCAAACCCCTCTTTCAAGGCTCAAAGCCTCACTTTTAGTTCCCAAACCCTCATTTTTAGCATCCAAACCCCTTACTTTTATGGAGCAAAATCTCATTTTTAACGTCCAAATCCCTCTTTTAAGGCTCAAAGCCTCTATTTTAGATGCCAAACCCTCACTTTCAGGGTCCAAACCCCTCCTTTTTAGGGACATACCCTCATTTTCAGCACCCAAAGACTACCTTTAAAGCACCCAAACCCCTCTTTTAATGCTCAAAGCCTTATAGTTAGGGCCGCAAACCTCACTGCTAGGGTCCAAACCTTGGTTTTAAAATTCAATGCCTCATTTCTAACAGCCAAACCCTCACTTTTAGGACCTAAAGCCCTCTTCTAACACTCAAAGCCTCAGTTTTAACACTCAAAGCCAAACTTTCAGGGTCCAAACCCCTCTTTTAACGCTCAGTGCCTCATTTTCAGGTCCCCAAAACTCACTTTAAAACACCCAAACACCTCTTTTAACATCAAAGACTTATAGTTAGGACTGCAAACCTCACTTTTAGGGTCCAAACCCCTCCTTTTCAGGGACAAACCCTCTTTTTTAAATTCCAAACCCTTACTTCTATTACCCAAACCCCTCTTTTCACGCTCACTGCCTCATTTTTAGGTCCCAAACCCTCTGCTTTTAGCATCGAACTTGGACTTTTTATGGTCAAACCATCATTGTTTTGTTCCAAATAGTAATTTTTAGAGTCCAAACCCCTCTATTAAGCTTCAAAAACTCATTTTTATCATCCAAACCTTCACTTTCAGGGTCCAAACCCCTCTTTTAATGCTCAGTGCCTCATTTTTAGGTCAGAAACCCCCTGCTTTTAGCATCCAGGCCTTCACTTTCAGGTACCAAAACATCATTATTAATGCCCAAAGCCCTCTTTTAAGGCTCAAAGCCTCATTTTCAGCACCCAAAGACTTCCTTTAAAGCACCCAAACCCCTCTTTTAATGCTCAAAGCCTTATAGTTAGGACCACAAACCTCACTGCTAGGGTCCAAACCTCTCTCTTAAAGCTCAGTGCCTCATTTCTAACAGCCAAACCCTCACTTTTAGGACCTAAAGCCCTCTTTTAACTCCCAAAGCCTCGGTTTTAACACCCAAAGCCGCACTTTCAGGGTCCAAACCTCTCTTTTAACGCTCAGTGCCTCATTTTTAGGTCCCAAACCCTCACTCTTAGCACTGAACCCGGACTTGTAATTGTCAAACTCTCGTTCTAGTACAAATCATGACTTTTAGAGTCCAGCCCCTCGATTTTAAGTCTCAAAGCCTCATTTTTATCATCCAAACCTACACTTTCAGGGTCCAAAGCCCTCTTTTAAGGCTCAAAGCCTCATTTTCAGCACCCAAAGACTCACTTTAAAACACCCAAACCCCTCTTTTAACATCAAAGACTTAGAGTTGGGACCGCAAACCTCACTTTCAGCGTCCAAACCCCTCTTTCAAGGCTCAAAGCCTCACTTTTAGTTCCCAAACCCTCATTTTTAGCATCCAAACCCCTTACTTTTATGGAGCAAAATCTCATTTTTAACGTCCAAATCCCTCTTTTAAGGCTCAAAGCCTCTATTTTAGATGCCAAACCCTCACTTTCAGGGTCCAAACCCCTCCTTTTTAGGGACATACCCTCATTTTCACGTCCCAAAGACGCACTTTAAAGCACCCAAACCCCTCTTTTAATGCTCAAAGCCTTATAGTTAGGACCACAAACCTCACTGCTAGGGTCCAAACCTCTCTCTTAAAGCTCAGTGCCTCATTTCTAACAGCCAAACCCTCACTTTTAGGACCTAAAGCCCTCTTTTAACACTCAAAGCCTCAGTTTTAACACTCAAAGCCAAACTTTCAGGGTCCAAACGCCTCTTTTAACGCTCAGTGCCTCATTTCCAGGTCCCCAAAACTCACTTTAAAACACCCAAACACCTCTTTTAACATCAAAGACTTAGAGTTAGGACTGCAAACCTCACTTTTAGGGTCCAAACCCCTCCTTTTTAGGGACATACCCTCATTTTCATGTCCCAAGGACTTACTTTAAAGCACCCAAACCCCTCTTTTAATGCTCAAAGCCTTATCGTTAGGGCCGCAAACCACAATGCTAGGGTCCAAAGCCCTCTTTTATGCTCAAAGCTTCATTTTTAACAGCCAAAACCTCACTTTCTTTGCCCAAACCCCTCTTTTAATGCTCAATGCCTCATTTATACCTCCCAAAGACGCACTTTAAAGTACCCAAAGCCTCTTTTAACCTCAAAGCCTTTTAGAGTAAGACTGCAAATCTCACTTTCAGGGGCCAAACCGGTTTTAACGCTCAAAGCCTCATTTTTAACAGCAAACCCTCACTTTTAGGACCCAAAGCCCTCTTTTAACTCCCAAAGCCTCGGTTTTAACACCCAAAGCCGCACTTTCAGGGTCCAAACCTCTCTTTTAACGCTCAGTGCCTCATTTTTAGGTCCCAAACCCTCACTCTTAGCACTGAACCCGGACTTGTAATTGTCAAACTCTCGTTCTAGTACAAATCATGACTTTTAGAGTCCAGCCCCTCGATTTTAAGTCTCAAAGCCTCATTTTTATCATCCAAACCTACACTTTCAGGGTCCAAAGCCCTCTTTTAAGGCTCAAAGCCTCATTTTCAGCACCCAAAGACTCACTTTAAAACACCCAAACCCCTCTTTTAACATCAAAGACTTAGAGTTGGGACTGCAAACCTCACTTTCAGCGTCCAAACCCCTCTTTCAAGCCTCAAAGCCTCACTTTTAGTTCCCAAACCCTCATTTTTAGCATCCAAACCCCTTACTTTTATGGAGCAAAATCTCATTTTTAACGTCCAAAGCCCTCTTTTAAGGCTCAAAGCCTCTATTTTAGATGCCAAACCCTCACTTTCAGGGTCCAAACCCCTCCTTTTTAGGGACATACCCTCATTTTCACGTCCCAAAGACGCACTTTAAAGCACCCAAACCCCTCTTTTAATGCTCAAAGCCTTATAGTTAGGACCACAAACCTCACTGCTAGGGTCCAAACCTCTCTCTTAAAGCTCAGTGCCTCATTTCTAACAGCCAAACCCTCACTTTTAGGACCTAAAGCCCTCTTTTAACACTCAAAGCCTCAGTTTTAAAACCCAAAACCGCACTTTCAGGGTCCAAACCCCACTTTTAACGCTCAGTGCCTCATTTTCAGCACCCAAAGACTCACTTTAAAACACCCAAACCCCTCTTTTAACATCAAAGACTTAGAGTTAGGACCGCAAACCTCACTTTCAGCGTCCAAACCCCTCTTTCAAGGCTCAAAGCCTCACTTTTAGTTCCCAAACCCTCATTTTTAGCATCCAAACCCCTTACTTTTATGGAGCAAAATCTCATTTTTAACGTCCAAATCCCTCTTTTAAGGCTCAAAGCCTCTATTTTAGATGCCAAACCCTCACTTTCAGGGTCCAAACCCCTCCTTTTTAGGGACATACCCTCATTTTCACGTCCCAAAGACGCACTTTAAAGCACCCAAACCCCTCTTTTAATGCTCAAAGCCTTATAGTTAGGGCCGCAAACCACAATGCTAGGGTCCAAAGCCCTCTTTTATGCTCAAAGCTTCATTTTTAACAGCCAAAACCTCACTTTCTTTGCCCAAACCCCTCTTTTAATGCTCAATGCCTCATTTATACCTCCCAAAGACGCACTTTAAAGCACCCAAAGCCTCTTTTAACCTCAAAGCCTTTTAGAGTAAGACTGCAAATCTCACTTTTAGGGGCCAAACCGGTTTTAACGCTCAAAGCCTCATTTTTAACAGCAAACCCTCACTTTTAGGACCTAAAGCCCTCTTTTAACTCCCAAAGCCTCGGTTTTAACACCCAAAGCCGCACTTTCAGGGTCCAAACCTCTCTTTTAACGCTCAGTGCCTCATTTTTAGGTCCCAAACCCTCACTCTTAGCACTGAACCCGGACTTGTAATTGTCAAACTCTCGTTCTAGTACAAATCATGACTTTTAGAGTCCAGCCCCTCGATTTTAAGTCTCAAAGCCTCATTTTTATCATCCAAACCTACACTTTCAGGGTCCAAAGCCCTCTTTTAAGGCTCAAAGCCTCATTTTCAGCACCCAAAGACTCACTTTAAAACACCCAAACCCCTCTTTTAACATCAAAGACTTAGAGTTGGGACCGCAAACCTCACTTTCAGCGTCCAAACCCCTCTTTCAAGCCTCAAAGCCTCACTTTTAGTTCCCAAACCCTCATTTTTAGCATCCAAACCCCTTACTTTTATGGAGCAAAATCTCATTTTTAACGTCCAAAGCCCTCTTTTAAGGCTCAAAGCCTCTATTTTAGATGCCAAACCCTCACTTTCAGGGTCCAAACCCCTCCTTTTTAGGGACATACCCTCATTTTCACGTCCCAAAGACGCACTTTAAAGCACCCAAACCCCTCTTTTAATGCTCAAAGCCTTATAGTTAGGACCACAAACCTCACTGCTAGGGTCCAAACCTCTCTCTTAAAGCTCAGTGCCTCATTTCTAACAGCCAAACCCTCACTTTTAGGACCTAAAGCCCTCTTTTAACACTCAAAGCCTCAGTTTTAACACCCAAAACCGCACTTTCAGGGTCCAAACCCCACTTTTAACGCTCAGTGCCTCATTTTCAGCACCCAAAGACTCACTTTAAAACACCCAAACCCCTCTTTTAACATCAAAGACTTAGAGTTAGGACCGCAAACCTCACTTTCAGCGTCCAAACCCCTCTTTCAAGGCTCAAAGCCTCACTTTTAGTTCCCAAACCCTCATTTTTAGCATCCAAACCCCTTACTTTTATGGAGCAAAATCTCATTTTTAACGTCCAAATCCCTCTTTTAAGGCTCAAAGCCTCTATTTTAGATGCCAAACCCTCACTTTCAGGGTCCAAACCCCTCCTTTTTAGGGACATACCCTCATTTTCACGTCCCAAAGACGCACTTTAAAGCACCCAAACCCCTCTTTTAATGCTCAAAGCCTTATAGTTAGGGCCGCAAACCACAATGCTAGGGTCCAAAGCCCTCTTTTATGCTCAAAGCTTCATTTTTAACAGCCAAAACCTCACTTTCTTTGCCCAAACCCCTCTTTTAATGCTCAATGCCTCATTTATACCTCCCAAAGACACACTTTAAAGTACCCAAAGCCTCTTTTAACCTCAAAGCCTTTTAGAGTAAGACTGCAAATCTCACTTTTAGGGGCCAAACCGGTTTTAACGCTCAAAGCCTCATTTTTAACAGCAAACCCTCACTTTTAGGACCTAAAGCCCTCTTTTAACTCCCAAAGCCTCGGTTTTAACACCCAAAGCCGCACTTTCAGGGTCCAAACCTCTCTTTTAACGCTCAGTGCCTCATTTTTAGGTCCCAAACCCTCACTCTTAGCACTGAACCCGGACTTGTAATTGTCAAACTCTCGTTCTAGTACAAATCATGACTTTTAGAGTCCAGCCCCTCGATTTTAAGTCTCAAAGCCTCATTTTTATCATCCAAACCTACACTTTCAGGGTCCAAAGCCCTCTTTTAAGGCTCAAAGCCTCATTTTCAGCACCCAAAGACTCACTTTAAAACACCCAAACCCCTCTTTTAACATCAAAGACTTAGAGTTGGGACCGCAAACCTCACTTTCAGCGTCCAAACCCCTCTTTCAAGGCTCAAAGCCTCACTTTTAGTTCCCAAACCCTCATTTTTAGCATCCAAACCCCTTACTTTTATGGAGCAAAATCTCATTTTTAACGTCCAAAGCCCTCTTTTAAGGCTCAAAGCCTCTATTTTAGATGCCAAACCCTCACTTTCAGGGTCCAAACCCCTCCTTTTTAGGGACATACCCTCATTTTCACGTCCCAAAGACGCACTTTAAAGCACCCAAACCCCTCTTTTAATGCTCAAAGCCTTAGAGTTAGGACCACAAACCTCACTGCTAGGGTCCAAACCTCTCTCTTAAAGCTCAGTGCCTCATTTCTAACAGCCAAACCCTCACTTTTAGGACCTAAAGCCCTCTTTTAACACTCAAAGCCTCAGTTTTAACACCCAAAACCGCACTTTCAGGGTCCAAACCCCACTTTTAACGCTCAGTGCCTCATTTTCAGCACCCAAAGACTCACTTTAAAACACCCAAACCCCTCTTTTAACATCAAAGACTTAGAGTTGGGACCGCAAACCTCACTTTCAGCGTCCAAACCCCTCTTTCAAGCCTCAAAGCCTCACTTTTAGTTCCCAAACCCTCATTTTTAGCATCCAAACCCCTTACTTTTATGGAGCAAAATCTCATTTTTAACGTCCAAAGCCCTCTTTTAAGGCTCAAAGCCTCTATTTTAGATGCCAAACCCTCACTTTCAGGGTCCAAACCCCTCCTTTTTAGGGACATACCCTCATTTTCACGTCCCAAAGACGCACTTTAAAGCACCCAAACCCCTCTTTTAATGCTCAAAGCCTTATAGTTAGGGCCGCAAACCACAATGCTAGGGTCCAAAGCCCTCTTTTATGCTCAAAGCTTCATTTTTAACAGCCAAAACCTCACTTTCTTTGCCCAAACCCCTCTTTTAATGCTCAATGCCTCATTTATACCTCCCAAAGACGCACTTTAAAGCACCCAAAGCCTCTTTTAACCTCAAAGCCTTTTAGAGTAAGACTGCAAATCTCACTTTTAGGGGCCAAACCGGTTTTAGCGCTCAAAGCCTCATTTTTAACAGTAAACCCTCACTTTTAGGACCTAAAGCCCTCTTTTAACTCCCAAAGCCTCGGTTTTAACACCCAAAGCCGCACTTTCAGGGTCCAAACCTCTCTTTTAACGCTCAGTGCCTCATTTTTAGGTCCCAAACCCTCACTCTTAGCACTGAACCCGGACTTGTAATTGTCAAACTCTCGTTCTAGTACAAATCATGACTTTTAGAGTCCAGCCCCTCGATTTTAAGTCTCAAAGCCTCATTTTTATCATCCAAACCTTCACTTTCAGGGTCCAAACCCCTCTTTTAAGGCTCAAAGCCTCATTTTCAGCACCCAAAGACTCACTTTAAAACACCCAAACCCCTCTTTTAACATCAAAGACTTAGAGTTGGGACCGCAAACCTCACTTTCAGCGTCCAAACCCCTCTTTCAAGGCTCAAAGCCTCACTTTTAGTTCCCAAACCCTCATTTTTAGCATCCAAACCCCTTACTTTTATGGAGCAAAATCTCATTTTTAACGTCCAAATCCCTCTTTTAAGGCTCAAAGCCTCTATTTTAGATGCCAAACCCTCACTTTCAGGGTCCAAACCCCTCCTTTTTAGGGACATACCCTCATTTTCACGTCCCAAAGACGCACTTTAAAGCACCCAAACCCCTCTTTTAATGCTCAAAGCCTTATAGTTAGGACCACAAACCTCACTGCTAGGGTCCAAACCTCTCTCTTAAAGCTCAGTGCCTCATTTCTAACAGCCAAACCCTCACTTTTAGGACCTAAAGCCCTCTTTTAACACTCAAAGCCTCAGTTTTAACACTCAAAGCCAAACTTTCAGGGTCCAAACGCCTCTTTTAACGCTCAGTGCCTCATTTTCAGGTCCCCAAAACTCACTTTAAAACACCCAAACACCTCTTTTAACATCAAAGACTTAGAGTTAGGACTGCAAACCTCGCTTTTAGGGTCCAAACCCCTCCTTTTTAGGGACATACCCTCATTTTCATGTCCCAAGGACTTACTTTAAAGCACCCAAACCCCTCTTTTAATGCTCAAAGCCTTATAGTTAGGGCCGCAAACCACAATGCTAGGGTCCAAAGCCCTCTTTTATGCTCAAAGCTTCATTTTTAACAGCCAAAACCTCACTTTCTTTGCCCAAACCCCTCTTTTAATGCTCAATGCCTCATTTATACCTCCCAAAGACGCACTTTAAAGTACCCAAAGCCTCTTTTAACCTCAAAGCCTTTTAGAGTAAGACTGCAAATCTCACTTTTAGGGGCCAAACCGGTTTTAACGCTCAAAGCCTCATTTTTAACAGCCAAACCCTCACTTTTAGGACCTAAAGCCCTCTTTTAACTCCCAAAGCCTCGGTTTTAACACCCAAAGCCGCACTTTCAGGGTCCAAACCTCTCTTTTAACGCTCAGTGCCTCATTTTTAGGTCCCAAACCCTCACTCTTAGCACTGAACCCGGACTTGTAATTGTCAAACTCTCGTTCTAGTACAAATCATGACTTTTAGAGTCCAGCCCCTCGATTTTAAGTCTCAAAGCCTCATTTTTAACATCCAAACCTACACTTTCAGGGTCCAAAGCCCTCTTTTAAGGCTCAAAGCCTCATTTTCAGCACCCAAAGACTCACTTTAAAACACCCAAACCCCTCTTTTAACATCAAAGACTTAGAGTTGGGACCGCAAACCTCACTTTCAGCATCCAAACCCCTCTTTCAAGGCTCAAAGCCTCACTTTTAGTTCCCAAACCCTCATTTTTAGCATCCAAACCCCTTACTTTTATGGAGCAAAAACTCATTTTTAACGTCCAAAGCCCTCTTTTAAGGCTCAAAGCCTCTATTTTAGATGCCAAACCCTCACTTTCAGGGTCCAAACCCCTCCTTTTTAGGGACATACCCTCATTTTCACGTCCCAAAGACGCACTTTAAAGCACCCAAACCCCTCTTTTAATGCTCAAAGCCTTATAGTTAGGACCACAAACCTCACTGCTAGGGTCCAAACCTCTCTCTTAAAGCTCAGTGCCTCATTTCTAACAGCCAAACCCTCACTTTTAGGACCTAAAGCCCTCTTTTAACTCCCAAAGCCTCGGTTTTAACACCCAAAGCCGCACTTTCAGGGTCCAAACCCCTCTTTTAACGCTCAGTGCCTCATTTTTAGGTCCCAAACCCTCACTCTTAGCACTGAACCCGGACTTGTAATTGTCAAACTCTCGTTCTAGTACAAATCATGACTTTTAGAGTCCAGCCCCTCGATTTTAAGTCTCAAAGCCTCATTTTTATCATCCAAACCTACACTTTCAGGGTCCAAAGCCCTCTTTTAAGGCTCAAAGCCTCATTTTCAGCACCCAAAGACTCACTTTAAAACACCCAAACCCCTCTTTTAACATCAAAGACTTAGAGTTAGGACTGCAAACCTCACTTTTAGGGTCCAAACCCCTCCTTTTCAGGGACAAACCCTCTTTTTAAAATTCCAAACCCTTACTTCTATTACCCAAACCCCTCTTTTCACGCTCACTGCCTCATTTTTAGGTCCCAAACCCTCATTTTTAGCATCGAACTTGGACTTTTTATGGTCAAACCATCATTGTTTTGTTCCAAATAGTAATTCTTAGAGTCCAAACCCCTCTATTAAGCTTCAAAAACTCATTTTTATCATCCAAACCTTCACTTTCAGGGTCCAAACCCCTCTTTTAATGCTCAGTGCCTCATTTTTAGGTCAGAAACCCCCTGCTTTTAGCATCCAGGCCTTCACTTTCAGGTACCAAAACATCATTATTAATGCCCAAAGCCCTCTTTTAAGGCTCAAAGCCTCATTTTCAGCACCCAAAGACTTCCTTTAAAGCACCCAAACCCCTCTTTTAATGCTCAAAGCCTTATAGTTAGGACCACAAACCTCACTGCTAGGGTCCAAACCTCTCTCTTAAAGCTCAGTGCCTCATTTCTAACAGCCAAACCCTCACTTTTAGGACCTAAAGCCCTCTTTTAACTCCCAAAGCCTCGGTTTTAACACCCAAAGCCGCACTTTCAGGGTCCAAACCTCTCTTTTAACGCTCAGTGCCTCATTTTTAGGTCCCAAACCCTCACTCTTAGCACTGAACCCGGACTTGTAATTGTCAAACTCTCGTTCTAGTACAAATCATGACTTTTAGAGTCCAGCCCCTCGTTTTTAAGTCTCAAAGCCTCATTTTTATCATCCAAACCTTCACTTTCAGGGTCCAAACCCCTCTTTTAAGGCTCAAAGCCTCATTTTCAGCACCCAAAGACTCACTTTAAAACACCCAAACCCCTCTTTTAACATCAAAGACTTAGAGTTGGGACCGCAAACCTCACTTTCAGCGTCCAAACCCCTCTTTCAAGGCTCAAAGCCTCACTTTTAGTTCCCAAACCCTCATTTTTAGCATCCAAACCCCTTACTTTTATGGAGCAAAATCTCATTTTTAACGTCCAAATCCCTCTTTTAAGGCTCAAAGCCTCTATTTTAGATGCCAAACCCTCACTTTCAGGGTCCAAACCCCTCCTTTTTAGGGACATACCCTCATTTTCACGTCCCAAAGACGCACTTTAAAGCACCCAAACCCCTCTTTTAATGCTCAAAGCCTTAGAGTTAGGACCACAAACCTCACTGCTAGGGTCCAAACCTCTCTCTTAAAGCTCAGTGCCTCATTTCTAACAGCCAAACCCTCACTTTTAGGACCTAAAGCCCTCTTTTAACACTCAAAGCCCTAGTTTTAACACCCAAAACCGCACTTTCAGGGTCCAAACCCCACTTTTAACGCTCAGTGCCTCATTTTCAGCACCCAAAGACTCACTTTAAAACACCCAAACCCCTCTTTTAACATCAAAGACTTAGAGTTGGGACCGCAAACCTCACTTTCAGCGTCCAAACCCCTCTTTCAAGCCTCAAAGCCTCACTTTTAGTTCCCAAACCCTCATTTTTAGCATCCAAACCCCTTACTTTTATGGAGCAAAATCTCATTTTTAACGTCCAAAGCCCTCTTTTAAGGCTCAAAGCCTCTATTTTAGATGCCAAACCCTCACTTTCAGGGTCCAAACCCCTCCTT
Source organism: Phalacrocorax carbo (assembly GCF_963921805.1). Classification (NCBI taxonomy): domain Eukaryota; kingdom Metazoa; phylum Chordata; class Aves; order Suliformes; family Phalacrocoracidae; genus Phalacrocorax; species Phalacrocorax carbo. The sequence continues at coordinate 2,622,443 of NW_026990280.1, read as the reverse complement.
TTTAGGGACATACCCTCATTTTCACGTCCCAAAGACGCACTTTAAAGCACCCAAACCCCTCTTTTAATGCTCAAAGCCTTATAGTTAGGGCCGCAAACCACAATGCTAGGGTCCAAAGCCCTCTTTTATGCTCAAAGCTTCATTTTTAACAGCCAAAACCTCACTTTCTTTGCCCAAACCCCTCTTTTAATGCTCAATGCCTCATTTATACCTCCCAAAGACGCACTTTAAAGTACCCAAAGCCTCTTTTAATGCTCAAAGCCTTATAGTTAGGACCACAAACCTCACTGCTAGGGTCCAAACCTCTCTCTTAAAGCTCAGTGCCTCATTTCTAACAGCCAAACCCTCACTTTTAGGACCTAAAGCCCTCTTTTAACACTCAAAGCCTCAGTTTTAACACTCAAAGCCAAACTTTCAGGGTCCAAACGCCTCTTTTAACGCTCAGTGCCTCATTTTCAGGTCCCCAAAACTCACTTTAAAACACCCAAACACCTCTTTTAAGATCAAAGACTTAGAGTTAGGACTGCAAACCTCGCTTTTAGGGTCCAAACCCCTCCTTTTTAGGGACATATCCTCATTTTCATGTCCCAAGGACTTACTTTAAAGCACCCAAACCCCTCTTTTAATGCTCAAAGCCTTATAGTCAGGGCCGCAAACCACAATGCTAGGGTCCAAAGCCCTCTTTTATGCTCAAAGCTTCATTTTTAACAGCCAAAACCTCACTTTCTTTGCCCAAACCCCTCTTTTAATGCTCAATGCCTCATTTATACCTCCCAAAGACGCACTTTAAAGTACCCAAAGCCTCTTTTAACCTCAAAGCCTTTTAGAGTAAGACTGCAAATCTCACTTTTAGGGGCCAAACCGGTTTTAACGCTCAAAGCCTCATTTTTAACAGCAAACCCTCACTTTTAGGACCTAAAGCCCTCTTTTAACTCCCAAAGCCTCGGTTTTAACACCCAAAGCCGCACTTTCAGGGTCCAAACCTCTCTTTTAACGCTCAGTGCCTCATTTTTAGGTCCCAAACCCTCACTCTTAGCACTGAACCCGGACTTGTAATTGTCAAACTCTCGTTCTAGTACAAATCATGACTTTTAGAGTCCAGCCCCTCGATTTTAAGTCTCAAAGCCTCATTTTTATCATCCAAACCTACACTTTCAGGGTCCAAACCCCTCTTTCAAGGCTCAAAGCCTCACTTTTAGTTCCCAAACCCTCATTTTTAGCATCCAAACCCCTTACTTTTATGGAGCAAAATCTCATTTTTAACGTCCAAAGCCCTCTTTTAAGGCTCAAAGCCTCTATTTTAGATGCCAAACCCTCACTTTCAGGGTCCAAACCCCTCCTTTTTAGGGACATACCCTCATTTTCACGTCCCAAAGACGCACTTTAAAGCACCCAAACCCCTCTTTTAATGCTCAAAGCCTTATAGTTAGGGCCGCAAACCACAATGCTAGGGTCCAAAGCCCTCTTTTATGCTCAAAGCTTCATTTTTAACAGCCAAAACCTCACTTTCTTTGCCCAAACCCCTCTTTTAATGCTCAATGCCTCATTTATACCTCCCAAAGACGCACTTTAAAGCACCCAAAGCCTCTTTTAACCTCAAAGCCTTTTAGAGTAAGACTGCAAATCTCACTTTTAGGGGCCAAACCGGTTTTAGCGCTCAAAGCCTCATTTTTAACAGCAAACCCTCACTTTTAGGACCTAAAGCCCTCTTTTAACTCCCAAAGCCTCGGTTTTAACACCCAAAGCCGCACTTTCAGGGTCCAAACCTCTCTTTTAACGCTCAGTGCCTCATTTTTAGGTCCCAAACCCTCACTCTTAGCACTGAACCCGGACTTGTAATTGTCAAACTCTCGTTCTAGTACAAATCATGACTTTTAGAGTCCAGCCCCTCGATTTTAAGTCTCAAAGCCTCATTTTTATCATCCAAACCTACACTTTCAGGGTCCAAAGCCCTCTTTTAAGGCTCAAAGCCTCATTTTCAGCACCCAAAGACTCACTTTAAAACACCCAAACCCCTCTTTTAACATCAAAGACTTAGAGTTGGGACCGCAAACCTCACTTTCAGCGTCCAAACCCCTCTTTCAAGGCTCAAAGCCTCACTTTTAGTTCCCAAACCCTCATTTTTAGCATCCAAACCCCTTACTTTTATGGAGCAAAATCTCATTTTTAACGTCCAAATCCCTCTTTTAAGGCTCAAAGCCTCTATTTTAGATGCCAAACCCTCACTTTCAGGGTCCAAACCCCTCCTTTTTAGGGACATACCCTCATTTTCACGTCCCAAAGACGCACTTTAAAGCACCCAAACCCCTCTTTTAATGCTCAAAGCCTTATAGTTAGGACCACAAACCTCACTGCTAGGGTCCAAACCTCTCTCTTAAAGCTCAGTGCCTCATTTCTAACAGCCAAACCCTCACTTTTAGGACCTAAAGCCCTCTTTTAACACTCAAAGCCTCAGTTTTAACACTCAAAGCCAAACTTTCAGGGTCCAAACGCCTCTTTTAACGCTCAGTGCCTCATTTTCAGGTCCCCAAAACTCACTTTAAAACACCCAAACACCTCTTTTAACATCAAAGACATACAGTTAGGACTGCAAACCTCGCTTTTAGGGTCCAAACCCCTCCTTTTTAGGGACATACCCTCATTTTCATGTCCCAAGGACTTACTTTAAAGCACCCAAACCCCTCTTTTAATGCTCAAAGCCTTATAGTTAGGGCCGCAAACCACAATGCTAGGGTCCAAAGCCCTCTTTTATGCTCAAAGCTTCATTTTTAACAGCCAAAACCTCACTTTCTTTGCCCAAACCCCTCTTTTAATGCTCAATGCCTCATTTATACCTCCCAAAGACGCACTTTAAAGTACCCAAAGCCTCTTTTAACCTCAAAGCCTTTTAGAGTAAGACTGCAAATCTCACTTTTAGGGGCCAAACCGGTTTTAACGCTCAAAGCCTCATTTTTAACAGCCAAACCCTCACTTTTAGGACCTAAAGCCCTCTTTTAACTCCCAAAGCCTCGGTTTTAACACCCAAAGCCGCACTTTCAGGGTCCAAACCTCTCTTTTAACGCTCAGTGCCTCATTTTTAGGTCCCAAACCCTCACTCTTAGCACTGAACCCGGACTTGTAATTGTCAAACTCTCGTTCTAGTACAAATCATGACTTTTAGAGTCCAGCCCCTCGATTTTAAGTCTCAAAGCCTCATTTTTATCATCCAAACCTACACTTTCAGGGTCCAAAGCCCTCTTTTAAGGCTCAAAGCCTCATTTTCAGCACCCAAAGACTCACTTTAAAACACCCAAACCCCTCTTTTAACATCAAAGACTTAGAGTTGGGACCGCAAACCTCACTTTCAGCGTCCAAACCCCTCTTTCAAGGCTCAAAGCCTCACTTTTAGTTCCCAAACCCTCATTTTTAGCATCCAAACCCCTTACTTTTATGGAGCAAAAACTCATTTTTAACGTCCAAAGCCCTCTTTTAAGGCTCAAAGCCTCTATTTTAGATGCCAAACCCTCACTTTCAGGGTCCAAACCCCTCCTTTTTAGGGACATACCCTCATTTTCACGTCCCAAAGACGCACTTTAAAGCACCCAAACCCCTCTTTTAATGCTCAAAGCCTTATAGTTAGGACCACAAACCTCACTGCTAGGGTCCAAACCTCTCTCTTAAAGCTCAGTGCCTCATTTCTAACAGCCAAACCCTCACTTTTAGGACCTAAAGCCCTCTTTTAACTCCCAAAGCCTCGGTTTTAACACCCAAAGCCGCACTTTCAGGGTCCAAACCTCTCTTTTAACGCTCAGTGCCTCATTTTTAGGTCCCAAACCCTCACTCTTAGCACTGAACCCGGACTTGTAATTGTCAAACTCTCGTTCTAGTACAAATCATGACTTTTAGAGTCCAGCCCCTCGTTTTTAAGTCTCAAAGCCTCATTTTTATCATCCAAACCTTCACTTTCAGGGTCCAAACCCCTCTTTTAAGGCTCAAAGCCTCATTTTCAGCACCCAAAGACTCACTTTAAAACACCCAAACCCCTCTTTTAACATCAAAGACTTAGAGTTGGGACCGCAAACCTCACTTTCAGCGTCCAAACCCCTCTTTCAAGGCTCAAAGCCTCACTTTTAGTTCCCAAACCCTCATTTTTAGCATCCAAACCCCTTACTTTTATGGAGCAAAACCTCATTTTTAACGTCCAAATCCCTCTTTTAAGGCTCAAAGCCTCTATTTTAGATGCCAAACCCTCACTTTCAGGGTCCAAACCCCTCCTTTTTAGGGACATACCCTCATTTTCACGTCCCAAAGACGCACTTTAAAGCACCCAAACCCCTCTTTTAATGCTCAAAGCCTTAGAGTTAGGACCACAAACCTCACTGCTAGGGTCCAAACCTCTCTCTTAAAGCTCAGTGCCTCATTTCTAACAGCCAAACCCTCACTTTTAGGACCTAAAGCCCTCTTTTAACACTCAAAGCCCCAGTTTTAACACCCAAAACCGCACTTTCAGGGTCCAAACCCCACTTTTAACGCTCAGTGCCTCATTTTCAGCACCCAAAGACTCACTTTAAAACACCCAAACCCCTCTTTTAACATCAAAGACTTAGAGTTGGGACCGCAAACCTCACTTTCAGCGTCCAAACCCCTCTTTCAAGGCTCAAAGCCTCACTTTTAGTTCCCAAACCCTCATTTTTAGCATCCAAACCCCTTACTTTTATGGAGCAAAATCTCATTTTTAACGTCCAAAGCCCTCTTTTAAGGCTCAAAGCCTCTATTTTAGATGCCAAACCCTCACTTTCAGGGTCCAAACCCCTCCTTTTTAGGGACATACCCTCATTTTCACGTCCCAAAGACGCACTTTAAAGCACCCAAACCCCTCTTTTAATGCTCAAAGCCTTATAGTTAGGGCCGCAAACCACAATGCTAGGGTCCAAAGCCCTCTTTTATGCTCAAAGCTTCATTTTTAACAGCCAAAACCTCACTTTCTTTGCCCAAACCCCTCTTTTAATGCTCAATGCCTCATTTATACCTCCCAAAGACGCACTTTAAAGTACCCAAAGCCTCTTTTAACCTCAAAGCCTTATAGTTAGGACCACAAACCTCACTGCTAGGGTCCAAACCTCTCTCTTAAAGCTCAGTGCCTCATTTCTAACAGCCAAACCCTCACTTTTAGGACCTAAAGCCCTCTTTTAACACTCAAAGCCTCAGTTTTAACACTCAAAGCCAAACTTTCAGGGTCCAAACGCCTCTTTTAACGCTCAGTGCCTCATTTTCAGGTCCCCAAAACTCACTTTAAAACACCCAAACACCTCTTTTAACATCAAAGACTTAGAGTTAGGACTGCAAACCTCGCTTTTAGGGTCCAAACCCCTCCTTTTTAGGGACATATCCTCATTTTCATGTCCCAAGGACTTACTTTAAAGCACCCAAACCCCTCTTTTAATGCTCAAAGCCTTATAGTCAGGGCCGCAAACCACAATGCTAGGGTCCAAAGCCCTCTTTTATGCTCAAAGCTTCATTTTTAACAGCCAAAACCTCACTTTCTTTGCCCAAACCCCTCTTTTAATGCTCAATGCCTCATTTATACCTCCCAAAGACGCACTTTAAAGTACCCAAAGCCTCTTTTAACCTCAAAGCCTTTTAGAGTAAGACTGCAAATCTCACTTTTAGGGGCCAAACCGGTTTTAACGCTCAAAGCCTCATTTTTAACAGCAAACCCTCACTTTTAGGACCTAAAGCCCTCTTTTAACTCCCAAAGCCTCGGTTTTAACACCCAAAGCCGCACTTTCAGGGTCCAAACCTCTCTTTTAACGCTCAGTGCCTCATTTTTAGGTCCCAAACCCTCACTCTTAGCACTGAACCCGGACTTGTAATTGTCAAACTCTCGTTCTAGTACAAATCATGACTTTTAGAGTCCAGCCCCTCGATTTTAAGTCTCAAAGCCTCATTTTTATCATCCAAACCTACACTTTCAGGGTCCAAACCCCTCTTTCAAGGCTCAAAGCCTCACTTTTAGTTCCCAAACCCTCATTTTTAGCATCCAAACCCCTTACTTTTATGGAGCAAAATCTCATTTTTAACGTCCAAAGCCCTCTTTTAAGGCTCAAAGCCTCTATTTTAGATGCCAAACCCTCACTTTCAGGGTCCAAACCCCTCCTTTTTAGGGACATACCCTCATTTTCACGTCCCAAAGACGCACTTTAAAGCACCCAAACCCCTCTTTTAATGCTCAAAGCCTTATAGTTAGGGCCGCAAACCACAATGCTAGGGTCCAAAGCCCTCTTTTATGCTCAAAGCTTCATTTTTAACAGCCAAAACCTCACTTTCTTTGCCCAAACCCCTCTTTTAATGCTCAATGCCTCATTTATACCTCCCAAAGACGCACTTTAAAGCACCCAAAGCCTCTTTTAACCTCAAAGCCTTTTAGAGTAAGACTGCAAATCTCACTTTTAGGGGCCAAACCGGTTTTAGCGCTCAAAGCCTCATTTTTAACAGCAAACCCTCACTTTTAGGACCTAAAGCCCTCTTTTAACTCCCAAAGCCTCGGTTTTAACACCCAAAGCCGCACTTTCAGGGTCCAAACCTCTCTTTTAACGCTCAGTGCCTCATTTTTAGGTCCCAAACCCTCACTCTTAGCACTGAACCCGGACTTGTAATTGTCAAACTCTCGTTCTAGTACAAATCATGACTTTTAGAGTCCAGCCCCTCGATTTTAAGTCTCAAAGCCTCATTTTTATCATCCAAACCTACACTTTCAGGGTCCAAAGCCCTCTTTTAAGGCTCAAAGCCTCATTTTCAGCACCCAAAGACTCACTTTAAAACACCCAAACCCCTCTTTTAACATCAAAGACTTAGAGTTGGGACCGCAAACCTCACTTTCAGCGTCCAAACCCCTCTTTCAAGGCTCAAAGCCTCACTTTTAGTTCCCAAACCCTCATTTTTAGCATCCAAACCCCTTACTTTTATGGAGCAAAATCTCATTTTTAACGTCCAAATCCCTCTTTTAAGGCTCAAAGCCTCTATTTTAGATGCCAAACCCTCACTTTCAGGGTCCAAACCCCTCCTTTTTAGGGACATACCCTCATTTTCACGTCCCAAAGACGCACTTTAAAGCACCCAAACCCCTCTTTTAATGCTCAAAGCCTTATAGTTAGGACCACAAACCTCACTGCTAGGGTCCAAACCTCTCTCTTAAAGCTCAGTGCCTCATTTCTAACAGCCAAACCCTCACTTTTAGGACCTAAAGCCCTCTTTTAACACTCAAAGCCTCAGTTTTAACACTCAAAGCCAAACTTTCAGGGTCCAAACGCCTCTTTTAACGCTCAGTGCCTCATTTTCAGGTCCCCAAAACTCACTTTAAAACACCCAAACACCTCTTTTAACATCAAAGACATACAGTTAGGACTGCAAACCTCGCTTTTAGGGTCCAAACCCCTCCTTTTTAGGGACATACCCTCATTTTCATGTCCCAAGGACTTACTTTAAAGCACCCAAACCCCTCTTTTAATGCTCAAAGCCTTATAGTTAGGGCCGCAAACCACAATGCTAGGGTCCAAAGCCCTCTTTTATGCTCAAAGCTTCATTTTTAACAGCCAAAACCTCACTTTCTTTGCCCAAACCCCTCTTTTAATGCTCAATGCCTCATTTATACCTCCCAAAGACGCACTTTAAAGTACCCAAAGCCTCTTTTAACCTCAAAGCCTTTTAGAGTAAGACTGCAAATCTCACTTTTAGGGGCCAAACCGGTTTTAACGCTCAAAGCCTCATTTTTAACAGCCAAACCCTCACTTTTAGGACCTAAAGCCCTCTTTTAACTCCCAAAGCCTCGGTTTTAACACCCAAAGCCGCACTTTCAGGGTCCAAACCTCTCTTTTAACGCTCAGTGCCTCATTTTTAGGTCCCAAACCCTCACTCTTAGCACTGAACCCGGACTTGTAATTGTCAAACTCTCGTTCTAGTACAAATCATGACTTTTAGAGTCCAGCCCCTCGATTTTAAGTCTCAAAGCCTCATTTTTATCATCCAAACCTACACTTTCAGGGTCCAAAGCCCTCTTTTAAGGCTCAAAGCCTCATTTTCAGCACCCAAAGACTCACTTTAAAACACCCAAACCCCTCTTTTAACATCAAAGACTTAGAGTTGGGACCGCAAACCTCACTTTCAGCGTCCAAACCCCTCTTTCAAGGCTCAAAGCCTCACTTTTAGTTCCCAAACCCTCATTTTTAGCATCCAAACCCCTTACTTTTATGGAGCAAAAACTCATTTTTAACGTCCAAAGCCCTCTTTTAAGGCTCAAAGCCTCTATTTTAGATGCCAAACCCTCACTTTCAGGGTCCAAACCCCTCCTTTTTAGGGACATACCCTCATTTTCACGTCCCAAAGACGCACTTTAAAGCACCCAAACCCCTCTTTTAATGCTCAAAGCCTTATAGTTAGGACCACAAACCTCACTGCTAGGGTCCAAACCTCTCTCTTAAAGCTCAGTGCCTCATTTCTAACAGCCAAACCCTCACTTTTAGGACCTAAAGCCCTCTTTTAACTCCCAAAGCCTCGGTTTTAACACCCAAAGCCGCACTTTCAGGGTCCAAACCTCTCTTTTAACGCTCAGTGCCTCATTTTTAGGTCCCAAACCCTCACTCTTAGCACTGAACCCGGACTTGTAATTGTCAAACTCTCGTTCTAGTACAAATCATGACTTTTAGAGTCCAGCCCCTCGTTTTTAAGTCTCAAAGCCTCATTTTTATCATCCAAACCTTCACTTTCAGGGTCCAAACCCCTCTTTTAAGGCTCAAAGCCTCATTTTCAGCACCCAAAGACTCACTTTAAAACACCCAAACCCCTCTTTTAACATCAAAGACTTAGAGTTGGGACCGCAAACCTCACTTTCAGCGTCCAAACCCCTCTTTCAAGGCTCAAAGCCTCACTTTTAGTTCCCAAACCCTCATTTTTAGCATCCAAACCCCTTACTTTTATGGAGCAAAATCTCATTTTTAACGTCCAAATCCCTCTTTTAAGGCTCAAAGCCTCTATTTTAGATGCCAAACCCTCACTTTCAGGGTCCAAACCCCTCCTTTTTAGGGACATACCCTCATTTTCACGTCCCAAAGACGCACTTTAAAGCACCCAAACCCCTCTTTTAATGCTCAAAGCCTTAGAGTTAGGACCACAAACCTCACTGCTAGGGTCCAAACCTCTCTCTTAAAGCTCAGTGCCTCATTTCTAACAGCCAAACCCTCACTTTTAGGACCTAAAGCCCTCTTTTAACACTCAAAGCCCCAGTTTTAACACCCAAAACCGCACTTTCAGGGTCCAAACCCCACTTTTAACGCTCAGTGCCTCATTTTCAGCACCCAAAGACTCACTTTAAAACACCCAAACCCCTCTTTTAACATCAAAGACTTAGAGTTGGGACCGCAAACCTCACTTTCAGCGTCCAAACCCCTCTTTCAAGGCTCAAAGCCTCACTTTTAGTTCCCAAACCCTCATTTTTAGCATCCAAACCCCTTACTTTTATGGAGCAAAATCTCATTTTTAACGTCCAAATCCCTCTTTTAAGGCTCAAAGCCTCTATTTTAGATGCCAAACCCTCACTTTCAGGGTCCAAACCCCTCCTTTTTAGGGACATACCCTCATTTTCACGTCCCAAAGACGCACTTTAAAGCACCCAAACCCCTCTTTTAATGCTCAAAGCCTTATAGTTAGGGCCGCAAACCACAATGCTAGGGTCCAAAGCCCTCTTTTATGCTCAAAGCTTCATTTTTAACAGCCAAAACCTCACTTTCTTTGCCCAAACCCCTCTTTTAATGCTCAATGCCTCATTTATACCTCCCAAAGACACACTTTAAAGTACCCAAAGCCTCTTTTAACCTCAAAGCCTTTTAGAGTAAGACTGCAAATCTCACTTTTAGGGGCCAAACCGGTTTTAACGCTCAAAGCCTCATTTTTAACAGCAAACCCTCACTTTTAGGACCTAAAGCCCTCTTTTAACTCCCAAAGCCTCGGTTTTAACACCCAAAGCCGCACTTTCAGGGTCCAAACCTCTCTTTTAACGCTCAGTGCCTCATTTTTAGGTCCCAAACCCTCACTCTTAGCACTGAACCCGGACTTGTAATTGTCAAACTCTCGTTCTAGTACAAATCATGACTTTTAGAGTCCAGCCCCTCGATTTTAAGTCTCAAAGCCTCATTTTTATCATCCAAACCTACACTTTCAGGGTCCAAAGCCCTCTTTTAAGGCTCAAAGCCTCATTTTCAGCACCCAAAGACTCACTTTAAAACACCCAAACCCCTCTTTTAACATCAAAGACTTAGAGTTGGGACCGCAAACCTCACTTTCAGCGTCCAAACCCCTCTTTCAAGGCTCAAAGCCTCACTTTTAGTTCCCAAACCCTCATTTTTAGCATCCAAACCCCTTACTTTTATGGAGCAAAATCTCATTTTTAACGTCCAAAGCCCTCTTTTAAGGCTCAAAGCCTCTATTTTAGATGCCAAACCCTCACTTTCAGGGTCCAAACCCCTCCTTTTTAGGGACATACCCTCATTTTCACGTCCCAAAGACGCACTTTAAAGCACCCAAACCCCTCTTTTAATGCTCAAAGCCTTAGAGTTAGGACCACAAACCTCACTGCTAGGGTCCAAACCTCTCTCTTAAAGCTCAGTGCCTCATTTCTAACAGCCAAACCCTCACTTTTAGGACCTAAAGCCCTCTTTTAACACTCAAAGCCTCAGTTTTAACACCCAAAACCGCACTTTCAGGGTCCAAACCCCACTTTTAACGCTCAGTGCCTCATTTTCAGCACCCAAAGACTCACTTTAAAACACCCAAACCCCTCTTTTAACATCAAAGACTTAGAGTTGGGACCGCAAACCTCACTTTCAGCGTCCAAACCCCTCTTTCAAGCCTCAAAGCCTCACTTTTAGTTCCCAAACCCTCATTTTTAGCATCCAAACCCCTTACTTTTATGGAGCAAAATCTCATTTTTAACGTCCAAAGCCCTCTTTTAAGGCTCAAAGCCTCTATTTTAGATGCCAAACCCTCACTTTCAGGGTCCAAACCCCTCCTTTTTAGGGACATACCCTCATTTTCACGTCCCAAAGACGCACTTTAAAGCACCCAAACCCCTCTTTTAATGCTCAAAGCCTTATAGTTAGGGCCACAAACCACAATGCTAGGGTCCAAAGCCCTCTTTTATGCTCAAAGCTTCATTTTTAACAGCCAAAACCTCACTTTCTTTGCCCAAACCCCTCTTTTAATGCTCAATGCCTCATTTATACCTCCCAAAGACGCACTTTAAAGCACCCAAAGCCTCTTTTAACCTCAAAGCCTTTTAGAGTAAGACTGCAAATCTCACTTTTAGGGGCCAAACCGGTTTTAGCGCTCAAAGCCTCATTTTTAACAGTAAACCCTCACTTTTAGGACCTAAAGCCCTCTTTTAACTCCCAAAGCCTCGGTTTTAACACCCAAAGCCGCACTTTCAGGGTCCAAACCTCTCTTTTAACGCTCAGTGCCTCATTTTTAGGTCCCAAACCCTCACTCTTAGCACTGAACCCGGACTTGTAATTGTCAAACTCTCGTTCTAGTACAAATCATGACTTTTAGAGTCCAGCCCCTCGATTTTAAGTCTCAAAGCCTCATTTTTATCATCCAAACCTTCACTTTCAGGGTCCAAACCCCTCTTTTAAGGCTCAAAGCCTCATTTTCAGCACCCAAAGACTCACTTTAAAACACCCAAACCCCTCTTTTAACATCAAAGACTTAGAGTTGGGACCGCAAACCTCACTTTCAGCGTCCAAACCCCTCTTTCAAGGCTCAAAGCCTCACTTTTAGTTCCCAAACCCTCATTTTTAGCATCCAAACCCCTTACTTTTATGGAGCAAAATCTCATTTTTAACGTCCAAATCCCTCTTTTAAGGCTCAAAGCCTCTATTTTAGATGCCAAACCCTCACTTTCAGGGTCCAAACCCCTCCTTTTTAGGGACATACCCTCATTTTCACGTCCCAAAGACGCACTTTAAAGCACCCAAACCCCTCTTTTAATGCTCAAAGCCTTATAGTTAGGACCACAAACCTCACTGCTAGGGTCCAAACCTCTCTCTTAAAGCTCAGTGCCTCATTTCTAACAGCCAAACCCTCACTTTTAGGACCTAAAGCCCTCTTTTAACACTCAAAGCCTCAGTTTTAACACTCAAAGCCAAACTTTCAGGGTCCAAACGCCTCTTTTAACGCTCAGTGCCTCATTTTCAGGTCCCCAAAACTCACTTTAAAACACCCAAACACCTCTTTTAACATCAAAGACTTAGAGTTAGGACTGCAAACCTCGCTTTTAGGGTCCAAACCCCTCCTTTTTAGGGACATACCCTCATTTTCATGTCCCAAGGACTTACTTTAAAGCACCCAAACCCCTCTTTTAATGCTCAAAGCCTTATAGTTAGGGCCGCAAACCACAATGCTAGGGTCCAAAGCCCTCTTTTATGCTCAAAGCTTCATTTTTAACAGCCAAAACCTCACTTTCTTTGCCCAAACCCCTCTTTTAATGCTCAATGCCTCATTTATACCTCCCAAAGACGCACTTTAAAGTACCCAAAGCCTCTTTTAACCTCAAAGCCTTTTAGAGTAAGACTGCAAATCTCACTTTTAGGGGCCAAACCGGTTTTAACGCTCAAAGCCTCATTTTTAACAGCCAAACCCTCACTTTTAGGACCTAAAGCCCTCTTTTAACTCCCAAAGCCTCGGTTTTAACACCCAAAGCCGCACTTTCAGGGTCCAAACCTCTCTTTTAACGCTCAGTGCCTCATTTTTAGGTCCCAAACCCTCACTCTTAGCACTGAACCCGGACTTGTAATTGTCAAACTCTCGTTCTAGTACAAATCATGACTTTTAGAGTCCAGCCCCTCGATTTTAAGTCTCAAAGCCTCATTTTTAACATCCAAACCTACACTTTCAGGGTCCAAAGCCCTCTTTTAAGGCTCAAAGCCTCATTTTCAGCACCCAAAGACTCACTTTAAAACACCCAAACCCCTCTTTTAACATCAAAGACTTAGAGTTGGGACCGCAAACCTCACTTTCAGCATCCAAACCCCTCTTTCAAGGCTCAAAGCCTCACTTTTAGTTCCCAAACCCTCATTTTTAGCATCCAAACCCCTTACTTTTATGGAGCAAAAACTCATTTTTAACGTCCAAAGCCCTCTTTTAAGGCTCAAAGCCTCTATTTTAGATGCCAAACCCTCACTTTCAGGGTCCAAACCCCTCCTTTTTAGGGACATACCCTCATTTTCACGTCCCAAAGACGCACTTTAAAGCACCCAAACCCCTCTTTTAATGCTCAAAGCCTTATAGTTAGGACCACAAACCTCACTGCTAGGGTCCAAACCTCTCTCTTAAAGCTCAGTGCCTCATTTCTAACAGCCAAACCCTCACTTTTAGGACCTAAAGCCCTCTTTTAACTCCCAAAGCCTCGGTTTTAACACCCAAAGCCGCACTTTCAGGGTCCAAACCCCTCTTTTAACGCTCAGTGCCTCATTTTTAGGTCCCAAACCCTCACTCTTAGCACTGAACCCGGACTTGTAATTGTCAAACTCTCGTTCTAGTACAAATCATGACTTTTAGAGTCCAGCCCCTCGATTTTAAGTCTCAAAGCCTCATTTTTATCATCCAAACCTACACTTTCAGGGTCCAAAGCCCTCTTTTAAGGCTCAAAGCCTCATTTTCAGCACCCAAAGACTCACTTTAAAACACCCAAACCCCTCTTTTAACATCAAAGACTTAGAGTTAGGACTGCAAACCTCACTTTTAGGGTCCAAACCCCTCCTTTTCAGGGACAAACCCTCTTTTTAAAATTCCAAACCCTTACTTCTATTACCCAAACCCCTCTTTTCACGCTCACTGCCTCATTTTTAGGTCCCAAACCCTCATTTTTAGCATCGAACTTGGACTTTTTATGGTCAAACCATCATTGTTTTGTTCCAAATAGTAATTCTTAGAGTCCAAACCCCTCTATTAAGCTTCAAAAACTCATTTTTATCATCCAAACCTTCACTTTCAGGGTCCAAACCCCTCTTTTAATGCTCAGTGCCTCATTTTTAGGTCAGAAACCCCCTGCTTTTAGCATCCAGGCCTTCACTTTCAGGTACCAAAACATCATTATTAATGCCCAAAGCCCTCTTTTAAGGCTCAAAGCCTCATTTTCAGCACCCAAAGACTTCCTTTAAAGTACCCAGACCCCTCTTTTAATGCTCAAAGCCTTATAGTTAGGACCACAAACCTCACTGCTAGGGTCCAAACCTCTCTCTTAAAGCTCAGTGCCTCATTTCTAACAGCCAAACCCTCACTTTTAGGACCTAAAGCCCTCTTTTAACTCCCAAAGCCTCGGTTTTAACACCCAAAGCCGCACTTTCAGGGTCCAAACCTCTCTTTTAACGCTCAGTGCCTCATTTTTAGGTCCCAAACCCTCACTCTTAGCACTGAACCCGGACTTGTAATTGTCAAACTCTCGTTCTAGTACAAATCATGACTTTTAGAGTCCAGCCCCTCGTTTTTAAGTCTCAAAGCCTCATTTTTATCATCCAAACCTTCACTTTCAGGGTCCAAACCCCTCTTTTAAGGCTCAAAGCCTCATTTTCAGCACCCAAAGACTCACTTTAAAACACCCAAACCCCTCTTTTAACATCAAAGACTTAGAGTTGGGACCGCAAACCTCACTTTCAGCGTCCAAACCCCTCTTTCAAGGCTCAAAGCCTCACTTTTAGTTCCCAAACCCTCATTTTTAGCATCCAAACCCCTTACTTTTATGGAGCAAAATCTCATTTTTAACGTCCAAATCCCTCTTTTAAGGCTCAAAGCCTCTATTTTAGATGCCAAACCCTCACTTTCAGGGTCCAAACCCCTCCTTTTTAGGGACATACCCTCATTTTCACGTCCCAAAGACGCACTTTAAAGCACCCAAACCCCTCTTTTAATGCTCAAAGCCTTAGAGTTAGGACCACAAACCTCACTGCTAGGGTCCAAACCTCTCTCTTAAAGCTCAGTGCCTCATTTCTAACAGCCAAACCCTCACTTTTAGGACCTAAAGCCCTCTTTTAACACTCAAAGCCCTAGTTTTAACACCCAAAACCGCACTTTCAGGGTCCAAACCCCACTTTTAACGCTCAGTGCCTCATTTTCAGCACCCAAAGACTCACTTTAAAACACCCAAACCCCTCTTTTAACATCAAAGACTTAGAGTTGGGACCGCAAACCTCACTTTCAGCGTCCAAACCCCTCTTTCAAGGCTCAAAGCCTCACTTTTAGTTCCCAAACCCTCATTTTTAGCATCCAAACCCCTTACTTTTATGGAGCAAAATCTCATTTTTAACGTCCAAAGCCCTCTTTTAAGGCTCAAAGCCTCTATTTTAGATGCCAAACCCTCACTTTCAGGGTCCAAACCCCTCCTTTTTAGGGACATACCCTCATTTTCACGTCCCAAAGACGCACTTTAAAGCACCCAAACCCCTCTTTTAATGCTCAAAGCCTTATAGTTAGGGCCGCAAACCACAATGCTAGGGTCCAAAGCCCTCTTTTATGCTCAAAGCTTCATTTTTAACAGCCAAAACCTCACTTTCTTTGCCCAAACCCCTCTTTTAATGCTCAATGCCTCATTTATACCTCCCAAAGACGCACTTTAAAGTACCCAAAGCCTCTTTTAACCTCAAAGCCTTATAGTTAGGACCACAAACCTCACTGCTAGGGTCCAAACCTCTCTCTTAAAGCTCAGTGCCTCATTTCTAACAGCCAAACCCTCACTTTTAGGACCTAAAGCCCTCTTTTAACACTCAAAGCCTCAGTTTTAACACTCAAAGCCAAACTTTCAGGGTCCAAACGCCTCTTTTAACGCTCAGTGCCTCATTTTCAGGTCCCCAAAACTCACTTTAAAACACCCAAACACCTCTTTTAAGATCAAAGACTTAGAGTTAGGACTGCAAACCTCGCTTTTAGGGTCCAAACCCCTCCTTTTTAGGGACATATCCTCATTTTCATGTCCCAAGGACTTACTTTAAAGCACCCAAACCCCTCTTTTAATGCTCAAAGCCTTATAGTCAGGGCCGCAAACCACAATGCTAGGGTCCAAAGCCCTCTTTTATGCTCAAAGCTTCATTTTTAACAGCCAAAACCTCACTTTCTTTGCCCAAACCCCTCTTTTAATGCTCAATGCCTCATTTATACCTCCCAAAGACGCACTTTAAAGTACCCAAAGCCTCTTTTAACCTCAAAGCCTTTTAGAGTAAGACTGCAAATCTCACTTTTAGGGGCCAAACCGGTTTTAACGCTCAAAGCCTCATTTTTAACAGCAAACCCTCACTTTTAGGACCTAAAGCCCTCTTTTAACTCCCAAAGCCTCGGTTTTAACACCCAAAGCCGCACTTTCAGGGTCCAAACCTCTCTTTTAACGCTCAGTGCCTCATTTTTAGGTCCCAAACCCTCACTCTTAGCACTGAACCCGGACTTGTAATTGTCAAACTCTCGTTCTAGTACAAATCATGACTTTTAGAGTCCAGCCCCTCGATTTTAAGTCTCAAAGCCTCATTTTTATCATCCAAACCTACACTTTCAGGGTCCAAACCCCTCTTTCAAGGCTCAAAGCCTCACTTTTAGTTCCCAAACCCTCATTTTTAGCATCCAAACCCCTTACTTTTATGGAGCAAAATCTCATTTTTAACGTCCAAAGCCCTCTTTTAAGGCTCAAAGCCTCTATTTTAGATGCCAAACCCTCACTTTCAGGGTCCAAACCCCTCCTTTTTAGGGACATACCCTCATTTTCACGTCCCAAAGACGCACTTTAAAGCACCCAAACCCCTCTTTTAATGCTCAAAGCCTTATAGTTAGGGCCGCAAACCACAATGCTAGGGTCCAAAGCCCTCTTTTATGCTCAAAGCTTCATTTTTAACAGCCAAAACCTCACTTTCTTTGCCCAAACCCCTCTTTTAATGCTCAATGCCTCATTTATACCTCCCAAAGACGCACTTTAAAGCACCCAAAGCCTCTTTTAACCTCAAAGCCTTTTAGAGTAAGACTGCAAATCTCACTTTTAGGGGCCAAACCGGTTTTAGCGCTCAAAGCCTCATTTTTAACAGTAAACCCTCACTTTTAGGACCTAAAGCCCTCTTTTAACTCCCAAAGCCTCGGTTTTAACACCCAAAGCCGCACTTTCAGGGTCCAAACCTCTCTTTTAACGCTCAGTGCCTCATTTTTAGGTCCCAAACCCTCACTCTTAGCACTGAACCCGGACTTGTAATTGTCAAACTCTCGTTCTAGTACAAATCATGACTTTTAGAGTCCAGCCCCTCGATTTTAAGTCTCAAAGCCTCATTTTTATCATCCAAACCTACACTTTCAGGGTCCAAAGCCCTCTTTTAAGGCTCAAAGCCTCATTTTCAGCACCCAAAGACTCACTTTAAAACACCCAAACCCCTCTTTTAACATCAAAGACTTAGAGTTGGGACCGCAAACCTCACTTTCAGCGTCCAAACCCCTCTTTCAAGGCTCAAAGCCTCACTTTTAGTTCCCAAACCCTCATTTTTAGCATCCAAACCCCTTACTTTTATGGAGCAAAATCTCATTTTTAACGTCCAAATCCCTCTTTTAAGGCTCAAAGCCTCTATTTTAGATGCCAAACCCTCACTTTCAGGGTCCAAACCCCTCCTTTTTAGGGACATACCCTCATTTTCACGTCCCAAAGACGCACTTTAAAGCACCCAAACCCCTCTTTTAATGCTCAAAGCCTTATAGTTAGGACCACAAACCTCACTGCTAGGGTCCAAACCTCTCTCTTAAAGCTCAGTGCCTCATTTCTAACAGCCAAACCCTCACTTTTAGGACCTAAAGCCCTCTTTTAACACTCAAAGCCTCAGTTTTAACACTCAAAGCCAAACTTTCAGGGTCCAAACGCCTCTTTTAACGCTCAGTGCCTCATTTTCAGGTCCCCAAAACTCACTTTAAAACACCCAAACACCTCTTTTAACATCAAAGACATACAGTTAGGACTGCAAACCTCGCTTTTAGGGTCCAAACCCCTCCTTTTTAGGGACATACCCTCATTTTCATGTCCCAAGGACTTACTTTAAAGCACCCAAACCCCTCTTTTAATGCTCAAAGCCTTATAGTTAGGGCCGCAAACCACAATGCTAGGGTCCAAAGCCCTCTTTTATGCTCAAAGCTTCATTTTTAACAGCCAAAACCTCACTTTCTTTGCCCAAACCCCTCTTTTAATGCTCAATGCCTCATTTATACCTCCCAAAGACGCACTTTAAATTACCCAAAGCCTCTTTTAACCTCAAAGCCTTTTAGAGTAAGACTGCAAATCTCACTTTTAGGGGCCAAACCGGTTTTAACGCTCAAAGCCTCATTTTTAACAGCCAAACCCTCACTTTTAGGACCTAAAGCCCTCTTTTAACTCCCAAAGCCTCGGTTTTAACACCCAAAGCCGCACTTTCAGGGTCCAAACCTCTCTTTTAACGCTCAGTGCCTCATTTTTAGGTCCCAAACCCTCACTCTTAGCACTGAACCCGGACTTGTAATTGTCAAACTCTCGTTCTAGTACAAATCATGACTTTTAGAGTCCAGCCCCTCGATTTTAAGTCTCAAAGCCTCATTTTTATCATCCAAACCTACACTTTCAGGGTCCAAAGCCCTCTTTTAAGGCTCAAAGCCTCATTTTCAGCACCCAAAGACTCACTTTAAAACACCCAAACCCCTCTTTTAACATCAAAGACTTAGAGTTGGGACCGCAAACCTCACTTTCAGCGTCCAAACCCCTCTTTCAAGGCTCAAAGCCTCACTTTTAGTTCCCAAACCCTCATTTTTAGCATCCAAACCCCTTACTTTTATGGAGCAAAAACTCATTTTTAACGTCCAAAGCCCTCTTTTAAGGCTCAAAGCCTCTATTTTAGATGCCAAACCCTCACTTTCAGGGTCCAAACCCCTCCTTTTTAGGGACATACCCTCATTTTCACGTCCCAAAGACGCACTTTAAAGCACCCAAACCCCTCTTTTAATGCTCAAAGCCTTATAGTTAGGACCACAAACCTCACTGCTAGGGTCCAAACCTCTCTCTTAAAGCTCAGTGCCTCATTTCTAACAGCCAAACCCTCACTTTTAGGACCTAAAGCCCTCTTTTAACTCCCAAAGCCTCGGTTTTAACACCCAAAGCCGCACTTTCAGGGTCCAAACCTCTCTTTTAACGCTCAGTGCCTCATTTTTAGGTCCCAAACCCTCACTCTTAGCACTGAACCCGGACTTGTAATTGTCAAACTCTCGTTCTAGTACAAATCATGACTTTTAGAGTCCAGCCCCTCGTTTTTAAGTCTCAAAGCCTCATTTTTATCATCCAAACCTTCACTTTCAGGGTCCAAACCCCTCTTTTAAGGCTCAAAGCCTCATTTTCAGCACCCAAAGACTCACTTTAAAACACCCAAACCCCTCTTTTAACATCAAAGACTTAGAGTTGGGACCGCAAACCTCACTTTCAGCGTCCAAACCCCTCTTTCAAGGCTCAAAGCCTCACTTTTAGTTCCCAAACCCTCATTTTTAGCATCCAAACCCCTTACTTTTATGGAGCAAAACCTCATTTTTAACGTCCAAATCCCTCTTTTAAGGCTCAAAGCCTCTATTTTAGATGCCAAACCCTCACTTTCAGGGTCCAAACCCCTCCTTTTTAGGGACATACCCTCATTTTCACGTCCCAAAGACGCACTTTAAAGCACCCAAACCCCTCTTTTAATGCTCAAAGCCTTAGAGTTAGGACCACAAACCTCACTGCTAGGGTCCAAACCTCTCTCTTAAAGCTCAGTGCCTCATTTCTAACAGCCAAACCCTCACTTTTAGGACCTAAAGCCCTCTTTTAACACTCAAAGCCCCAGTTTTAACACCCAAAACCGCACTTTCAGGGTCCAAACCCCACTTTTAACGCTCAGTGCCTCATTTTCAGCACCCAAAGACTCACTTTAAAACACCCAAACCCCTCTTTTAACATCAAAGACTTAGAGTTGGGACCGCAAACCTCACTTTCAGCGTCCAAACCCCTCTTTCAAGGCTCAAAGCCTCACTTTTAGTTCCCAAACCCTCATTTTTAGCATCCAAACCCCTTACTTTTATGGAGCAAAATCTCATTTTTAACGTCCAAAGCCCTCTTTTAAGGCTCAAAGCCTCTATTTTAGATGCCAAACCCTCACTTTCAGGGTCCAAACCCCTCCTTTTTAGGGACATACCCTCATTTTCACGTCCCAAAGACGCACTTTAAAGCACCCAAACCCCTCTTTTAATGCTCAAAGCCTTATAGTTAGGGCCGCAAACCACAATGCTAGGGTCCAAAGCCCTCTTTTATGCTCAAAGCTTCATTTTTAACAGCCAAAACCTCACTTTCTTTGCCCAAACCCCTCTTTTAATGCTCAATGCCTCATTTATACCTCCCAAAGACGCACTTTAAAGTACCCAAAGCCTCTTTTAACCTCAAAGCCTTATAGTTAGGACCACAAACCTCACTGCTAGGGTCCAAACCTCTCTCTTAAAGCTCAGTGCCTCATTTCTAACAGCCAAACCCTCACTTTTAGGACCTAAAGCCCTCTTTTAACACTCAAAGCCTCAGTTTTAACACTCAAAGCCAAACTTTCAGGGTCCAAACGCCTCTTTTAACGCTCAGTGCCTCATTTTCAGGTCCCCAAAACTCACTTTAAAACACCCAAACACCTCTTTTAACATCAAAGACTTAGAGTTAGGACTGCAAACCTCGCTTTTAGGGTCCAAACCCCTCCTTTTTAGGGACATATCCTCATTTTCATGTCCCAAGGACTTACTTTAAAGCACCCAAACCCCTCTTTTAATGCTCAAAGCCTTATAGTCAGGGCCGCAAACCACAATGCTAGGGTCCAAAGCCCTCTTTTATGCTCAAAGCTTCATTTTTAACAGCCAAAACCTCACTTTCTTTGCCCAAACCCCTCTTTTAATGCTCAATGCCTCATTTATACCTCCCAAAGACGCACTTTAAAGTACCCAAAGCCTCTTTTAACCTCAAAGCCTTTTAGAGTAAGACTGCAAATCTCACTTTTAGGGGCCAAACCGGTTTTAACGCTCAAAGCCTCATTTTTAACAGCAAACCCTCACTTTTAGGACCTAAAGCCCTCTTTTAACTCCCAAAGCCTCGGTTTTAACACCCAAAGCCGCACTTTCAGGGTCCAAACCTCTCTTTTAACGCTCAGTGCCTCATTTTTAGGTCCCAAACCCTCACTCTTAGCACTGAACCCGGACTTGTAATTGTCAAACTCTCGTTCTAGTACAAATCATGACTTTTAGAGTCCAGCCCCTCGATTTTAAGTCTCAAAGCCTCATTTTTATCATCCAAACCTACACTTTCAGGGTCCAAACCCCTCTTTCAAGGCTCAAAGCCTCACTTTTAGTTCCCAAACCCTCATTTTTAGCATCCAAACCCCTTACTTTTATGGAGCAAAATCTCATTTTTAACGTCCAAAGCCCTCTTTTAAGGCTCAAAGCCTCTATTTTAGATGCCAAACCCTCACTTTCAGGGTCCAAACCCCTCCTTTTTAGGGACATACCCTCATTTTCACGTCCCAAAGACGCACTTTAAAGCACCCAAACCCCTCTTTTAATGCTCAAAGCCTTATAGTTAGGGCCGCAAACCACAATGCTAGGGTCCAAAGCCCTCTTTTATGCTCAAAGCTTCATTTTTAACAGCCAAAACCTCACTTTCTTTGCCCAAACCCCTCTTTTAATGCTCAATGCCTCATTTATACCTCCCAAAGACGCACTTTAAAGCACCCAAAGCCTCTTTTAACCTCAAAGCCTTTTAGAGTAAGACTGCAAATCTCACTTTTAGGGGCCAAACCGGTTTTAGCGCTCAAAGCCTCATTTTTAACAGTAAACCCTCACTTTTAGGACCTAAAGCCCTCTTTTAACTCCCAAAGCCTCGGTTTTAACACCCAAAGCCGCACTTTCAGGGTCCAAACCTCTCTTTTAACGCTCAGTGCCTCATTTTTAGGTCCCAAACCCTCACTCTTAGCACTGAACCCGGACTTGTAATTGTCAAACTCTCGTTCTAGTACAAATCATGACTTTTAGAGTCCAGCCCCTCGATTTTAAGTCTCAAAGCCTCATTTTTATCATCCAAACCTACACTTTCAGGGTCCAAAGCCCTCTTTTAAGGCTCAAAGCCTCATTTTCAGCACCCAAAGACTCACTTTAAAACACCCAAACCCCTCTTTTAACATCAAAGACTTAGAGTTGGGACCGCAAACCTCACTTTCAGCGTCCAAACCCCTCTTTCAAGGCTCAAAGCCTCACTTTTAGTTCCCAAACCCTCATTTTTAGCATCCAAACCCCTTACTTTTATGGAGCAAAATCTCATTTTTAACGTCCAAATCCCTCTTTTAAGGCTCAAAGCCTCTATTTTAGATGCCAAACCCTCACTTTCAGGGTCCAAACCCCTCCTTTTTA
Source organism: Phalacrocorax carbo (assembly GCF_963921805.1). NCBI lineage: Eukaryota > Metazoa > Chordata > Aves > Suliformes > Phalacrocoracidae > Phalacrocorax > Phalacrocorax carbo. The sequence goes on along the minus strand of NW_026990280.1, from coordinate 2,599,988 downwards.
GGGACATACCCTCATTTTCACGTCCCAAAGACGCACTTTAAAGCACCCAAACCCCTCTTTTAATGCTCAAAGCCTTATAGTTAGGACCACAAACCTCACTGCTAGGGTCCAAACCTCTCTCTTAAAGCTCAGTGCCTCATTTCTAACAGCCAAACCCTCACTTTTAGGACCTAAAGCCCTCTTTTAACACTCAAAGCCTCAGTTTTAACACTCAAAGCCAAACTTTCAGGGTCCAAACGCCTCTTTTAACGCTCAGTGCCTCATTTTCAGGTCCCCAAAACTCACTTTAAAACACCCAAACACCTCTTTTAACATCAAAGACATACAGTTAGGACTGCAAACCTCGCTTTTAGGGTCCAAACCCCTCCTTTTTAGGGACATACCCTCATTTTCATGTCCCAAGGACTTACTTTAAAGCACCCAAACCCCTCTTTTAATGCTCAAAGCCTTATAGTTAGGGCCGCAAACCACAATGCTAGGGTCCAAAGCCCTCTTTTATGCTCAAAGCTTCATTTTTAACAGCCAAAACCTCACTTTCTTTGCCCAAACCCCTCTTTTAATGCTCAATGCCTCATTTATACCTCCCAAAGACGCACTTTAAAGTACCCAAAGCCTCTTTTAACCTCAAAGCCTTTTAGAGTAAGACTGCAAATCTCACTTTTAGGGGCCAAACCGGTTTTAACGCTCAAAGCCTCATTTTTAACAGCCAAACCCTCACTTTTAGGACCTAAAGCCCTCTTTTAACTCCCAAAGCCTCGGTTTTAACACCCAAAGCCGCACTTTCAGGGTCCAAACCTCTCTTTTAACGCTCAGTGCCTCATTTTTAGGTCCCAAACCCTCACTCTTAGCACTGAACCCGGACTTGTAATTGTCAAACTCTCGTTCTAGTACAAATCATGACTTTTAGAGTCCAGCCCCTCGATTTTAAGTCTCAAAGCCTCATTTTTATCATCCAAACCTACACTTTCAGGGTCCAAAGCCCTCTTTTAAGGCTCAAAGCCTCATTTTCAGCACCCAAAGACTCACTTTAAAACACCCAAACCCCTCTTTTAACATCAAAGACTTAGAGTTGGGACCGCAAACCTCACTTTCAGCGTCCAAACCCCTCTTTCAAGGCTCAAAGCCTCACTTTTAGTTCCCAAACCCTCATTTTTAGCATCCAAACCCCTTACTTTTATGGAGCAAAATCTCATTTTTAACGTCCAAAGCCCTCTTTTAAGGCTCAAAGCCTCTATTTTAGATGCCAAACCCTCACTTTCAGGGTCCAAACCCCTCCTTTTTAGGGACATACCCTCATTTTCACGTCCCAAAGACGCACTTTAAAGCACCCAAACCCCTCTTTTAATGCTCAAAGCCTTATAGTTAGGGCCGCAAACCACAATGCTAGGGTCCAAAGCCCTCTTTTATGCTCAAAGCTTCATTTTTAACAGCCAAAACCTCACTTTCTTTGCCCAAACCCCTCTTTTAATGCTCAATGCCTCATTTATACCTCCCAAAGACGCACTTTAAAGCACCCAAAGCCTCTTTTAACCTCAAAGCCTTTTAGAGTAAGACTGCAAATCTCACTTTCAGGGGCCAAACCGGTTTTAACGCTCAAAGCCTCATTTTTAACAGCAAACCCTCACTTTTAGGACCTAAAGCCCTCTTTTAACTCCCAAAGCCTCGGTTTTAACACCCAAAGCCGCACTTTCAGGGTCCAAACCTCTCTTTTAACGCTCAGTGCCTCATTTTTAGGTCCCAAACCCTCACTCTTAGCACTGAACCCGGACTTGTAATTGTCAAACTCTCGTTCTAGTACAAATCATGACTTTTAGAGTCCAGCCCCTCGTTTTTAAGTCTCAAAGCCTCATTTTTATCATCCAAACCTTCACTTTCAGGGTCCAAACCCCTCTTTTAAGGCTCAAAGCCTCATTTTCAGCACCCAAAGACTCACTTTAAAACACCCAAACCCCTCTTTTAACATCAAAGACTTAGAGTTGGGACCGCAAACCTCACTTTCAGCGTCCAAACCCCTCTTTCAAGGCTCAAAGCCTCACTTTTAGTTCCCAAACCCTCATTTTTAGCATCCAAACCCCTTACTTTTATGGAGCAAAATCTCATTTTTAACGTCCAAATCCCTCTTTTAAGGCTCAAAGCCTCTATTTTAGATGCCAAACCCTCACTTTCAGGGTCCAAACCCCTCCTTTTTAGGGACATACCCTCATTTTTAGGTCCCAAAGACGCACTTTAAAGCACCCAAACCCCTCTTTTAATGCTCAAAGCCTTAGAGTTAGGACCACAAACCTCACTGCTAGGGTCCAAACCTCTCTCTTAAAGCTCAGTGCCTCATTTCTAACAGCCAAACCCTCACTTTTAGGACCTAAAGCCCTCTTTTAACACTCAAAGCCCCAGTTTTAACACCCAAAACCGCACTTTCAGGGTCCAAACCCCACTTTTAACGCTCAGTGCCTCATTTTCAGCACCCAAAGACTCACTTTAAAACACCCAAACCCCTCTTTTAACATCAAAGACTTAGAGTTGGGACCGCAAACCTCACTTTCAGCGTCCAAACCCCTCTTTCAAGGCTCAAAGCCTCACTTTTAGTTCCCAAACCCTCATTTTTAGCATCCAAACCCCTTACTTTTATGGAGCAAAATCTCATTTTTAACGTCCAAAGCCCTCTTTTAAGGCTCAAAGCCTCTATTTTAGATGCCAAACCCTCACTTTCAGGGTCCAAACCCCTCCTTTTTAGGGACATACCCTCATTTTCACGTCCCAAAGACGCACTTTAAAGCACCCAAACCCCTCTTTTAATGCTCAAAGCCTTATAGTTAGGGCCGCAAACCACAATGCTAGGGTCCAAAGCCCTCTTTTATGCTCAAAGCTTCATTTTTAACAGCCAAAACCTCACTTTCTTTGCCCAAACCCCTCTTTTAATGCTCAATGCCTCATTTATACCTCCCAAAGACGCACTTTAAAGTACCCAAAGCCTCTTTTAACCTCAAAGCCTTATAGTTAGGACCACAAACCTCACTGCTAGGGTCCAAACCTCTCTCTTAAAGCTCAGTGCCTCATTTCTAACAGCCAAACCCTCACTTTTAGGACCTAAAGCCCTCTTTTAACACTCAAAGCCTCAGTTTTAACACTCAAAGCCAAAATTTCAGGGTCCAAACGCCTCTTTTAACGCTCAGTGCCTCATTTTCAGGTCCCCAAAACTCACTTTAAAACACCCAAACACCTCTTTTAACATCAAAGACTTAGAGTTAGGACTGCAAACCTCGCTTTTAGGGTCCAAACCCCTCCTTTTTAGGGACATATCCTCATTTTCATGTCCCAAGGACTTACTTTAAAGCACCCAAACCCCTCTTTTAATGCTCAAAGCCTTATAGTCAGGGCCGCAAACCACAATGCTAGGGTCCAAAGCCCTCTTTTATGCTCAAAGCTTCATTTTTAACAGCCAAAACCTCACTTTCTTTGCCCAAACCCCTCTTTTAATGCTCAATGCCTCATTTATACCTCCCAAAGACGCACTTTAAAGTACCCAAAGCCTCTTTTAACCTCAAAGCCTTTTAGAGTAAGACTGCAAATCTCACTTTTAGGGGCCAAACCGGTTTTAACGCTCAAAGCCTCATTTTTAACAGCAAACCCTCACTTTTAGGACCTAAAGCCCTCTTTTAACTCCCAAAGCCTCGGTTTTAACACCCAAAGCCGCACTTTCAGGGTCCAAACCTCTCTTTTAACGCTCAGTGCCTCATTTTTAGGTCCCAAACCCTCACTCTTAGCACTGAACCCGGACTTGTAATTGTCAAACTCTCGTTCTAGTACAAATCATGACTTTTAGAGTCCAGCCCCTCGATTTTAAGTCTCAAAGCCTCATTTTTATCATCCAAACCTACACTTTCAGGGTCCAAACCCCTCTTTCAAGGCTCAAAGCCTCACTTTTAGTTCCCAAACCCTCATTTTTAGCATCCAAACCCCTTACTTTTATGGAGCAAAATCTCATTTTTAACGTCCAAAGCCCTCTTTTAAGGCTCAAAGCCTCTATTTTAGATGCCAAACCCTCACTTTCAGGGTCCAAACCCCTCCTTTTTAGGGACATACCCTCATTTTCACGTCCCAAAGACGCACTTTAAAGCACCCAAACCCCTCTTTTAATGCTCAAAGCCTTATAGTTAGGGCCGCAAACCACAATGCTAGGGTCCAAAGCCCTCTTTTATGCTCAAAGCTTCATTTTTAACAGCCAAAACCTCACTTTCTTTGCCCAAACCCCTCTTTTAATGCTCAATGCCTCATTTATACCTCCCAAAGACGCACTTTAAAGCACCCAAAGCCTCTTTTAACCTCAAAGCCTTTTAGAGTAAGACTGCAAATCTCACTTTTAGGGGCCAAACCGGTTTTAGCGCTCAAAGCCTCATTTTTAACAGTAAACCCTCACTTTTAGGACCTAAAGCCCTCTTTTAACTCCCAAAGCCTCGGTTTTAACACCCAAAGCCGCACTTTCAGGGTCCAAACCTCTCTTTTAACGCTCAGTGCCTCATTTTTAGGTCCCAAACCCTCACTCTTAGCACTGAACCCGGACTTGTAATTGTCAAACTCTCGTTCTAGTACAAATCATGACTTTTAGAGTCCAGCCCCTCGATTTTAAGTCTCAAAGCCTCATTTTTATCATCCAAACCTACACTTTCAGGGTCCAAAGCCCTCTTTTAAGGCTCAAAGCCTCATTTTCAGCACCCAAAGACTCACTTTAAAACACCCAAACCCCTCTTTTAACATCAAAGACTTAGAGTTGGGACCGCAAACCTCACTTTCAGCGTCCAAACCCCTCTTTCAAGGCTCAAAGCCTCACTTTTAGTTCCCAAACCCTCATTTTTAGCATCCAAACCCCTTACTTTTATGGAGCAAAATCTCATTTTTAACGTCCAAATCCCTCTTTTAAGGCTCAAAGCCTCTATTTTAGATGCCAAACCCTCACTTTCAGGGTCCAAACCCCTCCTTTTTAGGGACATACCCTCATTTTCACGTCCCAAAGACGCACTTTAAAGCACCCAAACCCCTCTTTTAATGCTCAAAGCCTTATAGTTAGGACCACAAACCTCACTGCTAGGGTCCAAACCTCTCTCTTAAAGCTCAGTGCCTCATTTCTAACAGCCAAACCCTCACTTTTAGGACCTAAAGCCCTCTTTTAACACTCAAAGCCTCAGTTTTAACACCCAAAGCCGCACTTTCAGGGTCCAAACGCCTCTTTTAATGCTCAGTGCCTCATTTCCAGGTCCCCAAAACTCACTTTAAAACACCCAAACACCTCTTTTAACATCAAAGACTTAGAGTTAGGACTGCAAACCTCACTTTTAGGGTCCAAACCCCTCCTTTTCAGGGACAAACCCTCTTTTTTAAATTCCAAACCCTTACTACTATTACCCAAACCCCTCTTTTCACGCTCACTGCCTCATTTTTAGGTCCCAAACCCTCTGCTTTTAGCATCGAACTTGGACTTTTTATGGTCAAACCATCATTGTTTTGTTCCAAATAGTAATTTTTAGAGTCCAAACCCCTCTATTAAGCTTCAAAAACTCATTTTTATCATCCAAACCTTCACTTTCAGGGTCCAAACCCCTCTTTTAATGCTCAGTGCCTCATTTTTAGGTCAGAAACCCCCTGCTTTTAGCATCCAGGCCTTCACTTTCAGGTACCAAAACATCATTATTAATGCCCAAAGCCCTCTTTTAAGGCTCAAAGCCTCATTTTCAGCACCCAAAGACTTCCTTTAAAGCACCCAAACCCCTCTTTTAATGCTCAAAGCCTTATAGTTAGGACCACAAACCTCACTGCTAGGGTCCAAACCTCTCTCTTAAAGCTCAGTGCCTCATTTCTAACAGCCAAACCCTCACTTTTAGGACCTAAAGCCCTCTTTTAACACTCAAAGCCTCGGTTTTAACACCCAAAGCCGCACTTTCAGGGTCCAAACCCCTCTTTTAATGCTCAGTGCCTCATTTTTAGGTCAGAAACCCCCTGCTTTTAGCATCCAGGCCTTCACTTTCAGGTACCAAAACATCATTATTAATGCCCAAAGCCCTCTTTTAAGGCTCAAAGCCTCATTTTCAGCACCCAAAGACTTCCTTTAAAGCACCCAAACCCCTCTTTTAATGCTCAAAGCCTTATAGTTAGGACCACAAACCTCACTGCTAGGGTCCAAACCTCTCTCTTAAAGCTCAGTGCCTCATTTCTAACAGCCAAACCCTCACTTTTAGGACCTAAAGCCCTCTTTTAACACTCAAAGCCTCGGTTTTAACACCCAAAACCGCACTTTCAGGGTCCAAACGCCTCTTTTAATGCTCAGTGCCTCATTTCCAGGTCCCCAAAACTCACTTTAAAACACCCAAACCCCTCTTTTAACATCAAAGACTTAGAGTTAGGACTGCAAACCTCACTTTTAGGGTCCAAACCCCTCCTTTTCAGGGACAAACCCTCTTTTTTAAATTCCAAACCCTTACTTCTATTACCCAAACCCCTCTTTTAACGCTCACTGCCTCATTTTTAGGTCCCAAACCCTCTGCTTTTAGCATCGAACTTGGACTTTTTATGGTCAAACCATCATTGTTTTGTTCCAAATAGTAATTTTTAGAGTCCAAACCCCTCTATTAAGCTTCAAAAACTCATTTTTATCATCCAAACCTTCACTTTCAGGGTCCAAACCCCTCTTTTAATGCTCAGTGCCTCATTTTTAGGTCAGAAACCCCCTGCTTTTAGCATCCAGGCCTTCACTTTCAGGTACCAAAACATCATTATTAATGCCCAAAGCCCTCTTTTAAGGCTCAAAGCCTAATTTTCAGCACCCAAAGACTCACTTTAAAACACCCAAACCCCTCTTTTAACATCAAAGACTTAGAGTTAGGACTGCAAACCTCACTGCTAGGGTCCAAACCTCTCTCTTAAAGCTCAGTGCCTCATTTCTAACAGCCAAACCCTCACTTTTAGGACCTAAAGCCCTCTTTTAACACTCAAAGCCTCAGTTTTAACACCCAAAACCGCACTTTCAGGATCCAAACGCCTCTTTTAACGCTCACTGCCTCATTTTTAGGTCCCAAACCCTCTGCTTTTAGCATCGAACTTGGACTTTTTATGGGCACACCATCATTGTTTTGTTCCAAATAGTAATTTTTAGCGTCCAAACCCCTCTATTAAGCTTCAAAAACTCATTTTTATCATCCAAACCTTCACTTTCAGGGTCCAAACCCCTCTTTTAATGCTCAGTGCCTCATTTTTAGGTCAGAAACCCCCTGCTTTTAGCATCCAGGCCTTCACTTTCAGGTACCAAAACATCATTATTAATGCCCAAAGCCCTCTTTTAAGGCTCAAAGCCTCATTTTCAGCACCCAAAGACTACCTTTAAAGCACCCAAACCCCTCTTTTAATGCTCAAAGCCTTATAGTTAGGGCCGCAAACCTCACTGCTAGGGTCCAAACCTTGGTTTTAAAATTCAATGCCTCATTTCTAACAGCCAAACCCTCACTTTTAGGACCTAAAGCCCTCTTCTAACACTCAAAGCCTCAGTTTTAACACTCAAAGCCAAACTTTCAGGGTCCAAACCCCTCTTTTAACGCTCAGTGCCTCATTTTCAGGTCCCCAAAACTCACTTTAAAACACCCAAACACCTCTTTTAACATCAAAGACTTATAGTTAGGACTGCAAACCTCACTTTTAGGGTCCAAACCCCTCATTTTCAGGGACAAACCCTCTTTTTTAAATTCCAAACCCTTACTTCTATTACCCAAACCCCTCTTTTCACGCTCACTGCCTCATTTTTAGGTCCCAAACCCTCTGCTTTTAGCATCGAACTTGGACTTTTTATGGTCAAACCATCATTGTTTTGTTCCAAATAGTAATTTTTAGAGTCCAAACCCCTCTATTAAGCTTCAAAAACTCATTTTTATCATCCAAACCTTCACTTTCAGGGTCCAAACCCCTCTTTTAATGCTCAGTGCCTCATTTTTAGGTCCAAACCCCCTGCTTTTAGCATCCAGGGCTTCACTTTCAGGAACCAAACCATCACTATTAATGCCCAAAGCCCTCTTTTAAGGCTCAAAGCCTCATTTTCAGCACCCAAAGACTTCCTTTAAAGCACCCAAACCCCTCTTTTAATGCTCAAAGCCTTATAGTTAGGACTGCAAACCTCACTGCTAGGGTCCAAACCTTGGTTTTAAAATTCAATGCCTCATTTCTAACAGCCAAACCCTCACTTTTAGGACCTAAAGCCCTCTTTTAACACTCAAAGCCTCGGTTTTAACACTCAAAGACAAACTTTCAGGGTCCAAACCCCTCTTTTAACGCTCAGTGCCTCATTTTCAGGTCCCCAAAACTCACTTTAAAACACCCAAACACCTCTTTTAACATCAAAGACTTATAGTTAGGACTGCAAACCTCGCTTTTAGGGTCCAAACCCCTCCTTTTTAGGGACATACCCTCATTTTCATGTCCCAAGGACTTACTTTAAAGCACCCAAACCCCTCTTTTAATGCTCAAAGCCTTATAGTTAGGGCCGCAAATAACAATGCTAGGGTCCAAAGCCCTGTTTTATGCTCAAAGCTTCATTTTTAACAGCAAACCCTCACTTTTAGGACCTAAAGCCCTCTTTTAACTCCCAAAGCCTCGGTTTTAACACCCAAAGCCGCACTTTCAGGGTCCAAACCTCTCTTTTAACGCTCAGTGCCTCATTTTTAGGTCCCAAACCCTCACTCTTAGCACTGAACCCGGACTTTTAATTGTCAAACTCTCGTTCTAGTACAAATCATGACTTTTAGAGTCCAGCCCCTTGTTTTTAAGCCTCAAAGCCTCATTTTTATCATCCAAACCTTCACTTTCAGGGTCCAAACCCCTCTTTTAAGGCTCAAAGCCTCATTTTCAGCACCCAAAGACTCACTTTAAAACACCCAAACCCCTCTTTTAACATCAAAGACTTAGAGTTGGGACCGCAAACCTCACTTTCAGCATCCAAACCCCTCTTTCAAGGCTCAAAGCCTCACTTTTAGTTCCCAAACCCTCATTTTTAGCATCCAAACCCCTTACTTTTATGAAGCAAAATCTCATTTTTAACGTCCAAATCCCTCTTTTAAGGCTCAAAGCCTCTATTTTAGATGCCAAACCCTCACTTTCAGGGTCCAAACCCCTCCTTTTTAGGGACATACCCTCATTTTCACGTCCCAAAGACGCACTTTAAAGCACCCAAACCACTCTTTTAATGCTCAAAGCCTTATAGTTAGGACCACAAACCTCACTGCTAGGGTCCAAACCTCTCTCTTAAAGCTCAGTGCCTCATTTCTAACAGCTAAACCCTCACTTTTAGGACCTAAAGCCCTCTTTTAACACTCAAAGCCTCAGTTTTAACACTCAAAGCCAAACTTTCAGGGTCCAAACCTCTCTTTTAACGCTCAGTGCCTCATTTCCAGGTCCCCTAAACTCACTTTAAAACACCCAAACACCTCTTTTAACATCAAAGACTTAGAGTTAGGACTGCAAACCTCACTTTTAGGGTCCAAACCCCTCCTTTTTAGGGACATACCCTCATTTTCATGTCCCAAGGACTTACTTTAAAGCACCCAAACCCCTCTTTTAATGCTCAAAGCCTTATAGTTAGGGCCGCAAACCACAATGCTAGGGTCCAAAGCCCTCTTTTATGCTCAAAGCTTCATTTTTAACAGCCAAAACCTCACTTTCTTTGCCCAAACCCCTCTTTTAATGCTCAATGCCTCATTTATACCTCCCAAAGACGCACTTTAAAGCACCCAAAGCCTCTTTTAACCTCAAAGCCTTTTAGAGTAAGACTGCAAATCTCACTTTTAGGGGCCAAACCGGTTTTAACGCTCAAAGCCTCATTTTTAACAGCAAACCCTCACTTTTAGGACCTAAAGCCCTCTTTTAACTCCCAAAGCCTCGGTTTTAACACCCAAAGCCGCACTTTCAGGGTCCAAACCTCTCTTTTAACGCTCAGTGCCTCATTTTTAGGTCCCAAACCCTCACTCTTAGCACTGAACCCGGACTTGTAATTGTCAAACTCTCGTTCTAGTACAAATCATGACTTTTAGAGTCCAGCCCCTCGATTTTAAGTCTCAAAGCCTCATTTTTATCATCCAAACCTACACTTTCAGGGTCCAAAGCCCTCTTTTAAGGCTCAAAGCCTCATTTTCAGCACACAAAGACTCACTTTAAAACACCCAAACCCCTCTTTTAACACCAAAGACTTAGAGTTGGGACCGCAAACCTCACTTTCAGCGTCCAAACCCCTCTTTCAAGGCTCAAAGCCTCACTTTTAGTTCCCAAACCCTCATTTTTAGCATCCAAACCCCTTACTTTTATGGAGCAAAATCTCATTTTTAAAGTCCAAATCCCTCTTTTAAGGCTCAAAGCCTCTATTTTAGATGCCAAACCCTCACTTTCAGGGTCCAAACCCCTCCTTTTTAGGGACATACCCTCATTTTCACGTCCCAAAGACGCACTTTAAAGCGCCCAAACCCCTCTTTTAATGCTCAAAGCCTTATAGTTAGGACCACAAACCTCACTGCTAGGGTCCAAACCTCTCTCTTAAAGCTCAGTGCCTCATTTCTAACAGCCAAACCCTCACTTTTAGGACCTAAAGCCCTCTTTTAACACTCAAAGCCTCGGTTTTAACACCCAAAGCCGCACTTTCAGGGTCCAAACCTCTCTTTTAATGCTCAGTGCCTCATTTCCAGGTCCCCAAAACTCACTTTAAAACACCCAAACACCTCTTTTAACATCAAAGCCTCAGAGTTAGGACTGCAAACCTCACTTTTAGGGTCCAAACCCCTCCTTTTCAGGGACAAACCCTCTTTTTTAAATTCCAAACCCTTACTTCTATTACCCAAACCCCTCTTTTCACGCTCACTGCCTCATTTTTAGGTCCCAAACCCTCATTTTTAGCATCGAACTTGGACTTTTTATGGTCAAACCATCATTGTTTTGTTCCAAATAGTAATTTTTAGAGTCCAAACCCCTCTATTAAGCTTCAAAAACTCATTTTTATCATCCAAACCTTCACTTTCAGGGTCCAAACCCCTCTTTTAATGCTCAGTGCCTCATTTTTAGGTCAGAGCCCCCCTGCTTTTAGCATCAAGGCCTTCACTTTCAGGAACCAAAACATCATTATTAATGCCCAAAGCCCTCTTTTAAGGCTCAAAGCCTCATTTTCAGCACCCAAAGACTCACTTTAAAACACCCAAACCCCTCTTTTAACATCAAAGACTTAGAGTTAGGACTGCAAACCTCACTTTTAGGGTCCAAACCCCTCCTTTTTAGGGACATACCCTCATTTTCATGTCCCAAGGACTCACTTTAAAGCACCCAAACCCCTCTTTTAATGCTCAAAGCCTTATAGTTAGGGCCGCAAACCACAATGCTCAAAGCTTCATTTTTAACAGCCAAAACCTCACTTTCTTTGCCCAAACCCCTCTTTTAATGCTCAATGCCTCATTTATACCTCCCAAAGACGCACTTTAAAGCACCCAAAGCCTCTTTTAACCTCAAAGCCTTTTAGAGTAAGACTGCAAATCTCACTTTTAGGGGCCAAACCGGTTTTAACGCTCAAAGCCTCATTTTTAACAGCCAAACCCTCACTTTTAGGACCTAAAGCCCTCTTTTAACACTCAAACCCTCAGTTTTAACACTCAAAGCCAAACTTTCAGGGTCCAAACCCCTCTTTTAACGCTCAGTGCCTCATTTTCAGGTCCCCAAATCTCACTTTAAAACACCCAAACACCTCTTTTAACATCAAAGACTTAGAGTTAGGACTGCAAACCTCACTTTTAGGGTCCAAACCCCTCCTTTTTAGGGACAAACCCTCTTTTTTAAATTCCAAACCCTTACTTCTATTACCCAAACCCCTCTTTTAACGCTCACTGCCTCATTTTTAGGTCCCAAACCCTCATTTTTAGCATCGAACTTGGACTTTTTATGGTCAAACCATCATTGTTTTGTTCCAAATAGTAATTTTTAGAGTCCAAACCCCTCTATTAAGCTTCAAAAACTCATTTTTATCATCCAAACCTTCACTTTCAGGGTCCAAACCCCTCTTTTAATGCTCAGTGCCTCATTTTTAGGTCCAAACCCCCTGCTTTTAGCATCCAGGCCTTCACTTTCAGGTACCAAAACATCATTATTAATGCCCAAAGCCCTCTTTTAAGGCTCAAAGCCTCATTTTCAGCACACAAAGACTTCCTTTAAAGCACCCAAACCCCTCTTTTAATGCTCAAAGCCTTATAGTTAGGGCCGCAAACCACAATGCTAGGGTCCAAAGCCCTCTTTTATGCTCAAAGCTTCATTTTTAACAGCCAAAACCTCACTTTCTTTGCCAAAACCCCTCTTTTAATGCTCAGTGCCTCATTTTCAGCACCCAAAGACTCACTTTAAAACACCCAAACCCCTCTTTTAACATCAAAGTCTTAGAGTTGGGACCGCAAACTTTACTTTCAGCGTCCAAACCCCTCTTTCAAGGCTCAAAGCCTCACTTTTAGTTCCCAAACCCTCATTTTTAGCATCCAAACCCCTTACTTTTATGGAGCAAAATCTCATTTTTTAAAGTCCAAATCCCTCTTTTAAGGCTCAAAGCCTCTATTTTAGATGCCAAACCCTCACTTTCAGGGTCCAAACCCCTCCTTTTTAGGGACATACCCTCATTTTCACGTCCCAAAGACGCACTTTAAAGCACCCAAACCCCTCTTTTAATGCTCAAAGCCTTATAGTTAGGACCACAAACCTCACTGCTAGGGTCCAAACCTCTCTCTTAAAGCTCAGTGCCTCATTTTTAACAGCCAAACCCTCACTTTTAGGACCTAAAGCCCTCTTTTAACTCCCAAAGCCTCGGTTTTAACACCCAAAGCCGCACTTTCAGGGTCCAAACCTCTCTTTTAACGCTCAGTGCCTCATTTTTAGGTCCCAAACCCTCACTCTTAGCACTGAACCCGGACTTGTAATTGTCAAACTCTCGTTCTAGTACAAATCATGACTTTTAGAGTCCAGCCCCTCGTTTTTAAGCCTCAAAGCCTCATTTTTATCATCCAAACCTTCACTTTCAGGGTCCAAACCCCTCTTTTAAGGCTCAAAGCCTCATTTTCAGCACCCAAAGACTCACTTTAAAACACCCAAACCCCTCTTTTAACATCAAAGACTTAGAGTTGGGACCGCAAACCTCACTTTCAGCATCCAAACCCCTCTTTCAAGGCTCAAAGCCTCACTTTTAGTTCCCAAACCCTCATTTTTTAGCATCCAAACCCCTTACTTTTATGGAGCAAAATCTCATTTTTAACGTCCAAATCCCTCTTTTAAGGCTCAAAGCCTCTATTTTAGATGCCAAACCCTCACTTTCAGGGTCCAAACCCCTCCTTTTTAGGGACATACCCTCATTTTCACGTCCCAAAGACGCACTTTAAAGCACCCAAACCCCTCTTTTAATGCTCAAAGCCTTATAGTTAGGACCACAAACCTCACTGCTAGGGTCCAAACCTCTCTCTTAAAGCTCAGTGCCTCATTTTTAACAGCCAAACCCTCACTTTTAGGACATAAAGCCCTCTTTTAACTCCCAAAGCCTCGGTTTTAACACCCAAAGCCGCACTTTCAGGGTCCAAACCTCTCTTTTAACGCTCAGTGCCTCATTTTCAGGTCCCCAAAACTCACTTTAAAACACCCAAACACCTCTTTTAACATCAAAGACTTAGAGTTAGGACTGCAAACCTCACTTTTAGGGTCCAAACCCCTCCTTTTCAGGGACAAACCCTCTTTTTAAAATTCCAAACCCTTACTTCTATTACCCAAACCCCTCTTTTAACGCTCACTGCCTCATTTTTAGGTCCCAAACCCTCATTTTTAGCATTGAACTTGGACTTTTTATGGTCAAACCATCATTGTTTTGTTCCAAATAGTAATTTTTAGAGTCCAAACCCCTCTATTAAGCTTCAAAAACTCATTTTTATCATCCAAACCTTCACTTTCAGGGTCCAAACCCCTCTTTTAATGCTCAGTGCCTCATTTTTAGGTCCAAACCCCCTGCTTTTAGCATCCAGGCCTTCACTTTCAGGTACCAAAACATCATTATTAATGCCCAAAGCCCTCTTTTAAGGCTCAAAGCCTCATTTTCAGCACACAAAGACTTCCTTTACAGCACCCAAACCCCTCTTTTAATGCTCAAAGCCTTATAGTTAGGGCCGCAAACCACAATGCTAGGGTCCAAAGCCCTCTTTTATGCTCAAAGCTTCATTTTTAACAGCCAAAACCTCACTTTCTTTGCCCAAACCCCTCTTTTAATGCTCAGTGCCTCATTTTCAGCACCCAAAGACTCACTTTAAAACACCCAAACCCCTCTTTTAACATCAAAGTCTTAGAGTTGGGACCGCAAACCTCACTTTCAGCGTCCAAACCCCTCTTTCAAGGCTCAAAGCCTCACTTTTAGTTCCCAAACCCTCATTTTTAGCATCCAAACCCCTTACTTTTATGGAGCAAAATCTCATTTTTTAAAGTCCAAATCCCTCTTTTAAGGCTCAAAGCCTCTATTTTAGATGCCAAACCCTCACTTTCAGGGTCCAAACCCCTCCTTTTTAGGGACATACCCTCATTTTCACGTCCCAAGGACTTACTTTAAAGCACCCAAACCCCTCTTTTAATGCTCAAAGCCTTATAGGTAGGGCCGCAAATCACAATGCTAGGGTCCAAAGCCCTCTTTTATGCTCAAAGCTTCATTTTTAACAGCCAAAACCTCACTTTCTTTGCCCAAACCCCTCTTTTAATGCTCAATGCCTCATTTATACCTCCCAAAGACGCACTTTAAAGCACCCAAAGCCTCTTTTAACCTCAAAGCCTTTTAGAGTAAGACTGCAAATCTCACTTTCAGGGGCCAAACCGGTTTTAACGCTCAAAGCCTCATTTTTAACAGCAAACCCTCACTTTTAGGACCTAAAGCCCTCTTTTAACTCCCAAAGCCTCGGTTTTAACACCCAAAGCCGCACTTTCAGGGTCCAAACCTCTCTTTTAACGCTCAGTGCCTCATTTTTAGGTCCCAAACCCTCACTCTTAGCACTGAACCCGGACTTGTAATTGTCAAACTCTCGTTCTAGTACAAATCATGACTTTTAGAGTCCAGCCCCTCGATTTTAAGTCTCAAAGCCTCATTTTTATCATCCAAACCTACACTTTCAGGGTCCAAAGCCCTCTTTTAAGGCTCAAAGCCTCATTTTCAGCACCCAAAGACTCACTTTAAAACACCCAAACCCCTCTTTTAACATCAAAGACTTAGAGTTGGGACCGCAAACCTCACTTTCAGCGTCCAAACCCCTCTTTCAAGGCTCAAAGCCTCACTTTTAGTTCCCAAACCCTCATTTTTAGCATCCAAACCCCTTACTTTTATGGAGCAAAATCTCATTTTTAACGTCCAAAGCCCTCTTTTAAGGCTCAAAGCCTCTATTTTAGATGCCAAACCCTCACTTTCAGGGTCCAAACCCCTCCTTTTTAGGGACATACCCTCATTTTCACGTCCCAAAGACGCACTTTAAAGCACCCAAACCCCTCTTTTAATGCTCAAAGCCTTATAGTTAGGACCACAAACCTCACTGCTAGGGTCCAAACCTCTCTCTTAAAGCTCAGTGCCTCATTTCTAACAGCCAAACCCTCACTTTTAGGACCTAAAGCCCTCTTTTAACTCCCAAAGCCTCGGTTTTAACACCCAAAGCCGCACTTTCAGGGTCCAAACCTCTCTTTTAACGCTCAGTGCCTCATTTTTAGGTCCCAAACCCTCACTCTTAGCACTGAACCCGGACTTTTAATTGTCAAACTCTCGTTCTAGTACAAATCATGACTTTTAGAATCCAGCCCCTCGATTTTAAGTCTCAAAGCCTCATTTTTATCATCCAAACCTTCACTTTCAGGGTCCAAAGCCCTCTTTTAAGGCTCAAAGCCTCATTTTCAGGTCCCCAAAGACTCACTTTAAAACACCCAAACCCCTCTTTTAACATCAAAGACTTAGAGTTGGGACCGCAAACCTCACTTTCAGCGTCCAAACCCCTCTTTCAAGGCTCAAAGCCTCACTTTTAGTTCCCAAACCCTCATTTTTAGCATCCAAACCCCTTACTTTTATGGAGCAAAATCTCATTTTTAACGTCCAAAGCCCTCTTTTAAGGCTCAAAGCCTCTATTTTAGATGCCAAACCCTCACTTTCAGGGTCCAAACCCCTCCTTTTTAGGGACATACCCTCATTTTCACGTCCCAAAGACGCACTTTAAAGCACCCAAACCCCTCTTTTAATGCTCAAAGCCTTATAGTTAGGACCACAAACCTCACTGCTAGGGTCCAAACCTCTCTCTTAAAGCTCAGTGCCTCATTTCTAACAGCCAAACCCTCACTTTTAGGACCTAAAGCCCTCTTTTAACTCCCAAAGCCTCGGTTTTAACACCCAAAGCCGCACTTTCAGGGTCCAAACCTCTCTTTTAACGCTCAGTGCCTCATTTTTAGGTCCCAAACCCTCACTCTTAGCACTGAACCCGGACTTGTAATTGTCAAACTCTCGTTCTAGTACAAATCATGACTTTTAGAGTCCAGCCCCTCGATTTTAAGTCTCAAAGCCTCATTTTTATCATCCAAACCTACACTTTCAGGGTCCAAAGCCCTCTTTTAAGGCTCAAAGCCTCATTTTCAGCACCCAAAGACTCACTTTAAAACACCCAAACCCCTCTTTTAACATCAAAGACTTAGAGTTGGGACCGCAAACCTCACTTTCAGCGTCCAAACCCCTCTTTCAAGGCTCAAAGCCTCACTTTTAGTTCCCAAACCCTCATTTTTAGCATCCAAACCCCTTACTTTTATGGAGCAAAATCTCATTTTTAACGTCCAAAGCCCTCTTTTAAGGCTCAAAGCCTCTATTTTAGATGCCAAACCCTCACTTTCAGGGTCCAAACCCCTCCTTTTTAGGGACATACCCTCATTTTCACGTCCCAAAGACGCACTTTAAAGCACCCAAACCCCTCTTTTAATGCTCAAAGCCTTATAGTTAGGACCACAAACCTCACTGCTAGGGTCCAAACCTCTCTCTTAAAGCTCAGTGCCTCATTTCTAACAGCCAAACCCTCACTTTTAGGACCTAAAGCCCTCTTTTAACTCCCAAAGCCTCGGTTTTAACACCCAAAGCCGCACTTTCAGGGTCCAAACCTCTCTTTTAACGCTCAGTGCCTCATTTTTAGGTCCCAAACCCTCACTCTTAGCACTGAACCCGGACTTGTAATTGTCAAACTCTCGTTCTAGTACAAATCATGACTTTTAGAGTCCAGCCCCTCGATTTTAAGTCTCAAAGCCTCATTTTTATCATCCAAACCTACACTTTCAGGGTCCAAAGCCCTCTTTTAAGGCTCAAAGCCTCATTTTCAGCACCCAAAGACTCACTTTAAAACACCCAAACCCCTCTTTTAACATCAAAGACTTAGAGTTAGGACTGCAAACCTCACTTTTAGGGTCCAAACCCCTCCTTTTCAGGGACAAACCCTCTTTTTAAAATTCCAAACCCTTACTTCTATTACCCAAACCCCTCTTTTCACGCTCACTGCCTCATTTTTAGGTCCCAAACCCTCATTTTTAGCATCGAACTTGGACTTTTTATGGTCAAACCATCATTGTTTTGTTCCAAATAGTAATTCTTAGAGTCCAAACCCCTCTATTAAGCTTCAAAAACTCATTTTTATCATCCAAACCTTCACTTTCAGGGTCCAAACCCCTCTTTTAATGCTCAGTGCCTCATTTTTAGGTCAGAAACCCCCTGCTTTTAGCATCCAGGCCTTCACTTTCAGGTACCAAAACATCATTATTAATGCCCAAAGGCCTCTTTTAAGGCTCAAAGCCTCATTTTCAGCACCCAAAGACTTCCTTTAAAGTACCCAGACCCCTCTTTTAATGCTCAAAGCCTTATAGTTAGGACCACAAACCTCACTGCTAGGGTCCAAACCTCTCTCTTAAAGCTCAGTGCCTCATTTCTAACAGCCAAACCCTCACTTTTAGGACCTAAAGCCCTCTTTTAACACTCAAAGCCTCAGTTTTAACACCCAAAACCGCACTTTCAGGGTCCAAACCCCACTTTTAACGCTCAGTGCCTCATTTTCAGCACCCAAAGACTCACTTTAAAACACCCAAACCCCTCTTTTAACATCAAAGACTTAGAGTTGGGACTGCAAACCTCACTTTTAGGGTCCAAACCCCTCCTTTTTAGGGACATATCCTCATTTTCATGTCCCAAGGACTTACTTTAAAGCACCCAAACCCCTCTTTTAATGCTCAAAGCCTTATAGTTAGGGCCGCAAACCACAATGCTAGGGTCCAAAGCCCTCTTTTATGCTCAAAGCTTCATTTTTAACAGCCAAAACCTCACTTTCTTTGCCCAAACCCCTCTTTTAATGCTCAATGCCTCATTTATACCTCCCAAAGACGCACTTTAAAGTACCCAAAGCCTCTTTTAACCTCAAAGCCTTTTAGAGTAAGACTGCAAATCTCACTTTTAGGGGCCAAACCGGTTTTAACGCTCAAAGCCTCATTTTTAACAGCAAACCCTCACTTTTAGGACCTAAAGCCCTCTTTTAACTCCCAAAGCCTCGGTTTTAACACCCAAAGCCGCACTTTCAGGGTCCAAACCTCTCTTTTAACGCTCAGTGCCTCATTTTTAGGTCCCAAACCCTCACTCTTAGCACTGAACCCGGACTTGTAATTGTCAAACTCTCGTTCTAGTACAAATCATGACTTTTAGAGTCCAGCCCCTCGATTTTAAGTCTCAAAGCCTCATTTTTATCATCCAAACCTACACTTTCAGGGTCCAAACCCCTCTTTTAAGGCTCAAAGCCTCATTTTCAGCACCCAAAGACTCACTTTAAAACACCCAAACCCCTCTTTTAACATCAAAGACTTAGAGTTGGGACCGCAAACCTCACTTTCAGCGTCCAAACCCCTCTTTCAAGGCTCAAAGCCTCACTTTTAGTTCCCAAACCCTCGTTTTTAGCATCCAAACCCCTTACTTTTATGGAGCAAAATCTCATTTTTAACGTCCAAATCCCTCTTTTAAGGCTCAAAGCCTCTATTTTAGATGCCAAACCCTCACTTTCAGGGTCCAAACCCCTCCTTTTTAGGGACATACCCTCATTTTCACGTCCCAAAGACGCACTTTAAAGCACCCAAACCCCTCTTTTAATGCTCAAAGCCTTATAGTTAGGGCCGCAAACCACAATGCTAGGGTCCAAACCTCTCTCTTAAAGCTCAGTGCCTCATTTCTAACAGCCAAAACCTCACTTTCTTTGCCCAAACCCCTCTTTTAATGCTCAATGCCTCATTTATACCTCCCAAAGACGCACTTTAAAGCACCCAAAGCCTCTTTTAACCTCAAAGCCTTTTAGAGTAAGACTGCAAATCTCACTTTTAGGGGCCAAACCGGTTTTAGCGCTCAAAGCCTCATTTTTAACAGTAAACCCTCACTTTTAGGACCTAAAGCCCTCTTTTAACTCCCAAAGCCTCGGTTTTAACACCCAAAGCCGCACTTTCAGGGTCCAAACCTCTCTTTTAACGCTCAGTGCCTCATTTTTAGGTCCCAAACCCTCACTCTTAGCACTGAACCCGGACTTGTAATTGTCAAACTCTCGTTCTAGTACAAATCATGACTTTTAGAGTCCAGCCCCTCGATTTTAAGTCTCAAAGCCTCATTTTTATCATCCAAACCTACACTTTCAGGGTCCAAAGCCCTCTTTTAAGGCTCAAAGCCTCATTTTCAGCACCCAAAGACTCACTTTAAAACACCCAAACCCCTCTTTTAACATCAAAGACTTAGAGTTAGGACTGCAAACCTCACTTTTAGGGTCCAAACCCCTCCTTTTCAGGGACAAACCCTCTTTTTTAAATTCCAAACCCTTACTTCTATTACCCAAACCCCTCTTTTCACGCTCACTGCCTCATTTTTAGGTCCCAAACCCTCATTTTTAGCATCGAACTTGGACTTTTTATGGTCAAACCATCATTGTTTTGTTCCAAATAGTAATTCTTAGAGTCCAAACCCCTCTATTAAGCTTCAAAAACTCATTTTTATCATCCAAACCTTCACTTTCAGGGTCCAAACCCCTCTTTTAATGCTCAGTGCCTCATTTTTAGGTCAGAAACCCCCTGCTTTTGGCATCCAGGCCTTCACTTTCAGGTACCAAAACATCATTATTAATGCCCAAAGGCCTCTTTTAAGGCTCAAAGCCTCATTTTCAGCACCCAAAGACTTCCTTTAAAGTACCCAGACCCCTCTTTTAATGCTCAAAGCCTTATAGTTAGGACCACAAACCTCACTGCTAGGGTCCAAACCTCTCTCTTAAAGCTCAGTGCCTCATTTCTAACAGCCAAACCCTCACTTTTAGGACCTAAAGCCCTCTTTTAACACTCAAAGCCTCAGTTTTAACACCCAAAACCGCACTTTCAGGGTCCAAACCCCACTTTTAACGCTCAGTGCCTCATTTTCAGCACCCAAAGACTCACTTTAAAACACCCAAACCCCTCTTTTAACATCAAAGACTTAGAGTTGGGACTGCAAACCTCACTTTTAGGGTCCAAACCCCTCCTTTTTAGGGACATACCCTCATTTTCATGTCCCAAGGACTTACTTTAAAGCACCCAAACCCCTCTTTTAATGCTCAAAGCCTTATAGTTAGGGCCGCAAACCACAATGCTAGGGTCCAAAGCCCTCTTTTATGCTCAAAGCTTCATTTTTAACAGCCAAAACCTCACTTTCTTTGCCCAAACCCCTCTTTTAATGCTCAATGCCTCATTTATACCTCCCAAAGACGCACTTTAAAGTACCCAAAGCCTCTTTTAACCTCAAAGCCTTTTAGAGTAAGACTGCAAATCTCACTTTTAGGGGCCAAACCGGTTTTAACGCTCAAAGCCTCATTTTTAACAGCAAACCCTCACTTTTAGGACCTAAAGCCCTCTTTTAACTCCCAAAGCCTCGGTTTTAACACCCAAAGCCGCACTTTCAGGGTCCAAACCTCTCTTTTAACGCTCAGTGCCTCATTTTTAGGTCCCAAACCCTCACTCTTAGCACTGAACCCGGACTTGTAATTGTCAAACTCTCGTTCTAGTACAAATCATGACTTTTAGAGTCCAGCCCCTCGATTTTAAGTCTCAAAGCCTCATTTTTATCATCCAAACCTACACTTTCAGGGTCCAAAGCCCTCTTTTAAGGCTCAAAGCCTCATTTTCAGCACCCAAAGACTCACTTTAAAACACCCAAACCCCTCTTTTAACATCAAAGACTTAGAGTTGGGACCGCAAACCTCACTTTCAGCGTCCAAACCCCTCTTTCAAGGCTCAAAGCCTCACTTTTAGTTCCCAAACCCTCATTTTTAGCATCCAAACCCCTTACTTTTATGGAGCAAAATCTCATTTTTAACGTCCAAATCCCTCTTTTAAGGCTCAAAGCCTCTATTTTAGATGCCAAACCCTCACTTTCAGGGTCCAAACCCCTCCTTTTTAGGGACATACCCTCATTTTCACGTCCCAAAGACGCACTTTAAAACACCCAAACCCCTCTTTTAATGCTCAAAGCCTTATAGTTAGGACCACAAACCTCACTGCTAGGGTCCAAACCTCTCTCTTAAAGCTCAGTGCCTCATTTCTAACAGCCAAACCCTCACTTTTAGGACCTAAAGCCCTCTTTTAACACTCAAAGCCTCAGTTTTAACACTCAAAGCCAAACTTTCAGGGTCCAAACGCCTCTTTTAACGCTCAGTGCCTCATTTTCAGGTCCCCAAAACTCACTTTAAAACACCCAAACACCTCTTTTAACATCAAAGACTTAGAGTTAGGACTGCAAACCTCGCTTTTAGGGTCCAAACCCCTCCTTTTTAGGGACATATCCTCATTTTCATGTCCCAAGGA
This sequence comes from Phalacrocorax carbo, assembly GCF_963921805.1. Lineage (NCBI taxonomy): Eukaryota > Metazoa > Chordata > Aves > Suliformes > Phalacrocoracidae > Phalacrocorax > Phalacrocorax carbo. Next base: position 2,578,079 of record NW_026990280.1, on the reverse strand, counting down.
CTTACTTTAAAGCACCCAAACCCCTCTTTTAATGCTCAAAGCCTTATAGTTAGGGCCGCAAACCACAATGCTAGGGTCCAAAGCCCTCTTTTATGCTCAAAGCTTCATTTTTAACAGCCAAAACCTCACTTTCTTTGCCCAAACCCCTCTTTTAATGCTCAATGCCTCATTTATACCTCCCAAAGACGCACTTTAAAGTACCCAAAGCCTCTTTTAACCTCAAAGCCTTTTAGAGTAAGACTGCAAATCTCACTTTTAGGGGCCAAACCGGTTTTAACGCTCAAAGCCTCATTTTTAACAGCAAACCCTCACTTTTAGGACCTAAAGCCCTCTTTTAACTCCCAAAGCCTCGGTTTTAACACCCAAAGCCGCACTTTCAGGGTCCAAACCTCTCTTTTAACGCTCAGTGCCTCATTTTTAGGTCCCAAACCCTCACTCTTAGCACTGAACCCGGACTTGTAATTGTCAAACTCTCGTTCTAGTACAAATCATGACTTTTAGAGTCCAGCCCCTCGATTTTAAGTCTCAAAGCCTCATTTTTATCATCCAAACCTACACTTTCAGGGTCCAAACCCCTCTTTTAAGGCTCAAAGCCTCATTTTCAGCACCCAAAGACTCACTTTAAAACACCCAAACCCCTCTTTTAACATCAAAGACTTAGAGTTGGGACCGCAAACCTCACTTTCAGCGTCCAAACCCCTCTTTCAAGGCTCAAAGCCTCACTTTTAGTTCCCAAACCCTCGTTTTTAGCATCCAAACCCCTTACTTTTATGGAGCAAAATCTCATTTTTAACGTCCAAATCCCTCTTTTAAGGCTCAAAGCCTCTATTTTAGATGCCAAACCCTCACTTTCAGGGTCCAAACCCCTCCTTTTTAGGGACATACCCTCATTTTCACGTCCCAAAGACGCACTTTAAAGCACCCAAACCCCTCTTTTAATGCTCAAAGCCTTATAGTTAGGGCCGCAAACCACAATGCTAGGGTCCAAACCTCTCTCTTAAAGCTCAGTGCCTCATTTCTAACAGCCAAAACCTCACTTTCTTTGCCCAAACCCCTCTTTTAATGCTCAATGCCTCATTTATACCTCCCAAAGACGCACTTTAAAGCACCCAAAGCCTCTTTTAACCTCAAAGCCTTTTAGAGTAAGACTGCAAATCTCACTTTTAGGGGCCAAACCGGTTTTAGCGCTCAAAGCCTCATTTTTAACAGTAAACCCTCACTTTTAGGACCTAAAGCCCTCTTTTAACTCCCAAAGCCTCGGTTTTAACACCCAAAGCCGCACTTTCAGGGTCCAAACCTCTCTTTTAACGCTCAGTGCCTCATTTTTAGGTCCCAAACCCTCACTCTTAGCACTGAACCCGGACTTGTAATTGTCAAACTCTCGTTCTAGTACAAATCATGACTTTTAGAGTCCAGCCCCTCGATTTTAAGTCTCAAAGCCTCATTTTTATCATCCAAACCTACACTTTCAGGGTCCAAAGCCCTCTTTTAAGGCTCAAAGCCTCATTTTCAGCACCCAAAGACTCACTTTAAAACACCCAAACCCCTCTTTTAACATCAAAGACTTAGAGTTGGGACCGCAAACCTCACTTTCAGCGTCCAAACCCCTCTTTCAAGGCTCAAAGCCTCACTTTTAGTTCCCAAACCCTCGTTTTTAGCATCCAAACCCCTTACTTTTATGGAGCAAAATCTCATTTTTAACGTCCAAAGCCCTCTTTTAAGGCTCAAAGCCTCTATTTTAGATGCCAAACCCTCACTTTCAGGGTCCAAACCCCTCCTTTTTAGGGACATACCCTCATTTTCACGTCCCAAAGACGCACTTTAAAGCACCCAAACCCCTCTTTTAATGCTCAAAGCCTTATAGTTAGGGCCGCAAACCACAATGCTAGGGTCCAAACCTCTCTCTTAAAGCTCAGTGCCTCATTTCTAACAGCCAAACCCTCACTTTTAGGACCTAAAGCCCTCTTTTAACTCCCAAAGCCTCGGTTTTAACACCCAAAGCCGCACTTTCAGGGTCCAAACCTCTCTTTTAACGCTCAGTGCCTCATTTTTAGGTCCCAAACCCTCACTCTTAGCACTGAACCCGGACTTGTAATTGTCAAACTCTCGTTCTAGTACAAATCATGACTTTTAGAGTCCAGCCCCTCGATTTTAAGTCTCAAAGCCTCATTTTTATCATCCAAACCTACACTTTCAGGGTCCAAAGCCCTCTTTTAAGGCTCAAAGCCTCATTTTCAGCACCCAAAGACTCACTTTAAAACACCCAAACCCCTCTTTTAACATCAAAGACTTAGAGTTGGGACCGCAAACCTCACTTTCAGCGTCCAAACCCCTCTTTCAAGGCTCAAAGCCTCACTTTTAGTTCCCAAACCCTCATTTTTAGCATCCAAACCCCTTACTTTTATGGAGCAAAATCTCATTTTTAACGTCCAAATCCCTCTTTTAAGGCTCAAAGCCTCTATTTTAGATGCCAAACCCTCACTTTCAGGGTCCAAACCCCTCCTTTTTAGGGACATACCCTCATTTTCACGTCCCAAAGACGCACTTTAAAGCACCCAAACCCCTCTTTTAATGCTCAAAGCCTTATAGTTAGGACCACAAACCTCACTGCTAGGGTCCAAACCTCTCTCTTAAAGCTCAGTGCCTCATTTCTTACAGCCAAACCCTCACTTTTAGGACCTAAAGCCCTCTTTTAACACTCAAAGCCTCGGTTTTAACACCCAAAACCGCACTTTCAGGGTCCAAACGCCTCTTTTAATGCTCAGTGCCTCATTTCCAGGTCCCCAAAACTCACTTTAAAACACCCAAACACCTCTTTTAACATCAAAGACTTAGAGTTGGGACCGCAAACCTCACTTTTAGGGTCCAAACCCCTCCTTTTCAGGGACAAACCCTCTTTTTTAAATTCCAAACCCTTACTTCTATTACCCAAACCCCTCTTTTAACGCTCACTGCCTCATTTTTAGGTCCCAAACCCTCATTTTTAGCATCGAACTTGGACTTTTTATGGTCAAACCATCATTGTTTTGTTCCAAATAGTAATTTTTAGAGTCCAAACCCCTCTATTAAGCTTCAAAAACTCATTTTTATCATCCAAACCTTCACTTTCAGGGTCCAAACCCCTCTTTTAATGCTCAGTGCCTCATTTTTAGGTCAGAAACCCCCTGCTTTTAGCATCCAGGCCTTCACTTTCAGGTACCAAAACATCATTATTAATGCCCAAAGCCCTCTTTTAAGGCTCAAAGCCTCATTTTCAGCACCCAAAGACTCACTTTAAAACACCCAAACCCCTCTTTTAACATCAAAGACTTAGAGTTGGGACCGCAAACCTCACTTTCAGCGTCCAAACCCCTCTTTCAAGGCTCAAAGCCTCACTTTTAGTTCCCAAACCCTCGTTTTTAGCATCCAAACCCCTTACTTTTATGGAGCAAAATCTCATTTTTAACGTCCAAAGCCCTCTTTTAAGGCTCAAAGCCTCTATTTTAGATGCCAAACCCTCACTTTCAGGGTCCAAACCCCTCCTTTTTAGGGACATACCCTCATTTTCACGTCCCAAAGACGCACTTTAAAGCACCCAAACCCCTCTTTTAATGCTCAAAGCCTTATAGTTAGGACCACAAACCTCACTGCTAGGGTCCAAACCTCTCTCTTAAAGCTCAGTGCCTCATTTCTAACAGCCAAACCCTCACTTTTAGGACCTAAAGCCCTCTTTTAACACTCAAAGCCTCGGTTTTAACACCCAAAGCCGCACTTTCAGGGTCCAAACGCCTCTTTTAACGCTCAGTGCCTCATTTTCAGGTCCCCAAAACTCACTTTAAAACACCCAAACACCTCTTTTAACATCAAAGACTTACAGTTAGGACTGCAAACCTCGCTTTTAGGGTCCAAACCCCTCCTTTTTAGGGACATACCCTCATTTTCATGTCCCAAGGACTTACTTTAAAGCACCCAAACCCCTCTTTTAATGCTCAAAGCCTTATAGTTAGGGCCGCAAACCACAATGCTAGGGTCCAAAGCCCTCTTTTATGCTCAAAGCTTCATTTTTAACAGCCAAAACCTCACTTTCTTTGCCCAAACCCCTCTTTTAATGCTCAATGCCTCATTTATACCTCCCAAAAACGCACTTTAAAGCACCCAAAGCCTCTTTTAACCTCAAAGCCTTTTAGAGTAAGACTGCAAATCTCACTTTTAGGGGCCAAACCGGTTTTAGCGCTCAAAGCCTCATTTTTAACAGTAAACCCTCACTTTTAGGACCTAAAGCCCTCTTTTAACTCCCAAAGCCTCGGTTTTAACACCCAAAGCCGCACTTTCAGGGTCCAAACCTCTCTTTTAACGCTCAGTGCCTCATTTTTAGGTCCCAAACCCTCACTCTTAGCACTGAACCCGGACTTGTAATTGTCAAACTCTCGTTCTAGTACAAATCATGACTTTTAGAGTCCAGCCCCTCGATTTTAAGTCTCAAAGCCTCATTTTTATCATCCAAACCTACACTTTCAGGGTCCAAAGCCCTCTTTTAAGGCTCAAAGCCTCATTTTCAGCACCCAAAGACTCACTTTAAAACACCCAAACCCCTCTTTTAACATCAAAGACTTAGAGTTGGGACCGCAAACCTCACTTTCAGCGTCCAAACCCCTCTTTCAAGGCTCAAAGCCTCACTTTTAGTTCCCAAACCCTCATTTTTAGCATCCAAACCCCTTACTTTTATGGAGCAAAATCTCATTTTTAACGTCCAAATCCCTCTTTTAAGGCTCAAAGCCTCTATTTTAGATGCCAAACCCTCACTTTCAGGGTCCAAACCCCTCCTTTTTAGGGACATACCCTCATTTTCACGTCCCAAAGACGCACTTTAAAGCACCCAAACCCCTCTTTTAATGCTCAAAGCCTTATAGTTAGGACCACAAACCTCACTGCTAGGGTCCAAACCTCTCTCTTAAAGCTCAGTGCCTCATTTCTTACAGCCAAACCCTCACTTTTAGGACCTAAAGCCCTCTTTTAACACTCAAAGCCTCAGTTTTAACACTCAAAGCCAAACTTTCAGGGTCCAAACGCCTCTTTTAACGCTCAGTGCCTCATTTTCAGGTCCCCAAAACTCACTTTAAAACACCCAAACACCTCTTTTAACATCAAAGACTTAGAGTTAGGACTGCAAACCTCGCTTTTAGGGTCCAAACCCCTCCTTTTTAGGGACATACCCTCATTTTCATGTCCCAAGGACTTACTTTAAAGCACCCAAACCCCTCTTTTAATGCTCAAAGCCTTATAGTTAGGGCCGCAAACCACAATGCTAGGGTCCAAAGCCCTCTTTTATGCTCAAAGCTTCACTTTTAACAGCCAAAACCTCACTTTCTTTGCCCAAACCCCTCTTTTAATGCTCAATGCCTCATTTATACCTCCCAAAGACGCACTTTAAAGCACCCAAAGCCTCTTTTAACCTCAAAGCCTTTTAGAGTAAGACTGCAAATCTCACTTTCAGGGGCCAAACCGGTTTTAACGCTCAAAGCCTCATTTTTAACAGCAAACCCTCACTTTTAGGACCTAAAGCCCTCTTTTAACTCCCAAAGCCTCGGTTTTAACACCCAAAGCCGCACTTTCAGGGTCCAAACCTCTCTTTTAACGCTCAGTGCCTCATTTTTAGGTCCCAAACCCTCACTCTTAGCACTGAACCCGGACTTGTAATTGTCAAACTCTCGTTCTAGTACAAATCATGACTTTTAGAGTCCAGCCCCTCGATTTTAAGTCTCAAAGCCTCATTTTTATCATCCAAACCTACACTTTCAGGGTCCAAAGCCCTCTTTTAAGGCTCAAAGCCTCATTTTCAGCACCCAAAGACTCACTTTAAAACACCCAAACCCCTCTTTTAACATCAAAGACTTAGAGTTGGGACCGCAAACCTCACTTTCAGCGTCCAAACCCCTCTTTCAAGGCTCAAAGCCTCACTTTTAGTTCCCAAACCCTCATTTTTAGCATCCAAACCCCTTACTTTTATGGAGCAAAATCTCATTTTTAACGTCCAAAGCCCTCTTTTAAGGCTCAAAGCCTCTATTTTAGATGCCAAACCCTCACTTTCAGGGTCCAAACCCCTCCTTTTTAGGGACATACCCTCATTTTCACGTCCCAAAGACGCACTTTAAAGCACCCAAACCCCTCTTTTAATGCTCAAAGCCTTATAGTTAGGACCACAAACCTCACTGCTAGGGTCCAAACCTCTCTCTTAAAGCTCAGTGCCTCATTTCTAACAGCCAAACCCTCACTTTTAGGACCTAAAGCCCTCTTTTAACACTCAAAGCCTCAGTTTTAACACCCAAAGCCAAACTTTCAGGGTCCAAACGCCTCTTTTAATGCTCAGTGCCTCATTTCCAGGTCCCCAAAACTCACTTTAAAACACCCAAACACCTCTTTTAACATCAAAGACTTAGAGTTAGGACTGCAAACCTCACTTTTAGGGTCCAAACCCCTCCTTTTCAGGGACAAACCCTCTTTTTAAAATTCCAAACCCTTACTTCTATTACCCAAACCCCTCTTTTCACGCTCACTGCCTCATTTTTAGGTCCCAAACCCTCATTTTTAGCATCAAACTTGGACTTTTTATGGTCAAACCATCATTGTTTTGTTCCAAATAGTAATTTTTAGAGTCCAAACCCCTCTATTAAGCTTCAAAAACTCATTTTTATCATCCAAACCTTCACTTTCAGGGTCCAAACGCCTCTTTTAATGCTCAGTGCCTCATTTTTAGGTCAGAAACCCCCTGCTTTTAGCATCCAGGCCTTCACTTTCAGGTACCAAACCATCATTATTAATGCCCAAAGCCCTCTTTTAAGGCTCAAAGCCTCATTTTCAGCACCCAAAGACTCACTTTAAAACACCCAAACCCCTCTTTTAACATCAAAGACTTAGAGTTGGGACCGCAAACCTCACTTTCAGCGTCCAAACCCCTCTTTCAAGGCTCAAAGCCTCACTTTTAGTTCCCAAACCCTCGTTTTTAGCATCCAAACCCCTTACTTTTATGGAGCAAAATCTCATTTTTAACATCCAAATCCCTCTTTTAAGGCTCAAAGCCTCTATTTTAGATGCCAAACCCTCACTTTCAGGGTCCAAACCCCTCCTTTTTAGGGACATACCCTCATTTTCACGTCCCAAAGACGCACTTTAAAGCACCCAAACCCCTCTTTTAATGCTCAAAGCCTTATAGTTAGGACCACAAACCTCACTGCTAGGGTCCAAACCTCTCTCTTAAAGCTCAGTGCCTCATTTCTAACAGCCAAACCCTCACTTTTAGGACCTAAAGCCCTCTTTTAACACTCAAAGCCTCGGTTTTAACACCCAAAGCCGCACTTTCAGGGTCCAAACCCCTCTTTTAATGCTCAGTGCCTCATTTTTAGGTCAGAAACCCCCTGCTTTTAGCATCCAGGCCTTCACTTTCAGGTACCAAAACATCATTATTAATGCCCAAAGCCCTCTTTTAAGGCTCAAAGCCTCATTTTCAGCACCCAAAGACTTCCTTTAAAGCACCCAAACCCCTCTTTTAATGCTCAAAGCCTTATAGTTAGGACCACAAACCTCACTGCTAGGGTCCAAACCTCTCTCTTAAAGCTCAGTGCCTCATTTCTAACAGCCAAACCCTCACTTTTAGGACCTAAAGCCCTCTTTTAACACTCAAAGCCTCAGTTTTAACACCCAAAACCGCACTTTCAGGGTCCAAACCTCTCTTTTAACGCTCAGTGCCTCATTTTTAGGTCCCAAACCCTCACTCTTAGCACTGAACCCGGACTTGTAATTGTCAAACTCTCGTTCTAGTACAAATCATGACTTTAGAGTCCAGCCCCTCGATTTTAAGTCTCAAAGCCTCATTTTTATCATCCAAACCTTCACTTTCAGGGTCCAAAGCCCTCTTTTAAGGCTCAAAGCCTCATTTTCAGCACCCAAAGACTCACTTTAAAACACCCAAACCCCTCTTTTAACATCAAAGACTTAGAGTTGGGACCGCAAACCTCACTTTCAGCGTCCAAACCCCTCTTTCAAGGCTCAAAGCCTCACTTTTAGTTCCCAAACCCTCATTTTTAGCATCCAAACCCCTTACTTTTATGGAGCAAAATCTCATTTTTAACGTCCAAATCCCTCTTTTAAGGCTCAAAGCCTCTATTTTAGATGCCAAACCCTCACTTTCAGGGTCCAAACCCCTCCTTTTTAGGGACATACCCTCATTTTCACGTCCCAAAGACGCACTTTAAAGCACCCAAACCCCTCTTTTAATGCTCAAAGCCTTATAGTTAGGACTGCAAACCTCACTGCTAGGGTCCAAACCTTGGTTTTAAAATTCAATGCCTCATTTTTAACAGCAAACCCTCACTTTTAGGACCTAAAGCCCTCTTCTAACACTCAAAGCCTCAGTTTTAACACTCAAAGCCAAACTTTCAGGGTCCAAACGCCTCTTTTAATGCTCAGTGCCTCATTTTCAGGTCCCCAAAACTCACTTTAAAACACCCAAACACCTCTTTTAACATCAAAGACTTAGAGTTAGGACTGCAAACCTCACTTTTAGGGTCCAAACCCCTCCTTTTTAGGGACATATCCTCATTTTCACGTCCCAAGGACTTACTTTAAAGCACCCAAACCCCTCTTTTAATGCTCAAAGCCTTGTAGTTAGGGCTGCAAACCACAATGCTAGGGTCCAAAGCCCTCTTTTATGCTCAAAGCTTCACTTTTAACAGCCAAAACCTCACTTTCTTTGCCCAAACCCCTCTTTTAATGCTCAACGCCTCATTTATACCTCCCAAAAACGCACTTTAAAGCACCCAAAGCTTCTTTTAACCTCAAAACCTTTTAGAGTAAGACTGCAAATCTCACTTTTAGGGGCCAAACCGGCTTTAACGCTCAAAGCCTCATTTTTAACAGCAAACCCTCACTATTAGGACCTAAAGCCCTCTTTTAACACTCAAAGCCTCAGTTTTAACACTCAAAGACAAACTTTCAGGGTCCAAACCCCTCTTTTAACGCTCAGTGCCTCATTTTCAGGTCCCCAAATCTCACTTTAAAACACCCAAACACCTCTTTTAACATCAAAGACTTAGAGTTAGGACTGCAAACCTCACTGCTAGGGTCCAAACCCCTCCTTTTCAGGGACAAACCCTCTTTTTAAAATTCCAAACCCTTACTTCTATTACCCAAACCCCTCTTTTAACGCTCACTGCCTCATTTTTAGGTCCCAAACCCTCTGCTTCTAGCATCGAACTTGGACTTTTTATGGTCAAACCATCATTGTTTTGTTCCAAATAGTAATTTTTAGAGTCCAAACCCCTCTATTAAGCTTCAAAAACTCATTTTTATCATCCAAACCTTCACTTTCAGGGTCCAAACCCCTCTTTTAATGCTCAGTGCCTCATTTTTAGGTCAGAAACCCCCTGCTTTTAGCATCCAGGCCTTCACTTTCAGGTACCAAACCATCATTATTAATGCCCAAAGCCCTCTTTTAAGGCTCAAAGCCTCATTTTCAGCACCCAAAGACTTCCTTTAAAGCACCCAAACCCCTCTTTTAATGCTCAAAGCCTTATAGTTAGGACCGCAAACCTCACTGCTAGGGTCCAAACCTTGGTTTTAAAATTCAATGCCTCATTTCTAACAGCCAAACCCTCACTTTTAGGACCTAAAGCCCTCTTTTACAACTCAAAGCCTCAGTTTTAACACTCAAAGCCAAACTTTCAGGGTCCAAACGCCTCTTTTAACGCTCAGTGCCTCATTTTCAGGTCCCCAAAACTCACTTTAAAACACCCAAACACCTCTTTTAACATCAAAGACTTAGAGTTAGGACTGCAAACCTCGCTTTTAGGGTCCAAACCCCTCCTTTTTAGGGACATACCCTCATTTTCATGTCCCAAGGACTTACTTTAAAGCACCCAAACCCCTCTTTTAATGCTCAAAGCCTTATAGTTAGGGCCGCAAACCACAATGCTAGGGTCCAAAGCCCTCTTTTATGCTCAAAGCTTCACTTTTAACAGCCAAAACCTCACTTTCTTTGCCCAAACCCCTCTTTTAATGCTCAATGCCTCATTTATACCTCCCAAAGACGCACTTTAAAGCACCCAAAGCCTCTTTTAACCTCAAAGCCTTTTAGAGTAAGACTGCAAATCTCACTTTCAGGGGCCAAACCGGTTTTAACGCTCAAAGCCTCATTTTTAACAGCAAACCCTCACTTTTAGGACCTAAAGCCCTCTTTTAACTCCCAAAGCCTCGGTTTTAACACCCAAAGCCGCACTTTCAGGGTCCAAACCTCTCTTTTAACGCTCAGTGCCTCATTTTTAGGTCCCAAACCCTCACTCTTAGCACTGAACCCGGACTTGTAATTGTCAAACTCTCGTTCTAGTACAAATCATGACTTTTAGAGTCCAGCCCCTCGATTTTAAGTCTCAAAGCCTCATTTTTATCATCCAAACCTACACTTTCAGGGTCCAAAGCCCTCTTTTAAGGCTCAAAGCCTCATTTTCAGCACCCAAAGACTCACTTTAAAACACCCAAACCCCTCTTTTAACATCAAAGACTTAGAGTTGGGACCGCAAACCTCACTTTCAGCGTCCAAACCCCTCTTTCAAGGCTCAAAGCCTCACTTTTAGTTCCCAAACCCTCATTTTTAGCATCCAAACCCCTTACTTTTATGGAGCAAAATCTCATTTTTAACGTCCAAAGCCCTCTTTTAAGGCTCAAAGCCTCTATTTTAGATGCCAAACCCTCACTTTCAGGGTCCAAACCCCTCCTTTTTAGGGACATACCCTCATTTTCACGTCCCAAAGACGCACTTTAAAGCACCCAAACCCCTCTTTTAATGCTCAAAGCCTTATAGTTAGGACCACAAACCTCACTGCTAGGGTCCAAACCTCTCTCTTAAAGCTCAGTGCCTCATTTCTAACAGCCAAACCCTCACTTTTAGGACCTAAAGCCCTCTTTTAACACTCAAAGCCTCAGTTTTAACACCCAAAGCCAAACTTTCAGGGTCCAAACGCCTCTTTTAATGCTCAGTGCCTCATTTCCAGGTCCCCAAAACTCACTTTAAAACACCCAAACACCTCTTTTAACATCAAAGACTTAGAGTTAGGACTGCAAACCTCACTTTTAGGGTCCAAACCCCTCCTTTTCAGGGACAAACCCTCTTTTTAAAATTCCAAACCCTTACTTCTATTACCCAAACCCCTCTTTTCACGCTCACTGCCTCATTTTTAGGTCCCAAACCCTCATTTTTAGCATCAAACTTGGACTTTTTATGGTCAAACCATCATTGTTTTGTTCCAAATAGTAATTTTTAGAGTCCAAACCCCTCTATTAAGCTTCAAAAACTCATTTTTATCATCCAAACCTTCACTTTCAGGTCCAAACGCCTCTTTTAATGCTCAGTGCCTCATTTTTAGGTCAGAAACCCCCTGCTTTTAGCATCCAGGCCTTCACTTTCAGGTACCAAACCATCATTATTAATGCCCAAAGCCCTCTTTTAAGGCTCAAAGCCTCATTTTCAGCACCCAAAGACTCACTTTAAAACACCCAAACCCCTCTTTTAACATCAAAGACTTAGAGTTGGGACCGCAAACCTCACTTTCAGCGTCCAAACCCCTCTTTCAAGGCTCAAAGCCTCACTTTTAGTTCCCAAACCCTCGTTTTTAGCATCCAAACCCCTTACTTTTATGGAGCAAAATCTCATTTTTAACATCCAAATCCCTCTTTTAAGGCTCAAAGCCTCTATTTTAGATGCCAAACCCTCACTTTCAGGGTCCAAACCCCTCCTTTTTAGGGACATACCCTCATTTTCACGTCCCAAAGACGCACTTTAAAGCACCCAAACCCCTCTTTTAATGCTCAAAGCCTTATAGTTAGGACCACAAACCTCACTGCTAGGGTCCAAACCTCTCTCTTAAAGCTCAGTGCCTCATTTCTAACAGCCAAACCCTCACTTTTAGGACCTAAAGCCCTCTTTTAACACTCAAAGCCTCGGTTTTAACACCCAAAGCCGCACTTTCAGGGTCCAAACCCCTCTTTTAATGCTCAGTGCCTCATTTTTAGGTCAGAAACCCCCTGCTTTTAGCATCCAGGCCTTCACTTTCAGGTACCAAAACATCATTATTAATGCCCAAAGCCCTCTTTTAAGGCTCAAAGCCTCATTTTCAGCACCCAAAGACTTCCTTTAAAGCACCCAAACCCCTCTTTTAATGCTCAAAGCCTTATAGTTAGGACCACAAACCTCACTGCTAGGGTCCAAACCTCTCTCTTAAAGCTCAGTGCCTCATTTCTAACAGCCAAACCCTCACTTTTAGGACCTAAAGCCCTCTTTTAACACTCAAAGCCTCAGTTTTAACACCCAAAACCGCACTTTCAGGGTCCAAACCTCTCTTTTAACGCTCAGTGCCTCATTTTTAGGTCCCAAACCCTCACTCTTAGCACTGAACCCGGACTTGTAATTGTCAAACTCTCGTTCTAGTACAAATCATGAATTTAGAGTCCAGCCCCTCGATTTTAAGTCTCAAAGCCTCATTTTTATCATCCAAACCTTCACTTTCAGGGTCCAAAGCCCTCTTTTAAGGCTCAAAGCCTCATTTTCAGCACCCAAAGACTCACTTTAAAACACCCAAACCCCTCTTTTAACATCAAAGACTTAGAGTTGGGACCGCAAACCTCACTTTCAGCGTCCAAACCCCTCTTTCAAGGCTCAAAGCCTCACTTTTAGTTCCCAAACCCTCATTTTTAGCATCCAAACCCCTTACTTTTATGGAGCAAAATCTCATTTTTAACGTCCAAATCCCTCTTTTAAGGCTCAAAGCCTCTATTTTAGATGCCAAACCCTCACTTTCAGGGTCCAAACCCCTCCTTTTTAGGGACATACCCTCATTTTCACGTCCCAAAGACGCACTTTAAAGCACCCAAACCCCTCTTTTAATGCTCAAAGCCTTATAGTTAGGACTGCAAACCTCACTGCTAGGGTCCAAACCTTGGTTTTAAAATTCAATGCCTCATTTTTAACAGCAAACCCTCACTTTTAGGACCTAAAGCCCTCTTCTAACACTCAAAGCCTCAGTTTTAACACTCAAAGCCAAACTTTCAGGGTCCAAACGCCTCTTTTAATGCTCAGTGCCTCATTTTCAGGTCCCCAAAACTCACTTTAAAACACCCAAACACCTCTTTTAACATCAAAGACTTAGAGTTAGGACTGCAAACCTCACTTTTAGGGTCCAAACCCCTCCTTTTTAGGGACATATCCTCATTTTCACGTCCCAAGGACTTACTTTAAAGCACCCAAACCCCTCTTTTAATGCTCAAAGCCTTATAGTTAGGGCTGCAAACCACAATGCTAGGGTCCAAAGCCCTCTTTTATGCTCAAAGCTTCACTTTTAACAGCCAAAACCTCACTTTCTTTGCCCAAACCCCTCTTTTAATGCTCAACGCCTCATTTATACCTCCCAAAAACGCACTTTAAAGCACCCAAAGCTTCTTTTAACCTCAAAACCTTTTAGAGTAAGACTGCAAATCTCACTTTTAGGGGCCAAACCGGCTTTAACGCTCAAAGCCTCATTTTTAACAGCAAACCCTCACTATTAGGACCTAAAGCCCTCTTTTAACACTCAAAGCCTCAGTTTTAACACTCAAAGACAAACTTTCAGGGTCCAAACCCCTCTTTTAACGCTCAGTGCCTCATTTTCAGGTCCCCAAATCTCACTTTAAAACACCCAAACACCTCTTTTAACATCAAAGACTTAGAGTTAGGACTGCAAACCTCACTGCTAGGGTCCAAACCCCTCCTTTTCAGGGACAAACCCTCTTTTTAAAATTCCAAACCCTTACTTCTATTACCCAAACCCCTCTTTTAACGCTCACTGCCTCATTTTTAGGTCCCAAACCCTCTGCTTCTAGCATCGAACTTGGACTTTTTATGGTCAAACCATCATTGTTTTGTTCCAAATAGTAATTTTTAGAGTCCAAACCCCTCTATTAAGCTTCAAAAACTCATTTTTATCATCCAAACCTTCACTTTCAGGGTCCAAACCCCTCTTTTAATGCTCAGTGCCTCATTTTTAGGTCAGAAACCCCCTGCTTTTAGCATCCAGGCCTTCACTTTCAGGTACCAAACCATCATTATTAATGCCCAAAGCCCTCTTTTAAGGCTCAAAGCCTCATTTTCAGCACCCAAAGACTTCCTTTAAAGCACCCAAACCCCTCTTTTAATGCTCAAAGCCTTATAGTTAGGACCGCAAACCTCACTGCTAGGGTCCAAACCTTGGTTTTAAAATTCAATGCCTCATTTCTAACAGCCAAACCCTCACTTTTAGGACCTAAAGCCCTCTTTTACAACTCAAAGCCTCAGTTTTAACACTCAAAGCCAAACTTTCAGGGTCCAAACCCCTCTTTTAACGCTCAGTGCCTCATTTCCAGGTCCCCAAAACTCACTTTAAAACACCCAAACACCTCTTTTAACATCAAAGACTTAGAGTTAGGACTGCAAACCTCACTTTTAGGGTCCAAACCCCTCCTTTTCAGGGACAAACCCTCTTTTTTAAATTCCAAACCCTTACTTCTATTACCCAAACCCCTCTTTTAACGCTCACTGCCTCATTTTTAGGTCCCAAACCCTCTGCTTTTAGCATCGAACTTGGACTTTTTATGGGCAAACCATCATTGTTTTGTTCCAAATAGTAATTTTTAGCGTCCAAACCCCTCTATTAAGCTTCAAAAACTCATATTTATCATCCAAACCTTCACTTTCAGGGTCCAAACCCCTCTTTTAATGCTCAGTGCCTCATTTTTAGGTCAGAAACCCCCTGCTTTTAGCATCGAACTTGGACTTTTTATGGTCAAAACATCATTGTTTTGTTCCAAATAGTAATTTTTAGAGTCCAAACCCCTCTATTAAGCTTCAAAAAGTCATTTTTATCATCCAAACCTTCACTTTCAGGGTCCAAACCCCTCTTTTAATGCTCAGTGCCTCATTTTTAGGTCAGAAACCCCCTGCTTTTAGCATCCAGGCCTTCACTTTCAGGTACCAAAACATCATTATTAATGCCCAAAGCCCTCTTTTAAGGCTCAAAGCCTCATTTTCAGCACCCAAAGACTCACTTTAAAACACCCAAACCCCTCTTTTAACATCAAAGCCTCAGAGTTAGGACTGCAAACCTCACTTTTAGGGTCCAAACCCCTCCTTTTCAGGGACAAACCCTCTTTTTAAAATTCCAAACCCTTACTTCTATTACCCAAACCCCTCTTTTAACGCTCACTGCCTCATTTTTAGGTCCCAAACCCTCCGCTTTTAGCATCGAACTTGGACTTTTTATGGGCAAACCATCATTGTTTTGTTCCAAATAGTAATTTTTAGAGTCCAAACCCCTCTATTAAGCTTCAAAAAGTCATTTTTATCATCCAAACCTTCACTTTCAGGGTCCAAACCCCTCTTTTAATGCTCAGTGCCTCATTTTTAGGTCAGAAACCCCCTGCTTTTAGCATCGAACTTGGACTTTTTATGGTCAAAACATCATTGTTTTGTTCCAAATAGTAATTTTTAGAGTCCAAACCCCTCTATTAAGCTTCAAAAACTCATTTTTATCATCCAAACCTTCACTTTCAGGGTCCAAACCCCTCTTTTAATGCTCAGTGCCTCATTTTTAGGTCAGAAACCCCCTGCTTTTAGCATCCAGGCCTTCACTTTCAGGAACCAAACCATCATTATTAATGCCCAAAGCCCTGTTTTAAGGCTCAAAGCCTCATTTTCAGCACCCAAAGACTCACTTTAAAACACCCAAACCCCTCTTTTAACATCAAAGACTTAGAGTTGGGACCGCAAACCTCACTTTTAGGGTCCAAACCCCTCCTTTTCAGGGACAAACCCTCTTTTTAAAATTCCAAACCCTTACTTCTATTACCCAAACCGCTCTTTTAACGCTCACTGCCTCATTTTTAGGTCCCAAACCCTCTGCTTTTAGCATCGAACTTGGACTTTTTATGGGCAAACCATCATTGTTTTGTTCCAAATAGTAATTTTTAGCGTCCAAACCCCTCTATTAAGCTTCAAAAACTCATTTTTATCATCCAAACCTTCATTTTCAGGGTCCAAACCCCTCTTTTAATGCTCAGTGCCTCATTTTTAGGTCAGAAACCCCCTGCTTTTAGCATCGAACTTGGACTTTTTATGGTCAAAACATCATTGTTTTGTTCCAAATAGTAATTTTTAGAGTCCAAACCCCTCTATTAAGCTTCAAAAACTCATTTTTATCATCCAAACCTTCACTTTCAGGGTCCAAACCCCTCTTTTAATGCTCAGTGCCTCATTTTTAGGTCAGAAACCCCCTGCTTTTAGCATCGAACTTGGACTTTTTATGGTCAAACCATCATTGTTTTGTTCCAAATAGTAATTTTTAGCGTCCAAACCCCTCTATTAAGCTTCAAAAACTCATTTGTATCATCCAAACCTTCACTTTCAGGGTCCAAACCCCTCTTTTAATGCTCAGTGCCTCATTTTTAGGTCAGAAACCCCCTGCTTTTAGCATCCAGGCCTTCACTTTCAGGTACCAAAACATCATTATTAATGCCCAAAGCCCTCTTTTAAGGCTCAAAGCCTCATTTTCAGCACCCAAAGACTCACTTTAAAACACCCAAACCCCTCTTTTAACATCAAAGCCTCAGAGTTAGGACTGCAAACCTCACTTTTAGGGTCCAAACCCCTCCTTTTCAGGGACATACCCTATTTTAAAATTCCAAACCCTTACTTCTATTACCCAAACCCCTCTTTTAACGCTCACTGCCTCATTTTTAGGTCCCAAACCCTCTGCTTTTAGCATCGAACTTGGACTTTTTATGGGCAAACCATCATTGTTTTGTTCCAAATAGTAATTTTTAGCGTCCAAACCCCTCTATTAAGTTTCAAAAACTCATTTTTATCATCCAAACCTTCACTTTCAGGGTCCAAACCCCTCTTTTAATGCTCAGTGCCTCATTTTTAGGTCAGAACCCCTTGCTTTTAGCATCCAGGCCTTCACTTTCAGGTACCAAAACATCATTATTAATGCCCAAAGCCCTCTTTTAAGGCTCAAAGCCTCATTTTCAGCACCCAAAGACTCACTTTAAAACACCCAAACCCCTCTTTTAACATCAAAGACTTAGAGTTGGGACCGCAAACCTCACTTTCAGCGTCCAAACCCCTCCTTTTCAGGGACAAACCCTCTTTTTAAAATTCCAAACCCTTACTTCTATTACCCAAACCCCTCTTTTAACGCTCACTGCCTCATTTTTAGGTCCCAAACCCTCTGCTTTTAGCATCGAACTTGGACTTTTTATGGGCAAACCATCATTGTTTTGTTCCAAATAGTAATTTTTAGCGTCCAAACCCCTCTATTAAGCTTCAAAAACTCATTTTTATCATCCAAACCTTCACTTTCAGGGTCCAAACCCCTCTTTTAATGCTCAGTGCCTCATTTTTAGGTCAGAAACCCCCTGCTTTTAGCATCCAGGCCTTCACTTTCAGGAACCAAACCATCATTATTAATGGCCAAAGCCCTCTTTTAAGGCTCAAAGCCTCATTTTCAGCACCCAAAGACTCACTTTAAAACACCCAAACCCCTCTTTTAACATCAAAGACTTAGAGTTGGGACCGCAAACCTCACTTTCAGCGTCCAAACCCCTCTTTCAAGGCTCAAAGCCTCACTTTTAGTTCCCAAACCCTCATTTTTAGCATCCAAACCCCTTACTTTTATGGAGCAAAATCTCATTTTTAACGTCCAAATCCCTCTTTTAAGGCTCAAAGCCTCTATTTTAGATGCCAAACCCTCACTTTTAGGCTCCAAACCCCTCCTTTTTAGGGACATACCCGCATTTTCACGTCCCAAGGACTTACTTTAAAGCACCCAAACCCCTCTTTTAATGCTCAAAGCCTTATAGATAGGACCACAAACATCAGTGCTAGGGTCCAAACCTCTCTCTTAAAGCTCAGTGCCTCATTTCTTACAGCCAAACCCTCACTTTTAGGACCTAAAGCCCTCTTTTAACACTCAAAGCCTCAGTTTTAACACCCAAAGCCAAACTTTCAGGGTCCAAACCTCTCTTTTAATGCTCAGTGCCTCATTTCCAGGTCCCCAAAACTCACTTTAAAACACCCAAACACCTCTTTTAACATCAAAGACTTAGAGTTAGGACTGCAAACCTCACTTTTAGGGTCCAAACCCCTCCTTTTCAGGGACAAACCCTCTTTTTAAGAT
The DNA here is from genome assembly GCF_963921805.1 of Phalacrocorax carbo. Lineage (NCBI taxonomy): Eukaryota > Metazoa > Chordata > Aves > Suliformes > Phalacrocoracidae > Phalacrocorax > Phalacrocorax carbo. The sequence continues at coordinate 2,559,870 of NW_026990280.1, read as the reverse complement.
TCCAAACCCTTACTTCTATTACCCAAACCCCTCTTTTCACGCTCACTGCCTCATTTTTAGGTCCCAAACCCTCTGCTTCTAGCATCGAACTTGGACTTTTTATGGTCAAACCATCATTGTTTTGTTCCAAATAGTAATTTTTAGCGTCCAAACCCCTCTATTAAGCTTCAAAAACTCATTTTTATCATCCAAACCTTCACTTTCAGGGTCCAAACCCCTCTTTTAATGCTCAGTGCCTCATCTTTAGGTCAGAACCCCCCTGCTTTTAACACCGAGCTTGGACTTTTTATGGTCAAAACATCATTGTTTTGTTCCAAATAGTAATTTTTAGAGTCCAAACCCCTCTATTAAGCTTCAAAAACTCATTTTTATCATCCAAACCTTCACTTTCAGGGTCCAAACCCCTCTTTTAATGCTCAGTGCCTCATTTTTAGGTCAGAAACCCCCTGCTTTTAGCATCGAACTTGGACTTTTTATGGTCAAAACATCATTGTTTTGTTCCAAATAGTAATTTTTAGAGTCCAAACCCCTCTATTAAGCTTCAAAAACTCATTTTTATCATCCAAACCTTCACTTTCAGGGTCCAAACCCCTCTTTTAATGCTCAGTGCCTCATTTTTAGGTCAGAAACCCCCTGCTTTTAGCATCCAGGCCTTCACTTTCAGGTACCAAAACATCATTATTAATGCCCAAAGCCCTCTTTTAAGGCTCAAAGCCTCATTTTCAGCACCCAAAGACTCACTTTAAAACACCCAAACCCCTCTTTTAACATCAAAGACTTAGAGTTGGGACCGCAAACCTCACTTTCAGCGTCCAAACCCCTCCTTTTCAGGGACAAACCCTCTTTTTAAAATTCCAAACCCTTACTTCTATTACCCAAACCCCTCTTTTAACGCTCACTGCCTCATTTTTAGGTCCCAAACCCTCTGCTTTTAGCATCGAACTTGGACTTTTTATGGGCAAACCATCATTGTTTTGTTCCAAATAGTAATTTTTAGCGTCCAAACCCCTCTATTAAGCTTCAAAAACTCATTTTTATCATCCAAACCTTCACTTTCAGGGTCCAAACCCCTCTTTTAATGCTCAGTGCCTCATTTTTAGGTCAGAAACCCCCTGCTTTTAGCATCGAACTTGGACTTTTTATGGTCAAAACATCATTGTTTTGTTCCAAATAGTAATTTTTAGAGTCCAAACCCCTCTATTAAGCTTCAAAAAGTCATTTTTATCATCCAAACCTTCACTTTCAGGGTCCAAACCCCTCTTTTAATGCTCAGTGCCTCATTTTTAGGTCAGAAACCCCCTGCTTTTAGCATCCAGGCCTTCACTTTCAGGTACCAAAACATCATTATTAATGCCCAAAGCCCTCTTTTAAGGCTCAAAGCCTCATTTTCAGCACCCAAAGACTCACTTTAAAACACCCAAACCCCTCTTTTAACATCAAAGCCTCAGAGTTAGGACTGCAAACCTCACTTTTAGGGTCCAAACCCCTCCTTTTCAGGGACAAACCCTCTTTTTAAAATTCCAAACCCTTACTTCTATTACCCAAACCCCTCTTTTAACGCTCACTGCCTCATTTTTAGGTCAGAAACCCCCTGCTTTTAGCATTGAACTTGGACTTTTTATGGGCAAACCATCATTGTTTTGTTCCAAATAGTAATTTTTAGCGTCCAAACCCCTCTATTAAGCTTCAAAAACTCATTTGTATCATCCAAACCTTCACTTTCAGGGTCCAAACCCCTCTTTTAATGCTCAGTGCCTCATTTTTAGGTCAGAAACCCCCTGCTTTTAGCATCGAACTAGGACTTTTTATGGTCAAAACATCATTGTTTTGTTCCAAATAGTAATTTTTAGAGTCCAAACCCCTCTATTAAGCTTCAAAAAGTCATTTTTATCATCCAAACCTTCACTTTCAGGGTCCAAACCCCTCTTTTAATGCTCAGTGCCTCATTTTTAGGTCAGAAACCCCCTGCTTTTAGCATCGAACTTGGACTTTTTATGGGCAAACCATCATTGTTTTGTTCCAAATAGTAATTTTTAGCGTCCAAACCCCTCTATTAAGCTTCAAAAACTCATTTTTATCATCCAAACCTTCACTTTCAGGGTCCAAACCCCTCTTTTAATGCTCAGTGCCTCATTTTTAGGTCAGAACCCCTTGCTTTTAGCATCCAGGCCTTCACTTTCAGGTACCAAAACATCATTATTAATGCCCAAAGCCCTCTTTTAAGGCTCAAAGCCTCATTTTCAGCACCCAAAGACTCACTTTAAAACACCCAAACCCCTCTTTTAACATCAAAGCCTTAGAGTTAGGACTGCAAACCTCACTGCTAGGGTCCAAACCTTGGTTTTAAAATTCAATGCCTCATTTCTAACAGCCAAACCCTCACTTTTAGGACCTAAAGCCCTCTTTTAACACTCAAAGCCTCAGTTTTAACACTCAAAGCCAAACCTTCAGGGTCCAAACCCCTCTTTTAACGCTCAGTGCCTCATTTTCAGGTCCCCAAAACTCACTTTAAAACAACCAAACACCTCTTTTAACATCAAAGACTTAGAGTTAGGACTGCAAACCTCACTTTTAGGGTCCAAACCCCTCCTTTTTAGGGACATACCCTCATTTTCATGTCCCAAGGACTTACTTTAAAGCACCCAAACCCCTCTTTTAATGCTCAAAGCCTTATAGTTAGGGCCGCAAACCACAATGCTAGGGTCCAAAGCCCTCTTTTATGCTCAAAGCTTCATTTTTAACAGCCAAAACCTCACTTTCTTTGCCCAAACCCCTCTTTTAATGCTCAATGCCTCATTTATACCTCCCAAAGACGCACTTTAAAGCACCCAAACCCCTCTTTTAACCTCAAAGCCTTTTAGAGTAAGACTGCAAATCTCACTTTCAGGGGCCAAACCGGTTTTAACGCTCAAAGCCTCATTTTTAACAGCAAACCCTCACTTTTAGGACCTAAAGCCCTCTTTTAACTCCCAAAGCCTCGGTTTTAACACCCAAAACCGCACTTTCAGGGTCCAAACCTCTCTTTTAATGCTCAGTGCCTCATTTCCAGGTCCCCAAAACTCACTTTAAAACACCCAAACCCCTCTTTTAACATCAAAGACTTAGAGTTAGGACTGCAAACCTCACTTTTAGGGTCCAAACCCCTCCTTTTCAGGGACAAACCCTCTTTTTAAAATTCCAAACCCTTACTTCTATTACCCAAACCCCTCTTTTAACGCTCACTGCCTCATTTTTAGGTCCCAAACCCTCTGCTTTTAGCATCGAACTTGGACTTTTTATGGTCAAAACATCATTGTTTTGTTCCAAATAGTAATTTTTAGCGTCCAAACCCCTCTATTAAGCTTCAAAAACTCATTTTTATCATCCAAACCTTCACTTTCAGGGTCCAAACCCCTCTTTTAATGCTCAGTGCCTCATTTTTAGGTCAGAAACCCTTGCTTTTAGCATCCAGGCCTTCACTTTCAGGAACCAAACCATCATTATTAATGCCCAAAGCCCTCTTTTAAGGCTCAAAGCCTCATTTTCAGCACCCAAAGACTCACTTTAAAACACCCAAACCCCTCTTTTAACATCAAAGACTTAGAGTTGGGACCGCAAACCTCACTTTCAGCATCCAAACCCCTCTTTCAAGGCTCAAAGCCTCACTTTTAGTTCCCAAACCCTCATTTTTAGCATCCAAACCCCTTACTTTTATGGAGCAAAATCTCATTTTTAACGTCCAAATCCCTCTTTTAAGGCTCAAAGCCTCTATTTTAGATCCCAAACCCTCACTTTCAGGGTCCAAACCCCTCCTTTTTAGGGACATACCCGCATTTTCACGTCCCAAGGACTTACTTTAAAGCACCCAAACCCCTCTTTTAATGCTCAAAGCCTTATAGATAGGACCACAAACCTCACTGCTAGGGTCCAAACCTCTCTTAAAGCTCAGTGCCTCATTTCTTAAAACCAAACCCTCACTTTTAGGACCTAAAGCCCTCTTTTAACACTCAAAGCCTCAGTTTTAACACCCAAAACCGCACTTTCAGGGTCCAAACCTCTCTTTTAATGCTCAGTGCCTCATTTTCAGCACCCAAAGACTCACTTAAAAACACCCAAACCCCTCTTTTAACATCAAAGCCTCAGAGTTAGGACTGCAAACCTCACTTTTAGGGTCCAAACCCCTCCTTTTCAGGGACAAACCCTCTTTTTAAAATTCCAAACCCTTACTTCTATTACCCAAACCCCTCTTTTAACGCTCACTGCCTCATTTTTAGGTCCCAAACCCTCTGCTTTTAGCATCGAACTTGGACTTTTTATGGGCAAACCATCATTGTTTTGTTCCAAATAGTAATTTTTAGAGTCCAAACCCCTCTATTAAGCTTCAAAAACTCATTTTTATCATCCAAACCTTCACTTTCAGGGTCCAAACCCCTCTTTTAATGCTCAGTGCCTCATTTTTAGGTCAGAAACCCCCTGCTTTTAGCATCGAACTTGGACTTTTTATGGTCAAACTATCATTGTTTTGTTCCAAATAGTAATTTTTAGAGTCCAAACCCCTCTATTAAGCTTCAAAAAGTCATTTTTATCATCCAAACCTTCACTTTCAGGGTCCAAACCCCTCTTTTAATGCTCAGTGCCTCATTTTTAGGTCAGAAACCCCCTGCTTTTAGCATCCAGGCCTTCACTTTCAGGTACCAAACCATCATTATTAATGCCCAAAGCCCTCTTTTAAGGCTCAAAGCCTCATTTTCAGCACCCAAAGACTCACTTTAAAACACCCAAACCCCTCTTTTAACATCAAAGCCTTAGAGTTAGGACTGCAAACCTCACTGCTAGGGTCCAAACCTTGGTTTTAAAATTCAATGCCTCATTTCTAACAGCCAAACCCTCACTTTTAGGACCTAAAGCCCTCTTTTAACACTCAAAGCCTCAGTTTTAACACCCAAAGCCGCACTTTCAGGGTCCAAACCTCTCTTTTAACGCTCAGTGCCTCATTTTTAGGTCCCAAACCCTCACTCTTAGCACTGAACCCGGACTTTTAATTGCCAAACTCTCGTTGTAGTACAAATCATGACTTTTAGAGTCCAGCCCCTTGTTTTTAAGCCTCAAAGCCTCATTTTTATCATCCAAACCTTCACTTTCAGGGTCCAAACCCCTCTTTTAATGCTCAGTGCCTCATTTTTAGGTCAGAAACCCCCTGCTTTTAGCATCCAGGCCTTCACTTTCAGGTACCAAAACATCATTATTAATGCCCAAAGCCCTCTTTTAAGGCTCAAAGCCTCATTTTCAGCACCCAAAGACTCACTTTAAAACACCCAAACCCCTCTTTTAACATCAAAGCCTCAGAGTTAGGACTGCAAACCTCACTGCTAGGGTCCAAACCCCTCCTTTTCAGGGACAAACCCTCTTTTTAAAATTCCAAACCCTTACTTCTATTACCCAAACCCCTCTTTTCACGCTCACTGCCTCATTTTTAGGTCCCAAACCCTCTGCTTTTAGCATCGAACTTGGACTTTTTATGGGCAAACCATCATTGTTTTGTTCCAAATAGTAATTTTTAGCGTCCAAACCCCTCTATTAAGCTTTAAAAACTCATTTTTATCATCCAAACCTTCACTTTCAGGGTCCAAACCCCTCTTTTAATGCTCAGTGCCTCATTTTTAGGTCAGAAACCCCCTGCTTTTAGCATCCAGGCCTTCACTTTCAGGTACCAAAACATCATTATTAATGCCCAAAGCCCTCTATTAAGGCTCAAAGCCTCATTTTCAGCACCCAAAGACTCACTTTAAAACACCCAAACCCCTCTTTTAACATCAAAGCCTCAGAGTTAGGACTGCAAACCTCACTGCTAGGGTCCAAACCCCTCCTTTTCAGGGACAAACCCTCTTTTTAAAATTCCAAACCCTTACTTCTATTACCCAAACCCCTCTTTTCACGCTCACTGCCTCATTTTTAGGTCCCAAACCCTCTGCTTTTAGCATCGAACTTGGACTTTTTATGGGCAAACCATCATTGTTTTGTTCCAAATAGTAATTTTTAGCGTCCAAACCCCTCTATTAAGCTTTAAAAACTCATTTTTATCATCCAAACGTTCACTTTCAGGGTCCAAACCCCTCTTTTAATGCTCAGTGCCTCATTTTTAGGTCAGAAACCCCCTGCTTTTAGCATCCAGGCCTTCACTTTCAGGTACCAAAACATCATTATTAATGCCCAAAGCCCTCTTTTAAGGCTCAAAGCCTCATTTTCAGCACCCAAAGACTCACTTTAAAACACCCAAACCCCTCTTTTAACATCAAAGCCTCAGAGTTAGGACTGCAAACCTCACTTTTAGGGTCCAAACCCCTCCTTTTCAGGGACAAACCCTCTTTTTAAAATTCCAAACCCTTACTTCTATTACCCAAACCCCTCTTTTAACGCTCACTGCCTCATTTTTAGGTCCCAAACCCTCTGCTTTTAGCATCGAACTTGGACTTTTTATGGTCAAACCATCATTGTTTTGTTCCAAATAGTAATTTTTAGCATCCAAACCCCTCTATTAAGCTTTAAAAACTCATTTTTATCATCCAAACGTTCACTTTCAGGGTCCAAACCCCTCTTTTAATGCTCAGTGCCTCATTTTTAGGTCAGAAACCCCCTGCTTTTAGCATCCAGGCCTTCACTTTCAGGTACCAAAACATCATTATTAATGCCCAAAGCCCTCTTTTAAGGCTCAAAGCCTCATTTTCAGCACCCAAAGACTCACTTTAAAACACCCAAACCCCTCTTTTAACATCAAAGCCTTAGAGTTAGGACTGCAAACCTCACTGCTAGGGTCCAAACCTTGGTTTTAAAATTCAATGCCTCATTTCTAACAGCCAAACCCTCACTTTTAGGACCTAAAGCCCTCTTTTAACACTCAAAGCCTCAGTTTTAACACTCAAAGCCAAACTTTCAGGGTCCAAACCCCTCTTTTAACGCTCAGTGCCTCATTTTCAGGTCCCCAAAACTCACTTTAAAACACCCAAACCCCTCTTTTAACATCAAAGCCTCAGAGTTAGGACTGCAAACCTCACTTTTAGGGTCCAAACCCCTCCTTTTTAGGGACATACCCTCATTTTCACGTCCCAAGGACTTACTTTAAAGCACCCAAACCCCTCTTTTAATGCTCAAAGCCTTATCGTTAGGGCCGCAAACCACAATGCTAGGGTCCAAAGCCCTCTTTTATGCTCAAAGCTTCATTTTTAACAGCCAAAACCTCACTTTCTTTGCCCAAACCCCTCTTTTCATGCTCAATGCCTCATTTATACCTCCCAAAGACGCACTTTAAAGCACCCAAAGCCTCTTTTAACCTCAAAGCCTTTTAGAGTAAGACTGCAAATCTCACTTTTAGGGGCCAAACCGGTTTTAACGCTCAAAGCCTCATTTTTAACAGCAAACCCTCACTTTTAGGACCTAAAGCCCTCTTTTAACTCCCAAAGCCTCGGTTTTAACACCCAAAGCCGCACTTTCAGGGTCCAAACCTCTCTTTTAACGCTCAGTGCCTCATTTTTAGGTCCCAAACCCTCACTCTTAGCACTGAACCCGGACTTTTAATTGCCAAACTCTCGTTGTAGTACAAATCATGACTTTTAGAGTCCAGCCCCTTGTTTTTAAGCCTCAAAGCCTCATTTTTATCATCCAAACCTTCACTTTCAGGGTCCAAACCCCTCTTTTAATGCTCAGTGCCTCATTTTTAGGTCAGAAACCCTTGCTTTTAGCATCCAGGCCTTCACTTTCAGGAACCAAACCATCATTATTAATGCCCAAAGCCCTCTTTTAAGGCTCAAAGCCTCATTTTCAGCACCCAAAGACTCACTTTAAAACACCCAAACCCCTCTTTTAACATCAAAGACTTAGAGTTGGGACCGCAAACCTCACTTTCAGCATCCAAACCCCTCTTTCAAGGCTCAAAGCCTCACTTTTAGTTCCCAAACCCTCATTTTTAGCATCCAAACCCCTTACTTTTATGGAGCAAAATCTCATTTTTAACGTCCAAATCCCTCTTTTAAGGCTCAAAGCCTCTATTTTAGATCCCAAACCCTCACTTTCAGGGTCCAAACCCCTCCTTTTTAGGGACATACCCGCATTTTCACGTCCCAAGGACTTACTTTAAAGCACCCAAACCCCTCTTTTAATGCTCAAAGCCTTATAGATAGGACCACAAACCTCACTGCTAGGGTCCAAACCTCTCTTAAAGCTCAGTGCCTCATTTCTTAAAACCAAACCCTCACTTTTAGGACCTAAAGCCCTCTTTTAACACTCAAAGCCTCAGTTTTAACACCCAAAACCGCACTTTCAGGGTCCAAACCTCTCTTTTAATGCTCAGTGCCTCATTTTCAGCACCCAAAGACTCACTTAAAAACACCCAAACCCCTCTTTTAACATCAAAGCCTCAGAGTTAGGACTGCAAACCTCACTTTTAGGGTCCAAACCCCTCCTTTTCAGGGACAAACCCTCTTTTTAAAATTCCAAACCCTTACTTCTATTACCCAAACCCCTCTTTTAACGCTCACTGCCTCATTTTTAGGTCCCAAACCCTCTGCTTTTAGCATCGAACTTGGACTTTTTATGGGCAAACCATCATTGTTTTGTTCCAAATAGTAATTTTTAGAGTCCAAACCCCTCTATTAAGCTTCAAAAACTCATTTTTATCATCCAAACCTTCACTTTCAGGGTCCAAACCCCTCTTTTAATGCTCAGTGCCTCATTTTTAGGTCAGAAACCCCCTGCTTTTAGCATCGAACTTGGACTTTTTATGGTCAAACTATCATTGTTTTGTTCCAAATAGTAATTTTTAGAGTCCAAACCCCTCTATTAAGCTTCAAAAAGTCATTTTTATCATCCAAACCTTCACTTTCAGGGTCCAAACCCCTCTTTTAATGCTCAGTGCCTCATTTTTAGGTCAGAAACCCCCTGCTTTTAGCATCCAGGCCTTCACTTTCAGGTACCAAAACATCATTATTAATGCCCAAAGCCCTCTTTTAAGGCTCAAAGCCTCATTTTCAGCACCCAAAGACTCACTTTAAAACACCCAAACCCCTCTTTTAACATCAAAGCCTTAGAGTTAGGACTGCAAACCTCACTGCTAGGGTCCAAACCTTGGTTTTAAAATTCAATGCCTCATTTCTAACAGCCAAACCCTCACTTTTAGGACCTAAAGCCCTCTTTTAACACTCAAAGCCTCAGTTTTAACACTCAAAGCCAAACCTTCAGGGTCCAAACCCCTCTTTTAACGCTCAGTGCCTCATTTTCAGGTCCCCAAAACTCACTTTAAAACAACCAAACACCTCTTTTAACATCAAAGACTTAGAGTTAGGACTGCAAACCTCACTTTTAGGGTCCAAACCCCTTCTTTTTAGGGACATACCCTCATTTTCATGTCCCAAGGACTTACTTTAAAGCACCCAAACCCCTCTTTTAATGCTCAAAGCCTTATAGTTAGGGCCGCAAACCACAATGCTAGGGTCCAAAGCCCTCTTTTATGCTCAAAGCTTCATTTTTAACAGCCAAAACCTCACTTTCTTTGCCCAAACTCCTCTTTTAATGCTCAATGCCTCATTTATACCTCCCAAAGACGCACTTTAAAGCACCCAAACCCCTCTTTTAACCTCAAAGCCTTTTAGAGTAAGACTGCAAATCTCACTTTCAGGGGCCAAACCGGTTTTAACGCTCAAAGCCTCATTTTTAACAGCAAACCCTCACTTTTAGGACCTAAAGCCCTCTTTTAACTCCCAAAGCCTCGGTTTTAACACCCAAAGCCGCACTTTCAGGGTCCAAACCTCTCTTTTAACGCTCAGTGCCTCATTTTTAGGTCCCAAACCCTCACTCTTAGCACTGAACCCAGACTTTTAATTGCCAAACTTTCGTTCTAGTACTAATCATGACTTTTAGAGTCCAGCCCCTCGATTTTAAGCCTCAAAGCCTCATTTTTATCATCCAAACCTTCACTTTCAGGGTCCAAACCCCTCTTTTAATGCTCAGTGCCTCATTTTTAGGTCAGAAACCCCCTGCTTTTAGCATCCAGGCCTTCACTTTCAGGTACCAAAACATCATTATTAATGCCCAAAGCCCTCTTTTAAGGCTCAAAGCCTCATTTTCAGCACCCAAAGACTCACTTTAAAACACCCAAACCCCTCTTTTAACATCAAAGACTTAGAGTTGGGACCGCAAATCTCACTTTCAGCGTCCAAACCCCTCCTTTTCAGGGACAAACCCTCTTTTTAAAATTCCAAACCCTTACTTCTATTACCCAAACCCCTCTTTTAACGCTCACTGCCTCATTTTTAGGTCCCAAACCCTCTGCTTTTAGCATCGAACTTGGACTTTTTATGGGCAAACCATCATTGTTTTGTTCCAAATAGTAATTTTTAGCGTCCAAACCCCTCTATTAAGCTTCAAAAACTCATTTTTATCATCCAAACCTTCACTTTCAGGGTCCAAACCCCTCTTTTAATGCTCAGTGCCTCATTTTTAGGTCAGAACCCCTTGCTTTTAGCATCCAGGCCTTCACTTTCAGGTACCAAAACATCATTATTAATGCCCAAAGCCCTCTTTTAAGGCTCAAAGCCTCATTTTCAGCACCCAAAGACTCACTTTAAAACACCCAAACCCCTCTTTTAACATCAAAGCCTTAGAGTTAGGACTGCAAACCTCACTGCTAGGGTCCAAACCTTGGTTTTAAAATTCAATGCCTCATTTCTAACAGCCAAACCCTCACTTTTAGGACCTAAAGCCCTCTTTTAACACTCAAAGCCTCAGTTTTAACACTCAAAGCCAAACCTTCAGGGTCCAAACCCCTCTTTTAACGCTCAGTGCCTCATTTTCAGGTCCCCAAAACTCACTTTAAAACAACCAAACACCTCTTTTAACATCGAAGACTTAGAGTTAGGACTGCAAACCTCACTTTTAGGGTCCAAACCCCTCCTTTTTAGGGACATACCCTCATTTTCACGTCCCAAGGACTTACTTTAAAGCACCCAAACCCCTCTTTTAATGCTCAAAGCCTTATAGTTGGGGCCGCAAACCACAATGCTAGGGTCCAAAGCCCTCTTTTATGCTCAAAGCTTCATTTTTAACAGCCAAAACCTCACTTTCTTTGCCCAAACCCCTCTTTTAATGCTCAATGCCTCATTTATACCTCCCAAAGATGCACTTTAAAGCACCCAAAGCCTCTTTTAACCTCAAAGCCTTTTAGAGTAAGACTGCAAATCTCACTTTTAGGGGCCAAACCGGTTTTAACGCTCAAAGCCTCATTTTTAACAGCAAACCCTCACTTTTAGGACCTAAAGCCCTCTTTTAACTCCCAAAGCCTCGGTTTTAACACCCAAAACCGCACTTTCAGGGTCCAAACCTCTCTTTTAATGCTCAGTGCCTCATTTCCAGGTCCCCAAAACTCACTTTAAAACACCCAAACCCCTCTTTTAACATCAAAGACTTAGAGTTAGGACTGCAAACCTCACTGCTAGGGTCCAAACCCCTCCTTTTCAGGGACAAACCCTCTTTTTAAAATTCCAAACCCTTACTTCTATTACCCAAACCCCTCTTTTCACGCTCACTGCCTCATTTTTAGGTCCCAAACCCTCTGCTTTTAGCATCGAACTTGGACTTTTTATGGGCAAACCATCATTGTTTTGTTCCAAATAGTAATTTTTAGCGTCCAAACCCCTCTATTAAGCTTCAAAAACTCATTTTTATCATCCAAACCTTCACTTTCAGGGTCCAAACCCCTCTTTTAATGCTCAGTGCCTCATTTTTAGGTCAGAACCCCTTGCTTTTAGCATCCAGGCCTTCACTTTCAGGTACCAAAACATCATTATTAATGCCCAAAGCCCTCTTTTAAGGCTCAAAGCCTCATTTTCAGCACCCAAAGACTCACTTTAAAACACCCAAACCCCTCTTTTAACATCAAAGCCTTAGAGTTAGGACTGCAAACCTCACTGCTAGGGTCCAATCCTTGGTTTTAAAATTCAATGCCTCATTTCTAACAGCCAAACCCTCACTTTTAGGACCTAAAGCCCTCTTTTAACACTCAAAGCCTCAGTTTTAACACTCAAAGCCAAACCTTCAGGGTCCAAACCCCTCTTTTAACGCTCAGTGCCTCATTTTCAGGTCCCCAAAACTCACTTTAAAACACCCAAACCCCTCTTTTAACATCAAAGCCTCAGAGTTAGGACTGCAAACCTCACTTTTAGGGTCCAAACCCCTCCTTTTTAGGGACATACCCTCATTTTCACGTCCCAAGGACTTACTTTAAAGCACCCAAACCCCTCTTTTAATGCTCAAAGCCTTATCGTTAGGGCCGCAAACCACAATGCTAGGGTCCAAAGCCCTCTTTTATGCTCAAAGCTTCATTTTTAACAGCCAAAACCTCACTTTCTTTGCCCAAACCCCTCTTTTAATGCTCAATGCCTCATTTATACCTCCCAAAGACGCACTTTAAAGCACCCAAAGCCTCTTTTAACCTCAAAGCCTTTTAGAGTAAGACTGCAAATCTCACTTTTAGGGGCCAAACCGGTTTTAACGCTCAAAGCCTCATTTTTAACAGCAAACCCTCACTTTTAGGACCTAAAGCCCTCTTTTAACTCCCAAAGCCTCGGTTTTAACACCCAAAGCCGCACTTTCAGGGTCCAAACCTCTCTTTTAACGCTCAGTGCCTCATTTTTAGGTCCCAAACCCTCACTCTTAGCACTGAACCCGGACTTTTAATTGCCAAACTCTCGTTGTAGTACAAATCATGACTTTTAGAGTCCAGTCCCTTGTTTTTAAGCCTCAAAGCCTCATTTTTATCATCCAAACCTTCACTTTCAGGGTCCAAACCCCTCTTTTAATGCTCAGTGCCTAATTTTTAGGTCAGAAACCCTTGCTTTTAGCATCCAGGCCTTCACTTTCAGGAACCAAACCATCATTATTAATGCCCAAAGCCCTCTTTTAAGGCTCAAAGCCTCATTTTCAGCACCCAAAGACTCACTTTAAAACACCCAAACCCCTCTTTTAACATCAAAGACTTAGAGTTGGGACCGCAAACCTCACTTTCAGCATCCAAACCCCTCTTTCAAGGCTCAAAGCCTCACTTTTAGTTCCCAAACCCTCATTTTTAGCATCCAAACCCCTTACTTTTATGGAGCAAAATCTCATTTTTAACGTCCAAATCCCTCTTTTAAGGCTCAAAGCCTCTATTTTAGATCCCAAACCCTCACTTTCAGGGTCCAAACCCCTCCTTTTTAGGGACATACCCGCATTTTCACGTCCCAAGGACTTACTTTAAAGCACCCAAACCCCTCTTTTAATGCTCAAAGCCTTATAGATAGGACCACAAACCTCACTGCTAGGGTCCAAACCTCTCTTAAAGCTCAGTGCCTCATTTCTTAAAACCAAACCCTCACTTTTAGGACCTAAAGCCCTCTTTTAACACTCAAAGCCTCAGTTTTAACACCCAAAACCGCACTTTCAGGGTCCAAACCTCTCTTTTAATGCTCAGTGCCTCATTTTCAGCACCCAAAGACTCACTTAAAAACACCCAAACCCCTCTTTTAACATCAAAGCCTCAGAGTTAGGACTGCAAACCTCACTTTTAGGGTCCAAACCCCTCCTTTTCAGGGACAAACCCTCTTTTTAAAATTCCAAACCCTTACTTCTATTACCCAAACCCCTCTTTTAACGCTCACTGCCTCATTTTTAGGTCCCAAACCCTCTGCTTTTAGCATCGAACTTGGACTTTTTATGGTCAAACCATCATTGTTTTGTTCCAAATAGTAATTTTTAGAGTCCAAACCCCTCTATTAAGCTTCAAAAAGTCATTTTTATCATCCAAACCTTCACTTTCAGGGTCCAAACCCCTCTTTTAATGCTCAGTGCCTCATTTTTAGGTCAGAAACCCCCTGCTTTTAGCATCCAGGCCTTCACTTTCAGGTACCAAACCATCATTATTAATGCCCAAAGCCCTCTTTTAAGGCTCAAAGCCTCATTTTCAGCACCCAAAGACTCACTTTAAAACACCCAAACCCCTCTTTTAACATCAAAGCCTTAGAGTTAGGACTGCAAACCTCACTGCTAGGGTCCAAACCTTGGTTTTAAAATTCAATGCCTCATTTCTAACAGCCAAACCCTCACTTTTAGGACCTAAAGCCCTCTTTTAACACTCAAAGCCTCAGTTTTAACACTCAAAGCCAAACCTTCAGGGTCCAAACCCCTCTTTTAACGCTCAGTGCCTCATTTTCAGGTCCCCAAAACTCACTTTAAAACACCCAAACACCTCTTTTAACATCAAAGACTTAGAGTTAGGACTGCAGACCTCACTGCTAGGGTCCAAACCCCTCCTTTTTAGGGACATACCCTCATTTTCACGTCCCAAGGACTTACTTTAAAGCACCCAAACCCCTCTTTTAATGCTCAAAGCCTTATCGTTAGGGCCGCAAACCACAATGCTAGGGTCCAAAGCCCTCTTTTATGCTCAAAGCTTCATTTTTAACAGCCAAAACCTCACTTTCTTTGCCCAAACCCCTCTTTTAATGCTCAATGCCTCATTTATACCTCCCAAAGACGCACTTTAAAGCACCCAAAGCCTCTTTTAACCTCAAAGCCTTTTAGAGTAAGACTGCAAATCTCACTTTTAGGGGCCAAACCGGTTTTAACGCTCAAAGCCTCATTTTTAACAGCAAACCCTCACTTTTAGGACCTAAAGCCCTCTTTTAACTCCCAAAGCCTCGGTTTTAACACCCAAAGCCGCACTTTCAGGGTCCAAACCTCTCTTTTAACGCTCAGTGCCTCATTTTTAGGTCCCAAACCCTCACTCTTAGCACTGAACCCGGACTTGTAATTGTCAAACTCTCGTTCTAGTACAAATCATGACTTTTAGAGTCCAGCCCCTCGATTTTAAGCCTCAAAGCCTCATTTTTATCATCCAAACCTTCACTTTCAGGGTCCAAACCCCTCTTTTAATGCTCAGTGCCTCATTTTTAGTTCAGAAACCCTTGCTTTTAGCATCCAGGCATTCACTTTCAGGTACCAAAACATCATTATTAATGCCCAAAGCCCTCTTTTAAGGCTCAAAGCCTCATTTTCAGCACCCAAAGACTCACTTTAAAACACCCAAACCCCTCTTTTAACATCAAAGACTTAGAGTTGGGACCGCAAACCTCACTTTCAGCGTCCAAACCCCTCTTTCAAGGCTCAAAGCCTCACTTTTAGTTCCCAAACCCTCATTTTTAGCATCCAAACCCCTTAATTTTATGGAGCAAAATCTCATTTTTAACGTCCAAATCCCTCTTTTAAGGCTCAAAGCCTCTATTTTAGATGCCAAACCCTCACTTTTAGGCTCCAAACCCCTCCTTTTTAGGGACATACCCGCATTTTCACGTCCCAAAGACGCACTTTAAAGCACCCAAACCCCTCTTTTAATGCTCAGTGCCTCATTTTTAGGTCAGAAACCCCCTGCTTTTAGCATCCAGGCCTTCACTTTCAGGTACCAAACCATCATTATTAATGCCCAAAGCCCTCTTTTAAGGCTCAAAGCCTCATTTTCAGCACCCAAAGACTCACTTTAAAACACCCAAATCCCTCTTTTAACATCAAAGCCTTAGAGTTAGGACTGCAAACCTCACTGCTAGGGTCCAAACCTTGGTTTTAAAATTCAATGCCTCATTTCTAACAGCCAAACCCTCACTTTTAGGACCTAAAGCCCTCTTTTAACACTCAAAGCCTCAGTTTTAACACTCAAAGCCAAACCTTCAGGGTCCAAACACCTCTTTTAATGCTCAGTGCCTCATTTTTAGGTCAGAAACCCCCTGCTTTTAGCATCGAACTTGGACTTTTTATGGTCAAACCATCATTGTTTTGTTCCAAATAGTAATTTTTAGCGTCCAAACCCCTCTATTAAGCTTCAAAAACTCATTTTTATCATCCAAACCTTCACTTTCAGGGTCCAAACCCCTCTTTTAATGCTCAGTGCCTCATTTTTAGGTCAGAAACCCCCTGCTTTTAGCATCCAGGCCTTCACTTTCAGGTACCAAAACATCATTATTAATGCCCAAAGCCCTCTTTTAAGGCTCAAAGCCTCATTTTCAGCACCCAAAGACTCACTTTAAAACACCCAAACCCCTCTTTTAACATCAAAGCCTTAGAGTTAGGACTGCAAACCTCACTGCTAGGGTCCAAACCTTGGTTTTAAAATTCAATGCCTCATTTCTAACAGCCAAACCCTCACTTTTAGGACCTAAAGCCCTCTTTTAACACTCAAAGCCTCAGTTTTAACACCCAAAACCGCACTTTCAGGGTCCAAACCCCTCTTTTAACGCTCAGTGCCTCATTTTCAGGTCCCCAAAACTCACTTTAAAACACCCAAACCCCTCTTTTAACATCAAAGCCTCAGAGTTAGGACTGCAAACCTCACTTTTAGGGTCCAAACCCCTCCTTTTCAGGGACAAACCCTCTTTTTAAAATTCCAAACCCTTACTTCTATTACCCAAACCCCTCTTTTAACGCTCACTGCCTCATTTTTAGGTCCCAAACCCTCTGCTTTTAGCATCGAACTTGGACTTTTTATGGGCAAACCATCATTGTTTTGTTCCAAATAGTAATTTTTAGAGTCCAAACCCCTCTATTAAGCTTCAAAAAGTCATTTTTATCATCCAAACCTTCACTTTCAGGGTCCAAACCCCTCTTTTAATGCTCAGTGCCTCACTTTTAGGTCAGAAACCCCCTGCTTTTAGCATCGAACTTGGACTTTTTATGGTCAAACCATCATTGTTTTGTTCCAAATAGTAATTTTTAGAGTCCAAACCCCTCTATTAAGCTTCAAAAAGTCATTTTTATCATCCAAACCTTCACTTTCAGGGTCCAAACCCCTCTTTTAATGCTCAGTGCCTCATTTTTAGGTCAGAAACCCCCTGCTTTTAGCATCCAGGCCTTCACTTTCAGGTACCAAACCATCATTATTAATGCCCAAAGCCCTCTTTTAAGGCTCAAAGCCTCATTTTCAGCACCCAAAGACTCACTTTAAAACACCCAAACCCCTCTTTTAACATCAAAGCCTTAGAGTTAGGACTGCAAACCTCACTGCTAGGGTCCAAACCTTGGTTTTAAAATTCAATGCCTCATTTCTAACAGCCAAACCCTCACTTTTAGGACCTAAAGCCCTCTTTTAACACTCAAAGCCTCAGTTTTAACACTCAAAGCCAAACCTTCAGGGTCCAAACCCCTCTTTTAACGCTCAGTGCCTCATTTTCAGGTCCCCAAAACTCACTTTAAAACACCCAAACACCTCTTTTAACATCAAAGACTTAGAGTTAGGACTGCAAACCTCACTGCTAGGGTCCAAACCCCTCCTTTTTAGGGACATACCCTCATTTTCACGTCCCAAGGACTTACTTTAAAGCACCCAAACCCCTCTTTTAAGGCTCAAAGCCTTATCGTTAGGGCCGCAAACCACAATGCTAGGGTCCAAAGCCCTCTTTTATGCTCAAAGCTTCATTTTTAACAGCCAAAACCTCACTTTCTTTGCCCAAACCCCTCTTTTAATGCTCAATGCCTCATTTATACCTCCCAAAGACGCACTTTAAAGCACCCAAAGCCTCTTTTAACCTCAAAGCCTTTTAGAGTAAGACTGCAAATCTCACTTTTAGGGGCCAAACCGGTTTTAACGCTCAAAGCCTCATTTTTAACAGCAAACCCTCACTTTCAGGACCTAAAGCCCTCTTTTAACTCCCAAAGCCTCAGTTTTAACACCCAAAGCCGCACTTTCAGGGTCCAAACCTCTCTTTTAACGCTCAGTGCCTCATTTTTAGGTCCCAAACCCTCACTCTTAGCACTGAACCCGGACTTTTAATTGTCAAACTCTCGTTGTAGTACAAATCATGACTTTTAGAGTCCAGCCCCTTGTTTTTAAGCCTCAAAGCCTCATTTTTATCATCCAAACCTTCACTTTCAGGGTCCAAACCCCTCTTTTAATGCTCAGTGCCTCATTTTTAGGTCAGAAACCCCCTGCTTTTAGCATCGAACTTGGACTTTTTATGGTCAAAACATCATTGTTTTGTTCCAAATAGTAATTTTTAGAGTCCAAACCCCTCTATTAAGCTTCAAAAACTCATTTTTATCATCCAAACCTTCACTTTCAGGGTCCAAACCCCTCTTTTAATGCTCAGTGCCTCATTTTTAGGTCAGAAACCCCCTGCTTTTAGCATCCAGGCCTTCACTTTCAGGTACCAAACCATCATTATTAATGCCCAAAGCCCTCTTTTAAGGCTCAAAGCCTCATTTTCAGCACCCAAAGACTCACTTTAAAACACCCAAACCCCTCTTTTAACATCAAAGCCTTAGAGTTAGGACTGCAAACCTCACTGCTAGGGTCCAAACCTTGGTTTTAAAATTCAATGCCTCATTTCTAACAGCCAAACCCTCACTTTTAGGACCTAAAGCCCTCTTTTAACACTCAAAGCCTCAGTTTTAACACTCAAAGCCAAACCTTCAGGGTCCAAACCCCTCTTTTAACGCTCAGTGCCTCATTTTCAGGTCCCCAAAACTCACTTTAAAACACCCAAACACCTCTTTTAACATCAAAGACTTAGAGTTAGGACTGCAAACCTCACTGCTAGGGTCCAAACCCCTCCTTTTTAGGGACATACCCTCATTTTCACGTCCCAAGGACTTACTTTAAAGCACCCAAACCCCTCTTTTAAGGCTCAAAGCCTTATCGTTAGGGCCGCAAACCACAATGCTAGGGTCCAAAGCCCTCTTTTATGCTCAAAGCTTCATTTTTAACAGCCAAAACCTCACTTTCTTTGCCCAAACCCCTCTTTTAATGCTCAATGCCTCATTTATACCTCCCAAAGACGCACTTTAAAGCACCCAAAGCCTCTTTTAACCTCAAAGCCTTTTAGAGTAAGACTGCAAATCTCACTTTTAGGGGCCAAACCGGTTTTAACGCTCAAAGCCTCATTTTTAACAGCAAACCCTCACTTTCAGGACCTAAAGCCCTCTTTTAACTCCCAAAGCCTCAGTTTTAACACCCAAAGCCGCACTTTCAGGGTCCAAACCTCTCTTTTAACGCTCAGTGCCTCATTTTTAGGTCCCAAACCCTCACTCTTAGCACTGAACCCGGACTTTTAATTGTCAAACTCTCGTTGTAGTACAAATCATGACTTTTAGAGTCCAGCCCCTTGTTTTTAAGCCTCAAAGCCTCATTTTTATCATCCAAACCTTCACTTTCAGGGTCCAAACCCCTCTTTTAATGCTCAGTGCCTCATTTTTAGGTCAGAAACCCCCTGCTTTTAGCATCGAACTTGGACTTTTTATGGTCAAAACATCATTGTTTTGTTCCAAATAGTAATTTTTAGAGTCCAAACCCCTCTATTAAGCTTCAAAAACTCATTTTTATCATCCAAACCTTCACTTTCAGGGTCCAAACCCCTCTTTTAATGCTCAGTGCCTCATTTTTAGGTCAGAAACCCCCTGCTTTTAGCATCCAGGCCTTCACTTTCAGGTACCAAACCATCATTATTAATGCCCAAAGCCCTCTTTTAAGGCTCAAAGCCTCATTTTCAGCACCCAAAGACTCACTTTAAAACACCCAAACCCCTCTTTTAACATCAAAGCCTTAGAGTTAGGACTGCAAACCTCACTGCTAGGGTCCAAACCTTGGTTTTAAAATTCAATGCCTCATTTCTAACAGCCAAACCCTCACTTTTAGGACCTAAAGCCCTCTTTTAACACTCAAAGCCTCAGTTTTAACACTCAAAGCCAAACCTTCAGGGTCCAAACCCCTCTTTTAACGCTCAGTGCCTCATTTTCAGGTCCCCAAAACTCACTTTAAAACACCCAAACACCTCTTTTAACATCAAAGACTTAGAGTTAGGACTGCAAACCTCACTGCTAGGGTCCAAACCCCTCCTTTTTAGGGACATACCCTCATTTTCACGTCCCAAGGACTTACTTTAAAGCACCCAAACCCCTCTTTTAATGCTCAAAGCCTTATCGTTAGGGCCGCAAACCACAATGCTAGGGTCCAAAGCCCTCTTTTATGCTCAAAGCTTCATTTTTAACAGCCAAAACCTCACTTTCTTTGCCCAAACCCCTCTTTTAATGCTCAATGCCTCATTTATACCTCCCAAAGACGCACTTTAAAGCACCCAAAGCCTCTTTTAACCTCAAAGCCTTTTAGAGTAAGACTGCAAATCTCACTTTTAGGGGCCAAACCGGTTTTAACGCTCAAAGCCTCATTTTTAACAGCAAACCCTCACTTTCAGGACCTAAAGCCCTCTTTTAACTCCCAAAGCCTCAGTTTTAACACCCAAAGCCGCACTTTCAGGGTCCAAACCTCTCTTTTAACGCTCAGTGCCTCATTTTTAGGTCCCAAACCCTCACTCTTAGCACTGAACCCGGACTTTTAATTGTCAAACTCTCGTTGTAGTACAAATCATGACTTTTAGAGTCCAGCCCCTTGTTTTTAAGCCTCAAAGCCTCATTTTTATCATCCAAACCTTCACTTTCAGGGTCCAAACCCCTCTTTTAATGCTCAGTGCCTCATTTTTAGGTCAGAAACCCCCTGCTTTTAGCATCGAACTTGGACTTTTTATGGTCAAAACATCATTGTTTTGTTCCAAATAGTAATTTTTAGAGTCCAAACCCCTCTATTAAGCTTCAAAAACTCATTTTTATCATCCAAACCTTCACTTTCAGGGTCCAAACCCCTCTTTTAATGCTCAGTGCCTCATTTTTAGGTCAGAAACCCCCTGCTTTTAGCATCCAGGCCTTCACTTTCAGGTACCAAACCATCATTATTAATGCCCAAAGCCCTCTTTTAAGGCTCAAAGCCTCATTTTCAGCACCCAAAGACTCACTTTAAAACACCCAAACCCCTCTTTTAACATCAAAGCCTTAGAGTTAGGACTGCAAACCTCACTGCTAGGGTCCAAACCTTGGTTTTAAAATTCAATGCCTCATTTCTAACAGCCAAACCCTCACTTTTAGGACCTAAAGCCCTCTTTTAACACTCAAAGCCTCAGTTTTAACACTCAAAGCCAAACCTTCAGGGTCCAAACCCCTCTTTTAACGCTCAGTGCCTCATTTTCAGGTCCCCAAAACTCACTTTAAAACACCCAAACACCTCTTTTAACATCAAAGACTTAGAGTTAGGACTGCAAACCTCACTGCTAGGGTCCAAACCCCTCCTTTTTAGGGACATACCCTCATTTTCACGTCCCAAGGACTTACTTTAAAGCACCCAAACCCCTCTTTTAATGCTCAAAGCCTTATCGTTAGGGCCGCAAACCACAATGCTAGGGTCCAAAGCCCTCTTTTATGCTCAAAGCTTCATTTTTAACAGCCAAAACCTCACTTTCTTTGCCCAAACCCCTCTTTTAATGCTCAATGCCTCATTTATACCTCCCAAAGACGCACTTTAAAGCACCCAAAGCCTCTTTTAACCTCAAAGCCTTTTAGAGTAAGACTGCAAATCTCACTTTTAGGGGCCAAACCGGTTTTAACGCTCAAAGCCTCATTTTTAACAGCAAACCCTCACTTTTAGGAACTAAAGCCCTCTTTTAACTCCCAAAGCCTCGGTTTTAACACCCAAAGCCGCACTTTCAGGGTCCAAACCTCTCTTTTAACGCTCAGTGCCTCATTTTTAGGTCCCAAACCCTCACTCTTAGCACTGAACCCGGACTTTTAATTGCCAAACTCTCGTTGTAGTACAAATCATGACTTTTAGAGTCCAGCCCCTTGTTTTTAAGCCTCAAAGCCTCATTTTTATCATCCAAACCTTCACTTTCAGGGTCCAAACCCCTCTTTTAATGCTCAGTGCCTCATTTTTAGTTCAGAAACCCTTGCTTTTAGCATCCAGGCATTCACTTTCAGGTACCAAAACATCATTATTAATGCCCAAAGCCCTCTTTTAAGGCTCAAAGCCTCATTTTCAGCACCCAAAGACTCACTTTAAAACACCCAAACCCCTCTTTTAACATCAAAGACTTAGAGTTGGGACCGCAAACCTCACTTTCAGCGTCCAAACCCCTCTTTCAAGGCTCAAAGCCTCACTTTTAGTTCCCAAACCCTCATTTTTAGCATCCAAACCCCTTAATTTTATGGAGCAAAATCTCATTTTTAACGTCCAAATCCCTCTTTTAAGGCTCAAAGCCTCTATTTTAGATCCCAAACCCTCACTTTTAGGCTCCAAACCCCTCCTTTTTAGGGACATACCCGCATTTTCACGTCCCAAAGACGCACTTTAAAGCACCCAAACCCCTCTTTTAATGCTCAGTGCCTCATTTTTAGGTCAGAAACCCCCTGCTTTTAGCATCCAGGCCTTCACTTTCAGGTACCAAACCATCATTATTAATGCCCAAAGCCCTCTTTTAAGGCTCAAAGCCTCATTTTCAGCACCCAAAGACTCACTTTAAAACACCCAAATCCCTCTTTTAACATCAAAGCCTTAGAGTTAGGACTGCAAACCTCACTGCTAGGGTCCAAACCTTGGTTTTAAAATTCAATGCCTCATTTCTAACAGCCAAACCCTCACTTTTAGGACCTAAAGCCCTCTTTTAACACTCAAAGCCTCAGTTTTAACACTCAAAGCCAAACCTTCAGGGTCCAAACACCTCTTTTAATGCTCAGTGCCTCATTTTTAGGTCAGAAACCCCCTGCTTTTAGCATCGAACTTGGACTTTTTATGGTCAAACCATCATTGTTTTGTTCCAAATAGTAATTTTTAGCGTCCAAACCCCTCTATTAAGCTTCAAAAACTCATTTTTATCATCCAAACCTTCACTTTCAGGGTCCAAACCCCTCTTTTAATGCTCAGTGCCTCATTTTTAGGTCAGAAACCCCCTGCTTTTAGCATCCAGGCCTTCACTTTCAGGTACCAAAACATCATTATTAATGCCCAAAGCCCTCTTTTAAGGCTCAAAGCCTCATTTTCAGCACCCAAAGACTCACTTTAAAACACCCAAACCCCTCTTTTAACATCAAAGCCTTAGAGTTAGGACTGCAAACCTCACTGCTAGGGTCCAAACCTTGGTTTTAAAATTCAATGCCTCATTTCTAACAGCCAAACCCTCACTTTTAGGACCTAAAGCCCTCTTCTAACACTCAAAGCCTCAGTTTTAACACTCAAAGCCAAACCTTCAGGGTCCAAACCCCTCTTTTAACGCTCAGTGCCTCATTTTCAGGTCCCCAAAACTCACTTTAAAACAACCAAACACCTCTTTTAACATCAAAGACTTAGAGTTAGGACTGCAAACCTCACTGCTAGGGTCCAAACCCCTCCTTTTTAGGGACATACCCTCATTTTCATGTCCCAAGGACTTACTTTAAAGCACCCAAACCCCTCTTTTAATGCTCAAAGCCTTATAGTTAGGGCCGCAAACCACAATGCTAGGGTCCAAAGCCCTCTTTTATGCTCAAAGCTTCATTTTTAACAGCCAAAACCTCACTTTCTTTGCCCAAACCCCTCTTTTAATGCTCAATGCCTCATTTATACCTCCCAAAGACGCACTTTAAAGCACCCAAACCCCTCTTTTAACCTCAAAGCCTTTTAGAGTAAGACTGCAAATCTCACTTTCAGGGGCCAAACCGGTTTTAACGCTCAAAGCCTCATTTTTAACAGCAAACCCTCACTTTTAGGACCTAAAGCCCTCTTTTAACTCCCAAAGCCTCGGTTTTAACACCCAAAGCCGCACTTTCAGGGTCCAAACCTCTCTTTTAACGCTCAGTGCCTCATTTTTAGGTCCCAAACCCTCACTCTTAGCACTGAACCCAGACTTTTAATTGCCAAACTTTCGTTCTAGTACTAATCATGACTTTTAGAGAACAGCCCCTCGATTTTAAGCCTCAAAGCCTCATTTTTATCATCCAAACCTTCACTTTCAGGGTCCAAACCCCTCTTTTAATGCTCAGTGCCTCATTTTTAGGTCAGAAACCCCCTGCTTTTAGCATCCAGGCCTTCACTTTCAGGTACCAAAACATCATTATTAATGCCCAAAGCCCTCTTTTAAGGCTCAAAGCCTCATTTTCAGCACCCAAAGACTCACTTTAAAACACCCAAACCCCTCTTTTAACATCAAAGCCTTAGAGTTAGGACTGCAAACCTCACTTTTAGGGTCCAAACCCCTCCTTTTCAGGGACAAACCCTCTTTTTAAAATTCCAAACCCTTACTTCTATTACCCAAACCCCTCTTTTAACGCTCACTGCCTCATTTTTAGGTCCCAAACCCTCTGCTTTTAGCATCGAACTTGGACTTTTTATGGTCAAACCATCATTGTTTTGTTCCAAATAGTAATTTTTAGAGTCCAAACCCCTCTATTAAGCTTCAAAAAGTCATTTTTATCATCCAAACCTTCACTTTCAGGGTCCAAACCCCTCTTTTAATGCTCAGTGCCTCATTTTTAGGTCAGAAACCCCCTGCTTTTAGCATCGAACTTGGACTTTTTATGGTCAAACCATCATTGTTTTGTTCCAAATAGTAATTTTTAGCGTCCAAACCCCTCTATTAAGCTTCAAAAACTCATTTTTATCATCCAAACCTTCACTTTCAGGGTCCAAACCCCTCTTTTAATGCTCAGTGCCTCATTTTTAGGTCAGAAACCCCCTGCTTTTAGCATCCAGGCCTTCACTTTCAGGTACCAAAACATCATTATTAATGCCCAAAGCCCTCTTTTAAGGCTCAAAGCCTCATTTTCAGCACCCAAAGACTCACTTTAAAACACCCAAACCCCTCTTTTAACATCAAAGCCTTAGAGTTAGGACTGCAAACCTCACTGCTAGGGTCCAAACCTTGGTTTTAAAATTCAATGCCTCATTTCTAACAGCCAAACCCTCACTTTTAGGACCTAAAGCCCTCTTTTAACACTCAAAGCCTCAGTTTTAACACCCAAAACCGCACTTTCAGGGTCCAAACCCCTCTTTTAACGCTCAGTGCCTCATTTTCAGGTCCCCAAAACTCACTTTAAAACACCCAAACCCCTCTTTTAACATCAAAGCCTCAGAGTTAGGACTGCAAACCTCACTGCTAGGGTCCAAACCCCTCCTTTTCAGGGACAAACCCTCTTTTTAAAATTCCAAACCCTTACTTCTATTACCCAAACCCCTCTTTTAACGCTCACTGCCTCATTTTTAGGTCCCAAACCCTCTGCTTTTAGCATCGAACTTGGACTTTTTATGGGCAAACCATCATTGTTTTGTTCCAAATAGTAATTTTTAGAGTCCAAACCACTCTATTAAGCTTTAAAAACTCATTTTTATCATCCAAACCTTCACTTTCAGGGTCCAAACCCCTCTTTTAATGCTCAGTGCCTCACTTTTAGGTCAGAAACCCCCTGCTTTTAGCATCGAACTTGGACTTTTTATGGTCAAACCATCATTGTTTTGTTCCAAATAGTAATTTTTAGAGTCCAAACCCCTCTATTAAGCTTCAAAAAGTCATTTTTATCATCCAAACCTTCACTTTCAGGGTCCAAACCCCTCTTTTAATGCTCAGTGCCTCATTTTTAGGTCAGAAACCCCCTGCTTTTAGCATCCAGGCCTTCACTTTCAGGTACCAAACCATCATTATTAATGCCCAAAGCCCTCTTTTAAGGCTCAAAGCCTCATTTTCAGCACCCAAAGACTCACTTTAAAACACCCAAACCCCTCTTTTAACATCAAAGCCTTAGAGTTAGGACTGCAAACCTCACTGCTAGGGTCCAAACCTTGGTTTTAAAATTCAATGCCTCATTTCTAACAGCCAAACCCTCACTTTTAGGACCTAAAGCCCTCTTTTAACACTCAAAGCCTCAGTTTTAACACTCAAAGCCAAACCTTCAGGGTCCAAACCCCTCTTTTAACGCTCAGTGCCTCATTTTCAGGTCCCCAAAACTCACTTTAAAACACCCAAACACCTCTTTTAACATCAAAGACTTAGAGTTAGGACTGCAAACCTCACTGCTAGGGTCCAAACCCCTCCTTTTTAGGGACATACCCTCATTTTCACGTCCCAAGGACTTACTTTAAAGCACCCAAACCCCTCTTTTAATGCTCAAAGCCTTATCGTTAGGGCCGCAAACCACAATGCTAGGGTCCAAAGCCCTCTTTTATGCTCAAAGCTTCATTTTTAACAGCCAAAACCTCACTTTCTTTGCCCAAACCCCTCTTTTAATGCTCAATGCCTCATTTATACCTCCCAAAGACGCACTTTAAAGCACCCAAAGCCTCTTTTAACCTCAAAGCCTTTTAGAGTAAGACTGCAAATCTCACTTTTAGGGGCCAAACCGGTTTTAACGCTCAAAGCCTCATTTTTAACAGCAAACCCTCACTTTCAGGACCTAAAGCCCTCTTTTAACTCCCAAAGCCTCAGTTTTAACACCCAAAGCCGCACTTTCAGGGTCCAAACCTCTCTTTTAACGCTCAGTGCCTCATTTTTAGGTCCCAAACCCTCACTCTTAGCACTGAACCCGGACTTTTAATTGTCAAACTCTCGTTGTAGTACAAATCATGACTTTTAGAGTCCAGCCCCTTGCTTTTAAGCCTCAAAGCCTCATTTTTATCATCCAAACCTTCACTTTCAGGGTCCAAACCCCTCTTTTAATGCTCAGTGCCTCATTTTTAGGTCAGAAACCCCCTGCTTTTAGCATCGAACTTGGACTTTTTATGGTCAAAACATCATTGTTTTGTTCCAAATAGTAATTTTTAGAGTCCAAACCCCTCTATTAAGCTTCAAAAAGTCATTTTTATCATCCAAACCTTCACTTTCAGGGTCCAAACCCCTCTTTTAATGCTCAGTGCCTCATTTTTAGGTCAGAAACCCCCTGCTTTTAGCATCCAGGCCTTCACTTTCAGGTACCAAAACATCATTATTAATGCCCAAAGCCCTCTTTTAAGGCTCAAAGCCTCATTTTCAGCACCCAAAGACTCACTTTAAAACACCCAAACCCCTCTTTTAACATCAAAGACTTAGAGTTAGGACTGCAAACCTCACTTTTAGGGTCCAAACCCCTCCTTTTCAGGGACAAACCCTCTTTTTAAAATTCCAAACCCTTACTTCTATTACCCAAACCCCTCTTTTCACGCTCACTGCCTCATTTTTAGGTCCCAAACCCTCTGCTTTTAGCATCGAACTTGGACTTTTTATGGGCAAACCATCATTGTTTTGTTCCAAATAGTAATTTTTAGCGTCCAAACCCCTCTATTAAGCTTCAAAAACTCATTTGTATCATCCAAACCTTCACTTTCAGGGTCCAAACCCCTCTTTTAATGCTCAGTGCCTCATTTTTAGGTCAGAAACCCCCTGCTTTTAGCATCGAACTTGGACTTTTTATGGTCAAAACATCATTGTTTTGTTCCAAATAGTAATTTTTAGAGTCCAAACCCCTCTATTAAGCTTCAAAAACTCATTTGTATCATCCAAACCTTCACTTTCAGGGTCCAAACCCCTCTTTTAATGCTCAGTGCCTCATTTTTAGGTCAGAAACCCCCTGCTTTTAGCATCCAGGCCTTCACTTTCAGGAACCAAACCATCATTATTAATGCCCAAAGCCCTCTTTTAAGGCTCAAAGCCTCATTTTCAGCACCCAAAGACTCACTTTAAAACACCCAAACCCCTCTTTTAACATCAAAGCCTTAGAGTTAGGACTGCAAACCTCACTGCTAGGGTCCAAACCTTGGTTTTAAAATTCAATGCCTCATTTCTAACAGCCAAACCCTCACTTTTAGGACCTAAAGCCCTCTTCTAACACTCAAAGCCTCAGTTTTAACACTCAAAGCCAAACCTTCAGGGTCCAAACCCCTCTTTTAACGCTCAGTGCCTCATTTTCAGGTCCCCAAAACTCACTTTAAAACAACCAAACACCTCTTTTAACATCAAAGACTTAGAGTTAGGACTGCAAACCTCACTTTTAGGGTCCAAACCCCTCCTTTTTAGGGACATACCCTCATTTTCATGTCCCAAGGACTTACTTTAAAGCACCCAAACCCCTCTTTTAATGCTCAAAGCCTTATCGTTAGGGCCGCAAACCACAATGCTAGGGTCCAAAGCCCTCTTTTATGCTCAAAGCTTCATTTTTAACAGCCAAAACCTCACTTTCTTTGCCCAAACCCCTCTTTTAATGCTCAATGCCTCATTTATACCTCCCAAAGACGCACTTTAAAGCACCCAAACCCCTCTTTTAACCTCAAAGCCTTTTAGAGTAAGACTGCAAATCTCACTTTCAGGGGCCAAACCGGTTTTAACGCTCAAAGCCTCATTTTTAACAGCAAACCCTCACTTTTAGGACCTAAAGCCCTCTTTTAACTCCCAAAGCCTCGGTTTTAACACCCAAAGCCGCACTTTCAGGGTCCAAACCTCTCTTTTAACGCTCAGTGCCTCATTTTTAGGTCCCAAACCCTCACTCTTAGCACTGAACCCAGACTTTTAATTGCCAAACTTTCGTTCTAGTACTAATCATGACTTTTAGAGTCCAGCCCCTCGATTTTAAGCCTCAAAGCCTCATTTTTATCATCCAAACCTTCACTTTCAGGGTCCAAACCCCTCTTTTAATGCTCAGTGCCTCATTTTTAGGTCAGAAACCCCCTGCTTTTAGCATCCAGGCCTTCACTTTCAGGTACCAAAACATCATTATTAATGCCCAAAGCCCTCTTTTAAGGCTCAAAGCCTCATTTTCAGCACCCAAAGACTCACTTTAAAACACCCAAACCCCTCTTTTAACATCAAAGCCTCAGAGTTAGGACTGCAAACCTCACTGCTAGGGTCCAAACCCCTCCTTTTCAGGGACAAACCCTCTTTTTAAAATTCCAAACCCTTACTTCTATTACCCAAACCCCTCTTTTAACGCTCACTGCCTCATTTTTAGGTCCCAAACCCTCTGCTTTTAGCATCGAACTTGGACTTTTTATGGGCAAACCATCATTGTTTTGTTCCAAATAGTAATTTTTAGCGTCCAAACCCCTCTATTAAGCTTCAAAAAGTCATTTTTATCATCCAAACCTTCACTTTCAGGGTCCAAACCCCTCTTTTAATGCTCAGTGCCTCATTTTTAGGTCAGAAACCCCCTGCTTTTAGCATCCAGGCCTTCACTTTCAGGTACCAAACCATCATTATTAATGCCCAAAGCCCTCTTTTAAGGCTCAAAGCCTCATTTTCAGCACCCAAAGACTCACTTTAAAACACCCAAACCCCTCTTTTAACATCAAAGCCTTAGAGTTAGGACTGCAAACCTCACTGCTAGGGTCCAAACCTTGGTTTTAAAATTCAATGCCTCATTTCTAACAGCCAAACCCTCACTTTTAGGACCTAAAGCCCTCTTTTAACACTCAAAGCCTCAGTTTTAACACTCAAAGCCAAACCTTCAGGGTCCAAACCCCTCTTTTAACGCTCAGTGCCTCATTTTCAGGTCCCCAAAACTCACTTTAAAACACCCAAACACCTCTTTTAACATCAAAGACTTAGAGTTAGGACTGCAAACCTCACTGCTAGGGTCCAAACCCCTCCTTTTTAGGGACATACCCTCATTTTCACGTCCCAAGGACTTACTTTAAAGCACCCAAACCCCTCTTTTAATGCTCAAAGCCTTATCGTTAGGGCCGCAAACCACAATGCTAGGGTCCAAAGCCCTCTTTTATGCTCAAAGCTTCATTTTTAACAGCCAAAACCTCACTTTCTTTGCCCAAACCCCTCTTTTAATGCTCAATGCCTCATTTATACCTCCCAAAGACGCACTTTAAAGCACCCAAAGCCTCTTTTAACCTCAAAGCCTTTTAGAGTAAGACTGCAAATCTCACTTTTAGGGGCCAAACCGGTTTTAACGCTCAAAGCCTCATTTTTAACAGCAAACCCTCACTTTCAGGACCTAAAGCCCTCTTTTAACTCCCAAAGCCTCAGTTTTAACACCCAAAGCCGCACTTTCAGGGTCCAAACCTCTCTTTTAACGCTCAGTGCCTCATTTTTAGGTCCCAAACCCTCACTCTTAGCACTGAACCCGGACTTTTAATTGTCAAACTCTCGTTGTAGTACAAATCATGACTTTTAGAGTCCAGCCCCTTGTTTTTAAGCCTCAAAGCCTCATTTTTATCATCCAAACCTTCACTTTCAGGGTCCAAACCCCTCTTTTAATGCTCAGTGCCTCATTTTTAGGTCAGAAACCCCCTGCTTTTAGCATCGAACTTGGACTTTTTATGGTCAAAACATCATTGTTTTGTTCCAAATAGTAATTTTTAGAGTCCAAACCCCTCTATTAAGCTTCAAAAACTCATTTTTATCATCCAAACCTTCACTTTCAGGGTCCAAACCCCTCTTTTAATGCTCAGTGCCTCATTTTTAGGTCAGAAACCCCCTGCTTTTAGCATCCAGGCCTTCACTTTCAGGTACCAAACCATCATTATTAATGCCCAAAGCCCTCTTTTAAGGCTCAAAGCCTCATTTTCAGCACCCAAAGACTCACTTTAAAACACCCAAACCCCTCTTTTAATGCTCAAAGCCTTATAGTTAGGACTGCAAACCTCACTGCTAGGGTCCAAACCTTGGTTTTAAAATTCAATGCCTCATTTCTAACAGCCAAACCCTCACTTTTAGGACCTAAAGCCCTCTTTTAACACTCAAAGCCTCAGTTTTAACACTCAAAGCCAAACTTTCAGGGTCCAAACCCCTCTTTTAACGCTCAGTGCCTCATTTTCAGGTCCCCAAATCTCACTTTAAAACACCCAAACACCTCTTTTAACATCAAAGACTTAGAGTTAGGAGTGCAAACCTCACTGCTAGGGTCCAAACCCCTCCTTTTCAGGGACAAACCCTCTTTTTTAAATTCCAAACCCTTACTTCTATTACCCAAACCCCTCTTTTAACGCTCACTGCCTTTTTTTTAGGTCCCAAACCCTCATTTTTAGCATCGAACTTGGACTTTTTATGGTCAAACCATCATTGTTTTGTTCCAAATAGTAATTTTTAGCGTCCAAACCCCTCTATTAAGCTTCAAAAACTCATTTGTATCATCCAAACCTTCACTTTCAGGGTCCAAACCCCTCTTTTAATGCTCAGTGCCTCATTTTTAGGTCAGAAACCCCCTGTTTTTAGCATCCAAGACTTGTAGTTAAGACTGCAAACCTCACTTTTAGGGTCCAAACCCCTCCTTTTCAGGGACAAACCCTCATTTTCACGTCCCAAGGACTTACTTTAAAGCACCAAACCCCTCTTTTAATGCTCAATGCCTCATTTATACCTCCCAAAGACGCACTTTAAAGCACCCAAAGCCTCTTTTAACCTCAAAGCCTTTTAGAGTAAGACTGCAAATCTCACTTTCAGGGGCCAAACCGGTTTTAACGCTCAAAGCCTCATTTTTAACAGCAAACCCTCACTTTTAGGCCTTAAAGCCCTCTTTTAACTCCCAAAGCCTCGGTTTTAACACCCAAAGCCGCACTTTCAGGGTCCAAACCTCTCTTTTAACGCTCAGTGCCTCATTTTTAGGTCCCAAACCCTCACTCTTAGCACTGAACCCGGACTTTTAATTGCCAAACTCTCGTTGTAGTACAAATCATGACTTTTAGAGTCCAGCCCCTCGTTTTTAAGCCTCAAAGCCTCATTTTTATCATCCAAACCTTCACTTTCAGGGTCCAAACCCCTCTTTTAATGCTCAGTGCCTCATTTTTAGGTCAGAAACCCTTGCTTTTAGCATCCAGGCCTTCACTTTCAGGAACCAAACCATCATTATTAATGCCCAAAGCCCTCTTTTAAGGCTCAAAGCCTCATTTTCAGCACCCAAAGACTCACTTTAAAACACCCAAACCCCTCTTTTAATGCTCAAAGCCTTATAGTTAGGACTGCAAACCTCACTGCTAGGGTCCAAACCTTGGTTTTAAAATTCAATGCCTCATTTCTAACAGCCAAACCCTCACTTTTAGGACCTAAAGCCCTCTTTTAATACTCAAAGCCTCCGTTTTAACACTCAAAGGCAAACTTTCAGGGTCCAAACCCCTCTATTAACGCTCAGTGCCTCATTTCCAGGTCCCCAAAACTCACTTTAAAACACCCAAACACCTCTTTTAACATCAAAGACTTAGAGTTAGGACTGCAAACCTCACTTTTAGGGTCCAAACCCCTCCTTTTTAGGGACATACCCTCATTTTCATGTCCCAAGGACTTACTTTAAAGCACCCAAACCCCTCTTTTAATGCTCAAAGCCTTATAGTTAGGGCCGCAAACCACAATGCTAGGGTCCAAAGCCCACTTTTATGCTCAAAGCTTCATTTTTAACAGCCAAAACCTCACTTTCTTTGCCCAAACCCCTCTTTTCATGCTCAATGCCTCATTTATACCTCCCAAAGACGCACTTTAAAGCACCCAAAGCCTCTTTTAACCTCAAAGCCTTTTAGAGTAAGACTGCAAATCTCACTTTTAGGGGCCAAACCGGTTTTAACGCTCAAAGCCTCATTTTTAACAGCAAACCCTCACTTTTAGGACCTAAAGCCCTCTTTTAACTCCCAAAGCCTCGGTTTTAACACCCAAAGCCGCACTTTCAGGGTCCAAACCTCTCTTTTAACGCTCAGTGCCTCATTTTTAGGTCCCAAACCCTCACTCTTAGCACTGAACCCGGACTTTTAATTGCCAAACTCTCGTTGTAGTACAAATCATGACTTTTAGAGTCCAGCCCCTCGATTTTAAGTCTCAAAGCCTCATTTTTATCATCCAAACCTTCACTTTCAGGGTCCAAACCCCTCTTTTAATGCTCAGTGCCTCATTTTTAGTTCAGAAACCCTTGCTTTTAGCATCCAGGCCTTCACTTTCAGGAACCAAACCATCATTATTAATGCCCAAAGCCCTCTTTTAAGGCTCAAAGCCTCATTTTCAGCACCCAAAGACTCACTTTAAAACACCCAAACCCCTCTTTTAATGCTCAAAGCCTTAGAGTTAGGACTGCAAACCTCACTGCTAGGGTCCAAACCTTGGTTTTAAAATTCAATGCCTCATTTCTAACAGCAAACCCTCACTTTTAGGACCTAAAGCCCTCTTCTAACACTCAAAGCCTCAGTTTTAACACTCACAGCCAAACTTTCAGGGTCCAAACCCCTCTTTTAACGCTCAGTGCCTCATTTCCAGGTCCCCAAATCTCACTTTAAAACACCCAAACACCTCTTTTAACATCAAAGACTTAGTTAGGACTGCAAACCTCACTTTTAGGGTCCAAACCCCTCCTTTTTAGGGACATACCCTCATTTTCACGTCCCAAGGACTTACTTTAAAGCACCCAAACCCCTCTTTTAATGCTCAAAGCCTTATAGTTAGGGCCGCAAACCACAATGCTAGGGTCCAAAGCCCTCTTTTATGCTCAAAGCTTCATTTTTAACAGCCAAAACTTCACTTTCTTTGCCCAAACCCCTCTTTTAATGCTCAATGCCTCATTTATACCTCCCAAAGACGCACTTTAAAGCACCCAAAGCTTCTTTTAACCTCAAAACCTTTTAGAGTAAGACTGCAAATCTCACTTTTAGGGGCCAAACCGGCTTTAACGCTCAAAGCCTCATTTTTAACAGCAAACCCTCACTTTTAGGACCTAAAGCCCTCTTTTAACACTCAAAGCCTCAGTTTTAACACTCAAAGCCAAACTTTCAGGGTCCAAACCCCTCTTTTAACGCTCAGTGCCTCATTTTCAGGTCCCCAAATCTCACTTTAAAACACCCAAACACCTCTTTTAACATCAAAGACTTAGAGTTAGGACTGCAAACCTCACTTTTAGGGTCCAAACCCCTCCTTTTCAGGGACAAACCCTCTTTTTAAAATTCCAAACCCTTACTTCTATTACCCAAACCCCTCTTTTCACGCTCACTGCCTCATTTTTAGGTCCCAAACCCTCTGCTTCTAGCATCGAACTTGGACTTTTTATGGTCAAACCATCATTGTTTTGTTCCAAATAGTAATTTTTAGAGTCCAAACCCCTCTATTAAGCTTCAAAAACTCATTTTTATCATCCAAACCTTCACTTTCAGGGTCCAAACCCCTCTTTTAATGCTCAGTGCCTCATTTTTAGGTCAGAAACCCCCTGCTTTTAGCATCCAGGCCTTCACTTTCAGGTACCAAAACATCATTATTAATGACCAAAGCCCTCTTTTAAGGCTCAAAGCCTCATTTTCAGCACCCAAAGACTTCCTTTAAAGCACCCAAACCCCTCTTTTAATGCTCAAAGCCTTATAGTTAGGACTGCAAACCTCACTGCTAGGGTCCAAACCTTGGTTTTAAAATTCAATGCCTCATTTCTAACAGCCAAACCCTCACTTTTAGGACCTAAAGCCCTCTTTTAACACTCAAAGCCTCAGTTTTAACACTCAAAGCCAAACTTTCAGGGTCCAAACGCCTCTTTTAATGCTCAGTGCCTCATTTCCAGGTCCCCAAAACTCACTTTAAAACACCCAAACTCATCTTTTAACATCAAAGACTTAGAGTTAGGACTGCAAACCTCACTTTTAGGGTCCAAACCCCTCCTTTTCAGGGACAAACCCTCTTTTTAAAATTCCAAACCCTTACTTCTATTACCCAAACCCCTCTTTTAACGCTCACTGCCTTTTTTTTAGGTCCCAAACCCTCATTTTTAGCATCGAACTTGGACTTTTTATGGTCAAACCATCATTGTTTTGTTCCAAATAGTAATTTTTAGCGTCCAAACCCCTCTATTAAGCTTCAAAAACTCATTTTTATCATCCAAACCTTCACTTTCAGGGTGCAAACCCCTCTTTTAATGCTCAGTGCCTCATTTTTAGGTCAGAAACCCCCTGCTTTTAGCATCCAAGACTTGTAGTTAAGACTGCAAACCTCACTTTTAGGGTCCAAACCCCTCCTTTTCAGGGACAAACCCTCATTTTCACGTCCCAAGGACTTACTTTAAAGCACCAAACCCCTCTTTTAATGCTCAATGCCTCATTTATACCTCCCAAAGACGCACTTTAAAGCACCCAAAGCCTCTTTTAACCTCAAAGCCTTTTAGAGTAAGACTGCAAATCTCACTTTCAGGGGCCAAACCGGTTTTAACGCTCAAAGCCTCATTTTTAACAGCAAACCCTCACTTTTAGGCCTTAAAGCCCTCTTTTAACTCCCAAAGCCTCGGTTTTAACACCCAAAGCCGCACTTTCAGGGTCCAAACCTCTCTTTTAACGCTCAGTGCCTCATTTTTAGGTCCCAAACCCTCACTCTTAGCACTGAACCCGGACTTTTAATTGTCAAACTCTCGTTCTAGTACAAATCATGACTTTTAGAGTCCAGCCCCTCGATTTTAAGCCTCAAAGCCTCATTTTTATCATCCAAACCTTCACTTTCAGGGTCCAAACCCCTCTTTTAATGCTCAGTGCCTCATTTTTAGGTCAGAAACCCCCTGCTTTTAGCATCCAGGCCTTCACTTTCAGGAACCAAACCATCATTATTAATGCCCAAAGCCCTCTTTTAAGGCTCAACGCCTCATTTTCAGCACCCAAAGACTCACTTTAAAACACCCAAACCCCTCTTTTAATGCTCAAAGCCTTATAGTTAGGACTGCAAACCTCACTGCTAGGGTCCAAACCTTGGTTTTAAAATTCAATGCCTCATTTTTAACAGCAAACCCTTACTTTTAGGACCTAAAGCCCTCTTTTACAACTCAAAGCCTCAGTTTTAACACTCAAAGGCAAACTTTCAGGGTCCAAACCCCTCTTTTAACGCTCAGTGCCTCATTTTCAGGTCCCCAAAACTCACTTTAAAACACCCAAACACCTCTTTTAACATCAAAGACTTAGAGTTAGGACTGCAAACCTCGCTTTTAGGGTCCAAACCCCTCCTTTTTAGGGACATACCCTCATTTTCATGTCCCAAGGACTTACTTTAAAGCACCCAAACCCCTCTTTTAATGCTCAAAGCCTTATAGTTAGGGCCGCAAACCACAATGCTAGGGTCCAAAGCCCTCTTTTATGCTCAAAGCTTCATTTTTAACAGCCAAACCCTCACTTCCTTTGCCCAAACCCCTCTTTTACTGCTCAATGCCTCATTTATACCTCCCAAAGACGCACTTTAAAGCACCCAAAGCCTCTTTTAACCTCAAAGCCTTTTAGAGTAAGACTGCAAATCTCACTTTTAGGGGCCAAACCGGTTTTAACGCTCAAAGCCTCATTTTTAACAGCAAACCCTCACTTTTAGGACCTAAAGCCCTCTTTTAACTCCCAAAGCCTCGGTTTTAACACCCAAAGCCGCACTTTCAGGGTCCAAACCTCTCTTTTAACGCTCGGTGCCTCATTTTTAGGTCCCAAACCCTCACTCTTAGCACTGAACCCGGACTTTTAATTGTCAAACTCTCGTTCTAGTACAAATCATGACTTTTAGAGTCCAGCCCCTCGATTTTAAGTCTCAAAGCCTCATTTTTATCATCCAAACCTTCACTTTCAGGGTCCAAACCCCTCTTTTAAGGCTCAAAGCCTCATTTTCAGCACCCAAAGACTCACTTTAAAACACCCAAACCCCTCTTTTAACATCAAAGACTTAGAGTTGGGACTGCAAACCTCACTTTCAGCGTCCAAACCCCTCTTTCAAGGCTCAAAGCCTCACTTTTAGTTCCCAAACCCTCATTTTTAGCATCCAAACCCCTTACTTTTATGGAGCAAAATCTCATTTTTAACGTCCAAATCTCTCTTTTAAGGCTCAAAGCCTCTATTTTAGATCCCAAACCCTCACTTTTAGGCTCCAAACCCCTCCTTTTTAGGGACATACCCGCATTTTCACGTCCCAAGGACTTACTTTAAAGCACCCAAACCCCTCTTTTAATGCTCAAAGCCTTATAGATAGGACCACAAACCTCACTGCTAGGGTCCAAACCTCTCTCTTAAAGCTCAGTGCCTCATTTTTAACAGCCAAACCCTCAATTTTAGGACCTAAAGCCCTCTTTTAACACTCAAAGCCTCAGTTTTAACACTCAAAGCCAAACTTTCAGGGTCCAAACGCCCCTTTTAACGCTCAGTGCCTCATTTTCAGGTCCCCAAATCTCACTTTAAAACACCCAAACACCTCTTTTAACATCAAAGACTTAGAGTTAGGACTGCAAACCTCACTTTTAGGGTCCAGCTGCAGGTTTTTGTGCAGAGGGAGGCCAACATGGACATAGCCAACGACTACGGCTGCCCATGACCCACCGGCCCAGCACCATCCCCTGCTTGTGAGCTGCCTTCTCCTCTCTAGCATTTGACTACTGACAGAGTAGTGCCACAGCAAAGGCCTCATTCAACAGCTTCCTTCTGGCTGCCCTGCGAGGTCTTTAGACCTATCGTGGTCAAGACAGTCTTACCCTGCTCTACCTCATTTGGCTGCAAGTAAAGGAAAGGAAGAATCAGCTACCAGAAGCTTCAGCAAAGAGTTGGGCCAGGTCTTCTAGCCTGCTTCCACAGTCACAAGACCCAATTGTGTTGGTATTACGTCTTGTTGCCTTCTCTAGAAAGCCACTGAAACAGAACGGCCTCCCTGTCACTACTCGCTACCAGCAACAACAGAGTCCTCAGACGGACCAGGATTTCGAGTCTTTCACCAGCAGGCCAGGAGTAGTGCCTACTACAGGATGTGGCCATTGTATGCACTTGCAGTCCAGACACTCAAGCTGGTTTTAGCTTCAACTGCGGCGGTTGTAGCCGCTGAAACTTAAACCCAAAAGGAAGGAGAAAAAGAACAGCTGCCCAGGCATATGCTGTTTGGAAGTTAAAGCAGAAGAAAGGCCGGCGTGGCACGCGCTCAAGGACAGGGCTGCCTATAGCCCTTTGGCAGGGAAGCTGCTCCCCAGCTAAGCACATTTCTTCTCCTCTCCTACAATTCCCCTCCCTCTATATCCATGTACCTACACCTGGAAGGTCTGACTGTGATTCAGCACTGCCCAGAAATTGAACTGTCCCAGGAGCGTTCCCTGCTCCTCAGGTTCTTGTGCTCCCTAAGGGCCCCCGCGACCTCACGCCCTGGACCTCTGCAGGCACCTTTTCCACTCTGCTTCCGTGCCACGCTGACAGTTTTCACACTGACTCGGAAGACACAGACTGCAGGACCAAGTGACCCTGTTAGAAGCTTGTGCAGAGGACCTGGGGCACTCCGGGGGAGAAAATACTAATTAAAATTCATTAAAAGAGTTGGGTGTTGCCTTTGCAGCACCTCTCTCTGCCTGCGGGCATTTGCTCAGCGGGAGGGAGTGTGGGGTTGTTAATGCAGCCCCTGCCCACCCCGTGGGTGGCTGAGCTGGGCCGGGCATAGCTTACATACAGAACAGTGTATTTTTTCTGTAAAATACTACTATTCTATACTTATAAATATT
This sequence comes from Phalacrocorax carbo, assembly GCF_963921805.1. NCBI lineage: Eukaryota > Metazoa > Chordata > Aves > Suliformes > Phalacrocoracidae > Phalacrocorax > Phalacrocorax carbo. The sequence goes on along the minus strand of NW_026990280.1, from coordinate 2,521,629 downwards.
AAAGTATGTATAAACAAGTATTTCATGTTATAAGATTTGTATTATGTCTATGTATAATATAAATTACATACATACACATAAATACATATGTACCTACATATCCCACCACAGAATCCACAGAGGGAAAGGGAAGAGGGGTGTCAGGAGGGACTGGGGTGCGGAAGAGGGGTGACAGGATCCCAGGGGCCCAGGACTCACCGCAGTTCCTGCTCTCTGCACTGCCACGCACATGGCACAGCTCAGGCACTTCTGTCTCTCTCGGTCTGTCCATCCCTCCCTCCCTCGCTGCCTCCCTCCCTCTGCTGCAGCCCCACTCACTCGACTGCCTTCCACCTCAGGGAATCCACGGGTGCCTCACAGCTTGTGAGCTTGCCGGGCGGCCATGTTGCCCCGGCCCCAGCCCCTGCCCCAGGCCTACAGCTCCCAGCATGCCCCGGGGCGCGCCCTCCTGCCGCCCGACCCTGGGCGGGAACCGCCCCCCCGCAGGCCCAGAGAGCAGCAGGGCCAGCCGAGCGGGGGATACAGGCGGGAGAGAGGGGACAGGCGGCAGCACAGAGGGGAAACAGGCGGCCAGGACGCGGTGACAGAGGAAGGAGAAGGCCAGGGAGCGGGGGAGAGAGGTGTGGGGAAAGGAAAACATAGGAACAGGCTGCAGGACAGACAGACAGGAGTCAGGAAATACAGGCGGGGAGTCAGGCAGAGGAGAAAGAGAAAGGGAAAAAAGAGTCATGGGAATTGGGGAGAGAGCAAAAATAGAAATTCTGGGCGACTGCCCGATTTCTTGATCAATCCCCAGCGACTGCATTACTGGGAGCCTCAAGAAATGTGCTGCCTGCAACATCCCTGTTCTGGGCCCTCTCCTGCACCCTAATATTGGTGACAAGCATCGCCTTGCAGAGTGGCCAGGGCTGGGGAAAACAAGCCCAGCTGAGGGGGAAAAAAATCATCCAGCTTTTTTTTTGTTGGTTTCCTTGTTGGTTTTGCCTTTAAAAAAAACTGAGGCTTTTCACCATTGGCAATAGCATTTCACCCAGGAGGAGGTGGTCTGTGGTGGAAATTTTGGCCCCTTACCACCTGACTAATGTAGATTGCCTTGTGTTCTCCCTAGCCCGTCTTCTGTGAGCAAGGTCTCTCAGCTCTCCCGTAGGAGACAGGTACAACTGAGAACAAGTGCCCGCATTTCAGATGTTACCACCCTCTTTGCTCTCCAGCCTGGCAGGAGGACGAGGAGCCACAGCCAGGCAAGCTGAAGAAGGAGGGGGATGAGGCAAAGCTGGGCTCACAAACCCTGTGGCAAAACAACCCCACCCCTATCTGCAGCCAGTTTCTGAGGCAAAAGCAAGGCAGAAGACTGCTGCCCTAGAAGCGGTCATGCTGCGGTGACTTTGCCTCATTAGATGTCTGAGCAAGAGGACAAGCCTGAGAGCAATTTTTGTCTGTGCCCCGTACAGCTGTAAGCCAAGCAGCCAGCTTAGCCATGCTCATGGTGATAACTCCCTAAATGAATACTTGCAAGGCTCTGAAATACAAACAAGCATCTTCCTACCTTATAACCGAAGCAGTAGCACACGTGCACCCCTGATTTCCAAGCAGGCAGTGGATGGTCCCAACCGGCAGTAAGGAGAAAAGGCAAGCTTTTATTATCCGTTGTTACTGTGTTTGGAGATCAGGGCGTGCTAAGGCAGCAGGAAAGGCTTAGTCTGGCCAGTCACAAGAGACTTGCTTTTCAGACTTAGCCAAAAGAAAACGGGTACGTCGAGGAAGAAGTTCCCCTCTAGCCCGCGGGGGATTTGCTGCTGCACAGGTTGAATGTGAGCCTGCTTTCCAGCACTTTCTCCTGTGACTGTTTTTTGCAGAAAGAGAGGCAGGAGGGACCAGGCGCTGCATATACTGATGTCCTGGATGGTTGTGTTGTTTGCTGAGTCAGTCTTCCAGATCAGAGGAGCAACATGTAAAGCCTGAAGGTTTTACAGGCAGCATTGTCTTGGCAGGAACCTTGCGAGCGCCAGCAGACACAACCACTGCGGGCACAAGAGGAGACCTCCGAGAAGTGGGCAGCTTGGGCGTCTGCTCAGCAGGTCTTGGCTGAGCTTGTTCCCTTGGTCTTTAATAGCCTTTGCTATTCAAGTGAGAATAGCAGTGAGAGCGAGTGAGTCAGGAGGAGAAGGTAACACCTGAGAATTTTAACAAGATAATAAACAATGCTTGGGCCAGAGAGGAGGCTATTAGCAATGACTGCCCCATTGACAGGAACCTCCTAAAAGAATACAAATCAGTAGAACTTCAAGGACTGACAGTGGGAACATCCTGCTACAAAGAAGGGTGTGAAGGGAAGGCCCCAACTCAGTCAGCAGTGATCAAAGGGAACTTCTGGCCCCAGAAGGCCCTGAAAAACTGCACATTTGCCCACGCAGAGTCACTGGGGGAAAGGTAATTCCAACAGCGGGAGATAGTGACCCCCGACTCAACTGAGGGATGAAAGGGCTGACCCCCATCCCACTCCTCTTGAGCATGCGCAGTGAATTAAAATCACACTGTACCTTTAAACTTAAGCGGCGGAGATAGAGACCCATGGAAGAAGGGGGTGCCCAGCCAGGTCAATGATTATGTATTAGAGAGGTGCGGTGTGTTAACTTCCATGTATGAATGTCAGAAAGGAACTATGGCAGGTGTGCACGCTTGGAGGAATCATCCCCCGTTCGTTACATTTACATGAATGTTAATAATGGGAGATAAACTAACTGACTGACCCACAACTGTGTATTACTGACAGCTGCTTCCAGTTGGTTCTTTGACTCAAGGCTTACCTGGCCCACATCACTGTTGGATCCTGCGGAGACGAGCGTGCCGTTCTCGTCCTTCAGGAAGCTGCTATGAGACCAATAGGCTAGATCAGAAGCAAAGCTTTTCCTGTGCCCTGGATTCCTAGGGTCATCTACGCTTGTGCTGTCGGTGTTCACAGAAATCACACACCTACTTCCTGCATCCCTCTCTCTCTGTGTATTAACATTACAATTGTAGTATCAAACTACCAGCGATCGGGCTTTCACTAATAAGTCGTGGTCTAGTCTGGGTTTAAACCAAGTTCAACGCAAGGCACACCACACCCATGGCTGCTGTGGGATAAGCCTGCTCTTGAGCCATGCCGGGTGATGCACAGCCCAGGAGTGAGTGACCTGAACCAACAGGCACATCAGGAACCGTCACCTGCATTTTTCCCTCTGCCTCACGTATGGGTCACCCACACAGCACAGTGCATTGGAAAACGCTTTTTATTTGAGGAACAGCTGTAATTCAGAAGGAACCGCAGAACATTTCTCTCTGAGCATCTCAAAGGCACTCATTATCGTGACTGCTTTGGTGAGAACAGCATTCCTGCGATGGAAACCTGCAAGTTTTGCACAGAAGACAAAAGTACCAACAACATAAGAAACAAATGCTATCTTTCGACGAGAAATTCTATTCTTTCATTGCATTTTCCGACTGGCCTAGGCTAAGAGGTTACAAGCATTGCCTAACAACTCACAAGAGGCTATGGGTTGGCTTCTGCCTGGAGCTTGCTTCTTCCCCACCAGAAGCTATTTATGGTTGGTTACATGGGAAGGGATGAATTGCAGCAAATAAATGGAGTGCGCTGACAACCCTGAGAGTCATCTTCCATGAGAAGGGGTTCTGATGGGGGATTAAACTACTTAGTTATCTGCGGCCTTATTTGCACGCCGGGCATGCCCTTATAGTACGATCTGCCCAAGGTCTTGGTCTTTTCTCATGGCAAAAGGACAGCAGAGAAGGGCAGTAACTGACCTTCATTGCCCTCAAGGCCAAATATACCCGAACTGGGGTTGATTTGGCCACACCACCTGTAGGAAACTCATCTGACAGCTACTGGCCTCTTTCCTGCTCTTTATCGTTCTGCCTATTTTTAAGTAAAAGAGGCAGAAACAAAGCAGAAATGTGTCAGCAAGTGGGAAGAGATCACTATTTGATCACACAATCAAGTCTAGCAAGATGTGTACACCAATAGCTTGATGGTAATCATTGTTTTAGTTTCAGCTCTCTTAAATTCTCTAAACAGATTTACCATAATATAAATATATGTATTTTGCATAACAAACATTATCATAACAGAAAAACTCTCTCTCAACTGGGTTTCTGCTCATTTCCTACCCATAACTCTCTAACTTTGGCCAACACACGACTGCTGAAAGGTGCCCTTGGATCCACATTTCCTGCATTAGCTGGTTTTGTTACTGTTGAGAATGGCTTTGGTCTTGCAGCTGTAAAGCACGAGGGAAAAACGATCAGCCTTGTGCAATCAAAGCGATGGTGAGTTGTGCGTTATGTTCCCCCCCTAAAAATTACCTTCTCTTGGTCCGGACGAAGGCAGATGGTAAGGCTTGGCTCTCTCTACAGCCAGCTGCCTCTGACCTCTAGGAAGGGTCTTGCCGTGCTGGGCTGAGAGAGAATTTCTGGCAACTGCTCTCTGTCTCCAGCGAGGAGCACGATCATTCTGGTGAACAAAAAGCGTAAAGCAAGAAGTTTCACCCTGTATATTTAGCCAAGTGGAAGGAAGACTAGAATAATAGCAGAACCTACAACTTTAAGTTAAAACCATGCCGGCACCCTGCAGAACCTCATTCTGACACGCTTGTCAGCACCCACAAGTTTCACGCGGCTGACAAAACAGCAGCCTTTCCCTTGTTTTTCCTGAAACGCCACTGCCCCAGGTGACTGAATCTCCAGGGCAGCGGCGGGTTACGTTGGACAAAAGGAAGTGAGGATTAAAATGAGGAAGAGAAAGCTACCTACACACCCCTTCCCCCGGGATGGAAGCTTTCAAATGCAGGACCTAAACCTTCCGGAACCACCCCACAAGTTTGCTTCCCTGGAGAACTATGGTTCCGGAAAGCAGCAAATGGATCACAGAACCACAACAGAAGTTCACATAACACAGAATTTGACCTGGCTACTTTGAGACTCAGAAGTTAGGTAAGAATTTCTGTCCTAAAAGTGGTAAAACAAAAGCTGTGGAATTGCAGACCTCACGCTATAACCTGAGGAAATAATAAAAAGAACAACCCATGATGCAAACGTTGCCTGTGGGTTGGCACCCAGAGTTGCGTGCGAGATACCAGCGATGACATACAACACACTCTTCATTCCACAGTGACCCAAACAACTTCCAATCTTCTGAACGCTACATAACGTACGTCGCTGAATATCTGAATGGTAAGAGTGGCTGACAGGAGATACTTATTTAATCCTCAGACACAAACAAACTGTTCGAAGTGGAGTCAACAACAGCCTGGAACACAGAATTTCCAACTGCACGGGGTAGCTTTGGAGTAGTGACACATTCTGTTCAACTTTTAGGTTCAGCTGTAACGTAAGGTGCAGAGGCTTATTGCAAGTATTTCAAAGAAGGGTGTGATAAAGAAAGCAGGATTCTTACTGAGCGCTGTTAAACCGGTCAGTAACCCCTGAGAGAAACTGGCACACTTGGCAGGACTTTTACGCTTACCATGAGATGAACGTTCATCGCCTGGTTCAGCTGTGGTGCTGCCGTACAGTTGGCACGCTGCAGGTGCCGGGCTAAAAGAATCTCATGAATCCGTAAAAATTTCTCCAAACACTTCTATGAGAAATAACACATTTTAAAACATATCTGATGACCCTGCCTCTTCTCTTGGCAAAGAAGGGATTCAGATTTTCCTCTTGCCCACACTTACTTGTTCAGAGTCTGTGAAAGGCAGCCTCAGGAAGTCTCCCACTAGTCCCATCCCCCGACAGATGTCATACATGTCTTTTAATAGCTCTTCCTCCTTTAACTGAGCGGTGTCTTCCTGCAGCAGAGCCCAAGCCTCCGCCATGCACCTGTAGTTAATTTTTTGAGATGTAAAGGCGTATTAATAGTATAACTAAAAAGGTGCCCCACAGTTATTGTGCTCAGAGTTTAAAGGAAATTTAGGGGATTGTGATTTCTAGTGTTTGTTCTCCACCTTTCACAGTATTTCAATGCCAAAATGGTGGCATATATTTCTTTACCTATTGGACAACAGCACAGTGAGGAAAAGCCGCTCTTCACGACTGCTTGAGAACGGTGGCTTCATCACCTGCATGTATCTGAGGGCTCGCCTGTGCTCTCCTTGGCACATGAGGGACCGAAGAATTCTCACGTGTTGCCACGACACAGGTTTGATTGTAGCTGGGTGAAAGAGCAGGGCCAGGGAGTTCTGCCGAAGGTGGAGATAAGGTTTACTAAGATCACAGAATCCCAGGTTGGAAAGGACCTCAGCGATCATCTAGCCCAACCTTTCTGGGAAGAGCCCAGTCTAGACAAGATGGCCCAGCACCCTGCCCAGACGACTCTTGACGGTGTCCAACGTGGCTGAGTCAACCACGTCCCTGGGGAGATTATTCCAACGGTGACTGTCCTCAGTGTGAAAAATTTCCCTCTGGTGGCCAGTCGGAATCTCCCCAAGAGCAACCTGTGTCCATCCCCCTTGTCCTCTCTATGGGACTCCGTGTAAAAAGGGAGTCTCCACCTTCTTTGTAGCTGCCCCCTAAGCCCTGGTACACGGGGATGAGATCCCCTCTGAGCCTCCTTTTCTCAAGGCTGAACAAACCCAGCTCTCCCAGCCCATCCTCGTATGGCAGCTTCCCAGTCCTCTGATCATCCTGGTGGCCCTTCTCTGGGCTCCTTCCAGCCTGGCCACATCCTCTTTGTATAGAGGGGATCAGACTGGACACACAAGCACACAACAAAACCGTTCAAAAGTTTCTTCAGTAAGGGTGAATGTCCTTGATACCGGACAGGTAAATATAAATTCTTTACTATTTGCAGGAAAAAAAAATCAGTTAGCCATACAGAAAAAAACCAGAGTCTTTGAAAAGGAGTGATTCACACTCGGCTAGGGTAACCAAATCCCCATAGGCAAACATCACTTCTTATAAATACAAGTTATTCTCCCAGACAGGTTGTATTAAAATTGTGACAGGCAAAGAGCAACCTTCAGCATCAGAAGGAACATGAATTAGATTGAAGAGTCACTTTTGCGGTCTTCAGTCTCAAATCTTGCTGCTAGGATGATCATTTGACTATTTAAAGTACCCAAACCACTGCTTTTGAGAAAGCGCTCGACTGCTCTGCTGAGAACAACCTGAACAGACGGCTTTGGCAAGTCACACGTCAAGCATTAACGTTGACTTCTTCATTGTCTTAATCCACTTCCTGTCAACGCAATTAAAACCAAACTGCAGATCATCACATATTGCTGAAGGTGCCGCTGAAGCAGGATTACAAAAGAAGCTTCCCATGTTTTATCACCTGTTGTTAGCTAAGCACCAGGTTTTTAAAGTCATTTGCTAGATCATAGCCTTGTACTACAACGTATGCCTAACTAAACTGTCACATGCTTACTTCATAGTCCTTGTGGTCTAGAAGCCAAAATCCTTGAATAAGCTTAACAAGGCCCGAAGGGATGGCAAAGGCAGCTGCGAAGGAGTCGACGGAAGCTTCTGTTTTGTTCGGAAAGGAATGTATGATGTCTAGCAGCAAGTAAATTGTCTGATATCAAGTATCTAATTAAGGCTAATAAATTTGCAAGACCAACAATTTATCAAATGAAATAATATTATTCCTATGATTAATATAATAGGAATAAATAATAAAAGGAAATAAGAATATCATAGTGGTAGGACGCAGAAAATACTCATGTATTAGTCTTGCCGTTTCATGCTGTTGCAACCTGAAGATAGTCAGGTCCTGACAACAAAATTGCATTCTGAATAAATAACCAGAAAGACAGACTCTTTGATTTCTCTAAGGCATTCAGAAAGGTTGCCTTTTGATATTTAAACAGTCCCGTTGGAAACACAGGCTCCCTCTTTAGTCACTGGAGCCACCAGCTGGACATTCAAAACACGAGAACGGCCAATGCTTGATTATTAAAGCAAACAAATTCTACAGCTGGTTTCTTCCCTCCTTTCCAGCGTATATAAAACAAGTGAAATTAGGGTGTCCTTACAGCACAGCTTAGCTCTGGATGATTAAAACTGGATTTAAACCAGTATGTGGATCACTCATCGGCAGTGTCGTTTTCTCTTTCTGACAGCTGTTTTGGGGGGTCTATTCTCATCAGAGGGCTCCGGGGTGCAACAGCTTTAAAGCCCCTGCTCTCTAGGCTCCCCTCTCGGGTCAGGCAACAAACAACCAAAGCAACACAGTGTATTTCGGCAGCTTAAAAATTCAGTTTCTGCCCAATGACTTTTCCCTTCTCTCTCTCTATTATTCTGTGTGCCCGCACTTGTAACAGCACAAAAGCAAGCCCTGTTAGCTGTGCTGGAAAATGGATGATTTCAGCAACATCAGGTCCTGGTAAACCGCTGTCAGAAATCCTTTTGCTCTGAAGCAGCACATTCCAGTGCATCACTCGAGGAAGCAGCTGTTTGCTACAGCTGTGGGTGCTTCAAAAATGAAAAACAGTTTACATTTTGAGAAAATCTAGGGGGGCTTTCTACCTTTAACATTGCTTAGTAAACCTGTTTTCTCACATCAGAAAAGACTTTGCAACAAAACATTTCAAAAATTCCTAAACAATCCACAGTACAAAGAAATCAAACAATGCTTCTGTCTGCGACTTAATTCTTAACTACACGTGTTCATCCGCAGTGTGTTTGAAGCACAAATTAGAAAATGCATCGAACACGTAGGTGACAGACATTTCAGACCCCTGATGCGCGTATACTGGAGGTGTAACAGAAATAACTCCAAGGGATACGATTGCATGTTTGTGGCTTTCTTCAACGCCTTCTAGCAAATAGAGCTCCATCAGTGCCTGGAATGAAAAGGTAGAAGCTTTTTAAAACTCCTCTCTTTGAGAAATCATTGGCTTTGGGGGAGGGCTGGGCTGGGGCTGGGGTTTGTTGTGGCTGTTGTTGTTGCCTTCAGCGAACACAACACTCACCCATAAGCTAGGAGGTGGGTATTTCCCCGTTCCTCCTTCATCTCTCCGCCACAGCTTCTCAACTCGGTCCCCTAACTGGGAAACCATCCCATCGATCATCAGGCAGTCAGAGTCCCGTTTGCCTCTGGAACAAAACGTAGCGAGGATTTGCACAGAGGAAAACACTAATTGCGGCCTCTCGGTGTCACAGATTTCCTCCAGCCAAAACAAACCCAGCTAAAGCTCCCACGACTCCAAGAAAGGAACAAACAGACAAAGGCACGATCGTGACTTGAAATCGACTGGAAAGAAATTTCGGAGTCAGGTGAAAGGTGCTCATTAGATCCTAGTGAATTATTAAAGGAGCTCCAAATAGGAATCCAAAAAGCTCCCTTATTAAGGGGAAAGTTGCAGCGACCTTTTAGTTTTCAGTTTTTCTTTTGTGCCGCATTACTTGTAATACAAGGGCAGTGTAAGCAAAGCTACCCCAAACCTCACGCCCCCAGCGGGAGTGTTCCCACACACAGTGGTGAGACCACAGCACGGAAATGTCAGGCTTTGGTCTCAGCACCTCGCTTTTGTTACTGAAAGACAGTCACGGTCAGAAAGCTGAGCCCACAGCTGAATTCTGGTATCACCTGAAGCAGCACGTTTGCGCCTCTGCACGTGCCATCACAGTGACGGAGGGCTGGCCTGTGAAACACTGCATTCCTCAGAAGCCCATCGCAGGCTCCTGCGGGCTGCGATGCCAGCCTTTCATTTCCCGAGGAGGACGAGCAGAAGCAGCACGCTGGAGGTGGTGCTTCTAAGGAGCCCGTGAGCCTGTACGAGAGTTACCCGAGAAGGACGCGCAGGAAGAGGAGCTTGAAAGCCAACGCCTGACATAGAGCAGCTTCCACCTGGACTCCTCCTGCTGCACCTTGTTCACGGTGCCACAGCCATGGCTACTTGAGGACTTTCTTTAGGTTACAGAACAGTTGCCAAAGAAAAATCTGTTCTCACCTAACCCAAGGCACATCACCATTATGCTCGTGAGCCAGCCCAGGAAAGGGAGTTCCCGTGGGGAAGGGACTTTTATCCAGTAGCCAGGAGAGCGCTGGCCGTGCCAGCTGCATGTGACTCTGCCCATCTCCTTCAATGACACCGTGGTGCTTGGGAGTAGGAGATTTGGGCCTATCCCCTTATCGCCATCTATCACTGGTCATTGAGAGAGATTATTTTTGCTTTGTTTTTTGTTTTTGTTTTTTTTTTTCTAAAACATGCTTTCTTCTGTGTCCAGAACAATTGCTCTGCAAAGGCCGTGCCTTGCTGACCTGGCCGTGACTGATCCTGTCCTCACCACACGACCTTTTCCAGTGGTAACAAATGACACAGAATTGCCAATGAATTACGTGCACGTCAAAACAATGATGATACCAACAAAGGGCACTAAGCAGAGGTATATATCAACATTTCAACACGGGAAAGGAACCTCTCTGTTCAGCAGGACACACGCATCACTCCAGTCAAGAGTGTTGCCAGCAAATGCATGAAGCGTAGCAAATACAGCTGCTGATGGAAAAACCACTTGCTGCCGCTTCTGAATTTGCAGTGGAACTGCTCTAGAGCTTTCCTGCACGTCCTACCTTGATAAACGCTCCAGTTGCTGTCGACGACCAGCGTAGTAGCTCCGAATCAGAGGATAATTGTAGAAAGGTCTAGAGAAACGCATCTCATCACCTACAGGCAATAAATAAGAAGTAAGTTAAAGAAGTCATATCACATTTTCAACCTACAGTTTTTGACTAAAAAGACAGAAGAACACACAAGCTAAGCATCAAAAGCACAGGCAAGCCTCCGACTTTGAAAGAAGCCCAGCCTCCTTCTGCCTTTGCTAAAAGAGACCTACGACACAGGAGTCAATTCCTCCTTGTCCTAAGTGCCATTTCAAGCTTACAGGTGATGTAGCATCCAGAACATGTAGTGTCAGCTGAAGTTCACTCTAAAAAAAAACCCCCAGTTCTCAAAGGAAATGGGTTTTTAAACGTGTCACGTGAACATGCGTAAGACAGTTAAGGCTGACAACAGGATTTATAACCCATCCAAATGATGAACTATTTCCAAGGTGTATTTTTTCCTCAAACAATCCGTAAAAAGTTCAAAACACGCACGTCAGGCTTTTACTGTAAAATCAAGCATTCCCGTGTTGGTGCTTTAGGAGTTACTTGTTTACAATCCCAAGGATTTCAAGCTGTGGGCACGAGCAACTCCCTCCCTCAGAGGCTTATTGCTGTTTATGAGAAACACCCCGGAAAGAAACTGTTGGCATCATTCTGCACGACGTAGTTGAAAAAACAGTGAAATCTCAATTTCAGCAGCAGAACTTCAGCATCTGCTGTCACTGAACCGGCACGACTTGGTATTGATGAAGCCTTGACAAAACCATGGGGAAGCACGTGTTCATAGGAAGCACTGACTGCTACAGACGCGTGACAGTTTAGGCTTACCTGAGCCCTCGGGCAGGAGGCGGGACCCACAGAACCAGAGGAGCACTCGTGCATACAAAGCTGCGAGGCTGGTCACCGCCAGCTTATTTGTCAAGTCTGCAAAACATGAAAAGAAGCTTAAGAGGACTGTTGCTGTGCAATTTCTTTTGTTTTTTATAAAACTCCCCTCATTGCACTAAAGAGAAAGTAGAAAAATAGCACGGTAGAAATCTTTGCCTGTGCATTTTTCACTCCGTATCACGTCCTTCTCTGAAGTAAAAGCCCACAATCACAAGCAACCCCTACAAAGAAGAAGATTCACTAAAGGTTTAATAAAAAGAAGTGAAGTCGGAACTACTAAATCCACTCATGGATAAGGCACCTGTTCTTCACGTAGCAGAGACGTTTACTCTAGCAAAGGGACATTCTCTTTTCTCCTCAATATGCCAGGAACAAGTTCTAATAGAAACAGCTACAGAAACTCATGCAACTCACTTTACATGTTACTCATTTAGGCTTCCTCTCTGATTTTAGTAATTTCCAATCCAATATTTGCATGCAATCACGCACTGCTAGCTGACAATCAAAGGGAGTATTTGTCACAGTGCCACATCCCGTTGCTGTAATTTCAAGCCGGGTGCTTGCACAGCTCCTTGCTGAACGCAGCCTCCCCACCCACTCGCACCAGCTCCCCAACAAACTCTTGCCCTGAACTCAACGCACATTACGTGGCAGCCCCAACCCCTCCCATTTAAGCCCCTTCTCCCCGCTACATTTGACTTTCTGCCAATCAGCAAAACCAACAGAAGCTCCTCTTTCCACAATTACAGTCCCCAGCATCGTTCCAAATCTTCATAAGACATACCAGAGAGTTAGAAATACTGTGACAAACCTTCTCCAGAGAGCTCTTGTGCCTCTGTTAGAAAACAGTTCAAGACTGTGCTAAGGTTGCTCAAAAGCAACTGGTGGTGCTGCAGAGCCTGTAACATCTGCGGGTCAGTGGAGCTGCAGGAGCCGTCAAACAGCGCAACACCTTTTCAAGAACAGGTATGAAATCGTTAGCCTACAGAGCCATTGCAGAGTTTCAAAGTGCACTTCCAGATCTGCGGGCAAGACCATCTACCAGCAGATCACTGAATAAGCTCAACTGGAAAGACTGATTCTAGGTTTGCAGCATGGCTGCACTAGTACTCACAGATTCGGTCAAATGCGCCTTTTGTATAGATCACTCTGCTCCACGTCCAGTCAAGGGCCAACTGTAAATTAGCAGCAGAACTTGGCTGCTCTTTAAAAAGAGAGAACAAAAAAGAAATGAATCAAGAATTCCAAACGAAGAAACCATGCAACATAAAAAAAACATAACAAGTCTTACCTTTAGATGTCCAAAGCTTAATGCAGCCAGTCAGAAGCCCTACAGAACCTGTCTGGGCAGCAGCTGACAAGACCGCCTCTAACTGCTCCTCCTAAAAGTAACAGGCAAAATCAAAGGAGAATCCTACCTGCTTTCAACATCCAAACCACCAACAGTAAGTGCTTGTTTCTAACCCTACACTCACTCAGGCATCACAGGCTGGGCTGCTTGTTGCTGTGAGGAGCACATGGAATTTTCCCCCTGACATGACAACTTCCCAAAGGCTAATTCTAATCTTTATTTGCATGCCTCTGCATTATCCTCTCAATTTACTGCGTTCCAATTAACTATTCCCAGCAACATGCCCTGCTTATACCCATGGCACATGGGGTGCAGAGAAGTTTGCCATCAGGAATGCGCGAAGGGGACAGAACAAACAGAACTCTGCAACGTTTGCATGGAAGCAGTGAAGCCAAGATCAAGCAGCTTTCCAGGCTATGAAGACATGAAGGAGTTACGACACCCCAAACATTAAGTTGTCATTTCCCAAAATGACAGAAAAGAAGTGAAACATTGATGTTCTAATAGGTTTCAGTTTTAGGCGCTTCAAACACTGTGTTCTAATGCTGTGGTGATCCTTCAGAAGGGCAAAGCACAGGCAGGCACAGACGTGCACTGTTAAGGAGTAGCTTAGTGCAGCTGGTGTTCTGGTACTTCTTCCAGGTGAAATGATCATAGAAACATAGAATCATAGAATCCTTAAGGTTGGAAAAGCCCTCTAGGATCATTGAGTGCAACTGTCAACCCAACACTACCATGTCTCCTAAATCAGGCCCTCAAGTGCCACGTCTACATGTCTTTTCAATACCTCCAGGGATGGTGAGTCCCCCACCTCTCTGGGTAGCCTCTTCCAAGGCCTGACCACCCTTGCAGTGAAGGCATTTTCCCTAATATCCAACCTAAACCTCCCCTGATGCAGCTTGAAGCCGTTTCCTCTCGTTCTATCGCTAGTGACCTGGGAGAAGAGACCAACCCCCACCTCACAACAGCCTCCTGTCAGGCAGTTGCAGGGAGCGATAAGGTCTCCCCTCAGCCTCCTCTCCTCCAGGCCAAACAATCCCAGGTCCCTCAACCTCTTCTCATGAGACCTGTTCTCCAGACCCTTCCCCAGCTTTGTTGCCCTTCTTTGGACACACGCCAGCAACTCTATGTCCTTCTTGTCCCGAGGGGCCCAAGACTGAGCCCTCATCAAATTTTCCTTTTTAGGGCTTTTGCTTTTTGTTTGCTTCTTTCTTTGGCTTTTTAAGCACATTCAGAAGTATCTTTCCCTTCTAAATAAAATCATCACATTCAAAGCCATTTCTGCACATTCAAATACACACATCAGATTTCCATCTTTTTCTGAAACCAGTCTCAGACAAGGAAACACACCGAGTACAACTTACAGTGGCAAACAAAACCCCAAACCAAGCTTCTTGTCCCTAATTCTGAGATTTGTCTTACTCACATTCACAAGCAATTCCTGCTCAAATCCCTAACAAGCCTCTGAATGATCTAGTCTCAATTCAGCAAAGGGTATGACAAATTTCTGCACTTCCCAATTATTTCCAACGTGGAGCTGACATCAGATCACCCAATCTGAATGGAAGAGCCTACATCAGGTTTGCAAAAGAAACAGCCTATGGGCCAGGCCAACCTGCCAAGACGTTCATGTTAGCTACCACACTGTGCACAAGGGCTCTTTGCCCCAACGCACCCCCACAGATCTGGTGAGGAATCCAGTAGAGAGGAAGATGAGGGCAGGGAAAGACTGCTCTCCCCTTCCTACCAAGTGCTCCTCTGCCTGATGACTCGCGTGCTGAGCATTTTGCTTAGAGCCTGCCTGGGTGAAGATGGGTTCTTCATCACAAAGGCTGCATCTCTCATGGAAATCCTTCAGAGGAGAGAGAAAGGTTGGTGCCCTGCAAATGGGAAACCTCTGAAGGAGGGGGGTGAAGTCACTGCGGTGGGATAAAGCAGAGAGAAGGTGGCGGGTGTCACGAGCTAAAGGTGACTGAGGTGTTGCAGCAACAAGAGGGCAGTCCCAGAGGAGTCAATTGGGCACCTGTAGCACAAGGCAAAGGCTACAGAGGTGAAGATCTGCTTTGAGAGGCTGCAGAAAAGCCGACCGATGAAGGGAAAATACAGGGAAGTCATCGGGTAGAGCTGCCAACAGCAATTGTTTGCTGCAGCCCACGTCCTTGGAAGCAAACGATCAGGTACAGTGCCGCAAGCGGATGTTCGCAGCCACTCGCATCCGAGTGAGACACCCCCATCATCAGCTCCTGCACGGAACCTCATGCTTTGAGAGACTGACGGGGGGAAGGTTGTTCTGAGGGAACGATGCTTCCTTTTCTCCAGTCTGCCCTCCTTTTCCCAGCTCATCAGGGATCAAAACCCGAACTCAGGACCACGCAGGCAGTTGCACTCATTGATGAGAGAGAAGGAACAGCTTTCCCCGACTTTCTCTTCCTGCTCCTACAGCAGCGCTCTCTTCCTTTCTAGACATTCAGGCCCTGATCGTGCTTCAACGGGAGGCAACGGTGGGTTTACACTCCCAAGAGGGGACCTCAAACATTACATTTGATAAAACTGGCAGGGTACAATTGCAGTTATGCGTGTGGATGGGCAGGAGGAGCATTAAATGGTCCCTGACACCGAAAGCAGCGCCATGGAAAGCTTAGGAAAGGTCCATCTCTTGACATTCTCAATAAAGATACAGTAAAAGATCACCTCCTTCTGGAAGCCGCTGCACGTCACATGAACAACTCCAGAGCTCAGCAGGCACGTGCCATCTGCAGAGACAATGAACGTTGAACAACATTCCATACTCTCACCGTGATGGTAGCACCAGTTTACATTTTTGTCACAGCAACCTCTGGAAAGGTACAACTGAGTACCCGTTTTCCTCATGACATCACTTACAGCCTTTTTTAGAAAAATAATGGCTGAGTGTAGAAGTTTTACCCCTGGGGCTATCGAGGTGCTGCGCTTTGAGCTTCAGCCCAGAGTCATTTCATCTGATCACCAGCACCACTTCACGGGCTGCGTTACAGAAGCACCCAACCCCCAGACCCAGCCGCCTGTCAGGCAGGTGTCACAACAGCACACACTTGGTCAGTACAACGTCATCACAGTTGGGTGGGTGGGGGGTTGGGGTGTTTCGGTTTGGTTGGGTTTTTGCGTGACAAACAGTGAACAGGAGAACCAATAAATGGCATTTGAGCTCGGTTTAAGCTTATCACTACTCAAAGCCGTGTAATACCTACCAAAATTATAGGTGCTTGGATGAAAACACAGCTCAGGTTGTGGATAAGAAGGAGGAACTCTCCAGCTTAGGCTGCGCTCCTGCACCACAACATCCAGAAGGAGGTTTGGAGCAGTCGTGCTTGTCACAGCGTCCAGTGACCACAGTGCAAAATAGGGGCAGTCCTGAAGGGATTCTTCTGGCCTGAAAGAAAACAAGTGCAGAAGCTAAACGCCGACTTTCCAATGAATTACGGGGAGGGATACTGAAACCAGCTTCATAAAAACCTACCTTAGTGAGCCTGGCATTTGAGCCTGATACCAGCAGTCAAAGTCAAATACACCCAAATAAGTAGATGGTTTTCCCTGGCCACGTGTATTCACTTGCCAGCTGAAGATGGAGACACTGGTGCCAGGAGATATGACTGGAAAAGACAAGACATTGTTTCTTATTGAGAGAAAATACAATCTATCTGACATTTTCAAAACATCACTTTCTATTTTGGCTTCGTTCTGTTACGTCACTCATGAAACGCAACACTTGACTAAGAAGAATTTTAAAAATGTACACCATAGCATCACCTCTGTGATAGGTTTCAGTCATGCTGCCCCCCTTTGCGAGTTCAACCTGTGTCCGTCCTAAGACAAATCCAATACACAATTGTCAGGTAATCAAGTTTCCCATACAGTAAGAGTGCATCAAGATGGTTAGAAAAAAACAAAAACCAAAAAACAACCCACCACCCTAGGAAAACATACATTGCTGCTTTTAGAAAGCATACAAATACTTGTCGTATACACTTGATCACTCAGCTGGCATTATTAATTTCCAGATTCGACTCGATTACGAGTGTTACGAATAGCTCCTTTCCAGCACAGTCAGAATGAAAGAACACAATTATCACACAAAACAAACACCAAAACCCAACCCCAACAAACAGGAGGTTGGAACAAAGGGTTTAACATCAAACATTGACCATGTTACACTCGGGTTCTCTCAAGAAGTGGCATGGTCTGTCGTCTCTGGGGAGAAGGCATTCTCCAGATGTGAGCAAAGTGGGGGGTGCATCCTTTACCCTGACAGAGTAGGGAACCAGGAGACAGGTCATTTGGCAAAATGGGTCTCTGTTCTCTGCTGACTTCATCAGGGCTGCTCAGGGAGCCTCCCACGCTTTACTGTGTTTCATCGTGAACTTCTGTGCCCTTTCACTTGTGTGAGCCGCTGAAACTGCCTTTGAAGATGTCAATTAGTTTCATAAATCAGAAGCCAGCTTCATTTCTAACCTCAACCCACATCCAACAGAAGCTCATGTGGGCCCACAACTTGAATAGTTTCTGGATCAAAGCTAATGAGGAGCCATCAGAAAAATGACAAGCATTTTTCCGTGCCTCAGACTTCATGAAAAGGGGACCGAAAGGGCCTTTTTTGTTGGTTTTGGTTTGGGTTTTTTGGTGGGTGCGCCTGTTGGTTGTTTTTGACAAGGTTTTAGAAGGCCCTCTCCTCAGAATCATGACACAGGTGGAAAAAAATCAAAGGGGTTTTCATTAGATTTTGACACGCTGTTGTTAGAGGATGGCACCCCAAAAGAGGTGGAAGCTGACTCTTCAGGACTAAGACAAAGCTAATAAACACAAATAGCCTAGAAAGTCATGCCAGTGTCGTCTTTGTAACAGCAGACATAAGTTAAGGCCAGTAAGAAGAGAGGGAAGGGCATTCACACACCCAAACAAAAGGCTGTGAAAGTTATCACTGCAGCCGGCTCAGAGATGTGCTCAGAGCATCACTGGATGTGCAAACCCAGAGATGCACATCTCATTATTGCAAGGTAATGAAAGACACCAGAGGAGTTTTAACTGTCGATCCGGACAAGGGAAGACAGAAGCTATTGCTTTAAGAGCTCGTAGGTGTAGGAACCTATTAGACACAGAGAGGGCAAAGTGCACAGGCAGATCATAGACTCGTAGAATCATTTAGGTTGGAAAAGGCCCCTAAGATCATCGAGCCCAACTGTAAACCTGATACTGCCAAGTCCACCACTAAACCCTGTCCCACAGCGCCACGTCTGCACATCTTTTAACTCCCTCCAGGGATGGTGACGCCACCACTTCCCTGGGCAGCCTGTTCCACTGCTTCGCAACCCATTCTGTGAAGAAATTTTTCCTAAGATCCCAACTAAACCTTGTGCTCTAGACCCTTCACCAGCTTCGCTGCCCTTCTTTGGACACACTCAGCACCTCAGTGTCTTTCTCGTAGTGAGGGGCCCAAAACTGAACACAGGATTCGAGGTGCAGCCTCCCCACCGCCCAGTAGGGGGGGACGATCACTGCCCTACTCCTGCTGGCCACACTATCTCTCATACAAGCCAGGATGCTGGTGGCCTTCCTGGCCACGCGGGCACACTGCCGGCTCATCCAGGTGGTTGGGGAAGGTATCAAACAGATCTGGCCCCAGGACCGAGCCCCAGGGAACACCACTCCTGACCGGCCGCCAGAGGGATGCAGGTGCAGGCATAGGTTGGAAGAGGGGAAAAAAGAAAGTTGAGGGAACATTCCTAAGCAATGGAGGGGATGATCCTACTGTTCAAAGATGAGATCTGGAGGAATAAAATGACTGACAGGCGTTATAGAGGTGACCCCACCATACATCGCTACAGCATGTCAGCAAGCATTGAAGGGAAAAATAGGGTTTATTTTAACAAGTCCCACAGAACCTAAGCACCCAGTTTTTCCTTTGAAATAAGCCCAAGAAGTTAGTCTATACAGATATTGAAGACTTTCAGGCTGTGGGTATGGAACAGCATTCATTGCTTGGATGCCTAAACCATTTAGTTTAGAATCACCAAACACGGGCATCAGGAACAAACCTTCACCAACGCTGTCTTCTCTGTCAATGCAGTTGGGAAAGATTTCTACAGCCTGACAGCTGAGTAACTTGGCCTTGCTGCCCTGCCCTCTCAAGGGAAAGGCTCCACCCGTCAGATCCAAACTGTACTTTTCAACACAGGATGCCAAACGTTGCGGAAAAAATCACAGGTGAGAGAAAGGTCATTCTGAGAGAAAAGCAGACATTATACCTCAGTAGGAAAGAACGTCTATGTCTAATAGAACCTGCATATTGTACTGTATCTCTCCCAGGCACTTAATCTGATGGCAAAGAGAAACTACAGCTGACACGCAAGAGAACTGAGTGTCAAACCGTAACGGGTAAGTTTGGTCGTAAAAGCTTTGCACATTTTCAGAACTGAGCATTTCCCTCGCATTACTGGTTCTAAATGTGTTTTGCAGAATTCCTTGCACCATCCCGGTTTCTTCACAAACCTACTTATTTATCTAGAAAGAGAGATCTGAAATAATGCCATACATAGGCATGCAAAGCGCTTTGTTCCATGACTTGATCACAGAACTGATGAAGTTAGAGGAGTCGTGGCCTTCCAGCAGCCAAAGCTCTCTTGCGAGGCATTATCTATAGGCACACACCACTAGAGTGAATGCCCATCCCTCGGGAGTAGCCATGAGAACTTCTTACTGAGTCACAGCCTTCTCTCAAACCACGTCAGCTCCTGCCAGCTCCTCCTCTCACCTCCTCAGGGACTGATGGGTGAAATATGCCTCCCTTCCTTCACCAAGTGCAGCCAACAGCAAAACAACCCGGCAGACATGGCATGCACGTGGGCAAGGCGTTTAGGGGCACGAATTACTACAGAGTCAGCAAACTAATCTGAGACCTACAGAAACTCCAGCAGGATTGTGTGGAACCTCTGAGACCACCATTTGCTAAGCAAGCATTGACTGAAATACTGTCTTTCCAAATACAGCACTTGGTCAAATGATCTACCCTACAACACATGGGTGTGTGGATTGTGGACAAAGAGCAGCTCTACAATTAAAAACCAACCAAACAAAACCAAAAGCTAAGCAGCTAAAAATCTCCAAAAACCTACCAGAAAATAAAAAAATTGATTGTACCTCATTCTACCCAAGTTTCCTAAAGTTTCAGAGCTCTAGAAGGAACTGGCATGAGACAATCCATTCTTGTATGACCTGATATGTTACATTTAACTCACCTACTCTGAGAACAGGCAAGCTTTCTCTTAACCATTCTAGGAAATACTACTAATAAATATCAAGGCTGTAGAGCACAGATCCTCTCCTACCGCACCTCAACAGGAAAGACATGCTCTGAATTAAGATTACTTTCCCATCAAAAAGATTTTGCAAGGGTTTCAGGCGTAACACTGCATAAAATTATACATTCTAAAAACGCGTCTTCTATCTGTTAGATAACAGAGAGATAAGGCTAGTTCATCTCTATTTTAAACACAACCTCTTTGGAGCCACTTCTAAAAATTTACATTATACTTTTTTGACCAAATCAGACCACTCTTTACTGTATTTGCGTATTTTGCTGGCTTCAAGAGCAGAGTTCATAGGTAACGCAGCCAAAAAGTAGAAAGAGTTCTCTTTAGAGCTACTAAGTTTCAGGACCAGCACCGAAGAGACCCTGCAGGTGAGCGTCATGTGAAGTCCTGCTGACAGAGCTCAAAGGCAAAACAAGAATTTAAACCTGAAGACCGGAACAGAATAAAGCTGTACGCCCGTGTTTTAAGGAAGGGAGACAGACAGAACCTTATTCAACTCTGCAGTTTGGTTAAACAGAGCTACTCAAAGCCCTGTCTTCTCTTCCTACATGCCATTCACTTGGTGTTTAAATGAAGAATCATTTTATTTGTAAAAGCTGCTGCCTCTTCAGGAACTGAATTTATACGGGCTCTTTGCAGACGGCCCTGGCTGGAACACACGACACGGCGGTATGAAATTGTACGACTTCTTTTCAAAAAGTATGGACAAAGGCCGTGCCCAGGAAGACTCAGCAAAAGATTCTTTCTTTTTAAGTCATCTCTGAATTGTCATGGTCAATATTCCCCCTGCCAACTTCACTGATACTCCCTTAGGGAAAAGGACTCTTTCCATCCTTTCACAGACGTGCACGTCTTACCTCGTACATGACTTGTCCTGAAGCCAAGCGCCTCCTGTCTGCGAACGCTAACTGCAACAGATGTAAACTCATGGCATCGCCTTCACTGGAAAAGGTACAAATGATGACATTTGGTTACAAAGCTGCTTTATAGTCCTCGTTACCCTTTCCTTAGATCTAGGCTGAGGTTTCCTGAATAGCACTGTCTTGCTGAAAAGAAAAACAGCCCTTCCCAAAACCTAAGAATTGGTCACATTTAGCCGCTAAACCACAAAGGAGGAAATTTGGACACTAACAGCTTCTGGGGCAAAGGCTACCCATACAATCTGGAAGCTTCAAGATGTTCTATGGAATAAAAATGGTTGGGAACAGTTCTTGGCATTGAAGAGCTCGCAATCAAAACTGCTTTACAGTCAAACTGAAAAAGATTGCCACTCCATGAGCAGCCGAGCTGAGTAAATAGCTTGCTGATGCTGAAAGGGGCAGATCTTTCTCCCCTTCCCTTCCCACCAAAGCTCCAGTCCCTCCCCTGCACACACGGCACCTTCCACACCCTCCTTTCAGTCATTAGCCCAGCAGGAAACCACCGACTTGGCTGCTGAACACCTTCCCTGCCAGGCGAGCTGAGCTGGCTCACCAAGGCTCAGGCTGGCACCAGGGAACCGGCCATGCTGTCACCTCCTCCTTTAGGGGCAGCAGGCTGGTGGATCCGCACCTTTAGTGCTCTGGAGCTGCAGCCTCCACTGCGCTCCATGGTATTTTAATACCACGGTGTGAATATCAAGCAAATCGTGAAGCAGTCATCAGGAAACAAAGGAAGCCATTTAAGAATGCCAGCACAGAAATAGAGCCACTGTCACTTTGCTGCCTTTCAGCAGGGAGGAACTAGTAGGTCCCTCTCCATCCCTGTTACATCCTGTACAAATCGCACCGTCAGCCCCTTCCATACCGGAGAGAATCTCCTGCACGGCTAATTCAACAAAACAAATACACGTGGGTCAACTCTAGGTGAACAAATACTCAAAAAAAAAAAAAAAATCAGTGGCCGATAGTAAGCTTTTATTCACCTTTCTTGCGTCGACTGAACAGCCCACAAGTAGCAGCAGTTGCGAGGATCATGCTCAGGCTCTTGAAAAGTAACGGCGCAGACAGGAATCCTTCCTCCTTCAAGCTGACAGTGGTGCCTGCAGGGTTAACAAAAACAGAAAGCAGGTGAGCCTGGTGGCCCTGCCTGTTTGTAGAAGGGGAGAAGCATCTTCTGAGCAAAGAGCCCCTGACGTGCTACTCCTCAAGGCACAGAAGGTCCCACTCCCATCTCAAACAAGGGAGTCACGGGAGCGACTGCTTTTGATGCAACAGCCACGAGGTGCGGAAATTACTGTCCATCACGGGCAATAACCTGGCTTTATCTCCTCCTCTGCCTGCGGAGCAGGAACATGAAAGATTCCTTCAGCTGCCAGGCAAAAGATTCTTCCTACTCTTGTCGCCTGCTTCAATATTGAACTGAAAATGCAGCCTCTCTTCTGCACAAGCTGAAAACAGCGCCAAACACCAGTAGTGTCTTGTTTCTTTACTTGGACTATCTAAAGCGTTTCTCCTCCAGACTTCTGAACCTTCTTTGCACCTTCACAATCTATTCTTGCCACCTCACTGTCCCTCCACTCTCTATTTATGCCACCAATAGTTCCCGGTGAGTCACTGCAGATTTGCTTACGTGAATCCCTATCTGAATTGGGTCAGATATTCCAGGGGGGATTGCTCTTTGGCAGAGCTGAAATCATCTCCCTAATTTCTCTGTTGCTTATCCCTTGACATGACCCTTATTCCACCTCCAAGTGTTCCAAGCAGACTTTCATTCCCATGCATCGCTGCCTTGGAATGGGTCAATCCCCTCTTTTGGTCGAGGCTGAAATGTGGGAGAGAATGTCTTTTCAGCCACAGATCAGCTCTTGATCCTTCACGTCTCACTCCTTTCAACCTGGACGCTTTAAAGAATATGATCACCACAATCCCATCATTAACATACTTCAGCCTTTCAATGGGTGCCCTCATTGCAGGAGCTGGTTCTGAGAAATAATGTCTACAATCTCTTTCATTGAAACACACACAACTCCTGCTGTCACTGAATACTGCTGGTGGAACAAACTGCCTTATGGAAAGCAGCTCTCTCACACCCTAACTGCTTGACAGAACCCAGAGAAGGGAGCTTTCCGCAGTTCCTCAGCCCACGGGCACAATAAGGAGAACAATCCCAGCCCGCTGGGGAGAAGGCGGCCCACTGAATCCAGGTATGGCTCAATGGTTACTTCAGAAGGGGATTCCTAAACAGGCCAAGATTACACTCCACATTTCCCTCCCTGAAAAAGGGCTCTTTAAATTAACAGACTTCCTCCTCAAGCAGAGCCTTGAGAGCCCTGCACCTCCAGGCGTGACCAAGTGCAAAGGCCGACTTACTCCCGCTGCAGAGTTTTCATATTCCACAGTGACAGGGAGCCATCGGAAAAACCCACGGCGAGCTGGTTGCTTCTGCTGATGTAGCACAGGGTCGATATTGCTGTTCCTGAAGGACACTGTAACTGAAGGCAGAGATGTCTCCCTGCTCTGGTCACGGTTGCTCTTCCTTGTGAAACGCCAGCAGCAGCTCTAGTGACAACTGTTAGACCTGCACGCACAAAACCACACAATAAAGGAATGCGTTATGCCATTCAGGTTGCATTTGAAACACTGACGTGACAACATGTATGATTTAATTCTACCGTCCCCGGCAAAATACCCATTGATGCAATACTTTGTCTGCTCTTCCCATTTTGTACGCATTCAGAGCACATAGGAACTCTCTGACTGGACAGGTATCCTCGCTCCTATTTCAAAACCAGGTGAAAGCGTAACCTCCATAGACAAATTCTTCCTGGGCTCTGCACATCAGGAGTTTGGGCCTCATGGTGAAGCTACTTGAAGTGAGACCAGCTCCCGAGGCCACTCTTGTAAGAGCAAAAACAGCATATGCAATCCGGGTACACCAAGTACAGGTTCCGTTTGGTCAAATGCAGGGATTTTGGTAAGGCATATTTACTTTAAAAAACAAGCCTAAACTTTGCCCCAAGTCAATGAACAGAAGCAGAAGAACATTCCCAAGAAATAGGGCACGTCCGACTGTCATGGTTTTAGCTGGGATAGAGTTAATTTTCTTCACTCTAGCTGGTATAGTGCTGTGCTTTGAAATTAGCATGGAAAAAAACCCTGTTGAGACAACACACAGATGTTTGGGCTGCTGCTGGGTAGCGCTTATACTAGTCAAGGACATGTCCAGCCTCCCATGCTCTGCTGGGAGCACAAGAAGCTGGGAGGGGAGGGGGCACAGCTAAGGGAGCGGATTCAAACTGACCAAAGGGATATTCCATATCATGTAACGTCATGCCCAGTATGCTAGCTGGGAGGGGCTGGCCGGGGGAGGGAGGGGGCAATCGCGGCTCGGGGACGGGCAGCGTCGGTCGGCGGGTGGTGAGCAGCTGTATTGTTTGTGTTTCCGTGGTTTTTTTTCCCTGTTTTTCCCTTTCCCTTCCTTTTCCCTTTTATTATATTAACATTACTGTCATTATTATCATAATCATTTATCATTATCATTTTATTGTAATCATTAAACTGTGCTTATCTCAACCCACAAGTTCTTTTGCTCGTCCGATTCTCTTCCCCATCCCACAGGGGTGGGGGGGGGGTGAGCGAGCGGCTGTGGGGTGTTCAGTTGCCAGCTGAGGCTGAACCACGACACCGACACACCTTCCTGTCAGGCAGCTGCACCGACTCAGATGGTCAGATTCCTACCCCTCACTGGCGAGAATCACCGTGACAGAGGGACACTGGTGGGAGGGGGTATTTGTAACCTTAGGAGGAGTATGAAGCCACTCCCATTTTTAATCCTTTCAGGGCCAGACGATGTCAAACCGCCACCTGTAATCAGCAGTCATAAACGTCTGCACAGCAGTAGCTTCAAAGCGGGATGCGTGTTGTCGATTTAAAAGACACAAGTTTTCTTACTTTTCTGTTCAAGTTTAGAAACCGCAAGCTCACCCGATGGTTCATTCTCCCTCTGACTGCAAGAGAGATCATCCAAACCAAGGTCCACCACAAGCAGATGACCAACATCTGTCGCCACCGCTGCCACGCCACAAAACCCTTGCAGAGCCCGGTGCAGGTGCCAAGGCCTCACGCTGGCTCCTCCGGGGTTAGTTATGGGCTCTACAGCAGTTACCTACAGGAAAACTACAAGTTAGTATTTAAGCTCTTTGACAAGCTAAATAGAAATCACTCAAAAGTGAAGCCAGAATCAGCCCATCAGAAGCAAGAAAGTAAATACAGGTTTCTCAGACTTAAAAACACAGCATTGATCCCAATTATATCCAGACAAAACAAACAAAGAAACCAACCCCCAAAAATGTCCTGTACAAAAATCCGTTACTGCCTTCCGTTTACTGGGTTTCCTGCAGGGATTTCGCTGAGCTCACTCCAACTGCAATGGTGCAGTCTATTATTACAGCTTACCAAGTTCCATTTTCTACTTAGAAACCATTAACTCGAAGACAACACAGAAAATACGTTAAATGCAAGAAACTTGACCGTATTTAAGGGACTGGAGTAAGAAAGGCCAAACTCACTCTCGCTCTCCCACAGCTCCCAGCCCGTCAGCACTGGGATACAGCCCACGCCTTCTTTGCCAAACAGGCACTAGGGCAAATCACGGCTCTCAGTCAGACGCGGCAGCGGCCAAGTTGCAGGGGAGACACACCGCTGCCACGGCAAGGGAGTATTGTTACAGAGAGCGGAAGGGAGATACCAGCTTAGGGAAAGTTACACCAGTCCTCATTTAGAATCAACAGAGCAACCAGGGAAAGCAGAAAAGTTTTCAGTGCCGAAACAGCGGCAAAAAGCCCAGCAGCTGGTTCGCCAAAAGCCAGCTCCGGCTGAGGAGAAGCGCACGCTGCTCTGTAACACGCGGAGCCGCCTGCCAGCAGCTTTAGTACAAGGCCCTGATGAAGACAGACCTTTCAGCACCTGCAGCCCCTCCCGGGACAGCCCTGACTGCTCCAGCAGAGACACCAGCACGTGAGGGCTCCTGCACTAAGGCTCCACAACAAAAGAACACGGGCTGCCCTTCAGCCTCCTTGCATAATGTCACACAGTGACACCAGGGAGCTTTACATCAACAGCAACCTGTTACACGACAACGGAACAGAGCAGTGAGCACCACAAGGAGTCCTTTTTTTATATATATTGGTTTTTCTCCCCAGAGGTGGGGAAAAATTGACCAAACCTCGAAGCCCCAAAGTTCTCTCCTCTCCCGTATCAAGCACTTGCTGTGACTGCGCTGCCTGGCAATCTGCTACAGAATTTACCTTTCCCCTGGGCCACAAGAACTCTACTCCTAGAAGTGCCCGCAGTATTTGAGACAACTTTATATTGTTTCACACTTCCTGGAAATCAGATGAAATCTCCAATCTTCTCAGCTACTCAAAGCACCACCAAAAGTGCGTTGATTATTCGAATTCTTGCTGTTCCAAGCCTTGATGACTCTCAGGAGGAAAGCAGAAACACTGCACCTATCGTGCTGCGGAATCAGCCAAAGTTCCCGTGTTGCTGTTAACTTTTTTTCTTTTAAGGTCTCGTTTTGTTGTTGTACAACTGGCCCCAAATCCACCTTTTCCACTTTTGCATACAGGTTCCCAGTTTTAACGCTTCAGTTTTCCCTGTAGAAGCTCCTGGAACTGCCTATTTTCCCACGGCACCAGGCACTGGCTTTGCACACTCTCCTACACTGCTGCCAGCTCCTTCTGGGAACGAACGCAGAAATCCTGTCTCAGCTCCCTGACTCTGCATGCTGCCCTTCTGCCTCACACAAACCAGCAAGAGTGGGGAAAATACCATTCCAGAGCTCTGAAACATGCAACCGTTATAAACCAATTTAATACCGTTAATGTTGTCAATTCAGATTTGCTTTTACAAGTCTGAATGACTGCACGTCTATGTCAGCACACAGCTTGCCTTTCCATCTCAAACGCTGAGATTTATCAGGACGATCGGCAAACCCACACAGCGGAGCACCAACCCAGCTCAGCTCGTTAGAAATCACCACCCCACAAACGCTCACTGCCAGCAGTCACACTGTAGCGCTACAGACAAACAAACCCCGCCTGGATTCTAGCAAGTCAAACCAAACCACGCTCTGGAAAGCTGAGTAATACGGAAGTATTTATCTGTCGCAGATTCTAAGGTGGTAAAGATAGAGGGAACCTTGATGTTCCATTACCTTAAGGTGACTCTTGTCTACACTCAGATAAGGAGCCAAGGGGAAAGGACGTCATTTGAGTTTATGGGTTAGAGAAGGCAGGGAAAATTAGCAACATTACACCAGAGTATCCCACCGGCACAAGCACCATATGCAATAAGCAGAGGTTCAAGGGCTTCAGGCTGAAAGTCAGTCTGTAACCACCTGCCAGGTAACGCAGTGAAGCCTGTTTTTTCCCATCCTAAGTCAACAGAAAAATGTGCTTTGCTCTGAAGTCACCTGCTTGCTAGTCCGAGACTCCTGGGAATGTGCCGAAGTCAGCTACAGCACAGCCATGGAAGTCTGAGATATTTTAAAGACAGTATTTCTGACATAATGAACCATTCAGGACATGTATGTTACCAACACTTGAAAGGCAGGGTGAGGACGAGTTCTTTGTCACTCTGGCTAAAAAAAAAGGTAGTTTTCAAGGCCTTTTTGTCAAAGTGGAGAATTAGGTAACTACGTGCTCTACTGTAAAACCAGAAAACTTGTTTGACTCTCAGCAAACTCAAAGGATAACAGTACCGTTAACCCCACGATTTCACATCAAGGTGCTCTCGACTGGACACTCTGCAGTGACAGTATGATGACACAATAGAGAAAATGGACGTCCTAGCAAAGAGACGCTCCAAAGCTGCTCCTGAAACAGCGTTATGCAGCACCTGACAACGTTTCCCCCATTAAAAAGGACCTACCCTTCCTGGCAGAAGTACTGCTGTAACCACGCTTGATGTTCCAAGATCGTACAGGCAGAGAACACTTCCCTCTGCTTCTCTCAAGCCAACCAGCAGCCCCGTTCCCGTCTGCCAGGAAACCTCCTTCACCACGCGGATGGTGGGAGGCTGCTCACGGGCTCCACTGAAACGGTGTGCAGAGAGCCGCTCTCCCGTCACAGCGCTCACGACCTCCAGCTGAGGGCCACACGCCAGCCAGGCCAGGCCACCTCTCCCTGGAAGAAGAGAAAAGGCTGGCTAAAGCAAACTCCCAAGAGAGGGTTGAAAACAACAGGAAAATCACAATCACTGCCCCTTTGCTTCAACAGAAGTACCTCACAGAGCAAGAGAGCCTTACCGAATTCCAGTCGATTATTGAAAATCACCCACTGAATCCTCAACCAATGCATCGTAAAATGAACCACCTTATTATTTTGCATTTGGACTTGGCATTCCTGCACTGAAGAATTCTGGTTGTTTGGGATAAAGATTACAATAGATTGGTCTCTAGTCTTTATACCATATTCAGCTTGGTTTTGCTAGAAATCATCTAAATACATATGAGAATACATCTCCTAAAGCATAATTCAAATATGGCAAAATCTCAGCCAATTCTTTTCTACTTTACTAACTTTGCTCGACACACGCCTACTTTGGGCAGGGATTTGGACTTCAACAAGGAATTACCTTAAAATGGGCGCTGCGGGAGCCAATTTCAACTTTTACACACGCTGATCACAGAGAGAAGTTAGCACATTTAGTTTCACTGAACTACTTCCAACACAAAGGGAGTATTAACTCAACTACTGCACTTACAGTCACACAGAGAGATTCTACATGGTCTTCACAGGTGCCCGGACACCCAGGCAGGCCCCCAGCACTACCTTCAGATCACCGACAAAGTCAGCTACCTCATCTGCTCAGCCGCTCTCAGCAGCTCTCCCGGGACACTCCTCTGCGTCCTACTAAATACTCTGCAAACCTGGCTGCAGCGCCTAACAGGGCTTTCCTCTTCCTTCTGTTTTTAGTCAGGCTAGGAAAGAAAAAGCAGGGGGGGTTGCCTCTCTAACACTGTGGGAGAACTAGTTCTGCACGGGATGTTATGATGGTACAAATAAATACAGCCCAAAACCACACCAGGACTTTTTTGTAAACTGCCTTTCATTCAATTAGGAGTTGAGGAGGGCTCACTGACTTGCCCGTGTTATTTTAATAGCTCAAGACTGGCGCAGGCTGTTGTCCTTTCAAAGTTTAACTCTACTAATGTTTTAATGTTAACATTTTTCATCATTTTGTCATAGTTCATCCTTTCTGTTCTCTCAAAACCTGACGCACCTGAGCAGCACCAACCTGACACAGCTGATACTGTGACCCCGTGCCTCAGGTCACCTCCAGGCAGTAACAACTTCACAGCAAGACCCAATTTCAAGGAAAAGGCTCACCTCTGGAAAACCGCCCACGCAGCACAGAACCTCGGGTGAGCTCATCTTCCCCAAGAGCCTGAATGGTCACCTCGGGAAACGGCAGCAGGCTGCTCGTTACCTGAGCCGCGAGGTCTCGCATTCTTCACTGTGAATAGAGAAGAAAATGCAAAAAGAGGCTCCTGACAGCCATCGACATTTTTCAGATTGACAGAACTTTCATCCCTTTGCCGTGAATAATCTCCCGTCCACCTCCTGCGGCTCTTTTCCTTAACAAAAGGGCACTCAGGACAGGTTTGGATCTCACAGCAGAGCAAAAGCAGAATCCTTTGCTTTTCTGATGCCTACGAGATCACCAACAAAAAGGGACGCAGGGGTACTGACAGGATAAACAACACGGGAAAAAAGCCCAAGACACTGGAGTCAAGTCAAGCGAGGCGGCACGAGTCAGAGAGTGAGTTTTGCATTAAAAAGCTCCAGAAAATAAATAAAAAAGAACAAGTTGAGAAATTACATGTTTGAGCAGAATCACATCCAGCCAAGTCAGTGTTCTGGGATGTCACTGTTGACTGACATGTAGTACATGAAAGTCAGATTCAAAGGCCAACAATGTTACGGGCTTACTGAAGGAAAAGCTAAAGATACGGTCAGTCGCAGCTGCAGACGTGATGTCACAAACCAGGTTCACTTCAGTGCCACCAAAAGAGAGGCCTTGCTGCTGCCCCCATCTCTCCATCTGCTCCTTCCTTCTGCTCCTGTATCCCTGTGCCTTCCCTTGCCCTGACCTGCACACGTTTTAGAGCTCCTTAGGAGCCACATTAACTCCCCAAGCAGACAGGGAACGCACCCACAAGAGCAGAGAGTTTTCCACCAGCTTAGAGAGTGAAACGGGGTTGCAGAGAGAGCCAGCAAGCATAAAAGCCGGCACAAGGAAGGAGGCAGGACACTGCACCGGGGAGAAGGAGAGGGGATTTGCCCATCTCCATTCTGTGGCCGTAAGCCGTCCTGCTAGCTCATGCACGTGTGAAACCACACACTCACTTTGCAAGGAGAGCTGCAAGAAACCCCTTCGCTTTTAGAAAGGGCAGCACCCAAGGCACTCTCAGTCAGCTCTGGACTCCCTCGTGCACGTAGAGGCTCACTCTCGCACGGAGGGAGGCTGAGGCTGACGGGCGTCATTCTTTCGCTCAGCCAGATGTGGAAGCTAAAGTGATCTCAGGGAAGCGTTACTTGGTGGTCAGAGAAGGGACAGCATTGCCTGACACTGCTCGGGTCACATTGTCTAAGGAAAGAGGACAAAGAGTGGGAAGAAGCCAAAGAAGAAGAAATGGAAGAAAAACTATGCTCTGTTGAGAAAAACAGCATCCGCTTTGTTGAACAGCAGGGAAAGATCACAATTATAGAGCTTTTTGAATTACTATTAATGACTGGCTCAGTGACATTTTCCCCAGAAATACAGCCTCCAACAGCCCCGATCCCGTATCTGATGCAGACCACAGATTTCATTTCCCTTTAAATGAAAAAACCCAAACCCGAGACACATCAGCATTTGACACTAGAGCCACTTTACCCAGCTGCCTCCTATGGTTATTCTCCAACACGACTATTCCTGCAGGCAGGAGCTGCAGTCCCTCTCCAACGCGGCAAAGCTAGCAAAAGTTCCTCAGGTCACTCCTGAAAGTGTGCTCTGTTGCACACTGCTTGGCGTACCTGGACAGGCGGGCGCAGGCGCCGAGTGTCTCAGGGCAGAGCGCACACGCAGCCGTCCCGACAGAGGCAGAGCCCAGGGAAGACAACGTTCCCAGCGCTCCCACAGCGCTGGCCCCTCGCAGCACCAGTTCCAGAGTCACGGAGTCACAAGGGAGAGAAAGGCCTTCCGGAATCCCTGGGGGCAGCTGGTCCAGCCCCTGCGCAGGCAGGGTCCCCCAGAGCAGGCTGCCCAGGGCCAGGGCCCGGCGGCTGCTGAACCCCCAGTGCTCAAACACACCCCTTGCAAACAGCCGCCCGACGAGGGGAGCTGCGGAAACGTTGGCAGCCCACGCGACAGGCCCAGGGGTTTGGGGACTCGCTCCCACCAACTGAAGTATCCTCTCCTCCACACCAGTAAAACACCACCACACCAGCAGGGGCTTGTCACCATTCTTCCTCCAAAGCTCTGTCCGACGGATCACTAGGCAGAAGACACAAAGTTAAGGGAAGCCTGATTAAGTTCGTTTCACTGCCTTAAACCAGCAAAGCCCAGGCACGTGGAAGCAGGAAAACGAGCTGAAGCAGGCAGGGAATGAGGAGCCGCCCTCAGCAGAGCAGGACACGGCACCGTGTGCCCAAACGCAGGTGACAGCTGCCAGCCAAGGCTGACACAGCCACCCTGACTGACGGGCCTAAGGCGGCACTTGAACCACCGCGCTCAGCCCCACACCCCAGACGGGGGTCAGCGGTGCCGACAGGATTAAGTCCTGACTGACTCCCGACAACAGACGCTGATGCTGACTGACGCCAGCCAGCTGAGTGCGGGCAGGCGATGCTGGCCGACTGACGCTGGCCGACTCACTCTGGCCGACTGACGCACGGCTCGGGGCCTCCTTCTGCCCTCGCACCTGGGCATCACCCCTGATGGAGCTGGGCGGGCAGAGGGGTCCCTGGCGCGGCCACTCATACCTGTCGGGCAGAGCTCGGGAAGCTGGAGAGGCCCCTGACTAGTAGAGGCGCTACTTAGCGACACGGAGCCGCTACTTAACAACAGCTGAAACAACAGTGTGCCCTCAGCACTATGCCAGCGACGCTGAAGGACATTAACTCTATCCCAGCTACAACCAGCACAGTTCTGAAGTTTTTAACCAGCTCTCCCGTGGAGAAGAGTGTGGATTAAATGCCCAACTACCCATTTGCTGCAGACCACAGGAAGGCACCAGAGATGCCTCTATATTTTGGATGAGAGAAAGGGCTGTGGACAAGCTAAACACGTCTGATATCTAATTCTGTAATCACCTGCGCAGTTAGGCACTCTTCTCAAACTCCTCCTTCCACCTGTCAAGAGGATTTAACTACATAAGTAAAAAGGGAAAAAAGCTTCTCTGCTTTTTCCCTTTATGCGAGAAAAGTCCTTTCCTATTCAGGCTATACTTCGGTCTTCAACTGAGCAGGTGACAAAGTAATTCCCTGATCTCCTATTTCTGCTTTCAGAAGATCAGGTGTGATGTTTTGAACTAACAACCATGGGAGTTGCACTTACATTCGTCACAGGAACTGTTTCCGCAGCAGGCAGTAACAGCGGCATCGGTCATTGTATCTTCTCAAATGAGACACAACAACTCATCTGGACTAGGATCACCAGAGCAGGATGAGGAGGAAGAAGAGGGCGAGGGCTCCTCTGGCAAAAAGGGAGGCTTTTCCTTCTTTCCTCTCACATAAGCTTCCCTGGAGGGGGAGAGGGCCTGGTGGGAGAGAAGAGTTTAAAGATGGGTCAAGGAATACTTTTCCAAGCTTTGGATTTTATCAAAGGAAGAGAACAGATGGAATTCTCTCACTCCACATTAGCCTTCTGCAACGTAAGCCTTTGGTTTAAACTACTTGTCTACAGCCACAACCCTAGAAGAGGGAGGGGGGAAGAATTTTCCTTCTGCATTCGTTCGATCAACCAAGAAACCAGCTCAAACTAGAAAAATAATTTTTTGACAGCTAGAAATGAGGTGAAATTAATCCCACCTCTCCTTCACCAGACAGTAAATGTAAATGGCAGGCTCAGCACCAAGTTAGTCTCCAATCAAGTTAGTCGCTGAGTAATTACATTTTAGAAATGGAAGAAGTCTATGTTACACCTTCTACAAAAGGGGATCCATGGCAGCACAACAGAAGTGCTACCAAGTGCATTTTAAAACAGCCACTCCTCTCAGCACACAGTAGTATTTTCTTAATTTACAGCCACGGGAAAACTTCTGTGTGTTCCACACATGGGATTTCATAAAAGTCAGAGGGAGGAAATCTCAGTCCAGTGGCAATCTGTTAAATTTTGCAAGGAGCCTTTGCAACATCAAACAGAACCAAAACAGCCTTTCCAAGAGAACAACTCCACTGCAAACACCACTGAAATCTTTTGCAGAAATACAGCTTCTTAGCACAGCACAAGTTTCACCAACTTCCAGGGGCACGAACAGGAGGACCACCCTACTGTAGCATTAGAAAGCATCACAGATTTTCAGGTTAAGCCGCAATGACAATGCTTCCTCCCCTGTAACTACAGACGCTGGCCAGTTCGGTTGCATTGCCACTCACGCTTCTGCGCATGGTTTCTCTTGTTCACTTCTTGATCGGTCCAATTCATTCCATACTCACGCAGCAAGAGTTGGCATTGCATATTTCCCACTGCTTGTCAGCACAGCACCCTTTGGGTTGGGATCTTTCACCTCCACCATGAAACTCCATGGAATTCCTGTGCTCTTTTTCACTCTGGGAACAGGCTCAAAATTTTGGTCCTGTTAAGAAAAGAAATGCAGACTTAGCTCATCTTAAGAACCACATTTAAAATTACATTTCCATGATTATTTGAAGCAGCAAAAGCCTCTCACCCTCTCATTTTACCCAGCATAAGTGTTTCTCAACTAAAGTACTCATTTGCCTCAGTGACTATAGCCGGGATGTTCCAAAGGCTTAAGCAGTGTTTTGGACTCGCTCGACATTCTTTGGCTTAACTTCAGGTTCCCTAAGGGCGAAATATCCCTCAGCGCACCTTCCACTCAGAGAAGGGGCACAAACCCGCTCCTCCTCCAAAGCGCAGTGCAGAGTGAGAGCTTAATTCCCTGCTCTGAATCAGTCACTGGGGAAACTTCTATTCACCACCTGTGTACGAAGGTTGAATTCAGACCTCACGCACACACTTTCAACGAGTGACGTTAAATGGCATGAATAGTCAACCAGAGGCTTGTGTAACGCTCTTCCTAGAAAGGCTGGACTAGGTGATCCCTGAGGTCCCTTCCAAGCTGTGATTCTGTGATTCTGTGATAATTACATCACGCAAATATTCAATAGGTGGGGTCAACAGAAACATCTTGGTTTTATACAAAATAACTGTGAACTGCCATTAAAAAGAGTTGAAAACGGAAAAATTTCCAGTAGTATTGAAATATATAAAAATATGCATGCAAGTTCACAGAGAAAGATTGATGAACATATTTAATGTCTATGACCTGGAAAAAAAGAACATTTCCCATTTATTATTCCAGGTGTCCCTTGAATTTTGAAGGGCTTTGCAACATTGCCTTAAAACCTCTCGATTTCAGATGTACTAAAATACACTCTCGATTTCAGATGTACTGAAATACACTCAGCAGTGTTTATTGAGGATGCAGACTCAAGGGCAGTTGTTCCACAAGGAGAAAGGGTAACTCTCACCTTGTTCCTTTTCCAGCCGATTGAATGATATTATGCCCCAAGCCCCAGTTAAGCTTACACTAGGAAAACATTCTCAGAGAGACACGCGACTCACTGCCTATTATGTCTTCAGTTGTTCAAAAGCGTAGAACCAAATTTCACAATGTCAGCGGAACAGCTCTCCGCAAGACGTCACTAAATTGCTCAGAAGGGAGATTAAAACTCTTCCTTGCAAAATGCTCTTGTGCTTTAGGCCCTAACGTAGTCGAAGAATTCAAAGGCGCAGTTGTATCAGATGCTGAGGAAAAACCATCTACATGCAGAAGCTGATTCCTCACGCCAGTGAATCGTTCCTGCTCTATATGTTTAGGAAAGCACATACAACATGACCGCATTACTGACTCAAAAGCTCTTGAAAATGTGCCTTTGGAGAGGAACACCCAGAGCTGAGAAAGACACCTTCGTTCCATTGCAAGTCTTACCAGAAGATTCAGCTTCCCTTCCCTAGGTACTTTTTGTACCTAGTTCTGTTAAAAAGGAAGCCTGATCAAGTATTTGGAAGCTTCATGCTCCATATGCCACCCTTTCTGGCACATGGCAAAACAGGCCTATGTTCTCTCACGGCAGGCACAGCCACTCTCATTTTGTGGTTTTTCAGAAGCAATCAAGAAACTAGGGAAGCTCCCTCTTGGAGTCTGGCATTATACAGTCTAGCATCGACCAGTACTGAGGCACAACCGTTCATGAACTATTAATTACTTCTTGTATTTTCTCAGGAAGCAGTTATTATATGGCCTGCAGGCAAGAGTCTAACTTGACAGCTAACATGAGAGCAAGACAATGAAGAAATATTCAAAGGGAAGCTTTTGTGCATCCTTTTTACAAAAACCCTTAATTAAATTTGGTTTTGCTGCTTTACGGCTCAACAGTAATTGGCAAGCTTTCCAGTGATTTATTCCTACCACACCATGACCCACGTTCTGCTTTGAAAAGCATACAGAAATATCTGTCTTCAAAAACAAAACAAAAGCCAAAACACAAACCCCACACTTAAGACCAAGAGCTGAGCTGGCTTTCAGAAGAAAGCTAATGGTGCCTCCAACACCAGAAGCACCTGAGGCTGCAGTGCTTTTCCAGGGGGAGAGAGGGGCTTGTCAAGAGAGAGGCAAGGCTTCCACCCTCCCTACGCCTACCCACAGCCCAAAGCAGGTACACGCAGAGCAAACGAGAAGGGGATGCGTTTGCTTTGCCTTTCATTGACTTTAATTCCTTCTAACTAAAACTAAGTCTTCCCTCCCACTCCAGGATTTTTGCTTTTTTGGGGGGCCCCTGGGTGGGGCCCAGGAGGAGCGGGAGTGGGCGGCCCTGCAGGGGTCACTGGGCCAGCTGCAGGTTTTTGTGCAGAGGGAGGCCAACATGGACATAGCCAACGACTACGGCTGCCCATGACCCACCGGCCCAGCACCATCCCCTGCTTGTGAGCTGCCTTCTCCTCTCTAGCATTTGACTACTGACAGAGTAGTGCCACAGCAAAGGCCTCATTCAACAGCTTCCTTCTGGCTGCCCTGCGAGGTCTTTAGACCTATCGTGGTCAAGACAGTCTTACCCTGCTCTACCTCATTTGGCTGCAAGTAAAGGAAAGGAAGAATCAGCTACCAGAAGCTTCAGCAAAGAGTTGGGCCAGGTCTTCTAGCCTGCTTCCACAGTCACAAGACCCAATTGTGTTGGTATTACGTCTTGTTGCCTTCTCTAGAAAGCCACTGAAACAGAACGGCCTCCCTGTCACTACTCGCTACCAGCAACAACAGAGTCCTCAGACGGACCAGGATTTCGAGTCTTTCACCAGCAGGCCAGGAGTAGTGCCTACTACAGGATGTGGCCATTGTATGCACTTGCAGTCCAGACACTCAAGCTGGTTTTAGCTTCAACTGCGGCGGTTGTAGCCGCTGAAACTTAAACCCAAAAGGAAGGAGAAAAAGAACAGCTGCCCAGGCATATGCTGTTTGGAAGTTAAAGCAGAAGAAAGGCCGGCGTGGCACGCGCTCAAGGACAGGGCTGCCTATAGCCCTTTGGCAGGGAAGCTGCTCCCCAGCTAAGCACATTTCTTCTCCTCTCCTACAATTCCCCTCCCTCTATATCCATGTACCTACACCTGGAAGGTCTGACTGTGATTCAGCACTGCCCAGAAATTGAACTGTCCCAGGAGCGTTCCCTGCTCCTCAGGTTCTTGTGCTCCCTAAGGGCCCCCGCGACCTCACGCCCTGGACCTCTGCAGGCACCTTTTCCACTCTGCTTCCGTGCCACGCTGACAGTTTTCACACTGACTCGGAAGACACAGACTGCAGGACCAAGTGACCCTGTTAGAAGCTTGTGCAGAGGACCTGGGGCGCTCCGGGGGAGAAAATACTAATTAAAATTCATTAAAAGAGTTGGGTGTTGCCTTTGCAGCACCTCTCTCTGCCTGCGGGCATTTGCTCAGCGGGAGGGAGTGTGGGGTTGTTAATGCAGCCCCTGCCCACCCCGTGGGTGGCTGAGCTGGGCCGGGCATAGCTTACATACAGAACAGTGTATTTTTTCTGTAAAATACTACTATGCTATACTTATAAATATTAAAGTATGTATAAACAAGTATTTCATGTTATAAGATTTGTATTATGTCTATGTATAATATAAATTACATACATACACATAAATACATATGTACCTACATATCCCACCACAGAATCCACAGAGGGAAAGGGAAGAGGGGTGTCAGGAGGGACTGGGGTGCGGAAGAGGGGTGACAGGATCCCAGGGGCCCAGGACTCACCGCAGTTCCTGCTCTCTGCACTGCCACGCACATGGCACAGCTCAGGCACTTCTGTCTCTCTCGGTCTGTCCATCCCTCCCTCCCTCGCTGCCTCCCTCCCTCTGCTGCAGCCCCACTCACTCGACTGCCTTCCACCTCAGGGAATCCACGGGTGCCTCACAGCTTGTGAGCTTGCCGGGCGGCCATGTTGCCCCGGCCCCAGCCCCTGCCCCAGGCCTACAGCTCCCAGCATGCCCCGGGGCGCGCCCTCCTGCCGCCCGACCCTGGGCGGGAACCGCCCCCCCGCAGGCCCCGAGAGCAGCAGGGCCAGCCGAGCGGGGGATACAGGCGGGAGAGAGGGGACAGGCGGCAGCACAGAGGGGAAACAGGCGGCCAGGACGCGGTGACAGAGGAAGGAGAAGGCCAGGGAGCGGGGGAGAGAGGTGTGGGGAAAGGAAAACATAGGAACAGGCTGCAGGACAGACAGACAGGAGTCAGGAAATACAGGCGGGGAGTCAGGCAGAGGAGAAAGGGAAAAAAGAGTCATGGGAATTGGGGAGAGAGCAAAAATAGAAATTCTGGGCGACTGCCCGATTTCTTGATCAATCCCCAGCGACTGCATTACTGGGAGCCTCAAGAAATGTGCTGCCTGCAACATCCCTGTTCTGGGCCCTCTCCTGCACCCTAATATTGGTGACAAGCATCGCCTTGCAGAGTGGCCAGGGCTGGGGAAAACAAGCCCAGCTGAGGGGGAAAAAAATCATCCAGCTTTTTTTTTGTTGGTTTCCTTGTTGGTTTTGCCTTTAAAAAAACCTGAGGCTTTTCACCATTGGCAATAGCATTTCACCCAGGAGGAGGTGGTCTGTGGTGGAAATTTTGGCCCCTTACCACCTGACTAATGTAGATTGCCTTGTGTTCTCCCTAGCCCGTCTTCTGTGAGCAAGGTCTCTCAGCTCTCCCGTAGGAGACAGGTACAACTGAGAACAAGTGCCCGCATTTCAGATGTTACCACCCTCTTTGCTCTCCAGCCTGGCAGGAGGACGAGGAGCCACAGCCAGGCAAGCTGAAGAAGGAGGGGGATGAGGCAAAGCTGGGCTCACAAACCCTGTGGCAAAACAACCCCACCCCTATCTGCAGCCAGTTTCTGAGGCAAAAGCAAGGCAGAAGACTGCTGCCCTAGAAGCAGTCATGCTGCGGTGACTTTGCCTCATTAGATGTCTGAGCAAGAGGACAAGCCTGAGAGCAATTTTTGTCTGTGCCCCGTACAGCTGTAAGCCAAGCAGCCAGCTTAGCCATGCTCATGGTGATAACTCCCTAAATGAATACTTGCAAGGCTCTGAAATACAAACAAGCATCTTCCTACCTTATAACCGAAGCAGTAGCACACGTGCACCCCTGATTTCCAAGCAGGCAGTGGATGGTCCCAACCGGCAGTAAGGAGAAAAGGCAAGCTTTTATTATCCGTTGTTCCAAATAGTAATTTGTTCCAAATAGTAATTTTTAGAGTCCAAACCCCTCTATTAAGCTTCAAAAACTCATTTTTATCATCCAAACCTTCACTTTCAGGGTCCAAACCCCTCTTTTAATGCTCAGTGCCTCATTTTTAGGTCAGAACCCCTTGCTTTTAGCATCCAGGCCTTCACTTTCAGGTACCAAAACATCATTATTAATGCCCAAAGCCCTCTTTTCAGGCTCAAAGCCTCATTTTCAGCACCCAAAGACTCACTTTAAAACACCCAAACCCCTCTTTTAACATCAAAGTCTTAGAGTTGGGACCGCAAACCTCACTTTCAGCATCCAAACCCCTCTTTCAAGGCTCAAAGCCTCACTTTTAGTTCCCAAACCCTCATTTTTAGCATCCAAACCCCTTACTTTTATGGAGCAAAATCTCATTTTTAACGTCCAAATCCCTCTTTTAAGGCTCAAAGCCTCTATTTTAGATGCCAAACCCTCACTTTCAGGGTCCAAACCCCTCCTTTTTAGGGACATACCCTCATTTTCACGTCCCAAAGACGCACTTTAAAGCACCCAAACCCCTCTTTTAATGCTCAATGCCTTATAGTTAGGACCACAAACCTCACTGCTAGGGTCCAAACCTCTCTCTTAAAGCTCCGTGCCTCATTTTTAACAGCCAAACCTTCACTTTTAGGACCTAAAGCCCTCTTTTAACACTCAAAGCCTCAGTTTTAACACTCAAAGCCAAACTTCCAGGGTCCAAACGCCTCTTTTAACGCTCAGTGCCTCATTTCCAGGTCCCCAAAACTCACTTTAAAACACCCAAACACCTCTTTTAACATCAAAGACTTAGAGTTAGGACTGCAAACCTCACTTTTAGGGTCCAAACCCCTCCATTTTAGGGACATACCCTCATTTTCATGTCCCAAGGACTTACTTTAAAGCACCCAAACCCCTCTTTTAATGCTCAAAGCCTTATAGTTAGGGCCGCAAACCACAATGCTAGGGTCCAAAGCCCTCTTTTATGCTCAAAGCTTCATTTTTAACAGCCAAAACCTCACTTTCTTTGCCCAAACCCCTCTTTTAATGCTCAATGCCTCATTTATACCTCCCAAAGACGCACTTTAAAGCACCCAAAGCCTCTTTTAACCTCAAAGCCTTTTAGAGTAAGACTGCAAATCTCACTTTCAGGGGCCAAACCGGTTTTAACGCTCAAAGCCTCATTTTTAACAGCAAACCCTCACTTTTAGGACCTAAAGCCCTCTTTTAACTCCCAAAGCCTGGGTTTTAACACCCAAAGCCGCACTTTCAGGGCCCAAACCTCTCTTTTAACGCTCAGTGCCTCATTTTTAGGTCCCAAACCCTCACTCTTAGCACTGAACCCGGACTTGTAATTGTCAAACTCTCGTTCTAGTACAAATCATGACTTTTAGAGTCCAGCCCCTCGTTTTTAAGCCTCAAAGCCTCATTTTTATCATCCAAACCTTCACTTTCAGGGTCCAAACCCCTCTTTTAATGCTCAGTGCCTCATTTTTAGTTCAGAAACCCTTGCTTTTAGCATCCAGGCCTTCACTTTCAGGAACCAAACCATCATTATTAATGCCCAAAGCCCTCTTTTAAGGCTCAAAGCCTCATTTTCAGCACCCAAAGACTCACTTTAAAACACCCAAACCCCTCTTTTAACATCAAAGACTTAGAGTTGGGACCGCAAACCTCACTTTCAGCGTCCAAACCCCTCTTTCAAGGCTCAAAGCCTCACTTTTAGTTCCCAAACCCTCATTTTTAGCATCCAAACCCCTTACTTGTATGGAGCAAAATCTCATTTTTAACGTCCAAATCCCTCTTTTAAGGCTCAAAGCCTCTATTTTAGATCCCAAACCCTCACTTTCAGGGTCCAAACCCCTCCTTTTTAGGGACATACCCTCATTTTCAGCAC
Source organism: Phalacrocorax carbo (assembly GCF_963921805.1). Taxonomy (NCBI): domain Eukaryota; kingdom Metazoa; phylum Chordata; class Aves; order Suliformes; family Phalacrocoracidae; genus Phalacrocorax; species Phalacrocorax carbo. Next base: position 2,480,606 of record NW_026990280.1, on the reverse strand, counting down.
CCAAAGACGCACTTTAAAGCACCCAAACCCCTCTTTTAATGCTCAATGCCTTATAGTTAGGACCACAAACCTCACTGCTAGGGTCCAAACCTCTCTCTTAAAGCTCCGTGCCTCATTTTTAACAGCCAAACCCTCACTTTTAGGACCTAAAGCCCTCTTTTAACCCTCAAAGCCTCAGTTTTAACACTCAAAGCCAAACTTCCAGGGTCCAAACGCCTCTTTTAACGCTCAGTGCCTCATTTTCAGGTCCCCAAAACTCACTTTAAAACACCCAAACACCTCTTTTAACATCAAAGACTTAGAGTTAGGACTGCAAACCTCACTTTTAGGGTCCAAACCCCTCCTTTTTAGGGACATACCCTCATTTTCATGTCCCAAGGACTTCCTTTAAAGCACCCAAACCCCTCTTTTAATGCTCAAAGCCTTATAGTTAGGGCCGCAAACCACAATGCTCAAAGCTTCATTTTTAACAGCCAAAACCTCACTTTCTTTGCCCAAACCCCTCTTTTAATGCTCAATGCCTCATTTATACCTCCCAAAGACGCACTTTAAAGCACCCAAAGCCTCTTTTAACCTCAAAGCCTTTTAGAGTAAGACTGCAAATCTCACTTTCAGGGGCCAAACCGGTTTTAACGCTCAAAGCCTCATTTTTAACAGCAAACCCTCACTTTTAGGACCTAAAGCCCTCTTTTAACTCCCAAAGCCTCGGTTTTAACACCCAAAGCCGCACTTTCAGGGTCCAAACCTCTCTTTTAACGCTCAGTGCCTCATTTTTAGGTCCCAAACCCTCACTCTTAGCACTGAACCCGGACTTTTAATTGTCAAACTCTCGTTCTAGTACAAATCATGACTTTTAGAGTCCAGCCCCTCGGTTTTAAGCCTCAAAGCCTCATTTTTATCATCCAAACCTTCACTTTAAGGGTCCAAACCCCTCTTTTAATGCTCAGTGCCTCATTTTTAGTTCAGAAACCCTTGCTTTTAGCATCCAGGCCTTCACTTTCAGGAACCAAACCATCATTATTAATGCCCAAAGCCCTCTTTTAAGGCTCAAAGCCTCATTTTCAGCACCCAAAGACTCACTTTAAAACACCCAAACCCCTCTTTTAACATCAAAGACTTAGAGTTGGGACCGCAAACCTCACTTTCAGCATCCAAACCCCTCTTTCAAGGCTCAAAGCCTCACTTTTAGTTCCCAAACCCTCATTTTTAGCATCCAAACCCCTTACTTGTATGGAGCAAAATCTCATTTTTAACGTCCAAATCCCTCTTTTAAGGCTCAAAGCCTCTATTTTAGATCCCAAACCCTCACTTTCAGGGTCCAAACCCCTCCTTTTTAGGGACATACCCTCATTTTCAGCACCCAAAGACGCACTTTAAAGCACCCAAACCCCTCTTTTAATGCTCAATGCCTTATAGTTAGGACCACAAACCTCACTGCTAGGGTCCAAACCTCTCTCTTAAAGCTCCGTGCCTCATTTTTAACAGCCAAACCCTCACTTTTAGGACCTAAAGCCCTCTTTTAACCCTCAAAGCCTCAGTTTTAACACTCAAAGCCAAACTTCCAGGGTCCAAACGCCTCTTTTAACGCTCAGTGCCTCATTTTCAGGTCCCCAAAACTCACTTTAAAACACCCAAACACCTCTTTTAACATCAAAGACTTAGAGTTAGGACTGCAAACCTCACTTTTAGGGTCCAAACCCCTCCTTTTTAGGGACATACCCTCATTTTCATGTCCCAAGGACTTACTTTAAAGCACCCAAACCCCTCTTTTAATGCTCAAAGCCTTATAGTTAGGGCCGCAAACCACAATGCTCAAAGCTTCATTTTTAACAGCCAAAACCTCACTTTCTTTGCCCAAACCCCTCTTTTAATGCTCAATGCCTCATTTATACCTCCCAAAGACGCACTTTAAAGCACCCAAAGCCTCTTTTAACCTCAAAGCCTTTTAGAGTAAGACTGCAAATCTCACTTTCAGGGGCCAAACCGGTTTTAACGCTCAAAGCCTCATTTTTAACAGCAAACCCTCACTTTTAGGACCTAAAGCCCTCTTTTAACTCCCAAAGCCTCGGTTTTAACACCCAAAGCCGCACTTTCAGGGTCCAAACCTCTCTTTTAACGCTCAGTGCCTCATTTTTAGGTCCCAAACCCTCACTCTTAGCACTGAACCCGGACTTTTAATTGTCAAACTCTCGTTCTAGTACAAATCATGACTTTTAGAGTCCAGCCCCTCGGTTTTAAGCCTCAAAGCCTCATTTTTATCATCCAAACCTTCACTTTCAGGGTCCAAACCCCTCTTTTAATGCTCAGTGCCTCATTTTTAGTTCAGAAACCCTTGCTTTTAGCATCCAGGCCTTCACTTTCAGGAACCAAACCATCATTATTAATGCCCAAAGCCCTCTTTTAAGGCTCAAAGCCTCATTTTCAGCACCCAAAGACTCACTTTAAAACACCCAAACCCCTCTTTTAACATCAAAGACTTAGAGTTGGGACCGCAAACCTCACTTTCAGCGTCCAAACCCCTCTTTCAAGGCTCAAAGCCTCACTTTTAGTTCCCAAACCCTCATTTTTAGCATCCAAACCCCTTACTTTTATGGAGCAAAATCTCATTTTTAACGTCCAAATCCCTCTTTTAAGGCTCAAAGCCTCTATTTTAGATCCCAAACCCTCACTTTCAGGGTCCAAACCCCTCCTTTTTAGGGACATACCCTCATTTTCACGTCCCAAAGACGCACTTTAAAGCACCCAAACCCCTCTTTTAATGCTCAAAGCCTTATAGTTAGGGCCGCAAACCACAATGCTCAAAGCTTCATTTTTAACAGCCAAAACCTCACTTTCTTTGCCCAAACCCCTCTTTTAATGCTCAATGCCTCATTTATACCTCCCAAAGACGCACTTTAAAGCACCCAAAGCCTCTTTTAACCTCAAAGCCTTTTAGAGTAAGACTGCAAATCCCACTTTCAGGGGCCAAACCGGTTTTAACGCTCAAAGCCTCATTTTTAACAGCAAACCCTCACTTTTAGGACCTAAAGCCCTCTTTTAACTCCCAAAGCCTCGGTTTTAACACCCAAAGCCGCACTTTCAGGGTCCAAACCTCTCTTTTAACGCTCAGTGCCTCATTTTTAGGTCCCAAACCCTCACTCTTAGCACTGAACCCGGACTTTTAATTGTCAAACTCTCGTTCTAGTACAAATCATGACTTTTAGAGTCCAGCCCCTCGATTTTAAGCCTCAACGCCTCATTTTTATCATCCAAACCTTCACTTTCAGGGTCCAAACCCCTCTTTTAATGCTCAAAGCCTCATTTTCAGCACCCAAAGACTCACTTTAAAACACCCAAACCCCTCTTTTAACATCAAAGACTTAGAGTTGGGACCGCAAACCTCACTTTCAGCATCCAAACCCCTCTTTCAAGGCTCAAAGCCTCACTTTTAGTTCCCAAACCCTCATTTTTAGCATCCAAACCCCTTACTTTTATGGAGCAAAATCTCATTTTTAACGTCCAAATCCCTCTTTTAAGGCTCAAAGCCTCTATTTTAGATCCCAAACCCTCACTTTCAGGGTCCAAACCCCTCCTTTTTAGGGACATACCCTCATTTTCAGCACCCAAAGACGCACTTTAAAGCACCCAAACCCCTCTTTTAATGCTCAAAGCCTTATAGTTAGGACCACAAACCTCACTGCTAGGGTCCAAACCTCTCTCTTAAAACTCCGTGCCTCATTTTTAACAGCCAAACCTTCACTTTTAGGACCTAAAGCCCTCTTTTAACACTCAAAGCCTCAGTTTTAACACTCAAAGCCAAACTTTCAGGGTCCAAACGCCTCTTTTAACGCTCAGTGCCTCATTTTCAGGTCCCCAAAACTCACTTTAAAACACCCATAACACCTCTTTTAACATCAAAGACTTAGAGTTAGGACTGCAAACCTCACTTTTAGGGTCCAAACCCCTCCTTTTTAGGGACATACCCTCATTTTCATGTCCCAAGGACTCACTTTAAAGCACCCAAACCCCTCTTTTAATGCTCAAAGCCTTATAGTTAGGACCACAAACCTCACTGCTAGGGTCCAAACCTTGGTTTTAAAATTCAATGCCTCATTTCTAACAGCCAAACCCTCACTTTTAGGACCTAAAGCCCTCTTTTAACACTCAAAGCCTCAGTTTTAACACTCAAAGACAAACCTTCAGGGTCCAAACCCCTCTTTTAACGCTCAGTGCCTCATTTCCAGGTCCCCAAAACTCACTTTAAAACACCCAAACACCTCTTTTAACATCAAAGACTTAGAGTTAGGACTGCAAACCTCACTTTTAGGGTCCAAACCCCTCCTTTTTAGGGACATACCCTCATTTTCACGTCCCAAGGACTTACTTTAAAGCACCCAAACCCCTCTTTTAATGCTCAAAGCCTTATAGTTAGGGCCGCAAACCACAATGCTCAAAGCTTCATTTTTAACAGCCAAAACCTCACTTTCTTTGCCCAAACCCCTCTTTTAATGCTCAATGCCTCATTTATACCTCCCAAAGACGCACTTTAAAGCACCCAAAGCCTCTTTTAACCTCAAAGCCTTTTAGAGTAAGACTGCAAATCTCACTTTTAGGGGCCAAACCGGTTTTAACGCTCAAAGCCTCATTTTTAACAGCAAACCCTCACTTTTAGGACCTAAAGCCCTCTTTTAACTCCCAAAGCCTCGGTTTTAACACCCAAAGCCGCACTTTCAGGGTCCAAACCTCTCTTTTAACGCTCAGTGCCTCATTTTTAGGTCCCAAACCCTCACTCTTAGCACTGAACCCGGACTTTTAATTGTCAAACTCTCGTTCTAGTACAAATCATGACTTTTAGAGTCCAGCCCCTCGATTTTAAGTCTCAAAGCCTCATTTTTATCATCCAAACCTACACTTTCAGGGTCCAAAGCCCTCTTTTAATGCTCAGTGCCTCATTTTCAGCACCCAAAGACTCACTTTAAAACACCCAAACCCCTCTTTTAACATCAAAGACTTAGAGTTGGGACCGCAAACCTCACTTTCAGCATCCAAACCCCTCTTTCAAGGCTCAAAGCCTCACTTTTAGTTCCCAAACCCTCATTTTTAGCATCCAAACCCCTTACTTTTATGGAGCAAAATCTCATTTTTAACGTCCAAATCCCTCTTTTAAGGCTCAAAGCCTCTATTTTAGATCCCAAACCCTCACTTTCAGGGTCCAAACCCCTCCTTTTTAGGGACATACCCTCATTTTCACGTCCCAAGGACTTACTTTAAAGCACCCAAACCCCTCTTTTAATGCTCAAAGCCTTATAGTTAGGGCCGCAAACCACAATGCTAGGGTCCAAAGCCCTCTTTTATGCTCAAAGCTTCATTTTTAACAGCCAAAACCTCACTTTCTTTGCCCAAACCCCTCTTTTAATGCTCAATGCCTCATTTATACCTCCCAAAGACGCACTTTAAAGCACCCAAAGCCTCTTTTAACCTCAAAGCCTTTTAGAGTAAGACTGCAAATCTCACTTTCAGGGGCCAAACCGGTTTTAACGCTCAAAGCCTCATTTTTAACAGCAAACCCTCACTTTTAGGACCTAAAGCCCTCTTTTAACTCCCAAAGCCTGGGTTTTAACACCCAAAGCCGCACTTTCAGGGCCCAAACCTCTCTTTTAACGCTCAGTGCCTCATTTTTAGGTCCCAAACCCTCACTCTTAGCACTGAACCCGGACTTGTAATTGTCAAACTCTCGTTCTAGTACAAATCATGACTTTTAGAGTCCAGCCCCTCGTTTTTAAGCCTCAAAGCCTCATTTTTATCATCCAAACCTTCACTTTCAGGGTCCAAACCCCTCTTTTAATGCTCAGTGCCTCATTTTTAGTTCAGAAACCCTTGCTTTTAGCATCCAGGCCTTCACTTTCAGGAACCAAACCATCATTATTAATGCCCAAAGCCCTCTTTTAAGGCTCAAAGCCTCATTTTCAGCACCCAAAGACTCACTTTAAAACACCCAAACCCCTCTTTTAACATCAAAGACTTAGAGTTGGGACCGCAAACCTCACTTTCAGCGTCCAAACCCCTCTTTCAAGGCTCAAAGCCTCACTTTTAGTTCCCAAACCCTCATTTTTAGCATCCAAACCCCTTACTTTTATGGAGCAAAATCTCATTTTTAACGTCCAAATCCCTCTTTTAAGGCTCAAAGCCTCTATTTTAGATCCCAAACCCTCACTTTCAGGGTCCAAACCCCTCCTTTTTAGGGACATACCCTCATTTTCACGTCCCAAAGACGCACTTTAAAGCACCCAAACCCCTCTTTTAATGCTCAAAGCCTTATAGTTAGGGCCGCAAACCACAATGCTCAAAGCTTCATTTTTAACAGCCAAAACCTCACTTTCTTTGCCCAAACCCCTCTTTTAATGCTCAATGCCTCATTTATACCTCCCAAAGACGCACTTTAAAGCACCCAAAGCCTCTTTTAACCTCAAAGCCTTTTAGAGTAAGACTGCAAATCCCACTTTCAGGGGCCAAACCGGTTTTAACGCTCAAAGCCTCATTTTTAACAGCAAACCCTCACTTTTAGGACCTAAAGCCCTCTTTTAACTCCCAAAGCCTCGGTTTTAACACCCAAAGCCGCACTTTCAGGGTCCAAACCTCTCTTTTAACGCTCAGTGCCTCATTTTTAGGTCCCAAACCCTCACTCTTAGCACTGAACCCGGACTTTTAATTGTCAAACTCTCGTTCTAGTACAAATCATGACTTTTAGAGTCCAGCCCCTCGATTTTAAGCCTCAACGCCTCATTTTTATCATCCAAACCTTCACTTTCAGGGTCCAAACCCCTCTTTTAATGCTCAAAGCCTCATTTTCAGCACCCAAAGACTCACTTTAAAACACCCAAACCCCTCTTTTAACATCAAAGACTTAGAGTTGGGACCGCAAACCTCACTTTCAGCATCCAAACCCCTCTTTCAAGGCTCAAAGCCTCACTTTTAGTTCCCAAACCCTCATTTTTAGCATCCAAACCCCTTACTTTTATGGAGCAAAATCTCATTTTTAACGTCCAAATCCCTCTTTTAAGGCTCAAAGCCTCTATTTTAGATCCCAAACCCTCACTTTCAGGGTCCAAACCCCTCCTTTTTAGGGACATACCCTCATTTTCAGCACCCAAAGACGCACTTTAAAGCACCCAAACCCCTCTTTTAATGCTCAAAGCCTTATAGTTAGGACCACAAACCTCACTGCTAGGGTCCAAACCTCTCTCTTAAAACTCCGTGCCTCATTTTTAACAGCCAAACCTTCACTTTTAGGACCTAAAGCCCTCTTTTAACACTCAAAGCCTCAGTTTTAACACTCAAAGCCAAACTTTCAGGGTCCAAACGCCTCTTTTAACGCTCAGTGCCTCATTTTCAGGTCCCCAAAACTCACTTTAAAACACCCATAACACCTCTTTTAACATCAAAGACTTAGAGTTAGGACTGCAAACCTCACTTTTAGGGTCCAAACCCCTCCTTTTTAGGGACATACCCTCATTTTCATGTCCCAAGGACTCACTTTAAAGCACCCAAACCCCTCTTTTAATGCTCAAAGCCTTATAGTTAGGACCACAAACCTCACTGCTAGGGTCCAAACCTTGGTTTTAAAATTCAATGCCTCATTTCTAACAGCCAAACCCTCACTTTTAGGACCTAAAGCCCTCTTTTAACACTCAAAGCCTCAGTTTTAACACTCAAAGACAAACCTTCAGGGTCCAAACCCCTCTTTTAACGCTCAGTGCCTCATTTCCAGGTCCCCAAAACTCACTTTAAAACACCCAAACACCTCTTTTAACATCAAAGACTTAGAGTTAGGACTGCAAACCTCACTTTTAGGGTCCAAACCCCTCCTTTTTAGGGACATACCCTCATTTTCACGTCCCAAGGACTTACTTTAAAGCACCCAAACCCCTCTTTTAATGCTCAAAGCCTTATAGTTAGGGCCGCAAACCACAATGCTCAAAGCTTCATTTTTAACAGCCAAAACCTCACTTTCTTTGCCCAAACCCCTCTTTTAATGCTCAATGCCTCATTTATACCTCCCAAAGACGCACTTTAAAGCACCCAAAGCCTCTTTTAACCTCAAAGCCTTTTAGAGTAAGACTGCAAATCTCACTTTTAGGGGCCAAACCGGTTTTAACGCTCAAAGCCTCATTTTTAACAGCAAACCCTCACTTTTAGGACCTAAAGCCCTCTTTTAACTCCCAAAGCCTCGGTTTTAACACCCAAAGCCGCACTTTCAGGGTCCAAACCTCTCTTTTAACGCTCAGTGCCTCATTTTTAGGTCCCAAACCCTCACTCTTAGCACTGAACCCGGACTTTTAATTGTCAAACTCTCGTTCTAGTACAAATCATGACTTTTAGAGTCCAGCCCCTCGATTTTAAGCCTCAAAGCCTCATTTTTATCATCCAAACCTACACTTTCAGGGTCCAAAGCCCTCTTTTAATGCTCAGTGCCTCATTTTCAGCACCCAAAGACTCACTTTAAAACACCCAAACCCCTCTTTTAACATCAAAGACTTAGAGTTGGGACCGCAAACCTCACTTTCAGCATCCAAACCCCTCTTTCAAGGCTCAAAGCCTCACTTTTAGTTCCCAAACCCTCATTTTTAGCATCCAAACCCCTTACTTTTATGGAGCAAAATCTCATTTTTAACGTCCAAATCCCTCTTTTAAGGCTCAAAGCCTCTATTTTAGATCCCAAACCCTCACTTTCAGGGTCCAAACCCCTCCTTTTTAGGGACATACCCTCATTTTCACGTCCCAAGGACTTACTTTAAAGCACCCAAACCCCTCTTTTAATGCTCAAAGCCTTATAGTTAGGGCCGCAAACCACAATGCTAGGGTCCAAAGCCCTCTTTTATGCTCAAAGCTTCATTTTTAACAGCCAAAACCTCACTTTCTTTGCCCAAACCCCTCTTTTAATGCTCAATGCCTCATTTATACCTCCCAAAGACGCACTTTAAAGCACCCAAAGCCTCTTTTAACCTCAAAGCCTTTTAGAGTAAGACTGCAAATCTCACTTTCAGGGGCCAAACCGGTTTTAACGCTCAAAGCCTCATTTTTAACAGCAAACCCTCACTTTTAGGACCTAAAGCCCTCTTTTAACTCCCAAAGCCTGGGTTTTAACACCCAAAGCCGCACTTTCAGGGCCCAAACCTCTCTTTTAACGCTCAGTGCCTCATTTTTAGGTCCCAAACCCTCACTCTTAGCACTGAACCCGGACTTTTAATTGCCAAACTCTCGTTCTAGTACAAATCATGACTTTTAGAGTCCAGCCCCTCGTTTTTAAGCCTCAAAGCCTCATTTTTATCATCCAAACCTTCACTTTCAGGGTCCAAACCCCTTTTTTAATGCTCAGTGCCTCATTTTTAGTTCAGAAACCCTTGCTTTTAGCATCCAGGCCTTCACTTTCAGGAACCAAACCATCATTATTAATGCCCAAAGCCCTCTTTTAAGGCTCAAAGCCTCATTTTCAGCACCCAAAGACTCACTTTAAAACACCCAAACCCCTCTTTTAACACCAAAGACTTAGAGTTGGGACCGCAAACCTCACTTTCAGCGTCCAAACCCCTCTTTCAAGGCTCAAAGCCTCACTTTTAGTTCCCAAACCCTCATTTTTAGCATCCAAACCCCTTACTTTTATGGAGCAAAATCTCATTTTTAACGTCCAAATCCCTCTTTTAAGGCTCAAAGCCTCTATTTTAGATCCCAAACCCTCACTTTCAGGGTCCAAACCCCTCCTTTTTAGGGACATACCCTCATTTTCAGCACCCAAAGACGCACTTTAAAGCACCCAAACCCCTCTTTTAATGCTCAATGCCTTATAGTTAGGACCACAAACCTCACTGCTAGGGTCCAAACCTCTCTCTTAAAGCTCCGTGCCTCATTTTTAACAGCCAAACCCTCACTTTTAGGACCTAAAGCCCTCTTTTAACCCTCAAAGCCTCAGTTTTAACACTCAAAGCCAAACTTCCAGGGTCCAAACGCCTCTTTTAACGCTCAGTGCCTCATTTTCAGGTCCCCAAAACTCACTTTAAAACACCCAAACACCTCTTTTAACATCAAAGACTTAGAGTTAGGACTGCAAACCTCACTTTTAGGGTCCAAACCCCTCCTTTTTAGGGACATACCCTCATTTTCATGTCCCAAGGACTTCCTTTAAAGCACCCAAACCCCTCTTTTAATGCTCAAAGCCTTATAGTTAGGGCCGCAAACCACAATGCTCAAAGCTTCATTTTTAACAGCCAAAACCTCACTTTCTTTGCCCAAACCCCTCTTTTAATGCTCAATGCCTCATTTATACCTCCCAAAGACGCACTTTAAAGCACCCAAAGCCTCTTTTAACCTCAAAGCCTTTTAGAGTAAGACTGCAAATCTCACTTTCAGGGGCCAAACCGGTTTTAACGCTCAAAGCCTCATTTTTAACAGCAAACCCTCACTTTTAGGACCTAAAGCCCTCTTTTAACTCCCAAAGCCTCGGTTTTAACACCCAAAGCCGCACTTTCAGGGTCCAAACCTCTCTTTTAACGCTCAGTGCCTCATTTTTAGGTCCCAAACCCTCACTCTTAGCACTGAACCCGGACTTTTAATTGTCAAACTCTCGTTCTAGTACAAATCATGACTTTTAGAGTCCAGCCCCTCGGTTTTAAGCCTCAAAGCCTCATTTTTATCATCCAAACCTTCACTTTAAGGGTCCAAACCCCTCTTTTAATGCTCAGTGCCTCATTTTTAGTTCAGAAACCCTTGCTTTTAGCATCCAGGCCTTCACTTTCAGGAACCAAACCATCATTATTAATGCCCAAAGCCCTCTTTTAAGGCTCAAAGCCTCATTTTCAGCACCCAAAGACTCACTTTAAAACACCCAAACCCCTCTTTTAACATCAAAGACTTAGAGTTGGGACCGCAAACCTCACTTTCAGCATCCAAACCCCTCTTTCAAGGCTCAAAGCCTCACTTTTAGTTCCCAAACCCTCATTTTTAGCATCCAAACCCCTTACTTGTATGGAGCAAAATCTCATTTTTAACGTCCAAATCCCTCTTTTAAGGCTCAAAGCCTCTATTTTAGATCCCAAACCCTCACTTTCAGGGTCCAAACCCCTCCTTTTTAGGGACATACCCTCATTTTCAGCACCCAAAGACGCACTTTAAAGCACCCAAACCCCTCTTTTAATGCTCAATGCCTTATAGTTAGGACCACAAACCTCACTGCTAGGGTCCAAACCTCTCTCTTAAAGCTCCGTGCCTCATTTTTAACAGCCAAACCCTCACTTTTAGGACCTAAAGCCCTCTTTTAACCCTCAAAGCCTCAGTTTTAACACTCAAAGCCAAACTTCCAGGGTCCAAACGCCTCTTTTAACGCTCAGTGCCTCATTTTCAGGTCCCCAAAACTCACTTTAAAACACCCAAACACCTCTTTTAACATCAAAGACTTAGAGTTAGGACTGCAAACCTCACTTTTAGGGTCCAAACCCCTCCTTTTTAGGGACATACCCTCATTTTCATGTCCCAAGGACTTACTTTAAAGCACCCAAACCCCTCTTTTAATGCTCAAAGCCTTATAGTTAGGGCCGCAAACCACAATGCTCAAAGCTTCATTTTTAACAGCCAAAACCTCACTTTCTTTGCCCAAACCCCTCTTTTAATGCTCAATGCCTCATTTATACCTCCCAAAGACGCACTTTAAAGCACCCAAAGCCTCTTTTAACCTCAAAGCCTTTTAGAGTAAGACTGCAAATCTCACTTTCAGGGGCCAAACCGGTTTTAACGCTCAAAGCCTCATTTTTAACAGCAAACCCTCACTTTTAGGACCTAAAGCCCTCTTTTAACTCCCAAAGCCTCGGTTTTAACACCCAAAGCCGCACTTTCAGGGTCCAAACCTCTCTTTTAACGCTCAGTGCCTCATTTTTAGGTCCCAAACCCTCACTCTTAGCACTGAACCCGGACTTTTAATTGTCAAACTCTCGTTCTAGTACAAATCATGACTTTTAGAGTCCAGCCCCTCGGTTTTAAGCCTCAAAGCCTCATTTTTATCATCCAAACCTTCACTTTCAGGGTCCAAACCCCTCTTTTAATGCTCAGTGCCTCATTTTTAGTTCAGAAACCCTTGCTTTTAGCATCCAGGCCTTCACTTTCAGGAACCAAACCATCATTATTAATGCCCAAAGCCCTCTTTTAAGGCTCAAAGCCTCATTTTCAGCACCCAAAGACTCACTTTAAAACACCCAAACCCCTCTTTTAACATCAAAGACTTAGAGTTGGGACCGCAAACCTCACTTTCAGCGTCCAAACCCCTCTTTCAAGGCTCAAAGCCTCACTTTTAGTTCCCAAACCCTCATTTTTAGCATCCAAACCCCTTACTTTTATGGAGCAAAATCTCATTTTTAACGTCCAAATCCCTCTTTTAAGGCTCAAAGCCTCTATTTTAGATGCCAAACCCTCACTTTCAGGGTCCAAACCCCTCCTTTTTAGGGACATACCCTCATTTTCACGTCCCAAAGACGCACTTTAAAGCACCCAAACCCCTCTTTTAATGCTCAAAGCCTTATAGTTAGGGCCGCAAACCACAATGCTCAAAGCTTCATTTTTAACAGCCAAAACCTCACTTTCTTTGCCCAAACCCCTCTTTTAATGCTCAATGCCTCATTTATACCTCCCAAAGACGCACTTTAAAGCACCCAAAGCCTCTTTTAACCTCAAAGCCTTTTAGAGTAAGACTGCAAATCCCACTTTCAGGGGCCAAACCGGTTTTAACGCTCAAAGCCTCATTTTTAACAGCAAACCCTCACTTTTAGGACCTAAAGCCCTCTTTTAACTCCCAAAGCCTCGGTTTTAACACCCAAAGCCGCACTTTCAGGGTCCAAACCTCTCTTTTAACGCTCAGTGCCTCATTTTTAGGTCCCAAACCCTCACTCTTAGCACTGAACCCGGACTTTTAATTGTCAAACTCTCGTTCTAGTACAAATCATGACTTTTAGAGTCCAGCCCCTCGATTTTAAGCCTCAACGCCTCATTTTTATCATCCAAACCTTCACTTTCAGGGTCCAAACCCCTCTTTTAATGCTCAAAGCCTCATTTTCAGCACCCAAAGACTCACTTTAAAACACCCAAACCCCTCTTTTAACATCAAAGACTTAGAGTTGGGACCGCAAACCTCACTTTCAGCATCCAAACCCCTCTTTCAAGGCTCAAAGCCTCACTTTTAGTTCCCAAACCCTCATTTTTAGCATCCAAACCCCTTACTTTTATGGAGCAAAATCTCATTTTTAACGTCCAAATCCCTCTTTTAAGGCTCAAAGCCTCTATTTTAGATCCCAAACCCTCACTTTCAGGGTCCAAACCCCTCCTTTTTAGGGACATACCCTCATTTTCAGCACCCAAAGACGCACTTTAAAGCACCCAAACCCCTCTTTTAATGCTCAGTGCCTTATAGTTAGGACCACAAACCTCACTGCTAGGGTCCAAACCTCTCTCTTAAAACTCCGTGCCTCATTTTTAACAGCCAAACCTTCACTTTTAGGACCTAAAGCCCTCTTTTAACACTCAAAGCCTCAGTTTTAACACTCAAAGCCAAACTTTCAGGGTCCAAACGCCTCTTTTAACGCTCAGTGCCTCATTTTCAGGTCCCCAAAACTCACTTTAAAACACCCATAACACCTCTTTTAACATCAAAGACTTAGAGTTAGGACTGCAAACCTCACTTTTAGGGTCCAAACCCCTCCTTTTTAGGGACATACCCTCATTTTCATGTCCCAAGGACTCACTTTAAAGCACCCAAACCCCTCTTTTAATGCTCAAAGCCTTATAGTTAGGACCACAAACCTCACTGCTAGGGTCCAAAGCTTGGTTTTAAAATTCAATGCCTCATTTCTAACAGCCAAACCCTCACTTTTAGGACCTAAAGCCCTCTTTTAACACTCAAAGCCTCAGTTTTAACACTCAAAGACAAACCTTCAGGGTCCAAACCCCTCTTTTAACGCTCAGTGCCTCATTTTCAGGTCCCCAAAACTCACTTTAAAACACCCAAACACCTCTTTTAACATCAAAGACTTAGAGTTAGGACTGCAAACCTCACTTTTAGGGTCCAAACCCCTCCTTTTTAGGGACATACCCTCATTTTCACGTCCCAAGGACTTACTTTAAAGCACCCAAACCCCTCTTTTAATGCTCAAAGCCTTATAGTTAGGGCCGCAAACCACAATGCTCAAAGCTTCATTTTTAACAGCCAAAACCTCACTTTCTTTGCCCAAACCCCTCTTTTAATGCTCAATGCCTCATTTATACCTCCCAAAGACGCACTTTAAAGCACCCAAAGCCTCTTTTAACCTCAAAGCCTTTTAGAGTAAGACTGCAAATCTCACTTTTAGGGGCCAAACCGGTTTTAACGCTCAAAGCCTCATTTTTAACAGCAAACCCTCACTTTTAGGACCTAAAGCCCTCTTTTAACTCCCAAAGCCTCGGTTTTAACACCCAAAGCCGCACTTTCAGGGTCCAAACCTCTCTTTTAACGCTCAGTGCCTCATTTTTAGGTCCCAAACCCTCACTCTTAGCACTGAACCCGGACTTTTAATTGTCAAACTCTCGTTCTAGTACAAATCATGACTTTTAGAGTCCAGCCCCTCGATTTTAAGCCTCAAAGCCTCATTTTTATCATCCAAACCTACACTTTCAGGGTCCAAAGCCCTCTTTTAATGCTCAGTGCCTCATTTTCAGCACCCAAAGACTCACTTTAAAACACCCAAACCCCTCTTTTAACATCAAAGACTTAGAGTTGGGACCGCAAACCTCACTTTCAGCATCCAAACCCCTCTTTCAAGGCTCAAAGCCTCACTTTTAGTTCCCAAACCCTCATTTTTAGCATCCAAACCCCTTACTTTTATGGAGCAAAATCTCATTTTTAACGTCCAAATCCCTCTTTTAAGGCTCAAAGCCTCTATTTTAGATGCCAAACCCTCACTTTCAGGGTCCAAACCCCTCCTTTTTAGGGACATACCCTCATTTTCACGTCCCAAAGATGCACTTTAAAGCACCCAAACCCCTCTTTTAATGCTCAAAGCCTTATAGTTAGGGCCACAAACCTCACTGCTAGGGTCCAAACCTCTCTCTTAAAGCTCAGTGCCTCATTTTTAACAGCCAAACCCTCACTTTTAGGACCTAAAGCCCTCTTTTAACACTCAAAGCCTCAGTTTTAACACTCAAAGCCAAACTTCCAGCGTCCAAACGCCTCTTTTAACGCTCAGTGCCTCATTTTCAGGTCCCCAAAACTCACTTTAAAACACCCAAACACCTCTTTTAACATCAAAGACTTAGAGTTAGGACTGCAAACCTCACTTTTAGGGTCCAAACCCCTCCTTTTTAGGGACATACCCTCATTTTCATGTCCCAAGGACTTACTTTAAAGCACCCAAACCCCTCTTTTAATGCTCAAAGCCTTATAGTTAGGGCCGCAAACCACAATGCTCAAAGCTTCATTTTTAACAGCCAAACCCTCACTTTCTTTGCCCAAACCCCTCTTTTAATGCTCAATGCCTCATTTATACCTCCCAAAGACGCACTTTAAAGCACCCAAAGCCTCTTTTAACCTCAAAGCCTTTTAGAGTAAGACTGCAAATCTCACTTTTAGGGGCCAAACCGGTTTTAACGCTCAAAGCCTCATTTTTAACAGCAAACCCTCACTTTTAGGACCTAAAGCCCTCTTTTAACTCCCAAAGCCTGGGTTTTAACACCCAAAGCCGCACTTTCAGGGTCCAAACCTCTCTTTTAACGCTCAGTGCCTCATTTTTAGGTCCCAAACCCTCACTCTTAGCACAGAACCCGGACTTTTAATTGCCAAACTCTCGTTCTAGTACAAATCATGACTTTTAGAGTCCAGCCCCTCGTTTTTAAGCCTCAAAGCCTCATTTTTATCATCCAAACCTTCACTTTCAGGGTCCAAACCCCTCTTTTAATGCTCAGTGCCTCATTTTTAGTTCAGAAACCCCTGCTTTTAGCATCCAGGCCTTCACTTTCAGGAACCAAACCATCATTATTAATGCCCAAAGCCCTCTTTTAAGGCTCAAAGCCTCATTTTCAGCACCCAAAGACTCACTTTAAAACACCCAAACCCCTCTTTTAACATCAAAGACTTAGAGTTGGGACCGCAAACCTCACTTTCAGCGTCCAAACCCCTCTTTCAAGGCTCAAAGCCTCACTTTTAGTTCCCAAACCCTCATTTTTAGCATCCAAACCCCTTACTTGTATGGAGCAAAATCTCATTTTTAACGTCCAAATCCCTCTTTTAAGGCTCAAAGCCTCTATTTTAGATGCCAAACCCTCACTTTCAGGGTCCAAACCCCTCCTTTTTAGGGACATACCCTCATTTTCACGTCCCAAAGATGCACTTTAAAGCACCCAAACCCCTCTTTTAATGCTCAAAGCCTTATAGTTAGGACCACAAACCTCACTGCTAGGGTCCAAACCTCTCTCTTAAAGCTCCGTGCCTCATTTTTAACAGCCAAACCCTCACTTTTAGGACCTAAAGCCCTCTTTTAACCCTCAAAGCCTCAGTTTTAACACTCAAAGCCAAACTTTCAGGGTCCAAACGCCTCTTTTAACGCTCAGTGCCTCATTTCCAGGTCCCCAAAACTCACTTTAAAACACCCAAACACCTCTTTTAACATCAAAGACTTAGAGTTAGGACTGCAAACCTCACTTTTAGGGTCCAAACCCCTCCTTTTTAGGGACATACCCTCATTTTCATGTCCCAAGGACTTACTTTAAAGCACCCAAACCCCTCTTTTAATGCTCAAAGCCTTATAGTTAGGGCCGCAAACCACAATGCTCAAAGCTTCATTTTTAACAGCCAAAACCTCACTTTCTTTGCCCAAACCCCTCTTTTAATGCTCAATGCCTCATTTATACCTCCCAAAGACGCACTTTAAAGCACCCAAAGCCTCTTTTAACCTCAAAGCCTTTTAGAGTATGACTGCAAATCTCACTTTCAGGGGCCAAACCGGTTTTAACGCTCAAAGCCTCATTTTTAACAGCAAACCCTCACTTTTAGGACCTAAAGCCCTCTTTTAACACCCAAAGCCGCACTTTCAGGGTCCAAACCTCTCTTTTAACGCTCAGTGCCTCATTTTTTGGTCCCAAACCCTCACTCTTAGCACTGAACCCGGACTTTTAATTGTCAAACTCTCGTTCTAGTACAAATCATGACTTTTAGAGTCCAGCCCCTCGTTTTTAAGCCTCAAAGCCTCATTTTTATCATCCAAACCTTCACTTTCAGGGTCCAAACCCCTCTTTTAATGCTCAGTGCCTCATTTTTAGGTCAGAAACCCCTGCTTTTAGCATCCAGGCCTTCACTTTCAGGAACCAAACCATCATTATTAATGCCCAAAGCCCTCTTTTAAGGCTCAAAGCCTCATTTTCAGCACCCAAAGACTCACTTTAAAACACCCAAACCCCTCTTTTAACATCAAAGACTTAGAGTTGGGACCGCAAACCTCACTTTCAGCATCCAAACCCCTCTTTCAAGGCTCAAAGCCTCACTTTTAGTTCCCAAACCCTCATTTTTAGCATCCAAACCCCTTACTTGTATGGAGCAAAATCTCATTTTTAACGTCCAAATCCCTCTTTTAAGGCTCAAAGCCTCTATTTTAGATCCCAAACCCTCACTTTCAGGGTCCAAACCCCTCCTTTTTAGGGACATACCCTAATTTTCACGTCCCAAGGACTTACTTTAAAGCACCCAAACCCCACTTTTAATGCTCAAAGCCCTATAGTTAGGACCACAAACCACAATGCTAGGGTCCAAAGCCCTCCTTTATGCTCAAAGCTTCATTTTTAACAGCCAAAACCTCACTTTCTTTGCCCAAACCCCTCTTTTAATGCTCAATGCCTCATTTATACCTCCCAAAGACGCACTTTAAAGCACCCAAAGCCTCTTTTAACCTCAAAGCCTTTTAGAGTAAGACTGCAAATCTCACTTTCAGGGGCCAAACCGGTTTTAACACTCAAAGCCTCATTTTTAACAGCAAACCCTCACTTTTAGGACCTAAAGCCCTCTTTTAACTCCCAAAGCCTCGGTTTTAACACCCAAACCCTCACTTTCAGGGTCCAAACCCCTCCTTTTTAGGGACATACCCTCATTTTCAGCACCCAAAGTCTTACTTTAAAGCAGCCAAACCCCTCTTTTAATGCTCAAAGCCTTATAGTTAGGACCACAAACCTCACTGCTAGGGTCCAAACCTCTCTCTTAAAGCTCAAAGCCTCATTTTTAACAGCCAAACCCTCACTTTTAGGACCTAAAGCCCTCTTTTAACTCCCAAAGCCTCGGTTTTAACACCCAAAGCCGCACTTTCAGGGTCCAAACGCCTCTTTTAACGCTCAGTGCCTCATTTCCAGGTCCCCAAAACTCACTTTAAAACACCCAAACACCTCTTTTAACATCAAAGACTTAGAGTTAGGACTGCAAACCTCACTTTTAGGGTCCAAACCCCTCCTTTTTAGGGACATACCCTCATTTTCATGTCCCAAGGACTTACTTTAAAGCACCCAAACCCCTCTTTTAATGCTCAAAGCCTTATAGTTAGGGCCGCAAACCACAATGCTAGGGTCCAAAGCCCTCTTTTATGCTCAAAGCTTCATTTTTAACAGCCAAAACCTCACTTTCTTTGCCCAAACCCCTCTTTTAATGCTCAATGCCTCATTTATACCTCCCAAAGACGCACTTTAAAGCACCCAAAGCCTCTTTTAACCTCAAAGCCTTTTAGAGTAAGACTGCAAATCTCACTTTCAGGGGCCAAACCGGTTTTAACGCTCAAAGCCTCATTTTTAACAGCAAACCCTCACTTTTAGGACCTAAAGCCCTCTTTTAACTCCCAAAGCCTCGGTTTTAACACCCAAAGCCGCACTTTCAGGGTCCAAACCTCTCTTTTAACGCTCAGTGCCTCATTTTTAGGTCCCAAACCCTCACTCTTAGCACTGAACCCGGACTTTTAATTGTCAAACTCTCGTTCTAGTACAAATCATGACTTTTAGAGTCCAGCCCCTCGATTTTAAGTCTCAAAGCCTCATTTTTATCCTCCAAACCTACACTTTCAGGGTCCAAAGCCCTCTTTTAAGGCTCAAAGCCTCATTTTCAGCACCCAAAGACTCACTTTAAAACACCCAAACCCCTCTTTTAACATCAAAGACTTAGAGTTGGGACCGCAAACCTCACTTTCAGCATCCAAACCCCTCTTTCAAGGCTCAAAGCCTCACTTTTAGTTCCCAAACCCTCATTTTTAGCATCCAAACCCCTTACTTTTATGGAGCAAAATCTCATTTTTAACGTCCAAATCCCTCTTTTAAGGCTCAAAGCCTCTATTTTAGATGCCAAACCCTCACTTTCAGGGTCCAAACCCCTCCTTTTTAGGGACATACCCTCATTTTCACGTCCCAAAGACGCACTTTAAAGCACCCAAACCCCTCTTTTAATGCTCAATGCCTTATAGTTAGGACCACAAACCTCACTGCTAGGGTCCAAACCTCTCTCTTAAAGCTCCGTGCCTCATTTTTAACAGCCAAACCTTCACTTTTAGGACCTAAAGCCCTCTTTTAACACTCAAAGCCTCAGTTTTAACACTCAAAGCCAAACTTCCAGGGTCCAAACGCCTCTTTTAACGCTCAGTGCCTCATTTCCAGGTCCCCAAAACTCACTTTAAAACACCCAAACACCTCTTTTAACATCAAAGACTTAGAGTTAGGACTGCAAACCTCACTTTTAGGGTCCAAACCCCTCCTTTTTAGGGACATACCCTCATTTTCATGTCCCAAGGACTTACTTTAAAGCACCCAAACCCCTCTTTTAATGCTCAAAGCCTTATAGTTAGGGCCGCAAACCACAATGCTCAAAGCTTCATTTTTAACAGCCAAAACCTCACTTTCTTTGCCCAAACCCCTCTTTTAATGCTCAATGCCTCATTTATACCTCCCAAAGACGCACTTTAAAGCACCCAAAGCCTCTTTTAACCTCAAAGCCTTTTAGAGTAAGACTGCAAATCTCACTTTCAGGGGCCAAACCGGTTTTAACGCTCAAAGCCTCATTTTTAACAGCAAACCCTCACTTTTAGGACCTAAAGCCCTCTTTTAACTCCCAAAGCCTCGGTTTTAACACCCAAAGCCGCACTTTCAGGGTCCAAACCTCTCTTTTAACGCTCAGTGCCTCATTTTTAGGTCCCAAACCCTCACTCTTAGCACTGAACCCGGACTTTTAATTGTCAAACTCTCGTTCTAGTACAAATCATGACTTTTAGAGTCCAGCCCCTCGATTTTAAGTCTCAAAGCCTCATTTTTATCCTCCAAACCTACACTTTCAGGGTCCAAAGCCCTCTTTTAAGGCTCAAAGCCTCATTTTCAGCACCCAAAGACTCACTTTAAAACACCCAAACCCCTCTTTTAACATCAAAGACTTAGAGTTGGGACCGCAAACCTCACTTTCAGCATCCAAACCCCTCTTTCAAGGCTCAAAGCCTCACTTTTAGTTCCCAAACCCTCATTTTTAGCATCCAAACCCCTTACTTTTATGGAGCAAAATCTCATTTTTAACGTCCAAATCCCTCTTTTAAGGCTCAAAGCCTCTATTTTAGATCCCAAACCCTCACTTTCAGGGTCCAAACCCCTCCTTTTTAGGGACATACCCTCATTTTCACGTCCCAAAGACGCACTTTAAAGCACCCAAACCCCTCTTTTAATGCTCAATGCCTTATAGTTAGGACCACAAACCTCACTGCTAGGGTCCAAACCTCTCTCTTAAAGCTCCGTGCCTCATTTTTAACAGCCAAACCTTCACTTTTAGGACCTAAAGCCCTCTTTTAACACTCAAAGCCTCAGTTTTAACACTCAAAGCCAAACTTCCAGCGTCCAAACGCCTCTTTTAACGCTCAGTGCCTCATTTCCAGGTCCCCAAAACTCACTTTAAAACACCCAAACACCTCTTTTAACATCAAAGACTTAGAGTTAGGACTGCAAACCTCACTTTTAGGGTCCAAACCCCTCCTTTTTAGGGACATACCCTCATTTTCATGTCCCAAGGACTTACTTTAAAGCACCCAAACCCCTCTTTTAATGCTCAAAGCCTTATAGTTAGGGCCGCAAACCACAATGCTCAAAGCTTCATTTTTAACAGCCAAAACCTCACTTTCTTTGCCCAAACCCCTCTTTTAATGCTCAATGCCTCATTTATACCTCCCAAAGACGCACTTTAAAGCACCCAAAGCCTCTTTTAACCTCAAAGCCTTTTAGAGTAAGACTGCAAATCTCACTTTCAGGGGCCAAACCGGTTTTAACGCTCAAAGCCTCATTTTTAACAGCAAACCCTCACTTTTAGGACCTAAAGCCCTCTTTTAACTCCCAAAGCCTCGGTTTTAACACCCAAAGCCGCACTTTCAGGGTCCAAACCTCTCTTTTAACGCTCAGTGCCTCATTTTTAGGTCCCAAACCCTCACTCTTAGCACTGAACCCGGACTTTTAATTGCCAAACTCTCGTTCTAGTACAAATCATGACTTTTAGAGTCCAGCCCCTCGTTTTTAAGCCTCAAAGCCTCATTTTTATCATCCAAACCTTCACTTTCAGGGTCCAAACCCCTCTTTTAATGCTCAGTGCCTCATTTTCAGCACCCAAAGACTCACTTTAAAACACCCAAACCCCTCTTTTAACATCAAAGACTTAGAGTTGGGACCGCAAACCTCACTTTCAGCATCCAAACCCCTCTTTCAAGGCTCAAAGCCTCACTTTTAGTTCCCAAACCCTCATTTTTAGCATCCAAACCCCTTACTTTTATGGAGCAAAATCTCATTTTTAACGTCCAAATCCCTCTTTTAAGGCTCAAAGCCTCTATTTTAGATGCCAAACCCTCACTTTCAGGGTCCAAACCCCTCCTTTTTAGGGACATACCCTCATTTTCACGTCCCAAAGACGCACTTTAAAGCACCCAAACCCCTCTTTTAATGCTCAATGCCTTATAGTTAGGACCACAAACCTCACTGCTAGGGTCCAAACCTCTCTCTTAAAGCTCCGTGCCTCATTTTTAACAGCCAAACCCTCACTTTTAGGACCTAAAGCCCTCTTTTAACACTCAAAGCCTCAGTTTTAACACTCAAAGCCAAACTTCCAGGGTCCAAACGCCTCTTTTAACGCTCAGTGCCTCATTTCCAGGTCCCCAAAACTCACTTTAAAACACCCAAACCCCTCTTTTAACATCAAAGACTTAGAGTTAGGACTGCAAACCTCACTTTTAGGGTCCAAACCCCTCCTTTTTAGGGACATACCCTCATTTTCATGTCCCAAGGACTTACTTTAAAGCACCCAAACCCCTCTTTTAATGCTCAAAGCCTTATAGTTAGGGCCGCAAACCACAATGCTAGGGTCCAAAGCCCTCCTTTATGCTCAAAGCTTCATTTTTAACAGCCAAAACCTCACTTTCTTTGCCCAAACCCCTCTTTTAATGCTCAATGCCTCATTTATACCTCCCAAAGACGCACTTTAAAGCACCCAAAGCCTCTTTTAACCTCAAAGCCTTTTAGAGTATGACTGCAAATCTCACTTTCAGGGGCCAAACCGGTTTTAACGCTCAAAGCCTCATTTTTAACAGCAAACCCTCACTTTTAGGACCTAAAGCCCTCTTTTAACTCCCAAAGCCTGGGTTTTAACACCCAAAGCCGCACTTTCAGGGTCCAAACCTCTCTTTTAACGCTCAGTGCCTCATTTTTAGGTCCCAAACCCTCACTCTTAGCACTGAACCCGGACTTGTAATTGTCAAACTCTCGTTCTAGTACAAATCATGACTTTTAGAGTCCAGCCCCTCGTTTTTAAGCCTCAAAGCCTCATTTTTATCATCCAAACCTTCACTTTCAGGGTCCAAACCCCTCTTTTAATGCTCAGTGCCTCATTTTTAGGTCAGAAACCCCTGCTTTTAGCATCCAGGCCTTCACTTTCAGGAACCAAACCATCATTATTAATGCCCAAACCCCTCTTTTAAGGCTCAAAGCCTCATTTTCAGCACCCAAAGACTCACTTTAAAACACCCAAACCCCTCTTTTAACATCAAAGACTTAGAGTTGGGACCGCAAACCTCACTTTCAGCATCCAAACCCCTCTTTCAAGGCTCAAAGCCTCACTTTTAGTTCCCAAACCCTCATTTTTAGCATCCAAACCCCTTACTTTTATGGAGCAAAATCTCATTTTTAACATCCAAATCCCTCTTTTAAGGCTCAAAGCCTCTATTTTAGATGCCAAACCCTCACTTTCAGGGTCCAAACCCCTCCTTTTTAGGGACATACCCTCATTTTCACGTCCCAAGGACTTACTTTAAAGCACCCAAACCCCTCTTTTAATGCTCAAAGCCTTATAGTTAGGGCCGCAAACCACAATGCTAGGGTCCAAAGCCCTCTTTTATGCTCAAAGCTTCATTTTTAACAGCCAAAACCTCACTTTCTTTGCCCAAACCCCTCTTTTAATGCTCAATGCCTCATTTATACCTCCCAAAGACGCACTTTAAAGCACCCAAAGCCTCTTTTAACCTCAAAGCCTTTTAGAGTAAGACTGCAAATCTCACTTTCAGGGGCCAAACCGGTTTTAACGCTCAAAGCCTCATTTTTAACAGCAAACCCTCACTTTTAGGACCTAAAGCCCTCTTTTAACTCCCAAAGCCTCGGTTTTAACACCCAAAGCCGCACTTTCAGGGTCCAAACCTCTCTTTTAACGCTCAGTGCCTCATTTTTAGGTCCCAAACCCTCACTCTTAGCACTGAACCCGGACTTTTAATTGTCAAACTCTTGTTCTAGTACAAATCATGACTTTTAGAGTCCAGCCCCTTGTTTTTAAGCCTCAAAGCCTCATTTTTATCATCCAAACCTTCACTTTCAGGGTCCAAACCCCTCTTTTAATGCTCAGTGCCTCATTTTTAGTTCAGAAACCCTTGCTTTTAGCATCCAGGCCTTCACTTTCAGGAACCAAACCATCATTATTAATGCCCAAACCCCTCTTTTAAGGCTCAAAGCCTCATTTTCAGCACCCAAAGACTCACTTTAAAACACCCAAACCCCTCTTTTAACATCAAAGACTTAGAGTTGGGACCGCAAACCTCACTTTCAGCATCCAAACCCCTCTTTCAAGGCTCAAAGCCTCACTTTTAGTTCCCAAACCCTCATTTTTAGCATCCAAACCTCTTACTTTTATGGAGCAAAATCTCATTTTTAACGTCCAAATCCCTCTTTTAAGGCTCAAAGCCTCTATTTTAGATCCCAAACCCTCACTTTCAGGGTCCAAACCCCTCCTTTTTAGGGACATACCCTCATTTTCACGTCCCAAAGACGCACTTTAAAGCACCCAAACCCCTCTTTTAATGCTCAAAGCCTTATAGTTAGGACCACAAACCTCACTGCTAGGGTCCAAACCTCTCTCTTAAAGCTCCGTGCCTCATTTTTAACAGCCAAACCTTCACTTTTAGGACCTAAAGCCCTCTTTTAACACTCAAAGCCTCAGTTTTAACACTCAAAGCCAAACTTCCAGCGTCCAAACGCCTCTTTTAACGCTCAGTGCCTCATTTCCAGGTCCCCAAAACTCACTTTAAAACACCCAAACCCCTCTTTTAACATCAAAGACTTAGAGTTAGGACTGCAAACCTCACTTTTAGGGTCCAAACCCCTCCTTTTTAGGGACATACCCTCATTTTCATGTCCCAAGGACTTACTTTAAAGCACCCAAACCCCTCTTTTAATGCTCAAAGCCTTATAGTTAGGGCCGCAAACCACAATGCTAGGGTCCAAAGCCCTCCTTTATGCTCAAAGCTTCATTTTTAACAGCCAAAACCTCACTTTCTTTGCCCAAACCCCTCTTTTAATGCTCAATGCCTCATTTATACCTCCCAAAGACGCACTTTAAAGCACCCAAAGCCTCTTTTAACCTCAAAGCCTTTTAGAGTATGACTGCAAATCTCACTTTCAGGGGCCAAACCGGTTTTAACGCTCAAAGCCTCATTTTTAACAGCAAACCCTCACTTTTAGGACCTAAAGCCCTCTTTTAACTCCCAAAGCCTGGGTTTTAACACCCAAAGCCGCACTTTCAGGGTCCAAACCTCTCTTTTAACGCTCAGTGCCTCATTTTTAGGTCCCAAACCCTCACTCTTAGCACTGAACCCGGACTTTTAATTGTCAAACTCTCGTTCTAGTACAAATCATGACTTTTAGAGTCCAGCCCCTCGTTTTTAAGCCTCAAAGCCTCATTTTTATCATCCAAACCTTCACTTTCAGGGTCCAAACCCCTCTTTTAATGCTCAGTGCCTCATTTTTAGGTCAGAAACCCCTGCTTTTAGCATCCAGGCCTTCACTTTCAGGAACCAAACCATCATTATTAATGCCCAAACCCCTCTTTTAAGGCTCAAAGCCTCATTTTCAGCACCCAAAGACTCACTTTAAAACACCCAAACCCCTCTTTTAACATCAAAGACTTAGAGTTGGGACCGCAAACCTCACTTTCAGCATCCAAACCCCTCTTTCAAGGCTCAAAGCCTCACTTTTAGTTCCCAAACCCTCATTTTTAGCATCCAAACCCCTTACTTTTATGGAGCAAAATCTCATTTTTAACATCCAAATCCCTCTTTTAAGGCTCAAAGCCTCTATTTTAGATGCCAAACCCTCACTTTCAGGGTCCAAACCCCTCCTTTTTAGGGACATACCCTCATTTTCACGTCCCAAGGACTTACTTTAAAGCACCCAAACCCCTCTTTTAATGCTCAAAGCCTTATAGTTAGGGCCGCAAACCACAATGCTAGGGTCCAAAGCCCTCTTTTATGCTCAAAGCTTCATTTTTAACAGCCAAAACCTCACTTTCTTTGCCCAAACCCCTCTTTTAATGCTCAATGCCTCATTTATACCTCCCAAAGACGCACTTTAAAGCACCCAAAGCCTCTTTTAACCTCAAAGCCTTTTAGAGTAAGACTGCAAATCTCACTTTCAGGGGCCAAACCGGTTTTAACGCTCAAAGCCTCATTTTTAACAGCAAACCCTCACTTTTAGGACCTAAAGCCCTCTTTTAACTCCCAAAGCCTCGGTTTTAACACCCAAAGCCGCACTTTCAGGGTCCAAACCTCTCTTTTAACGCTCAGTGCCTCATTTTTAGGTCCCAAACCCTCACTCTTAGCACTGAACCCGGACTTTTAATTGTCAAACTCTCGTTCTAGTACAAATCATGACTTTTAGAGTCCAGCCCCTTGTTTTTAAGCCTCAAAGCCTCATTTTTATCATCCAAACCTACACTTTCAGGGTCCAAACCCCTCTTTTAATGCTCAGTGCCTCATTTTTAGTTCAGAAACCCTTGCTTTTAGCATCCAGGCCTTCACTTTCAGGAACCAAACCATCATTATTAATGCCCAAACCCCTCTTTTAAGGCTCAAAGCCTCATTTTCAGCACCCAAAGACTCACTTTAAAACACCCAAACCCCTCTTTTAACATCAAAGACTTAGAGTTGGGACCGCAAACCTCACTTTCAGCATCCAAACCCCTCTTTCAAGGCTCAAAGCCTCACTTTTAGTTCCCAAACCCTCATTTTTAGCATCCAAACCTCTTACTTTTATGGAGCAAAATCTCATTTTTAACGTCCAAATCCCTCTTTTAAGGCTCAAAGCCTCTATTTTAGATCCCAAACCCTCACTTTCAGGGTCCAAACCCCTCCTTTTTAGGGACATACCCTCATTTTCACGTCCCAAAGACGCACTTTAAAGCACCCAAACCCCTCTTTTAATGCTCAAAGCCTTATAGTTAGGACCACAAACCTCACTGCTAGGGTCCAAACCTCTCTCTTAAAGCTCCGTGCCTCATTTTTAACAGCCAAACCTTCACTTTTAGGACCTAAAGCCCTCTTTTAACACTCAAAGCCTCAGTTTTAACACTCAAAGCCAAACTTCCAGCGTCCAAACGCCTCTTTTAACGCTCAGTGCCTCATTTCCAGGTCCCCAAAACTCACTTTAAAACACCCAAACACCTCTTTTAACATCAAAGACTTAGAGTTAGGACTGCAAACCTCACTTTTAGGGTCCAAACCCCTCCTTTTTAGGGACATACCCTCATTTTCATGTCCCAAGGACTTACTTTAAAGCACCCAAA
The DNA here is from genome assembly GCF_963921805.1 of Phalacrocorax carbo. Classification (NCBI taxonomy): domain Eukaryota; kingdom Metazoa; phylum Chordata; class Aves; order Suliformes; family Phalacrocoracidae; genus Phalacrocorax; species Phalacrocorax carbo. The sequence continues at coordinate 2,453,488 of NW_026990280.1, read as the reverse complement.
CCCCTCTTTTAATGCTCAAAGCCTTATAGTTAGGGCCGCAAACCACAATGCTCAAAGCTTCATTTTTAACAGCCAAAACCTCACTTTCTTTGCCCAAACCCCTCTTTTAATGCTCAATGCCTCATTTATACCTCCCAAAGACGCACTTTAAAGCACCCAAAGCCTCTTTTAACCTCAAAGCCTTTTAGAGTAAGACTGCAAATCTCACTTTCAGGGGCCAAACCGGTTTTAACGCTCAAAGCCTCATTTTTAACAGCAAACCCTCACTTTTAGGACCTAAAGCCCTCTTTTAACTCCCAAAGCCTCGGTTTTAACACCCAAAGCCGCACTTTCAGGGTCCAAACCTCTCTTTTAACGCTCAGTGCCTCATTTTTAGGTCCCAAACCCTCACTCTTAGCACTGAACCCGGACTTTTAATTGCCAAACTCTCGTTCTAGTACAAATCATGACTTTTAGAGTCCAGCCCCTCGGTTTTAAGCCTCAAAGCCTCATTTTTATCATCCAAACCTTCACTTTCAGGGTCCAAACCCCTCTTTTAATGCTCAGTGCCTCATTTTCAGCACCCAAAGACTCACTTTAAAACACCCAAACCCCTCTTTTAACATCAAAGACTTAGAGTTGGGACCGCAAACCTCACTTTCAGCATCCAAACCCCTCTTTCAAGGCTCAAAGCCTCACTTTTAGTTCCCAAACCCTCATTTTTAGCATCCAAACCCCTTACTTTTATGGAGCAAAATCTCATTTTTAACGTCCAAATCCCTCTTTTAAGGCTCAAAGCCTCTATTTTAGATGCCAAACCCTCACTTTCAGGGTCCAAACCCCTCCTTTTTAGGGACATACCCTCATTTTCACGTCCCAAAGACGCACTTTAAAGCACCCAAACCCCTCTTTTAATGCTCAAAGCCTTATAGTTAGGACCACAAACCTCACTGCTAGGGTCCAAACCTCTCTCTTAAAGCTCCGTGCCTCATTTTTAACAGCCAAACCCTCACTTTTAGGACCTAAAGCCCTCTTTTAACACTCAAAGCCTCAGTTTTAACACTCAAAGCCAAACTTCCAGGGTCCAAACGCCTCTTTTAACGCTCAGTGCCTCATTTCCAGGTCCCCAAAACTCACTTTAAAACACCCAAACCCCTCTTTTAACATCAAAGACTTAGAGTTAGGACTGCAAACCTCACTTTTAGGGTCCAAACCCCTCCTTTTTAGGGACATACCCTCATTTTCATGTCCCAAGGACTTACTTTAAAGCACCCAAACCCCTCTTTTAATGCTCAAAGCCTTATAGTTAGGGCCGCAAACCACAATGCTAGGGTCCAAAGCCCTCCTTTATGCTCAAAGCTTCATTTTTAACAGCCAAAACCTCACTTTCTTTGCCCAAACCCCTCTTTTAATGCTCAATGCCTCATTTATACCTCCCAAAGACGCACTTTAAAGCACCCAAAGCCTCTTTTAACCTCAAAGCCTTTTAGAGTATGACTGCAAATCTCACTTTCAGGGGCCAAACCGGTTTTAACGCTCAAAGCCTCATTTTTAACAGCAAACCCTCACTTTTAGGACCTAAAGCCCTCTTTTAACTCCCAAAGCCTGGGTTTTAACACCCAAAGCCGCACTTTCAGGGTCCAAACCTCTCTTTTAACGCTCAGTGCCTCATTTTTAGGTCCCAAACCCTCACTCTTAGCACTGAACCCGGACTTGTAATTGTCAAACTCTCGTTCTAGTACAAATCATGACTTTTAGAGTCCAGCCCCTCGATTTTAAGCCTCAACGCCTCATTTTTATCATCCAAACCTTCACTTTCAGGGTCCAAACCCCTCTTTTAATGCTCAGTGCCTCATTTTTAGGTCAGAAACCCCTGCTTTTAGCATCCAGGCCTTCACTTTCAGGAACCAAACCATCATTATTAATGCCCAAACCCCTCTTTTAAGGCTCAAAGCCTCATTTTCAGCACCCAAAGACTCACTTTAAAACACCCAAACCCCTCTTTTAACATCAAAGACTTAGAGTTGGGACCGCAAACCTCACTTTCAGCATCCAAACCCCTCTTTCAAGGCTCAAAGCCTCACTTTTAGTTCCCAAACCCTCATTTTTAGCATCCAAACCCCTTACTTTTATGGAGCAAAATCTCATTTTTAACATCCAAATCCCTCTTTTAAGGCTCAAAGCCTCTATTTTAGATGCCAAACCCTCACTTTCAGGGTCCAAACCCCTCCTTTTTAGGGACATACCCTCATTTTCAGCACCCAAAGACGCACTTTAAAACACCCAAACCCCTCTTTTAATGCTCAAAGCCTTATAGTTAGGGCCACAAACCTCACTGCTAGGGTCCAAACCTCTCTCTTAAAGCTCCGTGCCTCATTTTTAACAGCCAAACCCTCACTTTTAGGACCTAAAGCCCTCTTTTAACACTCAAAGCCTCAGTTTTAACACTCAAAGCCAAACTTCCAGCGTCCAAACGCCTCTTTTAACGCTCAGTGCCTCATTTCCAGGTCCCCAAAACTCACTTTAAAACACCCAAACACCTCTTTTAACATCAAAGACTTAGAGTTAGGACTGCAAACCTCACTTTTAGGGTCCAAACCCCTCCTTTTTAGGGACATACCCTCATTTTCATGTCCCAAGGACTTACTTTAAAGCACCCAAACCCCTCTTTTAATGCTCAAAGCCTTATAGTTAGGGCCGCAAACCACAATGCTCAAAGCTTCATTTTTAACAGCCAAAACCTCACTTTCTTTGCCCAAACCCCTCTTTTAATGCTCAATGCCTCATTTATACCTCCCAAAGACGCACTTTAAAGCACCCAAAGCCTCTTTTAACCTCAAAGCCTTTTAGAGTAAGACTGCAAATCTCACTTTCAGGGGCCAAACCGGTTTTAACGCTCAAAGCCTCATTTTTAACAGCAAACCCTCACTTTTAGGACCTAAAGCCCTCTTTTAACTCCCAAAGCCTCGGTTTTAACACCCAAAGCCGCACTTTCAGGGTCCAAACCTCTCTTTTAACGCTCAGTGCCTCATTTTTAGGTCCCAAACCCTCACTCTTAGCACTGAACCCGGACTTTTAATTGCCAAACTCTCGTTCTAGTACAAATCATGACTTTTAGAGTCCAGCCCCTCGGTTTTAAGCCTCAAAGCCTCATTTTTATCATCCAAACCTTCACTTTCAGGGTCCAAACCCCTCTTTTAATGCTCAGTGCCTCATTTTCAGCACCCAAAGACTCACTTTAAAACACCCAAACCCCTCTTTTAACATCAAAGACTTAGAGTTGGGACCGCAAACCTCACTTTCAGCATCCAAACCCCTCTTTCAAGGCTCAAAGCCTCACTTTTAGTTCCCAAACCCTCATTTTTAGCATCCAAACCCCTTACTTTTATGGAGCAAAATCTCATTTTTAACGTCCAAATCCCTCTTTTAAGGCTCAAAGCCTCTATTTTAGATGCCAAACCCTCACTTTCAGGGTCCAAACCCCTCCTTTTTAGGGACATACCCTCATTTTCACGTCCCAAAGACGCACTTTAAAGCACCCAAACCCCTCTTTTAATGCTCAAAGCCTTATAGTTAGGACCACAAACCTCACTGCTAGGGTCCAAACCTCTCTCTTAAAGCTCCGTGCCTCATTTTTAACAGCCAAACCCTCACTTTTAGGACCTAAAGCCCTCTTTTAACACTCAAAGCCTCAGTTTTAACACTCAAAGCCAAACTTCCAGGGTCCAAACGCCTCTTTTAACGCTCAGTGCCTCATTTCCAGGTCCCCAAAACTCACTTTAAAACACCCAAACCCCTCTTTTAACATCAAAGACTTAGAGTTAGGACTGCAAACCTCACTTTTAGGGTCCAAACCCCTCCTTTTTAGGGACATACCCTCATTTTCATGTCCCAAGGACTTACTTTAAAGCACCCAAACCCCTCTTTTAATGCTCAAAGCCTTATAGTTAGGGCCGCAAACCACAATGCTAGGGTCCAAAGCCCTCCTTTATGCTCAAAGCTTCATTTTTAACAGCCAAAACCTCACTTTCTTTGCCCAAACCCCTCTTTTAATGCTCAATGCCTCATTTATACCTCCCAAAGACGCACTTTAAAGCACCCAAAGCCTCTTTTAACCTCAAAGCCTTTTAGAGTATGACTGCAAATCTCACTTTCAGGGGCCAAACCGGTTTTAACGCTCAAAGCCTCATTTTTAACAGCAAACCCTCACTTTTAGGACCTAAAGCCCTCTTTTAACTCCCAAAGCCTGGGTTTTAACACCCAAAGCCGCACTTTCAGGGTCCAAACCTCTCTTTTAACGCTCAGTGCCTCATTTTTAGGTCCCAAACCCTCACTCTTAGCACTGAACCCGGACTTGTAATTGTCAAACTCTCGTTCTAGTACAAATCATGACTTTTAGAGTCCAGCCCCTCGATTTTAAGCCTCAACGCCTCATTTTTATCATCCAAACCTTCACTTTCAGGGTCCAAACCCCTCTTTTAATGCTCAGTGCCTCATTTTTAGGTCAGAAACCCCTGCTTTTAGCATCCAGGCCTTCACTTTCAGGAACCAAACCATCATTATTAATGCCCAAACCCCTCTTTTAAGGCTCAAAGCCTCATTTTCAGCACCCAAAGACTCACTTTAAAACACCCAAACCCCTCTTTTAACATCAAAGACTTAGAGTTGGGACCGCAAACCTCACTTTCAGCATCCAAACCCCTCTTTCAAGGCTCAAAGCCTCACTTTTAGTTCCCAAACCCTCATTTTTAGCATCCAAACCCCTTACTTTTATGGAGCAAAATCTCATTTTTAACATCCAAATCCCTCTTTTAAGGCTCAAAGCCTCTATTTTAGATGCCAAACCCTCACTTTCAGGGTCCAAACCCCTCCTTTTTAGGGACATACCCTCATTTTCAGCACCCAAAGACGCACTTTAAAACACCCAAACCCCTCTTTTAATGCTCAAAGCCTTATAGTTAGGGCCACAAACCTCACTGCTAGGGTCCAAACCTCTCTCTTAAAGCTCCGTGCCTCATTTTTAACAGCCAAACCTTCACTTTTAGGACCTAAAGCCCTCTTTTAACACTCAAAGCCTCAGTTTTAACACTCAAAGCCAAACTTCCAGGGTCCAAACGCCTCTTTTAACGCTCAGTGCCTCATTTCCAGGTCCCCAAAACTCACTTTAAAACACCCAAACACCTCTTTTAACATCAAAGACTTAGAGTTAGGACTGCAAACCTCACTTTTAGGGTCCAAACCCCTCCTTTTTAGGGACATACCCTCATTTTCATGTCCCAAGGACTTACTTTAAAGCACCCAAACCCCTCTTTTAATGCTCAAAGCCTTATAGTTAGGGCCGCAAACCACAATGCTCAAAGCTTCATTTTTAACAGCCAAAACCTCACTTTCTTTGCCCAAACCCCTCTTTTAATGCTCAATGCCTCATTTATACCTCCCAAAGACGCACTTTAAAGCACCCAAAGCCTCTTTTAACCTCAAAGCCTTTTAGAGTAAGACTGCAAATCTCACTTTCAGGGGCCAAACCGGTTTTAACGCTCAAAGCCTCATTTTTAACAGCAAACCCTCACTTTTAGGACCTAAAGCCCTCTTTTAACTCCCAAAGCCTCGGTTTTAACACCCAAAGCCGCACTTTCAGGGTCCAAACCTCTCTTTTAACGCTCAGTGCCTCATTTTTAGGTCCCAAACCCTCACTCTTAGCACTGAACCCGGACTTTTAATTGCCAAACTCTCGTTCTAGTACAAATCATGACTTTTAGAGTCCAGCCCCTCGGTTTTAAGCCTCAAAGCCTCATTTTTATCATCCAAACCTTCACTTTCAGGGTCCAAACCCCTCTTTTAATGCTCAGTGCCTCATTTTCAGCACCCAAAGACTCACTTTAAAACACCCAAACCCCTCTTTTAACATCAAAGACTTAGAGTTGGGACCGCAAACCTCACTTTCAGCATCCAAACCCCTCTTTCAAGGCTCAAAGCCTCACTTTTAGTTCCCAAACCCTCATTTTTAGCATCCAAACCCCTTACTTTTATGGAGCAAAATCTCATTTTTAACGTCCAAATCCCTCTTTTAAGGCTCAAAGCCTCTATTTTAGATGCCAAACCCTCACTTTCAGGGTCCAAACCCCTCCTTTTTAGGGACATACCCTCATTTTCACGTCCCAAAGACGCACTTTAAAGCACCCAAACCCCTCTTTTAATGCTCAAAGCCTTATAGTTAGGACCACAAACCTCACTGCTAGGGTCCAAACCTCTCTCTTAAAGCTCCGTGCCTCATTTTTAACAGCCAAACCCTCACTTTTAGGACCTAAAGCCCTCTTTTAACACTCAAAGCCTCAGTTTTAACACTCAAAGCCAAACTTCCAGGGTCCAAACGCCTCTTTTAACGCTCAGTGCCTCATTTCCAGGTCCCCAAAACTCACTTTAAAACACCCAAACCCCTCTTTTAACATCAAAGACTTAGAGTTAGGACTGCAAACCTCACTTTTAGGGTCCAAACCCCTCCTTTTTAGGGACATACCCTCATTTTCATGTCCCAAGGACTTACTTTAAAGCACCCAAACCCCTCTTTTAATGCTCAAAGCCTTATAGTTAGGGCCGCAAACCACAATGCTAGGGTCCAAAGCCCTCCTTTATGCTCAAAGCTTCATTTTTAACAGCCAAAACCTCACTTTCTTTGCCCAAACCCCTCTTTTAATGCTCAATGCCTCATTTATACCTCCCAAAGACGCACTTTAAAGCACCCAAAGCCTCTTTTAACCTCAAAGCCTTTTAGAGTATGACTGCAAATCTCACTTTCAGGGGCCAAACCGGTTTTAACGCTCAAAGCCTCATTTTTAACAGCAAACCCTCACTTTTAGGACCTAAAGCCCTCTTTTAACTCCCAAAGCCTGGGTTTTAACACCCAAAGCCGCACTTTCAGGGTCCAAACCTCTCTTTTAACGCTCAGTGCCTCATTTTTAGGTCCCAAACCCTCACTCTTAGCACTGAACCCGGACTTGTAATTGTCAAACTCTCGTTCTAGTACAAATCATGACTTTTAGAGTCCAGCCCCTCGATTTTAAGCCTCAACGCCTCATTTTTATCATCCAAACCTTCACTTTCAGGGTCCAAACCCCTCTTTTAATGCTCAGTGCCTCATTTTTAGGTCAGAAACCCCTGCTTTTAGCATCCAGGCCTTCACTTTCAGGAACCAAACCATCATTATTAATGCCCAAACCCCTCTTTTAAGGCTCAAAGCCTCATTTTCAGCACCCAAAGACTCACTTTAAAACACCCAAACCCCTCTTTTAACATCAAAGACTTAGAGTTGGGACCGCAAACCTCACTTTCAGCATCCAAACCCCTCTTTCAAGGCTCAAAGCCTCACTTTTAGTTCCCAAACCCTCATTTTTAGCATCCAAACCCCTTACTTTTATGGAGCAAAATCTCATTTTTAACATCCAAATCCCTCTTTTAAGGCTCAAAGCCTCTATTTTAGATGCCAAACCCTCACTTTCAGGGTCCAAACCCCTCCTTTTTAGGGACATACCCTCATTTTCACGTCCCAAGGACTTACTTTAAAGCACCCAAACCCCTCTTTTAATGCTCAAAGCCTTATAGTTAGGGCCGCAAACCACAATGCTAGGGTCCAAAGCCCTCTTTTATGCTCAAAGCTTCATTTTTAACAGCCAAAACCTCACTTTCTTTGCCCAAACCCCTCTTTTAATGCTCAATGCCTCATTTATACCTCCCAAAGACGCACTTTAAAGCACCCAAAGCCTCTTTTAACCTCAAAGCCTTTTAGAGTAAGACTGCAAATCTCACTTTCAGGGGCCAAACCGGTTTTAACGCTCAAAGCCTCATTTTTACCAGCAAACCCTCACTTTTAGGACCTAAAGCCCTCTTTTAACTCCCAAAGCCTCGGTTTTAACACCCAAAGCCGCACTTTCAGGGTCCAAACCTCTCTTTTAACGCTCAGTGCCTCATTTTTAGGTCCCAAACCCTCACTCTTAGCACTGAACCCGGACTTGTAATTGTCAAACTCTCGTTCTAGTACAAATCATGACTTTTAGAGTCCAGCCCCTTGTTTTTAAGCCTCAAAGCCTCATTTTTATCATCCAAACCTACACTTTCAGGGTCCAAACCCCTCTTTTAATGCTCAGTGCCTCATTTTTAGTTCAGAAACCCTTGCTTTTAGCATCCAGGCCTTCACTTTCAGGAACCAAACCATCATTATTAATGCCCAAACCCCTCTTTTAAGGCTCAAAGCCTCATTTTCAGCACCCAAAGACTCACTTTAAAACACCCAAACCCCTCTTTTAACATCAAAGACTTAGAGTTGGGACCGCAAACCTCACTTTCAGCATCCAAACCCCTCTTTCAAGGCTCAAAGCCTCACTTTTAGTTCCCAAACCCTCATTTTTAGCATCCAAACCTCTTACTTTTATGGAGCAAAATCTCATTTTTAACGTCCAAATCCCTCTTTTAAGGCTCAAAGCCTCTATTTTAGATCCCAAACCCTCACTTTCAGGGTCCAAACCCCTCCTTTTTAGGGACATACCCTCATTTTCACGTCCCAAAGACGCACTTTAAAGCACCCAAACCCCTCTTTTAATGCTCAAAGCCTTATAGTTAGGACCACAAACCTCACTGCTAGGGTCCAAACCTCTCTCTTAAAGCTCCGTGCCTCATTTTTAACAGCCAAACCTTCACTTTTAGGACCTAAAGCCCTCTTTTAACACTCAAAGCCTCAGTTTTAACACTCAAAGCCAAACTTCCAGCGTCCAAACGCCTCTTTTAACGCTCAGTGCCTCATTTCCAGGTCCCCAAAACTCACTTTAAAACACCCAAACACCTCTTTTAACATCAAAGACTTAGAGTTAGGACTGCAAACCTCACTTTTAGGGTCCAAACCCCTCCTTTTTAGGGACATACCCTCATTTTCATGTCCCAAGGACTTACTTTAAAGCACCCAAACCCCTCTTTTAATGCTCAAAGCCTTATAGTTAGGGCCGCAAACCACAATGCTCAAAGCTTCATTTTTAACAGCCAAAACCTCACTTTCTTTGCCCAAACCCCTCTTTTAATGCTCAATGCCTCATTTATACCTCCCAAAGACGCACTTTAAAGCACCCAAAGCCTCTTTTAACCTCAAAGCCTTTTAGAGTAAGACTGCAAATCTCACTTTCAGGGGCCAAACCGGTTTTAACGCTCAAAGCCTCATTTTTAACAGCAAACCCTCACTTTTAGGACCTAAAGCCCTCTTTTAACTCCCAAAGCCTCGGTTTTAACACCCAAAGCCGCACTTTCAGGGTCCAAACCTCTCTTTTAACGCTCAGTGCCTCATTTTTAGGTCCCAAACCCTCACTCTTAGCACTGAACCCGGACTTTTAATTGTCAAACTCTCGTTCTAGTACAAATCATGACTTTTAGAGTCCAGCCCCTCGATTTTAAGCCTCAACGCCTCATTTTTATCATCCAAACCTTCACTTTCAGGGTCCAAACCCCTCTTTTAATGCTCAAAGCCTCATTTTCAGCAACCAAAGACTCACTTTAAAACACCCAAACCCCTCTTTTAACATCAAAGACTTAGAGTTGGGTCCGCAAACCTCACTTTCAGCATCCAAACCCCTCTTTCAAGGCTCAAAGCCTCACTTTTAGTTCCCAAACCCTCATTTTTAGCATCCAAACCCCTTACTTTTATGGAGCAAAATCTCATTTTTAACGTCCAAATCCCTCTTTTAAGGCTCAAAGCCGCTATTTTAGATCCCAAACCCTCACTTTCAGGGTCCAAACCCCTCCTTTTTAGGGACATACCCTCATTTTCAGCACCCAAAGACGCACTTTAAAGCACCCAAACCCCTCTTTTAATGCTCAATGCCTTATAGTTAGGACCACAAACCTCACTGCTAGGGTCCAAACCTCTCTCTTAAAGCTCCGTGCCTCATTTTTAACAGCCAAACCTTCACTTTTAGGACCTAAAGCCCTCTTTTAACACTCAAAGCCTCAGTTTTAACACTCAAAGCCAAACTTCCAGCGTCCAAACGCCTCTTTTAACGCTCAGTGCCTCATTTCCAGGTCCCCAAAACTCACTTTAAAACACCCAAACACCTCTTTTAACATCAAAGACTTAGAGTTAGGACTGCAAACCTCACTTTTAGGGTCCAAACCCCTCCTTTTTAGGGACATACCCTCATTTTCATGTCCCAAGGACTTACTTTAAAGCACCCAAACCCCTCTTTTAATGCTCAAAGCCTTATAGTTAGGGCCGCAAACCACAATGCTCAAAGCTTCATTTTTAACAGCCAAAACCTCACTTTCTTTGCCCAAACCCCTCTTTTAATGCTCAATGCCTCATTTATACCTCCCAAAGACGCACTTTAAAGCACCCAAAGCCTCTTTTAACCTCAAAGCCTTTTAGAGTAAGACTGCAAATCTCACTTTCAGGGGCCAAACCGGTTTTAACGCTCAAAGCCTCATTTTTAACAGCAAACCCTCACTTTTAGGACCTAAAGCCCTCTTTTAACTCCCAAAGCCTCGGTTTTAACACCCAAAGCCGCACTTTCAGGGTCCAAACCTCTCTTTTAACGCTCAGTGCCTCATTTTTAGCTCCCAAACCCTCACTCTTAGCACTGAACCCGGACTTTTAATTGCCAAACTCTCGTTCTAGTACAAATCATGACTTTTAGAGTCCAGCCCCTCGGTTTTAAGCCTCAAAGCCTCATTTTTATCATCCAAACCTTCACTTTCAGGGTCCAAACCCCTCTTTTAATGCTCAGTGCCTCATTTTTAGTTCAGAAACCCTTGCTTTTAGCATCCAGGCCTTCACTTTCAGGAACCAAACCATCATTATTAATGCCCAAAGCCCTCTTTTAAGGCTCAAAGCCTCATTTTCAGCACCCAAAGACTCACTTTAAAACACCCAAACCCCTCTTTTAACACCAAAGACTTAGAGTTGGGACCGCAAACCTCACTTTCAGCGTCCAAACCCCTCTTTCAAGGCTCAAAGCCTCACTTTTAGTTCCCAAACCCTCATTTTTAGCATCCAAACCCCTTACTTTTATGGAGCAAAATCTCATTTTTAACGTCCAAATCCCTCTTTTAAGGCTCAAAGCCTCTATTTTAGATGCCAAACCCTCACTTTCAGGGTCCAAACCCCTCCTTTTTAGGGACATACCCTCATTTTCACGTCCCAAAGACGCACTTTAAAGCACCCAAACCCCTCTTTTAATGCTCAAAGCCTTATAGTTAGGACCACAAACCTCACTGCTAGGGTCCAAACCTCTCTCTTAAAGCTCCGTGCCTCATTTTTAACAGCCAAACCCTCACTTTTAGGACCTAAAGCCCTCTTTTAACACTCAAAGCCTCAGTTTTAACACTCAAAGCCAAACTTCCAGGGTCCAAACGCCTCTTTTAACGCTCAGTGCCTCATTTCCAGGTCCCCAAAACTCACTTTAAAACACCCAAACACCTCTTTTAACATCAAAGACTTAGAGTTAGGACTGCAAACCTCACTTTTAGGGTCCAAACCCCTCCTTTTTAGGGACATACCCTCATTTTCATGTCCCAAGGACTTACTTTAAAGCACCCAAACCCCTCTTTTAATGCTCAAAGCCTTATAGTTAGGGCCGCAAACCACAATGCTCAAAGCTTCATTTTTAACAGCCAAAACCTCACTTTCTTTGCCCAAACCCCTCTTTTAATGCTCAATGCCTCATTTATACCTCCCAAAGACGCACTTTAAAGCACCCAAAGCCTCTTTTAACCTCAAAGCCTTTTAGAGTAAGACTGCAAATCTCACTTTCAGGGGCCAAACCGGTTTTAACGCTCAAAGCCTCATTTTTAACAGCAAACCCTCACTTTTAGGACCTAAAGCCCTCTTTTAACTCCCAAAGCCTCGGTTTTAACACCCAAAGCCGCACTTTCAGGGTCCAAACCTCTCTTTTAACGCTCAGTGCCTCATTTTTAGGTCCCAAACCCTCACTCTTAGCACTGAACCCGGACTTGTAATTGTCAAACTCTCGTTCTAGTACAAATCATGACTTTTAGAGTCCAGCCCCTCGGTTTTAAGCCTCAAAGCCTCATTTTTATCATCCAAACCTTCACTTTCAGGGTCCAAACCCCTCTTTTAATGCTCAGTGCCTCATTTTTAGTTCAGAAACCCCTGCTTTTAGCATCCAGGCCTTCACTTTCAGGAACCAAACCATCATTATTAATGCCCAAACCCCTCTTTTAAGGCTCAAAGCCTCATTTTCAGCACCCAAAGACTCACTTTAAAACACCCAAACCCCTCTTTTAACATCAAAGACTTAGAGTTGGGACCGCAAACCTCACTTTCAGCATCCAAACCCCTCTTTCAAGGCTCAAAGCCTCACTTTTAGTTCCCAAACCCTCATTTTTAGCATCCAAACCCCTTACTTGTATGGAGCAAAATCTCATTTTTAACGTCCAAATCCCTCTTTTAAGGCTCAAAGCCTCTATTTTAGATGCCAAACCCTCACTTTCAGGGTCCAAACCCCTCCTTTTTAGGGACATACCCTCATTTTCACGTCCCAAAGACGCACTTTAAAGCACCCAAACCCCTCTTTTAATGCTCAAAGCCTTATAGTTAGGACCACAAACCTCACTGCTAGGGTCCAAACCTCTCTCTTAAAGCTCCGTGCCTCATTTTTAACAGCCAAACCTTCACTTTTAGGACCTAAAGCCCTCTTTTAACACTCAAAGCCTCAGTTTTAACACTCAAAGCCAAACTTCCAGGGTCCAAACGCCTCTTTTAACGCTCAGTGCCTCATTTCCAGGTCCCCAAAACTCACTTTAAAACACCCAAACACCTCTTTTAACATCAAAGACTTAGAGTTAGGACTGCAAACCTCACTTTTAGGGTCCAAACCCCTCCTTTTTAGGGACATACCCTCATTTTCATGTCCCAAGGACTTACTTTAAAGCACCCAAACCCCTCTTTTAATGCTCAAAGCCTTATAGTTAGGGCCGCAAACCACAATGCTAGGGTCCAAAGCCCTCCTTTATGCTCAAAGCTTCATTTTTAACAGCCAAAACCTCACTTTCTTTGCCCAAACCCCTCTTTTAATGCTCAATGCCTCATTTATACCTCCCAAAGACGCACTTTAAAGCACCCAAAGCCTCTTTTAACCTCAAAGCCTTTTAGAGTATGACTGCAAATCTCACTTTCAGGGGCCAAACCGGTTTTAACGCTCAAAGCCTCATTTTTAACAGCAAACCCTCACTTTTAGGACCTAAAGCCCTCTTTTAACTCCCAAAGCCTGGGTTTTAACACCCAAAGCCGCACTTTCAGGGTCCAAACCTCTCTTTTAACGCTCAGTGCCTCATTTTTAGCTCCCAAACCCTCACTCTTAGCACTGAACCCGGACTTGTAATTGTCAAACTCTCGTTCTAGTACAAATCATGACTTTTAGAGTCCAGCCCCTCGTTTTTAAGCCTCAAAGCCTCATTTTTATCATCCAAACCTTCACTTTCAGGGTCCAAACCCCTCTTTTAATGCTCAGTGCCTCATTTTTAGGTCAGAAACCCCTGCTTTTAGCATCCAGGCCTTCACTTTCAGGAACCAAACCATCATTATTAATGCCCAAACCCCTCTTTTAAGGCTCAAAGCCTCATTTTCAGCACCCAAAGACTCACTTTAAAACACCCAAACCCCTCTTTTAACATCAAAGACTTAGAGTTGGGACCGCAAACCTCACTTTCAGCATCCAAACCCCTCTTTCAAGGCTCAAAGCCTCACTTTTAGTTCCCAAACCCTCATTTTTAGCATCCAAACCCCTTACTTTTATGGAGCAAAATCTCATTTTTAACATCCAAATCCCTCTTTTAAGGCTCAAAGCCTCTATTTTAGATGCCAAACCCTCACTTTCAGGGTCCAAACCCCTCCTTTTTAGGGACATACCCTCATTTTCACGTCCCAAGGACTTACTTTAAAGCACCCAAACCCCTCTTTTAATGCTCAAAGCCTTATAGTTAGGGCCGCAAACCACAATGCTAGGGTCCAAAGCCCTCTTTTATGCTCAAAGCTTCATTTTTAACAGCCAAAACCTCACTTTCTTTGCCCAAACCCCTCTTTTAATGCTCAATGCCTCATTTATACCTCCCAAAGACGCACTTTAAAGCACCCAAAGCCTCTTTTAACCTCAAAGCCTTTTAGAGTAAGACTGCAAATCTCACTTTCAGGGGCCAACCCGGTTTTAACGCTCAAAGCCTCATTTTTAACAGCAAACCCTCACTTTTAGGACCTAAAGCCCTCTTTTAACTCCCAAAGCCTCGGTTTTAACACCCAAAGCCGCACTTTCAGGGTCCAAACCTCTCTTTTAACGCTCAGTGCCTCATTTTTAGGTCCCAAACCCTCACTCTTAGCACTGAACCCGGACTTTTAATTGTCAAACTCTCGTTCTAGTACAAATCATGACTTTTAGAGTCCAGCCCCTTGTTTTTAAGCCTCAAAGCCTCATTTTTATCATCCAAACCTACACTTTCAGGGTCCAAACCCCTCTTTTAATGCTCAGTGCCTCATTTTTAGTTCAGAAACCCTTGCTTTTAGCATCCAGGCCTTCACTTTCAGGAACCAAACCATCATTATTAATGCCCAAACCCCTCTTTTAAGGCTCAAAGCCTCATTTTCAGCACCCAAAGACTCACTTTAAAACACCCAAACCCCTCTTTTAACATCAAAGACTTAGAGTTGGGACCGCAAACCTCACTTTCAGCATCCAAACCCCTCTTTCAAGGCTCAAAGCCTCACTTTTAGTTCCCAAACCCTCATTTTTAGCATCCAAACCTCTTACTTTTATGGAGCAAAATCTCATTTTTAACGTCCAAATCCCTCTTTTAAGGCTCAAAGCCTCTATTTTAGATCCCAAACCCTCACTTTCAGGGTCCAAACCCCTCCTTTTTAGGGACATACCCTCATTTTCAGCACCCAAAGACGCACTTTAAAGCACCCAAACCCCTCTTTTAATGCTCAAAGCCTTATAGTTAGGACCACAAACCTCACTGCTAGGGTCCAAACCTCTCTCTTAAAGCTCCGTGCCTCATTTTTAACAGCCAAACCTTCACTTTTAGGACCTAAAGCCCTCTTTTAACACTCAAAGCCTCAGTTTTAACACTCAAAGCCAAACTTCCAGCGTCAAAACGCCTCTTTTAACGCTCAGTGCCTCATTTCCAGGTCCCCAAAACTCACTTTAAAACACCCAAACACCTCTTTTAACATCAAAGACTTAGAGTTAGGACTGCAAACCTCACTTTTAGGGTCCAAACCCCTCCTTTTTAGGGACATACCCTCATTTTCATGTCCCAAGGACTTACTTTAAAGCACCCAAACCCCTCTTTTAATGCTCAAAGCCTTATAGTTAGGGCCGCAAACCACAATGCTCAAAGCTTCATTTTTAACAGCCAAAACCTCACTTTCTTTGCCCAAACCCCTCTTTTAATGCTCAATGCCTCATTTATACCTCCCAAAGACGCACTTTAAAGCACCCAAAGCCTCTTTTAACCTCAAAGCCTTTTAGAGTAAGACTGCAAATCTCACTTTCAGGGGCCAAACCGGTTTTAACGCTCAAAGCCTCATTTTTAACAGCAAACCCTCACTTTTAGGACCTAAAGCCCTCTTTTAACTCCCAAAGCCTCGGTTTTAACACCCAAAGCCGCACTTTCAGGGTCCAAACCTCTCTTTTAACGCTCAGTGCCTCATTTTTAGGTCCCAAACCCTCACTCTTAGCACTGAACCCGGACTTTTAATTGTCAAACTCTCGTTCTAGTACAAATCATGACTTTTAGAGTCCAGCCCCTTGTTTTTAAGCCTCAACGCCTCATTTTTATCATCCAAACCTTCACTTTCAGGGTCCAAACCCCTCTTTTAATGCTCAAAGCCTCATTTTCAGCAACCAAAGACTCACTTTAAAACACCCAAACCCCTCTTTTAACATCAAAGACTTAGAGTTGGGTCCGCAAACCTCACTTTCAGCATCCAAACCCCTCTTTCAAGGCTCAAAGCCTCACTTTTAGTTCCCAAACCCTCATTTTTAGCATCCAAACCCCTTACTTTTATGGAGCAAAATCTCATTTTTAACGTCCAAATCCCTCTTTTAAGGCTCAAAGCCGCTATTTTAGATCCCAAACCCTCACTTTCAGGGTCCAAACCCCTCCTTTTTAGGGACATACCCTCATTTTCAGCACCCAAAGACGCACTTTAAAGCACCCAAACCCCTCTTTTAATGCTCAATGCCTTATAGTTAGGACCACAAACCTCACTGCTAGGGTCCAAACCTCTCTCTTAAAGCTCCGTGCCTCATTTTTAACAGCCAAACCTTCACTTTTAGGACCTAAAGCCCTCTTTTAACACTCAAAGCCTCAGTTTTAACACTCAAAGCCAAACTTCCAGCGTCCAAACGCCTCTTTTAACGCTCAGTGCCTCATTTTCAGGTCCCCAAAACTCACTTTAAAACACCCAAACACCTCTTTTAACATCAAAGACTTAGAGTTAGGACTGCAAACCTCACTTTCAGCATCCAAACCCCTCTTTCAAGGCTCAAAGCCTCACTTTTAGTTCCCAAACCCTCATTTTTAGCATCCAAACCCCTTACTTTTATGGAGCAAAATCTCATTTTTAACGTCCAAATCCCTCTTTTAAGGCTCAAAGCCTCTATTTTAGATCCCAAACCCTCACTTTCAGGGTCCAAACCCCTCCTTTTTAGGGACATACCCTCATTTTCAGCACCCAAAGATGCACTTTAAAGCACCCAAACCCCTCTTTTAATGCTCAATGCCTTATAGTTAGGACCACAAACCTCACTGCTAGGGTCCAAACCTCTCTCTTAAAGCTCCGTGCCTCATTTTTAACAGCCAAACCTTCACTTTTAGGACCTAAAGCCCTCTTTTAACACTCAAAGCCTCAGTTTTAACACTCAAAGCCAAACTTTCAGGGTCCAAACGCCTCTTTTAACGCTCAGTGCCTCATTTCCAGGTCCCCAAAACTCACTTTAAAACACCCAAACACCTCTTTTAACATCAAAGACTTAGAGTTAGGACTGCAAACCTCACTTTTAGGGTCCAAACCCCTCCTTTTTAGGGACATACCCTCATTTTCATGTCCCAAGGACTTACTTTAAAGCACCCAAACCCCTCTTTTAATGCTCAAAGCCTTATAGTTAGGGCCGCAAACCACAATGCTCAAAGCTTCATTTTTAACAGCCAAAACCTCACTTTCTTTGCCCAAACCCCTCTTTTAATGCTCAATGCCTCATTTATACCTCCCAAAGACGCACTTTAAAGCACCCAAAGCCTCTTTTAACCTCAAAGCCTTTTAGAGTAAGACTGCAAATCTCACTTTCAGGGGCCAAACCGGTTTTAACGCTCAAAGCCTCATTTTTAACAGCAAACCCTCACTTTTAGGACCTAAAGCCCTCTTTTAACTCCCAAAGCCTCGGTTTTAACACCCAAAGCCGCACTTTCAGGGTCCAAACCTCTCTTTTAACGCTCAGTGCCTCATTTTTAGGTCCCAAACCCTCACTCTTAGCACTGAACCCGGACTTTTAATTGCCAAACTCTCGTTCTAGTACAAATCATGACTTTTAGAGTCCAGCCCCTCGGTTTTAAGCCTCAAAGCCTCATTTTTATCATCCAAACCTTCACTTTCAGGGTCCAAACCCCTCTTTTAATGCTCAGTGCCTCATTTTTAGTTCAGAAACCCTTGCTTTTAGCATCCAGGCCTTCACTTTCAGGAACCAAACCATCATTATTAATGCCCAAACCCCTCTTTTAAGGCTCAAAGCCTCATTTTCAGCACCCAAAGACTCACTTTAAAACACCCAAACCCCTCTTTTAACATCAAAGACTTAGAGTTGGGACCGCAAACCTCACTTTCAGCATCCAAACCCCTCTTTCAAGGCTCAAAGCCTCACTTTTAGTTCCCAAACCCTCATTTTTAGCATCCAAACCCCTTACTTTTATGGAGCAAAATCTCATTTTTAACGTCCAAATCCCTCTTTTAAGGCTCAAAGCCGCTATTTTAGATCCCAAACCCTCACTTTCAGGGTCCAAACCCCTCCTTTTTAGGGACATACCCTCATTTTCAGCACCCAAAGACGCACTTTAAAGCACCCAAACCCCTCTTTTAATGCTCAATGCCTTATAGTTAGGACCACAAACCTCACTGCTAGGGTCCAAACCTCTCTCTTAAAGCTCCGTGCCTCATTTTTAACAGCCAAACCTTCACTTTTAGGACCTAAAGCCCTCTTTTAACACTCAAAGCCTCAGTTTTAACACTCAAAGCCAAACTTCCAGCGTCCAAACGCCTCTTTTAACGCTCAGTGCCTCATTTTCAGGTCCCCAAAACTCACTTTAAAACACCCAAACACCTCTTTTAACATCAAAGACTTAGAGTTAGGACTGCAAACCTCACTTTCAGCATCCAAACCCCTCTTTCAAGGCTCAAAGCCTCACTTTTAGTTCCCAAACCCTCATTTTTAGCATCCAAACCCCTTACTTTTATGGAGCAAAATCTCATTTTTAACGTCCAAATCCCTCTTTTAAGGCTCAAAGCCTCTATTTTAGATGCCAAACCCTCACTTTCAGGGTCCAAACCCCTCCTTTTTAGGGACATACCCTCATTTTCAGCACCCAAAGATGCACTTTAAAGCACCCAAACCCCTCTTTTAATGCTCAATGCCTTATAGTTAGGACCACAAACCTCACTGCTAGGGTCCAAACCTCTCTCTTAAAGCTCCGTGCCTCATTTTTAACAGCCAAACCCTCACTTTTAGGACCTAAAGCCCTCTTTTAACACTCAAAGCCTCAGTTTTAACACTCAAAGCCAAACTTCCAGGGTCCAAACGCCTCTTTTAACGCTCAGTGCCTCATTTCCAGGTCCCCAAAACTCACTTTAAAACACCCAAACACCTCTTTTAACATCAAAGACTTAGAGTTAGGACTGCAAACCTCACTTTTAGGGTCCAAACCCCTCCTTTTTAGGGACATACCCTCATTTTCATGTCCCAAGGACTTACTTTAAAGCACCCAAACCCCTCTTTTAATGCTCAAAGCCTTATAGTTAGGGCCGCAAACCACAATGCTCAAAGCTTCATTTTTAACAGCCAAAACCTCACTTTCTTTGCCCAAACCCCTCTTTTAATGCTCAATGCCTCATTTATACCTCCCAAAGACGCACTTTAAAGCACCCAAAGCCTCTTTTAACCTCAAAGCCTTTTAGAGTAAGACTGCAAATCTCACTTTCAGGGGCCAAACCGGTTTTAACGCTCAAAGCCTCATTTTTAACAGCAAACCCTCACTTTTAGGACCTAAAGCCCTCTTTTAACTCCCAAAGCCTCGGTTTTAACACCCAAAGCCGCACTTTCAGGGTCCAAACCTCTCTTTTAACGCTCAGTGCCTCATTTTTAGCTCCCAAACCCTCACTCTTAGCACTGAACCCGGACTTTTAATTGCCAAACTCTCGTTCTAGTACAAATCATGACTTTTAGAGTCCAGCCCCTCGGTTTTAAGCCTCAAAGCCTCATTTTTATCATCCAAACCTTCACTTTCAGGGTCCAAACCCCTCTTTTAATGCTCAGTGCCTCATTTTTAGTTCAGAAACCCTTGCTTTTAGCATCCAGGCCTTCACTTTCAGGAACCAAACCATCATTATTAATGCCCAAAGCCCTCTTTTAAGGCTCAAAGCCTCATTTTCAGCACCCAAAGACTCACTTTAAAACACCCAAACCCCTCTTTTAACATCAAAGACTTAGAGTTGGGACCGCAAACCTCACTTTCAGCGTCCAAACCCCTCTTTCAAGGCTCAAAGCCTCACTTTTAGTTCCCAAACCCTCATTTTTAGCATCCAAACCCCTTACTTTTATGGAGCAAAATCTCATTTTTAACGTCCAAATCCCTCTTTTAAGGCTCAAAGCCTCTATTTTAGATGCCAAACCCTCACTTTCAGGGTCCAAACCCCTCCTTTTTAGGGACATACCCTCATTTTCACGTCCCAAAGACGCACTTTAAAGCACCCAAACCCCTCTTTTAATGCTCAAAGCCTTATAGTTAGGACCACAAACCTCACTGCTAGGGTCCAAACCTCTCTCTTAAAGCTCCGTGCCTCATTTTTAACAGCCAAACCCTCACTTTTAGGACCTAAAGCCCTCTTTTAACACTCAAAGCCTCAGTTTTAACACTCAAAGCCAAACTTCCAGGGTCCAAACGCCTCTTTTAACGCTCAGTGCCTCATTTTCAGGTCCCCAAAACTCACTTTAAAACACCCAAACACCTCTTTTAACATCAAAGACTTAGAGTTAGGACTGCAAACCTCACTTTTAGGGTCCAAACCCCTCCTTTTTAGGGACATACCCTCATTTTCATGTCCCAAGGACTTACTTTAAAGCACCCAAACCCCTCTTTTAATGCTCAAAGCCTTATAGTTAGGGCCGCAAACCACAATGCTCAAAGCTTCATTTTTAACAGCCAAAACCTCACTTTCTTTGCCCAAACCCCTCTTTTAATGCTCAATGCCTCATTTATACCTCCCAAAGACGCACTTTAAAGCACCCAAAGCCTCTTTTAACCTCAAAGCCTTTTAGAGTAAGACTGCAAATCTCACTTTCAGGGGCCAAACCGGTTTTAACGCTCAAAGCCTCATTTTTAACAGCAAACCCTCACTTTTAGGACCTAAAGCCCTCTTTTAACTCCCAAAGCCTCGGTTTTAACACCCAAAGCCGCACTTTCAGGGTCCAAACCTCTCTTTTAACGCTCAGTGCCTCATTTTTAGGTCCCAAACCCTCACTCTTAGCACTGAACCCGGACTTGTAATTGTCAAACTCTCGTTCTAGTACAAATCATGACTTTTAGAGTCCAGCCCCTCGGTTTTAAGCCTCAACGCCTCATTTTTATCATCCAAACCTTCACTTTCAGGGTCCAAACCCCTCCTTTTTAGGGACATACCCTCATTTTCAGCACCCAAAGACTCACTTTAAAACACCCAAACCCCTCTTTTAACATCAAAGACTTAGAGTTGGGACCGCAAACCTCACTTTCAGCATCCAAACCCCTCTTTCAAGGCTCAAAGCCTCACTTTTAGTTCCCAAACCCTCATTTTTAGCATCCAAACCCCTTACTTTTATGGAGCAAAATCTCATTTTTAACGTCCAAATCCCTCTTTTAAGGCTCAAAGCCGCTATTTTAGATCCCAAACCCTCACTTTCAGGGTCCAAACCCCTCCTTTTTAGGGACATACCCTCATTTTCAGCACCCAAAGACGCACTTTAAAGCACCCAAACCCCTCTTTTAATGCTCAATGCCTTATAGTTAGGACCACAAACCTCACTGCTAGGGTCCAAACCTCTCTCTTAAAGCTCCGTGCCTCATTTTTAACAGCCAAACCCTCACTTTTAGGACCTAAAGCCCTCTTTTAACACTCAAAGCCTCAGTTTTAACACTCAAAGCCAAACTTCCAGCGTCCAAACGCCTCTTTTAACGCTCAGTGCCTCATTTTCAGGTCCCCAAAACTCACTTTAAAACACCCAAACACCTCTTTTAACATCAAAGACTTAGAGTTAGGACTGCAAACCTCACTTTCAGCATCCAAACCCCTCTTTCAAGGCTCAAAGCCTCACTTTTAGTTCCCAAACCCTCATTTTTAGCATCCAAACCCCTTACTTTTATGGAGCAAAATCTCATTTTTAACGTCCAAATCCCTCTTTTAAGGCTCAAAGCCTCTATTTTAGATCCCAAACCCTCACTTTCAGGGTCCAAACCCCTCCTTTTTAGGGACATACCCTCATTTTCAGCACCCAAAGATGCACTTTAAAGCACCCAAACCCCTCTTTTAATGCTCAATGCCTTATAGTTAGGACCACAAACCTCACTGCTAGGGTCCAAACCTCTCTCTTAAAGCTCCGTGCCTCATTTTTAACAGCCAAACCCTCACTTTTAGGACCTAAAGCCCTCTTTTAACACTCAAAGCCTCAGTTTTAACACTCAAAGCCAAACTTCCAGGGTCCAAACGCCTCTTTTAACGCTCAGTGCCTCATTTCCAGGTCCCCAAAACTCACTTTAAAACACCCAAACACCTCTTTTAACATCAAAGACTTAGAGTTAGGACTGCAAACCTCACTTTTAGGGTCCAAACCCCTCCTTTTTAGGGACATACCCTCATTTTCATGTCCCAAGGACTTACTTTAAAGCACCCAAACCCCTCTTTTAATGCTCAAAGCCTTATAGTTAGGGCCGCAAACCACAATGCTCAAAGCTTCATTTTTAACAGCCAAAACCTCACTTTCTTTGCCCAAACCCCTCTTTTAATGCTCAATGCCTCATTTATACCTCCCAAAGACGCACTTTAAAGCACCCAAAGCCTCTTTTAACCTCAAAGCCTTTTAGAGTAAGACTGCAAATCTCACTTTCAGGGGCCAAACCGGTTTTAACGCTCAAAGCCTCATTTTTAACAGCAAACCCTCACTTTTAGGACCTAAAGCCCTCTTTTAACTCCCAAAGCCTCGGTTTTAACACCCAAAGCCGCACTTTCAGGGTCCAAACCTCTCTTTTAACGCTCAGTGCCTCATTTTTAGGTCCCAAACCCTCACTCTTAGCACTGAACCCGGACTTTTAATTGCCAAACTCTCGTTCTAGTACAAATCATGACTTTTAGAGTCCAGCCCCTCGGTTTTAAGCCTCAAAGCCTCATTTTTATCATCCAAACCTTCACTTTCAGGGTCCAAACCCCTCTTTTAATGCTCAGTGCCTCATTTTTAGTTCAGAAACCCTTGCTTTTAGCATCCAGGCCTTCACTTTCAGGAACCAAACCATCATTATTAATGCCCAAAGCCCTCTTTTAAGGCTCAAAGCCTCATTTTCAGCACCCAAAGACTCACTTTAAAACACCCAAACCCCTCTTTTAACATCAAAGACTTAGAGTTGGGACCGCAAACCTCACTTTCAGCATCCAAACCCCTCTTTCAAGGCTCAAAGCCTCACTTTTAGTTCCCAAACCCTCATTTTTAGCATCCAAACCCCTTACTTGTATGGAGCAAAATCTCATTTTTAACGTCCAAATCCCTCTTTTAAGGCTCAAAGCCTCTATTTTAGATCCCAAACCCTCACTTTCAGGGTCCAAACCCCTCCTTTTTAGGGACATACCCTCATTTTCAGCACCCAAAGACGCACTTTAAAGCACCCAAACCCCTCTTTTAATGCTCAATGCCTTATAGTTAGGACCACAAACCTCACTGCTAGGGTCCAAACCTCTCTCTTAAAGCTCCGTGCCTCATTTTTAACAGCCAAACCCTCACTTTTAGGACCTAAAGCCCTCTTTTAACACTCAAAGCCTCAGTTTTAACACTCAAAGCCAAACTTCCAGGGTCCAAACGCCTCTTTTAACGCTCAGTGCCTCATTTTCAGGTCCCCAAAACTCACTTTAAAACACCCAAACACCTCTTTTAACATCAAAGACTTAGAGTTAGGACTGCAAACCTCACTTTTAGGGTCCAAACCCCTCCTTTTTAGGGACATACCCTCATTTTCATGTCCCAAGGACTTACTTTAAAGCACCCAAACCCCTCTTTTAATGCTCAAAGCCTTATAGTTAGGGCCGCAAACCACAATGCTCAAAGCTTCATTTTTAACAGCCAAAACCTCACTTTCTTTGCCCAAACCCCTCTTTTAATGCTCAATGCCTCATTTATACCTCCCAAAGACGCACTTTAAAGCACCCAAAGCCTCTTTTAACCTCAAAGCCTTTTAGAGTAAGACTGCAAATCTCACTTTCAGGGGCCAAACCGGTTTTAACGCTCAAAGCCTCATTTTTAACAGCAAACCCTCACTTTTAGGACCTAAAGCCCTCTTTTAAATCCCAAAGCCTCGGTTTTAACACCCAAAGCCGCACTTTCAGGGTCCAAACCTCTCTTTTAACGCTCAGTGCCTCATTTTTAGGTCCCAAACCCTCACTCTTAGCACTGAACCCGGACTTGTAATTGTCAAACTCTCGTTCTAGTACAAATCATGACTTTTAGAGTCCAGCCCCTCGGTTTTAAGCCTCAACGCCTCATTTTTATCATCCAAACCTTCACTTTCAGGGTCCAAACCCCTCTTTTAATGCTCAAAGCCTCATTTTCAGCACCCAAAGACTCACTTTAAAACACCCAAACCCCTCTTTTAACATCAAAGACTTAGAGTTGGGACCGCAAACCTCACTTTCAGCATCCAAACCCCTCTTTCAAGGCTCAAAGCCTCACTTTTAGTTCCCAAACCCTCATTTTTAGCATCCAAACCCCTTACTTTTATGGAGCAAAATCTCATTTTTAACGTCCAAATCCCTCTTTTAAGGCTCAAAGCCGCTATTTTAGATCCCAAACCCTCACTTTCAGGGTCCAAACCCCTCCTTTTTAGGGACATACCCTCATTTTCAGCACCCAAAGACGCACTTTAAAGCACCCAAACCCCTCTTTTAATGCTCAATGCCTTATAGTTAGGACCACAAACCTCACTGCTAGGGTCCAAACCTCTCTGTTAAAGCTCCGTGCCTCATTTTTAACAGCCAAACCTTCACTTTTAGGACCTAAAGCCCTCTTTTAACACTCAAAGCCTCAGTTTTAACACTCAAAGCCAAACTTCCAGCGTCCAAACGCCTCTTTTAACGCTCAGTGCCTCATTTTCAGGTCCCCAAAACTCACTTTAAAACACCCAAACCCCTCTTTTAACATCAAAGACTTAGAGTTGGGACCGCAAACCTCACTTTCAGCGTCCAAACCCCTCTTTCAAGGCTCAAAGCCTCACTTTTAGTTCCCAAACCCTCATTTTTAGCATCCAAACCCCTTACTTTTATGGAGCAAAATCTCATTTTTAACGTCCAAATCCCTCTTTTAAGGCTCAAAGCCTCTATTTTAGATGCCAAACCCTCACTTTCAGGGTCCAAACCCCTCCTTTTTAGGGACATACCCGCATTTTCAGCACCCAAAGACGCACTTTAAAGCACCCAAACCCCTCTTTTAATGCTCAAAGCCTTATAGTTAGGACCACAAACCTCACTGCTAGGGTCCAAACCTCTCTCTTAAAGCTCCGTGCCTCATTTTTAACAGCCAAACCCTCACTTTTAGGACCTAAAGCCCTCTTTTAACACTCAAAGCCTCAGTTTTAACACTCAAAGCCAAACTTCCAGGGTCCAAACGCCTCTTTTAACGCTCAGTGCCTCATTTCCAGGTCCCCAAAACTCACTTTAAAACACCCAAACACCTCTTTTAACATCAAAGACTTAGAGTTAGGACTGCAAACCTCACTTTCAGGGTCCAAACCCCTCCTTTTTAGGGACATACCCTCATTTTCATGTCCCAAGGACTTACTTTAAAGCACCCAAACCCCTCTTTTAATGCTCAAAGCCTTATAGTTAGGGCCGCAAACCACAATGCTCAAAGCTTCATTTTTAACAGCCAAAACCTCACTTTCTTTGCCCAAACCCCTCTTTTAATGCTCAATGCCTCATTTATACCTCCCAAAGACGCACTTTAAAGCACCCAAAGCCTCTTTTAACCTCAAAGCCTTTTAGAGTAAGACTGCAAATCTCACTTTCAGGGGCCAAACCGGTTTTAACGCTCAAAGCCTCATTTTTAACAGCAAACCCTCACTTTTAGGACCTAAAGCCCTCTTTTAACTCCCAAAGCCTCGGTTTTAACACCCAAAGCCGCACTTTCAGGGTCCAAACCTCTCTTTTAACGCTCAGTGCCTCATTTTTAGGTCCCAAACCCTCACTCTTAGCACTGAACCCGGACTTGTAATTGTCAAACTCTCGTTCTAGTACAAATCATGACTTTTAGAGTCCAGCCCCTCGGTTTTAAGCCTCAACGCCTCATTTTTATCATCCAAACCTTCACTTTCAGGGTCCAAACCCCTCTTTTAATGCTCAAAGCCTCATTTTCAGCACCCAAAGACTCACTTTAAAACACCCAAACCCCTCTTTTAACATCAAAGACTTAGAGTTGGGACCGCAAACCTCACTTTCAGCATCCAAACCCCTCTTTCAAGGCTCAAAGCCTCACTTTTAGTTCCCAAACCCTCATTTTTAGCATCCAAACCCCTTACTTTTATGGAGCAAAATCTCATTTTTAACGTCCAAATCCCTCTTTTAAGGCTCAAAGCCGCTATTTTAGATCCCAAACCCTCACTTTCAGGGTCCAAACCCCTCCTTTTTAGGGACATACCCTCATTTTCAGCACCCAAAGATGCACTTTAAAGCACCCAAACCCCTCTTTTAATGCTCAATGCCTTATAGTTAGGACCACAAACCTCACTGCTAGGGTCCAAACCTCTCTCTTAAAGCTCCGTGCCTCATTTTTAACAGCCAAACCTTCACTTTTAGGACCTAAAGCCCTCTTTTAACACTCAAAGCCTCAGTTTTAACACTCAAAGCCAAACTTCCAGCGTCCAAACGCCTCTTTTAACGCTCAGTGCCTCATTTTCAGGTCCCCAAAACTCACTTTAAAACACCCAAACACCTCTTTTAACATCAAAGACTTAGAGTTAGGACTGCAAACCTCACTTTTAGGGTCCAAACCCCTCCTTTTTAGGGACATACCCTCATTTTCATGTCCCAAGGACTTACTTTAAAGCACCCAAACCCCTCTTTTAATGCTCAAAGCCTTATAGTTAGGGCCGCAAACCACAATGCTCAAAGCTTCATTTTTAACAGCCAAAACCTCACTTTCTTTGCCCAAACCCCTCTTTTAATGCTCAATGCCTCATTTATACCTCCCAAAGACGCACTTTAAAGCACCCAAAGCCTCTTTTAACCTCAAAGCCTTTTAGAGTAAGACTGCAAATCTCACTTTCAGGGGCCAAACCGGTTTTAACGCTCAAAGCCTCATTTTTAACAGCAAACCCTCACTTTTAGGACCTAAAGCCCTCTTTTAACTCCCAAAGCCTGGGTTTTAACACCCAAAGCCGCACTTTCAGGGTCCAAACCTCTCTTTTAACGCTCAGTGCCTCATTTTTAGCTCCCAAACCCTCACTCTTAGCACTGAACCCGGACTTTTAATTGCCAAACTCTCGTTCTAGTACAAATCATGACTTTTAGAGTCCAGCCCCTCGGTTTTAAGCCTCAAAGCCTCATTTTTATCATCCAAACCTTCACTTTCAGGGTCCAAACCCCTCTTTTAATGCTCAGTGCCTCATTTTTAGTTCAGAAACCCTTGCTTTTAGCATCCAGGCCTTCACTTTCAGGAACCAAACCATCATTATTAATGCCCAAAGCCCTCTTTTAAGGCTCAAAGCCTCATTTTCAGCACCCAAAGACTCACTTTAAAACACCCAAACCCCTCTTTTAACATCAAAGACTTAGAGTTGGGACCGCAAACCTCACTTTCAGCGTCCAAACCCCTCTTTCAAGGCTCAAAGCCTCACTTTTAGTTCCCAAACCCTCATTTTTAGCATCCAAACCCCTTACTTTTATGGAGCAAAATCTCATTTTTAACGTCCAAATCCCTCTTTTAAGGCTCAAAGCCTCTATTTTAGATGCCAAACCCTCACTTTCAGGGTCCAAACCCCTCCTTTTTAGGGACATACCCTCATTTTCACGTCCCAAAGACGCACTTTAAAGCACCCAAACCCCTCTTTTAATGCTCAAAGCCTTATAGTTAGGACCACAAACCTCACTGCTAGGGTCCAAACCTCTCTCTTAAAGCTCCGTGCCTCATTTTTAACAGCCAAACCCTCACTTTTAGGACCTAAAGCCCTCTTTTAACACTCAAAGCCTCAGTTTTAACACTCAAAGCCAAACTTCCAGGGTCCAAACGCCTCTTTTAACGCTCAGTGCCTCATTTCCAGGTCCCCAAAACTCACTTTAAAACACCCAAACACCTCTTTTAACATCAAAGACTTAGAGTTAGGACTGCAAACCTCACTTTTAGGGTCCAAACCCCTCCTTTTTAGGGACATACCCTCATTTTCATGTCCCAAGGACTTACTTTAAAGCACCCAAACCCCTCTTTTAATGCTCAAAGCCTTATAGTTAGGGCCGCAAACCACAATGCTCAAAGCTTCATTTTTAACAGCCAAAACCTCACTTTCTTTGCCCAAACCCCTCTTTTAATGCTCAATGCCTCATTTATACCTCCCAAAGACGCACTTTAAAGCACCCAAAGCCTCTTTTAACCTCAAAGCCTTTTAGAGTAAGACTGCAAATCTCACTTTCAGGGGCCAAACCGGTTTTAACGCTCAAAGCCTCATTTTTAACAGCAAACCCTCACTTTTAGGACCTAAAGCCCTCTTTTAACTCCCAAAGCCTCGGTTTTAACACCCAAAGCCGCACTTTCAGGGTCCAAACCTCTCTTTTAACGCTCAGTGCCTCATTTTTAGGTCCCAAACCCTCACTCTTAGCACTGAACCCGGACTTTTAATTGCCAAACTCTCGTTCTAGTACAAATCATGACTTTTAGAGTCCAGCCCCTCGGTTTTAAG
Source organism: Phalacrocorax carbo (assembly GCF_963921805.1). Taxonomy (NCBI): domain Eukaryota; kingdom Metazoa; phylum Chordata; class Aves; order Suliformes; family Phalacrocoracidae; genus Phalacrocorax; species Phalacrocorax carbo. The sequence continues at coordinate 2,425,075 of NW_026990280.1, read as the reverse complement.
CCTCAAAGCCTCATTTTTATCATCCAAACCTTCACTTTCAGGGTCCAAACCCCTCTTTTAATGCTCAGTGCCTCATTTTTAGTTCAGAAACCCTTGCTTTTAGCATCCAGGCCTTCACTTTCAGGAACCAAACCATCATTATTAATGCCCAAAGCCCTCTTTTAAGGCTCAAAGCCTCATTTTCAGCACCCAAAGACTCACTTTAAAACACCCAAACCCCTCTTTTAACATCAAAGACTTAGAGTTGGGACCGCAAACCTCACTTTCAGCGTCCAAACCCCTCTTTCAAGGCTCAAAGCCTCACTTTTAGTTCCCAAACCCTCATTTTTAGCATCCAAACCCCTTACTTTTATGGAGCAAAATCTCATTTTTAACGTCCAAATCCCTCTTTTAAGGCTCAAAGCCTCTATTTTAGATGCCAAACCCTCACTTTCAGGGTCCAAACCCCTCCTTTTTAGGGACATACCCTCATTTTCACGTCCCAAAGACGCACTTTAAAGCACCCAAACCCCTCTTTTAATGCTCAAAGCCTTATAGTTAGGACCACAAACCTCACTGCTAGGGTCCAAACCTCTCTCTTAAAGCTCCGTGCCTCATTTTTAACAGCCAAACCCTCACTTTTAGGACCTAAAGCCCTCTTTTAACACTCAAAGCCTCAGTTTTAACACTCAAAGCCAAACTTCCAGGGTCCAAACGCCTCTTTTAACGCTCAGTGCCTCATTTCCAGGTCCCCAAAACTCACTTTAAAACACCCAAACACCTCTTTTAACATCAAAGACTTAGAGTTAGGACTGCAAACCTCACTTTTAGGGTCCAAACCCCTCCTTTTTAGGGACATACCCTCATTTTCATGTCCCAAGGACTTACTTTAAAGCACCCAAACCCCTCTTTTAATGCTCAAAGCCTTATAGTTAGGGCCGCAAACCACAATGCTCAAAGCTTCATTTTTAACAGCCAAAACCTCACTTTCTTTGCCCAAACCCCTCTTTTAATGCTCAATGCCTCATTTATACCTCCCAAAGACGCACTTTAAAGCACCCAAAGCCTCTTTTAACCTCAAAGCCTTTTAGAGTAAGACTGCAAATCTCACTTTCAGGGGCCAAACCGGTTTTAACGCTCAAAGCCTCATTTTTAACAGCAAACCCTCACTTTTAGGACCTAAAGCCCTCTTTTAACTCCCAAAGCCTCGGTTTTAACACCCAAAGCCGCACTTTCAGGGTCCAAACCTCTCTTTTAACGCTCAGTGCCTCATTTTTAGGTCCCAAACCCTCACTCTTAGCACTGAACCCGGACTTGTAATTGTCAAACTCTCGTTCTAGTACAAATCATGACTTTTAGAGTCCAGCCCCTCGGTTTTAAGCCTCAACGCCTCATTTTTATCATCCAAACCTTCACTTTCAGGGTCCAAACCCCTCTTTTAATGCTCAAAGCCTCATTTTCAGCACCCAAAGACTCACTTTAAAACACCCAAACCCCTCTTTTAACATCAAAGACTTAGAGTTGGGACCGCAAACCTCACTTTCAGCATCCAAACCCCTCTTTCAAGGCTCAAAGCCTCACTTTTAGTTCCCAAACCCTCATTTTTAGCATCCAAACCCCTTACTTTTATGGAGCAAAATCTCATTTTTAATGTCCAAATCCCTCTTTTAAGGCTCAAAGCCGCTATTTTAGATCCCAAACCCTCACTTTCAGGGTCCAAACCCCTCCTTTTTAGGGACATACCCTCATTTTCAGCACCCAAAGATGCACTTTAAAGCACCCAAACCCCTCTTTTAATGCTCAATGCCTTATAGTTAGGACCACAAACCTCACTGCTAGGGTCCAAACCTCTCTCTTAAAGCTCCGTGCCTCATTTTTAACAGCCAAACCTTCACTTTTAGGACCTAAAGCCCTCTTTTAACACTCAAAGCCTCAGTTTTAACACTCAAAGCCAAACTTCCAGCGTCCAAACGCCTCTTTTAACGCTCAGTGCCTCATTTTCAGGTCCCCAAAACTCACTTTAAAACACCCAAACACCTCTTTTAACATCAAAGACTTAGAGTTAGGACTGCAAACCTCACTTTCAGCATCCAAACCCCTCTTTCAAGGCTCAAAGCCTCACTTTTAGTTCCCAAACCCTCATTTTTAGCATCCAAACCCCTTACTTTTATGGAGCAAAATCTCATTTTTAACGTCCAAATCCCTCTTTTAAGGCTCAAAGCCTCTATTTTAGATCCCAAACCCTCACTTTCAGGGTCCAAACCCCTCCTTTTTAGGGACATACCCTCATTTTCAGCACCCAAAGATGCACTTTAAAGCACCCAAACCCCTCTTTTAATGCTCAATGCCTTATATTTAGGACCACAAACCTCACTGCTAGGGTCCAAACCTCTCTCTTAAAGCTCCGTGCCTCATTTTTAACAGCCAAACCTTCACTTTTAGGACCTAAAGCCCTCTTTTAACACTCAAAGCCTCAGTTTTAACACTCAAAGCCAAACTTTCAGGGTCCAAACGCCTCTTTTAACGCTCAGTGCCTCATTTTCAGGTCCCCAAAACTCACTTTAAAACACCCAAACACCTCTTTTAACATCAAAGACTTAGAGTTAGGACTGCAAACCTCACTTTTAGGGTCCAAACCCCTCCTTTTTAGGGACATACCCTCATTTTCATGTCCCAAGGACTTACTTTAAAGCACCCAAACCCCTCTTTTAATGCTCAAAGCCTTATAGTTAGGGCCGCAAACCACAATGCTCAAAGCTTCATTTTTAACAGCCAAAACCTCACTTTCTTTGCCCAAACCCCTCTTTTAATGCTCAATGCCTCATTTATACCTCCCAAAGACGCACTTTAAAGCACCCAAAGCCTCTTTTAACCTCAAAGCCTTTTAGAGTAAGACTGCAAATCTCACTTTCAGGGGCCAAACCGGTTTTAACGCTCAAAGCCTCATTTTTAACAGCAAACCCTCACTTTTAGGACCTAAAGCCCTCTTTTAACTCCCAAAGCCTCGGTTTTAACACCCAAAGCCGCACTTTCAGGGTCCAAACCTCTCTTTTAACGCTCAGTGCCTCATTTTTAGGTCCCAAACCCTCACTCTTAGCACTGAACCCGGACTTTTAATTGCCAAACTCTCGTTCTAGTACAAATCATGACTTTTAGAGTCCAGCCCCTCGGTTTTAAGCCTCAAAGCCTCATTTTTATCATCCAAACCTTCACTTTCAGGGTCCAAACCCCTCTTTTAATGCTCAGTGCCTCATTTTTAGTTCAGAAACCCTTGCTTTTAGCATCCAGGCCTTCACTTTCAGGAACCAAACCATCATTATTAATGCCCAAAGCCCTCTTTTAAGGCTCAAAGCCTCATTTTCAGCACCCAAAGACTCACTTTAAAACACCCAAACCCCTCTTTTAACATCAAAGACTTAGAGTTGGGACCGCAAACCTCACTTTCAGCGTCCAAACCCCTCTTTCAAGGCTCAAAGCCTCACTTTTAGTTCCCAAACCCTCATTTTTAGCATCCAAACCCCTTACTTTTATGGAGCAAAATCTCATTTTTAACGTCCAAATCCCTCTTTTAAGGCTCAAAGCCTCTATTTTAGATGCCAAACCCTCACTTTCAGGGTCCAAACCCCTCCTTTTTAGGGACATACCCGCATTTTCAGCACCCAAAGACGCACTTTAAAGCACCCAAACCCCTCTTTTAATGCTCAAAGCCTTATAGTTAGGACCACAAACCTCACTGCTAGGGTCCAAACCTCTCTCTTAAAGCTCCGTGCCTCATTTCTAACAGCCAAACCCTCACTTTTAGGACCTAAAGCCCTCTTTTAACACTCAAAGCCTCAGTTTTAACACTCAAAGCCAAACTTCCAGGGTCCAAACGCCTCTTTTAACGCTCAGTGCCTCATTTCCAGGTCCCCAAAACTCACTTTAAAACACCCAAACACCTCTTTTAACATCAAAGACTTAGAGTTAGGACTGCAAACCTCACTTTTAGGGTCCAAACCCCTCCTTTTCAGGGACATACCCTCATTTTCATGTCCCAAGGACTTACTTTAAAGCACCCAAACCCCTCTTTTAATGCTCAAAGCCTTATAGTTAGGGCCGCAAACCACAATGCTCAAAGCTTCATTTTTAACAGCCAAAACCTCACTTTCTTTGCCCAAACCCCTCTTTTAATGCTCAATGCCTCATTTATACCTCCCAAAGACGCACTTTAAAGCACCCAAAGCCTCTTTTAACCTCAAAGCCTTTTAGAGTAAGACTGCAAATCTCACTTTCAGGGGCCAAACCGGTTTTTAACGCTCAAAGCCTCCTTTTTAACAGCAAACCCTCACTTTTAGGACCTAAAGCCCTCTTTTAACTCCCAAAGCCTCGGTTTTAACACCCAAAGCCGCACTTTCAGGGTCCAAACCTCTCTTTTAACGCTCAGTGCCTCATTTTTAGGTCCCAAACCCTCACTCTTAGCACTGAACCCGGACTTGTAATTGTCAAACTCTCGTTCTAGTACAAATCATGACTTTTAGAGTCCAGCCCCTCGGTTTTAAGCCTCAAAGCCTCATTTTTATCATCCAAACCTTCACTTTCAGGGTCCAAACCCCTCTTTTAATGCTCAGTGCCTCATTTTTAGGTCAGAAACCCTTGCTTTTAGCATCCAGGCCTTCACTTTCAGGAACCAAACCATCATTATTAATGCCCAAAGCCCTCTTTTAAGGCTCAAAGCCTCATTTTCAGCACCCAAAGACTCACTTTAAAACACCCAAACCCCTCTTTTAACATCAAAGACTTAGAGTTGGGACCGCAAACCTCACTTTCAGCATCCAAACCCCTCTTTCAAGGCTCAAAGCCTCACTTTTAGTTCCCAAACCCTCATTTTTAGCATCCAAACCCCTTACTTTTATGGAGCAAAATCTCATTTTTAACGTCCAAATCCCTCTTTTAAGGCTCAAAGCCGCTATTTTAGATCCCAAACCCTCACTTTCAGGGTCCAAACCCCTCCTTTTTAGGGACATACCCTCATTTTCAGCACCCAAAGACGCACTTTAAAGCACCCAAACCCCTCTTTTAATGCTCAATGCCTTATAGTTAGGACCACAAACCTCACTGCTAGGGTCCAAACCTCTCTCTTAAAGCTCCGTGCCTCATTTTTAACAGCCAAACCTTCACTTTTAGGACCTAAAGCCCTCTTTTAACACTCAAAGCCTCAGTTTTAACACTCAAAGCCAAACTTCCAGCGTCCAAACGCCTCTTTTAACGCTCAGTGCCTCATTTTCAGGTCCCCAAAACTCACTTTAAAACACCCAAACACCTCTTTTAACATCAAAGACTTAGAGTTAGGACTGCAAACCTCACTTTCAGCATCCAAACCCCTCTTTCAAGGCTCAAAGCCTCACTTTTAGTTTCCAAACCCTCATTTTTAGCATCCAAACCCCTTACTTTTATGGAGCAAAATCTCATTTTTAACGTCCAAATCCCTCTTTTAAGGCTCAAAGCCTCTATTTTAGATCCCAAACCCTCACTTTCAGGGTCCAAACCCCTCCTTTTTAGGGACATACCCTCATTTTCAGCACCCAAAGATGCACTTTAAAGCACCCAAACCCCTCTTTTAATGCTCAATGCCTTATAGTTAGGACCACAAACCTCACTGCTAGGGTCCAAACCTCTCTCTTAAAGCTCCGTGCCTCATTTTCAACAGCCAAACCTTCACTTTTAGGACCTAAAGCCCTCTTTTAACACTCAAAGCCTCAGTTTTAACACTCAAAGCCAAACTTTCAGGGTCCAAACGCCTCTTTTAACGCTCAGTGCCTCATTTTCAGGTCCCCAAAACTCACTTTAAAACACCCAAACACCTCTTTTAACATCAAAGACTTAGAGTTAGGACTGCAAACCTCACTTTTAGGGTCCAAACCCCTCCTTTTTAGGGACATACCCTCATTTTCATGTCCCAAGGACTTACTTTAAAGCACCCAAACCCCTCTTTTAATGCTCAAAGCCTTATAGTTAGGGCCGCAAACCACAATGCTCAAAGCTTCATTTTTAACAGCCAAAACCTCACTTTCTTTGCCCAAACCCCTCTTTTAATGCTCAATGCCTCATTTATACCTCCCAAAGACGCACTTTAAAGCACCCAAAGCCTCTTTTAACCTCAAAGCCTTTTAGAGTAAGACTGCAAATCTCACTTTCAGGGGCCAAACCGGTTTTAACGCTCAAAGCCTCATTTTTAACAGCAAACCCTCACTTTTAGGACCTAAAGCCCTCTTTTAACTCCCAAAGCCTCGGTTTTAACACCCAAAGCCGCACTTTCAGGGTCCAAACCTCTCTTTTAACGCTCAGTGCCTCATTTTTAGGTCCCAAACCCTCACTCTTAGCACTGAACCCGGACTTGTAATTGCCAAACTCTCGTTCTAGTACAAATCATGACTTTTAGAGTCCAGCCCCTCGGTTTTAAGCCTCAAAGCCTCATTTTTATCATCCAAACCTTCACTTTCAGGGTCCAAACCCCTCTTTTAATGCTCAGTGCCTCATTTTTAGTTCAGAAACCCTTGCTTTTAGCATCCAGGCCTTCACTTTCAGGAACCAAACCATCATTATTAATGCCCAAAGCCCTCTTTTAAGGCTCAAAGCCTCATTTTCAGCACCCAAAGACTCACTTTAAAACACCCAAACCCCTCTTTTAACATCAAAGACTTAGAGTTGGGACCGCAAACCTCACTTTCAGCGTCCAAACCCCTCTTTCAAGGCTCAAAGCCTCACTTTTAGTTCCCAAACCCTCATTTTTAGCATCCAAACCCCTTACTTTTATGGAGCAAAATCTCATTTTTAACGTCCAAATCCCTCTTTTAAGGCTCAAAGCCTCTATTTTAGATGCCAAACCCTCACTTTTAGGCTCCAAACCCCTCCTTTTTAGGGACATACCCTCATTTTCACGTCCCAAAGACGCACTTTAAAGCACCCAAACCCCTCTTTTAATGCTCAAAGCCTTATAGTTAGGACCACAAACCTCACTGCTAGGGTCCAAACCTCTCTCTTAAAGCTCCGTGCCTCATTTTTAACAGCCAAACCCTCACTTTTAGGACCTAAAGCCCTCTTTTAACACTCAAAGCCTCAGTTTTAACACTCAAAGCCAAACTTCCAGGGTCCAAACGCCTCTTTTAACGCTCAGTGCCTCATTTCCAGGTCCCCAAAACTCACTTTAAAACACCCAAACACCTCTTTTAACATCAAAGACTTAGAGTTAGGACTGCAAACCTCACTTTTAGGGTCCAAACCCCTCCTTTTTAGGGACATACCCTCATTTTCATGTCCCAAGGACTTACTTTAAAGCACCCAAACCCCTCTTTTAATGCTCAAAGCCTTATAGTTAGGGCCGCAAACCACAATGCTCAAAGCTTCATTTTTAACAGCCAAAACCTCACTTTCTTTGCCCAAACCCCTCTTTTAATGCTCAATGCCTCATTTATACCTCCCAAAGACGCACTTTAAAGCACCCAAAGCCTCTTTTAACCTCAAAGCCTTTTAGAGTAAGACTGCAAATCTCACTTTCAGGGGCCAAACCGGTTTTAACGCTCAAAGCCTCATTTTTAACAGCAAACCCTCACTTTTAGGACCTAAAGCCCTCTTTTAACTCCCAAAGCCTCGGTTTTAACACCCAAAGCCGCACTTTCAGGGTCCAAACCTCTCTTTTAACGCTCAGTGCCTCATTTTTAGGTCCCAAACCCTCACTCTTAGCACTGAACCCGGACTTGTAATTGTCAAACTCTCGTTCTAGTACAAATCATGACTTTTAGAGTCCAGCCCCTCGGTTTTAAGCCTCAAAGCCTCATTTTTATCATCCAAACCTTCACTTTCAGGGTCCAAACCCCTCTTTTAATGCTCAGTGCCTCATTTTTAGGTCAGAAACCCTTGCTTTTAGCATCCAGGCCTTCACTTTCAGGAACCAAACCATCATTATTAATGCCCAAAGCCCTCTTTTAAGGCTCAAAGCCTCATTTTCAGCACCCAAAGACTCACTTTAAAACACCCAAACCCCTCTTTTAACATCAAAGACTTAGAGTTGGGACTGCAAACCTCACTTTCAGCATCCAAACCCCTCTTTCAAGGCTCAAAGCCTCACTTTTAGTTCCCAAACCCTCATTTTTAGCATCCAAACCCCTTACTTTTATGGAGCAAAATCTCATTTTTAACATCCAAATCCCTCTTTTAAGGCTCAAAGCCTCTATTTTAGATGCCAAACCCTCACTTTCAGGGTCCAAACCCCTCCTTTTTAGGGACATACCCTCATTTTCACGTCCCAAAGACGCACTTTAAAACACCCAAACCCCTCTTTTAATGCTCAAAGCCTTATAGTTAGGGCCACAAACCTCACTGCTAGGGTCCAAACCTCTCTCTTAAAGCTCCGTGCCTCATTTTTAACAGCCAAACCTTCACTTTTAGGACCTAAAGCCCTCTTTTAACACTCAAAGCCTCAGTTTTAACACTCAAAGCCAAACTTCCAGGGTCCAAACGCCTCTTTTAACGCTCAGTGCCTCATTTCCAGGTCCCCAAAACTCACTTTAAAACACCCAAACACCTCTTTTAACATCAAAGACTTAGAGTTAGGACTGCAAACCTCACTTTTAGGGTCCAAACCCCTCCTTTTTAGGGACATACCCTCATTTTCATGTCCCAAGGACTTACTTTAAAGCACCCAAACCCCTCTTTTAATGCTCAAAGCCTTATAGTTAGGGCCGCAAACCACAATGCTCAAAGCTTCATTTTTAACAGCCAAAACCTCACTTTCTTTGCCCAAACCCCTCTTTTAATGCTCAATGCCTCATTTATACCTCCCAAAGACGCACTTTAAAGCACCCAAAGCCTCTTTTAACCTCAAAGCCTTTTAGAGTAAGACTGCAAATCTCACTTTCAGGGGCCAAACCGGTTTTAACGCTCAAAGCCTCATTTTTAACAGCAAACCCTCACTTTTAGGACCTAAAGCCCTCTTTTAACTCCCAAAGCCTCGGTTTTAACACCCAAAGCCGCACTTTCAGGGTCCAAACCTCTCTTTTAACGCTCAGTGCCTCATTTTTAGGTCCCAAACCCTCACTCTTAGCACTGAACCCGGACTTGTAATTGTCAAACTCTCGTTCTAGTACAAATCATGACTTTTAGAGTCCAGCCCCTCAGTTTTAAGCCTCAAAGCCTCATTTTTATCATCCAAACCTTCACTTTCAGGGTCCAAACCCCTCTTTTAATGCTCAGTGCCTCATTTTTAGTTCAGAAACCCTTGCTTTTAGCATCCAGGCCTTCACTTTCAGGAACCAAACCATCATTATTAATGCCCAAAGCCCTCTTTTAAGGCTCAAAGCCTCATTTTCAGCACCCAAAGACTCACTTTAAAACACCCAAACCCCTCTTTTAACATCAAAGACTTAGAGTTGGGACCGCAAACCTCACTTTCAGCATCCAAACCCCTCTTTCAAGGCTCAAAGCCTCACTTTTAGTTCCCAAACCCTCATTTTTAGCATCCAAACCCCTTACTTTTATGGAGCAAAATCTCATTTTTAACATCCAAATCCCTCTTTTAAGGCTCAAAGCCTCTATTTTAGATGCCAAACCCTCACTTTCAGGGTCCAAACCCCTCCTTTTTAGGGACATACCCTCATTTTCACGTCCCAAAGACGCACTTTAAAACACCCAAACCCCTCTTTTAATGCTCAAAGCCTTATAGTTAGGGCCACAAACCTCACTGCTAGGGTCCAAACCTCTCTCTTAAAGCTCCGTGCCTCATTTTTAACAGCCAAACCTTCACTTTTAGGACCTAAAGCCCTCTTTTAACACTCAAAGCCTCAGTTTTAACACTCAAAGCCAAACTTTCAGGGTCCAAACGCCTCTTTTAACGCTCAGTGCCTCATTTCCAGGTCCCCAAAACTCACTTTAAAACACCCAAACCCCTCTTTTAACATCAAAGACTTAGAGTTAGGACTGCAAACCTCACTTTTAGGGTCCAAACCCCTCCTTTTTAGGGACATACCCTCATTTTCATGTCCCAAGGACTTCCTTTAAAGCACCCAAACCCCTCTTTTAATGCTCAAAGCCTTATCGTTAGGGCCGCAAACCACAATGCTAGGGTCCAAAGCCCTCTTTTATGCTCAAAGCTTCATTTTTAACAGCCAAAACCTCACTTTCTTTGCCCAAACCCCTCTTTTAATGCTCAATGCCTCATTTATACCTCCCAAAGACGCACTTTAAAGCACCCAAAGCCTCTTTTAACCTCAAAGCCTTTTAGAGTAAGACTGCAAATCTCACTTTCAGGGGCCAAACCGGTTTTAACGCTCAAAGCCTCCTTTTTAACAGCAAACCCTCACTTTTAGGACCTAAAGCCCTCTTTTAACTCCCAAAGCCTCGGTTTTAACACCCAAAGCCGCACTTTCAGGGTCCAAACCTCTCTTTTAACGCTCAGTGCCTCATTTTTAGCTCCCAAACCCTCACTCTTAGCACTGAACCCGGACTTGTAATTGTCAAACTCTCGTTCTAGTACAAATCATGACTTTTAGAGTCCAGCCCCTCGGTTTTAAGCCTCAACGCCTCATTTTTATCATCCAAACCTTCACTTTCAGGGTCCAAACCCCTCTTTTAATGCTCAGTGCCTCATTTTCAGCACCCAAAGACTCACTTTAAAACACCCAAACCCCTCTTTTAAGGCTCAAAGACTTAGAGTTGGGACCGCAAACCTCACTTTCAGCGTCCAAACCCCTCTTTCAAGGCTCAAAGCCTCACTTTTAGTTCCCAAACCCTCATTTTTAGCATCCAAACCCCTTACTTTTATGGAGCAAAATCTCATTTTTAACGTCCAAATCCCTCTTTTAAGGCTCAAAGCCTCTATTTTAGATGCCAAACCCTCACTTTCAGGGTCCAAACCCCTCCTTTTTAGGGACATACCCTCATTTTCATGTCCCAAGGAATTACTTTAAAGCACCCAAACCCCTCTTTTAATGCTCAAAGCCTTATAGTTAGGGCCGCAAACCACAATGCTCAAAGCTTCATTTTTAACAGCCAAAACCTCACTTTCTTTGCCCAAACCCCTCTTTTAATGCTCAATGCCTCATTTATACCTCCCAAAGACGCACTTTAAAGCACCCAAAGCCTCTTTTAACCTCAAAGCCTTTTAGAGTAAGACTGCAAATCTCACTTTCAGGGGCCAAACCGGTTTTAACGCTCAAAGCCTCCTTTTTAACAGCAAACCCTCACTTTTAGGACCTAAAGCCCTCTTTTAACTCCCAAAGCCTCGGTTTTAACACCCAAAGCCGCACTTTCAGGGTCCAAACCTCTCTTTTAACGCTCAGTGCCTCATTTTTAGGTCCCAAACCCTCACTCTTAGCACTGAACCCGGACTTGTAATTGTCAAACTCTCGTTCTAGTACAAATCATGACTTTTAGAGTCCAGCCCCTCGATTTTAAGCCTCAACGCCTCATTTTTATCATCCAAACCTTCACTTTCAGGGTCCAAACCCCTCTTTTAATGCTCAGTGCCTCATTTTTAGTTCAGAAACCCATGCTTTTAGCATCCAGGCCTTCACTTTCAGGAACCAAACCATCATTATTAATGCCCAAACCCCTCTTTTAAGGCTCAAAGCCTCATTTTCAGCACCCAAACACTCACTTTAAAACACCCAAACCCCTCTTTTAACATCAAAGACTTAGAGTTGGGACCGCAAACCTCACTTTCAGCGTCCAAACCCCTCTTTCAAGGCTCAAAGCCTCACTTTTAGTTCCCAAACCCTCATTTTTAGCATCCAAACCCCTTACTTTTATGGAGCAAAATCTCATTTTTAACGTCCAAATCCCTCTTTTAAGGCTCAAAGCCTCTATTTAAGATCCCAAACCCTCACTTTTAGGCTCCAAACCCCTCCTTTTTAGGGACATACCCGCATTTTCACGTCCCAAGGACTTACTTTAAAGCACCCAAACCCCTCTTTTAATGCTCAAAGCCTTATAGATAGGACCACAAACCTCACTGCTAGGGTCCAAAACTCTCAAAACTCAGTGCCTCATTTTTAACAGCCAAACCCTCACTTTTAGGACCTAAAGCCCTCTTTTAACACTCAAAGCCTCGGTTTTAACACCCAAAACCGCACTTTCAGGGTCCAAACGCCTCTTTTAATGCTCAGTGCCTCATTTCCAGGTCCCCAAAACTCACTTTAAAACACCCAAACACCTCTTTTAACATCAAAGACTTAGAGTTGGGACCGCAAACCTCACTTTCAGCGTCCAAACCCCTCCTTTTCAGGGACAAACCCTCTTTTTTAAATTCCAAACCCTTACTTCTATTACCCAAACCCCTCTTTTAACTCTCACTGCCTTTTTTTTAGGTCCCAAACCCTCCGCTTTTAGCATCGAACTTGGACTTTTTATGGGCAAACCATCATTGTTTTGTTCCAAATAGTAATTTTTAGAGTCCAAACCCCTCTATTAAGCTTCAGAAACTCATTTTTAACAGCCAAAACCTCACTTTCTTTGCCCAAACCCCTCTTTTAATGCTCAATGCCTCATTTATACCTCCCAAAGACGCACTTTAAAGCACCCAAAGCCTCTTTTAACCTCAAAGCCTTTTAGAGTAAGACTGCAAATCTCACTTTCAGGGGCCAAACCGGTTTTAACGCTCAAAGCCTCCTTTTTAACAGCAAACCCTCACTTTTAGGACCTAAAGCCCTCTTTTAACTCCCAAAGCCTCGGTTTTAACACCCAAAGCCGCACTTTCAGGGTCCAAACCTCTCTTTTAACGCTCAGTGCCTCATTTTTAGGTCCCAAACCCTCACTCTTAGCACTGAACCCGGACTTGTAATTGTCAAACTCTCGTTCTAGTACAAATCATGACTTTTAGAGTCCAGCCCCTCGGTTTTAAGCCTCAAAGCCTCATTTTTATCATCCAAACCTTCACTTTCAGGGTCCAAACCCCTCTTTTAATGCTCAGTGCCTCATTTTTAGTTCAGAAACCCTTGCTTTTAGCATCCAGGCCTTCACTTTCAGGAACCAAACCATCATTATTAATGCCCAAAGCCCTCTTTTAAGGCTCAAAGCCTCATTTTCAGCACCCAAAGACTCACTTTAAAACACCCAAACCCCTCTTTTAACATCAAAGACTTAGAGTTGGGACCGCAAACCTCACTTTCAGCATCCAAACCCCTCTTTCAAGGCTCAAAGCCTCACTTTTAGTTCCCAAACCCTCATTTTTAGCATCCAAACCCCTTACTTTTATGGAGCAAAATCTCATTTTTAACATCCAAATCCCTCTTTTAAGGCTCAAAGCCGCTATTTTAGATCCCAAACCCTCACTTTCAGGGTCCAAACCCCTCCTTTTTAGGGACATACCCTCATTTTCAGCACCCAAAGACGCACTTTAAAGCACCCAAACCCCTCTTTTAATGCTCAATGCCTTATAGTTAGGACCACAAACCTCACTGCTAGGGTCCAAACCTCTCTCTTAAAGCTCCGTGCCTCATTTTTAACAGCCAAACCTTCACTTTTAGGACCTAAAGCCCTCTTTTAACACTCAAAGCCTCAGTTTTAACACTCAAAGCCAAACTTTCAGCGTCCAAACGCCTCTTTTAACGCTCAGTGCCTCATTTTCAGGTCCCCAAAACTCACTTTAAAACACCCAAACACCTCTTTTAACATCAAAGACTTAGAGTTAGGACTGCAAACCTCACTTTCAGCATCCAAACCCCTCTTTCAAGGCTCAAAGCCTCACTTTTAGTTCCCAAACCCTCATTTTTAGCATCCAAACCCCTTACTTTTATGGAGCAAAATCTCATTTTTAACGTCCAAATCCCTCTTTTAAGGCTCAAAGCCGCTATTTTAGATCCCAAACCCTCACTTTCAGGGTCCAAACCCCTCCTTTTTAGGGACATACCCTCATTTTCAGCACCCAAAGACTCACTTTAAAACACCCAAACCCCTCTTTTAATGCTCAATGCCTTATAGTTAGGACCACAAACCTCACTGCTAGGGTCCAAACCTCTCTCTTAAAGCTCCGTGCCTCATTTTTAACAGCCAAACCCTCACTTTTAGGACCTAAAGCCCTCTTTTAACACTCAAAGCCTCAGTTTTAACACTCAAAGCCAAACTTTCAGGGTCCAAACGCCTCTTTTAACGCTCAGTGCCTCATTTTCAGGTCCCCAAAACTCACTTTAAAACACCCAAACACCTCTTTTAACATCAAAGACTTAGAGTTAGGACTGCAAACCTCACTTTTAGGGTCCAAACCCCTCCTTTTTAGGGACATACCCTCATTTTCATGTCCCAAGGACTTACTTTAAAGCACCCAAACCCCTCTTTTAATGCTCAAAGCCTTATAGTTAGGGCCGCAAACCACAATGCTCAAAGCTTCATTTTTAACAGCCAAAACCTCACTTTCTTTGCCCAAACCCCTCTTTTAATGCTCAATGCCTCATTTATACCTCCCAAAGACGCACTTTAAAGCACCCAAAGCCTCTTTTAACCTCAAAGCCTTTTAGAGTATGACTGCAAATCTCACTTTCAGGGGCCAAACCGGTTTTAACGCTCAAAGCCTCATTTTTAACAGCAAACCCTCACTTTTAGGACCTAAAGCCCTCTTTTAACTCCCAAAGCCTGGGTTTTAACACCCAAAGCCGCACTTTCAGGGTCCAAACCTCTCTTTTAACGCTCAGTGCCTCATTTTTAGGTCCCAAACCCTCACTCTTAGCACTGAACCCGGACTTGTAATTGTCAAACTCTCGTTCTAGTACAAATCATGACTTTTAGAGTCCAGCCCCTCGGTTTTAAGCCTCAAAGCCTCATTTTTATCATCCAAACCTTCACTTTCAGGGTCCAAACCCCTCTTTTAATGCTCAGTGCCTCATTTTTAGTTCAGAAACCCTTGCTTTTAGCATCCAGGCCTTCACTTTCAGGAACCAAACCATCATTATTAATGCCCAAACCCCTCTTTTAAGGCTCAAAGCCTTATAGTTAGGACTGCAAACCTCACTGCTAGGGTCCAAACCTTGGTTTTAAAATTCAATGCCTCATTTCTAACAGCCAAACCCTCACTTTTAGGACCTAAAGCCCTCTTTTAACACTCAAAGCCTCAGTTTTAACACTCAAAGCCAAACTTTCAGGGTCCAAACCCCTCTTTTAACGCTCAGTGCCTCATTTTCAGGTCCCCAAAACTCACTTTAAAACACCCAAACACCTCTTTTAACATCAAAGACTTAGAGTTAGGACTGCAAACCTCACTTTTAGGGTCCAAGCCCCTCCTTTTTAGGGACATACCCTCATTTTCACGTCCCAAGGACTTACTTTAAAGCACCCAAACCCCTCTTTTAATGCTCAAAGCCTTATCGTTAGGGCCGCAAACCACAATGCTAGGGTCCAAAGCCCTCTTTTATGCTCAAAGCTTCATTTTTAACAGCCAAAACCTCACTTTCTTTCCCCAAACCCCTCTTTTAATGCTCAATGCCTCATTTATACCTCCCAAAGACGCACTTTAAAGCACCCAAAGCCTCTTTTAACCTCAAAGCCTTTTAGAGTAAGACTGCAAATCTCACTTTCAGGGGCCAAACCGGTTTTAACGCTCAAAGCCTCATTTTTAACAGCAAACCCTCACTTTTAGGACCTAAAGCCCTCTTTTAACTCCCAAAGCCTCGGTTTTAACACCCAAAGCCGCACTTTCAGGGTCCAAACCTCTCTTTTAACGCTCAGTGCCTCATTTTTAGCTCCCAAACCCTCACTCTTAGCACTGAACCCGGACTTTTAATTGCCAAACTCTCGTTCTAGTACAAATCATGACTTTTAGAGTCCAGCCCCTCGGTTTTAAGCCTCAAAGCCTCATTTTTATCATCCAAACCTTCACTTTCAGGGTCCAAACCCCTCTTTTAATGCTCAGTGCCTCATTTTTAGTTCAGAAACCCTTGCTTTTAGCATCCAGGCCTTCACTTTCAGGAACCAAACCATCATTATTAATGCCCAAAGCCCTCTTTTAAGGCTCAAAGCCTCATTTTCAGCACCCAAAGACTCACTTTAAAACACCCAAACCCCTCTTTTAACATCAAAGACTTAGAGTTGGGACCGCAAACCTCACTTTCAGCGTCCAAACCCCTCTTTCAAGGCTCAAAGCCTCACTTTTAGTTCCCAAACCCTCATTTTTAGCATCCAAACCCCTTACTTTTATGGAGCAAAATCTCATTTTTAACGTCCAAATCCCTCTTTTAAGGCTCAAAGCCTCTATTTTAGATGCCAAACCCTCACTTTCAGGGTCCAAACCCCTCCTTTTTAGGGACATACCCGCATTTTCAGCACCCAAAGACGCACTTTAAAGCACCCAAACCCCTCTTTTAATGCTCAAAGCCTTATAGTTAGGACCACAAACCTCACTGCTAGGGTCCAAACCTCTCTCTTAAAGCTCCGTGCCTCATTTTTAACAGCCAAACCCTCACTTTTAGGACCTAAAGCCCTCTTTTAACACTCAAAGCCTCAGTTTTAACACTCAAAGCCAAACTTCCAGGGTCCAAACGCCTCTTTTAACGCTCAGTGCCTCATTTCCAGGTCCCCAAAACTCACTTTAAAACACCCAAACACCTCTTTTAACATCAAAGACTTAGAGTTAGGACTGCAAACCTCACTTTTAGGGTCCAAACCCCTCCTTTTTAGGGACATACCCTCATTTTCATGTCCCAAGGACTTACTTTAAAGCACCCAAACCCCTCTTTTAATGCTCAAAGCCTTATAGTTAGGGCCGCAAACCACAATGCTCAAAGCTTCATTTTTAACAGCCAAAACCTCACTTTCTTTGCCCAAACCCCTCTTTTAATGCTCAATGCCTCATTTATACCTCCCAAAGACGCACTTTAAAGCACCCAAAGCCTCTTTTAACCTCAAAGCCTTTTAGAGTAAGACTGCAAATCTCACTTTCAGGGGCCAAACCGGTTTTAACGCTCAAAGCCTCATTTTTAACAGCAAACCCTCACTTTTAGGACCTAAAGCCCTCTTTTAACTCCCAAAGCCTCGGTTTTAACACCCAAAGCCGCACTTTCAGGGTCCAAACCTCTCTTTTAACGCTCAGTGCCTCATTTTTAGGTCCCAAACCCTCACTCTTAGCACTGAACCCGGACTTGTAATTGTCAAACTCTCGTTCTAGTACAAATCATGACTTTTAGAGTCCAGCCCCTCGGTTTTAAGCCTCAAAGCCTCATTTTTATCATCCAAACCTTCACTTTCAGGGTCCAAACCCCTCTTTTAATGCTCAGTGCCTCATTTTTAGTTCAGAAACCCTTGCTTTTAGCATCCAGGCCTTCACTTTCAGGAACCAAACCATCATTATTAATGCCCAAAGCCCTCTTTTAAGGCTCAAAGCCTCATTTTCAGCACCCAAAGACTCACTTTAAAACACCCAAACCCCTCTTTTAACATCAAAGACTTAGAGTTGGGACCGCAAACCTCACTTTCAGCATCCAAACCCCTCTTTCAAGGCTCAAAGCCTCACTTTTAGTTCCCAAACCCTCATTTTTAGCATCCAAACCCCTTACTTTTATGGAGCAAAATCTCATTTTTAACGTCCAAATCCCTCTTTTAAGGCTCAAAGCCGCTATTTTAGATCCCAAACCCTCACTTTCAGGGTCCAAACCCCTCCTTTTTAGGGACATACCCTCATTTTCAGCACCCAAAGACGCACTTTAAAGCACCCAAACCCCTCTTTTAATGCTCAATGCCTTATAGTTAGGACCACAAACCTCACTGCTAGGGTCCAAACCTCTCTCTTAAAGCTCCGTGCCTCATTTTTAACAGCCAAACCTTCACTTTTAGGACCTAAAGCCCTCTTTTAACACTCAAAGCCTCAGTTTTAACACTCAAAGCCAAACTTCCAGCGTCCAAACGCCTCTTTTAACGCTCAGTGCCTCATTTTCAGGTCCCCAAAACTCACTTTAAAACACCCAAACACCTCTTTTAACATCAAAGACTTAGAGTTAGGACTGCAAACCTCACTTTCAGCATCCAAACCCCTCTTTCAAGGCTCAAAGCCTCACTTTTAGTTCCCAAACCCTCATTTTTAGCATCCAAACCCCTTACTTTTATGGAGCAAAATCTCATTTTTAACGTCCAAATCCCTCTTTTAAGGCTCAAAGCCTCTATTTTAGATCCCAAACCCTCACTTTCAGGGTCCAAACCCCTCCTTTTTAGGGACATACCCTCATTTTCAGCACCCAAAGATGCACTTTAAAGCACCCAAACCCCTCTTTTAATGCTCAATGCCTTATAGTTAGGACCACAAACCTCACTGCTAGGGTCCAAACCTCTCTCTTAAAGCTCCGTGCCTCATTTTTAACAGCCAAACCTTCACTTTTAGGACCTAAAGCCCTCTTTTAACACTCAAAGCCTCAGTTTTAACACTCAAAGCCAAACTTTCAGGGTCCAAACGCCTCTTTTAACGCTCAGTGCCTCATTTTCAGGTCCCCAAAACTCACTTTAAAACACCCAAACACCTCTTTTAACATCAAAGACTTAGAGTTAGGACTGCAAACCTCACTTTTAGGGTCCAAACCCCTCCTTTTTAGGGACATACCCTCATTTTCATGTCCCAAGGACTTACTTTAAAGCACCCAAACCCCTCTTTTAATGCTCAAAGCCTTATAGTTAGGGCCGCAAACCACAATGCTCAAAGCTTCATTTTTAACAGCCAAAACCTCACTTTCTTTGCCCAAACCCCTCTTTTAATGCTCAATGCCTCATTTATACCTCCCAAAGACGCACTTTAAAGCACCCAAAGCCTCTTTTAACCTCAAAGCCTTTTAGAGTAAGACTGCAAATCTCACTTTCAGGGGCCAAACCGGTTTTAACGCTCAAAGCCTCATTTTTAACAGCAAACCCTCACTTTTAGGACCTAAAGCCCTCTTTTAACTCCCAAAGCCTGGGTTTTAACACCCAAAGCCGCACTTTCAGGGTCCAAACCTCTCTTTTAACGCTCAGTGCCTCATTTTTAGGTCCCAAACCCTCACTCTTAGCACTGAACCCGGACTTGTAATTGTCAAACTCTCGTTCTAGTACAAATCATGACTTTTAGAGTCCAGCCCCTCGGTTTTAAGCCTCAAAGCCTCATTTTTATCATCCAAACCTTCACTTTCAGGGTCCAAACCCCTCTTTTAATGCTCAGTGCCTCATTTTTAGTTCAGAAACCCTTGCTTTTAGCATCCAGGCCTTCACTTTCAGGAACCAAACCATCATTATTAATGCCCAAAGCCCTCTTTTAAGGCTCAAAGCCTCATTTTCAGCACCCAAAGACTCACTTTAAAACACCCAAACCCCTCTTTTAACATCAAAGACTTAGAGTTGGGACCGCAAACCTCACTTTCAGCATCCAAACCCCTCTTTCAAGGCTCAAAGCCTCACTTTTAGTTCCCAAACCCTCATTTTTAGCATCCAAACCCCTTACTTTTATGGAGCAAAATCTCATTTTTAACATCCAAATCCCTCTTTTAAGGCTCAAAGCCTCTATTTTAGATGCCAAACCCTCACTTTCAGGGTCCAAACCCCTCCTTTTTAGGGACATACCCTCATTTTCACGTCCCAAAGACGCACTTTAAAACACCCAAACCCCTCTTTTAATGCTCAAAGCCTTATAGTTAGGGCCACAAACCTCACTGCTAGGGTCCAAACCTCTCTCTTAAAGCTCCGTGCCTCATTTTTAACAGCCAAACCTTCACTTTTAGGACCTAAAGCCCTCTTTTAACACTCAAAGCCTCAGTTTTAACACTCAAAGCCAAACTTCCAGGGTCCAAACGCCTCTTTTAACGCTCAGTGCCTCATTTCCAGGTCCCCAAAACTCACTTTAAAACACCCAAACACCTCTTTTAACATCAAAGACTTAGAGTTAGGACTGCAAACCTCACTTTTAGGGTCCAAACCCCTCCTTTTTAGGGACATACCCTCATTTTCATGTCCCAAGGACTTACTTTAAAGCACCCAAACCCCTCTTTTAATGCTCAAAGCCTTATAGTTAGGGCCGCAAACCACAATGCTCAAAGCTTCATTTTTAACAGCCAAAACCTCACTTTCTTTGCCCAAACCCCTCTTTTAATGCTCAATGCCTCATTTATACCTCCCAAAGACGCACTTTAAAGCACCCAAAGCCTCTTTTAACCTCAAAGCCTTTTAGAGTAAGACTGCAAATCTCACTTTCAGGGGCCAAACCGGTTTTAACGCTCAAAGCCTCATTTTTAACAGCAAACCCTCACTTTTAGGACCTAAAGCCCTCTTTTAACTCCCAAAGCCTCGGTTTTAACACCCAAAGCCGCACTTTCAGGGTCCAAACCTCTCTTTTAACGCTCAGTGCCTCATTTTTAGGTCCCAAACCCTCACTCTTAGCACTGAACCCGGACTTGTAATTGTCAAACTCTCGTTCTAGTACAAATCATGACTTTTAGAGTCCAGCCCCTCGGTTTTAAGCCTCAAAGCCTCATTTTTATCATCCAAACCTTCACTTTCAGGGTCCAAACCCCTCTTTTAATGCTCAGTGCCTCATTTTTAGTTCAGAAACCCTTGCTTTTAGCATCCAGGCCTTCACTTTCAGGAACCAAACCATCATTATTAATGCCCAAAGCCCTCTTTTAAGGCTCAAAGCCTCATTTTCAGCACCCAAAGACTCACTTTAAAACACCCAAACCCCTCTTTTAACATCAAAGACTTAGAGTTGGGACCGCAAACCTCACTTTCAGCATCCAAACCCCTCTTTCAAGGCTCAAAGCCTCACTTTTAGTTCCCAAACCCTCATTTTTAGCATCCAAACCCCTTACTTTTATGGAGCAAAATCTCATTTTTAACATCCAAATCCCTCTTTTAAGGCTCAAAGCCTCTATTTTAGATGCCAAACCCTCACTTTCAGGGTCCAAACCCCTCCTTTTTAGGGACATACCCTCATTTTCACGTCCCAAAGACGCACTTTAAAACACCCAAACCCCTCTTTTAATGCTCAAAGCCTTATAGTTAGGGCCACAAACCTCACTGCTAGGGTCCAAACCTCTCTCTTAAAGCTCCGTGCCTCATTTTTAACAGCCAAACCTTCACTTTTAGGACCTAAAGCCCTCTTTTAACACTCAAAGCCTCAGTTTTAACACTCAAAGCCAAACTTCCAGGGTCCAAACGCCTCTTTTAACGCTCAGTGCCTCATTTCCAGGTCCCCAAAACTCACTTTAAAACACCCAAACACCTCTTTTAACATCAAAGACTTAGAGTTAGGACTGCAAACCTCACTTTTAGGGTCCAAACCCCTCCTTTTTAGGGACATACCCTCATTTTCACGTCCCAAGGACTTACTTTAAAGCACCCAAACCCCTCTTTTAATGCTCAAAGCCTTATAGTTAGGGCCGCAAACCACAATGCTCAAAGCTTCATTTTTAACAGCCAAAACCTCACTTTCTTTGCCCAAACCCCTCTTTTAATGCTCAATGCCTCATTTATACCTCCCAAAGACGCACTTTAAAGCACCCAAAGCCTCTTTTAACCTCAAAGCCTTTTAGAGTAAGACTGCAAATCTCACTTTCAGGGGCCAAACCGGTTTTAACGCTCAAAGCCTCCTTTTTAACAGCAAACCCTCACTTTTAGGACCTAAAGCCCTCTTTTAACTCCCAAAGCCTCGGTTTTAACACCCAAAGCCGCACTTTCAGGGTCCAAACCTCTCTTTTAACGCTCAGTGCCTCATTTTTAGGTCCCAAACCCTCACTCTTAGCACTGAACCCGGACTTGTAATTGTCAAACTCTCGTTCTAGTACAAATCATGACTTTTAGAGTCCAGCCCCTCGGTTTTAAGCCTCAAAGCCTCATTTTTATCATCCAAACCTTCACTTTCAGGGTCCAAACCCCTCTTTTAATGCTCAGTGCCTCATTTTTAGTTCAGAAACCCTTGCTTTTAGCATCCAGGCCTTCACTTTCAGGAACCAAACCATCATTATTAATGCCCAAAGCCCTCTTTTAAGGCTCAAAGCCTCATTTTCAGCACCCAAAGACTCACTTTAAAACACCCAAACCCCTCTTTTAACATCAAAGACTTAGAGTTGGGACCGCAAACCTCACTTTCAGCATCCAAACCCCTCTTTCAAGGCTCAAAGCCTCACTTTTAGTTCCCAAACCCTCATTTTTAGCATCCAAACCCCTTACTTTTATGGAGCAAAATCTCATTTTTAACATCCAAATCCCTCTTTTAAGGCTCAAAGCCTCTATTTTAGATGCCAAACCCTCACTTTCAGGGTCCAAACCCCTCCTTTTTAGGGACATACCCTCATTTTCAGCACCCAAAGACGCACTTTAAAACACCCAAACCCCTCTTTTAATGCTCAAAGCCTTATAGTTAGGGCCACAAACCTCACTGCTAGGGTCCAAACCTCTCTCTTAAAGCTCCGTGCCTCATTTTTAACAGCCAAACCTTCACTTTTAGGACCTAAAGCCCTCTTTTAACACTCAAAGCCTCAGTTTTAACACTCAAAGCCAAACTTCCAGGGTCCAAACGCCTCTTTTAACGCTCAGTGCCTCATTTCCAGGTCCCCAAAACTCACTTTAAAACACCCAAACACCTCTTTTAACATCAAAGACTTAGAGTTAGGACTGCAAACCTCACTTTTAGGGTCCAAACCCCTCCTTTTTAGGGACATACCCTCATTTTCATGTCCCAAGGACTTACTTTAAAGCACCCAAACCCCTCTTTTAATGCTCAAAGCCTTATAGTTAGGGCCGCAAACCACAATGCTCAAAGCTTCATTTTTAACAGCCAAAACCTCACTTTCTTTGCCCAAACCCCTCTTTTAATGCTCAATGCCTCATTTATACCTCCCAAAGACGCACTTTAAAGCACCCAAAGCCTCTTTTAACCTCAAAGCCTTTTAGAGTAAGACTGCAAATCTCACTTTCAGGGGCCAAACCGGTTTTAACGCTCAAAGCCTCATTTTTAACAGCAAACCCTCACTTTTAGGACCTAAAGCCCTCTTTTAACTCCCAAAGCCTCGGTTTTAACACCCAAAGCCGCACTTTCAGGGTCCAAACCTCTCTTTTAACGCTCAGTGCCTCATTTTTAGGTCCCAAACCCTCACTCTTAGCACTGAACCCGGACTTGTAATTGTCAAACTCTCGTTCTAGTACAAATCATGACTTTTAGAGTCCAGCCCCTCGGTTTTAAGCCTCAAAGCCTCATTTTTATCATCCAAACCTTCACTTTCAGGGTCCAAACCCCTCTTTTAATGCTCAGTGCCTCATTTTTAGTTCAGAAACCCTTGCTTTTAGCATCCAGGCCTTCACTTTCAGGAACCAAACCATCATTATTAATGCCCAAAGCCCTCTTTTAAGGCTCAAAGCCTCATTTTCAGCACCCAAACACTCACTTTAAAACACCCAAACCCCTCTTTTAACATCAAAGACTTAGAGTTGGGACCGCAAACCTCACTTTCAGCATCCAAACCCCTCTTTCAAGGCTCAAAGCCTCACTTTTAGTTCCCAAACCCTCATTTTTAGCATCCAAACCCCTTACTTTTATGGAGCAAAATCTCATTTTTAACATCCAAATCCCTCTTTTAAGGCTCAAAGCCTCTATTTTAGATGCCAAACCCTCACTTTCAGGGTCCAAACCCCTCCTTTTTAGGGACATACCCTCATTTTCAGCACCCAAAGACGCACTTTAAAACACCCAAACCCCTCTTTTAATGCTCAAAGCCTTATAGTTAGGGCCACAAACCTCACTGCTAGGGTCCAAACCTCTCTCTTAAAGCTCCGTGCCTCATTTTTAACAGCCAAACCTTCACTTTTAGGACCTAAAGCCCTCTTTTAACACTCAAAGCCTCAGTTTTAACACTCAAAGCCAAACTTTCAGGGTCCAAACGCCTCTTTTAACGCTCAGTGCCTCATTTCCAGGTCCCCAAAACTCACTTTAAAACACCCAAACCCCTCTTTTAACATCAAAGACTTAGAGTTAGGACTGCAAACCTCACTTTTAGGGTCCAAACCCCTCCTTTTTAGGGACATACCCTCATTTTCATGTCCCAAGGACTTCCTTTAAAGCACCCAAACCCCTCTTTTAATGCTCAAAGCCTTATCGTTAGGGCCGCAAACCACAATGCTAGGGTCCAAAGCCCTCTTTTATGCTCAAAGCTTCATTTTTAACAGCCAAAACCTCACTTTCTTTGCCCAAACCCCTCTTTTAATGCTCAATGCCTCATTTATACCTCCCAAAGACGCACTTTAAAGCACCCAAAGCCTCTTTTAACCTCAAAGCCTTTTAGAGTAAGACTGCAAATCTCACTTTCAGGGGCCAAACCGGTTTTAACGCTCAAAGCCTCCTTTTTAACAGCAAACCCTCACTTTTAGGACCTAAAGCCCTCTTTTAACTCCCAAAGCCTCGGTTTTAACACCCAAAGCCGCACTTTCAGGGTCCAAACCTCTCTTTTAACGCTCAGTGCCTCATTTTTAGGTCCCAAACCCTCACTCTTAGCACTGAACCCGGACTTTTAATTGTCAAACTCTCGTTCTAGTACAAATCATGACTTTTAGAGTCCAGCCCCTCGATTTTAAGCCTCAACGCCTCATTTTTATCATCCAAACCTTCACTTTCAGGGTCCAAACCCCTCTTTTAATGCTCAGTGCCTCATTTTCAGCACCCAAAGACTCACTTTAAAACACCCAAACCCCTCTTTTAAGGCTCAAAGACTTAGAGTTGGGACCGCAAACCTCACTTTCAGCGTCCAAACCCCTCTTTCAAGGCTCAAAGCCTCACTTTTAGTTCCCAAACCCTCATTTTTAGCATCCAAACCCCTTACTTTTATGGAGCAAAATCTCATTTTTAACGTCCAAATCCCTCTTTTAAGGCTCAAAGCCTCTATTTTAGATGCCAAACCCTCACTTTCAGGGTCCAAACCCCTCCTTTTTAGGGACATACCCTCATTTTCATGTCCCAAGGAATTACTTTAAAGCACCCAAACCCCTCTTTTAATGCTCAAAGCCTTATAGTTAGGGCCGCAAACCACAATGCTCAAAGCTTCATTTTTAACAGCCAAAACCTCACTTTCTTTGCCCAAACCCCTCTTTTAATGCTCAATGCCTCATTTATACCTCCCAAAGACGCACTTTAAAGCACCCAAAGCCTCTTTTAACCTCAAAGCCTTTTAGAGTAAGACTGCAAATCTCACTTTCAGGGGCCAAACCGGTTTTAACGCTCAAAGCCTCATTTTTAACAGCAAACCCTCACTTTTAGGACCTAAAGCCCTCTTTTAACTCCCAAAGCCTCGGTTTTAACACCCAAAGCCGCACTTTCAGGGTCCAAACCTCTCTTTTAACGCTCAGTGCCTCATTTTTAGGTCCCAAACCCTCACTCTTAGCACTGAACCCGGACTTTTAATTGTCAAACTCTCGTTCTAGTACAAATCATGACTTTTAGAGTCCAGCCCCTCGATTTTAAGCCTCAACGCCTCATTTTTATCATCCAAACCTTCACTTTCAGGGTCCAAACCCCTCTTTTAATGCTCAGTGCCTCATTTTTAGTTCAGAAACCCTTGCTTTTAGCATCCAGGCCTTCACTTTCAGGAACCAAACCATCATTATTAATGCCCAAAGCCCTCTTTTAAGGCTCAAAGCCTCATTTTCAGCACCCAAACACTCACTTTAAAACACCCAAACCCCTCTTTTAACATCAAAGACTTAGAGTTGGGACCGCAAACCTCACTTTCAGCGTCCAAACCCCTCTTTCAAGGCTCAAAGCCTCACTTTTAGTTCCCAAACCCTCATTTTTAGCATCCAAACCCCTTACTTTTATGGAGCAAAATCTCATTTTTAACGTCCAAATCCCTCTTTTAAGGCTCAAAGCCTCTATTTTAGATGCCAAACCCTCACTTTCAGGGTCCAAACCCCTCCTTTTTAGGGACATACCCTCATTTTCATGTCCCAAGGAATTACTTTAAAGCACCCAAACCCCTCTTTTAATGCTCAAAGCCTTATAGATAGGACCACAAACCTCACTGCTAGGGTCCAAAACTCTCAAAACTCAGTGCCTCATTTTTAACAGCCAAACCCTCACTTTTAGGACCTAAAGCCCTCTTTTAACACTCAAAGCCTCGGTTTTAACACCCAAAACCGCACTTTCAGGGTCCAAACGCCTCTTTTAATGCTCAGTGCCTCATTTTCAGGTCCCCAAAACTCACTTTAAAACACCCAAACACCTCTTTTAACATCAAAGACTTAGAGTTGGGACCGCAAACCTCACTTTCAGCGTCCAAACCCCTCCTTTTCAGGGACAAACCCTCTTTTTTAAATTCCAAACCCTTACTTCTATTACCCAAACCCCTCTTTTAACTCTCACTGCCTTTTTTTTAGGTCCCAAACCCTCCGCTTTTAGCATCGAACTTGGACTTTTTATGGGCAAACCATCATTGTTTTGTTCCAAATAGTAATTTTTAGAGTCCAAACCCCTCTATTAAGCTTCAGAAACTCATTTTTAACAGCCAAAACCTCACTTTCTTTGCCCAAACCCCTCTTTTAATGCTCAATGCCTCATTTATACCTCCCAAAGACGCACTTTAAAGCACCCAAAGCCTCTTTTAACCTCAAAGCCTTTTAGAGTAAGACTGCAAATCTCACTTTCAGGGGCCAAACCGGTTTTAACGCTCAAAGCCTCCTTTTTAACAGCAAACCCTCACTTTTAGGACCTAAAGCCCTCTTTTAACTCCCAAAGCCTGGGTTTTAACACCCAAAGCCGCACTTTCAGGGTCCAAACCTCTCTTTTAACGCTCAGTGCCTCATTTTTAGGTCCCAAACCCTCACTCTTAGCACTGAACCCGGACTTTTAATTGTCAAACTCTCGTTCTAGTACAAATCATGACTTTTAGAGTCCAGCCCCTCGATTTTAAGCCTCAAAGCCTCATTTTTATCATCCAAACCTACACTTTCAGGGTCCAAACCCCTCTTTTAATGCTCAGTGCCTCATTTTTAGTTCAGAAACCCTTGCTTTTAGCATCCAGGCCTTCAATTTCAGGAACCAAACCATCATTATTAATGCCCAAAGCCCTCTTTTAAGGCTCAAAGCCTCATTTTCAGCACACAAAGACTCACTTTAAAACACCCAAACCCCTCTTTTAACACCAAAGACTTAGAGTTGGGACCGCAAACCTCACTTTCAGCGTCCAAACCCCTCTTTCAAGGCTCAAAGCCTCACTTTTAGTTCCCAAACCCTCATTTTTAGCATCCAAACCCCTTACTTTTATGGAGCAAAATCTCATTTTTAACGTCCAACGCTCTCTTTTAAGGCTCAAAGCCTCTATTTTAGATGCCAAACCCTCACTTTCAGGGTCCAAACCCCTCCTTTTTAGGGACATACCCTCATTTTCACGTCCCAAAGACGCACTTTAAAGCACCCAAACCCCTCTTTTAATGCTCAAAGCCTTATAGTTAGGACCACAAACCTCACTGCTAGGGTCCAAACCTCTCTCTTAAAGCTCCGTGCCTCATTTTTAACAGCCAAACCCTCACTTTTAGGACCTAAAGCCCTCTTTTAACACTCAAAGCCTCGGTTTTAACACCCAAAACCGCACTTTCAGGGTCCAAACGCCTCTTTTAATGCTCAGTGCCTCATTTCCAGGTCCCCAAAACTCACTTTAAAACACCCAAACACCTCTTTTAACATCAAAGACTTAGAGTTAGGACTGCAAACCTCACTTTTAGGGTCCAAACCCCTCCTTTTCAGGGACAAACCCTCTTTTTAAGATTCCAAACCCTTACTTCTATTACCCAAACCCCTCTTTTCACGCTCACTGCCTTTTTTTTAGGTCAGAAAACCCTCATTTTTAGCATCGAACTTGGACTTCTTATGGTCAAACCATCATTGTTTTGTTCCAAATAGTAATTTTTAGAGTCCAAACCCCTCTATTAAGCTTCAAAAACTCATTTTTATCATCCAAACCTTCACTTTCAGGGTCCAAACCCCTCTTTTAATGCTCAGTGCCTCATTTTTAGGTCAGAAACCCCCTGCTTTTAGCATCCAGGCCTTCACTTTCAGGAACCAAACCATCATTATTAATGCCCAAAGCCCTCTTTTAAGGCTCAAAGCCTCATTTTCAGCACCCAAAGACTCACTTTAAAACACCCAAACCCCTCTTTTAATGCTCAAAGCCTTAGAGTTAGGACTGCAAACCTCACTGCTAGGGTCCAAACCTTGGTTTTAAAATTCAATGCCTCATTTCTAACAGCCAAACCCTCACTTTTAGGACCTAAAGCCCTCTTTTAACACTCAAAGCCTCAGTTTTAACACTCAAAGCCAAACTTTCAGGGTCCAAACCCCTCTTTTAACGCTCAGTGCCTCATTTTCAGGTCCCCAAAACTCACTTTAAAACACCCAAACACCTCTTTTAACATCAAAGACTTAGAGTTAGGACTGCAAACCTCACTTTTAGGGTCCAAGCCCCTCCTTTTTAGGGACATACCCTCATTTTCACGTCCCAAGGACTTACTTTAAAGCACCCAAACCCCTCTTTTAATGCTCAAAGCCTTATCGTTAGGGCCGCAAACCACAATGCTAGGGTCCAAAGCCCTCTTTTATGCTCAAAGCTTCATTTTTAACAGCCAAAACCTCACTTTCTTTCCCCAAACCCCTCTTTTAATGCTCAATGCCTCATTTATACCTCCCAAAGACGCACTTTAAAGCACCCAAAGCCTCTTTTAACCTCAAAGCCTTTTAGAGTAAGACTGCAAATCTCACTTTCAGGGGCCAAACCGGTTTTAACGCTCAAAGCCTCATTTTTAACAGCAAACCCTCACTTTTAGGACCTAAAGCCCTCTTTTAACTCCCAAAGCCTCGGTTTTAACACCCAAAGCCGCACTTTCAGGGTCCAAACCTCTCTTTTAACGCTCAGTGCCTCATTTTTAGGTCCCAAACCCTCACTCTTAGCACTGAACCCGGACTTTTAATTGTCAAACTCTCGTTCTAGTACAAATCATGACTTTTAGAGTCCAGCCCCTTGTTTTTAAGCCTCAAAGCCTCATTTTTATCATCCAAACCTTCACTTTCAGGGTCCAAACCCCTCTTTTAATGCTCAGTGCCTCATTTTTAGTTCAGAAACCCATGCTTTTAGCATCCAGGCCTTCACTTTCAGGAACCAAACCATCATTATTAATGCCCAAAGCCCTCTTTTAAGGCTCAAAGCCTCATTTTCAGCACCCAAAGACTCACTTTAAAACACCCAAACCCCTCTTTTAACATCAAAGACTTAGAGTTGGGACCGCAAACCTCACTTTCAGCGTCCAAACCCCTCTTTCAAGGCTCAAAGCCTCACTTTTAGTTCCCAAACCCTCATTTTTAGCATCCAAACCCCTTACTTTTATGGAGCAAAATCTCATTTTTAACGTCCAAATCCCTCTTTTAAGGCTCAAAGCCTCTATTTAAGATCCCAAACCCTCACTTTTAGGCTCCAAACCCCTCCTTTTTAGGGACATACCCTCATTTTCAGCACCCAAAGACGCACTTTAAAGCACCCAAACCCCTCTTTTAATGCTCAAAGCCTTATAGATAGGACCACAAACCTCACTGCTAGGGTCCAAAACTCTCAAAACTCAGTGCCTCATTTTTAACAGCCAAACCCTCACTTTTAGGACCTAAAGCCCTCTTTTAACACTCAAAGCCTCGGTTTTAACACCCAAAACCGCACTTTCAGGGTCCAAACGCCTCTTTTAATGCTCAGTGCCTCATTTCCAGGTCCCCAAAACTCACTTTAAAACACCCAAACACCTCTTTTAACATCAAAGACTTAGAGTTGGGACCGCAAACCTCACTTTCAGCGTCCAAACCCCTCCTTTTCAGGGACAAACCCTCTTTTTTAAATTCCAAACCCTTACTTCTATTACCCAAACCCCTCTTTTAACTCTCACTGCCTTTTTTTTAGGTCCCAAACCCTCCGCTTTTAGCATCGAACTTGGACTTTTTATGGGCAAACCATCATTGTTTTGTTCCAAATAGTAATTTTTAGAGTCCAAACCCCTCTATTAAGCTTCAGAAACTCATTTTTAACAGCCAAAACCTCACTTTCTTTGCCCAAACCCCTCTTTTAATGCTCAATGCCTCATTTATACCTCCCAAAGACGCACTTTAAAGCACCCAAAGCCTCTTTTAACCTCAAAGCCTTTTAGAGTAAGACTGCAAATCTCACTTTCAGGGGCCAAACCGGTTTTAACGCTCAAAGCCTCCTTTTTAACAGCAAACCCTCACTTTTAGGACCTAAAGCCCTCTTTTAACTCCCAAAGCCTCGGTTTTAACACCCAAAGCCGCACTTTCAGGGTCCAAACCTCTCTTTTAACGCTCAGTGCCTCATTTTTAGGTCCCAAACCCTCACTCTTAGCACTGAACCCGGACTTTTAATTGTCAAACTCTCGTTCTAGTACAAATCATGACTTTTAGAGTCCAGCCCCTCGATTTTAAGCCTCAAAGCCTCATTTTTATCATCCAAACCTACACTTTCAGGGTCCAAACCCCTCTTTTAATGCTCAGTGCCTCATTTTTAGTTCAGAAACCCTTGCTTTTAGCATCCAGGCCTTCAATTTCAGGAACCAAACCATCATTATTAATGCCCAAAGCCCTCTTTTAAGGCTCAAAGCCTCATTTTCAGCACACAAAGACTCACTTTAAAACACCCAAACCCCTCTTTTAACACCAAAGACTTAGAGTTGGGACCGCAAACCTCACTTTCAGCGTCCAAACCCCTCTTTCAAGGCTCAAAGCCTCACTTTTAGTTCCCAAACCCTCATTTTTAGCATCCAAACCCCTTACTTTTATGGAGCAAAATCTCATTTTTAACGTCCAACGCTCTCTTTTAAGGCTCAAAGCCTCTATTTTAGATCCCAAACCCTCACTTTCAGGGTCCAAACCCCTCCTTTTTAGGGACATACCCTCATTTTCAGCACCCAAAGACGCACTTTAAAGCACCCAAACCCCTCTTTTAATGCTCAAAGCCTTATAGTTAGGACCACAAACCTCACTGCTAGGGTCCAAACCTCTCTCTTAAAACTCCGTGCCTCATTTTTAACAGCCAAACCCTCACTTTTAGGACCTAAAGCCCTCTTTTAACACTCAAAGCCTCGGTTTTAACACCCAAAACCGCACTTTCAGGGTCCAAACGCCTCTTTTAATGCTCAGTGCCTCATTTCCAGGTCCCCAAAACTCACTTTAAAACACCCAAACACCTCTTTTAACATCAAAGACTTAGAGTTAGGACTGCAAACCTCACTTTTAGGGTCCAAACCCCTCCTTTTCAGGGACAAACCCTCTTTTTAAGATTCCAAACCCTTACTTCTATTACCCAAACCCCTCTTTTCACGCTCACTGCCTTTTTTTTAGGTCAGAAAACCCTCATTTTTAGCATTGAACTTGGACTTCTTATGGTCAAACCATCATTGTTTTGTTCCAAATAGTAATTTTTAGAGTCCAAACCCCTCTATTAAGCTTCAAAAACTCATTTTTATCATCCAAACCTTCACTTTCAGGGTCCAAACCCCTCTTTTAATGCTCAGTGCCTCATTTTTAGGTCAGAAACCCCCTGCTTTTAGCATCCAGGCCTTCACTTTCAGGAACCAAACCATCATTATTAATGCCCAAAGCCCTCTTTTAAGGCTCAAAGCCTCATTTTCAGCACCCAAAGACTCACTTTAAAACACCCAAACCCCTCTTTTAATGCTCAAAGCCTTAGAGTTAGGACTGCAAACCTCACTGCTAGGGTCCAAACCTTGGTTTTAAAATTCAATGCCTCATTTCTAACAGCCAAACCCTCACTTTTAGGACCTAAAGCCCTCTTTTAACACTCAAAGCCTCAGTTTTAACACTCAAAGCCAAACTTTCAGGGTCCAAACCCCTCTTTTAACGCTCAGTGCCTCATTTTCAGGTCCCCAAAACTCACTTTAAAACACCCAAACACCTCTTTTAACATCAAAGACTTAGAGTTAGGACTGCAAACCTCACTTTTAGGGTCCAAGCCCCTCCTTTTTAGGGACATACCCTCATTTTCACGTCCCAAGGACTTACTTTAAAGCACCCAAACCCCTCTTTTAATGCTCAAAGCCTTATCGTTAGGGCCGCAAACCACAATGCTAGGGTCCAAAGCCCTCTTTTATGCTCAAAGCTTCATTTTTAACAGCCAAAACCTCACTTTCTTTCCCCAAACCCCTCTTTTAATGCTCAATGCCTCATTTATACCTCCCAAAGACGCACTTTAAAGCACCCAAAGCCTCTTTTAACCTCAAAGCCTTTTAGAGTAAGACTGCAAATCTCACTTTCAGGGGCCAAACCGGTTTTAACGCTCAAAGCCTCATTTTTAACAGCAAACCCTCACTTTTAGGACCTAAAGCCCTCTTTTAACTCCCAAAGCCTCGGTTTTAACACCCAAAGCCGCACTTTCAGGGTCCAAACCTCTCTTTTAACGCTCAGTGCCTCATTTTTAGGTCCCAAACCCTCACTCTTAGCACTGAACCCGGACTTGTAATTGTCAAACTCTCGTTCTAGTACAAATCATGACTTTTAGAGTCCAGCCCCTTGTTTTTAAGCCTCAAAGCCTCATTTTTATCATCCAAACCTTCACTTTCAGGGTCCAAACCCCTCTTTTAATGCTCAGTGCCTCATTTTTAGTTCAGAAACCCATGCTTTTAGCATCCAGGCCTTCACTTTCAGGAACCAAACCATCATTATTAATGCCCAAACCCCTCTTTTAAGGCTCAAAGCCTCATTTTCAGCACCCAAACACTCACTTTAAAACACCCAAACCCCTCTTTTAACACCAAAGACTTAGAGTTGGGACCGCAAACCTCACTTTCAGCGTCCAAACCCCTCTTTCAAGGCTCAAAGCCTCACTTTTAGTTCCCAAACCCTCATTTTTAGCATCCAAACCCCTTACTTTTATGGAGCAAAATCTCATTTTTAACGTCCAAATCCCTCTTTTAAGGCTCAAAGCCTCTATTTAAGATCCCAAACCCTCACTTTTAGGCTCCAAACCCCTCCTTTTTAGGGACATACCCGCATTTTCACGTCCCAAGGACTTACTTTAAAGCACCCAAACCCCTCTTTTAATGCTCAAAGCCTTATAGATAGGACCACAAACCTCACTGCTAGGGTCCAAAACTCTCAAAACTCAGTGCCTCATTTTTAACAGCCAAACCCTCACTTTTAGGACCTAAAGCCCTCTTTTAACACTCAAAGCCTCGGTTTTAACACCCAAAACCGCACTTTCAGGGTCCAAACGCCTCTTTTAATGCTCAGTGCCTCATTTCCAGGTCCCCAAAACTCACTTTAAAACACCCAAACACCTCTTTTAACATCAAAGACTTAGAGTTGGGACCGCAAACCTCACTTTCAGCGTCCAAACCCCTCCTTTTCAGGGACAAACCCTCTTTTTTAAATTCCAAACCCTTACTTCTATTACCCAAACCCCTCTTTTAACTCTCACTGCCTTTTTTTTAGGTCCCAAACCCTCCGCTTTTAGCATCGAACTTGGACTTTTTATGGGCAAACCATCATTGTTTTGTTCCAAATAGTAATTTTTAGAGTCCAAACCCCTCTATTAAGCTTCAGAAACTCATTTTTATCATCCAAACCTTCACTTTCAGGGTCCAAACCCCTCTTTTAATGCTCAGTGCCTCATTTTTAGGTCAGAAACCCCCTGCTTTTAGCATCCAGGCCTTCACTTTCAGGAACCAAACCATCATTATTAATGCCCAAAGCCCTCTTTTAAGGCTCAAAGCCTCATTTTCAGCACCCAAAGACTCACTTTAAAACACCCAAACCCCTCTTTTAATGCTCACAGCCTTAGAGTTAGGACTGCAAACCTCACTGCTAGGGTCCAAACCTTGGTTTTAAAATTCAATGCCTCATTTCTAACAGCCAAACCCTCACTTTTAGGACCTAAAGCCCTCTTTTAACACTCAAAGCCTCAGTTTTAACACTCAAAGCCAAACTTTCAGGGTCCAAACCCCTCTTTTAACGCTCAGTGCCTCATTTCCAGGTCCCCAAAACTCACTTTAAAACACCCAAACACCTCTTTTAACATCAAAGACTTAGAGTTAGGACTGCAAACCTCACTTTTAGGGTCCAAACCCCTCCTTTTTAGGGACATACCCTCATTTTCACGTCCCAAGGACTTACTTTAAAGCACCCAAACCCCTCTTTTAATGCTCAAAGCCTTATAGTTAGGGCCGCAAACCACAATGCTAGGGTCCAAAGCCCTCTTTTATGCTCAAAGCTTCATTTTTAACAGCCAAAACCTCACTTTCTTTGCCCAAACCCCTCTTTTAATGCTCAATGCCTCATTTATACCTCCCAAAGACGCACTTTAAAGCACCCAAAGCCTCTTTTAACCTCAAAGCCTTTTAGAGTAAGACTGCAAATCTCACTTTCAGGGGCCAAACCGGTTTTAACGCTCAAAGCCTCATTTTTAACAGCAAACCCTCACTTTTAGGACCTAAAGCCCTCTTTTAACTCCCAAAGCCTCGGTTTTAACACCCAAAGCCGCACTTTCAGGGTCCAAACCTCTCTTTTAACGCTCAGTGCCTCATTTTTAGGTCCCAAACCCTCACTCTTAGCACTGAACCCGGACTTTTAATTGTCAAACTCTTGTTCTAGTACAAATCATGACTTTTAGAGTCCAGCCCCTCGATTTTAAGCCTCAAAGCCTCATTTTTATCATCCAAACCTTCACTTTCAGGGTCCAAACCCCTCTTTTAATGCTCAGTGCCTCATTTTTAGTTCAGAAACCCTTGCTTTTAGCATCCAGGCCTTCACTTTCAGGAACCAAACCATCATTATTAATGCCCAAAGCCCTCTTTTAAGGCTCAAAGCCTCATTTTCAGCACCCAAAGACTCACTTTAAAACACCCAAACCCCTCTTTTAACATCAAAGACTTAGAGTTGGGACCGCAAACCTCACTTTCAGCGTCCAAACCCCTCTTTCAAGGCTCAAAGCCTCACTTTTAGTTCCCAAACCCTCATTTTTAGCATCCAAACCCCTTACTTGTATGGAGCAAAATCTCATTTTTAACGTCCAAATCCCTCTTTTAAGGCTCAAAGCCTCTATTTTAGATCCCAAACCCTCACTTTCAGGGTCCAAACCCCTCCTTTTTAGGGACATACCCTCATTTTCACGTCCCAAAGACGCACTTTAAAGCACCCAAACCCCTCTTTTAATGCTCAAAGCCTTAGAGTTAGGACCACAAACCTCACTGCTAGGGTCCAAACCTCTCTCTTAAAGCTCAGTGCCTCATTTTTAACAGCCAAACCCTCACTTTTAGGACCTAAAGCCCTCTTTTAACACTCAAAGCCTCAGTTTTAACACTCAAAGCCAAACTTTCAGGGTCCAAACCCCTCTTTTAACGCTCAGTGCCTCATTTCCAGGTCCCCAAAACTCACTTTAAAACACCCAAACACCTCTTTTAACATCAAAGACTTAGAGTTAGGACTGCAAACCTCACTTTTAGGGTCCAAACCCCTCCTTTTTAGGGACATACCCTCATTTTCATGTCCCAAGGACTTACTTTTAAGCACCCAAACCCCTCTTTTAATGCTCAAAGCCTTATAGTTAGGGCCGCAAACCACAATGCTCAAAGCTTCATTTTTAACAGCCAAAACCTCACTTTCTTTGCCCAAACCCCTCTTTTAATGCTCAATGCCTCATTTATACCTCCCAAAGACGCACTTTAAAGCACCCAAAGCCTCTTTTAACCTCAAAGCCTTTTAGAGTATGACTGCAAATCTCACTTTCAGGGGCCAAACCGGTTTTAACGCTCAAAGCCTCATTTTTAACAGCAAACCCTCACTTTTAGGACCTAAAGCCCTCTTTTAACTCCCAAAGCCTGGGTTTTAACACCCAAAGCCGCACTTTCAGGGTCCAAACCTCTCTTTTAACGCTCAGTGCCTCATTTTTAGGTCCCAAACCCTCACTCTTAGCACTGAACCCGGACTTGTAATTGTCAAACTCTCGTTCTAGTACAAATCATGACTTTTAGAGTCCAGCCCCTCGTTTTTAAGCCTCAAAGCCTCATTTTTATCATCCAAACCTTCACTTTCAGGGTCCAAACCCCTCTTTTAATGCTCAGTGCCTCATTTTTAGGTCAGAAACCCCTGCTTTTAGCATCCAGGCCTTCACTTTCAGGAACCAAACCATCATTATTAATGCCCAAAGCCCTCTTTTAAGGCTCAAAGCCTCATTTTCAGCACCCAAACACTCACTTTAAAACACCCAAACCCCTCTTTTAACATCAAAGACTTAGAGTTGGGACCGCAAACCTCACTTTCAGCATCCAAACCCCTCTTTCAAGGCTCAAAGCCTCACTTTTAGTTCCCAAACCCTCATTTTTAGCATCCAAACCCCTTACTTTTATGGAGCAAAATCTCATTTTTAACATCCAAATCCCTCTTTTAAGGCTCAAAGCCTCTATTTTAGATGCCAAACCCTCACTTTCAGGGTCCAAACCCCTCCTTTTTAGGGACATACCCTCATTTTCACGTCCCAAAGATGCACTTTAAAGCACCCAAACCCCTCTTTTAATGCTCAAAGCCTTATAGTTAGGACCACAAACCTCACTGCTAGGGTCCAAACCTCTCTCTTAAAGCTCAGTGCCTCATTTCTAACAGCCAAACCCTCACTTTTAGGACCTAAAGCCCTCTTTTAACACTCAAAGCCTCAGTTTTAACACTCAAAGCCAAACTTCCAGGGTCCAAACGCCTCTTTTAACGCTCAGTGCCTCATTTCCAGGTCCCCAAAACTCACTTTAAAACACCCAAACACCTCTTTTAACATCAAAGACTTAGAGTTAGGACTGCAAACCTCACTTTTAGGGTCCAAACCCCTCCTTTTTAGGGACATACCCTCATTTTCACGTCCCAAGGACTTACTTTAAAGCACCCAAACCCCTCTTTTAATGCTCAAAGCCTTATAGTTAGGGCCGCAAACCACAATGCTAGGGTCCAAAGCCCTCTTTTATGCTCAAAGCTTCATTTTTAACAGCCAAAACCTCACTTTCTTTGCCCAAACCCCTCTTTTAATGCTCAATGCCTCATTTATACCTCCCAAAGACGCACTTTAAAGCACCCAAAGCCTCTTTTAACCTCAAAGCCTTTTAGAGTAAGACTGCAAATCTCACTTTCAGGGGCCAAACCGGTTTTAACGCTCAAAGCCTCATTTTTAACAGCAAACCCTCACTTTTAGGACCTAAAGCCCTCTTTTAACTCCCAAAGCCTCGGTTTTAACACCCAAAGCCGCACTTTCAGGGTCCAAACCTCTCTTTTAACGCTCAGTGCCTCATTTTTAGGTCCCAAACCCTCACTCTTAGCACTGAACCCGGACTTTTAATTGTCAAACTCTTGTTCTAGTACAAATCATGACTTTTAGAGTCCAGCCCCTCGATTTTAAGCCTCAAAGCCTCATTTTTATCATCCAAACCTTCACTTTCAGGGTCCAAACCCCTCTTTTAATGCTCAGTGCCTCATTTTTAGTTCAGAAACCCTTGCTTTTAGCATCCAGGCCTTCACTTTCAGGAACCAAACCATCATTATTAATGCCCAAAGCCCTCTTTTAAGGCTCAAAGCCTCATTTTCAGCACCCAAAGACTCACTTTAAAACACCCAAACCCCTCTTTTAACATCAAAGACTTAGAGTTGGGACCGCAAACCTCACTTTCAGCGTCCAAACCCCTCTTTCAAGGCTCAAAGCCTCACTTTTAGTTCCCAAACCCTCATTTTTAGCATCCAAACCCCTTACTTGTATGGAGCAAAATCTCATTTTTAACGTCCAAATCCCTCTTTTAAGGCTCAAAGCCTCTATTTTAGATCCCAAACCCTCACTTTCAGGGTCCAAACCCCTCCTTTTTAGGGACATACCCTCATTTTCACGTCCCAAAGACGCACTTTAAAGCACCCAAACCCCTCTTTTAATGCTCAAAGCCTTAGAGTTAGGACCACAAACCTCACTGCTAGGGTCCAAACCTCTCTCTTAAAGCTCAGTGCCTCATTTTTAACAGCCAAACCCTCACTTTTAGGACCTAAAGCCCTCTTTTAACACTCAAAGCCTCAGTTTTAACACTCAAAGCCAAACTTTCAGGGTCCAAACCCCTCTTTTAACGCTCAGTGCCTCATTTCCAGGTCCCCAAAACTCACTTTAAAACACCCAAACACCTCTTTTAACATCAAAGACTTAGAGTTAGGACTGCAAACCTCACTTTTAGGGTCCAAACCCCTCCTTTTTAGGGACATACCCTCATTTTCATGTCCCAAGGACTTACTTTTAAGCACCCAAACCCCTCTTTTAATGCTCAAAGCCTTATAGTTAGGGCCGCAAACCACAATGCTCAAAGCTTCATTTTTAACAGCCAAAACCTCACTTTCTTTGCCCAAACCCCTCTTTTAATGCTCAATGCCTCATTTATACCTCCCAAAGACGCACTTTAAAGCACCCAAAGCCTCTTTTAACCTCAAAGCCTTTTAGAGTATGACTGCAAATCTCACTTTCAGGGGCCAAACCGGTTTTAACGCTCAAAGCCTCATTTTTAACAGCAAACCCTCACTTTTAGGACCTAAAGCCCTCTTTTAACTCCCAAAGCCTGGGTTTTAACACCCAAAGCCGCACTTTCAGGGTCCAAACCTCTCTTTTAACGCTCAGTGCCTCATTTTTAGGTCCCAAACCCTCACTCTTAGCACTGAACCCGGACTTGTAATTGTCAAACTCTCGTTCTAGTACAAATCATGACTTTTAGAGTCCAGCCCCTCGTTTTTAAGCCTCAAAGCCTCATTTTTATCATCCAAACCTTCACTTTCAGGGTCCAAACCCCTCTTTTAATGCTCAGTGCCTCATTTTTAGTTCAGAAACCCTTGCTTTTAGCATCCAGGCCTTCACTTTCAGGAACCAAACCATCATTATTAATGCCCAAAGCCCTCTTTTAAGGCTCAAAGCCTCATTTTCAGCACACAAAGACTCACTTTAAAACACCCAAACCCCTCTTTTAACATCAAAGACTTAGAGTTGGGACCGCAAACCTCACTTTCAGCATCCAAACCCCTCTTTCAAGGCTCAAAGCCTCACTTTTAGTTCCCAAACCCTCATTTTTAGCATCCAAACCCCTTACTTTTATGGAGCAAAATCTCATTTTTAACATCCAAATCCCTCTTTTAAGGCTCAAAGCCTCTATTTTAGATGCCAAACCCTCACTTTCAGGGTCCAAACCCCTCCTTTTTAGGGACATACCCTCATTTTCACGTCCCAAAGATGCACTTTAAAGCACCCAAACCCCTCTTTTAATGCTCAAAGCCTTATAGTTAGGACCACAAACCTCACTGCTAGGGTCCAAACCTCTCTCTTAAAGCTCAGTGCCTCATTTCTAACAGCCAAACCCTCACTTTTAGGACCTAAAGCCCTCTTTTAACACTCAAAGCCTCAGTTTTAACACTCAAAGCCAAACTTCCAGGGTCCAAACGCCTCTTTTAACGCTCAGTGCCTCATTTCCAGGTCCCCAAAACTCACTTTAAAACACCCAAACACCTCTTTTAACATCAAAGACTTAGAGTTAGGACTGCAAACCTCACTTTTAGGGTCCAAACCCCTCCTTTTTAGGGACATACCCTCATTTTCATGTCCCAAGGACTTACTTTTAAGCACCCAAACCCCTCTTTTAATGCTCAAAGCCTTATAGTTAGGGCCGCAAACCACAATGCTCAAAGCTTCATTTTTAACAGCCAAAACCTCACTTTCTTTCCCCAAACCCCTCTTTTAATGCTCAATGCCTCATTTATACCTCCCAAAGACGCACTTTAAAGCACCCAAAGCCTCTTTTAACCTCAAAGCCTTTTAGAGTAAGACTGCAAATCTCACTTTCAGGGGCCAAACCGGTTTTAACACTCAAAGCCTCATTTTTAACAGCAAACCCTCACTTTTAGGACCTAAAGCCCTCTTTTAACTCCCAAAGCCTCGGTTTTAACACCCAAACCCTCACTTTCAGGGTCCAAACCCCTCCTTTTTAGGGACATACCCTCATTTTCAGCACCCAAAGTCTTACTTTAAAGCACCCAAACCCCTCTTTTAATGCTCAAAGCCTTATAGTTAGGACCACAAACCTCACTGCTAGGGTCCAAACCTCTCTCTTAAAGCTCAAAGCCTCATTTTTAACAGCCAAACCCTCACTTTTAGGACCTAAAGCCCTCTTTTAACACTCAAAGCCTCGGTTTTAACACCCAAAACCGCACTTTCAGGGTCCAAACGCCTCTTTTAATGCTCAGTGCCTCATTTCCAGGTCCCCAAAACTCACTTTAAAACACCCAAACACCTCTTTTAACATCAAAGACTTAGAGTTAGGACTGCAAACCTCACTTTTAGGGTCCAAACCCCTCCTTTTTAGGGACATACCCTCATTTTCATGTCCCAAGGACTTACTTTAAAGCACCCAAACCCCTCTTTTAATGCTCAAAGCCTTATAGTTAGGGCCGCAAACCACAATGCTAGGGTCCAAAGCCCTCTTTTATGCTCAAAGCTTCATTTTTAACAGCCAAAACCTCACTTTCTTTCCCCAAACCCCTCTTTTAATGCTCAATGCCTCATTTATACCTCCCAAAGACGCACTTTAAAGCACCCAAAGCCTCTTTTAACCTCAAAGCCTTTTAGAGTAAGACTGCAAATCTCACTTTTAGGGGCCAAACCGGTTTTAACGCTCAAAGCCTCATTTTTAACAGCAAACCCTCACTTTTAGGACCTAAAGCCCTCTTTTAACTCCCAAAGCCTCGGTTTTAACACCCAAAGCCGCACTTTCAGGGTCCAAACCTCTCTTTTAACGCTCAGTGCCTCATTTTTAGGTCCCAAACCCTCACTCTTAGCACTGAACCCGGACTTTTAATTGCCAAACTCTCGTTCTAGTACAAATCATGACTTTTAGAGTCCAGCCCCTCGATTTTAAGCCTCAAAGCCTCATTTTTATCATCCAAACCTACACTTTCAGGGTCCAAACCCCTCTTTTAATGCTCAGTGCCTCATTTTTAGGTCAGAAACCCTTGCTTTTAGCATCCAGGCCTTCACTTTCAGGAACCAAACCATCATTATTAATGCCCAAACCCCTCTTTTAAGGCTCAAAGCCTCATTTTCAGCACCCAAAGACTCACTTTAAAACACCCAAACCCCTCTTTTAACATCAAAGACTTAGAGTTGGGACCGCAAACCTCACTTTCAGCATCCAAACCCCTCTTTCAAGGCTCAAAGCCTCACTTTTAGTTCCCAAAACCTCATTTTTAGCATCCAAACCCCTTACTTTTATGGAGCAAAATCTCATTTTTAACGTCCAAATCCCTCTTTTAAGGCTCAAAGCCTCTATTTTAGATGCCAAACCCTCACTTTCAGGGTCCAAACCCCTCCTTTTTAGGGACATACCCTCATTTTCACGTCCCAAGGACTTACTTTAAAGCACCCAAACCCCTCTTTTAATGCTCAATGCCTTATAGTTAGGACCACAAACCTCACTGCTAGGGTCCAAACCTCTCTCTTAAAGCTCCGTGCCTCATTTTTAACAGCCAAACCTTCACTTTTAGGACCTAAAGCCCTCTTTTAACACTCAAAGCCTCAGTTTTAACACTCAAAGCCAAACTTCCAGCGTCCAAACGCCTCTTTTAACGCTCAGTGCCTCATTTCCAGGTCCCCAAAACTCACTTTAAAACACCCAAACACCTCTTTTAACATCAAAGACTTAGAGTTAGGACTGCAAACCTCACTTTTAGGGTCCAAACCCCTCCTTTTTAGGGACATACCCTCATTTTCATGTCCCAAGGACTTACTTTAAAGCACCCAAACCCCTCTTTTAATGCTCAAAGCCTTATAGTTAGGGCCGCAAACCACAATGCTCAAAGCTTCATTTTTAACAGCCAAAACCTCACTTTCTTTGCCCAAACCCCTCTTTTAATGCTCAATGCCTCATTTATACCTCCCAAAGACGCACTTTAAAGCACCCAAAGCCTCTTTTAACCTCAAAGCCTTTTAGAGTAAGACTGCAAATCTCACTTTCAGGGGCCAAACCGGTTTTAACGCTCAAAGCCTCATTTTTAACAGCAAACCCTCACTTTTAGGACCTAAAGCCCTCTTTTAACTCCCAAAGCCTCGGTTTTAACACCCAAAGCCGCACTTTCAGGGTCCAAACCTCTCTTTTAACGCTCAGTGCCTCATTTTTAGGTCCCAAACCCTCACTCTTAGCACTGAACCCGGACTTGTAATTGTCAAACTCTCGTTCTAGTACAAATCATGACTTTTAGAGTCCAGCCCCTCGATTTTAAGCCTCAAAGCCTCATTTTTATCATCCAAACCTTCACTTTCAGGGTCCAAACCCCTCTTTTAATGCTCAGTGCCTCATTTTCAGCACCCAAAGACTCACTTTAAAACACCCAAACCCCTCTTTTAACATCAAAGACTTAGAGTTGGGACCGCAAACCTCACTTTCAGCGTCCAAACCCCTCTTTCAAGGCTCAAAGCCTCACTTTTAGTTCCCAAACCCTCATTTTTAGCATCCAAACCCCTTACTTTTATGGAGCAAAATCTCATTTTTAACGTCCAAATCCCTCTTTTAAGGCTCAAAGCCTCTATTTTAGATCCCAAACCCTCACTTTCAGGGTCCAAACCCCTCCTTTTTAGGGACATACCCTCATTTTCAGCACCCAAAGACGCACTTTAAAGCACCCAAACCCCTCTTTTAATGCTCAAAGCCTTATAGTTAGGACCACAAACCTCACTGCTAGGGTCCAAACCTCTCTCTTAAAGCTCCGTGCCTCATTTTTAACAGCCAAACCTTCACTTTTAGGACCTAAAGCCCTCTTTTAACACTCAAAGCCTCAGTTTTAACACTCAAAGCCAAACTTCCAGCGTCCAAACGCCTCTTTTAACGCTCAGTGCCTCATTTTCAGGTCCCCAAAACTCACTTTAAAACACCCAAACACCTCTTTTAACATCAAAGACTTAGAGTTAGGACTGCAAACCTCACTTTCAGCATCCAAACCCCTCTTTCAAGGCTCAAAGCCTCACTTTTAGTTCCCAAACCCTCATTTTTAGCATCCAAACCCCTTACTTTTATGGAGCAAAATCTCATTTTTAACGTCCAAATCCCTCTTTTAAGGCTCAAAGCCTCTATTTTAGATCCCAAACCCTCACTTTCAGGGTCCAAACCCCTCCTTTTTAGGGACATACCCTCATTTTCAGCACCCAAAGACGCACTTTAAAGCACCCAAACCCCTCTTTTAATGCTCAATGCCTTATAG
Organism: Phalacrocorax carbo; assembly: GCF_963921805.1. Taxonomy (NCBI): domain Eukaryota; kingdom Metazoa; phylum Chordata; class Aves; order Suliformes; family Phalacrocoracidae; genus Phalacrocorax; species Phalacrocorax carbo. The sequence continues at coordinate 2,381,856 of NW_026990280.1, read as the reverse complement.
TTAGGACCACAAACCTCACTGCTAGGGTCCAAACCTCTCTCTTAAAGCTCCGTGCCTCATTTTTAACAGCCAAACCTTCACTTTTAGGACCTAAAGCCCTCTTTTAACACTCAAAGCCTCAGTTTTAACACTCAAAGCCAAACTTTCAGGGTCCAAACGCCTCTTTTAACGCTCAGTGCCTCATTTTCAGGTCCCCAAAACTCACTTTAAAACACCCAAACACCTCTTTTAACATCAAAGACTTAGAGTTAGGACTGCAAACCTCACTTTTAGGGTCCAAACCCCTCCTTTTTAGGGACATACCCTCATTTTCATGTCCCAAGGACTTACTTTTAAGCACCCAAACCCCTCTTTTAATGCTCAAAGCCTTATAGTTAGGGCCGCAAACCACAATGCTAGGGTCCAAAGCCCTCTTTTATGCTCAAAGCTTCATTTTTAACAGCCAAAACCTCACTTTCTTTGCCCAAACCCCTCTTTTAATGCTCAATGCCTCATTTATACCTCCCAAAGACGCACTTTAAAGCACCCAAAGCCTCTTTTAACCTCAAAGCCTTTTAGAGTAAGACTGCAAATCTCACTTTCAGGGGCCAAACCGGTTTTAACGCTCAAAGCCTCCTTTTTAACAGCAAACCCTCACTTTTAGGACCTAAAGCCCTCTTTTAACTCCCAAAGCCTCGGTTTTAACACCCAAAGCCGCACTTTCAGGGTCCAAACCTCTCTTTTAACGCTCAGTGCCTCATTTTTAGGTCCCAAACCCTCACTCTTAGCACTGAACCCGGACTTGTAATTGTCAAACTCTCGTTCTAGTACAAATCATGACTTTTAGAGTCCAGCCCCTCGATTTTAAGCCTCAAAGCCTCATTTTTATCATCCAAACCTACACTTTCAGGGTCCAAACCCCTCTTTTAATGCTCAGTGCCTCATTTTTAGTTCAGAAACCCTTGCTTTTAGCATCCAGGCCTTCAATTTCAGGAACCAAACCATCATTATTAATGCCCAAAGCCCTCTTTTAAGGCTCAAAGCCTCATTTTCAGCACACAAAGACTCACTTTAAAACACCCAAACCCCTCTTTTAACATCAAAGACTTAGAGTTGGGACCGCAAACCTCACTTTCAGCGTCCAAACCCCTCTTTCAAGGCTCAAAGCCTCACTTTTAGTTCCCAAACCCTCATTTTTAGCATCCAAACCCCTTACTTTTATGGAGCAAAATCTCATTTTTAACGTCCAAAATCCCTCTTTTAAGGCTCAAAGCCTCTATTTTAGATGCCAAACCCTCATTTTTAGCATCCAAACCCCTTACTTTTATGGAGCAAAATCTCATTTTTAACGTCCAACGCTCTCTTTTAAGGCTCAAAGCCTCTATTTTAGATCCCAAACCCTCACTTTCAGGGTCCAAACCCCTCCTTTTCAGGGACAAACCCTCTTTTTTAAATTCCAAACCCTTACTTCTATTACCCAAACCCCTCTTTTAACTCTCACTGCCTTTTTTTTAGGTCAGAAAACCCTCATTTTTAGCATCGAACTTGGACTTCTTATGGTCAAACCATCATTGTTTTGTTCCAAATAGTAATTTTTAGAGTCCAAACCCCTCTATTAAGCTTCAAAAACTCATTTTTATCATCCAAACCTTCACTTTCAGGGTCCAAACCCCTCTTTTAATGCTCAGTGCCTCATTTTTAGGTCAGAAACCCCCTGCTTTTAGCATCCAGGCCTTCACTTTCAGGAACCAAACCATCATTATTAATGCCCAAAGCCCTCTTTTAAGGCTCAAAGCCTCATTTTCAGCACCCAAAGACTCACTTTAAAACACCCAAACCCCTCTTTTAATGCTCAAAGCCTTAGAGTTAGGACTGCAAACCTCACTGCTAGGGTCCAAACCTTGGTTTTAAAATTCAATGCCTCATTTCTAACAGCCAAACCCTCACTTTTAGGACCTAAAGCCCTCTTTTAACACTCAAAGCCTCAGTTTTAACACTCAAAGCCAAACTTTCAGGGTCCAAACCCCTCTTTTAACGCTCAGTGCCTCATTTTCAGGTCCCCAAAACTCACTTTAAAACACCCAAACACCTCTTTTAACATCAAAGACTTAGAGTTAGGACTGCAAACCTCACTTTTAGGGTCCAAGCCCCTCCTTTTTAGGGACATACCCTCATTTTCACGTCCCAAGGACTTACTTTAAAGCACCCAAACCCCTCTTTTAATGCTCAAAGCCTTATCGTTAGGGCCGCAAACCACAATGCTAGGGTCCAAAGCCCTCTTTTATGCTCAAAGCTTCATTTTTAACAGCCAAAACCTCACTTTCTTTCCCCAAACCCCTCTTTTAATGCTCAATGCCTCATTTATACCTCCCAAAGACGCACTTTAAAGCACCCAAAGCCTCTTTTAACCTCAAAGCCTTTTAGAGTAAGACTGCAAATCTCACTTTCAGGGGCCAAACCGGTTTTAACGCTCAAAGCCTCATTTTTAACAGCAAACCCTCACTTTTAGGACCTAAAGCCCTCTTTTAACTCCCAAAGCCTCGGTTTTAACACCCAAAGCCGCACTTTCAGGGTCCAAACCTCTCTTTTAACACTCAGTGCCTCATTTTTAAGTCCCAAACCCTCACTCTTAGCACTGAACCCGGACTTGTAATTGTCAAACTCTCGTTCTAGTAAAAATCATGACTTTTAGAGTCCAGCCCCTCGGTTTTAAGCCTCAAAGCCTCATTTTTATCATCCAAACCTTCACTTTCAGGGTCCAAACCCCTCTTTTAATGCTCAGTGCCTCATTTTTAGTTCAGAAACCCTTGCTTTTAGCATCCAGGCCTTCACTTTCAGGAACCAAACCATCATTATTAATGCCCAAAGCCCTCTTTTAAGGCTCAAAGCCTCATTTTCAGCACCCAAAGACTCACTTTAAAACACCCAAACCCCTCTTTTAACATCAAAGACTTAGAGTTGGGACCGCAAACCTCACTTTCAGCATCCAAACCCCTCTTTCAAGGCTCAAAGCCTCACTTTTAGTTCCCAAACCCTCATTTTTAGCATCCAAACCCCTTACTTTTATGGAGCAAAATCTCATTTTTAACATTCAAATCCCTCTTTTAAGGCTCAAAGCCTCTATTTTAGATGCCAAACCCTCACTTTCAGGGTCCAAACCCCTCCTTTTTAGGGACATACCCTCATTTTCACGTCCCAAAGACGCACTTTAAAACACCCAAACCCCTCTTTTAATGCTCAAAGCCTTAGAGTTAGGACTGCAAACCTCACTGCTAGGGTCCAAACCTTGGTTTTAAAATTCAATGCCTCATTTCTAACAGCCAAACCCTCACTTTTAGGACCTAAAGCCCTCTTTTAACACTCAAAGCCTCAGTTTTAACACTCAAAGCCAAACTTTCAGGGTCCAAACCCCTCTTTTAACGCTCAGTGCCTCATTTCCAGGTGCCCAAATCTCACTTTAAAACACCCAAACCCCTCTTTTAACATCAAAGACTTAGAGTTAGGACTGCAAACCTCACTTTTAGGGTCCAAACCCCTCCTTTTTAGGGACATACCCTCATTTTCATGTCCCAAGGACTTACTTTAAAGCACCCAAACCCCTCTTTTAATGCTCAAAGCCTTATCGTTAGGGCCGCAAACCACAATGCTAGGGTCCAAAGCCCTCTTTTATGCTCAAAGCTTCATTTTTAACAGCCAAAACCTCACTTTCTTTGCCCAAACCCCTCTTTTAATGCTCAATGCCTCATTTATACCTCCCAAAGACGCACTTTAAAGCACCCAAAGCCTCTTTTAACCTCAAAGCCTTTTAGAGTAAGACTGCAAATCTCACTTTCAGGGGCCAAACCGGTTTTAACGCTCAAAGCCTCATTTTTAACAGCAAACCCTCACTTTTAGGACCTAAAGCCCTCTTTTAACTCCCAAAGCCTCGGTTTTAACACCCAAAGCCGCACTTTCAGGGTCCAAACCTCTCTTTTAACGCTCAGTGCCTCATTTTTAGGTCCCAAACCCTCACTCTTAGCACTGAACCCGGACTTTTAATTGTCAAACTCTCGTTCTAGTACAAATCATGACTTTTAGAGTCCAGCCCCTCGATTTTAAGCCTCAAAGCCTCATTTTTATCATCCAAACCTACACTTTCAGGGTCCAAACCCCTCTTTTAATGCTCAGTGCCTCATTTTTAGGTCAGAAACCCTTGCTTTTAGCATCCAGGCCTTCACTTTCAGGAACCAAACCATCATTATTAATGCCCAAAGCCCTCTTTTAAGGCTCAAAGCCTCATTTTCAGCACACAAAGACTCACTTTAAAACACCCAAACCCCTCTTTTAACACCAAAGACTTAGAGTTGGGACCGCAAACCTCACTTTCAGCGTCCAAACCCCTCTTTCAAGGCTCAAAGCCTCAATTTTAGTTCCCAAACCCTCATTTTTAGCATCCAAACCCCTTACTTTTATGGAGCAAAATCTCATTTTTAACGTCCAAATCCCTCTTTTAAGGCTCAAAGCCTCTATTTTAGATCCCAAACCCTCACTTTTAGGCTCCAAACCCCTCCTTTTTAGGGACATACCCGCATTTTCACGTCCCAAGGACTTACTTTAAAGCACCCAAACCCCTCTTTTAATGCTCAAAGCCTTATAGATAGGACCACAAACCTCACTGCTAGGGTCCAAAACTCTCAAAACTCAGTGCCTCATTTTTAACAGCCAAACCCTCACTTTTAGGACCTAAAGCCCTCTTTTAACACTCAAAGCCTCAGTTTTAACACCCAAACCCGCACTTTCAGGGTCCAAACGCCTCTTTTAATGCTCAGTGCCTCATTTCCAGGTCCCCAAAACTCACTTTAAAACACCCAAACACCTCTTTTAACATCAAAGACTTAGAGTTGGGACCGCAAACCTCACTTTCAGCGTCCAAACCCCTCCTTTTCAGGGACAAACCCTCTTTTTTAAATTCCAAACCCTTACTTCTATTACCCAAACCCCTCTTTTAACTCTCACTGCCTTTTTTTTAGGTCCCAAACCCTCCGCTTTTAGCATCGAACTTGGACTTTTTATGGGCAAACCATCATTGTTTTGTTCCAAATAGTAATTTTTAGAGTCCAAACCCCTCTATTAAGCTTCAGAAACTCATTTTTATCATCCAAACCTTCACTTCCAGGGTCCAAACCCCTCTTTTAATGCTCAGTGCCTCATTTTTAGGTCAGAAACCCCCTGCTTTTAGCATCCAGGCCTTCACTTTCAGGAACCAAACCATCATTATTAATGGCCAAAGCCCTCTTTTAAGGCTCAAAGCCTCATTTTCAGCACCCAAAGACTCACTTTAAAACACCCAAACCCCTCTTTTAATGCTCAAAGCCTTAGAGTTAGGACTGCAAACCTCACTGCTAGGGTCCAAACCTTGGTTTTAAAATTCAATGCCTCATTTCTAACAGCCAAACCCTCACTTTTAGGACCTAAAGCCCTCTTTTAACACTCAAAGCCTCAGTTTTAACACTCAAAGCCAAACTTTCAGGGTCCAAACCCCTCTTTTAACGCTCAGTGCCTCATTTTCAGGTCCCCAAATCTCACTTTAAAACACCCAAACACCTCTTTTAACATCAAAGACTTAGAGTTAGGACTGCAAACCTCACTTTTAGGGTCCAAACCCCTCCTTTTTAGGGACATACCCTCATTTTCACGTCCCAAGGACTTACTTTAAAGCACCCAAACCCCTCTTTTAATGCTCAAAGCCTTATAGTTAGGGCCGCAAACCACAATGCTAGGGTCCAAAGCCCTCTTTTATGCTCAAAGCTTCATTTTTAACAGCCAAAACCTCACTTTCTTTGCCCAAACCCCTCTTTTAATGCTCAATGCCTCATTTATACCTCCCAAAGACGCACTTTAAAGCACCCAAAGCCTCTTTTAACCTCAAAGCCTTTTAGAGTAAGACTGCAAATCTCACTTTCAGGGGCCAAACCGGTTTTAACGCTCAAAGCCTCATTTTTAACAGCAAACCCTCACTTTTAGGACCTAAAGCCCTCTTTTAACTCCCAAAGCCTCGGTTTTAACACCCAAAGCCGCACTTTCAGGGTCCAAACCTCTCTTTTAACGCTCAGTGCCTCATTTTTAGGTCCCAAACCCTCACTCTTAGCACTGAACCCGGACTTTTAATTGTCAAACTCTCGTTCTAGTACAAATCATGACTTTTAGAGTCCAGCCCCTCGATTTTAAGCCTCAAAGCCTCATTTTTATCATCCAAACCTACACTTTCAGGGTCCAAACCCCTCTTTTAATGCACAGTGCCTCATTTTTAGGTCAGAAACCCATGCTTTTAGCATCCAGGCCTTCACTTTCAGGAACCAAACCATCATTATTAATGCCCAAACCCCTCTTTTAATGCTCAAAGCCTTAGAGTTAGGACTGCAAACCTCACTGCTAGGGTCCAAACCTTGGTTTTAAAATTCAATGCCTCATTTCTAACAGCCAAACCCTCACTTTTAGGACCTAAAGCCCTCTTTTAACACTCAAAGCCTCAGTTTTAACACTCAAAGCCAAACTTTCAGGGTCCAAACCCCTCTTTTAACGCTCAGTGCCTCATTTTCAGGTCCCCAAAACTCACTTTAAAACACCCAAACACCTCTTTTAACATCAAAGACTTAGAGTTAGGACTGCAAACCTCACTTTTAGGGTCCAAACCCCTCCTTTTTAGGGACATACCCTCATTTTCACGTCCCAAGGACTTACTTTAAAGCACCCAAACCCCTCTTTTAATGCTCAAAGCCTTATCGTTAGGGCCGCAAACCACAATGCTAGGGTCCAAAGCCCTCTTTTATGCTCAAAGCTTCATTTTTAACAGCCAAAACCTCACTTTCTTTCCCCAAACCCCTCTTTTAATGCTCAATGCCTCATTTATACCTCCCAAAGACGCACTTTAAAGCACCCAAAGCCTCTTTTAACCTCAAAGCCTTTTAGAGTAAGACTGCAAATCTCACTTTCAGGGGCCAAACCGGTTTTAACGCTCAAAGCCTCATTTTTAACAGCAAACCCTCACTTTTAGGACCTAAAGCCCTCTTTTAACTCCCAAAGCCTCGGTTTTAACACCCAAAGCCGCACTTTCAGGGTCCAAACCTCTCTTTTAACGCTCAGTGCCTCATTTTTAGGTCCCAAACCCTCACTCTTAGCACTGAACCCGGACTTTTAATTGTCAAACTCTCGTTCTAGTACAAATCATGACTTTTAGAGTCCAGCCCCTCGATTTTAAGCCTCAAAGCCTCATTTTTATCATCCAAACCTACACTTTCAGGGTCCAAACCCCTCTTTTAATGCTCAGTGCCTCATTTTTAGTTCAGAAACCCTTGCTTTTAGCATCCAGGCCTTCACTTTCAGGAACCAAACCATCATTATTAATGCCCAAAGCCCTCTTTTAAGGCTCAAAGCCTCATTTTCAGCACACAAAGACTCACTTTAAAACACCCAAACCCCTCTTTTAACACCAAAGACTTAGAGTTGGGACCGCAAACCTCACTTTCAGCGTCCAAACCCCTCTTTCAAGGCTCAAAGCCTCAATTTTAGTTCCCAAACCCTCATTTTTAGCATCCAAACCCCTTACTTTTATGGAGCAAAATCTCATTTTTAACGTCCAAATCCCTCTTTTAAGGCTCAAAGCCTCTATTTTAGATCCCAAACCCTCACTTTTAGGCTCCAAACCCCTCCTTTTTAGGGACATACCCGCATTTTCACGTCCCAAAGACGCACTTTAAAGCACCCAAACCCCTCTTTTAATGCTCAAAGCCTTATAGATAGGACCACAAACCTCACTGCTAGGGTCCAAAACTCTCAAAACTCAGTGCCTCATTTTTAACAGCCAAACCCTCACTTTTAGGACCTAAAGCCCTCTTTTAACACTCAAAGCCTCAGTTTTAACACCCAAACCCGCACTTTCAGGGTCCAAACGCCTCTTTTAATGCTCAGTGCCTCATTTCCAGGTCCCCAAAACTCACTTTAAAACACCCAAACACCTCTTTTAACATCAAAGATTTAGAGTTGGGACCGCAAACCTCACTTTCAGCGTCCAAACCCCTCCTTTTCAGGGACAAACCCTCTTTTTTAAATTCCAAACCCTTACTTCTATTACCCAAACCCCTCTTTTAACTCTCACTGCCTTTTTTTTAGGTCCCAAACCCTCCGCTTTTAGCATCGAACTTGGACTTTTTATGGGCAAACCATCATTGTTTTGTTCCAAATAGTAATTTTTAGAGTCCAAACCCCTCTATTAAGCTTCAGAAACTCATTTTTATCATCCAAACCTTCACTTCCAGGGTCCAAACCCCTCTTTTAATGCTCAGTGCCTCATTTTTAGGTCAGAAACCCCCTGCTTTTAGCATCCAGGCCTTCACTTTCAGGAACCAAACCATCATTATTAATGCCCAAAGCCCTCTTTTAAGGCTCAAAGCCTCATTTTCAGCACCCAAAGACTCACTTTAAAACACCCAAACCCCTCTTTTAATGCTCAAAGCCTTAGAGTTAGGACTGCAAACCTCACTGCTAGGGTCCAAACCTTGGTTTTAAAATTCAATGCCTCATTTCTAACAGCCAAACCCTCACTTTTAGGACCTAAAGCCCTCTTTTAACACTCAAAGCCTCAGTTTTAACACTCAAAGCCAAACTTTCAGGGTCCAAACCCCTCTTTTAACGCTCAGTGCCTCATTTTCAGGTCCCCAAATCTCACTTTAAAACACCCAAACACCTCTTTTAACATCAAAGACTTAGAGTTAGGACTGCAAACCTCACTTTTAGGGTCCAAACCCCTCCTTTTTAGGGACATACCCTCATTTTCACGTCCCAAGGACTTACTTTAAAGCACCCAAACCCCTCTTTTAATGCTCAAAGCCTTATAGTTAGGGCCGCAAACCACAATGCTAGGGTCCAAAGCCCTCCTTTATGCTCAAAGCTTCATTTTTAACAGCCAAAACCTCACTTTCTTTGCCCAAACCCCTCTTTTAATGCTCAATGCCTCATTTATACCTCCCAAAGACGCACTTTAAAGCACCCAAAGCCTCTTTTAACCTCAAAGCCTTTTAGAGTAAGACTGCAAATCTCACTTTCAGGGGCCAAACCGGTTTTAACGCTCAAAGCCTCATTTTTAACAGCAAACCCTCACTTTTAGGACCTAAAGCCCTCTTTTAACTCCCAAAGCCTCGGTTTTAACACCCAAAGCCGCACTTTCAGGGTCCAAACCTCTCTTTTAACGCTCAGTGCCTCATTTTTAGGTCCCAAACCCTCACTCTTAGCACTGAACCCGGACTTTTAATTGTCAAACTCTCGTTCTAGTACAAATCATGACTTTTAGAGTCCAGCCCCACGATTTTAAGCCTCAAAGCCTCATTTTTATCATCCAAACCTACACTTTCAGGGTCCAAACCCCTCTTTTAATGCACAGTGCCTCATTTTTAGGTCAGAAACCCATGCTTTTAGCATCCAGGCCTTCACTTTCAGGAACCAAACCATCATTATTAATGCCCAAACCCCTCTTTTAATGCTCAAAGCCTTAGAGTTAGGACTGCAAACCTCACTGCTAGGGTCCAAACCTTGGTTTTAAAATTCAATGCCTCATTTCTAACAGCCAAACCCTCACTTTTAGGACCTAAAGCCCTCATTTAACACTCAAAGCCTCAGTTTTAACACTCAAAGCCAAACTTTCAGGGTCCAAACCCCTCTTTTAACGCTCAGTGCCTCATTTTCAGGTCCCCAAAACTCACTTTAAAACACCCAAACACCTCTTTTAACATCAAAGACTTAGAGTTAGGACTGCAAACCTCACTTTTAGGGTCCAAACCCCTCCTTTTTAGGGACATACCCTCATTTTCACGTCCCAAGGACTTACTTTAAAGCACCCAAACCCCTCTTTTAATGCTCAAAGCCTTATCGTTAGGGCCGCAAACCACAATGCTAGGGTCCAAAGCCCTCTTTTATGCTCAAAGCTTCATTTTTAACAGCCAAAACCTCACTTTCTTTCCCCAAACCCCTCTTTTAATGCTCAATGCCTCATTTATACCTCCCAAAGACGCACTTTAAAGCACCCAAAGCCTCTTTTAACCTCAAAGCCTTTTAGAGTAAGACTGCAAATCTCACTTTCAGGGGCCAAACCGGTTTTAACGCTCAAAGCCTCATTTTTAACAGCAAACCCTCACTTTTAGGACCTAAAGCCCTCTTTTAACTCCCAAAGCCTCGGTTTTAACACCCAAAGCCGCACTTTCAGGGTCCAAACCTCTCTTTTAACGCTCAGTGCCTCATTTTTAGGTCCCAAACCCTCACTCTTAGCACTGAACCCGGACTTTTAATTGTCAAACTCTCGTTCTAGTACAAATCATGACTTTTAGAGTCCAGCCCCTCGATTTTAAGCCTCAAAGCCTCATTTTTATCATCCAAACCTACACTTTCAGGGTCCAAACCCCTCTTTTAATGCTCAGTGCCTCATTTTTAGTTCAGAAACCCTTGCTTTTAGCATCCAGGCCTTCACTTTCAGGAACCAAACCATCATTATTAATGCCCAAAGCCCTCTTTCAAGGCTCAAAGCCTCACTTTTAGTTCCCAAACCCTCATTTTTAGCATCCAAACCCCTTACTTTTATGGAGCAAAATCTCATTTTTAACGTCCAAATCCCTCTTTTAAGGCTCAAAGCCTCTATTTAAGATCCCAAACCCTCACTTTTAGGCTCCAAACCCCTCCTTTTTAGGGACATACCCGCATTTTCACGTCCCAAGGACTTACTTTAAAGCACCCAAACCCCTCTTTTAATGCTCAAAGCCTTATAGATAGGACCACAAACCTCACTGCTAGGGTCCAAAACTCTCAAAACTCAGTGCCTCATTTTTAACAGCCAAACCCTCACTTTTAGGACCTAAAGCCCTCTTTTAACACTCAAAGCCTCGGTTTTAACACCCAAAACCACACTTTCAGGGTCCAAACGCCTCTTTTAATGCTCAGTGCCTCATTTCCAGGTCCCCAAAACTCACTTTAAAACACCCAAACACCTCTTTTAACATCAAAGACTTAGAGTTGGGACCGCAAACCTCACTTTCAGCGTCCAAACCCCTCCTTTTCAGGGACAAACCCTCTTTTTTAAATTCCAAACCCTTACTTCTATTACCCAAACCCCTCTTTTAACTCTCACTGCCTTTTTTTTAGGTCCCAAACCCTCCGCTTTTAGCATCGAACTTGGACTTTTTATGGGCAAACCATCATTGTTTTGTTCCAAATAGTAATTTTTAGAGTCCAAACCCCTCTATTATGCTTCAGAAACTCATTTTTATCATCCAAACCTTCACTTCCAGGGTCCAAACCCCTCTTTTAATGCTCAGTGCCTCATTTTTAGGTCAGAAACCCCCTGCTTTTAGCATCCAGGCCTTCACTTTCAGGAACCAAACCATCATTATTAATGCCCAAAGCCCTCTTTTAAGGCTCAAAGCCTCATTTTCAGCACCCAAAGACTCACTTTAAAACACCCAAACCCCTCTTTTAATGCTCAAAGCCTTAGAGTTAGGACTGCAAACCTCACTGCTAGGGTCCAAACCTTGGTTTTAAAATTCAATGCCTCATTTCTAACAGCCAAAACCTCACTTTTAGGACCTAAAGCCCTCTTTTAACACTCAAAGCCTCAGTTTTAACACTCAAAGCCAAACTTTCAGGGTCCAAACCCCTCTTTTAACGCTCAGTGCCTCATTTCCAGGTCCCCAAAACTCACTTTAAAACACCCAAACACCTCTTTTAACATCAAAGACTTAGAGTTAGGACTGCAAACCTCACTTTTAGGGTCCAAACCCCTCCTTTTTAGGGACATACCCTCATTTTCACGTCCCAAGGACTTACTTTAAAGCACCCAAACCCCTCTTTTAATGCTCAAAGCCTTATAGTTAGGGCCGCAAACCACAATGCTAGGGTCCAAAGCCCTCTTTTATGCTCAAAGCTTCATTTTTAACAGCCAAAACCTCACTTTCTTTGCCCAAACCCCTCTTTTAATGCTCAATGCCTCATTTATACCTCCCAAAGACGCACTTTAAAGCACACAAAGCCTCTTTTAACCTCAAAGCCTTTTAGAGTAAGACTGCAAATCTCACTTTCAGGGGCCAAACCGGTTTTAACGCTCAAAGCCTCATTTTTAACAGCAAACCCTCACTTTTAGGACCTAAAGCCCTCTTTTAACTCCCAAAGCCTCGGTTTTAACACCCAAAGCCGCACTTTCAGGGTCCAAACCTCTTTTAACGCTCAGTGCCTCATTTTTAGGTCCCAAACCCTCACTCTTAGCACTGAACCCGGACTTTTAATTGTCAAACTCTCGTTCTAGTACAAATCATGACTTTTAGAGTCCAGCCCCTTGTTTTTAAGCCTCAAAGCCTCATTTTTATCATCCAAACCTACACTTTCAGGGTCCAAACCCCTCTTTCAAGGCTCAAAGCCTCACTTTTAGTTCCCAAACCCTCATTTTTAGCATCCAAACCCCTTACTTTTATGGAGCAAAATCTCATTTTTAACGTCCAAAGCCCTCTTTTAAGGCTCAAAGCCTCTATTTTAGATGCCAAACCCTCACTTTTAGGGTCCAAACCCCTCCTTTTTAGGGACATACCCTCATTTTCAGCACCCAAAGACGCACTTTAAAACACCCAAACCCCTCTTTTAATGCTCAAAGCCTTATAGTTAGGGCCGCAAACCTCACTGCTAGGGTCCAAACCTCTCTCTTAAAGCTCAGTGCCTCATTTTTAACAGCCAAACCCTCACTTTTAGGACCTAAAGCCCTCTTTTAACACTCAACGCCTCGGTTTTAACACCCAAAGCCGCACTTTCAGGGTCCAAACGCCTCTTTTAATGCTCAGTGCCTCATTTCCAGGTCCCCAAAACTCACTTTAAAACAACCAAACACCTCTTTTAACATCAAAGACTTAGAGTTAGGACTGCAAACCTCACTTTTAGGGTCCAAACCCCTCCTTTTCAGGGACAAACCCTCTTTTTTAAATTCCAAACCCTTACTTCTATTACCCAAACCCCTCTTTTAACTCTCACTGCCTTTTTTTTAGGTCCCAAACCCTCCGCTTTTAGCATCGAACTTGGACTTTTTATGGTCAAACCATCATTGTTTTGTTCCAAATAGTAATTTTTACAGTCCAAACCCCTCTATTAAGCTTCAAAAAGTCATTTTTATCATCCAAACCTACACTTTCAGGGTCCAAACCCCTCTTTTAATGCTCAGTGCCTCATTTTCAGGTCAGAAACCCCCTGCTTTTAGCATCCAGGCCTTCACTTTCAGGAACCAAACCATCATTATTAATGCCCAAAGCCCTCTTTTAAGGCTCAAAGCCTCATTTTCAGCACCCAAAGACTCACTTTAAAACACCCAAACCCCTCTTTTAATGCTCAAAGCCTTAGAGTTAGGACTGCAAACCTCACTGCTAGGGTCCAAACCTTGGTTTTAAAATTCAATGCCTCATTTCTAACAGCCAAACCCTCACTTTTAGGACCTAAAGCCCTCTTTTAACACTCAAAGCCTCAGTTTTAACACTCAAAGCCAAACTTTCAGGGTCCAAACCCCTCTTTTAACGCTCAGTGCCTCATTTTCAGGTCCCCAAATCTCACTTTAAGACACCCAAACCCCTCTTTTAACATCAAAGACTTAGAGTTAGGACTGCAAACCTCACTTTTAGGGTCCAAACCCCTCCTTTTTAGGGACATACCCTCATTTTCATGTCCCAAGGACTTACTTTAAAGCACCCAAACCCCTCTTTTAAGGCTCAAAGCCTTATAGTTAGGGCCGCAAACCACAATGCTAGGGTCCAAAGCCCTCCTTTATGCTCAAAGCTTCATTTTTAACAGCCAAAACCTCACTTTCTTTGCCCAAACCCCTCTTTTAATGCTCAATGCCTCATTTATACCTCCCAAAGACGCACTTTAAAGCACCCAAAGCCTCTTTTAACCTCAAAGCCTTTTAGAGTAAGACTGCAAATCTCACTTTTAGGGGCCAAACCGGTTTTAACGCTCAAAGCCTCATTTTTAACAGCAAACCCTCACTTTTAGGACCTAAAGCCCTCTTTTAACTCCCAAAGCCTCGGTTTTAACACCCAAAGCCGCACTTTCAGGGTCCAAACCTCTCTTTTAACGCTCAGTGCCTCATTTTTAGGTCCCAAACCCTCACTCTTAGCACTGAACCCGGACTTTTAATTGTCAAACTCTCGTTCTAGTACAAATCATGACTTTTAGAGTCCAGCCCCTCGATTTTAAGCCTCAAAGCCTCATTTTTATCATCCAAACCTTCACTTTCAGGGTCCAAACCCCTCTTTTAATGCTCAGTGCCTCATTTTTAGTTCAGAAACCCTTGCTTTTAGCATCCAGGCCTTCACTTTCAGGAACCAAACCATCATTATTAATGCCCAAAGCCCTCTTTTAAGGCTCAAAGCCTCATTTTCAGCACCCAAAGACTCACTTTAAAACACCCAAACCCCTCTTTTAACATCAAAGACTTAGAGTTGGGACCGCAAACCTCACTTTCAGCGTCCAAACCCCTCTTTCAAGGCTCAAAGCCTCACTTTTAGTTCCCAAACCCTCATTTTTAGCATCCAAACCCCTTACTTTTATGGAGCAAAATCTCATTTTTAACGTCCAAATCCCTCTTTTAAGGCTCAAAGCCTCTATTTTAGATGCCAAACCCTCACTTTTAGGCTCCAAACCCCTCCTTTTTAGGGACATACCCGCATTTTCATGTCCCAAGGACGTACTTTAAAGCACCCAAACCCCTCTTTTAATGCTCAAAGCCTTATAGTTAGGACCACAAACCTCACTGCTAGGGTCCAAACCTCTCTCTTAAAGCTCAGTGCCTCATTTTTATCAGCCAAACCCTCACTTTTAGGACCTAAAGCCCTCTTTTAACACTCAAAGCGTCGGTTTTAACACCCAAAACCGCACTTTCAGGGTCCAAACGCCTCTTTTAATGCTCAGTGCCTCATTTCCAGGTCCCCAAAACTCACTTTAAAACACCCAAACACCTCTTTTAACATCAAAGACTTAGAGTTAGGACTGCAAACCTCACTTTTAGGGTCCAAACCCCTCCTTTTCAGGGACAAACCCTCTTTTTTAAATTCCAAACCCTTACTTCTATTACCCAAACCCCTCTTTTAACTCTCACTGCCTTTTTTTTAGGTCAGAAAACCCTCAATTTTAGCATCGAACTTGGACTTTTTATGGGCAAACCATCATTGTTTTGTTCCAAATAGTAATTTTTAGAGTCCAAACCCCTCTATTAAGCTTCAAAAAGTCATTTTTATCATCCAAACCTTCACTTTCAGGGTCCAAACCCCTCTTTTAATGCTCAGTGCCTCATTTTTAGGTCAGAACCCCCCTGCTTTTAGCATCCAGGCCTTCACTTTCAGGAACCAAACCATCATTATTAATGCCCAAAGCCCTCTTTTAAGGCTCAAAGCCTCATTTTCAGCACCCAAAGACTCACTTTAAAACACCCAAACCCCTCTTTTAATGCTCAAAGCCTTAGAGTTAGGACTGCAAACCTCACTGCTAGGGTCCAAACCTTGGTTTTAAAATTCAATGCCTCATTTCTAACAGCCAAACCCTCACTTTTAGGACCTAAAGCCCTCTTTTAACACTCAAAGCCTCAGTTTTAACACTCAAAGCCAAACTTTCAGGGTCCAAACCCCTCTTTTAACGCTCAGTGCCTCATTTTCAGGTGCCCAAATCTCACTTTAAAACAACCAAACACCTCTTTTAACATCAAAGACTTAGAGTTAGGACTGCAAACCTCACTTTTAGGGTCCAAACCCCTCCTTTTTAGGGACATACCCTCATTTTCATGTCCCAAGGACTTACTTTAAAGCACCCAAACCCCTCTTTTAATGCTCAAAGCCTTATAGTTAGGGCCGCAAACCACAATGCTAGGGTCCAAAGCCCTCCTTTATGCTCAAAGCTTCATTTTTAACAGCCAAAACCTCACTTTCTTTGCCCAAACCCCTCTTTTAATGCTCAATGCCTCATTTATACCTCCCAAAGACGCACTTTAAAGCACCCAAAGCCTCTTTTAACCTCAAAGCCTTTTAGAGTAAGACTGCAAATCTCACTTTCAGGGGCCAAACCGGTTTTAACGCTCAAAGCCTCATTTTTAACAGCAAACCCTCACTTTTAGGACCTAAAGCCCTCTTTTAACTCCCAAAGCCTCGGTTTTAACACCCAAAGCCGCACTTTCAGGGTCCAAACCTCTCTTTTAACGCTCAGTGCCTCATTTTTAGGTCCCAAACCCTCACTCTTAGCACTGAACCCGGACTTTTAATTGTCAAACTCTCGTTCTAGTACAAATCATGACTTTTAGAGTCCAGCCCCTCGATTTTAAGCCTCAAAGCCTCATTTTTATCATCCAAACCTACACTTTCAGGGTCCAAACCCCTCTTTTAATGCTCAGTGCCTCATTTTTAGTTCAGAAACCCTTGCTTTTAGCATCCAGGCCTTCACTTTCAGGAACCAAACCATCATTATTAATGCCCAAAGCCCTCTTTTAAGGCTCAAAGCCTCATTTTCAGCACCCAAAGACTCACTTTAAAACACCCAAACCCCTCTTTTAACATCAAAGACTTAGAGTTGGGACCGCAAACCTCACTTTCAGCGTCCAAACCCCTCTTTCAAGGCTCAAAGCCTCACTTTTAGTTCCCAAACCCTCATTTTTAGCATCCAAACCCCTTACTTTTATGGAGCAAAATCTCATTTTTAACGTCCAAATCCCTCTTTTAAGGCTCAAAGCCTCTATTTTAGATGCCAAACCCTCACTTTCAGGGTCCAAACCCCTCCTTTTTAGGGACATACCCTCATTTTCAGCACCCAAAGACGCACTTTAAAACACCCAAACCCCTCTTTTAATGCTCAAAGCCTTATAGTTAGGACCACAAACCTCACTGCTAGGGTCCAAAACTCTCTCTTAAAGCTCAGTGCCTCATTTTTAACAGCCAAACCCTCACTTTTAGGACCTAAAGCCCTCTTTTAACACTCAAAGCCTCGGTTTTAACACCCAAAACCGCACTTTCAGGGTCCAAACGCCTCTTTTAATGCTCAGTGCCTCATTTCCAGGTCCCCAAAACTCACTTTAAAACACCCAAACACCTCTTTTAACATCAAAGACTTAGAGTTAGGACTGCAAACCTCACCTTTAGGGTCCAAACCACTCCTTTTCAGAGACAAACCCTCTTTTTTAAATTCCAAACCCTTACTTCTATTACCCAAACCCCTCTTTTAACGCTCACTGCCTCATTTTTAGGTCCCAAACCCTCCGCTTTTAGCATCGAACTTGGACTTTTTATGGTCAAACCATCATTGTTTTGTTCCAAATAGTAATTTTTAGAGTCCAAACCCCTCTATTAAGCTTCAAAAACTCATTTTTATCATCCAAACCTTCACTTTCAGGGTCCAAACCCCTCTTTTAATGCTCAGTGCCTCATTTTTAGGTCAGAAACCCCCTGCTTTTAGCATCCAGGCCTTCACTTTCAGGTACCAAACCATCATTATTAATGCCCAAAGCCCTCTTTTAAGGCTCAAAGCCTTATAGTTAGGACTGCAAACCTCACTGCTAGGGTCCAAACCTTGGTTTTAAAATTCAATGCCTCATTTCTAACAGCCAAACCCTCACTTTTAGGACCTAAAGCCCTCTTTTAACACTCAAAGCCTCAGTTTTAACACTCAAAGCCAAACTTTCAGGGTCCAAACCCCTCTTTTAACGCTCAGTGCCTCATTTTCAGGTCCCCAAAACTCACTTTAAAACACCCAAACCCCTCTTTTAACATCAAAGACTTAGAGTTAGGACTGCAAACCTCACTTTTAGGGTCCAAACCCCTCCTTTTTAGGGACATACCCTCATTTTCACGTCCCAAGGACTTACTTTAAAGCACCCAAACCCCTCTTTTAATGCTCAAAGCCTTATCGTTAGGGCCGCAAACCACAATGCTCAAAGCTTCATTTTTAACAGCCAAAACCTCACTTTCTTTGCCCAAACCCCTCTTTTAATGCTCAATGCCTCATTTATACCTCCCAAAGACGCACTTTAAAGCACCCAAAGCCTCTTTTAACCTCAAAGCCTTTTAGAGTAAGACTGCAAATCTCACTTTCAGGGGCCAAACCGGTTTTAACGCTCAGAGCCTCATTTTTAACAGCAAACCCTCACTTTTAGGACCTAAAGCCCTCTTTTAACTCCCAAAGCCTCGGTTTTAACACCCAAAGCCGCACTTTCAGGGTCCAAACCTCTCTTTTAACGCTCAGTGCCTCATTTTTAGGTCCCAAACCCTCACTCTTAGCACTGAACCCGGACTTTTAATTGTCAAACTCTCGTTCTAGTACAAATCATGACTTTTAGAGTCCAGCCCCTCGATTTTAAGCCTCAAAGCCTCATTTTTATCATCCAAACCTTCACTTTCAGGGTCCAAACCCCTCTTTTAATGCTCAGTGCCTCATTTTTAGGTCAGAAACCCTTGCTTTTAGCATCCAGGCCTTCACTTTCAGGAACCAAACCATCATTATTAATGCCCAAAGCCCTCTTTTAAGGCTCAAAGCCTCATTTTCAGCACCCAAAGACTCACTTTAAAACACCCAAACCCCTCTTTTAACATCAAAGACTTAGAGTTGGGACCGCAAACCTCACTTTCAGCGTCCAAACCCCTCTTTCAAGGCTCAAAGCCTCACTTTTAGTTCCCAAACCCTCATTTTTAGCATCCAAACCCCTTACTTTTATGGAGCAAAATCTCATTTTTAACGTCCAAATCCCTCTTTTAAGGCTCAAAGCCTCTATTTTAGATGCCAAACCCTCACTTTCAGGGTCCAAACCCCTCCTTTTTAGGGACATACCCTCATTTTCAGCACCCAAAGACGCACTTTAAAGCACCCAAACCCCTCTTTTAATGCTCAAAGCCTTATAGATAGGACCACAAACCTCACTGCTAGGGTCCAAAACTCTCTCTTAAAGCTCAGTGCCTCATTTTTATCAGCCAAACCCTCACTTTTAGGACCTAAAGCCCTCTTTTAACACTCAAAGCCTCGGTTTTAACACCCAAAACCGCACTTTCAGGGTCCAAACGCCTCTTTTAATGCTCAGTGCCTCATTTCCAGGTCCCCAAAACTCACTTTAAAACACCCAAACACCTCTTTTAACATCAAAGACTTAGAGTTAGGACTGCAAACCTCACTTTTAGGGTCCAAACCACTCCTTTTCAGAGACAAACCCTCTTTTTTAAATTCCAAACCCTTACTTCTATTACCCAAACCCCTCTTTTAACGCTCACTGCCTCATTTTTAGGTCCCAAACCCTCCGCTTTTAGCATCGAACTTGGACTTTTTATGGTCAAACCATCATTGTTTTGTTCCAAATAGTAATTTTTAGAGTCCAAACCCCTCTATTAAGCTTCAAAAAGTCATTTTTATCATCCAAACCTTCACTTTCAGGGTCCAAACCCCTCTTTTAATGCTCAGTGCCTCATTTTTAGGTCAGAAACCCCCTGCTTTTAGCATCCAGGCCTTCACTTTCAGGTACCAAACCATCATTATTAATGCCCAAAGCCCTCTTTTAAGGCTCAAAGCCTTATAGTTAGGACTGCAAACCTCACTGCTAGGGTCCAAACCTTGGTTTTAAAATTCAATGCCTCATTTCTAACAGCCAAACCCTCACTTTTAGGACCTAAAGCCCTCTTTTAACACTCAAAGCCTCAGTTTTAACACTCAAAGCCAAACTTTCAGGGTCCAAACCCCTCTTTTAACGCTCAGTGCCTCATTTTCAGGTCCCCAAAACTCACTTTAAAACACCCAAACCCCTCTTTTAACATCAAAGACTTAGAGTTAGGACTGCAAACCTCACTTTTAGGGTCCAAACCCCTCCTTTTTAGGGACATACCCTCATTTTCACGTCCCAAGGACTTACTTTAAAGCACCCAAACCCCTCTTTTAATGCTCAAAGCCTTATCGTTAGGGCCGCAAACCACAATGCTCAAAGCTTCATTTTTAACAGCCAAAACCTCACTTTCTTTGCCCAAACCCCTCTTTTAATGCTCAATGCCTCATTTATACCTCCCAAAGACGCACTTTAAAGCACCCAAAGCCTCTTTTAACCTCAAAGCCTTTTAGAGTAAGACTGCAAATCTCACTTTCAGGGGCCAAACCGGTTTTAACGCTCAGAGCCTCATTTTTAACAGCAAACCCTCACTTTTAGGACCTAAAGCCCTCTTTTAACTCCCAAAGCCTCGGTTTTAACACCCAAAGCCGCACTTTCAGGGTCCAAACCTCTCTTTTAACGCTCAGTGCCTCATTTTTAGGTCCCAAACCCTCACTCTTAGCACTGAACCCGGACTTTTAATTGTCAAACTCTCGTTCTAGTACAAATCATGACTTTTAGAGTCCAGCCCCTCGATTTTAAGCCTCAAAGCCTCATTTTTATCATCCAAACCTTCACTTTCAGGGTCCAAACCCCTCTTTTAATGCTCAGTGCCTCATTTTTAGGTCAGAAACCCTTGCTTTTAGCATCCAGGCCTTCACTTTCAGGAACCAAACCATCATTATTAATGCCCAAAGCCCTCTTTTAAGGCTCAAAGCCTCATTTTCAGCACCCAAAGACTCACTTTAAAACACCCAAACCCCTCTTTTAACATCAAAGACTTAGAGTTGGGACCGCAAACCTCACTTTCAGCGTCCAAACCCCTCTTTCAAGGCTCAAAGCCTCACTTTTAGTTCCCAAACCCTCATTTTTAGCATCCAAACCCCTTACTTTTATGGAGCAAAATCTCATTTTTAACGTCCAAATCCCTCTTTTAAGGCTCAAAGCCTCTATTTTAGATGCCAAACCCTCACTTTTAGGCTCCAAACCCCTCCTTTTTAGGGACATACCCGCATTTTCACGTCCCAAGGACTTACTTTAAAGCACCCAAACCCCTCTTTTAATGCTCAAAGCCTTATAGATAGGACCACAAACCTCACTGCTAGGGTCCAAAACTCTCAAAGCTCAGTGCCTCATTTTTAACAGCCAAACCCTCACTTTTAGGACCTAAAGCCCTCTTTTAACACTCAAAGCCTCGGTTTTAACACCCAAAACCGCACTTTCAGGGTCCAAACACCTCTTTCAAGGCTCAAAGCCTCACTTTTAGTTCCCAAACCCTCATTTTTAGCATCCAAACCCCTTACTTTTATGGAGCAAAATCTCATTTTTAACGTCCAAAGCCCTCTTTTAAGGCTCAAAGCCTCTATTTTAGATGCCAAACCCTCACTTTTAGGGTCCAAACCCCTCCTTTTTAGGGACATACCCTCATTTTCAGCACCCAAAGACGCACTTTAAAGCACCCAAACCCCTCTTTTAATGCTCAAAGCCTTATAGTTAGGGCCGCAAACCTCACTGCTAGGGTCCAAACCTCTCTCTTAAAGCTCAGTGCCTCATTTTTAACAGCCAAACCCTCACTTTTAGGACCTAAAGCCCTCTTTTAACACTCAAAGCCTCGGTTTTAACACCCAAAACCGCACTTTCAGGGTCCAAACGCCTCTTTTAATGCTCAGTGCCTCATTTCCAGGTCCCCAAAACTCACTTTAAAACAACCAAACACCTCTTTTAACATCAAAGACTTAGAGTTAGGACTGCAAACCTCACTTTTAGGGTCCAAACCCCTCCTTTTCAGGGACAAACCCTCTTTTTTAAATTCCAAACCCTTACTTCTATTACCCAAACCCCTCTTTTAACTCTCACTGCCTTTTTTTTAGGTCAGAAAACCCTCATTTTTAGCATCGAACTTGGACTTTTTATGGTCAAACCATCATTGTTTTGTTCCAAATAGTAATTTTTAGAGTCCAAACCCCTCTATTAAGCTTCAAAAAGTCATTTTTATCATCCAAACCTACACTTTCAGGGTCCAAACCCCTCTTTTAATGCTCAGTGCCTCATTTTCAGGTCAGAAACCCCCTGCTTTTAGCATCCAGGCCTTCACTTTCAGGAACCAAACCATCATTATTAATGCCCAAAGCCCTCTTTTAAGGCTCAAAGCCTCATTTTCAGCACCCAAAGACTCACTTTAAAACACCCAAACCCCTCTTTTAATGCTCAAAGCCTTAGAGTTAGGACTGCAAACCTCACTGCTAGGGTCCAAACCTTGGTTTTAAAATTCAATGCCTCATTTCTAACAGCCAAACCCTCACTTTTAGGACCTAAAGCCCTCTTTTAACACTCAAAGCCTCAGTTTTAACACTCAAAGCCAAACTTTCAGGGTCCAAACCCCTCTTTTAACGCTCAGTGCCTCATTTTCAGCACCCAAAGACTCATTTTAAAACACCCAAACCCCTCTTTTAACATCAAAGACTTAGAGTTGGGACTGCAAACCTCACTTTCAGCGTCCAAACCCCTCTTTCAAGGCTCAAAGCCTCACTTTTAGTTCCCAAACCCTCATTTTTAGCATCCAAACCCCTTACTTTTATGGAGCAAAATCTCATTTTTAACGTCCAAATCCCTCTTTTAAGGCTCAAAACCTCTATTTTAGATGCCAAACCCTCACTTTCAGGGTCCAAACCCCTCCTTTTTAGGGACATACCCTCATTTTCACGTCCCAAAGACACACTTTAAAGCACCCAAACCCCTCTTTTAATGCTCAAAGCCTTATAGTTAGGACCACAAACCTCACTGCTAGGGTCCAAAACTCTCTCTTAAAGCTCAGTGCCTCATTTTTAACAGCCAAACCCTCACTTTTAGGACCTAAAGCCCTCTTTTAACACTCAAAGCCTCAGTTTTAACACTCAAAGCCAAACTTTCAGGGTCCAAACCCCTCTTTTAACGCTCAGTGCCTCATTTTCAGGTCCCCAAATCTCACTTTAAAACACCCAAACACCTCTTTTAACATCAAAGACTTAGAGTTAGGACTGCAAACCTCACTTTTAGGGTCCAAACCCCTCCTTTTTAGGGACATACCCTCATTTTCATGTCCCAAGGACTTACTTTAAAGCACCCAAACCCCTCTTTTAATGCTCAAAGCCTTATAGTTAGGGCCGCAAACCACAATGCTAGGGTCCAAAGCCCTCCTTTATGCTCAAAGCTTCATTTTTAACAGCCAAAACCTCACTTTCTTTGCCCAAACCCCTCTTTTAATGCTCAATGCCTCATTTATACCTCCCAAAGACGCACTTTAAAGCACCCAAAGCCTCTTTTAACCTCAAAGCCTTTTAGAGTAAGACTGCAAATCTCACTTTTAGGGGCCAAACCGGTTTTAACGCTCAAAGCCTCATTTTTAACAGCAAACCCTCACTTTTAGGACCTAAAGCCCTCTTTTAACTCCCAAAGCCTCGGTTTTAACACCCAAAGCCGCACTTTCAGGGTCCAAACCTCTCTTTTAACGCTCAGTGCCTCATTTTTAGGTCCCAAACCCTCACTCTTAGCACTGAACCCGGACTTTTAATTGTCAAACTCTCGTTCTAGTACAAATCATGACTTTTAGAGTCCAGCCCCTCGATTTTAAGCCTCAAAGCCTCATTTTTATCATCCAAACCTTCACTTTCAGGGTCCAAACCCCTCTTTTAATGCTCAGTGCCTCATTTTTAGTTCAGAAACCCTTGCTTTTAGCATCCAGGCCTTCACTTTCAGGAACCAAACCATCATTATTAATGCCCAAAGCCCTCTTTTAAGGCTCAAAGCCTCATTTTCAGCACCCAAAGACTCACTTTAAAACACCCAAACCCCTCTTTTAACATCAAAGACTTAGAGTTGGGACCGCAAACCTCACTTTCAGCGTCCAAACCCCTCTTTCAAGGCTCAAAGCCTCACTTTTAGTTCCCAAACCCTCATTTTTAGCATCCAAACCCCTTACTTTTATGGAGCAAAATCTCATTTTTAACGTCCAAATCCCTCTTTTAAGGCTCAAAGCCTCTATTTTAGATGCCAAACCCTCACTTTTAGGCTCCAAACCCCTCCTTTTTAGGGACATACCCGCATTTTCATGTCCCAAGGACGTACTTTAAAGCACCCAAACCCCTCTTTTAATGCTCAAAGCCTTATAGTTAGGACCACAAACCTCACTGCTAGGGTCCAAACCTCTCTCTTAAAGCTCAGTGCCTCATTTTTATCAGCCAAACCCTCACTTTTAGGACCTAAAGCCCTCTTTTAACACTCAAAGCGTCGGTTTTAACACCCAAAACCGCACTTTCAGGGTCCAAACGCCTCTTTTAATGCTCAGTGCCTCATTTCCAGGTCCCCAAAACTCACTTTAAAACACCCAAACACCTCTTTTAACATCAAAGACTTAGAGTTAGGACTGCAAACCTCACTTTTAGGGTCCAAACCCCTCCTTTTCAGGGACAAACCCTCTTTTTTAAATTCCAAACCCTTACTTCTATTACCCAAACCCCTCTTTTAACTCTCACTGCCTTTTTTTTAGGTCAGAAAACCCTCATTTTTAGCATCGAACTTGGACTTTTTATGGGCAAACCATCATTGTTTTGTTCCAAATAGTAATTTTTAGAGTCCAAACCCCTCTATTAAGCTTCAAAAACTCATTTTTATCATCCAAACCTTCACTTTCAGGGTCCAAACCCCTCTTTTAATGCTCAAAGCCTTAGAGTTAGGACTGCAAACCTCACTGCTAGGGTCCAAACCTTGGTTTTAAAATTCAATGCCTCATTTCTAACAGCCAAACCCTCACTTTTAGGACCTAAAGCCCTCTTTTAACACTCAAAGCCTCAGTTTTAACACTCAAAGCCAAACTTTCAGGGTCCAAACCCCTCTTTTAACGCTCAGTGCCTCATTTTCAGGTGCCCAAATCTCACTTTAAAACAACCAAACACCTCTTTTAACATCAAAGACTTAGAGTTAGGACTGCAAACCTCACTTTTAGGGTCCAAACCCCTCCTTTTTAGGGACATACCCTCATTTTCATGTCCCAAGGACTTACTTTAAAGCACCCAAACCCCTCTTTTAATGCTCAAAGCCTTATAGTTAGGGCCGCAAACCACAATGCTAGGGTCCAAAGCCCTCCTTTATGCTCAAAGCTTCATTTTTAACAGCCAAAACCTCACTTTCTTTGCCCAAACCCCTCTTTTAATGCTCAATGCCTCATTTATACCTCCCAAAGACGCACTTTAAAGCACCCAAAGCCTCTTTTAACCTCAAAGCCTTTTAGAGTAAGACTGCAAATCTCACTTTTAGGGGCCAAACCGGTTTTAACGCTCAAAGCCTCATTTTTAACAGCAAACCCTCACTTTTAGGACCTAAAGCCCTCTTTTAACTCCCAAAGCCTCGGTTTTAACACCCAAAGCCGCACTTTCAGGGTCCAAACCTCTCTTTTAACGCTCAGTGCCTCATTTTTAGGTCCCAAACCCTCACTCTTAGCACTGAACCCGGACTTTTAATTGTCAAACTCTCGTTCTAGTACAAATCATGACTTTTAGAGTCCAGCCCCTCGATTTTAAGCCTCAAAGCCTCATTTTTATCATCCAAACCTACACTTTCAGGGTCCAAACCCCTCTTTTAATGCTCAGTGCCTCATTTTTAGGTCAGAAACCCTTGCTTTTAGCATCCAGGCCTTCACTTTCAGGAACCAAACCATCATTATTAATGCCCAAAGCCCTCTTTTAAGGCTCAAAGCCTCATTTTCAGCACCCAAAGACTCACTTTAAAACACCCAAACCCCTCTTTTAACATCAAAGACTTAGAGTTGGGACCGCAAACCTCACTTTCAGCGTCCAAACCCCTCTTTCAAGGCTCAAAGACTCACTTTTAGTTCCCAAACCCTCATTTTTAGCATCCAAACCCCTTACTTTTATGGAGCAAAATCTCATTTTTAACGTCCAAATCCCTCTTTTAAGGCTCAAAGCCTCTATTTTAGATGCCAAACCCTCACTTTCAGGGTCCAAACCCCTCCTTTTTAGGGACATACCCTCATTTTCAGCACCCAAAGACGCACTTTAAAACACCCAAACCCCTCTTTTAATGCTCAAAGCCTTATAGTTAGGACCACAAACCTCACTGCTAGGGTCCAAACCTCTCTCTTAAAGCTCAGTGCCTCATTTTTAACAGCCAAACCCTCACTTTTAGGACCTAAAGCCCTCTTTTAACACTCAAAGCCTCGGTTTTAACACCCAAAACCGCACTTTCAGGGTCCAAACGCCTCTTTTAATGCTCAGTGCCTCATTTCCAGGTCCCCAAAACTCACTTTAAAACACCCAAACACCTCTTTTAACATCAAAGACTTAGAGTTAGGACTGCAAACCTCACTTTTAGGGTCCAAACCACTCCTTTTCAGAGACAAACCCTCTTTTTTAAATTCCAAACCCTTACTTCTATTACCCAAACCCCTCTTTTAACGCTCACTGCCTCATTTTTAGGTCCCAAACCCTCCGCTTTTAGCATCGAACTTGGACTTTTTATGGTCAAACCATCATTGTTTTGTTCCAAATAGTAATTTTTAGAGTCCAAACCCCTCTATTAAGCTTCAAAAACTCATTTTTATCATCCAAACCTTCACTTTCAGGGTCCAAACCCCTCTTTTAATGCTCAGTGCCTCATTTTTAGGTCAGAACCCCCCTGCTTTTAGCATCCAGGCCTTCACTTTCAGGTACCAAACCATCATTATTAATGCCCAAAGCCCTATTTTAAGGCTCAAAGCCTCATTTTCAGCACCCAAAGACTCACTTTAAAACACCCAAACCCCTCTTTTAATGCTCAAAGCCTTAGAGTTAGGACTGCAAACCTCACTGCTAGGGTCCAAACCTTGGTTTTAAAATTCAATGCCTCATTTCTAACAGCCAAACCCTCACTTTTAGGACCTAAAGCCCTCTTTTAACACTCAAAGCCTCAGTTTTAACACTCAAAGCCAAACTTTCAGGGTCCAAACCCCTCTTTTAACGCTCAGTGCCTCATTTTCAGGTCCCCAAAACTCACTTTAAAACACCCAAACACCTCTTTTAACATCAAAGACTTAGAGTTAGGACTGCAAACCTCACTTTTAGGGTCCAAACCCCTCCTTTTTAGGGACACACCCTCATTTTCATGTCCCAAGGACTTACTTTAAAGCACCCAAACCCCTCTTTTAATGCTCAAAGCCTTATAGTTAGGGCCGCAAACCACAATGCTAGGGTCCAAAGCCCTCCTTTATGCTCAAAGCTTCATTTTTAACAGCCAAAACCTCACTTTCTTTGCCCAAACCCCTCTTTTAATGCTCAATGCCTCATTTATACCTCCCAAAGACGCACTTTAAAGCACCCAAAGCCTCTTTTAACCTCAAAGCCTTTTAGAGTAAGACTGCAAATCTCACTTTTAGGGGCCAAACCGGTTTTAACGCTCAAAGCCTCATTTTTAACAGCAAACCCTCACTTTTAGGACCTAAAGCCCTCTTTTAACTCCCAAAGCCTCGGTTTTAAAACCCAAAGCCGCCCTTTCAGGGTCCAAACCTCTCTTTTAACGCTCAGTGCCTCATTTTTAGGTCCCAAACCCTCACTCTTAGCACTGAACCCGGACTTTTAATTGTCAAACTCTCGTTCTAGTACAAATCATGACTTTTAGAGTCCAGCCCCTCGATTTTAAGCCTCAAAGCCTCATTTTTATCATCCAAACCTACACTTTCAGGGTCCAAACCCCTCTTTTAATGCTCAGTGCCTCATTTTTAGGTCAGAAACCCTTGCTTTTAGCATCCAGGCCTTCACTTTCAGGAACCAAACCATCATTATTAATGCCCAAAGCCCTCTTTTAAGGCTCAAAGCCTCATTTTCAGCACCCAAAGACTCACTTTAAAACACCCAAACCCCTCTTTTAACATCAAAGACTTAGAGTTGGGACCGCAAACCTCACTTTCAGCGTCCAAACCCCTCTTTCAAGGCTCAAAGCCTCACTTTTAGTTCCCAAACCCTCATTTTTAGCATCCAAACCCCTTACTTTTATGGAGCAAAATCTCATTTTTAACGTCCAAATCCCTCTTTTAAGGCTCAAAGCCTCTATTTTAGATGCCAAACCCTCACTTTCAGGGTCCAAACCCCTCCTTTTTAGGGACATACCCGCATTTTCAGCACCCAAAGACGCACTTTAAAGCACCCAAACCCCTCTTTTAATGCTCAAAGCCTTATAGTTAGGACCACAAACCTCACTGCTAGGGTCCAAACCTCTCTCTTAAAGCTCAGTGCCTCATTTTTAACAGCCAAACCCTCACTTTTAGGACCTAAAGCCCTCTTTTAACACTCAAAGCCTCGGTTTTAACACCCAAAACCGCACTTTCAGGGTCCAAACGCCTCTTTTAATGCTCAGTGCCTCATTTCCAGGTCCCCAAAACTCACTTTAAAACACCCAAACACCTCTTTTAACATCAAAGACTTAGAGTTAGGACTGCAAACCTCACTTTTAGGGTCCAAACCCCTCCTTTTCAGGGACAAACCCTCTTTTTTAAATTCCAAACCCTTACTTCTATTACCCAAACCCCTCTTTTAACGCTCACTGCCTCATTTTTAGGTCCCAAACCCTCTGCTTTTAGCATCGAACTTGGACTTTTTATGGTCAAACCATCATTGTTTTGTTCCAAATAGTAATTTTTAGCGTCCAAACCCCTCTATTAAGCTTCAAAAACTCATTTTTATCATCCAAACCTTCACTTTCAGGGTCCAAACCCCTCTTTTAATGCTCAGTGCCTCATTTTTAGGTCAGAAACCCCCTGCTTTTAGCATCCAGGCCTTCACTTTCAGGTACCAAACCATCATTATTAATGCCCAAAGCCCTCTTTTAAGGCTCAAAGCCTCATTTTCAGCACCCAAAGACTCACTTTAAAACACCCAAACCCCTCTTTTAATGCTCAAAGCCTTAGAGTTAGGACTGCAAACCTCACTGCTAGGGTCCAAACCTTGGTTTTAAAATTCAATGCCTCATTTCTAACAGCCAAACCCTCACTTTTAGGACCTAAAGCCCTCTTTTAACACTCAAAGCCTCAGTTTTAACACTCAAAGCCAAACTTTCAGGGTCCAAACCCCTCTTTTAACGCTCAGTGCCTCATTTTCAGCACCCAAAGACTCACTTTAAAACACCCAAACACCTCTTTTAACATCAAAGACTTAGAGTTGGGACCGCAAACCTCACTTTCAGCATCCAAACCCCTCTTTCAAGGCTCAAAGCCTCACTTTTAGTTCCCAAACCCTCATTTTTAGCATCCAAACCCCTTACTTTTATGGAGCAAAATCTCATTTTTAACGTCCAAATCCCTCTTTTAAGGCTCAAAGCCTCTATTTTAGATGCCAAACCCTCACTTTCAGGGTCCAAACCCCTCCTTTTTAGGGACATACCCTCATTTTCACGTCCCAAAGACGCACTTTAAAGCACCCAAACCCCACTTTTAATGCTCAAAGCCTTAGAGTTAGGACCACAAACCTCACTGCTAGGGTCCAAACCTTGGTTTTAAAATTCAATGCCTCATTTCTAACAGCCAAACCCTCACTTTTAGGACCTAAAGCCCTCTTTTAACACTCAAAGCCTCAGTTTTAACACTCAAAGCCAAACTTTCAGGGTCCAAACCCCTCTTTTAACGCTCAGTGCCTCATTTTCAGGTCCCCAAATCTCACTTTAAAACAACCAAACACCTCTTTTAACATCAAAGACTTAGAGTTAGGACTGCAAACCTCACTTTTAGGGTCCAAACCCCTCCTTTTTAGGGACATACCCTCATTTTCATGTCCCAAGGACTTACTTTAAAGCACCCAAACCCCTCTTTTAATGCTCAAAGCCTTATCGTTAGGGCCGCAAACCACAATGCTAGGGTCCAAAGCCCTCCTTTATGCTCAAAGCTTCATTTTTAACAGCCAAAACCTCACTTTCTTTGCCCAAACCCCTCTTTTAATGCTCAATGCCTCATTTATACCTCCCAAAGACGCACTTTAAAGCACCCAAAGCCTCTTTTAACCTCAAAGCCTTTTAGAGTAAGACTGCAAATCTCACTTTCAGGGGCCAAACCGGTTTTAACGCTCAAAGCCTCATTTTTAACAGCAAACCCTCACTTTTAGGACCTAAAGCCCTCTTTTAACTCCCAAAGCCTCGGTTTTAACACCCAAAGCCGCACTTTCAGGGTCCAAACCTCTTTTAACGCTCAGTGCCTCATTTTTAGGTCCCAAACCCTCACTCTTAGCACTGAACCCGGACTTTTAATTGTCAAACTCTCGTTCTAGTACAAATCATGACTTTTAGAGTCCAGCCCCTTGTTTTTAAGCCTCAAAGCCTCATTTTTATCATCCAAACCTACACTTTCAGGGTCCAAACCCCTCTTTTAATGCTCAGTGCCTCATTTTTAGTTCAGAAACCCTTCCTTTTAGCATCCAGGCCTTCACTTTCAGGAACCAAACCATCATTATTAATGCCCAAAGACCTCTTTTAAGGCTCAAAGCCTCATTTTCAGCACCCAAAGACTCACTTTAAAACACCCAATACCCTCTTTTAATGCTCAAAGCCTCTATTTTAGATCCCAAACCCTCACTTTTAGGCTCCAAACCCCTCCTTTTTAGGGACATACCCTCATTTTCACGTCCCAAAGACTTACTTTAAAGCACCCAAACCCCTCTCTTAATGCTCAAAGCCTTATAGTTAGGGCCGCAAACCACAATGCTAGGGTCCAAAGCCCTCTTTTATGCTCAAATCTTCATTTTTAACAGCCAAACCCTCACTTTCTTTCACCAAACCCCACTTTTAATGCTCAATGCCTCATTTATACCTCCCAACGACGCACTTTAAAGCACCCAAACCCCTCTTTTAATGCTCAAAGCCTTTTAGAGTAAGACTGCAAATCTCACTTTCAGGGGCCAAACCGGTTTTAACGCTCAAAGCCTCATTTTTAACAGCAAACCCTCACTTTTAGGACCTAAAGCCCTCTTTTAATACTCAACGCCTCGGTTTTAACACCCAAAGCCGCACTTTCAGGGTCCAAACCTCTCTTTTAATGCTCAGTGCCTCATTTTTAGGTCCCCAAAACTCACTTAAAAACACCCAAACCCCTCTTTTAACATCAAAGACTTAGAGTTAGGGCTGCAAACCTCACTTTTAGGGTTCAAACCCCTCCTTTTCAGGGACAAACCCTCTTTTTTAAATTCCAAACCCTTACTTCTATTACCCAAACCCCTCTTTTAACGCTCACTGCCTCATTTTTAGGTCCCAAACCCTCTGCTTTTAGCATCGAACTTGGACTTTTTATGGTCAAACCATCATTGTTTTGTTCCAAATAGTAATTTTTAGCGTCCAAACCCCTCTATTAAGCTTCAAAAAGTCATTTTTATCATCCGAACCTTCACTTTCAGGGTCCAAACCCCTCTTTTAATGCTCAGTGCCTCATTTTTAGGTCAGAAACCCCCTGCTTTTGGCATCCAGGCCTTCACTTTCAGGAACCAAACCATCATTATTAATGCCCAAAGCCCTCTTTTAAGGCTCAAAGCCTCATTTTCAGCACCCAAAGACTCACTTTAAAACACCCAAACCCCTCTTTTAACATCAAAGCCTTAGAGTTAGGACTGCAAACCTCACTGCTAGGGTCCAAACCTTGGTTTTAAAATTCAATGCCTCATTTCTAACAGCCAAACCCTCACTTTTAGGACCTAAAGCCCTCTTTTAACACTCAAAGTCTCAGTTTTAACACTCAAAGCCAAACTTTCAGGGTCCAAACCCCTCTTTTAACGCTCAGTGCCTCATTTTCAGCACCCAAAGACTCACTTTAAAACACCCAAACACCTCTTTTAACATCAAAGACTTATAGTTAGGACTGCAAACCTCACTTTCAGCATCCAAACCCCTCTTTTAATGCTCAGTGCCTCATTTTCAGCACCCAAAGACTCACTTTAAAACACCCAAACCCCTCTTTTAACATCAAAGACTTAGAGTTGGGACCGCAAACCTCACTTTCAGCATCCAAACCCCTCTTTCAAGGCTCAAAGCCTCACTTTTAGTTCCCAAACCCTCATTTTTAGCATCCAAACCCCTTACTTTTATGGAGCAAAATCTCATTTTTAACGTCCAAATCCCTCTTTTAAGGCTCAAAGCCTCTATTTTAGATGCCAAACCCTCACTTTCAGGCTCCAAACCCCTCCTTTTTAGGGACATACCCGCATTTTCACATCCCAAAGACGCACTTTAAAGCACCCAAACCCCTCTTTTAATGCTCAAAGCCTTATAGATAGGACCACAAACCTCACTGCTAGGGTCCAAACCTCTCTCTTAAAGCTCAAAGCCTCATTTTTAACAGCCAAACCCTCACTTTTAGGACCTAAAGCCCTCTTTTAACACTCAAAGCCTCAGTTTTAACACTCAAAGCCAAACTTTCAGGGTCCAAACGCCTCTTTTAATGCTCAGTGCCTCATTTCCAGGTCCCAAAACTCACTTAAAAACACCCAAACCCCTCTTTTAACATCAAAGACTTAGAGTTAGGACTGCAAACCTCACTTTTAGGGTCCAAACCCCTCCTTTTCAGGGACAAACCCTCTTTTTAAAATTCCAAACCCTTACTTCTATTACCCAAACCCCTCTTTTAACGCTCACTGCCTCATTTTTAGGTCCCAAACCCTCTGCTTTAAGCATCGAACTTGGACTTTTTATGGGCAAACCATCATTGTTTTGTTCCAAATAGTAATTTTTAGCGTCCAAACCCCTCTATTAAGCTTCAAAAACTCATTTTTATCATCCAAACCTTCACTTTCAGGGTCCAAACCCCTCTTTTAATGCTCAGTGCCTCATTTTTAGGTCCCAAACCCTCTGCTTCTAGCATCCAGGCCTTCACTTTCAGGAACCAAACCATCATTATTAATGCCCAAAGCCCTCTTTTAAGGCTCAAAGCCTCATTTTCAGCACCCAAAGACTCACTTAAAAACACCCAAACCCCTCTTTTAACATCAAAGCCTCAGAGTTAGGAATGCAAACCTCACTTTTAGGGTCCAAACCCCTCCTTTTCAGGGACAAACCCTCTTTTTAAAATTCCAAACCCTTACTTCTATTACCCAAACCCCTCTTTTAACGCTCACTGCCTCATTTTTAGGTCCCAAACCCTCCGCTTTTAGCATCGAACTTGGACTTTTTATGGTCAAACCATCATTGTTTTGTTCCAAATAGTAATTTTTACAGTCCAAACCCCTCTATTAAGCTTCAAAAACTCATTTTTATCATCCAAACCTTCACTTTCAGGGTCCAAACCCCTCTTTTAATGCTCAGTGCCTCATTTTTAGGTCAGAAACCCCCTGCTTTTAGCATCGAACTTGGACTTTTTATGGTCAAAACATCATTGTTTTGCTCCAAAGAGTAATTTTTAGAGTCCAAACCCCTCTATTAAGCTTTAAAAACTCATTTTTATCATCCAAACCTTCACTTTCAGGGTCCAAACCCCTCTTTTAATGCTCAGTGCCTCATTTTTACGTCAGAAACCCCCTGCTTTTAGCATCCAGGCCTTCACTTTCAGGTACCAAACCATCATTATTAATGCCCAAAGCCCTCTTTTAAGGCTCAAAGCCTCATTTTCAGCACCCAAAGACTCACTTTAAAACACCCAAACCCCTCTTTTAACATCAAAGACTTAGAGTTGGGACCGCAAACCTCACTTTCAGCGTCCAAACCCCTCCTTTTCAGGGACAAACCCTCATTTTTAAAATTCCAAACCCTTACTTCTATTACCCAAACCCCTCTTTTAACGCTCACTGCCTCATTTTTAGGTCCCAAACCCTCTGCTTTTAGCATCGAACTTGGACTTTTTATGGGCAAACCATCATTGTTTTGTTCCAAATAGTAATTTTTAGCGTCCAAACCCCTCTATTAAGCTTCAAAAACTCATTTTTATCATCCAAACCTTCACTTTCAGGGTCCAAACCCCTCTTTTAATGCTCAGTGCCTCATTTTTAGGTCAGAAACCCCCTGCTTTTAGCATCCAGGCCTTCACTTTCAGGTACCAAAACATCATTATTAATGCCCAAAGCCCTCTTTTAAGGCTCAAAGCCTCATTTTCAGCACCCAAAGACTCACTTTAAAACACCCAAACCCCTCTTTTAACATCAAAGACTTAGAGTTAGGACTGCAAACCTCACTTTTAGGGTCCAAACCCCTCCTTTTCAGGGACAAACCCTCTTTTTAAAATTCCAAACCCTTACTTCTATTACCCAAACCCCTCTTTTAACGCTCACTGCCTCATTTTTAGGTCCCAAACCCTCTGCTTTTAGCATCGAACTTGGACTTTTTATGGGCAAACCATCATTGTTTTGTTCCAAATAGTAATTTTTACAGTCCAAACCCCTCTATTAAGCTTCAAAAAGTCATTTTTATCATCCGAACCTTCACTTTCAGGGTCCAAACCCCTCTTTTAATGCTCAGTGCCTCATTTTTAGGTCAGAAACCCCCTGCTTTTGGCATCCAGGCCTTCACTTTCAGGAACCAAACCATCATTATTAATGCCCAAAGCCCTCTTTTAAGGCTCAAAGCCTCATTTTCAGCACCCAAAGACTCACTTTAAAACACCCAAACCCCTCTTTTAACATCAAAGCCTTAGAGTTAGGACTGCAAACCTCACTGCTAGGGTCCAAACCTTGGTTTTAAAATTCAATGCCTCATTTCTAACAGCCAAACCCTCACTTTTAGGACCTAAAGCCCTCTTTTAACACTCAAAGTCTCAGTTTTAACACTCAAAGCCAAACTTTCAGGGTCCAAACCCCTCTTTTAACGCTCAGTGCCTCATTTTCAGCACCCAAAGACTCACTTTAAAACACCCAAACACCTCTTTTAACATCAAAGACTTATAGTTAGGACTGCAAACCTCACTTTTAGGGTCCAAACCCCTCTTTTAATGCTCAGTGCCTCATTTTCAGCACCCAAAGACTCACTTTAAAACACCCAAACCCCTCTTTTAACATCAAAGACTTAGAGTTGGGACCGCAAACCTCACTTTCAGCATCCAAACCCCTCTTTCAAGGCTCAAAGCCTCACTTTTAGTTCCCACACCCTCATTTTTAGCATCCAAACCCCTTACTTTTATGGAGCAAAATCTCATTTTTAACGTCCAAATCCCTCTTTTAAGGCTCAAAGCCTCTATTTTAGATCCCAAACCCTCACTTTTAGGCTCCAAACCCCTCCTTTTTAGGGACATACCCTCATTTTCACGTCCCAAAGACGCACTTTAAAGCACCCAAACCCCTCTTTTAATGCTCAAAGCCTTATAGATAGGACCACAAACCTCACTGCTAGGGTCCAAACCTCTCTCTTAAAGCTCAAAGCCTCATTTTTAACAGCCAAACCCTCACTTTTAGGACCTAAAGCCCTCTTTTAACACTCAAAGCCTCAGTTTTAACACTCAAAGCCAAACTTTCAGGGTCCAAACGCCTCTTTTAATGCTCAGTGCCTCATTTCCAGGTCCCCAAAACTCACTTAAAAACACCCAAACCCCTCTTTTAACATCAAAGACTTAGAGTTAGGACTGCAAACCTCACTTTTAGGGTCCAAACCCCTCCTTTTCAGGGACAAACCCTCTTTTTAAAATTCCAAACCCTTACTTCTATTACCCAAACCCCTCTTTTAACGCTCACTGCCTCATTTTTAGGTCCCAAACCCTCTGCTTTTAGCATCGAACTTGGACTTTTTATGGTCAAACCATCATTGTTTTGTTCCAAAGAGTAATTTTTAGAGTCCAAACCCCTCTATTAAGCTTCAAAAACTCATTTTTATCATCCAAACCTTCACTTTCAGGGTCCAAACCCCTCTTTTAATGCTCAGTGCCTCATTTTTAGGTCAGAAACCCCCTGCTTTTAGCATCGAACTTGGACTTTTTATGGTTAAACCATCATTGTTTTGTTCCAAATAGTAATTTTTAGAGTCCAAACCCCTCTATTAAGCTTCAAAAACTCATTTTTATCATCCAAACCTTCACTTTCAGGGTCCAAACCCCTCTTTTAATGCTCAGTGCCTCATTTTTAGGTCAGAAACCCCCTGCTTTTAGCATCCAGGCCTTCACTTTCAGGTACCAAAACATCATTATTAATGCCCAAAGCCCTCTTTTAAGGCTCAAAGCCTCATTTTCAGCACCCAAAGACTCACTTTAAAACACCCAAACCCCTCTTTTAACATCAAAGCCTCAGAGTTAGGACTGCAAACCTCACTTTCAGCGTCCAAACCCCTCCTTTTCAGGGACAAACCCTCTTTTTTAAATTCCAAACCCTTACTTCTATTACCCAAACCCCTCTTTTAACGCTCACTGCCTCATTTTTAGGTCCCAAACCCTCTGCTTTTAGCATCGAACTTGGACTTTTTATGGGCAAACCATCATTGTTTTGTTCCAAATAGTAATTTTTAGAGTCCAAACCCCTCTATTAAGCTTCAAAAACTCATTTTTATCATCCAAACCTTCACTTTCAGGGTCCAAACCCCTCTTTTAATGCTCAGTGCCTCATTTTTAGGTCAGAAACCCCCTGCTTTTAGCATCCAGGCCTTCACTTTCAGGTACCAAACCATCATTATTAATGCCCAAAGCCCTCTATTAAGGCTCAAACCCTCATTTTCAGCACCCAAAGACTCACTTTAAAACACCCAAACCCCTCTTTTAACATCAAAGCCTTAGAGTTAGGACCGCAAACCTCACTTTCAGCGTCCAAACCCCTCCTTTTCAGGGACAAACCCTCTTTTTAAAATTCCAAACCCTTACTTCTATTACCCAAACCCCTCTTTTAACGCTCACTGCCTCATTTTTAGGTCCCAAACCCTCTGCTTTTAGCATCGAACTTGGACTTTTTATGGGCAAACCATCATTGTTTTGTTCCAAATAGTAATTTTTAGCGTCCAAACCCCTCTATTAAGCTTCAAAAACTCATTTTTATCATCCAAACCTTCACTTTCAGGGTCCAAACCCCTCTTTTAATGCTCAGTGCCTCATTTTTAGGTCAGAAACCCCCTGCTTTTAGCATCGAACTTGGACTTTTTATGGTCAAAACATCATTGTTTTGTTCCAAATAGTAATTTTTAGCGTCCAAACCCCTCTATTAAGCTTCAAAAACTCATTTTTATCATCCAAACCTTCACTTTCAGGGTCCAAACCCCTCTTTTAATGCTCAGTGCCTCATTTTTAGGTCAGAAACCCTCTGCTTTTAGCATCGAACTTGGACTTTTTATGGTCAAAACATCATTGTTTTGTTCCAAATAGTAATTTTTAGAGTCCAAACCCCTCTATTAAGCTTCAAAAAGTCATTTTTATCATCCAAACCTTCACTTTCAGGGTCCAAACCCCTCTTTTAATGCTCAGTGCCTCATTTTTAGGTCAGAAACCCCCTGCTTTTAGCATCCAGGCCTTCACTTTCAGGAACCAAACCATCATTATTAATGCCCAAAGCCCTCTTTTAAGGCTCAAAGCCTCATTTTCAGCACCCAAAGACTCACTTTAAAACACCCAAACCCCTCTTTTAACATCAAAGCCTTAGAGTTAGGACTGCAAACCTCACTGCTAGGGTCCAAACCTTGGTTTTAAAATTCAATGCCTCATTTCTAACAGCCAAACCCTCACTTTTAGGACCTAAAGCCCTCTTTTAACACTCAAAGTCTCAGTTTTAACACTCAAAGCCAAACTTTCAGGGTCCAAACCCCTCTTTTAACGCTCAGTGCCTCATTTTCAGCACCCAAAGACTCACTTTAAAACACCCAAACACCTCTTTTAACATCAAAGACTTATAGTTAGGACTGCAAACCTCACTTTTAGGGTCCAAACCCCTCTTTTAATGCTCAGTGCCTCATTTTCAGCAACCAAAGACTCACTTTAAAACACCCAAACCCCTCTTTTAACATCAAAGACTTAGAGTTGGGACCGCAAACCTCACTTTCAGCATCCAAACCCGTCTTTCAAGGCTCAAAGCCTCACTTTTAGTTCCCAAACCCTCATTTTTAGCATCCAAACCCCTTACTTTTATGGAGCAAAATCTCATTTTTAACGTCCAAATCCCTCTTTTAAGGCTCAAAGCCTCTATTTTAGATCCCAAACCCTCACTTTCAGGCTCCAAACCCCTCCTTTTTAGGGACATACCCTCATTTTCACGTCCCAAAGACGCACTTTAAAGCACCCAAACCCCTCTTTTAATGCTCAAAGCCTTATAGATAGGACCACAAACCTCACTGCTAGGGTCCAAACCTCTCTCTTAAAGCTCAAAGCCTCATTTTTAACAGCCAAACCCTCACTTTTAGGACCTAAAGCCCTCTTTTAACATTCAAAGCCTCAGTTTTAACACTCAAAGCCAAACTTTCAGGGTCCAAACGCCTCTTTTAATGCTCAGTGCCTCATTTCCAGGTCCCCAAAACTCACTTAAAAACACCCAAACCCCTCTTTTAACATCAAAGCCTCAGAGTTAGGACTGCAAACCTCACTTTTAGGGTCCAAACCCCTCCTTTTCAGGGACAAACCCTCTTTTTAAAATTCCAAACCCTTACTTCTATTACCCAAACCCCTCTTTTAACGCTCACTGCCTCATTTTTAGGTCCCAAACCCTCTGCTTTTAGCATCGAACTTGGACTTTTTATGGGCAAACCATCATTGTTTTGTTCCAAATAGTAATTTTTACAGTCCAAACCCCTCTATTAAGCTTCAAAAACTCATTTTTATCATCCAAACCTTCACTTTCAGGGTCCAAACCCCTCTTTTAATGCTCAGTGCCTCATTTTTAGGTCAGAAACCCCCTGCTTTTAGCATCCAGGCCTTCACTTTCAGGTACCAAACCATCATTATTAATGCCCAAAGCCCTCTTTTAAGGCTCAAAGCCTCATTTTCAGCACCCAAAGACTCACTTTAAAACACCCAAACCCCTCTTTTAACATCAAAGACTTAGAGTTGGGACCGCAAACCTCACTTTCAGCGTCCAAACCCCTCCTTTTCAGGGACAAACCCTCTTTTTAAAATTCCAAACCCTTACTTCTATTACCCAAACCCCTCTTTTAACGCTCACTGCCTCATTTTTAGGTCCCAAACCCTCTGCTTTAAGCATCGAACTTGGACTTTTTATGGGCAAACCATCATTGTTTTGTTCCAAATAGTAATTTTTAGCGTCCAAACCCCTCTATTAAGCTTCAAAAACTCATTTTTATCATCCAAACCTTCACTTTCAGGGTCCAAACCCCTCTTTTAATGCTCAGTGCCTCATTTTTAGGTCAGAAACCCCCTGCTTTTAGCATCGAACTTGGACTTTTTATGGTCAAAACATCATTGTTTTGTTCCAAATAGTAATTTTTAGAGTCCAAACCCCTCTATTAAGCTTCAAAAACTCATTTTTATCATCCAAACCTTCACTTTCAGGGTCCAAACCCCTCTTTTAATGCTCAGTGCCTCATTTTTAGGTCAGAAACCCCCTGCTTTTAGCATCGAACTTGGACTTTTTATGGTCAAAACATCATTGTTTTGTTCCAAATAGTAATTTTTAGAGTCCAAACCCCTCTATTAAGCTTCAAAAACTCATTTTTATCATCCAAACCTTCACTTTCAGGGTCCAAACCCCTCTTTTAATGCTCAGTGCCTCATTTTTACGTCAGAAACCCCCTGCTTTTAGCATCCAGGCCTTCACTTTCAGGTACCAAAACATCATTATTAATGCCCAAAGCCCTCTTTTAAGGCTCAAAGCCTCATTTTCAGCACCCAAAGACTCACTTTAAAACACCCAAACCCCTCTTTTAACATCAAAGACTTAGAGTTAGGACTGCAAACCTCACTTTTAGGGTCCAAACCCCTCCTTTTCAGGGACAAACCCTCTTTTTAAAATTCCAAACCCTTACTTCTATTACCCAAACCCCTCTTTTAACGCTCACTGCCTCATTTTTAGGTCAGAAACCCCCTGCTTTTAGCATCGAACTTGGACTTTTTATGGGCAAACCATCATTGTTTTGTTCCAAATAGTAATTTTTAGAGTCCAAACCCCTCTATTAAGCTTCAAAAACACATTTGTATCATCCAAACCTTCACTTTCAGGGTCCAAACCCCTCTTTTAATGCTCAGTGCCTCATTTTTAGGTCAGAAACCCCCTGCTTTTAGCATCCAGGCCTTCACTTTCAGGAACCAAAACATCATTATTAATGCCCAAAGCCCTCTTTTAAGGCTCAAAGCCTCATTTTCAGCACCCAAAGACTCACTTTAAAACACCCAAACCCCTCTTTTAACATCAAAGCCTCAGAGTTAGGACTGCAAACCTCACTTTCAGCGTCCAAACCCCTCCTTTTCAGGGACAAACCCTCTTTTTTAAATTCCAAACCCTTACTTCTATTACCCAAACCCCTCTTTTAACGCTCACTGCCTCATTTTTAGGTCCCAAACCCTCTGCTTTTAGCATCGAACTTGGACTTTTTATGGGCAAACCATCATTGTTTTGTTCCAAATAGTAATTTTTAGAGTCCAAACCCCTCTATTAAGCTTCAAAAACTCATTTTTATCATCCAAACCTTCACTTTCAGGGTCCAAACCCCTCTTTTAATGCTCAGTGCCTCATTTTTAGGTCAGAAACCCCCTGCTTTTAGCATCCAGGCCTTCACTTTCAGGTACCAAACCATCATTATTAATGCCCAAAGCCCTCTATTAAGGCTCAAACCCTCATTTTCAGCACCCAAAGACTCACTTTAAAACACCCAAACCCCTCTTTTAACATCAAAGCCTTAGAGTTAGGACCGCAAACCTCACTTTCAGCGTCCAAACCCCTCCTTTTCAGGGACAAACCCTCTTTTTAAAATTCCAAACCCTTACTTCTATTACCCAAACCCCTCTTTTAACGCTCACTGCCTCATTTTTAGGTCCCAAACCCTCTGCTTTTAGCATCGAACTTGGACTTTTTATGGGCAAACCATCATTGTTTTGTTCCAAATAGTAATTTTTAGCGTCCAAACCCCTCTATTAAGCTTCAAAAACTCATTTTTATCATCCAAACCTTCACTTTCAGGGTCCAAACCCCTCTTTTAATGCTCAGTGCCTCATTTTTAGGTCAGAAACCCCCTGCTTTTAGCATCGAACTTGGACTTTTTATGGTCAAAACATCATTGTTTTGTTCCAAATAGTAATTTTTAGCGTCAAAACCCCTCTATTAAGCTTCAAAAACTCATTTTTATCATCCAAACCTTCACTTTCAGGGTCCAAACCCCTCTTTTAATGCTCAGTGCCTCATTTTTAGGTCAGAAACCCCCTGCTTTTAGCATCGAACTTGGACTTTTTATGGTCAAAACATCATTGTTTTGTTCCAAATAGTAATTTTTAGAGTCCAAACCCCTCTATTAAGCTTCAAAAAGTCATTTTTATCATCCAAACCTTCACTTTCAGGGTCCAAACCCCTCTTTTAATGCTCAGTGCCTCATTTTT
The DNA here is from genome assembly GCF_963921805.1 of Phalacrocorax carbo. Classification (NCBI taxonomy): domain Eukaryota; kingdom Metazoa; phylum Chordata; class Aves; order Suliformes; family Phalacrocoracidae; genus Phalacrocorax; species Phalacrocorax carbo. The sequence goes on along the minus strand of NW_026990280.1, from coordinate 2,340,592 downwards.
AGGTCAGAAACCCCCTGCTTTTAGCATCCAGGCCTTCACTTTCAGGAACCAAACCATCATTATTAATGCCCAAAGCCCTCTTTTAAGGCTCAAAGCCTCATTTTCAGCACCCAAAGACTCACTTTAAAACACCCAAACCCCTCTTTTAACATCAAAGCCTTAGAGTTAGGACTGCAAACCTCACTGCTAGGGTCCAAACCTTGGTTTTAAAATTCAATGCCTCATTTCTAACAGCCAAACCCTCACTTTTAGGACCTAAAGCCCTCTTTTAACACTCAAAGTCTCAGTTTTAACACTCAAAGCCAAACTTTCAGGGTCCAAACCCCTCTTTTAACGCTCAGTGCCTCATTTTCAGCACCCAAAGACTCACTTTAAAACACCCAAACACCTCTTTTAACATCAAAGACTTATAGTTAGGACTGCAAACCTCACTTTTAGGGTCCAAACCCCTCTTTTAATGCTCAGTGCCTCATTTTCAGCAACCAAAGACTCACTTTAAAACACCCAAACCCCTCTTTTAACATCAAAGACTTAGAGTTGGGACCGCAAACCTCACTTTCAGCATCCAAACCCCTCTTTCAAGGCTCAAAGCCTCACTTTTAGTTCCCAAACCCTCATTTTTAGCATCCAAACCCCTTACTTTTATGGAGCAAAATCTCATTTTTAACGTCCAAATCCCTCTTTTAAGGCTCAAAGCCTCTATTTTAGATCCCAAACCCTCACTTTTAGGCTCCAAACCCCTCCTTTTTAGGGACATACCCTCATTTTCACGTCCCAAAGACGCACTTTAAAGCACCCAAACCCCTCTTTTAATGCTCAAAGCCTTATAGATAGGACCACAAACCTCACTGCTAGGGTCCAAACCTCTCTCTTAAAGCTCAGTGCCTCATTTTTAACAGCCAAACCCTCACTTTTAGGACCTAAAGCCCTCTTTTAACATTCAAAGCCTCAGTTTTAACACTCAAAGCCAAACTTTCAGGGTCCAAACGCCTCTTTTAATGCTCAGTGCCTCATTTCCAGGTCCCCAAAACTCACTTAAAAACACCCAAACCCCTCTTTTAACATCAAAGCCTCAGAGTTAGGACTGCAAACCTCACTTTTAGGGTCCAAACCCCTCCTTTTCAGGGACAAACCCTCTTTTTAAAATTCCAAACCCTTACTTCTATTACCCAAACCCCTCTTTTAACGCTCACTGCCTCATTTTTAGGTCCCAAACCCTCTGCTTTTAGCATCGAACTTGGACTTTTTATGGGCAAACCATCATTGTTTTGTTCCAAATAGTAATTTTTACAGTCCAAACCCCTCTATTAAGCTTCAAAAACTCATTTTTATCATCCAAACCTTCACTTTCAGGGTCCAAACCCCTCTTTTAATGCTCAGTGCCTCATTTTTAGGTCAGAAACCCCCTGCTTTTAGCATCCAGGCCTTCACTTTCAGGTACCAAACCATCATTATTAATGCCCAAAGCCCTCTTTTAAGGCTCAAAGCCTCATTTTCAGCACCCAAAGACTCACTTTAAAACACCCAAACCCCTCTTTTAACATCAAAGACTTAGAGTTGGGACCGCAAACCTCACTTTCAGCGTCCAAACCCCTCCTTTTCAGGGACAAACCCTCTTTTTAAAATTCCAAACCCTTACTTCTATTACCCAAACCCCTCTTTTAACGCTCACTGCCTCATTTTTAGGTCCCAAACCCTCTGCTTTAAGCATCGAACTTGGACTTTTTATGGGCAAACCATCATTGTTTTGTTCCAAATAGTAATTTTTAGCGTCCAAACCCCTCTATTAAGCTTCAAAAACTCATTTTTATCATCCAAACCTTCACTTTCAGGGTCCAAACCCCTCTTTTAATGCTCAGTGCCTCATTTTTAGGTCAGAAACCCCCTGCTTTTAGCATCGAACTTGGACTTTTTATGGTCAAAACATCATTGTTTTGTTCCAAATAGTAATTTTTAGAGTCCAAACCCCTCTATTAAGCTTCAAAAACTCATTTTTATCATCCAAACCTTCACTTTCAGGGTCCAAACCCCTCTTTTAATGCTCAGTGCCTCATTTTTAGGTCAGAAACCCCCTGCTTTTAGCATCGAACTTGGACTTTTTATGGTCAAAACATCATTGTTTTGTTCCAAATAGTAATTTTTAGAGTCCAAACCCCTCTATTAAGCTTCAAAAACTCATTTTTATCATCCAAACCTTCACTTTCAGGGTCCAAACCCCTCTTTTAATGCTCAGTGCCTCATTTTTACGTCAGAAACCCCCTGCTTTTAGCATCCAGGCCTTCACTTTCAGGTACCAAAACATCATTATTAATGCCCAAAGCCCTCTTTTAAGGCTCAAAGCCTCATTTTCAGCACCCAAAGACTCACTTTAAAACACCCAAACCCCTCTTTTAACATCAAAGACTTAGAGTTAGGACTGCAAACCTCACTTTTAGGGTCCAAACCCCTCCTTTTCAGGGACAAACCCTCTTTTTAAAATTCCAAACCCTTACTTCTATTACCCAAACCCCTCTTTTAACGCTCACTGCCTCATTTTTAGGTCAGAAACCCCCTGCTTTTAGCATCGAACTTGGACTTTTTATGGGCAAACCATCATTGTTTTGTTCCAAATAGTAATTTTTAGAGTCCAAACCCCTCTATTAAGCTTCAAAAACACATTTGTATCATCCAAACCTTCACTTTCAGGGTCCAAACCCCTCTTTTAATGCTCAGTGCCTCATTTTTAGGTCAGAAACCCCCTGCTTTTAGCATCCAGGCCTTCACTTTCAGGAACCAAAACATCATTATTAATGCCCAAAGCCCTCTTTTAAGGCTCAAAGCCTCATTTTCAGCACCCAAAGACTCACTTTAAAACACCCAAACCCCTCTTTTAACATCAAAGCCTCAGAGTTAGGACTGCAAACCTCACTGCTAGGGTCCAAACCCCTCCTTTTCAGGGACAAACCCTCTTTTTAAAATTCCAAACCCTTACTTCTATTACCCAAACCCCTCTTTTAACGCTCACTGCCTCATTTTTAGGTCAGAAACCCCCTGCTTTTAGCATCGAACTTGGACTTTTTATGGGCAAACCATCATTGTTTTGTTCCAAATAGTAATTTTTAGCGTCCAAACCCCTCTATTAAGCTTCAAAAACTCATTTTTATCATCCAAACCTTCACTTTCAGGGTCCAAACCCCTCTTTTAATGCTCAGTGCCTCATTTTTAGGTCAGAAACCCCCTGCTTTTAGCATCGAACTTGGACTTTTTATGGTCAAAACATCATTGTTTTGTTCCAAATAGTAATTTTTAGAGTCCAAACCCCTCTATTAAGCTTCAAAAACTCATTTTTATCATCCAAACCTTCACTTTCAGGGTCCAAACCCCTCTTTTAATGCTCAGTGCCTCATTTTTACGTCAGAAACTCCCTGCTTTTAGCATCCAGGCCTTCACTTTCAGGTACCAAAACATCATTATTAATGCCCAAAGCCCTCTTTTAAGGCTCAAAGCCTCATTTTCAGCACCCAAAGACTCACTTTAAAACACCCAAACCCCTCTTTTAACATCAAAGCCTCAGAGTTAGGACTGCAAACCTCACTTTTAGGGTCCAAACCCCTCCTTTTCAGGGACAAACCCTCTTTTTAAAATTCCAAACCCTTACTTCTATTACCCAAACCCCTCTTTTAACGCTCACTGCCTCATTTTTAGGTCAGAAACCCCCTGCTTTTAGCATCGAACTTGGACTTTTTATGGGCAAACCATCATTGTTTTGTTCCAAATAGTAATTTTTAGCGTCCAAACCCCTCTATTAAGCTTCAAAAACTCATTTTTATCATCCAAACCTTCACTTTCAGGGTCCAAACCCCTCTTTTAATGCTCAGTGCCTCATTTTTAGGTCAGAAACCCCCTGCTTTTAGCATCGAACTTGGACTTTTTATGGTCAAAACATCATTGTTTTGTTCCAAATAGTAATTTTTAGAGTCCAAACCCCTCTATTAAGCTTCAAAAACTCATTTTTATCATCCAAACCTTCACTTTCAGGGTCCAAACCCCTCTTTTAATGCTCAGTGCCTCATTTTTACGTCAGAAACCCTTGCTTTTAGCATCCAGGCCTTCACTTTCAGGAACCAAACCATCATTATTAATGCCCAAAGCCCTCTTTTAAGGCTCAAAGCCTCATTTTCAGCACCCAAAGACTCACTTTAAAACACCCAAACCCCTCTTTTAACATCAAAGACTTAGAGTTGGGACCGCAAACCTCACTTTCAGCATCCAAACCCCTCTTTCAAGGCTCAAAGCCTCACTTTTAGTTCCCAAACCCTCATTTTTAGCATCCAAACCCCTTACTTTTATGGAGCAAAATCTCATTTTTAACGTCCAAATCCCTCTTTTAAGGCTCAAAGCCTCTGTTTTAGATCCCAAACCCTCACTTTTAGGCTCCAAACCCCTCCTTTTTAGGGACATACCCGCATTTTCACGTCCCAAGGACTTACTTTAAAGCACCCAAACCCCTCTTTTAATGCTCAAAGCCTTATAGATAGGACCACAAACCTCACTGCTAGGGTCCAAACCTCTCTTAAAGCTCAGTGCCTCATTTCTTACAGCCAAACCCTAACTTTTAGGACCTAAAGCCCTCTTTTAACACTCAAAGCCTCAGTTTTAACACCCAAAACCGCACTTTCAGGGTCCAAACGCCTCTTTTAATGCTCAGTGCCTCATTTCCAGGTCCCCAAAACTCACTTTAAAACACCCAAACCCCTCTTTTAACATCAAAGACTTAGAGTTAGGACTGCAAACCTCACTTTCAGCGTCCAAACCCCTCCTTTTCAGGGACAAACCCTCTTTTTTAAATTCCAAACCCTTACTTCTATTACCCAAACCCCTCTTTTAACGCTCACTGCCTCATTTTTAGGTCCCAAACCCCCTGCTTTTAGCATCGAACTTGGACTTTTTATGGTCAAAACATCATTGTTTTGTTCCAAATAGTAATTTTTAGAGTCCAAACCCCTCTATTAAGCTTCAAAAACTCATTTTTATCATCCAAACCTTCACTTTCAGGGTCCAAACCCCTCTTTTAATGCTCAGTGCCTCATTTTTAGGTCAGAAACCCCCTGCTTTTAGCATCCAGGCCTTCACTTTCAGGTACCAAACCATCATTATTAATGCCCAAAGCCCTCTATTAAGGCTCAAACCCTCATTTTCAGCACCCAAAGACTCACTTTAAAACACCCAAACCCCTCTTTTAACATCAAAGACTTAGAGTTGGGACCGCAAACCTCACTTTCAGCGTCCAAACCCCTCCTTTTCAGGGACAAACCCTCTTTTTAAAATTCCAAACCCTTACTTCTATTACCCAAACCCCTCTTTTAACGCTCACTGCCTCATTTTTAGGTCAGAAACCCCCTGCTTTTAGCATCGAACTTGGACTTTTTATGGGCCAACCATCATTGTTTTGTTCCAAATAGTAATTTTTAGCGTCCAAACCCCTCTATTAAGCTTCAAAAACTCATTTTTATCATCCAAACCTTCACTTTCAGGGTCCAAACCCCTCTTTTAATGCTCAGTGCCTCATTTTTAGGTCAGAAACCCCCTGCTTTTAGCATCGAACTTGGACTTTTTATGGTCAAAACATCATTGTTTTGTTCCAAATAGTAATTTTTAGAGTCCAAACCCCTCTATTAAGCTTCAAAAACTCATTTTTATCATCCAAACCTTCACTTTCAGGGTCCAAACCCCTCTTTTAATGCTCAGTGCCTCATTTTTACGTCAGAAACCCCCTGCTTTTAGCATCCAGGCCTTCACTTTCAGGTACCAAAACATCATTATTAATGCCCAAAGCCCTCTTTTAAGGCTCAAAGCCTCATTTTCAGCACCCAAAGACTCACTTTAAAACACCCAAACCCCTCTTTTAACATCAAAGCCTCAGAGTTAGGACTGCAAACCTCACTTTTAGGGTCCAAACCCCTCCTTTTCAGGGACAAACCCTCTTTTTAAAATTCCAAACCCTTACTTCTATTACCCAAACCCCTCTTTTAACGCTCACTGCCTCATTTTTAGGTCAGAAACCCCCTGCTTTTAGCATCGAACTTGGACTTTTTATGGGCAAACCATCATTGTTTTGTTCCAAATAGTAATTTTTAGCGTCCAAACCCCTCTATTAAGCTTCAAAAACTCATTTTTATCATCCAAACCTTCACTTTCAGGGTCCAAACCCCTCTTTTAATGCTCAGTGCCTCATTTTTAGGTCAGAAACCCCCTGCTTTTAGCATCGAACTTGGACTTTTTATGGGCAAACAATCATTGTTTTGTTCCAAATAGTAATTTTTAGAGTCCAAACCCCTCTATTAAGCTTCAAAAAGTCATTTTTATCATCCAAACCTTCACTTTCAGGGTCCAAACCCCTCTTTTAATGCTCAGTGCCTCATTTTTAGGTCAGAAACCCCCTGCTTTTAGCATCCAGGCCTTCACTTTCAGGTACCAAAACATCATTATTAATGCCCAAAGCCCTCTTTTAAGGCTCAAAGCCTCATTTTCAGCACCCAAAGACTCACTTTAAAACACCCAAACCCCTCTTTTAACATCAAAGCCTTAGAGTTAGGACTGCAAACCTCACTGCTAGGGTCCAAACCTTGGTTTTAAAATTCAATGCCTCATTTCTAACAGCCAAACCCTCACTTTTAGGACCTAAAGCCCTCTTTTAACACTCAAAGCCTCAGTTTTAACACTCAAAGCCAAACCTTCAGGGTCCAAACCCCTCTTTTAACGCTCAGTGCCTCATTTTCAGGTCCCCAAAACTCACTTTAAAACACCCAAACCCCTCTTTTAACATCAAAGACTTAGAGTTAGGACTGCAAACCTCACTTTTAGGGTCCAAACCCCTCCTTTTCAGGGACATACCCTCATTTTCACGTCCCAAGGACTTACTTTAAAGCACCCTAACCCCTCTTTTAATGCTCAAAGCCTTATCGTTAGGGCCGCAAACCACAATGCTAGGGTCCAAAGCCCTCTTTTATGCTCAAAGCTTCATTTTTAACAGCCAAAACCTCACTTTCTTTGCCCAAACCCCTCTTTTAATGCTCAATGCCTCATTTATACCTCCCAAAGACGCACTTTAAAGCACCCAAAGCCTCTTTTAACCTCAAAGCCTTTTAGAGTAAGACTGCAAATCTCACTTTCAGGGGCCAAACCGGTTTTAACGCTCAAAGCCTCATTTTTAACAGCAAACCCTCACTTTTAGGACCTAAAGCCCTCTTTTAACTCCCAAAGCCTCAGTTTTAACACTCAAAGCCAAACCTTCAGGGTCCAAACCCCTCTTTTAACGCTCAGTGCCTCATTTTCAGGTCCCCAAAACTCACTTTAAAACACCCAAACCCCTCTTTTAACATCAAAGACTTAGAGTTAGGACTGCAAACCTCACTTTTAGGGTCCAAACCCCTCCTTTTTAGGGACATACCCTCATTTTCACGTCCCAAGGACTTACTTTAAAGCACCCTAACCCCTCTTTTAATGCTCAAAGCCTTATCGTTAGGGCCGCAAACCACAATGCTAGGGTCCAAAGCCCTCTTTTATGCTCAAAGCTTCATTTTTAACAGCCAAAACCTCACTTTCTTTGCCCAAACCCCTCTTTTAATGCTCAATGCCTCATTTATACCTCCCAAAGACGCACTTTAAAGCACCCAAAGCCTCTTTTAACCTCAAAGCCTTTTAGAGTAAGACTGCAAATCTCACTTTCAGGGGCCAAACCGGTTTTAACGCTCAAAGCCTCATTTTTAACAGCAAACCCTCACTTTTAGGACCTAAAGCCCTCTTTTAACTCCCAAAGCCTCGGTTTTAACACCCAAAGCCGCACTTTCAGGGTCCAAACCTCTCTTTTAACGCTCAGTGCCTCATTTTTAGGTCCCAAACCCTCACTCTTAGCACTGAACCCGGACTTTTAATTGCCAAACTCTCGTTGTAGTACAAATCATGACTTTTAGAGTCCAGCCCCTTGTTTTTAAGCCTCAAAGCCTCATTTTTATCATCCAAACCTTCACTTTCAGGGTCCAAACCCCTCTTTTAATGCTCAGTGCCTCATTTTTAGTTCAGAAACCCTTGCTTTTAGCATCCAGGCCTTCACTTTCAGGAACCAAACCATCATTATTAATGCCCAAAGCCCTCTTTTAAGGCTCAAAGCCTCATTTTCAGCACCCAAAGACTCACTTTAAAACACCCAAACCCCTCTTTTAACATCAAAGACTTAGAGTTGGGACCGCAAACCTCACTTTCAGCATCCAAACCCCTCTTTCAAGGCTCAAAGCCTCACTTTTAGTTCCCAAACCCTCATTTTTAGCATCCAAACCCCTTACTTTTATGGAGCAAAATCTCATTTTTAACGTCCAAATCCCTCTTTTAAGGCTCAAAGCCTCTGTTTTAGATCCCAAACCCTCACTTTTAGGCTCCAAACCCCTCCTTTTTAGGGACATACCCGCATTTTCACGTCCCAAGGACTTACTTTAAAGCACCCAAACCCCTCTTTTAATGCTCAAAGCCTTATAGATAGGACCACAAACCTCACTGCTAGGGTCCAAACCTCTCTTAAAGCTCAGTGCCTCATTTCTTACAGCCAAACCCTAACTTTTAGGACCTAAAGCCCTCTTTTAACACTCAAAGCCTCAGTTTTAACACCCAAAACCGCACTTTCAGGGTCCAAACGCCTCTTTTAATGCTCAGTGCCTCATTTCCAGGTCCCCAAAACTCACTTTAAAACACCCAAACCCCTCTTTTAACATCAAAGACTTAGAGTTAGGACTGCAAACCTCACTTTCAGCGTCCAAACCCCTCCTTTTCAGGGACAAACCCTCTTTTTTAAATTCCAAACCCTTACTTCTATTACCCAAACCCCTCTTTTAACGCTCACTGCCTCATTTTTAGGTCCCAAACCCCCTGCTTTTAGCATCGAACTTGGACTTTTTATGGGCAAACAATCATTGTTTTGTTCCAAATAGTAATTTTTAGCGTCCAAACCCCTCTATTAAGCTTCAAAAACTCATTTTTATCATCCAAACCTTCACTTTCAGGGTCCAAACCCCTCTTTTAATGCTCAGTGCCTCATTTTTAGGTCAGAAACCCCCTGCTTTTAGCATCGAACTTGGAATTTTTATGGTCAAAACATCATTGTTTTGTTCCAAATAGTAATTTTTACAGTCCAAACCCCTCTATTAAGCTTCAAAAACTCATTTTTATCATCCAAACCTTCACTTTCAGGGTCCAAACCCCTCTTTTAATGCTCAGTGCCTCATTTTTAGGTCAGAAACCCCCTGCTTTTAGCATCCAGGCCTTCACTTTCAGGTACCAAACCATCATTATTAATGCCCAAAGCCCTCTTTTAAGGCTCAAAGCCTCATTTTCAGCACCCAAAGACTCACTTTAAAACACCCAAACCCCTCTTTTAACATCAAAGACGTAGAGTTGGGACCGCAAACCTCACTTTCAGCGTCCAAACCCCTCCTTTTCAGGGACAAACCCTCTTTTTAAAATTCCAAACCCTTACTTCTATTACCCAAACCCCTCTTTTAACGCTCACTGCCTCATTTTTAGGTCAGAAACCCCCTGCTTTTAGCATCGAACTTGGACTTTTTATGGGCAAACCATCATTGTTTTGTTCCAAATAGTAATTTTTAGCGTCCAAACCCCTCTATTAAGCTTCAAAAACTCATTTTTATCATCCAAACCTTCACTTTCAGGGTCCAAACCCCTCTTTTAATGCTCAGTGCCTCATTTTTAGGTCAGAAACCCCCTGCTTTTAGCATCGAACTTGGACTTTTTATGGTCAAAACATCATTGTTTTGTTCCAAATAGTAATTTTTAGAGTCCAAACCCCTCTATTAAGCTTCAAAAAGTCATTTTTATCATCCAAACCTTCACTTTCAGGGTCCAAACCCCTCTTTTAATGCTCAGTGCCTCATTTTTAGGTCAGAAACCCCCTGCTTTTAGCATCCAGGCCTTCACTTTCAGGTACCAAACCATCATTATTAATGCCCAAAGCCCTCTTTTAAGGCTCAAAGCCTCATTTTCAGCACCCAAAGACTCACTTTAAAACACCCAAACCCCTCTTTTAACATCAAAGCCTCAGAGTTAGGACTGCAAACCTCACTTTTAGGGTCCAAACCCCTCCTTTTCAGGGACAAACCCTCTTTTTAAAATTCCAAACCCTTACTTCTATTACCCAAACCCCTCTTTTCACGCTCACTGCCTCATTTTTAGGTCAGAAACCCCCTGCTTTTAGCATCGAACTTGGACTTTTTATGGTCAAAACATCATTGTTTTGTTCCAAATAGTAATTTTTAGAGTCCAAACCCCTCTATTAAGCTTCAAAAACTCATTTTTATCATCCAAACCTTCACTTTCAGGGTCCAAACCCCTCTTTTAATGCTCAGTGCCTCATTTTTAGGTCAGAAACCCCCTGCTTTTAGCATCGAACTTGGACTTTTTATGGTCAAAACATCATTGTTTTGTTCCAAATAGTAATTTTTAGAGTCCAAACCCCTCTATTAAGCTTCAAAAACTCATTTTTATCATCCAAACCTTCACTTTCAGGGTCCAAACCCCTCTTTTAATGCTCAGTGCCTCATTTTTAGGTCAGAAACCCCCTGCTTTTAGCATCCAGGCCTTCACTTTCAGGAACCAAACCATCATTATTAATGCCCAAAGCCCTCTTTTAAGGCTCAAAGCCTCATTTTCAGCACCCAAAGACTCACTTTAAAACACCCAAACCCCTCTTTTAACATCAAAGCCTTAGAGTTAGGACTGCAAACCTCACTGCTAGGGTCCAAACCTTGGTTTTAAAATTCAATGCCTCATTTCTAACAGCCAAACCCTCACTTTTAGGACCTAAAGCCCTCTTTTAACACTCAAAGCCTCAGTTTTAACACTCAAAGCCAAACCTTCAGGGTCCAAACCCCTCTTTTAACGCTCAGTGCCTCATTTTCAGGTCCCCAAAACTCACTTTAAAACACCCAAACCCCTCTTTTAACATCAAAGACTTAGAGTTAGGACTGCAAACCTCACTTTTAGGGTCCAAACCCCTCCTTTTTAGGGACATACCCTCATTTTCACGTCCCAAGGACTTACTTTAAAGCACCCAAACCCCTCTTTTAATGCTCAAAGCCTTATCGTTAGGGCCGCAAACCACAATGCTAGGGTCCAAAGCCCTCTTTTATGCTCAAAGCTTCATTTTTAACAGCCAAAACCTCACTTTCTTTGCCCAAACCCCTCTTTTAATGCTCAATGCCTCATTTATACCTCCCAAAGACGCACTTTAAAGCACCCAAAGCCTCTTTTAACCTCAAAGCCTTTTAGAGTAAGACTGCAAATCTCACTTTCAGGGGCCAAACCGGTTTTAACGCTCAAAGCCTCATTTTTAACAGCAAACCCTCACTTTTAGGACCTAAAGCCCTCTTTTAACTCCCAAAGCCTCGGTTTTAACACCCAAAGCCGCACTTTCAGGGTCCAAACCTCTCTTTTAACGCTCAGTGCCTCATTTTTAGGTCCCAAACCCTCACTCTTAGCACTGAACCCGGACTTGTAATTGTCAAACTCTCGTTCTAGTACAAATCATGACTTTTAGAGTCCAGCCCCTCGATTTTAAGCCTCAAAGCCTCATTTTTATCATCCAAACCTTCACTTTCAGGGTCCAAACCCCTCTTTTAATGCTCAGTGCCTCATTATTAGGTCAGAAACCCTTGCTTTTAGCATCCAGGCCTTCACTTTCAGAAACTAAACCATCATTATTAATGCCCAAAGCCCTCTTTTAAGGCTCAAAGCCTCATTTTCAGCACCCAAAGACCCACTTTAAAACACCCAAACCCCTCTTTTAACATCAAAGACTTAGAGTTGGGACCGCAAACCTCACTTTCAGCATCCAAACCCCTCTTTCAAGGCTCAAAGCCTCACTTTTAGTTCCCAAACCCTCATTTTTAGCATCCAAACCCCTTACTTTTATGGAGCAAAATATCATTTTTAACGTCCAAATCCCTCTTTTAAGGCTCAAAGCCTCTGTTTTAGATCCCAAACCCTCACTTTTAGGCTCCAAACCCCTCCTTTTTAGGGACATACCCGCATTTTCACGTCCCAAGGACTTACTTTAAAGCACCCAAACCCCTCTTTTAATGCTCAAAGCCTTATAGATAGGACCACAAACCTCACTGCTAGGGTCCAAACCTCTCTCTTAAAGCTCAGTGCCTCATTTCTAACAGCCAAACCCTCACTTTTAGGACCTAAAGCCCTCTTTTAACACTCAAAGCCTCAGTTTTAACACTCAAAGCCAAACTTCCAGGGTCCAAACGCCTCTTTTAACGCTCAGTGCCTCATTTCCAGGTCCCCAAAACTCACTTTAAAACACCCAAACACCTCTTTTAACATCAAAGACTTAGAGTTAGGACTGCAAACCTCACTTTTAGGGTCCAAACCCCTCCTTTTTAGGGACATACCCTCATTTTCACGTCCCAAGGACTTACTTTAAAGCACCCAAACCCCTCTTTTAATGCTCAAAGCCTTATCGTTAGGGCCGCAAACCACAATGCTAGGGTCCAAAGCCCTCTTTTATGCTCAAAGCTTCATTTTTAACAGCCAAAACCTCACTTTCTTTGCCCAAACCCCTCTTTTAATGCTCAATGCCTCATTTATACCTCCCAAAGACGCACTTTAAAGCACCCAAAGCCTCTTTTAACCTCAAAGCCTTTTAGAGTAAGACTGCAAATCTCACTTTCAGGGGCCAAACCGGTTTTAACGCTCAAAGCCTCATTTTTAACAGCAAACCCTCACTTTTAGGACCTAAAGCCCTCTTTTAACTCCCAAAGCCTCGGTTTTAACACCCAAAGCCGCACTTTCAGGGTCCAAACCTCTCTTTTAACGCTCAGTGCCTCATTTTTAGGTCCCAAACCCTCACTCTTAGCACTGAACCCGGACTTGTAATTGTCAAACTCTCGTTCTAGTACAAATCATGACTTTTAGAGTCCAGCCCCTCGATTTTAAGCCTCAAAGCCTCATTTTTATCATCCAAACCTTCACTTTCAGGGTCCAAACCCCTCTTTTAATGCTCAGTGCCTCATTATTAGGTCAGAAACCCTTGCTTTTAGCATCCAGGCCTTCACTTTCAGAAACTAAACCATCATTATTAATGCCCAAAGCCCTCTTTTAAGGCTCAAAGCCTCATTTTCAGCACCCAAAGACCCACTTTAAAACACCCAAACCCCTCTTTTAACATCAAAGACTTAGAGTTGGGACCGCAAACCTCACTTTCAGCATCCAAACCCCTCTTTCAAGGCTCAAAGCCTCACTTTTAGTTCCCAAACCCTCATTTTTAGCATCCAAACCCCTTACTTTTATGGAGCAAAATATCATTTTTAACGTCCAAATCCCTCTTTTAAGGCTCAAAGCCTCTGTTTTAGATCCCAAACCCTCACTTTTAGGCTCCAAACCCCTCCTTTTTAGGGACATACCCGCATTTTCACGTCCCAAGGACTTACTTTAAAGCACCCAAACCCCTCTTTTAATGCTCAAAGCCTTATAGATAGGACCACAAACCTCACTGCTAGGGTCCAAACCTCTCTTAAAGCTCAGTGCCTCATTTCTTACAGCCAAACCCTAACTTTTAGGACCTAAAGCCCTCTTTTAACACTCAAAGCCTCAGTTTTAACACCCAAAACCGCACTTTCAGGGTCCAAACCCCTCTTTTAATGCTCAAAGCCTTATAGATAGGACCACAAACCTCAGTGCTAGGGTCCAAACCTCTCTCTTAAAGCTCAGTGCCTCATTTTTAACAGCCAAACCCTCACTTTTAGGACCTAAAGCCCTCTTTTATCACTCAAAGCCTCAGTTTTAATACCCAAAACCGCACTTTCAGGGTCCAAACCTCTCTTTTAACGCTCAGTGCCTCATTTCCAGGTCCCCAAAACTCACTTTAAAACACCCAAACACCTCTTTTAACATAAAAGACTTATAGTTACGACTGCAAACCTCACTTTTAGGGTCCAAACCCCTCCTTTTCAGGGACAAACCCTCTTTTTAAAATTCCAAACCCTTACTTCTATTACCCAAACCCCTCTTTTAACGCTCACTGCCTCATTTTTAGGTCCCAAACCCTCATTTTTAGCATCGAACTTGGACTTTTTATGGTCAAACCATCATCGTTTTGTTCCAAATAGTAATTTTTAGAGTCCAAACCCCTCTATTAAGCTTCAAAAACTCATTTTTATCATCCAAACCTTCACTTTCAGGGTCCAAACCCCTCTTTTAATGCTCAGTGCCTCATTTTTAGGTCAGAAACCCCCTGCTTTTAGCATCCAGGCCTTCACTTTCAGGTACCAAACCATCATTATTAATGCCCAAAGCCCTCTTTTAAGGCTCAAAGCCTCATTTTCAGCACCCAAAGACTCACTTTAAAACACCCAAACCCCTCTTTTAACATCAAAGCCTTATAGTTAGGACTGCAAACCTCACTGCTAGGGTCCAAACCTTGGTTTTAAAATTCAGTGCCTCATTTCTAACAGCCAAACCCTCACTTTTAGGACCTAAAGCCCTCTTTTAACACTCAAAGCCTCAGTTTTAACACTCAAAGCCAAACTTCTAGGGTCCAAACCCCTCTTTTAACGCTCAGTGCCTCATTTTCAGGTCCCCAAAACTCACTTTAAAACACCCAAACACCTCTTTTAACATCAAAGACTTAGAGTTAGGACTGCAAACCTCACTTTTAGGGTCCAAACCCCTCCTTTTTAGGGACATACCCTCATTTTCATGTCCCAAGGACTTACTTTTAAGCACCCAAACCCCTCTTTTAATGCTCAAAGCCTTATAGTTAGGACCACAAACCACAATGCTAGGGTCCAAAGCCCTCTTTTATGCTCAAAGCTTCATTTTTAACAGCCAAACCCTCACTTTCTTTGCCCAAACCCCTCTTTTCATGCTCAATGCCTCATTTATACCTCCCAAAGACGCACTTTAAAGCACCCAAAGCCTCTTTTAACCTCAAAGCCTTTTAGAGTAAGACTGCAAATCTCACTTTCAGGGGCCAAACCGGTTTTAACGCTCAAAGCCTCATTTTTAACAGCAAACCCTCACTTTTAGGACCTAAAGCCCTCTTTTAACTCCCAAAGCCTCGGTTTTAACACCCAAAGCCGCACTTTCAGGGTCCAAACCTCTCTTTTAACGCTCAGTGCCTCATTTTTAGCTCCCAAACCCTCACTCTTAGCACTGAACCCGGACTTGTAATTGTCAAACTCTCGTTCTAGTACAAATCATGACTTTTAGAGTCCAGCCCCTCGTTTTTAAGCCTCAAAGCCTCATTTTTATCATCCAAACCTTCACTTTCAGGGTCCAAACCCCTCTTTTAATGCTCAGTGCCTCATTTTTAGTTCAGAAACCCTTGCTTTTAGCATCCAGGCCTTCACTTTCAGGAACCAAACCATCATTATTAATGCCCAAAGCCCTCTTTTAAGGCTCAAAGCCTCATTTTCAGCACCCAAAGACTCACTTTAAAACACCCAAACCCCTCTTTTAACATCAAAGACTTAGAGTTGGGACCGCAAACCTCACTTTCAGCATCCAAACCCCTCTTTCAAGGCTCAAAGCCTCACTTTTAGTTCCCAAACCCTCATTTTTAGCATCCAAACCCCTTACTTTTATGGAGCAAAATCTCATTTTTAACGTCCAAATCCCTCTTTTAAGGCTCAAAGCCTCTATTTTAGATCCCAAACCCTCACTTTTAGGCTCCAAACCCCTCCTTTTTAGGGACATACCCGCATTTTCACGTACCAAGGACTTACTTTAAAGCACCCAAACCCCTCTTTTAATGCTCAAAGCCTTATAGATAGGACCACAAACCTCAGTGCTAGGGTCCAAACCTCTCTCTTAAAGCTCAGTGCCTCATTTTTAACAGCCAAACCCTCACTTTTAGGACCTAAAGCCCTCTTTTATCACTCAAAGCCTCAGTTTTAATACCCAAAACCGCACTTTCAGGGTCCAAGCCTCTCTTTTAACGCTCAGTGCCTCATTTCCAGGTCCCCAAAACTCACTTTAAAACACCCAAACACCTCTTTTAACATCAAAGACTTAGAGTTAGGACTGCAAACCTCACTTTTAGGGTCCAAACCCCTCCTTTTCAGGGACAAACCCTCTTTTTAAAATTCCAAACCCTTACTTCTATTACCCAAACCCCTCTTTTAACGCTCACTGCCTCATTTTTAGGTCCCAAACCCTCATTTTTAGCATCGAACTTGGACTTTTTATGGTCAAACCATCATCGTTTTGTTCCAAATAGTAATTTTTAGAGTCCAAACCCCTCTATTAAGCTTCAAAAACTCATTTTTATCATCCAAACCTTCACTTTCAGGGTCCAAACCCCTCTTTTAATGCTCAGTGCCTCATTTTTAGGTCAGAAACCCCCTGCTTTTAGCATCCAGGCCTTCACTTTCAGGTACCAAACCATCATTATTAATGCCCAAAGCCCTCTTTTAAGGCTCAAAGCCTCATTTTCAGCACCCAAAGACTCACTTTAAAACACCCAAACCCCTCTTTTAACATCAAAGCCTTATAGTTAGGACTGCAAACCTCACTGCTAGGGTCCAAACCTTGGTTTTAAAATTCAATGCCTCATTTATAACAGCCAAACCCTCACTTTTAGGACCTAAAGCCCTCTTTTAACACTCAAAGCCTCAGTTTTAACACTCAAAGCCAAACTTTCAGGGTCCAAACCCCTCTTTTAACGCTCAGTGCCTCATTTTCAGCACCCAAAGACTCACTTTAAAACACCCAAACACCTCTTTTAACATCAAAGACTTAGAGTTGGGACCGCAAACCTCACTTTCAGCATCCAAACCCCTCTTTCAAGGCTCAAAGCCTCACTTTTAGTTCCCAAACCCTCATTTTTAGCATCCAAACCCCTTACTTTTATGGAGCAAAATCTCATTTTTAACGTCCAAATCCCTCTTTTAAGGCTCAAAGCCTCTATTTTAGATGCCAAACCCTCACTTTCAGGGTCCAAACCCCTCCTTTTTAGGGACATACCCTCATTTTCACGTCCCAAAGACGCACTTTAAAGCACCCAAACCCCACTTTTAATGCTCAAAGCCTTAGAGTTAGGACCACAAACCTCACTGCTAGGGTCCAAACCTTGGTTTTAAAATTCAATGCCTCATTTCTAACAGCCAAACCCTCACTTTTAGGACCTAAAGCCCTCTTTTAACACTCAAAGCCTCAGTTTTAACACTCAAAGCCAAACTTTCAGGGTCCAAACCCCTCTTTTAACGCTCAGTGCCTCATTTTCAGGTCCCCAAATCTCACTTTAAAACAACCAAACACCTCTTTTAACATCAAAGACTTAGAGTTAGGACTGCAAACCTCACTTTTAGGGTCCAAACCCCTCCTTTTTAGGGACATACCCTCATTTTCATGTCCCAAGGACTTACTTTAAAGCACCCAAACCCCTCTTTTAATGCTCAAAGCCTTATCGTTAGGGCCGCAAACCACAATGCTAGGGTCCAAAGCCCTCCTTTATGCTCAAAGCTTCATTTTTAACAGCCAAAACCTCACTTTCTTTGCCCAAACCCCTCTTTTAATGCTCAATGCCTCATTTATACCTCCCAAAGACGCACTTTAAAGCACCCAAAGCCTCTTTTAACCTCAAAGCCTTTTAGAGTAAGACTGCAAATCTCACTTTCAGGGGCCAAACCGGTTTTAACGCTCAAAGCCTCATTTTTAACAGCAAACCCTCACTTTTAGGACCTAAAGCCCTCTTTTAACTCCCAAAGCCTCGGTTTTAACACCCAAAGCCGCACTTTCAGGGTCCAAACCTCTTTTAACGCTCAGTGCCTCATTTTTAGGTCCCAAACCCTCACTCTTAGCACTGAACCCGGACTTTTAATTGTCAAACTCTCGTTCTAGTACAAATCATGACTTTTAGAGTCCAGCCCCTTGTTTTTAAGCCTCAAAGCCTCATTTTTATCATCCAAACCTACACTTTCAGGGTCCAAACCCCTCTTTTAATGCTCAGTGCCTCATTTTTAGTTCAGAAACCCTTCCTTTTAGCATCCAGGCCTTCACTTTCAGGAACCAAACCATCATTATTAATGCCCAAAGACCTCTTTTAAGGCTCAAAGCCTCATTTTCAGCACCCAAAGACTCACTTTAAAACACCCAATACCCTCTTTTAATGCTCAAAGCCTCTATTTTAGATCCCAAACCCTCACTTTTAGGCTCCAAACCCCTCCTTTTTAGGGACATACCCTCATTTTCACGTCCCAAAGACTTACTTTAAAGCACCCAAACCCCTCTCTTAATGCTCAAAGCCTTATAGTTAGGGCCGCAAACCACAATGCTAGGGTCCAAAGCCCTCTTTTATGCTCAAATCTTCATTTTTAACAGCCAAACCCTCACTTTCTTTCACCAAACCCCACTTTTAATGCTCAATGCCTCATTTATACCTCCCAACGACGCACTTTAAAGCACCCAAACCCCTCTTTTAATGCTCAAAGCCTTTTAGAGTAAGACTGCAAATCTCACTTTCAGGGGCCAAACCGGTTTTAACGCTCAAAGCCTCATTTTTAACAGCAAACCCTCACTTTTAGGACCTAAAGCCCTCTTTTAATACTCAACGCCTCGGTTTTAACACCCAAAGCCGCACTTTCAGGGTCCAAACCTCTCTTTTAATGCTCAGTGCCTCATTTTTAGGTCCCCAAAACTCACTTAAAAACACCCAAACCCCTCTTTTAACATCAAAGACTTAGAGTTAGGGCTGCAAACCTCACTTTTAGGGTTCAAACCCCTCCTTTTCAGGGACAAACCCTCTTTTTTAAATTCCAAACCCTTACTTCTATTACCCAAACCCCTCTTTTAACGCTCACTGCCTCATTTTTAGGTCCCAAACCCTCTGCTTTTAGCATCGAACTTGGACTTTTTATGGTCAAACCATCATTGTTTTGTTCCAAATAGTAATTTTTAGCGTCCAAACCCCTCTATTAAGCTTCAAAAAGTCATTTTTATCATCCGAACCTTCACTTTCAGGGTCCAAACCCCTCTTTTAATGCTCAGTGCCTCATTTTTAGGTCAGAAACCCCCTGCTTTTGGCATCCAGGCCTTCACTTTCAGGAACCAAACCATCATTATTAATGCCCAAAGCCCTCTTTTAAGGCTCAAAGCCTCATTTTCAGCACCCAAAGACTCACTTTAAAACACCCAAACCCCTCTTTTAACATCAAAGCCTTAGAGTTAGGACTGCAAACCTCACTGCTAGGGTCCAAACCTTGGTTTTAAAATTCAATGCCTCATTTCTAACAGCCAAACCCTCACTTTTAGGACCTAAAGCCCTCTTTTAACACTCAAAGTCTCAGTTTTAACACTCAAAGCCAAACTTTCAGGGTCCAAACCCCTCTTTTAACGCTCAGTGCCTCATTTTCAGCACCCAAAGACTCACTTTAAAACACCCAAACACCTCTTTTAACATCAAAGACTTATAGTTAGGACTGCAAACCTCACTTTCAGCATCCAAACCCCTCTTTTAATGCTCAGTGCCTCATTTTCAGCACCCAAAGACTCACTTTAAAACACCCAAACCCCTCTTTTAACATCAAAGACTTAGAGTTGGGACCGCAAACCTCACTTTCAGCATCCAAACCCCTCTTTCAAGGCTCAAAGCCTCACTTTTAGTTCCCAAACCCTCATTTTTAGCATCCAAACCCCTTACTTTTATGGAGCAAAATCTCATTTTTAACGTCCAAATCCCTCTTTTAAGGCTCAAAGCCTCTATTTTAGATGCCAAACCCTCACTTTCAGGCTCCAAACCCCTCCTTTTTAGGGACATACCCGCATTTTCACATCCCAAAGACGCACTTTAAAGCACCCAAACCCCTCTTTTAATGCTCAAAGCCTTATAGATAGGACCACAAACCTCACTGCTAGGGTCCAAACCTCTCTCTTAAAGCTCAAAGCCTCATTTTTAACAGCCAAACCCTCACTTTTAGGACCTAAAGCCCTCTTTTAACACTCAAAGCCTCAGTTTTAACACTCAAAGCCAAACTTTCAGGGTCCAAACGCCTCTTTTAATGCTCAGTGCCTCATTTCCAGGTCCCAAAACTCACTTAAAAACACCCAAACCCCTCTTTTAACATCAAAGACTTAGAGTTAGGACTGCAAACCTCACTTTTAGGGTCCAAACCCCTCCTTTTCAGGGACAAACCCTCTTTTTAAAATTCCAAACCCTTACTTCTATTACCCAAACCCCTCTTTTAACGCTCACTGCCTCATTTTTAGGTCCCAAACCCTCTGCTTTAAGCATCGAACTTGGACTTTTTATGGGCAAACCATCATTGTTTTGTTCCAAATAGTAATTTTTAGCGTCCAAACCCCTCTATTAAGCTTCAAAAACTCATTTTTATCATCCAAACCTTCACTTTCAGGGTCCAAACCCCTCTTTTAATGCTCAGTGCCTCATTTTTAGGTCCCAAACCCTCTGCTTCTAGCATCCAGGCCTTCACTTTCAGGAACCAAACCATCATTATTAATGCCCAAAGCCCTCTTTTAAGGCTCAAAGCCTCATTTTCAGCACCCAAAGACTCACTTAAAAACACCCAAACCCCTCTTTTAACATCAAAGCCTCAGAGTTAGGAATGCAAACCTCACTTTTAGGGTCCAAACCCCTCCTTTTCAGGGACAAACCCTCTTTTTAAAATTCCAAACCCTTACTTCTATTACCCAAACCCCTCTTTTAACGCTCACTGCCTCATTTTTAGGTCCCAAACCCTCCGCTTTTAGCATCGAACTTGGACTTTTTATGGTCAAACCATCATTGTTTTGTTCCAAATAGTAATTTTTACAGTCCAAACCCCTCTATTAAGCTTCAAAAACTCATTTTTATCATCCAAACCTTCACTTTCAGGGTCCAAACCCCTCTTTTAATGCTCAGTGCCTCATTTTTAGGTCAGAAACCCCCTGCTTTTAGCATCGAACTTGGACTTTTTATGGTCAAAACATCATTGTTTTGCTCCAAAGAGTAATTTTTAGAGTCCAAACCCCTCTATTAAGCTTTAAAAACTCATTTTTATCATCCAAACCTTCACTTTCAGGGTCCAAACCCCTCTTTTAATGCTCAGTGCCTCATTTTTACGTCAGAAACCCCCTGCTTTTAGCATCCAGGCCTTCACTTTCAGGTACCAAACCATCATTATTAATGCCCAAAGCCCTCTTTTAAGGCTCAAAGCCTCATTTTCAGCACCCAAAGACTCACTTTAAAACACCCAAACCCCTCTTTTAACATCAAAGACTTAGAGTTGGGACCGCAAACCTCACTTTCAGCGTCCAAACCCCTCCTTTTCAGGGACAAACCCTCATTTTTAAAATTCCAAACCCTTACTTCTATTACCCAAACCCCTCTTTTAACGCTCACTGCCTCATTTTTAGGTCCCAAACCCTCTGCTTTTAGCATCGAACTTGGACTTTTTATGGGCAAACCATCATTGTTTTGTTCCAAATAGTAATTTTTAGCGTCCAAACCCCTCTATTAAGCTTCAAAAACTCATTTTTATCATCCAAACCTTCACTTTCAGGGTCCAAACCCCTCTTTTAATGCTCAGTGCCTCATTTTTAGGTCAGAAACCCCCTGCTTTTAGCATCCAGGCCTTCACTTTCAGGTACCAAAACATCATTATTAATGCCCAAAGCCCTCTTTTAAGGCTCAAAGCCTCATTTTCAGCACCCAAAGACTCACTTTAAAACACCCAAACCCCTCTTTTAACATCAAAGACTTAGAGTTAGGACTGCAAACCTCACTTTTAGGGTCCAAACCCCTCCTTTTCAGGGACAAACCCTCTTTTTAAAATTCCAAACCCTTACTTCTATTACCCAAACCCCTCTTTTAACGCTCACTGCCTCATTTTTAGGTCCCAAACCCTCTGCTTTTAGCATCGAACTTGGACTTTTTATGGGCAAACCATCATTGTTTTGTTCCAAATAGTAATTTTTACAGTCCAAACCCCTCTATTAAGCTTCAAAAAGTCATTTTTATCATCCGAACCTTCACTTTCAGGGTCCAAACCCCTCTTTTAATGCTCAGTGCCTCATTTTTAGGTCAGAAACCCCCTGCTTTTGGCATCCAGGCCTTCACTTTCAGGAACCAAACCATCATTATTAATGCCCAAAGCCCTCTTTTAAGGCTCAAAGCCTCATTTTCAGCACCCAAAGACTCACTTTAAAACACCCAAACCCCTCTTTTAACATCAAAGCCTTAGAGTTAGGACTGCAAACCTCACTGCTAGGGTCCAAACCTTGGTTTTAAAATTCAATGCCTCATTTCTAACAGCCAAACCCTCACTTTTAGGACCTAAAGCCCTCTTTTAACACTCAAAGTCTCAGTTTTAACACTCAAAGCCAAACTTTCAGGGTCCAAACCCCTCTTTTAACGCTCAGTGCCTCATTTTCAGCACCCAAAGACTCACTTTAAAACACCCAAACACCTCTTTTAACATCAAAGACTTATAGTTAGGACTGCAAACCTCACTTTTAGGGTCCAAACCCCTCTTTTAATGCTCAGTGCCTCATTTTCAGCACCCAAAGACTCACTTTAAAACACCCAAACCCCTCTTTTAACATCAAAGACTTAGAGTTGGGACCGCAAACCTCACTTTCAGCATCCAAACCCCTCTTTCAAGGCTCAAAGCCTCACTTTTAGTTCCCACACCCTCATTTTTAGCATCCAAACCCCTTACTTTTATGGAGCAAAATCTCATTTTTAACGTCCAAATCCCTCTTTTAAGGCTCAAAGCCTCTATTTTAGATCCCAAACCCTCACTTTTAGGCTCCAAACCCCTCCTTTTTAGGGACATACCCTCATTTTCACGTCCCAAAGACGCACTTTAAAGCACCCAAACCCCTCTTTTAATGCTCAAAGCCTTATAGATAGGACCACAAACCTCACTGCTAGGGTCCAAACCTCTCTCTTAAAGCTCAAAGCCTCATTTTTAACAGCCAAACCCTCACTTTTAGGACCTAAAGCCCTCTTTTAACACTCAAAGCCTCAGTTTTAACACTCAAAGCCAAACTTTCAGGGTCCAAACGCCTCTTTTAATGCTCAGTGCCTCATTTCCAGGTCCCCAAAACTCACTTAAAAACACCCAAACCCCTCTTTTAACATCAAAGACTTAGAGTTAGGACTGCAAACCTCACTTTTAGGGTCCAAACCCCTCCTTTTCAGGGACAAACCCTCTTTTTAAAATTCCAAACCCTTACTTCTATTACCCAAACCCCTCTTTTAACGCTCACTGCCTCATTTTTAGGTCCCAAACCCTCTGCTTTTAGCATCGAACTTGGACTTTTTATGGTCAAACCATCATTGTTTTGTTCCAAAGAGTAATTTTTAGAGTCCAAACCCCTCTATTAAGCTTCAAAAACTCATTTTTATCATCCAAACCTTCACTTTCAGGGTCCAAACCCCTCTTTTAATGCTCAGTGCCTCATTTTTAGGTCAGAAACCCCCTGCTTTTAGCATCGAACTTGGACTTTTTATGGTTAAACCATCATTGTTTTGTTCCAAATAGTAATTTTTAGAGTCCAAACCCCTCTATTAAGCTTCAAAAACTCATTTTTATCATCCAAACCTTCACTTTCAGGGTCCAAACCCCTCTTTTAATGCTCAGTGCCTCATTTTTAGGTCAGAAACCCCCTGCTTTTAGCATCCAGGCCTTCACTTTCAGGTACCAAAACATCATTATTAATGCCCAAAGCCCTCTTTTAAGGCTCAAAGCCTCATTTTCAGCACCCAAAGACTCACTTTAAAACACCCAAACCCCTCTTTTAACATCAAAGCCTCAGAGTTAGGACTGCAAACCTCACTTTCAGCGTCCAAACCCCTCCTTTTCAGGGACAAACCCTCTTTTTTAAATTCCAAACCCTTACTTCTATTACCCAAACCCCTCTTTTAACGCTCACTGCCTCATTTTTAGGTCCCAAACCCTCTGCTTTTAGCATCGAACTTGGACTTTTTATGGGCAAACCATCATTGTTTTGTTCCAAATAGTAATTTTTAGAGTCCAAACCCCTCTATTAAGCTTCAAAAACTCATTTTTATCATCCAAACCTTCACTTTCAGGGTCCAAACCCCTCTTTTAATGCTCAGTGCCTCATTTTTAGGTCAGAAACCCCCTGCTTTTAGCATCCAGGCCTTCACTTTCAGGTACCAAACCATCATTATTAATGCCCAAAGCCCTCTATTAAGGCTCAAACCCTCATTTTCAGCACCCAAAGACTCACTTTAAAACACCCAAACCCCTCTTTTAACATCAAAGCCTTAGAGTTAGGACCGCAAACCTCACTTTCAGCGTCCAAACCCCTCCTTTTCAGGGACAAACCCTCTTTTTAAAATTCCAAACCCTTACTTCTATTACCCAAACCCCTCTTTTAACGCTCACTGCCTCATTTTTAGGTCCCAAACCCTCTGCTTTTAGCATCGAACTTGGACTTTTTATGGGCAAACCATCATTGTTTTGTTCCAAATAGTAATTTTTAGCGTCCAAACCCCTCTATTAAGCTTCAAAAACTCATTTTTATCATCCAAACCTTCACTTTCAGGGTCCAAACCCCTCTTTTAATGCTCAGTGCCTCATTTTTAGGTCAGAAACCCCCTGCTTTTAGCATCGAACTTGGACTTTTTATGGTCAAAACATCATTGTTTTGTTCCAAATAGTAATTTTTAGCGTCCAAACCCCTCTATTAAGCTTCAAAAACTCATTTTTATCATCCAAACCTTCACTTTCAGGGTCCAAACCCCTCTTTTAATGCTCAGTGCCTCATTTTTAGGTCAGAAACCCTCTGCTTTTAGCATCGAACTTGGACTTTTTATGGTCAAAACATCATTGTTTTGTTCCAAATAGTAATTTTTAGAGTCCAAACCCCTCTATTAAGCTTCAAAAAGTCATTTTTATCATCCAAACCTTCACTTTCAGGGTCCAAACCCCTCTTTTAATGCTCAGTGCCTCATTTTTAGGTCAGAAACCCCCTGCTTTTAGCATCCAGGCCTTCACTTTCAGGAACCAAACCATCATTATTAATGCCCAAAGCCCTCTTTTAAGGCTCAAAGCCTCATTTTCAGCACCCAAAGACTCACTTTAAAACACCCAAACCCCTCTTTTAACATCAAAGCCTTAGAGTTAGGACTGCAAACCTCACTGCTAGGGTCCAAACCTTGGTTTTAAAATTCAATGCCTCATTTCTAACAGCCAAACCCTCACTTTTAGGACCTAAAGCCCTCTTTTAACACTCAAAGTCTCAGTTTTAACACTCAAAGCCAAACTTTCAGGGTCCAAACCCCTCTTTTAACGCTCAGTGCCTCATTTTCAGCACCCAAAGACTCACTTTAAAACACCCAAACACCTCTTTTAACATCAAAGACTTATAGTTAGGACTGCAAACCTCACTTTTAGGGTCCAAACCCCTCTTTTAATGCTCAGTGCCTCATTTTCAGCAACCAAAGACTCACTTTAAAACACCCAAACCCCTCTTTTAACATCAAAGACTTAGAGTTGGGACCGCAAACCTCACTTTCAGCATCCAAACCCGTCTTTCAAGGCTCAAAGCCTCACTTTTAGTTCCCAAACCCTCATTTTTAGCATCCAAACCCCTTACTTTTATGGAGCAAAATCTCATTTTTAACGTCCAAATCCCTCTTTTAAGGCTCAAAGCCTCTATTTTAGATCCCAAACCCTCACTTTCAGGCTCCAAACCCCTCCTTTTTAGGGACATACCCTCATTTTCACGTCCCAAAGACGCACTTTAAAGCACCCAAACCCCTCTTTTAATGCTCAAAGCCTTATAGATAGGACCACAAACCTCACTGCTAGGGTCCAAACCTCTCTCTTAAAGCTCAAAGCCTCATTTTTAACAGCCAAACCCTCACTTTTAGGACCTAAAGCCCTCTTTTAACATTCAAAGCCTCAGTTTTAACACTCAAAGCCAAACTTTCAGGGTCCAAACGCCTCTTTTAATGCTCAGTGCCTCATTTCCAGGTCCCCAAAACTCACTTAAAAACACCCAAACCCCTCTTTTAACATCAAAGCCTCAGAGTTAGGACTGCAAACCTCACTTTTAGGGTCCAAACCCCTCCTTTTCAGGGACAAACCCTCTTTTTAAAATTCCAAACCCTTACTTCTATTACCCAAACCCCTCTTTTAACGCTCACTGCCTCATTTTTAGGTCCCAAACCCTCTGCTTTTAGCATCGAACTTGGACTTTTTATGGGCAAACCATCATTGTTTTGTTCCAAATAGTAATTTTTACAGTCCAAACCCCTCTATTAAGCTTCAAAAACTCATTTTTATCATCCAAACCTTCACTTTCAGGGTCCAAACCCCTCTTTTAATGCTCAGTGCCTCATTTTTAGGTCAGAAACCCCCTGCTTTTAGCATCCAGGCCTTCACTTTCAGGTACCAAACCATCATTATTAATGCCCAAAGCCCTCTTTTAAGGCTCAAAGCCTCATTTTCAGCACCCAAAGACTCACTTTAAAACACCCAAACCCCTCTTTTAACATCAAAGACTTAGAGTTGGGACCGCAAACCTCACTTTCAGCGTCCAAACCCCTCCTTTTCAGGGACAAACCCTCTTTTTAAAATTCCAAACCCTTACTTCTATTACCCAAACCCCTCTTTTAACGCTCACTGCCTCATTTTTAGGTCCCAAACCCTCTGCTTTAAGCATCGAACTTGGACTTTTTATGGGCAAACCATCATTGTTTTGTTCCAAATAGTAATTTTTAGCGTCCAAACCCCTCTATTAAGCTTCAAAAACTCATTTTTATCATCCAAACCTTCACTTTCAGGGTCCAAACCCCTCTTTTAATGCTCAGTGCCTCATTTTTAGGTCAGAAACCCCCTGCTTTTAGCATCGAACTTGGACTTTTTATGGTCAAAACATCATTGTTTTGTTCCAAATAGTAATTTTTAGAGTCCAAACCCCTCTATTAAGCTTCAAAAACTCATTTTTATCATCCAAACCTTCACTTTCAGGGTCCAAACCCCTCTTTTAATGCTCAGTGCCTCATTTTTAGGTCAGAAACCCCCTGCTTTTAGCATCGAACTTGGACTTTTTATGGTCAAAACATCATTGTTTTGTTCCAAATAGTAATTTTTAGAGTCCAAACCCCTCTATTAAGCTTCAAAAACTCATTTTTATCATCCAAACCTTCACTTTCAGGGTCCAAACCCCTCTTTTAATGCTCAGTGCCTCATTTTTACGTCAGAAACCCCCTGCTTTTAGCATCCAGGCCTTCACTTTCAGGTACCAAAACATCATTATTAATGCCCAAAGCCCTCTTTTAAGGCTCAAAGCCTCATTTTCAGCACCCAAAGACTCACTTTAAAACACCCAAACCCCTCTTTTAACATCAAAGACTTAGAGTTAGGACTGCAAACCTCACTTTTAGGGTCCAAACCCCTCCTTTTCAGGGACAAACCCTCTTTTTAAAATTCCAAACCCTTACTTCTATTACCCAAACCCCTCTTTTAACGCTCACTGCCTCATTTTTAGGTCAGAAACCCCCTGCTTTTAGCATCGAACTTGGACTTTTTATGGGCAAACCATCATTGTTTTGTTCCAAATAGTAATTTTTAGAGTCCAAACCCCTCTATTAAGCTTCAAAAACACATTTGTATCATCCAAACCTTCACTTTCAGGGTCCAAACCCCTCTTTTAATGCTCAGTGCCTCATTTTTAGGTCAGAAACCCCCTGCTTTTAGCATCCAGGCCTTCACTTTCAGGAACCAAAACATCATTATTAATGCCCAAAGCCCTCTTTTAAGGCTCAAAGCCTCATTTTCAGCACCCAAAGACTCACTTTAAAACACCCAAACCCCTCTTTTAACATCAAAGCCTCAGAGTTAGGACTGCAAACCTCACTTTCAGCGTCCAAACCCCTCCTTTTCAGGGACAAACCCTCTTTTTTAAATTCCAAACCCTTACTTCTATTACCCAAACCCCTCTTTTAACGCTCACTGCCTCATTTTTAGGTCCCAAACCCTCTGCTTTTAGCATCGAACTTGGACTTTTTATGGGCAAACCATCATTGTTTTGTTCCAAATAGTAATTTTTAGAGTCCAAACCCCTCTATTAAGCTTCAAAAACTCATTTTTATCATCCAAACCTTCACTTTCAGGGTCCAAACCCCTCTTTTAATGCTCAGTGCCTCATTTTTAGGTCAGAAACCCCCTGCTTTTAGCATCCAGGCCTTCACTTTCAGGTACCAAACCATCATTATTAATGCCCAAAGCCCTCTATTAAGGCTCAAACCCTCATTTTCAGCACCCAAAGACTCACTTTAAAACACCCAAACCCCTCTTTTAACATCAAAGCCTTAGAGTTAGGACCGCAAACCTCACTTTCAGCGTCCAAACCCCTCCTTTTCAGGGACAAACCCTCTTTTTAAAATTCCAAACCCTTACTTCTATTACCCAAACCCCTCTTTTAACGCTCACTGCCTCATTTTTAGGTCCCAAACCCTCTGCTTTTAGCATCGAACTTGGACTTTTTATGGGCAAACCATCATTGTTTTGTTCCAAATAGTAATTTTTAGCGTCCAAACCCCTCTATTAAGCTTCAAAAACTCATTTTTATCATCCAAACCTTCACTTTCAGGGTCCAAACCCCTCTTTTAATGCTCAGTGCCTCATTTTTAGGTCAGAAACCCCCTGCTTTTAGCATCGAACTTGGACTTTTTATGGTCAAAACATCATTGTTTTGTTCCAAATAGTAATTTTTAGCGTCAAAACCCCTCTATTAAGCTTCAAAAACTCATTTTTATCATCCAAACCTTCACTTTCAGGGTCCAAACCCCTCTTTTAATGCTCAGTGCCTCATTTTTAGGTCAGAAACCCCCTGCTTTTAGCATCGAACTTGGACTTTTTATGGTCAAAACATCATTGTTTTGTTCCAAATAGTAATTTTTAGAGTCCAAACCCCTCTATTAAGCTTCAAAAAGTCATTTTTATCATCCAAACCTTCACTTTCAGGGTCCAAACCCCTCTTTTAATGCTCAGTGCCTCATTTTTAGGTCAGAAACCCCCTGCTTTTAGCATCCAGGCCTTCACTTTCAGGAACCAAACCATCATTATTAATGCCCAAAGCCCTCTTTTAAGGCTCAAAGCCTCATTTTCAGCACCCAAAGACTCACTTTAAAACACCCAAACCCCTCTTTTAACATCAAAGCCTTAGAGTTAGGACTGCAAACCTCACTGCTAGGGTCCAAACCTTGGTTTTAAAATTCAATGCCTCATTTCTAACAGCCAAACCCTCACTTTTAGGACCTAAAGCCCTCTTTTAACACTCAAAGTCTCAGTTTTAACACTCAAAGCCAAACTTTCAGGGTCCAAACCCCTCTTTTAACGCTCAGTGCCTCATTTTCAGCACCCAAAGACTCACTTTAAAACACCCAAACACCTCTTTTAACATCAAAGACTTATAGTTAGGACTGCAAACCTCACTTTTAGGGTCCAAACCCCTCTTTTAATGCTCAGTGCCTCATTTTCAGCAACCAAAGACTCACTTTAAAACACCCAAACCCCTCTTTTAACATCAAAGACTTAGAGTTGGGACCGCAAACCTCACTTTCAGCATCCAAACCCCTCTTTCAAGGCTCAAAGCCTCACTTTTAGTTCCCAAACCCTCATTTTTAGCATCCAAACCCCTTACTTTTATGGAGCAAAATCTCATTTTTAACGTCCAAATCCCTCTTTTAAGGCTCAAAGCCTCTATTTTAGATCCCAAACCCTCACTTTTAGGCTCCAAACCCCTCCTTTTTAGGGACATACCCTCATTTTCACGTCCCAAAGACGCACTTTAAAGCACCCAAACCCCTCTTTTAATGCTCAAAGCCTTATAGATAGGACCACAAACCTCACTGCTAGGGTCCAAACCTCTCTCTTAAAGCTCAGTGCCTCATTTTTAACAGCCAAACCCTCACTTTTAGGACCTAAAGCCCTCTTTTAACATTCAAAGCCTCAGTTTTAACACTCAAAGCCAAACTTTCAGGGTCCAAACGCCTCTTTTAATGCTCAGTGCCTCATTTCCAGGTCCCCAAAACTCACTTAAAAACACCCAAACCCCTCTTTTAACATCAAAGCCTCAGAGTTAGGACTGCAAACCTCACTTTTAGGGTCCAAACCCCTCCTTTTCAGGGACAAACCCTCTTTTTAAAATTCCAAACCCTTACTTCTATTACCCAAACCCCTCTTTTAACGCTCACTGCCTCATTTTTAGGTCCCAAACCCTCTGCTTTTAGCATCGAACTTGGACTTTTTATGGGCAAACCATCATTGTTTTGTTCCAAATAGTAATTTTTACAGTCCAAACCCCTCTATTAAGCTTCAAAAACTCATTTTTATCATCCAAACCTTCACTTTCAGGGTCCAAACCCCTCTTTTAATGCTCAGTGCCTCATTTTTAGGTCAGAAACCCCCTGCTTTTAGCATCCAGGCCTTCACTTTCAGGTACCAAACCATCATTATTAATGCCCAAAGCCCTCTTTTAAGGCTCAAAGCCTCATTTTCAGCACCCAAAGACTCACTTTAAAACACCCAAACCCCTCTTTTAACATCAAAGACTTAGAGTTGGGACCGCAAACCTCACTTTCAGCGTCCAAACCCCTCCTTTTCAGGGACAAACCCTCTTTTTAAAATTCCAAACCCTTACTTCTATTACCCAAACCCCTCTTTTAACGCTCACTGCCTCATTTTTAGGTCCCAAACCCTCTGCTTTAAGCATCGAACTTGGACTTTTTATGGGCAAACCATCATTGTTTTGTTCCAAATAGTAATTTTTAGCGTCCAAACCCCTCTATTAAGCTTCAAAAACTCATTTTTATCATCCAAACCTTCACTTTCAGGGTCCAAACCCCTCTTTTAATGCTCAGTGCCTCATTTTTAGGTCAGAAACCCCCTGCTTTTAGCATCGAACTTGGACTTTTTATGGTCAAAACATCATTGTTTTGTTCCAAATAGTAATTTTTAGAGTCCAAACCCCTCTATTAAGCTTCAAAAACTCATTTTTATCATCCAAACCTTCACTTTCAGGGTCCAAACCCCTCTTTTAATGCTCAGTGCCTCATTTTTAGGTCAGAAACCCCCTGCTTTTAGCATCGAACTTGGACTTTTTATGGTCAAAACATCATTGTTTTGTTCCAAATAGTAATTTTTAGAGTCCAAACCCCTCTATTAAGCTTCAAAAACTCATTTTTATCATCCAAACCTTCACTTTCAGGGTCCAAACCCCTCTTTTAATGCTCAGTGCCTCATTTTTACGTCAGAAACCCCCTGCTTTTAGCATCCAGGCCTTCACTTTCAGGTACCAAAACATCATTATTAATGCCCAAAGCCCTCTTTTAAGGCTCAAAGCCTCATTTTCAGCACCCAAAGACTCACTTTAAAACACCCAAACCCCTCTTTTAACATCAAAGACTTAGAGTTAGGACTGCAAACCTCACTTTTAGGGTCCAAACCCCTCCTTTTCAGGGACAAACCCTCTTTTTAAAATTCCAAACCCTTACTTCTATTACCCAAACCCCTCTTTTAACGCTCACTGCCTCATTTTTAGGTCAGAAACCCCCTGCTTTTAGCATCGAACTTGGACTTTTTATGGGCAAACCATCATTGTTTTGTTCCAAATAGTAATTTTTAGAGTCCAAACCCCTCTATTAAGCTTCAAAAACACATTTGTATCATCCAAACCTTCACTTTCAGGGTCCAAACCCCTCTTTTAATGCTCAGTGCCTCATTTTTAGGTCAGAAACCCCCTGCTTTTAGCATCCAGGCCTTCACTTTCAGGAACCAAAACATCATTATTAATGCCCAAAGCCCTCTTTTAAGGCTCAAAGCCTCATTTTCAGCACCCAAAGACTCACTTTAAAACACCCAAACCCCTCTTTTAACATCAAAGCCTCAGAGTTAGGACTGCAAACCTCACTGCTAGGGTCCAAACCCCTCCTTTTCAGGGACAAACCCTCTTTTTAAAATTCCAAACCCTTACTTCTATTACCCAAACCCCTCTTTTAACGCTCACTGCCTCATTTTTAGGTCAGAAACCCCCTGCTTTTAGCATCGAACTTGGACTTTTTATGGGCAAACCATCATTGTTTTGTTCCAAATAGTAATTTTTAGCGTCCAAACCCCTCTATTAAGCTTCAAAAACTCATTTTTATCATCCAAACCTTCACTTTCAGGGTCCAAACCCCTCTTTTAATGCTCAGTGCCTCATTTTTAGGTCAGAAACCCCCTGCTTTTAGCATCGAACTTGGACTTTTTATGGTCAAAACATCATTGTTTTGTTCCAAATAGTAATTTTTAGAGTCCAAACCCCTCTATTAAGCTTCAAAAACTCATTTTTATCATCCAAACCTTCACTTTCAGGGTCCAAACCCCTCTTTTAATGCTCAGTGCCTCATTTTTACGTCAGAAACTCCCTGCTTTTAGCATCCAGGCCTTCACTTTCAGGTACCAAAACATCATTATTAATGCCCAAAGCCCTCTTTTAAGGCTCAAAGCCTCATTTTCAGCACCCAAAGACTCACTTTAAAACACCCAAACCCCTCTTTTAACATCAAAGCCTCAGAGTTAGGACTGCAAACCTCACTTTTAGGGTCCAAACCCCTCCTTTTCAGGGACAAACCCTCTTTTTAAAATTCCAAACCCTTACTTCTATTACCCAAACCCCTCTTTTAACGCTCAGTGCCTCATTTTTAGGTCAGAAACCCCCTGCTTTTAGCATCGAACTTGGACTTTTTATGGGCAAACCATCATTGTTTTGTTCCAAATAGTAATTTTTAGCGTCCAAACCCCTCTATTAAGCTTCAAAAACTCATTTTTATCATCCAAACCTTCACTTTCAGGGTCCAAACCCCTCTTTTAATGCTCAGTGCCTCATTTTTAGGTCAGAAACCCCCTGCTTTTAGCATCGAACTTGGACTTTTTATGGTCAAAACATCATTGTTTTGTTCCAAATAGTAATTTTTAGAGTCCAAACCCCTCTATTAAGCTTCAAAAACTCATTTTTATCATCCAAACCTTCACTTTCAGGGTCCAAACCCCTCTTTTAATGCTCAGTGCCTCATTTTTACGTCAGAAACCCTTGCTTTTAGCATCCAGGCCTTCACTTTCAGGAACCAAACCATCATTATTAATGCCCAAAGCCCTCTTTTAAGGCTCAAAGCCTCATTTTCAGCACCCAAAGACTCACTTTAAAACACCCAAACCCCTCTTTTAACATCAAAGACTTAGAGTTGGGACCGCAAACCTCACTTTCAGCATCCAAACCCCTCTTTCAAGGCTCAAAGCCTCACTTTTAGTTCCCAAACCCTCATTTTTAGCATCCAAACCCCTTACTTTTATGGAGCAAAATCTCATTTTTAACGTCCAAATCCCTCTTTTAAGGCTCAAAGCCTCTGTTTTAGATCCCAAACCCTCACTTTTAGGCTCCAAACCCCTCCTTTTTAGGGACATACCCGCATTTTCACGTCCCAAGGACTTACTTTAAAGCACCCAAACCCCTCTTTTAATGCTCAAAGCCTTATAGATAGGACCACAAACCTCACTGCTAGGGTCCAAACCTCTCTTAAAGCTCAGTGCCTCATTTCTTACAGCCAAACCCTAACTTTTAGGACCTAAAGCCCTCTTTTAACACTCAAAGCCTCAGTTTTAACACCCAAAACCGCACTTTCAGGGTCCAAACGCCTCTTTTAATGCTCAGTGCCTCATTTCCAGGTCCCCAAAACTCACTTTAAAACACCCAAACCCCTCTTTTAACATCAAAGACTTAGAGTTAGGACTGCAAACCTCACTTTCAGCGTCCAAACCCCTCCTTTTCAGGGACAAACCCTCTTTTTTAAATTCCAAACCCTTACTTCTATTACCCAAACCCCTCTTTTAACGCTCACTGCCTCATTTTTAGGTCCCAAACCCCCTGCTTTTAGCATCGAACTTGGACTTTTTATGGTCAAAACATCATTGTTTTGTTCCAAATAGTAATTTTTAGAGTCCAAACCCCTCTATTAAGCTTCAAAAACTCATTTTTATCATCCAAACCTTCACTTTCAGGGTCCAAACCCCTCTTTTAATGCTCAGTGCCTCATTTTTAGGTCAGAAACCCCCTGCTTTTAGCATCCAGGCCTTCACTTTCAGGTACCAAACCATCATTATTAATGCCCAAAGCCCTCTATTAAGGCTCAAACCCTCATTTTCAGCACCCAAAGACTCACTTTAAAACACCCAAACCCCTCTTTTAACATCAAAGACTTAGAGTTGGGACCGCAAACCTCACTTTCAGCGTCCAAACCCCTCCTTTTCAGGGACAAACCCTCTTTTTAAAATTCCAAACCCTTACTTCTATTACCCAAACCCCTCTTTTAACGCTCACTGCCTCATTTTTAGGTCAGAAACCCCCTGCTTTTAGCATCGAACTTGGACTTTTTATGGGCCAACCATCATTGTTTTGTTCCAAATAGTAATTTTTAGCGTCCAAACCCCTCTATTAAGCTTCAAAAACTCATTTTTATCATCCAAACCTTCACTTTCAGGGTCCAAACCCCTCTTTTAATGCTCAGTGCCTCATTTTTAGGTCAGAAACCCCCTGCTTTTAGCATCGAACTTGGACTTTTTATGGTCAAAACATCATTGTTTTGTTCCAAATAGTAATTTTTAGAGTCCAAACCCCTCTATTAAGCTTCAAAAACTCATTTTTATCATCCAAACCTTCACTTTCAGGGTCCAAACCCCTCTTTTAATGCTCAGTGCCTCATTTTTACGTCAGAAACCCCCTGCTTTTAGCATCCAGGCCTTCACTTTCAGGTACCAAAACATCATTATTAATGCCCAAAGCCCTCTTTTAAGGCTCAAAGCCTCATTTTCAGCACCCAAAGACTCACTTTAAAACACCCAAACCCCTCTTTTAACATCAAAGCCTCAGAGTTAGGACTGCAAACCTCACTTTTAGGGTCCAAACCCCTCCTTTTCAGGGACAAACCCTCTTTTTAAAATTCCAAACCCTTACTTCTATTACCCAAACCCCTCTTTTAACGCTCACTGCCTCATTTTTAGGTCAGAAACCCCCTGCTTTTAGCATCGAACTTGGACTTTTTATGGGCAAACCATCATTGTTTTGTTCCAAATAGTAATTTTTAGCGTCCAAACCCCTCTATTAAGCTTCAAAAACTCATTTTTATCATCCAAACCTTCACTTTCAGGGTCCAAACCCCTCTTTTAATGCTCAGTGCCTCATTTTTAGGTCAGAAACCCCCTGCTTTTAGCATCGAACTTGGACTTTTTATGGGCAAACAATCATTGTTTTGTTCCAAATAGTAATTTTTAGAGTCCAAACCCCTCTATTAAGCTTCAAAAAGTCATTTTTATCATCCAAACCTTCACTTTCAGGGTCCAAACCCCTCTTTTAATGCTCAGTGCCTCATTTTTAGGTCAGAAACCCCCTGCTTTTAGCATCCAGGCCTTCACTTTCAGGTACCAAAACATCATTATTAATGCCCAAAGCCCTCTTTTAAGGCTCAAAGCCTCATTTTCAGCACCCAAAGACTCACTTTAAAACACCCAAACCCCTCTTTTAACATCAAAGCCTTAGAGTTAGGACTGCAAACCTCACTGCTAGGGTCCAAACCTTGGTTTTAAAATTCAATGCCTCATTTCTAACAGCCAAACCCTCACTTTTAGGACCTAAAGCCCTCTTTTAACACTCAAAGCCTCAGTTTTAACACTCAAAGCCAAACCTTCAGGGTCCAAACCCCTCTTTTAACGCTCAGTGCCTCATTTTCAGGTCCCCAAAACTCACTTTAAAACACCCAAACCCCTCTTTTAACATCAAAGACTTAGAGTTAGGACTGCAAACCTCACTTTTAGGGTCCAAACCCCTCCTTTTCAGGGACATACCCTCATTTTCACGTCCCAAGGACTTACTTTAAAGCACCCTAACCCCTCTTTTAATGCTCAAAGCCTTATCGTTAGGGCCGCAAACCACAATGCTAGGGTCCAAAGCCCTCTTTTATGCTCAAAGCTTCATTTTTAACAGCCAAAACCTCACTTTCTTTGCCCAAACCCCTCTTTTAATGCTCAATGCCTCATTTATACCTCCCAAAGACGCACTTTAAAGCACCCAAAGCCTCTTTTAACCTCAAAGCCTTTTAGAGTAAGACTGCAAATCTCACTTTCAGGGGCCAAACCGGTTTTAACGCTCAAAGCCTCATTTTTAACAGCAAACCCTCACTTTTAGGACCTAAAGCCCTCTTTTAACTCCCAAAGCCTCAGTTTTAACACTCAAAGCCAAACCTTCAGGGTCCAAACCCCTCTTTTAACGCTCAGTGCCTCATTTTCAGGTCCCCAAAACTCACTTTAAAACACCCAAACCCCTCTTTTAACATCAAAGACTTAGAGTTAGGACTGCAAACCTCACTTTTAGGGTCCAAACCCCTCCTTTTTAGGGACATACCCTCATTTTCACGTCCCAAGGACTTACTTTAAAGCACCCTAACCCCTCTTTTAATGCTCAAAGCCTTATCGTTAGGGCCGCAAACCACAATGCTAGGGTCCAAAGCCCTCTTTTATGCTCAAAGCTTCATTTTTAACAGCCAAAACCTCACTTTCTTTGCCCAAACCCCTCTTTTAATGCTCAATGCCTCATTTATACCTCCCAAAGACGCACTTTAAAGCACCCAAAGCCTCTTTTAACCTCAAAGCCTTTTAGAGTAAGACTGCAAATCTCACTTTCAGGGGCCAAACCGGTTTTAACGCTCAAAGCCTCATTTTTAACAGCAAACCCTCACTTTTAGGACCTAAAGCCCTCTTTTAACTCCCAAAGCCTCGGTTTTAACACCCAAAGCCGCACTTTCAGGGTCCAAACCTCTCTTTTAACGCTCAGTGCCTCATTTTTAGGTCCCAAACCCTCACTCTTAGCACTGAACCCGGACTTTTAATTGCCAAACTCTCGTTGTAGTACAAATCATGACTTTTAGAGTCCAGCCCCTTGTTTTTAAGCCTCAAAGCCTCATTTTTATCATCCAAACCTTCACTTTCAGGGTCCAAACCCCTCTTTTAATGCTCAGTGCCTCATTTTTAGTTCAGAAACCCTTGCTTTTAGCATCCAGGCCTTCACTTTCAGGAACCAAACCATCATTATTAATGCCCAAAGCCCTCTTTTAAGGCTCAAAGCCTCATTTTCAGCACCCAAAGACTCACTTTAAAACACCCAAACCCCTCTTTTAACATCAAAGACTTAGAGTTGGGACCGCAAACCTCACTTTCAGCATCCAAACCCCTCTTTCAAGGCTCAAAGCCTCACTTTTAGTTCCCAAACCCTCATTTTTAGCATCCAAACCCCTTACTTTTATGGAGCAAAATCTCATTTTTAACGTCCAAATCCCTCTTTTAAGGCTCAAAGCCTCTGTTTTAGATCCCAAACCCTCACTTTTAGGCTCCAAACCCCTCCTTTTTAGGGACATACCCGCATTTTCACGTCCCAAGGACTTACTTTAAAGCACCCAAACCCCTCTTTTAATGCTCAAAGCCTTATAGATAGGACCACAAACCTCACTGCTAGGGTCCAAACCTCTCTTAAAGCTCAGTGCCTCATTTCTTACAGCCAAACCCTAACTTTTAGGACCTAAAGCCCTCTTTTAACACTCAAAGCCTCAGTTTTAACACCCAAAACCGCACTTTCAGGGTCCAAACGCCTCTTTTAATGCTCAGTGCCTCATTTCCAGGTCCCCAAAACTCACTTTAAAACACCCAAACCCCTCTTTTAACATCAAAGACTTAGAGTTAGGACTGCAAACCTCACTTTCAGCGTCCAAACCCCTCCTTTTCAGGGACAAACCCTCTTTTTTAAATTCCAAACCCTTACTTCTATTACCCAAACCCCTCTTTTAACGCTCACTGCCTCATTTTTAGGTCCCAAACCCCCTGCTTTTAGCATCGAACTTGGACTTTTTATGGGCAAACAATCATTGTTTTGTTCCAAATAGTAATTTTTAGCGTCCAAACCCCTCTATTAAGCTTCAAAAACTCATTTTTATCATCCAAACCTTCACTTTCAGGGTCCAAACCCCTCTTTTAATGCTCAGTGCCTCATTTTTAGGTCAGAAACCCCCTGCTTTTAGCATCGAACTTGGAATTTTTATGGTCAAAACATCATTGTTTTGTTCCAAATAGTAATTTTTACAGTCCAAACCCCTCTATTAAGCTTCAAAAACTCATTTTTATCATCCAAACCTTCACTTTCAGGGTCCAAACCCCTCTTTTAATGCTCAGTGCCTCATTTTTAGGTCAGAAACCCCCTGCTTTTAGCATCCAGGCCTTCACTTTCAGGTACCAAACCATCATTATTAATGCCCAAAGCCCTCTTTTAAGGCTCAAAGCCTCATTTTCAGCACCCAAAGACTCACTTTAAAACACCCAAACCCCTCTTTTAACATCAAAGACGTAGAGTTGGGACCGCAAACCTCACTTTCAGCGTCCAAACCCCTCCTTTTCAGGGACAAACCCTCTTTTTAAAATTCCAAACCCTTACTTCTATTACCCAAACCCCTCTTTTAACGCTCACTGCCTCATTTTTAGGTCAGAAACCCCCTGCTTTTAGCATCGAACTTGGACTTTTTATGGGCAAACCATCATTGTTTTGTTCCAAATAGTAATTTTTAGCGTCCAAACCCCTCTATTAAGCTTCAAAAACTCATTTTTATCATCCAAACCTTCACTTTCAGGGTCCAAACCCCTCTTTTAATGCTCAGTGCCTCATTTTTAGGTCAGAAACCCCCTGCTTTTAGCATCGAACTTGGACTTTTTATGGTCAAAACATCATTGTTTTGTTCCAAATAGTAATTTTTAGAGTCCAAACCCCTCTATTAAGCTTCAAAAAGTCATTTTTATCATCCAAACCTTCACTTTCAGGGTCCAAACCCCTCTTTTAATGCTCAGTGCCTCATTTTTAGGTCAGAAACCCCCTGCTTTTAGCATCCAGGCCTTCACTTTCAGGTACCAAACCATCATTATTAATGCCCAAAGCCCTCTTTTAAGGCTCAAAGCCTCATTTTCAGCACCCAAAGACTCACTTTAAAACACCCAAACCCCTCTTTTAACATCAAAGCCTCAGAGTTAGGACTGCAAACCTCACTTTTAGGGTCCAAACCCCTCCTTTTCAGGGACAAACCCTCTTTTTAAAATTCCAAACCCTTACTTCTATTACCCAAACCCCTCTTTTCACGCTCACTGCCTCATTTTTAGGTCAGAAACCCCCTGCTTTTAGCATCGAACTTGGACTTTTTATGGTCAAAACATCATTGTTTTGTTCCAAATAGTAATTTTTAGAGTCCAAACCCCTCTATTAAGCTTCAAAAACTCATTTTTATCATCCAAACCTTCACTTTCAGGGTCCAAACCCCTCTTTTAATGCTCAGTGCCTCATTTTTAGGTCAGAAACCCCCTGCTTTTAGCATCGAACTTGGACTTTTTATGGTCAAAACATCATTGTTTTGTTCCAAATAGTAATTTTTAGAGTCCAAACCCCTCTATTAAGCTTCAAAAACTCATTTTTATCATCCAAACCTTCACTTTCAGGGTCCAAACCCCTCTTTTAATGCTCAGTGCCTCATTTTTAGGTCAGAAACCCCCTGCTTTTAGCATCCAGGCCTTCACTTTCAGGAACCAAACCATCATTATTAATGCCCAAAGCCCTCTTTTAAGGCTCAAAGCCTCATTTTCAGCACCCAAAGACTCACTTTAAAACACCCAAACCCCTCTTTTAACATCAAAGCCTTAGAGTTAGGACTGCAAACCTCACTGCTAGGGTCCAAACCTTGGTTTTAAAATTCAATGCCTCATTTCTAACAGCCAAACCCTCACTTTTAGGACCTAAAGCCCTCTTTTAACACTCAAAGCCTCAGTTTTAACACTCAAAGCCAAACCTTCAGGGTCCAAACCCCTCTTTTAACGCTCAGTGCCTCATTTTCAGGTCCCCAAAACTCACTTTAAAACACCCAAACCCCTCTTTTAACATCAAAGACTTAGAGTTAGGACTGCAAACCTCACTTTTAGGGTCCAAACCCCTCCTTTTTAGGGACATACCCTCATTTTCACGTCCCAAGGACTTACTTTAAAGCACCCAAACCCCTCTTTTAATGCTCAAAGCCTTATCGTTAGGGCCGCAAACCACAATGCTAGGGTCCAAAGCCCTCTTTTATGCTCAAAGCTTCATTTTTAACAGCCAAAACCTCACTTTCTTTGCCCAAACCCCTCTTTTAATGCTCAATGCCTCATTTATACCTCCCAAAGACGCACTTTAAAGCACCCAAAGCCTCTTTTAACCTCAAAGCCTTTTAGAGTAAGACTGCAAATCTCACTTTCAGGGGCCAAACCGGTTTTAACGCTCAAAGCCTCATTTTTAACAGCAAACCCTCACTTTTAGGACCTAAAGCCCTCTTTTAACTCCCAAAGCCTCGGTTTTAACACCCAAAGCCGCACTTTCAGGGTCCAAACCTCTCTTTTAACGCTCAGTGCCTCATTTTTAGGTCCCAAACCCTCACTCTTAGCACTGAACCCGGACTTGTAATTGTCAAACTCTCGTTCTAGTACAAATCATGACTTTTAGAGTCCAGCCCCTCGATTTTAAGCCTCAAAGCCTCATTTTTATCATCCAAACCTTCACTTTCAGGGTCCAAACCCCTCTTTTAATGCTCAGTGCCTCATTATTAGGTCAGAAACCCTTGCTTTTAGCATCCAGGCCTTCACTTTCAGAAACTAAACCATCATTATTAATGCCCAAAGCCCTCTTTTAAGGCTCAAAGCCTCATTTTCAGCACCCAAAGACCCACTTTAAAACACCCAAACCCCTCTTTTAACATCAAAGACTTAGAGTTGGGACCGCAAACCTCACTTTCAGCATCCAAACCCCTCTTTCAAGGCTCAAAGCCTCACTTTTAGTTCCCAAACC
The DNA here is from genome assembly GCF_963921805.1 of Phalacrocorax carbo. Taxonomy (NCBI): domain Eukaryota; kingdom Metazoa; phylum Chordata; class Aves; order Suliformes; family Phalacrocoracidae; genus Phalacrocorax; species Phalacrocorax carbo. The sequence continues at coordinate 2,299,636 of NW_026990280.1, read as the reverse complement.
CTCATTTTTAGCATCCAAACCCCTTACTTTTATGGAGCAAAATATCATTTTTAACGTCCAAATCCCTCTTTTAAGGCTCAAAGCCTCTGTTTTAGATCCCAAACCCTCACTTTTAGGCTCCAAACCCCTCCTTTTTAGGGACATACCCGCATTTTCACGTCCCAAGGACTTACTTTAAAGCACCCAAACCCCTCTTTTAATGCTCAAAGCCTTATAGATAGGACCACAAACCTCACTGCTAGGGTCCAAACCTCTCTTAAAGCTCAGTGCCTCATTTCTTACAGCCAAACCCTAACTTTTAGGACCTAAAGCCCTCTTTTAACACTCAAAGCCTCAGTTTTAACACCCAAAACCGCACTTTCAGGGTCCAAACCCCTCTTTTAATGCTCAAAGCCTTATAGATAGGACCACAAACCTCAGTGCTAGGGTCCAAACCTCTCTCTTAAAGCTCAGTGCCTCATTTTTAACAGCCAAACCCTCACTTTTAGGACCTAAAGCCCTCTTTTATCACTCAAAGCCTCAGTTTTAATACCCAAAACCGCACTTTCAGGGTCCAAACCTCTCTTTTAACGCTCAGTGCCTCATTTCCAGGTCCCCAAAACTCACTTTAAAACACCCAAACACCTCTTTTAACATAAAAGACTTATAGTTACGACTGCAAACCTCACTTTTAGGGTCCAAACCCCTCCTTTTCAGGGACAAACCCTCTTTTTAAAATTCCAAACCCTTACTTCTATTACCCAAACCCCTCTTTTAACGCTCACTGCCTCATTTTTAGGTCCCAAACCCTCATTTTTAGCATCGAACTTGGACTTTTTATGGTCAAACCATCATCGTTTTGTTCCAAATAGTAATTTTTAGAGTCCAAACCCCTCTATTAAGCTTCAAAAACTCATTTTTATCATCCAAACCTTCACTTTCAGGGTCCAAACCCCTCTTTTAATGCTCAGTGCCTCATTTTTAGGTCAGAAACCCCCTGCTTTTAGCATCCAGGCCTTCACTTTCAGGTACCAAACCATCATTATTAATGCCCAAAGCCCTCTTTTAAGGCTCAAAGCCTCATTTTCAGCACCCAAAGACTCACTTTAAAACACCCAAACCCCTCTTTTAACATCAAAGCCTTATAGTTAGGACTGCAAACCTCACTGCTAGGGTCCAAACCTTGGTTTTAAAATTCAGTGCCTCATTTCTAACAGCCAAACCCTCACTTTTAGGACCTAAAGCCCTCTTTTAACACTCAAAGCCTCAGTTTTAACACTCAAAGCCAAACTTCTAGGGTCCAAACCCCTCTTTTAACGCTCAGTGCCTCATTTTCAGGTCCCCAAAACTCACTTTAAAACACCCAAACACCTCTTTTAACATCAAAGACTTAGAGTTAGGACTGCAAACCTCACTTTTAGGGTCCAAACCCCTCCTTTTTAGGGACATACCCTCATTTTCATGTCCCAAGGACTTACTTTTAAGCACCCAAACCCCTCTTTTAATGCTCAAAGCCTTATAGTTAGGACCACAAACCACAATGCTAGGGTCCAAAGCCCTCTTTTATGCTCAAAGCTTCATTTTTAACAGCCAAACCCTCACTTTCTTTGCCCAAACCCCTCTTTTCATGCTCAATGCCTCATTTATACCTCCCAAAGACGCACTTTAAAGCACCCAAAGCCTCTTTTAACCTCAAAGCCTTTTAGAGTAAGACTGCAAATCTCACTTTCAGGGGCCAAACCGGTTTTAACGCTCAAAGCCTCATTTTTAACAGCAAACCCTCACTTTTAGGACCTAAAGCCCTCTTTTAACTCCCAAAGCCTCGGTTTTAACACCCAAAGCCGCACTTTCAGGGTCCAAACCTCTCTTTTAACGCTCAGTGCCTCATTTTTAGCTCCCAAACCCTCACTCTTAGCACTGAACCCGGACTTGTAATTGTCAAACTCTCGTTCTAGTACAAATCATGACTTTTAGAGTCCAGCCCCTCGTTTTTAAGCCTCAAAGCCTCATTTTTATCATCCAAACCTTCACTTTCAGGGTCCAAACCCCTCTTTTAATGCTCAGTGCCTCATTTTTAGTTCAGAAACCCTTGCTTTTAGCATCCAGGCCTTCACTTTCAGGAACCAAACCATCATTATTAATGCCCAAAGCCCTCTTTTAAGGCTCAAAGCCTCATTTTCAGCACCCAAAGACTCACTTTAAAACACCCAAACCCCTCTTTTAACATCAAAGACTTAGAGTTGGGACCGCAAACCTCACTTTCAGCATCCAAACCCCTCTTTCAAGGCTCAAAGCCTCACTTTTAGTTCCCAAACCCTCATTTTTAGCATCCAAACCCCTTACTTTTATGGAGCAAAATCTCATTTTTAACGTCCAAATCCCTCTTTTAAGGCTCAAAGCCTCTATTTTAGATCCCAAACCCTCACTTTTAGGCTCCAAACCCCTCCTTTTTAGGGACATACCCGCATTTTCACGTACCAAGGACTTACTTTAAAGCACCCAAACCCCTCTTTTAATGCTCAAAGCCTTATAGATAGGACCACAAACCTCAGTGCTAGGGTCCAAACCTCTCTCTTAAAGCTCAGTGCCTCATTTTTAACAGCCAAACCCTCACTTTTAGGACCTAAAGCCCTCTTTTATCACTCAAAGCCTCAGTTTTAATACCCAAAACCGCACTTTCAGGGTCCAAGCCTCTCTTTTAACGCTCAGTGCCTCATTTCCAGGTCCCCAAAACTCACTTTAAAACACCCAAACACCTCTTTTAACATCAAAGACTTAGAGTTAGGACTGCAAACCTCACTTTTAGGGTCCAAACCCCTCCTTTTCAGGGACAAACCCTCTTTTTAAAATTCCAAACCCTTACTTCTATTACCCAAACCCCTCTTTTAACGCTCACTGCCTCATTTTTAGGTCCCAAACCCTCATTTTTAGCATCGAACTTGGACTTTTTATGGTCAAACCATCATCGTTTTGTTCCAAATAGTAATTTTTAGAGTCCAAACCCCTCTATTAAGCTTCAAAAACTCATTTTTATCATCCAAACCTTCACTTTCAGGGTCCAAACCCCTCTTTTAATGCTCAGTGCCTCATTTTTAGGTCAGAAACCCCCTGCTTTTAGCATCCAGGCCTTCACTTTCAGGTACCAAACCATCATTATTAATGCCCAAAGCCCTCTTTTAAGGCTCAAAGCCTCATTTTCAGCACCCAAAGACTCACTTTAAAACACCCAAACCCCTCTTTTAACATCAAAGCCTTATAGTTAGGACTGCAAACCTCACTGCTAGGGTCCAAACCTTGGTTTTAAAATTCAATGCCTCATTTATAACAGCCAAACCCTCACTTTTAGGACCTAAAGCCCTCTTTTAACACTCAAAGCCTCAGTTTTAACACTCAAAGCCAAACTTCCAGGGTCCAAACGCCTCTTTTAATGCTCAGTGCCTCATTTTCAGGTCCCCAAAACTCACTTTAAAACACCCAAACACCTCTTTTAACATCTAAGACTTATAGTTAGGACTGCAAACCTCACTTTTAGGGTCCAAACCCCTCCTTTTTAGGGACATACCCTCATTTTCATGTCCCAAGGACTTACTTTAAAGCACCCAAACCCCTCTTTTAATGCTCAAAGCCTTATAGTTAGGACCACAAACCACAATGCTAGGGTCCAAAGCCCTCTTTTATGCTCAAAGCTTCATTTTTAACAGCCAAAACCTCACTTTCTTTGCCCAAACCCCTCTTTTAATGCTCAATGCCTCATCTATACCTCCCAAAGACGCACTTTAAAGCACCCAAAGCCTCTTTTAACCTCAAAGCCTTTTAGAGTAAGACTGCAAATCTCACTTTTAGGGTCCAAACCGGTTTTAACGCTCAAAGCCTCATTTTTAACAGCAAACCCTCACTTTTAGGACCTAAAGCCCTCTTTTAACTCCCAAAGCCTCGGTTTTAACACCCAAAGCCGCCCTTTCAGGGTCCAAACCTCTCTTTTAACGCTCAGTGCCTCATTTTTAGGTCCCAAACCCTCACTCTTAGCACTGAACCCGGACTTTTAATTGTCAAACTCTCGTTCTAGTACAAATCATGACTTTTAGAGTCCAGCCCCTTGTTTTAAGCCTCAAAGCCTCATTTTTATCATCCAAACCTTCACTTTCAGGGTCCAAACCCCTCTTTTAATGCTCAGTGCCTCATTTTCAGCACCCAAAGACTCACTTTAAAACACCCAAACCCCTCTTTTAACATCAAAGACTTAGAGTTGGGACCGCAAACCTCACTTTCAGCATCCAAACCCCTCTTTCAAGGCTCAAAGCCTCACTTTTAGTTCCCAAACCCTCATTTTTAGCATCCAAACCCCATACTTTTATGGAGCAAAATCTCATTTTTAACGTCCAAATCCCTCTTTTAATTCTCAAAGCCTTATAGTTAGGACCACAAACCTCACTGCTAGGGTCCAAACCTCTCTCTTAAAGCTCAGTGCCTCATTTTTAACAGCCAAAACCTCACTTTTAGGACCTAAAGCCCTCTTTTAACACTCAAAGCCTCAGTTTTAACACTCAAAGCCAAACTTTCAGGGTCCAAACCCCTCTTTTAACGCTCAGTGCCTCATTTCCAGGTCCCCAAAACTCACTTTAAAACACCCAAACACCTCTTTTAACATCAAAGACTTAGAGTTAGGACTGCAAACCTCACTTTTAGGGTCCAAACCCCTCCTTTTTAGGGACAAACCCTCTTTTTTAAATTCCAAACCCTTACTTCTATTACCCAAACCCCTCTTTTCACGCTCACTGCCTCATTTTTAGGTCCCAAACCCTCTGCTTTTAGCATCGAACATGGCCTTTTATGGTCAAACCATCATTGTTTTGTTCCAAATAGTAATTTTTAGAGTCCAAACCCCTCTATTAAGCTTCAAAAAGTCATTTTTATCATCCAAACCTTCACTTTCAGGGTCCAAACCCCTCTTTTAATGCTCAGTGCCTCATTTTTAGGTCAGAAACCCCCTGCTTTTAGCATCCAGGCCTTCACTTTCAGGTACCAAACCATCATTATTAATGCCCAAAGCCCTCTATTAAGGCTCAAAGCCTCATTTTCAGCACCCAAAGACTCACTTTAAAACACCCAAACCCCTCTTTTAATGCTCAAAGCCTTATAGATAGGACCACAAACCTCACTGCTAGGGTCCAAACCTCTCTCTTAAAGCTCAGTGCCTCATTTCTAACAGCCAAACCCTCACTTTTAGGACCTAAAGCCCTCTTTTAACACTCAAAGCCTCAGTTTTAACACCCAAAGCCAAACTTTCAGGGTCCAAACGCCTCTTTTAATGCTCAGTGCCTCATTTCCAGGTCCCCAAAACTCACTTTAAAACACCCAAACCCCTCTTTTAACATCAAAGACTTAGAGTTAGGACTGCAAACCTCACTTTTAGGGTCCAAACCCCTCCTTTTTAGGGACATACCCTCATTTTCATGTCCCAAGGACTTACTTTAAAGCACCCAAACCCCTCTTTTAAGGCTCAAAGCCTTATAGTTAGGGCCGCAAACCACAATGCTAGGGTCCAAAGCCCTCTTTTATGCTCAAAGCTTCATTTTTAACAGCCAAAACCTCACTTTCTTTGCCCAAACCCCTCTTTTAATGCTCAATGCCTCATTTATACCTCCCAAAGACGCACTTTAAAGCACCCAAAGCCTCTTTTAACCTCAAAGCCTTTTAGAGTAATGTCATAAATTGAGACCACAATGGATCAGAATCCAATTAGAATTTTATTAATTATAGCAAGTAGAATATGAGCAAATACAGCGCTGGACGGCAGGGGAGTCTGCGCTCCGCCAACTGCCGTACTGAGCAGTTCAAACAGTCTCTCTTTATACATCTTTACTTCCATGTTCAAAGGAATAGTGGGAGGTATTCTTCTCATGCTTCAGTTTCTTATCTCTGTCTTCGCAAGCTTCACTTCCTTATCTCTGTTGGTTAGTCTGGACATCTGGTGGTTTGGGAGGTATTCTTCACATGACCTCTACCTTGACCTCAACCTAAGTCTTAATAAGCAGTACCTTAATTTATAGTTTCTCACAATCTCGACATAAGTCTTAGTAAGCAGTACCTTAATTTATAGTTTCTCACAATCTCGACATAAGTCTTAGTAAGCAATATCCTAATTTATGGTTTCTCACAATCCCCCCTTTTTCTTTTTATCCTATTATTGTTTATTAGATACTACTTTCATTTTCGACACTGCAGGCAAATCTTCTTCCACAATCCCAACATTTATCATAACACTCACAAGGTAATATCTCACAATTACAATCATAGTTCTTATGTGGCATAACGCATTCACAACAATCGTCATCTTCATTAATAGATACACTCTTATATTTTGCCTCAGACTTCATAGTCAAAATAAGCAATTTAGCTATGTCGAATCGTTCTTTAATAAAATGTAAAATACAGCGTAATATGCAAGGTCCAAATATAAGTCCTAAAATCAATATAATAAGCGGTCCTGCTAAAGCAGACAACAAAGTGGTTAGCCAAGGTGAAGCATTAAACCAGTTTTCATACCATGACTTGCTTGCTTCACGATCTTTTTTACGTTGATTTAACCTTTTCCGGAGTTCAGACATGGTGTCTTGGACTACTCCCGTATGGTCAGCAAAAAAACAACATTCTTCATTGAGAGCTATGCATAACCCTCCTTCTTTTAAGAACAATAGGTCTAATCCTCTCCTATTTTGCAGCACCACTTCTGATAAAGATTTTACTGAAGTGGCTAAACTTTGAATAGATTGCTCTATTTTTATTAAATCCTCATCTACAGCCACCTGCAAACTTTGTAATTCCTGACCTTTCACCAGGGAGGCTATGCCTGTACCTGCTCCAACTCCACCTGCTATCAGCAGTGTAGCTAGGGTTATCGCCGTAATTGGCTCTCGTTTTTGTCTATTCAGGTTTCCTTCAAAGTGGCGTAGCACCTCCTCAGAGGTGTGATAGATTAGACGAGGAACAATAATCACCTGTATGCAAAACTGAGATTCATTAAACACGTTTAAGGATAGGCAAGGCGTTATTCCGATGTCTGAACAAACCCATTTAGCTCCTGGTGTCGGGATAGCCCATTTGTCCTTTTTATCTTTGTGTTTCTTTATATTGGTGTTAGTGACTGTTCGGCTGCACAAAGGCTGATACTTTTCGGGCACTGTGCCTATACATCTCCCCTGACCTGTTACTAATTGAATAGTAATTCCTTGCGTATGATTCCTCTGGTCATCCCATGGACATTCTCGTGGGTTTGAACCATTAGACCATTGAATCATACCTGGTTTTCCAACTGCCTCTAAATATGGTGGTCTAATATTATAACATAACCAGCATTCTTCAGTTAAATTTGGTTTACTTTCATTAAGGGCATGATAAGAGGCTTGCATTAGATCCCATAAGGGGTTCTTGGATTCTGACGACTCTAAATCTCTGGATAAAGAGAATTTAGTCACAGCGTTATTAGTTGTTTTCAAAGGAGAGCCTGAGGAAGGGATTCTGACAATTACGGGGGCCATCCTTTCTTTAGAGGAAGTGGGCGGATTCAGGACCAAATTTGGTCCTATTGGCAAAAGATCGTGGGGCATCGGTTCCTTCTTAATTTGAAAAATTCCCCCTCTATCTGCACCTTGTTCGTAATATCTAATTCCCCAAAATTTTCCTTCAAGCCAAAAGTCCTGACTAGGATCTTTTATGGTTATATCGATGCCCATACAATTATAAGTTTTCGGATTCGAATTCCACCTTAATGTTGTTGTCTTACAATTAAGCGGTGACTTTGTTATTTCTAAATTTTGGTCCCCGGATGCAGACCAATCAGAGGCCCATGTGACGCATCCCCAGTATGGACAAAAAAAATGGCCTGGAGAATTACAGTATAATTTGCCAGGGTTCAATGCTGGGCATATATAAACTGCTTTACCTGGACCTGCTGGGCCTTGGTCAATAATCAGGTCTTCTATGCTCACTTTAAAACTAATTGTTTTCTCATCTGTTTGTGCTTGGATTGGCTTATTCGGATATTGTATGCTTGTTATTATCCAGTTTATGGGTTCATGAGGGTTTCTTTTTCCATTTGCTTGGGCTATTATCAATAATAAAACTAACGGTATACCAGGAAAAAGGGTGTCTGTCAATTTTGCCAACTTAGGTACACTTTTACCAGTCTTGGGGAAGTTCGACCATAGCTGCTTTCGCGTCCCATTGTTCTGGTTCTTTTCTCCACAGTTTGTTTCTCCTCTGCCTCGCCCGTCGACTCGGTTGCTTCGAGCCACGGGGTGTACCATCTTCTCGGCAGCAAGGGAAATCTTCAGGAGAACAGCTGTTTCGGGTTTTCTGCCTGTTTATATAGGCTTCCCACTTTGCAGCTTTGACTAATGGGACAAAGCAAGACACAGTTAGTCCTTCCCTTCTGCACTTTGTAGCCAAAATTTCAACTACAAAGGGGACTGGTTCGTTGGAATGGTAACAATAATACTGAGGGTTTATTCTTTTTGGCAAAAATTTCCCACCATTCATGGGATCCTCGAATAATTTCTTGTTCTGACTCTAATTGTTTTTAATTTCCACTCAGTGAGAGTTCTTTGGATTTTCCAACACTGTGTGCAAACTCTTATCGGAGGGTATCCATATTCACAGTGTGTCCACCATTTATCCTGGCATACCTTACGCTTGCAACAAGCAAATGGATAACAATTGCAGTTCAAATTATTGCATCTGATTCGTATATCTAGAGTGCTTAATAGCTTTTCCTCTATATTCAATATTGTGTTACTGCATAAGTTTAGCAATTTCCTTCAACACACTTCGTACGCTTCCAAATATAATAGATAAAAAGAGAGATAATTATAGCAAATATAAACAGCAATATACACTTTATACTAAAAGGTAATGCGGCAAAATAATCAACTAAAGTTTCTATCATTACATTATCTTCTCAGAGTTATTTTGGTGTCACCTGGAGTACTGATTACTTTCCAGTGAGGTCTCGTCACTGGGCCTTTAATGCGACTGGCATGAGTCCATCCACGCTCAGCAGTCCGGACAGCTGTTTCTGTTGTAAGCAAAACAAGATAAGGTCCCTCCCAATTGGGTTTTAGGGTTTCTTCTTTCCACGTTTTAACCAATATCCAGTCCCCAGGTTTAAAATTGTGAATTTTTAAGTCCAACGGGGGTCGTTGCACAATCAGTCCATGTTCCCAAAGCTTGTTACGATGTTCTGCTAATTGTGAAATATATTTATTAATCACATGATCTCGAATTAAAACATTTGTTTGTGGACTTTCGATTCTATAGGGCATTCCATACACCAGTTCAAACGCTGATATTCTTACATCTGCTCGGGGCCTGGTTCTGAGAATTAATAGTGCCATGGGTAGGCACTTAACCCATGATAATTTGGTTTCTATCATTAATTTAGTCAAAATAGTTTTGATTTCTCCATTCATCCTTTCAACTTTTCCCGAGCTTTGTGGATGCCATGGTGTATGGTATTCCCACTTAATACCCAAACTTCCTGTTAGATCTCTAACAATTTTTGACACAAAGTGTGTTCCTCTGTCCGAGTCGATTACATATCGAGGTATAATATGTTCAAGTAATACCTTAGTAACTTGGTTAGCAGTTGCCTTAGAGGTAGGAAAAGCCTCAACATAATGTGTTAAATGATCCACCATTACTAATAAATATTTGTAACACCCTACCCTGGGCAGTTCAGTAAAATCCACTTGTATGTGTGAGAAAGGTCTATATGCTGGGGAACGTCCTCCAAGAGGTTTTTGTCTCATGTTGTTTCGATTAACCTTTTGACAGGTCTCGCAGGCTGCCGTGACTGCCTTTGCTATGTTATATACGCTTATACAGGCAAACTGTTGATTGAAATGATCAACTAACGCCTGGGTTCCCCAGTGTGTTTTACTGTGTATTTTTGAAAATATTTCGAGTGCTATGCCTTTCGGCAAGACTTCTCTCCCATCTGGCAATATGTATTTACTATCTTGTTCCTTAGCTCCCATTTGTTTTAGTTTTTCCTTTTCTGCAGACTCAAAACTCAAATTTTTACTAACAGGCACCTGTTGCATCGTCAAAATCGTACTATAATTGCCTGCTACTCGTTTTGCTTCTGTATCGGCTGCATTATTTCCCCTAACTTGATAACTCGTACCTCGCTGGTGTCCCTTTATATGTACGACTGCTATTTTATTTGGCATTTTCAATGCCCCCAGAACTCGCCGAATTAATTCTGGGTGTATCAGTTCTTTTCCCTGTGAGTTAACAAATCCTCTTTCCTCCCATATTTTCCCAAAGGTATGTACTACTCCGAACGCATAGCGTGAGTCTGTATATATAGTTCCATCCTTTCCCTTCAGTGACACTAAGGCTTTCCACAATGCGTACAGCTCACAGGCTTGAGCCGACCAGCTGGCACTCAGGGGGCCCGATTCTATTGTCTTAAATTCTCCTTTCTCCAACTTAACGATGGCATACCCTGACAATCGTTTACCTTCCACTATTCGAGATGACCCATCTATAAAAAATATTTCTCCATGTTGTAATTCCTCTTCTTCTAGATCTGGTCGAATTCGTGTTTGTTGTTCAATCGTTTGGAGACAATCGTGTATTAACTCAGTACTTTCCCCTGGGTATAGAAATTCTGCAGGGTTAACCGCTCCGACAGTCCTTAGGGACAGTTTTGGAGATTCTATAAGTATTCCCTCATACTTTAGTAGTCGGCTATCTGTAAGCCATTTTTCTGCTTTTTGTTGAAGCACCCCCCTTATGTTATGAGGCGCATATAGGACAACTTCTCCATTGAAGGTAATACGATTCGTTTCTTCAAGTAATAAGGCAGCAGCAACAATGATTTGTAAACAACTTGGCCAACCCCTGCTCACAGGATCTAACAGCTTTGATAAGTATGCCACCGGTTTCTTTTGTCCAGCCCATTCCTGAGTTAATACTCCGAATGCTGTTCCTTCATGTATGTTAACGAATAAATGGAATGGCCGCTTTAGATCTGGGAGGCTTAAAACCGGTGCTTGACTTAACTCCCTTTTGAGGCTGGCAAACTGCTCTTGATCCTGAGGGGTCCACTTGGGTATTTTATCTTTAGACAGTTGTTCATATAAAATTTTAACTTTAAAGCTGTAATTCTCTATCCACTGCCTACAATACCCAAATAGCCCTAATGCTTGCCGAATTTGCCTTTTAGTGACAGGCATAGGTAATTCTAAAATTCCCTTAATGCGCTCTGGATCCAATATCTTTTTGCCGTTAAACAAATAATGCCCCAAATATTTCACTTTTTCTTCCACAAATTGTAACTTTTCTTGTGATACCCGTAGTCCCTGTTGTGCAAGAAAGTTTAGGAGTCGAATGCTTTCTTTTCTTACATCTTCCTTATTATTCCCTGCTATGAGCAGATCATCTACATACTGTAACAGCACATTTCCCGTTTGTGCCCGGTATTCTTTTAAGAGCTCTTCCAGGGCCTGTCCAAACAGATTAGGGGACTCAGTGAACCCTTGGGGGAGCACCGTCCATCTTAATTGCTGTCTACGGCCTGTCTCTATGTCTTCCCATTCAAAGGCAAAATAATCACGGCATTCTTCTGCCAGTGGACAGGCCCAAAAGGCATCCTTTAAATCAATCACACTATACCAGGAGTTATGGGGTCCTAGCTTGCTTAGCAGTGTGTATGGATTTGCTACTACAGGGAACCGGGTGATAGTTCTTTTGTTTATTTCCCTTAAATCATGTACAAGCCGATATTTCCCATTTGGCTTTCTCACAGGCAAAATGGGAGTGTTAAAGGGTGACATACAAGGCTCTAAGATTCCTTGTGCTAACAATCGATCAATTTCTGGCTTTAATCCTCTCCATCCTTCTAGGGATATGGGATATTGCCTTACCCTCACAGGTATGTGGGGTTCGGAAATTTGAATTTTAATCGGTGGGATTTTTAGTTTACTTATTGTGTCCGGAGAGTACCAGACATCGGGGTTAATTTGTTTTTGATCATCCACGGTCAAAGGATAAGCAGACACCGTTAGCTCTTGATTTTTTACTTTAATTTCTAATTGCAATTCAACAATTAAATCCCGTCCTAACAGATTAAATTCTGCTTCAGGGACGAGCAAGAGTTCACCCATTCCAAATTTATTTTCAGTTTCGAACACTACATTTTTGATTTTGCTTACTTTAAAGGGTTCTCCTTTTGCCCCAATTACTTGTACTTTTTCAGGGGAAACTTTACATCCCTCAGGTATTTGCCTAATAGTCGATTTCTCAGCTCCAGTGTCTACTAAAAAGGTGAACTCTTGTTTATGGGGACCTATTTTTAATTTTATCAAGGGCTCATGATGACTCCGGTCCCCTAAGATATAGAGCCCCTGACTCTCCTATTCCGTTTTCAATATTTCCTCATCCCTGATCCTTTCTCTGCAATTCGTCTTTATATGTCCCTTCTTTCCACAGTAAAAACAACATCTCTGTTCCTTCTTTACTACTACATTCCCTTGTTTCGCTCCAGCAGATCTGTGTTCACCAGTCTGCCCTTTGCGATCCTCTCTGACTGCTGCTACCATCATTTTTACTTGTCGCTTGCTGCTCTCTTCTTCCCGCCTTACGTAGACTTTCTGAGCTTCTCTCAATAATTCATCCAACCCTCTATTCTGCCAGTCTTCTAACTTTTCAATCTTCTTTCTGATATCTTCCCATGATTTTGCCACAAACGGAGTTTTGAGGAGCGCTTGCCCTAAAGGGTCGTCTGGATTTACCCCAGAGTACAGCTGAAGGGCTTTCCTCAGTCGTTCCAGCCACTCAGTAGGGCTCTCATTTTTCTTTTGCATTTCATTAAATGCTTTATTGATATTCTGGCCACGGGGTACTGCTTCTCTAATCCCTTGAATTACTAGAGTTCTCAGGTCCTGCATATGAGTTCTATGCACCGGATCCTGATTATCCCAATTAGGTTTTTGGAGTGGCCATTTAATATCTGCTTGGGGTCCCTGGGCATGCTGAGCATCCCACAGTTTCATTCCTGCTCGTCTGATCATATCTCTTTCCTCGGTAGTAAATAATTGACCAAGGATAGATTGCATCTCATCCCAAGTATAAAGGTTTGGTCCCAAAAATTGATCTAATCTTTCTGCCACTCCGAGTGGGTCCTCAATTAGGTTTCCCATCTCGGTTCTTTTAAAATCTCGTAGGTCAGCCGAGCTTAGGGGTACAGAAATATATCCAATCACAGGTTGGGGTCCCCCCATGGGTATTTCCCTTAGAGGATACATCTGAGCTGCCCCTTTTTGACTCCTAGTCACGCGTCTAGGAGGAGGGGGAGACCCTTGTTCTGATTCTGGTGGGGGGGTGGGTGCTCTGGGGACCTCTGGAGGGGCTGTGGGAGCAGGAGGAGGAATGTAAGGAGGGGGGGTTAGAAGGGTTTCATCTAACTCTTCCTTCTTTTTCTTTTGTTTAGTTTTCACTTCATTCAGTGGATAAAGTCTAGCTCCCGGTCTTTCTAGCCACATTTTTGCATACTGACTCTCTTCCGGGTTAAGGGGTTTTTTATTATTAACCCAGAGGTTTAATTGTTGTCTGACCCAGTCTTTTTCTGACCCATAGACTGGCCAAAAGACATCTTTAGAAATCTTCTTCCCTCCCCATATCCTAGTACAATATTCTATCATTTTCTGTTTATCTCTCCCTAGGGTTCCAGGGAAATATCTCCAATTGTCTAGGATATATGCCAGAGGGGTATTCTTAGGTACAGTGGGTACCCTTCCCATGGGAGTCGAAGGCTTGCTGCCCTTCGCCCCCATCTTCTGGAATATCCACAAACATACACTCACTCACTCCCCTTGTTCCTGGCCCAGTCCCTCGCGGGAGATGGGAAACGCAGTACTTAAGGGTCCACACTCGCTTGGTTCAATATAGCGAACCTCTCACTTGTTATATTCCAGGAAACCCAATCCCGCCCGAACGGTAAACCTGCGACCAAATTCGCAATATACTTACGCACCCTGCGTCTTCGTCCGGACTCCCGTGCACAGAATTTTTATGGGATTTTACCGGTTTCCCCTTTGCTCATCATTCTAGAATTTAGGTTCGTCGGTAAGGTTGAGGTAAGCTGTCGGTCGCGGGGCCGCGGATTGCCGCGGGGCGCCTCCCCGGAGGACAGAAGCTCACCGTTCCTTATCCGAGTCACGGCACCAAGATTGTCATAAATTGAGACCACAATGGATCAGAATCCAATTAGAATTTTATTAATTATAGCAAGTAGAATATGAGCAAATACAGCGCTGGACGTCAGGGGAGTCTGCGCTCCGCCAACTGCCGTACTGAGCAGTTCGAACAGTCTCTTTTTATACATTTTTTTCTTCCATGTTCAAAGGAATAGTGGGAGGTATTCTTCTCATGCTTCAGTTTCTTATCTCTGTCTTCGCAAGCTTCACTTCCTTATCTCTGTTGGTTAGTCTGGACATCTGGTGGTTTGGGAGGTATTCTTCACATGACCTCTACCTTGACCTCAACCTAAGTCTTAATAAGCAGTACCTTAATTTATAGTTTCTCACAATCTCGACATAAGTCTTAATAAGCAATATCCTAATTTATGGTTTCTCACAGTAAGACTGCAAATCTCACTTTTAGGGGCCAAACCGGTTTTAACGCTCAAAGCCTCATTTTTAACAGCAAACCCTCACTTTTAGGACCTAAAGCCCTCTTTTAACTCCCAAAGCCTCGGTTTTAACACCCAAAGCCGCACTTTCAGGGTCCAAACCTCTCTTTTAACGCTCAGTGCCTCATTTTTAGGTCCCAAACCCTCACTCTTAGCACTGAACCCGGACTTTTAATTGTCAAACTCTCGTTCTAGTACAAATCATGACTTTTAGAGTCCAGCCCCTCGATTTTAAGTCTCAAAGCCTCATTTTTATCATCCAAACCTTCACTTTCAGGGTCCAGACCCCTCTTTTAAGGCTCAAAGCCTCATTTTCAGCACCCAAAGACTCACTTTAAAACACCCAAACCCCTCTTTTAACATCAAAGACTTAGAGTTGGGACCGCAAACCTCACTTTCAGCGTCCAAACCCCTCTTTCAAGGCTCAAAGCCTCACTTTTAGTTCCCAAACCCTCATTTTTAGCATCCAAACCCCTTACTTTTATGGAGCAAAATCTCATTTTTAATGTCCAAATCCCTCTTTTAAGGCTCAAAGCCTCTATTTTAGATCCCAAACCCTCACTTTTAGGCTCCAAACCCCTCCTTTTTAGGGACATACCCGCATTTTCACGTCCCAAGGACTTACTTTAAAGCACCCAAACCCCTCTTTTAATGCTCAAAGCCTTATAGATAGGACCACAAACCTCACTGCTAGGGTCCAAACCTCTCTCTTAAAGCTCAGTGCCTCATTTTTAACAGCCAAACCCTCACTTTTAGGACCTAAAGCCCTCTTTTAACACTCAAAGCCTCAGTTTTAACACCCAAAACCGCACTTTCAGGGTCCAAACGCCTCTTTTAATGCTCAGTGCCTCATTTCCAGGTCCCCAAAACTCACTTTAAAACACCCAAACACCTCTTTTAACATCAAAGACTTAGAGTTAGGACTGCAAACCTCACTTTTAGGGTCCAAACCCCTCCTTTTCAGGGACAAACCCTCTTTTTTAAATTCCAAACCCTTACTTCTATTACCCAAACCCCTCTTTTAACGCTCACTGCCTTTTTTTTAGGTCCCAAACCCTCATTTTTAGCATCGAACTTGGACTTTTTATGGTCAAACCATCATTGTTTTGTTCCAAATAGTAATTTTTAGCGTCCAAACCCCTCTATTAAGCTTCAAAAACTCACTTTTATCATCCAAACCTTCACTTTCAGGGTCCAAACCCCTCTTTTAATGCTCAGTGCCTCATTTTTAGGTCAGAAACCCCCTGCTTTTAGCATCGAACTTGGACTTTTTATGGTCAAAACATCATTGTTTTGTTCCAAATAGTAATTTTTAGAGTCCAAACCCCTCTATTAAGCTTCAAAAACTCATTTTTATCATCCAAACCTTCACTTTCAGGGTCCAAACCCCTCTTTTAATGCTCAGTGCCTCACTTTTAGGTCAGAAACCCCCTGCTTTTAGCATCGAACTTGGACTTTTTATGGTCAAAACATCATTGTTTTGTTCCAAATAGTAATTTTTAGAGTCCAAACCCCTCTATTAAGCTTCAAAAACTCATTTTTATCATCCAAACCTTCACTTTCAGGGTCCAAACCCCTCTTTTAATGCTCAGTGCCTCATTTTTACGTCAGAAACCCCCTGCTTTTAGCATCCAGGCCTTCACTTTCAGGTACCAAAACATCATTATTAATGCCCAAAGCCCTCTTTTAAGGCTCAAAGCCTCATTTTCAGCACCCAAAGACTCACTTTAAAACACCCAAACCCCTCTTTTAACATCAAAGACTTAGAGTTAGGACTGCAAACCTCACTTTTAGGGTCCAAACCCCTCCTTTTCAGGGACAAACCCTCTTTTTAAAATTCCAAACCCTTACTTCTATTACCCAAACCCCTCTTTTAACGCTCACTGCCTCATTTTTAGGTCAGAAACCCCCTGCTTTTAGCATCGAACTTGGACTTTTTATGGGCAAACCATCATTGTTTTGTTCCAAATAGTAATTTTTAGAGTCCAAACCCCTCTATTAAGCTTCAAAAACACATTTGTATCATCCAAACCTTCACTTTCAGGGTCCAAACCCCTCTTTTAATGCTCAGTGCCTCATTTTTAGGTCAGAAACCCCCTGCTTTTAGCATCCAGGCCTTCACTTTCAGGAACCAAAACATCATTATTAATGCCCAAAGCCCTCTTTTAAGGCTCAAAGCCTCATTTTCAGCACCCAAAGACTCACTTTAAAACACCCAAACCCCTCTTTTAACATCAAAGCCTCAGAGTTAGGACTGCAAACCTCACTGCTAGGGTCCAAACCCCTCCTTTTCAGGGACAAACCCTCTTTTTAAAATTCCAAACCCTTACTTCTATTACCCAAACCCCTCTTTTAACGCTCACTGCCTCATTTTTAGGTCAGAAACCCCCTGCTTTTAGCATCGAACTTGGACTTTTTATGGGCAAACCATCATTGTTTTGTTCCAAATAGTAATTTTTAGCGTCCAAACCCCTCTATTAAGCTTCAAAAACTCATTTTTATCATCCAAACCTTCACTTTCAGGGTCCAAACCCCTCTTTTAATGCTCAGTGCCTCATTTTTAGGTCAGAAACCCCCTGCTTTTAGCATCGAACTTGGACTTTTTATGGTCAAAACATCATTGTTTTGTTCCAAATAGTAATTTTTAGAGTCCAAACCCCTCTATTAAGCTTCAAAAACTCATTTTTATCATCCAAACCTTCACTTTCAGGGTCCAAACCCCTCTTTTAATGCTCAGTGCCTCATTTTTACGTCAGAAACTCCCTGCTTTTAGCATCCAGGCCTTCACTTTCAGGTACCAAAACATCATTATTAATGCCCAAAGCCCTCTTTTAAGGCTCAAAGCCTCATTTTCAGCACCCAAAGACTCACTTTAAAACACCCAAACCCCTCTTTTAACATCAAAGCCTCAGAGTTAGGACTGCAAACCTCACTTTTAGGGTCCAAACCCCTCCTTTTCAGGGACAAACCCTCTTTTTAAAATTCCAAACCCTTACTTCTATTACCCAAACCCCTCTTTTAACGCTCAGTGCCTCATTTTTAGGTCAGAAACCCCCTGCTTTTAGCATCGAACTTGGACTTTTTATGGGCAAACCATCATTGTTTTGTTCCAAATAGTAATTTTTAGCGTCCAAACCCCTCTATTAAGCTTCAAAAACTCATTTTTATCATCCAAACCTTCACTTTCAGGGTCCAAACCCCTCTTTTAATGCTCAGTGCCTCATTTTTAGGTCAGAAACCCCCTGCTTTTAGCATCGAACTTGGACTTTTTATGGTCAAAACATCATTGTTTTGTTCCAAATAGTAATTTTTAGAGTCCAAACCCCTCTATTAAGCTTCAAAAACTCATTTTTATCATCCAAACCTTCACTTTCAGGGTCCAAACCCCTCTTTTAATGCTCAGTGCCTCATTTTTACGTCAGAAACCCTTGCTTTTAGCATCCAGGCCTTCACTTTCAGGAACCAAACCATCATTATTAATGCCCAAAGCCCTCTTTTAAGGCTCAAAGCCTCATTTTCAGCACCCAAAGACTCACTTTAAAACACCCAAACCCCTCTTTTAACATCAAAGACTTAGAGTTGGGACCGCAAACCTCACTTTCAGCATCCAAACCCCTCTTTCAAGGCTCAAAGCCTCACTTTTAGTTCCCAAACCCTCATTTTTAGCATCCAAACCCCTTACTTTTATGGAGCAAAATATCATTTTTAACGTCCAAATCCCTCTTTTAAGGCTCAAAGCCTCTGTTTTAGATCCCAAACCCTCACTTTTAGGCTCCAAACCCCTCCTTTTTAGGGACATACCCGCATTTTCACGTCCCAAGGACTTACTTTAAAGCACCCAAACCCCTCTTTTAATGCTCAAAGCCTTATAGATAGGACCACAAACCTCACTGCTAGGGTCCAAACCTCTCTTAAAGCTCAGTACCTCATTTCTTACAGCCAAACCCTAACTTTTAGGACCTAAAGCCCTCTTTTAACACTCAAAGCCTCAGTTTTAACACCCAAAACCGCACTTTCAGGGTCCAAACGCCTCTTTTAATGCTCAGTGCCTCATTTCCAGGTCCCCAAAACTCACTTTAAAACACCCAAACCCCTCTTTTAACATCAAAGACTTAGAGTTAGGACTGCAAACCTCACTTTCAGCGTCCAAACCCCTCCTTTTCAGGGACAAACCCTCTTTTTTAAATTCCAAACCCTTACTTCTATTACCCAAACCCCTCTTTTAACGCTCACTGCCTCATTTTTAGGTCCCAAACCCCCTGCTTTTAGCATCGAACTTGGACTTTTTATGGTCAAAACATCATTGTTTTGTTCCAAATAGTAATTTTTAGAGTCCAAACCCCTCTATTAAGCTTCAAAAACTCATTTTTATCATCCAAACCTTCACTTTCAGGGTCCAAACCCCTCTTTTAATGCTCAGTGCCTCATTTTTAGGTCAGAAACCCCCTGCTTTTAGCATCCAGGCCTTCACTTTCAGGTACCAAACCATCATTATTAATGCCCAAAGCCCTCTATTAAGGCTCAAACCCTCATTTTCAGCACCCAAAGACTCACTTTAAAACACCCAAACCCCTCTTTTAACATCAAAGACTTAGAGTTGGGACCGCAAACCTCACTTTCAGCGTCCAAACCCCTCCTTTTCAGGGACAAACCCTCTTTTTAAAATTCCAAACCCTTACTTCTATTACCCAAACCCCTCTTTTAACGCTCACTGCCTCATTTTTAGGTCAGAAACCCCCTGCTTTTAGCATCGAACTTGGACTTTTTATGGGCAAACCATCATTGTTTTGTTCCAAATAGTAATTTTTAGCGTCCAAACCCCTCTATTAAGCTTCAAAAACTCATTTTTATCATCCAAACCTTCACTTTCAGGGTCCAAACCCCTCTTTTAATGCTCAGTGCCTCATTTTTAGGTCAGAAACCCCCTGCTTTTAGCATCGAACTTGGACTTTTTATGGTCAAAACATCATTGTTTTGTTCCAAATAGTAATTTTTAGAGTCCAAACCCCTCTATTAAGCTTCAAAAACTCATTTTTATCATCCAAACCTTCACTTTCAGGGTCCAAACCCCTCTTTTAATGCTCAGTGCCTCATTTTTACGTCAGAAACCCCCTGCTTTTAGCATCCAGGCCTTCACTTTCAGGTACCAAAACATCATTATTAATGCCCAAAGCCCTCTTTTAAGGCTCAAAGCCTCATTTTCAGCACCCAAAGACTCACTTTAAAACACCCAAACCCCTCTTTTAACATCAAAGCCTCAGAGTTAGGACTGCAAACCTCACTTTTAGGGTCCAAACCCCTCCTTTTCAGGGACAAACCCTCTTTTTAAAATTCCAAACCCTTACTTCTATTACCCAAACCCCTCTTTTAACGCTCACTGCCTCATTTTTAGGTCAGAAACCCCCTGCTTTTAGCATCGAACTTGGACTTTTTATGGGCAAACCATCATTGTTTTGTTCCAAATAGTAATTTTTAGCGTCCAAACCCCTCTATTAAGCTTCAAAAACTCATTTTTATCATCCAAACCTTCACTTTCAGGGTCCAAACCCCTCTTTTAATGCTCAGTGCCTCATTTTTAGGTCAGAAACCCCCTGCTTTTAGCATCGAACTTGGACTTTTTATGGGCAAACAATCATTGTTTTGTTCCAAATAGTAATTTTTAGAGTCCAAACCCCTCTATTAAGCTTCAAAAAGTCATTTTTATCATCCAAACCTTCACTTTCAGGGTCCAAACCCCTCTTTTAATGCTCAGTGCCTCATTTTTAGGTCAGAAACCCCCTGCTTTTAGCATCCAGGCCTTCACTTTCAGGAACCAAACCATCATTATTAATGCCCAAAGCCCTCTTTTAAGGCTCAAAGCCTCATTTTCAGCACCCAAAGACTCACTTTAAAACACCCAAACCCCTCTTTTAACATCAAAGCCTTAGAGTTAGGACTGCAAACCTCACTGCTAGGGTCCAAACCTTGGTTTTAAAATTCAATGCCTCATTTCTAACAGCCAAACCCTCACTTTTAGGACCTAAAGCCCTCTTTTAACACTCAAAGCCTCAGTTTTAACACTCAAAGCCAAACCTTCAGGGTCCAAACCCCTCTTTTAACGCTCAGTGCCTCATTTTCAGGTCCCCAAAACTCACTTTAAAACACCCAAACCCCTCTTTTAACATCAAAGACTTAGAGTTAGGACTGCAAACCTCACTTTTAGGGTCCAAACCCCTCCTTTTCAGGGACATACCCTCATTTTCACGTCCCAAGGACTTACTTTAAAGCACCCTAACCCCTCTTTTAATGCTCAAAGCCTTATCGTTAGGGCCGCAAACCACAATGCTAGGGTCCAAAGCCCTCTTTTATGCTCAAAGCTTCATTTTTAACAGCCAAAACCTCACTTTCTTTGCCCAAACCCCTCTTTTAATGCTCAATGCCTCATTTATACCTCCCAAAGACGCACTTTAAAGCACCCAAAGCCTCTTTTAACCTCAAAGCCTTTTAGAGTAAGACTGCAAATCTCACTTTCAGGGGCCAAACCGGTTTTAACGCTCAAAGCCTCATTTTTAACAGCAAACCCTCACTTTTAGGACCTAAAGCCCTCTTTTAACTCCCAAAGCCTCAGTTTTAACACTCAAAGCCAAACCTTCAGGGTCCAAACCCCTCTTTTAACGCTCAGTGCCTCATTTTCAGGTCCCCAAAACTCACTTTAAAACACCCAAACCCCTCTTTTAACATCAAAGACTTAGAGTTAGGACTGCAAACCTCACTTTTAGGGTCCAAACCCCTCCTTTTTAGGGACATACCCTCATTTTCACGTCCCAAGGACTTACTTTAAAGCACCCTAACCCCTCTTTTAATGCTCAAAGCCTTATCGTTAGGGCCGCAAACCACAATGCTAGGGTCCAAAGCCCTCTTTTATGCTCAAAGCTTCATTTTTAACAGCCAAAACCTCACTTTCTTTGCCCAAACCCCTCTTTTAATGCTCAATGCCTCATTTATACCTCCCAAAGACGCACTTTAAAGCACCCAAAGCCTCTTTTAACCTCAAAGCCTTTTAGAGTAAGACTGCAAATCTCACTTTCAGGGGCCAAACCGGTTTTAACGCTCAAAGCCTCATTTTTAACAGCAAACCCTCACTTTTAGGACCTAAAGCCCTCTTTTAACTCCCAAAGCCTCGGTTTTAACACCCAAAGCCGCACTTTCAGGGTCCAAACCTCTCTTTTAACGCTCAGTGCCTCATTTTTAGGTCCCAAACCCTCACTCTTAGCACTGAACCCGGACTTTTAATTGCCAAACTCTCGTTGTAGTACAAATCATGACTTTTAGAGTCCAGCCCCTTGTTTTTAAGCCTCAAAGCCTCATTTTTATCATCCAAACCTTCACTTTCAGGGTCCAAACCCCTCTTTTAATGCTCAGTGCCTCATTTTTAGTTCAGAAACCCTTGCTTTTAGCATCCAGGCCTTCACTTTCAGGAACCAAACCATCATTATTAATGCCCAAAGCCCTCTTTTAAGGCTCAAAGCCTCATTTTCAGCACCCAAAGACTCACTTTAAAACACCCAAACCCCTCTTTTAACATCAAAGACTTAGAGTTGGGACCGCAAACCTCACTTTCAGCATCCAAACCCCTCTTTCAAGGCTCAAAGCCTCACTTTTAGTTCCCAAACCCTCATTTTTAGCATCCAAACCCCTTACTTTTATGGAGCAAAATCTCATTTTTAACGTCCAAATCCCTCTTTTAAGGCTCAAAGCCTCTGTTTTAGATCCCAAACCCTCACTTTTAGGCTCCAAACCCCTCCTTTTTAGGGACATACCCGCATTTTCACGTCCCAAGGACTTACTTTAAAGCACCCAAACCCCTCTTTTAATGCTCAAAGCCTTATAGATAGGACCACAAACCTCACTGCTAGGGTCCAAACCTCTCTTAAAGCTCAGTGCCTCATTTCTTACAGCCAAACCCTAACTTTTAGGACCTAAAGCCCTCTTTTAACACTCAAAGCCTCAGTTTTAACACCCAAAACCGCACTTTCAGGGTCCAAACGCCTCTTTTAATGCTCAGTGCCTCATTTCCAGGTCCCCAAAACTCACTTTAAAACACCCAAACCCCTCTTTTAACATCAAAGACTTAGAGTTAGGACTGCAAACCTCACTTTCAGCGTCCAAACCCCTCCTTTTCAGGGACAAACCCTCTTTTTTAAATTCCAAACCCTTACTTCTATTACCCAAACCCCTCTTTTAACGCTCACTGCCTCATTTTTAGGTCCCAAACCCCCTGCTTTTAGCATCGAACTTGGACTTTTTATGGGCAAACAATCATTGTTTTGTTCCAAATAGTAATTTTTAGCGTCCAAACCCCTCTATTAAGCTTCAAAAACTCATTTTTATCATCCAAACCTTCACTTTCAGGGTCCAAACCCCTCTTTTAATGCTCAGTGCCTCATTTTTAGGTCAGAAACCCCCTGCTTTTAGCATCGAACTTGGACTTTTTATGGTCAAAACATCATTGTTTTGTTCCAAATAGTAATTTTTACAGTCCAAACCCCTCTATTAAGCTTCAAAAACTCATTTTTATCATCCAAACCTTCACTTTCAGGGTCCAAACCCCTCTTTTAATGCTCAGTGCCTCATTTTTAGGTCAGAAACCCCCTGCTTTTAGCATCCAGGCCTTCACTTTCAGGTACCAAACCATCATTATTAATGCCCAAAGCCCTCTTTTAAGGCTCAAAGCCTCATTTTCAGCACCCAAAGACTCACTTTAAAACACCCAAACCCCTCTTTTAACATCAAAGACGTAGAGTTGGGACCGCAAACCTCACTTTCAGCGTCCAAACCCCTCCTTTTCAGGGACAAACCCTCTTTTTAAAATTCCAAACCCTTACTTCTATTACCCAAACCCCTCTTTTAACGCTCACTGCCTCATTTTTAGGTCCCAAACCCTCTGCTTTTAGCATCGAACTTGGACTTTTTATGGGCAAACCATCATTGTTTTGTTCCAAATAGTAATTTTTAGCGTCCAAACCCCTCTATTAAGCTTCAAAAACTCATTTTTATCATCCAAACCTTCACTTTCAGGGTCCAAACCCCTCTTTTAATGCTCAGTGCCTCATTTTTAGGTCAGAAACCCCCTGCTTTTAGCATCGAACTTGGACTTTTTATGGTCAAAACATCATTGTTTTGTTCCAAATAGTAATTTTTAGAGTCCAAACCCCTCTATTAAGCTTCAAAAAGTCATTTTTATCATCCAAACCTTCACTTTCAGGGTCCAAACCCCTCTTTTAATGCTCAGTGCCTCATTTTTAGGTCAGAAACCCCCTGCTTTTAGCATCCAGGCCTTCACTTTCAGGTACCAAACCATCATTATTAATGCCCAAAGCCCTCTTTTAAGGCTCAAAGCCTCATTTTCAGCACCCAAAGACTCACTTTAAAACACCCAAACCCCTCTTTTAACATCAAAGCCTCAGAGTTAGGACTGCAAACCTCACTTTTAGGGTCCAAACCCCTCCTTTTCAGGGACAAACCCTCTTTTTAAAATTCCAAACCCTTACTTCTATTACCCAAACCCCTCTTTTCACGCTCACTGCCTCATTTTTAGGTCAGAAACCCCCTGCTTTTAGCATCGAACTTGGACTTTTTATGGTCAAAACATCATTGTTTTGTTCCAAATAGTAATTTTTAGAGTCCAAACCCCTCTATTAAGCTTCAAAAACTCATTTTTATCATCCAAACCTTCACTTTCAGGGTCCAAACCCCTCTTTTAATGCTCAGTGCCTCATTTTTAGGTCAGAAACCCCCTGCTTTTAGCATCGAACTTGGACTTTTTATGGTCAAAACATCATTGTTTTGTTCCAAATAGTAATTTTTAGAGTCCAAACCCCTCTATTAAGCTTCAAAAACTCATTTTTATCATCCAAACCTTCACTTTCAGGGTCCAAACCCCTCTTTTAATGCTCAGTGCCTCATTTTTAGGTCAGAAACCCCCTGCTTTTAGCATCCAGGCCTTCACTTTCAGGAACCAAACCATCATTATTAATGCCCAAAGCCCTCTTTTAAGGCTCAAAGCCTCATTTTCAGCACCCAAAGACTCACTTTAAAACACCCAAACCCCTCTTTTAACATCAAAGCCTTAGAGTTAGGACTGCAAACCTCACTGCTAGGGTCCAAACCTTGGTTTTAAAATTCAATGCCTCATTTCTAACAGCCAAACCCTCACTTTTAGGACCTAAAGCCCTCTTTTAACACTCAAAGCCTCAGTTTTAACACTCAAAGCCAAACCTTCAGGGTCCAAACCCCTCTTTTAACGCTCAGTGCCTCATTTTCAGGTCCCCAAAACTCACTTTAAAACACCCAAACCCCTCTTTTAACATCAAAGACTTAGAGTTAGGACTGCAAACCTCACTTTTAGGGTCCAAACCCCTCCTTTTTAGGGACATACCCTCATTTTCACGTCCCAAGGACTTACTTTAAAGCACCCAAACCCCTCTTTTAATGCTCAAAGCCTTATCGTTAGGGCCGCAAACCACAATGCTAGGGTCCAAAGCCCTCTTTTATGCTCAAAGCTTCATTTTTAACAGCCAAAACCTCACTTTCTTTGCCCAAACCCCTCTTTTAATGCTCAATGCCTCATTTATACCTCCCAAAGACGCACTTTAAAGCACCCAAAGCCTCTTTTAACCTCAAAGCCTTTTAGAGTAAGACTGCAAATCTCACTTTCAGGGGCCAAACCGGTTTTAACGCTCAAAGCCTCATTTTTAACAGCAAACCCTCACTTTTAGGACCTAAAGCCCTCTTTTAACTCCCAAAGCCTCGGTTTTAACACCCAAAGCCGCACTTTCAGGGTCCAAACCTCTCTTTTAACGCTCAGTGCCTCATTTTTAGGTCCCAAACCCTCACTCTTAGCACTGAACCCGGACTTGTAATTGTCAAACTCTCGTTCTAGTACAAATCATGACTTTTAGAGTCCAGCCCCTCGATTTTAAGCCTCAAAGCCTCATTTTTATCATCCAAACCTTCACTTTCAGGGTCCAAACCCCTCTTTTAATGCTCAGTGCCTCATTTTTAGGTCAGAAACCCTTGCTTTTAGCATCCAGGCCTTCACTTTCAGGAACTAAACCATCATTATTAATGCCCAAAGCCCTCTTTTAAGGCTCAAAGCCTCATTTTCAGCACCCAAAGACTCACTTTAAAACACCCAAACCCCTCTTTTAACATCAAAGACTTAGAGTTGGGACCGCAAACCTCACTTTCAGCATCCAAACCCCTCTTTCAAGGCTCAAAGCCTCACTTTTAGTTCCCAAACCCTCATTTTTAGCATCCAAACCCCTTACTTTTATGGAGCAAAATATCATTTTTAACGTCCAAATCCCTCTTTTAAGGCTCAAAGCCTCTGTTTTAGATCCCAAACCCTCACTTTTAGGCTCCAAACCCCTCCTTTTTAGGGACATACCCGCATTTTCACGTCCCAAGGACTTACTTTAAAGCACCCAAACCCCTCTTTTAATGCTCAAAGCCTTATAGATAGGACCACAAACCTCACTGCTAGGGTCCAAACCTCTCTTAAAGCTCAGTGCCTCATTTCTTACAGCCAAACCCTAACTTTTAGGACCTAAAGCCCTCTTTTAACACTCAAAGCCTCAGTTTTAACACCCAAAACCGCACTTTCAGGGTCCAAACCCCTCTTTTAATGCTCAAAGCCTTATAGATAGGACCACAAACCTCAGTGCTAGGGTCCAAACCTCTCTCTTAAAGCTCAGTGCCTCATTTTTAACAGCCAAACCCTCACTTTTAGGACCTAAAGCCCTCTTTTATCACTCAAAGCCTCAGTTTTAATACCCAAAACCGCACTTTCAGGGTCCAAACCTCTCTTTTAACGCTCAGTGCCTCATTTCCAGGTCCCCAAAACTCACTTTAAAACACCCAAACACCTCTTTTAACATAAAAGACTTATAGTTACGACTGCAAACCTCACTTTTAGGGTCCAAACCCCTCCTTTTCAGGGACAAACCCTCTTTTTAAAATTCCAAACCCTTACTTCTATTACCCAAACCCCTCTTTTAACGCTCACTGCCTCATTTTTAGGTCCCAAACCCTCATTTTTAGCATCGAACTTGGACTTTTTATGGTCAAACCATCATCGTTTTGTTCCAAATAGTAATTTTTAGAGTCCAAACCCCTCTATTAAGCTTCAAAAACTCATTTTTATCATCCAAACCTTCACTTTCAGGGTCCAAACCCCTCTTTTAATGCTCAGTGCCTCATTTTTAGGTCAGAAACCCCCTGCTTTTAGCATCCAGGCCTTCACTTTCAGGTACCAAACCATCATTATTAATGCCCAAAGCCCTCTTTTAAGGCTCAAAGCCTCATTTTCAGCACCCAAAGACTCACTTTAAAACACCCAAACCCCTCTTTTAACATCAAAGCCTTATAGTTAGGACTGCAAACCTCACTGCTAGGGTCCAAACCTTGGTTTTAAAATTCAGTGCCTCATTTCTAACAGCCAAACCCTCACTTTTAGGACCTAAAGCCCTCTTTTAACACTCAAAGCCTCAGTTTTAACACTCAAAGCCAAACTTCTAGGGTCCAAACCCCTCTTTTAACGCTCAGTGCCTCATTTTCAGGTCCCCAAAACTCACTTTAAAACACCCAAACACCTCTTTTAACATCAAAGACTTAGAGTTAGGACTGCAAACCTCACTTTTAGGGTCCAAACCCCTCCTTTTTAGGGACATACCCTCATTTTCATGTCCCAAGGACTTACTTTTAAGCACCCAAACCCCTCTTTTAATGCTCAAAGCCTTATAGTTAGGACCACAAACCACAATGCTAGGGTCCAAAGCCCTCTTTTATGCTCAAAGCTTCATTTTTAACAGCCAAACCCTCACTTTCTTTGCCCAAACCCCTCTTTTCATGCTCAATGCCTCATTTATACCTCCCAAAGACGCACTTTAAAGCACCCAAAGCCTCTTTTAACCTCAAAGCCTTTTAGAGTAAGACTGCAAATCTCACTTTCAGGGGCCAAACCGGTTTTAACGCTCAAAGCCTCATTTTTAACAGCAAACCCTCACTTTTAGGACCTAAAGCCCTCTTTTAACTCCCAAAGCCTCGGTTTTAACACCCAAAGCCGCACTTTCAGGGTCCAAACCTCTCTTTTAACGCTCAGTGCCTCATTTTTAGCTCCCAAACCCTCACTCTTAGCACTGAACCCGGACTTGTAATTGTCAAACTCTCGTTCTAGTACAAATCATGACTTTTAGAGTCCAGCCCCTCGTTTTTAAGCCTCAAAGCCTCATTTTTATCATCCAAACCTTCACTTTCAGGGTCCAAACCCCTCTTTTAATGCTCAGTGCCTCATTTTTAGTTCAGAAACCCTTGCTTTTAGCATCCAGGCCTTCACTTTCAGGAACCAAACCATCATTATTAATGCCCAAAGCCCTCTTTTAAGGCTCAAAGCCTCATTTTCAGCACCCAAAGACTCACTTTAAAACACCCAAACCCCTCTTTTAACATCAAAGACTTAGAGTTGGGACCGCAAACCTCACTTTCAGCATCCAAACCCCTCTTTCAAGGCTCAAAGCCTCACTTTTAGTTCCCAAACCCTCATTTTTAGCATCCAAACCCCTTACTTTTATGGAGCAAAATCTCATTTTTAACGTCCAAATCCCTCTTTTAAGGCTCAAAGCCTCTATTTTAGATCCCAAACCCTCACTTTTAGGCTCCAAACCCCTCCTTTTTAGGGACATACCCGCATTTTCACGTACCAAGGACTTACTTTAAAGCACCCAAACCCCTCTTTTAATGCTCAAAGCCTTATAGATAGGACCACAAACCTCAGTGCTAGGGTCCAAACCTCTCTCTTAAAGCTCAGTGCCTCATTTTTAACAGCCAAACCCTCACTTTTAGGACCTAAAGCCCTCTTTTATCACTCAAAGCCTCAGTTTTAATACCCAAAACCGCACTTTCAGGGTCCAAGCCTCTCTTTTAACGCTCAGTGCCTCATTTCCAGGTCCCCAAAACTCACTTTAAAACACCCAAACACCTCTTTTAACATCAAAGACTTAGAGTTAGGACTGCAAACCTCACTTTTAGGGTCCAAACCCCTCCTTTTCAGGGACAAACCCTCTTTTTAAAATTCCAAACCCTTACTTCTATTACCCAAACCCCTCTTTTAACGCTCACTGCCTCATTTTTAGGTCCCAAACCCTCATTTTTAGCATCGAACTTGGACTTTTTATGGTCAAACCATCATCGTTTTGTTCCAAATAGTAATTTTTAGAGTCCAAACCCCTCTATTAAGCTTCAAAAACTCATTTTTATCATCCAAACCTTCACTTTCAGGGTCCAAACCCCTCTTTTAATGCTCAGTGCCTCATTTTTAGGTCAGAAACCCCCTGCTTTTAGCATCCAGGCCTTCACTTTCAGGTACCAAACCATCATTATTAATGCCCAAAGCCCTCTTTTAAGGCTCAAAGCCTCATTTTCAGCACCCAAAGACTCACTTTAAAACACCCAAACCCCTCTTTTAACATCAAAGCCTTATAGTTAGGACTGCAAACCTCACTGCTAGGGTCCAAACCTTGGTTTTAAAATTCAATGCCTCATTTCTAACAGCCAAACCCTCACTTTTAGGACCTAAAGCCCTCTTTTAACACTCAAAGCCTCAGTTTTAACACTCAAAGCCAAACTTCCAGGGTCCAAACGCCTCTTTTAATGCTCAGTGCCTCATTTTCAGGTCCCCAAAACTCACTTTAAAACACCCAAACACCTCTTTTAACATCTAAGACTTATAGTTAGGACTGCAAACCTCACTTTTAGGGTCCAAACCCCTCCTTTTTAGGGACATACCCTCATTTTCATGTCCCAAGGACTTACTTTAAAGCACCCAAACCCCTCTTTTAATGCTCAAAGCCTTATAGTTAGGACCACAAACCACAATGCTAGGGTCCAAAGCCCTCTTTTATGCTCAAAGCTTCATTTTTAACAGCCAAAACCTCACTTTCTTTGCCCAAACCCCTCTTTTAATGCTCAATGCCTCATCTATACCTCCCAAAGACGCACTTTAAAGCACCCAAAGCCTCTTTTAACCTCAAAGCCTTTTAGAGTAAGACTGCAAATCTCACTTTTAGGGTCCAAACCGGTTTTAACGCTCAAAGCCTCATTTTTAACAGCAAACCCTCACTTTTAGGACCTAAAGCCCTCTTTTAACTCCCAAAGCCTCGGTTTTAACACCCAAAGCCGCCCTTTCAGGGTCCAAACCTCTCTTTTAACGCTCAGTGCCTCATTTTTAGGTCCCAAACCCTCACTCTTAGCACTGAACCCGGACTTTTAATTGTCAAACTCTCGTTCTAGTACAAATCATGACTTTTAGAGTCCAGCCCCTTGTTTTAAGCCTCAAAGCCTCATTTTTATCATCCAAACCTTCACTTTCAGGGTCCAAACCCCTCTTTTAATGCTCAGTGCCTCATTTTCAGCACCCAAAGACTCACTTTAAAACACCCAAACCCCTCTTTTAACATCAAAGACTTAGAGTTGGGACCGCAAACCTCACTTTCAGCATCCAAACCCCTCTTTCAAGGCTCAAAGCCTCACTTTTAGTTCCCAAACCCTCATTTTTAGCATCCAAACCCCATACTTTTATGGAGCAAAATCTCATTTTTAACGTCCAAATCCCTCTTTTAATTCTCAAAGCCTTATAGTTAGGACCACAAACCTCACTGCTAGGGTCCAAACCTCTCTCTTAAAGCTCAGTGCCTCATTTTTAACAGCCAAAACCTCACTTTTAGGACCTAAAGCCCTCTTTTAACACTCAAAGCCTCAGTTTTAACACTCAAAGCCAAACTTTCAGGGTCCAAACCCCTCTTTTAACGCTCAGTGCCTCATTTCCAGGTCCCCAAAACTCACTTTAAAACACCCAAACACCTCTTTTAACATCAAAGACTTAGAGTTAGGACTGCAAACCTCACTTTTAGGGTCCAAACCCCTCCTTTTTAGGGACAAACCCTCTTTTTTAAATTCCAAACCCTTACTTCTATTACCCAAACCCCTCTTTTCACGCTCACTGCCTCATTTTTAGGTCCCAAACCCTCTGCTTTTAGCATCGAACATGGCCTTTTATGGTCAAACCATCATTGTTTTGTTCCAAATAGTAATTTTTAGAGTCCAAACCCCTCTATTAAGCTTCAAAAAGTCATTTTTATCATCCAAACCTTCACTTTCAGGGTCCAAACCCCTCTTTTAATGCTCAGTGCCTCATTTTTAGGTCAGAAACCCCCTGCTTTTAGCATCCAGGCCTTCACTTTCAGGTACCAAACCATCATTATTAATGCCCAAAGCCCTCTATTAAGGCTCAAAGCCTCATTTTCAGCACCCAAAGACTCACTTTAAAACACCCAAACCCCTCTTTTAATGCTCAAAGCCTTATAGATAGGACCACAAACCTCACTGCTAGGGTCCAAACCTCTCTCTTAAAGCTCAGTGCCTCATTTCTAACAGCCAAACCCTCACTTTTAGGACCTAAAGCCCTCTTTTAACACTCAAAGCCTCAGTTTTAACACCCAAAGCCAAACTTTCAGGGTCCAAACGCCTCTTTTAATGCTCAGTGCCTCATTTCCAGGTCCCCAAAACTCACTTTAAAACACCCAAACCCCTCTTTTAACATCAAAGACTTAGAGTTAGGACTGCAAACCTCACTTTTAGGGTCCAAACCCCTCCTTTTTAGGGACATACCCTCATTTTCATGTCCCAAGGACTTACTTTAAAGCACCCAAACCCCTCTTTTAAGGCTCAAAGCCTTATAGTTAGGGCCGCAAACCACAATGCTAGGGTCCAAAGCCCTCTTTTATGCTCAAAGCTTCATTTTTAACAGCCAAAACCTCACTTTCTTTGCCCAAACCCCTCTTTTAATGCTCAATGCCTCATTTATACCTCCCAAAGACGCACTTTAAAGCACCCAAAGCCTCTTTTAACCTCAAAGCCTTTTAGAGTAATGTCATAAATTGAGACCACAATGGATCAGAATCCAATTAGAATTTTATTAATTATAGCAAGTAGAATATGAGCAAATACAGCGCTGGACGGCAGGGGAGTCTGCGCTCCGCCAACTGCCGTACTGAGCAGTTCAAACAGTCTCTCTTTATACATCTTTACTTCCATGTTCAAAGGAATAGTGGGAGGTATTCTTCTCATGCTTCAGTTTCTTATCTCTGTCTTCGCAAGCTTCACTTCCTTATCTCTGTTGGTTAGTCTGGACATCTGGTGGTTTGGGAGGTATTCTTCACATGACCTCTACCTTGACCTCAACCTAAGTCTTAATAAGCAGTACCTTAATTTATAGTTTCTCACAATCTCGACATAAGTCTTAGTAAGCAGTACCTTAATTTATAGTTTCTCACAATCTCGACATAAGTCTTAGTAAGCAATATCCTAATTTATGGTTTCTCACAATCCCCCCTTTTTCTTTTTATCCTATTATTGTTTATTAGATACTACTTTCATTTTCGACACTGCAGGCAAATCTTCTTCCACAATCCCAACATTTATCATAACACTCACAAGGTAATATCTCACAATTACAATCATAGTTCTTATGTGGCATAACGCATTCACAACAATCGTCATCTTCATTAATAGATACACTCTTATATTTTGCCTCAGACTTCATAGTCAAAATAAGCAATTTAGCTATGTCGAATCGTTCTTTAATAAAATGTAAAATACAGCGTAATATGCAAGGTCCAAATATAAGTCCTAAAATCAATATAATAAGCGGTCCTGCTAAAGCAGACAACAAAGTGGTTAGCCAAGGTGAAGCATTAAACCAGTTTTCATACCATGACTTGCTTGCTTCACGATCTTTTTTACGTTGATTTAACCTTTTCCGGAGTTCAGACATGGTGTCTTGGACTACTCCCGTATGGTCAGCAAAAAAACAACATTCTTCATTGAGAGCTATGCATAACCCTCCTTCTTTTAAGAACAATAGGTCTAATCCTCTCCTATTTTGCAGCACCACTTCTGATAAAGATTTTACTGAAGTGGCTAAACTTTGAATAGATTGCTCTATTTTTATTAAATCCTCATCTACAGCCACCTGCAAACTTTGTAATTCCTGACCTTTCACCAGGGAGGCTATGCCTGTACCTGCTCCAACTCCACCTGCTATCAGCAGTGTAGCTAGGGTTATCGCCGTAATTGGCTCTCGTTTTTGTCTATTCAGGTTTCCTTCAAAGTGGCGTAGCACCTCCTCAGAGGTGTGATAGATTAGACGAGGAACAATAATCACCTGTATGCAAAACTGAGATTCATTAAACACGTTTAAGGATAGGCAAGGCGTTATTCCGATGTCTGAACAAACCCATTTAGCTCCTGGTGTCGGGATAGCCCATTTGTCCTTTTTATCTTTGTGTTTCTTTATATTGGTGTTAGTGACTGTTCGGCTGCACAAAGGCTGATACTTTTCGGGCACTGTGCCTATACATCTCCCCTGACCTGTTACTAATTGAATAGTAATTCCTTGCGTATGATTCCTCTGGTCATCCCATGGACATTCTCGTGGGTTTGAACCATTAGACCATTGAATCATACCTGGTTTTCCAACTGCCTCTAAATATGGTGGTCTAATATTATAACATAACCAGCATTCTTCAGTTAAATTTGGTTTACTTTCATTAAGGGCATGATAAGAGGCTTGCATTAGATCCCATAAGGGGTTCTTGGATTCTGACGACTCTAAATCTCTGGATAAAGAGAATTTAGTCACAGCGTTATTAGTTGTTTTCAAAGGAGAGCCTGAGGAAGGGATTCTGACAATTACGGGGGCCATCCTTTCTTTAGAGGAAGTGGGCGGATTCAGGACCAAATTTGGTCCTATTGGCAAAAGATCGTGGGGCATCGGTTCCTTCTTAATTTGAAAAATTCCCCCTCTATCTGCACCTTGTTCGTAATATCTAATTCCCCAAAATTTTCCTTCAAGCCAAAAGTCCTGACTAGGATCTTTTATGGTTATATCGATGCCCATACAATTATAAGTTTTCGGATTCGAATTCCACCTTAATGTTGTTGTCTTACAATTAAGCGGTGACTTTGTTATTTCTAAATTTTGGTCCCCGGATGCAGACCAATCAGAGGCCCATGTGACGCATCCCCAGTATGGACAAAAAAAATGGCCTGGAGAATTACAGTATAATTTGCCAGGGTTCAATGCTGGGCATATATAAACTGCTTTACCTGGACCTGCTGGGCCTTGGTCAATAATCAGGTCTTCTATGCTCACTTTAAAACTAATTGTTTTCTCATCTGTTTGTGCTTGGATTGGCTTATTCGGATATTGTATGCTTGTTATTATCCAGTTTATGGGTTCATGAGGGTTTCTTTTTCCATTTGCTTGGGCTATTATCAATAATAAAACTAACGGTATACCAGGAAAAAGGGTGTCTGTCAATTTTGCCAACTTAGGTACACTTTTACCAGTCTTGGGGAAGTTCGACCATAGCTGCTTTCGCGTCCCATTGTTCTGGTTCTTTTCTCCACAGTTTGTTTCTCCTCTGCCTCGCCCGTCGACTCGGTTGCTTCGAGCCACGGGGTGTACCATCTTCTCGGCAGCAAGGGAAATCTTCAGGAGAACAGCTGTTTCGGGTTTTCTGCCTGTTTATATAGGCTTCCCACTTTGCAGCTTTGACTAATGGGACAAAGCAAGACACAGTTAGTCCTTCCCTTCTGCACTTTGTAGCCAAAATTTCAACTACAAAGGGGACTGGTTCGTTGGAATGGTAACAATAATACTGAGGGTTTATTCTTTTTGGCAAAAATTTCCCACCATTCATGGGATCCTCGAATAATTTCTTGTTCTGACTCTAATTGTTTTTAATTTCCACTCAGTGAGAGTTCTTTGGATTTTCCAACACTGTGTGCAAACTCTTATCGGAGGGTATCCATATTCACAGTGTGTCCACCATTTATCCTGGCATACCTTACGCTTGCAACAAGCAAATGGATAACAATTGCAGTTCAAATTATTGCATCTGATTCGTATATCTAGAGTGCTTAATAGCTTTTCCTCTATATTCAATATTGTGTTACTGCATAAGTTTAGCAATTTCCTTCAACACACTTCGTACGCTTCCAAATATAATAGATAAAAAGAGAGATAATTATAGCAAATATAAACAGCAATATACACTTTATACTAAAAGGTAATGCGGCAAAATAATCAACTAAAGTTTCTATCATTACATTATCTTCTCAGAGTTATTTTGGTGTCACCTGGAGTACTGATTACTTTCCAGTGAGGTCTCGTCACTGGGCCTTTAATGCGACTGGCATGAGTCCATCCACGCTCAGCAGTCCGGACAGCTGTTTCTGTTGTAAGCAAAACAAGATAAGGTCCCTCCCAATTGGGTTTTAGGGTTTCTTCTTTCCACGTTTTAACCAATATCCAGTCCCCAGGTTTAAAATTGTGAATTTTTAAGTCCAACGGGGGTCGTTGCACAATCAGTCCATGTTCCCAAAGCTTGTTACGATGTTCTGCTAATTGTGAAATATATTTATTAATCACATGATCTCGAATTAAAACATTTGTTTGTGGACTTTCGATTCTATAGGGCATTCCATACACCAGTTCAAACGCTGATATTCTTACATCTGCTCGGGGCCTGGTTCTGAGAATTAATAGTGCCATGGGTAGGCACTTAACCCATGATAATTTGGTTTCTATCATTAATTTAGTCAAAATAGTTTTGATTTCTCCATTCATCCTTTCAACTTTTCCCGAGCTTTGTGGATGCCATGGTGTATGGTATTCCCACTTAATACCCAAACTTCCTGTTAGATCTCTAACAATTTTTGACACAAAGTGTGTTCCTCTGTCCGAGTCGATTACATATCGAGGTATAATATGTTCAAGTAATACCTTAGTAACTTGGTTAGCAGTTGCCTTAGAGGTAGGAAAAGCCTCAACATAATGTGTTAAATGATCCACCATTACTAATAAATATTTGTAACACCCTACCCTGGGCAGTTCAGTAAAATCCACTTGTATGTGTGAGAAAGGTCTATATGCTGGGGAACGTCCTCCAAGAGGTTTTTGTCTCATGTTGTTTCGATTAACCTTTTGACAGGTCTCGCAGGCTGCCGTGACTGCCTTTGCTATGTTATATACGCTTATACAGGCAAACTGTTGATTGAAATGATCAACTAACGCCTGGGTTCCCCAGTGTGTTTTACTGTGTATTTTTGAAAATATTTCGAGTGCTATGCCTTTCGGCAAGACTTCTCTCCCATCTGGCAATATGTATTTACTATCTTGTTCCTTAGCTCCCATTTGTTTTAGTTTTTCCTTTTCTGCAGACTCAAAACTCAAATTTTTACTAACAGGCACCTGTTGCATCGTCAAAATCGTACTATAATTGCCTGCTACTCGTTTTGCTTCTGTATCGGCTGCATTATTTCCCCTAACTTGATAACTCGTACCTCGCTGGTGTCCCTTTATATGTACGACTGCTATTTTATTTGGCATTTTCAATGCCCCCAGAACTCGCCGAATTAATTCTGGGTGTATCAGTTCTTTTCCCTGTGAGTTAACAAATCCTCTTTCCTCCCATATTTTCCCAAAGGTATGTACTACTCCGAACGCATAGCGTGAGTCTGTATATATAGTTCCATCCTTTCCCTTCAGTGACACTAAGGCTTTCCACAATGCGTACAGCTCACAGGCTTGAGCCGACCAGCTGGCACTCAGGGGGCCCGATTCTATTGTCTTAAATTCTCCTTTCTCCAACTTAACGATGGCATACCCTGACAATCGTTTACCTTCCACTATTCGAGATGACCCATC
Organism: Phalacrocorax carbo; assembly: GCF_963921805.1. Classification (NCBI taxonomy): domain Eukaryota; kingdom Metazoa; phylum Chordata; class Aves; order Suliformes; family Phalacrocoracidae; genus Phalacrocorax; species Phalacrocorax carbo. The sequence goes on along the minus strand of NW_026990280.1, from coordinate 2,263,154 downwards.
TATAAAAAATATTTCTCCATGTTGTAATTCCTCTTCTTCTAGATCTGGTCGAATTCGTGTTTGTTGTTCAATCGTTTGGAGACAATCGTGTATTAACTCAGTACTTTCCCCTGGGTATAGAAATTCTGCAGGGTTAACCGCTCCGACAGTCCTTAGGGACAGTTTTGGAGATTCTATAAGTATTCCCTCATACTTTAGTAGTCGGCTATCTGTAAGCCATTTTTCTGCTTTTTGTTGAAGCACCCCCCTTATGTTATGAGGCGCATATAGGACAACTTCTCCATTGAAGGTAATACGATTCGTTTCTTCAAGTAATAAGGCAGCAGCAACAATGATTTGTAAACAACTTGGCCAACCCCTGCTCACAGGATCTAACAGCTTTGATAAGTATGCCACCGGTTTCTTTTGTCCAGCCCATTCCTGAGTTAATACTCCGAATGCTGTTCCTTCATGTATGTTAACGAATAAATGGAATGGCCGCTTTAGATCTGGGAGGCTTAAAACCGGTGCTTGACTTAACTCCCTTTTGAGGCTGGCAAACTGCTCTTGATCCTGAGGGGTCCACTTGGGTATTTTATCTTTAGACAGTTGTTCATATAAAATTTTAACTTTAAAGCTGTAATTCTCTATCCACTGCCTACAATACCCAAATAGCCCTAATGCTTGCCGAATTTGCCTTTTAGTGACAGGCATAGGTAATTCTAAAATTCCCTTAATGCGCTCTGGATCCAATATCTTTTTGCCGTTAAACAAATAATGCCCCAAATATTTCACTTTTTCTTCCACAAATTGTAACTTTTCTTGTGATACCCGTAGTCCCTGTTGTGCAAGAAAGTTTAGGAGTCGAATGCTTTCTTTTCTTACATCTTCCTTATTATTCCCTGCTATGAGCAGATCATCTACATACTGTAACAGCACATTTCCCGTTTGTGCCCGGTATTCTTTTAAGAGCTCTTCCAGGGCCTGTCCAAACAGATTAGGGGACTCAGTGAACCCTTGGGGGAGCACCGTCCATCTTAATTGCTGTCTACGGCCTGTCTCTATGTCTTCCCATTCAAAGGCAAAATAATCACGGCATTCTTCTGCCAGTGGACAGGCCCAAAAGGCATCCTTTAAATCAATCACACTATACCAGGAGTTATGGGGTCCTAGCTTGCTTAGCAGTGTGTATGGATTTGCTACTACAGGGAACCGGGTGATAGTTCTTTTGTTTATTTCCCTTAAATCATGTACAAGCCGATATTTCCCATTTGGCTTTCTCACAGGCAAAATGGGAGTGTTAAAGGGTGACATACAAGGCTCTAAGATTCCTTGTGCTAACAATCGATCAATTTCTGGCTTTAATCCTCTCCATCCTTCTAGGGATATGGGATATTGCCTTACCCTCACAGGTATGTGGGGTTCGGAAATTTGAATTTTAATCGGTGGGATTTTTAGTTTACTTATTGTGTCCGGAGAGTACCAGACATCGGGGTTAATTTGTTTTTGATCATCCACGGTCAAAGGATAAGCAGACACCGTTAGCTCTTGATTTTTTACTTTAATTTCTAATTGCAATTCAACAATTAAATCCCGTCCTAACAGATTAAATTCTGCTTCAGGGACGAGCAAGAGTTCACCCATTCCAAATTTATTTTCAGTTTCGAACACTACATTTTTGATTTTGCTTACTTTAAAGGGTTCTCCTTTTGCCCCAATTACTTGTACTTTTTCAGGGGAAACTTTACATCCCTCAGGTATTTGCCTAATAGTCGATTTCTCAGCTCCAGTGTCTACTAAAAAGGTGAACTCTTGTTTATGGGGACCTATTTTTAATTTTATCAAGGGCTCATGATGACTCCGGTCCCCTAAGATATAGAGCCCCTGACTCTCCTATTCCGTTTTCAATATTTCCTCATCCCTGATCCTTTCTCTGCAATTCGTCTTTATATGTCCCTTCTTTCCACAGTAAAAACAACATCTCTGTTCCTTCTTTACTACTACATTCCCTTGTTTCGCTCCAGCAGATCTGTGTTCACCAGTCTGCCCTTTGCGATCCTCTCTGACTGCTGCTACCATCATTTTTACTTGTCGCTTGCTGCTCTCTTCTTCCCGCCTTACGTAGACTTTCTGAGCTTCTCTCAATAATTCATCCAACCCTCTATTCTGCCAGTCTTCTAACTTTTCAATCTTCTTTCTGATATCTTCCCATGATTTTGCCACAAACGGAGTTTTGAGGAGCGCTTGCCCTAAAGGGTCGTCTGGATTTACCCCAGAGTACAGCTGAAGGGCTTTCCTCAGTCGTTCCAGCCACTCAGTAGGGCTCTCATTTTTCTTTTGCATTTCATTAAATGCTTTATTGATATTCTGGCCACGGGGTACTGCTTCTCTAATCCCTTGAATTACTAGAGTTCTCAGGTCCTGCATATGAGTTCTATGCACCGGATCCTGATTATCCCAATTAGGTTTTTGGAGTGGCCATTTAATATCTGCTTGGGGTCCCTGGGCATGCTGAGCATCCCACAGTTTCATTCCTGCTCGTCTGATCATATCTCTTTCCTCGGTAGTAAATAATTGACCAAGGATAGATTGCATCTCATCCCAAGTATAAAGGTTTGGTCCCAAAAATTGATCTAATCTTTCTGCCACTCCGAGTGGGTCCTCAATTAGGTTTCCCATCTCGGTTCTTTTAAAATCTCGTAGGTCAGCCGAGCTTAGGGGTACAGAAATATATCCAATCACAGGTTGGGGTCCCCCCATGGGTATTTCCCTTAGAGGATACATCTGAGCTGCCCCTTTTTGACTCCTAGTCACGCGTCTAGGAGGAGGGGGAGACCCTTGTTCTGATTCTGGTGGGGGGGTGGGTGCTCTGGGGACCTCTGGAGGGGCTGTGGGAGCAGGAGGAGGAATGTAAGGAGGGGGGGTTAGAAGGGTTTCATCTAACTCTTCCTTCTTTTTCTTTTGTTTAGTTTTCACTTCATTCAGTGGATAAAGTCTAGCTCCCGGTCTTTCTAGCCACATTTTTGCATACTGACTCTCTTCCGGGTTAAGGGGTTTTTTATTATTAACCCAGAGGTTTAATTGTTGTCTGACCCAGTCTTTTTCTGACCCATAGACTGGCCAAAAGACATCTTTAGAAATCTTCTTCCCTCCCCATATCCTAGTACAATATTCTATCATTTTCTGTTTATCTCTCCCTAGGGTTCCAGGGAAATATCTCCAATTGTCTAGGATATATGCCAGAGGGGTATTCTTAGGTACAGTGGGTACCCTTCCCATGGGAGTCGAAGGCTTGCTGCCCTTCGCCCCCATCTTCTGGAATATCCACAAACATACACTCACTCGCTCCCCTTGTTCCTGGCCCAGTCCCTCGCGGGAGATGGGAAACGCAGTACTTAAGGGTCCGCACTCGCTTGGTTCAATATAGCGAACCTCTCACTTGTTATATTCCAGGAAACCCAATCCCGCCCGAACGGTAAACCTGCGACCAAATTCGCAATATACTTACGCACCCTGCGTCTTCGTCCGGACTCCCGTGCACAGAATTTTTATGGGATTTTACCGGTTTCCCCTTTGCTCATCATTCTAGAATTTAGGTTCGTCGGTAAGGTTGAGGTAAGCTGTCGGTCGCGGGGCCGCGGATTGCCGCGGGGCGCCTCCCCGGAGGACAGAAGCTCACCGTTCCTTATCCGAGTCACGGCACCAAGATTGTCATAAATTGAGACCACAATGGATCAGAATCCAATTAGAATTTTATTAATTATAGCAAGTAGAATATGAGCAAATACAGCGCTGGACGGCAGGGGAGTCTGCGCTCCGCCAACTGCCGTACTGAGCAGTTCAAACAGTCTCTCTTTATACATCTTTACTTCCATGTTCAAAGGAATAGTGGGAGGTATTCTTCTCATGCTTCAGTTTCTTATCTCTGTCTTCGCAAGCTTCACTTCCTTATCTCTGTTGGTTAGTCTGGACATCTGGTGGTTTGGGAGGTATTCTTCACATGACCTCTACCTTGACCTCAACCTAAGTCTTAATAAGCAGTACCTTAATTTATAGTTTCTCACAATCTCGACATAAGTCTTAATAAGCAATATCCTAATTTATGGTTTCTCACAGTAAGACTGCAAATCTCACTTTTAGGGGCCAAACCGGTTTTAACGCTCAAAGCCTCATTTTTAACAGCAAACCCTCACTTTTAGGACCTAAAGCCCTCTTTTAACACTCAAAGCCTCAGTTTTAACACTCAAAGCCAAACTTCCAGGGTCCAAACCCCTCTTTTAATGCTCAGTGCCTCATTTTCAGGTCCCCAAAACTCACTTTAAAACACCCAAACACCTCTTTTAACATCAAAGACTTATAGTTAGGACTGCAAACCTCACTTTTAGGGTCCAAACCCCTCCTTTTTAGGGACATACCCTCATTTTCACGTCCCAAGGACTTACTTTAAAGCACCCAAACCCCTCTTTTAATGCTCAAAGCCTTATAGTTAGGGCCGCAAACCACAATGCTAGGCTCCAAAGCCCTCTTTTATGCTCAAAGCTTCATTTTTAACAGCCAAACCCTCACTTTCTTTGCCCAAACCCCTCTTTTAATGCTCAATGCCTCATTTATACCTCCCAAAGACGCACTTTAAAGCACCCAAAGCCTCTTTTAATCTCAAAGCCTTTTAGAGTAAGACTGCAAATCTCACTTTTAGGGGCCAAACCGGTTTTAACGCTCAAAGCCTCATTTTTAACAGCAAACCCTCACTTTTAGGACCTAAAGCCCTCTTTTAACTCCCAAAGCCTCGGTTTTAACACCCAAAGCTGCACTTTCAGGGTCCAAACCTCTCTTTTAACGCTCAGTGCCTCATTTTCAGGTCCCCAAAACTCACTTTAAAACACCCAAACACCTCTTTTAACATCAAAGACTTAGAGTTAGGACTGCAAACCTCACTTTTAGGTTCCAAACCCCTCCTTTTTAGGGACAAACCCTCTTTTTTAAATTCCAAACCCTTACTTCTATTACCCAAACCCCTCTTTTCACGCTCACTGCCTCATTTTTAGGTCCCAAACCCTCTGCTTTTAGCATCGAACTTGGCCTTTTATGGTCAAACCATCATTGTTTTGTTCCAAATAGTAATTTTTAGAGTCCAAACCCCTCTATTAAGCTTCAAAAAGTCATTTTTATCATCCAAACCTACACTTTCAGGGTCCAAACCCCTCTTTTAATGCTCAGTGCCTCATTTTTAGGTCACAAACCCCCTGCTTTTAGCATCCAGGCCTTCACTTTCAGGTACCAAACCATCATTATTAATGCCCAAAGCCCTCTTTTAAGGCTCAAAGCCTCATTTTCAGCACCCAAAGACTCACTTTAAAACACCCAAACCCCTCTTTTAACATCAAAGCCTCATAGTTAGGACCACAAACCTCACTGCTAGGGTCCAAACCTCTCTCTTAAAGCTCAGTGCCTCATTTCTAACAGCCAAACCCTCACTTTTAGGACCTAAAGCCCTCTTTTAACACTCAAAGCCTCAGTTTTAACACCCAAAGCCAAACTTTCAGGGTCCAAACGCCTCTTTTAATGCTCAGTGCCTCATTTCCAGGTCCCCAAAACTCACTTTAAAACACCCAAACACCTCTTTTAACATCAAAGACTTATAGTTAGGACTGCAAACCTCACTTTTAGGGTCCAAACCCCTCCTTTTTAGGGACATACCCTCATTTTCATGTCCCAAGGACTTACTTTAAAGCACCCAAACCCCTCTTTTAATGCTCAAAGCCTTATAGTTAGGACCACAAACCACAATGCTAGGGTCCAAAGCCCTCTTTTATGCTCAAAGCTTCATTTTTAACAGCCAAAACCTCACTTTCTTTGCCCAAACCCCTCTTTTAATGCTCAATGCCTCATTTATACCTCCCAAAGACGCACTTTAAAGCACCCAAAGCCTCTTTTAACCTCAAAGCCTTTTAGAGTAATGTCATAAATTGAGACCACAATGGATCAGAATCCAATTAGAATTTTATTAATTATAGCAAGTAGAATATGAGCAAATACAGCGCTGGACGGCAGGGGAGTCTGCGCTCCGCCAACTGCCGTATTGAGCAGTTCGAACAGTCTCTTTTTATACATTTTTTTCTTCCATGTTCAAAGGAATAGTGGGAGGTATTCTTCTCATGCTTCAGTTTCTTATCTCTGTCTTCGCAAGCTTCACTTCCTTATCTCTGTTGGTTAGTCTGGACATCTGGTGGTTTGGGAGGTATTCTTCACATGACCTCTACCTTGACCTCAACCTAAGTCTTAATAAGCAGTACCTTAATTTATAGTTTCTCACAATCTCGACATAAGTCTTAGTAAGCAGTACCTTAATTTATAGTTTCTCACAATCTCGACATAAGTCTTAGTAAGCAATATCCTAATTTATGGTTTCTCACAATCCCCCCTTTTTCTTTTTATCCTATTATTGTTTATTAGATACTACTTTCATTTTCGACACTGCAGGCAAATCTTCTTCCACAATCCCAACATTTATCATAACACTCACAAGGTAATATCTCACAATTACAATCATAGTTCTTATGTGGCATAACGCATTCACAACAATCGTCATCTTCATTAATAGATACACTCTTATATTTTGCCTCAGACTTCATAGTCAAAATAAGCAATTTAGCTATGTCGAATCGTTCTTTAATAAAATGTAAAATACAGCGTAATATGCAAGGTCCAAATATAAGTCCTAAAATCAATATAATAAGCGGTCCTGCTAAAGCAGACAACAAAGTGGTTAGCCAAGGTGAAGCATTAAACCAGTTTTCATACCATGACTTGCTTGCTTCACGATCTTTTTTACGTTGATTTAACCTTTTCCGGAGTTCAGACATGGTGTCTTGGACTACTCCCGTATGGTCAGCAAAAAAACAACATTCTTCATTGAGAGCTATGCATAACCCTCCTTCTTTTAAGAACAATAGGTCTAATCCTCTCCTATTTTGCAGCACCACTTCTGATAAAGATTTTACTGAAGTGGCTAAACTTTGAATAGATTGCTCTATTTTTATTAAATCCTCATCTACAGCCACCTGCAAACTTTGTAATTCCTGACCTTTCACCAGGGAGGCTATGCCTGTACCTGCTCCAACTCCACCTGCTATCAGCAGTGTAGCTAGGGTTATCGCCGTAATTGGCTCTCGTTTTTGTCTATTCAGGTTTCCTTCAAAGTGGCGTAGCACCTCCTCAGAGGTGTGATAGATTAGACGAGGAACAATAATCACCTGTATGCAAAACTGAGATTCATTAAACACGTTTAAGGATAGGCAAGGCGTTATTCCGATGTCTGAACAAACCCATTTAGCTCCTGGTGTCGGGATAGCCCATTTGTCCTTTTTATCTTTGTGTTTCTTTATATTGGTGTTAGTGACTGTTCGGCTGCACAAAGGCTGATACTTTTCGGGCACTGTGCCTATACATCTCCCCTGACCTGTTACTAATTGAATAGTAATTCCTTGCGTATGATTCCTCTGGTCATCCCATGGACATTCTCGTGGGTTTGAACCATTAGACCATTGAATCATACCTGGTTTTCCAACTGCCTCTAAATATGGTGGTCTAATATTATAACATAACCAGCATTCTTCAGTTAAATTTGGTTTACTTTCATTAAGGGCATGATAAGAGGCTTGCATTAGATCCCATAAGGGGTTCTTGGATTCTGACGACTCTAAATCTCTGGATAAAGAGAATTTAGTCACAGCGTTATTAGTTGTTTTCAAAGGAGAGCCTGAGGAAGGGATTCTGACAATTACGGGGGCCATCCTTTCTTTAGAGGAAGTGGGCGGATTCAGGACCAAATTTGGTCCTATTGGCAAAAGATCGTGGGGCATCGGTTCCTTCTTAATTTGAAAAATTCCCCCTCTATCTGCACCTTGTTCGTAATATCTAATTCCCCAAAATTTTCCTTCAAGCCAAAAGTCCTGACTAGGATCTTTTATGGTTATATCGATGCCCATACAATTATAAGTTTTCGGATTCGAATTCCACCTTAATGTTGTTGTCTTACAATTAAGCGGTGACTTTGTTATTTCTAAATTTTGGTCCCCGGATGCAGACCAATCAGAGGCCCATGTGACGCATCCCCAGTATGGACAAAAAAAATGGCCTGGAGAATTACAGTATAATTTGCCAGGGTTCAATGCTGGGCATATATAAACTGCTTTACCTGGACCTGCTGGGCCTTGGTCAATAATCAGGTCTTCTATGCTCACTTTAAAACTAATTGTTTTCTCATCTGTTTGTGCTTGGATTGGCTTATTCGGATATTGTATGCTTGTTATTATCCAGTTTATGGGTTCATGAGGGTTTCTTTTTCCATTTGCTTGGGCTATTATCAATAATAAAACTAACGGTATACCAGGAAAAAGGGTGTCTGTCAATTTTGCCAACTTAGGTACACTTTTACCAGTCTTGGGGAAGTTCGACCATAGCTGCTTTCGCGTCCCATTGTTCTGGTTCTTTCCTCCACAGTTTGTTTCTCCTCTGCCTCGCCCGTCGACTCGGTTGCTTCGAGCCACGGGGTGTACCATCTTCTCGGCAGCAAGGGAAATCTTCAGGAGAACAGCTGTTTCGGGTTTTCTGCCTGTTTATATAGGCTTCCCACTTTGCAGCTTTGACTAATGGGACAAAGCAAGACACAGTTAGTCCTTCCCTTCTGCACTTTGTAGCCAAAATTTCAACTACAAAGGGGACTGGTTCGTTGGAATGGTAACAATAATACTGAGGGTTTATTCTTTTTGGCAAAAATTTCCCACCATTCATGGGATCCTCGAATAATTTCTTGTTCTGACTCTAATTGTTTTTAATTTCCACTCAGTGAGAGTTCTTTGGATTTTCCAACACTGTGTGCAAACTCTTATCGGAGGGTATCCATATTCACAGTGTGTCCACCATTTATCCTGGCATACCTTACGCTTGCAACAAGCAAATGGATAACAATTGCAGTTCAAATTATTGCATCTGATTCGTATATCTAGAGTGCTTAATAGCTTTTCCTCTATATTCAATATTGTGTTACTGCATAAGTTTAGCAATTTCCTTCAACACACTTCGTACGCTTCCAAATATAATAGATAAAAAGAGAGATAATTATAGCAAATATAAACAGCAATATACACTTTATACTAAAAGGTAATGCGGCAAAATAATCAACTAAAGTTTCTATCATTACATTATCTTCTCAGAGTTATTTTGGTGTCACCTGGAGTACTGATTACTTTCCAGTGAGGTCTCGTCACTGGGCCTTTAATGCGACTGGCATGAGTCCATCCACGCTCAGCAGTCCGGACAGCTGTTTCTGTTGTAAGCAAAACAAGATAAGGTCCCTCCCAATTGGGTTTTAGGGTTTCTTCTTTCCACGTTTTAACCAATATCCAGTCCCCAGGTTTAAAATTGTGAATTTTTAAGTCCAACGGGGGTCGTTGCACAATCAGTCCATGTTCCCAAAGCTTGTTACGATGTTCTGCTAATTGTGAAATATATTTATTAATCACATGATCTCGAATTAAAACATTTGTTTGTGGACTTTCGATTCTATAGGGCATTCCATACACCAGTTCAAACGCTGATATTCTTACATCTGCTCGGGGCCTGGTTCTGAGAATTAATAGTGCCATGGGTAGGCACTTAACCCATGATAATTTGGTTTCTATCATTAATTTAGTCAAAATAGTTTTGATTTCTCCATTCATCCTTTCAACTTTTCCCGAGCTTTGTGGATGCCATGGTGTATGGTATTCCCACTTAATACCCAAACTTCCTGTTAGATCTCTAACAATTTTTGACACAAAGTGTGTTCCTCTGTCCGAGTCGATTACATATCGAGGTATAATATGTTCAAGTAATACCTTAGTAACTTGGTTAGCAGTTGCCTTAGAGGTAGGAAAAGCCTCAACATAATGTGTTAAATGATCCACCATTACTAATAAATATTTGTAACACCCTACCCTGGGCAGTTCAGTAAAATCCACTTGTATGTGTGAGAAAGGTCTATATGCTGGGGAACGTCCTCCAAGAGGTTTTTGTCTCATGTTGTTTCGATTAACCTTTTGACAGGTCTCGCAGGCTGCCGTGACTGCCTTTGCTATGTTATATACGCTTATACAGGCAAACTGTTGATTGAAATGATCAACTAACGCCTGGGTTCCCCAGTGTGTTTTACTGTGTATTTTTGAAAATATTTCGAGTGCTATGCCTTTCGGCAAGACTTCTCTCCCATCTGGCAATATGTATTTACTATCTTGTTCCTTAGCTCCCATTTGTTTTAGTTTTTCCTTTTCTGCAGACTCAAAACTCAAATTTTTACTAACAGGCACCTGTTGCATCGTCAAAATCGTACTATAATTGCCTGCTACTCGTTTTGCTTCTGTATCGGCTGCATTATTTCCCCTAACTTGATAACTCGTACCTCGCTGGTGTCCCTTTATATGTACGACTGCTATTTTATTTGGCATTTTCAATGCCCCCAGAACTCGCCGAATTAATTCTGGGTGTATCAGTTCTTTTCCCTGTGAGTTAACAAATCCTCTTTCCTCCCATATTTTCCCAAAGGTATGTACTACTCCGAACGCATAGCGTGAGTCTGTATATATAGTTCCATCCTTTCCCTTCAGTGACACTAAGGCTTTCCACAATGCGTACAGCTCACAGGCTTGAGCCGACCAGCTGGCACTCAGGGGGCCCGATTCTATTGTCTTAAATTCTCCTTTCTCCAACTTAACGATGGCATACCCTGACAATCGTTTACCTTCCACTATTCGAGATGACCCATCTATAAAAAATATTTCTCCATGTTGTAATTCCTCTTCTTCTAGATCTGGTCGAATTCGTGTTTGTTGTTCAATCGTTTGGAGACAATCGTGTATTAACTCAGTACTTTCCCCTGGGTATAGAAATTCTGCAGGGTTAACCGCTCCGACAGTCCTTAGGGACAGTTTTGGAGATTCTATAAGTATTCCCTCATACTTTAGTAGTCGGCTATCTGTAAGCCATTTTTCTGCTTTTTGTTGAAGCACCCCCCTTATGTTATGAGGCGCATATAGGACAACTTCTCCATTGAAGGTAATACGATTCGTTTCTTCAAGTAATAAGGCAGCAGCAACAATGATTTGTAAACAACTTGGCCAACCCCTGCTCACAGGATCTAACAGCTTTGATAAGTATGCCACCGGTTTCTTTTGTCCAGCCCATTCCTGAGTTAATACTCCGAATGCTGTTCCTTCATGTATGTTAACGAATAAATGGAATGGCCGCTTTAGATCTGGGAGGCTTAAAACCGGTGCTTGACTTAACTCCCTTTTGAGGCTGGCAAACTGCTCTTGATCCTGAGGGGTCCACTTGGGTATTTTATCTTTAGACAGTTGTTCATATAAAATTTTAACTTTAAAGCTGTAATTCTCTATCCACTGCCTACAATACCCAAATAGCCCTAATGCTTGCCGAATTTGCCTTTTAGTGACAGGCATAGGTAATTCTAAAATTCCCTTAATGCGCTCTGGATCCAATATCTTTTTGCCGTTAAACAAATAATGCCCCAAATATTTCACTTTTTCTTCCACAAATTGTAACTTTTCTTGTGATACCCGTAGTCCCTGTTGTGCAAGAAAGTTTAGGAGTCGAATGCTTTCTTTTCTTACATCTTCCTTATTATTCCCTGCTATGAGCAGATCATCTACATACTGTAACAGCACATTTCCCGTTTGTGCCCGGTATTCTTTTAAGAGCTCTTCCAGGGCCTGTCCAAACAGATTAGGGGACTCAGTGAACCCTTGGGGGAGCACCGTCCATCTTAATTGCTGTCTATGGCCTGTCTCTATGTCTTCCCATTCAAAGGCAAAATAATCACGGCATTCTTCTGCCAGTGGACAGGCCCAAAAGGCATCCTTTAAATCAATCACACTATACCAGGAGTTATGGGGTCCTAGCTTGCTTAGCAGTGTGTATGGATTTGCTACTACAGGGAACCGGGTGATAGTTCTTTTGTTTATTTCCCTTAAATCATGTACAAGCCGATATTTCCCATTTGGCTTTCTCACAGGCAAAATGGGAGTGTTAAAGGGTGACATACAAGGCTCTAAGATTCCTTGTGCTAACAATCGATCAATTTCTGGCTTTAATCCTCTCCATCCTTCTAGGGATATGGGATATTGCCTTACCCTCACAGGTATGTGGGGTTCGGAAATTTGAATTTTAATCGGTGGGATTTTTAGTTTACTTATTGTGTCCGGAGAGTACCAGACATCGGGGTTAATTTGTTTTTGATCATCCACGGTCAAAGGATAAGCAGACACCGTTAGCTCTTGATTTTTTACTTTAATTTCTAATTGCAATTCAACAATTAAATCCCGTCCTAACAGATTAAATTCTGCTTCAGGGACGAGCAAGAGTTCACCCATTCCAAATTTATTTTCAGTTTCGAACACTACATTTTTGATTTTGCTTACTTTAAAGGGTTCTCCTTTTGCCCCAATTACTTGTACTTTTTCAGGGGAAACTTTACATCCCTCAGGTATTTGCCTAATAGTCGATTTCTCAGCTCCAGTGTCTACTAAAAAGGTGAACTCTTGTTTATGGGGACCTATTTTTAATTTTATCAAGGGCTCATGATGACTCCGGTCCCCTAAGATATAGAGCCCCTGACTCTCCTATTCCGTTTTCAATATTTCCTCATCCCTGATCCTTTCTCTGCAATTCGTCTTTATATGTCCCTTCTTTCCACAGTAAAAACAACATCTCTGTTCCTTCTTTACTACTACATTCCCTTGTTTCGCTCCAGCAGATCTGTGTTCACCAGTCTGCCCTTTGCGATCCTCTCTGACTGCTGCTACCATCATTTTTACTTGTCGCTTGCTGCTCTCTTCTTCCCGCCTTACGTAGACTTTCTGAGCTTCTCTCAATAATTCATCCAACCCTCTATTCTGCCAGTCTTCTAACTTTTCAATCTTCTTTCTGATATCTTCCCATGATTTTGCCACAAACGGAGTTTTGAGGAGCGCTTGCCCTAAAGGGTCGTCTGGATTTACCCCAGAGTACAGCTGAAGGGCTTTCCTCAGTCGTTCCAGCCACTCAGTAGGGCTCTCATTTTTCTTTTGCATTTCATTAAATGCTTTATTGATATTCTGGCCACGGGGTACTGCTTCTCTAATCCCTTGAATTACTAGAGTTCTCAGGTCCTGCATATGAGTTCTATGCACCGGATCCTGATTATCCCAATTAGGTTTTTGGAGTGGCCATTTAATATCTGCTTGGGGTCCCTGGGCATGCTGAGCATCCCACAGTTTCATTCCTGCTCGTCTGATCATATCTCTTTCCTCGGTAGTAAATAATTGACCAAGGATAGATTGCATCTCATCCCAAGTATAAAGGTTTGGTCCCAAAAATTGATCTAATCTTTCTGCCACTCCGAGTGGGTCCTCAATTAGGTTTCCCATCTCGGTTCTTTTAAAATCTCGTAGGTCAGCCGAGCTTAGGGGTACAGAAATATATCCAATCACAGGTTGGGGTCCCCCCATGGGTATTTCCCTTAGAGGATACATCTGAGCTGCCCCTTTTTGACTCCTAGTCACGCGTCTAGGAGGAGGGGGAGACCCTTGTTCTGATTCTGGTGGGGGGGTGGGTGCTCTGGGGACCTCTGGAGGGGCTGTGGGAGCAGGAGGAGGAATGTAAGGAGGGGGGGTTAGAAGGGTTTCATCTAACTCTTCCTTCTTTTTCTTTTGTTTAGTTTTCACTTCATTCAGTGGATAAAGTCTAGCTCCCGGTCTTTCTAGCCACATTTTTGCATACTGACTCTCTTCCGGGTTAAGGGGTTTTTTATTATTAACCCAGAGGTTTAATTGTTGTCTGACCCAGTCTTTTTCTGACCCATAGACTGGCCAAAAGACATCTTTAGAAATCTTCTTCCCTCCCCATATCCTAGTACAATATTCTATCATTTTCTGTTTATCTCTCCCTAGGGTTCCAGGGAAATATCTCCAATTGTCTAGGATATATGCCAGAGGGGTATTCTTAGGTACAGTGGGTACCCTTCCCATGGGAGTCGAAGGCTTGCTGCCCTTCGCCCCCATCTTCTGGAATATCCACAAACATACACTCACTCGCTCCCCTTGTTCCTGGCCCAGTCCCTCGCGGGAGATGGGAAACGCAGTACTTAAGGGTCCGCACTCGCTTGGTTCAATATAGCGAACCTCTCACTTGTTATATTCCAGGAAACCCAATCCCGCCCGAACGGTAAACCTGCGACCAAATTCGCAATATACTTACGCACCCTGCGTCTTCGTCCGGACTCCCGTGCACAGAATTTTTATGGGATTTTACCGGTTTCCCCTTTGCTCATCATTCTAGAATTTAGGTTCGTCGGTAAGGTTGAGGTAAGCTGTCGGTCGCGGGGCCGCGGATTGCCGCGGGGCGCCTCCCCGGAGGACAGAAGCTCACCGTTCCTTATCCGAGTCACGGCACCAAGATTGTCATAAATTGAGACCACAATGGATCAGAATCCAATTAGAATTTTATTAATTATAGCAAGTAGAATATGAGCAAATACAGCGCTGGACGGCAGGGGAGTCTGCGCTCCGCCAACTGCCGTACTGAGCAGTTCAAACAGTCTCTCTTTATACATCTTTACTTCCATGTTCAAAGGAATAGTGGGAGGTATTCTTCTCATGCTTCAGTTTCTTATCTCTGTCTTCGCAAGCTTCACTTCCTTATCTCTGTTGGTTAGTCTGGACATCTGGTGGTTTGGGAGGTATTCTTCACATGACCTCTACCTTGACCTCAACCTAAGTCTTAATAAGCAGTACCTTAATTTATAGTTTCTCACAATCTCGACATAAGTCTTAATAAGCAATATCCTAATTTATGGTTTCTCACAGTAAGACTGCAAATCTCACTTTTAGGGGCCAAACCGGTTTTAACGCTCAAAGCCTCATTTTTAACAGCAAACCCTCACTTTTAGGACCTAAAGCCCTCTTTTAACACTCAAAGCCTCAGTTTTAACACTCAAAGCCAAACTTCCAGGGTCCAAACCCCTCTTTTAATGCTCAGTGCCTCATTTTCAGGTCCCCAAAACTCACTTTAAAACACCCAAACACCTCTTTTAACATCAAAGACTTATAGTTAGGACTGCAAACCTCACTTTTAGGGTCCAAACCCCTCCTTTTTAGGGACATACCCTCATTTTCACGTCCCAAGGACTTACTTTAAAGCACCCAAACCCCTCTTTTAATGCTCAAAGCCTTATAGTTAGGGCCGCAAACCACAATGCTAGGCTCCAAAGCCCTCTTTTATGCTCAAAGCTTCATTTTTAACAGCCAAACCCTCACTTTCTTTGCCCAAACCCCTCTTTTAATGCTCAATGCCTCATTTATACCTCCCAAAGACGCACTTTAAAGCACCCAAAGCCTCTTTTAACCTCAAAGCCTTTTAGAGTAAGACTGCAAATCTCACTTTTAGGGGCCAAACCGGTTTTAACGCTCAAAGCCTCATTTTTAACAGCAAACCCTCACTTTTAGGACCTAAAGCCCTCTTTTAACTCCCAAAGCCTCGGTTTTAACACCCAAAGCTGCACTTTCAGGGTCCAAACCTCTCTTTTAACGCTCAGTGCCTCATTTCCAGGTCCCCAAAACTCACTTTAAAACACCCAAACACCTCTTTTAACATCAAAGACTTATAGTTAGGACTGCAAACCTCACTTTTAGGTTCCAAACCCCTCCTTTTTAGGGACAAACCCTCTTTTTTAAATTCCAAACCCTTACTTCTATTACCCAAACCCCTCTTTTCACGCTCACTGCCTCATTTTTAGGTCCCAAACCCTCTGCTTTTAGCATCGAAAATGGGCTTTTATGGTCAAACCATCATTGTTTTGTTCCAAATAGTAATTTTTAGAGTCCAAACCCCTCTATTAAGCTTCAAAAAGTCATTTTTATCATCCAAACCTTCACTTTCAGGGTCCAAACCCCTCTTTTAATGCTCAGTGCCTCATTTTTAGGTCAGAAACCCCCTGCTTTTAGCATCCAGGCCTTCACTTTCAGGTACCAAACCATCATTATTAATGCCCAAAGCCCTCTATTAAGGCTCAAACCCTCATTTTCAGCACCCAAAGACTCACTTTAAAACACCCAAACCCCTCTTTTAATGCTCAAAGCCTTATAGATAGGACCACAAACCTCACTGCTAGGGTCCAAACCTCTCTCTTAAAGCTCAGTGCCTCATTTCTAACAGCCAAACCCTCACTTTTAGGACCTAAAGCCCTCTTTTAACACTCAAAGCCTCAGTTTTAACACCCAAAGCCAAACTTTCAGGGTCCAAACGCCTCTTTTAATGCTCAGTGCCTCATTTCCAGGTCCCCAAAACTCACTTTAAAACACCCAAACACCTCTTTTAACATCAAAGACTTATAGTTAGGACTGCAAACCTCACTTTTAGGGTCCAAACCCCTCCTTTTTAGGGACATACCCTCATTTTCATGTCCCAAGGACTTACTTTAAAGCACCCAAACCCCTCTTTTAAGGCTCAAAGCCTTATAGTTAGGGCCGCAAACCACAATGCTAGGGTCCAAAGCCCTCTTTTATGCTCAAAGCTTCATTTTTAACAGCCAAAACCTCACTTTCTTTGCCCAAACCCCTCTTTTAATGCTCAATGCCTCATTTATACCTCCCAAAGACGCACTTTAAAGCACCCAAAGCCTCTTTTAACCTCAAAGCCTTTTAGAGTAAGACTGCAAATCTCACTTTCAGGGGCCAAACCGGTTTTAACGCTCAAAGCCTCATTTTTAACAGCAAACCCTCACTTTTAGGACCTAAAGCCCTCTTTTAACTCCCAAAGCCTCGGTTTTAACACCCAAAGCTGCACTTTCAGGGTCCAAACCTCTCTTTTAACGCTCAGTGCCTCATTTTCAGGTCCCCAAAACTCACTTTAAAACACCCAAACACCTCTTTTAACATCAAAGACTTAGAGTTAGGACTGCAAACCTCACTTTTAGGTTCCAAACCCCTCCTTTTTAGGGACAAACCCTCTTTTTTAAATTCCAAACCCTTACTTCTATTACCCAAACCCCTCTTTTCACGCTCACTGCCTCATTTTTAGGTCCCAAACCCTCTGCTTTTAGCATCGAACTTGGCCTTTTATGGGCAAACCATCATTGTTTTGTTCCAAATAGTAATTTTTAGCGTCCAAACCCCTCTATTAAGCTTCAAAAACTCATTTTTATCATCCAAACCTTCACTTTCAGGGTCCAAACCCCTCTTTTAATGCTCAGTGCCTCATTTTTAGGTCAGAAACCCCCTGCTTTTAGCATCCAGGCCTTCACTTTCAGGTACCAAACCATCATTATTAATGCCCAAAGCCCTCTATTAAGGCTCAAACCCTCATTTTCAGCACCCAAAGACTCACTTTAAAACACCCAAACCCCTCTTTTAATGCTCAAAGCCTTATAGATAGGACCACAAACCTCACTGCTAGGGTCCAAACCTCTCTCTTAAAGCTCAGTGCCTCATTTCTAACAGCCAAACCCTCACTTTTAGGACCTAAAGCCCTCTTTTAACACTCAAAGCCTCAGTTTTAACACCCAAAGCCAAACTTTCAGGGTCCAAACGCCTCTTTTAATGCTCAGTGCCTCATTTCCAGGTCCCCAAAACTCACTTTAAAACACCCAAACACCTCTTTTAACATCAAAGACTTATAGTTAGGACTGCAAACCTCACTTTTAGGGTCCAAACCCCTCCTTTTTAGGGACATACCCTCATTTTCATGTCCCAAGGACTTACTTTAAAGCACCCAAACCCCTCTTTTAAGGCTCAAAGCCTTATAGTTAGGGCCGCAAACCACAATGCTAGGGTCCAAAGCCCTCTTTTATGCTCAAAGCTTCATTTTTAACAGCCAAAACCTCACTTTCTTTGCCCAAACCCCTCTTTTAATGCTCAATGCCTCATTTATACCTCCCAAAGACGCACTTTAAAGCACCCAAAGCCTCTTTTAACCTCAAAGCCTTTTAGAGTAATGTCATAAATTGAGACCACAATGGATCAGAATCCAATTAGAATTTTATTAATTATAGCAAGTAGAATATGAGCAAATACAGCGCTGGACGGCAGGGGAGTCTGCGCTCCGCCAACTGCCGTATTGAGCAGTTCGAACAGTCTCTTTTTATACATTTTTTTCTTCCATGTTCAAAGGAATAGTGGGAGGTATTCTTCTCATGCTTCAGTTTCTTATCTCTGTCTTCGCAAGCTTCACTTCCTTATCTCTGTTGGTTAGTCTGGACATCTGGTGGTTTGGGAGGTATTCTTCACATGACCTCTACCTTGACCTCAACCTAAGTCTTAATAAGCAGTACCTTAATTTATAGTTTCTCACAATCTCGACATAAGTCTTAGTAAGCAGTACCTTAATTTATAGTTTCTCACAATCTCGACATAAGTCTTAGTAAGCAATATCCTAATTTATGGTTTCTCACAATCCCCCCTTTTTCTTTTTATCCTATTATTGTTTATTAGATACTACTTTCATTTTCGACACTGCAGGCAAATCTTCTTCCACAATCCCAACATTTATCATAACACTCACAAGGTAATATCTCACAATTACAATCATAGTTCTTATGTGGCATAACGCATTCACAACAATCGTCATCTTCATTAATAGATACACTCTTATATTTTGCCTCAGACTTCATAGTCAAAATAAGCAATTTAGCTATGTCGAATCGTTCTTTAATAAAATGTAAAATACAGCGTAATATGCAAGGTCCAAATATAAGTCCTAAAATCAATATAATAAGCGGTCCTGCTAAAGCAGACAACAAAGTGGTTAGCCAAGGTGAAGCATTAAACCAGTTTTCATACCATGACTTGCTTGCTTCACGATCTTTTTTACGTTGATTTAACCTTTTCCGGAGTTCAGACATGGTGTCTTGGACTACTCCCGTATGGTCAGCAAAAAAACAACATTCTTCATTGAGAGCTATGCATAACCCTCCTTCTTTTAAGAACAATAGGTCTAATCCTCTCCTATTTTGCAGCACCACTTCTGATAAAGATTTTACTGAAGTGGCTAAACTTTGAATAGATTGCTCTATTTTTATTAAATCCTCATCTACAGCCACCTGCAAACTTTGTAATTCCTGACCTTTCACCAGGGAGGCTATGCCTGTACCTGCTCCAACTCCACCTGCTATCAGCAGTGTAGCTAGGGTTATCGCCGTAATTGGCTCTCGTTTTTGTCTATTCAGGTTTCCTTCAAAGTGGCGTAGCACCTCCTCAGAGGTGTGATAGATTAGACGAGGAACAATAATCACCTGTATGCAAAACTGAGATTCATTAAACACGTTTAAGGATAGGCAAGGCGTTATTCCGATGTCTGAACAAACCCATTTAGCTCCTGGTGTCGGGATAGCCCATTTGTCCTTTTTATCTTTGTGTTTCTTTATATTGGTGTTAGTGACTGTTCGGCTGCACAAAGGCTGATACTTTTCGGGCACTGTGCCTATACATCTCCCCTGACCTGTTACTAATTGAATAGTAATTCCTTGCGTATGATTCCTCTGGTCATCCCATGGACATTCTCGTGGGTTTGAACCATTAGACCATTGAATCATACCTGGTTTTCCAACTGCCTCTAAATATGGTGGTCTAATATTATAACATAACCAGCATTCTTCAGTTAAATTTGGTTTACTTTCATTAAGGGCATGATAAGAGGCTTGCATTAGATCCCATAAGGGGTTCTTGGATTCTGACGACTCTAAATCTCTGGATAAAGAGAATTTAGTCACAGCGTTATTAGTTGTTTTCAAAGGAGAGCCTGAGGAAGGGATTCTGACAATTACGGGGGCCATCCTTTCTTTAGAGGAAGTGGGCGGATTCAGGACCAAATTTGGTCCTATTGGCAAAAGATCGTGGGGCATCGGTTCCTTCTTAATTTGAAAAATTCCCCCTCTATCTGCACCTTGTTCGTAATATCTAATTCCCCAAAATTTTCCTTCAAGCCAAAAGTCCTGACTAGGATCTTTTATGGTTATATCGATGCCCATACAATTATAAGTTTTCGGATTCGAATTCCACCTTAATGTTGTTGTCTTACAATTAAGCGGTGACTTTGTTATTTCTAAATTTTGGTCCCCGGATGCAGACCAATCAGAGGCCCATGTGACGCATCCCCAGTATGGACAAAAAAAATGGCCTGGAGAATTACAGTATAATTTGCCAGGGTTCAATGCTGGGCATATATAAACTGCTTTACCTGGACCTGCTGGGCCTTGGTCAATAATCAGGTCTTCTATGCTCACTTTAAAACTAATTGTTTTCTCATCTGTTTGTGCTTGGATTGGCTTATTCGGATATTGTATGCTTGTTATTATCCAGTTTATGGGTTCATGAGGGTTTCTTTTTCCATTTGCTTGGGCTATTATCAATAATAAAACTAACGGTATACCAGGAAAAAGGGTGTCTGTCAATTTTGCCAACTTAGGTACACTTTTACCAGTCTTGGGGAAGTTCGACCATAGCTGCTTTCGCGTCCCATTGTTCTGGTTCTTTCCTCCACAGTTTGTTTCTCCTCTGCCTCGCCCGTCGACTCGGTTGCTTCGAGCCACGGGGTGTACCATCTTCTCGGCAGCAAGGGAAATCTTCAGGAGAACAGCTGTTTCGGGTTTTCTGCCTGTTTATATAGGCTTCCCACTTTGCAGCTTTGACTAATGGGACAAAGCAAGACACAGTTAGTCCTTCCCTTCTGCACTTTGTAGCCAAAATTTCAACTACAAAGGGGACTGGTTCGTTGGAATGGTAACAATAATACTGAGGGTTTATTCTTTTTGGCAAAAATTTCCCACCATTCATGGGATCCTCGAATAATTTCTTGTTCTGACTCTAATTGTTTTTAATTTCCACTCAGTGAGAGTTCTTTGGATTTTCCAACACTGTGTGCAAACTCTTATCGGAGGGTATCCATATTCACAGTGTGTCCACCATTTATCCTGGCATACCTTACGCTTGCAACAAGCAAATGGATAACAATTGCAGTTCAAATTATTGCATCTGATTCCTATATCTAGAGTGCTTAATAGCTTTTCCTCTATATTCAATATTGTGTTACTGCATAAGTTTAGCAATTTCCTTCAACACACTTCGTACGCTTCCAAATATAATAGATAAAAAGAGAGATAATTATAGCAAATATAAACAGCAATATACACTTTATACTAAAAGGTAATGCGGCAAAATAATCAACTAAAGTTTCTATCATTACATTATCTTCTCAGAGTTATTTTGGTGTCACCTGGAGTACTGATTACTTTCCAGTGAGGTCTCGTCACTGGGCCTTTAATGCGACTGGCATGAGTCCATCCACGCTCAGCAGTCCGGACAGCTGTTTCTGTTGTAAGCAAAACAAGATAAGGTCCCTCCCAATTGGGTTTTAGGGTTTCTTCTTTCCACGTTTTAACCAATATCCAGTCCCCAGGTTTAAAATTGTGAATTTTTAAGTCCAACGGGGGTCGTTGCACAATCAGTCCATGTTCCCAAAGCTTGTTACGATGTTCTGCTAATTGTGAAATATATTTATTAATCACATGATCTCGAATTAAAACATTTGTTTGTGGACTTTCGATTCTATAGGGCATTCCATACACCAGTTCAAACGCTGATATTCTTACATCTGCTCGGGGCCTGGTTCTGAGAATTAATAGTGCCATGGGTAGGCACTTAACCCATGATAATTTGGTTTCTATCATTAATTTAGTCAAAATAGTTTTGATTTCTCCATTCATCCTTTCAACTTTTCCCGAGCTTTGTGGATGCCATGGTGTATGGTATTCCCACTTAATACCCAAACTTCCTGTTAGATCTCTAACAATTTTTGACACAAAGTGTGTTCCTCTGTCCGAGTCGATTACATATCGAGGTATAATATGTTCAAGTAATACCTTAGTAACTTGGTTAGCAGTTGCCTTAGAGGTAGGAAAAGCCTCAACATAATGTGTTAAATGATCCACCATTACTAATAAATATTTGTAACACCCTACCCTGGGCAGTTCAGTAAAATCCACTTGTATGTGTGAGAAAGGTCTATATGCTGGGGAACGTCCTCCAAGAGGTTTTTGTCTCATGTTGTTTCGATTAACCTTTTGACAGGTCTCGCAGGCTGCCGTGACTGCCTTTGCTATGTTATATACGCTTATACAGGCAAACTGTTGATTGAAATGATCAACTAACGCCTGGGTTCCCCAGTGTGTTTTACTGTGTATTTTTGAAAATATTTCGAGTGCTATGCCTTTCGGCAAGACTTCTCTCCCATCTGGCAATATGTATTTACTATCTTGTTCCTTAGCTCCCATTTGTTTTAGTTTTTCCTTTTCTGCAGACTCAAAACTCAAATTTTTACTAACAGGCACCTGTTGCATCGTCAAAATCGTACTATAATTGCCTGCTACTCGTTTTGCTTCTGTATCGGCTGCATTATTTCCCCTAACTTGATAACTCGTACCTCGCTGGTGTCCCTTTATATGTACGACTGCTATTTTATTTGGCATTTTCAATGCCCCCAGAACTCGCCGAATTAATTCTGGGTGTATCAGTTCTTTTCCCTGTGAGTTAACAAATCCTCTTTCCTCCCATATTTTCCCAAAGGTATGTACTACTCCGAACGCATAGCGTGAGTCTGTATATATAGTTCCATCCTTTCCCTTCAGTGACACTAAGGCTTTCCACAATGCGTACAGCTCACAGGCTTGAGCCGACCAGCTGGCACTCAGGGGGCCCGATTCTATTGTCTTAAATTCTCCTTTCTCCAACTTAACGATGGCATACCCTGACAATCGTTTACCTTCCACTATTCGAGATGACCCATCTATAAAAAATATTTCTCCATGTTGTAATTCCTCTTCTTCTAGATCTGGTCGAATTCGTGTTTGTTGTTCAATCGTTTGGAGACAATCGTGTATTAACTCAGTACTTTCCCCTGGGTATAGAAATTCTGCAGGGTTAACCGCTCCGACAGTCCTTAGGGACAGTTTTGGAGATTCTATAAGTATTCCCTCATACTTTAGTAGTCGGCTATCTGTAAGCCATTTTTCTGCTTTTTGTTGAAGCACCCCCCTTATGTTATGAGGCGCATATAGGACAACTTCTCCATTGAAGGTAATACGATTCGTTTCTTCAAGTAATAAGGCAGCAGCAACAATGATTTGTAAACAACTTGGCCAACCCCTGCTCACAGGATCTAACAGCTTTGATAAGTATGCCACCGGTTTCTTTTGTCCAGCCCATTCCTGAGTTAATACTCCGAATGCTGTTCCTTCATGTATGTTAACGAATAAATGGAATGGCCGCTTTAGATCTGGGAGGCTTAAAACCGGTGCTTGACTTAACTCCCTTTTGAGGCTGGCAAACTGCTCTTGATCCTGAGGGGTCCACTTGGGTATTTTATCTTTAGACAGTTGTTCATATAAAATTTTAACTTTAAAGCTGTAATTCTCTATCCACTGCCTACAATACCCAAATAGCCCTAATGCTTGCCGAATTTGCCTTTTAGTGACAGGCATAGGTAATTCTAAAATTCCCTTAATGCGCTCTGGATCCAATATCTTTTTGCCGTTAAACAAATAATGCCCCAAATATTTCACTTTTTCTTCCACAAATTGTAACTTTTCTTGTGATACCCGTAGTCCCTGTTGTGCAAGAAAGTTTAGGAGTCGAATGCTTTCTTTTCTTACATCTTCCTTATTATTCCCTGCTATGAGCAGATCATCTACATACTGTAACAGCACATTTCCCGTTTGTGCCCGGTATTCTTTTAAGAGCTCTTCCAGGGCCTGTCCAAACAGATTAGGGGACTCAGTGAACCCTTGGGGGAGCACCGTCCATCTTAATTGCTGTCTACGGCCTGTCTCTATGTCTTCCCATTCAAAGGCAAAATAATCACGGCATTCTTCTGCCAGTGGACAGGCCCAAAAGGCATCCTTTAAATCAATCACACTATACCAGGAGTTATGGGGTCCTAGCTTGCTTAGCAGTGTGTATGGATTTGCTACTACAGGGAACCGGGTGATAGTTCTTTTGTTTATTTCCCTTAAATCATGTACAAGCCGATATTTCCCATTTGGCTTTCTCACAGGCAAAATGGGAGTGTTAAAGGGTGACATACAAGGCTCTAAGATTCCTTGTGCTAACAATCGATCAATTTCTGGCTTTAATCCTCTCCATCCTTCTAGGGATATGGGATATTGCCTTACCCTCACAGGTATGTGGGGTTCGGAAATTTGAATTTTAATCCATGGGATTTTTAGTTTACTTATTGTGTCCGGAGAGTACCAGACATCGGGGTTAATTTGTTTTTGATCATCCACGGTCAAAGGATAAGCAGACACCGTTAGCTCTTGATTTTTTACTTTAATTTCTAATTGCAATTCAACAATTAAATCCCGTCCTAACAGATTAAATTCTGCTTCAGGGACGAGCAAGAGTTCACCCATTCCAAATTTATTTTCAGTTTCGAACACTACATTTTTGATTTTGCTTACTTTAAAGGGTTCTCCTTTTGCCCCAATTACTTGTACTTTTTCAGGGGAAACTTTACATCCCTCAGGTATTTGCCTAATAGTCGATTTCTCAGCTCCAGTGTCTACTAAAAAGGTGAACTCTTGTTTATGGGGACCTATTTTTAATTTTATCAAGGGCTCATGATGACTCCGGTCCCCTAAGATATAGAGCCCCTGACTCTCCTATTCCGTTTTCAATATTTCCTCATCCCTGATCCTTTCTCTGCAATTCGTCTTTATATGTCCCTTCTTTCCACAGTAAAAACAACATCTCTGTTCCTTCTTTACTACTACATTCCCTTGTTTCGCTCCAGCAGATCTGTGTTCACCAGTCTGCCCTTTGCGATCCTCTCTGACTGCTGCTACCATCATTTTTACTTGTCGCTTGCTGCTCTCTTCTTCCCGCCTTACGTAGACTTTCTGAGCTTCTCTCAATAATTCATCCAACCCTCTATTCTGCCAGTCTTCTAACTTTTCAATCTTCTTTCTGATATCTTCCCATGATTTTGCCACAAACGGAGTTTTGAGGAGCGCTTGCCCTAAAGGGTCGTCTGGATTTACCCCAGAGTACAGCTGAAGGGCTTTCCTCAGTCGTTCCAGCCACTCAGTAGGGCTCTCATTTTTCTTTTGCATTTCATTAAATGCTTTATTGATATTCTGGCCACGGGGTACTGCTTCTCTAATCCCTTGAATTACTAGAGTTCTCAGGTCCTGCATATGAGTTCTATGCACCGGATCCTGATTATCCCAATTAGGTTTTTGGAGTGGCCATTTAATATCTGCTTGGGGTCCCTGGGCATGCTGAGCATCCCACAGTTTCATTCCTGCTCGTCTGATCATATCTCTTTCCTCGGTAGTAAATAATTGACCAAGGATAGATTGCATCTCATCCCAAGTATAAAGGTTTGGTCCCAAAAATTGATCTAATCTTTCTGCCACTCCGAGTGGGTCCTCAATTAGGTTTCCCATCTCGGTTCTTTTAAAATCTCGTAGGTCAGCCGAGCTTAGGGGTACAGAAATATATCCAATCACAGGTTGGGGTCCCCCCATGGGTATTTCCCTTAGAGGATACATCTGAGCTGCCCCTTTTTGACTCCTAGTCACGCGTCTAGGAGGAGGGGGAGACCCTTGTTCTGATTCTGGTGGGGGGGTGGGTGCTCTGGGGACCTCTGGAGGGGCTGTGGGAGCAGGAGGAGGAATGTAAGGAGGGGGGGTTAGAAGGGTTTCATCTAACTCTTCCTTCTTTTTCTTTTGTTTAGTTTTCACTTCATTCAGTGGATAAAGTCTAGCTCCCGGTCTTTCTAGCCACATTTTTGCATACTGACTCTCTTCCGGGTTAAGGGGTTTTTTATTATTAACCCAGAGGTTTAATTGTTGTCTGACCCAGTCTTTTTCTGACCCATAGACTGGCCAAAAGACATCTTTAGAAATCTTCTTCCCTCCCCATATCCTAGTACAATATTCTATCATTTTCTGTTTATCTCTCCCTAGGGTTCCAGGGAAATATCTCCAATTGTCTAGGATATATGCCAGAGGGGTATTCTTAGGTACAGTGGGTACCCTTCCCATGGGAGTCGAAGGCTTGCTGCCCTTCGCCCCCATCTTCTGGAATATCCACAAACATACACTCACTCGCTCCCCTTGTTCCTGGCCCAGTCCCTCGCGGGAGATGGGAAACGCAGTACTTAAGGGTCCGCACTCGCTTGGTTCAATATAGCGAACCTCTCACTTGTTATATTCCAGGAAACCCAATCCCGCCCGAACGGTAAACCTGCGACCAAATTCGCAATATACTTACGCACCCTGCGTCTTCGTCCGGACTCCCGTGCACAGAATTTTTATGGGATTTTACCGGTTTCCCCTTTGCTCATCATTCTAGAATTTAGGTTCGTCGGTAAGGTTGAGGTAAGCTGTCGGTCGCGGGGCCGCGGATTGCCGCGGGGCGCCTCCCCGGAGGACAGAAGCTCACCGTTCCTTATCCGAGTCACGGCACCAAGATTGTCATAAATTGAGACCACAATGGATCAGAATCCAATTAGAATTTTATTAATTATAGCAAGTAGAATATGAGCAAATACAGCGCTGGACGGCAGGGGAGTCTGCGCTCCGCCAACTGCCGTATTGAGCAGTTCGAACAGTCTCTTTTTATACATTTTTTTCTTCCATGTTCAAAGGAATAGTGGGAGGTATTCTTCTCATGCTTCAGTTTCTTATCTCTGTCTTCGCAAGCTTCACTTCCTTATCTCTGTTGGTTAGTCTGGACATCTGGTGGTTTGGGAGGTATTCTTCACATGACCTCTACCTTGACCTCAACCTAAGTCTTAATAAGCAGTACCTTAATTTATAGTTTCTCACAATCTCGACATAAGTCTTAATAAGCAATATCCTAATTTATGGTTTCTCACAGTAAGACTGCAAATCTCACTGCTAGGGGCCAAACCGGTTTTAACGCTCAAAGCCTCATTTTTAACAGCAAACCCTCACTTTTAGGACCTAAAGCCCTCTTTTAACACTCAAAGCCTCAGTTTTAACACTCAAAGCCAAACTTCCAGGGTCCAAACCCCTCTTTTAATGCTCAGTGCCTCATTTTCAGGTCCCCAAAACTCACTTTAAAACACCCAAACACCTCTTTTAACATCAAAGACTTATAGTTAGGACTGCAAACCTCACTTTTAGGGTCCAAACCCCTCCTTTTTAGGGACATACCCTCATTTTCACGTCCCAAGGACTTACTTTAAAGCACCCAAACCCCTCTTTTAATGCTCAAAGCCTTATAGTTAGGGCCGCAAACCACAATGCTAGGCTCCAAAGCCCTCTTTTATGCTCAAAGCTTCATTTTTAACAGCCAAACCCTCACTTTCTTTGCCCAAACCCCTCTTTTAATGCTCAATGCCTCATTTATACCTCCCAAAGACGCACTTTAAAGCACCCAAAGCCTCTTTTAACCTCAAAGCCTTTTAGAGTAAGACTGCAAATCTCACTTTTAGGGGCCAAACCGGTTTTAACGCTCAAAGCCTCATTTTTAACAGCAAACCCTCACTTTTAGGACCTAAAGCCCTCTTTTAACTCCCAAAGCCTCGGTTTTAACACCCAAAGCTGCACTTTCAGGGTCCAAACCTCTCTTTTAACGCTCAGTGCCTCATTTTCAGGTCCCCAAAACTCACTTTAAAACACCCAAACACCTCTTTTAACATCAAAGACTTATAGTTAGGACTGCAAACCTCACTTTTAGGTTCCAAACCCCTCCTTTTTAGGGACAAACCCTCTTTTTTAAATTCCAAACCCTTACTTCTATTACCCAAACCCCTCTTTTCACGCTCACTGCCTCATTTTTAGGTACCAAACCCTCTGCTTTTAGCATCGAACTTGGCCTTTTATGGTCAAACCATCA
This sequence comes from Phalacrocorax carbo, assembly GCF_963921805.1. Taxonomy (NCBI): domain Eukaryota; kingdom Metazoa; phylum Chordata; class Aves; order Suliformes; family Phalacrocoracidae; genus Phalacrocorax; species Phalacrocorax carbo. The sequence goes on along the minus strand of NW_026990280.1, from coordinate 2,235,228 downwards.
TTGTTTTGTTCCAAATAGTAATTTTTAGAGTCCAAACCCCTCTATTAAGCTTCAAAAAGTCATTTTTATCATCCAAACCTTCACTTTCAGGGTCCAAACCCCTCTTTTAATGCTCAGTGCCTCATTTTTAGGTCAGAAACCCCCTGCTTTTAGCATCCAGGCCTTCACTTTCAGGTACCAAACCATCATTATTAATGCCCAAAGCCCTCTATTAAGGCTCAAACCCTCATTTTCAGCACCCAAAGACTCACTTTAAAACACCCAAACCCCTCTTTTAATGCTCAAAGCCTTATAGATAGGACCACAAACCTCACTGCTAGGGTCCAAACCTCTCTCTTAAAGCTCAGTGCCTCATTTCTAACAGCCAAACCCTCACTTTTAGGACCTAAAGCCCTCTTTTAACACTCAAAGCCTCAGTTTTAACACCCAAAGCCAAACTTTCAGGGTCCAAACGCCTCTTTTAATGCTCAGTGCCTCATTTCCAGGTCCCCAAAACTCACTTTAAAACACCCAAACACCTCTTTTAACATCAAAGACTTATAGTTAGGACTGCAAACCTCACTTTTAGGGTCCAAACCCCTCCTTTTTAGGGACATACCCTCATTTTCATGTCCCAAGGACTTACTTTAAAGCACCCAAACCCCTCTTTTAAGGCTCAAAGCCTTATAGTTAGGGCCGCAAACCACAATGCTAGGGTCCAAAGCCCTCTTTTATGCTCAAAGCTTCATTTTTAACAGCCAAACCCTCACTTTCTTTGCCCAAACCCCTCTTTTAATGCTCAATGCCTCATTTATACCTCCCAAAGACGCACTTTAAAGCACCCAAAGCCTCTTTTAACCTCAAAGCCTTTTAGAGTAATGTCATAAATTGAGACCACAATGGATCAGAATCCAATTAGAATTTTATTAATTATAGCAAGTAGAATATGAGCAAATACAGCGCTGGACGGCAGGGGAGTCTGCGCTCCGCCAACTGCCGTATTGAGCAGTTCGAACAGTCTCTTTTTATACATTTTTTTCTTCCATGTTCAAAGGAATAGTGGGAGGTATTCTTCTCATGCTTCAGTTTCTTATCTCTGTCTTCGCAAGCTTCACTTCCTTATCTCTGTTGGTTAGTCTGGACATCTGGTGGTTTGGGAGGTATTCTTCACATGACCTCTACCTTGACCTCAACCTAAGTCTTAATAAGCAGTACCTTAATTTATAGTTTCTCACAATCTCGACATAAGTCTTAGTAAGCAGTACCTTAATTTATAGTTTCTCACAATCTCGACATAAGTCTTAGTAAGCAATATCCTAATTTATGGTTTCTCACAATCCCCCCTTTTTCTTTTTATCCTATTATTGTTTATTAGATACTACTTTCATTTTCGACACTGCAGGCAAATCTTCTTCCACAATCCCAACATTTATCATAACACTCACAAGGTAATATCTCACAATTACAATCATAGTTCTTATGTGGCATAACGCATTCACAACAATCGTCATCTTCATTAATAGATACACTCTTATATTTTGCCTCAGACTTCATAGTCAAAATAAGCAATTTAGCTATGTCGAATCGTTCTTTAATAAAATGTAAAATACAGCGTAATATGCAAGGTCCAAATATAAGTCCTAAAATCAATATAATAAGCGGTCCTGCTAAAGCAGACAACAAAGTGGTTAGCCAAGGTGAAGCATTAAACCAGTTTTCATACCATGACTTGCTTGCTTCACGATCTTTTTTACGTTGATTTAACCTTTTCCGGAGTTCAGACATGGTGTCTTGGACTACTCCCGTATGGTCAGCAAAAAACCAACATTCTTCATTGAGAGCTATGCATAACCCTCCTTCTTTTAAGAACAATAGGTCTAATCCTCTCCTATTTTGCAGCACCACTTCTGATAAAGATTTTACTGAAGTGGCTAAACTTTGAATAGATTGCTCTATTTTTATTAAATCCTCATCTACAGCCACCTGCAAACTTTGTAATTCCTGACCTTTCACCAGGGAGGCTATGCCTGTACCTGCTCCAACTCCACCTGCTATCAGCAGTGTAGCTAGGGTTATCGCCGTAATTGGCTCTCGTTTTTGTCTATTCAGGTTTCCTTCAAAGTGGCGTAGCACCTCCTCAGAGGTGTGATAGATTAGACGAGGAACAATAATCACCTGTATGCAAAACTGAGATTCATTAAACACGTTTAAGGATAGGCAAGGCGTTATTCCGATGTCTGAACAAACCCATTTAGCTCCTGGTGTCGGGATAGCCCATTTGTCCTTTTTATCTTTGTGTTTCTTTATATTGGTGTTAGTGACTGTTCGGCTGCACAAAGGCTGATACTTTTCGGGCACTGTGCCTATACATCTCCCCTGACCTGTTACTAATTGAATAGTAATTCCTTGCGTATGATTCCTCTGGTCATCCCATGGACATTCTCGTGGGTTTGAACCATTAGACCATTGAATCATACCTGGTTTTCCAACTGCCTCTAAATATGGTGGTCTAATATTATAACATAACCAGCATTCTTCAGTTAAATTTGGTTTACTTTCATTAAGGGCATGATAAGAGGCTTGCATTAGATCCCATAAGGGGTTCTTGGATTCTGACGACTCTAAATCTCTGGATAAAGAGAATTTAGTCACAGCGTTATTAGTTGTTTTCAAAGGAGAGCCTGAGGAAGGGATTCTGACAATTACGGGGGCCATCCTTTCTTTAGAGGAAGTGGGCGGATTCAGGACCAAATTTGGTCCTATTGGCAAAAGATCGTGGGGCATCGGTTCCTTCTTAATTTGAAAAATTCCCCCTCTATCTGCACCTTGTTCGTAATATCTAATTCCCCAAAATTTTCCTTCAAGCCAAAAGTCCTGACTAGGATCTTTTATGGTTATATCGATGCCCATACAATTATAAGTTTTCGGATTCGAATTCCACCTTAATGTTGTTGTCTTACAATTAAGCGGTGACTTTGTTATTTCTAAATTTTGGTCCCCGGATGCAGACCAATCAGAGGCCCATGTGACGCATCCCCAGTATGGACAAAAAAAATGGCCTGGAGAATTACAGTATAATTTGCCAGGGTTCAATGCTGGGCATATATAAACTGCTTTACCTGGACCTGCTGGGCCTTGGTCAATAATCAGGTCTTCTATGCTCACTTTAAAACTAATTGTTTTCTCATCTGTTTGTGCTTGGATTGGCTTATTCGGATATTGTATGCTTGTTATTATCCAGTTTATGGGTTCATGAGGGTTTCTTTTTCCATTTGCTTGGGCTATTATCAATAATAAAACTAACGGTATACCAGGAAAAAGGGTGTCTGTCAATTTTGCCAACTTAGGTACACTTTTACCAGTCTTGGGGAAGTTCGACCATAGCTGCTTTCGCGTCCCATTGTTCTGGTTCTTTTCTCCACAGTTTGTTTCTCCTCTGCCTCGCCCGTCGACTCGGTTGCTTCGAGCCACGGGGTGTACCATCTTCTCGGCAGCAAGGGAAATCTTCAGGAGAACAGCTGTTTCGGGTTTTCTGCCTGTTTATATAGGCTTCCCACTTTGCAGCTTTGACTAATGGGACAAAGCAAGACACAGTTAGTCCTTCCCTTCTGCACTTTGTAGCCAAAATTTCAACTACAAAGGGGACTGGTTCGTTGGAATGGTAACAATAATACTGAGGGTTTATTCTTTTTGGCAAAAATTTCCCACCATTCATGGGATCCTCGAATAATTTCTTGTTCTGACTCTAATTGTTTTTAATTTCCACTCAGTGAGAGTTCTTTGGATTTTCCAACACTGTGTGCAAACTCTTATCGGAGGGTATCCATATTCACAGTGTGTCCACCATTTATCCTGGCATACCTTACGCTTGCAACAAGCAAATGGATAACAATTGCAGTTCAAATTATTGCATCTGATTCGTATATCTAGAGTGCTTAATAGCTTTTCCTCTATATTCAATATTGTGTTACTGCATAAGTTTAGCAATTTCCTTCAACACACTTCGTACGCTTCCAAATATAATAGATAAAAAGAGAGATAATTATAGCAAATATAAACAGCAATATACACTTTATACTAAAAGGTAATGCGGCAAAATAATCAACTAAAGTTTCTATCATTACATTATCTTCTCAGAGTTATTTTGGTGTCACCTGGAGTACTGATTACTTTCCAGTGAGGTCTCGTCACTGGGCCTTTAATGCGACTGGCATGAGTCCATCCACGCTCAGCAGTCCGGACAGCTGTTTCTGTTGTAAGCAAAACAAGATAAGGTCCCTCCCAATTGGGTTTTAGGGTTTCTTCTTTCCACGTTTTAACCAATATCCAGTCCCCAGGTTTAAAATTGTGAATTTTTAAGTCCAACGGGGGTCGTTGCACAATCAGTCCATGTTCCCAAAGCTTGTTACGATGTTCTGCTAATTGTGAAATATATTTATTAATCACATGATCTCGAATTAAAACATTTGTTTGTGGACTTTCGATTCTATAGGGCATTCCATACACCAGTTCAAACGCTGATATTCTTACATCTGCTCGGGGCCTGGTTCTGAGAATTAATAGTGCCATGGGTAGGCACTTAACCCATGATAATTTGGTTTCTATCATTAATTTAGTCAAAATAGTTTTGATTTCTCCATTCATCCTTTCAACTTTTCCCGAGCTTTGTGGATGCCATGGTGTATGGTATTCCCACTTAATACCCAAACTTCCTGTTAGATCTCTAACAATTTTTGACACAAAGTGTGTTCCTCTGTCCGAGTCGATTACATATCGAGGTATAATATGTTCAAGTAATACCTTAGTAACTTGGTTAGCAGTTGCCTTAGAGGTAGGAAAAGCCTCAACATAATGTGTTAAATGATCCACCATTACTAATAAATATTTGTAACACCCTACCCTGGGCAGTTCAGTAAAATCCACTTGTATGTGTGAGAAAGGTCTATATGCTGGGGAACGTCCTCCAAGAGGTTTTTGTCTCATGTTGTTTCGATTAACCTTTTGACAGGTCTCGCAGGCTGCCGTGACTGCCTTTGCTATGTTATATACGCTTATACAGGCAAACTGTTGATTGAAATGATCAACTAACGCCTGGGTTCCCCAGTGTGTTTTACTGTGTATTTTTGAAAATATTTCGAGTGCTATGCCTTTCGGCAAGACTTCTCTCCCATCTGGCAATATGTATTTACTATCTTGTTCCTTAGCTCCCATTTGTTTTAGTTTTTCCTTTTCTGCAGACTCAAAACTCAAATTTTTACTAACAGGCACCTGTTGCATCGTCAAAATCGTACTATAATTGCCTGCTACTCGTTTTGCTTCTGTATCGGCTGCATTATTTCCCCTAACTTGATAACTCGTACCTCGCTGGTGTCCCTTTATATGTACGACTGCTATTTTATTTGGCATTTTCAATGCCCCCAGAACTCGCCGAATTAATTCTGGGTGTATCAGTTCTTTTCCCTGTGAGTTAACAAATCCTCTTTCCTCCCATATTTTCCCAAAGGTATGTACTACTCCGAACGCATAGCGTGAGTCTGTATATATAGTTCCATCCTTTCCCTTCAGTGACACTAAGGCTTTCCACAATGCGTACAGCTCACAGGCTTGAGCCGACCAGCTGGCACTCAGGGGGCCCGATTCTATTGTCTTAAATTCTCCTTTCTCCAACTTAACGATGGCATACCCTGACAATCGTTTACCTTCCACTATTCGAGATGACCCATCTATAAAAAATATTTCTCCATGTTGTAATTCCTCTTCTTCTAGATCTGGTCGAATTCGTGTTTGTTGTTCAATCGTTTGGAGACAATCGTGTATTAACTCAGTACTTTCCCCTGGGTATAGAAATTCTGCAGGGTTAACCGCTCCGACAGTCCTTAGGGACAGTTTTGGAGATTCTATAAGTATTCCCTCATACTTTAGTAGTCGGCTATCTGTAAGCCATTTTTCTGCTTTTTGTTGAAGCACCCCCCTTATGTTATGAGGCGCATATAGGACAACTTCTCCATTGAAGGTAATACGATTCGTTTCTTCAAGTAATAAGGCAGCAGCAACAATGATTTGTAAACAACTTGGCCAACCCCTGCTCACAGGATCTAACAGCTTTGATAAGTATGCCACCGGTTTCTTTTGTCCAGCCCATTCCTGAGTTAATACTCCGAATGCTGTTCCTTCATGTATGTTAACGAATAAATGGAATGGCCGCTTTAGATCTGGGAGGCTTAAAACCGGTGCTTGACTTAACTCCCTTTTGAGGCTGGCAAACTGCTCTTGATCCTGAGGGGTCCACTTGGGTATTTTATCTTTAGACAGTTGTTCATATAAAATTTTAACTTTAAAGCTGTAATTCTCTATCCACTGCCTACAATACCCAAATAGCCCTAATGCTTGCCGAATTTGCCTTTTAGTGACAGGCATAGGTAATTCTAAAATTCCCTTAATGCGCTCTGGATCCAATATCTTTTTGCCGTTAAACAAATAATGCCCCAAATATTTCACTTTTTCTTCCACAAATTGTAACTTTTCTTGTGATACCCGTAGTCCCTGTTGTGCAAGAAAGTTTAGGAGTCGAATGCTTTCTTTTCTTACATCTTCCTTATTATTCCCTGCTATGAGCAGATCATCTACATACTGTAACAGCACATTTCCCGTTTGTGCCCGGTATTCTTTTAAGAGCTCTTCCAGGGCCTGTCCAAACAGATTAGGGGACTCAGTGAACCCTTGGGGGAGCACCGTCCATCTTAATTGCTGTCTACGGCCTGTCTCTATGTCTTCCCATTCAAAGGCAAAATAATCACGGCATTCTTCTGCCAGTGGACAGGCCCAAAAGGCATCCTTTAAATCAATCACACTATACCAGGAGTTATGGGGTCCTAGCTTGCTTAGCAGTGTGTATGGATTTGCTACTACAGGGAACCGGGTGATAGTTCTTTTGTTTATTTCCCTTAAATCATGTACAAGCCGATATTTCCCATTTGGCTTTCTCACAGGCAAAATGGGAGTGTTAAAGGGTGACATACAAGGCTCTAAGATTCCTTGTGCTAACAATCGATCAATTTCTGGCTTTAATCCTCTCCATCCTTCTAGGGATATGGGATATTGCCTTACCCTCACAGGTATGTGGGGTTCGGAAATTTGAATTTTAATCCATGGGATTTTTAGTTTACTTATTGTGTCCGGAGAGTACCAGACATCGGGGTTAATTTGTTTTTGATCATCCACGGTCAAAGGATAAGCAGACACCGTTAGCTCTTGATTTTTTACTTTAATTTCTAATTGCAATTCAACAATTAAATCCCGTCCTAACAGATTAAATTCTGCTTCAGGGACGAGCAAGAGTTCACCCATTCCAAATTTATTTTCAGTTTCGAACACTACATTTTTGATTTTGCTTACTTTAAAGGGTTCTCCTTTTGCCCCAATTACTTGTACTTTTTCAGGGGAAACTTTACATCCCTCAGGTATTTGCCTAATAGTCGATTTCTCAGCCCCAGTGTCTACTAAAAAGGTGAACTCTTGTTTATGGGGACCTATTTTTAATTTTATCAAGGGCTCATGATGACTCCGGTCCCCTAAGATATAGAGCCCCTGACTCTCCTATTCCGTTTTCAATATTTCCTCATCCCTGATCCTTTCTCTGCAATTCTTCTTTATATGTCCCTTCTTTCCACAGTAAAAACAACATCTCTGTTCCTTCTTTACTACTACATTCCCTTGTTTCGCTCCAGCAGATCTGTGTTCACCAGTCTGCCCTTTGCGATCCTCTCTGACTGCTGCTACCATCATTTTTACTTGTCGCTTGCTGCTCTCTTCTTCCCGCCTTACGTAGACTTTCTGAGCTTCTCTCAATAATTCATCCAACCCTCTATTCTGCCAGTCTTCTAACTTTTCAATCTTCTTTCTGATATCTTCCCATGATTTTGCCACAAACGGAGTTTTGAGGAGCGCTTGCCCTAAAGGGTCGTCTGGATTTACCCCAGAATACAGCTGAAGGGCTTTCCTCAGTCGTTCCAGCCACTCAGTAGGGCTCTCATTTTTCTTTTGCATTTCATTAAATGCTTTATTGATATTCTGGCCACGGGGTACTGCTTCTCTAATCCCTTGAATTACTAGAGTTCTCAGGTCCTGCATATGAGTTCTATGCACCGGATCCTGATTATCCCAATTAGGTTTTTGGAGTGGCCATTTAATATCTGCTTGGGGTCCCTGGGCATGCTGAGCATCCCACAGTTTCATTCCTGCTCGTCTGATCATATCTCTTTCCTCGGTAGTAAATAATTGACCAAGGATAGATTGCATCTCATCCCAAGTATAAAGGTTTGGTCCCAAAAATTGATCTAATCTTTCTGCCACTCCGAGTGGGTCCTCAATTAGGTTTCCCATCTCGGTTCTTTTAAAATCTCGTAGGTCAGCCGAGCTTAGGGGTACAGAAATATATCCAATCACAGGTTGGGGTCCCCCCATGGGTATTTCCCTTAGAGGATACATCTGAGCTGCCCCTTTTTGACTCCTAGTCACGCGTCTAGGAGGAGGGGGAGACCCTTGTTCTGATTCTGGTGGGGGGGTGGGTGCTCTGGGGACCTCTGGAGGGGCTGTGGGAGCAGGAGGAGGAATGTAAGGAGGGGGGGTTAGAAGGGTTTCATCTAACTCTTCCTTCTTTTTCTTTTGTTTAGTTTTCACTTCATTCAGTGGATAAAGTCTAGCTCCCGGTCTTTCTAGCCACATTTTTGCATACTGACTCTCTTCCGGGTTAAGGGGTTTTTTATTATTAACCCAGAGGTTTAATTGTTGTCTGACCCAGTCTTTTTCTGACCCATAGACTGGCCAAAAGACATCTTTAGAAATCTTCTTCCCTCCCCATATCCTAGTACAATATTCTATCATTTTCTGTTTATCTCTCCCTAGGGTTCCAGGGAAATATCTCCAATTGTCTAGGATATATGCCAGAGGGGTATTCTTAGGTACAGTGGGTACCCTTCCCATGGGAGTCGAAGGCTTGCTGCCCTTCGCCCCCATCTTCTGGAATATCCACAAACATACACTCACTCGCTCCCCTTGTTCCTGGCCCAGTCCCTCGCGGGAGATGGGAAACGCAGTACTTAAGGGTCCGCACTCGCTTGGTTCAATATAGCGAACCTCTCACTTGTTATATTCCAGGAAACCCAATCCCGCCCGAACGGTAAACCTGCGACCAAATTCGCAATATACTTACGCACCCTGCGTCTTCGTCCGGACTCCCGTGCACAGAATTTTTATGGGATTTTACCGGTTTCCCCTTTGCTCATCATTCTAGAATTTAGGTTCGTCGGTAAGGTTGAGGTAAGCTGTCGGTCGCGGGGCCGCGGATTGCCGCGGGGCGCCTCCCCGGAGGACAGAAGCTCACCGTTCCTTATCCGAGTCACGGCACCAAGATTGTCATAAATTGAGACCACAATGGATCAGAATCCAATTAGAATTTTATTAATTATAGCAAGTAGAATATGAGCAAATACAGCGCTGGACGGCAGGGGAGTCTGCGCTCCGCCAACTGCCGTACTGAGCAGTTCAAACAGTCTCTCTTTATACATCTTTACTTCCATGTTCAAAGGAATAGTGGGAGGTATTCTTCTCATGCTTCAGTTTCTTATCTCTGTCTTCGCAAGCTTCACTTCCTTATCTCTGTTGGTTAGTCTGGACATCTGGTGGTTTGGGAGGTATTCTTCACATGACCTCTACCTTGACCTCAACCTAAGTCTTAATAAGCAGTACCTTAATTTATAGTTTCTCACAATCTCGACATAAGTCTTAATAAGCAATATCCTAATTTATGGTTTCTCACAGTAAGACTGCAAATCTCACTTTCAGGGGCCAAACCGGTTTTAACGCTCAAAGCCTCATTTTTAACAGCAAACCCTCACTTTTAGGACCTAAAGCCCTCTTTTAACTCCCAAAGCCTCGGTTTTAACACCCAAAGCCGCACTTTCAGGGTCCAAACCTCTCTTTTAACGCTCAGTGCCTCATTTTTAGGTCCCAAACCCTCACTCTTAGCACTGAACCCGGACTTTTAATTGTCAAACTCTCGTTCTAGTACAAATCATGACTTTTAGAGTCCAGCCCCTCGATTTTAAGTCTCAAAGCCTCATTTTTATCATCCAAACCTACACTTTCAGGGTCCAAAGCCCTCTTTTAAGGCTCAAAGCCTCATTTTCAGCACCCAAAGACTCACTTTAAAACACCCAAACCCCTCTTTTAACATCAAAGACTTAGAGTTGGGACCGCAAACCTCACTTTCAGCGTCCAAACCCCTCTTTCAAGGCTCAGAGCCTCACTTTTAGTTCCCAAACCCTCATTTTTAGCATCCAAACCCCTTACTTTTATGGAGCAAAATCTCATTTTTAACGTCCAAACCCCTCTTTTAAGGCTCAAAGCCTCTATTTTAGATGCCAAACCCTCACTTTCAGGGTCCAAACCCCTCCTTTTTAGGGACATACCCTCATTTTCACGTCCCAAAGACTTACTTTAAAGCACCCAAACCCCTCTTTAATGCTCAAAGCCTTAGAGTTAGGACTGCAAACCTCACTGCTAGGGTCCAAACCTTGGTTTTAAAATTCAATGCCTCATTTCTAACAGCCAAACCCTCACTTTTAGGACCTAAAGCCCTCTTTTAACACTCAAAGCCTCAGTTTTAACACTCAAAGCCAAACTTTCAGGGTCCAAACCCCTCTTTTAATGCTCAGTGCCTCATTTCCAGGTCCCCAAATCTCACTTTAAAACAACCAAACACCTCTTTTAACATCAAAGACTTAGAGTTAGGACTGCAAACCTCACTTTTAGGGTCCAAACCCCTCCTTTTTAGGGACATACCCTCATTTTCATGTCCCAAGGACTTACTTTAAAGCACCCAAACCCCTCTTTTAATGCTCAAAGCCTTATAGTTAGGACCACAAACCACAATGCTAGGGTCCAAAGCCCTCTTTTATGCTCAAAGCTTCATTTTTAACAGCCAAAACCTCACTTTCTTTGCCCAAACCCCTCTTTTAATGCTCAATGCCTCATCTATACCTCCCAAAGACGCACTTTAAAGCACCCAAAGCCTCTTTTAACCTCAAAGCTTTTAAAAGTAAGACTGCAAATCTCACTTTTAGGGGCCAAACCGGTTTTAACGCTCAAAGCCTCATTTTTAACAGCAAACCCTCACTTTTAGGACCTAAAGCCCTCTTTTAACTCCCAAAGCCTCGGTTTTAACACCCAAAGCCGCACTTTCAGGGTCCAAACCTCTCTTTTAACGCTCAGTGCCTCATTTTTAGGTCCCAAACCCTCACTCTTAGCACTGAACCCGGACTTTTAATTGTCAAACTCTCGTTCTAGTACAAATCATGACTTTTAGAGTCCAGCCCCTCGATTTTAAGTCTCAAAGAGCCATTTTTATCATCCAAACCTTCACTTTCAGGGTCCAGACCCCTCTTTTAAGGCTCAAAGCCTCATTTTCAGCACCCAAAGACTCACTTTAAAACACCCAAACCCCTCTTTTAACATCAAAGACTTAGAGTTGGGACCGCAAACCTCACTTTCAGCATCCAAACCCCTCTTTCAAGGCTCAAAGCCTCACTTTTAGTTCCCAAACCCTCATTTTTAGCATCCAAACCCCTTACTTTTATGGAGCAAAATCTCATTTTTAACGTCCAAATCCCTCTTTTAAGGCTCAAAGCCTCTATTTTAGATCCCAAACCCTCACTTTTAGGGTCCAAACCCCTCCTTTTTAGGGACATACCCGCATTTTCACGTCCCAAGGACTTACTTTAAAGCACCCAAACCCCTCTTTTAATGCTCAAAGCCTTATAGATAGGACCACAAACCTCACTGCTAGGGTCCAAACCTCTCTCTTAAAGCTCAGTGCCTCATTTTTAACAGCCAAACCCTCACTTTTAGGACCTAAAGCCCTCTTTTAACACTCAAAGCCTCAGTTTTAACACCCAAAACCGCACTTTCAGGGTCCAAACGCCTCTTTTAATGCTTAGTGCCTCATTTCCAGGTCCCCAAAACTCACTTTAAAACACCCAAACACCTCTTTTAACATCAAAGACTTAGAGTTAGGACTGCAAACCTCACTTTTAGGGTCCAAACCCCTCCTTTTCAGGGACAAACCCTCTTTTTAAAATTCCAAACCCTTACTTCTATTACCCAAACCCCTCTTTTAACGCTCACTGCCTCATTTTTAGGTCCCAAACCCCCTGCTTCTAGCATCGAACTTGGACTTTTTATGGTCAAACCATCATTGTTTTGTTCCAAATAGTAATTTTTAGAGTCCAAACCCCTCTATTAAGCTTCAAAAACTCACTTTTATCATCCAAACCTACACTTTAACGGGTCCAAACCCCTCTTTTAATGCTCAGTGCCTCATTTTTAGGTCCCAAACCCTCACTCTTAGCACTGAACCCGGACTTTTAATTGTCAAACTCTCGTTCTAGTACAAATCATGACTTTTAGAGTCCAGCCCCTCGATTTTAAGCCTCAAAGCCTCATTTTTATCATCCAAACCTTCACTTTCAGGGTCCAAACCCCTCTTTTAATGCTCAGTGCCTCATTTTTAGTTCAGAAACCCTTGCTTTTAGCATCCAGGCCTTCACTTTCAGGAACCAAACCATCATTATTAATGCCCAAAGCCCTCTTTTCAGGCTCAAAGCCTCATTTTCAGCACCCAAAGACTCACTTTAAAACACCCAAACCCCTCTTTTAACATCAAAGACTTAGAGTTGGGACCGCAAACCTCACTTTCAGCATCCAAACCCCTCTTTCAAGGCTCAAAGCCTCACTTTTAGTTCCTAAACCCTCATTTTTAGCATCCAAACCCCTTACTTTTATGGAGCAAAATCTCATTTTTAACGTCCAAATCCCTCTTTTAAGGCTCAAAGCCTCTATTTTAGATGCCAAACCCTCACTTTCAGGGTCCAAACCCCTCCTTTTTAGGGACATACCCTCATTTTCACGTCCCAAGGACTTACTTTAAAGCACCCAAACCCCTCTTTTAATGCTCAAAGCCTTATAGATAGGACCACAAACCTCACTGCTAGGGTCCAAACCTCTCTCTTAAAGCTCAGTGCCTCATTTTTAACAGCCAAACCCTCACTTTTAGGACCTAAAGCCCTCTTTTAACACTCAAAGCCTCAGTTTTAACACCCAAAACCGCACTTTCAGGATCCAAACACCTCTTTTAATGCTCAGTGCCTCATTTCCAGGTCCCCAAAACTCACTTTAAAACACCCAAACACCTCTTTTAACATCAAAGACTTAGAGTTAGGACTGCAAACCTCACTTTTAGGGTCCAAACCCCTCCTTTTCAGGGACAAACCCTCTTTTTAAAATTCCAAACCCTTACTTCTATTACCCAAACCCCTCTTTTAACGCTCACTGCCTCATTTTTAGGTCCCAAACCCTCTGCTTCTAGCATCGAACTTGGACTTTTTATGGGCAAACCATTATTGTTTTGTTCCAAATAGTAATTTTTAGAGTCCAAACCCCTCTATTAAGCTTCAAAAACTCATTTTTATCATCCAAACCTTCACTTTCAGGGTCCAAACCCCTCTTTTAATGCTCAGTGCCTCATTTTTAGGTCAGAAAACCCCTGCTTTTAGCATCCAGGCCTTCACTTTCAGGTACCAAAATATCATTATTAATGCCCAAAGCCCTCTTTTAAGGCTCAAAGCCTCATTTTCAGCACCCAAAGACGCACTTTAAAACACCCAAACCCCTCTTTTAATGCTCAAAGCCTTAGAGTTAGGACTGCAAACCTCACTGCTAGGGTCCAAACCTTGGTTTTAAAATTCAATGCCTCATTTCTAACAGCCAAACCCTCACTTTTAGGACCTAAAGCCCTCTTTTAACACTCAAAGCCTCAGTTTTAACACTCAAAGCCAAACTTTCAGGGTCCAAACCCCTCTTTTAACGCTCAGTGCCTCATTTTCAGGTCCCCAAAACTCACTTTAAAACACCCAAACACCTCTTTTAACATCAAAGACTTAGAGTTAGGACTGCAAACCTCACTTTTAGGGTCCAAACCCCTCCTTTTTAGGGACATACCCTCATTTTCATGTCCCAAGGACTTACTTTAAAGCACCCAAACCCCTCTTTTAATGCTCAAAGCCTTATAGTTAGGACCACAAACCACAATGCTAGGGTCCAAAGCCCTCTTTTATGCTCAAAGCTTCATTTTTAACAGCCAAAACCTCACTTTCTTTGCCCAAACCCCTCTTTTAATGCTCAATGCCTCATTTATACCTCCCAAAGACGCACTTTAAAGCACCCAAAGCCTCTTTTAACCTCAAAGCCTTTTAGAGTAAGACTGCAAATCTCACTTTTAGGGGCCAAACCGGTTTTAACGCTCAAAGCCTCATTTTTAACAGCAAACCCTCACTTTTAGGACCTAAAGCCCTCTTTTAACTCCCAAAGCCTCGGTTTTAACACCCAAAGCCGCACTTTCAGGGTCCAAACCCCTCTTTTAATGCTCAGTGCCTCATTTTTAGTTCAGAAACCCTTGCTTTTAGCATCCAGGCCTTCACTTTCAGGAACCAAACCATCATTATTAATGCCCAAAGCCCTCTTTTAACGCTCAGTGCCTCATTTTCAGGTCCCCAAAACTCACTTTAAAACACCCAAACACCTCTTTTAACATCAAAGACTTGTAGTTAGGACTGCAAACCTCACTTTTAGGGTCCAAACCCCTCCTTTTTAGGGACATACCCTCATTTTCACGTCCCAAGGACTTACTTTAAAGCACCCAAACCCCTCTTTTAATGCTCAAAGCCTTATAGTTAGGACCACAAACCACAATGCTAGGGTCCAAAGCCCTCTTTTATGCTCAAAGCTTCATTTTTAACAGCCAAAACCTCACTTTCTTTGCCCAAACCCCTCTTTTAATGCTCAATGCCTCATTTATACCTCCCAAAGACGCACTTTAAAGCACCCAAAGCCTCTTTTAACCTCAAAGCCTTTTAGAGTAAGACTGCAAATCTCACTTTTAGGGGCCAAACCGGTTTTAACGCTCAAAGCCTCATTTTTAACAGCAAACCCTCACTTTTAGGACCTAAAGCCCTCTTTTAACTCCCAAAGCCTCGGTTTTAACACCCAAAGCCGCACTTTCAGGGTCCAAACCTCTCTTTTAACGCTCAGTGCCTCATTTTTAGGTCCCAAACCCTCACTCTTAGCACTGAACCCGGACTTTTAATTGTCAAACTCTCGTTCTAGTACAAATCATGACTTTTAGAGTCCAGCCCCTCGATTTTAAGTCTCAAAGCCTCATTTTTATCATCCAAACCTTCACTTTCAGGGTCCAAACCCCTCTTTTAATGCTCAGTGCCTCATTTTTAGTTCAGAAACCCTTGCTTTTAGCATCCAGGCCTTCACTTTCAGGAACCAAACCATCATTATTAATGCCCAAAGCCCTCTTTTAATGCTCAAAGCCTCATTTTCAGCACCCAAAGACTCACTTTAAAACACCCAAACCCCTCTTTTAACATCAAAGACTTAGAGTTGGGACCGCAAACCTCACTTTCAGCATCCAAACCCCTCTTTCAAGGCTCAAAGCCTCACTTTTAGTTCCCAAACCCTCATTTTTAGCATCCAAACCCCTTACTTTTATGGAGCAAAATCTCATTTTTAACGTCCAAATCCCTCTTTTAAGGCTCAAAGCCTCTATTTTAGATCCCAAACCCTCACTTTTAGGCTCCAAACCCCTCCTTTTTAGGGACATACCCTCATTTTCACGTCCCAAGGACTTACTTTAAAGCACCCAAACCCCTCTTTTAATGCTCAAAGCCTTATAGTTAGGACCACAAACCTCACTGCTAGGGTCCAAACCTCTCTCTTAAAGCTCAGTGCCTCATTTTTAACAGCCAAACCCTCACTTTTAGGACCTAAAGCCCTCTTTTAACACTCAAAGCCTCAGTTTTAACACCCAAAACCGCACTTTCAGGATCCAAACGCCTCTTTTAATGCTCAGTGCCTCATTTCCAGGTCCCCAAAACTCACTTTAAAACACCCAAACCCCTCTTTTAACATCAAAGCCTTAGAGTTAGGACTGCAAACCTCACTTTTAGGGTCCAAACCCCTCCTTTTCAGGGACAAACCCTCTTTTTAAAATTCCAAACCCTTACTTCTATTACCCAAACCCCTCTTTTAACGCTCACTGCCTCATTTTTAGGTCCCAAACCCTCTGCTTTTAGCATCGAACTTGGACTTTTTATGGTCAAACCATCATTGTTTTGTTCCAAATAGTAATTTTTAGAGTCCAAACCCCTCTATTAAGCTTCAAAAACTCATTTTTATCATCCAAACCTTCACTTTCAGGGTCCAAACCCCTCTTTTAATGCTCAGTGCCTCATTTTTAGGTCAGAAACCCCCTGCTTTTAGCATCCAGGCCTTCACTTTCAGGTACCAAACCATCATTATTAATGCCCAAAGCCCTCTTTTAAGGCTCAAAGCCTCATTTTCAGCACCCAAAGACTCACTTTAAAACACCCAAACCCCTCTTTTAATGCTCAAAGCCTTATAGTTAGGACTGCAAACCTCACTGCTAGGGTCCAAACCTTGGTTTTAAAATTCAATGCCTCATTTCTAACAGCCAAACCCTCACTTTTAGGACCTAAAGCCCTCTTTTAACACTCAAAGCCTCAGTTTTAACACTCAAAGCCAAACTTTCAGGGTCCAAACCCCTCTTTTAACGCTCAGTGCCTCATTTTCAGGTCCCCAAAACTCACTTTGAAACACCCAAACACCTCTTTTAACATCAAAGACTTGTAGTTAGGACTGCAAACCTCACTTTTAGGGTCCAAACCCCTCCTTTTTAGGGACATACCCTCATTTTCACGTCCCAAGGACTTACTTTAAAGCACCCAAACCCCTCTTTTAAGGCTCAAAGCCTTATAGTTAGGACCACAAACCACAATGCTAGGGTCCAAAGCCCTCTTTTATGCTCAAAGCTTCATTTTTAACAGCCAAAACCTCACTTTCTTTGCCCAAACCCCTCTTTTAATGCTCAATGCCTCATTTATACCTCCCAAAGACGCACTTTAAAGCACCCAAAGCCTCTTTTAACCTCAAAGCCTTTTAGAGTAAGACTGCAAATCTCACTTTCAGGGGCCAAACCGGTTTTAACGCTCAAAGCCTCATTTTTAACAGCAAACCCTCACTTTTAGGACCTAAAGCCCTCTTTTAACTCCCAAAGCCTCGGTTTTAACACCCAAAGCCGCACTTTCAGGGTCCAAACCTCTCTTTTAACGCTCAGTGCCTCATTTTTAGGTCCCAAACCCTCACTCTTAGCACTGAACCCGGACTTTTAATTGCCAAACTCTCGTTCTAGTACAAATCATGACTTTTAGAGTCCAGCCCCTCGATTTTAAGCCTCAAAGCCTCATTTTTATCATCCAAACCTTCACTTTCAGGGTCCAAACCCCTCTTTTAATGCTCAGTGCCTCATTTTTAGGTCAGAAACCCTTGCTTTTAGCATCCAGGCCTTCACTTTCAGGAACCAAACCACCATTATTAATGCCCAAAGCCCTCTTTTAAGGCTCAAAGCCTCATTTTCAGCACCCAAAGACTCACTTTAAAACACCCAAACCCCTCTTTTAACATCAAAGACTTAGAGTTGGGACCGCAAACCTCACTTTCAGCATCCAAACCCCTCTTTCAAGGCTCAAAGCCTCACTTTTAGTTCCCAAACCCTCATTTTTAGCATCCAAACCCCTTACTTTTATGGAGCAAAATCTCATTTTTAACGTCCAAATCCCTCTTTTAAGGCTCAAAGCCTCTATTTTAGATGCCAAACCCTCACTTTTAGGCTCCAAACCCCTCCTTTTTAGGGACATACCCGCATTTTCACGTCCCAAGGACTTACTTTAAAGCACCCAAACCCCTCTTTTAATGCTCAAAGCCTTATAGATAGGACCACAAACCTCACTGCTAGGGTCCAAACCTCTCTCTTAAAGCTCAGTGCCTCATTTCTTACAGCCAAACCCTCACTTTTAGGACCTAAAGCCCTCTTTTAACACTCAAAGCCTCAGTTTTAACACCCAAAACCGCACTTTCAGGATCCAAACGCCTCTTTTAATGCTCAGTGCCTCATTTCCAGGTCCCCAAAACTCACTTTAAAACACCCAAACACCTCTTTTAACATCAAAGACTTAGAGTTAGGACTGCAAACCTCACTTTTAGGGTCCAAACCCCTCCTTTTCAGGGACAAACCCTCTTTTTAAAATTCCAAACCCTTACTTCTATTACCCAAACCCCTCTTTTAACGCTCACTGCCTCATTTTTAGGTCCCAAACCCTCTGCTTTTAGCATCGAACTTGGACTTTTTATGGTCAAACCATTATTGTTTTGTTCCAAATAGTAATTTTTAGAGTCCAAACCCCTCTATTAAGCTTCAAAAACTCATTTTTATCATCCAAACCTTCACTTTCAGGGTCCAAACCCCTCTTTTAATGCTCAGTGCCTCATTTTTAGGTCAGAAACCCCCTGCTTTTAGCATCCAGGCCTTCACTTTCAGGTACCAAAACATCATTATTAATGCCCAAAGCCCTCTTTTAAGGCTCAAAGCCTCATTTTCAGCACCCAAAGACTCACTTTAAAACACCCAAACCCCTCTTTTAATGCTCAAAGCCTTAGAGTTAGGACTGCAAACCTCACTGCTAGGGTCCAAACCTTGGTTTTAAAATTCAATGCCTCATTTCTAACAGCCAAACCCTCACTTTTAGGACCTAAAGCCCTCTTCTAACACTCAAAGCCTCAGTTTTAACACTCAAAGCCAAACTTTCAGGGTCCAAACGCCCCTTTTAACGCTCAGTGCCTCATTTCCAGGTCCCCAAATCTCACTTTAAAACACCCAAACACCTCTTTTAACATCAAAGACTTAGAGTTAGGACTGCAAACCTCACTTTTAGGGTCCAAACCCCTCCTTTTTAGGGACATATCCTCATTTTCACGTCCCAAGGACTTACTTTAAAGCACCCAAACCCCTCTTTTAATGCTCAAAGCCTTATAGTTAGGGCCGCAAACCACAATGCTAGGGTCCAAAGCCCTCTTTTATGCTCAAAGCTTCATTTTTAACAGCCAAAACCTCACTTTCTTTGCCCAAACCCCTCTTTTAATGCTCAATGCCTCATTTATACCTCCCAAAGACGCACTTTAAAGCACCCAAAGCCTCTTTTAACCTCAAAGCCTTTTAGAGTAAGACTGCAAATCTCACTTTTAGGGGCCAAACCGGTTTTAACGCTCAAAGCCTCATTTTTAACAGCAAACCCTCACTTTTAGGACCTAAAGCCCTCTTTTAACTCCCAAAGCCTCGGTTTTAACACCCAAAGCCGCACTTTCAGGGTCCAAACCTCTCTTTTAACGCTCAGTGCCTCATTTTTAGGTCCCAAACCCTCACTCTTAGCACTGAACCCGGACTTTTAATTGTCAAACTCTCGTTCTAGTACAAATCATGACTTTTAGAGTCCAGCCCCTCGATTTTAAGTCTCAAAGCCTCATTTTTATCATCCAAACCTACACTTTCAGGGTCCAAACCCCTCTTTTAATGCTCAGTGCCTCATTTTTAGGTCAGAAACCCTTGCTTTTAGCATCCAGGCCTTCACTTTCAGGAACCAAACCATCATTATTAATGCCCAAAGCCCTCTTTTAAGGCTCAAAGCCTCATTTTCAGCACCCAAAGACTCACTTTAAAACACCCAAACCCCTCTTTTAACATCAAAGACTTAGAGTTGGGACCGCAAACCTCACTTTCAGCGTCCAAACCCCTCTTTCAAGGCTCAAAGCCTCACTTTTAGTTCCCAAACCCTCATTTTTAGCATCCAAACCCCTTACTTTTATGGAGCAAAATCTCATTTTTAACGTCCAAATCCCTCTTTTAAGGCTCAAAGCCTCTATTTTAGATGCCAAACCCTCACTTTTAGGCTCCAAACCCCTCCTTTTTAGGGACATACCCGCATTTTCACGTCCCAAGGACTTACTTTAAAGCACCCAAACCCCTCTTTTAATGCTCAAAGCCTTATAGATAGGACCACAAACCTCACTGCTAGGGTCCAAACCTCTCTCTTAAAGCTCAGTGCCTCATTTCTTACAGCCAAACCCTCACTTTTAGGACCTAAAGCCCTCTTTTAACACTCAAAGCCTCAGTTTTAACACCCAAAACCGCACTTTCAGGATCCAAACGCCTCTTTTAATGCTCAGTGCCTCATTTCCAGGTCCCCAAAACTCACTTTAAAACACCCAAACACCTCTTTTAACATCAAAGACTTAGAGTTAGGACTGCAAACCTCACTTTTAGGGTCCAAACCCCTCCTTTTCAGGGACAAACCCTCTTTTTAAAATTCCAAACCCTTACTTCTATTACCCAAACCCCTCTTTTAACGCTCACTGCCTCATTTTTAGGTCCCAAACCCTCTGCTTTTAGCATCGAACTTGGACTTTTTATGGTCAAACCATCATTGTTTTGTTCCAAATAGTAATTTTTAGCATCCAAACCCCTCTATTAAGCTTCAAAAACTCATTTTTATCATCCAAACCTTCACTTTCAGGGTCCAAACCCCTCTTTTAATGCTCAGTGCCTCATTTTTAGGTCAGAAACCCCCTGCTTTTAGCATCCAGGCCTTCACTTTCAGGTACCAAAACATCATTATTAATGCCCAAAGCCCTCTTTTAAGGCTCAAAGCCTCATTTTCAGCACCCAAAGACTCACTTTAAAACACCCAAACCCCTCTTTTAATGCTCAAAGCCTTAGAGTTAGGACTGCAAACCTCACTGCTAGGGTCCAAACCTTGGTTTTAAAATTCAATGCCTCATTTCTAACAGCCAAACCCTCACTTTTAGGACCTAAAGCCCTCTTCTAACACTCAAAGCCTCAGTTTTAACACTCAAAGCCAAACTTTCAGGGTCCAAACGCCCCTTTTAACGCTCAGTGCCTCATTTCCAGGTCCCCAAATCTCACTTTAAAACACCCAAACACCTCTTTTAACATCAAAGACTTAGAGTTAGGACTGCAAACCTCACTTTTAGGGTCCAAACCCCTCCTTTTTAGGGACATATCCTCATTTTCACGTCCCAAGGACTTACTTTAAAGCACCCAAACCCCTCTTTTAATGCTCAAAGCCTTATAGTTAGGGCCGCAAACCACAATGCTAGGGTCCAAAGCCCTCTTTTATGCTCAAAGCTTCATTTTTAACAGCCAAAACCTCACTTTCTTTGCCCAAACCCCTCTTTTAATGCTCAATGCCTCATTTATACCTCCCAAAGACGCACTTTAAAGCACCCAAAGCCTCTTTTAACCTCAAAGCCTTTTAGAGTAAGACTGCAAATCTCACTTTTAGGGGCCAAACCGGTTTTAACGCTCAAAGCCTCATTTTTAACAGCAAACCCTCACTTTTAGGACCTAAAGCCCTCTTTTAACTCCCAAAGCCTCGGTTTTAACACCCAAAGCCGCACTTTCAGGGTCCAAACCTCTCTTTTAACGCTCAGTGCCTCATTTTTAGGTCCCAAACCCTCACTCTTAGCACTGAACCCGGACTTTTAATTGTCAAACTCTCGTTCTAGTACAAATCATGACTTTTAGAGTCCAGCCCCTCGATTTTAAGTCTCAAAGCCTCATTTTTATCATCCAAACCTACACTTTCAGGGTCCAAACCCCTCTTTTAATGCTCAGTGCCTCATTTTTAGGTCAGAAACCCTTGCTTTTAGCATCCAGGCCTTCACTTTCAGGAACCAAACCATCATTATTAATGCCCAAACCCCTCTTTTAAGGCTCAAAGCCTCATTTTCAGCACCCAAAGACTCACTTTAAAACACCCAAACCCCTCTTTTAACATCAAAGACTTAGAGTTGGGACCGCAAACCTCACTTTCAGCATCCAAACCCCTCTTTCAAGGCTCAAAGCCTCACTTTTAGTTCCCAAACCCTCATTTTTAGCATCCAAACCCCTTACTTTTATGGAGCAAAATCTCATTTTTAACGTCCAAAGCCCTCTTTTAAGGCTCAAAGCCTCTATTTTAGATGCCAAACCCTCACTTTCAGGGTCCAAACCCCTCCTTTTTAGGGACATACCCTCATTTTCATGTCCCAAAGACGCACTTTAAAGCACCCAAACCCCTCTTTTAATGCTCAAAGCCTTATAGATAGGACCACAAACCTCACTGCTAGGGTCCAAACCTCTCTCTTAAAGCTCAGTGCCTCATTTTTAACAGCCAAACCCTCACTTTTAGGACCTAAAGCCCTCTTTTAACACTCAAAGCCTCGGTTTTAACACCCAAAACCGCACTTTCAGGGTCCAAATGCCTCTTTTAATGCTCAGTGCCTCATTTCCAGGTCCCCAAAACTCACTTTAAAACACCCAAACACCTCTTTTAACATCAAAGACTTAGAGTTAGGACTGCAAACCTCACTTTTAGGGTCCAAACCCCTCCTTATCAGGGACAAACCCTCTTTTGTAAATTCCAAACCCTTACTTCTATTACCCAAACCCCTCTTTTAACGCTCACTGCCTTTTTTTTAGGTCCCAAACCCTCATTTTTAGCATCGAACTTGGACTTTTTATGGTCAAACCATCATTGTTTTGTTCCAAATAGTAATTTTTAGAGTCCAAACCCCTCTATTAAGCTTCAAAAACTCATTTTTATCATCCAAACTTTCACTTTCAGGGTCCAAACCCCTCTTTTAATGCTCAGTGCCTCACTTTTAGTTCCCAAACCCTCATTTTTAGCATCCAAACCCCTTACTTTTATGGAGCAAAATCTCATTTTTAACGTCCAAATCCCTCTTTTAAGGCTCAAAGCCTCTATTTTAGATGCCAAACCCTCACTTTCAGGGTCCAAACCCCTCCTTTTTAGGGACATACCCTCATTTTCACGTCCCAAGGACTTACTTTAAAGCACCCAAACCCCTCTTTTAATGCTCAAAGCTTTATAGTTAGGGCCGCAAACCACAATGCTCAAAGCTTCATTTTTAACAGCCAAAACCTCACTTTCTTTGCCCAAACCCCTCTTTTAATGCTCAATGCCTCATTTATACCTCCCAAAGACGCACTTTAAAGTACCCAAAGCCTCTTTTAACCTCAAAGCCTTTTAGAGTAAGACTGCAAATCTCACTTTCAGGGGCCAAACCGGTTTTAACGCTCAGAGCCTCATTTTTAACAGCAAACCCTCACTTTTAGGACCTAAAGCCCTCTTTTAACTCCCAAAGCCTCGGTTTTAACACCCAAAGCCGCACTTTCAGGGTCCAAACCTCTCTTTTAACGCTCAGTGCCTCATTTTTAGGTCCCAAACCCTCACTCTTAGCACTGAACCCGGACTTTTAATTGTCAAACTCTTGTTCTAGTACAAATCATGACTTTTAGAGTCCAGCCCCTCGATTTTAAGTCTCAAAGCCTCATTTTTATCATCCAAACCTTCACTTTCAGGGTCCAAACCCCTCTTTTAATGCTCAGTGCCTCATTTTTAGGTCAGAAACCCTTGCTTTTAGCATCCAGGCCTTCACTTTCAGGAACCAAACCATCATTATTAATGCCCAAAGCCCTCTTTTCAGGCTCAAAGCCTCATTTTCAGCACCCAAAGACTCACTTTAAAACACCCAAACCCCTCTTTTAACATCAAAGACTTAGAGTTGGGACCGCAAACCTCACTTTCAGCGTCCAAACCCCTCTTTCAAGGCTCAAAGCCTCACTTTTAGTTCCCAAACCCTCATTTTTAGCATCCAAACCCCTTACTTTTATGGAGCAAAATCTCATTTTTAACGTCCAAATCCCTCTTTTAAGGCTCAAAGCCTCTATTTTAGATCCCAAACCCTCACTTTCAGGGTCCAAAACCCTCCTTTTTAGGGACATACCCTCATTTTCACGTCCCAAAGACGCACTTTAAAGCACCCAAACCCCTCTTTTAATGCTCAAAGCCTTATAGTTAGGACCACAAACCTCACTGCTAGGGTCCAAAACTCTCAAAGCTCAGTGCCTCATTTCTTACAGCCAAACCCTCACTTTTAGGACCTAAAGCCCTCTTTTAACACTCAAAGCCTCGGTTTTAACACCCAAAACCGCACTTTCAGGGTCCAAACGCCTCTTTTAATGCTCAGTGCCTCATTTTCAGGTCCCCAAAACTCACTTTAAAACACCCAAACACCTCTTTTAACATCAAAGACTTAGAGTTAGGACTGCAAACCTCACTTTTAGGGTCCAAACCCCTCCTTTTTAGGGACATACCCTCATTTTCATGTCCCAAGGACTTACTTTAAAGCACCCAAACCCCTCTTTTAATGCTCAAAGCCTTATAGATAGGACCACAAACCTCACTGCTAGGGTCCAAACCTCTCTCTTAAAGCTCAGTGCCTCATTTCTTACAGCCAAACCCTCACTTTTAGGACCTAAAGCCCTCTTTTAACACTCAAAGCCTCAGTTTTAACACCCAAAACCGCACTTTCAGGATCCAAACGCCTCTTTTAATGCTCAGTGCCTCATTTCCAGGTCCCCAAAACTCACTTTAAAACACCCAAACACCTCTTTTAACATCAAAGACTTAGAGTTAGGACTGCAAACCTCACTTTTAGGGTCCAAACCCCTCCTTTTCAGGGACAAACCCTCTTTTTTAAATTCCAAACCCTTACTTCTATTACCCAAACCCCTCTTTTAACGCTCACTGCCTCATTTTTAGGTCCCAAACCCTCTGCTTTTAGCATCGAACTTGGACTTTTTATGGTCAAACCATTATTGTTTTGTTCCAAATAGTAATTTTTAGAGTCCAAACCCCTCTATTAAGCTTCAAAAACTCATTTTTATCATCCAAACCTTCACTTTCAGGGTCCAAACCCCTCTTTTAATGCTCAGTGCCTCATTTTTAGGTCAGAAACCCCCTGCTTTTAGCATCCAGGCCTTCACTTTCAGGTACCAAAACATCATTATTAATGCCCAAAGCCCTCTTTTAAGGCTCAAAGCCTCATTTTCAGCACCCAAAGACTCACTTTAAAACACCCAAACCCCTCTTTTAATGCTCAAAGCCTTAGAGTTAGGACTGCAAACCTCACTGCTAGGGTCCAAACCTTGGTTTTAAAATTCAATGCCTCATTTCTAACAGCCAAACCCTCACTTTTAGGACCTAAAGCCCTCTTCTAACACTCAAAGCCTCAGTTTTAACACTCAAAGCCAAACTTTCAGGGTCCAAACGCCTCTTTTAACGCTCAGTGCCTCATTTCCAGGTCCCCAAATCTCACTTTAAAACACCCAAACACCTCTTTTAACATCAAAGACTTAGAGTTAGGACTGCAAACCTCACTTTTAGGGTCCAAACCCCTCCTTTTTAGGGACATATCCTCATTTTCACGTCCCAAGGACTTACTTTAAAGCACCCAAACCCCTCTTTTAATGCTCAAAGCCTTATAGTTAGGGCCGCAAACCACAATGCTAGGGTCCAAAGCCCTCTTTTATGCTCAAAGCTTCATTTTTAACAGCCAAAACCTCACTTTCTTTGCCCAAACCCCTCTTTTAATGCTCAATGCCTCATTTATACCTCCCAAAGACGCACTTTAAAGCACCCAAAGCCTCTTTTAACCTCAAAGCCTTTTAGAGTAAGACTGCAAATCTCACTTTTAGGGGCCAAACCGGTTTTAACGCTCAAAGCCTCATTTTTAACAGCAAACCCTCACTTTTAGGACCTAAAGCCCTCTTTTAACTCCCAAAGCCTCGGTTTTAACACCCAAAGCCGCACTTTCAGGGTCCAAACCTCTCTTTTAACGCTCAGTGCCTCATTTTTAGGTCCCAAACCCTCACTCTTAGCACTGAACCCGGACTTTTAATTGTCAAACTCTCGTTCTAGTACAAATCATGACTTTTAGAGTCCAGCCCCTCGATTTTAAGTCTCAAAGCCTCATTTTTATCATCCAAACCTACACTTTCAGGGTCCAAACCCCTCTTTTAATGCTCAGTGCCTCATTTTTAGGTCAGAAACCCTTGCTTTTAGCATCCAGGCCTTCACTTTCAGGAACCAAACCATCATTATTAATGCCCAAAGCCCTCTTTTAAGGCTCAAAGCCTCATTTTCAGCACCCAAAGACTCACTTTAAAACACCCAAACCCCTCTTTTAACATCAAAGACTTAGAGTTGGGACCGCAAACCTCACTTTCAGCGTCCAAACCCCTCTTTCAAGGCTCAAAGCCTCACTTTTAGTTCCCAAACCCTCATTTTTAGCATCCAAACCCCTTACTTTTATGGAGCAAAATCTCATTTTTAACGTCCAAATCCCTCTTTTAAGGCTCAAAGCCTCTATTTTAGATCCCAAACCCTCACTTTTAGGCTCCAAACCCCTCCTTTTTAGGGACATACCCGCATTTTCACGTCCCAAGGACTTACTTTAAAGCACCCAAACCCCTCTTTTAATGCTCAAAGCCTTATAGATAGGACCACAAACCTCACTGCTAGGGTCCAAACCTCTCTCTTAAAGCTCAGTGCCTCATTTCTTACAGCCAAACCCTCACTTTTAGGACCTAAAGCCCTCTTTTAACACTCAAAGCCTCAGTTTTAACACCCAAAACCGCACTTTCAGGATCCAAACGCCTCTTTTAATGCTCAGTGCCTCATTTCCAGGTCCCCAAAACTCACTTTAAAACACCCAAACACCTCTTTTAACATCAAAGACTTAGAGTTAGGACTGCAAACCTCACTTTTAGGGTCCAAACCCCTCCTTTTCAGGGACAAACCCTCTTTTTAAAATTCCAAACCCTTACTTCTATTACCCAAACCCCTCTTTTAACGCTCACTGCCTCATTTTTAGGTCCCAAACCCTCTGCTTTTAGCATCGAACTTGGACTTTTTATGGTCAAACCATTATTGTTTTGTTCCAAATAGTAATTTTTAGAGTCCAAACCCCTCTATTAAGCTTCAAAAACTCATTTTTATCATCCAAACCTTCACTTTCATGGTCCAAACCCCTCTTTTAATGCTCAGTGCCTCATTTTTAGGTCAGAAACCCCCTGCTTTTAGCATCCAGGCCTTCACTTTCAGGTACCAAAACATCATTATTAATGCCCAAAGCCCTCTTTTAAGGCTCAAAGCCTCATTTTCAGCACCCAAAGACTCACTTTAAAACACCCAAACCCCTCTTTTAATGCTCAAAGCCTTAGAGTTAGGACTGCAAACCTCACTGCTAGGGTCCAAACCTTGGTTTTAAAATTCAATGCCTCATTTCTAACAGCCAAACCCTCACTTTTAGGACCTAAAGCCCTCTTCTAACACTCAAAGCCTCGGTTTTAACACTCAAAGCCAAACTTTCAGGGTCCAAACGCCCCTTTTAACGCTCAGTGCCTCATTTCCAGGTCCCCAAATCTCACTTTAAAACACCCAAACACCTCTTTTAACATCAAAGACTTAGAGTTAGGACTGCAAACCTCACTTTTAGGGTCCAAACCCCTCCTTTTTAGGGACATATCCTCATTTTCACGTCCCAAGGACTTACTTTAAAGCACCCAAACCCCTCTTTTAATGCTCAAAGCCTTATAGTTAGGGCCGCAAACCACAATGCTAGGGTCCAAAGCCCTCTTTTATGCTCAAAGCTTCATTTTTAACAGCCAAAACCTCACTTTCTTTGCCCAAACCCCTCTTTTAATGCTCAATGCCTCATTTATACCTCCCAAAGACGCACTTTAAAGCACCCAAAGCCTCTTTTAACCTCAAAGCCTTTTAGAGTAAGACTGCATATCTCACTTTTAGGGGCCAAACCGGTTTTAACGCTCAAAGCCTCATTTTTAACAGCAAACCCTCACTTTTAGGACCTAAAGCCCTCTTTTAACTCCCAAAGCCTCGGTTTTAACACCCAAAGCCGCACTTTCAGGGTCCAAACCTCTCTTTTAACGCTCAGTGCCTCATTTTTAGGTCCCAAACCCTCACTCTTAGCACTGAACCCGGACTTTTAATTGTCAAACTCTCGTTCTAGTACAAATCATGACTTTTAGAGTCCAGCCCCTCGATTTTAAGTCTCAAAGCCTCATTTTTATCATCCAAACCTACACTTTCAGGGTCCAAACCCCTCTTTTAATGCTCAGTGCCTCATTTTTAGGTCAGAAACCCTTGCTTTTAGCATCCAGGCCTTCACTTTCAGGAACCAAACCATCATTATTAATGCCCAAACCCCTCTTTTAAGGCTCAAAGCCTCATTTTCAGCACCCAAAGACTCACTTTAAAACACCCAAACCCCTCTTTTAACATCAAAGACTTAGAGTTGGGACCGCAAACCTCACTTTCAGCATCCAAACCCCTCTTTCAAGGCTCAAAGCCTCACTTTTAGTTCCCAAACCCTCATTTTTAGCATCCAAACCCCTTACTTTTATGGAGCAAAATCTCATTTTTAACGTCCAAAGCCCTCTTTTAAGGCTCAAAGCCTCTATTTTAGATGCCAAACCCTCACTTTCAGGGTCCAAACCCCTCCTTTTTAGGGACATACCCGCATTTTCATGTCCCAAAGACGCACTTTAAAGCACCCAAACCCCTCTTTTAATGCTCAAAGCCTTATAGATAGGACCACAAACCTCACTGCTAGGGTCCAAACCTCTCTCTTAAAGCTCAGTGCCTCATTTTTAACAGCCAAACCCTCACTTTTAGGACCTAAAGCCCTCTTTTAACACTCAAAGCCTCGGTTTTAACACCCAAAACCGCACTTTCAGGGTCCAAATGCCTCTTTTAATGCTCAGTGCCTCATTTCCAGGTCCCCAAAACTCACTTTAAAACACCCAAACACCTCTTTTAACATCAAAGACTTAGAGTTAGGACTGCAAACCTCACTTTTAGGGTCCAAACCCCTCCTTATCAGGGACAAACCCTCTTTTGTAAATTCCAAACCCTTACTTCTATTACCCAAACCCCTCTTTTAACGCTCACTGCCTTTTTTTTAGGTCCCAAACCCTCATTTTTAGCATCGAACTTGGACTTTTTATGGTCAAACCATCATTGTTTTGTTCCAAATAGTAATTTTTAGAGTCCAAACCCCTCTATTAAGCTTCAAAAACTCATTTTTATCATCCAAACTTTCACTTTCAGGGTCCAAACCCCTCTTTTAATGCTCAGTGCCTCACTTTTAGTTCCCAAACCCTCATTTTTAGCATCCAAACCCCTTACTTTTATGGAGCAAAATCTCATTTTTAACGTCCAAATCCCTCTTTTAAGGCTCAAAGCCTCTATTTTAGATGCCAAACCCTCACTTTCAGGGTCCAAACCCCTCCTTTTTAGGGACATACCCTCATTTTCACGTCCCAAGGACTTACTTTAAAGCACCCAAACCCCTCTTTTAATGCTCAAAGCTTTATAGTTAGGGCCGCAAACCACAATGCTCAAAGCTTCATTTTTAACAGCCAAAACCTCACTTTCTTTGCCCAAACCCCTCTTTTAATGCTCAATGCCTCATTTATACCTCCCAAAGACGCACTTTAAAGTACCCAAAGCCTCTTTTAACCTCAAAGCCTTTTAGAGTAAGACTGCAAATCTCACTTTCAGGGGCCAAACCGGTTTTAACGCTCAGAGCCTCATTTTTAACAGCAAACCCTCACTTTTAGGACCTAAAGCCCTCTTTTAACTCCCAAAGCCTCGGTTTTAACACCCAAAGCCGCACTTTCAGGGTCCAAACCTCTCTTTTAACGCTCAGTGCCTCATTTTTAGGTCCCAAACCCTCACTCTTAGCACTGAACCCGGACTTTTAATTGTCAAACTCTTGTTCTAGTACAAATCATGACTTTTAGAGTCCAGCCCCTCGATTTTAAGTCTCAAAGCCTCATTTTTATCATCCAAACCTTCACTTTCAGGGTCCAAACCCCTCTTTTAATGCTCAGTGCCTCATTTTTAGGTCAGAAACCCTTGCTTTTAGCATCCAGGCCTTCACTTTCAGGAACCAAACCATCATTATTAATGCCCAAAGCCCTCTTTTCAGGCTCAAAGCCTCATTTTCAGCACCCAAAGACTCACTTTAAAACACCCAAACCCCTCTTTTAACATCAAAGACTTAGAGTTGGGACCGCAAACCTCACTTTCAGCGTCCAAACCCCTCTTTCAAGGCTCAAAGCCTCACTTTTAGTTCCCAAACCCTCATTTTTAGCATCCAAACCCCTTACTTTTATGGAGCAAAATCTCATTTTTAACGTCCAAATCCCTCTTTTAAGGCTCAAAGCCTCTATTTTAGATCCCAAACCCTCACTTTCAGGGTCCAAACCCCTCCTTTTTAGGGACATACCCTCATTTTCACGTCCCAAGGACTTACTTTAAAGCACCCAAACCCCTCTTTTAATGCTCAAAGCCTTATAGTTAGGACCACAAACCTCACTGCTAGGGTCCAAAACTCTCAAAGCTCAGTGCCTCATTTCTTACAGCGTCCAAACCCTCACTTTTAGGACCTAAAGCCCTCTTTTAACACTCAAAGCCTCGGTTTTAACACCCAAAACCGCACTTTCAGGGTCCAAACGCCTCTTTTAATGCTCAGTGCCTCATTTTCAGGTCCCCAAAACTCACTTTAAAACACCCAAACACCTCTTTTAACATCAAAGACTTAGAGTTAGGACTGCAAACCTCACTTTTAGGGTCCAAACCCCTCCTTTTTAGGGACATACCCTCATTTTCACGTCCCAAGGACTTACTTTAAAGCACCCAAACCCCTCTTTTAATGCTCAAAGCCTTATAGTTAGGGCCGCAAACCACAATGCTAGGGTCCAAAGCCCTCTTTTATGCTCAAAGCTTCATTTTTAACAGCCAAAACCTCACTTTCTTTGCCCAAACCCCTCTTTTAATGCTCAATGCCTCATTTATACCTCCCAAAGACGCACTTTAAAGTACCCAAAGCCTCTTTTAACCTCAAAGCCTTTTAGAGTAAGACTGCAAATCTCACTTTCAGGGGCCAAACCGGTTTTAACGCTCAAAGCCTCATTTTTAACAGCAAACCCTCACTTTTAGGACCTAAAGCCCTCTTTTAACTCCCAAAGCCTCGGTTTTAACACCCAAAGCCGCACTTTCAGGGTCCAAACCTCTCTTTTAACGCTCAGTGCCTCATTTTTAGGTCCCAAACCCTCACTCTTAGCACTGAACCCGGACTTTTAATTGTCAAACTCTCGTTCTAGTACAAATCATGACTTTTAGAGTCCAGCCCCTCGATTTTAAGTCTCAAAGCCTCATTTTTATCATCCAAACCTTCACTTTCAGGGTCCAAACCCCTCTTTTAATGCTCAGTGCCTCATTTTTAGGTCAGAAACCCTTGCTTTTAGCATCCAGGCCTTCACTTTCAGGAACCAAACCATCATTATTAATGCCCAAAGCCCTCTTTTAAGGCTCAAAGCCTCATTTTCAGCACACAAAGACTCACTTTAAAACACCCAAACCCCTCTTTTAACATCAAAGACTTAGAGTTGGGACCGCAAACCTCACTTTCAGCGTCCAAACCCCTCTTTCAAGGCTCAAAGCCTCACTTTTAGTTCCCAAACCCTCATTTTTAGCATCCAAACCCCTTACTTTTATGGAGCAAAATCTCATTTTTAACGTCCAAAGCCCTCTTTTAAGGCTCAAAGCCTCTATTTTAGATGCCAAACCCTCACTTTCAGGGTCCAAACCCCTCCTTTTTAGGGACATACCCTCATTTTCACGTCCCAAGGACTTACTTTAAAGCACCCAAACCCCTCTTTTAATGCTCAAAGCCTTATAGTTAGGGCCGCAAACCACAATGCTAGGGTCCAAAGCCCTCTTTTATGCTCAAAGCTTCATTTTTAACAGCCAAAACCTCACTTTCTTTGCCCAAACCCCTCTTTTAATGCTCAATGCCTCATTTATACCTCCCAAAGACGCACTTTAAAGTACCCAAAGCCTCTTTTAACCTCAAAGCCTTTTAGAGTAAGACTGCAAATCTCACTTTCAGGGGCCAAACCGGTTTTAACGCTCAAAGCCTCATTTTTAACAGCAAACCCTCACTTTTAGGACCTAAAGCCCTCTTTTAACTCCCAAAGCCTCGGTTTTAACACCCAAAGCTGCACTTTCAGGGTCCAAACCTCTCTTTTAACGCTCAGTGCCTCATTTTTAGGTCCCAAACCCTCACTCTTAGCACTGAACCCGGACTTTTAATTGTCAAACTCTCGTTCTAGTACAAATCATGACTTTTAGAGTCCAGCCCCTCGATTTTAAGCCTCAAAGCCTCATTTTTATCATCCAAACCTTCACTTTCAGGGTCCAAACCCCTCTTTTAATGCTCAGTGCCTCATTTTTAGGTCAGAAACCCTTGCTTTTAGCATCCAGGCCTTCACTTTCAGGAACCAAACCATCATTATTAATGCCCAAAGCCCTCTTTTAAGGCTCAAAGCCTCATTTTCAGCACCCAAAGACTCACTTTAAAACACCCAAACCCCTCTTTTAACACCAAAGACTTAGAGTTGGGACCGCAAACCTCACTTTCAGCGTCCAAACCCCTCTTTCAAGGCTCAAAGCCTCACTTTTAGTTCCCAAACCCTCATTTTTAGCATCCAAACCCCTTACTTTTATGGAGCAAATTCTCATTTTTAACGTCCAAAGCCCTCTTTTAAGGCTCAAAGCCTCTATTTTAGATGCCAAACCCTCACTTTCAGGGTCCAAACCCCTCCTTTTTAGGGACATACCCTCATTTTCACATCCCAAAGACGCACTTTAAAGCACCCAAACCCCTCTTTTAATGCTCAAAGCCTTATAGTTAGGACCACAAACCTCACTGCTAGGGTCCAAAACTCTCAAAGCTCAGTGCCTCATTTTTATCAGCCAAACCCTCACTTTTAGGACCTAAAGCCCTCTTTTAACACTCAAAGCCTCGGTTTTAACACCCAAACCCACACTTTCAGGGTCCAAACGCCTCTTTTAATGCTCAGTGCCTCATTTCCAGGTCCCCAAAACTCACTTTAAAACACCCAAACCCCTCTTTTAACATCAAAGACTTAGAGTTAGGACTGCAAACCTCACTTTTAGGGTCCAAACCCCTCCTTTTCAGGGACAAACCCTCTTTTTTAAATTCCAAACCCTTACTTCTATTACCCAAACCCCTCTTTTCACGCTCACTGCCTTTTTTTTAGGTCCCAAACCCTCATTTTTAGCATCGAACTTGGACTTTTTATGGTCAAACCATCATTGTTTTGATCCAAATAGTAATTTTTAGAGTCCAAACCCCTCTATTAAGCTTCAAAAACTCATTTTTATCATCCAAACCTTCACTTTCAGGGTCCAAACCCCTCTTTTAATGCTCAGTGCCTCATTTTTAGGTCCCAAACCCTCACTCTTAGCACTGAACCCGGACTTTTAATTGTCAAACTCTCGTTCTAGTACAAATCATGACTTTTAGAGTCCAGCCCCTCGATTTTAAGTCTCAAAGCCTCATTTTTATCATCCAAACCTACACTTTCAGGGTCCAAACCCCTCTTTTAAGGCTCAAAGCCTCATTTTCAGCACCCAAAGACTCACTTTAAAACACCCAAACCCCTCTTTTAACATCAAAGACTTAGAGTTGGGACCGCAAACCTCACTTTCAGCGTCCAAACCCCTCTTTCAAGGCTCAAAGCCTCACTTTTAGTTCCCAAACCCTCATTTTTAGCATCCAAACCCCTTACTTTTATGGAGCAAAATCTCATTTTTAACGTCCAAATCCCTCTTTTAAGGCTCAAAGCCTCTATTTTAGATGCCAAACCCTCACTTTCAGGGTCCAAACCCCTCCTTTTTAGGGACATACCCTCATTTTCACGTCCCAAAGACGCACTTTAAAGCACCCAAACCCCTCTTTTAATGCTCAAAGCCTTATAGTTAGGGCCGCAAACCACAATGCTCAAAGCTTCATTTTTAACAGCCAAAACCTCACTTTCTTTGCCCAAACCCCTCTTTTAATGCTCAATGCCTCATTTATACCTCCCAAAGACGCACTTTAAAGCACCCAAAGCCTCTTTTAACCTCAAAGCCTTTTAGAGTAAGACTGCAAATCCCACTTTCAGGGGCCAAACCGGTTTTAACGCTCAAAGCCTCATTTTTAACAGCAAACCCTCACTTTTAGGACCTAAAGCCCTCTTTTAACTCCCAAAGCCTCGGTTTTAACACCCAAAGCCGCACTTTCAGGGTCCAAACCTCTCTTTTAACGCTCAGTGCCTCATTTTTAGGTCCCAAACCCTCACTCTTAGCACTGAACCCGGACTTTTAATTGTCAAACTCTCGTTCTAGTACAAATCATGACTTTTAGAGTCCAGCCCCTCGATTTTAAGCCTCAAAGCCTCATTTTTATCATCCAAACCTTCACTTTCAGGGTCCAAACCCCTCTTTTAATGCTCAGTGCCTCATTTTTAGGTCAGAAACCCTTGCTTTTAGCATCCAGGCCTTCACTTTCAGGAACCAAACCATCATTATTAATGCCCAAAGCCCTCTTTTAAGGCTCAAAGCCTCATTTTCAGCACCCAAAGACTTACTTTAAAACACCCAAACCCCTCTTTTAACACCAAAGCCTTAGAGTTGGGACCGCAAACCTCACTTTCAGCGTACAAACCCCTCTTTCAAGGCTCAAAGCCTCACTTTTAGTTCCCAAACCCTCATTTTTAGCATCCAAACCCCTTACTTTTATGGAGCAAATTCTCATTTTTAACGTCCAAAGCCCTCTTTTAAGGCTCAAAGCCTCTATTTTAGATGCCAAACCCTCACTTTCAGGGTCCAAACCCCTCCTTTTTAGGGACATACCCTCATTTTCACATCCCAAAGACGCACTTTAAAGCACCCAAACCCCTCTTTTAATGCTCAAAGCCTTATAGTTAGGACCACAAACCTCACTGCTAGGGTCCAAAACTCTCAAAGCTCAGTGCCTCATTTTTATCAGCCAAACCCTCACTTTTAGCACCTAAAGCCCTCTTTTAACACTCAAAGCCTCGGTTTTAACACCCAAAACCGCACTTTCAGGGTCCAAACGCCTCTTTTAATGCTCAGTGCCTCATTTCCAGGTCCCCAAAACTCACTTTAAAACACCCAAACACCTCTTTTAACATCAAAGACTTAGAGTTAGGACTGCAAACCTCACTTTTAGGGTCCAAACCCCTCCTTTTCAGGGACAAACCCTCTTTTTTAAATTCCAAACCCTTACTTCTATTACCCAAACCCCTCTTTTCACGCTCACTGCCTTTTTTTTAGGTCCCAAACCCTCATTTTTAGCATCGAACTTGGACTTTTTATGGTCAAACCATCATTGTTTTGATCCAAATAGTAATTTTTAGAGTCCAAACCCCTCTATTAAGCTTCAAAAACTCATTTTTATCATCCAAACCTTCACTTTCAGGGTCCAAACCCCTCTTTTAATGCTCAGTGCCTCATTTTTAGGTCCCAAACCCTCACTCTTAGCACTGAACCCGGACTTTTAATTGTCAAACTCTCGTTCTAGTACAAATCATGACTTTTAGAGTCCAGCCCCTCGATTTTAAGTCTCAAAGCCTCATTTTTATCATCCAAACCTACACTTTCAGGGTCCAAACCCCTCTTTTAACGCTCAGTGCCTCATTTTCAGGTCCCCAAAGACTCACTTTAAAACACCCAAACCCCTCTTTTAACATCAAAGACTTAGAGTTGGGACCGCAAACCTCACTTTCAGCATCCAAACCCCTCTTTCAAGGCTCAAAGCCTCACTTTTAGTTCCCAAACCCTCATTTTTAGCATCCAAACCCCTTACTTTTATGGAGCAAAATCTCATTTTTAACGTCCAAATCCCTCTTTTAAGGCTCAAAGCCTCTATTTTAGATGCCAAACCCTCACTTTCAGGGTCCAAACCCCTCCTTTTTAGGGACATACCCTCATTTTCACGTCCCAAGGACTTACTTTAAAGCACCCAAACACCTCTTTTAATGCTCAAAGCCT
The DNA here is from genome assembly GCF_963921805.1 of Phalacrocorax carbo. Taxonomy (NCBI): domain Eukaryota; kingdom Metazoa; phylum Chordata; class Aves; order Suliformes; family Phalacrocoracidae; genus Phalacrocorax; species Phalacrocorax carbo. The sequence goes on along the minus strand of NW_026990280.1, from coordinate 2,199,400 downwards.
TATAGTTAGGGCCGCAAACCACAATGCTCAAAGCTTCATTTTTAACAGCCAAAACCTCACTTTCTTTGCCCAAACCCCTCTTTTAATGCTCAATGCCTCATTTATACTTCCCAAAGACGCACTTTAAAGTACCCAAAGCCTCTTTTAACCTCAAAGCCTTTTAGAGTAAGACTGCAAATCTCACTTTCAGGGGCCAAACCGGTTTTAACGCTCAAAGCCTCATTTTTAACAGCAAACCCTCACTTTTAGGACCTAAAACCCTCTTTTACTCCCAAAGCCTCGGTTTTAACACCCAAAGCCGCACTTTCAGGGTCCAAACCTCTCTTTTAACGCTCAGTGCCTCATTTTTAGGTCCCAAACCCTCACTCTTAGCACTGAACCCGGACTTTTAATTGCCAAACTCTCGTTCTAGTACAAATCATGACTTTTAGAGTCCAGCCCCTCGATTTTAAGTCTCAAAGCCTCATTTTTATCATCCAAACCTTCACTTTCAGGGTCCAAACCCCTCTTTTAATGCTCAGTGCCTCATTTTTAGGTCAGAAACCCTTGCTTTTAGCATCCAGGCCTTCACTTTCAGGAACCAAACCATCATTATTAATGCCCAAAGCCCTCTTTTAAGGCTCAAAGCCTCATTTTCAGCACCCAAAGACTCACTTTAAAACACCCAAACCCCTCTTTTAACATCAAAGACTTAGAGTTGGGACCGCAAACCTCACTTTCAGCGTCCAAACCCCTCTTTCAAGGCTCAGAGCCTCACTTTTAGTTCCCAAACCCTCATTTTTAGCATCCAAACCCCTTACTTTTATGGAGCAAAATCTCATTTTTAACGTCCAAATCCCTCTTTTAAGGCTCAAAGCCTCTATTTTAGATGCCAAACCCTCACTTTCAGGGTCCAAACCCCTCCTTTTTAGGGACATACCCTCATTTTCACGTCCCAAAGACGCACTTTAAAGCACCCAAACCCCTCTTTTAAGGCTCAAAGCCTTATAGTTAGGGCCGCAAACCACAATGCTAGGGTCCAAAGCCCTCTTTTATGCTCAAAGCTTCATTTTTAACAGCCAAAACCTCACTTTCTTTGCCCAAACCCCTCTTTTAATGCTCAATGCCTCATTTATACCTCCCAAAGACGCACTTTAAAGTACCCAAAGCCTCTTTTAACCTCAAAGCCTTTTAGAGTAAGACTGCAAATCTCACTTTCAGGGGCCAAACCGGTTTTAACGCTCAAAGCCTCATTTTTAACAGCAAACCCTCACTTTTAGGACCTAAAGCCCTCTTTTAACTCCCAAAGCCTCGGTTTTAACACCCAAAGCTGCACTTTCAGGGTCCAAACCTCTCTTTTAACGCTCAGTGCCTCATTTTTAGGTCCCAAACCCTCACTCTTAGCACTGAACCCGGACTTTTAATTGTCAAACTCTCGTTCTAGTACAAATCATGACTTTTAGAGTCCAGCCCCTCGATTTTAAGCCTCAAAGCCTCATTTTTATCATCCAAACCTTCACTTTCAGGGTCCAAACCCCTCTTTTAATGCTCAGTGCCTCATTTTTAGGTCAGAAACCCTTGCTTTTAGCATCCAGGCCTTCACTTTCAGGAACCAAAACATCATTATTAATGCCCAAACCCCTCTTTTAAGGCTCAAAGCCTCATTTTCAGCACACAAAGACTCACTTTAAAACACCCAAACCCCTCTTTTAACACCAAAGACTTAGAGTTGGGACCGCAAACCTCACTTTCAGCGTCCAAACCCCTCTTTCAAGGCTCAAAGCCTCACTTTTAGTTCCCAAACCCTCATTTTTAGCATCCAAACCCCTTACTTTTATGGAGCAAATTCTCATTTTTAACGTCCAAAGCCCTCTTTTAAGGCTCAAAGCCTCTATTTTAGATGCCAAACCCTCACTTTCAGGGTCCAAACCCCTCCTTTTTAGGGACATACCCTCATTTTCACGTCCCAAAGACGCACTTTAAAGCACCCAAACCCCTCTTTTAATGCTCAAAGCCTTATAGTTAGGGCCGCAAACCACAATGCTCAAAGCTTCATTTTTAACAGCCAAAACCTCACTTTCTTTGCCCAAACCCCTCTTTTAATGCTCAATGCCTCATTTATACCTCCCAAAGACGCACTTTAAAGCACCCAAAGCCTCTTTTAACCTCAAAGCCTTTTAGAGTAAGACTGCAAATCCCACTTTCAGGGGCCAAACCGGTTTTAACGCTCAAAGCCTCATTTTTAACAGCAAACCCTCACTTTTAGGACCTAAAGCCCTCTTTTAACTCCCAAAGCCTCGGTTTTAACACCCAAAGCCGCACTTTCAGGGTCCAAACCTCTCTTTTAACGCTCAGTGCCTCATTTTTAGGTCCCAAACCCTCACTCTTAGCACTGAACCCGGACTTTTAATTGTCAAACTCTCGTTCTAGTACAAATCATGACTTTTAGAGTCCAGCCCCTCGATTTTAAGCCTCAAAGCCTCATTTTTATCATCCAAACCTTCACTTTCAGGGTCCAAACCCCTCTTTTAATGCTCAGTGCCTCATTTTTAGGTCAGAAACCCTTGCTTTTAGCATCCAGGCCTTCACTTTCAGGAACCAAACCATCATTATTAATGCCCAAAGCCCTCTTTTAAGGCTCAAAGCCTCATTTTCAGCACCCAAAGACTTACTTTAAAACACCCAAACCCCTCTTTTAACACCAAAGCCTTAGAGTTGGGACCGCAAACCTCACTTTCAGCGTACAAACCCCTCTTTCAAGGCTCAAAGCCTCACTTTTAGTTCCCAAACCCTCATTTTTAGCATCCAAACCCCTTACTTTTATGGAGCAAATTCTCATTTTTAACGTCCAAAGCCCTCTTTTAAGGCTCAAAGCCTCTATTTTAGATGCCAAACCCTCACTTTCAGGGTCCAAACCCCTCCTTTTTAGGGACATACCCTCATTTTCACATCCCAAAGACGCACTTTAAAGCACCCAAACCCCTCTTTTAATGCTCAAAGCCTTATAGTTAGGACCACAAACCTCACTGCTAGGGTCCAAAACTCTCAAAGCTCAGTGCCTCATTTTTATCAGCCAAACCCTCACTTTTAGCACCTAAAGCCCTCTTTTAACACTCAAAGCCTCGGTTTTAACACCCAAAACCGCACTTTCAGGGTCCAAACGCCTCTTTTAATGCTCAGTGCCTCATTTCCAGGTCCCCAAAACTCACTTTAAAACACCCAAACACCTCTTTTAACATCAAAGACTTAGAGTTAGGACTGCAAACCTCACTTTTAGGGTCCAAACCCCTCCTTTTCAGGGACAAACCCTCTTTTTTAAATTCCAAACCCTTACTTCTATTACCCAAACCCCTCTTTTCACGCTCACTGCCTTTTTTTTAGGTCCCAAACCCTCATTTTTAGCATCGAACTTGGACTTTTTATGGTCAAACCATCATTGTTTTGATCCAAATAGTAATTTTTAGAGTCCAAACCCCTCTATTAAGCTTCAAAAACTCATTTTTATCATCCAAACCTTCACTTTCAGGGTCCAAACCCCTCTTTTAATGCTCAGTGCCTCATTTTTAGGTCCCAAACCCTCACTCTTAGCACTGAACCCGGACTTTTAATTGTCAAACTCTCGTTCTAGTACAAATCATGACTTTTAGAGTCCAGCCCCTCGATTTTAAGTCTCAAAGCCTCATTTTTATCATCCAAACCTACACTTTCAGGGTCCAAACCCCTCTTTTAACGCTCAGTGCCTCATTTTCAGGTCCCCAAAGACTCACTTTAAAACACCCAAACCCCTCTTTTAACATCAAAGACTTAGAGTTGGGACCGCAAACCTCACTTTCAGCATCCAAACCCCTCTTTCAAGGCTCAAAGCCTCACTTTTAGTTCCCAAACCCTCATTTTTAGCATCCAAACCCCTTACTTTTATGGAGCAAAATCTCATTTTTAACGTCCAAATCCCTCTTTTAAGGCTCAAAGCCTCTATTTTAGATGCCAAACCCTCACTTTCAGGGTCCAAACCCCTCCTTTTTAGGGACATACCCTCATTTTCACGTCCCAAGGACTTACTTTAAAGCACCCAAACACCTCTTTTAATGCTCAAAGCCTTATAGTTAGGGCCGCAAACCACAATGCTCAAAGCTTCATTTTTAACAGCCAAAACCTCACTTTCTTTGCCCAAACCCCTCTTTTAATGCTCAATGCCTCATTTATACTTCCCAAAGACGCACTTTAAAGTACCCAAAGCCTCTTTTAACCTCAAAGCCTTTTAGAGTAAGACTGCAAATCTCACTTTCAGGGGCCAAACCGGTTTTAACGCTCAAAGCCTCATTTTTAACAGCAAACCCTCACTTTTAGGACCTAAAACCCTCTTTTACTCCCAAAGCCTCGGTTTTAACACCCAAAGCTGCACTTTCAGGGTCCAAACCTCTCTTTTAACGCTCAGTGCCTCATTTTTAGGTCCCAAACCCTCACTCTTAGCACTGAACCCGGACTTTTAATTGCCAAACTCTCGTTCTAGTACAAATCATGACTTTTAGAGTCCAGCCCCTCGATTTTAAGTCTCAAAGCCTCATTTTTATCATCCAAACCTTCACTTTCAGGGTCCAAACCCCTCTTTTAATGCTCAGTGCCTCATTTTTAGGTCAGAAACCCTTGCTTTTAGCATCCAGGCCTTCACTTTCAGGAACCAAACCATCATTATTAATGCCCAAAGCCCTCTTTTAAGGCTCAAAGCCTCATTTTCAGCACCCAAAGACTCACTTTAAAACACCCAAACCCCTCTTTTAACATCAAAGACTTAGAGTTGGGACCGCAAACCTCACTTTCAGCGTCCAAACCCCTCTTTCAAGGCTCAAAGCCTCACTTTTAGTTCCCAAACCCTCATTTTTAGCATCCAAACCCCTTACTTTTATGGAGCAAAATCTCATTTTTAACGTCCAAATCCCTCTTTTAAGGCTCAAAGCCTCTATTTTAGATGCCAAACCCTCACTTTCAGGGTCCAAACCCCTCCTTTTTAGGGACATACCCTCATTTTCACGTCCCAAAGACGCACTTTAAAGCACCCAAACCCCTCTTTTAAGGCTCAAAGCCTTATAGTTAGGGCCGCAAACCACAATGCTAGGGTCCAAAGCCCTCTTTTATGCTCAAAGCTTCATTTTTAACAGCCAAAACCTCACTTTCTTTGCCCAAACCCCTCTTTTAATGCTCAATGCCTCATTTATACCTCCCAAAGACGCACTTTAAAGTACCCAAAGCCTCTTTTAACCTCAAAGCCTTTTAGAGTAAGACTGCAAATCTCACTTTCAGGGGCCAAACCGGTTTTAACGCTCAAAGCCTCATTTTTAACAGCAAACCCTCACTTTTAGGACCTAAAGCCCTCTTTTAACTCCCAAAGCCTCGGTTTTAACACCCAAAGCTGCACTTTCAGGGTCCAAACCTCTCTTTTAACGCTCAGTGCCTCATTTTTAGGTCCCAAACCCTCACTCTTAGCACTGAACCCGGACTTTTAATTGTCAAACTCTCGTTCTAGTACAAATCATGACTTTTAGAGTCCAGCCCCTCGATTTTAAGCCTCAAAGCCTCATTTTTATCATCCAAACCTTCACTTTCAGGGTCCAAACCCCTCTTTTAATGCTCAGTGCCTCATTTTTAGGTCAGAAACCCTTGCTTTTAGCATCCAGGCCTTCACTTTCAGGAACCAAAACATCATTATTAATGCCCAAACCCCTCTTTTAAGGCTCAAAGCCTCATTTTCAGCACACAAAGACTCACTTTAAAACACCCAAACCCCTCTTTTAACACCAAAGACTTAGAGTTGGGACCGCAAACCTCACTTTCAGCGTCCAAACCCCTCTTTCAAGGCTCAAAGCCTCACTTTTAGTTCCCAAACCCTCATTTTTAGCATCCAAACCCCTTACTTTTATGGAGCAAATTCTCATTTTTAACGTCCAAAGCCCTCTTTTAAGGCTCAAAGCCTCTATTTTAGATGCCAAACCCTCACTTTCAGGGTCCAAACCCCTCCTTTTTAGGGACATACCCTCATTTTCACGTCCCAAAGACGCACTTTAAAGCACCCAAACCCCTCTTTTAATGCTCAAAGCCTTATAGTTAGGGCCGCAAACCACAATGCTCAAAGCTTCATTTTTAACAGCCAAAACCTCACTTTCTTTGCCCAAACCCCTCTTTTAATGCTCAATGCCTCATTTATACCTCCCAAAGACGCACTTTAAAGCACCCAAAGCCTCTTTTAACCTCAAAGCCTTTTAGAGTAAGACTGCAAATCCCACTTTCAGGGGCCAAACCGGTTTTAACGCTCAAAGCCTCATTTTTAACAGCAAACCCTCACTTTTAGGACCTAAAGCCCTCTTTTAACTCCCAAAGCCTCGGTTTTAACACCCAAAGCCGCACTTTCAGGGTCCAAACCTCTCTTTTAACGCTCAGTGCCTCATTTTTAGGTCCCAAACCCTCACTCTTAGCACTGAACCCGGACTTTTAATTGTCAAACTCTCGTTCTAGTACAAATCATGACTTTTAGAGTCCAGCCCCTCGATTTTAAGCCTCAAAGCCTCATTTTTATCATCCAAACCTTCACTTTCAGGGTCCAAACCCCTCTTTTAATGCTCAGTGCCTCATTTTTAGGTCAGAAACCCTTGCTTTTAGCATCCAGGCCTTCACTTTCAGGAACCAAACCATCATTATTAATGCCCAAAGCCCTCTTTTAAGGCTCAAAGCCTCATTTTCAGCACCCAAAGACTTACTTTAAAACACCCAAACCCCTCTTTTAACACCAAAGCCTTAGAGTTGGGACCGCAAACCTCACTTTCAGCGTACAAACCCCTCTTTCAAGGCTCAAAGCCTCACTTTTAGTTCCCAAACCCTCATTTTTAGCATCCAAACCCCTTACTTTTATGGAGCAAATTCTCATTTTTAACGTCCAAAGCCCTCTTTTAAGGCTCAAAGCCTCTATTTTAGATGCCAAACCCTCACTTTCAGGGTCCAAACCCCTCCTTTTTAGGGACATACCCTCATTTTCACGTCCCAAAGACGCACTTTAAAGCACCCAAACCCCTCTTTTAATGCTCAAAGCCTTATAGTTAGGGCCGCAAACCACAATGCTCAAAGCTTCATTTTTAACAGCCAAAACCTCACTTTCTTTGCCCAAACCCCTCTTTTAATGCTCAATGCCTCATTTATACCTCCCAAAGACGCACTTTAAAGCACCCAAAGCCTCTTTTAACCTCAAAGCCTTTTAGAGTAAGACTGCAAATCCCACTTTCAGGGGCCAAACCGGTTTTAACGCTCAAAGCCTCATTTTTAACAGCAAACCCTCACTTTTAGGACCTAAAGCCCTCTTTTAACTCCCAAAGCCTCGGTTTTAACACCCAAAGCCGCACTTTCAGGGTCCAAACCTCTCTTTTAACGCTCAGTGCCTCATTTTTAGGTCCCAAACCCTCACTCTTAGCACTGAACCCGGACTTTTAATTGTCAAACTCTCGTTCTAGTACAAATCATGACTTTTAGAGTCCAGCCCCTCGATTTTAAGCCTCAAAGCCTCATTTTTATCATCCAAACCTTCACTTTCAGGGTCCAAACCCCTCTTTTAATGCTCAGTGCCTCATTTTTAGGTCAGAAACCCTTGCTTTTAGCATCCAGGCCTTCACTTTCAGGAACCAAACCATCATTATTAATGCCCAAAGCCCTCTTTTAAGGCTCAAAGCCTCATTTTCAGCACCCAAAGTCTTACTTTAAAACACCCAAACCCCTCTTTTAACACCAAAGCCTTAGAGTTGGGACCGCAAACCTCACTTTCAGCGTACAAACCCCTCTTTCAAGGCTCAAAGCCTCACTTTTAGTTCCCAAACCCTCATTTTTAGCATCCAAACCCCTTACTTTTATGGAGCAAATTCTCATTTTTAACGTCCAAAGCCCTCTTTTAAGGCTCAAAGCCTCTATTTTAGATGCCAAACCCTCACTTTCAGGGTCCAAACCCCTCCTTTTTAGGGACATACCCTCATTTTCACGTCCCAAAGACGCACTTTAAAGCACCCAAACCCCTCTTTTAATGCTCAAAGCCTTATAGTTAGGGCCGCAAACCACAATGCTCAAAGCTTCATTTTTAACAGCCAAAACCTCACTTTCTTTGCCCAAACCCCTCTTTTAATGCTCAATGCCTCATTTATACCTCCCAAAGACGCACTTTAAAGCACCCAAAGCCTCTTTTAACCTCAAAGCCTTTTAGAGTAAGACTGCAAATCCCACTTTCAGGGGCCAAACCGGTTTTAACGCTCAAAGCCTCATTTTTAACAGCAAACCCTCACTTTTAGGACCTAAAGCCCTCTTTTAACTCCCAAAGCCTCGGTTTTAACACCCAAAGCCGCACTTTCAGGGTCCAAACCTCTCTTTTAACGCTCAGTGCCTCATTTTTAGGTCCCAAACCCTCACTCTTAGCACTGAACCCGGACTTTTAATTGTCAAACTCTCGTTCTAGTACAAATCATGACTTTTAGAGTCCAGCCCCTCGATTTTAAGCCTCAAAGCCTCATTTTTATCATCCAAACCTTCACTTTCAGGGTCCAAACCCCTCTTTTAATGCTCAGTGCCTCATTTTTAGGTCAGAAACCCTTGCTTTTAGCATCCAGGCCTTCACTTTCAGGAACCAAACCATCATTATTAATGCCCAAAGCCCTCTTTTAAGGCTCAAAGCCTCATTTTCAGCACCCAAAGACTTACTTTAAAACACCCAAACCCCTCTTTTAACACCAAAGCCTTAGAGTTGGGACCGCAAACCTCACTTTCAGCGTACAAACCCCTCTTTCAAGGCTCAAAGCCTCACTTTTAGTTCCCAAACCCTCATTTTTAGCATCCAAACCCCTTACTTTTATGGAGCAAATTCTCATTTTTAACGTCCAAAGCCCTCTTTTAAGGCTCAAAGCCTCTATTTTAGATGCCAAACCCTCACTTTCAGGGTCCAAACCCCTCCTTTTTAGGGACATACCCTCATTTTCACATCCCAAAGACGCACTTTAAAGCACCCAAACCCCTCTTTTAATGCTCAAAGCCTTATAGTTAGGACCACAAACCTCACTGCTAGGGTCCAAAACTCTCAAAGCTCAGTGCCTCATTTTTATCAGCCAAACCCTCACTTTTAGCACCTAAAGCCCTCTTTTAACACTCAAAGCCTCGGTTTTAACACCCAAAACCGCACTTTCAGGGTCCAAACGCCTCTTTTAATGCTCAGTGCCTCATTTCCAGGTCCCCAAAACTCACTTTAAAACACCCAAACACCTCTTTTAACATCAAAGACTTAGAGTTAGGACTGCAAACCTCACTTTTAGGGTCCAAACCCCTCCTTTTCAGGGACAAACCCTCTTTTTTAAATTCCAAACCCTTACTTCTATTACCCAAACCCCTCTTTTCACGCTCACTGCCTTTTTTTTAGGTCCCAAACCCTCATTTTTAGCATCGAACTTGGACTTTTTATGGTCAAACCATCATTGTTTTGATCCAAATAGTAATTTTTAGAGTCCAAACCCCTCTATTAAGCTTCAAAAACTCATTTTTATCATCCAAACCTTCACTTTCAGGGTCCAAACCCCTCTTTTAATGCTCAGTGCCTCATTTTTAGGTCCCAAACCCTCACTCTTAGCACTGAACCCGGACTTTTAATTGTCAAACTCTCGTTCTAGTACAAATCATGACTTTTAGAGTCCAGCCCCTCGATTTTAAGTCTCAAAGCCTCATTTTTATCATCCAAACCTACACTTTCAGGGTCCAAAGCCCTCTTTTAACGCTCAGTGCCTCATTTTCAGGTCCCCAAAGACTCACTTTAAAACACCCAAACCCCTCTTTTAACATCAAAGACTTAGAGTTGGGACCGCAAACCTCACTTTCAGCATCCAAACCCCTCTTTCAAGGCTCAAAGCCTCACTTTTAGTTCCCAAACCCTCATTTTTAGCATCCAAACCCCTTACTTTTATGGAGCAAAATCTCATTTTTAACGTCCAAAGCCCTCTTTTAAGGCTCAAAGCCTCTATTTTAGATGCCAAACCCTCACTTTCAGGGTCCAAACCCCTCCTTTTTAGGGACATACCCTCATTTTCACGTCCCAAGGACTTACTTTAAAGCACCCAAACACCTCTTTTAATGCTCAAAGCCTTATAGTTAGGGCCGCAAACCACAATGCTCAAAGCTTCATTTTTAACAGCCAAAACCTCACTTTCTTTGCCCAAACCCCTCTTTTAATGCTCAATGCCTCATTTATACCTCCCAAAGACGCACTTTAAAGCACCCAAAGCCTCTTTTAACCTCAAAGCCTTTTAGAGTAAGACTGCAAATCCCACTTTCAGGGGCCAAACCGGTTTTAACGCTCAAAGCCTCATTTTTAACAGCAAACCCTCACTTTTAGGACCTAAAGCCCTCTTTTAACTCCCAAAGCCTCGGTTTTAACACCCAAAGCCGCACTTTCAGGGTCCAAACCTCTCTTTTAACGCTCAGTGCCTCATTTTTAGGTCCCAAACCCTCACTCTTAGCACTGAACCCGGACTTTTAATTGTCAAACTCTCGTTCTAGTACAAATCATGACTTTTAGAGTCCAGCCCCTCGATTTTAAGCCTCAAAGCCTCATTTTTATCATCCAAACCTTCACTTTCAGGGTCCAAACCCCTCTTTTAATGCTCAGTGCCTCATTTTTAGGTCAGAAACCCTTGCTTTTAGCATCCAGGCCTTCACTTTCAGGAACCAAACCATCATTATTAATGCCCAAAGCCCTCTTTTAAGGCTCAAAGCCTCATTTTCAGCACCCAAAGTCTTACTTTAAAACACCCAAACCCCTCTTTTAACACCAAAGCCTTAGAGTTGGGACCGCAAACCTCACTTTCAGCGTACAAACCCCTCTTTCAAGGCTCAAAGCCTCACTTTTAGTTCCCAAACCCTCATTTTTAGCATCCAAACCCCTTACTTTTATGGAGCAAATTCTCATTTTTAACGTCCAAAGCCCTCTTTTAAGGCTCAAAGCCTCTATTTTAGATGCCAAACCCTCACTTTCAGGGTCCAAACCCCTCCTTTTTAGGGACATACCCTCATTTTCACGTCCCAAAGACGCACTTTAAAGCACCCAAACCCCTCTTTTAATGCTCAAAGCCTTATAGTTAGGGCCGCAAACCACAATGCTCAAAGCTTCATTTTTAACAGCCAAAACCTCACTTTCTTTGCCCAAACCCCTCTTTTAATGCTCAATGCCTCATTTATACCTCCCAAAGACGCACTTTAAAGCACCCAAAGCCTCTTTTAACCTCAAAGCCTTTTAGAGTAAGACTGCAAATCCCACTTTCAGGGGCCAAACCGGTTTTAACGCTCAAAGCCTCATTTTTAACAGCAAACCCTCACTTTTAGGACCTAAAGCCCTCTTTTAACTCCCAAAGCCTCGGTTTTAACACCCAAAGCCGCACTTTCAGGGTCCAAACCTCTCTTTTAACGCTCAGTGCCTCATTTTTAGGTCCCAAACCCTCACTCTTAGCACTGAACCCGGACTTTTAATTGTCAAACTCTCGTTCTAGTACAAATCATGACTTTTAGAGTCCAGCCCCTCGATTTTAAGCCTCAAAGCCTCATTTTTATCATCCAAACCTTCACTTTCAGGGTCCAAACCCCTCTTTTAATGCTCAGTGCCTCATTTTTAGGTCAGAAACCCTTGCTTTTAGCATCCAGGCCTTCACTTTCAGGAACCAAACCATCATTATTAATGCCCAAAGCCCTCTTTTAAGGCTCAAAGCCTCATTTTCAGCACCCAAAGACTTACTTTAAAACACCCAAACCCCTCTTTTAACACCAAAGCCTTAGAGTTGGGACCGCAAACCTCACTTTCAGCGTACAAACCCCTCTTTCAAGGCTCAAAGCCTCACTTTTAGTTCCCAAACCCTCATTTTTAGCATCCAAACCCCTTACTTTTATGGAGCAAATTCTCATTTTTAACGTCCAAAGCCCTCTTTTAAGGCTCAAAGCCTCTATTTTAGATGCCAAACCCTCACTTTCAGGGTCCAAACCCCTCCTTTTTAGGGACATACCCTCATTTTCACATCCCAAAGACGCACTTTAAAGCACCCAAACCCCTCTTTTAATGCTCAAAGCCTTATAGTTAGGACCACAAACCTCACTGCTAGGGTCCAAAACTCTCAAAGCTCAGTGCCTCATTTTTATCAGCCAAACCCTCACTTTTAGCACCTAAAGCCCTCTTTTAACACTCAAAGCCTCGGTTTTAACACCCAAAACCGCACTTTCAGGGTCCAAACGCCTCTTTTAATGCTCAGTGCCTCATTTCCAGGTCCCCAAAACTCACTTTAAAACACCCAAACACCTCTTTTAACATCAAAGACTTAGAGTTAGGACTGCAAACCTCACTTTTAGGGTCCAAACCCCTCCTTTTCAGGGACAAACCCTCTTTTTTAAATTCCAAACCCTTACTTCTATTACCCAAACCCCTCTTTTCACGCTCACTGCCTTTTTTTTAGGTCCCAAACCCTCATTTTTAGCATCGAACTTGGACTTTTTATGGTCAAACCATCATTGTTTTGATCCAAATAGTAATTTTTAGAGTCCAAACCCCTCTATTAAGCTTCAAAAACTCATTTTTATCATCCAAACCTTCACTTTCAGGGTCCAAACCCCTCTTTTAATGCTCAGTGCCTCATTTTTAGGTCCCAAACCCTCACTCTTAGCACTGAACCCGGACTTTTAATTGTCAAACTCTCGTTCTAGTACAAATCATGACTTTTAGAGTCCAGCCCCTCGATTTTAAGTCTCAAAGCCTCATTTTTATCATCCAAACCTACACTTTCAGGGTCCAAAGCCCTCTTTTAACGCTCAGTGCCTCATTTTCAGGTCCCCAAAGACTCACTTTAAAACACCCAAACCCCTCTTTTAACATCAAAGACTTAGAGTTGGGACCGCAAACCTCACTTTCAGCATCCAAACCCCTCTTTCAAGGCTCAAAGCCTCACTTTTAGTTCCCAAACCCTCATTTTTAGCATCCAAACCCCTTACTTTTATGGAGCAAAATCTCATTTTTAACGTCCAAATCCCTCTTTTAAGGCTCAAAGCCTCTATTTTAGATGCCAAACCCTCACTTTCAGGGTCCAAACCCCTCCTTTTTAGGGACATACCCTCATTTTCACGTCCCAAGGACTTACTTTAAAGCACCCAAACACCTCTTTTAATGCTCAAAGCCTTATAGTTAGGGCCGCAAACCACAATGCTCAAAGCTTCATTTTTAACAGCCAAAACCTCACTTTCTTTGCCCAAACCCCTCTTTTAATGCTCAATGCCTCATTTATACTTCCCAAAGACGCACTTTAAAGTACCCAAAGCCTCTTTTAACCTCAAAGCCTTTTAGAGTAAGACTGCAAATCTCACTTTCAGGGGCCAAACCGGTTTTAACGCTCAAAGCCTCATTTTTAACAGCAAACCCTCACTTTTAGGACCTAAAACCCTCTTTTACTCCCAAAGCCTCGGTTTTAACACCCAAAGCCGCACTTTCAGGGTCCAAACCTCTCTTTTAACGCTCAGTGCCTCATTTTTAGGTCCCAAACCCTCACTCTTAGCACTGAACCCGGACTTTTAATTGCCAAACTCTCGTTCTAGTACAAATCATGACTTTTAGAGTCCAGCCCCTCGATTTTAAGTCTCAAAGCCTCATTTTTATCATCCAAACCTTCACTTTCAGGGTCCAAACCCCTCTTTTAATGCTCAGTGCCTCATTTTTAGGTCAGAAACCCTTGCTTTTAGCATCCAGGCCTTCACTTTCAGGAACCAAACCATCATTATTAATGTCCAAAGCCCTCTTTTAAGGCTCAAAGCCTCATTTTCAGCACCCAAAGACTCACTTTAAAACACCCAAACCCCTCTTTTAACATCAAAGACTTAGAGTTGGGACCGCAAACCTCACTTTCAGCGTCCAAACCCCTCTTTCAAGGCTCAGAGCCTCACTTTTAGTTCCCAAACCCTCATTTTTAGCATCCAAACCCCTTACTTTTATGGAGCAAAATCTCATTTTTAACGTCCAAATCCCTCTTTTAAGGCTCAAAGCCTCTATTTTAGATGCCAAACCCTCACTTTCAGGGTCCAAACCCCTCCTTTTTAGGGACATACCCTCATTTTCACGTCCCAAAGACGCACTTTAAAGCACCCAAACCCCTCTTTTAATGCTCAAAGCCTTATAGTTAGGACCACAAAACTCACTGCTAGGGTCCAAAACTCTCAAAGCTCAGTGCCTCATTTTTATCAGCCAAACCCTCACTTTTAGCACCTAAAGCCCTCTTTTAACACTCAAAGCCTCGGTTTTAACACCCAAAACCGCACTTTCAGGGTCCAAACGCCTCTTTTAATGCTCAGTGCCTCATTTCCAGGTCCCCAAAACTCACTTTAAAACACCCAAACACCTCTTTTAACATCAAAGACTTAGAGTTAGGACTGCAAACCTCACTTTTAGGGTCCAAACCCCTCCTTTTCAGGGACAAACCCTCTTTTTTAAATTCCAAACCCTTACTTCTATTACCCAAACCCCTCTTTTCACGCTCACTGCCTTTTTTTTAGGTCCCAAACCCTCATTTTTAGCATCGAACTTGGACTTTTTATGGTCAAACCATCATTGTTTTGTTCCAAATAGTAATTTTTAGAGTCCAAACCCCTCTATTAAGCTTCAAAAACTCATTTTTATCATCCAAACCTTCACTTTCAGGGTCCAAACCCCTCTTTTAATGCTCAGTGCCTCATTTTTAGGTCCCAAACCCTCACTCTTAGCACTGAACCCGGACTTTTAATTGTCAAACTCTCGTTCTAGTACAAATCATGACTTTTAGAGTCCAGCCCCTCGATTTTAAGTCTCAAAGCCTCATTTTTATCATCCAAACCTACACTTTCAGGGTCCAAACCCCTCTTTTAATGCTCAGTGCCTCATTTTTAGGTCAGAAACCCTTGCTTTTAGCATCCAGGCCTTCACTTTCAGGAACCAAACCATCATTATTAATGCCCAAAGCCCTCTTTTAAGGCTCAAAGCCTCATTTTCAGCACCCAAAGACTCACTTTAAAACACCCAAACCCCTCTTTTAACATCAAAGACTTAGAGTTGGGACCGCAAACCTCACTTTCAGCGTCCAAACCCCTCTTTCAAGGCTCAAAGCCTCACTTTTAGTTCCCAAACCCTCATTTTTAGCATCCAAACCCCTTACTTTTATGGAGCAAAATCTCATTTTTAACGTCCAAATCCCTCTTTTAAGGCTCAAAGCCTCTATTTTAGATGCCAAACCCTCACTTTCAGGGTCCAAACCCCTCCTTTTTAGGGACATACCCTCATTTTCACGTCCCAAAGATGCACTTTAAAGCACCCAAACCCCTCTTTTAAGGCTCAAAGCCTTATAGATAGGACCACAAACCTCACTGCTAGGGTCCAAAACTCTCTCTTAAAGCTCAGTGCCTCATTTTTAACAGCCAAACCCTCACTTTTAGGACCTAAAGCCCTCTTTTAACACTCAAAGCCTCGGTTTTAACACCCAAAGCCGCACTTTCAGGGTCCAAACGCCTCTTTTAATGCTCAGTGCCTCATTTCCAGGTCCCCAAAACTCACTTTAAAACACCCAAACACCTCTTTTAACATCAAAGACTTAGAGTTAGGACTGCAAACCTCACTTTTAGGGTCCAAACCCCTCCTTTTCAGGGACAAACCCTCTTTTTTAAATTCCAAACCCTTACTTCTATTACCCAAACCCCTCTTTTAACGCTCACTGCCTCATTTTAAGGTCCCAAACCCTCTGCTTTTAGCATCGAACTTGGACTTTTTATGGTCAAACCATCATTGTTTTGTTCCAAATAGTAATTTTTAGAGTCCAAACCCCTCTATTAAGCTTCAAAAACTCATTTTTATCATCCAAACCTTCACTTTCAGGGTCCAAACCCCTCTTTTAACGCTCAGTGCCTCATTTTTAGGTCCCAAACCCTCACTCTTAGCACTGAACCCGGACTTTTAATTGCCAAACTCTCGTTCTAGTACAAATCATGACTTTTAGAGTCCAGCCCCTCGATTTTAAGTCTCAAAGCCTCATTTTTATCATCCAAACCTTCACTTTCAGGGTCCAAACCCCTCTTTTAATGCTCAGTGCCTCATTTTTAGGTCAGAAACCCTTGCTTTTAGCATCCAGGCCTTCACTTTCAGGAACCAAACCATCATTATTAATGCCCAAAGCCCTCTTTTAAGGCTCAAAGCCTCATTTTCAGCACCCAAAGACTCACTTTAAAACACCCAAACCCCTCTTTTAACATCAAAGACTTAGAGTTGGGACCGCAAACCTCACTTTCAGCGTCCAAACCCCTCTTTCAAGGCTCAGAGCCTCACTTTTAGTTCCCAAACCCTCATTTTTAGCATCCAAACCCCTTACTTTTATGGAGCAAAATCTCATTTTTAACGTCCAAATCCCTCTTTTAAGGCTCAAAGCCTCTATTTTAGATGCCAAACCCTCACTTTCAGGGTCCAAACCCCTCCTTTTTAGGGACATACCCTCATTTTCACGTCCCAAAGACGCACTTTAAAGCACCCAAACCCCTCTTTTAATGCTCAAAGCCTTATAGTTAGGACCACAAAACTCACTGCTAGGGTCCAAAACTCTCAAAGCTCAGTGCCTCATTTTTATCAGCCAAACCCTCACTTTTAGCACCTAAAGCCCTCTTTTAACACTCAAAGCCTCGGTTTTAACACCCAAAACCGCACTTTCAGGGTCCAAACGCCTCTTTTAATGCTCAGTGCCTCATTTCCAGGTCCCCAAAACTCACTTTAAAACACCCAAACACCTCTTTTAACATCAAAGACTTAGAGTTAGGACTGCAAACCTCACTTTTAGGGTCCAAACCCCTCCTTTTCAGGGACAAACCCTCTTTTTTAAATTCCAAACCCTTACTTCTATTACCCAAACCCCTCTTTTCACGCTCACTGCCTTTTTTTTAGGTCCCAAACCCTCATTTTTAGCATCGAACTTGGACTTTTTATGGTCAAACCATCATTGTTTTGTTCCAAATAGTAATTTTTAGAGTCCAAACCCCTCTATTAAGCTTCAAAAACTCATTTTTATCATCCAAACCTTCACTTTCAGGGTCCAAACCCCTCTTTTAATGCTCAGTGCCTCATTTTTAGGTCCCAAACCCTCACTCTTAGCACTGAACCCGGACTTTTAATTGTCAAACTCTCGTTCTAGTACAAATCATGACTTTTAGAGTCCAGCCCCTCGATTTTAAGTCTCAAAGCCTCATTTTTATCATCCAAACCTACACTTTCAGGGTCCAAACCCCTCTTTTAACGCTCAGTGCCTCATTTTCAGGTCCCCAAAGACTCACTTTAAAACACCCAAACCCCTCTTTTAACATCAAAGACTTAGAGTTGGGACCGCAAACCTCACTTTCAGCATCCAAACCCCTCTTTCAAGGCTCAAAGCCTCACTTTTAGTTCCCAAACCCTCATTTTTAGCATCCAAACCCCTTACTTTTATGGAGCAAAATCTCATTTTTAACGTCCAAATCCCTCTTTTAAGGCTCAAAGCCTCTATTTTAGATGCCAAACCCTCACTTTCAGGGTCCAAACCCCTCCTTTTTAGGGACATACCCTCATTTTCACGTCCCAAGGACTTACTTTAAAGCACCCAAACCCCTCTTTTAATGCTCAAAGCCTTATAGTTAGGGCCGCAAACCACAATGCTCAAAGCTTCATTTTTAACAGCCAAAACCTCACTTTCTTTGCCCAAACCCCTCTTTTAATGCTCAATGCCTCATTTATACTTCCCAAAGACGCACTTTAAAGTACCCAAAGCCTCTTTTAACCTCAAAGCCTTTTAGAGTAAGACTGCAAATCTCACTTTCAGGGGCCAAACCGGTTTTAACGCTCAAAGCCTCATTTTTAACAGCAAACCCTCACTTTTAGGACCTAAAACCCTCTTTTACTCCCAAAGCCTCGGTTTTAACACCCAAAGCCGCACTTTCAGGGTCCAAACCTCTCTTTTAACGCTCAGTGCCTCATTTTTAGGTCCCAAACCCTCACTCTTAGCACTGAACCCGGACTTTTAATTGCCAAACTCTCGTTCTAGTACAAATCATGACTTTTAGAGTCCAGCCCCTCGATTTTAAGTCTCAAAGCCTCATTTTTATCATCCAAACCTTCACTTTCAGGGTCCAAACCCCTCTTTTAATGCTCAGTGCCTCATTTTTAGGTCAGAAACCCTTGCTTTTAGCATCCAGGCCTTCACTTTCAGGAACCAAACCATCATTATTAATGCCCAAAGCCCTCTTTTAAGGCTCAAAGCCTCATTTTCAGCACCCAAAGACTCACTTTAAAACACCCAAACCCCTCTTTTAACATCAAAGACTTAGAGTTGGGACCACAAACCTCACTTTCAGCGTCCAAACCCCTCTTTCAAGGCTCAGAGCCTCACTTTTAGTTTCCAAACCCTCATTTTTAGCATCCAAACCCCTTACTTTTATGGAGCAAAATCTCATTTTTAACGTCCAAATCCCTCTTTTAAGGCTCAAAGCCTCTATTTTAGATGCCAAACCCTCACTTTCAGGGTCCAAACCCCTCCTTTTTAGGGACATACCCTCATTTTCACGTCCCAAAGACGCACTTTAAAGCACCCAAACCCCTCTTTTAAGGCTCAAAGCCTTATAGTTAGGGCCGCAAACCTCAATGCTAGGGTCCAAAGCCCTCTTTTATGCTCAAAGCTTCATTTTTAACAGCCAAAACCTCACTTTCTTTGCCCAAACCCCTCTTTTAATGCTCAATGCCTCATTTATACCTCCCAAAGACGCACTTTAAAGCACCCAAAGCCTCTTTTAACCTCAAAGCCTTTTAGAGTAAGACTGCAAATCTCACTTTCAGGGGCCAAACCGGTTTTAACGCTCAAAGCCTCATTTTTAACAGCAAACCCTCACTTTTAGGACCTAAAGCCCTCTTTTAACTCCCAAAGCCTCGGTTTTAACACCCAAAGCCGCACTTTCAGGGTCCAAACCTCTCTTTTAACGCTCAGTGCCTCATTTTTAGGTCCCAAACCCTCACTCTTAGCACTGAACCCGGACTTTTAATTGCCAAACTCTCGTTCTAGTACAAATCATGACTTTTAGAGTCCAGCCCCTCGATTTTAAGCCTCAAAGCCTCATTTTTATCATCCAAACCTTCACTTTCAGGGTCCAAACCCCTCTTTTAATGCTCAGTGCCTCATTTTTAGGTCAGAAACCCTTGCTTTTAGCATCCAGGCCTTCACTTTCAGGAACCAAAACATCATTATTAATGCCCAAACCCCTCTTTTAAGGCTCAAAGCCTCATTTTCAGCACCCAAAGACTCACTTTAAAACACCCAAACCCCTCTTTTAACATCAAAGACTTAGAGTTGGGACCGCAAACCTCACTTTCAGCGTCCAAACCCCTCTTTCAAGGCTCAAAGCCTCACTTTTAGTTCCCAAACCCTCATTTTTAGCATCCAAACCCCTTACTTTTATGGAGCAAAATCTCATTTTTAAGGTCCAAATCCCTCTTTTAAGGCTCAAAGCCTCTATTTTAGATCCCAAACCCTCACTTTCAGGGTCCAAACCCCTCCTTTTTAGGGACATACCCTCATTTTCACGTCCCAAAGATGCACTTTAAAGCACCCAAACCCCTCTTTTAATGCTCAAAGCCTTATAGATAGGACCACAAACCTCACTGCTAGGGTCCAAAACTCTCTCTTAAAGCTCAGTGCCTCATTTTTAACAGCCAAACCCTCACTTTTAGGACCTAAAG
Source organism: Phalacrocorax carbo (assembly GCF_963921805.1). Classification (NCBI taxonomy): domain Eukaryota; kingdom Metazoa; phylum Chordata; class Aves; order Suliformes; family Phalacrocoracidae; genus Phalacrocorax; species Phalacrocorax carbo. The sequence goes on along the minus strand of NW_026990280.1, from coordinate 2,179,629 downwards.
CCCTCTTTTAACACTCAAAGCCTCGGTTTTAACACCCAAAGCCGCACTTTCAGGGTCCAAACGCCTCTTTTAATGCTCAGTGCCTCATTTCCAGGTCCCCAAAACTCACTTTAAAACACCCAAACACCTCTTTTAACATCAAAGACTTAGAGTTAGGACTGCAAACCTCACTTTTAGGGTCCAAACCCCTCCTTTTCAGGGACAAACCCTCTTTTTTAAATTCCAAACCCTTACTTCTATTACCCAAACCCCTCTTTTAACGCTCACTGCCTCATTTTAAGGTCCCAAACCCTCTGCTTTTAGCATCGAACTTGGACTTTTTATGGTCAAACCATCATTGTTTTGTTCCAAATAGTAATTTTTAGAGTCCAAACCCCTCTATTAAGCTTCAAAAACTCATTTTTATCATCCAAACCTTCACTTTCAGGGTCCAAACCCCTCTTTTAATGCTCAGTGCCTCATTTTTAGGTCCCAAACCCTCACTCTTAGCACTGAACCCGGACTTTTAATTGTCAAACTCTCGTTCTAGTACAAATCATGACTTTTAGAGTCCAGCCCCTCGGTTTTAAGTCTCAAAGCCTCATTTTTATCATCCAAACCTACACTTTCAGGGTCCAAACCCCTCTTTTAATGCTCAGTGCCTCATTTTCAGCACCCAAAGACTCACTTTAAAACACCCAAACCCCTCTTTTAACATCAAAGACTTAGAGTTGGGACCGCAAACCTCACTTTCAGCGTCCAAACCCCTCTTTCAAGGCTCAAAGCCTCACTTTTAGTTCCCAAACCCTCATTTTTAGCATCCAAACCCCTTACTTTTATGGAGCAAAATCTCATTTTTAACGTCCAAATCCCTCTTTTAAGGCTCAAAGCCTCTATTTTAGATGCCAAACCCTCACTTTCAGGGTCCAAACCCCTCCTTTTTAGGGACATACCCTCATTTTCACGTCCCAAAGACGCACTTTAAAGCACCCAAACCCCTCTTTTAATGCTCAAAGCCTTATAGTTAGGGCCGCAAACCACAATGCTCAAAGCTTCATTTTTAACAGCCAAAACCTCACTTTCTTTGCCCAAACCCCTCTTTTAATGCTCAATGCCTCATTTATACCTCCCAAAGACGCACTTTAAAGTACCCAAAGCCTCTTTTAACCTCAAAGCCTTTTAGAGTAAGACTGCAAATCTCACTTTCAGGGGCCAAACCGGTTTTAACGCTCAAAGCCTCATTTTTAACAGCAAACCCTCACTTTTAGGACCTAAAGCCCTCTTTTAACTCCCAAAGCCTCGGTTTTAACACCCAAAGCCGCACTTTCAGGGTCCAAACCTCTCTTTTAACGCTCAGTGCCTCATTTTTAGGTCCCAAACCCTCACTCTTAGCACTGAACCCGGACTTTTAATTGTCAAACTCTCGTTCTAGTACAAATCATGACTTTTAGAGTCCAGCCCCTCGATTTTAAGCCTCAAAGCCTCATTTTTATCATCCAAACCTTCACTTTCAGGGTCCAAACCCCTCTTTTAATGCTCAGTGCCTCATTTTTAGGTCAGAAACCCTTGCTTTTAGCATCCAGGCCTTCACTTTCAGGAACCAAACCATCATTATTAATGCCCAAAGCCCTCTTTTAAGGCTCAAAGCCTCATTTTCAGCACCCAAAGACTCACTTTAAAACACCCAAACCCCTCTTTTAACATCAAAGACTTAGAGTTGGGACCGCAAACCTCACTTTCAGCGTCCAAACCCCTCTTTCAAGGCTCAAAGCCTCACTTTTAGTTCCCAAACCCTCATTTTTAGCATCCAAACCCCTTACTTTTATGGAGCAAATTCTCATTTTTAACGTCCAAATCCCTCTTTTAAGGCTCAAAGCCTCTATTTTAGATCCCAAACCCTCACTTTCAGGGTCCAAACCCCTCCTTTTTAGGGACATACCCTCATTTTCACGTCCCAAAGATGCACTTTAAAGCACCCAAACCCCTCTTTTAATGCTCAAAGCCTTATAGATAGGACCACAAACCTCACTGCTAGGGTCCAAAACTCTCTCTTAAAGCTCAGTGCCTCATTTTTAACAGCCAAACCCTCACTTTTAGGACCTAAAGCCCTCTTTTAACACTCAAAGCCTCGGTTTTAACACCCAAAGCCGCACTTTCAGGGTCCAAACGCCTCTTTTAATGCTCAGTGCCTCATTTCCAGGTCCCCAAAACTCACTTTAAAACACCCAAACACCTCTTTTAACATCAAAGACTTAGAGTTAGGACTGCAAACCTCACTTTTAGGGTCCAAACCCCTCCTTTTCAGGGACAAACCCTCTTTTTTAAATTCCAAACCCTTACTTCTATTACCCAAACCCCTCTTTTAACGCTCACTGCCTCATTTTTAGGTCCCAAACCCTCTGCTTTTAGCATCGAACTTGGACTTTTTATGGTCAAACCATCATTGTTTTGTTCCAAATAGTAATTTTTAGAGTCCAAACCCCTCTATTAAGCTTCAAAAACTCATTTTTATCATCCAAACCTTCACTTTCAGGGTCCAAACCCCTCTTTTAATGCTCAGTGCCTCATTTTTAGGTCCCAAACCCTCACTCTTAGCACTGAACCCGGACTTTTAATTGTCAAACTCTCGTTCTAGTACAAATCATGACTTTTAGAGTCCAGCCCCTCGGTTTTAAGTCTCAAAGCCTCATTTTTATCATCCAAACCTACACTTTCAGGGTCCAAACCCCTCTTTTAATGCTCAGTGCCTCATTTTCAGCACCCAAAGACTCACTTTAAAACACCCAAACCCCTCTTTTAACATCAAAGACTTAGAGTTGGGACCGCAAACCTCACTTTCAGCGTCCAAACCCCTCTTTCAAGGCTCAAAGCCTCACTTTTAGTTCCCAAACCCTCATTTTTAGCATCCAAACCCCTTACTTTTATGGAGCAAAATCTCATTTTTAACGTCCAAATCCCTCTTTTAAGGCTCAAAGCCTCTATTTTAGATGCCAAACCCTCACTTTCAGGGTCCAAACCCCTCCTTTTTAGGGACATACCCTCATTTTCACGTCCCAAAGACGCACTTTAAAGCACCCAAACCCCTCTTTTAATGCTCAAAGCCTTATAGTTAGGGCCGCAAACCACAATGCTCAAAGCTTCATTTTTAACAGCCAAAACCTCACTTTCTTTGCCCAAACCCCTCTTTTAATGCTCAATGCCTCATTTATACCTCCCAAAGACGCACTTTAAAGTACCCAAAGCCTCTTTTAACCTCAAAGCCTTTTAGAGTAAGACTGCAAATCTCACTTTCAGGGGCCAAACCGGTTTTAACGCTCAAAGCCTCATTTATAACAGCAAACCCTCACTTTTAGGACCTAAAGCCCTCTTTTAACTCCCAAAGCCTCGGTTTTAACACCCAAAGCCGCACTTTCAGGGTCCAAACCTCTCTTTTAACGCTCAGTGCCTCATTTTTAGGTCCCAAACCCTCACTCTTAGCACTGAACCCGGACTTTTAATTGCCAAACTCTCGTTCTAGTACAAATCATGACTTTTAGAGTCCAGCCCCTCGATTTTAAGCCTCAAAGCCTCATTTTTATCATCCAAACCTTCACTTTCAGGGTCCAAACCCCTCTTTTAATGCTCAGTGCCTCATTTTTAGGTCAGAAACCCTTGCTTTTAGCATCCAGGCCTTCACTTTCAGGAACCAAACCATCATTATTAATGCCCAAAGCCCTCTTTTAAGGCTCAAAGCCTCATTTTCAGCACCCAATGACTCACTTTAAAACACCCAAACCCCTCTTTTAACACCAAAGACTTAGAGTTGGGACCGCAAACCTCACTTTCAGCGTCCAAACCCCTCTTTCAAGGCTCAAAGCCTCACTTTTAGTTCCCAAACCCTCATTTTTAGCATCCAAACCCCTTACTTTTATGGAGCAAAATCTCATTTTTAACGTCCAAATCCCTCTTTTAAGGCTCAAAGCCTCTATTTTAGATCCCAAACCCTCACTTTCAGGGTCCAAACCCCTCCTTTTTAGGGACATACCCTCATTTTCACGTCCCAAAGATGCACTTTAAAGCACCCAAACCCCTCTTTTAATGCTCAAAGCCTTATAGATAGGACCACAAACCTCACTGCTAGGGTCCAAAACTCTCTCTTAAAGCTCAGTGCCTCATTTTTAACAGCCAAACCCTCACTTTTAGGACCTAAAGCCCTCTTTTAACACTCAAAGCCTCGGTTTTAACACCCAAAGCCGCACTTTCAGGGTCCAAACGCCTCTTTTAATGCTCAGTGCCTCATTTCCAGGTCCCCAAAACTCACTTTAAAACACCCAAACACCTCTTTTAACATCAAAGACTTAGAGTTAGGACTGCAAACCTCACTTTTAGGGTCCAAACCCCTCCTTTTCAGGGACAAACCCTCTTTTTTAAATTCCAAACCCTTACTTCTATTACCCAAACCCCTCTTTTAACGCTCACTGCCTCATTTTAAGGTCCCAAACCCTCTGCTTTTAGCATCGAACTTGGACTTTTTATGGTCAAACCATCATTGTTTTGTTCCAAATAGTAATTTTTAGAGTCCAAACCCCTCTATTAAGCTTCAAAAACTCATTTTTATCATCCAAACCTTCACTTTCAGGGTCCAAACCCCTCTTTTAATGCTCAGTGCCTCATTTTTAGGTCCCAAACCCTCACTCTTAGCACTGAACCCGGACTTTTAATTGTCAAACTCTCGTTCTAGTACAAATCATGACTTTTAGAGTCCAGCCCCTCGATTTTAAGCCTCAAAGCCTCATTTTTATCATCCAAACCTTCACTTTCAGGGTCCAAACCCCTCTTTTAATGCTCAGTGCCTCATTTTTAGGTCAGAAACCCTTGCTTTTAGCATCCAGGCCTTCACTTTCAGGAACCAAACCATCATTATTAATGCCCAAACCCCTCTTTTAAGGCTCAAAGCCTCATTTTCAGCACCCAAAGACTCACTTTAAAACACCCAAACCCCTCTTTTAACATCAAAGACTTAGAGTTGGGACCGCAAACCTCACTTTCAGCGTCCAAACCCCTCTTTCAAGGCTCAAAGCCTCACTTTTAGTTCCCAAACCCTCATTTTTAGCATCCAAACCCCTTACTTTTATGGAGCAAAATCTCATTTTTAACGTCCAAATCCCTCTTTTAAGGCTCAAAGCCTCTATTTTAGATCCCAAACCCTCACTTTCAGGGTCCAAACCCCTCCTTTTTAGGGACATACCCTCATTTTCACGTCCCAAAGATGCACTTTAAAGCACCCAAACCCCTCTTTTAATGCTCAAAGCCTTATAGATAGGACCACAAACCTCACTGCTAGGGTCCAAAACTCTCTCTTAAAGCTCAGTGCCTCATTTTTAACAGCCAAACCCTCACTTTTAGGACCTAAAGCCCTCTTTTAACACTCAAAGCCTCGGTTTTAACACCCAAAGCCGCACTTTCAGGGTCCAAACGCCTCTTTTAATGCTCAGTGCCTCATTTCCAGGTCCCCAAAACTCACTTTAAAACACCCAAACACCTCTTTTAACATCAAAGACTTAGAGTTAGGACTGCAAACCTCACTTTTAGGGTCCAAACCCCTCCTTTTCAGGGACAAACCCTCTTTTTTAAATTCCAAACCCTTACTTCTATTACCCAAACCCCTCTTTTAACGCTCACTGCCTCATTTTTAGGTCCCAAACCCTCTGCTTTTAGCATCGAACTTGGACTTTTTATGGTCAAACCATCATTGTTTTGTTCCAAATAGTAATTTTTAGAGTCCAAACCCCTCTATTAAGCTTCAAAAACTCATTTTTATCATCCAAACCTTCACTTTCAGGGTCCAAACCCCTCTTTTAATGCTCAGTGCCTCATTTTTAGGTCCCAAACCCTCACTCTTAGCACTGAACCCGGACTTTTAATTGTCAAACTCTCGTTCTAGTACAAATCATGACTTTTAGAGTCCAGCCCCTCGGTTTTAAGTCTCAAAGCCTCATTTTTATCATCCAAACCTACACTTTCAGGGTCCAAACCCCTCTTTTAATGCTCAGTGCCTCATTTTCAGCACCCAAAGACTCACTTTAAAACACCCAAACCCCTCTTTTAACATCAAAGACTTAGAGTTGGGACCGCAAACCTCACTTTCAGCGTCCAAACCCCTCTTTCAAGGCTCAAAGCCTCACTTTTAGTTCCCAAACCCTCATTTTTAGCATCCAAACCCCTTACTTTTATGGAGCAAAATCTCATTTTTAACGTCCAAATCCCTCTTTTAAGGCTCAAAGCCTCTATTTTAGATGCCAAACCCTCACTTTCAGGGTCCAAACCCCTCCTTTTTAGGGACATACCCTCATTTTCACGTCCCAAAGACGCACTTTAAAGCACCCAAACCCCTCTTTTAATGCTCAAAGCCTTATAGTTAGGGCCGCAAACCACAATGCTCAAAGCTTCATTTTTAACAGCCAAAACCTCACTTTCTTTGCCCAAACCCCTCTTTTAATGCTCAATGCCTCATTTATACCTCCCAAAGACGCACTTTAAAGTACCCAAAGCCTCTTTTAACCTCAAAGCCTTTTAGAGTAAGACTGCAAATCTCACTTTCAGGGGCCAAACCGGTTTTAACGCTCAAAGCCTCATTTATAACAGCAAACCCTCACTTTTAGGACCTAAAGCCCTCTTTTAACTCCCAAAGCCTCGGTTTTAACACCCAAAGCCGCACTTTCAGGGTCCAAACCTCTCTTTTAACGCTCAGTGCCTCATTTTTAGGTCCCAAACCCTCACTCTTAGCACTGAACCCGGACTTTTAATTGTCAAACTCTCGTTCTAGTACAAATCATGACTTTTAGAGTCCAGCCCCTCGATTTTAAGCCTCAAAGCCTCATTTTTATCATCCAAACCTTCACTTTCAGGGTCCAAACCCCTCTTTTAATGCTCAGTGCCTCATTTTTAGGTCAGAAACCCTTGCTTTTAGCATCCAGGCCTTCACTTTCAGGAACCAAAACATCATTATTAATGCCCAAACCCCTCTTTTAAGGCTCAAAGCCTCATTTTCAGCACCCAAAGACTCACTTTAAAACACCCAAACCCCTCTTTTAACATCAAAGACTTAGAGTTGGGACCGCAAACCTCACTTTCAGCGTCCAAACCCCTCTTTCAAGGCTCAAAGCCTCACTTTTAGTTCCCAAACCCTCATTTTTAGCATCCAAACCCCTTACTTTTATGGAGCAAAATCTCATTTTTAACGTCCAAATCCCTCTTTTAAGGCTCAAAGCCTCTATTTTAGATCCCAAACCCTCACTTTCAGGGTCCAAACCCCTCCTTTTTAGGGACATACCCTCATTTTCACGTCCCAAAGATGCACTTTAAAGCACCCAAACCCCTCTTTTAATGCTCAAAGCCTTATAGATAGGACCACAAACCTCACTGCTAGGGTCCAAAACTCTCTCTTAAAGCTCAGTGCCTCATTTTTAACAGCCAAACCCTCACTTTTAGGACCTAAAGCCCTCTTTTAACACTCAAAGCCTCGGTTTTAACACCCAAAGCCGCACTTTCAGGGTCCAAACGCCTCTTTTAATGCTCAGTGCCTCATTTCCAGGTCCCCAAAACTCACTTTAAAACACCCAAACACCTCTTTTAACATCAAAGACTTAGAGTTAGGACTGCAAACCTCACTTTTAGGGTCCAAACCCCTCCTTTTCAGGGACAAACCCTCTTTTTTAAATTCCAAACCCTTACTTCTATTACCCAAACCCCTCTTTTAACGCTCACTGCCTCATTTTAAGGTCCCAAACCCTCTGCTTTTAGCATCGAACTTGGACTTTTTATGGTCAAACCATCATTGTTTTGTTCCAAATAGTAATTTTTAGAGTCCAAACCCCTCTATTAAGCTTCAAAAACTCATTTTTATCATCCAAACCTTCACTTTCAGGGTCCAAACCCCTCTTTTAATGCTCAGTGCCTCATTTTTAGGTCCCAAACCCTCACTCTTAGCACTGAACCCGGACTTTTAATTGTCAAACTCTCGTTCTAGTACAAATCATGACTTTTAGAGTCCAGCCCCTCGATTTTAAGCCTCAAAGCCTCATTTTTATCATCCAAACCTTCACTTTCAGGGTCCAAACCCCTCTTTTAATGCTCAGTGCCTCATTTTTAGGTCAGAAACCCTTGCTTTTAGCATCCAGGCCTTCACTTTCAGGAACCAAACCATCATTATTAATGCCCAAACCCCTCTTTTAAGGCTCAAAGCCTCATTTTCAGCACCCAAAGACTCACTTTAAAACACCCAAACCCCTCTTTTAACATCAAAGACTTAGAGTTGGGACCGCAAACCTCACTTTCAGCGTCCAAACCCCTCTTTCAAGGCTCAAAGCCTCACTTTTAGTTCCCAAACCCTCATTTTTAGCATCCAAACCCCTTACTTTTATGGAGCAAAATCTCATTTTTAACGTCCAAATCCCTCTTTTAAGGCTCAAAGCCTCTATTTTAGATCCCAAACCCTCACTTTCAGGGTCCAAACCCCTCCTTTTTAGGGACATACCCTCATTTTCACGTCCCAAAGACGCACTTTAAAGCACCCAAACCCCTCTTTTAATGCTCAAAGCCTTATAGTTAGGGCCGCAAACCACAATGCTCAAAGCTTCATTTTTAACAGCCAAAACCTCACTTTCTTTGCCCAAACCCCTCTTTTAATGCTCAATGCCTCATTTATACCTCCCAAAGACGCACTTTAAAGTACCCAAAGCCTCTTTTAACCTCAAAGCCTTTTAGAGTAAGACTGCAAATCTCACTTTCAGGGGCCAAACCGGTTTTAACGCTCAAAGCCTCATTTTTAACAGCAAACCCTCACTTTTACGACCTAAAGCCCTCTTTTAACTCCCAAAGCCTCGGTTTTAACACCCAAAGCCGCACTTTCAGGGTCCAAACCTCTCTTTTAACGCTCAGTGCCTCATTTTTAGGTCCCAAACCCTCACTCTTAGCACTGAACCCGGACTTTTAATTGTCAAACTCTCGTTCTAGTACAAATCATGACTTTTAGAGTCCAGCCCCTCGATTTTAAGCCTCAAAGCCTCATTTTTATCATCCAAACCTTCACTTTCAGGGTCCAAACCCCTCTTTTAATGCTCAGTGCCTCATTTTTAGGTCAGAAACCCTTGCTTTTAGCATCCAGGCCTTCACTTTCAGGAACCAAACCATCATTATTAATGCCCAAAGCCCTCTTTTAAGGCTCAAAGCCTCATTTTCAGCACCCAATGACTCACTTTAAAACACCCAAACCCCTCTTTTAACACCAAAGACTTAGAGTTGGGACCGCAAACCTCACTTTCAGCGTCCAAACCCCTCTTTCAAGGCTCAAAGCCTCACTTTTAGTTCCCAAACCCTCATTTTTAGCATCCAAACCCCTTACTTTTATGGAGCAAAATCTCATTTTTAACGTCCAAATCCCTCTTTTAAGGCTCAAAGCCTCTATTTTAGATCCCAAACCCTCACTTTCAGGGTCCAAACCCCTCCTTTTTAGGGACATACCCTCATTTTCACGTCCCAAAGATGCACTTTAAAGCACCCAAACCCCTCTTTTAATGCTCAAAGCCTTATAGATAGGACCACAAACCTCACTGCTAGGGTCCAAAACTCTCTCTTAAAGCTCAGTGCCTCATTTTTAACAGCCAAACCCTCACTTTTAGGACCTAAAGCCCTCTTTTAACACTCAAAGCCTCGGTTTTAACACCCAAAGCCGCACTTTCAGGGTCCAAACGCCTCTTTTAATGCTCAGTGCCTCATTTCCAGGTCCCCAAAACTCACTTTAAAACACCCAAACACCTCTTTTAACATCAAAGACTTAGAGTTAGGACTGCAAACCTCACTTTTAGGGTCCAAACCCCTCCTTTTCAGGGACAAACCCTCTTTTTTAAATTCCAAACCCTTACTTCTATTACCCAAACCCCTCTTTTAACGCTCACTGCCTCATTTTAAGGTCCCAAACCCTCTGCTTTTAGCATCGAACTTGGACTTTTTATGGTCAAACCATCATTGTTTTGTTCCAAATAGTAATTTTTAGAGTCCAAACCCCTCTATTAAGCTTCAAAAACTCATTTTTATCATCCAAACCTTCACTTTCAGGGTCCAAACCCCTCTTTTAATGCTCAGTGCCTCATTTTTAGGTCCCAAACCCTCACTCTTAGCACTGAACCCGGACTTTTAATTGTCAAACTCTCGTTCTAGTACAAATCATGACTTTTAGAGTCCAGCCCCTCGGTTTTAAGTCTCAAAGCCTCATTTTTATCATCCAAACCTACACTTTCAGGGTCCAAACCCCTCTTTTAATGCTCAGTGCCTCATTTTCAGCACCCAAAGACTCACTTTAAAACACCCAAACCCCTCTTTTAACATCAAAGACTTAGAGTTGGGACCGCAAACCTCACTTTCAGCGTCCAAACCCCTCTTTCAAGGCTCAAAGCCTCACTTTTAGTTCCCAAACCCTCATTTTTAGCATCCAAACCCCTTACTTTTATGGAGCAAAATCTCATTTTTAACGTCCAAATCCCTCTTTTAAGGCTCAAAGCCTCTATTTTAGATGCCAAACCCTCACTTTCAGGGTCCAAACCCCTCCTTTTTAGGGACATACCCTCATTTTCACGTCCCAAAGACGCACTTTAAAGCACCCAAACCCCTCTTTTAATGCTCAAAGCCTTATAGTTAGGGCCGCAAACCACAATGCTCAAAGCTTCATTTTTAACAGCCAAAACCTCACTTTCTTTGCCCAAACCCCTCTTTTAATGCTCAATGCCTCATTTATACCTCCCAAAGACGCACTTTAAAGTACCCAAAGCCTCTTTTAACCTCAAAGCCTTTTAGAGTAAGACTGCAAATCTCACTTTCAGGGGCCAAACCGGTTTTAACGCTCAAAGCCTCATTTTTAACAGCAAACCCTCACTTTTAGGACCTAAAGCCCTCTTTTAACTCCCAAAGCCTCGGTTTTAACACCCAAAGCTGCACTTTCAGGGTCCAAACCTCTCTTTTAACGCTCAGTGCCTCATTTTTAGGTCCCAAACCCTCACTCTTAGCACTGAACCCGGACTTTTAATTGTCAAACTCTCGTTCTAGTACAAATCATGACTTTTAGAGTCCAGCCCCTCGATTTTAAGCCTCAAAGCCTCATTTTTATCATCCAAACCTTCACTTTCAGGGTCCAAACCCCTCTTTTAATGCTCAGTGCCTCATTTTTAGGTCAGAAACCCTTGCTTTTAGCATCCAGGCCTTCACTTTCAGGAACCAAAACATCATTATTAATGCCCAAACCCCTCTTTTAAGGCTCAAAGCCTCATTTTCAGCACACAAAGACTCACTTTAAAACACCCAAACCCCTCTTTTAACACCAAAGACTTAGAGTTGGGACCGCAAACCTCACTTTCAGCGTCCAAACCCCTCTTTCAAGGCTCAAAGCCTCACTTTTAGTTCCCAAACCCTCATTTTTAGCATCCAAACCCCTTACTTTTATGGAGCAAATTCTCATTTTTAACGTCCAAAGCCCTCTTTTAAGGCTCAAAGCCTCTATTTTAGATGCCAAACCCTCACTTTCAGGGTCCAAACCCCTCCTTTTTAGGGACATACCCTCATTTTCACGTCCCAAAGACGCACTTTAAAGCACCCAAACCCCTCTTTTAATGCTCAAAGCCTTATAGTTAGGGCCGCAAACCACAATGCTCAAAGCTTCATTTTTAACAGCCAAAACCTCACTTTCTTTGCCCAAACCCCTCTTTTAATGCTCAATGCCTCATTTATACCTCCCAAAGACGCACTTTAAAGCACCCAAAGCCTCTTTTAACCTCAAAGCCTTTTAGAGTAAGACTGCAAATCCCACTTTCAGGGGCCAAACCGGTTTTAACGCTCAAAGCCTCATTTTTAACAGCAAACCCTCACTTTTAGGACCTAAAGCCCTCTTTTAACTCCCAAAGCCTCGGTTTTAACACCCAAAGCCGCACTTTCAGGGTCCAAACCTCTCTTTTAACGCTCAGTGCCTCATTTTTAGGTCCCAAACCCTCACTCTTAGCACTGAACCCGGACTTTTAATTGTCAAACTCTCGTTCTAGTACAAATCATGACTTTTAGAGTCCAGCCCCTCGATTTTAAGCCTCAAAGCCTCATTTTTATCATCCAAACCTTCACTTTCAGGGTCCAAACCCCTCTTTTAATGCTCAGTGCCTCATTTTTAGGTCAGAAACCCTTGCTTTTAGCATCCAGGCCTTCACTTTCAGGAACCAAACCATCATTATTAATGCCCAAAGCCCTCTTTTAAGGCTCAAAGCCTCATTTTCAGCACCCAAAGACTTACTTTAAAACACCCAAACCCCTCTTTTAACACCAAAGCCTTAGAGTTGGGACCGCAAACCTCACTTTCAGCGTACAAACCCCTCTTTCAAGGCTCAAAGCCTCACTTTTAGTTCCCAAACCCTCATTTTTAGCATCCAAACCCCTTACTTTTATGGAGCAAATTCTCATTTTTAACGTCCAAAGCCCTCTTTTAAGGCTCAAAGCCTCTATTTTAGATGCCAAACCCTCACTTTCAGGGTCCAAACCCCTCCTTTTTAGGGACATACCCTCATTTTCACATCCCAAAGACGCACTTTAAAGCACCCAAACCCCTCTTTTAATGCTCAAAGCCTTATAGTTAGGACCACAAACCTCACTGCTAGGGTCCAAAACTCTCAAAGCTCAGTGCCTCATTTTTATCAGCCAAACCCTCACTTTTAGCACCTAAAGCCCTCTTTTAACACTCAAAGCCTCGGTTTTAACACCCAAAACCGCACTTTCAGGGTCCAAACGCCTCTTTTAATGCTCAGTGCCTCATTTCCAGGTCCCCAAAACTCACTTTAAAACACCCAAACACCTCTTTTAACATCAAAGACTTAGAGTTAGGACTGCAAACCTCACTTTTAGGGTCCAAACCCCTCCTTTTCAGGGACAAACCCTCTTTTTTAAATTCCAAACCCTTACTTCTATTACCCAAACCCCTCTTTTCACGCTCACTGCCTTTTTTTTAGGTCCCAAACCCTCATTTTTAGCATCGAACTTGGACTTTTTATGGTCAAACCATCATTGTTTTGATCCAAATAGTAATTTTTAGAGTCCAAACCCCTCTATTAAGCTTCAAAAACTCATTTTTATCATCCAAACCTTCACTTTCAGGGTCCAAACCCCTCTTTTAATGCTCAGTGCCTCATTTTTAGGTCCCAAACCCTCACTCTTAGCACTGAACCCGGACTTTTAATTGTCAAACTCTCGTTCTAGTACAAATCATGACTTTTAGAGTCCAGCCCCTCGATTTTAAGTCTCAAAGCCTCATTTTTATCATCCAAACCTACACTTTCAGGGTCCAAACCCCTCTTTTAACGCTCAGTGCCTCATTTTCAGGTCCCCAAAGACTCACTTTAAAACACCCAAACCCCTCTTTTAACATCAAAGACTTAGAGTTGGGACCGCAAACCTCACTTTCAGCATCCAAACCCCTCTTTCAAGGCTCAAAGCCTCACTTTTAGTTCCCAAACCCTCATTTTTAGCATCCAAACCCCTTACTTTTATGGAGCAAAATCTCATTTTTAACGTCCAAATCCCTCTTTTAAGGCTCAAAGCCTCTATTTTAGATGCCAAACCCTCACTTTCAGGGTCCAAACCCCTCCTTTTTAGGGACATACCCTCATTTTCACGTCCCAAGGACTTACTTTAAAGCACCCAAACACCTCTTTTAATGCTCAAAGCCTTATAGTTAGGGCCGCAAACCACAATGCTCAAAGCTTCATTTTTAACAGCCAAAACCTCACTTTCTTTGCCCAAACCCCTCTTTTAATGCTCAATGCCTCATTTATACTTCCCAAAGACGCACTTTAAAGTACCCAAAGCCTCTTTTAACCTCAAAGCCTTTTAGAGTAAGACTGCAAATCTCACTTTCAGGGGCCAAACCGGTTTTAACGCTCAAAGCCTCATTTTTAACAGCAAACCCTCACTTTTAGGACCTAAAACCCTCTTTTACTCCCAAAGCCTCGGTTTTAACACCCAAAGCTGCACTTTCAGGGTCCAAACCTCTCTTTTAACGCTCAGTGCCTCATTTTTAGGTCCCAAACCCTCACTCTTAGCACTGAACCCGGACTTTTAATTGCCAAACTCTCGTTCTAGTACAAATCATGACTTTTAGAGTCCAGCCCCTCGATTTTAAGTCTCAAAGCCTCATTTTTATCATCCAAACCTTCACTTTCAGGGTCCAAACCCCTCTTTTAATGCTCAGTGCCTCATTTTTAGGTCAGAAACCCTTGCTTTTAGCATCCAGGCCTTCACTTTCAGGAACCAAACCATCATTATTAATGCCCAAAGCCCTCTTTTAAGGCTCAAAGCCTCATTTTCAGCACCCAAAGACTCACTTTAAAACACCCAAACCCCTCTTTTAACATCAAAGACTTAGAGTTGGGACCGCAAACCTCACTTTCAGCGTCCAAACCCCTCTTTCAAGGCTCAAAGCCTCACTTTTAGTTCCCAAACCCTCATTTTTAGCATCCAAACCCCTTACTTTTATGGAGCAAAATCTCATTTTTAACGTCCAAATCCCTCTTTTAAGGCTCAAAGCCTCTATTTTAGATGCCAAACCCTCACTTTCAGGGTCCAAACCCCTCCTTTTTAGGGACATACCCTCATTTTCACGTCCCAAAGACGCACTTTAAAGCACCCAAACCCCTCTTTTAAGGCTCAAAGCCTTATAGTTAGGGCCGCAAACCACAATGCTAGGGTCCAAAGCCCTCTTTTATGCTCAAAGCTTCATTTTTAACAGCCAAAACCTCACTTTCTTTGCCCAAACCCCTCTTTTAATGCTCAATGCCTCATTTATACCTCCCAAAGACGCACTTTAAAGTACCCAAAGCCTCTTTTAACCTCAAAGCCTTTTAGAGTAAGACTGCAAATCTCACTTTCAGGGGCCAAACCGGTTTTAACGCTCAAAGCCTCATTTTTAACAGCAAACCCTCACTTTTAGGACCTAAAGCCCTCTTTTAACTCCCAAAGCCTCGGTTTTAACACCCAAAGCTGCACTTTCAGGGTCCAAACCTCTCTTTTAACGCTCAGTGCCTCATTTTTAGGTCCCAAACCCTCACTCTTAGCACTGAACCCGGACTTTTAATTGTCAAACTCTCGTTCTAGTACAAATCATGACTTTTAGAGTCCAGCCCCTCGATTTTAAGCCTCAAAGCCTCATTTTTATCATCCAAACCTTCACTTTCAGGGTCCAAACCCCTCTTTTAATGCTCAGTGCCTCATTTTTAGGTCAGAAACCCTTGCTTTTAGCATCCAGGCCTTCACTTTCAGGAACCAAAACATCATTATTAATGCCCAAACCCCTCTTTTAAGGCTCAAAGCCTCATTTTCAGCACACAAAGACTCACTTTAAAACACCCAAACCCCTCTTTTAACACCAAAGACTTAGAGTTGGGACCGCAAACCTCACTTTCAGCGTCCAAACCCCTCTTTCAAGGCTCAAAGCCTCACTTTTAGTTCCCAAACCCTCATTTTTAGCATCCAAACCCCTTACTTTTATGGAGCAAATTCTCATTTTTAACGTCCAAAGCCCTCTTTTAAGGCTCAAAGCCTCTATTTTAGATGCCAAACCCTCACTTTCAGGGTCCAAACCCCTCCTTTTTAGGGACATACCCTCATTTTCACGTCCCAAAGACGCACTTTAAAGCACCCAAACCCCTCTTTTAATGCTCAAAGCCTTATAGTTAGGGCCGCAAACCACAATGCTCAAAGCTTCATTTTTAACAGCCAAAACCTCACTTTCTTTGCCCAAACCCCTCTTTTAATGCTCAATGCCTCATTTATACCTCCCAAAGACGCACTTTAAAGCACCCAAAGCCTCTTTTAACCTCAAAGCCTTTT
This sequence comes from Phalacrocorax carbo, assembly GCF_963921805.1. Classification (NCBI taxonomy): domain Eukaryota; kingdom Metazoa; phylum Chordata; class Aves; order Suliformes; family Phalacrocoracidae; genus Phalacrocorax; species Phalacrocorax carbo. The sequence goes on along the minus strand of NW_026990280.1, from coordinate 2,163,759 downwards.
AGAGTAAGACTGCAAATCCCACTTTCAGGGGCCAAACCGGTTTTAACGCTCAAAGCCTCATTTTTAACAGCAAACCCTCACTTTTAGGACCTAAAGCCCTCTTTTAACTCCCAAAGCCTCGGTTTTAACACCCAAAGCCGCACTTTCAGGGTCCAAACCTCTCTTTTAACGCTCAGTGCCTCATTTTTAGGTCCCAAACCCTCACTCTTAGCACTGAACCCGGACTTTTAATTGTCAAACTCTCGTTCTAGTACAAATCATGACTTTTAGAGTCCAGCCCCTCGATTTTAAGCCTCAAAGCCTCATTTTTATCATCCAAACCTTCACTTTCAGGGTCCAAACCCCTCTTTTAATGCTCAGTGCCTCATTTTTAGGTCAGAAACCCTTGCTTTTAGCATCCAGGCCTTCACTTTCAGGAACCAAACCATCATTATTAATGCCCAAAGCCCTCTTTTAAGGCTCAAAGCCTCATTTTCAGCACCCAAAGACTTACTTTAAAACACCCAAACCCCTCTTTTAACACCAAAGCCTTAGAGTTGGGACCGCAAACCTCACTTTCAGCGTACAAACCCCTCTTTCAAGGCTCAAAGCCTCACTTTTAGTTCCCAAACCCTCATTTTTAGCATCCAAACCCCTTACTTTTATGGAGCAAATTCTCATTTTTAACGTCCAAAGCCCTCTTTTAAGGCTCAAAGCCTCTATTTTAGATGCCAAACCCTCACTTTCAGGGTCCAAACCCCTCCTTTTTAGGGACATACCCTCATTTTCACGTCCCAAAGACGCACTTTAAAGCACCCAAACCCCTCTTTTAATGCTCAAAGCCTTATAGTTAGGGCCGCAAACCACAATGCTCAAAGCTTCATTTTTAACAGCCAAAACCTCACTTTCTTTGCCCAAACCCCTCTTTTAATGCTCAATGCCTCATTTATACCTCCCAAAGACGCACTTTAAAGCACCCAAAGCCTCTTTTAACCTCAAAGCCTTTTAGAGTAAGACTGCAAATCCCACTTTCAGGGGCCAAACCGGTTTTAACGCTCAAAGCCTCATTTTTAACAGCAAACCCTCACTTTTAGGACCTAAAGCCCTCTTTTAACTCCCAAAGCCTCGGTTTTAACACCCAAAGCCGCACTTTCAGGGTCCAAACCTCTCTTTTAACGCTCAGTGCCTCATTTTTAGGTCCCAAACCCTCACTCTTAGCACTGAACCCGGACTTTTAATTGTCAAACTCTCGTTCTAGTACAAATCATGACTTTTAGAGTCCAGCCCCTCGATTTTAAGCCTCAAAGCCTCATTTTTATCATCCAAACCTTCACTTTCAGGGTCCAAACCCCTCTTTTAATGCTCAGTGCCTCATTTTTAGGTCAGAAACCCTTGCTTTTAGCATCCAGGCCTTCACTTTCAGGAACCAAACCATCATTATTAATGCCCAAAGCCCTCTTTTAAGGCTCAAAGCCTCATTTTCAGCACCCAAAGTCTTACTTTAAAACACCCAAACCCCTCTTTTAACACCAAAGCCTTAGAGTTGGGACCGCAAACCTCACTTTCAGCGTACAAACCCCTCTTTCAAGGCTCAAAGCCTCACTTTTAGTTCCCAAACCCTCATTTTTAGCATCCAAACCCCTTACTTTTATGGAGCAAATTCTCATTTTTAACGTCCAAAGCCCTCTTTTAAGGCTCAAAGCCTCTATTTTAGATGCCAAACCCTCACTTTCAGGGTCCAAACCCCTCCTTTTTAGGGACATACCCTCATTTTCACGTCCCAAAGACGCACTTTAAAGCACCCAAACCCCTCTTTTAATGCTCAAAGCCTTATAGTTAGGGCCGCAAACCACAATGCTCAAAGCTTCATTTTTAACAGCCAAAACCTCACTTTCTTTGCCCAAACCCCTCTTTTAATGCTCAATGCCTCATTTATACCTCCCAAAGACGCACTTTAAAGCACCCAAAGCCTCTTTTAACCTCAAAGCCTTTTAGAGTAAGACTGCAAATCCCACTTTCAGGGGCCAAACCGGTTTTAACGCTCAAAGCCTCATTTTTAACAGCAAACCCTCACTTTTAGGACCTAAAGCCCTCTTTTAACTCCCAAAGCCTCGGTTTTAACACCCAAAGCCGCACTTTCAGGGTCCAAACCTCTCTTTTAACGCTCAGTGCCTCATTTTTAGGTCCCAAACCCTCACTCTTAGCACTGAACCCGGACTTTTAATTGTCAAACTCTCGTTCTAGTACAAATCATGACTTTTAGAGTCCAGCCCCTCGATTTTAAGCCTCAAAGCCTCATTTTTATCATCCAAACCTTCACTTTCAGGGTCCAAACCCCTCTTTTAATGCTCAGTGCCTCATTTTTAGGTCAGAAACCCTTGCTTTTAGCATCCAGGCCTTCACTTTCAGGAACCAAACCATCATTATTAATGCCCAAAGCCCTCTTTTAAGGCTCAAAGCCTCATTTTCAGCACCCAAAGACTTACTTTAAAACACCCAAACCCCTCTTTTAACACCAAAGCCTTAGAGTTGGGACCGCAAACCTCACTTTCAGCGTACAAACCCCTCTTTCAAGGCTCAAAGCCTCACTTTTAGTTCCCAAACCCTCATTTTTAGCATCCAAACCCCTTACTTTTATGGAGCAAATTCTCATTTTTAACGTCCAAAGCCCTCTTTTAAGGCTCAAAGCCTCTATTTTAGATGCCAAACCCTCACTTTCAGGGTCCAAACCCCTCCTTTTTAGGGACATACCCTCATTTTCACATCCCAAAGACGCACTTTAAAGCACCCAAACCCCTCTTTTAATGCTCAAAGCCTTATAGTTAGGACCACAAACCTCACTGCTAGGGTCCAAAACTCTCAAAGCTCAGTGCCTCATTTTTATCAGCCAAACCCTCACTTTTAGCACCTAAAGCCCTCTTTTAACACTCAAAGCCTCGGTTTTAACACCCAAAACCGCACTTTCAGGGTCCAAACGCCTCTTTTAATGCTCAGTGCCTCATTTCCAGGTCCCCAAAACTCACTTTAAAACACCCAAACACCTCTTTTAACATCAAAGACTTAGAGTTAGGACTGCAAACCTCACTTTTAGGGTCCAAACCCCTCCTTTTCAGGGACAAACCCTCTTTTTTAAATTCCAAACCCTTACTTCTATTACCCAAACCCCTCTTTTCACGCTCACTGCCTTTTTTTTAGGTCCCAAACCCTCATTTTTAGCATCGAACTTGGACTTTTTATGGTCAAACCATCATTGTTTTGATCCAAATAGTAATTTTTAGAGTCCAAACCCCTCTATTAAGCTTCAAAAACTCATTTTTATCATCCAAACCTTCACTTTCAGGGTCCAAACCCCTCTTTTAATGCTCAGTGCCTCATTTTTAGGTCCCAAACCCTCACTCTTAGCACTGAACCCGGACTTTTAATTGTCAAACTCTCGTTCTAGTACAAATCATGACTTTTAGAGTCCAGCCCCTCGATTTTAAGTCTCAAAGCCTCATTTTTATCATCCAAACCTACACTTTCAGGGTCCAAAGCCCTCTTTTAACGCTCAGTGCCTCATTTTCAGGTCCCCAAAGACTCACTTTAAAACACCCAAACCCCTCTTTTAACATCAAAGACTTAGAGTTGGGACCGCAAACCTCACTTTCAGCATCCAAACCCCTCTTTCAAGGCTCAAAGCCTCACTTTTAGTTCCCAAACCCTCATTTTTAGCATCCAAACCCCTTACTTTTATGGAGCAAAATCTCATTTTTAACGTCCAAATCCCTCTTTTAAGGCTCAAAGCCTCTATTTTAGATGCCAAACCCTCACTTTCAGGGTCCAAACCCCTCCTTTTTAGGGACATACCCTCATTTTCACGTCCCAAGGACTTACTTTAAAGCACCCAAACACCTCTTTTAATGCTCAAAGCCTTATAGTTAGGGCCGCAAACCACAATGCTCAAAGCTTCATTTTTAACAGCCAAAACCTCACTTTCTTTGCCCAAACCCCTCTTTTAATGCTCAATGCCTCATTTATACCTCCCAAAGACGCACTTTAAAGCACCCAAAGCCTCTTTTAACCTCAAAGCCTTTTAGAGTAAGACTGCAAATCCCACTTTCAGGGGCCAAACCGGTTTTAACGCTCAAAGCCTCATTTTTAACAGCAAACCCTCACTTTTAGGACCTAAAGCCCTCTTTTAACTCCCAAAGCCTCGGTTTTAACACCCAAAGCCGCACTTTCAGGGTCCAAACCTCTCTTTTAACGCTCAGTGCCTCATTTTTAGGTCCCAAACCCTCACTCTTAGCACTGAACCCGGACTTTTAATTGTCAAACTCTCGTTCTAGTACAAATCATGACTTTTAGAGTCCAGCCCCTCGATTTTAAGCCTCAAAGCCTCATTTTTATCATCCAAACCTTCACTTTCAGGGTCCAAACCCCTCTTTTAATGCTCAGTGCCTCATTTTTAGGTCAGAAACCCTTGCTTTTAGCATCCAGGCCTTCACTTTCAGGAACCAAACCATCATTATTAATGCCCAAAGCCCTCTTTTAAGGCTCAAAGCCTCATTTTCAGCACCCAAAGTCTTACTTTAAAACACCCAAACCCCTCTTTTAACACCAAAGCCTTAGAGTTGGGACCGCAAACCTCACTTTCAGCGTACAAACCCCTCTTTCAAGGCTCAAAGCCTCACTTTTAGTTCCCAAACCCTCATTTTTAGCATCCAAACCCCTTACTTTTATGGAGCAAATTCTCATTTTTAACGTCCAAAGCCCTCTTTTAAGGCTCAAAGCCTCTATTTTAGATGCCAAACCCTCACTTTCAGGGTCCAAACCCCTCCTTTTTAGGGACATACCCTCATTTTCACGTCCCAAAGACGCACTTTAAAGCACCCAAACCCCTCTTTTAATGCTCAAAGCCTTATAGTTAGGGCCGCAAACCACAATGCTCAAAGCTTCATTTTTAACAGCCAAAACCTCACTTTCTTTGCCCAAACCCCTCTTTTAATGCTCAATGCCTCATTTATACCTCCCAAAGACGCACTTTAAAGCACCCAAAGCCTCTTTTAACCTCAAAGCCTTTTAGAGTAAGACTGCAAATCCCACTTTCAGGGGCCAAACCGGTTTTAACGCTCAAAGCCTCATTTTTAACAGCAAACCCTCACTTTTAGGACCTAAAGCCCTCTTTTAACTCCCAAAGCCTCGGTTTTAACACCCAAAGCCGCACTTTCAGGGTCCAAACCTCTCTTTTAACGCTCAGTGCCTCATTTTTAGGTCCCAAACCCTCACTCTTAGCACTGAACCCGGACTTTTAATTGTCAAACTCTCGTTCTAGTACAAATCATGACTTTTAGAGTCCAGCCCCTCGATTTTAAGCCTCAAAGCCTCATTTTTATCATCCAAACCTTCACTTTCAGGGTCCAAACCCCTCTTTTAATGCTCAGTGCCTCATTTTTAGGTCAGAAACCCTTGCTTTTAGCATCCAGGCCTTCACTTTCAGGAACCAAACCATCATTATTAATGCCCAAAGCCCTCTTTTAAGGCTCAAAGCCTCATTTTCAGCACCCAAAGACTTACTTTAAAACACCCAAACCCCTCTTTTAACACCAAAGCCTTAGAGTTGGGACCGCAAACCTCACTTTCAGCGTACAAACCCCTCTTTCAAGGCTCAAAGCCTCACTTTTAGTTCCCAAACCCTCATTTTTAGCATCCAAACCCCTTACTTTTATGGAGCAAATTCTCATTTTTAACGTCCAAAGCCCTCTTTTAAGGCTCAAAGCCTCTATTTTAGATGCCAAACCCTCACTTTCAGGGTCCAAACCCCTCCTTTTTAGGGACATACCCTCATTTTCACATCCCAAAGACGCACTTTAAAGCACCCAAACCCCTCTTTTAATGCTCAAAGCCTTATAGTTAGGACCACAAACCTCACTGCTAGGGTCCAAAACTCTCAAAGCTCAGTGCCTCATTTTTATCAGCCAAACCCTCACTTTTAGCACCTAAAGCCCTCTTTTAACACTCAAAGCCTCGGTTTTAACACCCAAAACCGCACTTTCAGGGTCCAAACGCCTCTTTTAATGCTCAGTGCCTCATTTCCAGGTCCCCAAAACTCACTTTAAAACACCCAAACACCTCTTTTAACATCAAAGACTTAGAGTTAGGACTGCAAACCTCACTTTTAGGGTCCAAACCCCTCCTTTTCAGGGACAAACCCTCTTTTTTAAATTCCAAACCCTTACTTCTATTACCCAAACCCCTCTTTTCACGCTCACTGCCTTTTTTTTAGGTCCCAAACCCTCATTTTTAGCATCGAACTTGGACTTTTTATGGTCAAACCATCATTGTTTTGATCCAAATAGTAATTTTTAGAGTCCAAACCCCTCTATTAAGCTTCAAAAACTCATTTTTATCATCCAAACCTTCACTTTCAGGGTCCAAACCCCTCTTTTAATGCTCAGTGCCTCATTTTTAGGTCCCAAACCCTCACTCTTAGCACTGAACCCGGACTTTTAATTGTCAAACTCTCGTTCTAGTACAAATCATGACTTTTAGAGTCCAGCCCCTCGATTTTAAGTCTCAAAGCCTCATTTTTATCATCCAAACCTACACTTTCAGGGTCCAAAGCCCTCTTTTAACGCTCAGTGCCTCATTTTCAGGTCCCCAAAGACTCACTTTAAAACACCCAAACCCCTCTTTTAACATCAAAGACTTAGAGTTGGGACCGCAAACCTCACTTTCAGCATCCAAACCCCTCTTTCAAGGCTCAAAGCCTCACTTTTAGTTCCCAAACCCTCATTTTTAGCATCCAAACCCCTTACTTTTATGGAGCAAAATCTCATTTTTAACGTCCAAATCCCTCTTTTAAGGCTCAAAGCCTCTATTTTAGATGCCAAACCCTCACTTTCAGGGTCCAAACCCCTCCTTTTTAGGGACATACCCTCATTTTCACGTCCCAAGGACTTACTTTAAAGCACCCAAACACCTCTTTTAATGCTCAAAGCCTTATAGTTAGGGCCGCAAACCACAATGCTCAAAGCTTCATTTTTAACAGCCAAAACCTCACTTTCTTTGCCCAAACCCCTCTTTTAATGCTCAATGCCTCATTTATACTTCCCAAAGACGCACTTTAAAGTACCCAAAGCCTCTTTTAACCTCAAAGCCTTTTAGAGTAAGACTGCAAATCTCACTTTCAGGGGCCAAACCGGTTTTAACGCTCAAAGCCTCATTTTTAACAGCAAACCCTCACTTTTAGGACCTAAAACCCTCTTTTACTCCCAAAGCCTCGGTTTTAACACCCAAAGCCGCACTTTCAGGGTCCAAACCTCTCTTTTAACGCTCAGTGCCTCATTTTTAGGTCCCAAACCCTCACTCTTAGCACTGAACCCGGACTTTTAATTGCCAAACTCTCGTTCTAGTACAAATCATGACTTTTAGAGTCCAGCCCCTCGATTTTAAGTCTCAAAGCCTCATTTTTATCATCCAAACCTTCACTTTCAGGGTCCAAACCCCTCTTTTAATGCTCAGTGCCTCATTTTTAGGTCAGAAACCCTTGCTTTTAGCATCCAGGCCTTCACTTTCAGGAACCAAACCATCATTATTAATGCCCAAAGCCCTCTTTTAAGGCTCAAAGCCTCATTTTCAGCACCCAAAGACTCACTTTAAAACACCCAAACCCCTCTTTTAACATCAAAGACTTAGAGTTGGGACCGCAAACCTCACTTTCAGCGTCCAAACCCCTCTTTCAAGGCTCAGAGCCTCACTTTTAGTTCCCAAACCCTCATTTTTAGCATCCAAACCCCTTACTTTTATGGAGCAAAATCTCATTTTTAACGTCCAAATCCCTCTTTTAAGGCTCAAAGCCTCTATTTTAGATGCCAAACCCTCACTTTCAGGGTCCAAACCCCTCCTTTTTAGGGACATACCCTCATTTTCACGTCCCAAAGACGCACTTTAAAGCACCCAAACCCCTCTTTTAATGCTCAAAGCCTTATAGTTAGGACCACAAAACTCACTGCTAGGGTCCAAAACTCTCAAAGCTCAGTGCCTCATTTTTATCAGCCAAACCCTCACTTTTAGCACCTAAAGCCCTCTTTTAACACTCAAAGCCTCGGTTTTAACACCCAAAACCGCACTTTCAGGGTCCAAACGCCTCTTTTAATGCTCAGTGCCTCATTTCCAGGTCCCCAAAACTCACTTTAAAACACCCAAACACCTCTTTTAACATCAAAGACTTAGAGTTAGGACTGCAAACCTCACTTTTAGGGTCCAAACCCCTCCTTTTCAGGGACAAACCCTCTTTTTTAAATTCCAAACCCTTACTTCTATTACCCAAACCCCTCTTTTCACGCTCACTGCCTTTTTTTTAGGTCCCAAACCCTCATTTTTAGCATCGAACTTGGACTTTTTATGGTCAAACCATCATTGTTTTGTTCCAAATAGTAATTTTTAGAGTCCAAACCCCTCTATTAAGCTTCAAAAACTCATTTTTATCATCCAAACCTTCACTTTCAGGGTCCAAACCCCTCTTTTAATGCTCAGTGCCTCATTTTTAGGTCCCAAACCCTCACTCTTAGCACTGAACCCGGACTTTTAATTGTCAAACTCTCGTTCTAGTACAAATCATGACTTTTAGAGTCCAGCCCCTCGATTTTAAGTCTCAAAGCCTCATTTTTATCATCCAAACCTACACTTTCAGGGTCCAAACCCCTCTTTTAATGCTCAGTGCCTCATTTTTAGGTCAGAAACCCTTGCTTTTAGCATCCAGGCCTTCACTTTCAGGAACCAAACCATCATTATTAATGCCCAAAGCCCTCTTTTAAGGCTCAAAGCCTCATTTTCAGCACCCAAAGACTCACTTTAAAACACCCAAACCCCTCTTTTAACATCAAAGACTTAGAGTTGGGACCGCAAACCTCACTTTCAGCGTCCAAACCCCTCTTTCAAGGCTCAGAGCCTCACTTTTAGTTTCCAAACCCTCATTTTTAGCATCCAAACCCCTTACTTTTATGGAGCAAAATCTCATTTTTAACGTCCAAATCCCTCTTTTAAGGCTCAAAGCCTCTATTTTAGATGCCAAACCCTCACTTTCAGGGTCCAAACCCCTCCTTTTTAGGGACATACCCTCATTTTCACGTCCCAAAGACGCACTTTAAAGCACCCAAACCCCTCTTTTAAGGCTCAAAGCCTTATAGTTAGGGCCGCAAACCTCAATGCTAGGGTCCAAAGCCCTCTTTTATGCTCAAAGCTTCATTTTTAACAGCCAAAACCTCACTTTCTTTGCCCAAACCCCTCTTTTAATGCTCAATGCCTCATTTATACCTCCCAAAGACGCACTTTAAAGCACCCAAAGCCTCTTTTAACCTCAAAGCCTTTTAGAGTAAGACTGCAAATCTCACTTTCAGGGGCCAAACCGGTTTTAACGCTCAAAGCCTCATTTTTAACAGCAAACCCTCACTTTTAGGACCTAAAGCCCTCTTTTAACTCCCAAAGCCTCGGTTTTAACACCCAAAGCCGCACTTTCAGGGTCCAAACCTCTCTTTTAACGCTCAGTGCCTCATTTTTAGGTCCCAAACCCTCACTCTTAGCACTGAACCCGGACTTTTAATTGTCAAACTCTCGTTCTAGTACAAATCATGACTTTTAGAGTCCAGCCCCTCGATTTTAAGCCTCAAAGCCTCATTTTTATCATCCAAACCTTCACTTTCAGGGTCCAAACCCCTCTTTTAATGCTCAGTGCCTCATTTTTAGGTCAGAAACCCTTGCTTTTAGCATCCAGGCCTTCACTTTCAGGAACCAAACCATCATTATTAATGCCCAAAGCCCTCTTTTAAGGCTCAAAGCCTCATTTTCAGCACCCAAAGACTCACTTTAAAACACCCAAACCCCTCTTTTAACATCAAAGACTTAGAGTTGGGACCGCAAACCTCACTTTCAGCGTCCAAACCCCTCTTTCAAGGCTCAAAGCCTCACTTTTAGTTCCCAAACCCTCATTTTTAGCATCCAAACCCCTTACTTTTATGGAGCAAAATCTCATTTTTAACGTCCAAATCCCTCTTTTAAGGCTCAAAGCCTCTATTTTAGATCCCAAACCCTCACTTTCAGGGTCCAAACCCCTCCTTTTTAGGGACATACCCTCATTTTCACGTCCCAAAGATGCACTTTAAAGCACCCAAACCCCTCTTTTAATGCTCAAAGCCTTATAGATAGGACCACAAACCTCACTGCTAGGGTCCAAAACTCTCTCTTAAAGCTCAGTGCCTCATTTTTAACAGCCAAACCCTCACTTTTAGGACCTAAAGCCCTCTTTTAACACTCAAAGCCTCGGTTTTAACACCCAAAGCCGCACTTTCAGGGTCCAAACGCCTCTTTTAATGCTCAGTGCCTCATTTCCAGGTCCCCAAAACTCACTTTAAAACACCCAAACACCTCTTTTAACATCAAAGACTTAGAGTTAGGACTGCAAACCTCACTTTTAGGGTCCAAACCCCTCCTTTTCAGGGACAAACCCTCTTTTTTAAATTCCAAACCCTTACTTCTATTACCCAAACCCCTCTTTTAACGCTCACTGCCTCATTTTAAGGTCCCAAACCCTCTGCTTTTAGCATCGAACTTGGACTTTTTATGGTCAAACCATCATTGTTTTGTTCCAAATAGTAATTTTTAGAGTCCAAACCCCTCTATTAAGCTTCAAAAACTCATTTTTATCATCCAAACCTTCACTTTCAGGGTCCAAACCCCTCTTTTAACGCTCAGTGCCTCATTTTTAGGTCCCAAACCCTCACTCTTAGCACTGAACCCGGACTTTTAATTGCCAAACTCTCGTTCTAGTACAAATCATGACTTTTAGAGTCCAGCCCCTCGATTTTAAGTCTCAAAGCCTCATTTTTATCATCCAAACCTTCACTTTCAGGGTCCAAACCCCTCTTTTAATGCTCAGTGCCTCATTTTTAGGTCAGAAACCCTTGCTTTTAGCATCCAGGCCTTCACTTTCAGGAACCAAACCATCATTATTAATGCCCAAAGCCCTCTTTTAAGGCTCAAAGCCTCATTTTCAGCACCCAAAGACTCACTTTAAAACACCCAAACCCCTCTTTTAACATCAAAGACTTAGAGTTGGGACCGCAAACCTCACTTTCAGCGTCCAAACCCCTCTTTCAAGGCTCAGAGCCTCACTTTTAGTTCCCAAACCCTCATTTTTAGCATCCAAACCCCTTACTTTTATGGAGCAAAATCTCATTTTTAACGTCCAAATCCCTCTTTTAAGGCTCAAAGCCTCTATTTTAGATGCCAAACCCTCACTTTCAGGGTCCAAACCCCTCCTTTTTAGGGACATACCCTCATTTTCACGTCCCAAAGACGCACTTTAAAGCACCCAAACCCCTCTTTTAATGCTCAAAGCCTTATAGTTAGGACCACAAAACTCACTGCTAGGGTCCAAAACTCTCAAAGCTCAGTGCCTCATTTTTATCAGCCAAACCCTCACTTTTAGCACCTAAAGCCCTCTTTTAACACTCAAAGCCTCGGTTTTAACACCCAAAACCGCACTTTCAGGGTCCAAACGCCTCTTTTAATGCTCAGTGCCTCATTTCCAGGTCCCCAAAACTCACTTTAAAACACCCAAACACCTCTTTTAACATCAAAGACTTAGAGTTAGGACTGCAAACCTCACTTTTAGGGTCCAAACCCCTCCTTTTCAGGGACAAACCCTCTTTTTTAAATTCCAAACCCTTACTTCTATTACCCAAACCCCTCTTTTCACGCTCACTGCCTTTTTTTTAGGTCCCAAACCCTCATTTTTAGCATCGAACTTGGACTTTTTATGGTCAAACCATCATTGTTTTGTTCCAAATAGTAATTTTTAGAGTCCAAACCCCTCTATTAAGCTTCAAAAACTCATTTTTATCATCCAAACCTTCACTTTCAGGGTCCAAACCCCTCTTTTAATGCTCAGTGCCTCATTTTTAGGTCCCAAACCCTCACTCTTAGCACTGAACCCGGACTTTTAATTGTCAAACTCTCGTTCTAGTACAAATCATGACTTTTAGAGTCCAGCCCCTCGATTTTAAGTCTCAAAGCCTCATTTTTATCATCCAAACCTACACTTTCAGGGTCCAAACCCCTCTTTTAACGCTCAGTGCCTCATTTTCAGGTCCCCAAAGACTCACTTTAAAACACCCAAACCCCTCTTTTAACATCAAAGACTTAGAGTTGGGACCGCAAACCTCACTTTCAGCATCCAAACCCCTCTTTCAAGGCTCAAAGCCTCACTTTTAGTTCCCAAACCCTCATTTTTAGCATCCAAACCCCTTACTTTTATGGAGCAAAATCTCATTTTTAACGTCCAAATCCCTCTTTTAAGGCTCAAAGCCTCTATTTTAGATGCCAAACCCTCACTTTCAGGGTCCAAACCCCTCCTTTTTAGGGACATACCCTCATTTTCACGTCCCAAAGACGCACTTTAAAGCACCCAAACCCCTCTTTTAATGCTCAAAGCCTTATAGTTAGGGCCGCAAACCACAATGCTCAAAGCTTCATTTTTAACAGCCAAAACCTCACTTTCTTTGCCCAAACCCCTCTTTTAATGCTCAATGCCTCATTTATACTTCCCAAAGACGCACTTTAAAGTACCCAAAGCCTCTTTTAACCTCAAAGCCTTTTAGAGTAAGACTGCAAATCTCACTTTCAGGGGCCAAACCGGTTTTAACGCTCAAAGCCTCATTTTTAACAGCAAACCCTCACTTTTAGGACCTAAAACCCTCTTTTACTCCCAAAGCCTCGGTTTTAACACCCAAAGCCGCACTTTCAGGGTCCAAACCTCTCTTTTAACGCTCAGTGCCTCATTTTTAGGTCCCAAACCCTCACTCTTAGCACTGAACCCGGACTTTTAATTGCCAAACTCTCGTTCTAGTACAAATCATGACTTTTAGAGTCCAGCCCCTCGATTTTAAGTCTCAAAGCCTCATTTTTATCATCCAAACCTTCACTTTCAGGGTCCAAACCCCTCTTTTAATGCTCAGTGCCTCATTTTTAGGTCAGAAACCCTTGCTTTTAGCATCCAGGCCTTCACTTTCAGGAACCAAACCATCATTATTAATGCCCAAAGCCCTCTTTTAAGGCTCAAAGCCTCATTTTCAGCACCCAAAGACTCACTTTAAAACACCCAAACCCCTCTTTTAACATCAAAGACTTAGAGTTGGGACCGCAAACCTCACTTTCAGCGTCCAAACCCCTCTTTCAAGGCTCAGAGCCTCACTTTTAGTTTCCAAACCCTCATTTTTAGCATCCAAACCCCTTACTTTTATGGAGCAAAATCTCATTTTTAACGTCCAAATCCCTCTTTTAAGGCTCAAAGCCTCTATTTTAGATGCCAAACCCTCACTTTCAGGGTCCAAACCCCTCCTTTTTAGGGACATACCCTCATTTTCACGTCCCAAAGACGCACTTTAAAGCACCCAAACCCCTCTTTTAAGGCTCAAAGCCTTATAGTTAGGGCCGCAAACCTCAATGCTAGGGTCCAAAGCCCTCTTTTATGCTCAAAGCTTCATTTTTAACAGCCAAAACCTCACTTTCTTTGCCCAAACCCCTCTTTTAATGCTCAATGCCTCATTTATACCTCCCAAAGACGCACTTTAAAGCACCCAAAGCCTCTTTTAACCTCAAAGCCTTTTAGAGTAAGACTGCAAATCTCACTTTCAGGGGCCAAACCGGTTTTAACGCTCAAAGCCTCATTTTTAACAGCAAACCCTCACTTTTAGGACCTAAAGCCCTCTTTTAACTCCCAAAGCCTCGGTTTTAACACCCAAAGCCGCACTTTCAGGGTCCAAACCTCTCTTTTAACGCTCAGTGCCTCATTTTTAGGTCCCAAACCCTCACTCTTAGCACTGAACCCGGACTTTTAATTGCCAAACTCTCGTTCTAGTACAAATCATGACTTTTAGAGTCCAGCCCCTCGATTTTAAGCCTCAAAGCCTCATTTTTATCATCCAAACCTTCACTTTCAGGGTCCAAACCCCTCTTTTAATGCTCAGTGCCTCATTTTTAGGTCAGAAACCCTTGCTTTTAGCATCCAGGCCTTCACTTTCAGGAACCAAAACATCATTATTAATGCCCAAACCCCTCTTTTAAGGCTCAAAGCCTCATTTTCAGCACCCAAAGACTCACTTTAAAACACCCAAACCCCTCTTTTAACATCAAAGACTTAGAGTTGGGACCGCAAACCTCACTTTCAGCGTCCAAACCCCTCTTTCAAGGCTCAAAGCCTCACTTTTAGTTCCCAAACCCTCATTTTTAGCATCCAAACCCCTTACTTTTATGGAGCAAAATCTCATTTTTAAGGTCCAAATCCCTCTTTTAAGGCTCAAAGCCTCTATTTTAGATCCCAAACCCTCACTTTCAGGGTCCAAACCCCTCCTTTTTAGGGACATACCCTCATTTTCACGTCCCAAAGATGCACTTTAAAGCACCCAAACCCCTCTTTTAATGCTCAAAGCCTTATAGATAGGACCACAAACCTCACTGCTAGGGTCCAAAACTCTCTCTTAAAGCTCAGTGCCTCATTTTTAACAGCCAAACCCTCACTTTTAGGACCTAAAGCCCTCTTTTAACACTCAAAGCCTCGGTTTTAACACCCAAAACCGCACTTTCAGGGTCCAAACGCCTCTTTTAATGCTCAGTGCCTCATTTCCAGGTCCCCAAAACTCACTTTAAAACACCCAAACACCTCTTTTAACATCAAAGACTTAGAGTTAGGACTGCAAACCTCACTTTTAGGGTCCAAACCCCTCCTTTTCAGGGACAAACCCTCTTTTTTAAATTCCAAACCCTTACTTCTATTACCCAAACCCCTCTTTTAACGCTCACTGCCTCATTTTTAGGTCCCAAACCCTCTGCTTTTAGCATCGAACTTGGACTTTTTATGGTCAAACCATCATTGTTTTGTTCCAAATAGTAATTTTTAGAGTCCAAACCCCTCTATTAAGCTTCAAAAACTCATTTTTATCATCCAAACCTTCACTTTCAGGGTCCAAACCCCTCTTTTAATGCTCAGTGCCTCATTTTTAGGTCCCAAACCCTCACTCTTAGCACTGAACCCGGACTTTTAATTGTCAAACTCTCGTTCTAGTACAAATCATGACTTTTAGAGTCCAGCCCCTCGGTTTTAAGTCTCAAAGCCTCATTTTTATCATCCAAACCTACACTTTCAGGGTCCAAACCCCTCTTTTAATGCTCAGTGCCTCATTTTCAGCACCCAAAGACTCACTTTAAAACACCCAAACCCCTCTTTTAACATCAAAGACTTAGAGTTGGGACCGCAAACCTCACTTTCAGCGTCCAAACCCCTCTTTCAAGGCTCAAAGCCTCACTTTTAGTTCCCAAACCCTCATTTTTAGCATCCAAACCCCTTACTTTTATGGAGCAAAATCTCATTTTTAACGTCCAAATCCCTCTTTTAAGGCTCAAAGCCTCTATTTTAGATGCCAAACCCTCACTTTCAGGGTCCAAACCCCTCCTTTTTAGGGACATACCCTCATTTTCACGTCCCAAAGACGCACTTTAAAGCACCCAAACCCCTCTTTTAATGCTCAAAGCCTTATAGTTAGGGCCGCAAACCACAATGCTCAAAGCTTCATTTTTAACAGCCAAAACCTCACTTTCTTTGCCCAAACCCCTCTTTTAATGCTCAATGCCTCATTTATACCTCCCAAAGACGCACTTTAAAGTACCCAAAGCCTCTTTTAACCTCAAAGCCTTTTAGAGTAAGACTGCAAATCTCACTTTCAGGGGCCAAACCGGTTTTAACGCTCAAAGCCTCATTTTTAACAGCAAACCCTCACTTTTAGGACCTAAAGCCCTCTTTTAACTCCCAAAGCCTCGGTTTTAACACCCAAAGCCGCACTTTCAGGGTCCAAACCTCTCTTTTAACGCTCAGTGCCTCATTTTTAGGTCCCAAACCCTCACTCTTAGCACTGAACCCGGACTTTTAATTGTCAAACTCTCGTTCTAGTACAAATCATGACTTTTAGAGTCCAGCCCCTCGATTTTAAGCCTCAAAGCCTCATTTTTATCATCCAAACCTTCACTTTCAGGGTCCAAACCCCTCTTTTAATGCTCAGTGCCTCATTTTTAGGTCAGAAACCCTTGCTTTTAGCATCCAGGCCTTCACTTTCAGGAACCAAACCATCATTATTAATGCCCAAAGCCCTCTTTTAAGGCTCAAAGCCTCATTTTCAGCACCCAAAGACTCACTTTAAAACACCCAAACCCCTCTTTTAACATCAAAGACTTAGAGTTGGGACCGCAAACCTCACTTTCAGCGTCCAAACCCCTCTTTCAAGGCTCAAAGCCTCACTTTTAGTTCCCAAACCCTCATTTTTAGCATCCAAACCCCTTACTTTTATGGAGCAAATTCTCATTTTTAACGTCCAAATCCCTCTTTTAAGGCTCAAAGCCTCTATTTTAGATCCCAAACCCTCACTTTCAGGGTCCAAACCCCTCCTTTTTAGGGACATACCCTCATTTTCACGTCCCAAAGATGCACTTTAAAGCACCCAAACCCCTCTTTTAATGCTCAAAGCCTTATAGATAGGACCACAAACCTCACTGCTAGGGTCCAAAACTCTCTCTTAAAGCTCAGTGCCTCATTTTTAACAGCCAAACCCTCACTTTTAGGACCTAAAGCCCTCTTTTAACACTCAAAGCCTCGGTTTTAACACCCAAAGCCGCACTTTCAGGGTCCAAACGCCTCTTTTAATGCTCAGTGCCTCATTTCCAGGTCCCCAAAACTCACTTTAAAACACCCAAACACCTCTTTTAACATCAAAGACTTAGAGTTAGGACTGCAAACCTCACTTTTAGGGTCCAAACCCCTCCTTTTCAGGGACAAACCCTCTTTTTTAAATTCCAAACCCTTACTTCTATTACCCAAACCCCTCTTTTAACGCTCACTGCCTCATTTTTAGGTCCCAAACCCTCTGCTTTTAGCATCGAACTTGGACTTTTTATGGTCAAACCATCATTGTTTTGTTCCAAATAGTAATTTTTAGAGTCCAAACCCCTCTATTAAGCTTCAAAAACTCATTTTTATCATCCAAACCTTCACTTTCAGGGTCCAAACCCCTCTTTTAATGCTCAGTGCCTCATTTTTAGGTCCCAAACCCTCACTCTTAGCACTGAACCCGGACTTTTAATTGTCAAACTCTCGTTCTAGTACAAATCATGACTTTTAGAGTCCAGCCCCTCGGTTTTAAGTCTCAAAGCCTCATTTTTATCATCCAAACCTACACTTTCAGGGTCCAAAGCCCTCTTTTAATGCTCAGTGCCTCATTTTCAGCACCCAAAGACTCACTTTAAAACACCCAAACCCCTCTTTTAACATCAAAGACTTAGAGTTGGGACCGCAAACCTCACTTTCAGCGTCCAAACCCCTCTTTCAAGGCTCAAAGCCTCACTTTTAGTTCCCAAACCCTCATTTTTAGCATCCAAACCCCTTACTTTTATGGAGCAAAATCTCATTTTTAACGTCCAAATCCCTCTTTTAAGGCTCAAAGCCTCTATTTTAGATGCCAAACCCTCACTTTCAGGGTCCAAACCCCTCCTTTTTAGGGACATACCCTCATTTTCACGTCCCAAAGACGCACTTTAAAGCACCCAAACCCCTCTTTTAATGCTCAAAGCCTTATAGTTAGGGCCGCAAACCACAATGCTCAAAGCTTCATTTTTAACAGCCAAAACCTCACTTTCTTTGCCCAAACCCCTCTTTTAATGCTCAATGCCTCATTTATACCTCCCAAAGACGCACTTTAAAGTACCCAAAGCCTCTTTTAACCTCAAAGCCTTTTAGAGTAAGACTGCAAATCTCACTTTCAGGGGCCAAACCGGTTTTAACGCTCAAAGCCTCATTTATAACAGCAAACCCTCACTTTTAGGACCTAAAGCCCTCTTTTAACTCCCAAAGCCTCGGTTTTAACACCCAAAGCCGCACTTTCAGGGTCCAAACCTCTCTTTTAACGCTCAGTGCCTCATTTTTAGGTCCCAAACCCTCACTCTTAGCACTGAACCCGGACTTTTAATTGTCAAACTCTCGTTCTAGTACAAATCATGACTTTTAGAGTCCAGCCCCTCGATTTTAAGCCTCAAAGCCTCATTTTTATCATCCAAACCTTCACTTTCAGGGTCCAAACCCCTCTTTTAATGCTCAGTGCCTCATTTTTAGGTCAGAAACCCTTGCTTTTAGCATCCAGGCCTTCACTTTCAGGAACCAAACCATCATTATTAATGCCCAAAGCCCTCTTTTAAGGCTCAAAGCCTCATTTTCAGCACCCAATGACTCACTTTAAAACACCCAAACCCCTCTTTTAACACCAAAGACTTAGAGTTGGGACCGCAAACCTCACTTTCAGCGTCCAAACCCCTCTTTCAAGGCTCAAAGCCTCACTTTTAGTTCCCAAACCCTCATTTTTAGCATCCAAACCCCTTACTTTTATGGAGCAAAATCTCATTTTTAACGTCCAAATCCCTCTTTTAAGGCTCAAAGCCTCTATTTTAGATCCCAAACCCTCACTTTCAGGGTCCAAACCCCTCCTTTTTAGGGACATACCCTCATTTTCACGTCCCAAAGATGCACTTTAAAGCACCCAAACCCCTCTTTTAATGCTCAAAGCCTTATAGATAGGACCACAAACCTCACTGCTAGGGTCCAAAACTCTCTCTTAAAGCTCAGTGCCTCATTTTTAACAGCCAAACCCTCACTTTTAGGACCTAAAGCCCTCTTTTAACACTCAAAGCCTCGGTTTTAACACCCAAAGCCGCACTTTCAGGGTCCAAACGCCTCTTTTAATGCTCAGTGCCTCATTTCCAGGTCCCCAAAACTCACTTTAAAACACCCAAACACCTCTTTTAACATCAAAGACTTAGAGTTAGGACTGCAAACCTCACTTTTAGGGTCCAAACCCCTCCTTTTCAGGGACAAACCCTCTTTTTTAAATTCCAAACCCTTACTTCTATTACCCAAACCCCTCTTTTAACGCTCACTGCCTCATTTTAAGGTCCCAAACCCTCTGCTTTTAGCATCGAACTTGGACTTTTTATGGTCAAACCATCATTGTTTTGTTCCAAATAGTAATTTTTAGAGTCCAAACCCCTCTATTAAGCTTCAAAAACTCATTTTTATCATCCAAACCTTCACTTTCAGGGTCCAAACCCCTCTTTTAATGCTCAGTGCCTCATTTTTAGGTCCCAAACCCTCACTCTTAGCACTGAACCCGGACTTTTAATTGTCAAACTCTCGTTCTAGTACAAATCATGACTTTTAGAGTCCAGCCCCTCGATTTTAAGCCTCAAAGCCTCATTTTTATCATCCAAACCTTCACTTTCAGGGTCCAAACCCCTCTTTTAATGCTCAGTGCCTCATTTTTAGGTCAGAAACCCTTGCTTTTAGCATCCAGGCCTTCACTTTCAGGAACCAAACCATCATTATTAATGCCCAAACCCCTCTTTTAAGGCTCAAAGCCTCATTTTCAGCACCCAAAGACTCACTTTAAAACACCCAAACCCCTCTTTTAACATCAAAGACTTAGAGTTGGGACCGCAAACCTCACTTTCAGCGTCCAAACCCCTCTTTCAAGGCTCAAAGCCTCACTTTTAGTTCCCAAACCCTCATTTTTAGCATCCAAACCCCTTACTTTTATGGAGCAAAATCTCATTTTTAACGTCCAAATCCCTCTTTTAAGGCTCAAAGCCTCTATTTTAGATCCCAAACCCTCACTTTCAGGGTCCAAACCCCTCCTTTTTAGGGACATACCCTCATTTTCACGTCCCAAAGATGCACTTTAAAGCACCCAAACCCCTCTTTTAATGCTCAAAGCCTTATAGATAGGACCACAAACCTCACTGCTAGGGTCCAAAACTCTCTCTTAAAGCTCAGTGCCTCATTTTTAACAGCCAAACCCTCACTTTTAGGACCTAAAGCCCTCTTTTAACACTCAAAGCCTCGGTTTTAACACCCAAAGCCGCACTTTCAGGGTCCAAACGCCTCTTTTAATGCTCAGTGCCTCATTTCCAGGTCCCCAAAACTCACTTTAAAACACCCAAACACCTCTTTTAACATCAAAGACTTAGAGTTAGGACTGCAAACCTCACTTTTAGGGTCCAAACCCCTCCTTTTCAGGGACAAACCCTCTTTTTTAAATTCCAAACCCTTACTTCTATTACCCAAACCCCTCTTTTAACGCTCACTGCCTCATTTTTAGGTCCCAAACCCTCTGCTTTTAGCATCGAACTTGGACTTTTTATGGTCAAACCATCATTGTTTTGTTCCAAATAGTAATTTTTAGAGTCCAAACCCCTCTATTAAGCTTCAAAAACTCATTTTTATCATCCAAACCTTCACTTTCAGGGTCCAAACCCCTCTTTTAATGCTCAGTGCCTCATTTTTAGGTCCCAAACCCTCACTCTTAGCACTGAACCCGGACTTTTAATTGTCAAACTCTCGTTCTAGTACAAATCATGACTTTTAGAGTCCAGCCCCTCGGTTTTAAGTCTCAAAGCCTCATTTTTATCATCCAAACCTACACTTTCAGGGTCCAAACCCCTCTTTTAATGCTCAGTGCCTCATTTTCAGCACCCAAAGACTCACTTTAAAACACCCAAACCCCTCTTTTAACATCAAAGACTTAGAGTTGGGACCGCAAACCTCACTTTCAGCGTCCAAACCCCTCTTTCAAGGCTCAAAGCCTCACTTTTAGTTCCCAAACCCTCATTTTTAGCATCCAAACCCCTTACTTTTATGGAGCAAAATCTCATTTTTAACGTCCAAATCCCTCTTTTAAGGCTCAAAGCCTCTATTTTAGATCCCAAACCCTCACTTTCAGGGTCCAAACCCCTCCTTTTTAGGGACATACCCTCATTTTCACGTCCCAAAGACGCACTTTAAAGCACCCAAACCCCTCTTTTAATGCTCAAAGCCTTATAGTTAGGGCCGCAAACCACAATGCTCAAAGCTTCATTTTTAACAGCCAAAACCTCACTTTCTTTGCCCAAACCCCTCTTTTAATGCTCAATGCCTCATTTATACCTCCCAAAGACGCACTTTAAAGTACCCAAAGCCTCTTTTAACCTCAAAGCCTTTTAGAGTAAGACTGCAAATCTCACTTTCAGGGGCCAAACCGGTTTTAACGCTCAAAGCCTCATTTTTAACAGCAAACCCTCACTTTTACGACCTAAAGCCCTCTTTTAACTCCCAAAGCCTCGGTTTTAACACCCAAAGCCGCACTTTCAGGGTCCAAACCTCTCTTTTAACGCTCAGTGCCTCATTTTTAGGTCCCAAACCCTCACTCTTAGCACTGAACCCGGACTTTTAATTGTCAAACTCTCGTTCTAGTACAAATCATGACTTTTAGAGTCCAGCCCCTCGATTTTAAGCCTCAAAGCCTCATTTTTATCATCCAAACCTTCACTTTCAGGGTCCAAACCCCTCTTTTAATGCTCAGTGCCTCATTTTTAGGTCAGAAACCCTTGCTTTTAGCATCCAGGCCTTCACTTTCAGGAACCAAACCATCATTATTAATGCCCAAAGCCCTCTTTTAAGGCTCAAAGCCTCATTTTCAGCACCCAATGACTCACTTTAAAACACCCAAACCCCTCTTTTAACACCAAAGACTTAGAGTTGGGACCGCAAACCTCACTTTCAGCGTCCAAACCCCTCTTTCAAGGCTCAAAGCCTCACTTTTAGTTCCCAAACCCTCATTTTTAGCATCCAAACCCCTTACTTTTATGGAGCAAAATCTCATTTTTAACGTCCAAATCCCTCTTTTAAGGCTCAAAGCCTCTATTTTAGATCCCAAACCCTCACTTTCAGGGTCCAAACCCCTCCTTTTTAGGGACATACCCTCATTTTCACGTCCCAAAGATGCACTTTAAAGCACCCAAACCCCTCTTTTAATGCTCAAAGCCTTATAGATAGGACCACAAACCTCACTGCTAGGGTCCAAAACTCTCTCTTAAAGCTCAGTGCCTCATTTTTAACAGCCAAACCCTCACTTTTAGGACCTAAAGCCCTCTTTTAACACTCAAAGCCTCGGTTTTAACACCCAAAGCCGCACTTTCAGGGTCCAAACGCCTCTTTTAATGCTCAGTGCCTCATTTCCAGGTCCCCAAAACTCACTTTAAAACACCCAAACACCTCTTTTAACATCAAAGACTTAGAGTTAGGACTGCAAACCTCACTTTTAGGGTCCAAACCCCTCCTTTTCAGGGACAAACCCTCTTTTTTAAATTCCAAACCCTTACTTCTATTACCCAAACCCCTCTTTTAACGCTCACTGCCTCATTTTAAGGTCCCAAACCCTCTGCTTTTAGCATCGAACTTGGACTTTTTATGGTCAAACCATCATTGTTTTGTTCCAAATAGTAATTTTTAGAGTCCAAACCCCTCTATTAAGCTTCAAAAACTCATTTTTATCATCCAAACCTTCACTTTCAGGGTCCAAACCCCTCTTTTAATGCTCAGTGCCTCATTTTTAGGTCCCAAACCCTCACTCTTAGCACTGAACCCGGACTTTTAATTGTCAAACTCTCGTTCTAGTACAAATCATGACTTTTAGAGTCCAGCCCCTCGGTTTTAAGTCTCAAAGCCTCATTTTTATCATCCAAACCTACACTTTCAGGGTCCAAACCCCTCTTTTAATGCTCAGTGCCTCATTTTCAGCACCCAAAGACTCACTTTAAAACACCCAAACCCCTCTTTTAACATCAAAGACTTAGAGTTGGGACCGCAAACCTCACTTTCAGCGTCCAAACCCCTCTTTCAAGGCTCAAAGCCTCACTTTTAGTTCCCAAACCCTCATTTTTAGCATCCAAACCCCTTACTTTTATGGAGCAAAATCTCATTTTTAACGTCCAAATCCCTCTTTTAAGGCTCAAAGCCTCTATTTTAGATGCCAAACCCTCACTTTCAGGGTCCAAACCCCTCCTTTTTAGGGACATACCCTCATTTTCACGTCCCAAAGACGCACTTTAAAGCACCCAAACCCCTCTTTTAATGCTCAAAGCCTTATAGTTAGGGCCGCAAACCACAATGCTCAAAGCTTCATTTTTAACAGCCAAAACCTCACTTTCTTTGCCCAAACCCCTCTTTTAATGCTCAATGCCTCATTTATACCTCCCAAAGACGCACTTTAAAGTACCCAAAGCCTCTTTTAACCTCAAAGCCTTTTAGAGTAAGACTGCAAATCTCACTTTCAGGGGCCAAACCGGTTTTAACGCTCAAAGCCTCATTTTTAACAGCAAACCCTCACTTTTAGGACCTAAAGCCCTCTTTTAACTCCCAAAGCCTCGGTTTTAACACCCAAAGCCGCACTTTCAGGGTCCAAACCTCTCTTTTAACGCTCAGTGCCTCATTTTTAGGTCCCAAACCCTCACTCTTAGCACTGAACCCGGACTTTTAATTGTCAAACTCTCGTTCTAGTACAAATCATGACTTTTAGAGTCCAGCTCCTCGATTTTAAGCCTCAAAGCCTCATTTTTATCATCCAAACCTTCACTTTCAGGGTCCAAACCCCTCTTTTAATGCTCAGTGCCTCATTTTTAGGTCAGAAACCCTTGCTTTTAGCATCCAGGCCTTCACTTTCAGGAACCAAACCATCATTATTAATGCCCAAAGCCCTCTTTTAAGGCTCAAAGCCTCATTTTCAGCACCCAATGACTCACTTTAAAACACCCAAACCCCTCTTTTAACACCAAAGACTTAGAGTTGGGACCGCAAACCTCACTTTCAGCGTCCAAACCCCTCTTTCAAGGCTCAAAGCCTCACTTTTAGTTCCCAAACCCTCATTTTTAGCATCCAAACCCCTTACTTTTATGGAGCAAAATCTCATTTTTAACGTCCAAATCCCTCTTTTAAGGCTCAAAGCCTCTATTTTAGATGCCAAACCCTCACTTTCAGGGTCCAAACCCCTCCTTTTTAGGGACATACCCTCATTTTCACGTCCCAAAGATGCACTTTAAAGCACCCAAACCCCTCTTTTAATGCTCAAAGCCTTATAGTTAGGACCACAAACCTCACTGCTAGGGTCCAAAACTCTCAAAGCTCAGTGCCTCATTTTTATCAGCCAAACCCTCACTTTTAGGACCTAAAGCCCTCTTTTAACACTCAAAGCCTCGGTTTTAACACCCAAACCCACACTTTCAGGGTCCAAACGCCTCTTTTAATGCTCAGTGCCTCATTTCCAGGTCCCCAAAACTCACTTTAAAACACCCAAACACCTCTTTTAACATCAAAGACTTAGAGTTAGGACTGCAAACCTCACTTTTAGGGTCCAAACCCCTCCTTTTCAGGGACAAACCCTCTTTTTTAAATTCCAAACCCTTACTTCTATTACCCAAACCCCTCTTTTCACGCTCACTGCCTTTTTTTTAGGTCCCAAACCCTCATTTTTAGCATCGAACTTGGACTTTTTATGGTCAAACCATCATTGTTTTGATCCAAATAGTAATTTTTAGAGTCCAAACCCCTCTATTAAGCTTCAAAAACTCATTTTTATCATCCAAACCTTCACTTTCAGGGTCCAAACCCCTCTTTTAATGCTCAGTGCCTCATTTTTAGGTCCCAAACCCTCACTCTTAGCACTGAACCCGGACTTTTAATTGTCAAACTCTCGTTCTAGTACAAATCATGACTTTTAGAGTCCAGCCCCTCGATTTTAAGTCTCAAAGCCTCATTTTTATCATCCAAACCTACACTTTCAGGGTCCAAACCCCTCTTTTAAGGCTCAAAGCCTCATTTTCAGCACCCAAAGACTCACTTTAAAACACCCAAACCCCTCTTTTAACATCAAAGACTTAGAGTTGGGACCGCAAACCTCACTTTCAGCGTCCAAACCCCTCTTTCAAGGCTCAAAGCCTCACTTTTAGTTCCCAAACCCTCATTTTTAGCATCCAAACCCCTTACTTTTATGGAGCAAAATCTCATTTTTAACGTCCAAATCCCTCTTTTAAGGCTCAAAGCCTCTATTTTAGATCCCAAACCCTCACTTTCAGGGTCCAAACCCCTCCTTTTTAGGGACATACCCTCATTTTCACGTCCCAAAGATGCACTTTAAAGCACCCAAACCCCTCTTTTAATGCTCAAAGCCTTATAGATAGGACCACAAACCTCACTGCTAGGGTCCAAAACTCTCTCTTAAAGCTCAGTGCCTCATTTTTAACAGCCAAACCCTCACTTTTAGGACCTAAAGCCCTCTTTTAACACTCAAAGCCTCGGTTTTAACACCCAAAGCCGCACTTTCAGGGTCCAAACGCCTCTTTTAATGCTCAGTGCCTCATTTCCAGGTCCCCAAAACTCACTTTAAAACACCCAAACACCTCTTTTAACATCAAAGACTTAGAGTTAGGACTGCAAACCTCACTTTTAGGGTCCAAACCCCTCCTTTTCAGGGACAAACCCTCTTTTTTAAATTCCAAACCCTTACTTCTATTACCCAAACCCCTCTTTTAACGCTCACTGCCTCATTTTTAGGTCCCAAACCCTCTGCTTTTAGCATCGAACTTGGACTTTTTATGGTCAAACCATCATTGTTTTGTTCCAAATAGTAATTTTTAGAGTCCAAACCCCTCTATTAAGCTTCAAAAACTCATTTTTATCATCCAAACCTTCACTTTCAGGGTCCAAACCCCTCTTTTAATGCTCAGTGCCTCATTTTTAGGTCCCAAACCCTCACTCTTAGCACTGAACCCGGACTTTTAATTGTCAAACTCTCGTTCTAGTACAAATCATGACTTTTAGAGTCCAGCCCCTCGGTTTTAAGTCTCAAAGCCTCATTTTTATCATCCAAACCTACACTTTCAGGGTCCAAACCCCTCTTTTAATGCTCAGTGCCTCATTTTCAGCACCCAAAGACTCACTTTAAAACACCCAAACCCCTCTTTTAACATCAAAGACTTAGAGTTGGGACCGCAAACCTCACTTTCAGCGTCCAAACCCCTCTTTCAAGGCTCAAAGCCTCACTTTTAGTTCCCAAACCCTCATTTTTAGCATCCAAACCCCTTACTTTTATGGAGCAAAATCTCATTTTTAACGTCCAAATCCCTCTTTTAAGGCTCAAAGCCTCTATTTTAGATGCCAAACCCTCACTTTCAGGGTCCAAACCCCTCCTTTTTAGGGACATACCCTCATTTTCACGTCCCAAAGACGCACTTTAAAGCACCCAAACCCCTCTTTTAATGCTCAAAGCCTTATAGTTAGGGCCGCAAACCACAATGCTCAAAGCTTCATTTTTAACAGCCAAAACCTCACTTTCTTTGCCCAAACCCCTCTTTTAATGCTCAATGCCTCATTTATACCTCCCAAAGACGCACTTTAAAGTACCCAAAGCCTCTTTTAACCTCAAAGCCTTTTAGAGTAAGACTGCAAATCTCACTTTCAGGGGCCAAACCGGTTTTAACGCTCAAAGCCTCATTTTTAACAGCAAACCCTCACTTTTAGGACCTAAAGCCCTCTTTTAACTCCCAAAGCCTCGGTTTTAACACCCAAAGCCGCACTTTCAGGGTCCAAACCTCTCTTTTAACGCTCAGTGCCTCATTTTTAGGTCCCAAACCCTCACTCTTAGCACTGAACCCGGACTTTTAATTGTCAAACTCTCGTTCTAGTACAAATCATGACTTTTAGAGTCCAGCTCCTCGATTTTAAGCCTCAAAGCCTCATTTTTATCATCCAAACCTTCACTTTCAGGGTCCAAACCCCTCTTTTAATGCTCAGTGCCTCATTTTTAGGTCAGAAACCCTTGCTTTTAGCATCCAGGCCTTCACTTTCAGGAACCAAACCATCATTATTAATGCCCAAAGCCCTCTTTTAAGGCTCAAAGCCTCATTTTCAGCACCCAATGACTCACTTTAAAACACCCAAACCCCTCTTTTAACACCAAAGACTTAGAGTTGGGACCGCAAACCTCACTTTCAGCGTCCAAACCCCTCTTTCAAGGCTCAAAGCCTCACTTTTAGTTCCCAAACCCTCATTTTTAGCATCCAAACCCCTTACTTTTATGGAGCAAAATCTCATTTTTAACGTCCAAATCCCTCTTTTAAGGCTCAAAGCCTCTATTTTAGATGCCAAACCCTCACTTTCAGGGTCCAAACCCCTCCTTTTTAGGGACATACCCTCATTTTCACGTCCCAAAGATGCACTTTAAAGCACCCAAACCCCTCTTTTAATGCTCAAAGCCTTATAGTTAGGACCACAAACCTCACTGCTAGGGTCCAAAACTCTCAAAGCTCAGTGCCTCATTTTTATCAGCCAAACCCTCACTTTTAGGACCTAAAGCCCTCTTTTAACACTCAAAGCCTCGGTTTTAACACTCAAAGCCAAACTTTCAGGGTCCAAACCCCTCTTTTAATGCTCAGTGCCTCATTTCCAGGTCCCCAAAACTCACTTTAAAACACCCAAACACCTCTTTTAACATCAAAGACTTAGAGTTAGGACTGCAAACCTCACTTTTAGGGTCCAAACCCCTCCTTTTCAGGGACAAACCCTCTTTTTTAAATTCCAAACCCTTACTTCTATTACCCAAACCCCTCTTTTCACGCTCACTGCCTTTTTTTTAGGTCCCAAACCCTCATTTTTAGCATCGAACTTGGACTTTTTATGGTCAAACCATCATTGTTTTGATCCAAATAGTAATTTTTAGAGTCCAAACCCCTCTATTAAGCTTCAAAAACTCATTTTTATCATCCAAACCTTCACTTTCAGGGTCCAAACCCCTCTTTTAATGCTCAGTGCCTCATTTTTAGGTCCCAAACCCTCACTCTTAGCACTGAACCCGGACTTTTAATTGTCAAACTCTCGTTCTAGTACAAATCATGACTTTTAGAGTCCAGCCCCTAGATTTTAAGTCTCAAAGCCTCATTTTTATCATCCAAACCTACACTTTCAGGGTCCAAACCCCTCTTTTAAGGCTCAAAGCCTCATTTTCAGCACCCAAAGACTCACTTTAAAACACCCAAACCCCTCTTTTAACATCAAAGACTTAGAGTTGGGACCGCAAACCTCACTTTCAGCGTCCAAACCCCTCTTTCAAGGCTCAAAGCCTCACTTTTAGTTCCCAAACCCTCATTTTTAGCATCCAAACCCCTTACTTTTATGGAGCAAAATCTCATTTTTAACGTCCAAATCCCTCTTTTAAGGCTCAAAGCCTCTATTTTAGATCCCAAACCCTCACTTTCAGGGTCCAAACCCCTCCTTTTTAGGGACATACCCTCATTTTCACGTCCCAAAGATGCACTTTAAAGCACCCAAACGCCTCTTTTAATGCTCAAAGCCTTATAGATAGGACCACAAACCTCACTGCTAGGGTCCAAAACTCTCTCTTAAAGCTCAGTGCCTCATTTTTAACAGCCAAACCCTCACTTTTAGGACCTAAAGCCCTCTTTTAACACTCAAAGCCTCGGTTTTAACACCCAAAGCCGCACTTTCAGGGTCCAAACGCCTCTTTTAATGCTCAGTGCCTCATTTCCAGGTCCCCAAAACTCACTTTAAAACACCCAAACACCTCTTTTAACATCAAAGCCTCAGAGTTAGGACTGCAAACCTCACTTTTAGGGTCCAAACCCCTCCTTTTCAGGGACAAACCCTCTTTTTTAAATTCCAAACCCTTACTTCTATTACCCAAACCCCTCTTTTAACGCTCACTGCCTCATTTTTAGGTCCCAAACCCTCTGCTTTTAGCATCGAACTTGGACTTTTTATGGTCAAACCATCATTGTTTTGTTCCAAATAGTAATTTTTAGAGTCCAAACCCCTCTATTAAGCTTCAAAAACTCATTTTTATCATCCAAACCTTCACTTTCAGGGTCCAAACCCCTCTTTTAATGCTCAGTGCCTCATTTTTAGGTCCCAAACCCTCACTCTTAGCACTGAACCCGGACTTTTAATTGTCAAACTCTCGTTCTAGTACAAATCATGACTTTTAGAGTCCAGCCCCTCGGTTTTAAGTCTCAAAGCCTCATTTTTATCATCCAAACCTACACTTTCAGGGTCCAAACCCCTCTTTTAATGCTCAGTGCCTCATTTTCAGCACCCAAAGACTCACTTTAAAACACCCAAACCCCTCTTTTAACATCAAAGACTTAGAGTTGGGACCGCAAACCTCACTTTCAGCGTCCAAACCCCTCTTTCAAGGCTCAAAGCCTCACTTTTAGTTCCCAAACCCTCATTTTTAGCATCCAAACCCCTTACTTTTATGGAGCAAAATCTCATTTTTAACGTCCAAATCCCTCTTTTAAGGCTCAAAGCCTCTATTTTAGATGCCAAACCCTCACTTTCAGGGTCCAAACCCCTCCTTTTTAGGGACATACCCTCATTTTCACGTCCCAAAGACGCACTTTAAAGCACCCAAACCCCTCTTTTAATGCTCAAAGCCTTATAGTTAGGGCCGCAAACCACAATGCTCAAAGCTTCATTTTTAACAGCCAAAACCTCACTTTCTTTGCCCAAACCCCTCTTTTAATGCTCAATGCCTCATTTATACCTCCCAAAGACGCACTTTAAAGTACCCAAAGCCTCTTTTAACCTCAAAGCCTTTTAGAGTAAGACTGCAAATCTCACTTTCAGGGGCCAAACCGGTTTTAACGCTCAAAGCCTCATTTTTAACAGCAAACCCTCACTTTTAGGACCTAAAGCCCTCTTTTAACTCCCAAAGCCTCGGTTTTAACACCCAAAGCCGCACTTTCAGGGTCCAAACCTCTCTTTTAACGCTCAGTGCCTCATTTTTAGGTCCCAAACCCTCACTCTTAGCACTGAACCCGGACTTTTAATTGTCAAACTCTCGTTCTAGTACAAATCATGACTTTTAGAGTCCAGCCCCTCGATTTTAAGCCTCAAAGCCTCATTTTTATCATCCAAACCTACACTTTCAGGGTCCAAACCCCTCTTTTAATGCTCAGTGCCTCATTTTTAGGTCAGAAACCCTTGCTTTTAGCATCCAGGCCTTCACTTTCAGGAACCAAAACATCATTATTAATGCCCAAACCCCTCTTTTAAGGCTCAAAGCCTCATTTTCAGCACCCAAAGACTCACTTTAAAACACCCAAACCCCTCTTTTAACATCAAAGACTTAGAGTTGGGACCGCAAACCTCACTTTCAGCGTCCAAACCCCTCTTTCAAGGCTCAAAGCCTCACTTTTAGTTCCCAAACCCTCATTTTTAGCATCCAAACCCCTTACTTTTATGGAGCAAAATCTCATTTTTAACGTCCAAATCCCTCTTTTAAGGCTCAAAGCCTCTATTTTAGATGCCAAACCCTCACTTTCAGGGTCCAAACCCCTCCTTTTTAGGGACATACCCTCATTTTCACGTCCCAAAGACGCACTTTAAAGCACCCAAACCCCTCTTTTAATGCTCAAAGCCTTATAGATAGGACCACAAACCTCACTGCTAGGGTCCAAAACTCTCTCTTAAAGCTCAGTGCCTCATTTTTAACAGCCAAACCCTCACTTTTAGGACCTAAAGCCCTCTTTTAACACTCAAAGCCTCGGTTTTAACACCCAAAGCCGCACTTTCAGGGTCCAAACGCCTCTTTTAATGCTCAGTGCCTCATTTCCAGGTCCCCAAAACTCACTTTAAAACACCCAAACACCTCTTTTAACATCAAAGACTTAGAGTTAGGACTGCAAACCTCACTTTTAGGGTCCAAACCCCTCCTTTTCAGGGACAAACCCTCTTTTTTAAATTCCAAACCCTTACTTCTATTACCCAAACCCCTCTTTTAACGCTCACTGCCTCATTTTAAGGTCCCAAACCCTCTGCTTTTAGCATCGAACTTGGACTTTTTATGGTCAAACCATCATTGTTTTGTTCCAAATAGTAATTTTTAGAGTCCAAACCCCTCTATTAAGCTTCAAAAACTCATTTTTATCATCCAAACCTTCACTTTCAGGGTCCAAACCCCTCTTTTAATGCTCAGTGCCTCATTTTTAGGTCCCAAACCCTCACTCTTAGCACTGAACCCGGACTTTTAATTGTCAAACTCTCGTTCTAGTACAAATCATGACTTTTAGAGTCCAGCCCCTCGATTTTAAGCCTCAAAGCCTCATTTTTATCATCCAAACCTTCACTTTCAGGGTCCAAACCCCTCTTTTAATGCTCAGTGCCTCATTTTTAGGTCAGAAACCCTTGCTTTTAGCATCCAGGCCTTCACTTTCAGGAACCAAACCATCATTATTAATGCCCAAACCCCTCTTTTAAGGCTCAAAGCCTCATTTTCAGCACCCAAAGACTCACTTTAAAACACCCAAACCCCTCTTTTAACATCAAAGACTTAGAGTTGGGACCGCAAACCTCACTTTCAGCGTCCAAACCCCTCTTTCAAGGCTCAAAGCCTCACTTTTAGTTCCCAAACCCTCATTTTTAGCATCCAAACCCCTTACTTTTATGGAGCAAAATCTCATTTTTAACGTCCAAATCCCTCTTTTAAGGCTCAAAGCCTCTATTTTAGATCCCAAACCCTCACTTTCAGGGTCCAAACCCCTCCTTTTTAGGGACATACCCTCATTTTCACGTCCCAAAGATGCACTTTAAAGCACCCAAACCCCTCTTTTAATGCTCAAAGCCTTATAGATAGGACCACAAACCTCACTGCTAGGGTCCAAAACTCTCTCTTAAAGCTCAGTGCCTCATTTTTAACAGCCAAACCCTCACTTTTAGGACCTAAAGCCCTCTTTTAACACTCAAAGCCTCGGTTTTAACACCCAAAGCCGCACTTTCAGGGTCCAAACGCCTCTTTTAATGCTCAGTGCCTCATTTCCAGGTCCCCAAAACTCACTTTAAAACACCCAAACACCTCTTTTAACATCAAAGACTTAGAGTTAGGACTGCAAACCTCACTTTTAGGGTCCAAACCCCTCCTTTTCAGGGACAAACCCTCTTTTTTAAATTCCAAACCCTTACTTCTATTACCCAAACCCCTCTTTTAACGCTCACTGCCTCATTTTAAGGTCCCAAACCCTCTGCTTTTAGCATCGAACTTGGACTTTTTATGGTCAAACCATCATTGTTTTGTTCCAAATAGTAATTTTTAGAGTCCAAACCCCTCTATTAAGCTTCAAAAACTCATTTTTATCATCCAAACCTTCACTTTCAGGGTCCAAACCCCTCTTTTAATGCTCAGTGCCTCATTTTTAGGTCCCAAACCCTCACTCTTAGCACTGAACCCGGACTTTTAATTGTCAAACTCTCGTTCTAGTACAAATCATGACTTTTAGAGTCCAGCCCCTCGGTTTTAAGTCTCAAAGCCTCATTTTTATCATCCAAACCTACACTTTCAGGGTCCAAACCCCTCTTTTAATGCTCAGTGCCTCATTTTCAGCACCCAAAGACTCACTTTAAAACACCCAAACCCCTCTTTTAACATCAAAGACTTAGAGTTGGGACCGCAAACCTCACTTTCAGCGTCCAAACCCCTCTTTCAAGGCTCAAAGCCTCACTTTTAGTTCCCAAACCCTCATTTTTAGCATCCAAACCCCTTACTTTTATGGAGCAAAATCTCATTTTTAACGTCCAAATCCCTCTTTTAAGGCTCAAAGCCTCTATTTTAGATGCCAAACCCTCACTTTCAGGGTCCAAACCCCTCCTTTTTAGGGACATACCCTCATTTTCACGTCCCAAAGACGCACTTTAAAGCACCCAAACCCCTCTTTTAATGCTCAAAGCCTTATAGTTAGGGCCGCAAACCACAATGCTCAAAGCTTCATTTTTAACAGCCAAAACCTCACTTTCTTTGCCCAAACCCCTCTTTTAATGCTCAATGCCTCATTTATACCTCCCAAAGACGCACTTTAAAGTACCCAAAGCCTCTTTTAACCTCAAAGCCTTTTAGAGTAAGACTGCAAATCTCACTTTCAGGGGCCAAACCGGTTTTAACGCTCAAAGCCTCATTTTTAACAGCAAACCCTCACTTTTAGGACCTAAAGCCCTCTTTTAACTCCCAAAGCCTCGGTTTTAACACCCAAAGCCGCACTTTCAGGGTCCAAACCTCTCTTTTAACGCTCAGTGCCTCATTTTTAGGTCCCAAACCCTCACTCTTAGCACTGAACCCGGACTTTTAATTGTCAAACTCTCGTTCTAGTACAAATCATGACTTTTAGAGTCCAGCTCCTCGATTTTAAGCCTCAAAGCCTCATTTTTATCATCCAAACCTTCACTTTCAGGGTCCAAACCCCTCTTTTAATGCTCAGTGCCTCATTTTTAGGTCAGAAACCCTTGCTTTTAGCATCCAGGCCTTCACTTTCAGGAACCAAACCATCATTATTAATGCCCAAAGCCCTCTTTTAAGGCTCAAAGCCTCATTTTCAGCACCCAAAGACTCACTTTAAAACACCCAAACCCCTCTTTTAACACCAAAGACTTAGAGTTGGGACCGCAAACCTCACTTTCAGCGTCCAAACCCCTCTTTCAAGGCTCAAAGCCTCACTTTTAGTTCCCAAACCCTCATTTTTAGCATCCAAACCCCTTACTTTTATGGAGCAAAATCTCATTTTTAACGTCCAAATCCCTCTTTTAAGGCTCAAAGCCTCTATTTTAGATGCCAAACCCTCACTTTCAGGGTCCAAACCCCTCCTTTTTAGGGACATACCCTCATTTTCACGTCCCAAAGACGCACTTTAAAGCACCCAAACCCCTCTTTTAATGCTCAAAGCCTTATAGTTAGGACCACAAACCTCACTGCTAGGGTCCAAAACTCTCAAAGCTCAGTGCCTCATTTTTAACAGCCAAACCCTCACTTTTAGGACCTAAAGCCCTCTTTTAACACTCAAAGCCTCGGTTTTAACAGCCAAACCCACACTTTCAGGGTCCAAACGCCTCTTTTAATGCTCAGTGCCTCATTTCCAGGTCCCCAAAACTCACTTTAAAACACCCAAACACCTCTTTTAACATCAAAGACTTAGAGTTAGGACTGCAAACCTCACTTTTAGGGTCCAAACCCCTCCTTTTCAGGGACAAACCCTCTTTTTTAAATTCCAAACCCTTACTTCTATTACCCAAACCCCTCTTTTCACGCTCACTGCCTCATTTTTAGGTCCCAAACCCTCTGCTTTTAGCATCGAACTTGGACTTTTTAGGGGCAAACCATCATTGTTTTGATCCAAATAGTAATTTTTAGAGTCCAAACCCCTCTATTAAGCTTCAAAAACTCATTTTTATCATCCAAACCTTCACTTTCAGGGTCCAAACCCCTCTTTTAATGCTCAGTGCCTCATTTTTAGGTCCCAAACCCTCACTCTTAGCACTGAACCCGGACTTTTAATTGTCAAACTCTCGTTCTAGTACAAATCATGACTTTTAGAGTCCAGCCCCTCGATTTTAAGTCTCAAAGCCTCATTTTTATCATCCAAACCTACACTTTCAGGGTCCAAACCCCTCTTTTAAGGCTCAAAGCCTCATTTTCAGCACCCAAAGACTCACTTTAAAACACCCAAACCCCTCTTTTAACATCAAAGACTTAGAGTTGGGACCGCAAACCTCACTTTCAGCGTCCAAACCCCTCTTTCAAGGCTCAAAGCCTCACTTTTAGTTCCCAAACCCTCATTTTTAGCATCCAAACCCCTTACTTTTATGGAGCAAAATCTCATTTTTAACGTCCAAATCCCTCTTTTAAGGCTCAAAGCCTCTATTTTAGATGCCAAACCCTCACTTTCAGGGTCCAAACCCCTCCTTTTTAGGGACATACCCTCATTTTCACGTCCCAAAGACGCACTTTAAAGCACCCAAACCCCTCTTTTAATGCTCAAAGCCTTATAGTTAGGGCCGCAAACCACAATGCTCAAAGCTTCATTTTTAACAGCCAAAACCTCACTTTCTTTGCCCAAACCCCTCTTTTAATGCTCAATGCCTCATTTATACCTCCCAAAGACGCACTTTAAAGCACCCAAAGCCTCTTTTAACCTCAAAGCCTTTTAGAGTAAGTCTGCAAATCCCACTTTCAGGGGCCAAACCGGTTTTAACGCTCAAAGCCTCATTTTTAACAGCAAACCCTCACTTTTAGGACCTAAAGCCCTCTTTTAACTCCCAAAGCCTCGGTTTTAACACCCAAAGCCGCACTTTCAGGGTCCAAACCTCTCTTTTAACGCTCAGTGCCTCATTTTTAGGTCCCAAACCCTCACTCTTAGCACTGAACCCGGACTTTTAATTGTCAAACTCTCGTTCTAGTACAAATCATGACTTTTAGAGTCCAGCCCCTCGATTTTAAGTCTCAAAGCCTCATTTTTATCATCCAAACCTACACTTTCAGGGTCCAAACCCCTCTTTTAACGCTCAGTGCCTCATTTTCAGGTCCCCAAAGACTCACTTTAAAACACCCAAACCCCTCTTTTAACATCAAAGACTTAGAGTTGGGACCGCAAACCTCACTTTCAGCATCCAAACCCCTCTTTCAAGGCTCAAAGCCTCACTTTTAGTTCCCAAACCCTCATTTTTAGCATCCAAACCCCTTACTTTTATGGAGCAAAATCTCATTTTTAACGTCCAAATCCCTCTTTTAAGGCTCAAAGCCTCTATTTTAGATGCCAAACCCTCACTTTCAGGGTCCAAACCCCTCCTTTTTAGGGACATACCCTCATTTTCACGTCCCAAGGACTTACTTTAAAGCACCCAAACACCTCTTTTAATGCTCAAAGCCTTATAGTTAGGGCCGCAAACCACAATGCTCAAAGCTTCATTTTTAACAGCCAAAACCTCACTTTCTTTGCCCAAACCCCTCTTTTAATGCTCAATGCCTCATTTATACTTCCCAAAGACGCACTTTAAAGTACCCAAAGCCTCTTTTAACCTCAAAGCCTTTTAGAGTAAGACTGCAAATCTCACTTTCAGGGGCCAAACCGGTTTTAACGCTCAAAGCCTCATTTTTAACAGCAAACCCTCACTTTTAGGACCTAAAACCCTCTTTTACTCCCAAAGCCTCGGTTTTAACACCCAAAGCCGCACTTTCAGGGTCCAAACCTCTCTTTTAACGCTCAGTGCCTCATTTTTAGGTCCCAAACCCTCACTCTTAGCACTGAACCCGGACTTTTAATTGCCAAACTCTCGTTCTAGTACAAATCATGACTTTTAGAGTCCAGCCCCTCGATTTTAAGTCTCAAAGCCTCATTTTTATCATCCAAACCTTCACTTTCA
Source organism: Phalacrocorax carbo (assembly GCF_963921805.1). Lineage (NCBI taxonomy): Eukaryota > Metazoa > Chordata > Aves > Suliformes > Phalacrocoracidae > Phalacrocorax > Phalacrocorax carbo. The sequence continues at coordinate 2,127,653 of NW_026990280.1, read as the reverse complement.
GGGTCCAAACCCCTCTTTTAATGCTCAGTGCCTCATTTTTAGGTCAGAAACCCTTGCTTTTAGCATCCAGGCCTTCACTTTCAGGAACCAAACCATCATTATTAATGCCCAAAGCCCTCTTTTAAGGCTCAAAGCCTCATTTTCAGCACCCAAAGACTCACTTTAAAACACCCAAACCCCTCTTTTAACATCAAAGACTTAGAGTTGGGACCGCAAACCTCACTTTCAGCGTCCAAACCCCTCTTTCAAGGCTCAGAGCCTCACTTTTAGTTCCCAAACCCTCATTTTTAGCATCCAAACCCCTTACTTTTATGGAGCAAAATCTCATTTTTAACGTCCAAATCCCTCTTTTAAGGCTCAAAGACTCTATTTTAGATGCCAAACCCTCACTTTCAGGGTCCAAACCCCTCCTTTTTAGGGACATACCCTCATTTTCACGTCCCAAAGACGCACTTTAAAGCACCCAAACCCCTCTTTTAATGCTCAAAGCCTTATAGTTAGGACCACAAAACTCACTGCTAGGGTCCAAAACTCTCAAAGCTCAGTGCCTCATTTTTATCAGCCAAACCCTCACTTTTAGGACCTAAAGCCCTCTTTTAACACTCAAAGCCTCGGTTTTAACACCCAAAACCGCACTTTCAGGGTCCAAACGCCTCTTTTAATGCTCAGTGCCTCATTTCCAGGTCCCCAAAACTCACTTTAAAACACCCAAACACCTCTTTTAACATCAAAGACTTAGAGTTAGGACTGCAAACCTCACTTTTAGGGTCCAAACCCCTCCTTTTCAGGGACAAACCCTCTTTTTTAAATTCCAAACCCTTACTTCTATTACCCAAACCCCTCTTTTAACGCTCACTGCCTTTTTTTTAGGTCCCAAACCCTCATTTTTAGCATCGAACTTGGACTTTTTATGGTCAAACCATCATTGTTTTGTTCCAAATAGTAATTTTTAGAGTCCAAACCCCTCTATTAAGCTTCAAAAACTCATTTTTATCATCCAAACCTTCACTTTCAGGGTCCAAACCCCTCTTTTAATGCTCAGTGCCTCATTTTTAGGTCAGAAACCCCCTGCTTTTAGCATCCAGGCCTTCACTTTCAGGTACCAAAACATCATTATTAATGCCCAAAGCCCTCTTTTAAGGCTCAAAGCCTCATTTTCAGCACCCAAAGACTTCCTTTAAAGCACCCAAACCCCTCTTTTAATGCTCAAAGCCTTATAGTTAGGACCACAAACCTCACTGCTAGGGTCCAAACCTCTCTCTTAAAGCTCAGTGCCTCATTTTTAACAGCCAAACCCTCACTTTTAGGACCTAAAGCCCTCTTTTAACACTCAAAGCCTCAGTTTTAACACTCAAAGCCAAACTTTCAGGGTCCAAACCCCTCTTTTAACGCTCAGTGCCTCATTTCCAGGTCCCCAAATCTCACTTTAAAACACCCAAACCCCTCTTTTAACATCAAAGACTTAGAGTTAGGACTGCAAACCTCACTTTTAGGGTCCAAACCCCTCCTTTTTAGGGACATACCCTCAATTTCATGTCCCAAGGACGCACTTTAAAGCACCCAAACCCCTCTTTTAATGCTCAAAGCCTTATAGTTAGGGCCGCAAACCACAATGCTCAAAGCTTCATTTTTAACAGCCAAAACCTCACTTTCTTTGCCCAAACCCCTCTTTTAATGCTCAATGCCTCATTTATACCTCCCAAAGACGCACTTTAAAGTACCCAAAGCCTCTTTTAACCTCAAAGCCTTTTAGAGTAAGACTGCAAATCTCACTTTCAGGGGCCAAACCGGTTTTAACGCTCAAAGCCTCATTTTTAACAGCAAACCCTCACTTTTAGGACCTAAAACCCTCTTTTACTCCCAAAGCCTCGGTTTTAACACCCAAAGCCGCACTTTCAGGGTCCAAACCTCTCTTTTAACGCTCAGTGCCTCATTTTTAGGTCCCAAACCCTCACTCTTAGCACTGAACCCGGACTTTTAATTGCCAAACTCTCGTTCTAGTACAAATCATGACTTTTAGAGTCCAGCCCCTTGTTTTTAAGCCTCAAAGCCTCATTTTTATCATCCAAACCTTCACTTTCAGGGTCCAAACCCCTCTTTTAATGCTCAGTGCCTCATTTTTAGGTCAGAAACCCTTGCTTTTAGCATCCAGGCCTTCACTTTCAGGAACCAAAACATCATTATTAATGCCCAAACCCCTCTTTTAAGGCTCAAAGCCTCATTTTCAGCACCCAAAGACTCACTTTAAAACACCCAAACCCCTCTTTTAACATCAAAGACTTAGAGTTGGGACCGCAAACCTCACTTTCAGCGTCCAAACCCCTCTTTCAAGGCTCAAAGCCTCACTTTTAGTTCCCAAACCCTCATTTTTAGCATCCAAACCCCTTACTTTTATGGAGCAAAATCTCATTTTTAACGTCCAAAGCCCTCTTTTAAGGCTCAAAGCCTCTATTTTAGATCCCAAACCCTCACTTTCAGGGTCCAAACCCCTCCTTTTTAGGGACATACCCTCATTTTCACGTCCCAAGGACTTACTTTAAAGCACCCAAACCCCTCTTTAGATGCTCAAAGCCTTATAGATAGGACCACAAACCTCACTGCTAGGGTCCAAAACTCTCTCTTAAAGCTCAGTGCCTCATTTTTAACAGCCAAACCCTCACTTTTAGGACCTAAAGCCCTCTTTTAACACTCAAAGCCTCGGTTTTAACACCCAAACCCACACTTTCAGGGTCCAAACGCCTCTTTTAATGCTCAGTGCCTCATTTCCAGGTCCCCAAAACTCACTTTAAAACACCCAAACACCTCTTTTAACATCAAAGACTTAGAGTTAGGACTGCAAACCTCACTTTTAGGGTCCAAACCCCTCCTTTTCAGGGACAAACCCTCTTTTTAAAATTCCAAACCCTTACTTCTATTACCCAAACCCCTCTTTCAACGCTCACTGCCTTTTTTTTAGGTCCCGAACCCTCATTTTTAGCATCGAACTTGGACTTTTTATGGTCAAACCATCATTGTTTTGTTCCAAATAGTAATTTTTAGAGTCCAAACCCCTCTATTAAGCTTCAAAAACTCATTTTTATCATCCAAACCTTCACTTTCAGGGTCCAAACCCCTCTTTTAATGCTCAGTGCCTCATTTTTAGGTCAGAAACCCCCTGCTTTTAGCATCCAGGCCTTCACTTTCAGGTACCAAAACATCATTATTAATGCCCAAAGCCCTCTTTTAAGGCTCAAAGCCTCATTTTCAGCACCCAAAGACTTACTTTAAAACACCCAAACCCCTCTTTTAATGCTCAAAGCCTTATAGTTAGGACTGCAAACCTCACTGCTAGGGTCCAAACCTTGGTTTTAAAATTCAATGCCTCATTTCTAACAGCCAAACCCTCACTTTTAGGACCTAAAGCCCTCTTTTAACACTCAAAGCCTCAGTTTTAACACTCAAAGCCAAACTTTCAGGGTCCAAACCCCTCTTTTAACGCTCAGTGCCTCATTTCCAGGTCCCCAAAACTCACTTTAAAACACCCAAACACCTCTTTTAACATCAAAGACTTAGAGTTAGGACTGCAAACCTCACTTTTAGGGTCCAAACCCCTCCTTTTTAGGGACATACCCTCATTTTCATGTCCCAAGGACTTACTTTAAAGCACCCAAACCCCTCTTTTAATGCTCAAAGCCTTATAGTTAGGGCCGCAAACCACAATGCTCAAAGCTTCATTTTTAACAGCCAAAACCTCACTTTCTTTGCCCAAACCCCTCTTTTAATGCTCAATGCCTCATTTATACCTCCCAAAGACGCACTTTAAAGCACCCAAAGCCTCTTTTAACCTCAAAGCCTTTTAGAGTAAGACTGCAAATCTCACTTTCAGGGGCCAAACCGGTTTTAACGCTCAAAGCCTCATTTTTAACAGCAAACCCTCACTTTTAGGACCTAAAGCCCTCTTTTAACTCCCAAAGCCTCGGTTTTAACACCCAAAGCCGCACTTTCAGGGTCCAAACCTCTCTTTTAACGCTCAGTGCCTCATTTTTAGGTCCCAAACCCTCACTCTTAGCACTGAACCCGGACTTTTAATTGCCAAACTCTCGTTCTAGTACAAATCATGACTTTTAGAGTCCAGCCCCTCGATTTTAAGTCTCAAAGCCTCATTTTTATCATCCAAACCTTCACTTTCAGGGTCCAAACCCCTCTTTTAATGCTCAGTGCCTCATTTTTAGGTCAGAAACCCTTGCTTTTAGCATCCAGGCCTTCACTTTCAGGAACCAAAACATCATTATTAATGCCCAAACCCCTCTTTTAAGGCTCAAAGCCTCATTTTCAGCACCCAAAGACTCACTTTAAAACACCCAAACCCCTCTTTTAACATCAAAGACTTAGAGTTGGGACCGCAAACCTCACTTTCAGCGTCCAAACCCCTCTTTCAAGGCTCAAAGCCTCACTTTTAGTTCCCAAACCCTCATTTTTAGCATCCAAACCCCTTACTTTTATGGAGCAAATCTCATTTTTAACGTCCAAAGCCCTCTTTTAAGGCTCAAAGCCTCTATTTTAGATCCCAAACCCTCACTTTCAGGGTCCAAACCCCTCCTTTCTAGGGACATACCCTCATTTTCACGTCCCAAGGACTTACTTTAAAGCACCCAAACGCCTCTTTTAATGCTCAAAGCCTTATAGATAGGACCACAAACCTCACTGCTAGGGTCCAAAACTCTCTCTTAAAGCTCAGTGCCTCATTTTTAACAGCCAAACCCTCACTTTTAGGACCTAAAGCCCTCTTTTAACACTCAAAGCCTCGGTTTTAACACCCAAAACCGCACTTTCAGGGTCCAAACGCCTCTTTTAATGCTCAGTGCCTCATTTCCAGGTCCCCAAAACTCACTTTAAAACACCCAAACACCTCTTTTAACATCAAAGACTTAGAGTTAGGACTGCAAACCTCACTTTTAGGGTCCAAACCCCTCCTTTTCAGGGACAAACCCTCTTTTTTAAATTCCAAACCCTTACTTCTATTACCCAAACCCCTCTTTCAACGCTCACTGCCTTTTTTTTAGGTCCCGAACCCTCATTTTTAGCATCGAACTTGGACTTTTTATGGTCAAACCATCATTGTTTTGTTCCAAATAGTAATTTTTAGAGTCCAAACCCCTCTATTAAGCTTCAAAAACTCATTTTTATCATCCAAACCTTCACTTTCAGGGTCCAAACCCCTCTTTTAATGCTCAGTGCCTCATTTTTAGGTCCAAACCCCCCTGCTTTTAGCATCCAGCCCTTCACTTTCAGGTACCAAAACATCATTATTAATGCCCAAAGCCCTCTTTTAAGGCTCAAAGCCTCATTTTCAGCACCCAAAGACTTACTTTAAAGCACCCAAACCCCTCTTTTAATGCTCAAAGCCTTATAGTTAGGACTGCAAACCTCACTGCTAGGGTCCAAACCTTGGTTTTAAAATTCAGTGCCTCATTTCTAACAGCCAAACCCTCACTTTTAGGACCTAAAGCCCTCTTTTAACACTCAAAGCTTCGGTTTTAACACTCAAAGCCAAACTTTCAGGGTCCAAACCCCTCTTTTAACGCTCAGTGCCTCATTTTCAGGTCCCCAAATCTCACTTTAAAACACCCAAACACCTCTTTTAACATCAAAGACTTAGAGTTAGGACTGCAAACCTCACTTTTAGGGTCCAAACCCCTCCTTTTTAGGGACATACCCTCATTTTCATGTCCCAAGGACTTCCTTTAAAGCAGCCAAACCCCTCTTTTAATGCTCAAAGCCTTATAGTTAGGGCCGCAAACCACAATGCTAGGGTCCAAAGCCCTCTTTTATGCTCAAAGCTTCATTTTTAACAGCCAAAACCTCACTTTCTTTGCCCAAACCCCTCTTTTAATGCTCAATGCCTCATTTATACCTCCCAAAGACGCACTTTAAAGCACCCAAAGCCTCTTTTAACCTCAAAGCCTTTTAGAGTAAGACTGCAAATCTCACTTTTAGGGGCCAAACCGGTTTTAACGCTCAAGGCCTCATTTTTAACAGCAAACTCTCACTTTTAGGACCTAAAGCCCTCTTTTAACTCCCAAAGCCTCGGTTTTAACACCCAAAGCCGCACTTTCAGGGTCCAAACCTCTCTTTTAACGCTCAGTGCCTCATTTTTAGGTCCCAAACCCTCACTCTTAGCACTGAACCCGGACTTGTAATTGTCAAACTCTCGTTCTAGTACTAATCATGACTTTTAGAGTCCAGCCCCTTGTTTTTAAGCCTCAAAGCCTCATTTTTATCATCCAAACCTTCACTTTCAGGGTCCAAAGCCCTCTTTTAAGGCTCAAAGCCTCATTTTCAGCACCCAAAGACTCACTTTAAAACACCCAAACCCCTCTTTTAACATCAAAGACTTAGAGTTGGGACCGCAAACCTCACTTTCAGCGTCCAAACCCCTCTTTCAAGGTTCAAAGCCTCACTTTCAGTTCCCAAACCCTCATTTTTAGCATCCAAACCCCTTACTTTTATGGAGCAAAATCTCATTTTTAACGTCCAAATCCCTCTTTTAAGGCTCAAAGCCTCTATTTTAGATGCCAAACCCTCACTTTCAGGGTCCAAACCCCTCCTTTTTAGGGACATACCCTCATTTTCACGTCCCAAAGACGCACTTTAAAGCACCCAAACCCCTCTTTTAATGCTCAAAGCCTTATAGTTAGGACCACAAACCTCACTGCTAGGGTCCAAACCTCTCTCTTAAAGCTCAGTGCCTCATTTTTAACAGCCAAACCCTCACTTTTAGGACCTAAAGCCCTCTTTTAACACTCAAAGCCTCGGTTTTAACACCCAAAGCCGCACTTTCAGGGTCCAAACCCCTCTTTTAATGCTCAGTGCCTCATTTCCAGGTCCCCAAAACTCACTTTAAAACACCCAAACACCTCTTTTAACATCAAAGACTTAGAGTTAGGACTGCAAACCTCACTTTTAGGGTCCAAACCCCTCCTTTTCAGGGACAAACCCTCTTTTTTAAATTCCAAACCCTTACTTCTATTACCCAAACCCCTCTTTTCACGCTCACTGCCTTTTTTTTAGGTCCCAAACCCTCATTTTTAGCATCGAACTTGGACTTTTTATGGTCAAACCATCATTGTTTTGTTCCAAATAGTAATTTTTAGAGTCCAAACCCCTCTATTAAGCTTCAAAAACTCATTTTTATCATCCAAACCTTCACTTTCAGGGTCCAAACCCCTCTTTTAATGCTCAGTGTCTCATTTTTAGGTCAGAACCCCCTGCTTTTAGCATCCAGGCCTTCACTTTCAGGTACCAAAACATCATTATTAATGCCCAAAGCCCTCTTTTAAGGCTCAAAGCCTCATTTTCAGCACCCAAAGACTTCCTTTAAAGCACCCAAACCCCTCTTTTAATGCTCAAAGCCTTAGAGTTAGGACTGCAAACCTCACTGCTAGGGTCCAAACCTTGGTTTTAAAATTCAATGCCTCATTTCTAACAGCCAAACCCTCACTTTTAGGACCTAAAGCCCTCTTTTAACACTCAATGCCTCGGTTTTAACACTCAAAGCCAAACTTTCAGGGTCCAAACCCCTCCTTTTTAGGGACATACCCTCATTTTCACGTCCCAAGGACTTACTTTAAAGCACCCAAACGCCTCTTTTAATGCTCAAAGCCTTATAGATAGGACCACAAACCTCACTGCTAGGGTCCAAAACTCTCTCTTAAAGCTCAGTGCCTCATTTTTAACAGCCAAACCCTCACTTTTAGGACCTAAAGCCCTCTTTTAACACTCAAAGCCTCGGTTTTAACACCCAAACCCACACTTTCAGGGTCCAAACGCCTCTTTTAATGCTCAGTGCCTCATTTCCAGGTCCCCAAAACTCACTTTAAAACACCCAAACCCCTCTTTTAATGCTCAAAGCCTTATAGTTAGGACTGCAAACCTCACTGCTAGGGTCCAAACCTTGGTTTTAAAATTCAATGCCTCATTTCTAACAGCCAAACCCTCACTTTTAGGACCTAAAGCCCTCTTTTAACACTCAAAGCCTCAGTTTTAACACTCAAAGCCAAACTTTCAGGGTCCAAACCCCTCTTTTAACGCTCAGTGCCTCATTTCCAGGTCCCCAAAACTCACTTTAAAACACCCAAACACCTCTTTTAACATCAAAGACTTAGAGTTAGGACTGCAAACCTCACTTTTAGGGTCCAAACCCCTCCTTTTTAGGGACATACCCTCATTTTCATGTCCCAAGGACTTACTTTAAAGCACCCAAACCCCTCTTTTAATGCTCAAAGCCTTATAGTTAGGGCCGCAAACCACAATGCTCAAAGCTTCATTTTTAACAGCCAAAACCTCACTTTCTTTGCCCAAACCCCTCTTTTAATGCTCAATGCCTCATTTATACCTCCCAAAGACGCACTTTAAAGCACCCAAAGCCTCTTTTAACCTCAAAGCCTTTTAGAGTAAGACTGCAAATCTCACTTTCAGGGGCCAAACCGGTTTTAACGCTCAAAGCCTCATTTTTAACAGCAAACCCTCACTTTTAGGACCTAAAGCCCTCTTTTAACTCCCAAAGCCTCGGTTTTAACACCCAAAGCCGCACTTTCAGGGTCCAAACCTCTCTTTTAACGCTCAGTGCCTCATTTTTAGGTCCCAAACCCTCACTCTTAGCACTGAACCCGGACTTTTAATTGCCAAACTCTCGTTCTAGTACAAATCATGACTTTTAGAGTCCAGCCCCTCGATTTTAAGCCTCAAAGCCTCATTTTTATCATCCAAACCTTCACTTTCAGGGTCCAAACCCCTCTTTTAATGCTCAGTGCCTCATTTTTAGGTCAGAAACCCTTGCTTTTAGCATCCAGGCCTTCACTTTCAGGAACCAAAACATCATTATTAATGCCCAAACCCCTCTTTTAAGGCTCAAAGCCTCATTTTCAGCACCCAAAGACTCACTTTAAAACACCCAAACCCCTCTTTTAACATCAAAGACTTAGAGTTGGGACCGCAAACCTCACTTTCAGCGTCCAAACCCCTCTTTCAAGGCTCAAAGCCTCACTTTTAGTTCCCAAACCCTCATTTTTAGCATCCAAACCCCTTACTTTTATGGAGCAAATCTCATTTTTAACGTCCAAAGCCCTCTTTTAAGGCTCAAAGCCTCTATTTTAGATCCCAAACCCTCACTTTCAGGGTCCAAACCCCTCCTTTTTAGGGACATACCCTCATTTTCACGTCCCAAGGACTTACTTTAAAGCACCCAAACGCCTCTTTTAATGCTCAAAGCCTTATAGATAGGACCACAAACCTCACTGCTAGGGTCCAAACCTCTCTCTTAAAGCTCAGTGCCTCATTTTTAACAGCCAAACCCTCACTTTTAGGACCTAAAGCCCTCTTTTAACACTCAAAGCCTCGGTTTTAACACCCAAAACCGCACTTTCAGGGTCCAAACGCCTCTTTTAATGCTCAGTGCCTCATTTCCAGGTCCCCAAAACTCACTTTAAAACAACCAAACACCTCTTTTAACATCAAAGACTTAGAGTTAGGACTGCAAACCTCACTTTTAGGGTCCAAACCCCTCCTTTTCAGGGACAAACCCTCTTTTTTAAATTCCAAACCCTTACTTCTATTACCCAAACCCCTCTTTCAACGCTCACTGCCTTTTTTTTAGGTCCCGAACCCTCATTTTTAGCATCGAACTTGGACTTTTTATGGTCAAACCATCATTGTTTTGTTCCAAATAGTAATTTTTAGAGTCCAAACCCCTCTATTAAGCTTCAAAAACTCATTTTTATCATCCAAACCTTCACTTTCAGGGTCCAAACCCCTCTTTTAATGCTCAGTGCCTCATTTTTAGGTCCAAACCCCCCTGCTTTTAGCATCCAGGCCTTCACTTTCAGGTACCAAAACATCATTATTAATGCCCAAAGCCCTCTTTTAAGGCTCAAAGCCTCATTTTCAGCACCCAAAGACTTACTTTAAAGCACCCAAACCCCTCTTTTAATGCTCAAAGCCTTATAGTTAGGACTGCAAACCTCACTGCTAGGGTCCAAACCTTGGTTTTAAAATTCAGTGCCTCATTTCTAACAGCCAAACCCTCACTTTTAGGACCTAAAGCCCTCTTTTAACACTCAAAGCTTCGGTTTTAACACTCAAAGCCAAACTTTCAGGGTCCAAACCCCTCTTTTAACGCTCAGTGCCTCATTTTCAGGTCCCCAAATCTCACTTTAAAACACCCAAACACCTCTTTTAACATCAAAGACTTAGAGTTAGGACTGCAAACCTCACTTTTAGGGTCCAAACCCCTCCTTTTTAGGGACATACCCTCATTTTCATGTCCCAAGGACTTCCTTTAAAGCAGCCAAACCCCTCTTTTAATGCTCAAAGCCTTATAGTTAGGGCCGCAAACCACAATGCTAGGGTCCAAAGCCCTCTTTTATGCTCAAAGCTTCATTTTTAACAGCCAAAACCTCACTTTCTTTGCCCAAACCCCTCTTTTAATGCTCAATGCCTCATTTATACCTCCCAAAGACGCACTTTAAAGCACCCAAAGCCTCTTTTAACCTCAAAGCCTTTTAGAGTAAGACTGCAAATCTCACTTTTAGGGGCCAAACCGGTTTTAACGCTCAAGGCCTCATTTTTAAAAGCAAACCCTCACTTTTAGGACCTAAAGCCCTCTTTTAACTCCCAAAGCCTCGGTTTTAACACCCAAAGCCGCACTTTCAGGGTCCAAACCTCTCTTTTAACGCTCAGTGCCTCATTTTTAGGTCCCAAACCCTCACTCTTAGCACTGAACCCGGACTTGTAATTGTCAAACTCTCGTTCTAGTACTAATCATGACTTTTAGAGTCCAGCCCCTTGTTTTTAAGCCTCAAAGCCTCATTTTTATCATCCAAACCTTCACTTTCAGGGTCCAAAGCCCTCTTTTAAGGCTCAAAGCCTCATTTTCAGCACCCAAAGACTCACTTTAAAACACCCAAACCCCTCTTTTAACATCAAAGACTTAGAGTTGGGACCGCAAACCTCACTTTCAGCGTCCAAACCCCTCTTTCAAGGTTCAAAGCCTCACTTTCAGTTCCCAAACCCTCATTTTTAGCATCCAAACCCCTTACTTTTATGGAGCAAAATCTCATTTTTAACGTCCAAATCCCTCTTTTAAGGCTCAAAGCCTCTATTTTAGATGCCAAACCCTCACTTTCAGGGTCCAAACCCCTCCTTTTTAGGGACATACCCTCATTTTCACGTCCCAAAGACGCACTTTAAAGCACCCAAACCCCTCTTTTAATGCTCAAAGCCTTATAGTTAGGACCACAAACCTCACTGCTAGGGTCCAAACCTCTCTCTTAAAGCTCAGTGCCTCATTTTTAACAGCCAAACCCTCACTTTTAGGACCTAAAGCCCTCTTTTAACACTCAAAGCCTCGGTTTTAACACCCAAAGCCGCACTTTCAGGGTCCAAACCCCTCTTTTAATGCTCAGTGCCTCATTTCCAGGTCCCCAAAACTCACTTTAAAACACCCAAACACCTCTTTTAACATCAAAGACTTAGAGTTAGGACTGCAAACCTCACTTTTAGGGTCCAAACCCCTCCTTTTCAGGGACAAACCCTCTTTTTTAAATTCCAAACCCTTACTTCTATTACCCAAACCCCTCTTTTCACGCTCACTGCCTTTTTTTTAGGTCCCAAACCCTCATTTTTAGCATCGAACTTGGACTTTTTATGGTCAAACCATCATTGTTTTGTTCCAAATAGTAATTTTTAGAGTCCAAACCCCTCTATTAAGCTTCAAAAACTCATTTTTATCATCCAAACCTTCACTTTCAGGGTCCAAACCCCTCTTTTAATGCTCAGTGTCTCATTTTTAGGTCAGAACCCCCTGCTTTTAGCATCCAGGCCTTCACTTTCAGGAACCAAACCATCATTATTAATGCCCAAAGCCCTCTTTTAAGGCTCAAAGCCTCATTTTCAGCACCCAAAGACTTCCTTTAAAGCACCCAAACCCCTCTTTTAATGCTCAAAGCCTTAGAGTTAGGACTGCAAACCTCACTGCTAGGGTCCAAACCTTGGTTTTAAAATTCAATGCCTCATTTCTAACAGCCAAACCCTCACTTTTAGGACCTAAAGCCCTCTTTTAACACTCAAAGCCTCGGTTTTAACACTCAAAGCCAAACTTTCAGGGTCCAAACCCCTCTTTTAACGCTCAGTGCCTCATTTTCAGGTCCCCAAAACTCACTTTAAAACACCCAAACACCTCTTTTAACATCAAAGACTTAGAGTTAGGACTGCAAACCTCACTTTTAGGCTCCAAACCCCTCCTTTTTAGGGACATACCCTCATTTTCATGTCCCAAGGACTTCCTTTAAAGCACCCAAACCCCTCTTTTAATGCTCAAAGCCTTATAGTTAGGGCCGCAAACCACAATGCTAGGGTCCAAAGCCCTCTTTTATGCTCAAAGCTTCATTTTTAACAGCCAAAACCTCACTTTCTTTGCCCAAACCCCTCTTTTAATGCTCAATGCCTCATTTATACCTCCCAAAGACGCACTTTAAAGCACCCAAAGCCTCTTTTAACCTCAAAGCCTTTTAGAGTAAGACTGCAAATCTCACTTTTAGGGGCCAAACCGGTTTTAACGCTCAAGGCCTCATTTTTAAAAGCAAACCCTCACTTTTAGGACCTAAAGCCCTCTTTTAACTCCCAAAGCCTCGGTTTTAACACCCAAAGCCGCACTTTCAGGGTCCAAACCTCTCTTTTAACGCTCAGTGCCTCATTTTTAGGTCCCAAACCCTCACTCTTAGCACTGAACCCGGACTTGTAATTGTCAAACTCTCGTTCTAGTACTAATCATGACTTTTAGAGTCCAGCCCCTTGTTTTTAAGCCTCAAAGCCTCATTTTTATCATCCAAACCTTCACTTTCAGGGTCCAAAGCCCTCTTTTAAGGCTCAAAGCCTCATTTTCAGCACCCAAAGACTCACTTTAAAACACCCAAACCCCTCTTTTAACATCAAAGACTTAGAGTTGGGACCGCAAACCTCACTTTCAGCGTCCAAACCCCTCTTTCAAGGTTCAAAGCCTCACTTTCAGTTCCCAAACCCTCATTTTTAGCATCCAAACCCCTTACTTTTATGGAGCAAAATCTCATTTTTAACGTCCAAATCCCTCTTTTAAGGCTCAAAGCCTCTATTTTAGATGCCAAACCCTCACTTTCAGGGTCCAAACCCCTCCTTTTTAGGGACATACCCTCATTTTCACGTCCCAAAGACGCACTTTAAAGCACCCAAACCCCTCTTTTAATGCTCAAAGCCTTATAGTTAGGACCACAAACCTCACTGCTAGGGTCCAAACCTCTCTCTTAAAGCTCAGTGCCTCATTTTTAACAGCCAAACCCTCACTTTTAGGACCTAAAGCCCTCTTTTAACACTCAAAGCCTCGGTTTTAACACCCAAAGCCGCACTTTCAGGGTCCAAACCCCTCTTTTAATGCTCAGTGCCTCATTTCCAGGTCCCCAAAACTCACTTTAAAACACCCAAACACCTCTTTTAACATCAAAGACTTAGAGTTAGGACTGCAAACCTCACTTTTAGGGTCCAAACCCCTCCTTTTCAGGGACAAACCCTCTTTTTTAAATTCCAAACCCTTACTTCTATTACCCAAACCCCTCTTTTCACGCTCACTGCCTTTTTTTTAGGTCCCAAACCCTCATTTTTAGCATCGAACTTGGACTTTTTATGGTCAAACCATCATTGTTTTGTTCCAAATAGTAATTTTTAGAGTCCAAACCCCTCTATTAAGCTTCAAAAACTCATTTTTATCATCCAAACCTTCACTTTCAGGGTCCAAACCCCTCTTTTAATGCTCAGTGTCTCATTTTTAGGTCAGAACCCCCTGCTTTTAGCATCCAGGCCTTCACTTTCAGGAACCAAACCATCATTATTAATGCCCAAAGCCCTCTTTTAAGGCTCAAAGCCTCATTTTCAGCACCCAAAGACTTCCTTTAAAGCACCCAAACCCCTCTTTTAATGCTCAAAGCCTTAGAGTTAGGACTGCAAACCTCACTGCTAGGGTCCAAACCTTGGTTTTAAAATTCAATGCCTCATTTCTAACAGCCAAACCCTCACTTTTAGGACCTAAAGCCCTCTTTTAACACTCAAAGCCTCGGTTTTAACACTCAAAGCCAAACTTTCAGGGTCCAAACCCCTCTTTTAACGCTCAGTGCCTCATTTTCAGGTCCCCAAAACTCACTTTAAAACACCCAAACACCTCTTTTAACATCAAAGACTTAGAGTTAGGACTGCAAACCTCACTTTTAGGCTCCAAACCCCTCCTTTTTAGGGACATACCCTCATTTTCATGTCCCAAGGACTTCCTTTAAAGCACCCAAACCCCTCTTTTAATGCTCAAAGCCTTATAGTTAGGGCCGCAAACCACAATGCTAGGGTCCAAAGCCCTCTTTTATGCTCAAAGCTTCATTTTTAACAGCCAAAACCTCACTTTCTTTGCCCAAACCCCTCTTTTAATGCTCAATGCCTCATTTATACCTCCCAAAGACGCACTTTAAAGCACCCAAAGCCTCTTTTAACCTCAAAGCCTTTTAGAGTAAGACTGCAAATCTCACTTTCAGGGGCCAAACCGGTTTTAACGCTCAAAGCCTCATTTTTAACAGCAAACCCTCACTTTTAGGACCTAAAGCCCTCTTTTAACTCCCAAAGCCTGGGTTTTAACACCCAAAGCCGCACTTTCAGGGTCCAAACCTCTCTTTTAACGCTCAGTGCCTCATTTTTAGGTCCCAAACCCTCACTCTTAGCACTGAACCCGGACTTTTAATTGTCAAACTTTCGTTCTAGTACTAATCATGACTTTTAGAGTCCAGCCCCTCGATTTTAAGTCTCAAAGCCTCATTTTTATCATCCAAACCTTCACTTTCAGGGTCCAAACCCCTCTTTTAATGCTCAGTGCCTCATTTTTAGTTCAGAAACCCTTGCTTTTAGCATCCAGGCCTTCACTTTCAGGAACCAAACCATCATTATTAATGCCCAAAGCCCTCTTTTAATGCTCAGTGCCTCATTTTCAGCACCCAAAGACTCACTTTAAAACACCCAAACCCCTCTTTTAACATCAAAGACTTAGAGTTGGGACCGCAAACCTCACTTTCAGCATCCAAACCCCTCTTTCAAGGCTCAAAGCCTCACTTTTAGTTCCCAAACCCTCATTTTTAGCATCCAAACCCCTTACTTTTAT
Source organism: Phalacrocorax carbo (assembly GCF_963921805.1). Classification (NCBI taxonomy): domain Eukaryota; kingdom Metazoa; phylum Chordata; class Aves; order Suliformes; family Phalacrocoracidae; genus Phalacrocorax; species Phalacrocorax carbo. Next base: position 2,112,454 of record NW_026990280.1, on the reverse strand, counting down.
GGAGCAAAATCTCATTTTTAACGTCCAAAGCCCTCTTTTAAGGCTCAAAGCCTCTATTTTAGATCCCAAACCCTCACTTTCAGGGTCCAAACCCCTCCTTTTTAGGGACATACCCTCATTTTCACGTCCCAAGGACTTACTTTAAAGCACCCAAACCCCTCTTTTAATGCTCAAAGCCTTATAGTTAGGACCACAAACCACAATGCTAGGGTCCAAAGCCCTCTTTTATGCTCAAAGCTTCATTTTTAACAGCCAAACCCTCACTTTCTTTGCCCAAACCCCTCTTTTAATGCTCAATGCCTCATTTATACCTCCCAAAGACGCACTTTAAAGCACCCAAAGCCTCTTTTATCCTCAAAGCCTTTTAGAGTAAGACTGCAAATCTCACTTTCAGGGGCCAAACCGGTTTTAACACTCAAAGCCTCATTTTTAACAGCAAACCCTCACTTTTAGGACCTAAAGCCCTCTTTTAACTCCCAAAGCCTCGGTTTTAACACCCAAAGCCGCACTTTCAGGGTCCAAACCTCTCTTTTAACGCTCAGTGCCTCATTTTTAGGTCCCAAACCCTCACTCTTAGCACTGAACCCGGACTTGTAATTGTCAAACTCTCGTTCTAGTACAAATCATGACTTTTAGAGTCCAGCCCCTCGTTTTTAAGCCTCAAAGCCTCATTTTTAACAGCAAACCCTCACTTTTAGGACCTAAAGCCCTCTTTTAACTCCCAAAGCCTCGGTTTTAACACCCAAAGCCGCACTTTCAGGGTCCAAACCTCTCTTTTAACACTCAGTGCCTCATTTTTAGGTCCCAAACCCTCACTCTTAGCACTGAACCCGGACTTGTAATTGTCAAACTCTCGTTCTAGTACAAATCATGACTTTTAGAGTCCAGCCCCTCGTTTTTAAGCCTCAAAGCCTCATTTTTATCATCCAAACCTTCACTTTCAGGGTCCAAACCCCTCTTTTAATGCTCAGTGCCTCATTTTTAGTTCAGAAACCCTTGCTTTTAGCATCCAGGCCTTCACTTTCAGGAACCAAACCATCATTATTAATGCCCAAAGCCCTCTTTTAAGGCTCAAAGCCTCTATTTTAGATGCCAAACCCTCACTTTCAGGGTCCAAACCCCTCCTTTTTAGGGACATACCCTCATTTTCACGTCCCAAAGATGCACTTTAAAGCACCCAAACCCCTCTTTTAATGCTCAAAGCCTTATAGATAGGACCACAAACCTCACTGCTAGGGTCCAAACCTCTCTCTTAAAGCTCCGTGCCTCATTTTTAACAGCCAAACCCTCACTTTTAGGACCTAAAGCCCTCTTTTAACCCTCAAAGCCTCAGTTTTAACACTCAAAGCCAAACTTCCAGGGTCCAAACGCCTCTTTTAACGCTCAGTGCCTCATTTCCAGGTCCCCAAAACTCACTTTAAAACACCCAAACACCTCTTTTAACATCAAAGACTTAGAGTTAGGACTGCAAACCTCACTTTTAGGCTCCAAACCCCTCCTTTTTAGGGACATACCCTCATTTTCATGTCCCAAGGACTTACTTTAAAGCACCCAAACCCCTCTTTTAATGCTCAAATCCTTATAGTTAGGGCCGCAAACCACAATGCTCAAAGCTTCATTTTTAACAGCCAAAACCTCACTTTCTTTGCCCAAACCCCTCTTTTAATGCTCAATGCCTCATTTATACCTCCCAAAGACGCACTTTAAAGCACCCAAAGCCTCTTTTAACCTCAAAGCCTTTTAGAGTAAGACTGCAAATCTCACTTTTAGGGGCCAAACCGGTTTTAACGCTCAAAGCCTCATTTTTAACAGCAAACCCTCACTTTTAGGACCTAAAGCCCTCTTTTAACTCCCAAAGCCTCGGTTTTAACACCCAAAGCCGCACTTTCAGGGTCCAAACCTCTCTTTTAACGCTCAGTGCCTCATTTTTAGGTCCCAAACCCTCATTTTTAGCATCCAAACCCCTTACTTTTATGGAGCAAAATCTCATTTTTAACGTCCAAATCCCTCTTTTAAGGCTCAAAGCCTCTATTTTAGATGCCAAACCCTCACTTTCAGGGTCCAAACTCCTCCTTTTTAGGGACATACCCTCATTTTCAGCACCCAAAGACGCACTTTAAAGCACCCAAACCCCTCTTTTAATGCTCAATGCCTTATAGTTAGGACCACAAACCTCACTGCTAGGGTCCAAACCTCTCTCTTAAAGCTCCGTGCCTCATTTTTAACAGCCAAACCTTCACTTTTAGGACCTAAAGCCCTCTTTTAACCCTCAAAGCCTCAGTTTTAACACTCAAAGCCAAACTTCCAGGGTCCAAACGCCTCTTTTAACGCTCAGTGCCTCATTTTCAGGTCCCCAAAACTCACTTTAAAACACCCAAACACCTCTTTTAACATCAAAGACTTAGAGTTAGGACTGCAAATCTCACTTTCAGGGGCCAAACCGGTTTTAACGCTCAAAGCCTCATTTTTAACAGCAAACCCTCACTTTTAGGACCTAAAGCCCTCTTTTAACTCCCAAAGCCTCGGTTTTAACACCCAAAGCCACACTTTCAGGGTCCAAACCTCTCTTTTAACGCTCAGTGCCTCATTTTTAGGTCCCAAACCCTCACTCTTAGCACTGAACCCGGACTTTTAATTGTCAAACTCTCGTTCTAGTACAAATCATGACTTTTAGAGTCCAGCCCCTCGATTTTAAGCCTCAACGCCTCATTTTTATCATCCAAACCTTCACTTTCAGGGTCCAAACCCCTCTTTTAATGCTCAGTGCCTCATTTTCAGCACCCAAAGACTCACTTTAAAACACCCAAACCCCTCTTTTAATGCTCAAAGCCTTAGAGTTAGGACTGCAAACCTCACTGCTAGGGTCCAAACCTTGGTTTTAAAATTCAATGCCTCATTTTTAACAGCAAACCCTCACTTTTAGGACCTAAAGCCCTCTTTTAACACTCAAAGCCTCAGTTTTAACACTCAAAGCCAAACTTTCAGGGTCCAAACGCCCCTTTTAATGCTCAGTGCCTCATTTTCAGGTCCCCAAATCTCACTTTAAAACACCCAAACACCTCTTTTAACATCAAAGACTTAGAGTTAGGACTGCAAACCTCACTTTTAGGGTCCAGCTGCAGGTTTTTGTGCAGAGGGAGGCCAACATGGACATAGCCAACGACTACGGCTGCCCATGACCCACCGGCCCAGCACCATCCCCTGCTTGTGAGCTGCCTTCTCCTCTCTAGCATTTGACTACTGACAGAGTAGTGCCACAGCGAAGGCCTCATTCAACAGCTTCCTTCTGGCTGCCCTGCAAGGTCTTTAGACCTATCGTGGTCAAGACAGTCTTACCCTGCTCTACCTCATTTGGCTGCAAGTAAAGGAAAGGAAGAATCAGCTACCAGAAGCTTCAGCAAAGAGTTGGGCCAGGTCTTCTAGCCTGCTTCCACAGTCACAAGACCCAATTGTGTTGGTATTAAGTCTTGTTGCCTTCTCTAGAAAGCCACTGAAACAGAACGGCCTCCCTGTCACTACTCGCTACCAGCAACAACAGAGTCCTCAGACGGACCAGGATTTCGAGTCTTTCACCAGCAGGCCAGGAGTAGTGCCTACTACAGGATGTGGCCATTGTATGCACTTGCAGTCCAGACACTCAAGCTGGTTTTAGCTTCAACTGCGGCGGTTGTAGCCGCTGAAACTTAAACCCAAAAGGAAGGAGAAAAAGAACAGCTGCCCAGGCATATGCTGTTTGGAAGTTAAAGCAGAAGAAAGGCCGGCGTGGCACGCGCTCAAGGACAGGGCTGCCTATAGCCCTTTGGCAGGGAAGCTGCTCCCCAGCTAAGCACATTTCTTCTCCTCTCCTACAATTCCCCTCCCTCTATATCCATGTACCTACACCTGGAAGGTCTGACTGTGATTCAGCACTGCCCAGAAATTGAACTGTCCCAGGAGCGTTCCCTGCTCCTCAGGTTCTTGTGCTCCCTAAGGGCCCCCGCGACCTCACGCCCTGGACCTCTGCAGGCACCTTTTCCACTCTGCTTCCGTGCCACGCTGACAGTTTTCACACTGACTCGGAAGACACAGACTGCAGGACCAAGTGACCCTGTTAGAAGCTTGTGCAGAGGACCTGGGGCACTCCGGGGGAGAAAATACTAATTAAAATTCATTAAAAGAGTTGGGTGTTGCCTTTGCAGCACCTCTCTCTACCTGCGGGCATTTGCTCAGCGGGAGGGAGTGTGGGGTTGTTAATGCAGCCCCTGCCCACCCCGTGGGTGGCTGAGCTGGGCCGGGCATAGCTTACATACAGAACAGTGTATTTTTTCTGTAAAATACTACTATGCTATACTTATAAATATTAAAGTATGTATAAACAAGTATTTCATGTTATAAGATTTGTATTATGTCTATGTATAATATAAATTACATACATACACATAAATACATATGTACCTACATATCCCACCACAGAATCCACAGAGGGAAAGGGAAGAGGGGTTTCAGGAGGGACTGGGGTGCGGAAGAGGGGTGACAGGATCCCAGGGGCCCAGGACTCACCGCAGTTCCTGCTCTCTGCACTGCCACGCACATGGCACAGCTCAGGCACTTCTGTCTCTCTCGGTCTGTCCATCCCTCCCTCCCTCGCTGCCTCCCTCCCTCTGCTGCAGCCCCACTCACTCGACTGCCTTCCACCTCAGGGAATCCACGGGTGCCTCACAGCTTGTGAGCTTGCCGGGCGGCCATGTTGCCCCGGCCCCAGCCCCTGCCCCAGGCCTACAGCTCCCAGCATGCCCCGGGGCGCGCCCTCCCGCCTCCCGACCCTGGGCGGGAACCGCCCCCCCGCAGGCCCCGAGAGCAGCAGGGCCGGCCGAGCGGGGGATACAGGCGGGAGAGAGGGGACAGGCGGCAGCACAGAGGGGAAACAGGCGGCCAGGACGCGGTGACAGAGGAAGGAGAAGGCCAGGGAGCGGGGGAGAGAGGTGTGGGGAAAGGAAAACATAGGAACAGGCTGCAGGACAGACAGACAGGAGTCAGGAAATACAGGTGGGGAGTCAGGCAGAGGAGAAAGAGAAAGGGAAAAAAGAGTCATGGGAATTGGGGAGAGAGCAAAAATAGAAATTCTGGGCGACTGCCCGATTTCTTGATCAATCCCCAGCGACTGCATTACTGGGAGCCTCAAGAAATGTGCTGCCTGCAACATCCCTGTTCTGGGCCCTCTCCTGCACCCTCATATTGGTGACAAGCATCGCCTTGCAGAGTGGCCAGGGCTGGGGAAAACAAGCCCAGCTGAGGGGGAAAAAAATCATCCAGCTTTTTTTTTGTTGGTTTCCTTGTTGGTTTTGCCTTTAAAAAAACCTGAGGCTTTTCACCATTGGCAATAGCATTTCACCCAGGAGGAGGTGGTCTGTGGTGGAAATTTTGGCCCCTTACCACCTGACTAATGTAGATTGCCTTGTGTTCTCCCTAGCCCGTCTTCTGTGAGCAAGGTCTCTCAGCTCTCCCGTAGGAGACAGGTACAACTGAGAACAAGTGCCCGCATTTCAGATGTTACCACCCTCTTTGCTCTCCAGCCTGGCAGGAGGACGAGGAGCCACAGCCAGGCAAGCTGAAGAAGGAGGGGGATGAGGCAAAGCTGGGCTCACAAACCCTGTGGCAAAACAACCCCACCCCTATCTGCAGCCAGTTTCTGAGGCAAAAGCAAGGCAGAAGACTGCTGCCCTAGAAGCAGTCATGCTGCGGTGACTTTGCCTCATTAGATGTCTGAGCAAGAGGACAAGCCTGAGAGCAATTTTTGTCTGTGCCCCGTACAGCTGTAAGCCAAGCAGCCAGCTTAGCCATGCTCATGGTGATAACTCCCTAAATGAATACTTGCAAGGCTCTGAAATACAAACAAGCATCTTCCTACCTTATAACCGAAGCAGTAGCACACGTGCACCCCTGATTTCCAAGCAGGCAGTGGATGGTCCCAACCGGCAGTAAGGAGAAAAGGCAAGCTTTTATTATCCGTTGTTCCAAATAGTAATTTGTTCCAAATAGTAATTTTTAGAGTCCAAACCCCTCTATTAAGCTTCAAAAAGTCATTTTTATCATCCAAACCTTCACTTTCAGGGTCCAAACCCCTCTTTTAATGCTCAGTGCCTCATTTTTAGGTCAGAAACCCCCTGCTTTTAGCATCCAGGCCTTCACTTTCAGGAACCAAACCATCATTATTAATGCCCAAAGCCCTCTTTTAAGGCTGAAAGCCTCTATTTTAGATGCCAAACCCTCACTTTAAAACACCCAAACCCCTCTTTTAATGCTCAAAGCCTTATAGTTAGGACTGCAAACCTCACTGCTAGGGTCCAAACCTTGGTTTTAAAATTCAATGCCTCATTTCTAACAGCCAAACCCTCACTTTTAGGACCTAAAGCCCTCTTTTAACACTCAAAGCCTCAGTTTTAACACTCAAAGCCAAACTTTCAGGGTCCAAACCCCTCTTTTAACGCTCAGTGCCTCATTTTCAGGTCCCCAAAACTCACTTTAAAACACCCAAACACCTCTTTTAACATCAAAGACTTAGAGTTAGGACTGCAAACCTCACTTTTAGGGTCCAAACCCCTCCTTTTTAGGGACATACCCTCATTTTCATGTCCCAAGGACTTACTTTAAAGCACCCAAACCCCTCTTTTAATGCTCAAAGCCTTATAGTTAGGGCCGCAAACCACAATGCTAGGGTCCAAAGCCCTCTTTTATGCTCAAAGCTTCATTTTTAACAGCCAAAACCTCACTTTCTTTGCCCAAACCCCTCTTTTAATGCTCAATGCCTCATTTATACCTCCCAAAGACGCACTTTAAAGCACCCAAAGCCTCTTTTAACCTCAAAGCCTTTTAGAGTAAGACTGCAAATCTCACTTTCAGGGGCCAAACCGGTTTTAACGCTCAAAGCCTCCTTTTTAACAGCAAACCCTCACTTTTAGGACCTAAAGCCCTCTTTTAACTCCCAAAGCCTCGGTTTTAACACCCAAAGCCGCACTTTCAGGGTCCAAACCTCTCTTTTAACGCTCAGTGCCTCATTTTTAGGTCCCAAACCCTCACTCTTAGCACTGAACCCGGACTTGTAATTGTCAAACTCTCGTTCTAGTACAAATCATGACTTTTAGAGTCCAGCCCCTCGTTTTTAAGCCTCAAAGCCTCATTTTTATCATCCAAACCTTCACTTTCAGGGTCCAAACCCCTCTTTTAATGCTCAGTGCCTCATTTTTAGTTCAGAAACCCTTGCTTTTAGCATCCAGGCCTTCACTTTCAGGAACCAAACCATCATTATTAATGCCCAAAGCCCTCTTTTAAGGCTCAAAGCCTCTATTTTAGATCCCAAACCCTCACTTTCAGGGTCCAAACCCCTCCTTTTTAGGGACATACCCTCATTTTCACGTCCCAAAGACGCACTTTAAAGCACCCAAACCCCTCTTTTAATGCTCAAAGCCTTATAGTTAGGACCACAAACCTCACTGCTAGGGTCCAAACCTCTCTCTTAAAGCTCCGTGCCTCATTTTTAACAGCCAAACCCTCACTTTTAGGACCTAAAGCCCTCTTTTAACCCTCAAAGCCTCAGTTTTAACACTCAAAGCCAAACTTCCAGGGTCCAAACGCCTCTTTTAACGCTCAGTGCCTCATTTCCAGGTCCCCAAAACTCACTTTAAAACACCCAAACACCTCTTTTAACATCAAAGACTTAGAGTTAGGACTGCAAACCTCACTTTTAGGGTCCAAACCCCTCCTTTTTAGGGACATACCCTCATTTTCATGTCCCAAGGACTTACTTTAAAGCACCCAAACCCCTCTTTTAATGCTCAAAGCCTTATAGTTAGGGCCGCAAACCACAATGCTCAAAGCTTCATTTTTAACAGCCAAAACCTCACTTTCTTTGCCCAAACCCCTCTTTTAATGCTCAATGCCTCATTTATACCTCCCAAAGACGCACTTTAAAGCACCCAAAGCCTCTTTTAACCTCAAAGCCTTTTAGAGTAAGACTGCAAATCTCACTTTCAGGGGCCAAACCGGTTTTAACGCTCAAAGCCTCATTTTTAACAGCAAACCCTCACTTTTAGGACCTAAAGCCCTCTTTTAACTCCCAAAGCCTCGGTTTTAACACCCAAAGCCGCACTTTCAGGGTCCAAACCTCTCTTTTAACGCTCAGTGCCTCATTTTTAGGTCCCAAACCCTCACTCTTAGCACTGAACCCGGACTTTTAATTGCCAAACTCTCGTTCTAGTACAAATCATGACTTTTAGAGTCCAGCCCCTCGATTTTAAGCCTCAAAGCCTCATTTTTATCATCCAAACCTTCACTTTCAGGGTCCAAACCCCTCTTTTAATGCTCAGTGCCTCATTTTTAGGTCAGAAACCCTTGCTTTTAGCATCCAGGCCTTCACTTTCAGGAACCAAACCACCATTATTAATGCCCAAAGCCCTCTTTTAAGGCTCAAAGCCTCATTTTCAGCACCCAAAGACTCACTTTAAAACACCCAAACCCCTCTTTTAACATCAAAGACTTAGAGTTGGGACCGCAAACCTCACTTTCAGCGTCCAAACCCCTCTTTCAAGGCTCAAAGCCTCACTTTTAGTTCCCAAACCCTCATTTTTAGCATCCAAACCCCTTACTTTTATGGAGCAAAATCTCATTTTTAACGTCCAAATCCCTCTTTTAAGGCTCAAAGCCTCTATTTTAGATCCCAAACCCTCACTTTTAGGCTCCAAACCCCTCCTTTTTAGGGACATACCCGCATTTTCAGCACCCAAAGACGCACTTTAAAGCACCCAAACCCCTCTTTTAATGCTCAAAGCCTTATAGATAGGACCACAAACCTCACTGCTAGGGTCCAAACCTCTCTCTTAAAGCTCAGTGCCTCATTTCTTACAGCCAAACCCTCACTTTTAGGACCTAAAGCCCTCTTTTAACACTCAAAGCCTCAGTTTTAACACCCAAAACCACACTTTCAGGGTCCAAACGCCTCTTTTAATGCTCAGTGCCTCATTTCCAGGTCCCCAAAACTCACTTTAAAACAACCAAACACCTCTTTTAACATCAAAGACTTAGAGTTAGGACTGCAAACCTCACTTTTAGGGTCCAAACCCCTCCTTTTCAGGGACAAACCCTCTTTTTAAAAATTCCAAACCCTTACTTCTATTACCCAAACCCCTCTTCTAACGCTCACTGCCTCATTTTTAGGTCCCAAACCCTCTGCTTCTAGCATCGAACTTGGACTTTTTATGGTCAAACCATCATTGTTTTGTTCCAAATAGTAATTTTTAGAGTCCAAACCCCTCTATTAAGCTTCAAAAACTCATTTTTATCATCCAAACCTTCACTTTCAGGGTCCAAACCCCTCTTTTAATGCTCAGTGCCTCATTTTTAGGTCAGAAACCCCCTGCTTTTAGCATCCAGGCCTTCACTTTCAGGAACCAAAACATCATTATTAATGCCCAAAGCCCTCTTTTAAGGCTCAAAGCCTCATTTTCAGCACCCAAAGACTCACTTTAAAACACCCAAACCCCTCTTTTAATGCTCAAAGCCTTAGAGTTAGGACTGCAAACCTCACTGCTAGGGTCCAAACCTTGGTTTTAAAATTCAATGCCTCATTTCTAACAGCCAAACCCTCACTTTTAGGACCTAAAGCCCTCTTTTAACACTCAAAGCCTCAGTTTTAACACTCAAAGCCAAACTTTCAGGGTCCAAACGCCTCTTTTAACGCTCAGTGCCTCATTTTCAGGTCCCCAAAACTCACTTTAAAACACCCAAACACCTCTTTTAACATCAAAGACTTAGAGCTGGGACTGCAAACCTCACTTTTAGGGTCCAAACCCCTCCTTTTTAGGGACATACCCTCATTTTCACGTCCCAAGGACTTACTTTAAAGCACCCAAACCCCTCTTTTAATGCTCAAAGCCTTATAGTTAGGACCACAAACCACAATGCTAGGGTCCAAAGCCCTCTTTTATGCTCAAAGCTTCATTTTTAATAGCCAAAACCTCACTTTCTTTGCCCAAACCCCTCTTTTAATGCTCAATGCCTCATTTATACCTCCCAAAGACGCACTTTAAAGCACCCAAAGCCTCTTTTAACCTCAAAGCCTTTTAGAGTAAGACTGCAAATCTCACTTTTAGGGGCCAAACCGGTTTTAACGCTCAAAGCCTCATTTTTAACAGCAAACCCTCACTTTTAGGACCTAAAGCCCTCTTTTAACTCCCAAAGCCTCGGTTTTAACACCCAAAGCCGCACTTTCAGGGTCCAAACCTCTCTTTTAACGCTCAGTGCCTCATTTTTAGGTCCCAAACCCTCACTCTTAGCACTGAACCCGGACTTTTAATTGCCAAACTCTCGTTCTAGTACAAATCATGACTTTTAGAGTCCAGCCCCTCGATTTTAAGCCTCAAAGCCTCATTTTTATCATCCAAACCTACACTTTCAGGGTCCAAACCCCTCTTTTAATGCTCAGTGCCTCATTTTTAGGTCAGAAACCCTTGCTTTTAGCATCCAGGCCTTCACTTTCAGGAACCAAACCATCATTATTAATGCCCAAAGCCCTCTTTTAAGGCTCAAAGCCTCATTTTCAGCACCCAAAGACTCACTTTAAAACACCCAAACCCCTCTTTTAACATCAAAGACTTAGAGTTGGGACCGCAAACCTCACTTTCAGCGTCCAAACCCCTCTTTCAAGGCTCAAAGCCTCACTTTTAGTTCCCAAACCCTCATTTTTAGCATCCAAACCCCTTACTTTTATGGAGCAAAATCTCATTTTTAACGTCCAAATCCCTCTTTTAAGGCTCAAAGCCTCTATTTTAGATGCCAAACCCTCACTTTCAGGGTCCAAACCCCTCCTTTTTAGGGACATACCCTCATTTTCAGCACCCAAAGACGCACTTTAAAGCACCCAAACCCCTCTTTTAATGCTCAAAGCCTTATAGTTAGGACCACAAACCTCACTGCTAGGGTCCAAACCTCTCTCTTAAAGCTCCGTGCCTCATTTTTAACAGCCAAACCTTCACTTTTAGGACCTAAAGCCCTCTTTTAACCCTCAAAGCCTCAGTTTTAACACTCAAAGCCAAACTTCCAGGGTCCAAACGCCTCTTTTAACGCTCAGTGCCTCATTTTCAGGTCCCCAAAACTCACTTTAAAACACCCAAACACCTCTTTTAACATCAAAGACTTAGAGTTAGGACTGCAAATCTCACTTTCAGGGGCCAAACCGGTTTTAACGCTCAAAGCCTCATTTTTAACAGCAAACCCTCACTTTTAGGACCTAAAGCCCTCTTTTAACTCCCAAAGCCTCGGTTTTAACACCCAAAGCCACACTTTCAGGGTCCAAACCTCTCTTTTAACGCTCAGTGCCTCATTTTTAGGTCCCAAACCCTCACTCTTAGCACTGAACCCGGACTTTTAATTGTCAAACTCTCGTTCTAGTACAAATCATGACTTTTAGAGTCCAGCCCCTCGATTTTAAGCCTCAACGCCTCATTTTTATCATCCAAACCTTCACTTTCAGGGTCCAAACCCCTCTTTTAATGCTCAGTGCCTCATTTTCAGCACCCAAAGACTCACTTTAAAACACCCAAACCCCTCTTTTAATGCTCAAAGCCTTAGAGTTAGGACTGCAAACCTCACTGCTAGGGTCCAAACCTTGGTTTTAAAATTCAATGCCTCATTTCTAACAGCCAAACCCTCACTTTTAGGACCTAAAGCCCTCTTTTAACACTCAAAGCCTCAGTTTTAACACTCAAAGCCAAACTTTCAGGGTCCAAACGCCCCTTTTAATGCTCAGTGCCTCATTTTCAGGTCCCCAAATCTCACTTTAAAACACCCAAACACCTCTTTTAACATCAAAGACTTAGAGTTAGGACTGCAAACCTCACTTTTAGGGTCCAGCTGCAGGTTTTTGTGCAGAGGGAGGCCAACATGGACATAGCCAACGACTACGGCTGCCCATGACCCACCGGCCCAGCACCATCCCCTGCTTGTGAGCTGCCTTCTCCTCTCTAGCATTTGACTACTGACAGAGTAGTGCCACAGCGAAGGCCTCATTCAACAGCTTCCTTCTGGCTGCCCTGCAAGGTCTTTAGACCTATCGTGGTCAAGACAGTCTTACCCTGCTCTACCTCATTTGGCTGCAAGTAAAGGAAAGGAAGAATCAGCTACCAGAAGCTTCAGCAAAGAGTTGGGCCAGGTCTTCTAGCCTGCTTCCACAGTCACAAGACCCAATTGTGTTGGTATTAAGTCTTGTTGCCTTCTCTAGAAAGCCACTGAAACAGAACGGCCTCCCTGTCACTACTCGCTACCAGCAACAACAGAGTCCTCAGACGGACCAGGATTTCGAGTCTTTCACCAGCAGGCCAGGAGTAGTGCCTACTACAGGATGTGGCCATTGTATGCACTTGCAGTCCAGACACTCAAGCTGGTTTTAGCTTCAACTGCGGCGGTTGTAGCCGCTGAAACTTAAACCCAAAAGGAAGGAGAAAAAGAACAGCTGCCCAGGCATATGCTGTTTGGAAGTTAAAGCAGAAGAAAGGCCGGCGTGGCACGCGCTCAAGGACAGGGCTGCCTATAGCCCTTTGGCAGGGAAGCTGCTCCCCAGCTAAGCACATTTCTTCTCCTCTCCTACAATTCCCCTCCCTCTATATCCATGTACCTACACCTGGAAGGTCTGACTGTGATTCAGCACTGCCCAGAAATTGAACTGTCCCAGGAGCGTTCCCTGCTCCTCAGGTTCTTGTGCTCCCTAAGGGCCCCCGCGACCTCACGCCCTGGACCTCTGCAGGCACCTTTTCCACTCTGCTTCCGTGCCACGCTGACAGTTTTCACACTGACTCGGAAGACACAGACTGCAGGACCAAGTGACCCTGTTAGAAGCTTGTGCAGAGGACCTGGGGCACTCCGGGGGAGAAAATACTAATTAAAATTCATTAAAAGAGTTGGGTGTTGCCTTTGCAGCACCTCTCTCTACCTGCGGGCATTTGCTCAGCGGGAGGGAGTGTGGGGTTGTTAATGCAGCCCCTGCCCACCCCGTGGGTGGCTGAGCTGGGCCGGGCATAGCTTACATACAGAACAGTGTATTTTTTCTGTAAAATACTACTATGCTATACTTATAAATATTAAAGTATGTATAAACAAGTATTTCATGTTATAAGATTTGTATTATGTCTATGTATAATATAAATTACATACATACACATAAATACATATGTACCTACATATCCCACCACAGAATCCACAGAGGGAAAGGGAAGAGGGGTGTCAGGAGGGACTGGGGTGCGGAAGAGGGGTGACAGGATCCCAGGGGCCCAGGACTCACCGCAGTTCCTGCTCTCTGCACTGCCACGCACATGGCACAGCTCAGGCACTTCTGTCTCTCTCGGTCTGTCCATCCCTCCCTCCCTCGCTGCCTCCCTCCCTCTGCTGCAGCCCCACTCACTCGACTGCCTTCCACCTCAGGGAATCCACGGGTGCCTCACAGCTTGTGAGCTTGCCGGGCGGCCATGTTGCCCCGGCCCCAGCCCCTGCCCCAGGCCTACAGCTCCCAGCATGCCCCGGGGCGCGCCCTCCTGCCGCCCGACCCTGGGCGGGAACCGCCCCCCCGCAGGCCCCGAGAGCAGCAGGGCCGGCCGAGCGGGGGATACAGGCGGGAGAGAGGGGACAGGCGGCAGCACAGAGGGGAAACAGGCGGCCAGGACGCGGTGACAGAGGAAGGAGAAGGCCAGGGAGCGGGGGAGAGAGGTGTGGGGAAAGGAAAACATAGGAACAGGCTGCAGGACAGACAGACAGGAGTCAGGAAATACAGGTGGGGAGTCAGGCAGAGGAGAAAGAGAAAGGGAAAAAAGAGTCATGGGAATTGGGGAGAGAGCAAAAATAGAAATTCTGGGCGACTGCCCGATTTCTTGATCAATCCCCAGCGACTGCATTACTGGGAGCCTCAAGAAATGTGCTGCCTGCAACATCCCTGTTCTGGGCCCTCTCCTGCACCCTCATATTGGTGACAAGCATCGCCTTGCAGAGTGGCCAGGGCTGGGGAAAACAAGCCCAGCTGAGGGGGAAAAAAATCATCCAGCTTTTTTTTTGTTGGTTTCCTTGTTGGTTTTGCCTTTAAAAAAACCTGAGGCTTTTCACCATTGGCAATAGCATTTCACCCAGGAGGAGGTGGTCTGTGGTGGAAATTTTGGCCCCTTACCACCTGACTAATGTAGATTGCCTTGTGTTCTCCCTAGCCCGTCTTCTGTGAGCAAGGTCTCTCAGCTCTCCCGTAGGAGACAGGTACAACTGAGAACAAGTGCCCGCATTTCAGATGTTACCACCCTCTTTGCTCTCCAGCCTGGCAGGAGGACGAGGAGCCACAGCCAGGCAAGCTGAAGAAGGAGGGGGATGAGGCAAAGCTGGGCTCACAAACCCTGTGGCAAAACAACCCCACCCCTATCTGCAGCCAGTTTCTGAGGCAAAAGCAAGGCAGAAGACTGCTGCCCTAGAAGCAGTCATGCTGCGGTGACTTTGCCTCATTAGATGTCTGAGCAAGAGGACAAGCCTGAGAGCAATTTTTGTCTGTGCCCCGTACAGCTGTAAGCCAAGCAGCCAGCTTAGCCATGCTCATGGTGATAACTCCCTAAATGAATACTTGCAAGGCTCTGAAATACAAACAAGCATCTTCCTACCTTATAACCGAAGCAGTAGCACACGTGCACCCCTGATTTCCAAGCAGGCAGTGGATGGTCCCAACCGGCAGTAAGGAGAAAAGGCAAGCTTTTATTATCCGTTGTTCCAAATAGTAATTTGTTCCAAATAGTAATTTTTAGAGTCCAAACCCCTCTATTAAGCTTCAAAAAGTCATTTTTATCATCCAAACCTTCACTTTCAGGGTCCAAACCCCTCTTTTAATGCTCAGTGCCTCATTTTTAGGTCAGAAACCCCCTGCTTTTAGCATCCAGGCCTTCACTTTCAGGAACCAAACCATCATTATTAATGCCCAAAGCCCTCTTTTAAGGCTGAAAGCCTCTATTTTAGATGCCAAACCCTCACTTTAAAACACCCAAACCCCTCTTTTAATGCTCAAAGCCTTATAGTTAGGACCACAAACCTCACTGCTAGGGTCCAAACCTCTCTCTTAAAGCTCCGTGCCTCATTTTTAACAGCCAAACCCTCACTTTTAGGACCTAAAGCCCTCTTTTAACCCTCAAAGCCTCAGTTTTAACACTCAAAGCCAAACTTCCAGGGTCCAAACGCCTCTTTTAACGCTCAGTGCCTCATTTCCAGGTCCCCAAAACTCACTTTAAAACACCCAAACACCTCTTTTAACATCAAAGACTTAGAGTTAGGACTGCAAACCTCACTTTTAGGGTCCAAACCCCTCCTTTTTAGGGACATACCCTCATTTTCATGTCCCAAGGACTTCCTTTAAAGCACCCAAACCCCTCTTTTAATGCTCAAAGCCTTATAGTTAGGGCCGCAAACCACAATGCTCAAAGCTTCATTTTTAACAGCCAAAACCTCACTTTCTTTGCCCAAACCCCTCTTTTAATGCTCAATGCCTCATTTATACCTCCCAAAGACGCACTTTAAAGCACCCAAAGCCTCTTTTAACCTCAAAGCCTTTTAGAGTAAGACTGCAAATCTCACTTTTAGGGGCCAAACCGGTTTTAACGCTCAAAGCCTCATTTTTAACAGCAAACCCTCACTTTTAGGACCTAAAGCCCTCTTTTAACTCCCAAAGCCTCGGTTTTAACACCCAAAGCCGCACTTTCAGGGTCCAAACCTCTCTTTTAACGCTCAGTGCCTCATTTTTAGGTCCCAAACCCTCACTCTTAGCACTGAACCCGGACTTTTAATTGCCAAACTCTCGTTCTAGTACAAATCATGACTTTTAGAGTCCAGCCCCTCGATTTTAAGCCTCAAAGCCTCATTTTTATCATCCAAACCTTCACTTTCAGGGTCCAAACCCCTCTTTTAATGCTCAGTGCCTCATTTTTAGGTCAGAAACCCTTGCTTTTAGCATCCAGGCCTTCACTTTCAGGAACCAAACCACCATTATTAATGCCCAAAGCCCTCTTTTAAGGCTCAAAGCCTCATTTTCAGTACCCAAAGACTCACTTTAAAACACCCAAACCCCTCTTTTAACATCAAAGACTTAGAGTTGGGACCGCAAACCTCACTTTCAGCGTCCAAACCCCTCTTTCAAGGCTCAAAGCCTCACTTTTAGTTCCCAAACCCTCATTTTTAGCATCCAAACCCCTTACTTTTATGGAGCAAAATCTCATTTTTAACGTCCAAATCCCTCTTTTAAGGCTCAAAGCCTCTATTTTAGATCCCAAACCCTCACTTTTAGGCTCCAAACCCCTCCTTTTTAGGGACATACCCGCATTTTCAGCACCCAAAGACGCACTTTAAAGCACCCAAACCCCTCTTTTAATGCTCAAAGCCTTATAGATAGGACCACAAACCTCACTGCTAGGGTCCAAACCTCTCTCTTAAAGCTCAGTGCCTCATTTCTTACAGCCAAACCCTCACTTTTAGGACCTAAAGCCCTCTTTTAACACTCAAAGCCTCAGTTTTAACACCCAAAACCACACTTTCAGGGTCCAAACGCCTCTTTTAATGCTCAGTGCCTCATTTCCAGGTCCCCAAAACTCACTTTAAAACAACCAAACACCTCTTTTAACATCAAAGACTTAGAGTTAGGACTGCAAACCTCACTTTTAGGGTCCAAACCCCTCCTTTTCAGGGACAAACCCTCTTTTTAAAAATTCCAAACCCTTACTTCTATTACCCAAACCCCTCTTTTAACGCTCACTGCCTCATTTTTAGGTCCCAAACCCTCTGCTTCTAGCATCGAACTTGGACTTTTTATGGTCAAACCATCATTGTTTTGTTCCAAATAGTAATTTTTAGAGTCCAAACCCCTCTATTAAGCTTCAAAAACTCATTTTTATCATCCAAACCTTCACTTTCAGGGTCCAAACCCCTCTTTTAATGCTCAGTGCCTCATTTTTAGGTCAGAAACCCCCTGCTTTTAGCATCCAGGCCTTCACTTTCAGGAACCAAAACATCATTATTAATGCCCAAAGCCCTCTTTTAAGGCTCAAAGCCTCATTTTCAGCACCCAAAGACTCACTTTAAAACACCCAAACCCCTCTTTTAATGCTCAAAGCCTTAGAGTTAGGACTGCAAACCTCACTGCTAGGGTCCAAACCTTGGTTTTAAAATTCAATGCCTCATTTCTAACAGCCAAACCCTCACTTTTAGGACCTAAAGCCCTCTTTTAACACTCAAAGCCTCAGTTTTAACACTCAAAGCCAAACTTTCAGGGTCCAAACGCCTCTTTTAACGCTCAGTGCCTCATTTTCAGGTCCCCAAAACTCACTTTAAAACACCCAAACACCTCTTTTAACATCAAAGACTTAGAGCTGGGACTGCAAACCTCACTTTTAGGGTCCAAACCCCTCCTTTTTAGGGACATACCCTCATTTTCACGTCCCAAGGACTTACTTTAAAGCACCCAAACCCCTCTTTTAATGCTCAAAGCCTTATAGTTAGGACCACAAACCACAATGCTAGGGTCCAAAGCCCTCTTTTATGCTCAAAGCTTCATTTTTAATAGCCAAAACCTCACTTTCTTTGCCCAAACCCCTCTTTTAATGCTCAATGCCTCATTTATACCTCCCAAAGACGCACTTTAAAGCACCCAAAGCCTCTTTTAACCTCAAAGCCTTTTAGAGTAAGACTGCAAATCTCACTTTTAGGGGCCAAACCGGTTTTAACGCTCAAAGCCTCATTTTTAACAGCAAACCCTCACTTTTACGACCTAAAGCCCTCTTTTAACTCCCAAAGCCTCGGTTTTAACACCCAAAGCCGCACTTTCAGGGTCCAAACCTCTCTTTTAACGCTCAGTGCCTCATTTTTAGGTCCCAAACCCTCACTCTTAGCACTGAACCCGGACTTTTAATTGCCAAACTCTCGTTCTAGTACAAATCATGACTTTTAGAGTCCAGCCCCTCGATTTTAAGCCTCAAAGCCTCATTTTTATCATCCAAACCTACACTTTCAGGGTCCAAACCCCTCTTTTAATGCTCAGTGCCTCATTTTTAGGTCAGAAACCCTTGCTTTTAGCATCCAGGACTTCACTTTCAGGAACCAAAACATCATTATTAATGCCCAAAGCCCTCTTTTAAGGCTCAAAGCCTCATTTTCAGCACCCAAAGACTCACTTTAAAACACCCAAACCCCTCTTTTAACATCGAAGACTTAGAGTTGGGACCGCAAACCTCACTTTCAGCGTCCAAACCCCTCTTTCAAGGCTCAAAGCCTCACTTTTAGTTCCCAAACCCTCATTTTTAGCACCCAAACCCCTTACTTTTATGGAGCAAAATCTCATTTTTAACGTCCAAATCCCTCTTTTAAGGCTCAAAGCCTCTATTTTAGATCCCAAACCCTCACTTTTAGGCTCCAAACCCCTCCTTTTTAGGGACATACCCGCATTTTCACGTCCCAAGGACTTACTTTAAAGCACCCAAACCCCTCTTTTAATGCTCAAAGCCTTATAGATAGGACCACAAACCTCACTGCTAGGGTCCAAACCTCTCTCTTAAAGCTCAGTGCCTCATTTCTTACAGCCAAACCCTCACTTTTAGGACCTAAAGCCCTCTTTTAACACTCAAAGCCTCAGTTTTAACACCCAAAACCACACTTTCAGGGTCCAAACGCCTCTTTTAATGCTCAGTGCCTCATTTCCAGGTCCCCAAAACTCACTTTAAAACAACCAAACACCTCTTTTAACATCAAAGACTTAGAGTTAGGACTGCAAACCTCACTTTTAGGGTCCAAACCCCTCCTTTTCAGGGACAAACCCTCTTTTTAAAATTCCAAACCCTTACTTCTATTACCCAAACCCCTCTTTTAACGCTCACTGCCTCATTTTTAGGTCCCAAACCCTCTGCTTCTAGCATCGAACTTGGACTTTTTATGGTCAAACCATCATTGTTTTGTTCCAAATAGTAATTTTTAGAGTCCAAACCCCTCTATTAAGCTTCAAAAACTCATTTTTATCATCCAAACCTTCACTTTCAGGGTCCAAACCCCTCTTTTAATGCTCAGTGCCTCATTTTTAGGTCAGAACCCCCCTGCTTTTAGCATCCAGGCCTTCACTTTCAGGAACCAAAACATCATTATTAATGCCCAAAGCCCTCTTTTAAGTCTCAAAGCCTCATTTTCAGCACCCAAAGACTCACTTTAAAACACCCAAACCCCTCTTTTAATGCTCAAAGCCTTATAGTTAGGACTGCAAACCTCACTGCTAGGGTCCAAACCTTGGTTTTAAAATTCAATGCCTCATTTCTAACAGCCAAACCCTCACTTTTAGGACCTAAAGCCCTCTTTTAACACTCAAAGCCTCAGTTTTAACACTCAAAGCCAAACTTTCAGGGTCCAAACCCCTCTTTTAACGCTCAGTGCCTCATTTTCAGGTCCCCAAAACTCACTTTAAAACACCCAAACACCTCTTTTAACATCAAAGACTTAGAGTTAGGACTGCAAACCTCACTTTTAGGGTCCAAACCCCTCCTTTTTAGGGACATACCCTCATTTTCATGTCCCAAGGACTTCCTTTAAAGCAGCCAAACCCCTCTTTTAATGCTCAAAGCCTTATAGTTAGGGCCGCAAACCACAATGCTAGGGTCCAAAGCCCTCTTTTATGCTCAAAGCTTCATTTTTAACAGCCAAAACCTCACTTTCTTTGCCCAAACCCCTCTTTTAATGCTCAATGCCTCATTTATACCTCCCAAAGACG
The DNA here is from genome assembly GCF_963921805.1 of Phalacrocorax carbo. NCBI lineage: Eukaryota > Metazoa > Chordata > Aves > Suliformes > Phalacrocoracidae > Phalacrocorax > Phalacrocorax carbo. The sequence goes on along the minus strand of NW_026990280.1, from coordinate 2,092,677 downwards.
CACTTTAAAGCACCCAAAGCCTCTTTTAACCTCAAAGCCTTTTAGAGTAAGACTGCAAATCTCACTTTCAGGGGCCAAACCGGTTTTAACGCTCAAAGCCTCCTTTTTAACAGCAAACCCTCACTTTTAGGACCTAAAGCCCTCTTTTAACTCCCAAAGCCTCGGTTTTAACACCCAAAGCCGCACTTTCAGGGTCCAAACCTCTCTTTTAACGCTCAGTGCCTCATTTTTAGGTCCCAAACCCTCACTCTTAGCACTGAACCCGGACTTGTAATTGTCAAACTCTCGTTCTAGTACAAATCATGACTTTTAGAGTCCAGCCCCTCGTTTTTAAGCCTCAAAGCCTCATTTTTATCATCCAAACCTTCACTTTCAGGGTCCAAACCCCTCTTTTAATGCTCAGTGCCTCATTTTTAGTTCAGAAACCCTTGCTTTTAGCATCCAGGCCTTCACTTTCAGGAACCAAACCATCATTATTAATGCCCAAAGCCCTCTTTTAAGGCTCAAAGCCTCTATTTTAGATCCCAAACCCTCACTTTCAGGGTCCAAACCCCTCCTTTTTAGGGACATACCCTCATTTTCACGTCCCAAAGACGCACTTTAAAGCACCCAAACCCCTCTTTTAATGCTCAAAGCCTTATAGTTAGGACCACAAACCTCACTGCTAGGGTCCAAACCTCTCTCTTAAAGCTCCGTGCCTCATTTTTAACAGCCAAACCCTCACTTTTAGGACCTAAAGCCCTCTTTTAACCCTCAAAGCCTCAGTTTTAACACTCAAAGCCAAACTTCCAGGGTCCAAACGCCTCTTTTAACGCTCAGTGCCTCATTTCCAGGTCCCCAAAACTCACTTTAAAACACCCAAACACCTCTTTTAACATCAAAGACTTAGAGTTAGGACTGCAAACCTCACTTTTAGGGTCCAAACCCCTCCTTTTTAGGGACATACCCTCATTTTCATGTCCCAAGGACTTACTTTAAAGCACCCAAACCCCTCTTTTAATGCTCAAAGCCTTATAGTTAGGGCCGCAAACCACAATGCTCAAAGCTTCATTTTTAACAGCCAAAACCTCACTTTCTTTGCCCAAACCCCTCTTTTAATGCTCAATGCCTCATTTATACCTCCCAAAGACGCACTTTAAAGCACCCAAAGCCTCTTTTAACCTCAAAGCCTTTTAGAGTAAGACTGCAAATCTCACTTTTAGGGGCCAAACCGGTTTTAACGCTCAAAGCCTCATTTTTAACAGCAAACCCTCACTTTTAGGACCTAAAGCCCTCTTTTAACTCCCAAAGCCTCGGTTTTAACACCCAAAGCCGCACTTTCAGGGTCCAAACCTCTCTTTTAACGCTCAGTGCCTCATTTTTAGGTCCCAAACCCTCACTCTTAGCACTGAACCCGGACTTTTAATTGCCAAACTCTCGTTCTAGTACAAATCATGACTTTTAGAGTCCAGCCCCTCGATTTTAAGCCTCAAAGCCTCATTTTTATCATCCAAACCTTCACTTTCAGGGTCCAAACCCCTCTTTTAATGCTCAGTGCCTCATTTTTAGGTCAGAAACCCTTGCTTTTAGCATCCAGGCCTTCACTTTCAGGAACCAAACCACCATTATTAATGCCCAAAGCCCTCTTTTAAGGCTCAAAGCCTCATTTTCAGCACCCAAAGACTCACTTTAAAACACCCAAACCCCTCTTTTAACATCAAAGACTTAGAGTTGGGACCGCAAACCTCACTTTCAGCGTCCAAACCCCTCTTTCAAGGCTCAAAGCCTCACTTTTAGTTCCCAAACCCTCATTTTTAGCATCCAAACCCCTTACTTTTATGGAGCAAAATCTCATTTTTAACGTCCAAATCCCTCTTTTAAGGCTCAAAGCCTCTATTTTAGATCCCAAACCCTCACTTTTAGGCTCCAAACCCCTCCTTTTTAGGGACATACCCGCATTTTCAGCACCCAAAGACGCACTTTAAAGCACCCAAACCCCTCTTTTAATGCTCAAAGCCTTATAGATAGGACCACAAACCTCACTGCTAGGGTCCAAACCTCTCTCTTAAAGCTCAGTGCCTCATTTCTTACAGCCAAACCCTCACTTTTAGGACCTAAAGCCCTCTTTTAACACTCAAAGCCTCAGTTTTAACACCCAAAACCACACTTTCAGGGTCCAAACGCCTCTTTTAATGCTCAGTGCCTCATTTCCAGGTCCCCAAAACTCACTTTAAAACAACCAAACACCTCTTTTAACATCAAAGACTTAGAGTTAGGACTGCAAACCTCACTTTTAGGGTCCAAACCCCTCCTTTTCAGGGACAAACCCTCTTTTTAAAAATTCCAAACCCTTACTTCTATTACCCAAACCCCTCTTTTAACGCTCACTGCCTCATTTTTAGGTCCCAAACCCTCTGCTTCTAGCATCGAACTTGGACTTTTTATGGTCAAACCATCATTGTTTTGTTCCAAATAGTAATTTTTAGAGTCCAAACCCCTCTATTAAGCTTCAAAAACTCATTTTTATCATCCAAACCTTCACTTTCAGGGTCCAAACCCCTCTTTTAATGCTCAGTGCCTCATTTTTAGGTCAGAAACCCCCTGCTTTTAGCATCCAGGCCTTCACTTTCAGGAACCAAAACATCATTATTAATGCCCAAAGCCCTCTTTTAAGGCTCAAAGCCTCATTTTCAGCACCCAAAGACTCACTTTAAAACACCCAAACCCCTCTTTTAATGCTCAAAGCCTTAGAGTTAGGACTGCAAACCTCACTGCTAGGGTCCAAACCTTGGTTTCAAAATTCAATGCCTCATTTCTAACAGCCAAACCCTCACTTTTAGGACCTAAAGCCCTCTTTTAACACTCAAAGCCTCAGTTTTAACACTCAAAGCCAAACTTTCAGGGTCCAAACGCCTCTTTTAACGCTCAGTGCCTCATTTTCAGGTCCCCAAAACTCACTTTAAAACACCCAAACACCTCTTTTAACATCAAAGACTTAGAGCTGGGACTGCAAACCTCACTTTTAGGGTCCAAACCCCTCCTTTTTAGGGACATACCCTCATTTTCACGTCCCAAGGACTTACTTTAAAGCACCCAAACCCCTCTTTTAATGCTCAAAGCCTTATAGTTAGGACCACAAACCACAATGCTAGGGTCCAAAGCCCTCTTTTATGCTCAAAGCTTCATTTTTAATAGCCAAAACCTCACTTTCTTTGCCCAAACCCCTCTTTTAATGCTCAATGCCTCATTTATACCTCCCAAAGACGCACTTTAAAGCACCCAAAGCCTCTTTTAACCTCAAAGCCTTTTAGAGTAAGACTGCAAATCTCACTTTTAGGGGCCAAACCGGTTTTAACGCTCAAAGCCTCATTTTTAACAGCAAACCCTCACTTTTAGGACCTAAAGCCCTCTTTTAACTCCCAAAGCCTCGGTTTTAACACCCAAAGCCGCACTTTCAGGGTCCAAACCTCTCTTTTAACGCTCAGTGCCTCATTTTTAGGTCCCAAACCCTCACTCTTAGCACTGAACCCGGACTTTTAATTGCCAAACTCTCGTTCTAGTACAAATCATGACTTTTAGAGTCCAGCCCCTCGATTTTAAGCCTCAAAGCCTCATTTTTATCATCCAAACCTTCACTTTCAGGGTCCAAACCCCTCTTTTAATGCTCAGTGCCTCATTTTTAGGTCAGAAACCCTTGCTTTTAGCATCCAGGCCTTCACTTTCAGGAACCAAACCACCATTATTAATGCCCAAAGCCCTCTTTTAAGGCTCAAAGCCTCATTTTCAGTACCCAAAGACTCACTTTAAAACACCCAAACCCCTCTTTTAACATCAAAGACTTAGAGTTGGGACCGCAAACCTCACTTTCAGCGTCCAAACCCCTCTTTCAAGGCTCAAAGCCTCACTTTTAGTTCCCAAACCCTCATTTTTAGCATCCAAACCCCTTACTTTTATGGAGCAAAATCTCATTTTTAACGTCCAAATCCCTCTTTTAAGGCTCAAAGCCTCTATTTTAGATCCCAAACCCTCACTTTTAGGCTCCAAACCCCTCCTTTTTAGGGACATACCCGCATTTTCAGCACCCAAAGACGCACTTTAAAGCACCCAAACCCCTCTTTTAATGCTCAAAGCCTTATAGATAGGACCACAAACCTCACTGCTAGGGTCCAAACCTCTCTCTTAAAGCTCAGTGCCTCATTTCTTACAGCCAAACCCTCACTTTTAGGACCTAAAGCCCTCTTTTAACACTCAAAGCCTCAGTTTTAACACCCAAAACCACACTTTCAGGGTCCAAACGCCTCTTTTAATGCTCAGTGCCTCATTTCCAGGTCCCCAAAACTCACTTTAAAACAACCAAACACCTCTTTTAACATCAAAGACTTAGAGTTAGGACTGCAAACCTCACTTTTAGGGTCCAAACCCCTCCTTTTCAGGGACAAACCCTCTTTTTAAAAATTCCAAACCCTTACTTCTATTACCCAAACCCCTCTTTTAACGCTCACTGCCTCATTTTTAGGTCCCAAACCCTCTGCTTCTAGCATCGAACTTGGACTTTTTATGGTCAAACCATCATTGTTTTGTTCCAAATAGTAATTTTTAGAGTCCAAACCCCTCTATTAAGCTTCAAAAACTCATTTTTATCATCCAAACCTTCACTTTCAGGGTCCAAACCCCTCTTTTAATGCTCAGTGCCTCATTTTTAGGTCAGAAACCCCCTGCTTTTAGCATCCAGGCCTTCACTTTCAGGAACCAAAACATCATTATTAATGCCCAAAGCCCTCTTTTAAGGCTCAAAGCCTCATTTTCAGCACCCAAAGACTCACTTTAAAACACCCAAACCCCTCTTTTAATGCTCAAAGCCTTAGAGTTAGGACTGCAAACCTCACTGCTAGGGTCCAAACCTTGGTTTTAAAATTCAATGCCTCATTTCTAACAGCCAAACCCTCACTTTTAGGACCTAAAGCCCTCTTTTAACACTCAAAGCCTCAGTTTTAACACTCAAAGCCAAACTTTCAGGGTCCAAACGCCTCTTTTAACGCTCAGTGCCTCATTTTCAGGTCCCCAAAACTCACTTTAAAACACCCAAACACCTCTTTTAACATCAAAGACTTAGAGCTGGGACTGCAAACCTCACTTTTAGGGTCCAAACCCCTCCTTTTTAGGGACATACCCTCATTTTCACGTCCCAAGGACTTACTTTAAAGCACCCAAACCCCTCTTTTAATGCTCAAAGCCTTATAGTTAGGACCACAAACCACAATGCTAGGGTCCAAAGCCCTCTTTTATGCTCAAAGCTTCATTTTTAATAGCCAAAACCTCACTTTCTTTGCCCAAACCCCTCTTTTAATGCTCAATGCCTCATTTATACCTCCCAAAGACGCACTTTAAAGCACCCAAAGCCTCTTTTAACCTCAAAGCCTTTTAGAGTAAGACTGCAAATCTCACTTTTAGGGGCCAAACCGGTTTTAACGCTCAAAGCCTCATTTTTAACAGCAAACCCTCACTTTTACGACCTAAAGCCCTCTTTTAACTCCCAAAGCCTCGGTTTTAACACCCAAAGCCGCACTTTCAGGGTCCAAACCTCTCTTTTAACGCTCAGTGCCTCATTTTTAGGTCCCAAACCCTCACTCTTAGCACTGAACCCGGACTTTTAATTGCCAAACTCTCGTTCTAGTACAAATCATGACTTTTAGAGTCCAGCCCCTCGATTTTAAGCCTCAAAGCCTCATTTTTATCATCCAAACCTACACTTTCAGGGTCCAAACCCCTCTTTTAATGCTCAGTGCCTCATTTTTAGGTCAGAAACCCTTGCTTTTAGCATCCAGGACTTCACTTTCAGGAACCAAAACATCATTATTAATGCCCAAAGCCCTCTTTTAAGGCTCAAAGCCTCATTTTCAGCACCCAAAGACTCACTTTAAAACACCCAAACCCCTCTTTTAACATCGAAGACTTAGAGTTGGGACCGCAAACCTCACTTTCAGCGTCCAAACCCCTCTTTCAAGGCTCAAAGCCTCACTTTTAGTTCCCAAACCCTCATTTTTAGCACCCAAACCCCTTACTTTTATGGAGCAAAATCTCATTTTTAACGTCCAAATCCCTCTTTTAAGGCTCAAAGCCTCTATTTTAGATCCCAAACCCTCACTTTTAGGCTCCAAACCCCTCCTTTTTAGGGACATACCCGCATTTTCACGTCCCAAGGACTTACTTTAAAGCACCCAAACCCCTCTTTTAATGCTCAAAGCCTTATAGATAGGACCACAAACCTCACTGCTAGGGTCCAAACCTCTCTCTTAAAGCTCAGTGCCTCATTTCTTACAGCCAAACCCTCACTTTTAGGACCTAAAGCCCTCTTTTAACACTCAAAGCCTCAGTTTTAACACCCAAAACCACACTTTCAGGGTCCAAACGCCTCTTTTAATGCTCAGTGCCTCATTTCCAGGTCCCCAAAACTCACTTTAAAACAACCAAACACCTCTTTTAACATCAAAGACTTAGAGTTAGGACTGCAAACCTCACTTTTAGGGTCCAAACCCCTCCTTTTCAGGGACAAACCCTCTTTTTAAAATTCCAAACCCTTACTTCTATTACCCAAACCCCTCTTTTAACGCTCACTGCCTCATTTTTAGGTCCCAAACCCTCTGCTTCTAGCATCGAACTTGGACTTTTTATGGTCAAACCATCATTGTTTTGTTCCAAATAGTAATTTTTAGAGTCCAAACCCCTCTATTAAGCTTCAAAAACTCATTTTTATCATCCAAACCTTCACTTTCAGGGTCCAAACCCCTCTTTTAATGCTCAGTGCCTCATTTTTAGGTCAGAACCCCCCTGCTTTTAGCATCCAGGCCTTCACTTTCAGGAACCAAAACATCATTATTAATGCCCAAAGCCCTCTTTTAAGTCTCAAAGCCTCATTTTCAGCACCCAAAGACTCACTTTAAAACACCCAAACCCCTCTTTTAATGCTCAAAGCCTTATAGTTAGGACTGCAAACCTCACTGCTAGGGTCCAAACCTTGGTTTTAAAATTCAATGCCTCATTTCTAACAGCCAAACCCTCACTTTTAGGACCTAAAGCCCTCTTTTAACACTCAAAGCCTCAGTTTTAACACTCAAAGCCAAACTTTCAGGGTCCAAACCCCTCTTTTAACGCTCAGTGCCTCATTTTCAGGTCCCCAAAACTCACTTTAAAACACCCAAACACCTCTTTTAACATCAAAGACTTAGAGTTAGGACTGCAAACCTCACTTTTAGGGTCCAAACCCCTCCTTTTTAGGGACATACCCTCATTTTCATGTCCCAAGGACTTCCTTTAAAGCAGCCAAACCCCTCTTTTAATGCTCAAAGCCTTATAGTTAGGGCCGCAAACCACAATGCTAGGGTCCAAAGCCCTCTTTTATGCTCAAAGCTTCATTTTTAACAGCCAAAACCTCACTTTCTTTGCCCAAACCCCTCTTTTAATGCTCAATGCCTCATTTATACCTCCCAAAGACGCACTTTAAAGCACCCAAAGCCTCTTTTAACCTCAAAGCCTTTTAGAGTAAGACTGCAAATCTCACTTTCAGGGGCCAAACCGGTTTTAACGCTCAAAGCCTCCTTTTTAACAGCAAACCCTCACTTTTAGGACCTAAAGCCCTCTTTTAACTCCCAAAGCCTCGGTTTTAACACCCAAAGCCGCACTTTCAGGGTCCAAACCTCTCTTTTAACGCTCAGTGCCTCATTTTTAGGTCCCAAACCCTCACTCTTAGCACTGAACCCGGACTTGTAATTGTCAAACTCTCGTTCTAGTACAAATCATGACTTTTAGAGTCCAGCCCCTCGTTTTTAAGCCTCAAAGCCTCATTTTTATCATCCAAACCTTCACTTTCAGGGTCCAAACCCCTCTTTTAATGCTCAGTGCCTCATTTTTAGTTCAGAAACCCTTGCTTTTAGCATCCAGGCCTTCACTTTCAGGAACCAAACCATCATTATTAATGCCCAAAGCCCTCTTTTAAGGCTCAAAGCCTCTATTTTAGATCCCAAACCCTCACTTTCAGGGTCCAAACCCCTCCTTTTTAGGGACATACCCTCATTTTCACGTCCCAAAGACGCACTTTAAAGCACCCAAACCCCTCTTTTAATGCTCAAAGCCTTATAGTTAGGACCACAAACCTCACTGCTAGGGTCCAAACCTCTCTCTTAAAGCTCCGTGCCTCATTTTTAACAGCCAAACCCTCACTTTTAGGACCTAAAGCCCTCTTTTAACCCTCAAAGCCTCAGTTTTAACACTCAAAGCCAAACTTCCAGGGTCCAAACGCCTCTTTTAACGCTCAGTGCCTCATTTCCAGGTCCCCAAAACTCACTTTAAAACACCCAAACACCTCTTTTAACATCAAAGACTTAGAGTTAGGACTGCAAACCTCACTTTTAGGGTCCAAACCCCTCCTTTTTAGGGACATACCCTCATTTTCATGTCCCAAGGACTTACTTTAAAGCACCCAAACCCCTCTTTTAATGCTCAAAGCCTTATAGTTAGGGCCGCAAACCACAATGCTCAAAGCTTCATTTTTAACAGCCAAAACCTCACTTTCTTTGCCCAAACCCCTCTTTTAATGCTCAATGCCTCATTTATACCTCCCAAAGACGCACTTTAAAGCACCCAAAGCCTCTTTTAACCTCAAAGCCTTTTAGAGTAAGACTGCAAATCTCACTTTTAGGGGCCAAACCGGTTTTAACGCTCAAAGCCTCATTTTTAACAGCAAACCCTCACTTTTAGGACCTAAAGCCCTCTTTTAACTCCCAAAGCCTCGGTTTTAACACCCAAAGCCGCACTTTCAGGGTCCAAACCTCTCTTTTAACGCTCAGTGCCTCATTTTTAGGTCCCAAACCCTCACTCTTAGCACTGAACCCGGACTTTTAATTGCCAAACTCTCGTTCTAGTACAAATCATGACTTTTAGAGTCCAGCCCCTCGATTTTAAGCCTCAAAGCCTCATTTTTATCATCCAAACCTTCACTTTCAGGGTCCAAACCCCTCTTTTAATGCTCAGTGCCTCATTTTTAGGTCAGAAACCCTTGCTTTTAGCATCCAGGCCTTCACTTTCAGGAACCAAACCACCATTATTAATGCCCAAAGCCCTCTTTTAAGGCTCAAAGCCTCATTTTCAGCACCCAAAGACTCACTTTAAAACACCCAAACCCCTCTTTTAACATCAAAGACTTAGAGTTGGGACCGCAAACCTCACTTTCAGCGTCCAAACCCCTCTTTCAAGGCTCAAAGCCTCACTTTTAGTTCCCAAACCCTCATTTTTAGCATCCAAACCCCTTACTTTTATGGAGCAAAATCTCATTTTTAACGTCCAAATCCCTCTTTTAAGGCTCAAAGCCTCTATTTTAGATCCCAAACCCTCACTTTTAGGCTCCAAACCCCTCCTTTTTAGGGACATACCCGCATTTTCAGCACCCAAAGACGCACTTTAAAGCACCCAAACCCCTCTTTTAATGCTCAAAGCCTTATAGATAGGACCACAAACCTCACTGCTAGGGTCCAAACCTCTCTCTTAAAGCTCAGTGCCTCATTTCTTACAGCCAAACCCTCACTTTTAGGACCTAAAGCCCTCTTTTAACACTCAAAGCCTCAGTTTTAACACCCAAAACCACACTTTCAGGGTCCAAACGCCTCTTTTAATGCTCAGTGCCTCATTTCCAGGTCCCCAAAACTCACTTTAAAACAACCAAACACCTCTTTTAACATCAAAGACTTAGAGTTAGGACTGCAAACCTCACTTTTAGGGTCCAAACCCCTCCTTTTCAGGGACAAACCCTCTTTTTAAAAATTCCAAACCCTTACTTCTATTACCCAAACCCCTCTTTTAACGCTCACTGCCTCATTTTTAGGTCCCAAACCCTCTGCTTCTAGCATCGAACTTGGACTTTTTATGGTCAAACCATCATTGTTTTGTTCCAAATAGTAATTTTTAGAGTCCAAACCCCTCTATTAAGCTTCAAAAACTCATTTTTATCATCCAAACCTTCACTTTCAGGGTCCAAACCCCTCTTTTAATGCTCAGTGCCTCATTTTTAGGTCAGAAACCCCCTGCTTTTAGCATCCAGGCCTTCACTTTCAGGAACCAAAACATCATTATTAATGCCCAAAGCCCTCTTTTAAGGCTCAAAGCCTCATTTTCAGCACCCAAAGACTCACTTTAAAACACCCAAACCCCTCTTTTAATGCTCAAAGCCTTAGAGTTAGGACTGCAAACCTCACTGCTAGGGTCCAAACCTTGGTTTCAAAATTCAATGCCTCATTTCTAACAGCCAAACCCTCACTTTTAGGACCTAAAGCCCTCTTTTAACACTCAAAGCCTCAGTTTTAACACTCAAAGCCAAACTTTCAGGGTCCAAACGCCTCTTTTAACGCTCAGTGCCTCATTTTCAGGTCCCCAAAACTCACTTTAAAACACCCAAACACCTCTTTTAACATCAAAGACTTAGAGCTGGGACTGCAAACCTCACTTTTAGGGTCCAAACCCCTCCTTTTTAGGGACATACCCTCATTTTCACGTCCCAAGGACTTACTTTAAAGCACCCAAACCCCTCTTTTAATGCTCAAAGCCTTATAGTTAGGACCACAAACCACAATGCTAGGGTCCAAAGCCCTCTTTTATGCTCAAAGCTTCATTTTTAATAGCCAAAACCTCACTTTCTTTGCCCAAACCCCTCTTTTAATGCTCAATGCCTCATTTATACCTCCCAAAGACGCACTTTAAAGCACCCAAAGCCTCTTTTAACCTCAAAGCCTTTTAGAGTAAGACTGCAAATCTCACTTTTAGGGGCCAAACCGGTTTTAACGCTCAAAGCCTCATTTTTAACAGCAAACCCTCACTTTTAGGACCTAAAGCCCTCTTTTAACTCCCAAAGCCTCGGTTTTAACACCCAAAGCCGCACTTTCAGGGTCCAAACCTCTCTTTTAACGCTCAGTGCCTCATTTTTAGGTCCCAAACCCTCACTCTTAGCACTGAACCCGGACTTTTAATTGCCAAACTCTCGTTCTAGTACAAATCATGACTTTTAGAGTCCAGCCCCTCGATTTTAAGCCTCAAAGCCTCATTTTTATCATCCAAACCTACACTTTCAGGGTCCAAACCCCTCTTTTAATGCTCACTGCCTCATTTTTAGGTCCCAAACCCTCTGCTTCTAGCATCGAACTTGGACTTTTTATGGTCAAACCATCATTGTTTTGTTCCAAATAGTAATTTTTAGAGTCCAAACCCCTCTATTAAGCTTCAAAAACTCATTTTTATCATCCAAACCTTCACTTTCAGGGTCCAAACCCCTCTTTTAATGCTCAGTGCCTCATTTTTAGGTCAGAACCCCCCTGCTTTTAGCATCCAGGCCTTCACTTTCAGGAACCAAAACATCATTATTAATGCCCAAAGCCCTCTTTTAAGGCTCAAAGCCTCATTTTCAGCACCCAAAGACTCACTTTAAAACACCCAAACCCCTCTTTTAATGCTCAAAGCCTTAGAGTTAGGACTGCAAACCTCACTGCTAGGGTCCAAACCTTGGTTTTAAAATTCAATGCCTCATTTCTAACAGCCAAACCCTCACTTTTAGGACCTAAAGCCCTCTTTTAACACTCAAAGCCTCAGTTTTAACACTCAAAGCCAAACTTTCAGGGTCCAAACGCCTCTTTTAACGCTCAGTGCCTCATTTTCAGGTCCCCAAAACTCACTTTAAAACACCCAAACACCTCTTTTAACATCAAAGACTTAGAGCTGGGACTGCAAACCTCACTTTTAGGGTCCAAACCCCTCCTTTTTAGGGACATACCCTCATTTTCACGTCCCAAGGACTTACTTTAAAGCACCCAAACCCCTCTTTTAATGCTCAAAGCCTTATAGTTAGGACCACAAACCACAATGCTAGGGTCCAAAGCCCTCTTTTATGCTCAAAGCTTCATTTTTAATAGCCAAACCCTCACTTTCTTTTCCCAAACCCCTCTTTTAATGCTCAATGCCTCATTTATACCTCCCAAAGACGCACTTTAAAGCACCCAAAGCCTCTTTTAACCTCAAAGCCTTTTAGAGTAAGACTGCAAATCTCACTTTTAGGGGCCAAACCGGTTTTAACGCTCAAAGCCTCATTTTTAACAGCAAACCCTCACTTTTAGGACCTAAAGCCCTCTTTTAACTCCCAAAGCCTCGGTTTTAACACCCAAAGCCGCACTTTCAGGGTCCAAACCTCTCTTTTAACGCTCAGTGCCTCATTTTTAGGTCCCAAACCCTCACTCTTAGCACTGAACCCGGACTTTTAATTGCCAAACTCTCGTTCTAGTACAAATCATGACTTTTAGAGTCCAGCCCCTCGATTTTAAGCCTCAAAGCCTCATTTTTATCATCCAAACCTTCACTTTCAGGGTCCAAACCCCTCTTTTAATGCTCAGTGCCTCATTTTTAGGTCAGAACCCCCCTTCTTTTAGCATCCAGGCCTTCACTTTCAGGAACCAAAACATCATTATTAATGCCCAAAGCCCTCTTTTCAGGCTCAAAGCCTCATTTTCAGCACCCAAAGACTCACTTTAAAACACCCAAACACCTCTTTTAACATCAAAGTCTTAGAGTTGGGACCGCAAACCTCACTTTCAGCATCCAAACCCCTCTTTCAAGGCTCAAAGCCTCACTTTTAGTTCCCAAACCCTCATTTTTAGCATCCAAACCCCTTACTTTTATGGAGCAAAATCTCATTTTTAACGTCCAAATCCCTCTTTTAAGGCTCAAAGCCTCTATTTTAGATCCCAAACCCTCACTTTTAGGCTCCAAACCCCTCCTTTTTAGGGACATACCCGCATTTTCACGTCCCAAGGACTTACTTTAAAGCACCCAAACCCCTCTTTTAATGCTCAAAGCCTTATAGTTAGGACCACAAACCTCACTGCTAGGGTCCAAACCTCTCTCTTAAAGCTCAGTGCCTCATTTTTAACAGCCAAACCCTCACTTTTAGGACCTAAAGCCCTCTTTTAACACTCAAAGCCTCAGTTTTAACACCCAAAACCGCACTTTCAGGGTCCAAACGCCTCTTTTAATGCTCAGTGCCTCATTTCCAGGTCCCCAAAACTCACTTTAAAACACCCAAACACCTCTTTTAACATCAAAGACTTAGAGTTAGGACTGCAAACCTCACTTTTAGGGTCCAAACCCCTCCTTTTCAGGGACAAACCCTCTTTTTAAAATTCCAAACCCTTACTTCTATTACCCAAACCCCTCTTTTCACGCTCACTGCCTCATTTTTAGGTCCCAAACCCTCTGCTTCTAGCATCGAACTTGGACTTTTTATGGTCAAACCATCATTGTTTTGTTCCAAATAGTAATTTTTAGCGTCCAAACCCCTCTATTAAGCTTCAAAAACTCATTTTTATCATCCAAACCTTCACTTTCAGGGTCCAAACCCCTCTTTTAATGCTCAGTGCCTCATTTTTAGGTCAGAAACCCCCTGCTTTTAGCATCCAGGCCTTCACTTTCAGGTACCAAAACATCATTATTAATGCCCAAAGCCCTCTTTTAAGGCTCAAAGCCTCATTTTCAGCACCCAAAGACTCACTTTAAAACACCCAAACCCCTCTTTTAACATCAAAGCCTTAGAGTTAGGGCCGCAAACCTCACTGCTAGGGTCCAAACCTTGGTTTTAAAATTCAATGCCTCATTTCTAACAGCCAAACCCTCACTTTTAGGACCTAAAGCCCTCTTTTAACACTCAAAGCCTCAGTTTTAACACTCAAAGCCAAACTTTCAGGGTCCAAACGCCTCTTTTAACGCTCAGTGCCTCATTTTCAGGTCCCCAAATCTCACTTTAAAACACCCAAACACCTCTTTTAACATCAAAGACTTATAGTTAGGACTGCAAACCTCACTTTTAGGGTCCAGCTGCAGGTTTTTGTGCAGAGGGAGGCCAACATGGACATAGCCAACGACTACGGCTGCCCATGACCCACCGGCCCAGCACCATCCCCTGCTTGTGAGCTGCCTTCTCCTCTCTAGCATTTGACTACTGACAGAGTAGTGCCACAGCGAAGGCCTCATTCAACAGCTTCCTTCTGGCTGCCCTGCGAGGTCTTTAGACCTATCGTGGTCAAGACAGTCTTACCCTGCTCTACCTCATTTGGCTGCAAGTAAAGGAAAGGAAGAATCAGCTACCAGAAGCTTCAGCAAAGAGTTGGGCCAGGTCTTCTAGCCTGCTTCCACAGTCACAAGACCCAATTGTGTTGGTATTAAGTCTTGTTGCCTTCTCTAGAAAGCCACTGAAACAGAACGGCCTCCCTGTCACTACTCGCTACCAGCAACAACAGAGTCCTCAGACGGACCAGGATTTCGAGTCTTTCACCAGCAGGCCAGGAGTAGTGCCTACTACAGGATGTGGCCATTGTATGCACTTGCAGTCCAGACACTCAAGCTGGTTTTAGCTTCAACTGCGGCGGTTGTAGCCGCTGAAACTTAAACCCAAAAGGAAGGAGAAAAAGAACAGCTGCCCAGGCATATGCTGTTTGGAAGTTAAAGCAGAAGAAAGGCCGGCGTGGCACGCGCTCAAGGACAGGGCTGCCTATAGCCCTTTGGCAGGGAAGCTGCTCCCCAGCTAAGCACATTTCTTCTCCTCTCCTACAATTCCCCTCCCTCTATATCCATGTACCTACACCTGGAAGGTCTGACTGTGATTCAGCACTGCCCAGAAATTGAACTGTCCCAGGAGCGTTCCCTGCTCCTCAGGTTCTTGTGCTCCCTAAGGGCCCCCGCGACCTCACGCCCTGGACCTCTGCAGGCACCTTTTCCACTCTGCTTCCGTGCCACGCTGACAGTTTTCACACTGACTCGGAAGACACAGACTGCAGGACCAAGTGACCCTGTTAGAAGCTTGTGCAGAGGACCTGGGGCACTCCGGGGGAGAAAATACTAATTAAAATTCATTAAAAGAGTTGGGTGTTGCCTTTGCAGCACCTCTCTCTACCTGCGGGCATTTGCTCAGCGGGAGGGAGTGTGGGGTTGTTAATGCAGCCCCTGCCCACCCCGTGGGTGGCTGAGCTGGGCCGGGCATAGCTTACATACAGAACAGTGTATTTTTTCTGTAAAATACTACTATGCTATACTTATAAATATTAAAGTATGTATAAACAAGTATTTCATGTTATAAGATTTGTATTATGTCTATGTATAATATAAATTACATACATACACATAAATACATATGTACCTACATATCCCACCACAGAATCCACAGAGGGAAAGGGAAGAGGGGTTTCAGGAGGGACTGGGGTGCGGAAGAGGGGTGACAGGATCCCAGGGGCCCAGGACTCACCGCAGTTCCTGCTCTCTGCACTGCCACGCACATGGCACAGCTCAGGCACTTCTGTCTCTCTCGGTCTGTCCATCCCTCCCTCCCTCGCTGCCTCCCTCCCTCTGCTGCAGCCCCACTCACTCGACTGCCTTCCACCTCAGGGAATCCACGGGTGCCTCACAGCTTGTGAGCTTGCCGGGCGGCCATGTTGCCCCGGCCCCAGCCCCTGCCCCAGGCCTACAGCTCCCAGCATGCCCCGGGGCGCGCCCTCCCGCCTCCCGACCCTGGGCGGGAACCGCCCCCCCGCAGGCCCCGAGAGCAGCAGGGCCGGCCGAGCGGGGGATACAGGCGGGAGAGAGGGGACAGGCGGCAGCACAGAGGGGAAACAGGCGGCCAGGACGCGGTGACAGAGGAAGGAGAAGGCCAGGGAGCGGGGGAGAGAGGTGTGGGGAAAGGAAAACATAGGAACAGGCTGCAGGACAGACAGACAGGAGTCAGGAAATACAGGCGGGGAGTCAGGCAGAGGAGAAAGAGAAAGGGAAAAAAGAGTCATGGGAATTGGGGAGAGAGCAAAAATAGAAATTCTGGGCGACTGCCCGATTTCTTGATCAATCCCCAGCGACTGCATTACTGGGAGCCTCAAGAAATGTGCTGCCTGCAACATCCCTGTTCTGGGCCCTCTCCTGCACCCTCATATTGGTGACAAGCATCGCCTTGCAGAGTGGCCAGGGCTGGGGAAAACAAGCCCAGCTGAGGGGGAAAAAAATCATCCAGCTTTTTTTTTGTTGGTTTCCTTGTTGGTTTTGCCTTTAAAAAAACCTGAGGCTTTTCACCATTGGCAATAGCATTTCACCCAGGAGGAGGTGGTCTGTGGTGGAAATTTTGGCCCCTTACCACCTGACTAATGTAGATTGCCTTGTGTTCTCCCTAGCCCGTCTTCTGTGAGCAAGGTCTCTCAGCTCTCCCGTAGGAGACAGGTACAACTGAGAACAAGTGCCCGCATTTCAGATGTTACCACCCTCTTTGCTCTCCAGCCTGGCAGGAGGACGAGGAGCCACAGCCAGGCAAGCTGAAGAAGGAGGGGGATGAGGCAAAGCTGGGCTCACAAACCCTGTGGCAAAACAACCCCACCCCTATCTGCAGCCAGTTTCTGAGGCAAAAGCAAGGCAGAAGACTGCTGCCCTAGAAGCAGTCATGCTGCGGTGACTTTGCCTCATTAGATGTCTGAGCAAGAGGACAAGCCTGAGAGCAATTTTTGTCTGTGCCCCGTACAGCTGTAAGCCAAGCAGCCAGCTTAGCCATGCTCATGGTGATAACTCCCTAAATGAATACTTGCAAGGCTCTGAAATACAAACAAGCATCTTCCTACCTTATAACCGAAGCAGTAGCACACGTGCACCCCTGATTTCCAAGCAGGCAGTGGATGGTCCCAACCGGCAGTAAGGAGAAAAGGCAAGCTTTTATTATCCGTTGTTCCAAATAGTAATTTGTTCCAAATAGTAATTTTTAGAGTCCAAACCCCTCTATTAAGCTTCAAAAACTCATTTTTATCATCCAAACCTTCACTTTCAGGGTCCAAACCCCTCTTTTAATGCTCAGTGCCTCATTTTTAGGTCAGAAACCCCCTGCTTTTAGCATCCAGGCCTTCACTTTCAGGAACCAAAACATCATTATTAATGCCCAAAGCCCTCTTTTAAGGCTGAAAGCCTCTATTTTAGATGCCAAACCCTCACTTTAAAACACCCAAACCCCTCTTTTAATGCTCAAAGCCTTATAGTTAGGACTGCAAACCTCACTGCTAGGGTCCAAACCTTGGTTTTAAAATTCAATGCCTCATTTCTAACAGCCAAACCCTCACTTTTAGGACCTAAAGCCCTCTTTTAACACTCAAAGCCTCAGTTTTAACACTCAAAGCCAAACTTTCAGGGTCCAAACCCCTCTTTTAACGCTCAGTGCCTCATTTTCAGGTCCCCAAAACTCACTTTAAAACACCCAAACCCCTCTTTTAACATCAAAGACTTAGAGTTAGGACTGCAAACCTCACTTTTAGGGTCCAAACCCCTCCTTTTTAGGGACATACCCTCATTTTCATGTCCCAAGGACTTCCTTTAAAGCACCCAAACCCCTCTTTTAATGCTCAAAGCCTTATAGTTAGGGCCGCAAACCACAATGCTAGGGTCCAAAGCCCTCTTTTATGCTCAAAGCTTCATTTTTAACAGCCAAAACCTCACTTTCTTTGCCCAAACCCCTCTTTTAATGCTCAATGCCTCATTTATACCTCCCAAAGACGCACTTTAAAGCACCCAAAGCCTCTTTTAACCTCAAAGCCTTTTAGAGTAAGACTGCAAATCTCACTTTCAGGGGCCAAACCGGTTTTAACGCTCAAAGCCTCATTTTTAACAGCAAACCCTCACTTTTAGGACCTAAAGCCCTCTTTTAACTCCCAAAGCCTCGGTTTTAACACCCAAAGCCGCACTTTCAGGGTCCAAACCTCTCTTTTAACGCTCAGTGCCTCATTTTTAGGTCCCAAACCCTCACTCTTAGCACTGAACCCGGACTTGTAATTGTCAAACTCTCGTTCTAGTACAAATCATGACTTTTAGAGTCCAGCCCCTCGGTTTTAAGCCTCAAAGCCTCATTTTTATCATCCAAACCTTCACTTTCAGGGTCCAAACCCCTCTTTTAATGCTCAGTGCCTCATTTTTAGTTCAGAAACCCTTGCTTTTAGCATCCAGGCCTTCACTTTCAGGAACCAAACCATCATTATTAATGCCCAAAGCCCTCTTTTAAGGCTCAAAGCCTCTATTTTAGATCCCAAACCCTCACTTTCAGGGTCCAAACCCCTCCTTTTTAGGGACATACCCTCATTTTCACGTCCCAAAGACGCACTTTAAAGCACCCTAACCCCTCTTTTAATGCTCAAAGCCTTATAGTTAGGACCACAAACCTCACTGCTAGGGTCCAAAACTCTCTCTTAAAGCTCCGTGCCTCATTTTTAACAGCCAAACCCTCACTTTTAGGACCTAAAGCCCTCTTTTAACCCTCAAAGCCTCAGTTTTAACACTCAAAGCCAAACTTCCAGGGTCCAAACGCCTCTTTTAACGCTCAGTGCCTCATTTCCAGGTCCCCAAAACTCACTTTAAAACACCCAAACACCTCTTTTAACATCAAAGACTTAGAGTTAGGACTGCAAACCTCACTTTTAGGGTCCAAACCCCTCCTTTTTAGGGACATACCCTCATTTTCATGTCCCAAGGACTTACTTTAAAGCACCCAAACCCCTCTTTTAATGCTCAAAGCCTTATAGTTAGGGCCGCAAACCACAATGCTCAAAGCTTCATTTTTAACAGCCAAAACCTCACTTTCTTTGCCCAAACCCCTCTTTTAATGCTCAATGCCTCATTTATACCTCCCAAAGACGCACTTTAAAGCACCCAAAGCCTCTTTTAACCTCAAAGCCTTTTAGAGTAAGACTGCAAATCTCACTTTTAGGGGCCAAACCGGTTTTAACGCTCAAAGCCTCATTTTTAACAGCAAACCCTCACTTTTAGGACCTAAAGCCCTCTTTTAACTCCCAAAGCCTCGGTTTTAACACCCAAAGCCGCACTTTCAGGGTCCAAACCTCTCTTTTAACGCTCAGTGCCTCATTTTTAGGTCCCAAACCCTCACTCTTAGCACTGAACCCGGACTTTTAATTGCCAAACTCTCGTTCTAGTACAAATCATGACTTTTAGAGTCCAGCCCCTCGATTTTAAGCCTCAAAGCCTCATTTTTATCATCCAAACCTTCACTTTCAGGGTCCAAACCCCTCTTTTAATGCTCAGTGCCTCATTTTTAGGTCAGAACCCCCCTTCTTTTAGCATCCAGGCCTTCACTTTCAGGAACCAAAACATCATTATTAATGCCCAAAGCCCTCTTTTCAGGCTCAAAGCCTCATTTTCAGCACCCAAAGACTCACTTTAAAACACCCAAACACCTCTTTTAACATCAAAGTCTTAGAGTTGGGACCGCAAACCTCACTTTCAGCATCCAAACCCCTCTTTCAAGGCTCAAAGCCTCACTTTTAGTTCCCAAACCCTCATTTTTAGCATCCAAACCCCTTACTTTTATGGAGCAAAATCTCATTTTTAACGTCCAAATCCCTCTTTTAAGGCTCAAAGCCTCTATTTTAGATCCCAAACCCTCACTTTTAGGCTCCAAACCCCTCCTTTTTAGGGACATACCCGCATTTTCACGTCCCAAGGACTTACTTTAAAGCACCCAAACCCCTCTTTTAATGCTCAAAGCCTTATAGTTAGGACCACAAACCTCACTGCTAGGGTCCAAACCTCTCTCTTAAAGCTCAGTGCCTCATTTTTAACAGCCAAACCCTCACTTTTAGGACCTAAAGCCCTCTTTTAACACTCAAAGCCTCAGTTTTAACACCCAAAACCGCACTTTCAGGGTCCAAACGCCTCTTTTAATGCTCAGTGCCTCATTTCCAGGTCCCCAAAACTCACTTTAAAACACCCAAACACCTCTTTTAACATCAAAGACTTAGAGTTAGGACTGCAAACCTCACTTTTAGGGTCCAAACCCCTCCTTTTCAGGGACAAACCCTCTTTTTAAAATTCCAAACCCTTACTTCTATTACCCAAACCCCTCTTTTCACGCTCACTGCCTCATTTTTAGGTCCCAAACCCTCTGCTTCTAGCATCGAACTTGGACTTTTTATGGTCAAACCATCATTGTTTTGTTCCAAATAGTAATTTTTAGCGTCCAAACCCCTCTATTAAGCTTCAAAAACTCATTTTTATCATCCAAACCTTCACTTTCAGGGTCCAAACCCCTCTTTTAATGCTCAGTGCCTCATTTTTAGGTCAGAAACCCCCTGCTTTTAGCATCCAGGCCTTCACTTTCAGGTACCAAAACATCATTATTAATGCCCAAAGCCCTCTTTTAAGGCTCAAAGCCTCATTTTCAGCACCCAAAGACTCACTTTAAAACACCCAAACCCCTCTTTTAACATCAAAGCCTTAGAGTTAGGGCCGCAAACCTCACTGCTAGGGTCCAAACCTTGGTTTTAAAATTCAATGCCTCATTTCTAACAGCCAAACCCTCACTTTTAGGACCTAAAGCCCTCTTTTAACACTCAAAGCCTCAGTTTTAACACTCAAAGCCAAACTTTCAGGGTCCAAACGCCTCTTTTAACGCTCAGTGCCTCATTTTCAGGTCCCCAAATCTCACTTTAAAACACCCAAACACCTCTTTTAACATCAAAGACTTATAGTTAGGACTGCAAACCTCACTTTTAGGGTCCAGCTGCAGGTTTTTGTGCAGAGGGAGGCCAACATGGACATAGCCAACGACTACGGCTGCCCATGACCCACCGGCCCAGCACCATCCCCTGCTTGTGAGCTGCCTTCTCCTCTCTAGCATTTGACTACTGACAGAGTAGTGCCACAGCGAAGGCCTCATTCAACAGCTTCCTTCTGGCTGCCCTGCGAGGTCTTTAGACCTATCGTGGTCAAGACAGTCTTACCCTGCTCTACCTCATTTGGCTGCAAGTAAAGGAAAGGAAGAATCAGCTACCAGAAGCTTCAGCAAAGAGTTGGGCCAGGTCTTCTAGCCTGCTTCCACAGTCACAAGACCCAATTGTGTTGGTATTAAGTCTTGTTGCCTTCTCTAGAAAGCCACTGAAACAGAACGGCCTCCCTGTCACTACTCGCTACCAGCAACAACAGAGTCCTCAGACGGACCAGGATTTCGAGTCTTTCACCAGCAGGCCAGGAGTAGTGCCTACTACAGGATGTGGCCATTGTATGCACTTGCAGTCCAGACACTCAAGCTGGTTTTAGCTTCAACTGCGGCGGTTGTAGCCGCTGAAACTTAAACCCAAAAGGAAGGAGAAAAAGAACAGCTGCCCAGGCATATGCTGTTTGGAAGTTAAAGCAGAAGAAAGGCCGGCGTGGCACGCGCTCAAGGACAGGGCTGCCTATAGCCCTTTGGCAGGGAAGCTGCTCCCCAGCTAAGCACATTTCTTCTCCTCTCCTACAATTCCCCTCCCTCTATATCCATGTACCTACACCTGGAAGGTCTGACTGTGATTCAGCACTGCCCAGAAATTGAACTGTCCCAGGAGCGTTCCCTGCTCCTCAGGTTCTTGTGCTCCCTAAGGGCCCCCGCGACCTCACGCCCTGGACCTCTGCAGGCACCTTTTCCACTCTGCTTCCGTGCCACGCTGACAGTTTTCACACTGACTCGGAAGACACAGACTGCAGGACCAAGTGACCCTGTTAGAAGCTTGTGCAGAGGACCTGGGGCACTCCGGGGGAGAAAATACTAATTAAAATTCATTAAAAGAGTTGGGTGTTGCCTTTGCAGCACCTCTCTCTGCCTGCGGGCATTTGCTCAGCGGGAGGGAGTGTGGGGTTGTTAATGCAGCCCCTGCCCACCCCGTGGGTGGCTGAGCTGGGCCGGGCATAGCTTACATACAGAACAGTGTATTTTTTCTGTAAAATACTACTATGCTATACTTATAAATATTAAAGTATGTATAAACAAGTATTTCATGTTATAAGATTTGTATTATGTCTATGTATAATATAAATTACATACATACACATAAATACATATGTACCTACATATCCCACCACAGAATCCACAGAGGGAAAGGGAAGAGGGGTTTCAGGAGGGACTGGGGTGCGGAAGAGGGGTGACAGGATCCCAGGGGCCCAGGACTCACCGCAGTTCCTGCTCTCTGCACTGCCACGCACATGGCACAGCTCAGGCACTTCTGTCTCTCTCGGTCTGTCCATCCCTCCCTCCCTCGCTGCCTCCCTCCCTCTGCTGCAGCCCCACTCACTCGACTGCCTTCCACCTCAGGGAATCCACGGGTGCCTCACAGCTTGTGAGCTTGCCGGGCGGCCATGTTGCCCCGGCCCCAGCCCCTGCCCCAGGCCTACAGCTCCCAGCATGCCCCGGGGCGCGCCCTCCTGCCGCCCGACCCTGGGCGGGAACCGCCCCCCCGCAGGCCCCGAGAGCAGCAGGGCCAGCCGAGCGGGGGATACAGGCGGGAGAGAGGGATCAGGCGGCAGCACAGAGGGGAAACAGGCGGCCAGGACGCGGTGACAGAGGAAGGAGAAGGCCAGGGAGCGGGGGAGAGAGGTGTGGGGAAAGGAAAACATAGGAACAGGCTGCAGGACAGACAGACAGGAGTCAGGAAATACAGGCGGGGAGTCAGGCAGAGGAGAAAGAGAAAGGGAAAAAAGAGTCATGGGAATTGGGGAGAGAGCAAAAATAGAAATTCTGGGCGACTGCCCGATTTCTTGATCAATCCCCAGCGACTGCATTACTGGGAGCCTCAAGAAATGTGCTGCCTGCAACATCCCTGTTCTGGGCCCTCTCCTGCACCCTAATATTGGTGACAAGCATCGCCTTGCAGAGTGGCCAGGGCTGGGGAAAACAAGCCCAGCTGAGGGGGAAAAAAATCATCCAGCTTTTTTTTTGTTGGTTTCCTTGTTGGTTTTGCCTTTAAAAAAACCTGAGGCTTTTCACCATTGGCAATAGCATTTCACCCAGGAGGAGGTGGTCTGTGGTGGAAATTTTGGCCCCTTACCACCTGACTAATGTAGATTGCCTTGTGTTCTCCCTAGCCCGTCTTCTGTGAGCAAGGTCTCTCAGCTCTCCCGTAGGAGACAGGTACAACTGAGAACAAGTGCCCGCATTTCAGATGTTACCACCCTCTTTGCTCTCCAGCCTGGCAGGAGGACGAGGAGCCACAGCCAGGCAAGCTGAAGAAGGAGGGGGATGAGGCAAAGCTGGGCTCACAAACCCTGTGGCAAAACAACCCCACCCCTATCTGCAGCCAGTTTCTGAGGCAAAAGCAAGGCAGAAGACTGCTGCCCTAGAAGCAGTCATGCTGCGGTGACTTTGCCTCATTAGATGTCTGAGCAAGAGGACAAGCCTGAGAGCAATTTTTGTCTGTGCCCCGTACAGCTGTAAGCCAAGCAGCCAGCTTAGCCATGCTCATGGTGATAACTCCCTAAATGAATACTTGCAAGGCTCTGAAATACAAACAAGCATCTTCCTACCTTATAACCGAAGCAGTAGCACACGTGCACCCCTGATTTCCAAGCAGGCAGTGGATGGTCCCAACCGGCAGTAAGGAGAAAAGGCAAGCTTTTATTATCCGTTGTTCCAAATAGTAATTTGTTCCAAATAGTAATTTTTAGAGTCCAAACCCCTCTATTAAGCTTCAAAAACTCATTTTTATCATCCAAACCTTCACTTTCAGGGTCCAAACCCCTCTTTTAATGCTCAGTGCCTCATTTTTAGGTCAGAAACCCCCTGCTTTTAGCATCCAGGCCTTCACTTTCAGGAACCAAAACATCATTATTAATGCCCAAAGCCCTCTTTTAAGGCTGAAAGCCTCTATTTTAGATGCCAAACCCTCACTTTAAAACACCCAAACCCCTCTTTTAATGCTCAAAGCCTTATAGTTAGGACTGCAAACCTCACTGCTAGGGTCCAAACCTTGGTTTTAAAATTCAATGCCTCATTTCTAACAGCCAAACCCTCACTTTTAGGACCTAAAGCCCTCTTTTAACACTCAAAGCCTCAGTTTTAACACTCAAAGCCAAACTTTCAGGGTCCAAACCCCTCTTTTAACGCTCAGTGCCTCATTTTCAGGTCCCCAAAACTCACTTTAAAACACCCAAACCCCTCTTTTAACATCAAAGACTTAGAGTTAGGACTGCAAACCTCACTTTTAGGGTCCAAACCCCTCCTTTTTAGGGACATACCCTCATTTTCATGTCCCAAGGACTTCCTTTAAAGCACCCAAACCCCTCTTTTAATGCTCAAAGCCTTATAGTTAGGGCCGCAAACCACAATGCTAGGGTCCAAAGCCCTCTTTTATGCTCAAAGCTTCATTTTTAACAGCCAAAACCTCACTTTCTTTGCCCAAACCCCTCTTTTCATGCTCAATGCCTCATTTATACCTCCCAAAGACGCACTTTAAAGCACCCAAAGCCTCTTTTAACCTCAAAGCCTTTTAGAGTAAGACTGCAAATCTCACTTTTAGGGGCCAAACCGGTTTTAACGCTCAAAGCCTCATTTTTAACAGCAAACCCTCACTTTTAGGACCTAAAGCCCTCTTTTAACTCCCAAAGCCTCGGTTTTAACACCCAAAGCCGCACTTTCAGGGTCCAAACCTCTCTTTTAACGCTCAGTGCCTCATTTTTAGGTCCCAAACCCTCACTCTTAGCACTGAACCCGGACTTGTAATTGTCAAACTCTCGTTCTAGTACAAATCATGACTTTTAGAGTCCAGCCCCTCGGTTTTAAGCCTCAAAGCCTCATTTTTATCATCCAAACCTTCACTTTCAGGGTCCAAACCCCTCTTTTAATGCTCAGTGCCTCATTTTTAGTTCAGAAACCCTTGCTTTTAGCATCCAGGCCTTCACTTTCAGGAACCAAACCATCATTATTAATGCCCAAAGCCCTCTTTTAAGGCTCAAAGCCTCTATTTTAGATCCCAAACCCTCACTTTCAGGGTCCAAACCCCTCCTTTTTAGGGACATACCCTCATTTTCACGTCCCAAAGACGCACTTTAAAGCACCCTAACCCCTCTTTTAATGCTCAAAGCCTTATAGTTAGGACCACAAACCTCACTGCTAGGGTCCAAAACTCTCTCTTAAAGCTCCGTGCCTCATTTTTAACAGCCAAACCCTCACTTTTAGGACCTAAAGCCCTCTTTTAACCCTCAAAGCCTCAGTTTTAACACTCAAAGCCAAACTTCCAGGGTCCAAACGCCTCTTTTAACGCTCAGTGCCTCATTTCCAGGTCCCCAAAACTCACTTTAAAACACCCAAACACCTCTTTTAACATCAAAGACTTAGAGTTAGGACTGCAAACCTCACTTTTAGGGTCCAAACCCCTCCTTTTTAGGGACATACCCTCATTTTCATGTCCCAAGGACTTACTTTAAAGCACCCAAACCCCTCTTTTAATGCTCAAAGCCTTATAGTTAGGGCCGCAAACCACAATGCTCAAAGCTTCATTTTTAACAGCCAAACCCTCACTTTCTTTGCCCAAACCCCTCTTTTAATGCTCAATGCCTCATTTATACCTCCCAAAGACGCACTTTAAAGCACCCAAAGCCTCTTTTAACCTCAAAGCCTTTTAGAGTAAGACTGCAAATCTCACTTTTAGGGGCCAAACCGGTTTTAACGCTCAAAGCCTCATTTTTAACAGCAAACCCTCACTTTTAGGACCTAAAGCCCTCTTTTAACTCCCAAAGCCTCGGTTTTAACACCCAAAGCCGCACTTTCAGGGTCCAAACCTCTCTTTTAACGCTCAGTGCCTCATTTTTAGGTCCCAAACCCTCACTCTTAGCACTGAACCCGGACTTTTAATTGCCAAACTCTCGTTCTAGTACAAATCATGACTTTTAGAGTCCAGCCCCTCGATTTTAAGCCTCAAAGCCTCATTTTTATCATCCAAACCTTCACTTTCAGGGTCCAAACCCCTCTTTTAATGCTCAGTGCCTCATTTTTAGGTCAGAAACCCTTGCTTTTAGCATCCAGGCCTTCACTTTCAGGAACCAAACCATCATTATTAATGCCCAAAGCCCTCTTTTAAGGCTCAAAGCCTCATTTTCAGCACCCAAAGACTCACTTTAAAACACCCAAACCCCTCTTTTAACATCAAAGACTTAGAGTTGGGACCGCAAACCTCACTTTCAGCGTCCAAACCCCTCTTTCAAGGCTCAAAGCCTCACTTTTAGTTCCCAAACCCTCATTTTTAGCATCCAAACCCCTTACTTTTATGGAGCAAAATCTCATTTTTAACGTCCAAATCCCTCTTTTAAGGCTCAAAGCCTCTATTTTAGATCCCAAACCCTCACTTTTAGGCTCCAAACCCCTCCTTTTTAGGGACATACCCGCATTTTCAGCACCCAAAGACGGACTTTAAAGCACCCAAACCCCTCTTTTAATGCTCAAAGCCTTATAGATAGGACCACAAACCTCACTGCTAGGGTCCAAACCTCTCTCTTAAAGCTCAGTGCCTCATTTTTAACAGCCAAACCCTCACTTTTAGGACCTAAAGCCCTCTTTTAACACTCAAAGCCTCAGTTTTAACACCCAAAACCGCACTTTCAGGGTCCAAACGCCTCTTTTAACGCTCAGTGCCTCATTTCCAGGTCCCCAAAACTCACTTTAAAACACCCAAACACCTCTTTTATCATCAAAGACTTAGAGTTAGGACTGCAAACCTCACTTTTAGGGTCCAAACCCCTCCTTTTCAGGGACAAACCCTCTTTTTTAAATTCCAAACCCTTACTTCTATTACCCAAACCCCTCTTTTAACGCTCACTGCCTCATTTTTAGGTCCCAAACCCTCTGCTTCTAGCATCGAACTTGGACTTTTTATGGGCAAACCATCATTGTTTTGTTCCAAATAGTAATTTTTAGAGTCCAAACCCCTCTATTAAGCTTCAAAAACTCATTTTTATCATCCAAACCTTCACTTTCAGGGTCCAAACCCCTCTTTTAATGCTCAGTGCCTCATTTTTAGGTCAGAAACCCCCTGCTTTTAGCATCCAGGCCTTCACTTTCAGGTACCAAACCATCATTATTAATGCCCAAAGCCCTCTTTTAAGGCTCAAAGCCTCATTTTCAGCACCCAAAGACTCACTTTAAAACACCCAAACCCCTTTTTAATGCTCAAAGCCTTAGAGTTAGGACCACAAACCTCACTGCTAGGGTCCAAACCTTGGTTTTAAAATTCAATGCCTCATTTCTAACAGCCAAACCCTCACTTTTAGGACCTAAAGCCCTCTTTTAACACTCAAAGCCTCAGTTTTAACACTCAAAGCCAAACTTCCAGGGTCCAAACCCCTCTTTTAACGCTCAGTGCCTCATTTTCAGGTCCCCAAAACTCACTTTAAAACACCCAAACCCCTCTTTTAACATCAAAGACTTATAGTTAGGACTGCAAACCTCACTTTTAGGGTCCAAACCCCTCCTTTTTAGGGACATACCCTCATTTTCACGTCCCAAGGACTTCCTTTAAAGCACCCAAACCCCTCTTTTAATGCTCAAAGCCTTATAGTTAGGGCCGCAAACCACAATGCTAGGGTCCAAAGCCCTCTTTTATGCTCAAAGCTTCATTTTTAACAGCCAAAACCTCACTTTCTTTGCCCAAACCCCTCTTTTAATGCTCAATGCCTCATTTATACCTCCCAAAGACGCACTTTAAAGCACCCAAAGCCTCTTTTAACCTCAAAGCCTTTTAGAGTAAGACTGCAAATCTCACTTTCAGGGGCCAAACCGGTTTTAACGCTCAAAGCCTCATTTTTAACAGCAAACCCTCACTTTTAGGACCTAAAGCCCTCTTTTAACTCCCAAAGCCTCGGTTTTAACACCCAAAGCCGCACTTTCAGGGTCCAAACCTCTCTTTTAACGCTCAGTGCCTCATTTTTAGGTCCCAAACCCTCACTCTTAGCACTGAACCCGGACTTTTAATTGTCAAACTCTCGTTCTAGTACAAATCATGACTTTTAGAGTCCAGCCCCTCGATTTTAAGTCTCAAAGCCTCATTTTTATCATCCAAACCTACACTTTCAGGATCCAAACGCCTCTTTTAACGCTCACTGCCTCATTTTTAGGTCCCAAACCCTCTGCTTCTAGCATCGAACTTGGACTTTTTATGGGCAAACCATCATTGTTTTGTTCCAAATAGTAATTTTTAGAGTCCAAACCCCTCTATTAAGCTTCAAAAACTCATTTTTATCATCCAAACCTTCACTTTCAGGGTCCAAACCCCTCTTTTAATGCTCAGTGCCTCATTTTTAGGTCAGAACCCCCCTGCTTTTAGCATCCAGGCCTTCACTTTCAGGTACCAAAACATCATTATTAATGCCCAAAGCCCTCTTTTAAGGCTCAAAGCCTCATTTTCAGCACCCAAAGACTCACTTTAAAACACCCAAACCCCTCTTTTAATGCTCAAAGCCTTAGAGTTAGGACTGCAAACCTCACTGCTAGGGTCCAAACCTTGGTTTTAAAATTCAATGCCTCATTTCTAACAGCCAAACCCTCACTTTTAGGACCTAAAGCCCTCTTTTAACACTCAAAGCCTCAGTTTTAACACTCAAAGCCAAACTTTCAGGGTCCAAACCCCTCTTTTAACGCTCAGTGCCTCATTTCCAGGTCCCCAAAACTCACTTTAAAACACCCAAACACCTCTTTTAACATCAAAGACTTAGAGCTGGGACTGCAAACCTCACTTTTAGGGTCCAAACCCCTCCTTTTTAGGGACATACCCTCATTTTCACGTCCCAAGGACTTACTTTAAAGCACCCAAACCCCTCTTTTAATGCTCAAAGCCTTATAGTTAGGACCACAAACCACAATGCTAGGGTCCAAAGCCCTCTTTTATGCTCAAAGCTTCATTTTTAACAGCCAAACCCTCACTTTCTTTGCCCAAACCCCTCTTTTAATGCTCAATGCCTCATTTATACCTCCCAAAGACGCACTTTAAAGCACCCAAAGCCTCTTTTAACCTCAAAGCCTTTTAGAGTAAGACTGCAAATCTCACTTTCAGGGGCCAAACC
Organism: Phalacrocorax carbo; assembly: GCF_963921805.1. Lineage (NCBI taxonomy): Eukaryota > Metazoa > Chordata > Aves > Suliformes > Phalacrocoracidae > Phalacrocorax > Phalacrocorax carbo. Next base: position 2,063,799 of record NW_026990280.1, on the reverse strand, counting down.
GGTTTTAACGCTCAAAGCCTCATTTTTAACAGCAAACCCTCACTTTTAGGACCTAAAGCCCTCTTTTAACTCCCAAAGCCTCGGTTTTAACACCCAAAGCCGCACTTTCAGGGTCCAAACCTCTCTTTTAACGCTCAGTGCCTCATTTTTAGGTCCCAAACCCTCACTCTTAGCACTGAACCCGGACTTGTAATTGTCAAACTCTCGTTCTAGTACAAATCATGACTTTTAGAGTCCAGCCCCTCGATTTTAAGCCTCAAAGCCTCATTTTTATCATCCAAACCTTCACTTTCAGGGTCCAAACCCCTCTTTTAATGCTCAGTGCCTCATTTTTAGGTCAGAAACCCTTGCTTTTAGCATCCAGGCCTTCACTTTCAGGAACCAAACCATCATTATTAATGCCCAAAGCCCTCTTTTAAGGCTCAAAGCCTCATTTTCAGCACCCAAAGACTCACTTTAAAACACCCAAACCCCTCTTTTAACACCAAAGCCTTAGAGTTGGGACCGCAAACCTCACTTTCAGCGTCCAAACCCCTCTTTCAAGGCTCAAAGCCTCACTTTTAGTTCCCAAACCCTCATTTTTAGCATCCAAACCCCTTACTTTTATGGAGCAAAATCTCATTTTTAACGTCCAAATCCCTCTTTTAAGGCTCAAAGCCTCTATTTTAGATCCCAAACCCTCACTTTTAGGCTCCAAACCCCTCCTTTTTAGGGACATACCCGCATTTTCAGCACCCAAAGACGGACTTTAAAGCACCCAAACCCCTCTTTTAATGCTCAAAGCCTTATAGATAGGACCACAAACCTCACTGCTAGGGTCCAAAACTCTCAAAACTCAGTGCCTCATTTTTAACAGCCAGACCCTCACTTTTAGGACCTAAAGCCCTCTTTTAACACTCAAAGCCTCAGTTTTAACACCCAAAACCGCACTTTCAGGGTCCAAACGCCTCTTTTAATGCTCAGTGCCTCATTTCCAGGTCCCCAAAACTCACTTTAAAACAACCAAACACCTCTTTTAACATCAAAGACTTAGAGTTAGGACTGCAAACCTCACTTTTAGGGTCCAAACCCCTCCTTTTCAGGGACAAACCCTCTTTTTAAAATTCCAAACCCTTACTTCTATTACCCAAACCCCTCTTTTAACGCTCACTGCCTCATTTTTAGGTCCCAAACCCTCTGCTTCTAGCATCGAACTTGGACTTTTTATGGTCAAACCATCATTGTTTTGTTCCAAATAGTAATTTTTAGAGTCCAAACCCCTCTATTAAGCTTCAAAAACTCATTTTTATCATCCAAACCTTCACTTTCAGGGTCCAAACCCCTCTTTTAATGCTCAGTGCCTCATTTTTAGGTCAGAACCCCCCTGCTTTTAGCATCCAGGCCTTCACTTTCAGGAACCAAAACATCATTATTAATGCCCAAAGCCCTCTTTTAAGGCTCAAAGCCTCATTTTCAGCACCCAAAGACTCACTTTAAAACACCCAAACCCCTCTTTTAATGCTCAAAGCCTTAGAGTTAGGACTGCAAACCTCACTGCTAGGGTCCAAACCTTGGTTTTAAAATTCAATGCCTCATTTCTAACAGCCAAACCCTCACTTTTAGGACCTAAAGCCCTCTTTTAACACTCAAAGCCTCAGTTTTAACACTCAAAGCCAAACTTTCAGGGTCCAAACCCCTCTTTTAACGCTCAGTGCCTCATTTTCAGGTCCCCAAAACTCACTTTAAAACACCCAAACACCTCTTTTAACATCAAAGACTTAGAGTTAGGACTGCAAACCTCACTTTTAGGGTCCAAACCCCTCCTTTTTAGGGACATACCCTCATTTTCATGTCCCAAGGACTTACTTTAAAGCACCCAAACCCCTCTTTTAATGCTCAAAGCCTTATAGTTAGGACCACAAACCACAATGCTAGGGTCCAAAGCCCTCTTTTATGCTCAAAGCTTCATTTTTAACAGCCAAACCCTCACTTTCTTTTCCCAAACCCCTCTTTTAATGCTCAATGCCTCATTTATACCTCCCAAAGACGCACTTTAAAGCACCCAAAGCCTCTTTTAACCTCAAAGCCTTTTAGAGTAAGACTGCAAATCTCACTTTTAGGGGCCAAACCGGTTTTAACGCTCAAAGCCTCATTTTTAACAGCAAACCCTCACTTTTAGGACCTAAAGCCCTCTTTTAACTCCCAAAGCCTCGGTTTTAACACCCAAAGCCGCACTTTCAGGGTCCAAACCTCTCTTTTAACGCTCAGTGCCTCATTTTTAGCTCCCAAACCCTCACTCTTAGCACTGAACCCGGACTTTTAATTGCCAAACTCTCGTTCTAGTACAAATCATGACTTTTAGAGTCCAGCCCCTCGATTTTAAGCCTCAAAGCCTCATTTTTATCATCCAAACCTTCACTTTCAGGGTCCAAACCCCTCTTTTAATGCTCAGTGCCTCATTTTTAGGTCAGAAACCCTTGCTTTTAGCATCCAGGCCTTCACTTTCAGGAACCAAACCATCATTATTAATGCCCAAAGCCCTCTTTTAAGGCTCAAAGCCTCATTTTCAGCACCCAAAGACTCACTTTAAAACACCCAAACCCCTCTTTTAACATCAAAGACTTAGAGTTGGGACCGCAAACCTCACTTTCAGCGTCCAAACCCCTCTTTCAAGGCTCAAAGCCTCACTTTTAGTTCCCAAACCCTCATTTTTAGCATCCAAACCCCTTACTTTTATGGAGCAAAATCTCATTTTTAACGTCCAAATCCCTCTTTTAAGGCTCAAAGCCTCTATTTTAGATCCCAAACCCTCACTTTTAGGCTCCAAACCCCTCCTTTTTAGGGACATACCCGCATTTTCACGTCCCAAGGACTTACTTTAAAGCACCCAAACCCCTCTTTTAATGCTCAAAGCCTTATAGTTAGGACCACAAACCTCACTGCTAGGGTCCAAACCTCTCTCTTAAAGCTCAGTGCCTCATTTTTAACAGCCAAACCCTCACTTTTAGGACCTAAAGCCCTCTTTTAACACTCAAAGCCTCAGTTTTAACACCCAAAACCGCACTTTCAGGGTCCAAACGCCTCTTTTAATGCTCAGTGCCTCATTTCCAGGTCCCCAAAACTCACTTTAAAACAACCAAACACCTCTTTTAACATCAAAGACTTAGAGTTAGGACTGCAAACCTCACTTTTAGGGTCCAAACCGCTCCTTTTCAGGGACAAACCCTCTTTTTTAAATTCCAAACCCTTACTTCTATTACCCAAACCCCTCTTTTAACGCTCACTGCCTCATTTTTAGGTCCCAAACCCTCTGCTTCTAGCATCGAACTTGGACTTTTTATGGGCAAACCATCATTGTTTTGTTCCAAATAGTAATTTTTAGAGTCCAAACCCCTCTATTAAGCTTCAAAAAGTCATTTTTATCATCCAAACCTTCACTTTCAGGGTCCAAACCCCTCTTTTAATGCTCAGTGCCTCATTTTTAGGTCAGAACCCCCCTGCTTTTAGCATCCAGGCCTTCACTTTCAGGTACCAAAACATCATTATTAATGCCCAAAGCCCTCTTTTAAGGCTCAAAGCCTCATTTTCAGCACCCAAAGACTCACTTTAAAACACCCAAACCCCTCTTTTAATGCTCAAAGCCTTAGAGTTAGGACTGCAAACCTCACTGCTAGGGTCCAAACCTTGGTTTTAAAATTCAATGCCTCATTTCTAACAGCCAAACCCTCACTTTTAGGACCTAAAGCCCTCTTTTAACACTCAAAGCCTCAGTTTTAACACTCAAAGCCAAACTTTCAGGGTCCAAACCCCTCTTTTAACGCTCAGTGCCTCATTTTCAGGTCCCCAAAACTCACTTTAAAACACCCAAACACCTCTTTTAACATCAAAGACTTAGAGCTGGGACTGCAAACCTCACTTTTAGGGTCCAAACCCCTCCTTTTTAGGGACATACCCTCATTTTCACGTCCCAAGGACTTACTTTAAAGCACCCAAACCCCTCTTTTAATGCTCAAAGCCTTATAGTTAGGGCCGCAAACCACAATGCTAGGGTCCAAAGCCCTCTTTTATGCTCAAAGCTTCATTTTTAACAGCCAAAACCTCACTTTCTTTGCCCAAACCCCTCTTTTAATGCTCAATGCCTCATTTATACCTCCCAAAGACGCACTTTAAAGCACCCAAAGCCTCTTTTAACCTCAAAGCCTTTTAGAGTAAGACTGCAAATCTCACTTTTAGGGGCCAAACCGGTTTTAACGCTCAAAGCCTCATTTTTAACAGCAAACCCTCACTTTTAGGACCTAAAGCCCTCTTTTAACTCCCAAAGCCTCGGTTTTAACACCCAAAGCCGCACTTTCAGGGTCCAAACCTCTCTTTTAACGCTCAGTGCCTCATTTTTAGGTCCCAAACCCTCACTCTTAGCACTGAACCCGGACTTTTAATTGCCAAACTTTCATTCTAGTACAAATCATGACTTTTAGAGTCCAGCCCCTCGTTTTTAAGCCTCAAAGCCTCATTTTTATCATCCAAACCTTCACTTTCAGGGTCCAAACCCCTCTTTTAATGCTCAGTGCCTCATTTTTAGGTCAGAACCCCCCTTCTTTTAGCATCCAGGCCTTCACTTTCAGGAACCAAACCATCATTATTAATGCCCAAAGCCCTCTTTTCAGGCTCAAAGCCTCATTTTCAGCACCCAAAGACTCACTTTAAAACACCCAAACCCCTCTTTTAACATCAAAGTCTTAGAGTTGGGACCGCAAACCTCACTTTCAGCGTCCAAACCCCTCTTTCAAGGCTCAAAGCCTCACTTTTAGTTCCCAAACCCTCATTTTTAGCATCCAAACCCCTTACTTTTATGGAGCAAAATCTCATTTATAACGTCCAAATCCCTCTTTTAAGGCTCAAAGCCTCTATTTTAGATCCCAAACCCTCACTTTTAGGCTCCAAACCCCTCCTTCTTAGGGACATACCCGCATTTTCACGTCCCAAGGACTTACTTTAAAGCACCCAAACCCCTCTTTTAATGCTCAAAGCCTTATAGTTAGGACCACAAACCTCACTGCTAGGGTCCAAACCTCTCTCTTAAAGCTCAGTGCCTCATTTTTAACAGCCAAACCCTCACTTTTAGGACCTAAAGCCCTCTTTTAACCCTCAAAGCCTCAGTTTTAACACCCAAAACCGCACTTTCAGGGTCCAAACCCCTCTTTTAATGCTCAGTGCCTCATTTCCAGGTCCCCAAAACTCACTTTAAAACAACCAAACACCTCTTTTAACATCAAAGACTTAGAGTTAGGACTGCAAACCTCACTTTTAGGGTCCAAACCCCTCCTTTTTAGGGACAAACCCTCATTTTCATGTCCCAAGGACTTACTTTAAAGCACCCAAACCCCTCTTTTAATGCTCAAAGCCTTATAGTTAGGGCCGCAAACCACAATGTTCAAAGCTTCATTTTTAACAGCCAAAACCTCACTTTCTTTGCCCAAACCCCTCTTTTAATGCTCAATGCCTCATTTATACCTCCCAAAGACGCACTTTAAAGCACCCAAAGCCTCTTTTAACCTCAAAGCCTTTTAGAGTAAGACTGCAAATCTCACTTTCAGGGGCCAAACCGGTTTTAACGCTCAAAGCCTCATTTTTAACAGCAAACCCTCACTTTTAGGACCTAAAGCCCTCTTTTAACTCCCAAAGCCTCGGTTTTAACACCCAAAGCCGCACTTTCAGGGTCCAAACCTCTCTTTTAACGCTCAGTGCCTCATTTTTAGGTCCCAAACCCTCACTCTTAGCACTGAACCCGGACTTTTAATTGTCAAACTCTCGTTCTAGTACAAATCATGACTTTTAGAGTCCAGCCCCTCGATTTTAAGTCTCAAAGCCTCATTTTTATCATCCAAACCTACACTTTCAGGGTCCAAACCCCTCTTTTAATGCTCAGTGCCTCATTTTCAGCACCCAAAGACTCACTTTAAAACACCCAAACCCCTCTTTTAACATCAAAGACTTAGAGTTGGGACCGCAAACCTCACTTTCAGCGTCCAAACCCCTCTTTCAAGGCTCAAAGCCTCACTTTTAGTTCCCAAACCCTCATTTTTAGCATCCAAACCCCTTACTTTTATGGAGCAAAATCTCATTTTTAACGTCCAAATCCCTCTTTTAAGGCTCAAAGCCTCTATTTTAGATCCCAAACCCTCACTTTCAGGGTCCAAACCCCTCCTTTTTAGGGACATACCCTCATTTTCAGCACCCAAAGACGCACTTTAAAGCACCCAAACCCCTCTTTTAATGCTCAAAGCCTTATAGTTAGGGCCGCAAACCACAATGCTCAAAGCTTCATTTTTAACAGCCAAACCCTCACTTTCTTTTCCCAAACCCCTCTTTTACTGCTCAATGCCTCATTTATACCTCCCAAAGACGCACTTTAAAGCACCCAAAGCCTCTTTTAACCTCAAAGCCTTTTAGAGTAAGACTGCAAATCTCACTTTTAGGGGCCAAACCGGTTTTAACGCTCAAAGCCTCATTTTTAACAGCAAACCCTCACTTTTAGGACCTAAAGCCCTCTTTTAACTCCCAAAGCCTCGGTTTTAACACCCAAAGCCGCACTTTCAGGGTCCAAACCTCTCTTTTAACGCTCAGTGCCTCATTTTTAGGTCCCAAACCCTCACTCTTAGCACTGAACCCGGACTTGTAATTGTCAAACTCTCGTTCTAGTACAAATCATGACTTTTAGAGTCCAGCCCCTCGATTTTAAGTCTCAAAGCCTCATTTTTATCATCCAAACCTACACTTTCAGGGTCCAAAGCCCTCTTTTAAGGCTCAAAGCCTCATTATCAGCACCCAAAGACTCACTTTAAAACACCCAAACCCCTCTTTTAACATCAAAGACTTAGAGTTGGGACCGCAAACCTCACTTTCAGCATCCAAACCCCTCTTTCAAGGCTCAAAGCCTCACTTTTAGTTCCCAAACCCTCATTTTTAGCATCCAAACCCCTTACTTTTATGGAGCAAAATCTCATTTTTAACATCCAAATCCCTCTTTTAAGGCTCAAAGCCTCTATTTTAGATGCCAAACCCTCACTTTCAGGGTCCAAACCCCTCCTTTTTAGGGACATACCCTCATTTTCACGTCCCAAGGACTTACTTTAAAGCACCCAAACCCCTCTTTTAATGCTCAAAGCCTTATAGTTAGGGCCACAAACCTCACCGCTAGGGTCCAAACCTCTCTCTTAAAGCTCCGTGCCTCATTTTTAACAGCCAAACCCTCACTTTTAGGACCTAAAGCCCTCTTTTAACACTCAAAGCCTCAGTTTTAACACTCAAAGCCAAACTTTCAGGGTCCAAACGCCTCTTTTAACGCTCAGTGCCTCATTTCCAGGTCCCCAAAACTCACTTTAAAACACCCAAACACCTCTTTTAACATCAAAGACTTAGAGTTAGGACTGCAAACCTCACTTTTAGGGTCCAAACCCCTCCTTTTTAGGGACATACCCTCATTTTCATGTCCCAAGGACTTACTTTAAAGCACCCAAACCCCTCTTTTAATGCTCAAAGCCTTATAGTTAGGGCCGCAAACCACAATGCTCAAAGCTTCATTTTTAACAGCCAAAACCTCACTTTCTTTGCCCAAACCCCTCTTTTAATGCTCAATGCCTCATTTATACCTCCCAAAGACGCACTTTAAAGCACCCAAAGCCTCTTTTAACCTCAAAGCCTTTTAGAGTAAGAAAGACTGCAAATCTCACTTTTAGGGGCCAAACCGGTTTTAACGCTCAAAGCCTCATTTTTAACAGCAAACCCTCACTTTTAGGACCTAAAGCCCTCTTTTAACTCCCAAAGCCTCGGTTTTAACACCCAAAGCCGCACTTTCAGGGTCCAAACCTCTCTTTTAACGCTCAGTGCCTCATTTTTAGGTCCCAAACCCTCACTCTTAGCACTGAACCTGGACTTTTAATTGTCAAACTCTCGTTCTAGTACAAATCATGACTTTTAGAGTCCAGCCCCTTGTTTTTAAGCCTCAACGCCTCATTTTTATCATCCAAACCTTCACTTTCAGGGTCCAAACCCCTCTTTTAATGCTCAGTGCCTCATTTTTAGGTCAGAAACCCTTGCTTTTAGCATCCAGGCCTTCACTTTCAGGAACCAAACCATAATTATTAATGGCCAAAGCCCTCTTTTAAGGCTCAAAGCCTCATTTTCAGCACCCAAAGACTCACTTTAAAACACCCAAACCCCTCTTTTAACATCAAAGACTTAGAGTTGGGACCGCAAACCTCACTTTCAGCGTCCAAACCCCTCTTTCAAGGCTCAAAGCCTCACTTTTAGTTCCCAAACCCTCATTTTTAGCATCCAAACCCCTTACTTTTATGGAGCAAAATCTCATTTTTAACGTCCAAATCCCTCTTTTAAGGCTCAAAGCCTCTATTTTAGATCCCAAACCCTCACTTTCAGGGTCCAAACCCCTCCTTTTTAGGGACATACCCTCATTTTCACGTCCCAAAGACGCACTTTAATGCACCCAAACCCCTCTTTTAATGCTCAAAGCCTTATAGTTAGGACCACAAACCTCACCGCTAGGGTCCAAAACACTCAAAGCTCAGTGCCTCATTTTTAACAGCCAAACCCTCACTTTTAGGACCTAAAGCCCTCTTTTAACCCTCAAAGCCTCAGTTTTAACACTCAAAGCCAAACTTCCAGGGTCCAAACGCCTCTTTTAACGCTCAGTGCCTCATTTCCAGGTCCCCAAAACTCACTTTAAAACACCCAAACACCTCTTTTAACATCAAAGACTTAGAGTTAGGACTGCAAACCTCACTTTTAGGGTCCAAACCCCTCCTTTTTAGGGACATACCCTCATTTTCATGTCCCAAGGACTTACTTTAAAGCACCCAAACCCCTCTTTTAATGCTCAAAGCCTTATAGTTAGGGCCGCAAACCACAATGCTCAAAGCTTCATTTTTAACAGCCAAAACCTCACTTTCTTTGCCCAAACCCCTCTTTTAATGCTCAATGCCTCATTTATACCTCCCAAAGACGCACTTTAAAGCACCCAAAGCCTCTTTTAACCTCAAAGCCTTTTAGAGTAAGACTGCAAATCTCACTTTTAGGGGCCAAACCGGTTTTAACGCTCAAAGCCTCATTTTTAACAGCAAACCCTCACTTTTAGGACCTAAAGCCCTCTTTTAACTCCCAAAGCCTCGGTTTTAACACCCAAAGCCGCACTTTCAGGGTCCAAACCTCTCTTTTAACGCTCAGTGCCTCATTTTTAGGTCCCAAACCCTCACTCTTAGCACTGAACCCGGACTTGTAATTGTCAAACTCTCGTTCTAGTACAAATCATGACTTTTAGAGTCCAGCCCCTCGATTTTAAGCCTCAAAGCCTCATTTTTATCATCCAAACCTTCACTTTCAGGGTCCAAACCCCTCTTTTAATGCTCAGTGCCTCATTTTTAGGTCAGAAACCCTTGCTTTTAGCATCCAGGCCTTCACTTTCAGGAACCAAACCATCATTATTAATGGCCAAAGCCCTCTTTTAAGGCTCAAAGCCTCATTTTCAGCACCCAAAGACTCACTTTAAAACACCCAAACCCCTCTTTTAACATCAAAGACTTAGAGTTGGGACCGCAAACCTCACTTTCAGCGTCCAAACCCCTCTTTCAAGGCTCAAAGCCTCACTTTTAGTTCCCAAACCCTCATTTTTAGCATCCAAACCCCTTACTTTTATGGAGCAAAATCTCATTTTTTAAAGTCCAAATCCCTCTTTTAAGGCTCAAAGCCTCTATTTTAGATGCCAAACCCTCACTTTCAGGGTCCAAACCCCTCCTTTTTAGGGACATACCCTCATTTTCACCTCCCAAAGACGCACTTTAAAGCACCCAAACCCCTCTTTTAATGCTCAAAGCCTTATAGTTAGGACCACAAACCTCACTGCTAGGGTCCAAACCTCTCTCTTAAAGCTCCGTGCCTCATTTTTAACAGCCAAACCCTCACTTTTAGGACTTAAAGCCCTCTTTTAACCCTCAAAGCCTCAGTTTTAACACTCAAAGCCAAACTTCCAGGGTCCAAACCCCTCTTTTAACGCTCAGTGCCTCATTTCCAGGTCCCCAAAACTCACTTTAAAACACCCAAACACCTCTTTTAACATCAAAGACTTAGAGTTAGGACTGCAAACCTCACTTTTAGGGTCCAAACCCCTCCTTTTTAGGGACATACCCTCATTTTCATGTCCCAAGGACTTACTTTAAAGCACCCAAACCCCTCTTTTAATGCTCAAAGCCTTATAGTTAGGGCCGCAAACCACAATGCTAGGGTCCAAAGCCCTCTTTTATGCTCAAAGCTTCATTTTTAACAGCCAAAACCTCACTTTCTTTGCCCAAACCCCTCTTTTAATGCTCAATGCCTCATTTATACCTCCCAAAGACGCACTTTAAAGCACCCAAAGCCTCTTTTAACCTCAAAGCCTTTTAGAGTAAGAAAGACTGCAAATCTCACTTTTAGGGGCCAAACCGGTTTTAACGCTCAAAGCCTCATTTTTAACAGCAAACCCTCACTTTTAGGACCTAAAGCCCTCTTTTAACTCCCAAAGCCTCGGTTTTAACACCCAAAGCCGCACTTTCAGGGTCCAAACCTCTCTTTTAACGCTCAGTGCCTCATTTTTAGGTCCCAAACCCTCACTCTTAGCACTGAACCTGGACTTTTAATTGTCAAACTCTCGTTCTAGTACAAATCATGACTTTTAGAGTCCAGCCCCTTGTTTTTAAGCCTCAACGCCTCATTTTTATCATCCAAACCTTCACTTTCAGGGTCCAAACCCCTCTTTTAATGCTCAGTGCCTCATTTTTAGGTCAGAAACCCTTGCTTTTAGCATCCAGGCCTTCACTTTCAGGAACCAAACCATAATTATTAATGGCCAAAGCCCTCTTTTAAGGCTCAAAGCCTCATTTTCAGCACCCAAAGACTCACTTTAAAACACCCAAACCCCTCTTTTAACATCAAAGACTTAGAGTTGGGACCGCAAACCTCACTTTCAGCGTCCAAACCCCTCTTTCAAGGCTCAAAGCCTCACTTTTAGTTCCCAAACCCTCATTTTTAGCATCCAAACCCCTTACTTTTATGGAGCAAAATCTCATTTTTAACGTCCAAATCCCTCTTTTAAGGCTCAAAGCCTCTATTTTAGATCCCAAACCCTCACTTTCAGGGTCCAAACCCCTCCTTTTTAGGGACATACCCTCATTTTCACGTCCCAAAGACGCACTTTAATGCACCCAAACCCCTCTTTTAATGCTCAAAGCCTTATAGTTAGGACCACAAACCTCACCGCTAGGGTCCAAAACACTCAAAGCTCAGTGCCTCATTTTTAACAGCCAAACCCTCACTTTTAGGACCTAAAGCCCTCTTTTAACCCTCAAAGCCTCAGTTTTAACACTCAAAGCCAAACTTCCAGGGTCCAAACGCCTCTTTTAACGCTCAGTGCCTCATTTCCAGGTCCCCAAAACTCACTTTAAAACACCCAAACACCTCTTTTAACATCAAAGACTTAGAGTTAGGACTGCAAACCTCACTTTTAGGGTCCAAACCCCTCCTTTTTAGGGACATACCCTCATTTTCATGTCCCAAGGACTTACTTTAAAGCACCCAAACCCCTCTTTTAATGCTCAAAGCCTTATAGTTAGGGCCGCAAACCACAATGCTCAAAGCTTCATTTTTAACAGCCAAAACCTCACTTTCTTTGCCCAAACCCCTCTTTTAATGCTCAATGCCTCATTTATACCTCCCAAAGACGCACTTTAAAGCACCCAAAGCCTCTTTTAACCTCAAAGCCTTTTAGAGTAAGACTGCAAATCTCACTTTTAGGGGCCAAACCGGTTTTAACGCTCAAAGCCTCATTTTTAACAGCAAACCCTCACTTTTAGGACCTAAAGCCCTCTTTTAACTCCCAAAGCCTCGGTTTTAACACCCAAAGCCGCACTTTCAGGGTCCAAACCTCTCTTTTAACGCTCAGTGCCTCATTTTTAGGTCCCAAACCCTCACTCTTAGCACTGAACCCGGACTTTTAATTGTCAAACTCTCGTTCTAGTACAAATCATGACTTTTAGAGTCCAGCCCCTCGATTTTAAGCCTCAAAGCCTCATTTTTATCATCCAAACCTTCACTTTCAGGGTCCAAACCCCTCTTTTAATGCTCAGTGCCTCATTTTTAGGTCAGAAACCCTTGCTTTTAGCATCCAGGCCTTCACTTTCAGGAACCAAACCATCATTATTAATGCCCAAAGCCCTCTTTTAAGGCTCAAAGCCTCATTTTCAGCACCCAAAGACTCACTTTAAAACACCCAAACCCCTCTTTTAACATCAAAGACTTAGAGTTGGGACCGCAAACCTCACTTTCAGCGTCCAAACCCCTCTTTCAAGGCTCAAAGCCTCACTTTTAGTTCCCAAACCCTCATTTTTAGCATCCAAACCCCTTACTTTTATGGAGCAAAATCTCATTTTTTAAAGTCCAAATCCCTCTTTTAAGGCTCAAAGCCTCTATTTTAGATGCCAAACCCTCACTTTCAGGGTCCAAACCCCTCCTTTTTAGGGACATACCCTCATTTTCACCTCCCAAAGACGCACTTTAAAGCACCCAAACCCCTCTTTTAATGCTCAAAGCCTTATAGTTAGGACCACAAACCTCACTGCTAGGGTCCAAACCTCTCTCTTAAAGCTCCGTGCCTCATTTTTAACAGCCAAACCCTCACTTTTAGGACTTAAAGCCCTCTTTTAACCCTCAAAGCCTCAGTTTTAACACTCAAAGCCAAACTTCCAGGGTCCAAACCCCTCTTTTAACGCTCAGTGCCTCATTTCCAGGTCCCCAAAACTCACTTTAAAACACCCAAACACCTCTTTTAACATCAAAGACTTAGAGTTAGGACTGCAAACCTCACTTTTAGGGTCCAAACCCCTCCTTTTTAGGGACATACCCTCATTTTCATGTCCCAAGGACTTACTTTAAAGCACCCAAACCCCTCTTTTAATGCTCAAAGCCTTATAGTTAGGGCCGCAAACCACAATGCTAGGGTCCAAAGCCCTCTTTTATGCTCAAAGCTTCATTTTTAACAGCCAAAACCTCACTTTCTTTGCCCAAACCCCTCTTTTAATGCTCAATGCCTCATTTATACCTCCCAAAGACGCACTTTAAAGCACCCAAAGCCTCTTTTAACCTCAAAGCCTTTTAGAGTAAGACTGCAAATCTCACTTTTAGGGGCCAAACCGGTTTTAACGCTCAAAGCCTCATTTTTAACAGCAAACCCTCACTTTTAGGACCTAAAGCCCTCTTTTAACTCCCAAAGCCTCGGTTTTAACACCCAAAGCCGCACTTTCAGGGTCCAAACCTCTCTTTTAACGCTCAGTGCCTCATTTTTAGGTCCCAAACCCTCACTCTTAGCACTGAACCCGGACTTTTAATTACCAAACTCTCGTTGTAGTACAAATCATGACTTTTAGAGTCCAGCCCCTCGATTTTAAGCCTCAAAGCCTCATTTTTATCATCCAAACCTTCACTTTCAGGGTCCAAAGCCCTCTTTTAAGGCTCAAAGCCTCATTTTCAGCACCCAAACACTCACTTTAAAACACCCAAACCCCTCTTTTAACATCAAAGACTTAGAGTTGGGACCGCAAACCTCACTTTCAGCATCCAAACCCCTCTTTCAAGGCTCAAAGCCTCACTTTTAGTTCCCAAACCCTCATTTTTAGCATCCAAACCCCTTACTTTTATGGAGCAAAATCTCATTTTTAACGTCCAAATCCCTCTTTTAAGGCTCAAAGCCTCTATTTTAGATCCCAAACCCTCACTTTCAGGGTCCAAACCCCTCCTTTTTAGGGACATACCCTCATTTTCAGCACCCAAAGACGCACTTTAAAGCACCCAAACCCCTCTTTTAATGCTCAAAGCCTTATAGTTAGGACCACAAACCTCACTGCTAGGGTCCAAACCTCTCTCTTAAAGCTCAGTGCCTCATTTTTAACAGCCAAACCCTCACTTTTAGGACCTAAAGCCCTCTTTTAACACTCAAAGCCTCAGTTTTAACACTCAAAGCCAAACTTTCAGGGTCCAAACCCCTCTTTTAACGCTCAGTGCCTCATTTCCAGGTCCCCAAAACTCACTTTAAAACATCCAAACACCTCTTTTAACATCAAAGACTTAGAGTTAGGACTGCAAACCTCACTTTTAGGGTCCAAACCCCTCCTTTTTAGGGACATACCCTCATTTTCATGTCCCAAGGACTTACTTTAAAGCACCCAAACCCCTCTTTTAATGCTCAAAGCCTTATAGTTAGGGCCGCAAACCACAATGCTCAAAGCTTCATTTTTAACAGCCAAAACCTCACTTTCTTTGCCCAAACCCCTCTTTTAATGCTCAATGCCTCATTTATACCTCCCAAAGACGCACTTTAAAGCACCCAAAGCCTCTTTTAACCTCAAAGCCTTTTAGAGTAAGACTGCAAATCTCACTTTCAGGGGCCAAACCGGTTTTAACGCTCAAAGCCTCATTTTTAACAGCAAACCCTCACTTTTAGGACCTAAAGCCCTCTTTTAACTCCCAAAGCCTGGGTTTTAACACCCAAAGCCGCACTTCCAGGGTCCAAACCTCTCTTTTAACGCTCAGTGCCTCATTTTTAGGTCCCAAACCCTCACTCTTAGCACTGAACCCGGACTTTTAATTGTCAAACTCTCGTTCTAGTACAAATCATGACTTTTAGAGTCCAGCCCCTCGTTTTTAAGCCTCAAAGCCTCATTTTTATCATCCAAACCTTCACTTTCAGGGTCCAAACCCCTCTTTTAATGCTCAGTGCCTCATTTTTAGGTCAGAAACCCTTGCTTTTAGCATCCAGGCCTTCACTTTCAGGAACCAAACCATCATTATTAATGCCCAAAGCCCTCTTTTAAGGCTCAAAGCCTCATTATCAGCACCCAAAGACTCACTTTAAAACACCCAAACCCCTCTTTTAACATCAAAGACTTAGAGTTGGGACCGCAAACCTCACTTTCAGCGTCCAAACCCCTCTTTCAAGGCTCAAAGCCTCACTTTGAGTTCCCAAACCCTCATTTTTAGCATCCAAACCCCTTACTTTTATGGAGCAAAATCTCATTTTTAACGTCCAAATCCCTCTTTTAAGGCTCAAAGCCTCTATTTTAGATGCCAAACCCTCACTTTCAGGGTCCAAACCCCTCCTTTTTAGGGACATACCCTCATTTTCACGTCCCAAAGACGCACTTTAAAGCACCCAAACCCCTCTTTTAATGCTCAATGCCTTATAGTTAGGACCACAAACCTCACTGCTAGGGTCCAAACCTCTCTCTTAAAGCTCCGTGCCTCATTTTTAACAGCCAAACCCTCACTTTTAGGACCTAAAGCCCTCTTTTAACACTCAAAGCCTCAGTTTTAACACTCAAAGCCAAACTTCCAGCGTCCAAACGCCTCTTTTAACGCTCAGTGCCTCATTTCCAGGTCCCCAAAACTCACTTTAAAACACCCAAACACCTCTTTTAACATCAAAGACTTAGAGTTAGGACTGCAAACCTCACTTTTAGGGTCCAAACCCCTCCTTTTTAGGGACATACCCTCATTTTCATGTCCCAAGGACTTACTTTAAAGCACCCAAACCCCTCTTTTAATGCTCAAAGCCTTATAGTTAGGGCCGCAAACCACAATGCTCAAAGCTTCATTTTTAACAGCCAAAACCTCACTTTCTTTGCCCAAACCCCTCTTTTAATGCTCAATGCCTCATTTATACCTCCCAAAGACGCACTTTAAAGCACCCAAAGCCTCTTTTAACCTCAAAGCCTTTTAGAGTAAGACTGCAAATCTCACTTTCAGGGGCCAAACCGGTTTTAACGCTCAAAGCCTCATTTTTAACAGCAAACCCTCACTTTTAGGACCTAAAGCCCTCTTTTAACTCCCAAAGCCTCGGTTTTAACACCCAAAGCCGCACTTTCAGGGTCCAAACCTCTCTTTTAACGCTCAGTGCCTCATTTTTAGGTCCCAAACCCTCACTCTTAGCACTGAACCCGGACTTTTAATTGTCAAACTCTCGTTCTAGTACAAATCATGACTTTTAGAGTCCAGCCCCTCGTTTTTAAGCCTCAAAGCCTCATTTTTATCATCCAAACCTTCACTTTCTGGGTCCAAACCCCTCTTTTAATGCTCAGTGCCTCATTTTTAGTTCAGAAACCCTTGCTTTTAGCATCCAGGCCTTCACTTTCAGGAACCAAACCATCATTATTAATGCCCAAAGCCCTCTTTTAAGGCTCAAAGCCTCATTTTCAGCACCCAAACACTCACTTTAAAACACCCAAACCCCTCTTTTAACATCAAAGACTTAGAGTTGGGACCGCAAACCTCACTTTCAGCATCCAAACCCCTCTTTCAAGGCTCAAAGCCTCACTTTTAGTTCCCAAACCCTCATTTTTAGCATCCAAACCCCTTAATTTTATGGAGCAAAATCTCATTTTTAACGTCCAAATCCCTCTTTTAAGACTCAAAGCCTCTATTTTAGATCCCAAACCCTCACTTTCAGGGTCCAAACCCCTCCTTTTTAGGGACATACCCTCATTTTCAGCACCCAAAGACGCACTTTAAAGCACCCAAACCCCTCTTTTAATGCTCAAAGCCTTATAGTTAGGACCACAAACCTCACTGCTAGGGTCCAAACCTCTCTCTTAAAGCTCAGTGCCTCATTTTTAACAGCCAAAACCTCACTTTTAGGACCTAAAGCCCTCTTTTAACACTCAAAGCCTCAGTTTTAACACTCAAAGCCAAACTTTCAGGGTCCAAACGCCTCTTTTAACGCTCAGTGCCTCATTTCCAGGTCCCCAAAGACTCACTTTAAAACACCCAAACCCCTCTTTTAACATCAAAGACTTAGAGTTGGGACCGCAAACCTCACTTTCAGCGTCCAAACCCCTCTTTCAAGGCTCAAAGCCTCACTTTTAGTTCCCAAACCCTCATTTTTAGCATCCAAACCCCTTACTTTTATGGAGCAAAATCTCATTTTTAACATCCAAATCCCTCTTTTAAGGCTCAAAGCCTCTATTTTAGATGCCAAACCCTCACTTTCAGGGTCCAAACCCCTCCTTTTTAGGGACATACCCTCATTTTCACGTCCCAAAGATGCACTTTAAAGCACCCAAACCCCTCTTTTAATGCTCAAAGCCTTATAGATAGGACCACAAACCTCACTGCTAGGGTCCAAAACTCTCAAAACTCAGTGCCTCATTTTTAACAGCCAAACCCTCACTTTTAGGACCTAAAGCCCTCTTTTAACACTCAAAGCCTCGGTTTTAACACCCAAAACCGCACTTTCAGGGTCCAAACGCCTCTTTTAATGCTCAGTGCCTCATTTCCAGGTCCCCAAAGACTCACTTTAAAACACCCAAACACCTCTTTTAACATCAAAGACTTAGAGTTAGGACTGCAAACCTCACTTTTAGGGTCCAAACCCCTCCTTTTCAGGGACAAACCCTCTTTTTTAAATTCCAAACCCTTACTTCTATTACCCAAACCCCTCTTTTAACGCTCACTGCCTCATTTTTAGGTCCCAAACCCTCATTTTTACCATCGAACTTGGACTTTTTATGGTCAAACCATCATTGTTTTGTTCCAAATAGTAATTTTTAGAGTCCAAACCCCTCTATTAAGCTTCAAAAACTCATTTTTATCATCCAAACCTTCACTTTCAGGGTCCAAACCCCTCTTTTAATGCTCAGTGCCTCATTTTTAGTTCAGAAACCCTTGCTTTTAGCATCCAGGCCTTCACTTTCAGGAACCAAACCATCATTATTAATGCCCAAAGCCCTCTTTTAAGGCTCAAAGCCTCATTTTCAGCACCCAAAGACTCACTTTAAAACACCCAAACCCCTCTTTTAACATCAAAGACTTAGAGTTGGGACCGCAAACCTCACTTTCAGCGTCCAAACCCCTCTTTCAAGGCTCAAAGCCTCACTTTTAGTTCCCAAACCCTCATTTTTAGCATCCAAACCCCTTACTTTTATGGAGCAAAATCTCATTTTTAACGTCCAAATCCCTCTTTTAAGGCTCAAAGCCTCTATTTTAGATCCCAAACCCTCACTTTCAGGGTCCAAACCCCTCCTTTTTAGGGACATACCCTCATTTTCACGTCCCAAAGACGCACTTTAAAGCACCCAAACCCCTCTTTTAATGCTCAAAGCCTTATAGTTAGGGCCGCAAACCACAATGCTCAAAGCTTCATTTTTAACAGCCAAAACCTCACTTTCTTTGCCCAAACCCCTCTTTTAATGCTCAATGCCTCATTTATACCTCCCAAAGACGCACTTTAAAGCACCCAAAGCCTCTTTTAACCTCAAAGCCTTTTAGAGTAAGACTGCAAATCTCACTTTCAGGGGCCAAACCGGTTTTAACGCTCAAAGCCTCATTTTTAACAGCAAACCCTCACTTTTAGGACCTAAAGCCCTCTTTTAACTCCCAAAGCCTGGGTTTTAACACCCAAAGCCGCACTTTCAGGGTCCAAACCTCTCTTTTAACGCTCAGTGCCTCATTTTTAGGTCCCAAACCCTCACTCTTAGCACTGAACCCGGACTTGTAATTGTCAAACTCTCGTTCTAGTACAAATCATGACTTTTAGAGTCCAGCCCCTCGTTTTTAAGCCTCAAAGCCTCATTTTTATCATCCAAACCTTCACTTTCAGGGTCCAAACCCCTCTTTTAATGCTCAGTGCCTCATTTTTAGGTCAGAAACCCTTGCTTTTAGCATCCAGGCCTTCACTTTCAGGAACCAAACCATCATTATTAATGCCCAAAGCCCTCTTTTAAGGCTCAAAGCCTCATTTTCAGCACCCAAACACTCACTTTAAAACACCCAAACCCCTCTTTTAACATCAAAGACTTAGAGTTGGGACCGCAAACCTCACTTTCAGCATCCAAACCCCTCTTTCAAGGCTCAAAGCCTCACTTTTAGTTCCCAAACCCTCATTTTTAGCATCCAAACCCCTTACTTTTATGGAGCAAAATCTCATTTTTAACATCCAAATCCCTCTTTTAAGGCTCAAAGCCTCTATTTTAGATCCCAAACCCTCACTTTCAGGGTCCAAACCCCTCCTTTTTAGGGACATACCCTCATTTTCACGTCCCAAAGATGCACTTTAAAGCACCCAAACCCCTCTTTTAATGCTCAAAGCCTTATAGATAGGACCACAAACCTCACTGCTAGGGTCCAAACCTCTCTCTTAAAGCTCAGTGCCTCATTTTTAACAGCCAAACCCTCACTTTTAGGACCTAAAGCCCTCTTTTAACACTCAAAGCCTCAGTTTTAACACTCAAAGCCAAACCTTCAGGGTCCAAACCCCTCTTTTAACGCTCAGTGCCTCATTTCCAGGTCCCCAAAACTCACTTTAAAACACCCAAACACCTCTTTTAACATCAAAGACTTAGAGTTAGGACTGCAAACCTCACTTTTAGGGTCCAAACCCCTCCTTTTTAGGGACATACCCTCATTTTCATGTCCCAAGGACTTACTTTAAAGCACCCAAACCCCTCTTTTAATGCTCAAAGCCTTATAGTTAGGGCCGCAAACCACAATGCTAGGGTCCAAAGCCCTCTTTTATGCTCAAAGCTTCATTTTTAACAGCCAAAACCTCACTTTCTTTGCCCAAACCCCTCTTTTAATGCTCAATGCCTCATTTATACCTCCCAAAGACGCACTTTAAAGCACCCAAAGCCTCTTTTAACCTCAAAGCCTTTTAGAGTAAGACTGCAAATCTCACTTTTAGGGGCCAAACCGGTTTTAACGCTCAAAGCCTCATTTTTAACAGCAAACCCTCACTTTTAGGACCTAAAGCCCTCTTTTAACTCCCAAAACCTCGGTTTTAACACCCAAAGC
Source organism: Phalacrocorax carbo (assembly GCF_963921805.1). NCBI lineage: Eukaryota > Metazoa > Chordata > Aves > Suliformes > Phalacrocoracidae > Phalacrocorax > Phalacrocorax carbo. The sequence goes on along the minus strand of NW_026990280.1, from coordinate 2,043,942 downwards.
CGCACTTTCAGGGTCCAAACCTCTCTTTTAACGCTCAGTGCCTCATTTTTAGGTCCCAAACCCTCACTCTTAGCACTGAACCCGGACTTGTAATTGTCAAACTCTCGTTCTAGTACAAATCATGACTTTTAGAGTCCAGCCCCTCGATTTTAAGTCTCAAAGCCTCATTTTTATCATCCAAACCTACACTTTCAGGGTCCAAAGCCCTCTTTTAAGGCTCAAAGCCTCATTATCAGCACCCAAAGACTCACTTTAAAACACCCAAACCCCTCTTTTAACATCAAAGACTTAGAGTTGGGACCGCAAACCTCACTTTCAGCATCCAAACCCCTCTTTCAAGGCTCAAAGCCTCACTTTTAGTTCCCAAACCCTCATTTTTAGCATCCAAACCCCTTACTTTTATGGAGCAAAATCTCATTTTTAACGTCCAAATCCCTCTTTTAAGGCTCAAAGCCTCTATTTTAGATCCCAAACCCTCACTTTCAGGGTCCAAACCCCTCCTTTTTAGGGACATACCCTCATTTTCACGTCCCAAAGACGCACTTTAAAGCACCCAAACCCCTCTTTTAATGCTCAATGCCTTATAGTTAGGACCACAAACCTCACTGCTAGGGTCCAAACCTCTCTCTTAAAGCTCCGTGCCTCATTTTTAACAGCCAAACCCTCACTTTTAGGACCTAAAGCCCTCTTTTAACACTCAAAGCCTCAGTTTTAACACTCAAAGCCAAACTTCCAGCGTCCAAACGCCTCTTTTAACGCTCAGTGCCTCATTTCCAGGTCCCCAAAACTCACTTTAAAACACCCAAACACCTCTTTTAACATCAAAGACTTAGAGTTAGGACTGCAAACCTCACTTTTAGGGTCCAAACCCCTCCTTTTTAGGGACATACCCTCATTTTCATGTCCCAAGGACTTACTTTAAAGCACCCAAACCCCTCTTTTAATGCTCAAAGCCTTATAGTTAGGGCCGCAAACCACAATGCTCAAAGCTTCATTTTTAACAGCCAAAACCTCACTTTCTTTGCCCAAACCCCTCTTTTAATGCTCAATGCCTCATTTATACCTCCCAAAGACGCACTTTAAAGCACCCAAAGCCTCTTTTAACCTCAAAGCCTTTTAGAGTAAGACTGCAAATCTCACTTTCAGGGGCCAAACCGGTTTTAACGCTCAAAGCCTCATTTTTAACAGCAAACCCTCACTTTTAGGACCTAAAGCCCTCTTTTAACTCCCAAAGCCTCGGTTTTAACACCCAAAGCCGCACTTTCAGGGTCCAAACCTCTCTTTTAACGCTCAGTGCCTCATTTTTAGGTCCCAAACCCTCACTCTTAGCACTGAACCCGGACTTTTAATTGTCAAACTCTCGTTCTAGTACAAATCATGACTTTTAGAGTCCAGCCCCTCGATTTTAAGCCTCAAAGCCTCATTTTTATCATCCAAACCTTCACTTTCTGGGTCCAAACCCCTCTTTTAATGCTCAGTGCCTCATTTTTAGTTCAGAAACCCTTGCTTTTAGCATCCAGGCCTTCACTTTCAGGAACCAAACCATCATTATTAATGCCCAAAGCCCTCTTTTAAGGCTCAAAGCCTCATTTTCAGCACCCAAACACTCACTTTAAAACACCCAAACCCCTCTTTTAACATCAAAGACTTAGAGTTGGGACCGCAAACCTCACTTTCAGCATCCAAACCCCTCTTTCAAGGCTCAAAGCCTCACTTTTAGTTCCCAAACACTCATTTTTAGCATCCAAACCCCTTACTTTTATGGAGCAAAATCTCATTTTTAACGTCCAAATCCCTCTTTTAAGGCTCAAAGCCTCTATTTTAGATCCCAAACCCTCACTTTCAGGGTCCAAACCCCTCCTTTTTAGGGACATACCCTCATTTTCAGCACCCAAAGACGCACTTTAAAGCACCCAAACCCCTCTTTTAATGCTCAAAGCCTTATAGTTAGGACCACAAACCTCACTGCTAGGGTCCAAACCTCTCTCTTAAAGCTCAGTGCCTCATTTTTAACAGCCAAAACCTCACTTTTAGGACCTAAAGCCCTCTTTTAACACTCAAAGCCTCAGTTTTAACACTCAAAGCCAAACTTTCAGGGTCCAAACGCCTCTTTTAACGCTCAGTGCCTCATTTCCAGGTCCCCAAACACTCACTTTAAAACACCCAAACCCCTCTTTTAACATCAAAGACTTAGAGTTGGGACCGCAAACCTCACTTTCAGCGTCCAAACCCCTCTTTCAAGGCTCAAAGCCTCACTTTTAGTTCCCAAACCCTCATTTTTAGCATCCAAACCCCTTACTTTTATGGAGCAAAATCTCATTTTTAACATCCAAATCCCTCTTTTAAGGCTCAAAGCCTCTATTTTAGATGCCAAACCCTCACTTTCAGGGTCCAAACCCCTCCTTTTTAGGGACATACCCTCATTTTCACGTCCCAAAGATGCACTTTAAAGCACCCAAACCCCTCTTTTAATGCTCAAAGCCTTATAGATAGGACCACAAACCTCACTGCTAGGGTCCAAAACTCTCAAAACTCAGTGCCTCATTTTTAACAGCCAAACCCTCACTTTTAGGACCTAAAGCCCTCTTTTAACACTCAAAGCCTCGGTTTTAACACCCAAAACCGCACTTTCAGGGTCCAAACGCCTCTTTTAATGCTCAGTGCCTCATTTCCAGGTCCCCAAAGACTCACTTTAAAACACCCAAACACCTCTTTTAACATCAAAGACTTAGAGTTAGGACTGCAAACCTCACTTTTAGGGTCCAAACCCCTCCTTTTCAGGGACAAACCCTCTTTTTTAAATTCCAAACCCTTACTTCTATTACCCAAACCCCTCTTTTAACGCTCACTGCCTCATTTTTAGGTCCCAAACCCTCATTTTTACCATCGAACTTGGACTTTTTATGGTCAAACCATCATTGTTTTGTTCCAAATAGTAATTTTTAGAGTCCAAACCCCTCTATTAAGCCTCAAAGCCTCATTTTTATCATCCAAACCTTCACTTTCTGGGTCCAAACCCCTCTTTTAATGCTCAGTGCCTCATTTTTAGTTCAGAAACCCTTGCTTTTAGCATCCAGGCCTTCACTTTCAGGAACCAAACCATCATTATTAATGCCCAAAGCCCTCTTTTAAGGCTCAAAGCCTCATTTTCAGCACCCAAAGACTCACTTTAAAACACCCAAACCCCTCTTTTAACATCAAAGACTTAGAGTTGGGACCGCAAACCTCACTTTCAGCGTCCAAACCCCTCTTTCAAGGCTCAAAGCCTCACTTTTAGTTCCCAAACCCTCATTTTTAGCATCCAAACCCCTTACTTTTATGGAGCAAAATCTCATTTTTAACGTCCAAATCCCTCTTTTAAGGCTCAAAGCCTCTATTTTAGATCCCAAACCCTCACTTTCAGGGTCCAAACCCCTCCTTTTTAGGGACATACCCTCATTTTCACGTCCCAAAGACGCACTTTAAAGCACCCAAACCCCTCTTTTAATGCTCAAAGCCTTATAGTTAGGGCCGCAAACCACAATGCTCAAAGCTTCATTTTTAACAGCCAAAACCTCACTTTCTTTGCCCAAACCCCTCTTTTAATGCTCAATGCCTCATTTATACCTCCCAAAGACGCACTTTAAAGCACCCAAAGCCTCTTTTAACCTCAAAGCCTTTTAGAGTAAGAAAGACTGCAAATCTCACTTTTAGGGGCCAAACCGGTTTTAACGCTCAAAGCCTCATTTTTAACAGCAAACCCTCACTTTTAGGACCTAAAGCCCTCTTTTAACTCCCAAAGCCTCGGTTTTAACACCCAAAGCCGCACTTTCAGGGTCCAAACCTCTCTTTTAACGCTCAGTGCCTCATTTTTAGGTCCCAAACCCTCACTCTTAGCACTGAACCCGGACTTTTAATTGTCAAACTCTCGTTCTAGTACAAATCATGACTTTTAGAGTCCAGCCCCTCGTTTTTAAGCCTCAACGCCTCATTTTTATCATCCAAACCTTCACTTTCAGGGTCCAAACCCCTCTTTTAATGCTCAGTGCCTCATTTTTAGTTCAGAAACCCTTGCTTTTAGCATCCAGGCCTTCACTTTCAGGAACCAAACCATAATTATTAATGGCCAAAGCCCTCTTTTAAGGCTCAAAGCCTCATTTTCAGCACCCAAAGACTCACTTTAAAACACCCAAACCCCTCTTTTAACATCAAAGACTTAGAGTTGGGACCGCAAACCTCACTTTCAGCGTCCAAACCCCTCTTTCAAGGCTCAAAGCCTCACTTTTAGTTCCCAAACCCTCATTTTTAGCATCCAAACCCCTTACTTTTATGGAGCAAAATCTCATTTTTAACGTCCAAATCCCTCTTTTAAGGCTCAAAGCCTCTATTTTAGATCCCAAACCCTCACTTTCAGGGTCCAAACCCCTCCTTTTTAGGGACATACCCTCATTTTCACGTCCCAAAGACGCACTTTAAAGCACCCAAACCCCTCTTTTAATGCTCAAAGCCTTATAGTTAGGACCACAAACCTCACTGCTAGGGTCCAAAACACTCAAAGCTCAGTGCCTCATTTTTAACAGCCAAACCCTCACTTTTAGGACCTAAAGCCCTCTTTTAACCCTCAAAGCCTCAGTTTTAACACTCAAAGCCAAACTTCCAGGGTCCAAACGCCTCTTTTAACGCTCAGTGCCTCATTTCCAGGTCCCCAAAGACTCACTTTAAAACACCCAAACACCTCTTTTAACATCAAAGACTTAGAGTTAGGACTGCAAACCTCACTTTTAGGGTCCAAACCCCTCCTTTTTAGGGACATACCCTCATTTTCATGTCCCAAGGACTTACTTTAAAGCACCCAAACCCCTCTTTTAATGCTCAAAGCCTTATAGTTAGGGCCGCAAACCACAATGCTCAAAGCTTCATTTTTAACAGCCAAAACCTCACTTTCTTTGCCCAAACCCCTCTTTTAATGCTCAATGCCTCATTTATACCTCCCAAAGACGCACTTTAAAGCACCCAAAGCCTCTTTTAACCTCAAAGCCTTTTAGAGTAAGACTGCAAATCTCACTTTCAGGGGCCAAACCGGTTTTAACGCTCAAAGCCTCATTTTTAACAGCAAACCCTCACTTTTACGACCTAAAGCCCTCTTTTAACTCCCAAAGCCTCGGTTTTAACACCCAAAGCCGCACTTTCAGGGTCCAAACCTCTCTTTTAACGCTCAGTGCCTCATTTTTAGGTCCCAAACCCTCACTCTTAGCACTGAACCCGGACTTGTAATTGTCAAACTCTCGTTCTAGTACAAATCATGACTTTTAGAGTCCAGCCCCTCGTTTTTAAGCCTCAAAGCCTCATTTTTATCATCCAAACCTTCACTTTCAGGGTCCAAACCCCTCTTTTAATGCTCAGTGCCTCATTTTTAGGTCAGAAACCCTTGCTTTTAGCATCCAGGCCTTCACTTTCAGGAACCAAACCATAATTATTAATGCCCAAAGCCCTCTTTTAAGGCTCAAAGCCTCATTTTCAGCACCCAAACACTCACTTTAAAACACCCAAACCCCTCTTTTAACATCAAAGACTTAGAGTTGGGACCGCAAACCTCACTTTCAGCGTCCAAACCCCTCTTTCAAGGCTCAAAGCCTCACTTTTAGTTCCCAAACCCTCATTTTTAGCATCCAAACCCCTTACTTTTATGGAGCAAAATCTCATTTTTTAAAGTCCAAATCCCTCTTTTAAGGCTCAAAGCCTCTATTTTAGATGCCAAACCCTCACTTTCAGGGTCCAAACCCCTCCTTTTTAGGGACATACCCTCATTTTCAGCACCCAAAGACGCACTTTAAAGCACCCAAACCCCTCTTTTAATGCTCAAAGCCTTATAGTTAGGACCACAAACCTCACTGCTAGGGTCCAAACCTCTCTCTTAAAGCTCCGTGCCTCATTTTTAACAGCCAAACCCTCACTTTTAGGACTTAAAGCCCTCTTTTAACCCTCAAAGCCTCAGTTTTAACACTCAAAGCCAAACTTCCAGGGTCCAAACCCCTCTTTTAACGCTCAGTGCCTCATTTCCAGGTCCCCAAAACTCACTTTAAAACACCCAAACACCTCTTTTAACATCAAAGACTTAGAGTTAGGACTGCAAACCTCACTTTCAGGGTCCAAACCCCTCCTTTTTAGGGACATACCCTCATTTTCATGTCCCAAGGACTTACTTTAAAGCACCCAAACCCCTCTTTTAATGCTCAAAGCCTTATAGTTAGGGCCGCAAACCACAATGCTAGGGTCCAAAGCCCTCTTTTATGCTCAAAGCTTCATTTTTAACAGCCAAAACCTCACTTTCTTTGCCCAAACCCCTCTTTTAATGCTCAATGCCTCATTTATACCTCCCAAAGACGCACTTTAAAGCACCCAAAGCCTCTTTTAACCTCAAAGCCTTTTAGAGTAAGACTGCAAATCTCACTTTCAGGGGCCAAACCGGTTTTAACGCTCAAAGCCTCATTTTTAACAGCAAACCCTCACTTTTAGGACCTAAAGCCCTCTTTTAACTCCCAAAGCCTCGGTTTTAACACCCAAAGCCGCACTTTCAGGGTCCAAACCTCTCTTTTAACGCTCAGTGCCTCATTTTTAGGTCCCAAACCCTCACTCTTAGCACTGAACCCGGACTTTTAATTGTCAAACTCTCGTTCTAGTACAAATCATGACTTTTAGAGTCCAGCCCCTCGATTTTAAGTCTCAAAGCCTCATTTTTATCATCCAAACCTACACTTTCAGGGTCCAAAGCCCTCTTTTAAGGCTCAAAGCCTCATTTTCAGCACCCAAAGACTCACTTTAAAACACCCAAACCCCTCTTTTAACATCAAAGACTTAGAGTTGGGACCGCAAACCTCACTTTCAGCATCCAAACCCCTCTTTCAAGGCTCAAAGCCTCACTTTGAGTTCCCAAACCCTCATTTTTAGCATCCAAACCCCTTACTTTTATGGAGCAAAATCTCATTTTTAACGTCCAAATCCCTCTTTTAAGGCTCAAAGCCTCTATTTTAGATCCCAAACCCTCACTTTCAGGGTCCAAACCCCTCCTTTTTAGGGACATACCCTCATTTTCACGTCCCAAAGACGCACTTTAAAGCACCCAAACCCCTCTTTTAATGCTCAAAGCCTTATAGTTAGGACCACAAACCTCACTGCTAGGGTCCAAACCTCTCTCTTAAAGCTCAGTGCCTCATTTTTAACAGCCAAACCCTCACTTTTAGGACCTAAAGCCCTCTTTTAACACTCAAAGCCTCAGTTTTAACACTCAAAGCCAAACTTTTAGGGTCCAAACCCCTCCTTTTTAGGGACATACCCTCATTTTCATGTCCCAAGGACTTACTTTAAAGCACCCAAACCCCTCTTTTAATGCTCAAAGCCTTATAGTTAGGGCCGCAAACCACAATGCTAGGGTCCAAAGCCCTCTTTTATGCTCAAAGCTTCAGTTTTAACAGCCAAAACCTCACTTTCTTTGCCCAAACCCCTCTTTTAATGCTCAATGCCTCATTTATACCTCCCAAAGACGCACTTTAAAGCACCCAAAGCCTCTTTTAACCTCAAAGCCTTTTAGAGTAAGAAAGACTGCAAATCTCACTTTTAGGGGCCAAACCGGTTTTAACGCTCAAAGCCTCATTTTTAACAGCAAACCCTCACTTTTAGGACCTAAAGCCCTCTTTTAACTCCCAAAGCCTCGGTTTTAACACCCAAAGCCGCACTTTCAGGGTCCAAACCTCTCTTTTAACGCTCAGTGCCTCATTTTTAGGTCCCAAACCCTCACTCTTAGCACTGAACCCGGACTTTTAATTGTCAAACTCTCGTTCTAGTACAAATCATGACTTTTAGAGTCCAGCCCCTCGTTTTTAAGCCTCAACGCCTCATTTTTATCATCCAAACCTTCACTTTCAGGGTCCAAACCCCTCTTTTAATGCTCAGTGCCTCATTTTTAGTTCAGAAACCCTTGCTTTTAGCATCCAGGCCTTCACTTTCAGGAACCAAACCATAATTATTAATGCCCAAAGCCCTCTTTTAAGGCTCAAAGCCTCATTTTCAGCACCCAAAGACTCACTTTAAAACACCCAAACCCCTCTTTTAACATCAAAGACTTAGAGTTGGGACCGCAAACCTCACTTTCAGCGTCCAAACCCCTCTTTCAAGGCTCAAAGCCTCACTTTTAGTTCCCAAACCCTCATTTTTAGCATCCAAACCCCTTACTTTTATGGAGCAAAATCTCATTTTTAACGTCCAAATCCCTCTTTTAAGGCTCAAAGCCTCTATTTTAGATCCCAAACCCTCACTTTCAGGGTCCAAACCCCTCCTTTTTAGGGACATACCCTCATTTTCACGTCCCAAAGACGCACTTTAAAGCACCCAAACCCCTCTTTTAATGCTCAAAGCCTTATAGTTAGGACCACAAACCTCACTGCTAGGGTCCAAAACACTCAAAGCTCAGTGCCTCATTTTTAACAGCCAAACCCTCACTTTTAGGACCTAAAGCCCTCTTTTAACCCTCAAAGCCTCAGTTTTAACACTCAAAGCCAAACTTCCAGGGTCCAAACGCCTCTTTTAACGCTCAGTGCCTCATTTCCAGGTCCCCAAAGACTCACTTTAAAACACCCAAACACCTCTTTTAACATCAAAGACTTAGAGTTAGGACTGCAAACCTCACTTTTAGGGTCCAAACCCCTCCTTTTTAGGGACATACCCTCATTTTCATGTCCCAAGGACTTACTTTAAAGCACCCAAACCCCTCTTTTAATGCTCAAAGCCTTATAGTTAGGGCCGCAAACCACAATGCTCAAAGCTTCATTTTTAACAGCCAAAACCTCACTTTCTTTGCCCAAACCCCTCTTTTAATGCTCAAAGCCTTATAGTTAGGGGCACAAACCTCACCGCTAGGGTCCAAACCTCTCTCTTAAAGCTCAGTGCCTCATTTTTAACAGCCAAACCCTCACTTTTAGGACCTAAAGCCCTCTTTTAACACTCAAAGCCTCAGTTTTAACACTCAAAGCCAAACTTTCAGGGTCCAAACGCCTCTTTTAACGCTCAGTGCCTCATTTTCAGGTCCCCAAAACTCACTTTAAAACACCCAAACACCTCTTTTAACATCAAAGACTTAGAGTTAGGACTGCAAACCTCACTTTTAGGGTCCAAACCCCTCCTTTTTAGGGACATACCCTCATTTTCATGTCCCAAGGACTTACTTTAAAGCACCCAAACCCCTCTTTTAATGCTCAAAGCCTTATAGTTAGGGCCGCAAACCACAATGCTGAAAGCTTCATTTTTAACAGCCAAAACCTCACTTTCTTTGCCCAAACCCCTCTTTTACTGCTCAATGCCTCATTTATACCTCCCAAAGACGCACTTTAAAGCACCCAAAGCCTCTTTTAACCTCAAAGCCTTTTAGAGTAAGAAAGACTGCAAATCTCACTTTTAGGGGCCAAACCGGTTTTAACGCTCAAAGCCTCCTTTTTAACAGCAAACCCTCACTTTTAGGACCTAAAGCCCTCTTTTAACTCCCAAAGCCTCGGTTTTAACACCCAAAGCCGCACTTTCAGGGTCCAAACCTCTCTTTTAACGCTCAGTGCCTCATTTTTAGGTCCCAAACCCTCACTCTTAGCACTGAACCCGGACTTTTAATTGTCAAACTCTCGTTCTAGTACAAATCATGACTTTTAGAGTCCAGCCCCTCGTTTTTAAGCCTCAACGCCTCATTTTTATCATCCAAACCTTCACTTTCAGGGTCCAAACCCCTCTTTTAATGCTCAGTGCCTCATTTTTAGTTCAGAAACCCTTGCTTTTAGCATCCAGGCCTTCACTTTCAGGAACCAAACCATAATTATTAATGGCCAAAGCCCTCTTTTAAGGCTCAAAGCCTCATTTTCAGCACCCAAAGACTCACTTTAAAACACCCAAACCCCTCTTTTAACATCAAAGACTTAGAGTTGGGACCGCAAACCTCACTTTCAGCGTCCAAACCCCTCTTTCAAGGCTCAAAGCCTCACTTTTAGTTCCCAAACCCTCATTTTTAGCATCCAAACCCCTTACTTTTATGGAGCAAAATCTCATTTTTAACGTCCAAATCCCTCTTTTAAGGCTCAAAGCCTCTATTTTAGATCCCAAACCCTCACTTTCAGGGTCCAAACCCCTCCTTTTTAGGGACATACCCTCATTTTCACGTCCCAAAGACGCACTTTAAAGCACCCAAACCCCTCTTTTAATGCTCAAAGCCTTATAGTTAGGACCACAAACCTCACTGCTAGGGTCCAAAACACTCAAAGCTCAGTGCCTCATTTTTAACAGCCAAACCCTCACTTTTAGGACCTAAAGCCCTCTTTTAACCCTCAAAGCCTCAGTTTTAACACTCAAAGCCAAACTTCCAGGGTCCAAACGCCTCTTTTAACGCTCAGTGCCTCATTTCCAGGTCCCCAAAGACTCACTTTAAAACACCCAAACACCTCTTTTAACATCAAAGACTTAGAGTTAGGACTGCAAACCTCACTTTTAGGGTCCAAACCCCTCCTTTTTAGGGACATACCCTCATTTTCATGTCCCAAGGACTTACTTTAAAGCACCCAAACCCCTCTTTTAATGCTCAAAGCCTTATAGTTAGGGCCGCAAACCACAATGCTCAAAGCTTCATTTTTAACAGCCAAAACCTCACTTTCTTTGCCCAAACCCCTCTTTTAATGCTCAATGCCTCATTTATACCTCCCAAAGACGCACTTTAAAGCACCCAAAGCCTCTTTTAACCTCAAAGCCTTTTAGAGTAAGACTGCAAATCTCACTTTTAGGGGCCAAACCGGTTTTAACGCTCAAAGCCTCATTTTTAACAGCAAACCCTCACTTTTACGACCTAAAGCCCTCTTTTAACTCCCAAAGCCTCGGTTTTAACACCCAAAGCCGCACTTTCAGGGTCCAAACCTCTCTTTTAACGCTCAGTGCCTCATTTTTAGGTCCCAAACCCTCACTCTTAGCACTGAACCCGGACTTTTAATTGCCAAACTCTCGTTCTAGTACAAATCATGACTTTTAGAGTCCAGCCCCTCGTTTTTAAGCCTCAAAGCCTCATTTTTATCATCCAAACCTTCACTTTCAGGGTCCAAACCCCTCTTTTAATGCTCAGTGCCTCATTTTTAGGTCAGAAACCCTTGCTTTTAGCATCCAGGCCTTCACTTTCAGGAACCAAACCATAATTATTAATGCCCAAAGCCCTCTTTTAAGGCTCAAAGCCTCATTTTCAGCACCCAAACACTCACTTTAAAACACCCAAACCCCTCTTTTAACATCAAAGACTTAGAGTTGGGACCGCAAACCTCACTTTCAGCGTCCAAACCCCTCTTTCAAGGCTCAAAGCCTCACTTTTAGTTCCCAAACCCTCATTTTTAGCATCCAAACCCCTTACTTTTATGGAGCAAAATCTCATTTTTTAAAGTCCAAATCCCTCTTTTAAGGCTCAAAGCCTCTATTTTAGATGCCAAACCCTCACTTTCAGGGTCCAAACCCCTCCTTTTTAGGGACATACCCTCATTTTCAGCACCCAAAGACGCACTTTAAAGCACCCAAACCCCTCTTTTAATGCTCAAAGCCTTATAGTTAGGACCACAAACCTCACTGCTAGGGTCCAAACCTCTCTCTTAAAGCTCCGTGCCTCATTTTTAACAGCCAAACCCTCACTTTTAGGACTTAAAGCCCTCTTTTAACCCTCAAAGCCTCAGTTTTAACACTCAAAGCCAAACTTCCAGGGTCCAAACCCCTCTTTTAACGCTCAGTGCCTCATTTCCAGGTCCCCAAAACTCACTTTAAAACAACCAAACACCTCTTTTAACATCAAAGACTTAGAGTTAGGACTGCAAACCTCACTTTTAGGGTCCAAACCCCTCCTTTTTAGGGACATACCCTCATTTTCATGTCCCAAGGACTTACTTTAAAGCACCCAAACCCCTCTTTTAATGCTCAAAGCCTTATAGTTAGGGCCGCAAACCACAATGCTAGGGTCCAAAGCCCTCTTTTATGCTCAAAGCTTCATTTTTAACAGCCAAAACCTCACTTTCTTTGCCCAAACCCCTCTTTTAATGCTCAATGCCTCATTTATACCTCCCAAAGACGCACTTTAAAGCACCCAAAGCCTCTTTTAACCTCAAAGCCTTTTAGAGTAAGACTGCAAATCTCACTTTCAGGGGCCAAACCGGTTTTAACGCTCAAAGCCTCATTTTTAACAGCAAACCCTCACTTTTAGGCCTTAAAGCCCTCTTTTAACTCCCAAAGCCTCGGTTTTAACACCCAAAGCCGCACTTTCAGGGTCCAAACCTCTCTTTTAACGCTCAGTGCCTCATTTTTAGGTCCCAAACCCTCACTCTTAGCACTGAACCCGGACTTTTAATTGTCAAACTCTCGTTCTAGTACAAATCATGACTTTTAGAGTCCAGCCCCTCGATTTTAAGTCTCAAAGCCTCATTTTTATCATCCAAACCTACACTTTCAGGGTCCAAAGCCCTCTTTTAAGGCTCAAAGCCTCATTTTCAGCACCCAAAGACTCACTTTAAAACACCCAAACCCCTCTTTTAACATCAAAGACTTAGAGTTGGGACCGCAAACCTCACTTTCAGCATCCAAACCCCTCTTTCAAGGCTCAAAGCCTCACTTTTAGTTCCCAAACCCTCATTTTTAGCATCCAAACCCCTTACTTTTATGGAGCAAAATCTCATTTTTAACGTCCAAATCCCTCTTTTAAGGCTCAAAGCCTCTATTTTAGATCCCAAACCCTCACTTTCAGGGTCCAAACCCCTCCTTTTTAGGGACATACCCTCATTTTCACGTCCCAAAGACGCACTTTAAAGCACCCAAACCCCTCTTTTAATGCTCAAAGCCTTATAGTTAGGACCACAAACCTCACTGCTAGGGTCCAAACCTCTCTCTTAAAGCTCAGTGCCTCATTTTTAACAACCAAACCCTCACTTTTAGGACCTAAAGCCCTCTTTTAACACTCAAAGCCTCAGTTTTAACACTCAAAGCCAAACTTTTAGGGTCCAAACCCCTCCTTTTTAGGGACATACCCTCATTTTCATGTCCCAAGGACTTACTTTAAAGCACCCAAACCCCTCTTTTAATGCTCAAAGCCTTATAGTTAGGGCCGCAAACCACAATGCTAGGGTCCAAAGCCCTCTTTTATGCTCAAAGCTTCATTTTTAACAGCCAAAACCTCACTTTCTTTGCCCAAACCCCTCTTTTAATGCTCAATGCCTCATTTATACCTCCCAAAGACGCACTTTAAAGCACCCAAAGCCTCTTTTAACCTCAAAGCCTTTTAGAGTAAGAAAGACTGCAAATCTCACTTTTAGGGGCCAAACCGGTTTTAACGCTCAAAGCCTCATTTTTAACAGCAAACCCTCACTTTTAGGACCTAAAGCCCTCTTTTAACTCCCAAAGCCTCGGTTTTAACACCCAAAGCCGCACTTTCAGGGTCCAAACCTCTCTTTTAACGCTCAGTGCCTCATTTTTAGGTCCCAAACCCTCACTCTTAGCACTGAACCCGGACTTTTAATTGTCAAACTCTCGTTCTAGTACAAATCATGACTTTTAGAGTCCAGCCCCTCGTTTTTAAGCCTCAACGCCTCATTTTTATCATCCAAACCTTCACTTTCAGGGTCCAAACCCCTCTTTTAATGCTCAGTGCCTCATTTTTAGTTCAGAAACCCTTGCTTTTAGCATCCAGGCCTTCACTTTCAGGAACCAAACCATAATTATTAATGGCCAAAGCCCTCTTTTAAGGCTCAAAGCCTCATTTTCAGCACCCAAAGACTCACTTTAAAACACCCAAACCCCTCTTTTAACATCAAAGACTTAGAGTTGGGACCGCAAACCTCACTTTCAGCGTCCAAACCCCTCTTTCAAGGCTCAAAGCCTCACTTTTAGTTCCCAAACCCTCATTTTTAGCATCCAAACCCCTTACTTTTATGGAGCAAAATCTCATTTTTAACGTCCAAATCCCTCTTTTAAGGCTCAAAGCCTCTATTTTAGATCCCAAACCCTCACTTTCAGGGTCCAAACCCCTCCTTTTTAGGGACATACCCTCATTTTCACGTCCCAAAGACGCACTTTAAAGCACCCAAACCCCTCTTTTAATGCTCAAAGCCTTATAGTTAGGACCACAAACCTCACTGCTAGGGTCCAAAACACTCAAAGCTCAGTGCCTCATTTTTAACAGCCAAACCCTCACTTTTAGGACCTAAAGCCCTCTTTTAACCCTCAAAGCCTCAGTTTTAACACTCAAAGCCAAACTTCCAGGGTCCAAACGCCTCTTTTAACGCTCAGTGCCTCATTTCCAGGTCCCCAAAGACTCACTTTAAAACACCCAAACACCTCTTTTAACATCAAAGACTTAGAGTTAGGACTGCAAACCTCACTTTTAGGGTCCAAACCCCTCCTTTTTAGGGACATACCCTCATTTTCATGTCCCAAGGACTTACTTTAAAGCACCCAAACCCCTCTTTTAATGCTCAAAGCCTTATAGTTAGGGCCGCAAACCACAATGCTCAAAGCTTCATTTTTAACAGCCAAAACCTCACTTTCTTTGCCCAAACCCCTCTTTTAATGCTCAATGCCTCATTTATACCTCCCAAAGACGCACTTTAAAGCACCCAAAGCCTCTTTTAACCTCAAAGCCTTTTAGAGTAAGACTGCAAATCTCACTTTTAGGGGCCAAACCGGTTTTAACGCTCAAAGCCTCATTTTTAACAGCAAACCCTCACTTTTACGACCTAAAGCCCTCTTTTAACTCCCAAAGCCTGGGTTTTAACACCCAAAGCCGCACTTTCAGGGTCCAAACCTCTCTTTTAACGCTCAGTGCCTCATTTTTAGGTCCCAAACCCTCACTCTTAGCACTGAACCCGGACTTGTAATTGTCAAACTCTCGTTCTAGTACAAATCATGACTTTTAGAGTCCAGCCCCTCGTTTTTAAGCCTCAAAGCCTCATTTTTATCATCCAAACCTTCACTTTCAGGGTCCAAACCCCTCTTTTAATGCTCAGTGCCTCATTTTTAGGTCAGAAACCCTTGCTTTTAGCATCCAGGCCTTCACTTTCAGGAACCAAACCATAATTATTAATGCCCAAAGCCCTCTTTTAAGGCTCAAAGCCTCATTTTCAGCACCCAAACACTCACTTTAAAACACCCAAACCCCTCTTTTAACATCAAAGACTTAGAGTTGGGACCGCAAACCTCACTTTCAGCGTCCAAACCCCTCTTTCAAGGCTCAAAGCCTCACTTTTAGTTCCCAAACCCTCATTTTTAGCATCCAAACCCCTTACTTTTATGGAGCAAAATCTCATTTTTTAAAGTCCAAATCCCTCTTTTAAGGCTCAAAGCCTCTATTTTAGATGCCAAACCCTCACTTTCAGGGTCCAAACCCCTCCTTTTTAGGGACATACCCTCATTTTCACGTCCCAAAGACGCACTTTAAAGCACCCAAACCCCTCTTTTAATGCTCAAAGCCTTATAGTTAGGACCACAAACCTCACTGCTAGGGTCCAAACCTCTCTCTTAAAGCTCCGTGCCTCATTTTTAACAGCCAAACCCTCACTTTTAGGACTTAAAGCCCTCTTTTAACCCTCAAAGCCTCAGTTTTAACACTCAAAGCCAAACTTCCAGGGTCCAAACCCCTCTTTTAACGCTCAGTGCCTCATTTCCAGGTCCCCAAAACTCACTTTAAAACACCCAAACACCTCTTTTAACATCAAAGACTTAGAGTTAGGACTGCAAACCTCACTTTTAGGGTCCAAACCCCTCCTTTTTAGGGACATACCCTCATTTTCATGTCCCAAGGACTTACTTTAAAGCACCCAAACCCCTCTTTTAATGCTCAAAGCCTTATAGTTAGGGCCGCAAACCACAATGCTAGGGTCCAAAGCCCTCTTTTATGCTCAAAGCTTCATTTTTAACAGCCAAAACATCACTTTCTTTGCCCAAACCCCTCTTTTAATGCTCAATGCCTCATTTATACCTCCCAAAGACGCACTTTAAAGCACCCAAAGCCTCTTTTAACCTCAAAGCCTTTTAGAGTAAGACTGCAAATCTCACTTTTAGGGGCCAAACCGGTTTTAACGCTCAAAGCCTCATTTTTAACAGCAAACCCTCACTTTTACGACCTAAAGCCCTCTTTTAACTCCCAAAGCCTGGGTTTTAACACCCAAAGCCGCACTTTCAGGGTCCAAACCTCTCTTTTAACGCTCAGTGCCTCATTTTTAGGTCCCAAACCCTCACTCTTAGCACTGAACCCGGACTTGTAATTGTCAAACTCTCGTTCTAGTACAAATCATGACTTTTAGAGTCCAGCCCCTCGTTTTTAAGCCTCAAAGCCTCATTTTTATCATCCAAACCTTCACTTTCAGGGTCCAAACCCCTCTTTTAATGCTCAGTGCCTCATTTTTAGGTCAGAAACCCTTGCTTTTAGCATCCAGGCCTTCACTTTCAGGAACCAAACCATAATTATTAATGCCCAAAGCCCTCTTTTAAGGCTCAAAGCCTCATTTTCAGCACCCAAACACTCACTTTAAAACACCCAAACCCCTCTTTTAACATCAAAGACTTAGAGTTGGGACCGCAAACCTCACTTTCAGCGTCCAAACCCCTCTTTCAAGGCTCAAAGCCTCACTTTTAGTTCCCAAACCCTCATTTTTAGCATCCAAACCCCTTACTTTTATGGAGCAAAATCTCATTTTTTAAAGTCCAAATCCCTCTTTTAAGGCTCAAAGCCTCTATTTTAGATGCCAAACCCTCACTTTCAGGGTCCAAACCCCTCCTTTTTAGGGACATACCCTCATTTTCACGTCCCAAAGACGCACTTTAAAGCACCCAAACCCCTCTTTTAATGCTCAAAGCCTTATAGTTAGGACCACAAACCTCACTGCTAGGGTCCAAACCTCTCTCTTAAAGCTCCGTGCCTCATTTTTAACAGCCAAACCCTCACTTTTAGGACTTAAAGCCCTCTTTTAACCCTCAAAGCCTCAGTTTTAACACTCAAAGCCAAACTTCCAGGGTCCAAACCCCTCTTTTAACGCTCAGTGCCTCATTTCCAGGTCCCCAAAACTCACTTTAAAACACCCAAACACCTCTTTTAACATCAAAGACTTAGAGTTAGGACTGCAAACCTCACTTTTAGGGTCCAAACCCCTCCTTTTTAGGGACATACCCTCATTTTCATGTCCCAAGGACTTACTTTAAAGCACCCAAACCCCTCTTTTAATGCTCAAAGCCTTATAGTTAGGGCCGCAAACCACAATGCTAGGGTCCAAAGCCCTCTTTTATGCTCAAAGCTTCATTTTTAACAGCCAAAACCTCACTTTCTTTGCCCAAACCCCTCTTTTAATGCTCAATGCCTCATTTATACCTCCCAAAGACGCACTTTAAAGCACCCAAAGCCTCTTTTAACCTCAAAGCCTTTTAGAGTAAGACTGCAAATCTCACTTTTAGGGGCCAAACCGGTTTTAACGCTCAAAGCCTCATTTTTAACAGCAAACCCTCACTTTTAGGACCTAAAGCCCTCTTTTAACTCCCAAAGCCTCGGTTTTAACACCCAAAGCCGCACTTTCAGGGTCCAAACCTCTCTTTTAACGCTCAGTGCCTCATTTTTAGGTCCCAAACCCTCACTCTTAGCACTGAACCCGGACTTTTAATTGTCAAACTCTCGTTCTAGTACAAATCATGACTTTTAGAGTCCAGCCCCTCGATTTTAAGTCTCAAAGCCTCATTTTTATCATCCAAACCTACACTTTCAGGGTCCAAAGCCCTCTTTTAAGGCTCAAAGCCTCATTTTCAGCACCCAAAGACTCACTTTAAAACACCCAAACCCCTCTTTTAACATCAAAGACTTAGAGTTGGGACCGCAAACCTCACTTTCAGCATCCAAACCCCTCTTTCAAGGCTCAAAGCCTCACTTTTAGTTCCCAAACCCTCATTTTTAGCATCCAAACCCCTTACTTTTATGGAGCAAAATCTCATTTTTAACGTCCAAATCCCTCTTTTAAGGCTCAAAGCCTCTATTTTAGATCCCAAACCCTCACTTTCAGGGTCCAAACCCCTCCTTTTTAGGGACATACCCTCATTTTCACGTCCCAAAGACGCACTTTAAAGCACCCAAACCCCTCTTTTAATGCTCAAAGCCTTATAGTTAGGACCACAAACCTCACTGCTAGGGTCCAAACCTCTCTCTTAAAGCTCAGTGCCTCATTTTTAACAGCCAAACCCTCACTTTTAGGACCTAAAGCCCTCTTTTAACACTCAAAGCCTCAGTTTTAACACTCAAAGCCAAACTTTCAGGGTCCAAACCCCTCCTTTTTAGGGACATACCCTCATTTTCATGTCCCAAGGACTTACTTTAAAGCACCCAAACCCCTCTTTTAATGCTCAAAGCCTTATAGTTAGGGCCGCAAACCACAATGCTAGGGTCCAAAGCCCTCTTTTATGCTCAAAGCTTCATTTTTAACAGCCAAAACCTCACTTTCTTTGCCCAAACCCCTCTTTTAATGCTCAATGCCTCATTTATACCTCCCAAAGACGCACTTTAAAGCACCCAAAGCCTCTTTTAACCTCAAAGCCTTTTAGAGTAAGACTGCAAATCTCACTTTTAGGGGCCAAACCGGTTTTAACGCTCAAAGCCTCATTTTTAACAGCAAACCCTCACTTTTAGGACCTAAAGCCCTCTTTTAACTCCCAAAGCCTCGGTTTTAACACCCAAAGCCGCACTTTCAGGGTCCAAACCTCTCTTTTAACGCTCAGTGCCTCATTTTTAGGTCCCAAACCCTCACTCTTAGCACTGAACCCGGACTTTTAATTGTCAAACTCTCGTTCTAGTACAAATCATGACGTTTAGAGTCCAGCCCCTCGTTTTTAAGCCTCAAAGCCTCATTTTTATCATCCAAACCTTCACTTTCAGGGTCCAAACCCCTCCTTTTTAGGGACATACCCTCATTTTCACGTCCCAAAGACGCACTTTAAAGCACCCAAACCCCTCTTTTAATGCTCAAAGCCTTATAGTTAGGACCACAAACCTCACTGCTAGGGTCCAAACCTCTCTCTTAAAGCTCCGTGCCTCATTTTTAACAGCCAAACCCTCACTTTTAGGACCTAAAGCCCTCTTTTAACACTCAAAGCCTCAGTTTTAACACTCAAAGCCAAACTTCCAGGGTCCAAACGCCTCCTTTAACGCTCAGTGCCTCATTTCCAGGTCCCCAAAACTCACTTTAAAACACCCAAACACCTCTTTTAACATCAAAGACTTAGAGTTAGGACTGCAAACCTCACTTTTAGGGTCCAAACCCCTCCTTTTTAGGGACATACCCTCATTTTCATGTCCCAAGGACTTACTTTAAAGCACCCAAACCCCTCTTTTAATGCTCAAAGCCTTATAGTTAGGGCCGCAAACCACAATGCTCAAAGCTTCATTTTTAACAGCCAAAACCTCACTTTCTTTGCCCAAACCCCTCTTTTAATGCTCAATGCCTCATTTATACCTCCCAAAGACGCACTTTAAAGCACCCAAAGCCTCTTTTAACCTCAAAGCCTTTTAGAGTATGACTGCAAATCTCACTTTCAGGGGCCAAACCGGTTTTAACGCTCAAAGCCTCATTTTTAACAGCAAACCCTCACTTTTAGGACCTAAAGCCCTCTTTTAACTCCCAAAGCCTCGGTTTTAACACCCAAAGCCGCACTTTCAGGGTCCAAACCTCTCTTTTAACGCTCAGTGCCTCATTTTTAGGTCCCAAACCCTCACTCTTAGCACTGAACCCGGACTTTTAATTGTCAAACTCTCGTTCTAGTACAAATCATGACTTTTAGAGTCCAGCCCCTCGTTTTTAAGCCTCAAAGCCTCATTTTTATCATCCAAACCTTCACTTTCAGGGTCCAAACCCCTCTTTTAATGCTCAGTGCCTCATTTTTAGGTCAGAAACCCTTGCTTTTAGCATCCAGGCCTTCACTTTCAGGAACCAAACCATCATTATTAATGCCCAAAGCCCTCTTTTAAGGCTCAAAGCCTCATTTTCAGCACCCAAACACTCACTTTAAAACACCCAAACCCCTCTTTTAACATCAAAGACTTAGAGTTGGGACCGCAAACCTCACTTTCAGCATCCAAACCCCTCTTTCAAGGCTCAAAGCCTCACTTTGAGTTCCCAAACCCTCATTTTTAGCATCCAAACCCCTTACTTTTATGGAGCAAAATCTCATTTTTAACGTCCAAATCCCTCTTTTAAGGCTCAAAGCCTCTATTTTAGATCCCAAACCCTCACTTTCAGGGTCCAAACCCCTCCTTTTTAGGGACATACCCTCATTTTCACGTCCCAAAGACGCACTTTAAAGCACCCAAACCCCTCTTTTAATGCTCAAAGCCTTATAGTTAGGACCACAAACCTCACTGCTAGGGTCCAAACCTCTCTCTTAAAGCTCCGTGCCTCATTTTTAACAGCCAAACCCTCACTTTTAGGACCTAAAGCCCTCTTTTAACCCTCAAAGCCTCAGTTTTAACACTCAAAGCCAAACTTTCAGGGTCCAAACCCCTCTTTTAACGCTCAGTGCCTCATTTCCAGGTCCCCAAACACTCACTTTAAAACACCCAAACCCCTCTTTTAACATCAAAGACTTAGAGTTGGGACCGCAAACCTCACTTTCAGCATCCAAACCCCTCTTTCAAGGCTCAAAGCCTCACTTTTAGTTCCCAAACCCTCATTTTTAGCATCCAAACCCCTTACTTTTATGGAGCAAAATCTCATTTTTAACATCCAAATCCCTCTTTTAAGGCTCAAAGCCTCTATTTTAGATGCCAAACCCTCACTTTCAGGGTCCAAACCCCTCCTTTTTAGGGACATACCCTCATTTTCACGTCCCAAAGATGCACTTTAAAGCACCCAAACCCCTCTTTTAATGCTCAAAGCCTTATAGATAGGACCACAAACCTCACTGCTAGGGTCCAAAACTCTCAAAACTCAGTGCCACATTTTTAACAGCCAGACCCTCACTTTTAGGACCTAAAGCCCTCTTTTAACTCCCAAAGCCTCGGTTTTAACACCCAAAGCCGCACTTTCAGGGTCCAAACGCCTCTTTTAATGCTCAGTGCCTCATTTCCAGGTCCCCAAAACTCACTTTAAAACACCCAAACACCTCTTTTAACATCAAAGACTTAGAGTTAGGACTGCAAACCTCACTTTTAGGGTCCAAACCCCTCCTTTTCAGGGACAAACCCTCTTTTTTAAATTCCAAACCCTTACTTCTATTACCCAAACCCCTCTTTTAACGCTCACTGCCTCATTTTTAGGTCCCAAACCCTCATTTTTACCATCGAACTTGGACTTTTTATGGTCAAACCATCATTGTTTTGTTCCAAATAGTAATTTTTAGAGTCCAAACCCCTCTATTAAGCTTCAAAAACTCATTTTTATCATCCAAACCTTCACTTTCAGGGTCCAAACCCCTCTTTTAATGCTCAGTGCCTCATTTTTAGTTCAGAAACCCTTGCTTTTAGCATCCAGGCCTTCACTTTCAGGAACCAAACCATCATTATTAATGCCCAAAGCCCTCTTTTAAGGCTCAAAGCCTCATTTTCAGCACCCAAAGACTCACTTTAAAACACCCAAACCCCTCTTTTAACATCAAAGACTTAGAGTTGGGACCGCAAACCTCACTTTCAGCGTCCAAACCCCTCTTTCAAGGCTCAAAGCCTCACTTTTAGTTCCCAAACCCTCATTTTTAGCATCCAAACCCCTTACTTTTATGGAGCAAAATCTCATTTTTAACGTCCAAATCCCTCTTTTAAGGCTCAAAGCCTCTATTTTAGATCCCAAACCCTCACTTTCAGGGTCCAAACCCCTCCTTTTTAGGGACATACCCTCATTTTCACGTCCCAAAGACGCACTTTAAAGCACCCAAACCCCTCTTTTAATGCTCAAAGCCTTATAGTTAGGACCACAAACCTCACTGCTAGGGTCCAAACCTCTCTCTTAAAGCTCAGTGCCTCATTTTTAACAGCCAAACCCTCACTTTTAGGACCTAAAGCCCTCTTTTAACCCTCAAAGCCTCAGTTTTAACACTCAAAGCCAAACTTCCAGGGTCCAAACGCCTCTTTTAACGCTCAGTGCCTCATTTTCAGGTCCCCAAAACTCACTTTAAAACACCCAAACACCTCTTTTAACATCAAAGACTTAGAGTTAGGACTGCAAACCTCACTTTTAGGGTCCAAACCCCTCCTTTTTAGGGACATACCCTCATTTTCATGTCCCAAGGACTTACTTTAAAGCACCCAAACCCCTCTTTTAATGCTCAAAGCCTTATAGTTAGGGCCGCAAACCACAATGCTCAAAGCTTCATTTTTAACAGCCAAACCCTCACTTTCTTTGCCCAAACCCCTCTTTTAATGCTCAATGCCTCATTTATACCTCCCAAAGACGCACTTTAAAGCACCCAAAGCCTCTTTTAACCTCAAAGCCTTTTAGAGTAAGACTGCAAATCTCACTTTTAGGGGCCAAACCGGTTTTAACGCTCAAAGCCTCATTTTTAACAGCAAACCCTCACTTTTACGACCTAAAGCCCTCTTTTAACTCCCAAAGCCTCGGTTTTAACACCCAAAGCCGCACTTTCAGGGTCCAAACCTCTCTTTTAACGCTCAGTGCCTCATTTTTAGGTCCCAAACCCTCACTCTTAGCACTGAACCCGGACTTTTAATTGTCAAACTCTCGTTCTAGTACAAATCATGACTTTTAGAGTCCAGCCCCTCGATTTTAAGTCTCAAAGCCTCATTTTTATCATCCAAACCTACACTTTCAGGGTCCAAAGCCCTCTTTTAATGCTCAGTGCCTCATTTTCAGCACCCAAAGACTCACTTTAAAACACCCAAACCCCTCTTTTAACATCAAAGACTTAGAGTTGGGACCGCAAACCTCACTTTCAGCATCCAAACCCCTCTTTCAAGGCTCAAAGCCTCACTTTTAGTTCCCAAACCCTCATTTTTAGCATCCAAACCCCTTACTTTTATGGAGCAAAATCTCATTTTTAACGTCCAAATCCCTCTTTTAAGGCTCAAAGCCTCTATTTTAGATCCCAAACCCTCACTTTCAGGGTCCAAACCCCTCCTTTTTAGGGACATACCCTCATTTTCACGTCCCAAAGACGCACTTTAAAGCACCCAAACCCCTCTTTTAATGCTCAAAGCCTTATAGTTAGGACCACAAACCTCACTGCTAGGGTCCAAAACACTCAAAGCTCAGTGCCTCATTTTTAACAGCCAAACCCTCACTTTTAGGACCTAAAGCCCTCTTTTAACCCTCAAAGCCTCAGTTTTAACACTCAAAGCCAAACTTCCAGGGTCCAAACGCCTCTTTTAACGCTCAGTGCCTCATTTCCAGGTCCCCAAAGACTCACTTTAAAACACCCAAACACCTCTTTTAACATCAAAGACTTAGAGTTAGGACTGCAAACCTCACTTTTAGGGTCCAAACCCCTCCTTTTTAGGGACATACCCTCATTTTCATGTCCCAAGGACTTACTTTAAAGCACCCAAACCCCTCTTTTAATGCTCAAAGCCTTATAGTTAGGGCCGCAAACCACAATGCTCAAAGCTTCATTTTTAACAGCCAAACCCTCACTTTCTTTGCCCAAACCCCTCTTTTAATGCTCAATGCCTCATTTATACCTCCCAAAGACGCACTTTAAAGCACCCAAAGCCTCTTTTAACCTCAAAGCCTTTTAGAGTAAGACTGCAAATCTCACTTTTAGGGGCCAAACCGGTTTTAACGCTCAAAGCCTCATTTTTAACAGCAAACCCTCACTTTTACGACCTAAAGCCCTCTTTTAACTCCCAAAGCCTGGGTTTTAACACCCAAAGCCGCACTTTCAGGGTCCAAACCTCTCTTTTAACGCTCAGTGCCTCATTTTTAGGTCCCAAACCCTCACTCTTAGCACTGAACCCGGACTTGTAATTGTCAAACTCTCGTTCTAGTACAAATCATGACTTTTAGAGTCCAGCCCCTCGTTTTTAAGCCTCAAAGCCTCATTTTTATCATCCAAACCTTCACTTTCAGGGTCCAAACCCCTCTTTTAATGCTCAGTGCCTCATTTTTAGGTCAGAAACCCTTGCTTTTAGCATCCAGGCCTTCACTTTCAGGAACCAAACCATAATTATTAATGCCCAAAGCCCTCTTTTAAGGCTCAAAGCCTCATTTTCAGCACCCAAACACTCACTTTAAAACACCCAAACCCCTCTTTTAACATCAAAGACTTAGAGTTGGGACCGCAAACCTCACTTTCAGCGTCCAAACCCCTCTTTCAAGGCTCAAAGCCTCACTTTTAGTTCCCAAACCCTCATTTTTAGCATCCAAACCCCTTACTTTTATGGAGCAAAATCTCATTTTTTAAAGTCCAAATCCCTCTTTTAAGGCTCAAAGCCTCTATTTTAGATGCCAAACCCTCACTTTCAGGGTCCAAACCCCTCCTTTTTAGGGACATACCCTCATTTTCACGTCCCAAAGACGCACTTTAAAGCACCCAAACCCCTCTTTTAATGCTCAAAGCCTTATAGTTAGGACCACAAACCTCACTGCTAGGGTCCAAACCTCTCTCTTAAAGCTCAGTGCCTCATTTTTAACAGCCAAACCCTCACTTTTAGGACTTAAAGCCCTCTTTTAACCCTCAAAGCCTCAGTTTTAACACTCAAAGCCAAACTTCCAGGGTCCAAACGCCTCTTTTAACGCTCAGTGCCTCATTTCCAGGTCCCCAAAACTCACTTTAAAACACCCAAACACCTCTTTTAACATCAAAGACTTAGAGTTAGGACTGCAAACCTCACTTTTAGGGTCCAAACCCCTCCTTTTTAGGGACATACCCTCATTTTCATGTCCCAAGGACTTACTTTAAAGCACCCAAACCCCTCTTTTAATGCTCAAAGCCTTATAGTTAGGGCCGCAAACCACAATGCTAGGGTCCAAAGCCCTCTTTTATGCTCAAAGCTTCATTTTTAACAGCCAAAACCTCACTTTCTTTGCCCAAACCCCTCTTTTAATGCTCAATGCCTCATTTATACCTCCCAAAGACGCACTTTAAAGCACCCAAAGCCTCTTTTAACCTCAAAGCCTTTTAGAGTAAGACTGCAAATCTCACTTTTAGGGGCCAAACCGGTTTTAACGCTCAAAGCCTCATTTTTAACAGCAAACCCTCACTTTTAGGACCTAAAGCCCTCTTTTAACTCCCAAAGCCTCGGTTTTAACACCCAAAGCCGCACTTTCAGGGTCCAAACCTCTCTTTTAACGCTCAGTGCCTCATTTTTAGGTCCCAAACCCTCACTCTTAGCACTGAACCCGGACTTTTAATTGTCAAACTCTCGTTCTAGTACAAATCATGACTTTTAGAGTCCAGCCCCTCGATTTTAAGTCTCAAAGCCTCATTTTTATCATCCAAACCTACACTTTCAGGGTCCAAAGCCCTCTTTTAATGCTCAGTGCCTCATTTTCAGCACCCAAAGACTCACTTTAAAACACCCAAACCCCTCTTTTAACATCAAAGACTTAGAGTTGGGACCGCAAACCTCACTTTCAGCATCCAAACCCCTCTTTCAAGGCTCAAAGCCTCACTTTTAGTTCCCAAACCCTCATTTTTAGCATCCAAACCCCTTACTTTTATGGAGCAAAATCTCATTTTTAACGTCCAAATCCCTCTTTTAAGGCTCAAAGCCTCTATTTTAGATCCCAAACCCTCACTTTCAGGGTCCAAACCCCTCCTTTTTAGGGACATACCCTCATTTTCACGTCCCAAAGACGCACTTTAAAGCACCCAAACCCCTCTTTTAATGCTCAAAGCCTTATAGTTAGGACCACAAACCTCACTGCTAGGGTCCAAAACACTCAAAGCTCAGTGCCTCATTTTTAACAGCCAAACCCTCACTTTTAGGACCTAAAGCCCTCTTTTAACCCTCAAAGCCTCAGTTTTAACACTCAAAGCCAAACTTCCAGGGTCCAAACGCCTCTTTTAACGCTCAGTGCCTCATTTCCAGGTCCCCAAAGACTCACTTTAAAACACCCAAACACCTCTTTTAACATCAAAGACTTAGAGTTAGGACTGCAAACCTCACTTTTAGGGTCCAAACCCCTCCTTTTTAGGGACATACCCTCATTTTCATGTCCCAAGGACTTACTTTAAAGCACCCAAACCCCTCTTTTAATGCTCAAAGCCTTATAGTTAGGGCCGCAAACCACAATGCTCAAAGCTTCATTTTTAACAGCCAAACCCTCACTTTCTTTGCCCAAACCCCTCTTTTAATGCTCAATGCCTCATTTATACCTCCCAAAGACGCACTTTAAAGCACCCAAAGCCTCTTTTAACCTCAAAGCCTTTTAGAGTAAGACTGCAAATCTCACTTTTAGGGGCCAAACCGGTTTTAACGCTCAAAGCCTCATTTTTAACAGCAAACCCTCACTTTTACGACCTAAAGCCCTCTTTTAACTCCCAAAGCCTGGGTTTTAACACCCAAAGCCGCACTTTCAGGGTCCAAACCTCTCTTTTAACGCTCAGTGCCTCATTTTTAGGTCCCAAACCCTCACTCTTAGCACTGAACCCGGACTTGTAATTGTCAAACTCTCGTTCTAGTACAAATCATGACTTTTAGAGTCCAGCCCCTCGTTTTTAAGCCTCAAAGCCTCATTTTTATCATCCAAACCTTCACTTTCAGGGTCCAAACCCCTCTTTTAATGCTCAGTGCCTCATTTTTAGGTCAGAAACCCTTGCTTTTAGCATCCAGGCCTTCACTTTCAGGAACCAAACCATAATTATTAATGCCCAAAGCCCTCTTTTAAGGCTCAAAGCCTCATTTTCAGCACCCAAACACTCACTTTAAAACACCCAAACCCCTCTTTTAACATCAAAGACTTAGAGTTGGGACCGCAAACCTCACTTTCAGCGTCCAAACCCCTCTTTCAAGGCTCAAAGCCTCACTTTTAGTTCCCAAACCCTCATTTTTAGCATCCAAACCCCTTACTTTTATGGAGCAAAATCTCATTTTTTAAAGTCCAAATCCCTCTTTTAAGGCTCAAAGCCTCTATTTTAGATCCCAAACCCTCACTTTCAGGGTCCAAACCCCTCCTTTTTAGGGACATACCCTCATTTTCACGTCCCAAAGACGCACTTTAAAGCACCCAAACCCCTCTTTTAATGCTCAAAGCCTTATAGTTAGGACCACAAACCTCACTGCTAGGGTCCAAACCTCTCTCTTAAAGCTCCGTGCCTCATTTTTAACAGCCAAACCCTCACTTTTAGGACTTAAAGCCCTCTTTTAACCCTCAAAGCCTCAGTTTTAACACTCAAAGCCAAACTTCCAGGGTCCAAACGCCTCTTTTAACGCTCAGTGCCTCATTTCCAGGTCCCCAAAACTCACTTTAAAACACCCAAACACCTCTTTTAACATCAAAGACTTAGAGTTAGGACTGCAAACCTCACTTTTAGGGTCCAAACCCCTCCTTTTTAGGGACATACCCTCATTTTCATGTCCCAAGGACTTACTTTAAAGCACCCAAACCCCTCTTTTAATGCTCAAAGCCTTATAGTTAGGGCCGCAAACCACAATGCTAGGGTCCAAAGCCCTCTTTTATGCTCAAAGCTTCATTTTTAACAGCCAAAACCTCACTTTCTTTGCCCAAACCCCTCTTTTAATGCTCAATGCCTCATTTATACCTCCCAAAGACGCACTTTAAAGCACCCAAAGCCTCTTTTAACCTCAAAGCCTTTTAGAGTAAGACTGCAAATCTCACTTTCAGGGGCCAAACCGGTTTTAACGCTCAAAGCCTCATTTTTAACAGCAAACCCTCACTTTTACGACCTAAAGCCCTCTTTTAACTCCCAAAGCCTCGGTTTTAACACCCAAAGCCGCACTTTCAGGGTCCAAACCTCTCTTTTAACGCTCAGTGCCTCATTTTTAGGTCCCAAACCCTCACTCTTAGCACTGAACCCGGACTTTTAATTGTCAAACTCTCGTTCTAGTACAAATCATGACTTTTAGAGTCCAGCCCCTCGATTTTAAGTCTCAAAGCCTCATTTTTATCATCCAAACCTACACTTTCAGGGTCCAAAGCCCTCTTTTAATGCTCAGTGCCTCATTTTCAGCACCCAAAGACTCACTTTAAAACACCCAAACCCCTCTTTTAACATCAAAGACTTAGAGTTGGGACCGCAAACCTCACTTTCAGCATCCAAACCCCTCTTTCAAGGCTCAAAGCCTCACTTTTAGTTCCCAAACCCTCATTTTTAGCATCCAAACCCCTTACTTTTATGGAGCAAAATCTCATTTTTAACGTCCAAATCCCTCTTTTAAGGCTCAAAGCCTCTATTTTAGATCCCAAACCCTCACTTTCAGGGTCCAAACCCCTCCTTTTTAGGGACATACCCTCATTTTCACGTCCCAAAGACGCACTTTAAAGCACCCAAACCCCTCTTTTAATGCTCAAAGCCTTATAGTTAGGACCACAAACCTCACTGCTAGGGTCCAAAACACTCAAAGCTCAGTGCCTCATTTTTAACAGCCAAACCCTCACTTTTAGGACCTAAAGCCCTCTTTTAACCCTCAAAGCCTCAGTTTTAACACTCAAAGCCAAACTTCCAGGGTCCAAACGCCTCTTTTAACGCTCAGTGCCTCATTTCCAGGTCCCCAAAGACTCACTTTAAAACACCCAAACACCTCTTTTAACATCAAAGACTTAGAGTTAGGACTGCAAACCTCACTTTTAGGGTCCAAACCCCTCCTTTTTAGGGACATACCCTCATTTTCATGTCCCAAGGACTTACTTTAAAGCACCCAAACCCCTCTTTTAATGCTCAAAGCCTTATAGTTAGGGCCGCAAACCACAATGCTCAAAGCTTCATTTTTAACAGCCAAACCCTCACTTTCTTTGCCCAAACCCCTCTTTTAATGCTCAATGCCTCATTTATACCTCCCAAAGACGCACTTTAAAGCACCCAAAGCCTCTTTTAACCTCAAAGCCTTTTAGAGTAAGACTGCAAATCTCACTTTTAGGGGCCAAACCGGTTTTAACGCTCAAAGCCTCATTTTTAACAGCAAACCCTCACTTTTAGGACCTAAAGCCCTCTTTTAACTCCCAAAGCCTGGGTTTTAACACCCAAAGCCGCACTTTCAGGGTCCAAACCTCTCTTTTAACGCTCAGTGCCTCATTTTTAGGTCCCAAACCCTCACTCTTAGCACTGAACCCGGACTTGTAATTGTCAAACTCTCGTTCTAGTACAAATCATGACTTTTAGAGTCCAGCCCCTCGTTTTTAAGCCTCAAAGCCTCATTTTTATCATCCAAACCTTCACTTTCAGGGTCCAAACCCCTCTTTTAATGCTCAGTGCCTCATTTTTAGTTCAGAAACCCTTGCTTTTAGCATCCAGGCCTTCACTTTCAGGAACCAAAACGTCATTATTAATGCCCAAAGCCCTCTTTTAAGGCTCAAAGCCTCATTTTCAGCACCCAAACACTCACTTTAAAACACCCAAACCCCTCTTTTAACATCAAAGACTTAGAGTTGGGACCGCAAACCTCACTTTCAGCGTCCAAACCCCTCTTTCAAGGCTCAAAGCCTCACTTTTAGTTCCCAAACCCTCATTTTTAGCATCCAAACCCCTTACTTTTATGGAGCAAAATCTCATTTTTTAAAGTCCAAATCCCTCTTTTAAGGCTCAAAGCCTCTATTTTAGATGCCAAACCCTCACTTTCAGGGTCCAAACCCCTCCTTTTTAGGGACATACCCTCATTTTCACGTCCCAAAGACGCACTTTAAAGCACCCAAACCCCTCTTTTAATGCTCAAAGCCTTATAGTTAGGACCACAAACCTCACTGCTAGGGTCCAAACCTCTCTCTTAAAGCTCCGTGCCTCATTTTTAACAGCCAAACCCTCACTTTTAGGACTTAAAGCCCTCTTTTAACACTCAAAGCCTCAGTTTTAACACTCAAAGCCAAACTTCCAGGGTCCAAACCCCTCTTTTAACGCTCAGTGCCTCATTTCCAGGTCCCCAAAACTCACTTTAAAACACCCAAACACCTCTTTTAACATCAAAGACTTAGAGTTAGGACTGCAAACCTCACTTTTAGGGTCCAAACCCCTCCTTTTTAGGGACATACCCTCATTTTCATGTCCCAAGGACTTACTTTAAAGCACCCAAACCCCTCTTTTAATGCTCAAAGCCTTATAGTTAGGGCCGCAAACCACAATGCTAGGGTCCAAAGCCCTCTTTTATGCTCAAAGCTTCATTTTTAACAGCCAAAACCTCACTTTCTTTGCCCAAACCCCTCTTTTAATGCTCAATGCCTCATTTATACCTCCCAAAGACGCACTTTAAAGTACCCAAAGCCTCTTTTAACCTCAAAGCCTTTTAGAGTAAGACTGCAAATCTCACTTTCAGGGGCCAAACCGGTTTTAACGCTCAAAGCCTCATTTTTAACAGCAAACCCTCACTTTTAGGACCTAAAGCCCTCTTTTAACTCCCAAAGCCTCGGTTTTAACACCCAAAGCCGCACTTTCAGGGTCCAAACCTCTCTTTTAACGCTCAGTGCCTCATTTTTAGGTCCCAAACCCTCACTCTTAGCACTGAACCCGGACTTTTAATTGTCAAACTCTCGTTCTA
The DNA here is from genome assembly GCF_963921805.1 of Phalacrocorax carbo. Lineage (NCBI taxonomy): Eukaryota > Metazoa > Chordata > Aves > Suliformes > Phalacrocoracidae > Phalacrocorax > Phalacrocorax carbo. The sequence goes on along the minus strand of NW_026990280.1, from coordinate 2,013,302 downwards.
GTACAAATCATGACTTTTAGAGTCCAGCCCCTCGATTTTAAGTCTCAAAGCCTCATTTTTATCATCCAAACCTACACTTTCAGGGTCCAAAGCCCTCTTTTAAGGCTCAAAGCCTCATTTTCAGCACCCAAAGACTCACTTTAAAACACCCAAACCCCTCTTTTAACATCAAAGACTTAGAGTTGGGACCGCAAACCTCACTTTCAGCATCCAAACCCCTCTTTCAAGGCTCAAAGCCTCACTTTTAGTTCCCAAACCCTCATTTTTAGCATCCAAACCCCTTACTTTTATGGAGCAAAATCTCATTTTTAACGTCCAAATCCCTCTTTTAAGGCTCAAAGCCTCTATTTTAGATCCCAAACCCTCACTTTCAGGGTCCAAACCCCTCCTTTTTAGGGACATACCCTCATTTTCACGTCCCAAAGACGCACTTTAAAGCACCCAAACCCCTCTTTTAATGCTCAAAGCCTTATAGATAGGACCACAAACCTCACTGCTAGGGTCCAAACCTCTCTCTTAAAGCTCAGTGCCTCATTTTTAACAGCCAAACCCTCACTTTTAGGACCTAAAGCCCTCTTTTAACACTCAAAGCCTCAGTTTTAACACTCAAAGCCAAACTTTTAGGGTCCAAACCCCTCCTTTTTAGGGACATACCCTCATTTTCATGTCCCAAGGACTTACTTTAAAGCACCCAAACCCCTCTTTTAATGCTCAAAGCCTTATAGTTAGGGCCGCAAACCACAATGCTCAAAGCTTCATTTTTAACAGCCAAAACCTCACTTTCTTTGCCCAAACCCCTCTTTTAATGCTCAATGCCTCATTTATACCTCCCAAAGACGCACTTTAAAGCACCCAAAGCCTCTTTTAACCTCAAAGCCTTTTAGAGTAAGACTGCAAATCTCACTTTCAGGGGCCAAACCGGTTTTAACGCTCAAAGCCTCATTTTTAACAGCAAACCCTCACTTTTAGGACCTAAAGCCCTCTTTTAACTCCCAAAGCCTGGGTTTTAACACCCAAAGCCGCACTTTCAGGGTCCAAACCTCTCTTTTAACGCTCAGTGCCTCATTTTTAGGTCCCAAACCCTCACTCTTAGCACTGAACCCGGACTTTTAATTGTCAAACTCTCGTTGTAGTACAAATCATGACTTTTAGAGTCCAGCCCCTTGTTTTTAAGCCTCAAAGCCTCATTTTTATCATCCAAACCTTCACTTTCAGGGTCCAAACCCCTCTTTTAATGCTCAGTGCCTCATTTTCAGGTCAGAAACCCCCTGCTTTTAGCATCCAGGCCTTCACTTTCAGGAACCAAACCATAATTATTAATGCCCAAAGCCCTCTTTTAAGGCTCAAAGCCTCATTTTCAGCACCCAAACACTCACTTTAAAACACCCAAACCCCTCTTTTAACATCGAAGACTTAGAGTTGGGACCGCAAACCTCACTTTCAGCATCCAAACCCCTCTTTCAAGGCTCAAAGCCTCACTTTTAGTTCCCAAACCCTCATTTTTAGCATCCAAACCCCTTACTTTTATGGAGCAAAATCTCATTTTTAACATCCAAATCCCTCTTTTAAGGCTCAAAGCCTCTATTTTAGATCCCAAACCCTCACTTTCAGGGTCCAAACCCCTCCTTTTTAGGGACATACCCTCATTTTCAGCACCCAAAGACGCACTTTAAAGCACCCAAACCCCTCTTTTAATGCTCAAAGCCTTATAGTTAGGACCACAAACCTCACTGCTAGGGTCCAAACCTCTCTCTTAAAGCTCAGTGCCTCATTTTTAACAGCCAAACCCTCACTTTTAGGACCTAAAGCCCTCTTTTAACACTCAAAGCCTCAGTTTTAACACTCAAAGCCAAACCTTCAGGGTCCAAACCCCTCTTTTAACGCTCAGTGCCTCATTTCCAGGTCCCCAAAACTCACTTTAAAACACCCAAACACCTCTTTTAACATCAAAGACTTAGAGTTAGGACTGCAAACCTCACTTTTAGGGTCCAAACCCCTCCTTTTTAGGGACATACCCTCATTTTCATGTCCCAAGGACTTACTTTAAAGCACCCAAACCCCTCTTTTAATGCTCAAAGCCTTATAGTTAGGGCCGCAAACCACAATGCTAGGGTCCAAAGCCCTCTTTTATGCTCAAAGCTTCATTTTTAACAGCCAAAACATCACTTTCTTTGCCCAAACCCCTCTTTTAATGCTCAATGCCTCATTTATACCTCCCAAAGACGCACTTTAAAGCACCCAAAGCCTCTTTTAACCTCAAAGCCTTTTAGAGTAAGACTGCAAATCTCACTTTTAGGGGCCAAACCGGTTTTAACGCTCAAAGCCTCATTTTTAACAGCAAACCCTCACTTTTAGGACCTAAAGCCCTCTTTTAACTCCCAAAGCCTGGGTTTTAACACCCAAAGCCGCACTTTCAGGGTCCAAACCTCTCTTTTAACGCTCAGTGCCTCATTTTTAGGTCCCAAACCCTCACTCTTAGCACTGAACCCGGACTTTTAATTGTCAAACTCTCGTTCTAGTACAAATCATGACTTTTAGAGTCCAGCCCCTCGTTTTTAAGCCTCAAAGCCTCATTTTTATCATCCAAACCTACACTTTCAGGGTCCAAACCCCTCTTTTAATGCTCAGTGCCTCATTTTTAGGTCAGAAACCCTTGCTTTTAGCATCCAGGCCTTCACTTTCAGGAACCAAACCATCATTATTAATGCCCAAAGCCCTCTTTTAAGGCTCAAAGCCTCATTTTCAGCACCCAAACACTCACTTTAAAACACCCAAACCCCTCTTTTAACATCAAAGACTTAGAGTTGGGACCGCAAACCTCACTTTCAGCATCCAAACCCCTCTTTCAAGGCTCAAAGCCTCACTTTGAGTTCCCAAACCCTCATTTTTAGCATCCAAACCCCTTACTTTTATGGAGCAAAATCTCATTTTTAACGTCCAAATCCCTCTTTTAAGGCTCAAAGCCTCTATTTTAGATCCCAAACCCTCAATTTTAGGCTCCAAACCCCTCCTTCTTAGGGACATACCCGCATTTTCACGTCCCAAGGACGCACTTTAAAGCACCCAAACCCCTCTTTTAATGCTCAAAGCCTTATAGTTAGGACCACAAACCTCACTGCTAGGGTCCAAACCTCTCTCTTAAAGCTCAGTGCCTCATTTTTAACAGCCAAACCCTCACTTTTAGGACCTAAAGCCCTCTTTTAACACTCAAAGCCTCAGTTTTAACACTCAAAGCCAAACTTTCAGGGTCCAAACCCCTCTTTTAACGCTCAGTGCCTCATTTCCAGGTCCCCAAACACTCACTTTAAAACACCCAAACCCCTCTTTTAACATCAAAGACTTAGAGTTGGGACCGCAAACCTCACTTTCAGCATCCAAACCCCTCTTTCAAGGCTCAAAGCCTCACTTTTAGTTCCCAAACCCTCATTTTTAGCATCCAAACCCCTTACTTTTATGGAGCAAAATCTCATTTTTAACATTCAAATCCCTCTTTTAAGGCTCAAAGCCTCTATTTTAGATGCCAAACCCTCACTTTCAGGGTCCAAACCCCTCCTTTTTAGGGACATACCCTCATTTTCACGTCCCAAAGATGCACTTTAAAGCACCCAAACCCCTCTTTTAATGCTCAAAGCCTTATAGATAGGACCACAAACCTCACTGCTAGGGTCCAAAACTCTCAAAACTCAGTGCCTCATTTTTAACAGCCAGACCCTCACTTTTAGGACCTAAAGCCCTCTTTTAACTCCCAAAGCCTCGGTTTTAACACCCAAAACCGCACTTTCAGGGTCCAAACGCCTCTTTTAATGCTCAGTGCCTCATTTCCAGGTCCCCAAAACTCACTTTAAAACACCCAAACACCTCTTTTAACATCAAAGACTTAGAGTTAGGACTGCAAACCTCACTTTTAGGGTCCAAACCCCTCCTTTTCAGGGACAAACCCTCTTTTTTAAATTCCAAACCCTTACTTCTATTACCCAAACCCCTCTTTTAACGCTCACTGCCTCATTTTTAGGTCCCAAACCCTCATTTTTACCATCGAACTTGGACTTTTTATGGTCAAACCATCATTGTTTTGTTCCAAATAGTAATTTTTAGAGTCCAAACCCCTCTATTAAGCTTCAAAAACTCATTTTTATCATCCAAACCTTCACTTTCAGGGTCCAAACCCCTCTTTTAATGCTCAGTGCCTCATTTTTAGTTCAGAAACCCTTGCTTTTAGCATCCAGGCCTTCACTTTCAGGAACCAAACCATCATTATTAATGCCCAAAGCCCTCTTTTAAGGCTCAAAGCCTCATTTTCAGCACCCAAAGACTCACTTTAAAACACCCAAACCCCTCTTTTAACATCAAAGACTTAGAGTTGGGACCGCAAACCTCACTTTCAGCGTCCAAACCCCTCTTTCAAGGCTCAAAGCCTCACTTTTAGTTCCCAAACCCTCATTTTTAGCATCCAAACCCCTTACTTTTATGGAGCAAAATCTCATTTTTAACGTCCAAATCCCTCTTTTAAGGCTCAAAGCCTCTATTTTAGATGCCAAACCCTCACTTTCAGGGTCCAAACCCCTCCTTTTTAGGGACATACCCTCATTTTCACGTCCCAAAGACGCACTTTAAAGCACCCAAACCCCTCTTTTAATGCTCAAAGCCTTATAGTTAGGACCACAAACCTCACTGCTAGGGTCCAAACCTCTCTCTTAAAGCTCCGTGCCTCATTTTTAACAGCCAAACCCTCACTTTTAGGACCTAAAGCCCTCTTTTAACCCTCAAAGCCTCAGTTTTAACACTCAAAGCCAAACTTCCAGGGTCCAAACGCCTCTTTTAACGCTCAGTGCCTCATTTTCAGGTCCCCAAAACTCACTTTAAAACACCCAAACACCTCTTTTAACATCAAAGACTTAGAGTTAGGACTGCAAACCTCACTTTTAGGGTCCAAACCCCTCCTTTTTAGGGACATACCCTCATTTTCATGTCCCAAGGACTTACTTTAAAGCACCCAAACCCCTCTTTTAATGCTCAAAGCCTTATAGTTAGGGCCGCAAACCACAATGCTCAAAGCTTCATTTTTAACAGCCAAAACCTCACTTTCTTTGCCCAAACCCCTCTTTTAATGCTCAATGCCTCATTTATACCTCCCAAAGACGCACTTTAAAGCACCCAAAGCCTCTTTTAACCTCAAAGCCTTTTAGAGTAAGACTGCAAATCTCACTTTCAGGGGCCAAACCGGTTTTAACGCTCAAAGCCTCATTTTTAACAGCAAACCCTCACTTTTACGACCTAAAGCCCTCTTTTAACTCCCAAAGCCTCGGTTTTAACACCCAAAGCCGCACTTTCAGGGTCCAAACCTCTCTTTTAACACTCAGTGCCTCATTTTTAGGTCCCAAACCCTCACTCTTAGCACTGAACCCGGACTTGTAATTGTCAAACTCTCGTTCTAGTACAAATCATGACTTTTAGAGTCCAGCCCCTCGGTTTTAAGCCTCAAAGCCTCATTTTTATCATCCAAACCTTCACTTTCAGGGTCCAAACCCCTCTTTTAATGCTCAGTGCCTCATTTTTAGTTCAGAAACCCTTGCTTTTAGCATCCAGGCCTTCACTTTCAGGAACCAAACCATCATTATTAATGCCCAAAGCCCTCTTTTAAGGCTCAAAGCTTCATTTTCAGCACCCAAAGACTCACTTTAAAACACCCAAACCCCTCTTTTAACATCAAAGACTTAGAGTTGGGACCGCAAACCTCACTTTCAGCGTCCAAACCCCTCTTTCAAGGCTCAAAGCCTCACTTTTAGTTCCCAAACCCTCATTTTTAGCATCCAAACCCCTTACTTTTATGGAGCAAAATCTCATTTTTAACGTCCAAATCCCTCTTTTAAGGCTCAAAGCCTCTATTTTAGATGCCAAACCCTCACTTTCAGGGTCCAAACCCCTCCTTTTTAGGGACATACCCTCATTTTCACGTCCCAAAGACGGACTTTAAAGCACCCAAACCCCTCTTTTAATGCTCAAAGCCTTATAGTTAGGACCACAAACCTCACTGCTAGGGTCCAAACCTCTCTCTTAAAGCTCCGTGCCTCATTTTTAACAGCCAAACCCTCACTTTTAGGACCTAAAGCCCTCTTTTAACACTCAAAGCCTCAGTTTTAACACTCGAAGCCAAACTTCCAGGGTCCAAACGCCTCTTTTAACGCTCAGTGCCTCATTTCCAGGTCCCCAAAACTCACTTTAAAACACCCAAACCCCTCTTTTAACATCAAAGACTTAGAGTTAGGACTGCAAACCTCACTTTTAGGGTCCAAACCCCTCCTTTTTAGGGACATACCCTCATTTTCATGTCCCAAGGACTTACTTTAAAGCACCCAAACCCCTCTTTTAATGCTCAAAGCCTTATAGTTAGGGCCGCAAACCACAATGCTAGGGTCCAAAGCCCTCTTTTATGCTCAAAGCTTCATTTTTAACAGCCAAACCCTCACTTTCTTTTCCCAAACCCCTCTTTTAATGCTCAATGCCTCATTTATACCTCCCAAAGACGCACTTTAAAGCACCCAAAGCCTCTTTTAACCTCAAAGCCTTTTAGAGTAAGACTGCAAATCTCACTTTTAGGGGCCAAACCGGTTTTAATGCTCAAAGCCTCATTTTTAACAGCAAACCCTCACTTTTAGGACCTAAAGCCCTCTTTTAACTCCCAAAGCCTCGGTTTTAACACCCAAAGCCGCACTTTCAGGGTCCAAACCTCTCTTTTAACGCTCAGTGCCTCATTTTTAGGTCCCAAACCCTCACTCTTAGCACTGAACCCGGACTTTTAATTGTCAAACTCTCGTTCTAGTACAAATCATGACTTTTAGAGTCCAGCCCCTCGATTTTAAGTCTCAAAGCCTCATTTTTATCATCCAAACCTACACTTTCAGGGTCCAAAGCCCTCTTTTAAAGCTCAAAGCCTCATTTTCAGCACCCAAAGACTCACTTTAAAACACCCAAACCCCTCTTTTAACATCAAAGACTTAGAGTTGGGACCGCAAACCTCACTTTCAGCATCCAAACCCCTCTTTCAAGGCTCAAAGCCTCACTTTTAGTTCCCAAACCCTCATTTTTAGCATCCAAACCCCTTACTTTTATGGAGCAAAATCTCATTTTTAACATCCAAATCCCTCTTTTAAGGCTCAAAGCCTCTATTTTAGATGCCAAACCCTCACTTTCAGGGTCCAAACCCCTCCTTTTTAGGGACATACCCTCATTTTCACGTCCCAAAGATGCACTTTAAAACACCCAAACCCCTCTTTTAATGCTCAAAGCCTTATAGTTAGGGCCACAAACCTCACTGCTAGGGTCCAAACCTCTCTCTTAAAGCTCCGTGCCTCATTTTTAACAGCCAAACCTTCACTTTTAGGACCTAAAGCCCTCTTTTAACACTCAAAGCCTCAGTTTTAACACTCAAAGCCAAACTTTCAGGGTCCAAATGCCTCTTTTAACGCTCAGTGCCTCATTTCCAGGTCCCCAAAACTCACTTTAAAACACCCAAACACCTCTTTTAACATCAAAGACTTAGAGTTAGGACTGCAAACCTCACTTTTAGGGTCCAAACCCCTCCTTTTTAGGGACATACCCTCATTTTCATGTCCCAAGGACTTACTTTAAAGCACCCAAACCCATCTTTTAATGCTCAAAGCCTTATAGTTAGGGCCGCAAACCACAATGCTCAAAGCTTCATTTTTAACAGCCAAAACCTCACTTTCTTTGCCCAAACCCCTCTTTTAATGCTCAATGCCTCATTTATACCTCCCAAAGACGCACTTTAAAGCACCCAAAGCCTCTTTTAACCTCAAAGCCTTTTAGAGTAAGACTGCAAATCTCACTTTCAGGGGCCAAACCGGTTTTAACGCTCAAAGCCTCATTTTTAACAGCAAACCCTCACTTTTAGGACCTAAAGCCCTCTTTTAACTCCCAAAGCCTGGGTTTTAACACCCAAAGCCGCACTTTCAGGGTCCAAACCTCTCTTTTAACGCTCAGTGCCTCATTTCCAGGTCCCCAAACACTCACTTTAAAACACCCAAACCCCTCTTTTAACATCAAAGACTTAGAGTTGGGACCGCAAACCTCACTTTCAGCATCCAAACCCCTCTTTCAAGGCTCAAAGCCTCACTTTTAGTTCCCAAACCCTCATTTTTAGCATCCAAACCCCTTACTTTTATGGAGCAAAATCTCATTTTTAACATTCAAATCCCTCTTTTAAGGCTCAAAGCCTCTATTTTAGATGCCAAACCCTCACTTTCAGGGTCCAAACCCCTCCTTTTTAGGGACATACCCTCATTTTCACGTCCCAAAGATGCACTTTAAAGCACCCAAACCCCTCTTTTAATGCTCAAAGCCTTATAGATAGGACCACAAACCTCACTGCTAGGGTCCAAAACTCTCAAAACTCAGTGCCTCATTTTTAACAGCCAGACCCTCACTTTTAGGACCTAAAGCCCTCTTTTAACTCCCAAAGCCTCGGTTTTAACACCCAAAACCGCACTTTCAGGGTCCAAACGCCTCTTTTAATGCTCAGTGCCTCATTTCCAGGTCCCCAAAACTCACTTTAAAACACCCAAACACCTCTTTTAACATCAAAGACTTAGAGTTAGGACTGCAAACCTCACTTTTAGGGTCCAAACCCCTCCTTTTCAGGGACAAACCCTCGTTTTTAAATTCCAAACCCTTACTTCTATTACCCAAACCCCTCTTTTAACGCTCACTGCCTCATTTTTAGGTCCCAAACCCTCATTTTTACCATCGAACTTGGACTTTTTATGGTCAAACCATCATTGTTTTGTTCCAAATAGTAATTTTTAGAGTCCAAACCCCTCTATTAAGCTTCAAAAACTCATTTTTATCATCCAAACCTTCACTTTCAGGGTCCAAACCCCTCTTTTAATGCTCAGTGCCTCATTTTTAGTTCAGAAACCCTTGCTTTTAGCATCCAGGCCTTCACTTTCAGGAACCAAACCATCATTATTAATGCCCAAAGCCCTCTTTTAAGGCTCAAAGCCTCATTTTCAGCACCCAAAGACTCACTTTAAAACACCCAAACCCCTCTTTTAACACCAAAGACTTAGAGTTGGGACCGCAAACCTCACTTTCAGCGTCCAAACCCCTCTTTCAAGGCTCAAAGCCTCACTTTTAGTTCCCAAACCCTCATTTTTAGCATCCAAACCCCTTACTTTTATGGAGCAAAATCTCATTTTTAACGTCCAAATCCCTCTTTTAAGGCTCAAAGCCTCTATTTTAGATGCCAAACCCTCACTTTCAGGGTCCAAACCCCTCCTTTTTAGGGACATACCCTCATTTTCACGTCCCAAAGACGCACTTTAAAGCACCCAAACCCCTCTTTTAATGCTCAAAGCCTTATAGTTAGGACCACAAACCTCACTGCTAGGGTCCAAACCTCTCTCTTAAAGCTCCGTGCCTCATTTTTAACAGCCAAACCCTCACTTTTAGGACCTAAAGCCCTCTTTTAACCCTCAAAGCCTCAGTTTTAACACTCAAAGCCAAACTTCCAGGGTCCAAACGCCTCTTTTAACGCTCAGTGCCTCATTTTCAGGTCCCCAAAACTCACTTTAAAACACCCAAACACCTCTTTTAACATCAAAGACTTAGAGTTAGGACTGCAAACCTCACTTTTAGGGTCCAAACCCCTCCTTTTTAGGGACATACCCTCATTTTCATGTCCCAAGGACTTACTTTAAAGCACCCAAACCCCTCTTTTAATGCTCAAAGCCTTATAGTTAGGGCCGCAAACCACAATGCTCAAAGCTTCATTTTTAACAGCCAAAACCTCACTTTCTTTGCCCAAACCCCTCTTTTAATGCTCAATGCCTCATTTATACCTCCCAAAGACGCACTTTAAAGCACCCAAAGCCTCTTTTAACCTCAAAGCCTTTTAGAGTAAGACTGCAAATCTCACTTTCAGGGGCCAAACCGGTTTTAACGCTCAAAGCCTCATTTTTAACAGCAAACCCTCACTTTTAGGACCTAAAGCCCTCTTTTAACTCCCAAAGCCTCGGTTTTAACACCCAAAGCCGCACTTTCAGGGTCCAAACCTCTCTTTTAACACTCAGTGCCTCATTTTTAGGTCCCAAACCCTCACTCTTAGCACTGAACCCGGACTTGTAATTGTCAAACTCTCGTTCTAGTACAAATCATGACTTTTAGAGTCCAGCCCCTCGTTTTTAAGCCTCAAAGCCTCATTTTTATCATCCAAACCTTCACTTTCAGGGTCCAAACCCCTCTTTTAATGCTCAGTGCCTCATTTTTAGTTCAGAAACCCTTGCTTTTAGCATCCAGGCCTTCACTTTCAGGAACCAAACCATCATTATTAATGCCCAAAGCCCTCTTTTAAGGCTCAAAGCCTCATTTTCAGCACCCAAAGACTCACTTTAAAACACCCAAACCCCTCTTTTAACATCAAAGACTTAGAGTTGGGACCGCAAACCTCACTTTCAGCGTCCAAACCCCTCTTTCAAGGCTCAAAGCCTCACTTTTAGTTCCCAAACCCTCATTTTTAGCATCCAAACCCCTTACTTTTATGGAGCAAAATCTCATTTTTAACGTCCAAATCCCTCTTTTAAGGCTCAAAGCCTCTATTTTAGATGCCAAACCCTCACTTTCAGGGTCCAAACCCCTCCTTTTTAGGGACATACCCTCATTTTCACGTCCCAAAGACGGACTTTAAAGCACCCAAACCCCTCTTTTAATGCTCAAAGCCTTATAGTTAGGACCACAAACCTCACTGCTAGGGTCCAAACCTCTCTCTTAAAGCTCCGTGCCTCATTTTTAACAGCCAAACCCTCACTTTTAGGACCTAAAGCCCTCTTTTAACACTCAAAGCCTCAGTTTTAACACTCGAAGCCAAACTTCCAGGGTCCAAACGCCTCTTTTAACGCTCAGTGCCTCATTTCCAGGTCCCCAAAACTCACTTTAAAACACCCAAACACCTCTTTTAACATCAAAGACTTAGAGTTAGGACTGCAAACCTCACTTTTAGGGTCCAAACCCCTCCTTTTTAGGGACATACCCTCATTTTCATGTCCCAAGGACTTACTTTAAAGCACCCAAACCCCTCTTTTAATGCTCAAAGCCTTATAGTTAGGGCCGCAAACCACAATGCTCAAAGCTTCATTTTTAACAGCCAAAACCTCACTTTCTTTGCCCAAACCCCTCTTTTAATGCTCAATGCCTCATTTATACCTCCCAAAGATGCACTTTAAAGCACCCAAAGCCTCTTTTAACCTCAAAGCCTTTTAGAGTAAGACTGCAAATCTCACTTTCAGGGGCCAAACCGGTTTTAACGCTCAAAGCCTCATTTTTAACAGCAAACCCTCACTTTTAGGACCTAAAGCCCTCTTTTAACTCCCAAAGCCTCGGTTTTAACACCCAAAGCCGCACTTTCAGGGTCCAAACCTCTCTTTTAACGCTCAGTGCCTCATTTTTAGGTCCCAAACCCTCACTCTTAGCACTGAACCCGGACTTGTAATTGTCAAACTCTCGTTCTAGTACAAATCATGACTTTTAGAGTCCAGCCCCTCGGTTTTAAGCCTCAAAGCCTCATTTTTATCATCCAAACCTTCACTTTCAGGGTCCAAACCCCTCTTTTAATGCTCAGTGCCTCATTTTTAGGTCAGAAACCCTTGCTTTTAGCATCCAGGCCTTCACTTTCAGGAACCAAACCATCATTATTAATGCCCAAAGCCCTCTTTTAAGGCTCAAAGCCTCATTTTCAGCACCCAAAGACTCACTTTAAAACACCCAAACCCCTCTTTTAACACCAAAGACTTAGAGTTGGGACCGCAAACCTCACTTTCAGCGTCCAAACCCCTCTTTCAAGGCTCAAAGCCTCACTTTTAGTTCCCAAACCCTCATTTTTAGCATCCAAACCCCTTACTTTTATGGAGCAAAATCTCATTTTTAACGTCCAAATCCCTCTTTTAAGGCTCAAAGCCTCTATTTTAGATCCCAAACCCTCACTTTTAGGCTCCAAACCCCTCCTTTTTAGGGACATACCCTCATTTTCACGTCCCAAGGACTTACTTTAAAGCACCCAAACCCCTCTTTTAATGCTCAAAGCCTTATAGATAGGACCACAAACCTCACTGCTAGGGTCCAAACCTCTCTCTTAAAGCTCAAAGCCTCATTTTTAACAGCCAAACCCTCACTTTTAGGACCTAAAGCCCTCTTTTAACACTCAAAGCCTCGGTTTTAACACTCAAAGCCAAACCTTCAGGGTCCAAACCCCTCTTTTAACGCTCAGTGCCTCATTTTCAGGTCCCCAAAACTCACTTTAAAACACCCAAACCCCTCTTTTAACATCAAAGACTTAGAGTTAGGACTGCAAACCTCACTTTTAGGGTCCAAACCCCTCCTTTTTAGGGACATACCCTCATTTTCATGTCCCAAGGACTTACTTTAAAGCACCCAAACCCCTCTTTTAATGCTCAAAGCCTTATAGTTAGGGCCGCAAACCACAATGCTAGGGTCCAAAGCCCTCTTTTATGCTCAAAGCTTCATTTTTAACAGCCAAACCCTCACTTTCTTTTCCCAAACCCCTCTTTTAATGCTCAATGCCTCATTTATACCTCCCAAAGACGCACTTTAAAGCACCCAAAGCCTCTTTTAACCTCAAAGCCTTTTAGAGTAAGACTGCAAATCTCACTTTTAGGGGCCAAACCGGTTTTAATGCTCAAAGCCTCATTTTTAACAGCAAACCCTCACTTTTAGGACCTAAAGCCCTCTTTTAACTCCCAAAGCCTCGGTTTTAACACCCAAAGCCGCACTTTCAGGGTCCAAACCTCTCTTTTAACGCTCAGTGCCTCATTTTTAGGTCCCAAACCCTCACTCTTAGCACTGAACCCGGACTTTTAATTGTCAAACTCTCGTTCTAGTACAAATCATGACTTTTAGAGTCCAGCCCCTCGATTTTAAGTCTCAAAGCCTCATTTTTATCATCCAAACCTACACTTTCAGGGTCCAAAGCCCTCTTTTAAAGCTCAAAGCCTCATTTTCAGCACCCAAAGACTCACTTTAAAACACCCAAACCCCTCTTTTAACATCAAAGACTTAGAGTTGGGACCGCAAACCTCACTTTCAGCATCCAAACCCCTCTTTCAAGGCTCAAAGCCTCACTTTTAGTTCCCAAACCCTCATTTTTAGCATCCAAACCCCTTACTTTTATGGAGCAAAATCTCATTTTTAACATCCAAATCCCTCTTTTAAGGCTCAAAGCCTCTATTTTAGATGCCAAACCCTCACTTTCAGGGTCCAAACCCCTCCTTTTTAGGGACATACCCTCATTTTCACGTCCCAAAGATGCACTTTAAAACACCCAAACCCCTCTTTTAATGCTCAAAGCCTTATAGTTAGGGCCACAAACCTCACTGCTAGGGTCCAAACCTCTCTCTTAAAGCTCCGTGCCTCATTTTTAACAGCCAAACCTTCACTTTTAGGACCTAAAGCCCTCTTTTAACACTCAAAGCCTCAGTTTTAACACTCAAAGCCAAACTTTCAGGGTCCAAATGCCTCTTTTAACGCTCAGTGCCTCATTTCCAGGTCCCCAAAACTCACTTTAAAACACCCAAACACCTCTTTTAACATCAAAGACTTAGAGTTAGGACTGCAAACCTCACTTTTAGGGTCCAAACCCCTCCTTTTTAGGGACATACCCTCATTTTCATGTCCCAAGGACTTACTTTAAAGCACCCAAACCCATCTTTTAATGCTCAAAGCCTTATAGTTAGGGCCGCAAACCACAATGCTCAAAGCTTCATTTTTAACAGCCAAAACCTCACTTTCTTTGCCCAAACCCCTCTTTTAATGCTCAATGCCTCATTTATACCTCCCAAAGACGCACTTTAAAGCACCCAAAGCCTCTTTTAACCTCAAAGCCTTTTAGAGTAAGACTGCAAATCTCACTTTCAGGGGCCAAACCGGTTTTAACGCTCAAAGCCTCATTTTTAACAGCAAACCCTCACTTTTAGGACCTAAAGCCCTCTTTTAACTCCCAAAGCCTGGGTTTTAACACCCAAAGCCGCACTTTCAGGGTCCAAACCTCTCTTTTAACGCTCAGTGCCTCATTTTTAGGTCCCAAACCCTCACTCTTAGCACTGAACCCGGACTTGTAATTGTCAAACTCTCGTTCTAGTACAAATCATGACTTTTAGAGTCCAGCCCCTCGGTTTTAAGCCTCAAAGCCTCATTTTTATCATCCAAACCTTCACTTTCAGGGTCCAAACCCCTCTTTTAATGCTCAGTGCCTCATTTTTAGGTCAGAAACCCTTGCTTTTAGCATCCAGGCCTTCACTTTCAGGTACCAAACCATCATTATTAATGCCCAAAGCCCTCTTTTAAGGCTCAAAGCCTCATTTTCAGCACCCAAAGACTCACTTTAAAACACCCAAACCCCTCTTTTAACACCAAAGACTTAGAGTTGGGACCGCAAACCTCACTTTCAGCGTCCAAACCCCTCTTTCAAGGCTCAAAGCCTCACTTTTAGTTCCCAAACCCTCATTTTTAGCATCCAAACCCCTTACTTTTATGGAGCAAAATCTCATTTTTAACGTCCAAATCCCTCTTTTAAGGCTCAAAGCCTCTATTTTAGATCCCAAACCCTCACTTTTAGGCTCCAAACCCCTCCTTTTTAGGGACATACCCTCATTTTCACGTCCCAAGGTCTTACTTTAAAGCACCCAAACCCCTCTTTTAATGCTCAAAGCCTTATAGATAGGACCACAAACCTCACTGCTAGGGTCCAAACCTCTCTCTTAAAGCTCAAAGCCTCATTTTTAACAGCCAAACCCTCACTTTTAGGACCTAAAGCCCTCTTTTAACACTCAAAGCCTCGGTTTTAACACTCAAAGCCAAACCTTCAGGGTCCAAACCCCTCTTTTAACGCTCAGTGCCTCATTTTCAGGTCCCCAAAACTCACTTTAAAACACCCAAACCCCTCTTTTAACATCAAAGACTTAGAGTTAGGACTGCAAACCTCACTTTTAGGGTCCAAACCCCTCCTTTTTAGGGACATACCCTCATTTTCATGTCCCAAGGACTTACTTTAAAGCACCCAAACCCCTCTTTTAATGCTCAAAGCCTTATAGTTAGGGCCGCAAACCACAATGCTAGGGTCCAAAGCCCTCTTTTATGCTCAAAGCTTCATTTTTAACAGCCAAACCCTCACTTTCTTTTCCCAAACCCCTCTTTTAATGCTCAATGCCTCATTTATACCTCCCAAAGACGCACTTTAAAGCACCCAAAGCCTCTTTTAACCTCAAAGCCTTTTAGAGTAAGACTGCAAATCTCACTTTTAGGGGCCAAACCGGTTTTAATGCTCAAAGCCTCATTTTTAACAGCAAACCCTCACTTTTAGGACCTAAAGCCCTCTTTTAACTCCCAAAGCCTCGGTTTTAACACCCAAAGCCGCACTTTCAGGGTCCAAACCTCTCTTTTAACGCTCAGTGCCTCATTTTTAGGTCCCAAACCCTCACTCTTAGCACTGAACCCGGACTTTTAATTGTCAAACTCTCGTTCTAGTACAAATCATGACTTTTAGAGTCCAGCCCCTCGATTTTAAGTCTCAAAGCCTCATTTTTATCATCCAAACCTACACTTTCAGGGTCCAAAGCCCTCTTTTAAAGCTCAAAGCCTCATTTTCAGCACCCAAAGACTCACTTTAAAACACCCAAACCCCTCTTTTAACATCAAAGACTTAGAGTTGGGACCGCAAACCTCACTTTCAGCATCCAAACCCCTCTTTCAAGGCTCAAAGCCTCACTTTTAGTTCCCAAACCCTCATTTTTAGCATCCAAACCCCTTACTTTTATGGAGCAAAATCTCATTTTTAACATCCAAATCCCTCTTTTAAGGCTCAAAGCCTCTATTTTAGATGCCAAACCCTCACTTTCAGGGTCCAAACCCCTCCTTTTTAGGGACATACCCTCATTTTCTCGTCCCAAAGATGCACTTTAAAACACCCAAACCCCTCTTTTAATGCTCAAAGCCTTATAGTTAGGGCCACAAACCTCACTGCTAGGGTCCAAACCTCTCTCTTAAAGCTCCGTGCCTCATTTTCAACAGCCAAACCTTCACTTTTAGGACCTAAAGCCCTCTTTTAACACTCAAAGCCTCAGTTTTAACACTCAAAGCCAAACTTTCAGGGTCCAAATGCCTCTTTTAACGCTCAGTGCCTCATTTCCAGGTCCCCAAAACTCACTTTAAAACACCCAAACACCTCTTTTAACATCAAAGACTTAGAGTTAGGACTGCAAACCTCACTTTTAGGGTCCAAACCCCTCCTTTTTAGGGACATACCCTCATTTTCATGTCCCAAGGACTTACTTTAAAGCACCCAAACCCATCTTTTAATGCTCAAAGCCTTATAGTTAGGGCCGCAAACCACAATGCTCAAAGCTTCATTTTTAACAGCCAAAACCTCACTTTCTTTGCCCAAACCCCTCTTTTAATGCTCAATGCCTCATTTATACCTCCCAAAGACGCACTTTAAAGCACCCAAAGCCTCTTTTAACCTCAAAGCCTTTTAGAGTAAGACTGCAAATCTCACTTTCAGGGGCCAAACCGGTTTTAACGCTCAAAGCCTCATTTTTAACAGCAAACCCTCACTTTTAGGACCTAAAGCCCTCTTTTAACTCCCAAAGCCTGGGTTTTAACACCCAAAGCCGCACTTTCAGGGTCCAAACCTCTCTTTTAACGCTCAGTGCCTCATTTTTAGGTCCCAAACCCTCACTCTTAGCACTGAACCCGGACTTGTAATTGTCAAACTCTCGTTCTAGTACAAATCATGACTTTTAGAGTCCAGCCCCTCGGTTTTAAGCCTCAAAGCCTCATTTTTATCATCCAAACCTTCACTTTCAGGGTCCAAACCCCTCTTTTAATGCTCAGTGCCTCATTTTTAGGTCAGAAACCCTTGCTTTTAGCATCCAGGCCTTCACTTTCAGGTACCAAACCATCATTATTAATGCCCAAAGCCCTCTTTTAAGGCTCAAAGCCTCATTTTCAGCACCCAAAGACTCACTTTAAAACACCCAAACCCCTCTTTTAACACCAAAGACTTAGAGTTGGGACCGCAAACCTCACTTTCAGCGTCCAAACCCCTCTTTCAAGGCTCAAAGCCTCACTTTTAGTTCCCAAACCCTCATTTTTAGCATCCAAACCCCTTACTTTTATGGAGCAAAATCTCATTTTTAACGTCCAAATCCCTCTTTTAAGGCTCAAAGCCTCTATTTTAGATCCCAAACCCTCACTTTTAGGCTCCAAACCCCTCCTTTTTAGGGACATACCCTCATTTTCACGTCCCAAGGTCTTACTTTAAAGCACCCAAACCCCTCTTTTAATGCTCAAAGCCTTATAGATAGGACCACAAACCTCACTGCTAGGGTCCAAACCTCTCTCTTAAAGCTCAAAGCCTCATTTTTAACAGCCAAACCCTCACTTTTAGGACCTAAAGCCCTCTTTTAACACTCAAAGCCTCGGTTTTAACACTCAAAGCCAAACCTTCAGGGTCCAAACCCCTCTTTTAACGCTCAGTGCCTCATTTTCAGGTCCCCAAAACTCACTTTAAAACACTCAAACCCCTCTTTTAACATCAAAGACTTAGAGTTAGGACTGCAAACCTCACTTTTAGGGTCCAAACCCCTCCTTTTTAGGGACATACCCTCATTTTCATGTCCCAAGGACTTACTTTAAAGCACCCAAACCCCTCTTTTAATGCTCAAAGCCTTATAGTTAGGGCCGCAAACCACAATGCTAGGGTCCAAAGCCCTCTTTTATGCTCAAAGCTTCATTTTTAACAGCCAAACCCTCACTTTCTTTTCCCAAACCCCTCTTTTAATGCTCAATGCCTCATTTATACCTCCCAAAGACGCACTTTAAAGCACCCAAAGCCTCTTTTAACCTCAAAGCCTTTTAGAGTAAGACTGCAAATCTCACTTTTAGGGGCCAAACCGGTTTTAATGCTCAAAGCCTCATTTTTAACAGCAAACCCTCACTTTTAGGACCTAAAGCCCTCTTTTAACTCCCAAAGCCTCGGTTTTAACACCCAAAGCCGCACTTTCAGGGTCCAAACCTCTCTTTTAACGCTCAGTGCCTCATTTTTAGGTCCCAAACCCTCACTCTTAGCACTGAACCCGGACTTTTAATTGTCAAACTCTCGTTCTAGTACAAATCATGACTTTTAGAGTCCAGCCCCTCGATTTTAAGTCTCAAAGCCTCATTTTTATCATCCAAACCTACACTTTCAGGGTCCAAAGCCCTCTTTTAAAGCTCAAAGCCTCATTTTCAGCACCCAAAGACTCACTTTAAAACACCCAAACCCCTCTTTTAACATCAAAGACTTAGAGTTGGGACCGCAAACCTCACTTTCAGCATCCAAACCCCTCTTTCAAGGCTCAAAGCCTCACTTTTAGTTCCCAAACCCTCATTTTTAGCATCCAAACCCCTTACTTTTATGGAGCAAAATCTCATTTTTAACATCCAAATCCCTCTTTTAAGGCTCAAAGCCTCTATTTTAGATGCCAAACCCTCACTTTCAGGGTCCAAACCCCTCCTTTTTAGGGACATACCCTCATTTTCTCGTCCCAAAGATGCACTTTAAAACACCCAAACCCCTCTTTTAATGCTCAAAGCCTTATAGTTAGGGCCACAAACCTCACTGCTAGGGTCCAAACCTCTCTCTTAAAGCTCCGTGCCTCATTTTCAACAGCCAAACCTTCACTTTTAGGACCTAAAGCCCTCTTTTAACACTCAAAGCCTCAGTTTTAACACTCAAAGCCAAACTTTCAGGGTCCAAATGCCTCTTTTAACGCTCAGTGCCTCATTTCCAGGTCCCCAAAACTCACTTTAAAACACCCAAACACCTCTTTTAACATCAAAGACTTAGAGTTAGGACTGCAAACCTCACTTTTAGGGTCCAAACCCCTCCTTTTTAGGGACATACCCTCATTTTCATGTCCCAAGGACTTACTTTAAAGCACCCAAACCCATCTTTTAATGCTCAAAGCCTTATAGTTAGGGCCGCAAACCACAATGCTCAAAGCTTCATTTTTAACAGCCAAAACCTCACTTTCTTTGCCCAAACCCCTCTTTTAATGCTCAATGCCTCATTTATACCTCCCAAAGACGCACTTTAAAGCACCCAAAGCCTCTTTTAACCTCAAAGCCTTTTAGAGTAAGACTGCAAATCTCACTTTCAGGGGCCAAACCGGTTTTAACGCTCAAAGCCTCATTTTTAACAGCAAACCCTCACTTTTAGGACCTAAAGCCCTCTTTTAACTCCCAAAGCCTCGGTTTTAACACCCAAAGCCGCACTTTCAGGGTCCAAACCTCTCTTTTAACGCTCAGTGCCTCATTTTTAGGTCCCAAACCCTCACTCTTAGCACAGAACCCGGACTTGTAATTGTCAAACTCTCGTTCTAGTACAAATCATGACTTTTAGAGTCCAGCCCCTCGGTTTTAAGCCTCAAAGCCTCATTTTTATCATCCAAACCTTCACTTTCAGGGTCCAAACCCCTCTTTTAATGCTCAGTGCCTCATTTTTAGGTCAGAAACCCTTGCTTTTAGCATCCAGGCCTTCACTTTCAGGTACCAAACCATCATTATTAATGCCCAAAGCCCTCTTTTAAGGCTCAAAGCCTCATTTTCAGCACCCAAAGACTCACTTTAAAACACCCAAACCCCTCTTTTAACACCAAAGACTTAGAGTTGGGACCGCAAACCTCACTTTCAGCGTCCAAACCCCTCTTTCAAGGCTCAAAGCCTCACTTTTAGTTCCCAAACCCTCATTTTTAGCATCCAAACCCCTTACTTTTATGGAGCAAAATCTCATTTTTAACGTCCAAATCCCTCTTTTAAGGCTCAAAGCCTCTATTTTAGATGCCAAACCCTCACTTTTAGGGTCCAAACCCCTCCTTTTTAGGGACATACCCTCATCTTCAGCACGTCCCAAAGATGCACTTTAAAGCACCCAAACCCCTCTTTTAATGCTCAAAGCCTTATAGTTAGGACCACAAACCTCACTGCTAGGGTCCAAACCTCTCTCTTAAAGCTCAGTGCCTCATTTTTAACAGCCAAACCCTCACTTTTAGGACCTAAAGCCCTCTTTTAACACTCAAAGCCTCGGTTTTAACACCCAAAACCGCACTTTCAGGGTCCAAACGCCTCTTTTAATGCTCAGTGCCTCATTTCCAGGTCCCCAAATCTCACTTTAAAACACCCAAACACCTCTTTTAACATCAAAGACTTAGAGTTAGGACTGCAAACCTCACTTTTAGGGTCCAAACCCCTCCTTTTCAGGGACAAACCCTCTTTTTTAAATTCCAAACCCTTACTTCTATTACCCAAACCCCTCTTTTAACTCTCACTGCCTCATTTTTAGGTCCCAAACCCCCTGCTTTTAGCATCGAACTTGGACTTTTTATGGGCAAACCATCATTGTTTTGTTCCAAATAGTAATTTTTAGAGTCCAAACCCCTCTATTAAGCTTCAAAAAGTCATTTTTATCATCCAAACCTACACTTTCAGGGTCCAAACCCCTCTTTTAATGCTCAGTGCCTCATTTTCAGGTCAGAAACCCCCTGCTTTTAGCATCCAGGCCTTCACTTTCAGGAACCAAACCATCATTATTAATGCCCAAAGCCCTCTTTTAAGGCTCAAAGCCTCATTTTCAGCACCCAAAGACTCACTTTAAAACACCCAAACCCCTCTTTTAATGCTCAAAGCCTTAGAGTTAGGACTGCAAACCTCACTGCTAGGGTCCAAACCTTGGTTTTAAAATTCAATGCCTCATTTCTAACAGCCAAACCCTCACTTTTAGGACCTAAAGCCCTCTTTTAACACTCAAAGCCTCAGTTTTAACACTCAAAGCCAAACTTTCAGGGTCCAAACCCCTCTTTTAACGCTCAGTGCCTCATTTTCAGGTCCCCAAATCTCACTTTAAAACACCCAAACACCTCTTTTAACATCAAAGACTTAGAGTTAGGACTGCAAACCTCACTTTTAGGGTCCAAACCCCTCCTTTTTAGGGACATACCCTCATTTTCATGTCCCAAGGACTTACTTTAAAGCACCCAAACCCCTCTTTTAATGCTCAAAGCCTTATAGTTAGGGCCGCAAACCACAATGCTAGGGTCCAAAGCCCTCCTTTATGCTCAAAGCTTCATTTTTAACAGCCAAAACCTCACTTTCTTTGCCCAAACCCCTCTTTTAATGCTCAATGCCTCATTTATACCTCCCAAAGACGCACTTTAAAGCACCCAAAGCCTCTTTTAACCTCAAAGCCTTTTAGAGTAAGACTGCAAATCTCACTTTTAGGGGCCAAACCGGTTTTAACGCTCAAAGCCTCATTTTTAACAGCAAACCCTCACTTTTAGGACCTAAAGCCCTCTTTTAACTCCCAAAGCCTGGGTTTTAACACCCAAAGCCGCACTTTCAGGGTCCAAACCTCTCTTTTAACGCTCAGTGCCTCATTTTTAGGTCCCAAACCCTCACTCTTAGCACTGAACCCGGACTTTTAATTGTCAAACTCTCGTTCTAGTACAAATCATGACTTTTAGAGTCCAGCCCCTCGATTTTAAGCCTCAAAGCCTCATTTTTATCATCCAAACCTACACTTTCAGGGTCCAAACCCCTCTTTTAATGCTCAGTGCCTCATTTTTAGTTCAGAAACCCTTGCTTTTAGCATCCAGGCCTTCACTTTCAGGAACCAAACCATCATTATTAATGCCCAAAGCCCTCTTTTAAGGCTCAAAGCCTCATTTTCAGCACCCAAAGACTCACTTTAAAACAACCAAACCCCTCTTTTAACATCAAAGACTTAGAGTTGGGACCGCAAACCTCACTTTCAGCGTCCAAACCCCTCTTTCAAGGCTCAAAGCCTCACTTTTAGTTCCCAAACCCTCATTTTTAGCATCCAAACCCCTTACTTTTATGGAGCAAAATCTCATTTTTAACGTCCAAATCCCTCTTTTAAGGCTCAAAGCCTCTATTTTAGATCCCAAACCCTCACTTTTAGGCTCCAAACCCCTCCTTTTTAGGGACATACCCTCATTTTCACGTCCCAAGGACTTACTTTAAAGCACCCAAACCCCTCTTTTAATGCTCAAAGCCTTATAGTTAGGACCACAAACCTCACTGCTAGGGTCCAAACCTCTCTCTTAAAGCTCAGTGCCTCATTTTTAACAGCCAAACCCTCACTTTTAGGACCTAAAGCCCTCTTTTAACACTCAAAGCCTCAGTTTTAACACTCAAAGCCAAACCTTCAGGGTCCAAACCCCTCTTTTAACGCTCAGTGCCTCATTTCCAGGTCCCCAAAACTCACTTTAAAACACCCAAACACCTCTTTTAACATCAAAGACTTAGAGTTAGGACTGCAAACCTCACTTTTAGGGTCCAAACCCCTCCTTTTCAGGGACAAACCCTCTTTTTTAAATTCCAAACCCTTACTTCTATTACCCAAACCCCTCTTTTAACGCTCACTGCCTCATTTTTAGGTCCCAAACCCTCCGCTTTTAGCATCGAACTTGGACTTTTTATGGGCAAACCATCATTGTTTTGTTCCAAATAGTAATTTTTAGAGTCCAAACCCCTCTATTAAGCTTCAAAAACTCATTTTTATCATCCAAACCTTCACTTTCAGGGTCCAAACCCCTCTTTTAATGCTCAGTGCCTCATTTTTAGGTCAGAAACGCCCTGCTTTTAGCATCCAGGCCTTCACTTTCAGGTACCAAAACATCATTATTAATGCCCAAAGCCCTCTTTTAAGGCTCAAAGCCTCATTTTCAGCACCCAAAGACTCACTTTAAAACACCCAAACCCCTCTTTTAACATCAAAGCCTCAGAGTTAGGACTGCAAACCTCACTTTTAGGGTCCAAACCCCTCCTTTTCAGGGACAAACCCTCTTTTTAAAATTCCAAACCCTTACTTCTATTACCCAAACCCCTCTTTTAACGCTCACTGCCTCATTTTTAGGTCAGAAACCCCCTGCTTTTAGCATCGAACTTGGACTTTTTATGGTCAAAACATCATTGTTTTGTTCCAAATAGTAATTTTTAGCGTCCAAACCCCTCTATTAAGCTTCAAAAACTCATTTTTATCATCCAAACCTTCACTTTCAGGGTCCAAACCCCTCTTTTAATGCTCAGTGCCTCATTTTTAGGTCAGAAACCCCCTGCTTTTAGCATCGAACTTGGACTTTTTATGGTCAAAACATCATTGTTTTGTTCCAAATAGTAATTTTTAGAGTCCAAACCCCTCTATTAAGCTTCAAAAAGTCATTTTTATCATCCAAACCTTCACTTTCAGGGTCCAAACCCCTCTTTTAATGCTCAGTGCCTCATTTTTAGGTCAGAAACCCCCTGCTTTTAGCATCGAACTTGGACTTTTTATGGTCAAACCATCATTGTTTTGTTCCAAATAGTAATTTTTAGCGTCCAAACCCCTCTATTAAGCTTCAAAAAGTCATTTTTATCATCCAAACCTTCACTTTCAGGGTCCAAACCCCTCTTTTAATGCTCAGTGCCTCATTTTTAGGTCAGAACCCCTTGCTTTTAGCATCCAGGCCTTCACTTTCAGGAACCAAACCATCATTATTAATGCCCAAAGCCCTCTTTTAAGGCTCAAAGCCTCATTTTCAGCACCCAAAGACTCACTTTAAAACACCCAAACCCCTCTTTTAACATCAAAGCCTTAGAGTTAGGACTGCAAACCTCACTGCTAGGGTCCAAACCTTGGTTTTAAAATTCAATGCCTCATTTCTAACAGCCAAACCCTCACTTTTAGGACCTAAAGCCCTCTTTTAACACTCAAAGCCTCAGTTTTAACACTCAAAGCCAAACCTTCAGGGTCCAAACCCCTCTTTTAACGCTCAGTGCCTCATTTTCAGGTCCCCAAAACTCACTTTAAAACACCCAAACACCTCTTTTAACATCAAAGACTTAGAGTTAGGGCTGCAAACCTCACTTTTAGGGTCCAAACCCCTCCTTTTTAGGGACATACCCTCATTTTCACGTCCCAAGGACTTACTTTAAAGCACCCAAACCCCTCTTTTAATGCTCAAAGCCTTATCGTTAGGGCCGCAAACCACAATGCTAGGGTCCAAAGCCCTCTTTTATGCTCAAAGCTTCATTTTTAACAGCCAAAACCTCACTTTCTTTGCCCAAACCCCTCTTTTAATGCTCAATGCCTCATTTATACCTCCCAAAGACGCACTTTAAAGCACCCAAAGCCTCTTTTAACCTCAAAGCCTTTTAGAGTAAGACTGCAAATCTCACTTTCAGGGGCCAAACCGGTTTTAACGCTCAAAGCCTCATTTTTAACAGCAAACCCTCACTTTTAGGACCTAAAGCCCTCTTTTAACTCCCAAAGCCTCGGTTTTAACACCCAAAGCCGCACTTTCAGGGTCCAAACCTCTCTTTTAACGCTCAGTGCCTCATTTTTAGGTCCCAAACCCTCACTCTTAGCACTGAACCCGGACTTTTAATTGCCAAACTCTCGTTGTAGTACAAATCATGACTTTTAGAGTCCAGCCCCTTGTTTTTAAGCCTCAAAGCCTCATTTTTATCATCCAAACCTTCACTTTCAGGGTCCAAACCCCTCTTTTAATGCTCAGTGCCTCATTTTTAGGTCAGAAACCCTTGCTTTTAGCATCCAGGCCTTCACTTTCAGGAACCAAACCATCATTATTAATGCCCAAAGCCCTCTTTTAAGGCTCAAAGCCTCATTTTCAGCACCCAAAGACTCACTTTAAAACAACCAAACCCCTCTTTTAACATCAAAGACTTAGAGTTGGGACCGCAAACCTCACTTTCAGCGTCCAAACCCCTCTTTCAAGGCTCAAAGCCTCACTTTTAGTTCCCAAACCCTCATTTTTAGCATCCAAATCCCTTACTTTTATGGAGCAAAATCTCATTTTTAACGTCCAAATCCCTCTTTTAAGGCTCAAAGCCTCTATTTTAGATCCCAAACCCTCACTTTTAGGCTCCAAACCCCTCCTTTTTAGGGACATACCCTCATTTTCACGTCCCAAGGACTTACTTTAAAGCACCCAAACCCCTCTTTTAATGCTCAAAGCCTTATAGATAGGACCACAAACCTCACTGCTAGGGTCCAAACCTCTCTTAAAGCTCAGTGCCTCATTTCTTACAGCCAAACCCTCACTTTTAGGACCTAAAGCCCTCTTTTAACACTCAAAGCCTCAGTTTTAACACCCAAAACCGCACTTTCAGGGTCCAAACGCCTCTTTTAATGCTCAGTGCCTCATTTCCAGGTCCCCAAAACTCACTTTAAAACACCCAAACCCCTCTTTTAACATCAAAGACTTAGAGTTAGGACTGCAAACCTCACTTTCAGCGTCCAAACCCCTCCTTTTCAGGGACAAACCCTCTTTTTAAAATTCCAAACCCTTACTTCTATTACCCAAACCCCTCTTTTAACGCTCACTGCCTCATTTTTAGGTCCCAAACCCTCTGCTTTTAGCATCGAACTTGGACTTTTTATGGGCAAACCATCATTGTTTTGTTCCAAATAGTAATTTTTAGCGTCCAAACCCCTCTATTAAGCTTTAAAAACTCATTTTTATAATCCAAACCTTCCCTTTCAGGGTCCAAACCCCTCTTTTAATGCTCAGTGCCTCATTTTTAGGTCAGAAACCCCCTGCTTTTAGCATCCAGGCCTTCACTTTCAGGTACCAAACCATCATTATTAATGCCCAAAGCCCTCTTTTAAGGCTCAAAGCCTCATTTTCAGCACCCAAAGACTCACTTTAAAACACCCAAACCCCTCTTTTAACATCAAAGCCTCAGAGTTAGGACTGCAAACCTCACTTTTAGGGTCTAAACCCCTCCTTTTCAGGGACAAACCCTCTTTTTAAAATTCCAAACCCTTACTTCTATTACCCAAACCCCTCTTTTAACGCTCACTGCCTCATTTTTAGGTCCCAAACCCCCTGCTTTTAGCATCGAACTTGGACTTTTTATGGGCAAACCATCATTGTTTTGTTCCAAATAGTAATTTTTAGCGTCCAAACCCCTCTATTAAGCTTCAAAAAGTCATTTTTATCATCCAAACCTTCACTTTCAGGGTCCAAACCCCTCTTTTAATGCTCAGTGCCTCATTTTTAGGTCAGAAACCCCCTGCTTTTAGCATCCAGGCCTTCACTTTCAGGTACCAAACCATCATTATTAATGCCCAAAGCCCTCTATTAAGGCTCAAACCCTCATTTTCAGCACCCAAAGACTCACTTTAAAACACCCAAACCCCTCTTTTAACATCAAAGACTTAGAGTTGGGACCGCAAACCTCACTTTCAGCGTCCAAACCCCTCCTTTTCAGGGACAAACCCTCTTTTTAAAATTCCAAACCCTTACTTCTATTACCCAAACCCCTCTTTTAACGCTCACTGCCTCATTTTTAGGTCCCAAACCCTCTGCTTTTAGCATCGAACTTGGACTTTTTATGGGCAAACCATCATTGTTTTGTTCCAAATAGTAATTTTTAGAGTCCAAACCCCTCTATTAAGCTTCAAAAAGTCATTTTTATCATCCAAACCTTCACTTTCAGGGTCCAAACCCCTCTTTTAATGCTCAGTGCCTCATTTTTAGGTCAGAAACCCCCTGCTTTTAGCATCCAGGCCTTCACTTTCAGGTACCAAACCATCATTATTAATGCCCAAAGCCCTCTTTTAAGGCTCAAAGCCTCATTTTCAGCACCCAAAGACTCACTTTAAAACACCCAAACCCCTCTTTTAACATCAAAGCCTCAGAGTTAGGACTGCAAACCTCACTTTTAGGGTCCAAACCCCTCCTTTTCAGGGACAAACCCTCTTTTTAAAATTCCAAACCCTTACTTCTATTACCCAAACCCCTCTTTTAACGCTCACTGCCTCATTTTTAGGTCCCAAACCCTCTGCTTTTAGCATCGAACTTGGACTTTTTATGGGCAAACCATCATTGTTTTGTTCCAAATAGTAATTTTTAGAGTCCAAACCCCTCTATTAAGCTTCAAAAAGTCATTTTTATCATCCAAACCTTCACTTTCAGGGTCCAAACCCCTCTTTTAATGCTCAGTGCCTCATTTTTAGGTCAGAAACCCCCTGCTTTTAGCATCGAACTTGGACTTTTTATGGTCAAACCATCATTGTTTTGTTCCAAATAGTAATTTTTAGCGTCCAAACCCCTCTATTAAGCTTCAAAAAGTCATTTTTATCATCCAAACCTTCACTTTCAGGGTCCAAACCCCTCTTTTAATGCTCAGTGCCTCATTTTTAGGTCAGAAACCCCCTGCTTTTAGCATCCAGGCCTTCACTTTCAGGTACCAAAACATCATTATTAATGCCCAAAGCCCTCTTTTAAGGCTCAAAGCCTCATTTTCAGCACCCAAAGACTCACTTTAAAACACCCAAACCCCTCTTTTAACATCAAAGCCTCAGAGTTAGGACTGCAAACCTCACTTTCAGCGTACAAACCCCTCCTTTTCAGGGACAAACCCTCTTTTTAAAATTCCAAACCCTTACTTCTATTACCCAAACCCCTCTTTTAACGCTCACTGCCTCATTTTTAGGTCCCAAACCCTCTGCTTTTAGCATCGAACTTGGACTTTTTATGGGCAAACCATCATTGTTTTGTTCCAAATAGTAATTTTTAGAGTCCAAACCCCTCTATTAAGCTTCAAAAATTCATTTTTATCATCCAAACCTTCACTTTCAGGGTCCAAACCCCTCTTTTAATGCTCAGTGCCTCATTTTTAGGTCAGAAACCCCCTGCTTTTAGCATCGAACTTGGACTTTTTATGGTCAAACCATCATTGTTTTGTTCCAAATAGTAATTTTTAGCGTCCAAACCCCTCTATTAAGCTTCAAAAAGTCATTTTTATCATCCAAACCTTCACTTTCAGGGTCCAAACCCCTCTTTTAATGCTCAGTGCCTCATTTTTAGGTCAGAACCCCTTGCTTTTAGCATCCAGGCCTTCACTTTCAGGTACCAAAACATCATTATTAATGCCCAAAGCCCTCTTTTAAGGCTCAAAGCCTCATTTTCAGCACCCAAAGACTCACTTTAAAACACCCAAACCCCTCTTTTAACATCAAAGCCTTATAGTTAGGACTGCAAACCTCACTGCTAGGGTCCAAACCTTGGTTTTAAAATTCAATGCCTCATTTCTAACAGCCAAACCCTCACTTTTAGGACCTAAAGCCCTCTTTTAACACTCAAAGCCTCAGTTTTAACACTCAAAGCCAAACCTTCAGGGTCCAAACCCCTCTTTTAACGCTCAGTGCCTCATTTTCAGGTCCCCAAAACTCACTTTAAAACACCCAAACACCTCTTTTAACATCAAAGACTTAGAGTTAGGGCTGCAAACCTCACTTTTAGGGTCCAAACCCCTCCTTTTTAGGGACATACCCTCATTTTCACGTCCCAAGGACTTACTTTAAAGCACCCAAACCCCTCTTTTAATGCTCAAAGCCTTATCGTTAGGGCCGCAAACCACAATGCTAGGGTCCAAAGCCCTCTTTTATGCTCAAAGCTTCATTTTTAACAGCCAAAACCTCACTTTCTTTGCCCAAACCCCTCTTTTAATGCTCAATGCCTCATTTATACCTCCCAAAGACGCACTTTAAAGCACCCAAAGCCTCTTTTAACCTCAAAGCCTTTTAGAGTAAGACTGCAAATCTCACTTTCAGGGGCCAAACCGGTTTTAACGCTCAAAGCCTCATTTTTAACAGCAAACCCTCACTTTTAGGACCTAAAGCCCTCTTTTAACTCCCAAAGCCTCGGTTTTAACACCCAAAGCCGCACTTTCAGGGTCCAAACCTCTCTTTTAACGCTCAGTGCCTCATTTTTAGGTCCCAAACCCTCACTCTTAGCACTGAACCCAGACTTTTAATTGCCAAACTCTCGTTGTAGTACAAATCATGACTTTTAGAGTCCAGCCCCTTGTTTTTAAGCCTCAAAGCCTCATTTTTATCATCCAAACCTTCACTTTCAGGGTCCAAACCCCTCTTTTAATGCTCAGTGCCTCATTTTTAGGTCAGAAACCCCCTGCTTTTAGCATCCAGGCCTTCACTTTCAGGTACCAAACCATCATTATTAATGCCCAAAGCCCTCTTTTAAGGCTCAAAGCCTCATTTTCAGCACCCAAAGACTCACTTTAAAACACCCAAACCCCTCTTTTAACATCAAAGACTTAGAGTTGGGACCGCAAACCTCACTTTCAGCGTCCAAACCCCTCTTTCAAGGCTCAAAGCCTCACTTTTAGTTCCCAAACCCTCATTTTTAGCATCCAAACCCCTTAATTTTATGGAGCAAAATCTCATTTTTAACGTCCAAATCCCTCTTTTAAGGCTCAAAGCCTCTATTTTAGATCCCAAACCCTCACTTTTAGGCTCCAAACCCCTCCTTTTTAGGGACATACCCTCATTTTCACGTCCCAAGGACTTACTTTAAAGCACCCAAACCCCTCTTTTAATGCTCAAAGCCTTATAGATAGGACCACAAACCTCACTGCTAGGGTCCAAACCTCTCTTAAAGCTCAGTGCCTCATTTCTTACAGCCAAACCCTCACTTTTAGGACCTAAAGCCCTCTTTTAACACTCAAAGCCTAAGTTTTAACACCCAAAACCGCACTTTCAGGGTCCAAATGCCTCTTTTAATGCTCAGTGCCTCATTTCCAGGTCCCCAAAACTCACTTTAAAACACCCAAACCCCTCTTTTAACATCAAAGCCTCAGAGTTAGGACTGCAAACCTCACTTTTAGGGTCCAAACCCCTCCTTTTCAGGGACAAACCCTCTTTTTAAAATTCCAAACCCTTACTTCTATTACCCAAACCCCTCTTTTAACGCTCACTGCCTCATTTTTAGGTCCCAAACCCCCTGCTTTTAGCATCGAACTTGGACTTTTTATGGGCAAACCATCATTGTTTTGTTCCAAATAGTAATTTTTAGAGTCCAAACCCCTCTATTAAGCTTTAAAAACTCATTTTTATCATCCAAACCTTCACTTTCAGGGTCCAAACCCCTCTTTTAATGCTCAGTGCCTCATTTTTAGGTCAGAAACCCCCTGCTTTTAGCATCCAGGCCTTCACTTTCAGGTACCAAACCATCATTATTAATGCCCAAAGCCCTCTTTTAAGGCTCAAAGCCTCATTTTCAGCACCCAAAGACTCACTTTAAAACACCCAAACCCCTCTTTTAACATCAAAGACTTAGAGTTGGGACCGCAAACCTCACTTTCAGCGTCCAAACCCCTCCTTTTCAGGGACAAACCCTCTTTTTAAAATTCCAAACCCTTACTTCTATTACCCAAACCCCTCTTTTAACGCTCACTGCCTCATTTTTAGGTCCCAAACCCTCTGCTTTTAGCATCGAACTTGGACTTTTTATGGGCAAACCATCATTGTTTTGTTCCAAATAGTAATTTTTAGCGTCCAAACCCCTCTATTAAGCTTTAAAAACTCATTTTTATCATCCAAACCTTCACTTTCAGGGTCCAAACCCCTCTTTTAATGCTCAGTGCCTCATTTTTAGGTCAGAAACCCCCTGCTTTTAGCATCCAGGCCTTCACTTTCAGGTACAAAAACATCATTATTAATGCCCAAAGCCCTCTTTTAAGGCTCAAAGCCTCATTTTCAGCACCCAAAGACTCACTTTAAAACACCCAAACCCCTCTTTTAACATCAAAGCCTCAGAGTTAGGACTGCAAACCTCACTTTTAGGGTCCAAACCCCTCCTTTTCAGGGACAAACCCTCTTTTTAAAATTCCAAACCCTTACTTCTATTACCCAAACCCCTCTTTTAACGCTCACTGCCTCATTTTTAGGTCCCAAACCCTCTGCTTTTAGCATCGAACTTGGACTTTTTATGGGCAAACCATCATTGTTTTGTTCCAAATAGTAATTTTTAGAGTCCAAACCCCTCTATTAAGCTTCAAAAACTCATTTTTATCATCCAAACCTTCACTTTCAGGGTCCAAACCCCTCTTTTAATGCTCAGTGCCTCATTTTTAGGTCCCAAACCCCCTGCTTTTAGCATCGAACTTGGACTTTTTATGGGCAAACCATCATTGTTTTGTTCCAAATAGTAATTTTTAGCGTCCAAACCCCTCTATTAAGCTTCAAAAAGTCATTTTTATCATCCAAACCTTCACTTTCAGGGTCCAAACCCCTCTTTTAATGCTCAGTGCCTCATTTTTAGGTCAGAACCCCCCTGCTTTTAGCATCCAGGCCTTCACTTTCAGGTACCAAAACATCATTATTAATGCCCAAAGCCCTCTTTTAAGGCTCAAAGCCTCATTTTCAGCACCCAAAGACTCACTTTAAAACACCCAAACCCCTCTTTTAACATCAAAGCCTTAGAGTTAGGACTGCAAACCTCACTGCTAGGGTCCAAACCTTGGTTTTAAAATTCAATGCCTCATTTCTAACAGCCAAACCCTCACTTTTAGGACCTAAAGCCCTCTTTTAACACTCAAAGCCTCAGTTTTAACACTCAAAGCCAAACTTTCAGGGTCCAAACCCCTCTTTTAACGCTCAGTGCCTCATTTTCAGGTCCCCAAAACTCACTTTAAAACAACCAAACACCTCTTTTAACATCAAAGACTTAGAGTTAGGACTGCAAACCTCACTTTTAGGGTCCAAACCCCTCCTTTTTAGGGACATACCCTCATTTTCATGTCCCAAGGACTTACTTTAAAGCACCCAAACCCCTCTTTTAATGCTCAAAGCCTTATAGTTAGGGCCGCAAACCACAATGCTAGGGTCCAAAGCCCTCTTTTATGCTCAAAGCTTCATTTTTAACAGCCAAACCCTCACTTTCTTTGCCCAAACCCCTCTTTTAATGCTCAATGCCTCATTTATACCTCCCAAAGACGCACTTTAAAGCACCCAAAGCCTCTTTTAACCTCAAAGCCTTTTAGAGTAAGACTGCAAATCTCACTTTCAGGGGCCAAACCGGTTTTAACGCTCAAAGCCTCATTTTTAACAGCAAACCCTCACTTTTAGGACCTAAAGCCCTCTTTTAACTCCCAAAGCCTCGGTTTTAACACCCAAAGCCGCACTTTCAGGGTCCAAACCTCTCTTTTAACGCTCAGTGCCTCATTTTTAGGTCCCAAACCCTCACTCTTAGCACTGAACCTGGACTTGTAATTGTAAAACTCTCGTTCTAGTACAAGTCATGACTTTTAGAGTCCAGCCCCTCGATTTTAAGTCTCAAAGCCTAATTTTTATCATCCAAACCTTCACTTTCAGGGTCCAAACCCCTCTTTTAATGCTCAGTGCCTCATTTTTAGGTCAGAAACCCTTGCTTTTAGCATCCAGGCCTTCACTTTCAGGAACCAAACCATCATTATTAATGCCCAAAGCCCTCTTTTAAGGCTCAAAGCCTCATTTTCAGCACCCAAAGACTCACTTTAAAACACCCAAACCCCTCTTTTAACATCAAAGCCTCAGAGTTAGGACTGCAAACCTCACTTTTAGGGTCCAAACCCCTCCTTTTCAGGGACAAACCCTCTTTTTAAAATTCCAAACCCTTACTTCTATTACCCAAACCCCTCTTTTAACGCTCACTGCCTCATTTTTAGGTCCCAAACCCTCTGCTTTTAGCATCGAACTTGGACTTTTTATGGGCAAACCATCATTGTTTTGTTCCAAATAGTAATTTTTAGCGTCCAAACCCCTCTATTAAGCTTCAAAAACTCATTTTTATCATCCAAACCTTCACTTTCAGGGTCCAAACCCCTCTTTTAATGCTCAGTGCCTCATTTTTAGGTCAGAAACCCCCTGCTTTTAGCATCGAACTTGGACTTTTTATGGTCAAACCATCATTGTTTTGTTCCAAATAGTAATTTTTAGCGTCCAAACCCCTCTATTAAGCTTCAAAAAGTCATTTTTATCATCCAAACCTTCACTTTCAGGGTCCAAACCCCTCTTTTAATGCTCAGTGCCTCATTTTTAGGTCAGAAACCCCCTGCTTTTAGCATCCAGGCCTTCACTTTCAGGTACCAAAACATCATTATTAATGCCCAAAGCCCTCTTTTAAGGCTCAAAGCCTCATTTTCAGCACCCAAAGACTCACTTTAAAACACCCAAACCCCTCTTTTAACATCAAAGCCTTAGAGTTAGGACTGCAAACCTCACTGCTAGGGTCCAAACCTTGGTTTTAAAATTCAATGCCTCATTTCTAACAGCCAAACCCTCACTTTTAGGACCTAAAGCCCTCTTTTAACACTCAAAGCCTCAGTTTTAACACTCAAAGACAAACTTTCAGGGTCCAAACCCCTCTTTTAACATCAAAGCCTCAGAGTTAGGACTGCAAACCTCACTTTTAGGGTCCAAACCCCTCCTTTTCAGGGACAAACCCTCTTTTTAAAATTCCAAACCCTTACTTCTATTACCCAAACCCCTCTTTTAACGCTCACTGCCTCATTTTTAGGTCCCAAACCCTCTGCTTTTAGCATCGAACTTGGACTTTTTATGGGCAAACCATCATTGTTTTGTTCCAAATAGTAATTTTTAGCGTCCAAACCCCTCTATTAAGCTTCAAAAACTCATTTTTATCATCCAAACCTTCACTTTCAGGGTCCAAACCCCTCTTTTAATGCTCAGTGCCTCATTTTTAGGTCAGAAACCCCCTGCTTTTAGCATCGAACTTGGACTTTTTATGGTCAAACCATCATTGTTTTGTTCCAAATAGTAATTTTTAGCGTCCAAACCCCTCTATTAAGCTTCAAAAAGTCATTTTTATCATCCAAACCTTCACTTTCAGGGTCCAAACCCCTCTTTTAATGCTCAGTGCCTCATTTTTAGGTCAGAAACCCCCTGCTTTTAGCATCCAGGCCTTCACTTTCAGGTACCAAAACATCATTATTAATGCCCAAAGCCCTCTTTTAAGGCTCAAAGCCTCATTTTCAGCACCCAAAGACTCACTTTAAAACACCCAAACCCCTCTTTTAACATCAAAGCCTTAGAGTTAGGACTGCAAACCTCACTGCTAGGGTCCAAACCTTGGTTTTAAAATTCAATGCCTCATTTCTAACAGCCAAACCCTCACTTTTAGGACCTAAAGCCCTCTTTTAACACTCAAAGCCTCAGTTTTAACACTCAAAGCCAAACTTTCAGGGTCCAAACCCCTCTTTTAACGCTCAGTGCCTCATTTTCAGGTCCCCAAAACTCACTTTAAAACAACCAAACACCTCTTTTAACATCAAAGACTTAGAGTTAGGACTGCAAACCTCACTTTTAGGGTCCAAACCCCTCCTTTTTAGGGACATACCCTCATTTTCACGTCCCAAGGACTTACTTTAAAGCACCCAAACCCCTCTTTTAATGCTCAAAGCCTTATAGTTAGGGCCGCAAACCACAATGCTAGGGTCCAAAGCCCTCTTTTATGCTCAAAGCTTCATTTTTAACAGCCAAACCCTCACTTTCTTTGCCCAAACCCCTCTTTTAATGCTCAATGCCTCATTTATACCTCCCAAAGACGCACTTTAAAGCACCCAAAGCCTCTTTTAACCTCAAAGCCTTTTAGAGTAAGACTGCAAAACTCACTTTCAGGGGCCAAACCGGTTTTAACGCTCAAAGCCTCATTTTTAACAGCAAACCCTCACTTTTAGGACCTAAAGCCCTCTTTTAACTCCCAAAGCCTCGGTTTTAACACCCAAAGCCGCACTTTCAGGGTCCAAACCTCTCTTTTAACGCTCAGTGCCTCATTTTTAGGTCCCAAACCCTCACTCTTAGCACTGAACCTGGACTTGTAATTGTAAAAATCTCGTTCTAGTACAAGTCATGACTTTTAGAGTCCAGCCCCTCGATTTTAAGTCTCAAAGCCTCATTTTTATCATCCAAACCTTCACTTTCAGGGTCCAAACCCCTCTTTTAATGCTCAGTGCCTCATTTTTAGGTCAGAAACCCTTGCTTTTAGCATCCAGGCCTTCACTTTCAGGAACCAAACCATCATTATTAACGCCCAAAGCCCTCTTTTAAGGCTCAAAGCCTCATTTTCAGCACCCAAAGACTCACTTTAAAACACCCAAACACCTCTTTTAACATCAAAGACTTAGAGTTGGGACTGCAAACCTCACTTTCAGCGTCCAAACCCCTCCTTTTCAGGGACAAACCCTCTTTTTAAAATTCCAAACCCTTACTTCTATTACCCAAACCCCTCTTTTAACGCTCACTGCCTCATTTTTAGGTCCCAAACCCTCTGCTTTTAGCATCGAACTTGGACTTTTTATGGGCAAACCATCATTGTTTTGTTCCAAATAGTAATTTTTAGAGTCCGAACCCCTCTATTAAGCTTCAAAAAGTCATTTTTATCATCCAAACCTTCACTTTCAGGGTCCAAACCCCTCTTTTAATGCTCAGTGCCTCATTTTTAGGTCAGAAACACCCTGCTTTTAGCATCGAAATTGGACTTTTTATGGTCAAACCATCATTGTTTTGTTCCAAATAGTAATTTTTAGCGTCCAAACCCCTCTATTAAGCTTTAAAAACTCATTTTTATCATCCAAACCTTCACTTTCAGGGTCCAAACCCCTCTTTTAATGCTCAGTGCCTCATTTTTAGGTCAGAAACCCCCTGCTTTTAGCATCCAGGCCTTCACTTTCAGGTACCAAAACATCATTATTAATGCCCAAAGCCCTCTTTTAAGGCTCAAAGCCTCATTTTCAGCACCCAAAGACTCACTTTAAAACACCCAAACACCTCTTTTAACATCAAAGCCTCAGAGTTAGGACTGCAAACCTCACTTTTAGGGTCCAAACCCCTCCTTTTCAGGGACAAACCCTCATTTTAAAATTCCAAACCCTTACTTCTATTACCCAAACCCCTCTTTTAACGCTCACTGCCTCATTTTTAGGTCCCAAACCCCCTGCTTTTAGCATCGAACTTGGACTTTTTATGGGCAAACCATCATTGTTTTGTTCCAAATAGTAATTTTTAGAGTCCAAACCCCTCTATTAAGCTTCAAAAACTCATTTTTATCATCCAAACCTTCACTTTCAGGGTCCAAACCCCTCTTTTAATGCTCAGTGCCTCATTTTTAGGTCAGAAACCCCCTGCTTTTAGCATCCAGGCCTTCACTTTCAGGTACCAAAACATCATTATTAATGCCCAAAGCCCTCTTTTAAGGCTCAAAGCCTCATTTTCAGCACCCAAAGACTCACTTTAAAACACCCAAACACCTCTTTTAACATCAAAGCCTCAGAGTTAGGACTGCAAACCTCACTTTTAGGGTCCAAACCCCTCCTTTTCAGGGACAAACCCTCTTTTTAAAATTCCAAACCCTTACTTCTATTACCCAAACCCCTCTTTTAACGCTCACTGCCTCATTTTTAGGTCCCAAACCCTCTGCTTTTAGCATCGAACTTGGACTTTTTATGGGCAAACCATCATTGTTTTGTTCCAAATAGTAATTTTTAGAGTCCAAACCCCTCTATTAAGCTTCAAAAACTCATTTTTATCATCCAAACCTTCACTTTCAGGGTCCAAACCCCTCTTTTAATGCTCAGTGCCTCATTTTTAGGTCAGAAACCCCCTGCTTTTAGCATCGAACTTGGACTTTTTATGGTCAAACCATCATTGTTTTGTTCCAAATAGTAATTTTTAGCGTCCAAACCCCTCTATTAAGCTTCAAAAACTCATTTTTATCATCCAAACCTTCACTTTCAGGGTCCAAACCCCTCTTTTAATGCTCAGTGCCTCATTTTTAGGTCAGAAACCCTTGCTTTTAGCATCCAGGCCTTCACTTTCAGGTACCAAAACATCATTATTAATGCCCAAAGCCCTCTTTTAAGGCTCAAAGCCTCATTTTCAGCACCCAAAGACTCACTTTAAAACACCCAAACCCCTCTTTTAATGCTCAAAGCCTTATAGTTAGGACTGCAAACCTCACTGCTAGGGTCCAAACCTTGGTTTTAAAATTCAATGCCTCATTTCTAACAGCCAAACCCTCACTTTTAGGACCTAAAGCCCTCTTTTAACACTCAAAGCCTCAGTTTTAACACTCAAAGCCAAACTTTCAGGGTCCAAACCCCTCTTTTAACGCTCAGTGCCTCATTTTCAGGTCCCCAAAACTCACTTTAAAACACCCAAACCCCTCTTTTAACATCAAAGACTTAGAGTTAGGGCTGCAAACCTCACTTTTAGGGTCCAAACCCCTCCTTTTTAGGGACATACCCTCATTTTCACGTCCCAAGGACTTACTTTAAAGCACCCAAACCCCTCTTTTAATGCTCAAAGCCTTATAGTTAGGGCCGCAAACCACAATGCTAGGGTCCAAAGCCCTCTTTTATGCTCAAAGCTTCATTTTTAACAGCCAAAACCTCACTTTCTTTGCCCAAACCCCTCTTTTAATGCTCAATGCCTCATTTATACCTCCCAAAGACGCACTTTAAAGCACCCAAAGCCTCTTTTAACCTCAAAGCCTTTTAGAGTAAGACTGCAAATCTCACTTTCAGGGGCCAAACCGGTTTTAACGCTCAAAGCCTCATTTTTAACAGCAAACCCTCACTTTTAGGACCTAAAGCCCTCTTTTAACTCCCAAAGCCTGGGTTTTAACACCCAAAGCCGCACTTTCAGGGTCCAAACCTCTCTTTTAACGCTCAGTGCCTCATTTTTAGGTCCCAAACCCTCACTCTTAGCACTGAACCCGGACTTGTAATTGTCAAACTCTCGTTCTAGTACAAATCATGACTTTTAGAGTCCAGCCCCTCGGTTTTAAGCCTCAAAGCCTCATTTTTATCATCCAAACCTTCACTTTCAGGGTCCAAACCCCTCTTTTAATGCTCAGTGCCTCATTTTTAGGTCAGAAACCCTTGCTTTTAGCATCCAGGCCTTCACTTTCAGGAACCAAACCATCATTATTAATGCCCAAAGCCCTCTTTTAAGGCTCAAAGCCTCATTTTCAGCACCCAAAGACTCACTTTAAAACACCCAAACCCCTCTTTTAACATCAAAGACTTAGAGTTGGGACCGCAAACCTCACTTTCAGCATCCAAACCCCTCTTTCAAGGCTCAAAGCCTCACTTTTAGTTCCCAAACCCTCATTTTTAGCATCCAAACCCCTTACTTTTATGGAGCAAAATCTCATTTTTAACGTCCAAATCCCTCTTTTAAGGCTCAAAGCCTCTATTTTAGATCCCAAACCCTCACTTTTAGGCTCCAAACCCCTCCTTTTTAGGGACATACCCTCATTTTCACGTCCCAAGGACTTACTTTAAAGCACCCAAACCCCTCTTTTAATGCTCAAAGCCTTATAGATAGGACCACAAACCTCACTGCTAGGGTCCAAACTCTCTCTTAAAGCTCAGTGCCTCATTTTTAACAGCCAAACCCTCACTTTTAGGACCTAAAGCCCTCTTTTAACACTCAAAGCCTCAGTTTTAACACCCAAAGCCGCACTTTCAGGGTCCAAACGCCTCTTTTAATGCTCAGTGCCTCATTTCCAGGTCCCCAAAACTCACTTTAAAACACCCAAACCCCTCTTTTAACATCAAAGCCTTAGAGTTAGGACAGCAAACCTCACTGCTAGGGTCCAAACCTTGGTTTTAAAATTCAATGCCTCATTTCTAACAGCCAAACCCTCACTTTTAGGACCTAAAGCCCTCTTTTAACACTCAAAGCCTCAGTTTTAACACTCAAAGCCAAACTTTCAGGGTCCAAACCCCTCTTTTAACGCTCAGTGCCTCATTTTCAGGTCCCCAAAACTCACTTTAAAACACCCAAACCCCTCTTTTAACATCAAAGACTTAGAGTTAGGGCTGCAAACCTCACTTTTAGGGTCCAAACCCCTCCTTTTTAGGGACATACCCTCATTTTCACGTCCCAAGGACTTACTTTAAAGCACCCAAACCCCTCTTTTAATGCTCAAAGCCTTATCGTTAGGGCCGCAAACCACAATGCTAGGGTCCAAAGCCCTCTTTTATGCTCAAAGCTTCATTTTTAACAGCCAAAACCTCACTTTCTTTGCCCAAACCCCTCTTTTAATG
This sequence comes from Phalacrocorax carbo, assembly GCF_963921805.1. Taxonomy (NCBI): domain Eukaryota; kingdom Metazoa; phylum Chordata; class Aves; order Suliformes; family Phalacrocoracidae; genus Phalacrocorax; species Phalacrocorax carbo. Next base: position 1,974,302 of record NW_026990280.1, on the reverse strand, counting down.
CTCAATGCCTCATTTATACCTCCCAAAGACGCACTTTAAAGCACCCAAAGCCTCTTTTAACCTCAAAGCCTTTTAGAGTAAGACTGCAAAACTCACTTTCAGGGGCCAAACCGGTTTTAACGCTCAAAGCCTCATTTTTAACAGCAAACCCTCACTTTTAGGACCTAAAGCCCTCTTTTAACTCCCAAAGCCTCGGTTTTAACACCCAAAGCCGCACTTTCAGGGTCCAAACCTCTCTTTTAACGCTCAGTGCCTCATTTTTAGGTCCCAAACCCTCACTCTTAGCACTGAACCCAGACTTTTAATTGCCAAACTCTCGTTGTAGTACAAATCATGACTTTTAGAGTCCAGCCCCTTGTTTTTAAGCCTCAAAGCCTCATTTTTATCATCCAAACCTTCACTTTCAGGGTCCAAACCCCTCTTTTAATGCTCAGTGCCTCATTTTTAGGTCAGAAACCCTTGCTTTTAGCATCCAGGCCTTCACTTTCAGGAACCAAACCATCATTATTAATGCCCAAAGCCCTCTTTTAAGGCTCAAAGCCTCATTTTCAGCACCCAAAGACTCACTTTAAAACACCCAAACCCCTCTTTTAACATCAAAGACTTAGAGTTGGGACCGCAAACCTCACTTTCAGCATCCAAACCCCTCTTTCAAGGCTCAAAGCCTCACTTTTAGTTCCCAAACCCTCATTTTTAGCATCCAAACCCCTTACTTTTATGGAGCAAAATCTCATTTTTAACGTCCAAATCCCTCTTTTAAGGCTCAAAGCCTCTATTTTAGATCCCAAACCCTCACTTTTAGGCTCCAAACCCCTCCTTTTTAGGGACATACCCTCATTTTCACGTCCCAAGGACTTACTTTAAAGCACCCAAACCCCTCTTTTAATGCTCAAAGCCTTATAGATAGGACCACAAACCTCACTGCTAGGGTCCAAACTCTCTCTTAAAGCTCAGTGCCTCATTTTTAACAGCCAAACCCTCACTTTTAGGACCTAAAGCCCTCTTTTAACACTCAAAGCCTCAGTTTTAAAACCCAAAGCCGCACTTTCAGGGTCCAAACGCCTCTTTTAATGCTCAGTGCCTCATTTCCAGGTCCCCAAAACTCACTTTAAAACACCCAAACCCCTCTTTTAACATCAAAGCCTTAGAGTTAGGACAGCAAACCTCACTGCTAGGGTCCAAACCTTGGTTTTAAAATTCAATGCCTCATTTCTAACAGCCAAACCCTCACTTTTAGGACCTAAAGCCCTCTTTTAACACTCAAAGCCTCAGTTTTAACACTCAAAGCCAAACTTTCAGGGTCCAAACCCCTCTTTTAACGCTCAGTGCCTCATTTTCAGGTCCCCAAAACTCACTTTAAAACACCCAAACCCCTCTTTTAACATCAAAGACTTAGAGTTAGGGCTGCAAACCTCACTTTTAGGGTCCAAACCCCTCCTTTTTAGGGACATACCCTCATTTTCACGTCCCAAGGACTTACTTTAAAGCACCCAAACCCCTCTTTTAATGCTCAAAGCCTTATCGTTAGGGCCGCAAACCACAATGCTAGGGTCCAAAGCCCTCTTTTATGCTCAAAGCTTCATTTTTAACAGCCAAAACCTCACTTTCTTTGCCCAAACCCCTCTTTTAATGCTCAATGCCTCATTTATACCTCCCAAAGACGCACTTTAAAGCACCCAAAGCCTCTTTTAACCTCAAAGCCTTTTAGAGTAAGACTGCAAAACTCACTTTCAGGGGCCAAACCGGTTTTAACGCTCAAAGCCTCATTTTTAACAGCAAACCCTCACTTTTAGGACCTAAAGCCCTCTTTTAACTCCCAAAGCCTCGGTTTTAACACCCAAAGCCGCACTTTCAGGGTCCAAACCTCTCTTTTAACGCTCAGTGCCTCATTTTTAGGTCCCAAACCCTCACTCTTAGCACTGAACCCGGACATTTAATTGCCAAACTCTCGTTGTAGTACAAATCATGACTTTTAGAGTCCAGCCCCTTGTTTTTAAGCCTCAAAGCCTCATTTTTATCATCCAAACCTTCACTTTCAGGGTCCAAACCCCTCTTTTAATGCTCAGTGCCTCATTTTTAGGTCAGAAACCCTTGCTTTTAGCATCCAGGCCTTCACTTTCAGGAACCAAACCATCATTATTAATGCCCAAAGCCCTCTTTTAAGGCTCAAAGCCTCATTTTCAGCACCCAAAGACTCACTTTAAAACACCCAAACCCCTCTTTTAACATCAAAGACTTAGAGTTGGGACCGCAAACCTCACTTTCAGCGTCCAAACCCCTCTTTCAAGGCTCAAAGCCTCACTTTTAGTTCCCAAACCCTCATTTTTAGCATCCAAACCCCTTACTTTTATGGAGCAAAATCTCATTTTTAACGTCCAAATCCCTCTTTTAAGGCTCAAAGCCTCTATTTTAGATCCCAAACCCTCACTTTTAGGCTCCAAACCCCTCCTTTTTAGGGACATACCCTCATTTTCACGTCCCAAAGACGCACTTTAAAGCACCCAAACCCCTCTTTTAATGCTCAAAGCCTTATAGATAGGACCACAAACCTCACTGCTAGGGTCCAAACCTCTCTCTTAAAGCTCAGTGCCTCATTTTTAACAGCCAAACCCTCACTTTTAGGACCTAAAGCCCTCTTTTAACACTCAAAGCCTCAATTTTAACACCCAAAGCCTCAGTTTTAACACCCAAAGCCGCACTTTCAGGGTCCAAACGCCTCTTTTAATGCTCAGTGCCTCATTTCCAGGGCCCCTAAAACTCACTTTAAAACACCCAAACCCCTCTTTTAACATCAAAGCCTTAGAGTTAGGACAGCAAACCTCACTGCTAGGGTCCAAACCTTGGTTTTAAAATTCAATGCCTCATTTCTAACAGCCAAACCCTCACTTTTAGGACCTAAAGCCCTCTTTTAACACTCAAAGCCTCAGTTTTAACACTCAAAGCCAAACTTTCAGGGTCCAAACCCCTCTTTTAATGCTCAGTGCCTCATTTTCAGGTCCCCAAAACTCACTTTAAAACACCCAAACCCCTCTTTTAACATCAAAGACTTAGAGTTAGGGCTGCAAACCTCACTTTTAGGGTCCAAACCCCTCCTTTTTAGGGACATACCCTCATTTTCACGTCCCAAGGACTTACTTTAAAGCACCCAAACCCCTCTTTTAATGCTCAAAGCCTTATAGTTAGGGCCGCAAACCACAATGCTAGGGTCCAAAGCCCTCTTTTATGCTCAAAGCTTCATTTTTAACAGCCAAAACCTCACTTTCTTTGCCCAAACCCCTCTTTTAATGCTCAATGCCTCATTTATACCTCCCAAAGACGCACTTTAAAGCACCCAAAGCCTCTTTTAACCTCAAAGCCTTTTAGAGTAAGACTGCAAATCTCACTTTTAGGGGCCAAACCGGTTTTAACGCTCAAAGCCTCATTTTTAACAGCAAACCCTCACTTTTAGGACCTAAAGCCCTCTTTTAACTCCCAAAGCCTCGGTTTTAACACACAAAGCCGCACTTCCAGGGTCCAAACCTCTCTTTTAACGCTCAGTGCCTCATTTTTAGGTCCCAAACCCTCACTCTTAGCACTGAACCCAGACTTTTAATTGCCAAACTTTCGTTCTAGTACTAATCATGACTTTTAGAGTCCAGCCCCTTGTTTTTAAGCCTCAAAGCCTCATTTTTATCATCCAAACCTTCACTTTCAGGGTCCAAACCCCTCTTTTAATGCTCAGTGCCTCATTTTTAGGTCAGAAACCCCCTGCTTTTAGCATCCAGGCCTTCACTTTCAGGTACCAAAACATCATTATTAATGCCCAAAGCCCTCTTTTAAGGCTCAAAGCCTCATTTTCAGCACCCAAAGACTCACTTTAAAACACCCAAAACCCTCTTTTAACATCAAAGCCTCAGAGTTAGGACTGCAAACCTCACTTTTAGGGTCCAAACCCCTCCTTTTCAGGGACAAACCCTCTTTTTAAAATTCCAAACCCTTACTTCTATTACCCAAACCCCTCTTTTAACGCTCACTGCCTCATTTTTAGGTCCCAAACCCTCTGCTTTTAGCATCGAACTTGGACTTTTTATGGGCAAACCATCATTGTTTTGTTCCAAATAGAAATTTTTAGCGTCCAAACCCCTCTATTAAGCTTCAAAAAGTCATTTTTATCATCCAAACCTTCACTTTCAGGGTCCAAACCCCTCTTTTAATGCTCAGTGCCTCATTTTTAGGTCAGAACCCCTTGATTTTAGCATCCAGGCCTTCACTTTCAGGTACCAAACCATCAGTATTAATGCCCAAAGCCCTCTTTTAAGGCTCAAAGCCTCATTTTCAGCACCCAAAGACTCACTTTAAAACACCCAAACCCCTCTTTTAACATCAAAGCCTTAGAGTTAGGACTGCAAACCTCACTGCTAGGGTCCAAACCTTGGTTTTAAAATTCAATGCCTCATTTCTAACAGCCAAACCCTCACTTTTAGGACCTAAAGCCCTCTTTTAACACTCAAAGCCTCAGTTTTAACACTCAAAGCCAAACCTTCAGGGTCCAAACCCCTCTTTTAACGCTCAGTGCCTCATTTTCAGGTCCCCAAAACTCACTTTAAAACAACCAAACACCTCTTTTAACATCAAAGACTTAGAGTTAGGACTGCAAACCTCACTTTTAGGGTCCAAACCCCTCCTTTTTAGGGACATACCCTCATTTTCACGTCCCAAGGACTTACTTTAAAGCACCCAAACCCCTCTTTTAATGCTCAAAGCCTTATAGTTAGGGCCGCAAACCACAATGCTAGGGTCCAAAGCCCTCTTTTATGCTCAAAGCTTCATTTTTAACAGCCAAAACCTCACTTTCTTTGCCCAAACCCCTCTTTTAATGCTCAATGCCTCATTTATACCTCCCAAAGACGCACTTTAAAGCACTCAAAGCCTCTTTTAACCTCAAAGCCTTTTAGAGTAAGACTGCAAATCTCACTTTTAGGGGCCAAACCGGTTTTAACGCTCAAAGCCTCATTTTTAACAGCAAACCCTCACTTTTAGGACCTAAAGCCCTCTTTTAACTCCCAAAGCCTCGGTTTTAACACCCAAAGCCGCACTTCCAGGGTCCAAACCTCTCTTTTAACGCTCAGTGCCTCATTTTTAGGTCCCAAACCCTCACTCTTAGCACTGAACCCGGACATTTAATTGCCAAACTCTCGTTGTAGTACAAATCATGACTTTTAGAGTCCAGCCCCTTGTTTTTAAGCCTCAAAGCCTCATTTTTATCATCCAAACCTTCACTTTCAGGGTCCAAACCCCTCTTTTAATGCTCAGTGCCTCATTTTTAGGTCAGAAACCCTTGCTTTTAGCATCCAGGCCTTCACTTTCAGGAACCAAACCATCATTATTAATGCCCAAAGCCCTCTTTTAAGGCTCAAAGCCTCATTTTCAGCACCCAAAGACTCACTTTAAAACACCCAAACCCCTCTTTTAACATCAAAGACTTAGAGTTGGGACCGCAAACCTCACTTTCAGCATCCAAACCCCTCTTTCAAGGCTCAAAGCCTCACTTTTAGTTCCCAAACCCTCATTTTTAGCATCCAAACCCCTTACTTTTATGGAGCAAAATCTCATTTTTAACGTCCAAATCCCTCTTTTAAGGCTCAAAGCCTCTATTTTAGATCCCAAACCCTCACTTTTAGGCTCCAAACCCCTCCTTTTTAGGGACATACCCTCATTTTCACGTCCCAAGGACTTACTTTAAAGCACCCAAACCCCTCTTTTAATGCTCAAAGCCTTATAGATAGGACCACAAACCTCACTGCTAGGGTCCAAACCTCTCTCTTAAAGCTCAGTGCCTCATTTTTAACAGCCAAAACCTCACTTTTAGGACCTAAAGCCCTCTTTTAACACTCAAAGCCTCAGTTTTAACACCCAAAGCCGCACTTTCAGGGTCCAAACGCCTCTTTTAATGCTCAGTGCCTCATTTCCAGGTCCCCAAAACTCACTTTAAAACACCCAAACCCCTCTTTTAACATCAAAGCCTTAGAGTTAGGACAGCAAACCTCACTGCTAGGGTCCAAACCTTGGTTTTAAAATTCAATGCCTCATTTCTAACAGCCAAACCCTCACTTTTAGGACCTAAAGCCCTCTTCTAACACTCAAAGCCTCAGTTTTAACCCTCAAAGCCAAACCTTCAGGGTCCAAACCCCTCTTTTAACGCTCAGTGCCTCATTTTCAGGTCCCCAAAACTCACTTTAAAACAACCAAACCCCTCTTTTAACATCAAAGACTTAGAGTTAGGACTGCAAACCTCACTTTTAGGGTCCAAACCCCTCCTTTTTAGGGACATACCCTCATTTTCACGTCCCAAGGACTTACTTTAAAGCACCCAAACCCCTCTTTTAATGCTCAAAGCCTTATAGTTAGGGCCGCAAACCACAATGCTAGGGTCCAAAGCCCTCTTTTATGCTCAAAGCTTCATTTTTAACAGCCAAAACCTCACTTTCTTTGCCCAAACCCCTCTTTTAATGCTCAATGCCTCATTTATACCTCCCAAAGACGCACTTTAAAGCACCCAAAGCCTCTTTTAACCTCAAAGCCTTTTAGAGTAAGACTGCAAATCTCACTTTTAGGGGCCAAACCGGTTTTAACGCTCAAAGCCTCATTTTTAACAGCAAACCCTCACTTTTAGGACCTAAAGCCCTCTTTTAACTCCCAAAGCCTCGGTTTTAACACCCAAAGCCGCACTTCCAGGGTCCAAACCTCTCTTTTAACGCTCAGTGCCTCATTTTTAGGTCCCAAACCCTCACTCTTAGCACTGAACCCGGACATTTAATTGCCAAACTCTCGTTGTAGTACAAATCATGACTTTTAGAGACCAGCCCCTTGTTTTTAAGCCTCAAAGCCTCATTTTTATCATCCAAACCTTCACTTTCAGGGTCCAAACCCCTCTTTTAATGCTCAGTGCCTCATTTTTAGGTCAGAAACCCTTGCTTTTAGCATCCAGGCCTTCACTTTCAGGAACCAAACCATCATTATTAATGCCCAAAGCCCTCTTTTAAGGCTCAAAGCCTCATTTTCAGCACCCAAAGACTCACTTTAAAACACCCAAACCCCTCTTTTAACATCAAAGACTTAGAGTTGGGACCGCAAACCTCACTTTCAGCGTCCAAACCCCTCTTTCAAGGCTCAAAGCCTCACTTTTAGTTCCCAAACCCTCATTTTTAGCATCCAAACCCCTTACTTTTATGGAGCAAAATCTCATTTTTAACGTCCAAATCCCTCTTTTAAGGCTCAAAGCCTCTATTTTAGATCCCAAACCCTCACTTTTAGGCTCCAAACCCCTCCTTTTTAGGGACATACCCTCATTTTCACGTCCCAAGGACTTACTTTAAAGCACCCAAACCCCTCTTTTAATGCTCAAAGCCTTATAGATAGGACCACAAACCTCACTGCTAGGGTCCAAACCTCTCTCTTAAAGCTCAGTGCCTCATTTTTAACAGCCAAACCCTCACTTTTAGGACCTAAAGCCCTCTTTTAACACTCAAAGCCTCAGTTTTAACACCCAAAGCCGCACTTTCAGGGTCCAAACGCCTCTTTTAATGCTCAGTGCCTCATTTCCAGGTCCCCAAAACTCACTTTAAAACACCCAAACCCCTCTTTTAACATCAAAGCCTTAGAGTTAGGACAGCAAACCTCACTGCTAGGGTCCAAACCTTGGTTTTAAAATTCAATGCCTCATTTCTAACAGCCAAACCCTCACTTTTAGGACCTAAAGCCCTCTTCTAACACTCAAAGCCTCAGTTTTAACACTCAAAGCCAAACCTTCAGGGTCCAAACCCCTCTTTTAACGCTCAGTGCCTCATTTTCAGGTCCCCAAAACTCACTTTAAAACAACCAAACCCCTCTTTTAACATCAAAGACTTAGAGTTAGGGCTGCAAACCTCACTTTTAGGGTCCAAACCCCTCCTTTTTAGGGACATACCCTCATTTTCACGTCCCAAGGACTTACTTTAAAGCACCCAAACCCCTCTTTTAATGCTCAAAGCCTTATAGTTAGGGCCGCAAACCACAATGCTAGGGTCCAAAGCCCTCTTTTATGCTCAAAGCTTCATTTTTAACAGCCAAAACCTCACTTTCTTTGCCCAAACCCCTCTTTTAATGCTCAATGCCTCATTTATACCTCCCAAAGACGCACTTTAAAGCACCCAAAGCCTCTTTTAACCTCAAAGCCTTTTAGAGTAAGACTGCAAATCTCACTTTTAGGGGCCAAACCGGTTTTAACGCTCAAAGCCTCATTTTTAACAGCAAACCCTCACTTTTAGGAACTAAAGCCCTCTTTTAACTCCCAAAGCCTCGGTTTTAACACCCAAAGCCGCACTTTCAGGGTCCAAACCTCTCTTTTAACGCTCAGTGCCTCATTTTTAGGTCCCAAACCCTCACTCTTAGCATGAACCCAGACTTTTAATTGCCAAACTTTCGTTCTAGTACTAATCATGACTTTTAGAGTCCAGCCCCTTGTTTTTAAGCCTCAAAGCCTCATTTTTATCATCCAAACCTTCACTTTCAGGGTCCAAACCCCTCTTTTAATGCTCAGTGCCTCATTTTTAGGTCAGAAACCCCCTGCTTTTAGCATCCAGGCCTTCACTTTCAGGTACCAAAACATCATTATTAATGCCCAAAGCCCTCTTTTAAGGCTCAAAGCCTCATTTTCAGCACCCAAAGACTCACTTTAAAACACCCAAACCCCTCTTTTAACATCAAAGCCTTAGAGTTAGGACTGCAAACCTCACTGCTAGGGTCCAAACCTTGGTTTTAAAATTCAATGCCTCATTTCTAACAGCCAAACCCTCACTTTTAGGACCTAAAGCCCTCTTCTAACACTCAAAGCCTCAGTTTTAACACTCAAAGACAAACTTTCAGGGTCCAAACCCCTCTTTTAACGCTCAGTGCCTCATTTCCAGGTCCCCAAAACTCACTTTAAAACAACCAAACACCTCTTTTAACATCAAAGACTTAGAGTTAGGACTGCAAACCTCACTTTTAAGGTCCAAACCCCTCCTTTTCAGGGACAAACCCTCTTTTTAAAATTCCAAACCCTTACTTCTATTACCCAAACCCCTCTTTTAACGCTCACTGCCTCATTTTTAGGTCCCAAACCCTCTGCTTTTAGCATCGAACTTGGACTTTTTATGGGCAAACCATCATTGTTTTGTTCCAAATAGTAATTTTTAGAGTCCAAACCCCTCTATTAAGCTTCAAAAAGTCATTTTTATCATCCAAACCTTCACTTTCAGGGTCCAAACCCCTCTTTTAATGCTCAGTGCCTCATTTTTAGGTCAGAAACCCCCTGCTTTTAGCATCCAGGCCTTCACTTTCAGGTACCAAACCATCATTATTAATGCCCAAAGCCCTCTTTTAAGGCTCAAAGCCTCATTTTCAGCACCCAAAGACTCACTTTAAAACACCCAAACCCCTCTTTTAACATCAAAGCCTTATAGTTAGGACTGCAAACCTCACTTTTAGGGTCCAAACCCCTCCTTTTCAGGGACAAACCCTCTTTTTAAAATTCCAAACCCTTACTTCTATTACCCAAACCCCTCTTTTAACGCTCACTGCCTCATTTTTAGGTCCCAAACCCTCTGCTTTTAGCATCGAACTTGGACTTTTTATGGGCAAACCATCATTGTTTTGTTCCAAATAGTAATTTTTAGCGTCCAAACCCCTCTATTAAGCTTCAAAAAGTCATTTTTATCATCCAAACCTTCACTTTCAGGGTCCAAACCCCTCTTTTAATGCTCAGTGCCTCATTTTTAGGTCAGAACCCCTTGCTTTTAGCATCCAGGCCTTCACTTTCAGGTACCAAAACATCATTATTAATGCCCAAAGCCCTCTTTTAAGGCTCAAAGCCTCATTTTCAGCACCCAAAGACTCACTTTAAAACACCCAAACCCCTCTTTTAACATCAAAGCCTTAGAGTTAGGACTGCAAACCTCACTGCTAGGGTCCAAACCTTGGTTTTAAAATTCAATGCCTCATTTCTAACAGCCAAACCCTCACTTTTAGGACCTAAAGCCCTCTTTTAACACTCAAAGCCTCAGTTTTAACACTCAAAGCCAAACCTTCAGGGTCCAAACCCCTCTTTTAACGCTCAGTGCCTCATTTCCAGGTCCCCAAAACTCGCTTTAAAACAACCAAACCCCTCTTTTAACATCAAAGACTTAGAGTTAGGACTGCAAACCTCACTTTTAGGGTCCAAACCCCTCCTTTTTAGGGACATACCCTCATTTTCACGTCCCAAGGACTTACTTTAAAGCACCCAAACCCCTCTTTTAATGCTCAAAGCCTTATAGTTAGGGCCGCAAACCACAATGCTAGGGTCCAAAGCCCTCTTTTATGCTCAAAGCTTCATTTTTAACAGCCAAAACCTCACTTTCTTTGCCCAAACCCCTCTTTTAATGCTCAATGCCTCATTTATACCTCCCAAAGACGCACTTTAAAGCACCCAAAGCCTCTTTTAACCTCAAAGCCTTTTAGAGTAAGACTGCAAATCTCACTTTTAGGGGCCAAACCGGTTTTAACACTCAAAGCCTCATTTTTAACAGCAAACCCTCACTTTTAGGACCTAAAGCCCTCTTTTAACTCCCAAAGCCTCGGTTTTAACACCCAAAGCCACACTTTCAGGGTCCAAACCTCTCTTTTAACGCTCAGTGCCTCATTTTTAGGTCCCAAACCCTCACTCTTAGCACTGAACCCGGACTTTTAATTGCCAAACTCTCGTTGTAGTACAAATCATGACTTTTAGAGTCCAGCCCCTTGTTTTTAAGCCTCAAAGCCTCATTTTTATCATCCAAACCTTCACTTTCAGGGTCCAAACCCCTCTTTTAATGCTCAGTGCCTCATTTTTAGGTCAGAAACCCTTGCTTTTAGCATCCAGGCCTTCACTTTCAGGAACCAAACCATCATTATTAATGCCCAAAGCCCTCTTTTAAGGCTCAAAGCCTCATTTTCAGCACCCAAAGACTCACTTTAAAACACCCAAACCCCTCTTTTAACATCAAAGACTTAGAGTTGGGACCGCAAACCTCACTTTCAGCATCCAAACCCCTCTTTCAAGGCTCAAAGCCTCACTTTTAGTTCCCAAACCCTCATTTTTAGCATCCAAACCCCTTACTTTTATGGAGCAAAATCTCATTTTTAACATCCAAATCCCTCTTTTAAGGCTCAAAGCCTCTATTTTAGATCCCAAACCCTCACTTTTAGGCTCCAAACCCCTCCTTTTTAGGGACATACCCTCATTTTCACGTCCCAAGGACTTACTTTAAAGCACCCAAACCCCTCTTTTAATGCTCAAAGCCTTATAGATAGGACCACAAACCTCACTGCTAGGGTCCAAACCTCTCTCTTAAAGCTCAGTGCCTCATTTTTAACAGCCAAACCCTCACTTTTAGGACCTAAAGCCCTCTTTTAACACTCAAAGCCTCGGTTATAACACCCAAAGCCGCACTTTCAGGGTCCAAACGCCTCTTTTAATGCTCAGTGCCTCATTTCCAGGTCCCCAAAACTCACTTTAAAACACCCAAACACCTCTTTTAACATCAAAGACTTAGAGTTAGGACTGCAAACCTCACTTTTAGGGTCCAAACCCCTCCTTATTAGGGACATACCCTCATTTTCATGTCCCAAGGACTTACTTTAAAGCACCCAAACCCCTCTTTTAACGCTCACTGCGTCATTTTTAGGTCCCAAACCCCCTGCTTTTAGCATCGAACTTGGACTTTTTATGGGCAAACCATCATTGTTTTGTTCCAAATAGTAATTTTTAGAGTCCAAACCCCTCTATTAAGCTTCAAAAACTCATTTTTATCATCCAAACCTTCACTTTCAGGGTCCAAACCCCTCTTTTAATGCTCAGTGCCTCATTTTTAGGTCAGAAACCCTTGCTTTTAGCATCCAGGCCTTCACTTTCAGGAACCAAACCATCATTATTAATGCCCAAAGCCCTCTTTTAAGGCTCAAAGCCTCATTTTCAGCACCCAAAGACTCACTTTAAAACACCCAAACCCCTCTTTTAACATCAAAGACTTAGAGTTGGGACCGCAAACCTCACTTTCAGCGTCCAAACCCCTCCTTTTCAGGGACAAACCCTCTTTTTAAAATTCCAAACCCTTACTTCTATTACCCAAACCCCTCTTTTAACGCTCACTGCCTCATTTTTAGGTCCCAAACCCTCTGCTTTTAGCATCGAACTTGGACTTTTTATGGGCAAACCATCATTGTTTTGTTCCAAATAGTAATTTTTAGAGTCCAAACCCCTCTATTAAGCTTCAAAAAGTCATTTTTATCATCCAAACCTACACTTTCAGGGTCCAAACCCCTCTTTTAATGCTCAGTGCCTCATTTTTAGGTCAGAAACCCCCTGCTTTTAGCATCCAGGCCTTCACTTTCAGGTACCAAACCATCATTATTAATGCCCAAAGCCCTCTTTTAAGGCTCAAAGCCTCATTTTCAGCACCCAAAGACTCACTTTAAAACACCCAAACCCCTCTTTTAACATCAAAGCCTTAGAGTTAGGACTGCAAACCTCACTGCTAGGGTCCAAACCTTGGTTTTAAAATTCAATGCCTCATTTCTAACAGCCAAACCCTCACTTTTAGGACCTAAAGCCCTCTTCTAACACTCAAAGCCTCAGTTTTAACACTCAAAGCCAAACCTTCAGGGTCCAAACCCCTCTTTTAACGCTCAGTGCCTCATTTTCAGGTCCCCAAAACTCACTTTAAAACACCCAAACCCCTCTTTTAACATCAAAGACTTAGAGTTAGGACTGCAAACCTCACTTTTAGGGTCCAAACCCCTCCTTATTAGGGACATACCCTCATTTTCATGTCCCAAGGACTTACTTTAAAGCACCCAAACCCCTCTTTTAATGCTCAAAGCCTTATAGTTAGGGCCGCAAACCACAATGCTAGGGTCCAAAGCCCTCTTTTATGCTCAAAGCTTCATTTTTAACAGCCAAAACCTCACTTTCTTTGCCCAAACCCCTCTTTTAATGCTCAATGCCTCATTTATACCTCCCAAAGACGCACTTTAAAGCACCCAAAGCCTCTTTTAACCTCAAAGCCTTTTAGAGTAAGACTGCAAATCTCACTTTTAGGGGCCAAACCGGTTTTAACGCTCAAAGCCTCATTTTTAACAGCAAACCCTCACTTTTAGGACCTAAAGCCCTCTTTTAACTCCCAAAGCCTCGGTTTTAACACCCAAAGCCGCACTTTCAGGGTCCAAACCTCTCTTTTAACGCTCAGTGCCTCATTTTTAGGTCCCAAACCCTCACTCTTAGCACTGAACCTGGACTTTTAATTGCCAAACTTTCGTTCTAGTACTAATCATGACTTTTAGAGTCCAGCCCCTTGTTTTTAAGCCTCAAAGCCTCATTTTTATCATCCAAACCTTCACTTTCAGGGTCCAAACCCCTCTTTTAATGCTCAGTGCCTCATTTTTAGGTCAGAAACCCCCTGCTTTTAGCATCCAGGCCTTCACTTTCAGGTACCAAAACATCATTATTAATGCCCAAAGCCCTCTTTTAAGGCTCAAAGCCTCATTTTCAGCACCCAAAGACTCACTTTAAAACACCCAAACCCCTCTTTTAACATCAAAGCCTTAGAGTTAGGACTGCAAACCTCACTGCTAGGGTCCAAACCTTGGTTTTAAAATTCAATGCCTCATTTCTAACAGCCAAACCCTCACTTTTAGGACCTAAAGCCCTCTTCTAACACTCAAAGCCTCAGTTTTAACACTCAAAGACAAACTTTCAGGGTCCAAACCCCTCTTTTAACGCTCAGTGCCTCATTTCCAGGTCCCCAAAACTCACTTTAAAACAACCAAACACCTCTTTTAACATCAAAGACTTAGAGTTAGGACTGCAAACCTCACTTTTAAGGTCCAAACCCCTCCTTTTCAGGGACAAACCCTCTTTTTAAAATTCCAAACCCTTACTTCTATTACCCAAACCCCTCTTTTAACGCTCACTGCCTCATTTTTAGGTCCCAAACCCTCTGCTTTTAGCATCGAACTTGGACTTTTTATGGGCAAACCATCATTGTTTTGTTCCAAATAGTAATTTTTAGAGTCCAAACCCCTCTATTAAGCTTCAAAAAGTCATTTTTATCATCCAAACCTTCACTTTCAGGGTCCAAACCCCTCTTTTAATGCTCAGTGCCTCATTTTTAGGTCAGAAACCCCCTGCTTTTAGCATCCAGGCCTTCACTTTCAGGTACCAAAACATCATTATTAATGCCCAAAGCCCTCTTTTAAGGCTCAAAGCCTCATTTTCAGCACCCAAAGACTCACTTTAAAACACCCAAACCCCTCTTTCAAGGCTCAAAGCCTCACTTTTAGTTCCCAAACCCTCATTTTTAGCATCCAAACCCCTTACTTTTATGGAGCAAAATCTCATTTTTAACGTCCAAATCCCTCTTTTAAGGCTCAAAGCCTCTATTTTAGATCCCAAACCCTCACTTTTAGGCTCCAAACCCCTCCTTTTTAGGGACATACCCTCATTTTCACGTCCCAAAGACGCACTTTAAAGCACCCAAACCCCTCTTTTAATGCTCAAAGCCTTATAGATAGGACCACAAACCTCACTGCTAGGGTCCAAACCTCTCTCTTAAAGCTCAGTGCCTCATTTTTAACAGCCAAACCCTCACTTTTAGGACCTAAAGCCCTCTTTTAACACTCAAAGCCTCAATTTTAACACCCAAAGCCTCAGTTTTAACACCCAAAGCCGCACTTTCAGGGTCCAAACGCCTCTTTTAATGCTCAGTGCCTCATTTCCAGGGCCCCTAAAACTCACTTTAAAACACCCAAACCCCTCTTTTAACATCAAAGCCTTAGAGTTAGGACAGCAAACCTCACTGCTAGGGTCCAAACCTTGGTTTTAAAATTCAATGCCTCATTTCTAACAGCCAAACCCTCACTTTTAGGACCTAAAGCCCTCTTTTAACACTCAAAGCCTCAGTTTTAACACTCAAAGCCAAACTTTCAGGGTCCAAACCCCTCTTTTAATGCTCAGTGCCTCATTTTCAGGTCCCCAAAACTCACTTTAAAACACCCAAACCCCTCTTTTAACATCAAAGACTTAGAGTTAGGGCTGCAAACCTCACTTTTAGGGTCCAAACCCCTCCTTTTTAGGGACATACCCTCATTTTCACGTCCCAAGGACTTACTTTAAAGCACCCAAACCCCTCTTTTAATGCTCAAAGCCTTATAGTTAGGGCCGCAAACCACAATGCTAGGGTCCAAAGCCCTCTTTTATGCTCAAAGCTTCATTTTTAACAGCCAAAACCTCACTTTCTTTGCCCAAACCCCTCTTTTAATGCTCAATGCCTCATTTATACCTCCCAAAGACGCACTTTAAAGCACCCAAAGCCTCTTTTAACCTCAAAGCCTTTTAGAGTAAGACTGCAAATCTCACTTTTAGGGGCCAAACCGGTTTTAACGCTCAAAGCCTCATTTTTAACAGCAAACCCTCACTTTTAGGACCTAAAGCCCTCTTTTAACTCCCAAAGCCTCGGTTTTAACACACAAAGCCGCACTTCCAGGGTCCAAACCTCTCTTTTAACGCTCAGTGCCTCATTTTTAGGTCCCAAACCCTCACTCTTAGCACTGAACCCAGACTTTTAATTGCCAAACTTTCGTTCTAGTACTAATCATGACTTTTAGAGTCCAGCCCCTTGTTTTTAAGCCTCAAAGCCTCATTTTTATCATCCAAACCTTCACTTTCAGGGTCCAAACCCCTCTTTTAATGCTCAGTGCCTCATTTTTAGGTCAGAAACCCCCTGCTTTTAGCATCCAGGCCTTCACTTTCAGGTACCAAAACATCATTATTAATGCCCAAAGCCCTCTTTTAAGGCTCAAAGCCTCATTTTCAGCACCCAAAGACTCACTTTAAAACACCCAAAACCCTCTTTTAACATCAAAGCCTCAGAGTTAGGACTGCAAACCTCACTTTTAGGGTCCAAACCCCTCCTTTTCAGGGACAAACCCTCTTTTTAAAATTCCAAACCCTTACTTCTATTACCCAAACCCCTCTTTTAACGCTCACTGCCTCATTTTTAGGTCCCAAACCCTCTGCTTTTAGCATCGAACTTGGACTTTTTATGGGCAAACCATCATTGTTTTGTTCCAAATAGAAATTTTTAGCGTCCAAACCCCTCTATTAAGCTTCAAAAAGTCATTTTTATCATCCAAACCTTCACTTTCAGGGTCCAAACCCCTCTTTTAATGCTCAGTGCCTCATTTTTAGGTCAGAACCCCTTGATTTTAGCATCCAGGCCTTCACTTTCAGGTACCAAACCATCAGTATTAATGCCCAAAGCCCTCTTTTAAGGCTCAAAGCCTCATTTTCAGCACCCAAAGACTCACTTTAAAACACCCAAACCCCTCTTTTAACATCAAAGCCTTAGAGTTAGGACTGCAAACCTCACTGCTAGGGTCCAAACCTTGGTTTTAAAATTCAATGCCTCATTTCTAACAGCCAAACCCTCACTTTTAGGACCTAAAGCCCTCTTTTAACACTCAAAGCCTCAGTTTTAACACTCAAAGCCAAACCTTCAGGGTCCAAACCCCTCTTTTAACGCTCAGTGCCTCATTTTCAGGTCCCCAAAACTCACTTTAAAACAACCAAACACCTCTTTTAACATCAAAGACTTAGAGTTAGGACTGCAAACCTCACTTTTAGGGTCCAAACCCCTCCTTTTTAGGGACATACCCTCATTTTCACGTCCCAAGGACTTACTTTAAAGCACCCAAACCCCTCTTTTAATGCTCAAAGCCTTATAGTTAGGGCCGCAAACCACAATGCTAGGGTCCAAAGCCCTCTTTTATGCTCAAAGCTTCATTTTTAACAGCCAAAACCTCACTTTCTTTGCCCAAACCCCTCTTTTAATGCTCAATGCCTCATTTATACCTCCCAAAGACGCACTTTAAAGCACTCAAAGCCTCTTTTAACCTCAAAGCCTTTTAGAGTAAGACTGCAAATCTCACTTTTAGGGGCCAAACCGGTTTTAACGCTCAAAGCCTCATTTTTAACAGCAAACCCTCACTTTTAGGACCTAAAGCCCTCTTTTAACTCCCAAAGCCTCGGTTTTAACACCCAAAGCCGCACTTCCAGGGTCCAAACCTCTCTTTTAACGCTCAGTGCCTCATTTTTAGGTCCCAAACCCTCACTCTTAGCACTGAACCCGGACATTTAATTGCCAAACTCTCGTTGTAGTACAAATCATGACTTTTAGAGTCCAGCCCCTTGTTTTTAAGCCTCAAAGCCTCATTTTTATCATCCAAACCTTCACTTTCAGGGTCCAAACCCCTCTTTTAATGCTCAGTGCCTCATTTTTAGGTCAGAAACCCTTGCTTTTAGCATCCAGGCCTTCACTTTCAGGAACCAAACCATCATTATTAATGCCCAAAGCCCTCTTTTAAGGCTCAAAGCCTCATTTTCAGCACCCAAAGACTCACTTTAAAACACCCAAACCCCTCTTTTAACATCAAAGACTTAGAGTTGGGACCGCAAACCTCACTTTCAGCATCCAAACCCCTCTTTCAAGGCTCAAAGCCTCACTTTTAGTTCCCAAACCCTCATTTTTAGCATCCAAACCCCTTACTTTTATGGAGCAAAATCTCATTTTTAACGTCCAAATCCCTCTTTTAAGGCTCAAAGCCTCTATTTTAGATCCCAAACCCTCACTTTTAGGCTCCAAACCCCTCCTTTTTAGGGACATACCCTCATTTTCACGTCCCAAGGACTTACTTTAAAGCACCCAAACCCCTCTTTTAATGCTCAAAGCCTTATAGATAGGACCACAAACCTCACTGCTAGGGTCCAAACCTCTCTCTTAAAGCTCAGTGCCTCATTTTTAACAGCCAAAACCTCACTTTTAGGACCTAAAGCCCTCTTTTAACACTCAAAGCCTCAGTTTTAACACCCAAAGCCGCACTTTCAGGGTCCAAACGCCTCTTTTAATGCTCAGTGCCTCATTTCCAGGTCCCCAAAACTCACTTTAAAACACCCAAACCCCTCTTTTAACATCAAAGCCTTAGAGTTAGGACAGCAAACCTCACTGCTAGGGTCCAAACCTTGGTTTTAAAATTCAATGCCTCATTTCTAACAGCCAAACCCTCACTTTTAGGACCTAAAGCCCTCTTCTAACACTCAAAGCCTCAGTTTTAACCCTCAAAGCCAAACCTTCAGGGTCCAAACCCCTCTTTTAACGCTCAGTGCCTCATTTTCAGGTCCCCAAAACTCACTTTAAAACAACCAAACCCCTCTTTTAACATCAAAGACTTAGAGTTAGGACTGCAAACCTCACTTTTAGGGTCCAAACCCCTCCTTTTTAGGGACATACCCTCATTTTCACGTCCCAAGGACTTACTTTAAAGCACCCAAACCCCTCTTTTAATGCTCAAAGCCTTATAGTTAGGGCCGCAAACCACAATGCTAGGGTCCAAAGCCCTCTTTTATGCTCAAAGCTTCATTTTTAACAGCCAAAACCTCACTTTCTTTGCCCAAACCCCTCTTTTAATGCTCAATGCCTCATTTATACCTCCCAAAGACGCACTTTAAAGCACCCAAAGCCTCTTTTAACCTCAAAGCCTTTTAGAGTAAGACTGCAAATCTCACTTTTAGGGGCCAAACCGGTTTTAACGCTCAAAGCCTCATTTTTAACAGCAAACCCTCACTTTTAGGACCTAAAGCCCTCTTTTAACTCCCAAAGCCTCGGTTTTAACACCCAAAGCCGCACTTCCAGGGTCCAAACCTCTCTTTTAACGCTCAGTGCCTCATTTTTAGGTCCCAAACCCTCACTCTTAGCACTGAACCCGGACATTTAATTGCCAAACTCTCGTTGTAGTACAAATCATGACTTTTAGAGACCAGCCCCTTGTTTTTAAGCCTCAAAGCCTCATTTTTATCATCCAAACCTTCACTTTCAGGGTCCAAACCCCTCTTTTAATGCTCAGTGCCTCATTTTTAGGTCAGAAACCCTTGCTTTTAGCATCCAGGCCTTCACTTTCAGGAACCAAACCATCATTATTAATGCCCAAAGCCCTCTTTTAAGGCTCAAAGCCTCATTTTCAGCACCCAAAGACTCACTTTAAAACACCCAAACCCCTCTTTTAACATCAAAGACTTAGAGTTGGGACCGCAAACCTCACTTTCAGCGTCCAAACCCCTCTTTCAAGGCTCAAAGCCTCACTTTTAGTTCCCAAACCCTCATTTTTAGCATCCAAACCCCTTACTTTTATGGAGCAAAATCTCATTTTTAACGTCCAAATCCCTCTTTTAAGGCTCAAAGCCTCTATTTTAGATCCCAAACCCTCACTTTTAGGCTCCAAACCCCTCCTTTTTAGGGACATACCCTCATTTTCACGTCCCAAGGACTTACTTTAAAGCACCCAAACCCCTCTTTTAATGCTCAAAGCCTTATAGATAGGACCACAAACCTCACTGCTAGGGTCCAAACCTCTCTCTTAAAGCTCAGTGCCTCATTTTTAACAGCCAAACCCTCACTTTTAGGACCTAAAGCCCTCTTTTAACACTCAAAGCCTCAGTTTTAACACCCAAAGCCGCACTTTCAGGGTCCAAACGCCTCTTTTAATGCTCAGTGCCTCATTTCCAGGTCCCCAAAACTCACTTTAAAACACCCAAACCCCTCTTTTAACATCAAAGCCTTAGAGTTAGGACAGCAAACCTCACTGCTAGGGTCCAAACCTTGGTTTTAAAATTCAATGCCTCATTTCTAACAGCCAAACCCTCACTTTTAGGACCTAAAGCCCTCTTCTAACACTCAAAGCCTCAGTTTTAACACTCAAAGCCAAACCTTCAGGGTCCAAACCCCTCTTTTAACGCTCAGTGCCTCATTTTCAGGTCCCCAAAACTCACTTTAAAACAACCAAACCCCTCTTTTAACATCAAAGACTTAGAGTTAGGGCTGCAAACCTCACTTTTAGGGTCCAAACCCCTCCTTTTTAGGGACATACCCTCATTTTCACGTCCCAAGGACTTACTTTAAAGCACCCAAACCCCTCTTTTAATGCTCAAAGCCTTATAGTTAGGGCCGCAAACCACAATGCTAGGGTCCAAAGCCCTCTTTTATGCTCAAAGCTTCATTTTTAACAGCCAAAACCTCACTTTCTTTGCCCAAACCCCTCTTTTAATGCTCAATGCCTCATTTATACCTCCCAAAGACGCACTTTAAAGCACCCAAAGCCTCTTTTAACCTCAAAGCCTTTTAGAGTAAGACTGCAAATCTCACTTTTAGGGGCCAAACCGGTTTTAACGCTCAAAGCCTCATTTTTAACAGCAAACCCTCACTTTTAGGAACTAAAGCCCTCTTTTAACTCCCAAAGCCTCGGTTTTAACACCCAAAGCCGCACTTTCAGGGTCCAAACCTCTCTTTTAACGCTCAGTGCCTCATTTTTAGGTCCCAAACCCTCACTCTTAGCATGAACCCAGACTTTTAATTGCCAAACTTTCGTTCTAGTACTAATCATGACTTTTAGAGTCCAGCCCCTTGTTTTTAAGCCTCAAAGCCTCATTTTTATCATCCAAACCTTCACTTTCAGGGTCCAAACCCCTCTTTTAATGCTCAGTGCCTCATTTTTAGGTCAGAAACCCCCTGCTTTTAGCATCCAGGCCTTCACTTTCAGGTACCAAAACATCATTATTAATGCCCAAAGCCCTCTTTTAAGGCTCAAAGCCTCATTTTCAGCACCCAAAGACTCACTTTAAAACACCCAAACCCCTCTTTTAACATCAAAGCCTTAGAGTTAGGACTGCAAACCTCACTGCTAGGGTCCAAACCTTGGTTTTAAAATTCAATGCCTCATTTCTAACAGCCAAACCCTCACTTTTAGGACCTAAAGCCCTCTTCTAACACTCAAAGCCTCAGTTTTAACACTCAAAGACAAACTTTCAGGGTCCAAACCCCTCTTTTAACGCTCAGTGCCTCATTTCCAGGTCCCCAAAACTCACTTTAAAACAACCAAACACCTCTTTTAACATCAAAGACTTAGAGTTAGGACTGCAAACCTCACTTTTAAGGTCCAAACCCCTCCTTTTCAGGGACAAACCCTCTTTTTAAAATTCCAAACCCTTACTTCTATTACCCAAACCCCTCTTTTAACGCTCACTGCCTCATTTTTAGGTCCCAAACCCTCTGCTTTTAGCATCGAACTTGGACTTTTTATGGGCAAACCATCATTGTTTTGTTCCAAATAGTAATTTTTAGAGTCCAAACCCCTCTATTAAGCTTCAAAAAGTCATTTTTATCATCCAAACCTTCACTTTCAGGGTCCAAACCCCTCTTTTAATGCTCAGTGCCTCATTTTTAGGTCAGAAACCCCCTGCTTTTAGCATCCAGGCCTTCACTTTCAGGTACCAAACCATCATTATTAATGCCCAAAGCCCTCTTTTAAGGCTCAAAGCCTCATTTTCAGCACCCAAAGACTCACTTTAAAACACCCAAACCCCTCTTTTAACATCAAAGCCTTATAGTTAGGACTGCAAACCTCACTTTTAGGGTCCAAACCCCTCCTTTTCAGGGACAAACCCTCTTTTTAAAATTCCAAACCCTTACTTCTATTACCCAAACCCCTCTTTTAACGCTCACTGCCTCATTTTTAGGTCCCAAACCCTCTGCTTTTAGCATCGAACTTGGACTTTTTATGGGCAAACCATCATTGTTTTGTTCCAAATAGTAATTTTTAGCGTCCAAACCCCTCTATTAAGCTTCAAAAAGTCATTTTTATCATCCAAACCTTCACTTTCAGGGTCCAAACCCCTCTTTTAATGCTCAGTGCCTCATTTTTAGGTCAGAACCCCTTGCTTTTAGCATCCAGGCCTTCACTTTCAGGTACCAAAACATCATTATTAATGCCCAAAGCCCTCTTTTAAGGCTCAAAGCCTCATTTTCAGCACCCAAAGACTCACTTTAAAACACCCAAACCCCTCTTTTAACATCAAAGCCTTAGAGTTAGGACTGCAAACCTCACTGCTAGGGTCCAAACCTTGGTTTTAAAATTCAATGCCTCATTTCTAACAGCCAAACCCTCACTTTTAGGACCTAAAGCCCTCTTTTAACACTCAAAGCCTCAGTTTTAACACTCAAAGCCAAACCTTCAGGGTCCAAACCCCTCTTTTAACGCTCAGTGCCTCATTTCCAGGTCCCCAAAACTCGCTTTAAAACAACCAAACCCCTCTTTTAACATCAAAGACTTAGAGTTAGGACTGCAAACCTCACTTTTAGGGTCCAAACCCCTCCTTTTTAGGGACATACCCTCATTTTCACGTCCCAAGGACTTACTTTAAAGCACCCAAACCCCTCTTTTAATGCTCA
Source organism: Phalacrocorax carbo (assembly GCF_963921805.1). Lineage (NCBI taxonomy): Eukaryota > Metazoa > Chordata > Aves > Suliformes > Phalacrocoracidae > Phalacrocorax > Phalacrocorax carbo. Next base: position 1,951,953 of record NW_026990280.1, on the reverse strand, counting down.
AAGCCTTATAGTTAGGGCCGCAAACCACAATGCTAGGGTCCAAAGCCCTCTTTTATGCTCAAAGCTTCATTTTTAACAGCCAAAACCTCACTTTCTTTGCCCAAACCCCTCTTTTAATGCTCAATGCCTCATTTATACCTCCCAAAGACGCACTTTAAAGCACCCAAAGCCTCTTTTAACCTCAAAGCCTTTTAGAGTAAGACTGCAAATCTCACTTTTAGGGGCCAAACCGGTTTTAACACTCAAAGCCTCATTTTTAACAGCAAACCCTCACTTTTAGGACCTAAAGCCCTCTTTTAACTCCCAAAGCCTCGGTTTTAACACCCAAAGCCACACTTTCAGGGTCCAAACCTCTCTTTTAACGCTCAGTGCCTCATTTTTAGGTCCCAAACCCTCACTCTTAGCACTGAACCCGGACTTTTAATTGCCAAACTCTCGTTGTAGTACAAATCATGACTTTTAGAGTCCAGCCCCTTGTTTTTAAGCCTCAAAGCCTCATTTTTATCATCCAAACCTTCACTTTCAGGGTCCAAACCCCTCTTTTAATGCTCAGTGCCTCATTTTTAGGTCAGAAACCCTTGCTTTTAGCATCCAGGCCTTCACTTTCAGGAACCAAACCATCATTATTAATGCCCAAAGCCCTCTTTTAAGGCTCAAAGCCTCATTTTCAGCACCCAAAGACTCACTTTAAAACACCCAAACCCCTCTTTTAACATCAAAGACTTAGAGTTGGGACCGCAAACCTCACTTTCAGCATCCAAACCCCTCTTTCAAGGCTCAAAGCCTCACTTTTAGTTCCCAAACCCTCATTTTTAGCATCCAAACCCCTTACTTTTATGGAGCAAAATCTCATTTTTAACATCCAAATCCCTCTTTTAAGGCTCAAAGCCTCTATTTTAGATCCCAAACCCTCACTTTTAGGCTCCAAACCCCTCCTTTTTAGGGACATACCCTCATTTTCACGTCCCAAGGACTTACTTTAAAGCACCCAAACCCCTCTTTTAATGCTCAAAGCCTTATAGATAGGACCACAAACCTCACTGCTAGGGTCCAAACCTCTCTCTTAAAGCTCAGTGCCTCATTTTTAACAGCCAAACCCTCACTTTTAGGACCTAAAGCCCTCTTTTAACACTCAAAGCCTCGGTTATAACACCCAAAGCCGCACTTTCAGGGTCCAAACGCCTCTTTTAATGCTCAGTGCCTCATTTCCAGGTCCCCAAAACTCACTTTAAAACACCCAAACACCTCTTTTAACATCAAAGACTTAGAGTTAGGACTGCAAACCTCACTTTTAGGGTCCAAACCCCTCCTTATTAGGGACATACCCTCATTTTCATGTCCCAAGGACTTACTTTAAAGCACCCAAACCCCTCTTTTAACGCTCACTGCGTCATTTTTAGGTCCCAAACCCCCTGCTTTTAGCATCGAACTTGGACTTTTTATGGGCAAACCATCATTGTTTTGTTCCAAATAGTAATTTTTAGAGTCCAAACCCCTCTATTAAGCTTCAAAAACTCATTTTTATCATCCAAACCTTCACTTTCAGGGTCCAAACCCCTCTTTTAATGCTCAGTGCCTCATTTTTAGGTCAGAAACCCTTGCTTTTAGCATCCAGGCCTTCACTTTCAGGAACCAAACCATCATTATTAATGCCCAAAGCCCTCTTTTAAGGCTCAAAGCCTCATTTTCAGCACCCAAAGACTCACTTTAAAACACCCAAACCCCTCTTTTAACATCAAAGACTTAGAGTTGGGACCGCAAACCTCACTTTCAGCGTCCAAACCCCTCCTTTTCAGGGACAAACCCTCTTTTTAAAATTCCAAACCCTTACTTCTATTACCCAAACCCCTCTTTTAACGCTCACTGCCTCATTTTTAGGTCCCAAACCCTCTGCTTTTAGCATCGAACTTGGACTTTTTATGGGCAAACCATCATTGTTTTGTTCCAAATAGTAATTTTTAGAGTCCAAACCCCTCTATTAAGCTTCAAAAAGTCATTTTTATCATCCAAACCTACACTTTCAGGGTCCAAACCCCTCTTTTAATGCTCAGTGCCTCATTTTTAGGTCAGAAACCCCCTGCTTTTAGCATCCAGGCCTTCACTTTCAGGTACCAAACCATCATTATTAATGCCCAAAGCCCTCTTTTAAGGCTCAAAGCCTCATTTTCAGCACCCAAAGACTCACTTTAAAACACCCAAACCCCTCTTTTAACATCAAAGCCTTAGAGTTAGGACTGCAAACCTCACTGCTAGGGTCCAAACCTTGGTTTTAAAATTCAATGCCTCATTTCTAACAGCCAAACCCTCACTTTTAGGACCTAAAGCCCTCTTCTAACACTCAAAGCCTCAGTTTTAACACTCAAAGCCAAACCTTCAGGGTCCAAACCCCTCTTTTAACGCTCAGTGCCTCATTTTCAGGTCCCCAAAACTCACTTTAAAACAACCAAACACCTCTTTTAACATCAAAGACTTAGAGTTAGGACTGCAAACCTCACTTTTAGGGTCCAAACCCCTCCTTATTAGGGACATACCCTCATTTTCATGTCCCAAGGACTTACTTTAAAGCACCCAAACCCCTCTTTTAATGCTCAAAGCCTTATAGTTAGGGCCGCAAACCACAATGCTAGGGTCCAAAGCCCTCTTTTATGCTCAAAGCTTCATTTTTAACAGCCAAAACCTCACTTTCTTTGCCCAAACCCCTCTTTTAATGCTCAATGCCTCATTTATACCTCCCAAAGACGCACTTTAAAGCACCCAAAGCCTCTTTTAACCTCAAAGCCTTTTAGAGTAAGACTGCAAATCTCACTTTTAGGGGCCAAACCGGTTTTAACGCTCAAAGCCTCATTTTTAACAGCAAACCCTCACTTTTAGGACCTAAAGCCCTCTTTTAACTCCCAAAGCCTCGGTTTTAACACCCAAAGCCGCACTTTCAGGGTCCAAACCTCTCTTTTAACGCTCAGTGCCTCATTTTTAGGTCCCAAACCCTCACTCTTAGCACTGAACCTGGACTTTTAATTGCCAAACTTTCGTTCTAGTACTAATCATGACTTTTAGAGTCCAGCCCCTTGTTTTTAAGCCTCAAAGCCTCATTTTTATCATCCAAACCTTCACTTTCAGGGTCCAAACCCCTCTTTTAATGCTCAGTGCCTCATTTTTAGGTCAGAAACCCCCTGCTTTTAGCATCCAGGCCTTCACTTTCAGGTACCAAAACATCATTATTAATGCCCAAAGCCCTCTTTTAAGGCTCAAAGCCTCATTTTCAGCACCCAAAGACTCACTTTAAAACACCCAAACCCCTCTTTTAACATCAAAGCCTTAGAGTTAGGACTGCAAACCTCACTGCTAGGGTCCAAACCTTGGTTTTAAAATTCAATGCCTCATTTCTAACAGCCAAACCCTCACTTTTAGGACCTAAAGCCCTCTTCTAACACTCAAAGCCTCAGTTTTAACACTCAAAGACAAACTTTCAGGGTCCAAACCCCTCTTTTAACGCTCAGTGCCTCATTTCCAGGTCCCCAAAACTCACTTTAAAACAACCAAACACCTCTTTTAACATCAAAGACTTAGAGTTAGGACTGCAAACCTCACTTTTAAGGTCCAAACCCCTCCTTTTCAGGGACAAACCCTCTTTTTAAAATTCCAAACCCTTACTTCTATTACCCAAACCCCTCTTTTAACGCTCACTGCCTCATTTTTAGGTCCCAAACCCTCTGCTTTTAGCATCGAACTTGGACTTTTTATGGGCAAACCATCATTGTTTTGTTCCAAATAGTAATTTTTAGAGTCCAAACCCCTCTATTAAGCTTCAAAAAGTCATTTTTATCATCCAAACCTTCACTTTCAGGGTCCAAACCCCTCTTTTAATGCTCAGTGCCTCATTTTTAGGTCAGAAACCCCCTGCTTTTAGCATCCAGGCCTTCACTTTCAGGTACCAAAACATCATTATTAATGCCCAAAGCCCTCTTTTAAGGCTCAAAGCCTCATTTTCAGCACCCAAAGACTCACTTTAAAACACCCAAACCCCTCTTTTAACATCAAAGCCTCAGAGTTAGGACTGCAAACCTCACTTTTAGGGTCCAAACCCCTCCTTTTCAGGGACAAACCCTCTTTTTAAAATTCCAAACCCTTACTTCTATTACCCAAACCCCTCTTTTAACGCTCACTGCCTCATTTTTAGGTCCCAAACCCTCTGCTTTTAGCATCGAACTTGGACTTTTTATGGGCAAACCATCATTGTTTTGTTCCAAATAGTAATTTTTAGCGTCCAAACCCCTCTATTAAGCTTCAAAAAGTCATTTTTATCATCCAAACCTTCACTTTCAGGGTCCAAACCCCTCTTTTAATGCTCAGTGCCTCATTTTTAGGTCAGAACCCCTTGCTTTTAGCATCCAGGCCTTCACTTTCAGGTACCAAAACATCATTATTAATGCCCAAAGCCCTCTTTTAAGGCTCAAAGCCTCATTTTCAGCACCCAAAGACTCACTTTAAAACACCCAAACCCCTCTTTTAACATCAAAGCCTTAGAGTTAGGACTGCAAACCTCACTGCTAGGGTCCAAACCTTGGTTTTAAAATTCAATGCCTCATTTCTAACAGCCAAACCCTCACTTTTAGGACCTAAAGCCCTCTTTTAACACTCAAAGCCTCAGTTTTAACACTCAAAGCCAAACCTTCAGGGTCCAAACCCCTCTTTTAACGCTCAGTGCCTCATTTTCAGGTCCCCAAAACTCGCTTTAAAACAACCAAACACCTCTTTTAACATCAAAGACTTAGAGTTAGGACTGCAAACCTCACTTTTAGGGTCCAAACCCCTCCTTTTTAGGGACATACCCTCATTTTCACGTCCCAAGGACTTACTTTAAAGCACCCAAACCCCTCTTTTAATGCTCAAAGCCTTATAGTTAGGGCCGCAAACCACAATGCTAGGGTCCAAAGCCCTCTTTTATGCTCAAAGCTTCATTTTTAACAGCCAAAACCTCACTTTCTTTGCCCAAACCCCTCTTTTAATGCTCAATGCCTCATTTTTAGGTCCCAAACCCTCTGCTTCTAGCATCGAACTTGGACTTTTTATGGTCAAAACATCATTGTTTTGTTCCAAATAGTAATTTTTAGAGTCGAAACCCCTCTATTAAGCTTCAAAAACTCATTTTTATCATCCAAACCTTCACTTTCAGGGTCCAAACCCCTCTTTTAATGCTCAGTGCCTCATTTTTAGGTCAGAAACCCCCTGCTTTTAGCATCCAGGCCTTCACTTTCAGGTACCAAAACATCATTATTAATGCCCAAAGCCCTCTTTTAAGGCTCAAAGCCTCATTTTCAGCACCCAAAGACTCACTTTAAAACACCCAAACCCCTCTTTTAACATCAAAGACTTAGAGTTGGGACCGCAAACCTCACTTTCAGCGTCCAAACCCCTCCTTTTCAGGGACAAACCCTCTTTTTAAAATTCCAAACCCTTACTTCTATTACCCAAACCCCTCTTTTAACGCTCACTGCCTCATTTTTAGGTCCCAAAACCCCTGCTTTTAGCATCGAACTTGGACTTTTTATGGGCAAACCATCATTGTTTTGTTCCAAATAGTAATTTTTAGAGTCCAAACCCCTCTATTAAGCTTCAAAAAGTCATTTTTATCATCCAAACCTTCACTTTCAGGGTCCAAACCCCTCTTTTAATGCTCAGTGCCTCATTTTTAGGTCAGAAACCCCCTGCTTTTAGCATCCAGGCCTTCACTTTCAGGTACCAAAACATCATTATTAATGCCCAAAGCCCTCTTTTAAGGCTCAAAGCCTCATTTTCAGCACCCAAAGACTCACTTTAAAACACCCAAAACCCTCTTTTAACATCAAAGCCTCAGAGTTAGGACTGCAAACCTCACTTTTAGGGTCCAAACCCCTCCTTTTCAGGGACAAACCCTCTTTTTAAAATTCCAAACCCTTACTTCTATTACCCAAACCCCTCTTTTAACGCTCACTGCCTCATTTTTAGGTCCCAAACCCTCTGCTTTTAGCATCGAACTTGGACTTTTTATGGGCAAACCATCATTGTTTTGTTCCAAATAGTAATTTTTAGAGTCCAAACCCCTCTATTAAGCTTCAAAAAGTCATTTTTATCATCCAAACCTTCACTTTCAGGGTCCAAACCCCTCTTTTAATGCTCAGTGCCTCATTTTTAGGTCAGAAACCCCCTGCTTTTAGCATCGAACTTGGACTTTTTATGGTCAAAACATCATTGTTTTGTTCCAAATAGTAATTTTTAGAGTCCAAACCCTCACTTTTAGGCTCCAAACCCCTCCATTTTAGGGACATACCCTCATTTTCACGTCCCAAGGACTTACTTTAAAGCACCCAAACCCCTCTTTTAATGCTCAAAGCCTTATAGTTAGGGCCGCAAACCACAATGCTAGGGTCCAAAGCCCTCTTTTATGCTCAAAGCTTCATTTTTAACAGCCAAAACCTCACTTTCTTTGCCCAAACCCCTCTTTTAATGCTCAATGCCTCATTTATACCTCCCAAAGACGCACTTTAAAGCACCCAAAGCCTCTTTTAACCTCAAAGCCTTTTAGAGTAAGACTGCAAATCTCACTTTCAGGGGCCAAACCGGTTTTAACGCTCAAAGCCTCATTTTTAACAGCAAACCCTCACTTTTAGGACCTAAAGCCCTCTTTTAACTCCCAAAGCCTCGGTTTTAACACCCAAAGCCGCACTTTCAGGGTCCAAACCTCTCTTTTAACGCTCAGTGCCTCATTTTTAGGTCCCAAACCCTCACTCTTAGCACTGAACCCAGACTTTTAATTGCCAAACTTTCGTTCTAGTACTAATCATGACTTTTAGAGTCCAGCTCCTCGTTTTTAAGCCTCAAAGCCTCATTTTTATCATCCAAACCTTCACTTTCAGGGTCCAAACCCCTCTTTTAATGCTCAGTGCCTCATTTTTAGGTCAGAAACCCTTGCTTTTAGCATCCAGGCCTTCACTTTCAGGAACCAAACCATCATTATTAATGCCCAAAGCCCTCTTTTAAGGCTCAAAGCCTCATTTTCAGCACCCAAAGACTCACTTTAAAACACCCAAACCCCTCTTTTAACATCAAAGACTTAGAGTTGGGACCGCAAACCTCACTTTCAGCATCCAAACCCCTCTTTCAAGGCTCAAAGCCTCACTTTTAGTTCCCAAACCCTCATTTTTAGCATCCAAACCCCTTACTTTTATGGAGCAAAATCTCATTTTTAACGTCCAAATCCCTCTTTTAAGGCTCAAAGCCTCTATTTTAGATCCCAAACCCTCACTTTTAGGCTCCAAACCCCTCCTTTTTAGGGACATACCCTCATTTTCACGTCCCAAGGACTTACTTTAAAGCACCCAAACCCCTCTTTTAATGCTCAAAGCCTTATAGATAGGACCACAAACCTCACTGCTAGGGTCCAAACCTCTCTCTTAAAGCTCAGTGCCTCATTTTTAACAGCCAAACCCTCACTTTTAGGACCTAAAGCCCTCTTTTAACACTCAAAGCCTCAGTTTTAACACCCAAAGCCGCACTTTCAGGGTCCAAACGCCTCTTTTAATGCTCAGTGCCTCATTTCCAGGTCCCCAAAACTCACTTTAAAACACCCAAACCCCTCTTTTAACATCAAAGACTTAGAGTTAGGACAGCAAACCTCACTGCTAGGGTCCAAACCTTGGTTTTAAAATTCAATGCCTCATTTCTAACAGCCAAACCCTCACTTTTAGGACCTAAAGCCCTCTTTTAACACTCAAAGCCTCAGTTTTAACACTCAAAGCCAAACCTTCAGGGTCCAAACCCCTCTTTTAACGCTCAGTGCCTCATTTTCAGGTCCCCAAAACTCACTTTAAAACAACCAAACACCTCTTTTAACATCAAAGACTTAGAGTTAGGACTGCAAACCTCACTTTTAGGGTCCAAACCCCTCCTTTTTAGGGACATATCCTCATTTTCACGTCCCAAGGACTTACTTTAAAGCACCCAAACCCCTCTTTTAATGCTCAAAGCCTTATAGTTAGGGCCGCAAACCACAATGCTAGGGTCCAAAGCCCTCTTTTATGCTCAAAGCTTCATTTTTAACAGCCAAAACCTCACTTTCTTTGCCCAAACCCCTCTTTTAATGCTCAATGCCTCATTTATACCTCCCAAAGACGCACTTTAAAGCACCCAAAGCCTCTTTTAACCTCAAAGCCTTTTAGAGTAAGACTGCAAATCTCACTTTTAGGGGCCAAACCGGTTTTAACGCTCAAAGCCTCATTTTTAACAGCAAACCCTCACTTTTAGGACCTAAAGCCCTCTTTTAACTCCCAAAGCCTCGGTTTTAACACCCAAAGCCGCACTTTCAGGGTCCAAACCTCTCTTTTAACGCTCAGTGCCTCATTTTTAGGTCCCAAACCCTCACTCTTAGCACTGAACCCGGACTTTTAATTGTCAAACTCTCGTTCTAGTACAAATCATGACTTTTAGAGTCCAGCCCCTCGATTTTAAGTCTCAAAGCCTCATTTTTATCATCCAAACCTACACTTTCAGGGTCCAAACCCCTCTTTTAATGCTCAGTGCCTCATTTTTAGGTCAGAAACCCTTGCTTTTAGCATCCAGGCCTTCACTTTCAGGAACCAAACCATCATTATTAATGCCCAAAGCCCTCTTTTAAGGCTCAAAGCCTCATTTTCAGCACCCAAAGACTCACTTTAAAACACCCAAACCCCTCTTTTAACATCAAAGACTTAGAGTTGGGACCGCAAACCTCACTTTCAGCATCCAAACCCCTCTTTCAAGGCTCAAAGCCTCACTTTTAGTTCCCAAACCCTCATTTTTAGCATCCAAACCCCTTACTTTTATGGAGCAAAATCTCATTTTTAACGTCCAAAGCCCTCTTTTAAGGCTCAAAGCCTCTATTTTAGATGCCAAACCCTCACTTTCAGGGTCCAAACCCCTCCTTTTTAGGGACATACCCTCATTTTCATGTCCCAAAGACGCACTTTAAAGCACCCAAACCCCTCTTTTAATGCTCAAAGCCTTATAGTTAGGACCACAAACCTCACTGCTAGGGTCCAAACCTCTCTCTTAAAGCTCAGTGCCTCATTTTTAACAGCCAAACCCTCACTTTTAGGACCTAAAGCCCTCTTTTAACACTCAAAGCCTCGGTTTTAACACCCAAAACCGCACTTTCAGGGTCCAAATGCCTCTTTTAATGCTCAGTGCCTCATTTCCAGGTCCCCAAAACTCACTTTAAAACACCCAAACACCTCTTTTAACATCAAAGACTTAGAGTTAGGACTGCAAACCTCACTTTTAGGGTCCAAACCCCTCCTTTTCAGGGACAAACCCTCTTTTTTAAATTCCAAACCCTTACTTCTATTACCCAAACCCCTCTTTTAACGCTCACTGCCTTTTTTTTAGGTCCCAAACCCTCATTTTTAGCATCGAACTTGGACTTTTTATGGTCAAACCATCATTGTTTTGTTCCAAATAGTAATTTTTAGAGTCCAAACCCCTCTATTAAGCTTCAAAAACTCATTTTTATCATCCAAACCTTCACTTTCAGGGTCCAAACCCCTCTTTTAATGCTCAGTGCCTCACTTTTAGTTCCCAAACCCTCATTTTTAGCATCCAAACCCCTTACTTTTATGGAGCAAAATCTCATTTTTAAAGTCCAAATCCCTCTTTTAAGGCTCAAAGCCTCTATTTTAGATGCCAAACCCTCACTTTCAGGGTCCAAACCCCTCCTTTTTAGGGACATACCCTCATTTTCACGTCCCAAAGACGCACTTTAAAGCACCCAAACCCCTCTTTTAATGCTCAAAGCCTTATAGTTAGGGCCACAAACCTCACTGCTAGGGTCCAAAACTCTCAAAGCTCAGTGCCTCATTTTTAACAGCCAGACCCTCACTTTTAGGACCTAAAGCCCTCTTTTAACACTCAAAGCCTCGGTTTTAACACCCAAAACCGCACTTTCAGGGTCCAAATGCCTCTTTTAATGCTCAGTGCCTCATTTCCAGGTCCCCAAAACTCACTTTAAAACACCCAAACACCTCTTTTAACATCAAAGACTTAGAGTTAGGACTGCAAACCTCACTTTTAGGGTCCAAACCCCTCCTTATCAGGGACAAACCCTCTTTTGTAAATTCCAAACCCTTACTTCTATTACACAAACCCCTCTTTTAACGCTCACTGCCTTATTTTTAGGTCCCAAACCCTCATTTTTAGCATCGAACTTGGACTTTTTATGGTCAAACCATCATTGTTTTGTTCCAAATAGTAATTTTTAGAGTCCAAACCCCTCTATTAAGCTTCAAAAACTCATTTTTATCATCCAAACTTTCACTTTCAGGGTCCAAACCCCTCTTTTAATTTTCAGTGCCTCACTTTTAGTTCCCAAACCCTCATTTTTAGCATCCAAACCCCTTACTTTTATGGAGCAAAATCTCATTTTTAACGTCCAAATCCCTCTTTTAAGGCTCAAAGCCTCTATTTTAGATGCCAAACCCTCACTTTCAGGGTCCAAACCCCTCCTTTTTAGGGACATACCCTCATTTTCACGTCCCAAGGACTTACTTTAAAGCACCCAAACCCCTCTTTTAAAGCTCAAAGCTTTATAGTTAGGGCCGCAAACCACAATGCTCAAAGCTTCATTTTTAACAGCCAAAACCTCACTTTCTTTGCCCAAACCCCTCTTTTAATGCTCAATGCCTCATTTATACCTCCCAAAGACGCACTTTAAAGCACCCAAAGCCTCTTTTAACCTCAAAGCCTTTTAGAGTAAGACTGCAAATCTCACTTTTAGGGGCCAAACCGGTTTTAACGCTCAAAGCCTCATTTTTAACAGCAAACCCTCACTTTTAGGACCTAAAGCCCTCTTTTAACTCCCAAAGCCTCGGTTTTAACACCCAAAGCCGCACTTTCAGGGTCCAAACCTCTCTTTTAACGCTCAGTGCCTCATTTTTAGGTCCCAAACCCTCACTCTTAGCACTGAACCCAGACTTTTAATTGCCAAACTTTCGTTGTAGTACAAATCATGACTTTTAGAGTCCAGCCCCTTGTTTTTAAGCCTCAAAGCCTCATTTTTATCATCCAAACCTTCACTTTCAGGGTCCAAACCCCTCTTTTAATGCTCAGTGCCTCATTTTTAGGTCAGAAACCCCCTGCTTTTAGCATCCAGGCCTTCACTTTCAGGTACCAAAACATCATTATTAATGCCCAAAGCCCTCTTTTAAGGCTCAAAGCCTCATTTTCAGCACCCAAAGACTCACTTTAAAACACCCAAACCCCTCTTTTAACATCAAAGCCTCAGAGTTAGGACTGCAAACCTCACTTTTAAGGTCCAAACCCCTCCTTTTCAGGGACAAACCCTCATTTTTAAAATTCCAAACCCTTACTTCTATTACCCAAACCCCTCTTTTAACGCTCACTGCCTCATTTTTAGGTCCCAAACCCTCTGCTTTTAGCATCGAACTTGGACTTTTTATGGGCAAACCATCATTGTTTTGTTCCAAATAGTAATTTTTAGAGTCCAAACCCCTCTATTAAGCTTCAAAAACTCATTTTTATCATCCAAACCTTCACTTTCAGGGTCCAAACCCCTCTTTTAATGCTCAGTGCCTCACTTTTAGTTCCCAAACCCTCATTTTTAGCATCCAAACCCCTTACTTTTATGGAGCAAAATCTCATTTTTAAAGTCCAAATCCCTCTTTTAAGGCTCAAAGCCTCTATTTTAGATGCCAAACCCTCACTTTCAGGGTCCAAACCCCTCCTTTTTAGGGACATACCCTCATTTTCACGTCCCAAAGACGCACTTTAAAGCACCCAAACCCCTCTTTTAATGCTCAAAGCCTTATAGTTAGGACCACAAACCTCACTGCTAGGGTCCAAAACTCTCAAAGCTCAGTGCCTCATTTTTAACAGCCAAACCCTCACTTTTAGGACCTAAAGCCCTCTTTTAACACTCAAAGCCTCGGTTTTAACACCCAAAACCGCACTTTCAGGGTCCAAACGCCTCTTTTAATGCTCAGTGCCTCATTTCCAGGTCCCCAAAACTCACTTTAAAACACCCAAACACCTCTTTTAACATCAAAGACTTAGAGTTAGGACTGCAAACCTCACTTTTAGGGTCCAAACCCCTCCTTATCAGGGACAAACCCTCTTTTGTAAATTCCAAACCCTTACTTCTATTACCCAAACCCCTCTTTTAACGCTCACTGCCTTATTTTTAGGTCCCAAACCCTCATTTTTAGCATCGAACTTGGACTTTTTATGGTCAAACCATCATTGTTTTGTTCCAAATAGTAATTTTTAGAGTCCAAACCCCTCTATTAAGCTTCAAAAACTCATTTTTATCATCCAAACTTTCACTTTCAGGGTCCAAACCCCTCTTTTAATGCTCAGTGCCTCACTTTTAGTTCCCAAACCCTCATTTTTAGCATCCAAACCCCTTACTTTTATGGAGCAAAATCTCATTTTTAACGTCCAAATCCCTCTTTTAAGGCTCAAAGCCTCTATTTTAGATGCCAAACCCTCACTTTCAGGGTCCAAACCCCTCCTTTTTAGGGACATACCCTCATTTTCACGTCCCAAGGACTTACTTTAAAGCACCCAAACCCCTCTTTTAAAGCTCAAAGCTTTATAGTTAGGGCCGCAAACCACAATGCTCAAAGCTTCATTTTTAACAGCCAAAACCTCACTTTCTTTGCCCAAACCCCTCTTTTAATGCTCAATGCCTCATTTATACCTCCCAAAGACGCACTTTAAAGCACCCAAAGCCTCTTTTAACCTCAAAGCCTTTTAGAGTAAGACTGCAAATCTCACTTTTAGGGGCCAAACCGGTTTTAACGCTCAAAGCCTCATTTTTAACAGCAAACCCTCACTTTTAGGACCTAAAGCCCTCTTTTAACTCCCAAAGCCTCGGTTTTAACACCCAAAGCCGCACTTTCAGGGTCCAAACCTCTCTTTTAACGCTCAGTGCCTCATTTTTAGGTCCCAAACCCTCACTCTTAGCACTGAACCCAGACTTTTAATTGCCAAACTTTCGTTCTAGTACTAATCATGACTTTTAGAGTCCAGCCCCTTGTTTTTAAGCCTCAAAGCCTCATTTTTATCATCCAAACCTTCACTTTCAGGGTCCAAACCCCTCTTTTAATGCTCAGTGCCTCATTTTTAGGTCAGAAACCCCCTGCTTTTAGCATCCAGGCCTTCACTTTCAGGTACCAAAACATCATTATTAATGCCCAAAGCCCTCTTTTAAGGCTCAAAGCCTCATTTTCAGCACCCAAAGACTCACTTTAAAACACCCAAACCCCTCTTTTAACATCAAAGCCTCAGAGTTAGGACTGCAAACCTCACTTTTAAGGTCCAAACCCCTCCTTTTCAGGGACAAACCCTCTTTTTAAAATTCCAAACCCTTACTTGTATTACCCAAACCCCTCTTTTAATGCTCAGTGCCTCATTTTTAGGTCCCAAACCCTCTGCTTTTAGCATCGGACTTGGACTTTTTATGGGCAAACCATCATTGTTTTGTTCCAAATAGTAATTTTTAGCGTCCAAACCCCTCTATTAAGCTTCAAAAACTCATTTTTATCATCCAAACCTTCACTTTCAGGGTCCAAACCCCTCTTTTAATGCTCAGTGCCTCATTTTTAGGTCAGAAACACCCTGCTTTTAGCATCGAAATTGGACTTTTTATGGTCAAACCATCATTGTTTTGTTCCAAATAGTAATTTTTAGAGTCCAAACCCCTCTATTAAGCTTCAAAAAGTCATTTTTATCATCCAAACCTTCACTTTCAGGGTCCAAACCCCTCTTTTAATGCTCAGTGCCTCATTTTTAGGTCAGAAACCCCCTGCTTTTAGCATCCAGGCCTTCACTTTCAGGTACCAAACCATCATTATTAATGCCCAAAGCCCTCTTTTAAGGCTCAAAGCCTCATTTTCAGCACCCAAAGACTCACTTTAAAACACCCAAACCCCTCTTTTAACATCAAAGCCTTAGAGTTAGGACTGCAAACCTCACTGCTAGGGTCCAAACCTTGGTTTTAAAATTCAATGCCTCATTTCTAACAGCCAAACCCTCACTTTTAGGACCTAAAGCCCTCTTTTAACACTCAAAGCCTCAGTTTTAACACTCAAAGCCAAACCTTCAGGGTCCAAACCCCTCTTTTAACGCTCAGTGCCTCATTTTCAGGTCCCCAAAACTCACTTTAAAACAACCAAACACCTCTTTTAACATCAAAGACTTAGAGTTAGGACTGCAAACCTCACTTTTAGGGTCCAAACCCCTCCTTTTTAGGGACATACCCTCATTTTCACGTCCCAAGGACTTACTTTAAAGCACCCAAACCCCTCTTTTAATGCTCAAAGCCTTATCGTTAGGGCCGCAAACCACAATGCTAGGGTCCAAAGCCCTCTTTTATGCTCAAAGCTTCATTTTTAACAGCCAAAACCTCACTTTCTTTGCCCAAACCCCTCTTTTAATGCTCAATGCCTCATTTATACCTCCCAAAGACGCACTTTAAAGCACCCAAAGCCTCTTTTAACCTCAAAGCCTTTTAGAGTAAGACTGCAAATCTCACTTTTAGGGGCCAAACCGGTTTTAACGCTCAAAGCCTCATTTTTAACAGCAAACCCTCACTTTTAGGACCTAAAGCCCTCTTTTAACTCCCAAAGCCTCGGTTTTAACACCCAAAGCCGCACTTTCAGGGTCCAAACCTCTCTTTTAACGCTCAGTGCCTCATTTTTAGGTCCCAAACCCTCACTCTTAGCACTGAACCCAGACTTTTAATTGCCAAACTTTCGTTGTAGTACAAATCATGACTTTTAGAGTCCAGCCCCTTGTTTTTAAGCCTCAAAGCCTCATTTTTATCATCCAAACCTTCACTTTCAGGGTCCAAACCCCTCTTTTAATGCTCAGTGCCTCATTTTTAGGTCAGAAACCCCCTGCTTTTAGCATCCAGGCCTTCACTTTCAGGTACCAAAACATCATTATTAATGCCCAAAGCCCTCTTTTAAGGCTCAAAGCCTCATTTTCAGCACCCAAAGACTCACTTTAAAACACCCAAACCCCTCTTTTAACATCAAAGCCTCAGAGTTAGGACTGCAAACCTCACTTTTAGGGTCCAAACCCCTCCTTTTCAGGGACAAACCCTCTTTTTAAAATTCCAAACCCTTACTTCTATTACCCAAACCCCTCTTTTAACGCTCACTGCCTCATTTTTAGGTCCCAAACCCTCTGCTTTTAGCATCGAACTTGGACTTTTTATGGGCAAACCATCATTGTTTTGTTCCAAATAGTAATTTTTAGAGTCCAAACCCCTCTATTAAGCTTCAAAAACTCATTTTTATCATCCAAACCTTCACTTTCAGGGTCCAAACCCCTCTTTTAATGCTCAGTGCCTCATTTTTAGGTCAGAAACCCCCTGCTTTTAGCATCGAACTTGGACTTTTTATGGGCAAACCATCATTGTTTTGTTCCAAATAGTAATTTTTAGAGTCCAAACCCCTCTATTAAGCTTCAAAAAGTCATTTTTATCATCCAAACCTTCACTTTCAGGGTCCAAACCCCTCTTTTAATGCTCAGTGCCTCATTTTTAGGTCAGAAACCCCCTGCTTTTAGCATCCAGGCCTTCACTTTCAGGTACCAAACCATCATTATTAATGCCCAAAGCCCTCTTTTAAGGCTCAAAGCCTCATTTTCAGCACCCAAAGACTCACTTTAAAACACCCAAACCCCTCTTTTAACATCAAAGCCTTAGAGTTAGGACTGCAAACCTCACTGCTAGGGTCCAAACCTTGGTTTTAAAATTCAATGCCTCATTTCTAACAGCCAAACCCTCACTTTTAGGCCCTAAAGCCCTCTTTTAACACTCAAAGCCTCAGTTTTAACACTCAAAGCCAAACCTTCAGGGTCCAAACCCCTCTTTTAACGCTCAGTGCCTCATTTTCAGGTCCCCAAAACTCACTTTAAAACAACCAAACACCTCTTTTAACATCAAAGACTTAGAGTTAGGACTGCAAACCTCACTTTTAGGGTCCAAACCCCTCCTTTTTAGGGACATACCCTCATTTTCACGTCCCAAGGACTTACTTTAAAGCACCCAAACCCCTCTTTTAATGCTCAAAGCCTTATCGTTAGGGCCGCAAACCACAATGCTAGGGTCCAAAGCCCTCTTTTATGCTCAAAGCTTCATTTTTAACAGCCAAAACCTCACTTTCTTTGCCCAAACCCCTCTTTTAATGCTCAATGCCTCATTTATACCTCCCAAAGACGCACTTTAAAGCACCCAAAGCCTCTTTTAACCTCAAAGCCTTTTAGAGTAAGACTGCAAATCTCACTTTTAGGGGCCAAACCGGTTTTAACGCTCAAAGCCTCATTTTTAACAGCAAACCCTCACTTTTAGGACCTAAAGCCCTCTTTTAACTCCCAAAGCCTCGGTTTTAACACCCAAAGCCGCACTTTCAGGGTCCAAACCTCTCTTTTAACGCTCAGTGCCTCATTTTTAGGTCCCAAACCCTCACTCTTAGCACTGAACCCGGACTTTTAATTGCCAAACTCTCGTTGTAGTACAAATCATGACTTTTAGAGTCCAGCCCCTTGTTTTTAAGCCTCAAAGCCTCATTTTTATCATCCAAACCTTCACTTTCAGGGTCCAAACCCCTCTTTTAATGCTCAGTGCCTCATTTTTAGGTCAGAAACCCTTGCTTTTAGCATCCAGGCCTTCACTTTCAGGAACCAAAACGTCATTATTAATGCCCAAAGCCCTCTTTTAAGGCTCAAAGCCTCATTTTCAGCACCCAAAGACTCACTTTAAAACACCCAAACCCCTCTTTTAACATCAAAGACTTAGAGTTGGGACCGCAAACCTCACTTTCAGCGTCCAAAACCCTCTTTCAAGGCTCAAAGCCTCACTTTTAGTTCCCAAACCCTCATTTTTAGCATCCAAACCCCTTAATTTTATGGAGCAAAATCTCATTTTTAACGTCCAAATCCCTCTTTTAAGGCTCAAAGCCTCTATTTTAGATCCCAAACCCTCACTTTTAGGCTCCAAACCCCTCCTTTTTAGGGACATACCCGCATTTTCACGTCCCAAGGACTTACTTTAAAGCACCCAAACCCCTCTTTTAATGCTCAAAGCCTTATAGATAGGACCACAAACCTCACTGCTAGGGTCCAAACCTCTCTTAAAGCTCAGTGCCTCATTTTTAACAGCCAAACCCTCACTTTTAGGACCTAAAGCCCTCTTTTAACACTCAAAGCCTCAGTTTTAACACCCAAAACCGCACTTTCAGGGTCCAAACCTCTCTTTTAATGCTCAGTGCCTCATTTTCAGCACCCAAAGACTCACTTAAAAACACCCAAACCCCTCTTTTAACATCAAAGCCTCAGAGTTAGGACTGCAAACCTCACTTTTAGGGTCCAAACCCCTCCTTTTTAGGGGCAAACCCTCTTTTTAAAATTCCAAACCCTTACTTCTATTACCCAAACCCCTCTTTTAACGCTCACTGCCTCATTTTTAGGTCCCAAACCCTCTGCTTTTAGCATCGAACTTGGACTTTTTATGGGCAAACCATCATTGTTTTGTTCCAAATAGTAATTTTTAGAGTCCAAACCCCTCTATTAAGCTTCAAAAAGTCATTTTTATCATCCAAACCTTCACTTTCAGGGTCCAAACCCCTCTTTTAATGCTCAGTGCCTCATTTTTAGGTCAGAAACCCCCTGCTTTTAGCATCCAGGCCTTCACTTTCAGGTACCAAAACATCATTATTAATGCCCAAAGCCCTCTTTTAAGGCTCAAAGCCTCATTTTCAGCACCCAAAGACTCACTTTAAAACACCCAAACCCCTCTTTTAACATCAAAGCCTTAGAGTTAGGACTGCAAACCTCACTGCTAGGGTCCAAACCTTGGTTTTAAAATTCAATGCCTCATTTCTAACAGCCAAACCCTCACTTTTAGGACCTAAAGCCCTCTTCTAACACTCAAAGCCTCAGTTTTAACACTCAAAGACAAACTTTCAGGGTCCAAACCCCTCTTTTAACGCTCAGTGCCTCATTTTCAGGTCCCCAAAACTCACTTTAAAACAACCAAACACCTCTTTTAACATCAAAGACTTAGAGTTAGGACTGCAAACCTCACTTTTAGGGTCCAAACCCCTCCTTTTTAGGGACATACCCTCATTTTCCTGTCCCAAGGACTTACTTTAAAGCACCCAAACCCCTCTTTTAATGCTCAAAGCCTTATAGTTAGGGCCGCAAACCACAATGCTAGGGTCCAAAGCCCTCTTTTATGCTCAAAGCTTCATTTTTAACAGCCAAAACCTCACTTTCTTTGCCCAAACCCCTCTTTTAATGCTCAATGCCTCATTTATACCTCCCAAAGACGCACTTTAAAGCACCCAAAGCCTCTTTTAACCTCAAAGCCTTTTAGAGTAAGACTGCAAATCTCACTTTTAGGGGCCAAACCGGTTTTAACGCTCAAAGCCTCATTTTTAACAGCAAACCCTCACTTTTAGGACCTAAAGCCCTCTTTTAACTCCCAAAGCCTCGGTTTTAACACCCAAAGCCGCACTTTCAGGGTCCAAACCTCTCTTTTAACGCTCAGTGCCTCATTTTTAGGTCCCAAACCCTCACTCTTAGCACTGAACCTGGACTTTTAATTGTCAAACTTTCGTTCTAGTACTAATCATGACTTTTAGAGTCCAGCCCCTTGTTTTTAAGCCTCAAAGCCTCATTTTTATCATCCAAACCTTCACTTTCAGGGTCCAAACCCCTCTTTTAATGCTCAGTGCCTCATTTTTAGGTCAGAAACCCCCTGCTTTTAACATCCAGGCCTTCACTTTCAGGTACCAAACCATCATTATTAATGCCCAAAGCCCTCTTTTAAGGCTCAAAGCCTCATTTTCAGCACCCAAAGACTCACTTTAAAACACCCAAACCCCTCTTTTAACATCAAAGCCTCAGAGTTAGGACTGCAAACCTCACTTTTAAGGTCCAAACCCCTCCTTTTCAGGGACAAACCCTCTTTTTAAAATTCCAAACCCTTACTTCTATTACCCAAACCCCTCTTTTAACGCTCACTGCCTCATTTTTAGGTCCCAAACCCTCTGCTTTTAGCATCGAACTTGGACTTTTTATGGGCAAACCATCATTGTTTTGTTCCAAATAGTAATTTTTAGCGTCCAAACCCCTCTATTAAGCTTCAAAAAGTCATTTTTATCATCCAAACCTTCACTTTCAGGGTCCAAACCCCTCTTTTAATGCTCAGTGCCTCATTTTTAGGTCAGAACCCCTTGCTTTTAGCATCCAGGCCTTCACTTTCAGGTACCAAAACATCATTATTAATGCCCAAAGCCCTCTTTTAAGGCTCAAAGCCTCATTTTCAGCACCCAAAGACTCACTTTAAAACACCCAAACCCCTCTTTTAACATCAAAGCCTTAGAGTTAGGACTGCAAACCTCACTGCTAGGGTCCAAACCTTGGTTTTAAAATTCAATGCCTCATTTCTAACAGCCAAACCCTCACTTTTAGGACCTAAAGCCCTCTTCTAACACTCAAAGCCTCAGTTTTAACACTCAAAGCCAAACCTTCAGGGTCCAAACCCCTCGTTTAACGCTCAGTGCCTCATTTTCAGGTCCCCAAAACTCACTTTAAAACAACCAAACCCCTCTTTTAACATCAAAGACTTAGAGTTAGGACTGCAAACCTCACTTTTAGGGTCCAAACCCCTCCTTTTTAGGGACATATCCTCATTTTCACGTCCCAAGGACTTACTTTAAAGCACCCAAACCCCTCTTTTAATGCTCAAAGCCTTATAGTTAGGGCCGCAAACCACAATGCTAGGGTCCAAAGCCCTCTTTTATGCTCAAAGCTTCATTTTTAACAGCCAAAACCTCACTTTCTTTGCCCAAACCCCTCTTTTAATGCTCAATGCCTCATTTATACCTCCCAAAGACGCACTTTAAAGCACCCAAAGCCTCTTTTAACCTCAAAGCCTTTTAGAGTAAGACTGCAAATCTCACTTTTAGGGGCCAAACCGGTTTTAACGCTCAAAGCCTCATTTTTAACAGCAAACCCTCACTTTTAGGACCTAAAGCCCTCTTTTAACTCCCAAAGCCTCGGTTTTAACACCCAAAGCCGCACTTTCAGGGTCCAAACCTCTCTTTTAACGCTCAGTGCCTCATTTTTAGGTCCCAAACCCTTGCTTTTAGCATCCAGGCCTTCACTTTCAGGAACCAAACCATCATTATTAATGCCCAAAGCCCTCTTTTAAGGCTCAAAGCCTCATTTTCAGCACCCAAAGACTCACTTTAAAACACCCAAACCCCTCTTTTAACATCAAAGACTTAGAGTTGGGACCGCAAACCTCACTTTCAGCATCCAAACCCCTCTTTCAAGGCTCAAAGCCTCACTTTTAGTTCCCAAACCCTCATTTTTAGCATCCAAACCCCTTACTTTTATGGAGCAAAATCTCATTTTTAACGTCCAAATCCCTCTTTTAAGGCTCAAAGCCTCTATTTTAGATCCCAAACCCTCACTTTTAGGCTCCAAACCCCTCCTTTTTAGGGACATACCCGCATTTTCACGTCCCAAGGACTTACTTTAAAGCACCCAAACCCCTCTTTTAATGCTCAAAGCCTTATAGATAGGACCACAAACCTCACTGCTAGGGTCCAAACCTCTCTTAAAGCTCAGTGCCTCATTTCTTAAAACCAAACCCTCACTTTTAGGACCTAAAGCCCTCTTTTAACACTCAAAGCCTCAGTTTTAACACCCAAAACCGCACTTTCAGGGTCCAAACCTCTCTTTTAATGCTCAGTGCCTCATTTCCAGGTCCCCAAAACTCACTTTAAAACAACCAAACCCCTCTTTTAACATCAAAGACTTAGAGTTAGGACTGCAAACCTCACTTTTAGGTTCCAAACCCATCCTTTTCAGGGACAAACCCTCTTTTTAAAATTCCAAACCCTTACTTCTATTACCCAAACCCCTCTTTTAACGCTCACTGCCTCATTTTTAGGTCCCAAACCCTCTGCTTCTAGCATCGAACTTGGACTTTTTATGGGCAAACCATCATTGTTTTGTTCCAAATAGTAATTTTTAGCGTCCAAACCCCTCTATTAAGCTTCAAAAACTCATTTTTATCATCCAAACCTTCACTTTCAGGGTCCAAACCCCTCTTTTAATGCTCAGTGCCTCATTTTTAGGTCCCAAACCCTCTGCTTTTAGCATCGAACTTGGACTTTTTATGGTCAAACCATCATTGTTTTGTTCCAAATAGTAATTTTTAGCGTCCAAACCCCTCTATTAAGCTTCAAAAACTCATTTTTATCATCCAAACCTTCACTTTCAGGGTCCAAACCCCTCTTTTAATGCTCAGTGCCTCATTTTTAGGTCAGAAACCCCCTGCTTTTAGCATCCAGGCCTTCACTTTCAGGTACCAAACCATCATTATTAATGCCCAAAGCCCTCTTTTAAGGCTCAAAGCCTCATTTTCAGCACCCAAAGACTCACTTTAAAACACCCAAACCCCTCTTTTAACATCAAAGCCTTATAGTTAGGACTGCAAACCTCACTTTTAGGGTCCAAACCCCTCCTTTTCAGGGACAAACCCTCTTTTTAAAATTCCAAACCCTTACTTCTATTACCCAAACCCCTCTTTTAACGCTCACTGCCTCATTTTTAGGTCCCAAACCCTCTGCTTTTAGCATCGAACTTGGACTTTTTATGGGCAAACCATCATTGTTTTGTTCCAAATAGTAATTTTTAGAGTCCAAACCCCTCTATTAAGCTTCAAAAACTCATTTTTATCATCCAAACCTTCACTTTCAGGGTCCAAACCCCTCTTTTAATGCTCAGTGCCTCATTTTTAGGTCAGAAACCCCCTGCTTTTAGCATCGAACTTGGACTTTTTATGGTCAAACCATCATTGTTTTGTTCCAAATAGTAATTTTTAGCATCCAAACCCCTCTATTAAGCTTCAAAAAGTCATTTTTATCATCCAAACCTTCACTTTCAGGGTCCAAACCCCTCTTTTAATGCTCAGTGCCTCATTTTTAGGTCAGAAACCCCCTGCTTTTAGCATCCAGGCCTTCACTTTCAGGTACCAAACCATCATTATTAATGCCCAAAGCCCTCTTTTAAGGCTCAAAGCCTCATTTTCAGCACCCAAAGATTCACTTTAAAACACCCAAACCCCTCTTTTAACATCAAAGCCTTATAGTTAGGACTGCAAACCTCACTTTTAGGGTCCAAACCCCTCCTTTTCAGGGACAAACCCTCTTTTTAAAATTCCAAACCCTTACTTCTATTACCCAAACCCCTCTTTTAACGCTCACTTCCTCATTTTTAGGTCCCAAACCCTCTGCTTTTAGCATCGAACTTGGACTTTTTATGGGCAAACCATCATTGTTTTGTTCCAAATAGTAATTTTTAGAGTCCAAACCCCTCTATTAAGCTTCAAAAACTCATTTTTATCATCCAAACCTTCACTTTCAGGGTCCAAACCCCTCTTTTAATGCTCAGTGCCTCATTTTTAGGTCCCAAACCCTCACTCTTAGCACTGAACCCGGACTTTTAATTGCCAAACTCTCGTTGTAGTACAAATCATGACTTTTAGAGTCCAGCTCCTCGTTTTTAAGCCTCAAAGCCTCATTTTTATCATCCAAACCTTCACTTTCAGGGTCCAAACCCCTCTTTTAATGCTCAGTGCCTCATTTTTAGGTCAGAAACCCTTGCTTTTAGCATCCAGGCCTTCACTTTCAGGAACCAAACCATCATTATTAATGCCCAAAGCCCTCTTTTAAGGCTCAAAGCCTCATTTTCAGCACACAAAGACTCACTTTAAAACACCCAAACCCCTCTTTTAACATCAAAGACTTAGAGTTGGGACCGCAAACCTCACTTTCAGCGTCCAAACCCCTCTTTCAAGGCTCAAAGCCTCACTTTTAGTTCCCAAACCCTCATTTTTAGCATCCAAACCCCTTACTTTTATGGAGCAAAATCTCATTTTTAACGTCCAAATCCCTCTTTTAAGGCTCAAAGCCTCTATTTTAGATCCCAAACCCTCACTTTTAGGCTCCAAACCCCTCCTTTTTAGGGACATACCCTCATTTTCACGTCCCAAGGACTTACTTTAAAGCACCCAAACCCCTCTTTTAATGCTCAAAGCCTTATAGATAGGACCACAAACCTCACTGCTAGGGTCCAAACCTCTCTTAAAGCTCAGTGCCTCATTTCTTACAGCCAAACCCTCACTTTTAGGACCTAAAGCCCTCTTTTAACACTCAAAGCCTCAGTTTTAACACCCAAAACCGCACTTTCAGGGTCCAAACCTCTCTTTTAATGCTCAGTGCCTCATTTCCAGGTCCCCAAAACTCACTTTAAAACACCCAAACCCCTCTTTTAACATCAAAGACTTAGAGTTAGGACTGCAAACCTCACTTTTAGGGTCCAAACCCCTCCTTTTCAGGGGCAAACCCTCTTTTTTAAATTCCAAACCCTTACTTCTATTACCCAAACCCCTCTTTTAACGCTCACTGCCTCATTTTTAGGTCCCAAACCCTCTGCTTTTAGCATCGAACTTGGACTTTTTATGGGCAAACCATCATTGTTTTGTTCCAAATAGTAATTTTTAGAGTCCAAACCCCTCTATTAAGCTTCAAAAACTCATTTTTATCATCCAAACCTTCACTTTCAGGGTCCAAACCCCTCTTTTAATGCTCAGTGCCTCATTTTTAGGTCAGAAACCCCCTGCTTTTAGCATCCAGGCCTTCACTTTCAGGTACCAAACCATCATTATTAATGCCCAAAGCCCTCTTTTAAGGCTCAAAGCCTCATTTTCAGCACCCAAAGACTCACTTTAAAACACCCAAACCCCTCTTTTAACATCAAAGCCTCAGAGTTAGGACTGCAAACCTCACTTTTAGGGTCCAAACCCCTCCTTTTCAGGGACAAACCCTCTTTTTAAAATTCCAAACCCTTACTTCTATTACCCAAACCCCTCTTTTCACGCTCACTGCCTCATTTTTAGGTCCCAAACCCTCTGCTTTTAGCATCGAACTTGGACTTTTTATGGGCAAACCATCATTGTTTTGTTCCAAATAGTAATTTTTAGAGTCCAAACCCCTCTATTAAGCTTCAAAAACTCATTTTTATCATCCAAACCTTCACTTTCAGGGTCCAAACCCCTCTTTTAATGCTCAGTGCCTCATTTTTAGGTCAGAAACCCCCTGCTTTTAGCATCGAACTTGGACTTTTTATGGTCAAAACATCATTGTTTTGTTCCAAATAGTAATTTTTAGAGTCCAAACCCCTCTATTAAGCTTCAAAAACTCATTTTTATCATCCAAACCTTCACTTTCAGGGTCCAAACCCCTCTTTTAATGCTCAGTGCCTCATTTTTAGGTCAGAAACCCCCTGCTTTTAGCATCCAGGCCTTCACTTTCAGGTACCAAACCATCATTATTAATGCCCAAAGCCCTCTTTTAAGGCTCAAAGCCTCATTTTCAGCACCCAAAGACTCACTTTAAAACACCCAAACCCCTCTTTTAACATCAAAGCCTTATAGTTAGGACTGCAAACCTCACTGCTAGGGTCCAAACCTTGGTTTTAAAATTCAATGCCTCATTTCTAACAGCCAAACCCTCACTTTTAGGACCTAAAGCCCTCTTTTAACACTCAAAGCCTCAGTTTTAACACTCAAAGCCAAACTTTCAGGGTCCAAACCCCTCTTTTAACGCTCAGTGCCTCATTTCCAGGGCCCCAAAACTCACTTTAAAACACCCAAACCCCTCTTTTAACATCAAAGACTTAGAGTTAGGACTGCAAACCTCACTTTTAGGCTCCAAACCCCTCCTTTTTAGGGACATACCCTCATTTTCATGTCCCAAGGACTTACTTTAAAGCACCCAAACCCCTCTTTTAATGCTCAAAGCCTTATAGTTAGGGCTGCAAACCACAATGCTAGGGTCCAAAGCCCTCTTTTATGCTCAAAGCTTCATTTTTAACAGCCAAACCCTCACTTTCTTTGCCCAAACCCCTCTTTTAATGCTCAATGCCTCATTTATACCTCCCAAAGACGCACTTTAAAGCACCCAAAGCCTCTTTTAACCTCAAAGCCTTTTAGAGTAAGACTGCAAATCTCACTTTTAGGGGCCAAACCGGTTTTAACGCTCAAAGCCTCATTTTTAACAGCAAACCATCACTTTTAGGACCTAAAGCCCTCTTTTAACTCCCAAAGCCTCGGTTTTAACACCCAAAGCCGCACTTTCAGGGTCCAAACCTCTCTTTTAACGCTCAGTGCCTCATTTTTAGGTCCCAAACCCTCACTCTTAGCACTGAACCCGGACTTTTAATTGCCAAACTTTCGTTGTAGTACAAATCATGACTTTTAGAGTCCAGGCCCTCGTTTTTAAGCCTCAAAGCCTCACTTTTATCATCCAAACCTTCACTTTCAGGGTCCAAACCCCTCTTTTAATGCTCAGTGCCTCATTTTTAGTTCAGAAACCCTTGCTTTTAGCATCCAGGCCTTCACTTTCAGGAACCAAACCATCATTATTAATGCCCAAAGCCCTCTTTTAAGGCTCAAAGCCTCATTTTCAGCACCCAAAGACTCACTTTAAAACACCCAAACCCCTCTTTTAACATCAAAGCCTTAGAGTTAGGACTGCAAACCTCACTGCTAGGGTCCAAACCTTGGTTTTAAAATTCAATGCCTCATTTCTAACAGCCAAACCCTCACTTTTAGGACCTAAAGCCCTCTTCTAACACTCAAAGCCTCAGTTTTAACACTCAAAGACAAACTTTCAGGGTCCAAACCCCTCTTTTAACGCTCAGTGCCTCATTTTCAGGTCCCCAAAACTCATTTTAAAACACCCAAACACCTCTTTTAACATCAAAGACTTAGAGTTAGGACTGCAAACCTCACTTTTAGGGTCCAAACCCCTCCTTTTTAGGGACATACCCTCATTTTCATGTCCCAAGGACTTACTTTAAAGCACCCAAACCCCTCTTTTAATGCTCAAAGCCTTATAGTTAGGGCCGCAAACCACAATGCTAGGGTCCAAAGCCCTCTTTTATGCTCAAAGCTTCATTTTTAACAGCCAAAACCTCACTTTCTTTGCCCAAACCCCTCTTTTAATGCTCAATGCCTCATTTATACCTCCCAAAGACGCACTTTAAAGCACCCAAAGCCTCTTATAACCTAAAAGCCTTTTAGAGTAAGACTGCAAATCTCACTTTTAGGGGCCAAACCGGTTTTAACGCTCAAAGCCTCATTTTTAACAGCAAACCATCACTTTTAGGACCTAAAGCCCTCTTTTAACTCCCAAAGCCTCGGTTTTAACACCCAAAGCCGCACTTTCAGGGTCCAAACCTCTCTTTTAACGCTCAGTGCCTCATTTTTAGGTCCCAAACCCTCACTCTTAGCACTGAACCCGGACTTTTAATTGCCAAACTTTCGTTGTAGTACAAATCATGACTTTTAGAGTCCAGGCCCTCGTTTTTAAGCCTCAAAGCCTCACTTTTATCATCCAAACCTTCACTTTCAGGGTCCAAACCCCTCTTTTAATGCTCAGTGCCTCATTTTTAGTTCAGAAACCCTTGCTTTTAGCATCCAGGCCTTCACTTTCAGGAACCAAACCATCATTATTAATGCCCAAAGCCCTCTTTTAAGGCTCAAAGCCTCATTTTCAGCACCCAAAGACTCACTTTAAAACACCCAAACCCCTCTTTTAACATCAAAGCCTTAGAGTTAGGACTGCAAACCTCACTGCTAGGGTCCAAACCTTGGTTTTAAAATTCAATGCCTCATTTCTAACAGCCAAACCCTCACTTTTAGGACCTAAAGCCCTCTTTTAACACTCAAAGCCTCAGTTTTAACACTCAAAGACAAACTTTCAGGGTCCAAACCCCTCTTTTAACGCTCAGTGCCTCATTTTCAGGTCCCCAAAACTCACTTTAAAACACCCAAACACCTCTTTTAACATCAAAGACTTAGAGTTAGGACTGCAAACCTCACTTTTAGGGTCCAAACCCCTCCTTTTTAGGGACATACCCTCATTTTCATGTCCCAAGGACTTACTTTAAAGCACCCAAACCCCTCTTTTAATGCTCAAAGCCTTATAGTTAGGGCCGCAAACCACAATGCTAGGGTCCAAAGCCCTCTTTTCTGCTCAAAGCTTCATTTTTAACAGCCAAAACCTCACTTTCTTTGCCCAAACCCCTCTTTTAATGCTCAATGCCTCATTTATACCTCCCAAAGACGCACTTTAAAGCACCCAAAGCCTCTTTTAACCTCAAAGCCTTTTAGAGTAAGACTGCAAATCTCACTTTTAGGGGCCAAACTGGTTTTAACGCTCAAAGCCTCATTTTTAACAGCAAACCCTCATTTTAGGACCTAAAGCCCTCTTTTAACTCCCAAAGCCTCGGTTTTAACACCCAAAGCCGCACTTTCAGGGTCCAAACGCCTCTTTTAACGCTCAGTGCCTCATTTTTAGGTCCCAAACCCTCACTCTTAGCACTGAACCCGGACTTTTAATTGTCAAACTCTTGTTCTAGTACAAATCATGACTTTTAGAGTCCAGCCCCTCGATTTTAAGCCTCAAAGCCTCATTTTTATCATCCAAACCTTCACTTTCAGGGTCCAAACCCCTCTTTTAATGCTCAGTGCCTCATTTTTAGTTCAGAAACCCTTGCTTTTAGCATCCAGGCCTTCACTTTCAGGTACCAAACCATCATTATTAATGCCCAAAGCCCTCTTTTAAGGCTCAAAGCCTCATTTTCAGCACCCAAAGACTCACTTTAAAACACCCAAACCCCTCTTTTAACATCAAAGCCTTAGAGTTAGGACTGCAAACCTCACTGCTAGGGTCCAAACCTTGGTTTTAAAATTCAATGCCTCATTTCTAACAGCCAAACCCTCACTTTTAGGACCTAAAGCCCTCTTTTAACACTCAAAGCCTCAGTTTTCACACTCAAAGCCAAACTTTCAGGGTCCAAACCTCTCTCTTAAAGCTCAGTGCCTCATTTTCAGGTCCCCAAAACTCACTTTAAAACACCCAAACACCTCTTTTAACATCAAAGACTTATAGTTAGGACTGCAAACCTCACTTTTAGGGTCCAAACCCCTCCTTTTTAGGGACATACCCTCATTTTCACGTCCCAAGGACTTACTTTAAAGCACCCAAACCCCTCTTTTAATGCTCAAAGCCTTATAGTTAGGGCCGCAAACCACAATGCTAGGGTCCAAAGCCCTCTTTTATGCTCAAAGCTTCATTTTTAACAGCCAAAACCTCACTTTCTTTGCCCAAACCCCTCTTTTAATGCTCAATGCCTCATTTATACCTCCCAAAGACGCACTTTAAAGCACCCAAAGCCTCTTTTAACCTCAAAGCCTTTTAGAGTAAGACTGCAAATCTCACTTTTAGGGGCCAAACCGGTTTTAACGCTCAAAGCCTCATTTTTAACAGCAAACCCTCACTTTTAGGACCTAAAGCCCTCTTTTAACTCCCAAAGCCTCGGTTTTAACACCCAAAGCCGCACTTTCAGGGTCCAAACCTCTCTTTTAACGCTCAGTGCCTCATTTTTAGGTCCCAAACCCTCACTCTTAGCACTGAACCCGGACTTTTAATTGTCAAACTCTCGTTCTAGTACAAATCATGACTTTTAGAGTCCAGCCCCTCGATTTTAAGCCTCAAAGCCTCATTTTTATCATCCAAACCTACACTTTCAGGGTCCAAACCCCTCTTTTAATGCTCAGTGCCTCATTTTTAGTTCAGAAACCCTTGCTTTTAGCATCCAGGCCTTCACTTTCAGGAACCAAACCATCATTATTAATGCCCAAAGCCCTCTTTTAAGGCTCAAAGCCTCATTTTCAGCACCCAAAGACTCACTTTAAAACACCCAAACCCCTCTTTTAACATCAAAGACTTAGAGTTGGGACCGCAAACCTCACTTTCAGCGTCCAAACCCCTCTTTCAAGGCTCAAAGCCTCACTTTTAGTTCCCAAACCCTCATTTTTAGCATCCAAACCCCTTACTTTTATGGAGCAAAATCTCATTTTTAACGTCCAAATCCCTCTTTTAAGGCTCAAAGCCTCTATTTTAGATCCCAAACCCTCACTTTTAGGCTCCAAACCCCTCCTTTTTAGGGACATACCCTCATTTTCACGTCCCAAGGACTTACTTTAAAGCACCCAAACCCCTCTTTTAATGCTCAAAGCCTTATAGATAGGACCACAAACCTCACTGCTAGGGTCCAAACCTCTCTCTTAAAGCTCAGTGCCTCATTTTTAACAGCCAAACCCTCACTTTTAGGACCTAAAGCCCTCTTTTAACACTCAAAGCCTCAGTTTTAACACCCAAAGCCGCACTTTCAGGGTCCAAACGCCTCTTTTAATGCTCAGTGCCTCATTTCCAGGTCCCCAAAACTCACTTTAAAACACCCAAACCCCTCTTTTAACATCAAAGACTTAGAGTTAGGACTGCAAACCTCACTTTTAGGGTCCAAACCCCTCCTTTTCAGGGACAAACCCTCTTTTTTAAATTCCAAACCCTTACTTCTATTACCCAAACCCCTCTTTTCACACTCACTGCCTCATTTTTAGGTCCCAAACCCTCTGCTTTTAGCATCGAACTTGGACTTTTTATGGGCAAACCATCATTGTTTTGTTCCAAATAGTAATTTTTAGAGTCCAAACCCCTCTATTAAGCTTCAAAAAGTCATTTTTATCATCCAAACCTTCACTTTCAGGGTCCAAACCCCTCTTTTAATGCTCAGTGCCTCATTTTTAGGTCAGAAACCCCCTGCTTTTAGCATCCAGGCCTTCACTTTCAGGTACCAAAACATCATTATTAATGCCCAAAGCCCTCTTTTAAGGCTCAAAGCCTCATTTTCAGCACCCAAAGACTCACTTTAAAACACCCAAACCCCTCTTTTAATGCTCAAAGCCTTAGAGTTAGGACTGCAAACCTCACTGCTAGGGTCCAAACCTTGGTTTTAAAATTCAATGCCTCATTTCTAACAGCCAAACCCTCACTTTTAGGACCTAAAGCCCTCTTTTAACACTCAAAGCCTCGGTTTTAACACCCAAAGCCGCACTTTCAGGGTCCAAACCTCTCTTTTAACGCTCAGTGCCTCATTTTTAGGTCCCAAACCCTCACTCTTAGCACTGAACCCGGACTTTTAATTGTCAAACTCTCGTTCTAGTACAAATCATGACTTTTAGAGTCCAGCCCCTCGATTTTAAGCCTCAAAGCCTCATTTTTATCATCCAAACCTACACTTTCAGGGTCCAAACCCCTCTTTTAATGCTCAGTGCCTCATTTTTAGGTCAGAAACCCTTGCTTTTAGCATCCAGGCCTTCACTTTCAGGAACCAAACCATCATTATTAATGCCCAAAGCCCTCTTTTAAGGCTCAAAGCCTCATTTTCAGCACCCAAAGACTCACTTTAAAACACCCAAACCCCTCTTTTAACATCAAAGACTTAGAGTTGGGACCGCAAACCTCACTTTCAGCGTCCAAACCCCTCTTTCAAGGCTCAAAGCCTCACTTTTAGTTCCCAAACCCTCATTTTTAGCATCCAAACCCCTTACTTTTATGGAGCAAAATCTCATTTTTAACGTCCAAATCCCTCTTTTAAGGCTCAAAGCCTCTATTTTAGATCCCAAACCCTCACTTTTAGGCTCCAAACCCCTCCTTTTTAGGGACATACCCTCATTTTCACGTCCCAAGGACTTACTTTAAAGCACCCAAACCCCTCTTTTAATGCTCAAAGCCTTATAGATAGGACCACAAACCTCACTGCTAGGGTCCAAACCTCTCTCTTAAAGCTCAGTGCCTCATTTTTAACAGCCAAACCCTCACTTTTAGGACCTAAAGCCCTCTTTTAACACTCAAAGCCTCAGTTTTAACACCCAAAGCCGCACTTTCAGGGTCCAAACGCCTCTTTTAATGCTCAGTGCCTCATTTCCAGGTCCCCAAAACTCACTTTAAAACAACCAAACACCTCTTTTAACATCAAAGACTTAGAGTTAGGACTGCAAACCTCACTTTTAGGGTCCAAACCCCTCCTTTTTAGGGACATACCCTCATTTTCATGTCCCAAGGACTTACTTTAAAGCACCCAAACCCCTCTTTTAATGCTCAAAGCCTTATAGTTAGGGCCGCAAACCACAATGCTAGGGTCCAAAGCCCTCTTTTATGCTCAAAGCTTCATTTTTAACAGCCAAAACCTCACTTTCTTTGCCCAAACCCCTCTTTTCATGCTCAATGCCTCATTTATACCTCCCAAAGACGCACTTTAAAGCACCCAAAGCCTCTTTTAACCTCAAAGCCTTTTAGAGTAAGACTGCAAATCTCACTTTCAGGGGCCAAACCGGTTTTAACGCTCAAAGCCTCATTTTTAACAGCAAACCCTCACTTTTAGGACCTAAAGCCCTCTTTTAACTCCCAAAGCCTCGGTTTTAACACCCAAAGCCGCACTTCCAGGGTCCAAACCTCTCTCTTAAAGCTCAGTGCCTCATTTTTAACAGCCAAACCCTCACTTTTAGGACCTAAAGCCCTCTTTTAACACTCAAAGCCTCAGTTTTAACACCCAAAACCGCACTTTCAGGGTCCAAACGCCTCTTTTAATGCTCAGTGCCTCATTTTTAGGTCAGAAACCCCCTGCTTTTAGCATCCAGGCCTTCACTTTCAGGAACCAAACCATCATTATTAATGCCCAAAGCCCTCTTTTAAGGCTCAAAGCCTCATTTTCAGCACCCAAAGACTCACTTTAAAACACCCAAACCCCTCTTTTAATGCTCAAAGCCTTAGAGTTAGGACTGCAAACCTCACTGCTAGGGTCCAAACCTTGGTTTTAAAATTCAATGCCTCATTTCTAACAGCCAAACCCTCACTTTTAGGACCTAAAGCCCTCTTTTAACACTCAAAGCCTCGGTTTTAACACCCAAAGCCGCACTTTCAGGGTCCAAACCTCTCTTTTAACGCTCAGTGCCTCATTTTTAGGTCCCAAACCCTCACTCTTAGCACTGAACCCGGACTTGTAATTGTCAAACTCTCGTTCTAGTACAAATCATGACTTTTAGAGTCCAGCCCCTCGATTTTAAGCCTCAAAGCCTCATTTTTATCATCCAAACCTACACTTTCAGGGTCCAAACCCCTCTTTTAAGGCTCAGTGCCTCATTTTTAGTTCAGAAACCCTTGCTTTTAGCATCCAGGCCTTCACTTTCAGGTACCAAACCATCATTATTAATGCCCAAAGCCCTCTTTTAAGGCTCAAAGCCTCATTTTCAGCACCCAAAGACTCACTTTAAAACACCCAAACCCCTCTTTTAACATCAAAGACTTAGAGTTGGGACCGCAAACCTCACTTTCAGCGTCCAAACCCCTCTTTCAAGGCTCAAAGCCTCACTTTTAGTTCCCAAACCCTCATTTTTAGCATCCAAACCCCTTACTTTTATGGAGCAAAATCTCATTTTTAACGTCCAAATCCCTCTTTTAAGGCTCAAAGCCTCTATTTTAGATCCCAAACCCTCACTTTTAGGCTCCAAACCCCTCCTTTTTAGGGACATACCCTCATTTTCACGTCCCAAGGACTTACTTTAAAGCACCCAAACCCCTCTTTTAATGCTCAAAGCCTTATAGATAGGACCACAAACCTCACTGCTAGGGTCCAAACCTCTCTCTTAAAGCTCAGTGCCTCATTTTTAACAGCCAAACCCTCACTTTTAGGACCTAAAGCCCTCTTTTAACACTCAAAGCCTCAGTTTTAACACCCAAAGCCGCACTTTCAGGGTCCAAACGCCTCTTTTAATGCTCAGTGCCTCATTTCCAGGTCCCCAAAACTCACTTTAAAACAACCAAACACCTCTTTTAACATCAAAGACTTAGAGTTAGGACTGCAAACCTCACTTTTAGGGTCCAAACCCCTCCTTTTCAGGGACAAACCCTCTTTTTAAAATTCCAAACCCTTACTTCTATTACCCAAACCCCTCTTTTAACGCTCACTGCCTCATTTTTAGGTCCCAAACCCTCTGCTTCTAGCATCGAACTTGGACTTTTTATGGGCAAACCATCATTGTTTTGTTCCAAATAGTAATTTTTAGAGTCCAAACCCCTCTATTAAGCTTCAAAAACTCATTTTTATCATCCAAACCTTCACTTTCAGGGTCCAAACCCCTCTTTTAATGCTCAGTGCCTCATTTTTAGGTCAGAAACCCCCTGCTTTTAGCATCCAGGCCTTCACTTTCAGGTACCAAAACATCATTATTAATGCCCAAAGCCCTCTTTTAAGGCTCAAAGCCTCATTTTCAGCACCCAAAGACTCACTTTAAAACACCCAAACCCCTCTTTTAATGCTCAAAGCCTTAGAGTTAGGACTGCAATCCTCACTGCTAGGGTCCAAACCTTGGTTTTAAAATTCAATGCCTCATTTCTAACAGCCAAACCCTCACTTTTAGGACCTAAAGCCCTCTTTTAACACTCAAAGCCTCAGTTTTAACACTCAAAGCCAAACTTTCAGGGTCCAAACCCCTCTTTTAACGCTCAGTGCCTCATTTTCAGGTCCCCAAAACTCACTTTAAAACACCCAAACACCTCTTTTAACATCAAAGACTTAGAGTTAGGACTGCAAACCTCACTTTTAGGGTCCAAACCCCTCCTTATTAGGGACATACCCTCATTTTCACGTCCCAAGGACTTACTTTAAAGCACCCAAACCCCTCTTTTAATGCTCAAAGCCTTATAGATAGGACCACAAACCTCACTTTCTTTGCCCAAACCCCTCTTTTAATGCTCAATGCCTCATTTATACCTCCCAAAGACGCACTTTAAAGCACCCAAAGCCTCTTTTAACCTCAAAGCCTTTTAGAGTAAGACTGCAAATCTCACTTTTAGGGGCCAAACCGGTTTTAACGCTCAAAGCCTCATTTTTAACAGCAAACCCTCACTTTTAGGACCTAAAGCCCTCTTTTAACTCCCAAAGCCTCGGTTTTAACACCCAAAGCCGCACTTTCAGGGTCCAAACCTCTCTTTTAACGCTCAGTGCCTCATTTTTAGGTCCCAAACCCTCACTCTTAGCACTGAACCCGGACTTTTAATTGTCAAACTCTCGTTCTAGTACAAATCATGACTTTTAGAGTCCAGCCCCTCGATTTTAAGCCTCAAAGCCTCATTTTTATCATCCAAACCTACACTTTCAGGGTCCAAACCCCTCTTTTAATGCTCAGTGCCTCATTTTTAGTTCAGAAACCCTTGCTTTTAGCATCCAGGCCTTCACTTTCAGGTACCAAAACATCATTATTAATGCCCAAAGCCCTCTTTTAAGGCTCAAAGCCTCATTTTCAGCACCCAAAGACTCACTTTAAAACACCCAAACCCCTCTTTTAACATCAAAGACTTAGAGTTGGGACCGCAAACCTCACTTTCAGCGTCCAAACCCCTCTTTCAAGGCTCAAAGCCTCACTTTTAGTTCCCAAACCCTCATTTTTAGCATCCAAACCCCTTACTTTTATGGAGCAAAATCTCATTTTTAACGTCCAAATCCCTCTTTTAAGGCTCAAAGCCTCTATTTTAGATCCCAAACCCTCACTTTTAGGCTCCAAACCCCTCCTTTTTAGGGACATACCCTCATTTTCACGTCCCAAGGACTTACTTTAAAGCACCCAAACCCCTCTTTTAATGCTCAAAGCCTTATAGATAGGACCACAAACCTCACTGCTAGGGTCCAAACCTCTCTCTTAAAGCTCAGTGCCTCATTTTTAACAGCCAAACCCTCACTTTTAGGACCTAAAGCCCTCTTTTAACACTCAAAGCCTCAGTTTTAACACCCAAAACCGCACTTTCAGGGTCCAAACGCCTCTTTTAATGCTCAGTGCCTCATTTCCAGGTCCCCAAAACTCACTTTAAAACAACCAAACACCTCTTTTAACATCAAAGACTTAGAGTTAGGACTGCAAACCTCACTTTTAGGGTCCAAACCCCTCCTTTTCAGGGACAAACCCTCTTTTTAAAATTCCAAACCCTTACTTCTATTACCCAAACCCCTCTTTTCACGCTCACTGCCTCATTTTTAGGTCCCAAACCCTCTGCTTCTAGCATCGAACTTGGACTTTTTATGGGCAAACCATCATTGTTTTGTTCCAAATAGTAATTTTTAGAGTCCAAACCCCTCTATTAAGCTTCAAAAACTCATTTTTATCATCCAAACCTTCACTTTCAGGGTCCAAACCCCTCTTTTAACGCTCAGTGCCTCATTTTCAGGTCCCCAAAACTCACTTTAAAACACCCAAACACCTCTTTTAACATCAAAGACTTAGAGTTAGGACTGCAAACCTCACTTTTAGGGTCCAAACCCCTCCTTTTTAGGGACATACCCTCATTTTCACGTCCCAAGGACTTACTTTAAAGCACCCAAACCCCTCTTTTAATGCTCAAAGACTTATAGATAGGACCACAAACCTCACTTTCTTTGCCCAAACCCCTCTTTTCATGCTCAATGCCTCATTTATACCTCCCAAAGACGCACTTTAAAGCACCCAAAGCCTCTTTTAACCTCAAAGCCTTTTAGAGTAAGACTGCAAATCTCACTTTTAGGGGCCAAACCGGTTTTAACGCTCAAAGCCTCATTTTTAACAGCAAACCCTCACTTTTAGGACCTAAAGCCCTCTTTTAACTCCCAAAGCCTCGGTTTTAACACCCAAAGCCGCACTTTCAGGGTCCAAACCTCTCTTTTAACGCTCAGTGCCTCATTTTTAGGTCCCAAACCCTCACTCTTAGCACTGAACCCGGACTTTTAATTGTCAAACTCTCGTTCTAGTACAAATCATGACTTTTAGAGTCCAGCCCCTCGATTTTAAGCCTCAAAGCCTCATTTTTATCATCCAAACCTACACTTTCAGGGTCCAAACCCCTCTTTTAATGCTCAGTGCCTCATTTTTAGTTCAGAAACCCTTGCTTTTAGCATCCAGGCCTTCACTTTCAGGTACCAAAACATCATTATTAATGCCCAAAGCTCTCTTTTAAGGCTCAAAGCCTCATTTTCAGCACCCAAAGACTCACTTTAAAACACCCAAACCCCTCTTTTAACATCAAAGACTTAGAGTTGGGACCGCAAACCTCACTTTCAGCGTCCAAACCCCTCTTTCAAGGCTCAAAGCCTCACTTTTAGTTCCCAAACCCTCATTTTTAGCATCCAAACCCCTTACTTTTATGGAGCAAAATCTCATTTTTAACGTCCAAATCCCTCTTTTAAGGCTCAAAGCCTCTATTTTAGATCCCAAACCCTCACTTTTAGGCTCCAAACCCCTCCTTTTTAGGGACATACCCTCATTTTCACGTCCCAAGGACTTACTTTAAAGCACCCAAACCCCTCTTTTAATGCTCAAAGCCTTATAGATAGGACCACAAACCTCACTGCTAGGGTCCAAACCTCTCTCTTAAAGCTCAGTGCCTCATTTCTATCAGACAAACCCTCACTTTTAGGACTTAAAGCCCTCTTTTAACACTCAAAGCCTCAGTTTTAACACCCAAAACCGCACTTTCAGGGTCCAAACGCCTCTTTTAATGCTCAGTGCCTCATTTCCAGGTCCCCAAAACTCACTTTAAAACAACCAAACACCTCTTTTAACATCAAAGACTTAGAGTTAGGACTGCAAACCTCACTTTTAGGGTCCAAACCCCTCCTTTTCAGGGACAAACCCTCTTTTTAAAATTCCAAACCCTTACTTCTATTACCCAAACCCCTCTTTTCACGCTCACTGCCTCATTTTTAGGTCCCAAACCCTCTGCTTCTAGCATCGAACTTGGACTTTTTATGGGCAAACCATCATTGTTTTGTTCCAAATAGTAATTTTTAGAGTCCAAACCCCTCTATTAAGCTTCAAAAAGTCATTTTTATCATCCAAACCTTCACTTTCAGGGTCCAAACCCCTCTTTTAACGCTCAGTGCCTCATTTTCAGGTCCCCAAAACTCACTTTAAAACACCCAAACACCTCTTTTAACATCAAAGACTTAGAGTTAGGACTGCAAACCTCACTTTTAGGGTCCAAACCCCTCCTTTTTAGGGACATACCCTCATTTTCACGTCCCAAGGACTTACTTTAAAGCACCCAAACCCCTCTTTTAATGCTCAAAGCCTTATAGATAGGACCACAAACCTCACTTTCTTTGCCCAAACCCCTCTTTTCATGCTCAATGCCTCATTTATACCTCCCAAAGACGCACTTTAAAGCACCCAAAGCCTCTTTTAACCTCAAAGCCTTTTAGAGTAAGACTGCAAATCTCACTTTTAGGGGCCAAACCGGTTTTAACGCTCAAAGCCTCATTTTTAACAGCAAACCCTCACTTTTAGGACCTAAAGCCCTCTTTTAACTCCCAAAGCCTCGGTTTTAACACCCAAAGCCGCACTTTCAGGGTCCAAACCTCTCTTTTAACGCTCAGTGCCTCATTTTTAGGTCCCAAACCCTCACTCTTAGCACTGAACCCGGACTTTTAATTGTCAAACTCTCGTTCTAGTACAAATCATGACTTTTAGAGTCCAGCCCCTCGATTTTAAGCCTCAAAGCCTCATTTTTATCATCCAAACCTACACTTTCAGGGTCCAAACCCCTCTTTTAATGCTCAGTGCCTCACTTTTAGTTCAGAAACCCTTGCTTTTAGCATCCAGGCCTTCACTTTCAGGAACCAAACCATCATTATTAATGCCCAAAGCCCTCTTTTAAGGCTCAAAGCCTCATTTTCAGCACCCAAAGACTCACTTTAAAACACCCAAACCCCTCTTTTAACATCAAAGACTTAGAGTTGGGACCGCAAACCTCACTTTCAGCGTCCAAACCCCTCTTTCAAGGCTCAAAGCCTCACTTTTAGTTCCCAAACCCTCATTTTTAGCATCCAAACCCCTTACTTTTATGGAGCAAAATCTCATTTTTAACGTCCAAATCCCTCTTTTAAGGCTCAAAGCCTCTATTTTAGATCCCAAACCCTCACTTTTAGGCTCCAAACCCCTCCTTTTTAGGGACATACCCTCATTTTCACGTCCCAAGGACTTACTTTAAAGCACCCAAACCCCTCTTTTAATGCTCAAAGCCTTATAGATAGGACCACAAACCTCACTGCTAGGGTCCAAACCTCTCTCTTAAAGCTCAGTGCCTCATTTTTAACAGCCAAACCCTCACTTTTAGGACCTAAAGCCCTCTTTTAACACTCAAAGCCTCAGTTTTAACACCCAAAACCTCACTTTCAGGGTCCAAACGCCTCTTTTAACGCTCAGTGCCTCATTTCCAGGTCCCCAAAACTCACTTTAAAACAACCAAACACCTCTTTTAACATCAAAGACTTAGAGTTAGGACTGCAAACCTCACTTTTAGGGTCCAAACCCCTCCTTTTCAGGGACAAACCCTCTTTTTTAAATTCCAAACCCTTACTTCTATTACCCAAACCCCTCTTTTCACGCTCACTGCCTCATTTTTAGGTCCCAAACCCTCTGCTTCTAGCATCGAACTTGGACTTTTTAGGGGCAAACCATCATTGTTTTGTTCCAAATAGTAATTTTTAGAGTCCAAACCCCTCTATTAAGCTTCAAAAACTCATTTTTATCATCCAAACCTTCACTTTCAGGGTCCAAACGCCTCTTTTAATGCTCAGTGCCTCATTTTTAGGTCAGAAACCCCCTGCTTTTAGCATCCAGGCCTTCACTTTCAGGTACCAAACCATCATTATTAATGCCCAAAGCCCTCTTTTAAGGCTCAAAGCCTCATTTTCAGCACCCAAAGACTCACTTTAAAACACCCAAACCCCTCTTTTAATGCTCAAAGCCTTAGAGTTAGGACTGCAAACCTCACTGCTAGGGTCCAAACCTTGGTTTTAAAATTCAATGCCTCATTTCTAACAGCCAAACCCTCACTTTTAGGACCTAAAGCCCTCTTTTAACACTCAAAGCCTCAGTTTTAACACTCAAAGCCAAACTTTCAGGGTCCAAACCCCTCTTTTAACGCTCAGTGCCTCATTTTCAGGTCCCCAAAACTCACTTTAAAACACCCAAACACCTCTTTTAACATCAAAGACTTAGAGTTGGGACCGCAAACCTCACTTTCAGCGTCCAAACCCCTCTTTCAAGGCTCAAAGCCTCACTTTTAGTTCCCAAACCCTCATTTTTAGCATCCAAACCCCTTACTTTTATGGAGCAAAATCTCATTTTTAACGTCCAAATCCCTCTTTTAAGGCTCAAAGCCTCTATTTTAGATCCCAAACCCTCACTTTTAGGCTCCAAACCCCTCCTTTTTAGGGACATACCCTCATTTTCACGTCCCAAGGACTTACTTTAAAGCACCCAAACCCCTCTTTTAATGCTCAAAGCCTTATAGATAGGACCACAAACCTCACTGCTAGGGTCCAAACCTCTCTCTTAAAGCTCAGTGCCTCATTTCTATCAGCCAAACCCTCACTTTTAGGACCTAAAGCCCTCTTTTAACACTCAAAGCCTCAGTTTTAACACCCAAAACCGCACTTTCAGGGTCCAAACGCCTCTTTTAATGCTCAGTGCCTCATTTCCAGGTCCCCAAAACTCACTTTAAAACAACCAAACACCTCTTTTAACATCAAAGACTTAGAGTTAGGACTGCAAACCTCACTTTTAGGGTCCAAACCCCTCCTTTTCAGGGACATACCCTCATTTTCATGTCCCAAGGACTTACTTTAAAGCACCCAAACCCCTCTTTTAATGCTCAAAGCCTTATAGTTAGGGCCGCAAACCACAATGCTAGGGTCCAAAGCCCTCTTTTATGCTCAAAGCTTCATTTTTAACAGCCAAAACCTCACTTTCTTTGCCCAAACCCCTCTTTTAATGCTCAATGCCTCATTTATACCTCCCAAAGACGCACTTTAAAGCACCCAAAGCCTCTTTTAACCTCAAAGCCTTTTAGAGTAAGACTGCAAATCTCACTTTTAGGGGCCAAACCGGTTTTAACGCTCAAAGCCTCATTTTTAACAGCAAACCCTCACTTTTAGGACCTAAAGCCCTCTTTTAACTCCCAAAGCCTCGGTTTTAACACCCAAAGCCGCACTTCCAGGGTCCAAACCTCTCTCTTAAAGCTCAGTGCCTCATTTTTAACAGCCAAACCCTCACTTTTAGGACCTAAAGCCCTCTTTTAACACTCAAAGCCTCAGTTTTAACACCCAAAACCGCACTTTCAGGGTCCAAACGCCTCTTTTAATGCTCAGTGCCTCATTTTTAGGTCAGAAACCCCCTGCTTTTAGCATCCAGGCCTTCACTTTCAGGTACCAAAACATCATTATTAATGCCCAAAGCCCTCTTTTAAGGCTCAAAGCCTCATTTTCAGCACCCAAAGACTCACTTTAAAACACCCAAACCCCTCTTTTAATGCTCAAAGCCTTAGAGTTAGGACTGCAAACCTCACTGCTAGGGTCCAAACCTTGGTTTTAAAATTCAATGCCTCATTTCTAACAGCCAAACCCTCACTTTTAGGACCTAAAGCCCTCTTTTAACTCCCAAAGCCTCGGTTTTAACACCCAAAGCCGCACTTTCAGGGTCCAAACCTCTCTTTTAACGCTCAGTGCCTCATTTTTAGGTCCCAAACCCTCACTCTTAGCACTGAACCCGGACTTTTAATTGTCAAACTCTCGTTCTAGTACAAATCATGACTTTTAGAATCCAGCCCCTCGATTTTAAGCCTCAAAGCCTCATTTTTATCATCCAAACCTTCACTTTCAGGGTCCAAACCCCTCTTTTAATGCTCAGTGCCTCATTTTTAGGTCAGAAACCCCCTGCTTTTAGCATCCAGGCCTTCACTTTCAGGAACCAAACCATCATTATTAATGCCCAAAGCCCTCTTTTAAGGCTCAAAGCCTCATTTTCAGCACCCAAAGACTCACTTTAAAACACCCAAACCCCTCTTTTAACATCAAAGACTTAGAGTTGGGACCGCAAACCTCACTTTCAGCGTCCAAACCCCTCTTTCAAGGCTCAAAGCCTCACTTTTAGTTCCCAAACCCTCATTTTTAGCATCCAAACCCCTTACTTTTATGGAGCAAAATCTCATTTTTAACGTCCAAATCCCTCTTTTAAGGCTCAAAGCCTCTATTTTAGATCCCAAACCCTCACTTTTAGGCTCCAAACCCCTCCTTTTTAGGGACATACCCTCATTTTCACGTCCCAAGGACTTACTTTAAAGCACCCAAACCCCTCTTTTAATGCTCAAAGCCTTATAGATAGGACCACAAACCTCACTGCTAGGGTCCAAACCTCTCTCTTAAAGCTCCGTGCCTCATTTTTAACAGCCAAACCCTCACTTTTAGGACCTAAAGCCCTCTTTTAACACTCAAAGCCTCAGTTTTAACACCCAAAACCGCACTTTCAGGGTCCAAACGCCTCTTTTAATGCTCAGTGCCTCATTTCCAGGTCCCCAAAACTCACTTTAAAACAACCAAACACCTCTTTTAACATCAAAGACTTAGAGTTAGGACTGCAAACCTCACTTTTAGGGTCCAAACCCCTCCTTTTCAGGGACAAACCCTCTTTTTAAAATTCCAAACCCTTACTTCTATTACCCAAACCCCTCTTTTCACGCTCACTGCCTCATTTTTAGGTCCCAAACCCTCTGCTTCTAGCATCGAACTTGGACTTTTTATGGGCAAACCATCATTGTTTTGTTCCAAATAGTAATTTTTAGAGTCCAAACCCCTCTATTAAGCTTCAAAAACTCATTTTTATCATCCAAACCTTCACTTTCAGGGTCCAAACCCCTCTTTTAACGCTCAGTGCCTCATTTTCAGGTCCCCAAAACTCACTTTAAAACACCCAAACACCTCTTTTAACATCAAAGACTTATAGTTAGGACTGCAAACCTCACTTTTAGGGTCCAAACCCCTCCTTTTTAGGGACATACCCTCATTTTCACGTCCCAAGGACTTACTTTAAAGCACCCAAACCCCTCTTTTAATGCTCAAAGCCTTATAGATAGGACCACAAACCTCACTTTCTTTGCCCAAACCCCTCTTTTCATGCTCAATGCCTCATTTATACCTCCCAAAGACGCACTTTAAAGCACCCAAAGCCTCTTTTAACCTCAAAGCCTTTTAGAGTAAGACTGCAAATCTCACTTTTAGGGGCCAAACCGGTTTTAACGCTCAAAGCCTCATTTTTAACAGCAAACCCTCACTTTTAGGACCTAAAGCCCTCTTTTAACTCCCAAAGCCTCGGTTTTAACACCCAAAGCCGCACTTTCAGGGTCCAAACCTCTCTTTTAACGCTCAGTGCCTCATTTTTAGGTCCCAAACCCTCACTCTTAGCACTGAACCCGGACTTTTAATTGTCAAACTCTCGTTCTAGTACAAATCATGACTTTTAGAGTCCAGCCCCTCGATTTTAAGCCTCAAAGCCTCATTTTTATCATCCAAACCTACACTTTCAGGGTCCAAACCCCTCTTTTAATGCTCAGTGCCTCATTTTTAGTTCAGAAACCCTTGCTTTTAGCATCCAGGCCTTCACTTTCAGGTACCAAAACATCATTATTAATGCCCAAAGCCCTCTTTTAAGGCTCAAAGCCTCATTTTCAGCACCCAAAGACTCACTTTAAAACACCCAAACCCCTCTTTTAACATCAAAGACTTAGAGTTGGGACCGCAAACCTCACTTTCAGCGTCCAAACCCCTCTTTCAAGGCTCAAAGCCTCACTTTTAGTTCCCAAACCCTCATTTTTAGCATCCAAACCCCTTACTTTTATGGAGCAAAATCTCATTTTTAACGTCCAAATCCCTCTTTTAAGGCTCAAAGCCTCTATTTTAGATCCCAAACCCTCACTTTTAGGCTCCAAACCCCTCCTTTTTAGGGACATACCCTAATTTTCACGTCCCAAGGACTTACTTTAAAGCACCCAAACCCCTCTTTTAATGCTCAAAGCCTTATAGTTAGGGCCGCAAACCACAATGCTAGGGTCCAAAGCCCTCTTTTATGCTCAAAGCTTCATTTTTAACAGCCAAACCCTCACTTTCTTTGCCCAAACCCCTCTTTTAATGCTCAATGCCTCATTTATACCTCCCAAAGACGCACTTTAAAGCACCCAAAGCCTCTTTTAACCTCAAAGCCTTTTAGAGTAAGACTGCAAATCTCACTTTTAGGGGCCAAACCGGTTTTAACGCTCAAAGCCTCATTTTTAACAGCAAACCCTCACTTTTAGGACCTAAAGCCCTCTTTTAACTCCCAAAGCCTCGGTTTTAAGACCCAAAGCCGCACTTCCAGGGTCCAAACCTCTCTCTTAAAGCTCAGTGCCTCATTTTTAACAGCCAAACCCTCACTTTTAGGACCTAAAGCCCTCTTTTAACACTCAAAGCCTCAGTTTTAACACCCAAAACCGCACTTTCAGGGTCCAAACGCCTCTTTTAATGCTCAGTGCCTCATTTTTAGGTCAGAAACCCCCTGCTTTTAGCATCCAGGCCTTCACTTTCAGGTACCAAAACATCATTATTAATGCCCAAAGCCCTCTTTTAAGGCTCAAAGCCTCATTTTCAGCACCCAAAGACTCACTTTAAAACACCCAAACCCCTCTTTTAATGCT
This sequence comes from Phalacrocorax carbo, assembly GCF_963921805.1. Taxonomy (NCBI): domain Eukaryota; kingdom Metazoa; phylum Chordata; class Aves; order Suliformes; family Phalacrocoracidae; genus Phalacrocorax; species Phalacrocorax carbo. The sequence continues at coordinate 1,908,400 of NW_026990280.1, read as the reverse complement.
CAAAGCCTTAGAGTTAGGACTGCAAACCTCACTGCTAGGGTCCAAACCTTGGTTTTAAAATTCAATGCCTCATTTCTAACAGCCAAACCCTCACTTTTAGGACCTAAAGCCCTCTTTTAACTCCCAAAGCCTCGGTTTTAACACCCAAAGCCGCACTTTCAGGGTCCAAACCTCTCTTTTAACGCTCAGTGCCTCATTTTTAGGTCCCAAACCCTCACTCTTAGCACTGAACCCGGACTTTTAATTGTCAAACTCTCGTTCTAGTACAAATCATGACTTTTAGAATCCAGCCCCTCGATTTTAAGCCTCAAAGCCTCATTTTTATCATCCAAACCTTCACTTTCAGGGTCCAAACCCCTCTTTTAATGCTCAGTGCCTCATTTTTAGGTCAGAAACCCCCTGCTTTTAGCATCCAGGCCTTCACTTTCAGGAACCAAACCATCATTATTAATGCCCAAAGCCCTCTTTTAAGGCTCAAAGCCTCATTTTCAGCACCCAAAGACTCACTTTAAAACACCCAAACCCCTCTTTTAACATCAAAGACTTAGAGTTGGGACCGCAAACCTCACTTTCAGCGTCCAAACCCCTCTTTCAAGGCTCAAAGCCTCACTTTTAGTTCCCAAACCCTCATTTTTAGCATCCAAACCCCTTACTTTTATGGAGCAAAATCTCATTTTTAACGTCCAAATCCCTCTTTTAAGGCTCAAAGCCTCTATTTTAGATCCCAAACCCTCACTTTTAGGCTCCAAACCCCTCCTTTTTAGGGACATACCCTCATTTTCACGTCCCAAGGACTTACTTTAAAGCACCCAAACCCCTCTTTTAATGCTCAAAGCCTTATAGATAGGACCACAAACCTCACTGCTAGGGTCCAAACCTCTCTCTTAAAGCTCAGTGCCTCATTTTTAACAGCCAAACCCTCACTTTTAGGACCTAAAGCCCTCTTTTAACACTCAAAGCCTCAGTTTTAACACCCAAAGCCGCACTTTCAGGGTCCAAACGCCTCTTTTAATGCTCAGTGCCTCATTTCCAGGTCCCCAAAACTCACTTTAAAACAACCAAACACCTCTTTTAACATCAAAGACTTAGAGTTAGGACTGCAAACCTCACTTTTAGGGTCCAAACCCCTCCTTTTCAGGGACAAACCCTCTTTTTAAAATTCCAAACCCTTACTTCTATTACCCAAACCCCTCTTTTCACGCTCACTGCCTCATTTTTAGGTCCCAAACCCTCTGCTTCTAGCATCGAACTTGGACTTTTTATGGGCAAACCATCATTGTTTTGTTCCAAATAGTAATTTTTAGAGTCCAAACCCCTCTATTAAGCTTCAAAAACTCATTTTTATCATCCAAACCTTCACTTTCAGGGTCCAAACCCCTCTTTTAACGCTCAGTGCCTCATTTTCAGGTCCCCAAAACTCACTTTAAAACACCCAAACACCTCTTTTAACATCAAAGACTTAGAGTTAGGACTGCAAACCTCACTTTTAGGGTCCAAACCCCTCCTTTTTAGGGACATACCCTCATTTTCACGTCCCAAGGACTTACTTTAAAGCACCCAAACCCCTCTTTTAATGCTCAAAGCCTTATAGATAGGACCACAAACCTCACTTTCTTTGCCCAAACCCCTCTTTTCATGCTCAATGCCTCATTTATACCTCCCAAAGACGCACTTTAAAGCACCCAAAGCCTCTTTTAACCTCAAAGCCTTTTAGAGTAAGACTGCAAATCTCACTTTTAGGGGCCAAACCGGTTTTAACGCTCAAAGCCTCATTTTTAACAGCAAACCCTCACTTTTAGGACCTAAAGCCCTCTTTTAACTCCCAAAGCCTCGGTTTTAACACCCAAAGCCGCACTTTCAGGGTCCAAACCTCTCTTTTAACGCTCAGTGCCTCATTTTTAGGTCCCAAACCCTCACTCTTAGCACTGAACCCGGACTTTTAATTGTCAAACTCTCGTTCTAGTACAAATCATGACTTTTAGAGTCCAGCCCCTCGATTTTAAGCCTCAAAGCCTCATTTTTATCATCCAAACCTACACTTTCAGGGTCCAAACCCCTCTTTTAATGCTCAGTGCCTCATTTTTAGTTCAGAAACCCTTGCTTTTAGCATCCAGGCCTTCACTTTCAGGTACCAAAACATCATTATTAATGCCCAAAGCCCTCTTTTAAGGCTCAAAGCCTCATTTTCAGCACCCAAAGACTCACTTTAAAACACCCAAACCCCTCTTTTAACATCAAAGACTTAGAGTTGGGACCGCAAACCTCACTTTCAGCGTCCAAACCCCTCTTTCAAGGCTCAAAGCCTCACTTTTAGTTCCCAAACCCTCATTTTTAGCATCCAAACCCCTTACTTTTATGGAGCAAAATCTCATTTTTAACGTCCAAATCCCTCTTTTAAGGCTCAAAGCCTCTATTTTAGATCCCAAACCCTCACTTTTAGGCTCCAAACCCCTCCTTTTTAGGGACATACCCTAATTTTCACGTCCCAAGGACTTACTTTAAAGCACCCAAACCCCTCTTTTAATGCTCAAAGCCTTATAGTTAGGGCCGCAAACCACAATGCTAGGGTCCAAAGCCCTCTTTTATGCTCAAAGCTTCATTTTTAACAGCCAAACCCTCACTTTCTTTGCCCAAACCCCTCTTTTAATGCTCAATGCCTCATTTATACCTCCCAAAGACGCACTTTAAAGCACCCAAAGCCTCTTTTAACCTCAAAGCCTTTTAGAGTAAGACTGCAAATCTCACTTTTAGGGGCCAAACCGGTTTTAACGCTCAAAGCCTCATTTTTAACAGCAAACCCTCACTTTTAGGACCTAAAGCCCTCTTTTAACTCCCAAAGCCTCGGTTTTAACACCCAAAGCCGCACTTCCAGGGTCCAAACCTCTCTCTTAAAGCTCAGTGCCTCATTTTTAACAGCCAAACCCTCACTTTTAGGACCTAAAGCCCTCTTTTAACACTCAAAGCCTCAGTTTTAACACCCAAAACCGCACTTTCAGGGTCCAAACGCCTCTTTTAATGCTCAGTGCCTCATTTTTAGGTCAGAAACCCCCTGCTTTTAGCATCCAGGCCTTCACTTTCAGGTACCAAAACATCATTATTAATGCCCAAAGCCCTCTTTTAAGGCTCAAAGCCTCATTTTCAGCACCCAAAGACTCACTTTAAAACACCCAAACCCCTCTTTTAATGCTCAAAGCCTTAGAGTTAGGACTGCAAACCTCACTGCTAGGGTCCAAACCTTGGTTTTAAAATTCAATGCCTCATTTCTAACAGCCAAACCCTCACTTTTAGGACCTAAAGCCCTCTTTTAACTCCCAAAGCCTCGGTTTTAACACCCAAAGCCGCACTTTCAGGGTCCAAACCTCTCTTTTAACGCTCAGTGCCTCATTTTTAGGTCCCAAACCCTCACTCTTAGCACTGAACCCGGACTTTTAATTGTCAAACTCTCGTTCTAGTACAAATCATGACTTTTAGAGTCCAGCCCCTCGATTTTAAGCCTCAAAGCCTCATTTTTATCATCCAAACCTACACTTTCAGGGTCCAAACCCCTCTTTTAATGCTCAGTGCCTCACTTTTAGTTCAGAAACCCTTGCTTTTAGCATCCAGGCCTTCACTTTCAGGAACCAAACCATCATTATTAATGCCCAAAGCCCTCTTTTAAGGCTCAAAGCCTCATTTTCAGCACCCAAAGACTCACTTTAAAACACCCAAACCCCTCTTTTAACATCAAAGACTTAGAGTTGGGACCGCAAACCTCACTTTCAGCGTCCAAACCCCTCTTTCAAGGCTCAAAGCCTCACTTTTAGTTCCCAAACCCTCATTTTTAGCATCCAAACCCCTTACTTTTATGGAGCAAAATCTCATTTTTAACGTCCAAATCCCTCTTTTAAGGCTCAAAGCCTCTATTTTAGATCCCAAACCCTCACTTTTAGGCTCCAAACCCCTCCTTTTTAGGGACATACCCTCATTTTCACGTCCCAAGGACTTACTTTAAAGCACCCAAACCCCTCTTTTAATGCTCAAAGCCTTATAGATAGGACCACAAACCTCACTGCTAGGGTCCAAACCTCTCTCTTAAAGCTCAGTGCCTCATTTTTAACAGCCAAACCCTCACTTTTAGGACCTAAAGCCCTCTTTTAACACTCAAAGCCTCAGTTTTAACACCCAAAGCCGCACTTTCAGGGTCCAAACGCCTCTTTTAATGCTCAGTGCCTCATTTCCAGGTCCCCAAAACTCACTTTAAAACAACCAAACACCTCTTTTAACATCAAAGACTTAGAGTTAGGACTGCAAACCTCACTTTTAGGGTCCAAACCCCTCCTTTTCAGGGACAAACCCTCTTTTTAAAATTCCAAACCCTTACTTCTATTACCCAAACCCCTCTTTTCACGCTCACTGCCTCATTTTTAGGTCCCAAACCCTCTGCTTCTAGCATCGAACTTGGACTTTTTATGGGCAAACCATCATTGTTTTGTTCCAAATAGTAATTTTTAGAGTCCAAACCCCTCTATTAAGCTTCAAAAACTCATTTTTATCATCCAAACCTTCACTTTCAGGGTCCAAACCCCTCTTTTAACGCTCAGTGCCTCATTTTCAGGTCCCCAAAACTCACTTTAAAACACCCAAACACCTCTTTTAACATCAAAGACTTATAGTTAGGACTGCAAACCTCACTTTTAGGGTCCAAACCCCTCCTTTTTAGGGACATACCCTCATTTTCACATCCCAAGGACTTACTTTAAAGCACCCAAACCCCTCTTTTAATGCTCAAAGCCTTATAGATAGGACCACAAACCTCACTTTCTTTGCCCAAACCCCTCTTTTCATGCTCAATGCCTCATTTATACCTCCCAAAGACGCACTTTAAAGCACCCAAAGCCTCTTTTAACCTCAAAGCCTTTTAGAGTAAGACTGCAAATCTCACTTTTAGGGGCCAAACCGGTTTTAACGCTCAAAGCCTCATTTTTAACAGCAAACCCTCACTTTTAGGACCTAAAGCCCTCTTTTAACTCCCAAAGCCTCGGTTTTAACACCCAAAGCCGCACTTTCAGGGTCCAAACCTCTCTTTTAACGCTCAGTGCCTCATTTTTAGGTCCCAAACCCTCACTCTTAGCACTGAACCCGGACTTTTAATTGTCAAACTCTCGTTCTAGTACAAATCATGACTTTTAGAGTCCAGCCCCTCGATTTTAAGCCTCAAAGCCTCATTTTTATCATCCAAACCTACACTTTCAGGGTCCAAACCCCTCTTTTAATGCTCAGTGCCTCATTTTTAGTTCAGAAACCCTTGCTTTTAGCATCCAGGCCTTCACTTTCAGGTACCAAAACATCATTATTAATGCCCAAAGCCCTCTTTTAAGGCTCAAAGCCTCATTTTCAGCACCCAAAGACTCACTTTAAAACACCCAAACCCCTCTTTTAACATCAAAGACTTAGAGTTGGGACCGCAAACCTCACTTTCAGCGTCCAAACCCCTCTTTCAAGGCTCAAAGCCTCACTTTTAGTTCCCAAACCCTCATTTTTAGCATCCAAACCCCTTACTTTTATGGAGCAAAATCTCATTTTTAACGTCCAAATCCCTCTTTTAAGGCTCAAAGCCTCTATTTTAGATCCCAAACCCTCACTTTTAGGCTCCAAACCCCTCCTTTTTAGGGACATACCCTAATTTTCACGTCCCAAGGACTTACTTTAAAGCACCCAAACCCCTCTTTTAATGCTCAAAGCCTTATAGTTAGGGCCGCAAACCACAATGCTAGGGTCCAAAGCCCTCTTTTATGCTCAAAGCTTCATTTTTAACAGCCAAACCCTCACTTTCTTTGCCCAAACCCCTCTTTTAATGCTCAATGCCTCATTTATACCTCCCAAAGACGCACTTTAAAGCACCCAAAGCCTCTTTTAACCTCAAAGCCTTTTAGAGTAAGACTGCAAATCTCACTTTTAGGGGCCAAACCGGTTTTAACGCTCAAAGCCTCATTTTTAACAGCAAACCCTCACTTTTAGGACCTAAAGCCCTCTTTTAACTCCCAAAGCCTCGGTTTTAACACCCAAAGCCGCACTTCCAGGGTCCAAACCTCTCTCTTAAAGCTCAGTGCCTCATTTTTAACAACCAAACCCTCACTTTTAGGACCTAAAGCCCTCTTTTAACACTCAAAGCCTCAGTTTTAACACCCAAAACCGCACTTTCAGGGTCCAAACGCCTCTTTTAATGCTCAGTGCCTCATTTTTAGGTCAGAAACCCCCTGCTTTTAGCATCCAGGCCTTCACTTTCAGGTACCAAAACATCATTATTAATGCCCAAAGCCCTCTTTTAAGGCTCAAAGCCTCATTTTCAGCACCCAAAGACTCACTTTAAAACACCCAAACACCTCTTTTAATGCTCAAAGCCTTAGAGTTAGGACTGCAAACCTCACTGCTAGGGTCCAAACCTTGGTTTTAAAATTCAATGCCTCATTTCTAACAGCCAAACCCTCACTTTTAGGACCTAAAGCCCTCTTTTAACTCCCAAAGCCTCGGTTTTAACACCCAAAGCCGCACTTTCAGGGTCCAAACCTCTCTTTTAACGCTCAGTGCCTCATTTTTAGGTCCCAAACCCTCACTCTTAGCACTGAACCCGGACTTTTAATTGTCAAACTCTCGTTCTAGTACAAATCATGACTTTTAGAGTCCAGCCCCTCGATTTTAAGCCTCAAAGCCTCATTTTTATCATCCAAACCTACACTTTCAGGGTCCAAACCCCTCTTTTAATGCTCAGTGCCTCATTTTTAGTTCAGAAACCCTTGCTTTTAGCATCCAGGCCTTCACTTTCAGGTACCAAAACATCATTATTAATGCCCAAAGCCCTCTTTTAAGGCTCAAAGCCTCATTTTCAGCACCCAAAGACTCACTTTAAAACACCCAAACCCCTCTTTTAACATCAAAGACTTAGAGTTGGGACCGCAAACCTCACTTTCAGCGTCCAAACCCCTCTTTCAAGGCTCAAAGCCTCACTTTTAGTTCCCAAACCCTCATTTTTAGCATCCAAACCCCTTACTTTTATGGAGCAAAATCTCATTTTTAACGTCCAAATCCCTCTTTTAAGGCTCAAAGCCTCTATTTTAGATCCCAAACCCTCACTTTTAGGCTCCAAACCCCTCCTTTTTAGGGACATACCCTCATTTTCACGTCCCAAGGACTTACTTTAAAGCACCCAAACCCCTCTTTTAATGCTCAAAGCCTTATAGATAGGACAACAAACCTCACTGCTAGGGTCCAAACCTCTCTCTTAAAGCTCAGTGCCTCATTTCTATCAGCCAAACCCTCACTTTTAGGACCTAAAGCCCTCTTTTAACACTCAAAGCCTCAGTTTTAACACCCAAAACCGCACTTTCAGGGTCCAAACGCCTCTTTTAATGCTCAGTGCCTCATTTCCAGGTCCCCAAAACTCACTTTAAAACAACCAAACACCTCTTTTAACATCAAAGACTTAGAGTTAGGACTGCAAACCTCACTTTTAGGGTCCAAACCCCTCCTTTTCAGGGACATACCCTCATTTTCATGTCCCAAGGACTTACTTTAAAGCACCCAAACCCCTCTTTTAATGCTCAAAGCCTTATAGTTAGGGCCGCAAACCACAATGCTAGGGTCCAAAGCCCTCTTTTATGCTCAAAGCTTCATTTTTAACAGCCAAACCCTCACTTTCTTTGCCCAAACCCCTCTTTTAATGCTCAATGCCTCATTTATACCTCCCAAAGACGCACTTTAAAGCACCCAAAGCCTCTTTTAACCTCAAAGCCTTTTAGAGTAAGACTGCAAATCTCACTTTTAGGGGCCAAACCGGTTTTAACGCTCAAAGCCTCATTTTTAACAGCAAACCCTCACTTTTAGGACCTAAAGCCCTCTTTTAACTCCCAAAGCCTCGGTTTTAACACCCAAAGCCGCACTTCCAGGGTCCAAACCTCTCTCTTAAAGCTCAGTGCCTCATTTTTAACAGCCAAACCCTCACTTTTAGGACCTAAAGCCCTCTTTTAACACTCAAAGCCTCAGTTTTAACACCCAAAACCGCACTTTCAGGGTCCAAACGCCTCTTTTAATGCTCAGTGCCTCATTTTTAGGTCAGAAACCCCCTGCTTTTAGCATCCAGGCCTTCACTTTCAGGTACCAAAACATCATTATTAATGCCCAAAGCCCTCTTTTAAGGCTCAAAGCCTCATTTTCAGCACCCAAAGACTCACTTTAAAACACCCAAACCCCTCTTTTAATGCTCAAAGCCTTAGAGTTAGGACTGCAAACCTCACTGCTAGGGTCCAAACCTTGGTTTTAAAATTCAATGCCTCATTTCTAACAGCCAAACCCTCACTTTTAGGACCTAAAGCCCTCTTTTAACTCCCAAAGCCTCGGTTTTAACACCCAAAGCCGCACTTTCAGGGTCCAAACCTCTCTTTTAACGCTCAGTGCCTCATTTTTAGGTCCCAAACCCTCACTCTTAGCACTGAACCCGGACTTTTAATTGTCAAACTCTCGTTCTAGTACAAATCATGACTTTTAGAATCCAGCCCCTCGATTTTAAGCCTCAAAGCCTCATTTTTATCATCCAAACCTACACTTTCAGGGTCCAAACCCCTCTTTTAATGCTCAGTGCCTCATTTTTAGTTCAGAAACCCTTGCTTTTAGCATCCAGGCCTTCACTTTCAGGAACCAAACCATCATTATTAATGCCCAAAGCCCTCTTTTAAGGCTCAAAGCCTCATTTTCAGCACCCAAAGACTCACTTTAAAACACCCAAACCCCTCTTTTAACATCAAAGACTTAGAGTTGGGACCGCAAACCTCACTTTCAGCGTCCAAACCCCTCTTTCAAGGCTCAAAGCCTCACTTTTAGTTCCCAAACCCTCATTTTTAGCATCCAAACCCCTTACTTTTATGGAGCAAAATCTCATTTTTAACGTCCAAATCCCTCTTTTAAGGCTCAAAGCCTCTATTTTAGATCCCAAACCCTCACTTTTAGGCTCCAAACCCCTCCTTTTTAGGGACATACCCTCATTTTCACGTCCCAAGGACTTACTTTAAAGCACCCAAACCCCTCTTTTAATGCTCAAAGCCTTATAGATAGGACCACAAACCTCACTGCTAGGGTCCAAACCTCTCTCTTAAAGCTCAGTGCCTCATTTTTAACAGCCAAACCCTCACTTTTAGGACCTAAAGCCCTCTTTTAACACTCAAAGCCTCAGTTTTAACACCCAAAGCCGCACTTTCAGGGTCCAAACGCCTCTTTTAATGCTCAGTGCCTCATTTCCAGGTCCCCAAAACTCACTTTAAAACAACCAAACACCTCTTTTAACATCAAAGACTTAGAGTTAGGACTGCAAACCTCACTTTTAGGGTCCAAACCCCTCCTTTTTAGGGACATACCCTCATTTTCATGTCCCAAGGACTTACTTTAAAGCACCCAAACCCCTCTTTTAATGCTCAAAGCCTTATAGATAGGACCACAAACCTCACTTTCTTTGCCCAAACCCCTCTTTTCATGCTCAATGCCTCATTTATACCTCCCAAAGACGCACTTTAAAGCACCCAAAGCCTCTTTTAACCTCAAAGCCTTTTAGAGTAAGACTGCAAATCTCACTTTTAGGGGCCAAACCGGTTTTAACGCTCAAAGCCTCATTTTTAACAGCAAACCCTCACTTTTAGGACCTAAAGCCCTCTTTTAACTCCCAAAGCCTCGGTTTTAACACCCAAAGCCGCACTTTCAGGGTCCAAACCTCTCTTTTAACGCTCAGTGCCTCATTTTTAGGTCCCAAACCCTCACTCTTAGCACTGAACCCGGACTTTTAATTGTCAAACTCTCGTTCTAGTACAAATCATGACTTTTAGAGTCCAGCCCCTCGATTTTAAGCCTCAAAGCCTCATTTTTATCATCCAAACCTACACTTTCAGGGTCCAAACCCCTCTTTTAATGCTCAGTGCCTCATTTTTAGTTCAGAAACCCTTGCTTTTAGCATCCAGGCCTTCACTTTCAGGTACCAAAACATCATTATTAATGCCCAAAGCCCTCTTTTAAGGCTCAAAGCCTCATTTTCAGCACCCAAAGACTCACTTTAAAACACCCAAACCCCTCTTTTAACATCAAAGACTTAGAGTTGGGACCGCAAACCTCACTTTCAGCGTCCAAACCCCTCTTTCAAGGCTCAAAGCCTCACTTTTAGTTCCCAAACCCTCATTTTTAGCATCCAAACCCCTTACTTTTATGGAGCAAAATCTCATTTTTAACGTCCAAATCCCTCTTTTAAGGCTCAAAGCCTCTATTTTAGATCCCAAACCCTCACTTTTAGGCTCCAAACCCCTCCTTTTTAGGGACATACCCTCATTTTCACGTCCCAAGGACTTACTTTAAAGCACCCAAACCCCTCTTTTAATGCTCAAAGCCTTATAGATAGGACCACAAACCTCACTGCTAGGGTCCAAACCTCTCTCTTAAAGCTCAGTGCCTCATTTCTATCAGCCAAACCCTCACTTTTAGGACCTAAAGCCCTCTTTTAACACTCAAAGCCTCAGTTTTAACACCCAAAACCGCACTTTCAGGGTCCAAACGCCTCTTTTAATGCTCAGTGCCTCATTTCCAGGTCCCCAAAACTCACTTTAAAACAACCAAACACCTCTTTTAACATCAAAGACTTAGAGTTAGGACTGCAAACCTCACTTTTAGGGTCCAAACCCCTCCTTTTCAGGGACATACCCTCATTTTCATGTCCCAAGGACTTACTTTAAAGCACCCAAACCCCTCTTTTAATGCTCAAAGCCTTATAGTTAGGGCCGCAAACCACAATGCTAGGGTCCAAAGCCCTCTTTTATGCTCAAAGCTTCATTTTTAACAGCCAAACCCTCACTTTCTTTGCCCAAACCCCTCTTTTCATGCTCAATGCCTCATTTATACCTCCCAAAGACGCACTTTAAAGCACCCAAAGCCTCTTTTAACCTCAAAGCCTTTTAGAGTAAGACTGCAAATCTCACTTTTAGGGGCCAAACCGGTTTTAACGCTCAAAGCCTCATTTTTAACAGCAAACCCTCACTTTTAGGACCTAAAGCCCTCTTTTAACTCCCAAAGCCTCGGTTTTAACACCCAAAGCCGCACTTCCAGGGTCCAAACCTCTCTCTTAAAGCTCAGTGCCTCATTTTTAACAGCCAAACCCTCACTTTTAGGACCTAAAGCCCTCTTTTAACACTCAAAGCCTCAGTTTTAACACCCAAAACCGCACTTTCAGGGTCCAAACGCCTCTTTTAATGCTCAGTGCCTCATTTTTAGGTCAGAAACCCCCTGCTTTTAGCATCCAGGCCTTCACTTTCAGGTACCAAAACATCATTATTAATGCCCAAAGCCCTCTTTTAAGGCTCAAAGCCTCATTTTCAGCACCCAAAGACTCACTTTAAAACACCCAAACCCCTCTTTTAATGCTCAAAGCCTTAGAGTTAGGACTGCAAACCTCACTGCTAGGGTCCAAACCTTAGTTTCAAAATTCAATGCCTCATTTCTAACAGCCAAACCCTCACTTTTAGGACCTAAAGCCCTCTTTTAACTCCCAAAGCCTCGGTTTTAACACCCAAAGCCGCACTTTCAGGGTCCAAACCTCTCTTTTAACGCTCAGTGCCTCATTTTTAGGTCCCAAACCCTCACTCTTAGCACTGAACCCGGACTTTTAATTGTCAAACTCTCGTTCTAGTACAAATCATGACTTTTAGAATCCAGCCCCTCGATTTTAAGCCTCAAAGCCTCATTTTTATCATCCAAACCTACACTTTCAGGGTCCAAACCCCTCTTTTAATGCTCAGTGCCTCATTTTTAGGTCAGAAACCCTTGCTTTTAGCATCCAGGCCTTCACTTTCAGGAACCAAACCATCATTATTAATGCCCAAAGCCCTCTTTTAAGGCTCAAAGCCTCATTTTCAGCACCCAAAGACTCACTTTAAAACACCCAAACCCCTCTTTTAACATCAAAGACTTAGAGTTGGGACCGCAAACCTCACTTTCAGCGTCCAAACCCCTCTTTCAAGGCTCAAAGCCTCACTTTTAGTTCCCAAACCCTCATTTTTAGCATCCAAACCCCTTACTTTTATGGAGCAAAATCTCATTTTTAACATCCAAATCCCTCTTTTAAGGCTCAAAGCCTCTATTTTAGATCCCAAACCCTCACTTTTAGGCTCCAAACCCCTCCTTTTTAGGGACATACCCTCATTTTCACGTCCCAAGGACTTACTTTAAAGCACCCAAACCCCTCTTTTAATGCTCAAAGCCTTATAGATAGGACCACAAACCTCACTGCTAGGGTCCAAACCTCTCTCTTAAAGCTCAGTGCCTCATTTTTAACAGCCAAACCCTCACTTTTAGGACCTAAAGCCCTCTTTTAACACTCAAAGCCTCAGTTTTAACACCCAAAACCGCACTTTCAGGGTCCAAACACCTCTTTTAATGCTCAGTGCCTCATTTCCAGGTCCCCAAAACTCACTTTAAAACAACCAAACACCTCTTTTAACATCAAAGACTTAGAGTTAGGACTGCAAACCTCACTTTTAGGGTCCAAACCCCTCCTTTTCAGGGACAAACCCTCTTTTTAAAATTCCAAACCCTTACTTCTATTACCCAAACCCCTCTTTTCACGCTCACTGCCTCATTTTTAGGTCCCAAACCCTCTGCTTCTAGCATCGAACTTGGACTTTTTATGGTCAAACCATCATTGTTTTGTTCCAAATAGTAATTTTTAGCGTCCAAACCCCTCTATTAAGCTTCAAAAACTCATTTTTATCATCCAAACCTTCACTTTCAGGGTCCAAACCCCTCTTTTAATGCTCAGTGCCTCATTTTTAGGTCAGAAACCCCCTGCTTTTAGCATCCAGGCCTTCACTTTCAGGAACCAAACCATCATTATTAATGCCCAAAGCCCTCTTTTAAGGCTCAAAGCCTCATTTTCAGCACCCAAAGACTCACTTTAAAACACCCAAACCCCTCTTTTAACATCAAAGACTTAGAGTTGGGACCGCAAACCTCACTTTCAGCGTCCAAACCCCTCTTTCAAGGCTCAAAGCCTCACTTTTAGTTCCCAAACCCTCATTTTTAGCATCCAAACCCCTTACTTTTATGGAGCAAAATCTCATTTTTAACGTCCAAATCCCTCTTTTAAGGCTCAAAGCCTCTATTTTAGATCCCAAACCCTCACTTTTAGGCTCCATACCCCTCCTTTTTAGGGACATACCCTCATTTTCACGTCCCAAGTGTCATAAATTGAGACCACAATGGATCATAATCCAATTAGAATTTTATTAATTGTAGCAAGTAGAATATGAGCAAATACAGCGCTGGACGGCAGGGGAGTCTGCGCTCCGCCAACTGCCGTACTGAGCAGTTCAAACAGTCTCTCTTTATACATCTTTACTTCCATGTTCAATGAGATAGTGGAGGTACTTTTCGCATGCTTCAGTTGTTGTTAGGGGGTCGTTTCCTGCTTCCTGGTGATATGGGGTTGCTTGTCTTATCTCTGTCGATAAGTTTGGACATCTGATGGTTATCTTGCATAAGCACGCCTGGGAGGTATTCTTCGCATGCTTTACATTGAGCTTAACATAAGTCTTAATAAACAATACCTTAGTTCAGTTTCTCACAATCCCCCCTTTTTTCTTTTTATCCTATTATTGTTTATTAGACACTACTTTCATTTTCGGCACTGCAGGCAAATCTTCTTCCACAATTCCGACATTTATCATAACACTCACAAGGTAATATCTCACAATTACAATCATAGTTCTTATGTGGCATAATGCATTCACAACAATCGTCATCTTCATTAATAGATACACTCTTATATTTTGCTTCAGACCTTGTAGTCAAAATAAGCAATTTAGCTGGGTCAAACCGTTCTTTGATAAAATGTAAAATACAGCGTAATATACAAGGTCCAAATATAAGTCCCAGAATCAACATAATAAGCGGTCCTGCTAAAGCAGACAACAAAGTGGTTAGCCAAGGTGAAACATTAAACCAGCTTTCATACCATAACTTGCCCGCTTCACGATCTTTTTTACGTTGATCTAACCTTTTCCGGAGTTTGGGCTATTATTGATAATAAAACTAACGATATACCAGGAAAAAGGGTGTCTGTCAATTTTTCCAATTTAAGTACACTTTTACCAGTCTTGGGGAAGTTCGACCATAGCTGCTTTTGCGTCTCATTGTTCTGGTTCTTTTCTCCACAGTTTGTTCCTCCTCTGCCTCGCCCGTCGACTCGGTTGCTTCGAGCCACGGGGTGTACCATCTTCTTGGCAGCAAGGGAAATCTTCAGGAGAACAGCTGTTTCAGGCTTTCTGCCTGTTTATATAGGCCTCCCACTTTGCAGCTTTGACTAATGGGACAAAGCAAGACACAGCTAGTACTTCCCTTCTGCACTTTGTAGCCAAAATTTCAACCACAAAGGGGATTGATTCGTTGGAATGGTAACAATAATACTAAGGGTTTATTCCTTTGGCAAAACTTTCCACCATTCATGGGATCCTCGAATAATTTCTTGTTCCGACTCTAATTGTTTTTAATTTCCACTCAGTGAGAGTTCTTTGGGTTTTCCAACACTGTGTGCAAACTCCTATCGGAGGGTATCCATATTCACAGTGTGTCCACCATTTATCCTGGCATACCTTACACTTGCAACGAGCAAATGGATAACAATCGCAGTTCAAATGATTGCATCTAATTTGTATATCTAAAGTGCTTATTAGCTTTTCCTTTATATTCAATATTGTGTTACTACATAAGTTTAGCAATTTCCTTCAACACACTTTGTACGCTTCCATATATAATAGATTAAAAAAAGATAATTATAGCAAATATAAACAGCAATATACACTTTATACCAAAAGGTAATGCGGCAAAATAATCAACTAAAGTTCTTATCATTACGTTATCTTTTCAGAGTTATCTTGGTGTCACCTGGAGTACTGATTACTTTCCAGTGGGGTCTCGTCACTGGGCCTTTAATGCGACTAGCATGAGTCCATCCACGCTCAGCAGTCCGGACAGCTGTTTCATCTTGTTCCTTAGCTCCCATTTGTTCTAGTTTTTCCTTTTCTGCAGACTCAAAACTCAAATTATTACTAACAGGTACTTGTTGCATAGTCAAAATCGTACTATAATTGCCTGCTACTCGTTTTGCTTCTGTATCAGCTGCATTATTTCCTCTAACTTGATAACTCGTGCCTCGCTGGTGTCCCTTTATATGTACAACTGCTATTTTATTTGGTATTTTCAATGCCCCCAGAACTCGCCGAATTAATTCTGGGTGTATCAGTTCTTTTCCCTGTGAGTTAACAAATCCTCTCTCCTCCCATATTTTCCCAAAGGTATGTACTACTCCGAACGCATAGCGTGAGTCTGTATATATAGTTCCATCCTTTCCCTTCAGTGACACTAAGGCTTTCCACAATGCGTACAGCTCACAGGCTTGAGCCGACCAGCTGGCACTCAGGGGGCCCGATTCTATTGTCTTAAACTCTCCTTTTGCCCCAATTACTTGTACTTTTTCAGGGGAAACTTTACATCCCTCAGGTATTTGCCTAATAGTCGATTTCTCAGCCCCAGTGTCTACTAAAAAGGTGAACTCTTGTTTATGGGGACCTATTTTTAATTTTATCAAGGGCTCATGATGACTCCGGTCCCCTAAGATATAGAGCCCCTGACTCTCCTATTCCGTTTTTAATATTTCCTCATCCCTGATCCTTTCTCTGCAATTCGTCTTTATATGTCCCTTCTTTCCACAGTAAAAACAACATCTCTGTTCCTTCTTTACTACTACGTTCCCTTGTTTCGTTCCAGCAGATCTGTGTTCACCAGTCTGCCCTTTGCGATCCTCTCTGACTGCTGCTACCATCATTTTTACTTGTCGCTTGCTGCTCTCTTCTTCCCGCCTTACGTAGACTTTCTGAGCTTCCCTCAATAATTCATCCAACCCTCTATTCTGCCAGTCCTCTAACTTTTCAATCTTCTTTCTGATATCTTCCCATGATTTTGCCACAAACGGAGTTTTGAGGAGCGCTTGCCCTAAAGGGTCGTCTGGATTTACCCCAGAATACAGCTGAAGGGCTTTCCTCAGTCGTTCCAGCCACTCAGTAGGGCTCTCATCTTTCTTTTGTATTTCATTAAATGCTTTATTGATATTCTGGCCACGGGGTACTGCTTCTCTAATCCCTTGAATTACTAGAGTTCTCAGGTCCTGCATATGAGTTCTATGCACCGGATCCTGATTATCCCAATTAGGTCTTTGGAGTGGCCATTTAATATCTGCTTGGGGTCCCTGGGCATGCTGAGCATCCCACAGTTTCATTCCTGCTCGTCTGATCATATCTCTTTCCTCGGTAGTAAATAATTGACCAAGGATAGATTGCATCTCATCCCAAGTATAAAGGTTTGGTCCCAAAAATTGATCTAATCTTTCTGCCACTCCGAGTGGGTCTTCAATTAGGTTTCCCATCTCGGTTCTTTTAAAATCTCGTAGGTCAGCCGAACTTAGGGGCACAAAAATATATCCAATCACAGGTTGGGGTCCCCCCATGGGCATTTCCCTTAAAGGATACATCTGAGCTGCCCCTTTTTGACTCCTAGTTACGCGTCTAGGAGGAGGGGGAGACCCTTGTTCTGATTCTGGTGGGGGAGTGGGCACTCTGGGGACCTCTGAAGGGGCTGCGGGAGCAGGAGGAGAAATATAAGGAGGGGGGTTAGAAGGGTTTCGTCTAACTCTTCCTTCTTTTTCTTTTGTTCAGTTTTTACTTCATTCAGTGGGTAAAGTCTAGCTCCCGGTCTTTCTAGCCACACTTCCGCATACTGACTCTCTTCTGGGTTAAGGGGTTTTTTTTATTGTTAACCCAGAGGTTTAATTGTTGTCTGACCCAATCCTCTTCTGACCCATAGACTGGCCAAACGACATCTTTAGAAATCTTCTTCCCTCCCCATATCCTAGTACAATATTTTATCATTTTCTGTTTATCTTTCCCTAGGGTTCCAGGGAAATATCTCCAATTGTCTAGGATATATGCCAGAGGGGTATTCTTAGGTACAGTGGGTACCCTTCCCATGGGAGTCGAAGGCTTGCTGCCCTTCGCCCCCATCTTCTGGAATATCCACAAGCGTGCACTCACTCGTTCCCCTTGTTCCTGGCCCAGTCCCTCGCGGGAGATGGGAAACGCAGTACTTAAGGGTCCGCACTCGCCTGGTTCAATATAGCGAACCTCTCACTCGTTATATTCCAGGAAACCCAATCCCGCCCGAACGGTAAACCCGCGAACAAATTCGCCATATACTTACGCACCCTGCGTCTTCGTCCGGACTCCCGTGCACAGAATTTTTATGGGATTTTACCGGTTTCTCCTTTGCTCATCATTCTAGAATTTAGGTTCGTCGGTAAGGTTGAGGTAAGCTGTCGGTCGCGGGGCCGCGGATTGCCGCGGGGCGCCTCCCCGGAGGACAGAAGCTCACCGTTCCTTATCCGAGTCACGGCACCAAATTGTCATAAATTGAGACCACAATGGATCATAATCCAATTAGAATTTTATTAATTGTAGCAAGTAGAATATGAGCAAATACAGCGCTGGACGGCAGGGGAGTCTGCGCTCCGCCAACTGCCGTACTGAGCAGTTCAAACAGTCTCTCTTTATACATCTTTACTTCCATGTTCAATGAGATAGTGGAGGTACTTTTCGCATGCTTCAGTTGTTGTTAGGGGGTCGTTTCCTGCTTCCTGGTGATATGGGGTTGCTTGTCTTATCTCTGTCGATAAGTTTGGACATCTGATGGTTATCTTGCATAAGCACGCATGGGAGGTATTCTTCGCATGCTTTACATTGAGCTTAACATAAGTCTTAATAAACAATACCTTAGTTCAGTTTCTCACACAAGGACTTACTTTAAAGCACCCAAACCCCTCTTTTAATGCTCAAAGCCTTATAGATAGGACCACAAACCTCACTGCTAGGGTCCAAACCTCTCTCTTAAAGCTCAGTGCCTCATTTCTATCAGCCAAACCCTCACTTTTAGGACCTAAAGCCCTCTTTTAACACTCAAAGCCTCAGTTTTAACACCCAAAACCGCACTTTCAGGGTCCAAACGCCTCTTTTAATGCTCAGTGCCTCATTTCCAGGTCCCCAAAACTCACTTTAAAACACCCAAACACCTCTTTTAACATCAAAGACTTAGAGTTAGGACTGCAAACCTCACTTTTAGGGTCCAAACCCCTCCTTTTCAGGGACAAACCCTCTTTTTTAAATTCCAAACCCTTACTTCTATTACCCAAACCCCTCTTTTCACGCTCACTGCCTCATTTTTAGGTCCCAAACCCTCTGCTTCTAGCATCGAACTTGGACTTTTTATGGTCAAACCATCATTGTTTTGTTCCAAATAGTAATTTTTAGAGTCCAAACCCCTCTATTAAGCTTCAAAAACTCATTTTTATCATCCAAACCTTCACTTTCAGGGTCCAAACCCCTCTTTTAATGCTCAGTGCCTCATTTTTAGGTCAGAAACCCCCTGCTTTTAGCATCCAGGCCTTCACTTTCAGGTACCAAAACATCATTATTAATGCCCAAAGCCCTCTTTTAAGGCTCAAAGCCTCATTTTCAGCACCCAAAGACTCACTTTAAAACACCCAAACCCCTCTTTTAACATCAAAGCCTTAGAGTTAGGACTGCAAACCTCACTGCTAGGGTCCAAACCTTGGTTTTAAAATTCAATGCCTCATTTCTAACAGCCAAACCCTCACTTTTAGGACCTAAAGCCCTCTTTTAACACTCAAAGCCTCAGTTTTAACACTCAAAGACAAACTTTCAGGGTCCAAACCCCTCTTTTAACGCTCACTGCCTCATTTTCAGGTCCCCAAATCTCACTTTAAAACACCCAAACCCCTCTTTTAACATCAAAGACTTAGAGTTAGGACTGCAAACCTCACTTTTAGGGTCCAAACCCCTCCTTTTTAGGGACATACCCTCATTTTCACGTCCCAAGGACTTACTTTAAAGCACCCAAACCCCTCTTTTAATGCTCAAAGCCTTATAGTTAGGGCCGCAAACCACAATGCTAGGGTCCAAAGCCCTCTTTTATGCTCAAAGCTTCATTTTTAACAGCCAAAACCTCACTTTCTTTGCCCAAACCCCTCTTTTAATGCTCAATGCCTCATTTATACCTCCCAAAGACGCACTTTAAAGCACCCAAAGCCTCTTTTAACCTCAAAGCCTTTTAGAGTAAGACTGCAAATCTCACTTTTAGGGGCCAAACCGGTTTTAACGCTCAAAGCCTCATTTTTAACAGCAAACCCTCACTTTTAGGACCTAAAGCCCTCTTTTAACTCCCAAAGCCTCGGTTTTAACACCCAAAGCTGCACTTCCAGGGTCCAAACCTCTCTCTTAAAGCTCAGTGCCTCATTTTTAACAGCCAAACCCTCACTTTTAGGACCTAAAGCCCTCTTTTAACACTCAAAGCCTCAGTTTTAACACCCAAAACCGCACTTTCAGGGTCCAAACGCCTCTTTTAATGCTCAGTGCCTCATTTTTAGGTCAGAAACCCCCTGCTTTTAGCATCCAGGCCTTCACTTTCAGGTACCAAAACATCATTATTAATGCCCAAAGCCCTCTTTTAAGGCTCAAAGCCTCATTTTCAGCACCCAAAGACTCACTTTAAAACACCCAAACCCCTCTTTTAATGCTCAAAGCCTTAGAGTTAGGACTGCAAACCTCACTGCTAGGGTCCAAACCTTGGTTTTAAAATTCAATGCCTCATTTCTAACAGCCAAACCCTCACTTTTAGGACCTAAAGCCCTCTTTTAACTCCCAAAGCCTCGGTTTTAACACCCAAAGCCGCACTTTCAGGGTCCAAACCTCTCTTTTAACGCTCAGTGCCTCATTTTTAGGTCCCAAACCCTCACTCTTAGCACTGAACCCGGACTTTTAATTGTCAAACTCTCGTTCTAGTACAAATCATGACTTTTAGAATCCAGCCCCTCGATTTTAAGCCTCAAAGCCTCATTTTTATCATCCAAACCTACACTTTCAGGGTCCAAACCCCTCTTTTAATGCTCAGTGCCTCATTTTTAGGTCAGAAACCCTTGCTTTTAGCATCCAGGCCTTCACTTTCAGGAACCAAACCATCATTATTAATGCCCAAAGCCCTCTTTTAAGGCTCAAAGCCTCATTTTCAGCACCCAAAGACTCACTTTAAAACACCCAAACCCCTCTTTTAACATCAAAGACTTAGAGTTGGGACCGCAAACCTCACTTTCAGCATCCAAACCCCTCTTTCAAGGCTCAAAGCCTCACTTTTAGTTCCCAAACCCTCATTTTTAGCATCCAAACCCCTTACTTTTATGGAGCAAAATCTCATTTTTAACGTCCAAATCCCTCTTTTAAGGCTCAAAGCCTCTATTTTAGATCCCAAACCCTCACTTTTAGGCTCCAAACCCCTCCTTTTTAGGGACATACCCTCATTTTCACGTCCCAAGGACTTACTTTAAAGCACCCAAACCCCTCTTTTAATGCTCAAAGCCTTATAGATAGGACCACAAACCTCACTGCTAGGGTCCAAACCTCTCTCTTAAAGCTCAGTGCCTCATTTTTAACAGCCAAACCCTCACTTTTAGGACCTAAAGCCCTCTTTTAACACTCAAAGCCTCAGTTTTAACACCCAAAGCCGCACTTTCAGGGTCCAAACGCCTCTTTTAATGCTCAGTGCCTCATTTCCAGGTCCCCAAAACTCACTTTAAAACAACCAAACACCTCTTTTAACATCAAAGACTTAGAGTTAGGACTGCAAACCTCACTTTTAGGGTCCAAACCCCTCCTTTTTAGGGACATACCCTCATTTTCATGTCCCAAGGACTTACTTTAAAGCACCCAAACCCCTCTTTTAATGCTCAAAGCCTTATAGTTAGGGCCGCAAACCACAATGCTAGGGTCCAAAGCCCTCTTTTATGCTCAAAGCTTCATTTTTAACAGCCAAACCCTCACTTTATTTGCCCAAACCCCTCTTTTCATGCTCAATGCCTCATTTATACCTCCCAAAGACGCACATTAAAGCACCCAAAGCCTCTTTTAACCTCAAAGCCTTTTAGAGTAAGACTGCAAATCTCACTTTCAGGGGCCAAACCGGTTTTAACGCTCAAAGCCTCATTTTTAACAGCAAACCCTCACTTTTAGGACCTAAAGCCCTCTTTTAACTCCCAAAGCCTCGGTTTTAACACCCAAAGCTGCACTTCCAGGGTCCAAACCTCTCTCTTAAAGCTCAGTGCCTCATTTTTAACAGCCAAACCCTCACTTTTAGGACCTAAAGCCCTCTTTTAACACTCAAAGCCTCAGTTTTAACACCCAAAACCGCACTTTCAGGGTCCAAACACCTCTTTTAATGCTCAGTGCCTCATTTCCAGGTCCCCAAAACTCACTTTAAAACAACCAAACACCTCTTTTAACATCAAAGACTTAGAGTTAGGACTGCAAACCTCACTTTTAGGGTCCAAACCCCTACTTTTCAGGGACAAACCCTCTTTTTTAAATTCCAAACCCTTACTTCTATTACCCAAACCCCTCTTTTCACGCTCACTGCCTCATTTTTAGGTCCCAAACCCTCTGCTTCTAGCATCGAACTTGGACTTTTTATGGTCAAACCATCATTGTTTTGTTCCAAATAGTAATTTTTAGCGTCCAAACCCCTCTATTAAGCTTCAAAAACTCATTTTTATCATCCAAACCTTCACTTTCAGGGTCCAAACCCCTCTTTTAATGCTCAGTGCCTCATTTTTAGGTCAGAAACCCCCTGCTTTTAGCATCCAGGCCTTCACTTTCAGGAACCAAACCATCATTATTAATGCCCAAAGCCCTCTTTTAAGGCTCAAAGCCTCATTTTCAGCACCCAAAGACTCACTTTAAAACACCCAAACCCCTCTTTTAACATCAAAGACTTAGAGTTGGGACCGCAAACCTCACTTTCAGCGTCCAAACCCCTCTTTCAAGGCTCAAAGCCTCACTTTTAGTTCCCAAACCCTCATTTTTAGCATCCAAACCCCTTACTTTTATGGAGCAAAATCTCATTTTTAACGTCCAAATCCCTCTTTTAAGGCTCAAAGCCTCTATTTTAGATCCCAAACCCTCACTTTTAGGCTCCAAACCCCTCCTTTTTAGGGACATACCCTCATTTTCACGTCCCAAGGACTTACTTTAAAGCACCCAAACCCCTCTTTTAATGCTCAAAGCCTTATAGTTAGGACTGCAAACCTCACTGCTAGGGTCCAAACCTTGGTTTTAAAATTCAATGCCTCATTTCTAACAGCCAAACCCTCACTTTTAGGACCTAAAGCCCTCTTTTAACACTCAAAGCCTCAGTTTTAACACCCAAAACCGCACTTTCAGGGTCCAAACGCCTCTTTTAATGCTCAGTGCCTCATTTCCAGGTCCCCAAAACTCACTTTAAAACAACCAAACACCTCTTTTAACATCAAAGACTTAGAGTTAGGACTGCAAACCTCACTTTTAGGGTCCAAACCCCTCCTTTTCAGGGACAAACCCTCTTTTTAAAATTCCAAACCCTTACTTCTATTACCCAAACCCCTCTTTTCACGCTCACTGCCTCATTTTTAGGTCCCAAACCCTCTGCTTCTAGCATCGAACTTGGACTTTTTATGGGCAAACCATCATTGTTTTGTTCCAAATAGTAATTTTTAGAGTCCAAACCCCTCTATTAAGCTTCAAAAACTCATTTTTATCATCCAAACCTTCACTTTCAGGGTCCAAACCCCTCTTTTAACGCTCAGTGCCTCATTTTCAGGTCCCCAAAACTCACTTTAAAACACCCAAACACCTCTTTTAACATCAAAGACTTATAGTTAGGACTGCAAACCTCACTTTTAGGGTCCAAACCCCTCCTTTTTAGGGACATACCCTCATTTTCACGTCCCAAGGACTTACTTTAAAGCACCCAAACCCCTCTTTTAATGCTCAAAGCCTTATAGATAGGACCACAAACCTCACTTTCTTTGCCCAAACCCCTCTTTTCATGCTCAATGCCTCATTTATACCTCCCAAAGACGCACTTTAAAGCACCCAAAGCCTCTTTTAACCTCAAAGCCTTTTAGAGTAAGACTGCAAATCTCACTTTTAGGGGCCAAACCGGTTTTAACGCTCAAAGCCTCATTTTTAACAGCAAACCCTCACTTTTAGGACCTAAAGCCCTCTTTTAACTCCCAAAGCCTCGGTTTTAACACCCAAAGCCGCACTTTCAGGGTCCAAACCTCTCTTTTAACGCTCAGTGCCTCATTTTTAGGTCCCAAACCCTCACTCTTAGCACTGAACCCGGACTTTTAATTGTCAAACTCTCGTTCTAGTACAAATCATGACTTTTAGAGTCCAGCCCCTCGATTTTAAGCCTCAAAGCCTCATTTTTATCATCCAAACCTACACTTTCAGGGTCCAAACCCCTCTTTTAATGCTCAGTGCCTCATTTTTAGTTCAGAAACCCTTGCTTTTAGCATCCAGGCCTTCACTTTCAGGTACCAAAACATCATTATTAATGCCCAAAGCTCTCTTTTAAGGCTCAAAGCCTCATTTTCAGCACCCAAAGACTCACTTTAAAACACCCAAACCCCTCTTTTAACATCAAAGACTTAGAGTTGGGACCGCAAACCTCACTTTCAGCGTCCAAACCCCTCTTTCAAGGCTCAAAGCCTCACTTTTAGTTCCCAAACCCTCATTTTTAGCATCCAAACCCCTTACTTTTATGGAGCAAAATCTCATTTTTAACGTCCAAATCCCTCTTTTAAGGCTCAAAGCCTCTATTTTAGATCCCAAACCCTCACTTTTAGGCTCCAAACCCCTCCTTTTTAGGGACATACCCTCATTTTCACGTCCCAAGGACTTACTTTAAAGCACCCAAACCCCTCTTTTAATGCTCAAAGCCTTATAGATAGGACCACAAACCTCACTGCTAGGGTCCAAACCTCTCTCTTAAAGCTCAGTGCCTCATTTCTATCAGCCAAACCCTCACTTTTAGGACCTAAAGCCCTCTTTTAACACTCAAAGCCTCAGTTTTAACACCCAAAACCGCACTTTCAGGGTCCAAACGCCTCTTTTAATGCTCAGTGCCTCATTTCCAGGTCCCCAAAACTCACTTTAAAACAACCAAACACCTCTTTTAACATCAAAGACTTAGAGTTAGGACTGCAAACCTCACTTTTAGGGTCCAAACCCCTCCTTTTCAGGGACAAACCCTCTTTTTTAAATTCCAAACCCTTACTTCTATTACCCAAACCCCTCTTTTCACGCTCACTGCCTCATTTTTAGGTCCCAAACCCTCTGCTTCTAGCATCGAACTTGGACTTTTTATGGTCAAACCATCATTGTTTTGTTCCAAATAGTAATTTTTAGAGTCCAAACCCCTCTATTAAGCTTCAAAAACTCATTTTTATCATCCAAACCTTCACTTTCAGGGTCCAAACCCCTCTTTTAACGCTCAGTGCCTCATTTCCAGGTCCCCAAAACTCACTTTAAAACAACCAAACACCTCTTTTAACATCAAAGACTTAGAGTTAGGACTGCAAACCTCACTTTTAGGGTCCAAACCCCTCCTTTTCAGGGACAAACCCTCTTTTTTAAATTCCAAACCCTTACTTCTATTACCCAAACCCCTCTTTTCACGCTCACTGCCTCATTTTTAGGTCCCAAACCCTCTGCTTCTAGCATCGAACTTGGACTTTTTAGGGGCAAACCATCATTGTTTTGTTCCAAATAGTAATTTTTAGAGTCCAAACCCCTCTATTAAGCTTCAAAAACTCATTTTTATCATCCAAACCTTCACTTTCAGGGTCCAAACCCCTCTTTTAATGCTCAGTGCCTCATTTTTAGGTCAGAAACCCCCTGCTTTTAGCATCCAGGCCTTCACTTTCAGGTACCAAAACATCATTATTAATGCCCAAAGCCCTCTTTTAAGGCTCAAAGCCTCATTTTCAGCACCCAAAGACTCACTTTAAAACACCCAAACCCCTCTTTTAATGCTCAAAGCCTTAGAGTTAGGACTGCAAACCTCACTGCTAGGGTCCAAACCTTGGTTTTAAAATTCAATGCCTCATTTCTAACAGCCAAACCCTCACTTTTAGGACCTAAAGCCCTCTTTTAACACTCAAAGCCTCAGTTTTAACACTCAAAGCCAAACTTTCAGGGTCCAAACCCCTCTTTTAACGCTCAGTGCCTCATTTTCAGGTCCCCAAAACTCACTTTAAAACACCCAAACACCTCTTTTAACATCAAAGACTTATAGTTAGGACTGCAAACCTCACTTTTAGGGTCCAAACCCCTCCTTTTTAGGGACATACCCTCATTTTCATGTCCCAAGGACTTACTTTAAAGCACCCAAACCCCTCTTTTAATGCTCAAAGCCTTATAGATAGGACCACAAACCTCACTTTCTTTGCCCAAACCCCTCTTTTCATGCTCAATGCCTCATTTATACCTCCCAAAGACGCACTTTAAAGCACCCAAAGCCTCTTTTAACCTCAAAGCCTTTTAGAGTAAGACTGCAAATCTCACTTTTAGGGGCCAAACCGGTTTTAACGCTCAAAGCCTCATTTTTAACAGCAAACCCTCACTTTTAGGACCTAAAGCCCTCTTTTAACTCCCAAAGCCTCGGTTTTAACACCCAAAGCCGCACTTTCAGGGTCCAAACCTCTCTTTTAACGCTCAGTGCCTCATTTTTAGGTCCCAAACCCTCACTCTTAGCACTGAACCCGGACTTTTAATTGTCAAACTCTCGTTCTAGTACAAATCATGACTTTTAGAGTCCAGCCCCTCGATTTTAAGCCTCAAAGCCTCATTTTTATCATCCAAACCTACACTTTCAGGGTCCAAACCCCTCTTTTAATGCTCAGTGCCTCATTTTTAGTTCAGAAACCCTTGCTTTTAGCATCCAGGCCTTCACTTTCAGGAACCAAACCATCATTATTAATGCCCAAAGCCCTCTTTTAAGGCTCAAAGCCTCATTTTCAGCACCCAAAGACTCACTTTAAAACACCCAAACCCCTCTTTTAACATCAAAGACTTAGAGTTGGGACCGCAAACCTCACTTTCAGCGTCCAAACCCCTCTTTCAAGGCTCAAAGCCTCACTTTTAGTTCCCAAACCCTCATTTTTAGCATCCAAACCCCTTACTTTTATGGAGCAAAATCTCATTTTTAACGTCCAAATCCCTCTTTTAAGGCTCAAAGCCTCTATTTTAGATCCCAAACCCTCACTTTTAGGCTCCAAACCCCTCCTTTTTAGGGACATACCCTCATTTTCACGTCCCAAGGACTTACTTTAAAGCACCCAAACCCCTCTTTTAATGCTCAAAGCCTTATAGATAGGACCACAAACCTCACTGCTAGGGTCCAAACCTCTCTCTTAAAGCTCAGTGCCTCATTTCTATCAGCCAAACCCTCACTTTTAGGACCTAAAGCCCTCTTTTAACACTCAAAGCCTCAGTTTTAACACCCAAAACCGCACTTTCAGGGTCCAAACGCCTCTTTTAATGCTCAGTGCCTCATTTCCAGGTCCCCAAAACTCACTTTAAAACAACCAAACACCTCTTTTAACATCAAAGACTTAGAGTTAGGACTGCAAACCTCACTTTTAGGGTCCAAACCCCTCCTTTTCAGGGACATACCCTCATTTTCATGTCCCAAGGACTTACTTTAAAGCACCCAAACCCCTCTTTTAATGCTCAAAGCCTTATAGTTAGGGCCGCAAACCACAATGCTAGGGTCCAAAGCCCTCTTTTATGCTCAAAGCTTCATTTTTAACAGCCAAACCCTCACTTTCTTTGCCCAAACCCCTCTTTTCATGCTCAATGCCTCATTTATACCTCCCAAAGACGCACTTTAAAGCACCCAAAGCCTCTTTTAACCTCAAAGCCTTTTAGAGTAAGACTGCAAATCTCACTTTTAGGGGCCAAACCGGTTTTAACGCTCAAAGCCTCATTTTTAACAGCAAACCCTCACTTTTAGGACCTAAAGCCCTCTTTTAACTCCCAAAGCCTCGGTTTTAACACCCAAAGCCGCACTTCCAGGGTCCAAACCTCTCTCTTAAAGCTCAGTGCCTCATTTTTAACAGCCAAACCCTCACTTTTAGGACCTAAAGCCCTCTTTTAACACTCAAAGCCTCAGTTTTAACACCCAAAACCGCACTTTCAGGGTCCAAACGCCTCTTTTAATGCTCAGTGCCTCATTTTTAGGTCAGAAACCCCCTGCTTTTAGCATCCAGGCCTTCACTTTCAGGTACCAAAACATCATTATTAATGCCCAAAGCCCTCTTTTAAGGCTCAAAGCCTCATTTTCAGCACCCAAAGACTCACTTTAAAACACCCAAACCCCTCTTTTAATGCTCAAAGCCTTAGAGTTAGGACTGCAAACCTCACTGCTAGGGTCCAAACCTTGGTTTTAAAATTCAATGCCTCATTTCTAACAGCCAAACCCTCACTTTTAGGACCTAAAGCCCTCTTTTAACTCCCAAAGCCTCGGTTTTAACACCCAAAGCCGCACTTTCAGGGTCCAAACCTCTCTTTTAACGCTCAGTGCCTCATTTTTAGGTCCCAAACCCTCACTCTTAGCACTGAACCCGGACTTTTAATTGTCAAACTCTCGTTCTAGTACAAATCATGACTTTTAGAATCCAGCCCCTCGATTTTAAGCCTCAAAGCCTCATTTTTATCATCCAAACCTACACTTTCAGGGTCCAAACCCCTCTTTTAATGCTCAGTGCCTCATTTTTAGGTCAGAAACCCTTGCTTTTAGCATCCAGGCCTTCACTTTCAGGAACCAAACCATCATTATTAATGCCCAAAGCCCTCTTTTAAGGCTCAAAGCCTCATTTTCAGCACCCAAAGACTCACTTTAAAACACCCAAACCCCTCTTTTAATGCTCAAAGCCTTAGAGTTGGGACCGCAAACCTCACTTTCAGCGTCCAAACCCCTCTTTCAAGGCTCAAAGCCTCACTTTTAGTTCCCAAACCCTCATTTTTAGCATCCAAACCCCTTACTTTTATGGAGCAAAATCTCATTTTTAACGTCCAAATCCCTCTTTTAAGGCTCAAAGCCTCTATTTTAGATCCCAAACCCTCACTTTTAGGCTCCAAACCCCTCCTTTTTAGGGACATACCCTCATTTTCACGTCCCAAGGACTTACTTTAAAGCACCCAAACCCCTCTTTTAATGCTCAAAGCCTTATAGATAGGACCACAAACCTCACTGCTAGGGTCCAAACCTCTCTCTTAAAGCTCAGTGCCTCATTTCTATCAGCCAAACCCTCACTTTTAGGACCTAAAGCCCTCTTTTAACACTCAAAGCCTCAGTTTTAACACCCAAAACCGCACTTTCAGGGTCCAAACGCCTCTTTTAATGCTCAGTGCCTCATTTCCAGGTCCCCAAAACTCACTTTAAAACAACCAAACACCTCTTTTAACATCAAAGACTTAGAGTTAGGACTGCAAACCTCACTTTTAGGGTCCAAACCCCTCCTTTTCAGGGACATACCCTCATTTTCATGTCCCAAGGACTTACTTTAAAGCACCCAAACCCCTCTTTTAATGCTCAAAGCCTTATAGTTAGGGCCGCAAACCACAATGCTAGGGTCCAAAGCCCTCTTTTATGCTCAAAGCTTCATTTTTAACAGCCAAAACCTCACTTTCTTTCCCCAAACCCCTCTTTTAATGCTCAATGCCTCATTTATACCTCCCAAAGACGCACTTTAAAGCACCCAAAGCCTCTTTTAACCTCAAAGCCTTTTAGAGTAAGACTGCAAATCTCACTTTTAGGGGCCAAACCGGTTTTAACGCTCAAAGCCTCATTTTTAACAGCAAACCCTCACTTTTAGGACCTAAAGCCCTCTTTTAACTCCCAAAGCCTCGGTTTTAACACCCAAAGCCGCACTTCCAGGGTCCAAACCTCTCTCTTAAAGCTCAGTGCCTCATTTTTAACAGCCAAACCCTCACTTTTAGGACCTAAAGCCCTCTTTTAACACTCAAAGCCTCAGTTTTAACACCCAAAACCGCACTTTCAGGGTCCAAACGCCTCTTTTAATGCTCAGTGCCTCATTTTTAGGTCAGAAACCCCCTGCTTTTAGCATCCAGGCCTTCACTTTCAGGTACCAAAACATCATTATTAATGCCCAAAGCCCTCTTTTAAGGCTCAAAGCCTCATTTTCAGCACCCAAAGACTCACTTTAAAACACCCAAACCCCTCTTTTAATGCTCAAAGCCTTAGAGTTAGGACTGCAAACCTCACTGCTAGGGTCCAAACCTTGGTTTTAAAATTCAATGCCTCATTTCTAACAGCCAAACCCTCACTTTTAGGACCTAAAGCCCTCTTTTAACTCCCAAAGCCTCGGTTTTAACACCCAAAGCCGCACTTTCAGGGTCCAAACCTCTCTTTTAACGCTCAGTGCCTCATTTTTAGGTCCCAAACCCTCACTCTTAGCACTGAACCCGGACTTTTAATTGTCAAACTCTCGTTCTAGTACAAATCATGACTTTTAGAATCCAGCCCCTCGATTTTAAGCCTCAAAGCCTCATTTTTATCATCCAAACCTACACTTTCAGGGTCCAAACCCCTCTTTTAATGCTCAGTGCCTCATTTTTAGGTCAGAAACCCTTGCTTTTAGCATCCAGGCCTTCACTTTCAGGAACCAAACCATCATTATTAATGCCCAAAGCCCTCTTTTAAGGCTCAAAGCCTCATTTTCAGCACCCAAAGACTCACTTTAAAACACCCAAACCCCTCTTTTAACATCAAAGACTTAGAGTTGGGACCGCAAACCTCACTTTCAGCGTCCAAACCCCTCTTTCAAGGCTCAAAGCCTCACTTTTAGTTCCCAAACCCTCATTTTTAGCATCCAAACCCCTTACTTTTATGGAGCAAAATCTCATTTTTAACGTCCAAATCCCTCTTTTAAGGCTCAAAGCCTCTATTTTAGATACCAAACCCTCACTTTTAGGCTCCAAACCCCTCCTTTTTAGGGACATACCCTCATTTTCACGTCCCAAGGACTTACTTTAAAGCACCCAAACCCCTCTTTTAATGCTCAAAGCCTTATAGATAGGACCACAAACCTCACTGCTAGGGTCCAAACCTCTCTCTTAAAGCTCAGTGCCTCATTTTTAACAGCCAAACCCTCACTTTTAGGACCTAAAGCCCTCTTTTAACACTCAAAGCCTCAGTTTTAACACCCAAAGCCGCACTTTCAGGGTCCAAACGCCTCTTTTAATGCTCAGTGCCTCATTTCCAGGTCCCCAAAACTCACTTTAAAACAACCAAACACCTCTTTTAACATCAAAGACTTAGAGTTAGGACTGCAAACCTCACTTTTAGGGTCCAAACCCCTCCTTTTTAGGGACATACCCTCATTTTCATGTCCCAAGGACTTACTTTAAAGCACCCAAACCCCTCTTTTAATGCTCAAAGCCTTATAGTTAGGGCCGCAAACCACAATGCTAGGGTCCAAAGCCCTCTTTTATGCTCAAAGCTTCATTTTTAACAGCCAAAACCTCACTTTCTTTGCCCAAACCCCTCTTTTCATGCTCAATGCCTCATTTATACCTCCCAAAGACGCACTTTAAAGCACCCAAAGCCTCTTTTAACCTCAAAGCCTTTTAGAGTAAGACTGCAAATCTCACTTTCAGGGGCCAAACCGGTTTTAACGCTCAAAGCCTCATTTTTAACAGCAAACCCTCACTTTTAGGACCTAAAGCCCTCTTTTAACTCCCAAAGCCTCGGTTTTAACACCCAAAGCTGCACTTCCAGGGTCCAAACCTCTCTCTTAAAGCTCAGTGCCTCATTTTTAACAGCCAAACCCTCACTTTTAGGACCTAAAGCCCTCTTTTAACACTCAAAGCCTCAGTTTTAACACCCAAAACCGCACTTTCAGGGTCCAAACACCTCTTTTAACGCTCAGTGCCTCATTTCCAGGTCCCCAAAACTCACTTTAAAACAACCAAACACCTCTTTTAACATCAAAGACTTAGAGTTAGGACTGCAAACCTCACTTTTAGGGTCCAAACCCCTCCTTTTCAGGGACAAACCCTCTTTTTAAAATTCCAAACCCTTACTTCTATTACCCAAACCCCTCTTTTCACGCTCACTGCCTCATTTTTAGGTCCCAAACCCTCTGCTTCTAGCATCGAACTTGGACTTTTTATGGGCAAACCATCATTGTTTTGTTCCAAATAGTAATTTTTAGAGTCCAAACCCCTCTATTAAGCTTCAAAAACTCATTTTTATCATCCAAACCTTCACTTTCAGGGTCCAAACCCCTCTTTTAACGCTCAGTGCCTCATTTTCAGGTCCCCAAAACTCACTTTAAAACACCCAAACACCTCTTTTAACATCAAAGACTTATAGTTAGGACTGCAAACCTCACTTTTAGGGTCCAAACCCCTCCTTTTTAGGGACATACCCTCATTTTCACGTCCCAAGGACTTACTTTAAAGCACCCAAACCCCTCTTTTAATGCTCAAAGCCTTATAGATAGGACCACAAACCTCACTTTCTTTGCCCAAACCCCTCTTTTCATGCTCAATGCCTCATTTATACCTCCCAAAGACGCACTTTAAAGCACCCAAAGCCTCTTTTAACCTCAAAGCCTTTTAGAGTAAGACTGCAAATCTCACTTTTAGGGGCCAAACCGGTTTTAACGCTCAAAGCCTCATTTTTAACAGCAAACCCTCACTTTTAGGACCTAAAGCCCTCTTTTAACTCCCAAAGCCTCGGTTTTAACACCCAAAGCCGCACTTTCAGGGTCCAAACCTCTCTTTTAACGCTCAGTGCCTCATTTTTAGGTCCCAAACCCTCACTCTTAGCACTGAACCCGGACTTTTAATTGTCAAACACTCGTTCTAGTACAAATCATGACTTTTAGAGTCCAGCCCCTCGATTTTAAGCCTCAAAGCCTCATTTTTATCATCCAAACCTTCACTTTCAGGGTCCAAACCCCTCTTTTAATGCTCAGTGCCTCATTTTTAGTTCAGAAACCCTTGCTTTTAGCATCCAGGCCTTCACTTTCAGGTACCAAAACATCATTATTAATGCCCAAAGCTCTCTTTTAAGGCTCAAAGCCTCATTTTCAGCACCCAAAGACTCACTTTAAAACACCCAAACCCCTCTTTTAACATCAAAGACTTAGAGTTGGGACCGCAAACCTCACTTTCAGCGTCCAAACCCCTCTTTCAAGGCTCAAAGCCTCACTTTTAGTTCCCAAACCCTCATTTTTAGCATCCAAACCCCTTACTTTTATGGAGCAAAATCTCATTTTTAACGTCCAAATCCCTCTTTTAAGGCTCAAAGCCTCTATTTTAGATCCCAAACCCTCACTTTTAGGCTCCAAACCCCTCCTTTTTAGGGACATACCCTCATTTTCACGTCCCAAGGACTTACTTTAAAGCACCCAAACCCCTCTTTTAATGCTCAAAGCCTTATAGATAGGACCACAAACCTCACTGCTAGGGTCCAAACCTCTCTCTTAAAGCTCAGTGCCTCATTTCTATCAGCCAAACCCTCACTTTTAGGACCTAAAGCCCTCTTTTAACACTCAAAGCCTCAGTTTTAACACCCAAAACCGCACTTTCAGGGTCCAAACGCCTCTTTTAATGCTCAGTGCCTCATTTCCAGGTCCCCAAAACTCACTTTAAAACAACCAAACCCCTCTTTTAACATCAAAGACTTAGAGTTAGGACTGCAAACCTCACTTTTAGGGTCCAAACCCCTCCTTTTCAGGGACAAACCCTCTTTTTTAAATTCCAAACCCTTACTTCTATTACCCAAACCCCTCTTTTCACGCTCACTGCCTCATTTTTAGGTCCCAAACCCTCTGCTTCTAGCATCGAACTTGGACTTTTTATGGTCAAACCATCATTGTTTTGTTCCAAATAGTAATTTTTAGAGTCCAAACCCCTCTATTAAGCTTCAAAAACTCATTTTTATCATCCAAACCTTCACTTTCAGGGTCCAAACCCCTCTTTTAACGCTCAGTGCCTCATTTCCAGGTCCCCAAAACTCACTTTAAAACAACCAAACACCTCTTTTAACATCAAAGACTTAGAGTTAGGACTGCAAACCTCACTTTTAGGGTCCAAACCCCTCCTTTTCAGGGACAAACCCTCTTTTTTAAATTCCAAACCCTTACTTCTATTACCCAAACCCCTCTTTTCACGCTCACTGCCTCATTTTTAGGTCCCAAACCCTCTGCTTCTAGCATCGAACTTGGACTTTTTAGGGGCAAACCATCATTGTTTTGTTCCAAATAGTAATTTTTAGAGTCCAAACCCCTCTATTAAGCTTCAAAAACTCATTTTTATCATCCAAACCTTCACTTTCAGGGTCCAAACCCCTCTTTTAATGCTCAGTGCCTCATTTTTAGGTCAGAAACCCCCTGCTTTTAGCATCCAGGCCTTCACTTTCAGGTACCAAAACATCATTATTAATGCCCAAAGCCCTCTTTTAAGGCTCAAAGCCTCATTTTCAGCACCCAAAGACTCACTTTAAAACACCCAAACCCCTCTTTTAATGCTCAAAGCCTTAGAGTTAGGACTGCAAACCTCACTGCTAGGGTCCAAACCTTGGTTTTAAAATTCAATGCCTCATTTCTAACAGCCAAACCCTCACTTTTAGGACCTAAAGCCCTCTTTTAACACTCAAAGCCTCAGTTTTAACACTCAAAGCCAAACTTTCAGGGTCCAAACCCCTCTTTTAACGCTCAGTGCCTCATTTTCAGGTCCCCAAAACTCACTTTAAAACACCCAAACACCTCTTTTAACATCAAAGACTTAGAGTTAGGACTGCAAACCTCACTTTTAGGGTCCAAACCCCTCCTTTTTAGGGACATACCCTCATTTTCACGTCCCAAGGACTTACTTTAAAGCACCCAAACCCCTCTTTTAATGCTCAAAGCCTTATAGATAGGACCACAAACCTCACTTTCTTTGCCCAAACCCCTCTTTTACTGCTCAATGCCTCATTTATACCTCCCAAAGACGCACTTTAAAGCACCCAAAGCCTCTTTTAACCTCAAAGCCTTTTAGAGTAAGACTGCAAATCTCACTTTTAGGGGCCAAACCGGTTTTAACGCTCAAAGCCTCATTTTTAACAGCAAACCCTCACTTTTAGGACCTAAAGCCCTCTTTTAACTCCCAAAGCCTCGGTTTTAACACCCAAAGCCGCACTTTCAGGGTCCAAACCTCTCTTTTAACGCTCAGTGCCTCATTTTTAGGTCCCAAACCCTCACTCTTAGCACTGAACCCGGACTTTTAATTGTCAAACTCTCGTTCTAGTACAAATCATGACTTTTAGAGTCCAGCCCCTCGATTTTAAGCCTCAAAGCCTCATTTTTATCATCCAAACCTACACTTTCAGGGTCCAAACCCCTCTTTTAATGCTCAGTGCCTCATTTTTAGTTCAGAAACCCTTGCTTTTAGCATCCAGGCCTTCACTTTCAGGAACCAAACCATCATTATTAATGCCCAAAGCCCTCTTTTAAGGCTCAAAGCCTCATTTTCAGCACCCAAAGACTCACTTTAAAACACCCAAACCCCTCTTTTAACATCAAAGACTTAGAGTTGGGACCGCAAACCTCACTTTCAGCGTCCAAACCCCTCTTTCAAGGCTCAAAGCCTCACTTTTAGTTCCCAAACCCTCATTTTTAGCATCCAAACCCCTTACTTTTATGGAGCAAAATCTCATTTTTAACGTCCAAATCCCTCTTTTAAGGCTCAAAGCCTCTATTTTAGATCCCAAACCCTCACTTTTAGGCTCCAAACCCCTCCTTTTTAGGGACATACCCTCATTTTCACGTCCCAAGGACTTACTTTAAAGCACCCAAACCCCTCTTTTAATGCTCAAAGCCTTATAGATAGGACCACAAACCTCACTGCTAGGGTCCAAACCTCTCTCTTAAAGCTCAGTGCCTCATTTCTATCAGCCAAACCCTCACTTTTAGCACCTAAAGCCCTCTTTTAACACTCAAAGCCTCAGTTTTAACACCCAAAACCGCACTTTCAGGGTCCAAACGCCTCTTTTAATGCTCAGTGCCTCATTTCCAGGTCCCCAAAACTCACTTTAAAACAACCAAACACCTCTTTTAACATCAAAGACTTAGAGTTAGGACTGCAAACCTCACTTTTAGGGTCCAAACCCCTCCTTTTCAGGGACATACCCTCATTTTCATGTCCCAAGGACTTACTTTAAAGCACCCAAACCCCTCTTTTAATGCTCAAAGCCTTATAGTTAGGGCCGCAAACCACAATGCTAGGGTCCAAAGCCCTCTTTTATGCTCAAAGCTTCATTTTTAACAGCCAAACCCTCACTTTCTTTGCCCAAACCCCTCTTTTCATGCTCAATGCCTCATTTATACCTCCCAAAGACGCACTTTAAAGCACCCAAAGCCTCTTTTAACCTCAAAGCCTTTTAGAGTAAGACTGCAAATCTCACTTTTAGGGGCCAAACCGGTTTTAACGCTCAAAGCCTCATTTTTAACAGCAAACCCTCACTTTTAGGACCTAAAGCCCTCTTTTAACTCCCAAAGCCTCGGTTTTAACACCCAAAGCCGCACTTCCAGGGTCCAAACCTCTCTCTTAAAGCTCAGTGCCTCATTTTTAACAGCCAAACCCTCACTTTTAGGACCTAAAGCCCTCTTTTAACACTCAAAGCCTCAGTTTTAACACCCAAAACCGCACTTTCAGGGTCCAAACGCCTCTTTTAATGCTCAGTGCCTCATTTTTAGGTCAGAAACCCCCTGCTTTTAGCATCCAGGCCTTCACTTTCAGGTACCAAAACATCATTATTAATGCCCAAAGCCCTCTTTTAAGGCTCAAAGCCTCATTTTCAGCACCCAAAGACTCACTTTAAAACACCCAAACCCCTCTTTTAATGCTCAAAGCCTTAGAGTTAGGACTGCAAACCTCACTGCTAGGGTCCAAACCTTGGTTTTAAAATTCAATGCCTCATTTCTAACAGCCAAACCCTCACTTTTAGGACCTAAAGCCCTCTTTTAACTCCCAAAGCCTCGGTTTTAACACCCAAAGCCGCACTTTCAGGGTCCAAACCTCTCTTTTAACGCTCAGTGCCTCATTTTTAGGTCCCAAACCCTCACTCTTAGCACTGAACCCGGACTTTTAATTGTCAAACTCTCGTTCTAGTACAAATCATGACTTTTAGAATCCAGCCCCTCGATTTTAAGCCTCAAAGCCTCATTTTTATCATCCAAACCTACACTTTCAGGGTCCAAACCCCTCTTTTAATGCTCAGTGCCTCATTTTTAGGTCAGAAACCCTTGCTTTTAGCATCCAGGCCTTCACTTTCAGGAACCAAACCATCATTATTAATGCCCAAAGCCCTCTTTTAAGGCTCAAAGCCTCATTTTCAGCACCCAAAGACTCACTTTAAAACACCCAAACCCCTCTTTTAACATCAAAGACTTAGAGTTGGGACCGCAAACCTCACTTTCAGCGTCCAAACCCCTCTTTCAAGGCTCAAAGCCTCACTTTTAGTTCCCAAACCCTCATTTTTAGCATCCAAACCCCTTACTTTTATGGAGCAAAATCTCATTTTTAACGTCCAAATCCCTCTTTTAAGGCTCAAAGCCTCTATTTTAGATCCCAAACCCTCACTTTTAGGCTCCAAACCCCTCCTTTTTAGGGACATACCCTCATTTTCACGTCCCAAGGACTTACTTTAAAGCACCCAAACCCCTCTTTTAATGCTCAAAGCCTTATAGATAGGACCACAAACCTCACTGCTAGGGTCCAAACCTCTCTCTTAAAGCTCAGTGCCTCATTTTTAACAGCCAAACCCTCACTTTTAGGACCTAAAGCCCTCTTTTAACACTCAAAGCCTCAGTTTTAACACCCAAAGCCGCACTTTCAGGGTCCAAACGCCTCTTTTAATGCTCAGTGCCTCATTTCCAGGTCCCCAAAACTCACTTTAAAACAACCAAACACCTCTTTTAACATCAAAGACTTAGAGTTAGGACTGCAAACCTCACTTTTAGGGTCCAAACCCCTCCTTTTTAGGGACATACCCTCATTTTCATGTCCCAAGGACTTACTTTAAAGCACCCAAACCCCTCTTTTAATGCTCAAAGCCTTATAGTTAGGGCCGCAAACCACAATGCTAGGGTCCAAAGCCCTCTTTTATGCTCAAAGCTTCATTTTTAACAGCCAAAACCTCACTTTCTTTGCCCAAACCCCTCTTTTCATGCTCAATGCCTCATTTATACCTCCCAAAGACGCACTTTAAAGCACCCAAAGCCTCTTTTAACCTCAAAGCCTTTTAGAGTAAGACTGCAAATCTCACTTTCAGGGGCCAAACCGGTTTTAACGCTCAAAGCCTCATTTTTAACAGCAAACCCTCACTTTTAGGACCTAAAGCCCTCTTTTAACTCCCAAAGCCTCGGTTTTAACACCCAAAGCTGCACTTCCAGGGTCCAAACCTCTCTCTTAAAGCTCAGTGCCTCATTTTTAACAGCCAAACCCTCACTTTTAGGACCTAAAGCCCTCTTTTAACACTCAAAGCCTCAGTTTTAACACCCAAAACCGCACTTTCAGGGTCCAAACACCTCTTTTAACGCTCAGTGCCTCATTTCCAGGTCCCCAAAACTCACTTTAAAACAACCAAACACCTCTTTTAACATCAAAGACTTAGAGTTAGGACTGCAAACCTCACTTTTAGGGTCCAAACCCCTCCTTTTCAGGGACAAACCCTCTTTTTTAAATTCCAAACCCTTACTTCTATTACCCAAACCCCTCTTTTCACGCTCACTGCCTCATTTTTAGGTCCCAAACCCTCTGCTTCTAGCATCGAACTTGGACTTTTTATGGTCAAACCATCATTGTTTTGTTCCAAATAGTAATTTTTAGCGTCCAAACCCCTCTATTAAGCTTCAAAAACTCATTTTTATCATCCAAACCTTCACTTTCAGGGTCCAAACCCCTCTTTTAATGCTCAGTGCCTCATTTTTAGGTCAGAAACCCCCTGCTTTTAGCATCCAGGCCTTCACTTTCAGGAACCAAACCATCATTATTAATGCCCAAAGCCCTCTTTTAAGGCTCAGTGCCTCATTTTCAGCACCCAAAGACTCACTTTAAAACACCCAAACCCCTCTTTTAACATCAAAGACTTAGAGTTGGGACCGCAAACCTCACTTTCAGCGTCCAAACCCCTCTTTCAAGGCTCAAAGCCTCACTTTTAGTTCCCAAACCCTCATTTTTAGCATCCAAACCCCTTACTTTTATGGAGCAAAATCTCATTTTTAACGTCCAAATCCCTCTTTTAAGGCTCAAAGCCTCTATTTTAGATCCCAAACCCTCACTTTTAGGCTCCATACCCCTCCTTTTTAGGGACATACCCTCATTTTCACGTCCCAAGTGTCATAAATTGAGACCACAATGGATCATAATCCAATTAGAATTTTATTAATTGTAGCAAGTAGAATATGAGCAAATACAGCGCTGGACGGCAGGGGAGTCTGCGCTCCGCCAACTGCCGTACTGAGCAGTTCAAACAGTCTCTCTTTATACATCTTTACTTCCATGTTCAATGAGATAGTGGAGGTACTTTTCGCATGCTTCAGTTGTTGTTAGGGGGTCGTTTCCTGCTTCCTGGTGATATGGGGTTGCTTGTCTTATCTCTGTCGATAAGTTTGGACATCTGATGGTTATCTTGCATAAGCACGCCTGGGAGGTATTCTTCGCATGCTTTACATTGAGCTTAACATAAGTCTTAATAAACAATACCTTAGTTCAGTTTCTCACAATCCCCCCTTTTTTCTTTTTATCCTATTATTGTTTATTAGACACTACTTTCATTTTCGGCACTGCAGGCAAATCTTCTTCCACAATTCCGACATTTATCATAACACTCACAAGGTAATATCTCACAATTACAATCATAGTTCTTATGTGGCATAATGCATTCACAACAATCGTCATCTTCATTAATAGATACACTCTTATATTTTGCTTCAGACCTTGTAGTCAAAATAAGCAATTTAGCTGGGTCAAACCGTTCTTTGATAAAATGTAAAATACAGCGTAATATACAAGGTCCAAATATAAGTCCCAGAATCAACATAATAAGCGGTCCTGCTAAAGCAGACAACAAAGTGGTTAGCCAAGGTGAAACATTAAACCAGCTTTCATACCATGACTTGCTTGCTTCACGATCTTTTTTACGTTGATCTAACCTTTTCCGGAGTTTGGGCTATTATTGATAATAAAACTAACGATATACCAGGAAAAAGGGTGTCTGTCAATTTTTCCAATTTAAGTACACTTTTACCAGTCTTGGGGAAGTTCGACCATAGCTGCTTTTGCGTCTCATTGTTCTGGTTCTTTTCTCCACAGTTTGTTCCTCCTCTGCCTCGCCCGTCGACTCGGTTGCTTCGAGCCACGGGGTGTACCATCTTCTCGGCAGCAAGGGAAATCTTCAGGAGAACAGCTGTTTCAGGCTTTCTGCCTGTTTATATAGGCCTCCCACTTTGCAGCTTTGACTAATGGGACAAAGCAAGACACAGCTAGTACTTCCCTTCTGCACTTTGTAGCCAAAATTTCAACCACAAAGGGGATTGATTCGTTGGAATGGTAACAATAATACTAAGGGTTTATTCCTTTGGCAAAACTTTCCACCATTCATGGGATCCTCGAATAATTTCTTGTTCCGACTCTAATTGTTTTTAATTTCCACTCAGTGAGAGTTCTTTGGGTTTTCCAACACTGTGTGCAAACTCCTATCGGAGGGTATCCATATTCACAGTGTGTCCACCATTTATCCTGGCATACCTTACACTTGCAACGAGCAAATGGATAACAATCGCAGTTCAAATGATTGCATCTAATTTGTATATCTAAAGTGCTTATTAGCTTTTCCTTTATATTCAATATTGTGTTACTACATAAGTTTAGCAATTTCCTTCAACACACTTTGTACGCTTCCATATATAATAGATTAAAAAAAGATAATTATAGCAAATATAAACAGCAATATACACTTTATACCAAAAGGTAATGCGGCAAAATAATCAACTAAAGTTCTTATCATTACGTTATCTTTTCAGAGTTATCTTGGTGTCACCTGGAGTACTGATTACTTTCCAGTGGGGTCTCGTCACTGGGCCTTTAATGCGACTAGCATGAGTCCATCCACGCTCAGCAGTCCGGACAGCTGTTTCATCTTGTTCCTTAGCTCCCATTTGTTCTAGTTTTTCCTTTTCTGCAGACTCAAAACTCAAATTATTACTAACAGGTACTTGTTGCATAGTCAAAATCGTACTATAATTGCCTGCTACTCGTTTTGCTTCTGTATCAGCTGCATTATTTCCTCTAACTTGATAACTCGTGCCTCGCTGGTGTCCCTTTATATGTACAACTGCTATTTTATTTGGTATTTTCAATGCCCCCAGAACTCGCCGAATTAATTCTGGGTGTATCAGTTCTTTTCCCTGTGAGTTAACAAATCCTCTCTCCTCCCATATTTTCCCAAAGGTATGTACTACTCCGAACGCATAGCGTGAGTCTGTATATATAGTTCCATCCTTTCCCTTCAGTGACACTAAGGCTTTCCACAATGCGTACAGCTCACAGGCTTGAGCCGACCAGCTGGCACTCAGGGGGCCCGATTCTATTGTCTTAAATTCTCCTTTTGCCCCAATTACTTGTACTTTTTCAGGGGAAACTTTACATCCCTCAGGTATTTGCCTAATAGTCGATTTCTCAGCCCCAGTGTCTACTAAAAAGGTGAACTCTTGTTTATGGGGACCTATTTTTAATTTTATCAAGGGCTCATGATGACTCTGGTCCCCTAAGATATAGAGCCCCTGACTCTCCTATTCCGTTTTTAATATTTCCTCATCCCTGATCCTTTCTCT
This sequence comes from Phalacrocorax carbo, assembly GCF_963921805.1. Classification (NCBI taxonomy): domain Eukaryota; kingdom Metazoa; phylum Chordata; class Aves; order Suliformes; family Phalacrocoracidae; genus Phalacrocorax; species Phalacrocorax carbo. The sequence goes on along the minus strand of NW_026990280.1, from coordinate 1,867,497 downwards.
GCAATTCGTCTTTATATGTCCCTTCTTTCCACAGTAAAAACAACATCTCTGTTCCTTCTTTACTACTACATTCCCTTGTTTCGCTCCAGCAGATCTGTGTTCACCAGTCCGCCCTTTGCGATCCTCTCTGACTGCTGCTACCATCATTTTTACTTGTCGCTTGCTGCTCTCTTCTTCCCGCCTTACGTAGACTTTCTGAGCTTCCCTCAATAATTCATCCAACCCTCTATTCTGCCAGTCCTCTAACTTTTCAATCTTCTTTCTGATATCTTCCCATGATTTTGCCACAAACGGAGTTTTGAGGAGCGCTTGCCCTAAAGGGTCGTCTGGATTTACCCCAGAATACAGCTGAAGGGCTTTCCTCAGTCGTTCCAGCCACTCAGTAGGGCTCTCATCTTTCTTTTGTATTTCATTAAATGCTTTATTGATATTCTGGCCACGGGGTACTGCTTCTCTAATCCCTTGAATTACTAGAGTTCTCAGGTCCTGCATATGAGTTCTATGCACCGGATCCTGATTATCCCAATTAGGTCTTTGGAGTTGTCATAAATTGAGACCACAATGGATCATAATCCAATTAGAATTTTATTAATTGTAGCAAGTAGAATATGAGCAAATACAGCGCTGGACGGCAGGGGAGTCTGCGCTCCGCCAACTGCCGTACTGAGCAGTTCAAACAGTCTCTCTTTATACATCTTTACTTCCATGTTCAATGAGATAGTGGAGGTACTTTTCACATGCTTCAGTAGTTGTTAGGGGGTCGTTTCCTGCTTCCTGGTGATATGGGGTTGCTTGTCTTATCTCTGTCGATAAGTTTGGACATCTGATGGTTATCTTGCATAAGCACGCCTGGGAGGTATTCTTCGCATGCTTTACACCGAGCTTAACATAAGTCTTAATAAACAATACCTTAGTTCAGTTTCTCACAATCCCCCCTTTTTCTTTTTATCCTATTATTGTTTATTAGACACTACTTTCATTTTCGGCACTGCAGGCAAATCTTCTTCCACAATTCCGACATTTATCATAACACTCACAAGGTAATATCTCACAATTACAATCATAGTTCTTATGTGGCATAATGCATTCACAACAATCGTCATCTTCATTAATAGATACACTCTTATATTTTGCTTCAGACCTTGTAGTCAAAATAAGCAATTTAGCTGGGTCAAACCGTTCTTTAATAAAATGTAAAATACAGCGTAATATACAAGGTCCAAATATAAGTCCCAGAATTAACATAATAAGCGGTCCTGCTAAAGCAGACAACAAAGTGGTTAGCCAAGGTGAAACATTAAACCAGCTTTCATACCATAACTTGCCCGCTTCACGATCTTTTTTACGTTGTTCTAACCTTTTCCGGAGTTCAGACATGGTGTCTTGGACTACTCCCGTATGGTCAGCAAACGAACAACATTCTTCATTGAGAGCTACGCATAACCCTCCTTCCTTTAAGAACAATAGGTCTAATCCTCTCCTATTTTGCAGCACCACTTCTGATAAAGATTTTACTGAAGTGGCTAAATTTTGAATAGATTGCTCTATTTTTGCTAAATCCTCATCTACAGCCATCTGCAAATTTTGCAACTCCTGACCTTTTACCAGGGAGGCTATGCCTGTACTTGCTCCAACTCCACCCGCTATCAGCAGTGTAGCTAGGGTTACTGCCGTAATTGGCTCTCGTTTTTGTCTATTCAGGTTTCCTTCAAAGTGGCGTAGCACCTCCTCAGAGGTGTGATAGATTAGGCGAGGAACAATAATCACCTGTATGCAAAACTGAGATTCATTAAACACGTTCAAGGATAGGCAAGGCGTTATTCCGATGTCTGAACAAACCCATTTAGCTCCTGGTGTCGGGATAGCCCATTTGTCCTTTTTATTTTTGTGTTTCTCTATATTGGTGTTAGTGACTGTTCGGCTGCACAAAGGCTGATACTTTTCGGGCACTGTGCCTATACATTTTCCCTGACCCGTTACTAATTGAATAGTAATTCCTTGCGTATGATTCTTCTGGTCATCCCATTGACATTCTTGTGGGTTTAAACCATTAGACCATCGAATCATACCTGGTTTTCCAACTGCCTCAAAATATGGTGGTCTAATATTATAACATAACCAGCATTCTTCAGTTAAATTTGGTTTGCTTTCATTAAGGGCACGATAAGAGGCTTGCATTAGATTTCATAAGGGGTCCTTGGGTTCTGACAACTCTAGATCTCTGGATAAAGAGAATTCAGTCACAGCATCATTAGTTGTTTTCGAAGGAGAGCCTGAGGAAGGGGTTATGACAATTACGGGGGCCATCTTTTCTTCAGAGGAAGTGAGCGGATTCAGGACCAGATTTGGTCCTATTGGCAAAGGATCGTGGGGCATCGGTTTCTTCATAATTTGAAAAATACCCCCTCTATCTACACCTTGTTCGTAATATCTAATTCCCCAAAATTTTCCTACAAGCCAGAAGTCCTGACTAGGATCTTTTATGGTTATATTAATGCCTGTACATCCAATATCTTTATGATTACATGTACCATTATAGTAACTATCTGTGTAGCTCCAATTTCTCTTTTGACATATTTGTGGTGACCATTTGATTTCTAGATTTTGATCTCCAGATGCAGACCATTCAGAGGCCCATGTTTCGCATCCCCAGTATGCACAATAATAATGGTCTGGACGATTACAGTATGATTTACCAGGGTTCGATGCTGGGCATATATAAATTGGCTTGCAATTCTTATCCATTTCTCCATCGATTAAGTAACGCAAACTTATATTGAAACTAACTGTTCCCCCCTCCATAATTTGTGCTTGGATTGGCTTATTTGGATATTGTATGTTTGTTATTGTCCAATTCATGGGTTCATGAGGGTTTCCTTTTCCATTTGTTTGGGCTATTATCGATAATAAAACTAACGATATACCAGGAAAAAGGGTGTCTGTCAATTTTTCCAATTTAAGTACACTTTTACCAGTCTTGGGGAAGTTTGACCATAGCTGCTCTTGCGCCTCATTGTTCTGGTTCTTTTCTCCACAGTTTGTTCCTCCTCTGCCTCGCCCGTCGACTCGGTTGCTTCGAGCCACGGGGTGTACCATCTTCTTGGCAGCAAGGGAAATCTTCAGGAGAACAGCTGTTTCAGGCTTTCTGCCTGTTTATATAGGCCTCCCACTTTGCAGCTTTAACTAATGGGACTAAGCAAGACACAGCTAGTACTTCCCTTCTGCACTTTGTAGCCAAAATTTCAACCACAAAGGGGATTGATTCGTTGGAATGGTAACAATAATACTAAGGGTTTATTCCTTTGGCAAAACTTTCCACCATTCATGGGATCCTCGAATAATTTCTTGTTCCGACTCTAATTGTTTTTAATTTCCACTCAGTGAGAGTTCTTTGGGTTTTCCAACACTGTGTGCAAACTCCTATCGGAGGGTATCCATATTCACAGTGTGTCCACCATTTATCCTGGCATACCTTACACTTGCAACGAGCAAATGGATAACAATCGCAGTTCAAATGATTGCATCTAATTTGTATATCTAAAGTGCTTATTAGCTTTTCCTCTATATTCAATATTGTGTTACTACATAAGTTTAGCAATTTCCTTCAACACACTTTGTACGCTTCCATATATAATAGATTAAAAAAGATAATTATAGCAAATATAAACAGCAATATACACTTTATACCAAAAGGTAATGCGGCAAAATAATCAACTAAAGTTCTTATCATTACGTTATCTTTTCAGAGTTATCTTGGTGTCACCTGGAGTACTGATTACTTTCCAGTGGGGTCTCGTCACTGGGCCTTTAATGCGACTAGCATGAGTCCATCCACGCTCAGCAGTCCGGACAGCTGTTTCATCTTGTTCCTTAGCTCCCATTTGTTCTAGTTTTTCCTTTTCTGCAGACTCAAAACTCAAATTATTACTAACAGGTACTTGTTGCATAGTCAAAATCGTACTATAATTGCCTGCTACTCGTTTTGCTTCTGTATCAGCTGCATTATTTCCTCTAACTTGATAACTCGTGCCTCGCTGGTGTCCCTTTATATGTACAACTGCTATTTTATTTGGTATTTTCAATGCCCCCAGAACTCGCCGAATTAATTCTGGGTGTATCAGTTCTTTTCCCTGTGAGTTAACAAATCCTCTCTCCTCCCATATTTTCCCAAAGGTATGTACTACTCCGAACGCATAGCGTGAGTCTGTATATATAGTTCCATCCTTTCCCTTCAGTGACACTAAGGCTTTCCACAATGCGTACAGCTCACAGGCTTGAGCCGACCAGCTGGCACTCAGGGGGCCCGATTCTATTGTCTTAAATTCTCCTTTTGCCCCAATTACTTGTACTTTTTCAGGGGAAACTTTACATCCCTCAGGTATTTGCCTAATAGTCGATTTCTCAGCCCCAGTGTCTACTAAAAAGGTGAACTCTTGTTTATGGGGACCTATTTTTAATTTTATCAAGGGCTCATGATGACTCCAGTCCCCTAAGATATAGAGCCCCTGACTCTCCTATTCCGTTTTTAATATTTCCTCATCCCTGATCCTTTCTCTGCAATTCGTCTTTATATGTCCCTTCTTTCCACAGTAAAAACAACATCTCTGTTCCTTCTTTACTACCACGTTCCCTTGTTTCGCTCCAGCAGATCTGTGTTCACCAGTCTGCCCTTTGCGATCCTCTCTGACTGCTGCTACCATCATTTTTACTTGTCGCTTGCTGCTCTCTTCTTCCCGCCTTACGTAGACTTTCTGAGCTTCCCTCAATAATTCATCCAACCCTCTATTCTGCCAGTCCTCTAACTTTTCAATCTTCTTTCTGATATCTTCCCATGATTTTGCCACAAACTGAGTTTTGAGGAGCGCTTGCCCTAAAGGGTCGTCTGGATTTACCCCAGAATACAGCTGAAGGGCTTTCCTCAGTCGTTCCAGCCACTCAGTAGGGCTCTCATCTTTCTTTTGTATTTCATTAAATGCTTTATTGATATTCTGGCCACGGGGTACTGCTTCTCTAATCCCTTGAATTACTATAGTTCTCAGGTCCTGCATATGAGTTCTATGCACCGGATCCTGATTATCCCAATTAGGTCTTTGGAGTGGCCATTTAATATCTGCTTGGGGTCCCTGGGCATGCTGAGCATTCCACAGTCTCATTCCTGCTCGTCTAATCATATCTCTTTCCTTGGTAGTAAATAATTGACCAAGGATAGATTGCATCTCATCTCAAGTATAAAGGTTTGGTCCCAAAAATTGATCTAATCTTTCTGCCACTCCGAGTGGGTCTTCAATTAGGTTTCCCATCTCGGTTCTTTTAAAATCTCGTAGGTCAGCCGAACTTAGGGGCACAAAAATATATCCAATCACAGGTTGGGGTCCCCCCATGGGCATTTCCCTTAAAGGATACATCTGAGCTGCCCCTTTTTGACTCCTAGTTACGCGTCTAGGAGGAGGGGGAGACCCTTGTTCCGATTCTGGTGGGGGAGTGGGCACTCTGGGGACCTCTGAAGGGGCTGCGGGAGCAGGAGGAGAAATATAAGGAGGGGGGGTTAGAAGGGTTTCGTCTAACTCTTCCTTCTTTTTCTTTTGTTCAGTTTTTACTTCATTCAGTGGATAAAGTCTAGCTCTCGGTCTTTCTAGCCACACTTCCGCATACTGACTCTCTTCTGGGTTAAGGGTTTTTTTTTTTTTTTTTTTTTTTTTTGTTAACCCAGAGGTTTAATTGTTGTCTGACCCAATCCTCTTCTGACCCATAGACTGGCCAAACGACATCTTTAGAAATCTTCTTCCCTCCCCATATCCTAGTACAATATTTTATCATTTTCTGTTTATCTTTCCCTAGGGTTCCAGGGAAATATCTCCAATTGTCTAGGATATATGCCAGAGGGGTATTCTTAGGTACAGTGGGTACCTTTCCCATGGGAGTCGAAGGCTTGCTGCCCTTCGCCCCCATCTTCTGGAATATCCACAAGCGTGCACTCACTCGTTCCCCTTGTTCCTGGCCCAGTCCCTCGCGGGAGATGGGAAACGCAGTACTTAAGGGTCCGCACTCGCCTGGTTCAATATAGCGAACCTCTCACTCGTTATATTCCAGGAAACCCAATCCCGCCCGAACGGTAAACCCGCGAACAAATTCGCCATATACTTACGCGCCCTGCGTCTTCGTCCGGACTCCCGTGCACAGAATTTTTATGGGATTTTACCGGTTTCTCCTTTGCTCATCATTCTAGAATTTAGGTTCGTCGGTAAGGTTGAGGTAAGCTGTCGGTCGCGGGGCCGCGGATTGCCGCGGGGCGCCTCCCCGGAGGACAGAAGCTCACCGTTCCTTATCCGAGTCACGGCACCAAATTGTCATAAATTGAGACCACAATGGATCATAATCCAATTAGAATTTTATTAATTGTAGCAAGTAGAATATGAGCAAATACAGCGCTGGACGGCAGGGGAGTCTGCGCTCCGCCAACTGCCGTACTGAGCAGTTCAAACAGTCTCTCTTTATACATCTTTACTTCCATGTTCAATGAGATAGTGGAGGTACTTTTCGCATGCTTCAGTTGTTGTTAGGGGGTCGTTTCCTGCTTCCTGGTGATATGGGGTTGCTTGTCTTATCTCTGTCGATAAGTTTGGACATCTGATGGTTATCTTGCATAAGCACGCATGGGAGGTATTCTTCGCATGCTTTACATTGAGCTTAACATAAGTCTTAATAAACAATACCTTAGTTCAGTTTCTCACACAAGGACTTACTTTAAAGCACCCAAACCCCTCTTTTAATGCTCAAAGCCTTATAGATAGGACCACAAACCTCACTGCTAGGGTCCAAACCTCTCTCTTAAAGCTCAGTGCCTCATTTCTATCAGCCAAACCCTCACTTTTAGGACCTAAAGCCCTCTTTTAACACTCAAAGCCTCAGTTTTAACACCCAAAACCGCACTTTCAGGGTCCAAACGCCTCTTTTAACGCTCAGTGCCTCATTTCCAGGTCCCCAAAACTCACTTTAAAACAACCAAACACCTCTTTTAACATCAAAGACTTAGAGTTAGGACTGCAAACCTCACTTTTAGGGTCCAAACCCCTCCTTTTCAGGGACAAACCCTCTTTTTTAAATTCCAAACCCTTACTTCTATTACCCAAACCCCTCTTTTCACGCTCACTGCCTCATTTTTAGGTCCCAAACCCTCTGCTTCTAGCATCGAACTTGGACTTTTTAGGGGCAAACCATCATTGTTTTGTTCCAAATAGTAATTTTTAGAGTCCAAACCCCTCTATTAAGCTTCAAAAACTCATTTTTATCATCCAAACCTTCACTTTCAGGGTCCAAACCCCTCTTTTAATGCTCAGTGCCTCATTTTTAGGTCAGAAACCCCCTGCTTTTAGCATCCAGGCCTTCACTTTCAGGTACCAAAACATCATTATTAATGCCCAAAGCCCTCTTTTAAGGCTCAAAGCCTCATTTTCAGCACCCAAAGACTCACTTTAAAACACCCAAACCCCTCTTTTAATGCTCAAAGCCTTAGAGTTAGGACTGCAAACCTCACTGCTAGGGTCCAAACCTTGGTTTTAAAATTCAATGCCTCATTTCTAACAGCCAAACCCTCACTTTTAGGACCTAAAGCCCTCTTTTAACACTCAAAGCCTCAGTTTTAACACTCAAAGCCAAACTTTCAGGGTCCAAACCCCTCTTTTAACGCTCAGTGCCTCATTTTCAGGTCCCCAAAACTCACTTTAAAACACCCAAACACCTCTTTTAACATCAAAGACTTAGAGTTAGGACTGCAAACCTCACTTTTAGGGTCCAAACCCCTCCTTTTTAGGGACATACCCTCATTTTCACGTCCCAAGGACTTACTTTAAAGCACCCAAACCCCTCTTTTAATGCTCAAAGCCTTATAGATAGGACCACAAACCTCACTTTCTTTGCCCAAACCCCTCTTTTACTGCTCAATGCCTCATTTATACCTCCCAAAGACGCACTTTAAAGCACCCAAAGCCTCTTTTAACCTCAAAGCCTTTTAGAGTAAGACTGCAAATCTCACTTTTAGGGGCCAACCCGGTTTTAACGCTCAAAGCCTCATTTTTAACAGCAAACCCTCACTTTTAGGACCTAAAGCCCTCTTTTAACTCCCAAAGCCTCGGTTTTAACACCCAAAGCCGCACTTTCAGGGTCCAAACCTCTCTTTTAACGCTCAGTGCCTCATTTTTAGGTCCCAAACCCTCACTCTTAGCACTGAACCCGGACTTTTAATTGTCAAACTCTCGTTCTAGTACAAATCATGACTTTTAGAGTCCAGCCCCTCGATTTTAAGCCTCAAAGCCTCATTTTTATCATCCAAACCTACACTTTCAGGGTCCAAACCCCTCTTTTAATGCTCAGTGCCTCATTTTTAGTTCAGAAACCCTTGCTTTTAGCATCCAGGCCTTCACTTTCAGGAACCAAACCATCATTATTAATGCCCAAAGCCCTCTTTTAAGGCTCAAAGCCTCATTTTCAGCACCCAAAGACTCACTTTAAAACACCCAAACCCCTCTTTTAACATCAAAGACTTAGAGTTGGGACCGCAAACCTCACTTTCAGCGTCCAAACCCCTCTTTCAAGGCTCAAAGCCTCACTTTTAGTTCCCAAACCCTCATTTTTAGCATCCAAACCCCTTACTTTTATGGAGCAAAATCTCATTTTTAACGTCCAAATCCCTCTTTTAAGGCTCAAAGCCTCTATTTTAGATCCCAAACCCTCACTTTTAGGCTCCAAACCCCTCCTTTTTAGGGACATACCCTCATTTTCACGTCCCAAGGACTTACTTTAAAGCACCCAAACCCCTCTTTTAATGCTCAAAGCCTTATAGATAGGACCACAAACCTCACTGCTAGGGTCCAAACCTCTCTCTTAAAGCTCAGTGCCTCATTTCTATCAGCCAAACCCTCACTTTTAGGACCTAAAGCCCTCTTTTAACACTCAAAGCCTCAGTTTTAACACCCAAAACCGCACTTTCAGGGTCCAAACGCCTCTTTTAATGCTCAGTGCCTCATTTCCAGGTCCCCAAAACTCACTTTAAAACAACCAAACACCTCTTTTAACATCAAAGACTTAGAGTTAGGACTGCAAACCTCACTTTTAGGGTCCAAACCCCTCCTTTTCAGGGACATACCCTCATTTTCATGTCCCAAGGACTTACTTTAAAGCACCCAAACCCCTCTTTTAATGCTCAAAGCCTTATAGTTAGGGCCGCAAACCACAATGCTAGGGTCCAAAGCCCTCTTTTATGCTCAAAGCTTCATTTTTAACAGCCAAACCCTCACTTTCTTTGCCCAAACCCCTCTTTTCATGCTCAATGCCTCATTTATACCTCCCAAAGACGCACTTTAAAGCACCCAAAGCCTCTTTTAACCTCAAAGCCTTTTAGAGTAAGACTGCAAATCTCACTTTTAGGGGCCAAACCGGTTTTAACGCTCAAAGCCTCATTTTTAACAGCAAACCCTCACTTTTAGGACCTAAAGCCCTCTTTTAACTCCCAAAGCCTCGGTTTTAACACCCAAAGCCGCACTTCCAGGGTCCAAACCTCTCTCTTAAAGCTCAGTGCCTCATTTTTAACAGCCAAACCCTCACTTTTAGGACCTAAAGCCCTCTTTTAACACTCAAAGCCTCAGTTTTAACACCCAAAACCGCACTTTCAGGGTCCAAACGCCTCTTTTAATGCTCAGTGCCTCATTTTTAGGTCAGAAACCCCCTGCTTTTAGCATCCAGGCCTTCACTTTCAGGTACCAAAACATCATTATTAATGCCCAAAGCCCTCTTTTAAGGCTCAAAGCCTCATTTTCAGCACCCAAAGACTCACTTTAAAACACCCAAACCCCTCTTTTAATGCTCAAAGCCTTAGAGTTAGGACTGCAAACCTCACTGCTAGGGTCCAAACCTTGGTTTTAAAATTCAATGCCTCATTTCTAACAGCCAAACCCTCACTTTTAGGACCTAAAGCCCTCTTTTAACTCCCAAAGCCTCGGTTTTAACACCCAAAGCCGCACTTTCAGGGTCCAAACCTCTCTTTTAACGCTCAGTGCCTCATTTTTAGGTCCCAAACCCTCACTCTTAGCACTGAACCCGGACTTTTAATTGTCAAACTCTCGTTCTAGTACAAATCATGACTTTTAGAATCCAGCCCCTCGATTTTAAGCCTCAAAGCCTCATTTTTATCATCCAAACCTACACTTTCAGGGTCCAAACCCCTCTTTTAATGCTCAGTGCCTCATTTTTAGGTCAGAAACCCTTGCTTTTAGCATCCAGGCCTTCACTTTCAGGAACCAAACCATCATTATTAATGCCCAAAGCCCTCTTTTAAGGCTCAAAGCCTCATTTTCAGCACCCAAAGACTCACTTTAAAACACCCAAACCCCTCTTTTAACATCAAAGACTTAGAGTTGGGACCGCAAACCTCACTTTCAGCGTCCAAACCCCTCTTTCAAGGCTCAAAGCCTCACTTTTAGTTCCCAAACCCTCATTTTTAGCATCCAAACCCCTTACTTTTATGGAGCAAAATCTCATTTTTAACGTCCAAATCCCTCTTTTAAGGCTCAAAGCCTCTATTTTAGATCCCAAACCCTCACTTTTAGGCTCCAAACCCCTCCTTTTTAGGGACATACCCTCATTTTCACGTCCCAAGGACTTACTTTAAAGCACCCAAACCCCTCTTTTAATGCTCAAAGCCTTATAGATAGGACCACAAACCTCACTGCTAGGGTCCAAACCTCTCTCTTAAAGCTCAGTGCCTCATTTTTAACAGCCAAACCCTCACTTTTAGGACCTAAAGCCCTCTTTTAACACTCAAAGCCTCAGTTTTAACACCCAAAGCCGCACTTTCAGGGTCCAAACGCCTCTTTTAATGCTCAGTGCCTCATTTCCAGGTCCCCAAAACTCACTTTAAAACAACCAAACCCCTCTTTTAACATCAAAGACTTAGAGTTAGGACTGCAAACCTCACTTTTAGGGTCCAAACCCCTCCTTTTTAGGGACATACCCTCATTTTCATGTCCCAAGGACTTACTTTAAAGCACCCAAACCCCTCTTTTAATGCTCAAAGCCTTATAGTTAGGGCCGCAAACCACAATGCTAGGGTCCAAAGCCCTCTTTTATGCTCAAAGCTTCATTTTTAACAGCCAAAACCTCACTTTCTTTGCCCAAACCCCTCTTTTCATGCTCAATGCCTCATTTATACCTCCCAAAGACGCACTTTAAAGCACCCAAAGCCTCTTTTAACCTCAAAGCCTTTTAGAGTAAGACTGCAAATCTCACTTTCAGGGGCCAAACCGGTTTTAACGCTCAAAGCCTCATTTTTAACAGCAAACCCTCACTTTTAGGACCTAAAGCCCTCTTTTAACTCCCAAAGCCTCGGTTTTAACACCCAAAGCTGCACTTCCAGGGTCCAAACCTCTCTCTTAAAGCTCAGTGCCTCATTTTTAACAGCCAAACCCTCACTTTTAGGACCTAAAGCCCTCTTTTAACACTCAAAGCCTCAGTTTTAACACCCAAAACCGCACTTTCAGGGTCCAAACACCTCTTTTAACGCTCAGTGCCTCATTTCCAGGTCCCCAAAACTCACTTTAAAACAACCAAACACCTCTTTTAACATCAAAGACTTAGAGTTAGGACTGCAAACCTCACTTTTAGGGTCCAAACCCCTCCTTTTCAGGGACAAACCCTCTTTTTAAAATTCCAAACCCTTACTTCTATTACCCAAACCCCTCTTTTCACGCTCACTGCCTCATTTTTAGGTCCCAAACCCTCTGCTTCTAGCATCGAACTTGGACTTTTTATGGGCAAACCATCATTGTTTTGTTCCAAATAGTAATTTTTAGCGTCCAAACCCCTCTATTAAGCTTCAAAAACTCATTTTTATCATCCAAACCTTCACTTTCAGGGTCCAAACCCCTCTTTTAATGCTCAGTGCCTCATTTTTAGGTCAGAAACCCCCTGCTTTTAGCATCCAGGCCTTCACTTTCAGGAACCAAACCATCATTATTAATGCCCAAAGCCCTCTTTTAAGGCTCAAAGCCTCATTTTCAGCACCCAAAGACTCACTTTAAAACACCCAAACCCCTCTTTTAACATCAAAGACTTAGAGTTGGGACCGCAAACCTCACTTTCAGCGTCCAAACCCCTCTTTCAAGGCTCAAAGCCTCACTTTTAGTTCCCAAACCCTCATTTTTAGCATCCAAACCCCTTACTTTTATGGAGCAAAATCTCATTTTTAACGTCCAAATCCCTCTTTTAAGGCTCAAAGCCTCTATTTTAGATCCCAAACCCTCACTTTTAGGCTCCATACCCCTCCTTTTTAGGGACATACCCTCATTTTCACGTCCCAAGTGTCATAAATTGAGACCACAATGGATCATAATCCAATTAGAATTTTATTAATTGTAGCAAGTAGAATATGAGCAAATACAGCGCTGGACGGCAGGGGAGTCTGCGCTCCGCCAACTGCCGTACTGAGCAGTTCAAACAGTCTCTCTTTATACATCTTTACTTCCATGTTCAATGAGATAGTGGAGGTACTTTTCGCATGCTTCAGTTGTTGTTAGGGGGTCGTTTCCTGCTTCCTGGTGATATGGGGTTGCTTGTCTTATCTCTGTCGATAAGTTTGGACATCTGATGGTTATCTTGCATAAGCACGCATGGGAGGTATTCTTCGCATGCTTTACATTGAGCTTAACATAAGTCTTAATAAACAATACCTTAGTTCAGTTTCTCACAATCCCCCCTTTTTTCTTTTTATCCTATTATTGTTTATTAGACACTACTTTCATTTTCGGCACTGCAGGCAAATCTTCTTCCACAATTCCGACATTTATCATAACACTCACAAGGTAATATCTCACAATTACAATCATAGTTCTTATGTGGCATAATGCATTCACAACAATCGTCATCTTCATTAATAGATACACTCTTATATTTTGCTTCAGACCTTGTAGTCAAAATAAGCAATTTAGCTGGGTCAAACCGTTCTTTGATAAAATGTAAAATACAGCGTAATATACAAGGTCCAAATATAAGTCCCAGAATCAACATAATAAGCGGTCCTGCTAAAGCAGACAACAAAGTGGTTAGCCAAGGTGAAACATTAAACCAGCTTTCATACCATGACTTGCTTGCTTCACGATCTTTTTTACGTTGATCTAACCTTTTCCGGAGTTTGGGCTATTATTGATAATAAAACTAACGATATACCAGGAAAAAGGGTGTCTGTCAATTTTTCCAATTTAAGTACACTTTTACCAGTCTTGGGGAAGTTCGACCATAGCTGCTTTTGCGTCTCATTGTTCTGGTTCTTTTCTCCACAGTTTGTTCCTCCTCTGCCTCGCCCGTCGACTCGGTTGCTTCGAGCCACGGGGTGTACCATCTTCTTGGCAGCAAGGGAAATCTTCAGGAGAACAGCTGTTTCAGGCTTTCTGCCTGTTTATATAGGCCTCCCACTTTGCAGCTTTGACTAATGGGACAAAGCAAGACACAGCTAGTACTTCCCTTCTGCACTTTGTAGCCAAAATTTCAACCACAAAGGGGATTGATTCGTTGGAATGGTAACAATAATACTAAGGGTTTATTCCTTTGGCAAAACTTTCCACCATTCATGGGATCCTCGAATAATTTCTTGTTCCGACTCTAATTGTTTTTAATTTCCACTCAGTGAGAGTTCTTTGGGTTTTCCAACACTGTGTGCAAACTCCTATCGGAGGGTATCCATATTCACAGTGTGTCCACCATTTATCCTGGCATACCTTACACTTGCAACGAGCAAATGGATAACAATCGCAGTTCAAATGATTGCATCTAATTTGTATATCTAAAGTGCTTATTAGCTTTTCCTTTATATTCAATATTGTGTTACTACATAAGTTTAGCAATTTCCTTCAACACACTTTGTACGCTTCCATATATAATAGATTAAAAAAAGATAATTATAGCAAATATAAACAGCAATATACACTTTATACCAAAAGGTAATGCGGCAAAATAATCAACTAAAGTTCTTATCATTACGTTATCTTTTCAGAGTTATCTTGGTGTCACCTGGAGTACTGATTACTTTCCAGTGGGGTCTCGTCACTGGGCCTTTAATGCGACTAGCATGAGTCCATCCACGCTCAGCAGTCCGGACAGCTGTTTCATCTTGTTCCTTAGCTCCCATTTGTTCTAGTTTTTCCTTTTCTGCAGACTCAAAACTCAAATTATTACTAACAGGTACTTGTTGCATAGTCAAAATCGTACTATAATTGCCTGCTACTCGTTTTGCTTCTGTATCAGCTGCATTATTTCCTCTAACTTGATAACTCGTGCCTCGCTGGTGTCCCTTTATATGTACAACTGCTATTTTATTTGGTATTTTCAATGCCCCCAGAACTCGCCGAATTAATTCTGGGTGTATCAGTTCTTTTCCCTGTGAGTTAACAAATCCTCTCTCCTCCCATATTTTCCCAAAGGTATGTACTACTCCGAACGCATAGCGTGAGTCTGTATATATAGTTCCATCCTTTCCCTTCAGTGACACTAAGGCTTTCCACAATGCGTACAGCTCACAGGCTTGAGCCGACCAGCTGGCACTCAGGGGGCCCGATTCTATTGTCTTAAATTCTCCTTTTGCCCCAATTACTTGTACTTTTTCAGGGGAAACTTTACATCCCTCAGGTATTTGCCTAATAGTCGATTTCTCAGCCCCAGTGTCTACTAAAAAGGTGAACTCTTGTTTATGGGGACCTATTTTTAATTTTATCAAGGGCTCATGATGACTCCGGTCCCCTAAGATATAGAGCCCCTGACTCTCCTATTCCGTTTTTAATATTTCCTCATCCCTGATCCTTTCTCTGCAATTCGTCTTTATATGTCCCTTCTTTCCACAGTAAAAACAACATCTCTGTTCCTTCTTTACTACCACGTTCCCTTGTTTCGCTCCAGCAGATCTGTGTTCACCAGTCTGCCCTTTGCGATCCTCTCTGACTGCTGCTACCATCATTTTTACTTGTCGCTTGCTGCTCTCTTCTTCCCGCCTTACGTAGACTTTCTGAGCTTCCCTCAATAATTCATCCAACCCTCTATTCTGCCAGTCCTCTAACTTTTCAATCTTCTTTCTGATATCTTCCCATGATTTTGCCACAAACGGAGTTTTGAGGAGCGCTTGCCCTAAAGGGTCGTCTGGATTTACCCCAGAATACAGCTGAAGGGCTTTCCTCAGTCGTTCCAGCCACTCAGTAGGGCTCTCATCTTTCTTTTGTATTTCATTAAATGCTTTATTGATATTCTGGCCACGGGGTACTGCTTCTCTAATCCCTTGAATTACTAGAGTTCTCAGGTCCTGCATATGAGTTCTATGCACCGGATCCTGATTATCCCAATTAGGTTTTTGGAGTGGCCATTTAATATCTGCTTGGGGTCCCTGGGCATGCTGAGCATTCCACAGTCTCATTCCTGCTCGTCTAATCATATCTCTTTCCTCGGTAGTAAATAATTGACCAAGGATAGATTGCATCTCATCTCAAGTATAAAGGTTTGGTCCCAAAAATTGATCTAATCTTTCTGCCACTCCGAGTGGGTCTTCAATTAGGTTTCCCATCTCGGTTCTTTTAAAATCTCGTAGGTCAGCCGAACTTAGGGGCACAAAAATATATCCAATCACAGGTTGGGGTCCCCCCATGGGCATTTCCCTTAAAGGATACATCTGAGCTGCCCCTTTTTGACTCCTAGTTACGCGTCTAGGAGGAGGGGGAGACCCTTGTTCTGATTCTGGTGGGGGAGTGGGCACTCTGGGGACCTCTGAAGGGGCTGCGGGAGCAGGAGGAGAAATATAAGGAGGGGGGTTAGAAGGGTTTCGTCTAACTCTTCCTTCTTTTTCTTTTGTTCAGTTTTTACTTCATTCAGTGGATAAAGTCTAGCTCTCGGTCTTTCTAGCCACACTTCCGCATACTGACTCTCTTCTGGGTTAAGGGGTTTTTTTTAATGTTAACCCAGAGGTTTAATTGTTGTCTGACCCAATCCTCTTCTGACCCATAGACTGGCCAAACGACATCTTTAGAAATCTTCTTCCCTCCCCATATCCTAGTACAATATTTTATCATTTTCTGTTTATCTTTCCCTAGGGTTCCAGGGAAATATCTCCAATTGTCTAGGATATATGCCAGAGGGGTATTCTTAGGTACAGTGGGTACCTTTCCCATGGGAGTCAAAGGCTTGCTGCCCTTCGCCCCCATCTTCTGGAATATCCACAAGCGTGCACTCACTCGTTCCCCTTGTTCCTGGCCCAGTCCCTCGCGGGAGATGGGAAACGCAGTACTTAAGGGTCCGCACTCGCCTGGTTCAATATAGCGAACCTCTCACTCGTTATATTCCAGGAAACCCAATCCCGCCCGAACGGTAAACCCGCGAACAAATTCGCCATATACTTACGCGCCCTGCGTCTTCGTCCGGACTCCCGTGCACAGAATTTTTATGGGATTTTACCGGTTTCTCCTTTGCTCATCATTCTAGAATTTAGGTTCGTCGGTAAGGTTGAGGTAAGCTGTCGGTCGCGGGGCCGCGGATTGCCGCGGGGCGCCTCCCCGGAGGACAGAAGCTCACCGTTCCTTATCCGAGTCACGGCACCAAATTGTCATAAATTGAGACCACAATGGATCATAATCCAATTAGAATTTTATTAATTGTAGCAAGTAGAATATGAGCAAATACAGCGCTGGACGGCAGGGGAGTCTGCGCTCCGCCAACTGCCGTACTGAGCAGTTCAAACAGTCTCTCTTTATACATCTTTACTTCCATGTTCAATGAGATAGTGGAGGTACTTTTCGCATGCTTCAGTTGTTGTTAGGGGGTCGTTTCCTGCTTCCTGGTGATATGGGGTTGCTTGTCTTATCTCTGTCGATAAGTTTGGACATCTGATGGTTATCTTGCATAAGCACGCCTGGGAGGTATTCTTCGCATGCTTTACATTGAGCTTAACATAAGTCTTAATAAACAATACCTTAGTTCAGTTTCTCACACAAGGACTTACTTTAAAGCACCCAAACCCCTCTTTTAATGCTCAAAGCCTTATAGATAGGACCACAAACCTCACTGCTAGGGTCCAAACCTCTCTCTTAAAGCTCAGTGCCTCATTTCTATCAGCCAAACCCTCACTTTTAGGACCTAAAGCCCTCTTTTAACACTCAAAGCCTCAGTTTTAACACCCAAAACCGCACTTTCAGGGTCCAAACGCCTCTTTTAATGCTCAGTGCCTCATTTCCAGGTCCCCAAAACTCACTTTAAAACACCCAAACACCTCTTTTAACATCAAAGACTTAGAGTTAGGACTGCAAACCTCACTTTTAGGGTCCAAACCCCTCCTTTTCAGGGACAAACCCTCTTTTTAAAATTCCAAACCCTTACTTCTATTACCCAAACCCCTCTTTTCACGCTCACTGCCTCATTTTTAGGTCCCAAACCCTCTGCTTCTAGCATCGAACTTGGACTTTTTATGGTCAAACCATCATTGTTTTGTTCCAAATAGTAATTTTTAGAGTCCAAACCCCTCTATTAAGCTTCAAAAACTCATTTTTATCATCCAAACCTTCACTTTCAGGGTCCAAACCCCTCTTTTAATGCTCAGTGCCTCATTTTTAGGTCAGAAACCCCCTGCTTTTAGCATCCAGGCCTTCACTTTCAGGTACCAAAACATCATTATTAATGCCCAAAGCCCTCTTTTAAGGCTCAAAGCCTCATTTTCAGCACCCAAAGACTCACTTTAAAACACCCAAACCCCTCTTTTAACATCAAAGCCTTAGAGTTAGGACTGCAAACCTCACTGCTAGGGTCCAAACCTTGGTTTTAAAATTCAATGCCTCATTTCTAACAGCCAAACCCTCACTTTTAGGACCTAAAGCCCTCTTTTAACACTCAAAGCCTCAGTTTTAACACTCAAAGCCAAACTTTCAGGGTCCAAACCCCGCTTTTAACGCTCAGTGCCTCATTTTCAGGTCCCCAAAACTCACTTTAAAACACCCAAACCCCTCTTTTAACATCAAAGACTTAGAGTTAGGACTGCAAACCTCACTTTTAGGGTCCAAACCCCTCCTTTTTAGGGACATACCCTCATTTTCACGTCCCAAGGACTTACTTTAAAGCACCCAAACCCCTCTTTTAATGCTCAAAGCCTTATAGTTAGGGCCGCAAACCACAATGCTAGGGTCCAAAGCCCTCTTTTATGCTCAAAGCTTCATTTTTAACAGCCAAAACCTCACTTTCTTTCCCCAAACCCCTCTTTTAATGCTCAATGCCTCATTTATACCTCCCAAAGACGCACTTTAAAGCGCCCAAAGCCTCTTTTAACCTCAAAGCCTTTTAGAGTAAGACTGCAAATCTCACTTTTAGGGGCCAAACCGGTTTTAACGCTCAAAGCCTCATTTTTAACAGCAAACCCTCACTTTTAGGACCTAAAGCCCTCTTTTAACTCCCAAAGCCTCGGTTTTAACACCCAAAGCCGCACTTTCAGGGTCCAAACCTCTCTTTTAACGCTCAGTGCCTCATTTTTAGGTCCCAAACCCTCACTCTTAGCACTGAACCCGGACTTGTAATTGTCAAACTCTCGTTCTAGTACAAATCATGACTTTTAGAGTCCAGCCCCTCGATTTTAAGCCTCAAAGCCTCATTTTTATCATCCAAACCTACACTTTCAGGGTCCAAACCCCTCTTTTAATGCTCAGTGCCTCATTTTTAGGTCAGAAACCCTTGCTTTTAGCATCCAGGCCTTCACTTTCAGGAACCAAACCATCATTATTAATGCCCAAAGCCCTCTTTTAAGGCTCAAAGCCTCATTTTCAGCACCCAAAGACTCACTTTAAAACACCCAAACCCCTCTTTTAACATCAAAGACTTAGAGTTGGGACCGCAAACCTCACTTTCAGCGTCCAAACCCCTCTTTCAAGGCTCAAAGCCTCACTTTTAGTTCCCAAACCCTCATTTTTAGCATCCAAACCCCTTACTTTTATGGAGCAAAATCTCATTTTTAACGTCCAAATCCCTCTTTTAAGGCTCAAAGCCTCTATTTTAGATCCCAAACCCTCACTTTTAGGCTCCAAACCCCTCCTTTTTAGGGACATACCCTCATTTTCACGTCCCAAGGACTTACTTTAAAGCACCCAAACCCCTCTTTTAATGCTCAAAGCCTTATAGATAGGACCACAAACCTCACTGCTAGGGTCCAAACCTCTCTCTTAAAGCTCAGTGCCTCATTTTTAACAGCCAAACCCTCACTTTTAGGACCTAAAGCCCTCTTTTAACACTCAAAGCCTCGGTTTTAACACCCAAAACCGCACTTTCAGGGTCCAAACGCCTCTTTTAATGCTCAGTGCCTCATTTCCAGGTCCCCAAAACTCACTTTAAAACACCCAAACACCTCTTTTAACATCAAAGACTTAGAGTTAGGACTGCAAACCTCACTTTTAGGGTCCAAACCCCTCCTTTTCAGGGACAAACCCTCTTTTTTAAATTCCAAACCCTTACTTCTATTACCCAAACCCCTCTTTTCACGCTCACTGCCTCATTTTTAGGTCCCAAACCCTCTGCTTCTAGCATCGAACTTGGACTTTTTATGGTCAAACCATCATTGTTTTGTTCCAAATAGTAATTTTTAGAGTCCAAACCCCTCTATTAAGCTTCAAAAACTCATTTTTATCATCCAAACCTTCACTTTCAGGGTCCAAACCCCTCTTTTAATGCTCAGTGCCTCATTTTTAGGTCAGAAACCCCCTGCTTTTAGCATCCAGGCCTTCACTTTCAGGTACCAAAACATCATTATTAATGCCCAAAGCCCTCTTTTAAGGCTCAAAGCCTCATTTTCAGCACCCAAAGACTCACTTTAAAACACCCAAACCCCTCTTTTAATGCTCAAAGCCTTAGAGTTAGGACTGCAAACCTCACTGCTAGGGTCCAAACCTTGGTTTTAAAATTCAATGCCTCATTTCTAACAGCCAAACCCTCACTTTTAGGACCTAAAGCCCTCTTTTAACACTCAAAGCCTCAGTTTTAACACTCAAAGCCAAACTTTCAGGGTCCAAACCCCTCTTTTAATGCTCAGTGCCTCATTTTCAGGTCCCCAAAACTCACTTTAAAACACCCAAACACCTCTTTTAACATCAAAGACTTAGAGTTAGGACTGCAAACCTCACTTTTAGGGTCCAAACCCCTCCTTTTTAGGGACATACCCTCATTTTCACGTCCCAAGGACTTACTTTAAAGCACCCAAACCCCTCTTTTAATGCTCAAAGCCTTATAGATAGGACCACAAACCTCACTTTCTTTGCCCAAACCCCTCTTTTCCTGCTCAATGCCTCATTTATACCTCCCAAAGACGCACTTTAAAGCACCCAAAGCCTCTTTTAACCTCAAAGCCTTTTAGAGTAAGACTGCAAATCTCACTTTTAGGGGCCAACCCGGTTTTAACGCTCAAAGCCTCATTTTTAACAGCAAACCCTCACTTTTAGGACCTAAAGCCCTCTTTTAACTCCCAAAGCCTCGGTTTTAACACCCAAAGCCGCACTTTCAGGGTCCAAACCTCTCTTTTAACGCTCAGTGCCTCATTTTTAGGTCCCAAACCCTCACTCTTAGCACTGAACCCGGACTTTTAATTGTCAAACTCTCGTTCTAGTACAAATCATGACTTTTAGAGTCCAGCCCCTCGATTTTAAGCCTCAAAGCCTCATTTTTATCATCCAAACCTACACTTTCAGGGTCCAAACCCCTCTTTTAATGCTCAGTGCCTCATTTTTAGGTCAGAAACCCTTGCTTTTAGCATCCAGGCCTTCACTTTCAGGAACCAAACCATCATTATTAATGCCCAAAGCCCTCTTTTAAGGCTCAAAGCCTCATTTTCAGCACCCAAAGACTCACTTTAAAACACCCAAACCCCTCTTTTAACATCAAAGACTTAGAGTTGGGACCGCAAACCTCACTTTCAGCGTCCAAACCCCTCTTTCAAGGCTCAAAGCCTCACTTTTAGTTCCCAAACCCTCATTTTTAGCATCCAAACCCCTTACTTTTATGGAGCAAAATCTCATTTTTAACGTCCAAATCCCTCTTTTAAGGCTCAAAGCCTCTATTTTAGATCCCAAACCCTCACTTTTAGGCTCCAAACCCCTCCTTTTTAGGGACATACCCTCATTTTCACGTCCCAAGGACTTACTTTAAAGCACCCAAACCCCTCTTTTAATGCTCAAAGCCTTATAGATAGGACCACAAACCTCACTGCTAGGGTCCAAACCTCTCTCTTAAAGCTCAGTGCCTCATTTTTAACAGCCAAACCCTCACTTTTAGGACCTAAAGCCCTCTTTTAACACTCAAAGCCTCAGTTTTAACACTCAAAGCCAAACTTTCAGGGTCCAAACGCCTCTTTTAATGCTCAGTGCCTCATTTCCAGGTCCCCAAAACTCACTTTAAAACAACCAAACACCTCTTTTAACATCAAAGACTTAGAGTTAGGACTGCAAACCTCACTTTTAGGGTCCAAACCCCTCCTTTTTAGGGACATACCCTCATTTTCATGTCCCAAGGACTTACTTTAAAGCACCCAAACCCCTCTTTTAATGCTCAAAGCCTTATAGTTAGGGCCGCAAACCACAATGCTAGGGTCCAAAGCCCTCTTTTATGCTCAAAGCTTCATTTTTAACAGCCAAAACCTCACTTTCTTTGCCCAAACCCCTCTTTTACTGCTCAATGCCTCATTTATACCTCCCAAAGACGCACTTTAAAGCACCCAAAGCCTCTTTTAACCTCAAAGCCTTTTAGAGTAAGACTGCAAATCTCACTTTCAGGGGCCAAACCGGTTTTAACGCTCAAAGCCTCATTTTTAACAGCAAACCCTCACTTTTAGGACCTAAAGCCCTCTTTTAACTCCCAAAGCCTCGGTTTTAACACCCAAAGCTGCACTTCCAGGGTCCAAACCTCTCTCTTAAAGCTCAGTGCCTCATTTTTAACAGCCAAACCCTCACTTTTAGGACCTAAAGCCCTCTTTTAACACTCAAAGCCTCAGTTTTAACACCCAAAACCGCACTTTCAGGGTCCAAACACCTCTTTTAATGCTCAGTGCCTCATTTCCAGGTCCCCAAAACTCACTTTAAAACAACCAAACACCTCTTTTAACATCAAAGACTTAGAGTTAGGACTGCAAACCTCACTTTTAGGGTCCAAACCCCTCCTTTTCAGGGACAAACCCTCTTTTTTAAATTCCAAACCCTTACTTCTATTACCCAAACCCCTCTTTTCACGCTCACTGCCTCATTTTTAGGTCCCAAACCCTCTGCTTCTAGCATCGAACTTGGACTTTTTATGGGCAAACCATCATTGTTTTGTTCCAAATAGTAATTTTTAGAGTCCAAACCCCTCTATTAAGCTTCAAAAACTCATTTTTATCATCCAAACCTTCACTTTCAGGGTCCAAACCCCTCTTTTAATGCTCAGTGCCTCATTTTTAGGTCAGAAACCCCCTGCTTTTAGCATCCAGGCCTTCACTTTCAGGTACCAAAACATCGTTATTAATGCCCAAAGCCCTCTTTTAAGGCTCAAAGCCTCATTTTCAGCACCCAAAGACTCACTTTAAAACACCCAAACCCCTCTTTTAATGCTCAAAGCCTTAGAGTTAGGACTGCAAACCTCACTGCTAGGGTCCAAACCTTGGTTTTAAAATTCAATGCCTCATTTCTAACAGCCAAACCCTCACTTTTAGGACCTAAAGCCCTCTTTTAACACTCAAAGCCTCAGTTTTAACACTCAAAGCCAAACTTTCAGGGTCCAAACCCCTCTTTTAACGCTCAGTGCCTCATTTTCAGGTCCCCAAAACTCACTTTAAAACACCCAAACACCTCTTTTAACATCAAAGACTTAGAGTTAGGACTGCAAACCTCACTTTTAGGGTCCAAACCCCTCCTTTTTAGGGACATACCCTCATTTTCACGTCCCAAGGACTTACTTTAAAGCACCCAAACCCCTCTTTTAATGCTCAAAGCCTTATAGATAGGACCACAAACCTCACTTTCTTTGCCCAAACCCCTCTTTTCATGCTCAATGCCTCATTTATACCTCCCAAAGACGCACTTTAAAGCACCCAAAGCCTCTTTTAACCTCAAAGCCTTTTAGAGTAAGACTGCAAATCTCACTTTTAGGGGCCAAACCGGTTTTAACGCTCAAAGCCTCATTTTTAACAGCAAACCCTCACTTTTAGGACCTAAAGCCCTCTTTTAACTCCCAAAGCCTCGGTTTTAAAACCCAAAGCCGCACTTTCAGGGTCCAAACCTCTCTTTTAACGCTCAGTGCCTCATTTTTAGGTCCCAAACCCTCACTCTTAGCACTGAACCCGGACTTGTAATTGTCAAACTCTCGTTCTAGTACAAATCATGACTTTTAGAGTCCAGCCCCTCGATTTTAAGCCTCAAAGCCTCATTTTTATCATCCAAACCTTCACTTTCAGGGTCCAAACCCCTCTTTTAATGCTCAGTGCCTCATTTTTAGTTCAGAAACCCCCTGCTTTTAGCATCCAGGCCTTCACTTTCAGGAACCAAACCATCATTATTAATGCCCAAAGCCCTCTTTTAAGGCTCAAAGCCTCATTTTCAGCACCCAAAGACTCACTTTAAAACACCCAAACCCCTCTTTTAACATCAAAGACTTAGAGTTGGGACCGCAAACCTCACTTTCAGCGTCCAAACCCCTCTTTCAAGGCTCAAAGCCTCACTTTTAGTTCCCAAACCCTCATTTTTAGCATCCAAACTCCTTACTTTTATGGAGCAAAATCTCATTTTTAACGTCCAAATCCCTCTTTTAAGGCTCAAAGCCTCTATTTTAGATGCCAAACCCTCACTTTCAGGGTCCAAACCCCTCCTTTTTAGGGACATACCCTCATTTTCACGTCCCAAAGACGCACTTTAAAGCACCCAAACCCCTCTTTTAATGCTCAAAGCCTTATAGTTAGGACCACAAACCTCACTGCTAGGGTCCAAACCTCTCTCTTAAAGCTCAGTGCCTCATTTCTATCAGCCAAACCCTCACTTTTAGGACCTAAAGCCCTCTTTTAACACTCAAAGCCTCAGTTTTAACACCCAAAACCGCACTTTCAGGGTCCAAACGCCTCTTTTAATGCTCAGTGCCTCATTTCCAGGTCCCCAAAACTCACTTTAAAACACCCAAACACCTCTTTTAACATCAAAGACTTAGAGTTAGGACTGCAAACCTCACTTTTAGGGTCCAAACCCCTCCTTTTCAGGGACAAACCCTCTTTTTTAAATTCCAAACCCTTACCTCTATTACCCAAACCCCTCTTTTCACGCTCACTGCCTCATTTTTAGGTCCCAAACCCTCTGCTTCTAGCATCGAACTTGGACTTTTTATGGGCAAACCATCATTGTTTTGTTCCAAATAGTAATTTTTAGAGTCCAAACCCCTCTATTAAGCTTCAAAAACTCATTTTTATCATCCAAACCTTCACTTTCAGGGTCCAAACCCCTCT
This sequence comes from Phalacrocorax carbo, assembly GCF_963921805.1. Taxonomy (NCBI): domain Eukaryota; kingdom Metazoa; phylum Chordata; class Aves; order Suliformes; family Phalacrocoracidae; genus Phalacrocorax; species Phalacrocorax carbo. The sequence continues at coordinate 1,842,998 of NW_026990280.1, read as the reverse complement.
TTTAATGCTCAGTGCCTCATTTTTAGGTCAGAAACCCCCTGCTTTTAGCATCCAGGCCTTCACTTTCAGGTACCAAAACATCATTATTAATGCCCAAAGCCCTCTTTTAAGGCTCAAAGCCTCATTTTCAGCACCCAAAGACTCACTTTAAAACACCCAAACCCCTCTTTTAACATCAAAGCCTTAGAGTTAGGACTGCAAACCTCACTGCTAGGGTCCAAACCTTGGTTTTAAAATTCAATGCCTCATTTCTAACAGCCAAACCCTCACTTTTAGGACCTAAAGCCCTCTTTTAACACTCAAAGCCTCAGTTTTAACACTCAAAGACAAACTTTCAGGGTCCAAACCCCTCTTTTAACGCTCAGTGCCTCATTTTCAGGTCCCCAAATCTCACTTTAAAACACCCAAACCCCTCTTTTAACATCAAAGACTTACAGTTAGGACTGCAAACCTCACTTTTAGGGTCCAAACCCCTCCTTTTTAGGGACATACCCTCATTTTCACGTCCCAAGGACTTACTTTAAAGCACCCAAACCCCTCTTTTAATGCTCAAAGCCTTATAGTTAGGGCCGCAAACCACAATGCTAGGGTCCAAAGCCCTCTTTTATGCTCAAAGCTTCATTTTTAACAGCCAAAACCTCACTTTCTTTGCCCAAACCCCTCTTTTAATGCTCAATGCCTCATTTATACCTCCCAAAGACGCACTTTAAAGCACCCAAAGCCTCTTTTAACCTCAAAGCCTTTTAGAGTAAGACTGCAAATCTCACTTTCAGGGGCCAAACCGGTTTTAACGCTCAAAGCCTCATTTTTAACAGCAAACCCTCACTTTTAGGACCTAAAGCCCTCTTTTAACTCCCAAAGCCTCGGTTTTAACACCCAAAGCCGCACTTTCAGGGTCCAAACCTCTCTTTTAACGCTCAGTGCCTCATTTTTAGGTCCCAAACCCTCACTCTTAGCACTGAACCCGGACTTGTAATTGTCAAACTCTCGTTCTAGTACAAATCATGACTTTTAGAGTCCAGCCCCTCGATTTTAAGCCTCAAAGCCTCATTTTTATCATCCAAACCTACACTTTCAGGGTCCAAAGCCCTCTTTTAATGCTCAGTGCCTCATTTTTAGGTCAGAAACCCTTGCTTTTAGCATCCAGGCCTTCACTTTCAGGTACCAAACCATCATTATTAATGCCCAAAGCCCTCTTTTAAGGCTCAAAGCCTCATTTTCAGCACCCAAAGACTCACTTTAAAACACCCAAACCCCTCTTTTAACATCAAAGACTTAGAGTTGGGACCGCAAACCTCACTTTCAGCGTCCAAACCCCTCTTTCAAGGCTCAAAGCCTCACTTTTAGTTCCCAAACCCTCATTTTTAGCATCCAAACCCCTTACTTTTATGGAGCAAAATCTCATTTTTAACGTCCAAATCCCTCTTTTAAGGCTCAAAGCCTCTATTTTAGATCCCAAACCCTCACTTTTAGGCTCCAAACCCCTCCTTTTTAGGGACATACCCTCATTTTCACGTCCCAAGGACTTACTTTAAAGCACCCAAACCCCTCTTTTAATGTTCAAAGCCTTATAGATAGGACCACAAACCTCACTGCTAGGGTCCAAACCTCTCTCTTAAAGCTCAGTGCCTCATTTTTAACAGCCAAACCCTCACTTTTAGGACCTAAAGCCCTCTTTTAACACTCAAAGCCTCAGTTTTAACACCCAAAACCGCACTTTCAGGGTCCAAACGCCTCTTTTAATGCTCAGTGCCTCATTTCCAGGTCCCCAAAACTCACTTTAAAACAACCAAACACCTCTTTTAACATCAAAGACTTAGAGTTAGGACTGCAAACCTCACTTTTAGGGTCCAAACCCCTCCTTTTCAGGGACAAACCCTCTTTTTTAAATTCCAAACCCTTACTTCTATTACCCAAACCCCTCTTTTCATGCTCACTGCCTCATTTTTAGGTCCCAAACCCTCTGCTTCTAGCATCGAACTTGGACTTTTTATGGGCAAACCATCATTGTTTTGTTCCAAATAGTAATTTTTAGAGTCCAAACCCCTCTATTAAGCTTCAAAAACTCATTTTTATCATCCAAACCTTCACTTTCAGGGTCCAAACCCCTCTTTTAATGCTCAGTGCCTCATTTTTAGGTCAGAAACCCCCTGCTTTTAGCATCCAGGCCTTCACTTTCAGGTACCAAAACATCATTATTAATGCCCAAAGCCCTCTTTTAAGGCTCAAAGCCTCATTTTCAGCACCCAAAGACTCACTTTAAAACACCCAAACCCCTCTTTTAATGCTCAAAGCCTTAGAGTTAGGACTGCAAACCTCACTGCTAGGGTCCAAACCTTGGTTTTAAAATTCAATGCCTCATTTCTAACAGCCAAACCCTCACTTTTAGGACCTAAAGCCCTCTTTTAACACTCAAAGCCTCAGTTTTAACACTCAAAGCCAAACTTTCAGGGTCCAAACCCCTCTTTTAACGCTCAGTGCCTCATTTTCAGGTCCCCAAAACTCACTTTAAAACACCCAAACACCTCTTTTAACATCAAAGACTTAGAGTTAGGACTGCAAACCTCACTTTTAGGGTCCAAACCCCTCCTTTTTAGGGACATACCCTCATTTTCACGTCCCAAGGACTTACTTTAAAGCACCCAAACCCCTCTTTTAATGCTCAAAGCCTTATAGTTAGGGCCGCAAACCACAATGCTAGGGTCCAAAGCCCTCTTTTATGCTCAAAGCTTCATTTTTAACAGCCAAAACCTCACTTTCTTTCCCCAAACCCCTCTTTTAATGCTCAATGCCTCATTTATACCTCCCAAAGACGCACTTTAAAGCACCCAAAGCCTCTTTTAACCTCAAAGCCTTTTAGAGTAAGACTGCAAATCTCACTTTTAGGGGCCAAACCGGTTTTAACGCTCAAAGCCTCATTTTTAACAGCAAACCCTCACTTTTAGGACCTAAAGCCCTCTTTTAACTCCCAAAGCCTCGGTTTTAACACCCAAAGCCGCACTTTCAGGGTCCAAACCTCTCTTTTAACGCTCAGTGCCTCATTTTTAGGTCCCAAACCCTCACTCTTAGCACTGAACCCGGACTTGTAATTGTCAAACTCTCGTTCTAGTACAAATCATGACTTTTAGAGTCCAGCCCCTCGATTTTAAGCCTCAAAGCCTCATTTTTATCATCCAAACCTACACTTTCAGGGTCCAAAGCCCTCTTTTAATGCTCAGTGCCTCATTTTTAGGTCAGAAACCCCTTGCTTTTAGCATCCAGGCCTTCACTTTCAGGAACCAAACCATCATTATTAATGCCCAAAGCCCTCTTTTAAGGCTCAAAGCCTCATTTTCAGCACCCAAAGACTCACTTTAAAACACCCAAACCCCTCTTTTAATGCTCAAAGCCTTAGAGTTAGGACTGCAAACCTCACTGCTAGGGTCCAAACCTTGGTTTTAAAATTCAATGCCTCATTTCTAACAGCCAAACCCTCACTTTTAGGACCTAAAGCCCTCTTTTAACACTCAAAGCCTCAGTTTTAACACTCAAAGCCAAACTTTCAGGGTCCAAACCCCTCTTTTAATGCTCAGTGCCTCATTTTCAGGTCCCCAAAACTCACTTTAAAACACCCAAACACCTCTTTTAACATCAAAGACTTAGAGTTAGGACTGCAAACCTCACTTTTAGGGTCCAAACCCCTCCTTTTTAGGGACATACCCTCATTTTCACGTCCCAAGGACTTACTTTAAAGCACCCAAACCCCTCTTTTAATGCTCAAAGCCTTATAGATAGGACCACAAACCTCACTTTCTTTGCCCAAACCCCTCTTTTCCTGCTCAATGCCTCATTTATACCTCCCAAAGACGCACTTTAAAGCACCCAAAGCCTCTTTTAACCTCAAAGCCTTTTAGAGTAAGACTGCAAATCTCACTTTTAGGGGCCAACCCGGTTTTAACGCTCAAAGCCTCATTTTTAACAGCAAACCCTCACTTTTAGGACCTAAAGCCCTCTTTTAACTCCCAAAGCCTCGGTTTTAACACCCAAAGCCGCACTTTCAGGGTCCAAACCTCTCTTTTAACGCTCAGTGCCTCATTTTTAGGTCCCAAACCCTCACTCTTAGCACTGAACCCGGACTTTTAATTGTCAAACTCTCGTTCTAGTACAAATCATGACTTTTAGAGTCCAGCCCCTCGATTTTAAGCCTCAAAGCCTCATTTTTATCATCCAAACCTACACTTTCAGGGTCCAAAGCCCTCTTTTAATGCTCAGTGCCTCATTTTTAGTTCAGAAACCCTTGCTTTTAGCATCCAGGCCTTCACTTTCAGGAACCAAACCATCATTATTAATGCCCAAAGCCCTCTTTTAAGGCTCAAAGCCTCATTTTCAGCACCCAAAGACTCACTTTAAAACACCCAAACCCCTCTTTTAACATCAAAGACTTAGAGTTGGGACCGCAAACCTCACTTTCAGCGTCCAAACCCCTCTTTCAAGGCTCAAAGCCTCACTTTTAGTTCCCAAACCCTCATTTTTAGCATCCAAACCCCTTACTTTTATGGAGCAAAATCTCATTTTTAACGTCCAAATCCCTCTTTTAAGGCTCAAAGCCTCTATTTTAGATCCGAAACCCTCACTTTTAGGCTCCAAACCCCTCCTTTTTAGGGACATACCCTCATTTTCACGTCCCAAGGACTTACTTTAAAGCACCCAAACCCCTCTTTTAATGCTCAAAGCCTTATAGATAGGACCACAAACCTCACTGCTAGGGTCCAAACCTCTCTCTTAAAGCTCAGTGCCTCATTTTTAACAGCCAAACCCTCACTTTTAGGACCTAAAGCCCTCTTTTAACACTCAAAGCCTCAGTTTTAACACTCAAAGCCAAACTTTCAGGGTCCAAACGCCTCTTTTAATGCTCAGTGCCTCATTTCCAGGTCCCCAAAACTCACTTTAAAACAACCAAACACCTCTTTTAACATCAAAGACTTAGAGTTAGGACTGCAAACCTCACTTTTAGGGTCCAAACCCCTCCTTTTTAGGGACATACCCTCATTTTCATGTCCCAAGGACTTACTTTAAAGCACCCAAACCCCTCTTTTAATGCTCAAAGCCTTATAGTTAGGGCCGCAAACCACAATGCTAGGGTCCAAAGCCCTCTTTTATGCTCAAAGCTTCATTTTTAACAGCCAAAACCTCACTTTCTTTGCCCAAACCCCTCTTTTAATGCTCAATGCCTCATTTATACCTCCCAAAGACGCACTTTAAAGCACCCAAAGCCTCTTTTAACCTCAAAGCCTTTTAGAGTAAGACTGCAAATCTCACTTTCAGGGGCCAAACCGGTTTTAACGCTCAAAGCCTCATTTTTAACAGCAAACCCTCACTTTTAGGACCTAAAGCCCTCTTTTAACTCCCAAAGCCTCGGTTTTAACACCCAAAGCTGCACTTCCAGGGTCCAAACCTCTCTCTTAAAGCTCAGTGCCTCATTTTTAACAGCCAAACCCTCACTTTTAGGACCTAAAGCCCTCTTTTAACACTCAAAGCCTCAGTTTTAACACCCAAAACCGCACTTTCAGGGTCCAAACACCTCTTTTAATGCTCAGTGCCTCATTTCCAGGTCCCCAAAACTCACTTTAAAACAACCAAACACCTCTTTTAACATCAAAGACTTAGAGTTAGGACTGCAAACCTCACTTTTAGGGTCCAAACCCCTCCTTTTCAGGGACAAACCCTCTTTTTTAAATTCCAAACCCTTACTTCTATTACCCAAACCCCTCTTTTCACGCTCACTGCCTCATTTTTAGGTCCCAAACCCTCTGCTTCTAGCATCGAACTTGGACTTTTTATGGTCAAACCATCATTGTTTTGTTCCAAATAGTAATTTTTAGAGTCCAAACCCCTCTATTAAGCTTCAAAAACTCATTTTTATCATCCAAACCTTCACTTTCAGGGTCCAAACCCCTCTTTTAATGCTCAGTGCCTCATTTTTAGGTCAGAAACCCCCTGCTTTTAGCATCCAGGCCTTCACTTTCAGGTACCAAAACATCGTTATTAATGCCCAAAGCCCTCTTTTAAGGCTCAAAGCCTCATTTTCAGCACCCAAAGACTCACTTTAAAACACCCAAACCCCTCTTTTAATGCTCAAAGCCTTAGAGTTAGGACTGCAAACCTCACTGCTAGGGTCCAAACCTTGGTTTTAAAATTCAATGCCTCATTTCTAACAGCCAAACCCTCACTTTTAGGACCTAAAGCCCTCTTTTAACACTCAAAGCCTCAGTTTTAACACTCAAAGCCAAACTTTCAGGGTCCAAACCCCTCTTTTAACGCTCAGTGCCTCATTTTCAGGTCCCCAAAACTCACTTTAAAACACCCAAACACCTCTTTTAACATCAAAGACTTAGAGTTAGGACTGCAAACCTCACTTTTAGGGTCCAAACCCCTCCTTTTTAGGGACATACCCTCATTTTCACGTCCCAAGGACTTACTTTAAAGCACCCAAACCCCTCTTTTAATGCTCAAAGCCTTATAGATAGGACCACAAACCTCACTTTCTTTGCCCAAACCCCTCTTTTCATGCTCAATGCCTCATTTATACCTCCCAAAGACGCACTTTAAAGCACCCAAAGCCTCTTTTAACCTCAAAGCCTTTTAGAGTAAGACTGCAAATCTCACTTTTAGGGGCCAAACCGGTTTTAACGCTCAAAGCCTCATTTTTAACAGCAAACCCTCACTTTTAGGACCTAAAGCCCTCTTTTAACTCCCAAAGCCTCGGTTTTAAAACCCAAAGCCGCACTTTCAGGGTCCAAACCTCTCTTTTAACGCTCAGTGCCTCATTTTTAGGTCCCAAACCCTCACTCTTAGCACTGAACCCGGACTTGTAATTGTCAAACTCTCGTTCTAGTACAAATCATGACTTTTAGAGTCCAGCCCCTCGATTTTAAGCCTCAAAGCCTCATTTTTATCATCCAAACCTTCACTTTCAGGGTCCAAACCCCTCTTTTAATGCTCAGTGCCTCACTTTTAGTTCAGAAACCCCCTGCTTTTAGCATCCAGGCCTTCACTTTCAGGAACCAAACCATCATTATTAATGCCCAAAGCCCTCTTTTAAGGCTCAAAGCCTCATTTTCAGCACCCAAAGACTCACTTTAAAACACCCAAACCCCTCTTTTAACATCAAAGACTTAGAGTTGGGACCGCAAACCTCACTTTCAGCGTCCAAACCCCTCTTTCAAGGCTCAAAGCCTCACTTTTAGTTCCCAAACCCTCATTTTTAGCATCCAAACCCCTTACTTTTATGGAGCAAAATCTCATTTTTAACGTCCAAATCCCTCTTTTAAGGCTCAAAGCCTCTATTTTAGATCCCAAACCCTCACTTTTAGGCTCCAAACCCCTCCTTTTTAGGGACATACCCTCATTTTCACGTCCCAAGGACTTACTTTAAAGCACCCAAACCCCTCTTTTAATGCTCAAAGCCTTATAGATAGGACCACAAACCTCACTGCTAGGGTCCAAACCTCTCTCTTAAAGCTCAGTGCCTCATTTTTAACAGCCAAACCCTCACTTTTAGGACCTAAAGCCCTCTTTTAACACTCAAAGCCTCAGTTTTAACACCCAAAACCGCACTTTCAGGGTCCAAACGCCTCTTTTAATGCTCAGTGCCTCATTTCCAGGTCCCCAAAACTCACTTTAAAACACCCAAACACCTCTTTTAACATCAAAGACTTAGAGTTAGGACTGCAAACCTCACTTTTAGGGTCCAAACCCCTCCTTTTCAGGGACAAACCCTCTTTTTTAAATTCCAAACCCTTACTTCTATTACCCAAACCCCTCTTTTCACGCTCACTGCCTCATTTTTAGGTCCCAAACCCTCTGCTTCTAGCATCGAACTTGGACTTTTTATGGGCAAACCATCATTGTTTTGTTCCAAATAGTAATTTTTAGCGTCCAAACCCCTCTATTAAGCTTCAAAGCCTCATTTTTATCATCCAAACCTTCACTTTCAGGGTCCAAACCCCTCTTTTAATGCTCAGTGCCTCATTTTTAGGTCAGAAACCCCCTGCTTTTAGCATCCAGGCCTTCACTTTCAGGAACCAAACCATCATTATTAATGCCCAAAGCCCTCTTTTAAGGCTCAAAGCCTCATTTTCAGCACCCAAAGACTCACTTTAAAACACCCAAACCCCTCTTTTAACATCAAAGACTTAGAGTTGGGACCGCAAACCTCACTTTCAGCGTCCAAACCCCTCTTTCAAGGCTCAAAGCCTCACTTTTAGTTCCCAAACCCTCATTTTTAGCATCCAAACTCCTTACTTTTATGGAGCAAAATCTCATTTTTAACGTCCAAATCCCTCTTTTAAGGCTCAAAGCCTCTATTTTAGATGCCAAACCCTCACTTTCAGGGTCCAAACCCCTCCTTTTTAGGGACATACCCTCATTTTCACGTCCCAAAGACGCACTTTAAAGCACCCAAACCCCTCTTTTAATGCTCAAAGCCTTATAGATAGGACCACAAACCTCACTGCTAGGGTCCAAACCTCTCTCTTAAAGCTCAGTGCCTCATTTCTATCAGCCAAACCCTCACTTTTAGGACCTAAAGCCCTCTTTTAACACTCAAAGCCTCAGTTTTAACACCCAAAACCGCACTTTCAGGGTCCAAACGCCTCTTTTAATGCTCAGTGCCTCATTTCCAGGTCCCCAAAACTCACTTTAAAACACCCAAACACCTCTTTTAACATCAAAGACTTAGAGTTAGGACTGCAAACCTCACTTTTAGGGTCCAAACCCCTCCTTTTCAGGGACAAACCCTCTTTTTTAAATTCCAAACCCTTACCTCTATTACCCAAACCCCTCTTTTCACGCTCACTGCCTCATTTTTAGGTCCCAAACCCTCTGCTTCTAGCATCGAACTTGGACTTTTTATGGGCAAACCATCATTGTTTTGTTCCAAATAGTAATTTTTAGAGTCCAAACCCCTCTATTAAGCTTCAAAAACTCATTTTTATCATCCAAACCTTCACTTTCAGGGTCCAAACCCCTCTTTTAATGCTCAGTGCCTCATTTTTAGGTCAGAAACCCCCTGCTTTTAGCATCCAGGCCTTCACTTTCAGGTACCAAAACATCATTATTAATGCCCAAAGCCCTCTTTTAAGGCTCAAAGCCTCATTTTCAGCACCCAAAGACTCACTTTAAAACACCCAAACCCCTCTTTTAACATCAAAGCCTTAGAGTTAGGACTGCAAACCTCACTGCTAGGGTCCAAACCTTGGTTTTAAAATTCAATGCCTCATTTCTAACAGCCAAACCCTCACTTTTAGGACCTAAAGCCCTCTTTTAACACTCAAAGCCTCAGTTTTAACACTCAAAGACAAACTTTCAGGGTCCAAACCCCTCTTTTAACGCTCAGTGCCTCATTTTCAGGTCCCCAAATCTCACTTTAAAACACCCAAACCCCTCTTTTAACATCAAAGACTTACAGTTAGGACTGCAAACCTCACTTTTAGGGTCCAAACCCCTCCTTTTTAGGGACATACCCTCATTTTCACGTCCCAAGGACTTACTTTAAAGCACCCAAACCCCTCTTTTAATGCTCAAAGCCTTATAGTTAGGGCCGCAAACCACAATGCTAGGGTCCAAAGCCCTCTTTTATGCTCAAAGCTTCATTTTTAACAGCCAAAACCTCACTTTCTTTGCCCAAACCCCTCTTTTACTGCTCAATGCCTCATTTATACCTCCCAAAGACGCACTTTAAAGCACCCAAAGCCTCTTTTAACCTCAAAGCCTTTTAGAGTAAGACTGCAAATCTCACTTTCAGGGGCCAAACCGGTTTTAACGCTCAAAGCCTCATTTTTAACAGCAAACCCTCACTTTTAGGACCTAAAGCCCTCTTTTAACTCCCAAAGCCTCGGTTTTAAAACCCAAAGCCGCACTTTCAGGGTCCAAACCTCTCTTTTAACGCTCAGTGCCTCATTTTTAGGTCCCAAACCCTCACTCTTAGCACTGAACCCGGACTTGTAATTGTCAAACTCTCGTTCTAGTACAAATCATGACTTTTAGAGTCCAGCCCCTCGATTTTAAGCCTCAAAGCCTCATTTTTATCATCCAAACCTACACTTTCAGGGTCCAAAGCCCTCTTTTAATGCTCAGTGCCTCATTTTTAGGTCAGAAACCCTTGCTTTTAGCATCCAGGCCTTCACTTTCAGGTACCAAACCATCATTATTAATGCCCAAAGCCCTCTTTTAAGGCTCAAAGCCTCATTTTCAGCACCCAAAGACTCACTTTAAAACACCCAAACCCCTCTTTTAACATCAAAGACTTAGAGTTGGGACCGCAAACCTCACTTTCAGCGTCCAAACCCCTCTTTCAAGGCTCAAAGCCTCACTTTTAGTTCCCAAACCCTCATTTTTAGCATCCAAACCCCTTACTTTTATGGAGCAAAATCTCATTTTTAACGTCCAAATCCCTCTTTTAAGGCTCAAAGCCTCTATTTTAGATCCCAAACCCTCACTTTTAGGCTCCAAACCCCTCCTTTTTAGGGACATACCCTCATTTTCACGTCCCAAGGACTTACTTTAAAGCACCCAAACCCCTCTTTTAATGCTCAAAGCCTTATAGATAGGACCACAAACCTCACTGCTAGGGTCCAAACCTCTCTCTTAAAGCTCAGTGCCTCATTTTTAACAGCCAAACCCTCACTTTTAGGACCTAAAGCCCTCTTTTAACACTCAAAGCCTCAGTTTTAACACCCAAAACCGCACTTTCAGGGTCCAAACGCCTCTTTTAATGCTCAGTGCCTCATTTCCAGGTCCCCAAAACTCACTTTAAAACAACCAAACACCTCTTTTAACATCAAAGACTTAGAGTTAGGACTGCAAACCTCACTTTTAGGGTCCAAACCCCTCCTTTTCAGGGACAAACCCTCTTTTTTAAATTCCAAACCCTTACTTCTATTACCCAAACCCCTCTTTTCATGCTCACTGCCTCATTTTTAGGTCCCAAACCCTCTGCTTCTAGCATCGAACTTGGACTTTTTATGGGCAAACCATCATTGTTTTGTTCCAAATAGTAATTTTTAGAGTCCAAACCCCTCTATTAAGCTTCAAAAACTCATTTTTATCATCCAAACCTTCACTTTCAGGGTCCAAACCCCTCTTTTAATGCTCAGTGCCTCATTTTTAGGTCAGAAACCCCCTGCTTTTAGCATCCAGGCCTTCACTTTCAGGTACCAAAACATCATTATTAATGCCCAAAGCCCTCTTTTAAGGCTCAAAGCCTCATTTTCAGCACCCAAAGACTCACTTTAAAACACCCAAACCCCTCTTTTAATGCTCAAAGCCTTAGAGTTAGGACTGCAAACCTCACTGCTAGGGTCCAAACCTTGGTTTTAAAATTCAATGCCTCATTTCTAACAGCCAAACCCTCACTTTTAGGACCTAAAGCCCTCTTTTAACACTCAAAGCCTCAGTTTTAACACTCAAAGCCAAACTTTCAGGGTCCAAACCCCTCTTTTAACGCTCAGTGCCTCATTTTCAGGTCCCCAAAACTCACTTTAAAACACCCAAACACCTCTTTTAACATCAAAGACTTAGAGTTAGGACTGCAAACCTCACTTTTAGGGTCCAAACCCCTCCTTTTTAGGGACATACCCTCATTTTCACGTCCCAAGGACTTACTTTAAAGCACCCAAACCCCTCTTTTAATGCTCAAAGCCTTATAGTTAGGGCCGCAAACCACAATGCTAGGGTCCAAAGCCCTCTTTTATGCTCAAAGCTTCATTTTTAACAGCCAAAACCTCACTTTCTTTCCCCAAACCCCTCTTTTAATGCTCAATGCCTCATTTATACCTCCCAAAGACGCACTTTAAAGCACCCAAAGCCTCTTTTAACCTCAAAGCCTTTTAGAGTAAGACTGCAAATCTCACTTTTAGGGGCCAAACCGGTTTTAACGCTCAAAGCCTCATTTTTAACAGCAAACCCTCACTTTTAGGACCTAAAGCCCTCTTTTAACTCCCAAAGCCTCGGTTTTAACACCCAAAGCTGCACTTCCAGGGTCCAAACCTCTCTCTTAAAGCTCAGTGCCTCATTTTTAGCTCCCAAACCCTCACTCTTAGCACTGAACCCGGACTTGTAATTGTCAAACTCTCGTTCTAGTACAAATCATGACTTTTAGAGTCCAGCCCCTCGATTTTAAGCCTCAAAGCCTCATTTTTATCATCCAAACCTACACTTTCAGGGTCCAAAGCCCTCTTTTAATGCTCAGTGCCTCATTTTTAGGTCAGAAACCCCCTGCTTTTAGCATCCAGGCCTTCACTTTCAGGAACCAAACCATCATTATTAATGCCCAAAGCCCTCTTTTAAGGCTCAAAGCCTCATTTTCAGCACCCAAAGACTCACTTTAAAACACCCAAACCCCTCTTTTAACATCAAAGACTTAGAGTTGGGACCGCAAACCTCACTTTCAGCGTCCAAACCCCTCTTTCAAGGCTCAAAGCCTCACTTTTAGTTCCCAAACCCTCATTTTTAGCATCCAAACCCCTTACTTTTATGGAGCAAAATCTCATTTTTAACGTCCAAATCCCTCTTTTAAGGCTCAAAGCCTCTATTTTAGATCCCAAACCCTCACTTTTAGGCTCCAAACCCCTCCTTTTTAGGGACATACCCTCATTTTCACGTCCCAAGGACTTACTTTAAAGCACCCAAACCCCTCTTTTAATGCTCAAAGCCTTATAGATAGGACCACAAACCTCACTGCTAGGGTCCAAACCTCTCTCTTAAAGCTCAGTGCCTCATTTTTAACAGCCAAACCCTCACTTTTAGGACCTAAAGCCCTCTTTTAACACTCAAAGCCTCGGTTTTAACACCCAAAACCGCACTTTCAGGGTCCAAACGCCTCTTTTAATGCTCAGTGCCTCATTTCCAGGTCCCCAAAACTCACTTTAAAACACCCAAACACCTCTTTTAACATCAAAGACTTAGAGTTAGGACTGCAAACCTCACTGCTAGGGTCCAAACCTTGGTTTTAAAATTCAATGCCTCATTTCTAACAGCCAAACCCTCACTTTTAGGACCTAAAGCCCTCTTTTAACACTCAAAGCCTCAGTTTTAACACTCAAAGCCAAACTTTCAGGGTCCAAACCCCTCTTTTAACGCTCAGTGCCTCATTTTCAGGTCCCCAAAACTCACTTTAAAACACCCAAACACCTCTTTTAACATCAAAGACTTAGAGTTAGGACTGCAAACCTCACTTTTAGGGTCCAAACCCCTCCTTTTTAGGGACATACCCTCATTTTCACGTCCCAAGGACTTACTTTAAAGCACCCAAACCCCTCTTTTAATGCTCAAAGCCTTATAGATAGGACCACAAACCTCACTTTCTTTGCCCAAACCCCTCTTTTAATGCTCAATGCCTCATTTATACCTCCCAAAGACGCACTTTAAAGCACCCAAAGCCTCTTTTAACCTCAAAGCCTTTTAGAGTAAGACTGCAAATCTCACTTTTAGGGGCCAAACCGGTTTTAACGCTCAAAGCCTCATTTTTAACAGCAAACCCTCACTTTTAGGACCTAAAGCCCTCTTTTAACTCCCAAAGCCTCGGTTTTAACACCCAAAGCCGCACTTTCAGGGTCCAAACCTCTCTTTTAACGCTCAGTGCCTCATTTTTAGGTCCCAAACCCTCACTCTTAGCACTGAACCCGGACTTTTAATTGTCAAACTCTCGTTCTAGTACAAATCATGACTTTTAGAGTCCAGCCCCTCGATTTTAAGCCTCAAAGCCTCATTTTTATCATCCAAACCTACACTTTCAGGGTCCAAAGCCCTCTTTTAATGCTCAGTGCCTCATTTTTAGGTCAGAAACCCTTGCTTTTAGCATCCAGGCCTTCACTTTCAGGAACCAAACCATCATTATTAATGCCCAAAGCCCTCTTTTAAGGCTCAAAGCCTCATTTTCAGCACCCAAAGACTCACTTTAAAACACCCAAACCCCTCTTTTAACATCAAAGACTTAGAGTTGGGACCGCAAACCTCACTTTCAGCGTCCAAACCCCTCTTTCAAGGCTCAAAGCCTCACTTTTAGTTCCCAAACCCTCATTTTTAGCATCCAAACCCCTTACTTTTATGGAGCAAAATCTCATTTTTAACGTCCAAATCCCTCTTTTAAGGCTCAAAGCCTCTATTTTAGATCCCAAACCCTCACTTTTAGGCTCCAAACCCCTCCTTTTTAGGGACATACCCTCATTTTCACGTCCCAAGGACTTACTTTAAAGCACCCAAACCCCTCTTTTAATGCTCAAAGCCTTATAGATAGGACCACAAACCTCACTGCTAGGGTCCAAACCTCTCTCTTAAAGCTCAGTGCCTCATTTTTAACAGCCAAACCCTCACTTTTAGGACCTAAAGCCCTCTTTTAACACTCAAAGCCTCGGTTTTAACACCCAAAACCGCACTTTCAGGGTCCAAACGCCTCTTTTAATGCTCAGTGCCTCATTTCCAGGTCCCCAAAACTCACTTTAAAACAACCAAACACCTCTTTTAACATCAAAGACTTAGAGTTAGGACTGCAAACCTCACTTTTAGGCTCCAAACCCCTCCTTTTTAGGGACATACCCTCATTTTCATGTCCCAAGGACTTACTTTAAAGCACCCAAACCCCTCTTTTAATGCTCAAAGACTTATAGTTAGGGCCGCAAACCACAATGCTAGGGTCCAAAGCCCTCTTTCATGCTCAAAGCTTCATTTTTAACAGCCAAAACCTCACTTTCTTTGCCCAAACCCCTCTTTTCATGCTCAATGCCTCATTTATACCTCCCAAAGACGCACTTTAAAGCACCCAAAGCCTCTTTTAACCTCAAAGCCTTTTAGAGTAAGACTGCAAATCTCACTTTCAGGGGCCAAACCGGTTTTAACGCTCAAAGCCTCATTTTTAACAGCAAACCCTCACTTTTAGGACCTAAAGCCCTCTTTTAACTCCCAAAGCCTCGGTTTTAACACCCAAAGCCGCACTTCCAGGGTCCAAACCTCTCTCTTAAAGCTCAGTGCCTCATTTTTAACAGCCAAACCCTCACTTTTAGGACCTAAAGCCCTCTTTTAACACTCAAAGCCTCAGTTTTAACACCCAAAACCGCACTTTCAGGGTCCAAACGCCTCTTTTAATGCTCAGTGCCTCATTTCCAGGTCCCCAAAACTCACTTTAAAACAACCAAACACCTCTTTTAACATCAAAGACTTAGAGTTAGGACTGCAAACCTCACTTTTAGGGTCCAAACCCCTCCTTTTCAGGGACAAACCCTCTTTTTTAAATTCCAAACCCTTACTTCTATTACCCAAACCCCTCTTTTCACGCTCACTGCCTCATTTTTAGGTCCCAAACCCTCTGCTTCTAGCTTCGAACTTGGACTTTTTATGGGCAAACCATCATTGTTTTGTTCCAAATAGTAATTTTTAGAGTCCAAACCCCTCTATTAAGCTTCAAAAACTCATTTTTATCATCCAAACCTTCACTTTCAGGGTCCAAACCCCTCTTTTAATGCTCAGTGCCTCATTTTTAGGTCAGAAACCCCCTGCTTTTAGCATCCAGGCCTTCACTTTCAGGTACCAAAACATCATTATTAATGCCCAAAGCCCTCTTTTAAGGCTCAAAGCCTCATTTTCAGCACCCAAAGACTCACTTTAAAACACCCAAACCCCTCTTTTAACATCAAAGCCTTAGAGTTAGGACTGCAAACCTCACTGCTAGGGTCCAAACCTTGGTTTTAAAATTCAATGCCTCATTTCTAACAGCCAAACCCTCACTTTTAGGACCTAAAGCCCTCTTTTAACACTCAAAGCCTCAGTTTTAACACTCAAAGCCAAACTTTCAGGGTCCAAACCCCTCTTTTAACGCTCAGTGCCTCATTTTCAGGTCCCCAAAACTCACTTTAAAACACCCAAACACCTCTTTTAACATCAAAGACTTAGAGTTAGGACTGCAAACCTCACTTTTAGGGTCCAAACCCCTCCTTTTTAGGGACATACCCTCATTTTCACGTCCCAAGGACTTACTTTAAAGCACCCAAACCCCTCTTTTAATGCTCAAAGCCTTATAGATAGGACCACAAACCTCACTTTCTTTGCCCAAACCCCTCTTTTACTGCTCAATGCCTCATTTATACCTCCCAAAGACGCACTTTAAAGCACCCAAAGCCTCTTTTAACCTCAAAGCCTTTTAGAGTAAGACTGCAAATCTCACTTTTAGGGGCCAAACCGGTTTTAACGCTCAAAGCCTCATTTCTAACAGCCAAACCCTCACTTTTAGGACCTAAAGCCCTCTTTTAACTCCCAAAGCCTCGGTTTTAACACCCAAAGCCGCACTTTCAGGGTCCAAACCTCTCTTTTAACGCTCAGTGCCTCATTTTTAGGTCCCAAACCCTCACTCTTAGCACTGAACCCGGACTTTTAATTGTCAAACTCTCGTTCTAGTACAAATCATGACTTTTAGAGTCCAGCCCCTCGATTTTAAGCCTCAAAGCCTCATTTTTATCATCCAAACCTTCACTTTCAGGGTCCAAACCCCTCTTTTAATGCTCAGTGCCTCATTTTTAGGTCAGAAACCCTTGCTTTTAGCATCCAGGCCTTCACTTTCAGGTACCAAACCATCATTATTAATGCCCAAAGCCCTCTTTTAAGGCTCAAAGCCTCATTTTCAGCACCCAAAGACTCACTTTAAAACACCCAAACCCCTCTTTTAACATCAAAGACTTAGAGTTAGGTCTGCAAACCTCACTTTTAGGGTCCAAACCCCTCCTTTTCAGGGACAAACCCTCTTTTTTAAATTCCAAACCCTTACTTCTATTACCCAAACCCCTCTTTTCACGCTCACTGCCTCATTTTTAGGTCCCAAACCCTCTGCTTCTAGCATCGAACTTGGACTTTTTATGGGCAAACCATCATTGTTTTGTTCCAAATAGTAATTTTTAGAGTCCAAACCCCTCTATTAAGCTTCAAAAACTCATTTTTTATCATCCAAACCTTCACTTTCAGGGTCCAAACCCCTCTTTTAATGCTCAGTGCCTCATTTTTAGGTCAGAAACCCCCTGCTTTTAGCATCCAGGCCTTCACTTTCAGGTACCAAAACATCATTATTAATGCCCAAAGCCCTCTTTTAAGGCTCAAAGCCTCATTTTCAGCACCCAAAGACTCACTTTAAAACACCCAAACCCCTCTTTTAATGCTCAAAGCCTTAGAGTTAGGACTGCAAACCTCACTGCTAGGGTCCAAACCTTGGTTTTAAAATTCAATGCCTCATTTCTAACAGCCAAACCCTCACTTTTAGGACCTAAAGCCCTCTTTTAACTCCCAAAGCCTCGGTTTTAACACCCAAAGCCGCACTTTCAGGGTCCAAACCTCTCTTTTAACGCTCAGTGCCTCATTTTTAGGTCCCAAACCCTCACTCTTAGCACTGAACCCGGACTTTTAATTGTCAAACTCTCGTTCTAGTACAAATCATGACTTTTAGAGTCCAGCCCCTCGATTTTAAGCCTCAAAGCCTCATTTTTATCATCCAAACCTACACTTTCAGGGTCCAAACCCCTCTTTTAATGCTCAGTGCCTCATTTTTAGGTCAGAAACCCTTGCTTTTAGCATCCAGGCCTTCACTTTCAGGAACCAAACCATCATTATTAATGCCCAAAGCCCTCTTTTAAGGCTCAAAGCCTCATTTTCAGCACCCAAAGACTCACTTTAAAACACCCAAACCCCTCTTTTAACATCAAAGACTTAGAGTTGGGACCGCAAACCTCACTTTCAGCGTCCAAACCCCTCTTTCAAGGCTCAAAGCCTCACTTTTAGTTCCCAAACCCTCATTTTTAGCATCCAAACCCCTTACTTTTATGGAGCAAAATCTCATTTTTAACGTCCAAATCCCTCTTTTAAGGCTCAAAGCCTCTATTTTAGATCCCAAACCCTCACTTTTAGGCTCCAAACCCCTCCTTTTTAGGGACATACCCTCATTTTCACGTCCCAAGGACTTACTTTAAAGCACCCAAACCCCTCTTTTAATGCTCAAAGCCTTATAGATAGGACCACAAACCTCACTGCTAGGGTCCAAACCTCTCTCTTAAAGCTCAGTGCCTCATTTTTAACAGCCAAACCCTCACTTTTAGGACCTAAAGCCCTCTTTTAACACTCAAAGCCTCAGTTTTAACACCCAAAACCGCACTTTCAGGGTCCAAACGCCTCTTTTAATGCTCAGTGCCTCATTTCCAGGTCCCCAAAACTCACTTTAAAACACCCAAACACCTCTTTTAACATCAAAGACTTAGAGTTAGGACTGCAAACCTCACTTTTAGGGTCCAAACCCCTCCTTTTCAGGGACAAACCCTCTTTTTAAAATTCCAAACCCTTACTTCTATTACCCAAACCCCTCTTTTCACGCTCACTGCCTCATTTTTAGGTCCCAAACCCTCTGCTTCTAGCATCGAACTTGGACTTTTTATGGGCAAACCATCATTGTTTTGTTCCAAATAGTAATTTTTAGAGTCCAAACCCCTCTATTAAGCTTCAAAAACTCATTTTTATCATCCAAACCTTCACTTTCAGGGTCCAAACCCCTCTTTTAATGCTCAGTGCCTCATTTTTAGGTCAGAAACCCCCTGCTTTTAGCATCCAGGCCTTCACTTTCAGGTACCAAAACATCGTTATTAATGCCCAAAGCCCTCTTTTAAGGCTCAAAGCCTCATTTTCAGCACCCAAAGACTCACTTTAAAACACCCAAACCCCTCTTTTAACATCAAAGCCTTAGAGTTAGGACTGCAAACCTCACTGCTAGGGTCCAAACCTTGGTTTTAAAATTCAATGCCTCATTTCTAACAGCCAAACCCTCACTTTTAGGACCTAAAGCCCTCTTTTAACACTCAAAGCCTCAGTTTTAACACTCAAAGACAAACTTTCAGGGTCCAAACCCCTCTTTTAACGCTCAGTGCCTCATTTCCAGGTCCCCAAAACTCACTTTAAAACACCCAAACCCCTCTTTTAACATCAAAGACTTAGAGTTAGGACTGCAAACCTCACTTTTAGGGTCCAAACCCCTCCTTTTTAGGGACATACCCTCATTTTCATGTCCCAAGGACTTACTTTAAAGCACCCAAACCCCTCTTTTAATGCTCAAAGCCTTATAGTTAGGGCCGCAAACCACAATGCTAGGGTCCAAAGCCCTCTTTTATGCTCAAAGCTTCATTTTTAACAGCCAAACCCTCACTTTCTTTGCCCAAACCCCTCTTTTCATGCTCAATGCCTCATTTATACCTCCCAAAGACGCACTTTAAAGCACCCAAAGCCTCTTTGAACCTCAAAGCCTTTTAGAGTAAGACTGCAAATCTCACTTTTAGGGGCCAAACCGGTTTTAACGCTCAAAGCCTCATTTTTAACAGCAAACCCTCACTTTTAGGACCTAAAGCCCTCTTTTAACTCCCAAAGCCTCGGTTTTAACACCCAAAGCCGCACTTTCAGGGTCCAAACCTCTCTTTTAACGCTCAGTGCCTCATTTTTAGGTCCCAAACCCTCACTCTTAGCACTGAACCCGGACTTTTAATTGTCAAACTCTCGTTCTAGTACAAATCATGACTTTTAGAGTCCAGCCCCTCGATTTTAAGTCTCAAAGCCTCATTTTTATCATCCAAACCTTCACTTTCAGGGTCCAAAGCCCTCTTTTAATGCTCAGTGCCTCATTTTTAGGTCAGAAACCCCCTGCTTTTAGCATCCAGGCCTTCACTTTCAGGAACCAAACCATCATTATTAATGCCCAAAGCCCTCTTTTAAGGCTCAGTGCCTCATTTTCAGCACCCAAAGACTCACTTTAAAACACCCAAACCCCTCTTTTAACATCAAAGACTTAGAGTTGGGACCGCAAACCTCACTTTCAGCGTCCAAACCCCTCTTTCAAGGCTCAAAGCCTCACTTTTAGTTCCCAAACCCTCATTTTTAGCATCCAAACCCCTTACTTTTATGGAGCAAAATCTCATTTTTAACGTCCAAATCCCTCTTTTAAGGCTCAAAGCCTCTATTTTAGATGCCAAACCCTCACTTTCAGGGTCCAAACCCCTCCTTTTTAGGGACATACCCTCATTTTCACGTCCCAAAGACGCACTTTAAAGCACCCAAACCCCTCTTTTAATGCTCAAAGCCTTATAGATAGGACCACAAACCTCACTGCTAGGGTCCAAACCTCTCTCTTAAAGCTCAGTGCCTCATTTTTAACAGCCAAACCCTCACTTTTAGGACCTAAAGCCCTCTTTTAACACTCAAAGCCTCAGTTTTAACACCCAAAACCGCACTTTCAGGGTCCAAATGCCTCTTTTAATGCTCAGTGCCTCATTTCCAGGTCCCCAAAACTCACTTTAAAACACCCAAACACCTCTTTTAACATCAAAGACTTAGAGTTAGGACTGCAAACCTCACTGCTAGGGTCCAAACCTTGGTTTTAAAATTCAATGCCTCATTTCTAACAGCCAAACCCTCACTTTTAGGACCTAAAGCCCTCTTTTAACACTCAAAGCCTCAGTTTTAACACTCAAAGCCAAACTTTCAGGGTCCAAACCCCTCTTTTAACGCTCAGTGCCTCATTTCCAGGTCCCCAAATCTCACTTTAAAACACCCAAACACCTCTTTTAACATCAAAGACTTATAGTTAGGACTGCATACCTCACTTTTAGGGTCCAAACCCCTCCTTTTTAGGGACATACCCTCATTTTCATGTCCCAAGGACTTACTTTAAAGCACCCAAACCCCTCTTTTAATGCTCAAAGCCTTATAGTTAGGGCCGCAAACCACAATGCTAGGGTCCAAAGCCCTCTTTTATGCTCAAAGCTTCATTTTTAACAGCCAAAACCTCACTTTCTTTGCCCAAACCCCTCTTTTCATGCTCAATGCCTCATTTATACCTCCCAAAGATGCACTTTAAAGCACCCAAAGCCTCTTTTAACCTCAAAGCCTTTTAGAGTAAGACTGCAAATCTCACTTTCAGGGGCCAAACCGGTTTTAACGCTCAAAGCCTCATTTTTAACAGCAAACCCTCACTTTTAGGACCTAAAGCCCTCTTTTAACTCCCAAAGCCTCGGTTTTAACACCCAAAGCCGCACTTTCAGGGTCCAAACCTCTCTTTTAACGCTCAGTGCCTCATTTTTAGGTCCCAAACCCTCACTCTTAGCACTGAACCCGGACTTTTAATTGTCAAACTCTCGTTCTAGTACAAATCATGACTTTTAGAGTCCAGCCCCTCGATTTTAAGCCTCAAAGCCTCATTTTTATCATCCAAACCTACACTTTCAGGGTCCAAAGCCCTCTTTTAATGCTCAGTGCCTCATTTTTACGTCAGAAACCCCCTGCTTTTAGCATCCAGGCCTTCACTTTCAGGAACCAAACCATCATTATTAATGCCCAAAGCCCTCTTTTAAGGCTCAAAGCCTCATTTTCAGCACCCAAAGACTCACTTTAAAACACCCAAACCCCTCTTTTAACATCAAAGACTTAGAGTTAGGACTGCAAACCTCACTTTCAGCGTCCAAACCCCTCTTTCAAGGCTCAAAGCCTCACTTTTAGTTCCCAAACCCTCATTTTTAGCATCCAAACCCCTTACTTTTATGGAGCAAAATCTCATTTTTAACGTCCAAATCCCTCTTTTAAGGCTCAAAGCCTCTATTTTAGATGCCAAACCCTCACTTTCAGGGTCCAAACCCCTCCTTTTTAGGGACATACCCTCATTTTCACGTCCCAAGGACTTACTTTAAAGCACCCAAACCCCTCTTTTAATGCTCAAAGCCTTATAGATAGGACCACAAACCTCACTGCTAGGGTCCAAACCTCTCTCTTAAAGCTCAGTGCCTCATTTTTAACAGCCAAACCCTCACTTTTAGGACCTAAAGCCCTCTTTTAACACTCAAAGCCTCAGTTTTAACACCCAAAACCGCACTTTCAGGGTCCAAACGCCTCTTTTAATGCTCAGTGCCTCATTTCCAGGTCCCCAAAACTCACTTTAAAACAACCAAACACCTCTTTTAACATCAAAGACTTAGAGTTAGGACTGCAAACCTCACTTTTAGGGTCCAAACCCCTCCTTTTCAGGGACAAACCCTCTTTTTTAAATTCCAAACCCTTACTTCTATTACCCAAACCCCTCTTTTCACGCTCACTGCCTCATTTTTAGGTCCCAAACCCTCTGCTTCTAGCATCGAACTTGGACTTTTTATGGGCAAACCATCATTGTTTTGTTCCAAATAGTAATTTTTAGAGTCCAAACCCCTCTATTAAGCTTCAAAAACTCATTTTTATCATCCAAACCTTCACTTTCAGGGTCCAAACCCCTCTTTTAATGCTCAGTGCCTCATTTTTAGGTCAGAAACCCCCTGCTTTTAGCATCCAGGCCTTCACTTTCAGGTACCAAAACATCATTATTAATGCCCAAAGCCCTCTTTTAAGGCTCAAAGCCTCATTTTCAGCACCCAAAGACTCACTTTAAAACACCCAAACCCCTCTTTTAATGCTCAAAGCCTTAGAGTTAGGACTGCAAACCTCACTGCTAGGGTCCAAACCTTGGTTTTAAAATTCAATGCCTCATTTCTAACAGCCAAACCCTCACTTTTAGGACCTAAAGCCCTCTTTTAACACTCAAAGCCTCAGTTTTAACACTCAAAGCCAAACTTTCAGGGTCCAAACCCCTCTTTTAACGCTCAGTGCCTCATTTCCAGGTCCCCAAATCTCACTTTAAAACACCCAAACACCTCTTTTAACATCAAAGACTTATAGTTAGGACTGCAAACCTCACTTTTAGGGTCCAAACCCCTCCTTTTTAGGGACATACCCTCATTTTCATGTCCCAAGGACTTACTTTAAAGCACCCAAACCCCTCTTTTAATGCTCAAAGCCTTATAGTTAGGGCCGCAAACCACAATGCTAGGGTCCAAAGCCCTCTTTTATGCTCAAAGCTTCATTTTTAACAGCCAAAACCTCACTTTCTTTGCCCAAACCCCTCTTTTAATGCTCAATGCCTCATTTATACCTCCCAAAGACGCACTTTAAAGCACCCAAAGCCTCTTTTAACCTCAAAGCCTTTTAGAGTAAGACTGCAAATCTCACTTTCAGGGGCCAAACCGGTTTTAATGCTCAAAGCCTCATTTTTAACAGCAAACCCTCACTTTTAGGACCTAAAGCCCTCTTTTAACTCCCAAAGCCTGGGTTTTAACACCCAAAGCCGCACTTTCAGGGTCCAAACCTCTCTTTTAACGCTCAGTGCCTCATTTTTAGGTCCCAAACCCTCACTCTTAGCACTGAACCCGGACTTTTAATTGTCAAACTCTCGTTCTAGTACAAATCATGACTTTTAGAGTCCAGCCCCTTGTTTTTACAGTCTCAAAGCCTCATTTTTATCATCCAAACCTACACTTTCAGGGTCCAAAGCCCTCTTTTAATGCTCAGTGCCTCATTTTTAGGTCAGAAACCCCCTGCTTTTAGCATCCAGGCCTTCACTTTCAGGAACCAAACCATCATTATTAATGCCCAAAGCCCTCTTTTAAGGCTCAAAGCCTCATTTTCAGCACCCAAAGACTCACTTTAAAACACCCAAACCCCTCTTTTAACATCAAAGACTTAGAGTTGGGACCGCAAACCTCACTTTCAGCGTCCAAACCCCTCTTTCAAGGCTCAAAGCCTCACTTTTAGTTCCCAAACCCTCATTTTTAGCATCCAAACCCCTTACTTTTATGGAGCAAAATCTCATTTTTAACGTCCAAATCCCTCTTTTAAGGCTCAAAGCCTCTATTTTAGATCCCAAACCCTCACTTTTAGGCTCCAAACCCCTCCTTTTTAGGGACATACCCTCATTTTCACGTCCCAAGGACTTACTTTAAAGCACCCAAACCCCTCTTTTAATGCTCAAAGCCTTATAGATAGGACCACAAACCTCACTGCTAGGGTCCAAACCTCTCTCTTAAAGCTCAGTGCCTCATTTTTAACAGCCAAACCCTCACTTTTAGGACCTAAAGCCCTCTTTTAACACTCAAAGCCTCAGTTTTAACACCCAAAACCGCACTTTCAGGGTCCAAACGCCTCTTTTAATGCTCAGTGCCTCATTTCCAGGTCCCCAAAACTCACTTTAAAACAACCAAACACCTCTTTTAACATCAAAGACTTAGAGTTAGGACTGCAAACCTCACTTTTAGGGTCCAAACCCCTCCTTTTCAGGGACAAACCCTCTTTTTTAAATTCCAAACCCTTACTTCTATTACCCAAACCCCTCTTTTCACGCTCACTGCCTCATTTTTAGGTCCCAAACCCTCTGCTTCTAGCATCGAACTTGGACTTTTTATGGGCAAACCATCATTGTTTTGTTCCAAATAGTAATTTTTAGAGTCCAAACCCCTCTATTAAGCTTCAAAAAGTCATTTTTATCATCCAAACCTTCACTTTCAGGGTCCAAACCCCTCTTTTAATGCTCAGTGCCTCATTTTTAGGTCAGAAACCCCCTGCTTTTAGCATCCAGGCCTTCACTTTCAGGTACCAAAACATCATTATTAATGCCCAAAGCCCTCTTTTAAGGCTCAAAGCCTCATTTTCAGCACCCAAAGACTCACTTTAAAACACCCAAACCCCTCTTTTAATGCTCAAAGCCTTAGAGTTAGGACTGCAAACCTCACTGCTAGGGTCCAAACCTTGGTTTTAAAATTCAATGCCTCATTTCTAACAGCCAAACCCTCACTTTTAGGACCTAAAGCCCTCTTTTAACACTCAAAGCCTCAGTTTTAACACTCAAAGCCAAACTTTCAGGGTCCAAACCCCTCTTTTAACGCTCAGTGCCTCATTTCCAGGTCCCCAAATCTCACTTTAAAACACCCAAACACCTCTTTTAACATCAAAGACTTATAGTTAGGACTGCAAACCTCACTTTTAGGGTCCAAACCCCTCCTTTTTAGGGACATACCCTCATTTTCATGTCCCAAGGACTTACTTTAAAGCACCCAAACCCCTCTTTTAATGCTCAAAGCCTTATAGTTAGGGCCGCAAACCACAATGCTAGGGTCCAAAGCCCTCTTTTATGCTCAAAGCTTCATTTTTAACAGCCAAAACCTCACTTTCTTTGCCCAAACCCCTCTTTTAATGCTCAATGCCTCATTTATACCTCCCAAAGACGCACTTTAAAGCACCCAAAGCCTCTTTTAACCTCAAAGCCTTTTAGAGTAAGACTGCAAATCTCACTTTCAGGGGCCAAACCGGTTTTAACGCTCAAAGCCTCATTTTTAACAGCAAACCCTCACTTTTAGGACCTAAAGCCCTCTTTTAACTCCCAAAGCCTCGGTTTTAACACCCAAAGCCGCACTTCCAGGGTCCAAACCTCTCTTTTAACGCTCAGTGCCTCATTTTTAGGTCCCAAACCCTCACTCTTAGCACTGAACCCGGACTTTTAATTGTCAAACTCTCGTTCTAGTACAAATCATGACTTTTAGAGTCCAGCCCCTTGTTTTTACAGTCTCAAAGCCTCATTTTTATCATCCAAACCTTCACTTTCAGGGTCCAAACCCCTCTTTTAATGCTCAGTGCCTCATTTTTAGGTCAGAAACCCCCTGCTTTTAGCATCCAGGCCTTCACTTTCAGGAACCAAACCATCATTATTAATGCCCAAAGCCCTCTTTTAAGGCTCAAAGCCTCATTTTCAGCACCCAAAGACTCACTTTAAAACACCCAAACCCCTCTTTTAACATCAAAGACTTAGAGTTGGGACCGCAAACCTCACTTTCAGCGTCCAAACCCCTCTTTCAAGGCTCAAAGCCTCACTTTTAGTTCCCAAACCCTCATTTTTAGCATCCAAACCCCTTACTTTTATGGAGCAAAATCTCATTTTTAACGTCCAAATCCCTCTTTTAAGGCTCAAAGCCTCTATTTTAGATCCCAAACCCTCACTTTTAGGCTCCAAACCCCTCCTTTTTAGGGACATACCCTCATTTTCACGTCCCAAGGACTTACTTTAAAGCACCCAAACCCCTCTTTTAATGCTCAAAGCCTTATAGATAGGACCACAAACCTCACTGCTAGGGTCCAAACCTCTCTCTTAAAGCTCAGTGCCTCATTTTTAACAGCCAAACCCTCACTTTTAGGACCTAAAGCCCTCTTTTAACACTCAAAGCCTCAGTTTTAACACCCAAAACCGCACTTTCAGGGTCCAAACGCCTCTTTTAATGCTCAGTGCCTCATTTCCAGGTCCCCAAAACTCACTTTAAAACAACCAAACACCTCTTTTAACATCAAAGACTTAGAGTTAGGACTGCAAACCTCACTTTTAGGGTCCAAACCCCTCCTTTTCAGGGACAAACCCTCTTTTTTAAATTCCAAACCCTTACTTCTATTACCCAAACCCCTCTTTTCACGCTCACTGCCTCATTTTTAGGTCCCAAACCCTCTGCTTCTAGCATCGAACTTGGACTTTTTAGGGGCAAACCATCATTGTTTTGTTCCAAATAGTAATTTTTAGAGTCCAAACCCCTCTATTAAGCTTCAAAAACTCATTTTTATCATCCAAACCTTCACTTTCAGGGTCCAAACCCCTCTTTTAATGCTCAGTGCCTCATTTTTAGGTCAGAAACCCCCTGCTTTTAGCATCCAGGCCTTCACTTTCAGGTACCAAAACATCATTATTAATGCCCAAAGCCCTCTTTTAAGGCTCAAAGCCTCATTTTCAGCACCCAAAGACTCACTTTAAAACACCCAAACCCCTCTTTTAATGCTCAAAGCCTTAGAGTTAGGACTGCAAACCTCACTGCTAGGGTCCAAACCTTGGTTTTAAAATTCAATGCCTCATTTCTAACAGCCAAACCCTCACTTTTAGGACCTAAAGCCCTCTTTTAACACTCAAAGCCTCAGTTTTAACACTCAAAGCCAAACTTTCAGGGTCCAAACCCCTCTTTTAACGCTCAGTGCCTCATTTCCAGGTCCCCAAATCTCACTTTAAAACACCCAAACACCTCTTTTAACATCAAAGACTTATAGTTAGGACTGCAAACCTCACTTTTAGGGTCCAAACCCCTCCTTTTTAGGGACATACCCTCATTTTCATGTCCCAAGGACTTACTTTAAAGCACCCAAACCCCTCTTTTAATGCTCAAAGCCTTATAGTTAGGGCCGCAAACCACAATGCTAGGGTCCAAAGCCCTCTTTTATGCTCAAAGCTTCATTTTTAACAGCCAAAACCTCACTTTCTTTGCCCAAACCCCTCTTTTAATGCTCAATGCCTCATTTATACCTCCCAAAGACGCACTTTAAAGCACCCAAAGCCTCTTTTAACCTCAAAGCCTTTTAGAGTAAGACTGCAAATCTCACTTTCAGGGGCCAAACCGGTTTTAACGCTCAAAGCCTCATTTTTAACAGCAAACCCTCACTTTTAGGACCTAAAGCCCTCTTTTAACTCCCAAAGCCTCGGTTTTAACACCCAAAGCCGCACTTTCAGGGTCCAAACCTCTCTTTTAACGCTCAGTGCCTCATTTTTAGGTCCCAAACCCTCACTCTTAGCACTGAACCCGGACTTTTAATTGTCAAACTCTCGTTCTAGTACAAATCATGACTTTTAGAGTCCAGCCCCTTGTTTTTACAGTCTCAAAGCCTCATTTTTATCATCCAAACCTACACTTTCAGGGTCCAAAGCCCTCTTTTAATGCTCAGTGCCTCATTTTTAGGTCAGAAACCCCCTGCTTTTAGCATCCAGGCCTTCACTTTCAGGAACCAAACCATCATTATTAATGCCCAAAGCCCTCTTTTAAGGCTCAAAGCCTCATTTTCAGCACCCAAAGACTCACTTTAAAACACCCAAACCCCTCTTTTAACATCAAAGACTTAGAGTTGGGACCGCAAACCTCACTTTCAGCGTCCAAACCCCTCTTTCAAGGCTCAAAGCCTCACTTTTAGTTCCCAAACCCTCATTTTTAGCATCCAAACCCCTTACTTTTATGGAGCAAAATCTCATTTTTAACGTCCAAATCCCTCTTTTAAGGCTCAAAGCCTCTATTTTAGATCCCAAACCCTCACTTTTAGGCTCCAAACCCCTCCTTTTTAGGGACATACCCTCATTTTCACGTCCCAAGGACTTACTTTAAAGCACCCAAACCCCTCTTTTAATGCTCAAAGCCTTATAGATAGGACCACAAACCTCACTGCTAGGGTCCAAACCTCTCTCTTAAAGCTCAGTGCCTCATTTTTAACAGCCAAACCCTCACTTTTAGGACCTAAAGCCCTCTTTTAACACTCAAAGCCTCAGTTTTAACACCCAAAACCGCACTTTCAGGGTCCAAACGCCTCTTTTAATGCTCAGTGCCTCATTTCCAGGTCCCCAAAACTCACTTTAAAACAACCAAACACCTCTTTTAACATCAAAGACTTAGAGTTAGGACTGCAAACCTCACTTTTAGGGTCCAAACCCCTCCTTTTCAGGGACAAACCCTCTTTTTTAAATTCCAAACCCTTACTTCTATTACCCAAACCCCTCTTTTCACGCTCACTGCCTCATTTTTAGGTCCCAAACCCTCTGCTTCTAGCATCGAACTTGGACTTTTTATGGGCAAACCATCATTGTTTTGTTCCAAATAGTAATTTTTAGAGTCCAAACCCCTCTATTAAGCTTCAAAAACTCATTTTTATCATCCAAACCTTCACTTTCAGGGTCCAAACCCCTCTTTTAATGCTCAGTGCCTCATTTTTAGGTCAGAAACCCCCTGCTTTTAGCATCCAGGCCTTCACTTTCAGGTACCAAAACATCATTATTAATGCCCAAAGCCCTCTTTTAAGGCTCAAAGCCTCATTTTCAGCACCCAAAGACTCACTTTAAAACACCCAAACCCCTCTTTTAATGCTCAAAGCCTTAGAGTTAGGACTGCAAACCTCACTGCTAGGGTCCAAACCTTGGTTTTAAAATTCAATGCCTCATTTCTAACAGCCAAACCCTCACTTTTAGGACCTAAAGCCCTCTTTTAACACTCAAAGCCTCAGTTTTAACACTCAAAGCCAAACTTTCAGGGTCCAAACCCCTCTTTTAACGCTCAGTGCCTCATTTCCAGGTCCCCAAAACTCACTTTAAAACACCCAAACACCTCTTTTAACATCAAAGACTTATAGTTAGGACTGCAAACCTCACTTTTAGGGTCCAAACCCCTCCTTTTTAGGGACATACCCTCATTTTCATGTCCCAAGGACTTACTTTAAAGCACCCAAACCCCTCTTTTAATGCTCAAAGCCTTATAGTTAGGGCCGCAAACCACAATGCTAGGGTCCAAAGCCCTCTTTTCTGCTCAAAGCTTCATTTTTAACAGCCAAAACCTCACTTTCTTTGCCCAAACCCCTCTTTTACTGCTCAATGCCTCATTTATACCTCCCAAAGACGCACTTTAAAGCACCCAAAGCCTCTTTTAACCTCAAAGCCTTTTAGAGTAAGACTGCAAATCTCACTTTCAGGGGCCAAACCGGTTTTAACGCTCAAAGCCTCATTTTTAACAGCAAACCCTCACTTTTAGGACCTAAAGCCCTCTTTTAACTCCCAAAGCCTCGGTTTTAACACCCAAAGCCGCACTTTCAGGGTCCAAACCTCTCTTTTAACGCTCAGTGCCTCATTTTTAGGTCCCAAACCCTCACTCTTAGCACTGAACCCGGACTTTTAATTGTCAAACTCTCGTTCTAGTACAAATCATGACTTTTAGAGTCCAGCCCCTTGTTTTTACAGTCTCAAAGCCTCATTTTTATCATCCAAACCTACACTTTCAGGGTCCAAAGCCCTCTTTTAATGCTCAGTGCCTCATTTTTAGGTCAGAAACCCCCTGCTTTTAGCATCCAGGCCTTCACTTTCAGGAACCAAACCATCATTATTAATGCCCAAAGCCCTCTTTTAAGGCTCAAAGCCTCATTTTCAGCACCCAAAGACTCACTTTAAAACACCCAAACCCCTCTTTTAACATCAAAGACTTAGAGTTGGGACCGCAAACCTCACTTTCAGCGTCCAAACCCCTCTTTCAAGGCTCAAAGCCTCACTTTTAGTTCCCAAACCCTCATTTTTAGCATCCAAACCCCTTACTTTTATGGAGCAAAATCTCATTTTTAACGTCCAAATCCCTCTTTTAAGGCTCAAAGCCTCTATTTTAGATCCCAAACCCTCACTTTTAGGCTCCAAACCCCTCCTTTTTAGGGACATACCCTCATTTTCACGTCCCAAGGACTTACTTTAAAGCACCCAAACCCCTCTTTTAATGCTCAAAGCCTTATAGATAGGACCACAAACCTCACTGCTAGGGTCCAAACCTCTCTCTTAAAGCTCAGTGCCTCATTTTTAACAGCCAAACCCTCACTTTTAGGACCTAAAGCCCTCTTTTAACACTCAAAGCCTCAGTTTTAACACCCAAAACCGCACTTTCAGGGTCCAAACGCCTCTTTTAATGCTCAGTGCCTCATTTCCAGGTCCCCAAAACTCACTTTAAAACAACCAAACACCTCTTTTAACATCAAAGACTTAGAGTTAGGACTGCAAACCTCACTTTTAGGGTCCAAACCCCTCCTTTTCAGGGACAAACCCTCTTTTTTAAATTCCAAACCCTTACTTCTATTACCCAAACCCCTCTTTTCACGCTCACTGCCTCATTTTTAGGTCCCAAACCCTCTGCTTCTAGCATCGAACTTGGACTTTTTATGGGCAAACCATCATTGTTTTGTTCCAAATAGTAATTTTTAGAGTCCAAACCCCTCTATTAAGCTTCAAAAACTCATTTTTATCATCCAAACCTTCACTTTCAGGGTCCAAACCCCTCTTTTAATGCTCAGTGCCTCATTTTTAGGTCAGAAACCCCCTGCTTTTAGCATCCAGGCCTTCACTTTCAGGTACCAAAACATCATTATTAATGCCCAAAGCCCTCTTTTAAGGCTCAAAGCCTCATTTTCAGCACCCAAAGACTCACTTTAAAACACCCAAACCCCTCTTTTAATGCTCAAAGCCTTAGAGTTAGGACTGCAAACCTCACTGCTAGGGTCCAAACCTTGGTTTTAAAATTCAATGCCTCATTTCTAACAGCCAAACCCTCACTTTTAGGACCTAAAGCCCTCTTTTAACACTCAAAGCCTCAGTTTTAACACTCAAAGCCAAACTTTCAGGGTCCAAACCCCTCTTTTAACGCTCAGTGCCTCATTTCCAGGTCCCCAAAACTCACTTTAAAACACCCAAACACCTCTTTTAACATCAAAGACTTATAGTTAGGACTGCAAACCTCACTTTTAGGGTCCAAACCCCTCCTTTTTAGGGACATACCCTCATTTTCATGTCCCAAGGACTTACTTTAAAGCACCCAAACCCCTCTTTTAATGCTCAAAGCCTTATAGTTAGGGCCGCAAACCACAATGCTAGGGTCCAAAGCCCTCTTTTATGCTCAAAGCTTCATTTTTAACAGCCAAAACCTCACTTTCTTTGCCCAAACCCCTCTTTTCATGCTCAATGCCTCATTTATACCTCCCAAAGACGCACTTTAAAGCACCCAAAGCCTCTTTTAACCTCAAAGCCTTTTAGAGTAAGACTGCAAATCTCACTTTCAGGGGCCAAACCGGTTTTAACGCTCAAAGCCTCATTTTTAACAGCAAACCCTCACTTTTAGGACCTAAAGCCCTCTTTTAACTCCCAAAGCCTCGGTTTTAACACCCAAAGCCGCACTTTCAGGGTCCAAACCTCTCTTTTAACGCTCAGTGCCTCATTTTTAGGTCCCAAACCCTCACTCTTAGCACTGAACCCGGACTTTTAATTGTCAAACTCTCGTTCTAGTACAAATCATGACTTTTAGAGTCCAGCCCCTTGTTTTTACAGTCTCAAAGCCTCATTTTTATCATCCAAACCTACACTTTCAGGGTCCAAAGCCCTCTTTTAATGCTCAGTGCCTCATTTTTAGGTCAGAAACCCCCTGCTTTTAGCATCCAGGCCTTCACTTTCAGGAACCAAACCATCATTATTAATGCCCAAAGCCCTCTTTTAAGGCTCAAAGCCTCATTTTCAGCACCCAAAGACTCACTTTAAAACACCCAAACCCCTCTTTTAACATCAAAGACTTAGAGTTGGGACCGCAAACCTCACTTTCAGCGTCCAAACCCCTCTTTCAAGGCTCAAAGCCTCACTTTTAGTTCCCAAACCCTCATTTTTAGCATCCAAACCCCTTACTTTTATGGAGCAAAATCTCATTTTTAACGTCCAAATCCCTCTTTTAAGGCTCAAAGCCTCTATTTTAGATCCCAAACCCTCACTTTTAGGCTCCAAACCCCTCCTTTTTAGGGACATACCCTCATTTTCACGTCCCAAGGACTTACTTTAAAGCACCCAAACCCCTCTTTTAATGCTCAAAGCCTTATAGATAGGACCACAAACCTCACTGCTAGGGTCCAAACCTCTCTCTTAAAGCTCAGTGCCTCATTTCTATCAGCCAAACCCTCACTTTTAGGACCTAAAGCCCTCTTTTAACACTCAAAGCCTCAGTTTTAACACCCAAAACCGCACTTTCAGGGTCCAAACGCCTCTTTTAATGCTCAGTGCCTCATTTCCAGGTCCCCAAAACTCACTTTAAAACAACCAAACACCTCTTTTAACATCAAAGACTTAGAGTTAGGACTGCAAACCTCACTTTTAGGGTCCAAACCCCTCCTTTTCAGGGACAAACCCTCTTTTTTAAATTCCAAACCCTTACTTCTATTACCCAAACCCCTCTTTTCACGCTCACTGCCTCATTTTTAGGTCCCAAACCCTCTGCTTCTAGCATCGAACTTGGACTTTTTATGGGCAAACCATCATTGTTTTGTTCCAAATAGTAATTTTTAGAGTCCAAACCCCTCTATTAAGCTTCAAAAACTCATTTTTATCATCCAAACCTTCACTTTCAGGGTCCAAACCCCTCTTTTAATGCTCAGTGCCTCATTTTTAGGTCAGAAACCCCCTGCTTTTAGCATCCAGGCCTTCACTTTCAGGTACCAAAACATCATTATTAATGCCCAAAGCCCTCTTTTAAGGCTCAAAGCCTCATTTTCAGCACCCAAAGACTCACTTTAAAACACCCAAACCCCTCTTTTAATGCTCAAAGCCTTAGAGTTAGGACTGCAAACCTCACTGCTAGGGTCCAAACCTTGGTTTTAAAATTCAATGCCTCATTTCTAACAGCCAAACCCTCACTTTTAGGACCTAAAGCCCTCTTTTAACACTCAAAGCCTCAGTTTTAACACTCAAAGCCAAACTTTCAGGGTCCAAACCCCTCTTTTAACGCTCAGTGCCTCATTTTCAGGTCCCCAAAACTCACTTTAAAACACCCAAACACCTCTTTTAACATCAAAGACTTAGAGTTAGGACTGCAAACCTCACTTTTAGGGTCCAAACCCCTCCTTTTTAGGGACATACCCTCATTTTCACGTCCCAAGGACTTACTTTAAAGCACCCAAACCCCTCTTTTAATGCTCAAAGCCTTATAGATAGGACCACAAACCTCACTTTCTTTGCCCAAACCCCTCTTTTCATGCTCAGTGCCTCATTTATACCTCCCAAAGACGCACTTTAAAGCACCCAAAGCCTCTTTTAACCTCAAAGCCTTTTAGAGTAAGACTGCAAATCTCACTTTTAGGGGCCAAACCGGTTTTAACGCTCAAAGCCTCATTTTTAACCGCAAACCCTCACTTTTAGGACCTAAAGCCCTCTTTTAACTCCCAAAGCCTCGGTTTTAACACCCAAAGCCGCACTTTCAGGGTCCAAACCTCTCTTTTAACGCTCAGTGCCTCATTTTTAGGTCCCAAACCCTCACTCTTAGCACTGAACCCGGACTTTTAATTGTCAAACTCTCGTTCTAGTACAAATCATGACTTTTAGAGTCCAGCCCCTCGATTTTAAGCCTCAAAGCCTCATTTTTATCATCCAAACCTTCACTTTCAGGGTCCAAACCCCTCTTTTAATGCTCAGTGCCTCATTTTTAGTTCAGAAAACCTTGCTTTTAGCATCCAGGCCTTCACTTTCAGGAACCAAACCATCATTATTAATGCCCAAAGCCCTCTTTTAAGGCTCAAAGCCTCATTTTCAGCACCCAAAGACTCACTTTAAAACACCCAAACCCCTCTTTTAACATCAAAGACTTAGAGTTAGGACTGCAAACCTCACTTTTAGGGTCCAAACCCCTCCTTTTCAGGGACAAACCCTCTTTTTAAAATTCCAAACCCTTACTTCTATTACCCAAACCCCTCTTTTCACGCTCACTGCCTCATTTTTAGGTCCCAAACCCTCTGCTTCTAGCATCGAACTTGGACTTTTTATGGGCAAACCATCATTGTTTTGTTCCAAATAGTAATTTTTAGAGTCCAAACCCCTCTATTAAGCTTCAAAAACTCATTTTTATCATCCAAACCTTCACTTTCAGGGTCCAAACCCCTCTTTTAATGCTCAGTGCCTCATTTTTAGGTCAGAAACCCCCTGCTTTTAGCATCCAGGCCTTCACTTTCAGGTACCAAAACATCGTTATTAATGCCCAAAGCCCTCTTTTAAGGCTCAAAGCCTCATTTTCAGCACCCAAAGACTCACTTTAAAACACCCAAACCCCTCTTTTAACATCAAAGCCTTAGAGTTAGGACTGCAAACCTCACTGCTAGGGTCCAAACCTTGGTTTTAAAATTCAATGCCTCATTTCTAACAGCCAAACCCTCACTTTTAGGACCTAAAGCCCTCTTTTAACACTCAAAGCCTCAGTTTTAACACTCAAAGCCAAACTTTCAGGGTCCAAACCCCTCTTTTAACGCTCAGTGCCTCATTTTCAGCACCCAAAGACTCACTTTAAAACACCCAAACACCTCTTTTAACATCAAAGACTTAGAGTTAGGACTGCAAACCTCACTTTTAGGGTCCAAACCCCTCCTTTTTAGGGACATACCCTCATTTTCATGTCCCAAGGACTTACTTTAAAGCACCCAAACCCCTCTTTTAATGCTCAAAGCCTTATAGTTAGGGCCGCAAACCACACTGCTAGGGTCCAAAGCCCTCTTTTATGCTCAAAGCTTCATTTTTAACAGCCAAACCCTCACTTTCTTTGCCCAAACCCCTCTTTTCATGCTCAATGCCTCATTTATACCTCCCAAAGACGCACTTTAAAGCACCCAAAGCCTCTTTTAACCTCAAAGCCTTTTAGAGTAAGACTGCAAATCTCACTTTCAGGGGCCAAACCGGTTTTAACGCTCAAAGCCTCATTTTTAACAGCAAACCCTCACTTTTAGGACCTAAAGCCCTCTTTTAACTCCCAAAGCCTCGGTTTTAACACCCAAAGCCGCACTTCCAGGGTCCAAACCTCTCTCTTAAAGCTCAGTGCCTCATTTCTATCAGCCAAACCCTCACTTTTAGGACCTAAAGCCCTCTTTTAACACTCAAAGCCTCAGTTTTAACACCCAAAACCGCACTTTCAGGGTCCAAACGCCTCTTTTAATGCTCAGTGCCTCATTTCCAGGTCCCAAAAACTCACTTTAAAACACCCAAACACCTCTTTTAACATCAAAGACTTAGAGTTAGGACTGCAAACCTCACTTTTAGGGTCCAAACCCCTCCTTTTCAGGGACAAACCCTCTTTTTTAAATTCCAAACCCTTACTTCTATTACCCAAACCCCTCTTTTCACGCTCACTGCCTCATTTTTAGGTCCCAAACCCTCTGCTTCTAGCATCGAACTTGGACTTTTTATGGGCAAACCATCATTGTTTTGTTCCAAATAGTAATTTTTAGAGTCCAAACCCCTCTATTAAGCTTCAAAAACTCATTTTTATCATCCAAACCTTCACTTTCAGGGTCCAAACCCCTCTTTTAATGCTCAGTGCCTCATTTTTAGGTCCAAACCCCCTGCTTTTAGCATCCAGGCCTTCACTTTCAGGTACCAAAACATCATTATTAATGCCCAAAGCCCTCTTTTAAGGCTCAAAGCCTCATTTTCAGCACCCAAAGACTCACTTTAAAACACCCAAACCCCTCTTTTAACATCAAAGCCTTAGAGTTAGGACTGCAAACCTCACTGCTAGGGTCCAAACCTTGGTTTTAAAATTCAATGCCTCATTTCTAACAGCCAAACCCTCACTTTTAGGACCTAAAGCCCTCTTTTAACACTCAAAGCCTCAGTTTTAACACCCAAAGCCAAACTTTCAGGGTCCAAACCCCTCTTTTAACGCTCAGTGCCTCATTTCCAGGTCCCCAAATCTCACTTTAAAACACCCAAACACCTCTTTTAACATCAAAGACTTATAGTTAGGACTGCAAACCTCACTTTTAGGGTCCAAACCCCTCCTTTTTAGGGAAATACCCTCATTTTCATGTCCCAAGGACTTACTTTAAAGCACCCAAACCCCTCTTATAATGCTCAAAGCCTTATAGTTAGGGCCGCAAACCACAATGCTAGGGTCCAAAGCCCTCTTTTATGCTCAAAGCTTCATTTTTAACAGCCAAACCCTCACTTTCTTTGCCCAAACCCCTCTTTTCATGCTCAATGCCTCATTTATACCTCCCAAAGACGCACTTTAAAGCACCCAAAGCCTCTTTTAACCTCAAAGCCTTTTAGAGTAAGACTGCAAATCTCACTTTTAGGGGCCAAACCGGTTTTAACGCTCAAAGCCTCATTTTTAACAGCAAACCCTCACTTTTAGGACCTAAAGCCCTCTTTTAACTCCCAAAGCCTCGGTTTTAACACCCAAAGCCGCACTTTCAGGGTCCAAACCTCTCTTTT
Organism: Phalacrocorax carbo; assembly: GCF_963921805.1. Classification (NCBI taxonomy): domain Eukaryota; kingdom Metazoa; phylum Chordata; class Aves; order Suliformes; family Phalacrocoracidae; genus Phalacrocorax; species Phalacrocorax carbo. Next base: position 1,806,289 of record NW_026990280.1, on the reverse strand, counting down.
AACGCTCAGTGCCTCATTTTTAGGTCCCAAACCCTCACTCTTAGCACTGAACCCGGACTTGTAATTGTCAAACTCTCGTTCTAGTACAAATCATGACTTTTAGAGTCCAGCCCCTCGATTTTAAGTCTCAAAGCCTCATTTTTATCATCCAAACCTACACTTTCAGGGTCCAAAGCCCTCTTTTAATGCTCAGTGCCTCATTTTTAGTTCAGAAACCCTTGCTTTTAGCATCCAGGCCTTCACTTTCAGGTACCAAACCATCATTATTAATGCCCAAAGCCCTCTTTTAAGGCTCAAAGCCTCATTTTCAGCACCCAAAGACTCACTTTAAAACACCCAAACCCCTCTTTTAACATCAAAGACTTAGAGTTGGGACCGCAAACCTCACTTTCAGCGTCCAAACCCCTCTTTCAAGGCTCAAAGCCTCACTTTTAGTTCCCAAACCCTCATTTTTAGCATCCAAACCCCTTACTTTTATGGAGCAAAATCTCATTTTTAACGTCCAAATCCCTCTTTTAAGGCTCAAAGCCTCTATTTTAGATGCCAAACCCTCACTTTCAGGGTCCAAACCCCTCCTTTTTAGGGACATACCCTCATTTTCACGTCCCAAAGACGCACTTTAAAGCACCCAAACCCCTCTTTTAATGCTCAAAGCCTTATAGATAGGACCACAAACCTCACTGCTAGGGTCCAAACCTCTCTCTTAAAGCTCAGTGCCTCATTTCTATCAGCCAAACCCTCACTTTTAGGACCTAAAGCCCTCTTTTAACACTCAAAGCCTCAGTTTTAACACCCAAAACCGCACTTTCAGGGTCCAAACGCCTCTTTTAATGCTCAGTGCCTCATTTCCAGGTCCCCAAAACTCACTTTAAAACAACCAAACACCTCTTTTAACATCAAAGACTTAGAGTTAGGACTGCAAACCTCACTGCTAGGGTCCAAACCTTGGTTTTAAAATTCAATGCCTCATTTCTAACAGCCAAACCCTCACTTTTAGGACCTAAAGCCCTCTTTTAACACTCAAAGCCTCAGTTTTAACACTCAAAGCCAAACTTTCAGGGTCCAAACCCCTCTTTTAACGCTCAGTGCCTCATTTTCAGGTCCCCAAAACTCACTTTAAAACACCCAAACACCTCTTTTAACATCAAAGACTTATAGTTAGGACTGCATACCTCACTTTTAGGGTCCAAACCCCTCCTTTTTAGGGACATACCCTCATTTTCATGTCCCAAGGACTTACTTTAAAGCACCCAAACCCCTCTTTTAATGCTCAAAGCCTTATAGTTAGGGCCGCAAACCACAATGCTAGGGTCCAAAGCCCTCTTTTATGCTCAAAGCTTCATTTTTAACAGCCAAAACCTCACTTTCTTTGCCCAAACCCCTCTTTTCATGCTCAATGCCTCATTTATACCTCCCAAAGACGCACTTTAAAGCACCCAAAGCCTCTTTTAACCTCAAAGCCTTTTAGAGTAAGACTGCAAATCTCACTTTCAGGGGCCAAACCGGTTTTAACGCTCAAAGCCTCATTTTTAACAGCAAACCCTCACTTTTAGGACCTAAAGCCCTCTTTTAACTCCCAAAGCCTCGGTTTTAACACCCAAAGCCGCACTTTCAGGGTCCAAACCTCTCTTTTAACGCTCAGTGCCTCATTTTTAGGTCCCAAACCCTCACTCTTAGCACTGAACCCGGACTTTTAATTGTCAAACTCTCGTTCTAGTACAAATCATGACTTTTATAGTCCAGACCCTCGATTTTAAGTCTCAAAGCCTCATTTTTATCATCCAAACCTACACTTTCAGGGTCCAAAGCCCTCTTTTAATGCTCAGTGCCTCATTTTTAGTTCAGAAACCCTTGCTTTTAGCATCCAGGCCTTCACTTTCAGGTACCAAACCATCATTATTAATGCCCAAAGCCCTCTTTTAAGGCTCAAAGCCTCATTTTCAGCACCCAAAGACTCACTTTAAAACACCCAAACCCCTCTTTTAACATCAAAGACTTAGAGTTGGGACCGCAAACCTCACTTTCAGCGTCCAAACCCCTCTTTCAAGGCTCAAAGCCTCACTTTTAGTTCCCAAACCCTCATTTTTAGCATCCAAACCCCTTACTTTTATGGAGCAAAATCTCATTTTTAACGTCCAAATCCCTCTTTTAAGGCTCAAAGCCTCTATTTTAGATGCCAAACCCTCACTTTCAGGGTCCAAACCCCTCCTTTTTAGGGACATACCCTCATTTTCACGTCCCAAAGACGCACTTTAAAGCACCCAAACCCCTCTTTTAATGCTCAAAGCCTTATAGATAGGACCACAAACCTCACTGCTAGGGTCCAAACCTCTCTCTTAAAGCTCAGTGCCTCATTTTTAACAGCCAAACCCTCACTTTTAGGACCTAAAGCCCTCTTTTAACACTCAAAGCCTCAGTTTTAACACCCAAAGCCAAACTTTCAGGGTCCAAATGCCTCTTTTAATGCTCAGTGCCTCATTTCCAGGTCCCCAAAACTCACTTTAAAACACCCAAACACCTCTTTTAACATCAAAGACTTAGAGTTAGGACTGCAAACCTCACTGCTAGGGTCCAAACCTTGGTTTTAAAATTCAATGCCTCATTTCTAACAGCCAAACCCTCACTTTTAGGACCTAAAGCCCTCTTTTAACACTCAAAGCCTCAGTTTTAACACCCAAAACCGCACTTTCAGGGTCCAAATGCCTCTTTTAATGCTCAGTGCCTCATTTCCAGGTCCCCAAATCTCACTTTAAAACACCCAAACACCTCTTTTAACATCAAAGACTTAGAGTTAGGACTGCAAACCTCACTGCTAGGGTCCAAACCTTGGTTTTAAAATTCAATGCCTCATTTCTAACAGCCAAACCCTCACTTTTAGGACCTAAAGCCCTCTTTTAACACTCAAAGCCTCAGTTTTAACACCCAAAACCGCACTTTCAGGGTCCAAACCTCTCTTTTAACGCTCAGTGCCTCATTTTTAGGTCCCAAACCCTCACTCTTAGCACTGAACCCGGACTTTTAATTGTCAAACTCTCGTTCTAGTACAAATCATGACTTTTAGAGTCCAGACCCTCGATTTTAAGTCTCAAAGCCTCATTTTTATCATCCAAACCTACACTTTCAGGGTCCAAAGCCCTCTTTTAATGCTCAGTGCCTCATTTTTAGTTCAGAAACCCTTGCTTTTAGCATCCAGGCCTTCACTTTCAGGTACCAAACCATCATTATTAATGCCCAAAGCCCTCTTTTAAGGCTCAAAGCCTCATTTTCAGCACCCAAAGACTCACTTTAAAACACCCAAACCCCTCTTTTAACATCAAAGACTTAGAGTTGGGACCGCAAACCTCACTTTCAGCGTCCAAACCCCTCTTTCAAGGCTCAAAGCCTCACTTTTATTTCCCAAACCCTCATTTTTAGCATCCAAACCCCTTACTTTTATGGAGCAAAATCTCATTTTTAACGTCCAAATCCCTCTTTTAAGGCTCAAAGCCTCTATTTTAGATCCCAAACCCTCACTTTCAGGGTCCAAACCCCTCCTTTTTAGGGACATACCCTCATTTTCATGTCCCAAGGACTTACTTTAAAGCACCCAAACCCCTCTTTTAATGCTCAAAGCCTTATAGTTAGGGCCGCAAACCACAATGCTAGGGTCCAAAGCCCTCTTTTATGCTCAAAGCTTCATTTTTAACAGCCAAAACCTCACTTTCTTTGCCCAAACCCCTCTTTTCATGCTCAATGCCTCATTTATACCTCCCAAAGACGCACTTTAAAGCACCCAAAGCCTCTTTTAACCTCAAAGCCTTTTAGAGTAAGACTGCAAATCTCACTTTTAGGGGCCAAACCGGTTTTAACGCTCAAAGCCTCATTTTTAACAGCAAACCCTCACTTTTAGGACCTAAAGCCCTCTTTTAACTCCCAAAGCCTCGGTTTTAACACCCAAAGCCGCACTTTCAGGGTCCAAACCTCTCTTTTAACGCTCAGTGCCTCATTTTTAGGTCCCAAACCCTCACTCTTAGCACTGAACCCGGACTTTTAATTGTCAAACTCTCGTTCTAGTACAAATCATGACTTTTATAGTCCAGACCCTCGATTTTAAGTCTCAAAGCCTCATTTTTATCATCCAAACCTACACTTTCAGGGTCCAAAGCCCTCTTTTAATGCTCAGTGCCTCATTTTTAGTTCAGAAACCCTTGCTTTTAGCATCCAGGCCTTCACTTTCAGGTACCAAACCATCATTATTAATGCCCAAAGCCCTCTTTTAAGGCTCAAAGCCTCATTTTCAGCACCCAAAGACTCACTTTAAAACACCCAAACCCCTCTTTTAACATCAAAGACTTAGAGTTGGGACCGCAAACCTCACTTTCAGCGTCCAAACCCCTCTTTCAAGGCTCAAAGCCTCACTTTTAGTTCCCAAACCCTCATTTTTAGCATCCAAACCCCTTACTTTTATGGAGCAAAATCTCATTTTTAACATCCAAATCCCTCTTTTAAGGCTCAAAGCCTCTATTTTAGATGCCAAACCCTCACTTTCAGGGTCCAAACCCCTCCTTTTTAGGGACATACCCTCATTTTCACGTCCCAAAGACGCACTTTAAAGCACACAAACCCCTCTTTTAATGCTCAAAGCCTTATAGATAGGACCACAAACCTCACTGCTAGGGTCCAAACCTCTCTCTTAAAGCTCAGTGCCTCATTTTTAACAGCCAAACCCTCACTTTTAGGACCTAAAGCCCTCTTTTAACACTCAAAGCCTCAGTTTTAACACCCAAAGCCAAACTTTCAGGGTCCAAACGCCTCTTTTAATGCTCAGTGCCTCATTTCCAGGTCCCCAAAACTCACTTTAAAACACCCAAACACCTCTTTTAACATCAAAGACTTAGAGTTAGGACTGCAAACCTCACTGCTAGGGTCCAAACCTTGGTTTTAAAATTCAATGCCTCATTTCTAACAGCCAAACCCTCACTTTTAGGACCTAAAGCCCTCTTTTAACACTCAAAGCCTCAGTTTTAACACCCAAAACCGCACTTTCAGGGTCCAAATGCCTCTTTTAATGCTCAGTGCCTCATTTCCAGGTCCCCAAATCTCACTTTAAAACACCCAAACACCTCTTTTAACATCAAAGACTTAGAGTTAGGACTGCAAACCTCACTGCTAGGGTCCAAACCTTGGTTTTAAAATTCAATGCCTCATTTCTAACAGCCAAACCCTCACTTTTAGGACCTAAAGCCCTCTTTTAACACTCAAAGCCTCAGTTTTAACACCCAAAACCGCACTTTCAGGGTCCAAACCTCTCTTTTAACGCTCAGTGCCTCATTTTTAGGTCCCAAACCCTCACTCTTAGCACTGAACCCGGACTTTTAATTGTCAAACTCTCGTTCTAGTACAAATCATGACTTTTAGAGTCCAGACCCTCGATTTTAAGTCTCAAAGCCTCATTTTTATCATCCAAACCTACACTTTCAGGGTCCAAACCCCTCTTTTAATGCTCAGTGCCTCATTTTTAGTTCAGAAACCCTTGCTTTTAGCATCCAGGCCTTCACTTTCAGGTACCAAACCATCATTATTAATGCCCAAAGCCCTCTTTTAAGGCTCAAAGCCTCATTTTCAGCACCCAAAGACTCACTTTAAAACACCCAAACCCCTCTTTTAACATCAAAGACTTAGAGTTGGGACCGCAAACCTCACTTTCAGCGTCCAAACCCCTCTTTCAAGGCTCAAAGCCTCACTTTTATTTCCCAAACCCTCATTTTTAGCATCCAAACCCCTTACTTTTATGGAGCAAAATCTCATTTTTAACGTCCAAATCCCTCTTTTAAGGCTCAAAGCCTCTATTTTAGATCCCAAACCCTCACTTTTAGGCTCCAAACCCCTCCTTTTTAGGGACATACCCTCATTTTCACGTCCCAAGGACTTACTTTAAAGCACCCAAACCCCTCTTTTAATGCTCAAAGCCTTATAGTTAGGACCACAAACCTCACTGCTAGGGTCCAAACCTCTCTCTTAAAGCTCAGTGCCTCATTTCTAACAGCCAAACCCTCACTTTTAGGACCTAAAGCCCTCTTTTAACACTCAAAGCCTCAGTTTTAACACCCAAAACCGCACTTTCAGGGTCCAAATGCCTCTTTTAATGCTCAGTGCCTCATTTCCAGGTCCCCAAAACTCACTTTAAAACACCCAAACACCTCTTTTAACATCAAAGACTTAGAGTTAGGACTGCAAACCTCACTTTTAGGGTCCAAACCCCTCCTTTTCAGGGACAAACCCTCTTTTTTAAATTCCAAACCCTTACTTCTATTACCCAAACCCCTCTTTTAACGCTCACTGCCTTTTTTTTAGGTCCCAAACCCTCATTTTTAGCATCGAACTTGGACTTTTTATGGTCAAACCATCATTGTTTTGTTCCAAATAGTAATTTTTAGCGTCCAAACCCCTCTATTAAGCTTCAAAAACTCATTTTTATCATCCAAACCTTCACTTTCAGGGTCCAAACCCCTCTTTTAATGCTCAGTGCCTCATTTTTAGGTCCAAACCCCCTGCTTTTAGCATCCAGGCCTTCACTTTCAGGTACCAAAACATCATTATTAATGCCCAAAGCCCTCTTTTAAGGCTCAAAGCCTCATTTTCAGCACCCAAAGACGCACTTTAAAACACCCAAACCCCTCTTTTAATGCTCAAAGCCTTATAGTTAGGGCCGCAAACCTCACTGCTAGGGTCCAAACCTTGGTTTTAAAATTCAATGCCTCATTTCTAACAGCCAAACCCTCACTTTTAGGACCTAAAGCCCTCTTCTAACACTCAAAGCCTCAGTTTTAACACTCAAAGCCAAACTTTCAGGGTCCAAATGCCTCTTTTAACGCTCAGTGCCTCATTTTCAGGTCCCCAAATCTCACTTTAAAACACCCAAACACCTCTTTTAACATCAAAGACTTATAGTTAGGACTGCAAACCTCACTTTTAGGGTCCAAACCCCTCCTTTTTAGGGACATATCCTCATTTTCATGTCCCAAGGACTTACTTTAAAGCACCCAAACCCCTCTTTTAATGCTCAAAGCCTTATAGTTAGGGCCGCAAACCACAATGCTAGGGTCCAAAGCCCTCTTTTCTGCTCAAAGCTTCATTTTTAACAGCCAAAACCTCACTTTCTTTGCCCAAACCCCTCTTTTAATGCTCAATGCCTCATTTATACCTCCCAAAGACGCACTTTAAAGTACCCAAAGCCTCTTTTAACCTCAAAGCCTTTTAGAGTAAGACTGCAAATCTCACTTTCAGGGGCCAAACCGGTTTTAACGCTCAAAGCCTCATTTTTAACAGCAAACCCTCACTTTTAGGACCTAAAGCCCTCTTTTAACTCCCAAAGCCTCGGTTTTAACACCCAAAGCCGCACTTTCAGGGTCCAAACCTCTCTTTTAACGCTCAGTGCCTCATTTTTAGGTCCCAAACCCTCACTCTTAGCACTGAACCCGGACTTTTAATTGTCAAACTCTCGTTCTAGTACAAATCATGACTTTTAGAGTCCAGCCCCTCGATTTTAAGCCTCAAAGCCTCATTTTTATCATCCAAACCTTCACTTTCAGGGTCCAAACCCCTCTTTTAATGCTCAGTGCCTCATTTTTAGTTCAGAAACCCTTGCTTTTAGCATCCAGGCCTTCACTTTCAGGAACCAAACCATCATTATTAATGCCCAAAGCCCTCTTTTAAGGCTCAAAGCCTCATTTTCAGCACCCAAAGACTCACTTTAAAACACCCAAACCCCTCTTTTAACATCAAAGACTTAGAGTTGGGACCGCAAACCTCACTTTCAGCGTCCAAACCCCTCTTTCAAGGCTCAAAGCCTCACTTTTAGTTCCCAAACCCTCATTTTTAGCATCCAAACCCCTTACTTTTATGGAGCAAAATCTCATTTTTAACGTCCAAAGCCCTCTTTTAAGGCTCAAAGCCTCTATTTTAGATGCCAAACCCTCACTTTCAGGGTCCAAACCCCTCCTTTTTAGGGACATACCCTCATTTTCACGTCCCAAAGACGCACTTTAAAGCACCCAAACCCCTCTTTTAATGCTCAAAGCCTTATAGTTAGGACCACAAACCTCACTGCTAGGGTCCAAACCTCTCTCTTAAAGCTCAGTGCCTCATTTCTAACAGCCAAACCCTCACTTTTAGGACCTAAAGCCCTCTTTTAACACTCAAAGCCTCGGTTTTAACACCCAAAACCGCACTTTCAGGGTCCAAACGCCTCTTTTAATGCTCAGTGCCTCATTTCCAGGTCCCCAAAACTCACTTTAAAACACCCAAACACCTCTTTTAACATCAAAGACTTAGAGTTAGGACTGCAAACCTCACTTTTAGGGTCCAAACCCCTCCTTTTCAGGGACAAACCCTCTTTTTTAAATTCCCAACCCTTACTTCTATTACCCAAACCCCTCTTTTCACGCTCACTGCCTTTTTTTTAGGTCCCAAACCCTCTGCTTCTAGCAACGAACTTGGACTTTTTATGGTCAAACCATCATTGTTTTGTTCCAAATAGTAATTTTTAGAGTCCAAACCCCTCTATTAAGCTTCAAAAACTCATTTTTATCATCCAAACCTTCACTTTCAGGGTCCAAACCCCTCTTTCAAGGCTCAAAGCCTCACTTTTAGGTCCAAACCCCCTGCTTTTAGCATCCAGGCCTTCACTTTCAGGTACCAAAACATCATTATTAATGCCTAAAGCCCTCTTTTAAGGCTCAAAGCCTCATTTTCAGCACCCAAAGACTTACTTTAAAGCACCCAAACCCCTCTTTTAACATCAAAGCCTTAGAGTTAGGGCCGCAAACCTCACTGCTAGGGTCCAAACCTTGGTTTTAAAATTCAATGCCTCATTTCTAACAGCCAAACCCTCACTTTTAGGACCTAAAGCCCTCTTCTAACACTCAAAGCCTCAGTTTTAACACTCAAAGCCAAACTTTCAGGGTCCAAATGCCTCTTTTAACGCTCAGTGCCTCATTTTCAGGTCCCCAAATCTCACTTTAAAACACCCAAACACCTCTTTTAACATCAAAGACTTAGAGTTAGGACTGCAAACCTCACTTTTAGGGTCCAAACCCCTCCTTTTTAGGGACATATCCTCATTTTCATGTCCCAAGGACTTACTTTAAAGCACCCAAACCCCTCTTTTAATGCTCAAAGCCTTATAGTTAGGGCCGCAAACCACAATGCTAGGGTCCAAAGCCCTCTTTTATGCTCAAAGCTTCACTTTTAACAGCCAAAACCTCACTTTCTTTGCCCAAACCCCTCTTTTCATGCTCAATGCCTCATTTATACCTCCCAAAGACGCACTTTAAAGTACCCAAAGCCTCTTTTAACCTCAAAGCCTTTTAGAGTAAGACTGCAAATCTCACTTTCAGGGGCCAACCCGGTTTTAACGCTCAAAGCCTCATTTTTAACAGCAAACCCTCACTTTTAGGACCTAAAGCCCTCTTTTAACTCCCAAAGCCTCGGTTTTAACACCCAAAGCCGCACTTTCAGGGTCCAAACCTCTCTTTTAACGCTCAGTGCCTCATTTTTAGGTCCCAAACCCTCACTCTTAGCACTGAACCCGGACTTTTAATTGTCAAACTCTCGTTCTAGTACAAATCATGACTTTTAGAGTCCAGCCCCTCGATTTTAAGCCTCAAAGCCTCATTTTTATCATCCAAACCTTCACTTTCAGGGTCCAAACCCCTCTTTTAATGCTCAGTGCCTCATTTTTAGGTCAGAAACCCTTGCTTTTAGCATCCAGGCCTTCACTTTCAGGAACCAAACCATCATTATTAATGCCCAAAGCCCTCTTTTAAGGCTCAAAGCCTCATTTTCAGCACCCAAAGACTCACTTTAAAACACCCAAACCCCTCTTTTAACATCAAAGACTTAGAGTTGGGACCGCAAACCTCACTTTCAGCATCCAAACCCCTCTTTCAAGGCTCAAAGCCTCACTTTTAGTTCCCAAACCCTCATTTTTAGCATCCAAACCCCTTACTTTTATGGAGCAAAATCTCATTTTTAACGTCCAAAGCCCTCTTTTAAGGCTCAAAGCCTCTATTTTAGATGCCAAACCCTCACTTTCAGGGTCCAAACCCCTCCTTTTTAGGGACATACCCTCATTTTCATGTCCCAAAGACGCACTTTAAAGCACCCAAACCCCTCTTTTAATGCTCAAAGCCTTATAGTTAGGACCACAAACCTCACTGCTAGGGTCCAAAACTCTCAAAGCTCAGTGCCTCATTTTTATCAGCCAAACCCTCACTTTTAGGACCTAAAGCCCTCTTTTAACACTCAAAGCCTCGGTTTTAACACCCAAAACCGCACTTTCAGGGTCCAAACGCCTCTTTTAATGCTCAGTGCCTCATTTCCAGGTCCCCAAAACTCACTTTAAAACACCCAAACACCTCTTTTAACATCAAAGACTTAGAGTTAGGACTGCAAACCTCACTTTTAGGGTCCAAACCCCTCCTTTTCAGGGACAAACCCTCTTTTTTAAATTCCAAACCCTTACTTCTATTACCCAAACCCCTCTTTTCACGCTCACTGCCTTTTTTTTAGGTCCCAAACCCTCATTTTTAGCATCGAACTTGGACTTTTTATGGGCAAACCATCATTGTTTTGTTCCAAATAGTAATTTTTAGAGTCCAAACCCCTCTATTAAGCTTCAAAAAGTCATTTTTATCATCCAAACCTTCACTTTCAGGGTCCAAACCCCTCTTTTAATGCTCAGTGCCTCATTTTTAGGTCAGAAACCCCCTGCTTTTAGCATCGAACTTGGACTTTTTATGGTCAAACCATCATTGTTTTGTTCCAAATAGTAATTTTTAGAGTCCAAACCCCTCTATTAAGGTTTAAAAACTCATTTTTATCATCCAAACCTTCACTTTCAGGGTCCAAACCCCTCTTTTAATGCTCAGTGCCTCATTTTTAGGTCAGAAACCCCCTGCTTTTAGCATCCAGGCCTTCACTTTCAGGTACCAAAACATCATTATTAATGCCCAAAGCCCTCTTTTAAGGCTCAAAGCCTCATTTTCAGCACCCAAAGACTCACTTTAAAACACCCAAACCCCTCTTTTAACATCAAAGCCTCAGAGTTAGGACTGCAAACCTCACTTTTAGGGTCCAAACCCCTCCTTTTCAGGGACAAACCCTCTTTTTAAAATTCCAAACCCTTACTTCTATTACCCAAACCCCTCTTTTAACGCTCACTGCCTCATTTTTAGGTCCCAAACCCTCTGCTTTTAGCATCGAACTTGGACTTTTTATGGGCAAACCATCATTGTTTTGTTCCAAATAGTAATTTTTAGAGTCCAAACCCCTCTATTAAGCTTCAAAAAGTCATTTTTATCATCCAAACCTTCACTTTCAGGGTCCAAACCCCTCTTTTAATGCTCAGTGCCTCATTTTTAGGTCCCAAACCCTCTGCTTTTAGCATCGAACTTGGACTTTTTATGGTCAAACCATCATTGTTTTGTTCCAAATAGTAATTTTTAGAGTCCAAACCCCTCTATTAAGCTTTAAAAACTCATTTTTATCATCCAAACCTTCACTTTCAGGGTCCAAACCCCTCTTTTAATGCTCAGTGCCTCATTTTTAGGTCAGATACCCCCTGCTTTTAGCATCCAGGCCTTCACTTTCAGGAACCAAAACATCATTATTAATGCCCAAAGCCCTCTTTTAAGGCTCAAAGCCTCATTTTCAGCACCCAAAGACTCACTTTAAAACACCCAAACCCCTCTTTTAACATCAAAGCCTCAGAGTTAGGACTGCAAACCTCACTTTTAGGGTCCAAACCCCTCCTTTTCAGGGACAAACCCTCTTTTTAAAATTCCAAACCCTTACTTCTATTACCCAAACCCCTCTTTTAACGCTCACTGCCTCATTTTTAGGTCCCAAACCCTCTGCTTTTAGCATCGAACTTGGACTTTTTATGGGCAAACCATCATTGTTTTGTTCCAAATAGTAATTTTTAGAGTCCAAACCCCTCTATTAAGCTTCAAAAAGTCATTTTTATCATCCAAACCTTCACTTTCAGGGTCCAAACCCCTCTTTTAATGCTCAGTGCCTCATTTTTAGGTCAGAAACCCCCTGCTTTTAGCATCGAACTTGGACTTTTTATGGTCAAACCATCATTGTTTTGTTCCAAATAGTAATTTTTAGCGTCCAAACCCCTCTATTAAGCTTTAAAAACTCATTTTTATCATCCAAACCTTCACTTTCAGGGTCCAAACCCCTCTTTTAATGCTCAGTGCCTCATTTTTAGGTCAGAACCCCTTGCTTTTAGCATCCAGGCCTTCACTTTCAGGTACCAAAACATCATTATTAATGCCCAAAGCCCTCTTTTAAGGCTCAAAGCCTCATTTTCAGCACCCAAAGACTCACTTTAAAACACCCAAACCCCTCTTTTAATGCTCAAAGCCTTAGAGTTAGGACTGCAAACCTCACTGCTAGGGTCCAAACCTTGGTTTTAAAATTCAATGCCTCATTTCTAACAGCCAAACCCTCACTTTTAGGACCTAAAGCCCTCTTTTAACACTCAAAGTCTCAGTTTTAACACTCAAAGCCAAACTTTCAGGGTCCAAACCCCTCTTTTAACGCTCAGTGCCTCATTTTCAGGTCCCCAAAACTCACTTTAAAACACCCAAACCCCTCTTTTAACATCAAAGACTTAGAGTTAGGGCTGCAAACCTCACTTTTAGGGTCCAAACCCCTCCTTTTTAGGGACATACCCTCATTTTCACGTCCCAAGGACTTACTTTAAAGCACCCAAACCCCTCTTTTAATGCTCAAAGCCTTATCGTTAGGGCCGCAAACCACAATGCTAGGGTCCAAAGCCCTCTTTTATGCTCAAAGCTTCATTTTTAACAGCCAAAACCTCACTTTCTTTGCCCAAACCCCTCTTTTAATGCTCAATGCCTCATTTATACCTCCCAAAGACGCACTTTAAAGCACCCAAAGCCTCTTTTAACCTCAAAGCCTTTTAGAGTAAGACTGCAAATCTCACTTTCAGGGGCCAAACCGGTTTTAACGCTCAAAGCCTCATTTTTAACAGCAAACCCTCACTTTTAGGACCTAAAGCCCTCTTTTAACTCCCAAAGCCTCGGTTTTAACACCCAAAGCCGCACTTTCAGGGTCCAAACCTCTCTTTTAACGCTCAGTGCCTCATTTTTAGGTCCCAAACCCTCACTCTTAGCACTGAACCTGGACTTGTAATTGTCAAACTCTCGTTCTAGTACAAGTCATGACTTTTAGAGTCCAGCCCCTCGATTTTAAGTCTCAAAGCCTCATTTTTATCATCCAAACCTTCACTTTCAGGGTCCAAACCCCTCTTTTAATGCTCAGTGCCTCATTTTTAGGTCAGAAACCCTTGCTTTTAGCATCCAGGCCTTCACTTTCAGGAACCAAACCATCATTATTAATGCCCAAAGCCCTCTTTTAAGGCTCAAAGCCTCATTTTCAGCACCCAAAGACTCACTTTAAAACACCCAAACCCCTCTTTTAACATCAAAGACTTAGAGTTGGGACCGCAAACCTCACTTTCAGCGTCCAAACCCCTCCTTTTCAGGGACAAACCCTCTTTTTAAAATTCCAAACCCTTACTTCTATTACCCAAACCCCTCTTTTAACGCTCACTGCCTCATTTTTAGGTCCCAAACCCTCTGCTTTTAGCATCGAACTTGGACTTTTTATGGGCAAACCATCATTGTTTTGTTCCAAATAGTAATTTTTAGAGTCCAAACCCCTCTATTAAGCTTCAAAAAGTCATTTTTATCATCCAAACCTTCACTTTCAGGGTCCAAACCCCTCTTTTAATGCTCAGTGCCTCATTTTTAGGTCCCAAACCCTCTGCTTTTAGCATCGAACTTGGACTTTTTATGGGCAAACCATCATTGTTTTGTTCCAAAGAGTAATTTTTAGAGTCCAAACCCCTCTATTAAGCTTTAAAAACTCATTTTTATCATCCAAACCTTCACTTTCAGGGTCCAAACCCCTCTTTTAATGCTCAGTGCCTCATTTTTAGGTCAGAAACCCCCTGCTTTTAGCATCCAGGCCTTCACTTTCAGGTACCAAAACATCATTATTAATGCCCAAAGCCCTCTTTCAAGGCTCAAAGCCTCATTTTCAGCACCCAAAGACTCACTTTAAAACACCCAAACCCCTCTTTTAACATCAAAGCCTCAGAGTTAGGACTGCAAACCTCACTTTTAGGGTCCAAACCCCTCCTTTTCAGGGACAAACCCTCTTTTTAAAATTCCAAACCCTTACTTCTATTACCCAAACCCCTCTTTTAACGCTCACTGCCTCATTTTTAGGTCCCAAACCCTCTGCTTTTAGCATCGAACTTGGACTTTTTATGGGCAAACCATCATTGTTTTGTTCCAAATAGTAATTTTTAGAGTCCAAACCCCTCTATTAAGCTTCAAAAAGTCATTTTTATCATCCAAACCTTCCCTTTCAGGGTCCAAACCCCTCTTTTAATGCTCAGTGCCTCATTTTTAGGTCAGAAACCCCCTGCTTTTAGCATCGAACTTGGACTTTTTATGGGCAAACCATCATTGTTTTGTTCCAAATAGTAATTTTTAGCGTCCAAACCCCTCTATTAAGCTTCAAAAACTCATTTTTATCATCCAAACCTTCACTTTCAGGGTCCAAACCCCTCTTTTAATGCTCAGTGCCTCATTTTTAGGTCAGAACCCCTTGCTTTTAGCATCCAGGCCTTCACTTTCAGGTACCAAAACATCATTATTAATGCCCAAAGCCCTCTTTTAAGGCTCAAAGCCTCATTTTCAGCACCCAAAGACTCACTTTAAAACACCCAAACCCCTCTTTTAATGCTCAAAGCCTTATAGTTAGGACTGCAAACCTCACTGCTAGGGTCCAAACCTTGGTTTTAAAATTCAATGCCTCATTTCTAACAGCCAAACCCTCACTTTTAGGACCTAAAGCCCTCTTTTAACACTCAAAGTCTCAGTTTTAACACTCAAAGCCAAACTTTCAGGGTCCAAACCCCTCTTTTAACGCTCAGTGCCTCATTTTCAGGTCCCCAAAACTCACTTTAAAACACCCAAACCCCTCTTTTAACATCAAAGACTTACAGTTAGGGCTGCAAACCTCACTTTTAGGGTCCAAACCCCTCCTTTTTAGGGACATACCCTCATTTTCACGTCCCAAGGACTTACTTTAAAGCACCCAAACCCCTCTTTTAATGCTCAAAGCCTTATCGTTAGGGCCGCAAACCACAATGCTAGGGTCCAAAGCCCTCTTTTATGCTCAAAGCTTCATTTTTAACAGCCAAAACCTCACTTTCTTTGCCCAAACCCCTCTTTTAATGCTCAATGCCTCATTTATACCTCCCAAAGACGCACTTTAAAGCACCCAAAGCCTCTTTTAACCTCAAAGCCTTTTAGAGTAAGACTGCAAATCTCACTTTCAGGGGCCAAACCGGTTTTAACGCTCAAAGCCTCATTTTTAACAGCAAACCCTCACTTTTAGGACCTAAAGCCCTCTTTTAACTCCCAAAGCCTCGGTTTTAACACCCAAAGCCGCACTTCCAGGGTCCAAACCTCTCTTTTAACGCTCAGTGCCTCATTTTTAGCTCCCAAACCCTCACTCTTAGCACTGAACCCGGACATTTAATTGCCAAACTCTCGTTGTAGTACAAATCATGACTTTTAGAGTCCAGCCCCTTGTTTTTAAGCCTCAAAGCCTCATTTTTATCATCCAAACCTTCACTTTCAGGGTCCAAACCCCTCTTTTAATGCTCAGTGCCTCATTTTTAGGTCAGAAACCCTTGCTTTTAGCATCCAGGCCTTCACTTTCAGGAACCAAACCATCATTATTAATGCCCAAAGCCCTCTTTTAAGGCTCAAAGCCTCATTTTCAGCACCCAAAGACTCACTTTAAAACACCCAAACCCCTCTTTTAACATCAAAGACTTAGAGTTGGGACCGCAAACCTCACTTTCAGCATCCAAACCCCTCTTTCAAGGCTCAAACCCTCACTTTTAGTTCCCAAACCCTCATTTTTAGCATCCAAACCCCTTACTTTTATGGAGCAAAATCTCATTTTTAACGTCCAAATCCCTCTTTTAAGGCTCAAAGCCTCTATTTTAGATCCCAAACCCTCACTTTTAGGCTCCAAACCCCTCCTTTTTAGGGACATACCCTCATTTTCACGTCCCAAGGACTTACTTTAAAGCACCCAAACCCCTCTTTTAATGCTCAAAGCCTTATAGATAGGACCACAAACCTCACTGCTAGGGTCCAAACCTCTATTAAAGCTCAGTGCCTCATTTCTTACAGCCAAACCCTCACTTTTAGGACCTAAAGCCCTCTTTTAACACTCAAAGCCTCAGTTTTAACACCCAAAACCGCACTTTCAGGGTCCAAACGCCTCTTTTAATGCTCAGTGCCTCATTTCCAGGTCCCCAAAACTCACTTTAAAACACCCAAACCCCTCTTTTAACATCAAAGACTTAGAGTTAGGACTGCAAACCTCACTTTTAGGGTCCAAACCCCTCCTTTTCAGGGACAAACCCTCTTTTTTAAATTCCAAACCCTTACTTCTATTACCCAAACCCCTCTTTTCACGCTCACTGCCTCATTTTTAGGTCCCAAACCCCCTGCTTTTAGCATCGAACTTGGACTTTTTATGGGCAAACCATCATTGTTTTGTTCCAAATAGTAATTTTTAGAGTCCAAACCCCTCTATTAAGCTTCAAAAACTCATTTTTATCATCCAAACCTTCACTTTCAGGGTCCAAACCCCTCTTTTAATGCTCAGTGCCTCATTTTTAGGTCAGAAACCCCCTGCTTTTAGCATCGAACTTGGACTTTTTATGGTCAAACCATCATTGTTTTGTTCCAAATAGTAATTTTTAGCGTCCAAACCCCTCTATTAAGCTTTAAAAACTCATTTTTATCATCCAAACCTTCACTTTCAGGGTCCAAACCCCTCTTTTAATGCTCAGTGCCTCATTTTTAGGTCAGAAACCCCCTGCTTTTAGCATCCAGGCCTTCACTTTCAGGTACCAAAACATCATTATTAATGCCCAAAGCCCTCTTTTAAGGCTCAAAGCCTCATTTTCAGCACCCAAAGACTCACTTTAAAACACCCAAACCCCTCTTTTAACATCAAAGCCTCAGAGTTAGGACTGCAAACCTCACTGCTAGGGTCCAAACCCCTCCTTTTCAGGGACAAACCCTCTTTTTAAAATTCCAAACCCTTACTTCTATTACCCAAACCCCTCTTTTAACGCTCACTGCCTCATTTTTAGGTCCCAAACCCTCTGCTTTTAGCATCGAACTTGGACTTTTTATGGGCAAACCATCATTGTTTTGTTCCAAATAGTAATTTTTAGAGTCCAAACCCCTCTATTAAGCTTCAAAAAGTCATTTTTATCATCCAAACCTTCACTTTCAGGGTCCAAACCCCTCTTTTAATGCTCAGTGCCTCATTTTTAGGTCAGAAACCCCCTGCTTTTAGCATCGAACTTGGACTTTTTATGGTCAAACCATCATTGTTTTGTTCCAAAGAGTAATTTTTAGAGTCCAAACCCCTCTATTAAGCTTTAAAAACTCATTTTTATCATCCAAACCTTCACTTTCAGGGTCCAAACCCCTCTTTTAATGCTCAGTGCCTCATTTTTAGGTCAGAAACCCCCTGCTTTTAGCATCCAGGCCTTCACTTTCAGGTACCAAAACATCATTATTAATGCCCAAAGCCCTCTTTTAAGGCTCAAAGCCTCATTTTCAGCACCCAAAGACTCACTTTAAAACACCCAAACCCCTCTTTTAACATCAAAGCCTCAGAGTTAGGACTGCAAACCTCACTTTTAGGGTCCAAACCCCTCCTTTTCAGGGACAAACCCTCTTTTTAAAATTCCAAACCCTTACTTCTATTACCCAAACCCCTCTTTTAACGCTCACTGCCTCATTTTTAGGTCCCAAACCCTCTGCTTTTAGCATCGAACTTGGACTTTTTATGGGCAAACCATCATTGTTTTGTTCCAAATAGTAATTTTTAGAGTCCAAACCCCTCTATTAAGCTTCAAAAACTCATTTTTATCATCCAAACCTTCACTTTCAGGGTCCAAACCCCTCTTTTAATGCTCAGTGCCTCATTTTTAGGTCAGAAACCCCCTGCTTTTAGCATCGAACTTGGACTTTTTATGGGCAAACCATCATTGTTTTGTTCCAAATAGTAATTTTTAGCGTCCAAACCCCTCTATTAAGCTTCAAAAACTCATTTTTATCATCCAAACCTTCACTTTCAGGGTCCAAACCCCTCTTTTAATGCTCAGTGCCTCATTTTTAGGTCAGAAACCCTTGCTTTTAGCATCCAGGCCTTCACTTTCAGGAACCAAACCATCATTATTAATGCCCAAAGCCCTCTTTTAAGGCTCAAAGCCTCATTTTCAGCACCCAAAGACTCACTTTAAAACACCCAAACCCCTCTTTTAATGCTCAAAGCCTTATAGTTAGGACTGCAAACCTCACTGCTAGGGTCCAAACCTTGGTTTTAAAATTCAATGCCTCATTTCTAACAGCCAAACCCTCACTTTTAGGACCTAAAGCCCTCTTTTAACACTCAAAGTCTCAGTTTTAACACTCAAAGCCAAACTTTCAGGGTCCAAACCCCTCTTTTAACGCTCAGTGCCTCATTTTCAGGTCCCCAAAACTCACTTTAAAACACCCAAACCCCTCTTTTAACATCAAAGACTTAGAGTTAGGGCTGCAAACCTCACTTTTAGGGTCCAAACCCCTCCTTTTTAGGGACATACCCTCATTTTCACGTCCCAAGGACTTACTTTAAAGCACCCAAACCCCTCTTTTAATGCTCAAAGCCTTATCGTTAGGGCCGCAAACCACAATGCTAGGGTCCAAAGCCCTCTTTTATGCTCAAAGCTTCATTTTTAACAGCCAAAACCTCACTTTCTTTGCCCAAACCCCTCTTTTAATGCTCAATGCCTCATTTATACCTCCCAAAGATGCACTTTAAAGCACCCAAAGCCTCTTTTAACCTCAAAGCCTTTTAGAGTAAGACTGCAAATCTCACTTTCAGGGGCCAAACCGGTTTTAACGCTCAAAGCCTCATTTTTAACAGCAAACCCTCACTTTTAGGACCTAAAGCCCTCTTTTAACTCCCAAAGCCTCGGTTTTAACACCCAAAGCCGCACTTCCAGGGTCCAAACCTCTCTTTTAACGCTCAGTGCCTCATTTTTAGGTCCCAAACCCTCACTCTTAGCACTGAACCCGGACATTTAATTGCCAAACTCTCGTTGTAGTACAAATCATGACTTTTAGAGTCCAGCCCCTTGTTTTTAAGCCTCAAAGCCTCATTTTTATCATCCAAACCTTCACTTTCAGGGTCCAAACCCCTCTTTTAATGCTCAGTGCCTCATTTTTAGGTCAGAAACCCTTGCTTTTAGCATCCAGGCCTTCACTTTCAGGAACCAAACCATCATTATTAATGCCCAAAGCCCTCTTTTAAGGCTCAAAGCCTCATTTTCAGCACCCAAAGACTCACTTTAAAACACCCAAACCCCTCTTTTAACATCAAAGACTTAGAGTTGGGACCGCAAACCTCACTTTCAGCATCCAAACCCCTCTTTCAAGGCTCAAACCCTCACTTTTAGTTCCCAAACCCTCATTTTTAGCATCCAAACCCCTTACTTTTATGGAGCAAAATCTCATTTTTAACGTCCAAATCCCTCTTTTAAGGCTCAAAGCCTCTATTTTAGATCCCAAACCCTCACTTTTAGGCTCCAAACCCCTCCTTTTTAGGGACATACCCTCATTTTCACGTCCCAAGGACTTACTTTAAAGCACCCAAACCCCTCTTTTAATGCTCAAAGCCTTATAGATAGGACCACAAACCTCACTGCTAGGGTCCAAACCTCTATTAAAGCTCAGTGCCTCATTTCTTACAGCCAAACCCTCACTTTTAGGACCTAAAGCCCTCTTTTAACACTCAAAGCCTCAGTTTTAACACCCAAAACCGCACTTTCAGGGTCCAAACACCTCTTTTAATGCTCAGTGCCTCATTTCCAGGTCCCCAAAACTCACTTTAAAACACCCAAACCCCTCTTTTAACATCAAAGCCTTAGAGTTAGGACTGCAAACCTCACTTTTAGGGTCCAAACCCCTCCTTTTCAGGGACAAACCCTCTTTTTTAAATTCCAAACCCTTACTTCTATTACCCAAACCCCTCTTTTCACGCTCACTGCCTCATTTTTAGGTCCCAAACCCCCTGCTTTTAGCATCGAACTTGGACTTTTTATGGGCAAACCATCATTGTTTTGTTCCAAATAGTAATTTTTAGAGTCCAAACCCCTCTATTAAGCTTCAAAAACTCATTTTTATCATCCAAACCTTCACTTTCAGGGTCCAAACCCCTCTTTTAATGCTCAGTGCCTCATTTTTAGGTCAGAAACCCCCTGCTTTTAGCATCCAGGCCTTCACTTTCAGGTACCAAAACATCATTATTAATGCCCAAAGCCCTCTTTTAAGGCTCAAAGCCTCATTTTCAGCACCCAAAGACTCACTTTAAAACACCCAAACCCCTCTTTTAACATCAAAGACTTAGAGTTGGGACCGCAAACCTCACTTTCAGCGTCCAAACCCCTCCTTTTCAGGGACAAACCCTCTTTTTAAAATTCCAAACCCTTACTTCTATTACCCAAACCCCTCTTTTAACGCTCACTGCCTCATTTTTAGGTCCCAAACCCTCTGCTTTTAGCATCGAACTTGGACTTTTTATGGGCAAACCATCATTGTTTTGTTCCAAATAGTAATTTTTAGAGTCCAAACCCCTCTATTAAGCTTCAAAAACTCATTTTTATCATCCAAACCTTCACTTTCAGGGTCCAAACCCCTCTTTTAATGCTCAGTGCCTCATTTTTAGGTCAGAAACCCCCTGCTTTTAGCATCGAACTTGGACTTTTTATGGTCAAACCATCATTGTTTTGTTCCAAATAGTAATTTTTAGCGTCCAAACCCCTCTATTAAGCTTCAAAAACTCATTTTTATCATCCAAACCTTCACTTTCAGGGTCCAAACCCCTCTTTTAATGCTCAGTGCCTCATTTTTAGGTCAGAAACCCCCTGCTTTTAGCATCCAGGCCTTCACTTTCAGGTACCAAAACATCATTATTAATGCCCAAAGCCCTCTTTTAAGGCTCAAAGCCTCATTTTCAGCACCCAAAGACTCACTTTAAAACACCCAAACCCCTCTTTTAACATCAAAGCCTTAGAGTTAGGACTGCAAACCTCACTGCTAGGGTCCAAACCTTGGTTTTAAAATTCAATGCCTCATTTCTAACAGCCAAACCCTCACTTTTAGGACCTAAAGCCCTCTTCTAACACTCAAAGCCTCAGTTTTAACACTCAAAGCCAAACCTTCAGGGTCCAAACCCCTCTTTTAACGCTCAGTGCCTCATTTTCAGGTCCCCAAATCTCACTTTAAAACAACCAAACACCTCTTTTAACATCAAAGACTTAGAGTTAGGACTGCAAACCTCACTTTTAGGGTCCAAACCCCTCCTTTTTAGGGACATACCCTCATTTTCATGTCCCAAGGACTTACTTTAAAGCACCCAAACCCCTCTTTTAATGCTCAAAGCCTTATAGTTAGGGCCGCAAACCACAATGCTAGGGTCCAAAGCCCTCTTTTATGCTCAAAGCTTCATTTTTAACAGCCAAAACCTCACTTTCTTTGCCCAAACCCCTCTTTTAATGCTCAATGCCTCATTTATACCTCCCAAAGATGCACTTTAAAGCACCCAAAGCCTCTTTTAACCTCAAAGCCTTTTAGAGTAAGACTGCAAATCTCACTTTCAGGGGCCAAACCGGTTTTAACGCTCAAAGCCTCATTTTTAACAGCAAACCCTCACTTTTAGGACCTAAAGCCCTCTTTTAACTCCCAAAGCCTCGGTTTTAACACCCAAAGCCGCACTTTCAGGGTCCAAACCTCTCTTTTAACGCTCAGTGCCTCATTTTTAGGTCCCAAACCCTCACTCTTAGCACTGAACCCAGACTTTTAATTGCCAAACTCTCGTTCTAGTACTAATCATGACTTTTAGAGTCCAGCCCCTCGATTTTAAGCCTCAAAGCCTCATTTTTATCATCCAAACCTTCACTTTCAGGGTCCAAACCCCTCTTTTAATGCTCAGTGCCTCATTTTTAGGTCAGAAACCCTTGCTTTTAGCATCCAGGCCTTCACTTTCAGGTACCAAAACATCATTATTAATGCCCAAAGCCCTCTTTTAAGGCTCAAAGCCTCATTTTCAGCACCCAAAGACTCACTTTAAAACACCCAAACCCCTCTTTTAACATCAAAGACTTAGAGTTGGGACCGCAAACCTCACTTTCAGCGTCCAAACCCCTCCTTTTCAGGGACAAACCCTCTTTTTAAAATTCCAAACCCTTACTTCTATTACCCAAACCCCTCTTTTAACGCTCACTGCCTCATTTTTAGGTCCCAAACCCTCTGCTTTTAGCATCGAACTTGGACTTTTTATGGTCAAACCATCATTGTTTTGTTCCAAATAGTAATTTTTAGCGTCCAAACCCCTCTATTAAGCTTCAAAAACTCATTTTTATCATCCAAACCTTCACTTTCAGGGTCCAAACCCCTCTTTTAATGCTCAGTGCCTCATTTTTAGGTCAGAAACCCCCTGCTTTTAGCATCCAGGCCTTCACTTTCAGGTACCAAAACATCATTATTAATGCCCAAAGCCCTCTTTTAAGGCTCAAAGCCTCATTTTCAGCACCCAAAGACTCACTTTAAAACACCCAAACCCCTCTTTTAACATCAAAGCCTCAGAGTTAGGACTGCAAACCTCACTTTTAGGGTCCAAACCCCTCCTTTTCAGGGACAAACCCTCTTTTTAAAATTCCAAACCCTTACTTCTATTACCCAAACCCCTCTTTTAACGCTCACTGCCTCATTTTTAGGTCCCAAACCCTCTGCTTTTAGCATCGAACTTGGACTTTTTATGGGCAAACCATCATTGTTTTGTTCCAAATAGTAATTTTTAGAGTCCAAACCCCTCTATTAAGCTTCAAAAACTCATTTTTATCATCCAAACCTTCACTTTCAGGGTCCAAACCCCTCTTTTAATGCTCAGTGCCTCATTTTTAGGTCAGAAACCCCCTGCTTTTAGCATCCAGGCCTTCACTTTCAGGTACCAAAACATCATTATTAATGCCCAAAGCCCTCTTTTAAGGCTCAAAGCCTCATTTTCAGCACCCAAAGACTCACTTTAAAACACCCAAACCCCTCTTTTAACATCAAAGCCTTAGAGTTAGGACTGCAAACCTCACTGCTAGGGTCCAAACCTTGGTTTTAAAATTCAATGCCTCATTTCTAACAGCCAAACCCTCACTTTTAGGACCTAAAGCCCTCTTTTAACACTCAAAGCCTCAGTTTTAACACTCAAAGCAAAACTTTCAGGGTCCAAACCCCTCTTTTAACGCTCAGTGCCTCATTTTCAGGTCCCCAAAACTCACTTTAAAACACCCAAACCCCTCTTTTAACATCAAAGCCTCAGAGTTAGGACTGCAAACCTCACTTTTAGGGTCCAAACCCCTCCTTTTCAGGGACAAACCCTCTTTTTAAAATTCCAAACCCTTACTTCTATTACCCAAACCCCTCTTTTAACGCTCACTGCCTCATTTTTAGGTCCCAAACCCTCTGCTTTTAGCATCGAACTTGGACTTTTTATGGGCAAACCATCATTGTTTTGTTCCAAATAGTAATTTTTAGAGTCCAAACCCCTCTATTAAGCTTCAAAAACTCATTTTTATCATCCAAACCTTCACTTTCAGGGTCCAAACCCCTCTTTTAATGCTCAGTGCCTCATTTTTAGGTCAGAAACCCCCTGCTTTTAGCATCGAACTTGGACTTTTTATGGTCAAACCATCATTGTTTTGTTCCAAATAGTAATTTTTAGCGTCCAAACCCCTCTATTAAGCTTCAAAAAGTCATTTTTATCATCCAAACCTTCACTTTCAGGGTCCAAACCCCTCTTTTAATGCTCAGTGCCTCATTTTTAGGTCAGAACCCCTTGCTTTTAGCATCCAGGCCTTCACTTTCAGGTACCAAAACATCATTATTAATGCCCAAAGCCCTCTTTTAAGGCTCAAAGCCTCATTTTCAGCACCCAAAGACTCACTTTAAAACACCCAAACCCCTCTTTTAACATCAAAGCCTTAGAGTTAGGACTGCAAACCTCACTGCTAGGGTCCAAACCTTGGTTTTAAAATTCAATGCCTCATTTCTAACAGCCAAACCCTCACTTTTAGGACCTAAAGCCCTCTTTTAACACTCAAAGCCTCAGTTTTAACACTCAAAGCCAAACCTTCAGGGTCCAAACCCCTCTTTTAACGCTCAGTGCCTCATTTCCAGGTCCCCAAAACTCACTTTAAAACACCCAAACACCTCTTTTAACATCAAAGACTTATAGTTAGGACTGCAAACCTCACTTTTAGGGTCCAAACCCCTCCTTTTTAGGGACATACCCTCATTTTCACGTCCCAAGGACTTACTTTAAAGCACCCAAACCCTTCTTTTAATGCTCAAAGCCTTATCGTTAGGGCCGCAAACCACAATGCTAGGGTCCAAAGCCCTCTTTTATGCTCAAAGCTTCATTTTTAACAGCCAAAACCTCACTTTCTTTGCCCAAACCCCTCTTTTACTGCTCAATGCCTCATTTATACCTCCCAAAGACGCACTTTAAAGCACCCAAAGCCTCTTTTAACCTCAAAGCCTTTTAGAGTAAGACTGCAAATCTCACTTTTAGGGGCCAAACCGGTTTTAACGCTCAAAGCCTCATTTTTAACAGCAAACCCTCACTTTTAGGACCTAAAGCCCTCTTTTAACTCCCAAAGCCTCGGTTTTAACACCCAAAGCCGCACTTTCAGGGTCCAAACCTCTCTTAAAGCTCAGTGCCTCATTTCTTAAAACCAAACCCTCACTTTTAGGACCTAAAGCCCTCTTTTAACACTCAAAGCCTCAGTTTTAACACCCAAAACCGCACTTTCAGGGTCCAAACCTCTCTTTTAATGCTCAGTGCCTCATTTTCAGCACCCAAAGACTCACTTAAAAACACCCAAACCCCTCTTTTAACATCAAAGCCTCAGAGTTAGGACTGCAAACCTCACTTTTAGGGTCCAAACCCCTCCTTTTCAGGGACAAACCCTCTTTTTTAAATTCCAAACCCTTACTTCTATTACCCAAACCCCTCTTTTAACGCTCACTGCCTCATTTTTAGGTCCCAAACCCTCTGCTTTTAGCATCGAACTTGGACTTTTTATGGGCAAACCATCATTGTTTTGTTCCAAATAGTAATTTTTAGAGTCCAAACCCCTCTATTAAGCTTCAAAAACTCATTTTTATCATCCAAACCTTCACTTTCAGGGTCCAAACCCCTCTTTTAATGCTCAGTGCCTCATTTTTAGGTCAGAAACCCCCTGCTTTTAGCATCGAACTTGGACTTTTTATGGGCAAACCATCATTGTTTTGTTCCAAATAGTAATTTTTAGAGTCCAAACCCCTCTATTAAGCTTCAAAAACTCATTTTTATCATCCAAACCTTCACTTTCAGGGTCCAAACCCCTCTTTTAATGCTCAGTGCCTCATTTTTAGGTCAGAAACCCCCTGCTTTTAGCATCCAGGCCTTCACTTTCAGGTACCAAAACATCATTATTAATGCCCAAAGCCCTCTTTTAAGGCTCAAAGCCTCATTTTCAGCACCCAAAGACTCACTTTAAAACACCCAAACCCCTCTTTTAATGCTCAAAGCCTTATAGTTAGGACTGCAAACCTCACTGCTAGGGTCCAAACCTTGGTTTTAAAATTCAATGCCTCATTTCTAACAGCCAAACCCTCACTTTTAGGACCTAAAGCCCTCTTTTAACTCCCAAAGCCTCGGTTTTAACACCCAAAGCCGCACTTTCAGGGTCCAAACCTCTCTTTTAACGCTCAGTGCCTCATTTTTAGGTCCCAAACCCTCACTCTTAGCACTGAACCCGGACTTTTAATTGCCAAACTCTCGTTGTAGTACAAATCATGACTTTTAGAGTCCAGCCCCTTGTTTTTAAGCCTCAAAGCCTCATTTTTATCATCCAAACCTTCACTTTCAGGGTCCAAACCCCTCTTTTAATGCTCAGTGCCTCATTTTTAGTTCAGAAACCCTTGCTTTTAGCATCCAGGCCTTCACTTTCAGGAACCAAAACATCATTATTAATGCCCAAAGCCCTCTTTTAAGGCTCAAAGCCTCATTTTCAGCACACAAAGACTCACTTTAAAACACCCAAACCCCTCTTTTAACATCAAAGACTTAGAGTTGGGACCGCAAACCTCACTTTCAGCGTCCAAACCCCTCTTTCAAGGCTCAAAGCCTCACTTTTAGTTCCCAAACCCTCATTTTTAGCATCCAAACCCCTTAATTTTATGGAGCAAAATCTCATTTTTAACGTCCAAATCCCTCTTTTAAGGCTCAAAGCCTCTATTTTAGATCCCAAACCCTCACTTTTAGGCTCCAAACCCCTCCTTTTTAGGGACATACCCGCATTTTCACGTCCCAAGGACTTAATTTAAAGCACCCAAACCCCTCTTTTAATGCTCAAAGCCTTATAGATAGGACCACAAACCTCACTGCTAGGGTCCAAACCTCTACTAAAGCTCAGTGCCTCATTTCTTACAGCCAAACCCTAACTTTTAGGACCTAAAGCCCTCTTTTAACACTCAAAGCCTCAGTTTTAACACCCAAAACCGCACTTTCAGGGTCCAAACCTCTCTTTTAATGCTCAGTGCCTCATTTTCAGCACCCAAAGACTCACTTTAAAACACCCAAACCCCTCTTTTAACATCAAAGCCTCAGAGTTAGGACTGCAAACCTCACTTTTAGGGTCCAAACCCCTCCTTTTCAGGGACAAACCCTCTTTTTTAAATTCCAAACCCTTACTTCTATTACCCAAACCCCTCTTTTAACGCTCACTGCCTCATTTTTAGGTCCCAAACCCTTTGCTTTTAGCATCAAACTTGGACTTTTTATGGTCAAACCATCATTGTTTTGTTCCAAATAGTAATTTTTAGAGTCCAAACCCCTCTATTAAGCTTCAAAAACTCATTTTTATCATCCAAACCTTCACTTTCAGGGTCCAAACGCCTCTTTTAATGCTCAGTGCCTCATTTTTAGGTCAGAAACCCTTGCTTTTAGCATCCAGGCCTTCACTTTCAGGTACCAAAACATCATTATTAATGCCCAAAGCCCTCTTTTAAGGCTCAAAGCCTCATTTTCAGCACCCAAAGACTCACTTTAAAACACCCAAACCCCTCTTTTAACATCAAAGACTTAGAGTTGGGACCGCAAACCTCACTTTCAGCGTCCAAACCCCTCCTTTTCAGGGACAAACCCTCTTTTTAAAATTCCAAACCCTTACTTCTATTACCCAAACCCCTCTTTTAACGCTCACTGCCTCATTTTTAGGTCCCAAACCCTCTGCTTTTAGCATCGAACTTGGACTTTTTATGGGCAAACCATCATTGTTTTGTTCCAAATAGTAATTTTTAGAGTCCAAACCCCTCTATTAAGCTTCAAAAAGTCATTTTTATCATCCAAACCTTCACTTTCAGGGTCCAAACCCCTCTTTTAATGCTCAGTGCCTCATTTTTAGGTCAGAAACCCCCTGCTTTTAGCATCCAGGCCTTCACTTTCAGGTACCAAAACATCATTATTAATGCCCAAAGCCCTCTTTTAAGGCTCAAAGCCTCATTTTCAGCACCCAAAGACTCACTTTAAAACACCCAAACCCCTCTTTTAACATCAAAGCCTCAGAGTTAGGACTGCAAACCTCACTTTTAGGGTCCAAACCCCTCCTTTTCAGGGACAAACCCTCTTTTTAAAATTCCAAACCATTACTTCTATTACCCAAACCCCTCTTTTAACGCTCACTGCCTCATTTTTAGGTCCCAAACCCTCTGCTTTTAGCATCGAACTTGGACTTTTTATGGGCAAACCATCATTGTTTTGTTCCAAATAGTAATTTTTAGCGTCCAAACCCCTCTATTAAGCTTTAAAAACTCATTTTTATCATCCAAACCTTCACTTTCAGGGTCCAAACCCCTCTTTTAATGCTCAGTGCCTCATTTTTAGGTCAGAAACCCCCTGCTTTTAGCATCCAGGCCTTCACTTTCAGGTACCAAAACATCATTATTAATGCCCAAAGCCCTCTTTTAAGGCTCAAAGCCTCATTTTCAGCACCCAAAGACTCACTTTAAAACACCCAAACCCCTCTTTTAACATCAAAGCCTCAGAGTTAGGACTGCAAACCTCACTTTTAGGGTCCAAACCCCTCCTTTTCAGGGACAAACCCTCTTTTTAAAATTCCAAACCCTTACTTCTATTACCCAAACCCCTCTTTTAACGCTCACTGCCTCATTTTTAGGTCCCAAACCCTCTGCTTTTAGCATCGAACTTGGACTTTTTATGGGCAAACCATCATTGTTTTGTTCCAAATAGTAATTTTTAGAGTCCAAACCCCTCTATTAAGCTTCAAAAAGTCATTTTTATCATCCAAACCTTCACTTTCAGGGTCCAAACCCCTCTTTTAATGCTCAGTGCCTCATTTTTAGGTCAGAAACCCCCTGCTTTTAGCATCCAGGCCTTCACTTTCAGGTACCAAAACATCATTATTAATGCCCAAAGCCCTCTTTTAAGGCTCAAAGCCTCATTTTCAGCACCCAAAGACTCACTTTAAAACACCCAAACCCCTCTTTTAACATCAAAGCCTTAGAGTTAGGACTGCAAACCTCACTGCTAGGGTCCAAACCTTGGTTTTAAAATTCAATGCCTCATTTCTAACAGCCAAACCCTCACTTTTAGGACCTAAAGCCCTCTTTTAACACTCAAAGCCTCAGTTTTAACACTCAAAGCCAAACTTTCAGGGTCCAAACCCCTCTTTTAACGCTCAGTGCCTCATTTTCAGGTCCCCAAAACTCACTTTAAAACACCCAAACCCCTCTTTTAACATCAAAGCCTCAGAGTTAGGACTGCAAACCTCACTTTTAGGGTCCAAACCCCTCCTTTTCAGGGACAAACCCTCTTTTTAAAATTCCAAACCCTTACTTCTATTACCCAAACCCCTCTTTTAACGCTCACTGCCTCATTTTTAGGTCCCAAACCCTCTGCTTTTAGCATCGAACTTGGACTTTTTATGGGCAAACCATCATTGTTTTGTTCCAAATAGTAATTTTTAGAGTCCAAACCCCTCTATTAAGCTTCAAAAACTCATTTTTATCATCCAAACCTTCACTTTCAGGGTCCAAACCCCTCTTTTAATGCTCAGTGCCTCATTTTTAGGTCAGAAACCCCCTGCTTTTAGCATCGAACTTGGACTTTTTATGGTCAAACCATCATTGTTTTGTTCCAAATAGTAATTTTTAGCGTCCAAACCCCTCTATTAAGCTTCAAAAACTCATTTTTATCATCCAAACCTTCACTTTCAGGGTCCAAACCCCTCTTTTAATGCTCAGTGCCTCATTTTTAGGTCAGAAACCCTTGCTTTTAGCATCCAGGCCTTCACTTTCAGGTACCAAAACATCATTATTAATGCCCAAAGCCCTCTTTTAAGGCTCAAAGCCTCATTTTCAGCACCCAAAGACTCACTTTAAAACACCCAAACCCCTCTTTTAACATCAAAGCCTTAGAGTTAGGACTGCAAACCTCACTGCTAGGGTCCAAACCTTGGTTTTAAAATTCAATGCCTCATTTCTAACAGCCAAACCCTCACTTTTAGGACCTAAAGCCCTCTTTTAACACTCAAAGCCTCAGTTTTAACACTCAAAGCCAAACCTTCAGGGTCCAAACCCCTCTTTTAACGCTCAGTGCCTCATTTTCAGGTCCCCAAAACTCACTTTAAAACACCCAAACACCTCTTTTAACATCAAAGACTTATAGTTAGGACTGCAAACCTCACTTTTAGGGTCCAAACCCCTCCTTTTTAGGGACATACCCTCATTTTCACGTCCCAAGGACTTACTTTAAAGCACCCAAACCCTTCTTTTAATGCTCAAAGCCTTATCGTTAGGGCCGCAAACCACAATGCTAGGGTCCAAAGCCCTCTTTTATGCTCAAAGCTTCATTTTTAACAGCCAAAACCTCACTTTCTTTGCCCAAACCCCTCTTTTACTGCTCAATCCCTCATTTATACCTCCCAAAGACGCACTTTAAAGTACCCAAAGCCTCTTTTAACCTCAAAGCCTTTTAGAGTAAGACTGCAAATCTCACTTTCAGGGGCCAACCCGGTTTTAACGCTCAAAGCCTCATTTTTAACAGCAAACCCTCACTTTTAGGACCTAAAGCCCTCTTTTAACTCCCAAAGCCTCGGTTTTAACACCCAAAGCCGCACTTTCAGGGTCCAAACCTCTCTTTTAACGCTCAGTGCCTCATTTTTAGGTCCCAAACCCTCACTCTTAGCACTGAACCCAGACTTTTAATTGCCAAACTCTCGTTCTAGTACTAATCATGACTTTTAGAGTCCAGCCCCTCGATTTTAAGCCTCAAAGCCTCATTTTTATCATCCAAACCTTCACTTTCAGGGTCCAAACCCCTCTTTTAATGCTCAGTGCCTCATTTTTAGGTCAGAAACCCTTGCTTTTAGCATCCAGGCCTTCACTTTCAGGTACCAAAACATCATTATTAATGCCCAAAGCCCTCTTTTAAGGCTCAAAGCCTCATTTTCAGCACCCAAAGACTCACTTTAAAACACCCAAACCCCTCTTTTAACATCAAAGACTTAGAGTTGGGACCGCAAACCTCACTTTCAGCGTCCAAACCCCTCCTTTTCAGGGACAAACCCTCTTTTTAAAATTCCAAACCCTTACTTCTATTACCCAAACCCCTCTTTTAACGCTCACTGCCTCATTTTTAGGTCCCAAACCCTCTGCTTTTAGCATCGAACTTGGACTTTTTATGGGCAAACCATCATTGTTTTGTTCCAAATAGTAATTTTTAGAGTCCAAACCCCTCTATTAAGCTTCAAAAAGTCATTTTTATCATCCAAACCTTCACTTTCAGGGTCCAAACCCCTCTTTTAATGCTCAGTGCCTCATTTTTAGGTCAGAAACCCCCTGCTTTTAGCATCCAGGCCTTCACTTTCAGGTACCAAAACATCATTATTAATGCCCAAAGCCCTCTTTTAAGGCTCAAAGCCTCATTTTCAGCACCCAAAGACTCACTTTAAAACACCCAAACCCCTCTTTTAACATCAAAGCCTCAGAGTTAGGACTGCAAACCTCACTTTTAGGGTCCAAACCCCTCCTTTTCAGGGACAAACCCTCTTTTTAAAATTCCAAACCCTTACCTCTATTACCCAAACCCCTCTTTTAATGCTCAGTGCCTCATTTTTAGGTCAGAAACCCCCTGCTTTTAGCATCGAACTTGGACTTTTTATGGTCAAACCATCATTGTTTTGTTCCAAATAGTAATTTTTAGCGTCCAAACCCCTCTATTAAGCTTCAAAAACTCATTTTTATCATCCAAACCTTCACTTTCAGGGTCCAAACCCCTCTTTTAATGCTCAGTGCCTCATTTTTAGGTCAGAACCCCTTGCTTTTAGCATCCAGGCCTTCACTTTCAGGTACCAAAACATCATTATTAATGCCCAAAGCCCTCTTTTAAGGCTCAAAGCCTCATTTTCAGCACCCAAAGACTCACTTTAAAACACCCAAACCCCTCTTTTAACATCAAAGCCTTAGAGTTAGGACTGCAAACCTCACTGCTAGGGTCCAAACCTTGGTTTTAAAATTCAATGCCTCATTTCTAACAGCCAAACCCTCACTTTTAGGACCTAAAGCCCTCTTTTAACACTCAAAGCCTCAGTTTTAACACTCAAAGCCAAACCTTCAGGGTCCAAACCCCTCTTTTAACGCTCAGTGCCTCATTTTCAGGTCCCCAAAACTCACTTTAAAACACCCAAACACCTCTTTTAACATCAAAGACTTATAGTTAGGACTGCAAACCTCACTTTTAGGGTCCAAACCCCTCCTTTTTAGGGACATACCCTCATTTTCACGTCCCAAGGACTTACTTTAAAGCACCCAAACCCTTCTTTTAATGCTCAAAGCCTTATCGTTAGGGCCGCAAACCACAATGCTAGGGTCCAAAGCCCTCTTTTATGCTCAAAGCTTCATTTTTAACAGCCAAAACCTCACTTTCTTTGCCCAAACCCCTCTTTTACTGCTCAATCCCTCATTTATACCTCCCAAAGACGCACTTTAAAGTACCCAAAGCCTCTTTTAACCTCAAAGCCTTTTAGAGTAAGACTGCAAATCTCACTTTCAGGGGCCAACCCGGTTTTAACGCTCAAAGCCTCATTTTTAACAGCAAACCCTCACTTTTAGGACCTAAAGCCCTCTTTTAACTCCCAAAGCCTAGGTTTTAACACCCAAAGCCGCACTTTCAGGGTCCAAACCTCTCTTTTAACGCTCAGTGCCTCATTTTTAGGTCCCAAACCCTCACTCTTAGCACTGAACCCAGACTTTTAATTGCCAAACTCTCGTTCTAGTACTAATCATGACTTTTAGAGTCCAGCCCCTCGATTTTAAGCCTCAAAGCCTCATTTTTATCATCCAAACCTTCACTTTCAGGGTCCAAACCCCTCTTTTAATGCTCAGTGCCTCATTTTTAGGTCAGAAACCCTTGCTTTTAGCATCCAGGCCTTCACTTTCAGGTACCAAAACATCATTATTAATGCCCAAAGCCCTCTTTTAAGGCTCAAAGCCTCATTTTCAGCACCCAAAGACTCACTTTAAAACACCCAAACCCCTCTTTTAACATCAAAGACTTAGAGTTGGGACCGCAAACCTCACTTTCAGCATCCAAACCCCTCTTTCAAGGCTCAAAGCCTCACTTTTAGTTCCCAAACCCTCATTTTTAGCATCCAAACCCCTTACTTTTATGGAGCAAAATCTCATTTTTAACGTCCAAATCCCTCTTTTAAGGCTCAAAGCCTCTATTTTAGATCCCAAACCCTCACTTTTAGGCTCCAAACCCCTCCTTTTTAGGGACATACCCGCATTTTCACGTCCCAAGGACTTAATTTAAAGCACCCAAACCCCTCTTTTAATGCTCAAAGCCTTATAGATAGGACCACAAACCTCACTGCTAGGGTCCAAACCTCTACTAAAGCTCAGTGCCTCATTTCTTACAGCCAAACCCTAACTTTTAGGACCTAAAGCCCTCTTTTAACTCCCAAAGCCTCGGTTTTAACACCCAAAGCCGCACTTTCAGGGTCCAAACCTCTCTTTTAACGCTCAGTGCCTCATTTTTAGGTCCCAAACCCTCACTCTTAGCACTGAACCCGGACTTTTAATTGCCAAACTCTCGTTGTAGTACAAATCATGACTTTTAGAGTCCAGCCCCTTGTTTTTAAGCCTCAAAGCCTCATTTTTATCATCCAAACCTTCACTTTCAGGGTCCAAACCCCTCTTTTAATGCTCAGTGCCTCATTTTTAGGTCAGAAACCCTTGCTTTTAGCATCCAGGCCTTCAGTTTCAGGAACCAAACCATCATTATTAATGCCCAAAGCCCTCTTTTAAGGCTCAAAGCCTCATTTTCAGCACCCAAAGACTCACTTTAAAACACCCAAACCCCTCTTTTAACATCAAAGACTTAGAGTTGGGACCGCAAACCTCACTTTCAGCGTCCAAACCCCTCCTTTTCAGGGACAAACCCTCTTTTTAAAATTCCAAACCCTTACTTCTATTACCCAAACCCCTCTTTTAACGCTCACTGCCTCATTTTTAGGTCCCAAACCCTCTGCTTTTAGCATCGAACTTGGACTTTTTATGGGCAAACCATCATTGTTTTGTTCCAAATAGTAATTTTTAGAGTCCAAACCCCTCTATTAAGCTTCAAAAAGTCATTTTTATCATCCAAACCTTCACTTTCAGGGTCCAAACCCCTCTTTTAATGCTCAGTGCCTCATTTTTAGGTCAGAAACCCCCTGCTTTTAGCATCCAGGCCTTCACTTTCAGGTACCAAAACATCATTATTAATGCCCAAAGCCCTCTTTTAAGGCTCAAAGCCTCATTTTCAGCACCCAAAGACTCACTTTAAAACACCCAAACCCCTCTTTTAACATCAAAGACTTAGAGTTGGGACCGCAAACCTCACTTTCAGCGTCCAAACCCCTCCTTTTCAGGGACAAACCCTCTTTTTAAAATTCCAAACCCTTACTTCTATTACCCAAACCCCTCTTTTAACGCTCACTGCCTCATTTTTAGGTCCCAAACCCTCTGCTTTTAGCATCGAACTTGGACTTTTTATGGGCAAACCATCATTGTTTTGTTCCAAATAGTAATTTTTAGAGTCCAAACCCCTCTATTAAGCTTCAAAAAGTCATTTTTATCATCCAAACCTTCACTTTCAGGGTCCAAACCCCTCTTTTAATGCTCAGTGCCTCATTTTTAGGTCAGAAACCCCCTGCTTTTAGCATCCAGGCCTTCACTTTCAGGTACCAAAACATCATTATTAATGCCCAAAGCCCTCTTTTAAGGCTCAAAGCCTCATTTTCAGCACCCAAAGACTCACTTTAAAACACCCAAACCCCTCTTTTAACATCAAAGCCTCAGAGTTAGGACTGCAAACCTCACTGCTAGGGTCCAAACCCCTCCTTTTCAGGGACAAACCCTCTTTTTAAAATTCCAAACCCTTACTTCTATTACCCAAACCCCTCTTTTAACGCTCACTGCCTCATTTTTAGGTCCCAAACCCTCTGCTTTTAGCATCGAACTTGGACTTTTTATGGGCAAACCATCATTGTTTTGTTCCAAATAGTAATTTTTAGAGTCCAAACCCCTCTATTAAGCTTCAAAAACTCATTTTTATCATCCAAACCTTCACTTTCAGGGTCCAAACCCCTCTTTTAATGCTCAGTGCCTCATTTTTAGGTCAGAAACCCCCTGCTTTTAGCATCGAACTTGGACTTTTTATGGTCAAACCATCATTGTTTTGTTCCAAATAGTAATTTTTAGCGTCCAAACCCCTCTATTAAGCTTCAAAAACTCATTTTTATCATCCAAACCTTCACTTTCAGGGTCCAAACCCCTCTTTTAATGCTCAGTGCCTCATTTTTAGGTCAGAACCCCTTGCTTTTAGCATCCAGGCCTTCACTTTCAGGTACCAAAACATCATTATTAATGCCCAAAGCCCTCTTTTAAGGCTCAAAGCCTCATTTTCAGCACCCAAAGACTCACTTTAAAACACCCAAACCCCTCTTTTAACATCAAAGCCTTAGAGTTAGGACTGCAAACCTCACTGCTAGGGTCCAAACCTTGGTTTTAAAATTCAATGCCTCATTTCTAACAGCCAAACCCTCACTTTTAGGACCTAAAGCCCTCTTTTAACACTCAAAGCCTCAGTTTTAACACTCAAAGCCAAACCTTCAGGGTCCAAACCCCTCTTTTAACGCTCAGTGCCTCATTTTCAGGTCCCCAAAACTCACTTTAAAACACCCAAACACCTCTTTTAACATCAAAGACTTATAGTTAGGACTGCAAACCTCACTTTTAGGGTCCAAACCCCTCCTTTTTAGGGACATACCCTCATTTTCACGTCCCAAGGACTTACTTTAAAGCACCCAAACCCCTCTTTTAATGCTCAAAGCCTTATCGTTAGGGCCGCAAACCACAATGCTAGGGTCCAAAGCCCTCTTTTATGCTCAAAGCTTCATTTTTAACAGCCAAAACCTCACTTTCTTTGCCCAAACCCCTCTTTTAATGCTCAATGCCTCATTTATACCTCCCAAAGACGCACTTTAAAGCACCCAAAGCCTCTTTTAACCTCAAAGCCTTTTAGAGTAAGACTGCAAATCTCACTTTTAGGGGCCAAACCGGTTTTAACGCTCAAAGCCTCATTTTTAACAGCAAACCCTCACTTTTAGGACCTAAAGCCCTCTTTTAACTCCCAAAGCCTCGGTTTTAACACCCAAAGCCGCACTTTCAGGGTCCAAACCTCTCTTTTAACGCTCAGTGCCTCATTTTTAGGTCCCAAACCCTCACTCTTAGCACTGAACCCGGACTTTTAATTGCCAAACTCTCGTTGTAGTACAAATCATGACTTTTAGAGTCCAGCCCCTTGTTTTTAAGCCTCAAAGCCTCATTTTTATCATCCAAACCTTCACTTTCAGGGTCCAAACCCCTCTTTTAATGCTCAGTGCCTCATTTTTAGGTCAGAAACCCTTGCTTTTAGCATCCAGGCCTTCAGTTTCAGGAACCAAACCATCATTATTAATGCCCAAAGCCCTCTTTTAAGGCTCAAAGCCTCATTTTCAGCACCCAAAGACTCACTTTAAAACACCCAAACCCCTCTTTTAACATCAAAGACTTAGAGTTGGGACCGCAAACCTCACTTTCAGCATCCAAACCCCTCTTTCAAGGCTCAAAGCCTCACTTTTAGTTCCCAAACCCTCATTTTTAGCATCCAAACCCCTTACTTTTATGGAGCAAAATCTCATTTTTAACGTCCAAATCCCTCTTTTAAGGCTCAAAGCCTCTATTTTAGATCCCAAACCCTCACTTTTAGGCTCCAAACCCCTCCTTTTTAGGGACATACCCGCATTTTCACGTCCCAAGGACTTACTTTAAAGCACCCAAACCCCTCTTTTAATGCTCAAAGCCTTATAGATAGGACCACAAACCTCACTGCTAGGGTCCAAACCTCTCTTAAAGCTCAGTGCCTCATTTCTTACAGCCAAACCCTCACTTTTAGGACCTAAAGCCCTCTTTTAACACTCAAAGCCTCAGTTTTAACACCCAAAACCGCACTTTCAGGGTCCAAACCTCTCTTTTAATGCTCAGTGCCTCATTTTCAGCACCCAAAGACTCACTTAAAAACACCCAAACCCCTCTTTTAACATCAAAGCCTCAGAGTTAGGACTGCAAACCTCACTTTTAGGGTCCAAACCCCTCCTTTTCAGGGACAAACCCTCTTTTTAAAATTCCAAACCCTTACTTCTATTACCCAAACCCCTCTTTTAATGCTCACTGCCTCATTTTTAGGTCCCAAACCCTCTGCTTTTAGCATCGAACTTGGACTTTTTATGGGCAAACCATCATTGTTTTGTTCCAAATAGTAATTTTTAGAGTCCAAACCCCTCTATTAAGCTTCAAAAACTCATTTTTATCATCCAAACCTTCACTTTCAGGGTCCAAACCCCTCTTTTAATGCTCAGTGCCTCATTTTTAGGTCAGAAACCCCCTGCTTTTAGCATCCAGGCCTTCACTTTCAGGTACCAAACCATCATTATTAATGCCCAAAGCCCTCTTTTAAGGCTCAAAGCCTCATTTTCAGCACCCAAAGACTCACTTTAAAACACCCAAACCCCTCTTTTAACATCAAAGCCTCAGAGTTAGGACTGCAAACCTCACTGCTAGGGTCCAAACCCCTCCTTTTCAGGGACAAACCCTCTTTTTAAAATTCCAAACCCTTACTTCTATTACCCAAACCCCTCTTTTAACGCTCACTGCCTCATTTTTAGGTCAGAAACCCCCTGCTTTTAGCATCGAACTTGGACTTTTTATGGGCAAACCATCATTGTTTTGTTCCAAATAGTAATTTTTAGAGTCCAAACCCCTCTATTAAGCTTCAAAAAGTCATTTTTATCATCCAAACCTTCACTTTCAGGGTCCAAACCCCTCTTTTAATGCTCAGTGCCTCATTTTTAGGTCAGAAACCCCCTGCTTTTAGCATCCAGGCCTTCACTTTCAGGTACCAAACCATCATTATTAATGCCCAAAGCCCTCTTTTAAGGCTCAAAGCCTCATTTTCAGCACACAAAGACTCACTTTAAAACACCCAAACCCCTCTTTTAACATCAAAGCCTCAGAGTTAGGACTGCAAACCTCACTTTTAGGGTCCAAACCCCTCCTTTTCAGGGACAAACCCTCTTTTTAAAATTCCAAACCCTTACTTCTATTACCCAAACCCCTCTTTTAACGCTCACTGCCTCATTTTTAGGTCCCAAACCCTCTGCTTTTAGCATCGAACTTGGACTTTTTATGGGCAAACCATCATTGTTTTGTTCCAAATAGTAATTTTTAGAGTCCAAACCCCTCTATTAAGCTTCAAAAACTCATTTTTATCATCCAAACCTTCACTTTCAGGGTCCAAACCCCTCTTTTAATGCTCAGTGCCTCATTTTTAGGTCAGAAACCCCCTGCTTTTAGCATCCAGGCCTTCACTTTCAGGTACCAAACCATCATTATTAATGCCCAAAGCCCCCTTTTAAGGCTCAAAGCCTCATTTTCAGCACCCAAAGACTCACTTTAAAACACCCAAACCCCTCTTTTAACATCAAAGCCTCAGAGTTAGGACTGCAAACCTCACTTTTAGGGTCCAAACCCCTCCTTTTCAGGGACAAACCCTCTTTTTAAAATTCCAAACCCTTACTTCTATTACCCAAACCCCTCTTTTAACGCTCACTGCCTCATTTTTAGGTCAGAAACCCCCTGCTTTTAGCATCGAACTTGGACTTTTTATGGGCAAACCATCATTGTTTTGTTCCAAATAGTAATTTTTAGAGTCCAAACCCCTCTATTAAGCTTCAAAAAGTCATTTTTATCATCCAAACCTTCACTTTCAGGGTCCAAACCCCTCTTTTAATGCTCAGTGCCTCATTTTTAGGTCAGAAACCCCCTGCTTTTAGCATCCAGGCCTTCACTTTCAGGTACCAAACCATCATTATTAATGCCCAAAGCCCTCTTTTAAGGCTCAAAGCCTCATTTTCAGCACACAAAGACTCACTTTAAAACACCCAAACCCCTCTTTTAACATCAAAGCCTCAGAGTTAGGACTGCAAACCTCACTTTTAGGGTCCAAACCCCTCCTTTTCAGGGACAAACCCTCTTTTTAAAATTCCAAACCCTTACTTCTATTACCCAAACCCCTCTTTTAACGCTCACTGCCTCATTTTTAGGTCCCAAACCCTCTGCTTTTAGCATCGAACTTGGACTTTTTATGGGCAAACCATCATTGTTTTGTTCCAAATAGTAATTTTTAGAGTCCAAACCCCTCTATTAAGCTTCAAAAACTCATTTTTATCATCCAAACCTTCACTTTCAGGGTCCAAACCCCTCTTTTAATGCTCAGTGCCTCATTTTTAGGTCAGAAACCCCCTGCTTTTAGCATCGAACTTGGACTTTTTATGGTCAAACCATCATTGTTTTGTTCCAAATAGTAATTTTTAGCGTCCAAACCCCTCTATTAAGCTTCAAAAACTCATTTTTATCATCCAAACCTTCACTTTCAGGGTCCAAACCCCTCTTTTAATGCTCAGTGCCTCATTTTTAGGTCAGAAACCCCCTGCTTTTAGCATCCAGGCCTTCACTTTCAGGTACCAAACCATCATTATTAATGCCCAAAGCCCTCTTTTAAGGCTCAAAGCCTCATTTTCAGCACCCAAAGACTCACTTTAAAACACCCAAACCCCTCTTTTAACATCAAAGCCTTAGAGTTAGGACTGCAAACCTCACTGCTAGGGTCCAAACCTTGGTTTTAAAATTCAATGCCTCATTTCTAACAGCCAAACCCTCACTTTTAGGACCTAAAGCCCTCTTTTAACACTCAAAGCCTCAGTTTTAACACTCAAAGCCAAACTTTCAGGGTCCAAACCCCTCTTTTAACGCTCAGTGCCTCATTTTCAGGTCCCCAAAACTCACTTTGAAACACCCAAACACCTCTTTTAACATCAAAGACTTAGAGTTAGGACTGCAAACCTCACTTTTAGGCTCCAAACCCCTCCTTTTTAGGGACATACCCTCATTTTCATGTCTCAAGGACTTACTTTAAAGCACCCAAACCCCTCTTTTAATGCTCAAAGCCTTATAGTTAGGGCCGCAAACCACAATGCTAGGGTCCAAAGCCCTCTTTTATGCTCAAAGCTTCATTTTTAACAGCCAAAACCTCACTTTCTTTGCCCAAACCCCTCTTTTACTGCTCAATGCCTCATTTATACCTCCCAAAGACGCACTTTAAAGCACCCAAAGCCTCTTTTAACCTCAAAGCCTTTTAGAGTAAGACTGCAAATCTCACTTTTAGGGGCCAAACCGGTTTTAACGCTCAAAGCCTCATTTTTAACAGCAAACCCTCACTTTTAGGACCTAAAGCCCTCTAACTCCCAAAGCCTCGGTTTTAACACCCAAAGCCGCACTTTCAGGGTCCAAACCTCTCTTTTAACGCTCAGTGCCTCATTTTTAGGTCCCAAACCCTCACTCTTAGCACTGAACCCGGACTTTTAATTGCCAAACTTTCGTTGTAGTACAAATCATGACTTTTAGAGTCCAGCCCCTCGTTTTTAAGCCTCAAAGCCTCACTTTTATCATCCAAACCTTCACTTTCAGGGTCCAAACCCCTCTTTTAATGCTCAGTGCCTCATTTTTAGGTCAGAAACCCTTGCTTTTAGCATCCAGGCCTTCACTTTCAGGAACCAAACCATCATTATTAATGCCCAAAGCCCTCTTTTAAGGCTCAAAGCCTCATTTTCAGCACCCAAAGACTCACTTTAAAACACCCAAACCCCTCTTTTAACATCAAAGCCTTAGAGTTAGGACTGCAAACCTCACTGCTAGGGTCCAAACCTTGGTTTTAAAATTCAATGCCTCATTTCTAACAGCCAAACCCTCACTTTTAGGACCTAAAGCCCTCTTTTAACACTCAAAGCCTCAGTTTTAACACTCAAAGACAAACCTTCAGGGTCCAAACCCCTCTTTTAACGCTCAGTGCCTCATTTTCAGGTCCCCAAAACTCACTTTAAAACACCCAAACCCCTCTTTTAACATCAAAGACTTAGAGTTAGGACTGCAAACCTCACTTTTAGGGTCCAAACCCCTCCTTTTTAGGGACATACCCTCATTTTCATGTCCCAAGGACTTACTTTAAAGCACCCAAACCCCTCTTTTAATGCTCAAAGCCTTATAGTTAGGGCCGCAAACCACAATGCTAGGGTCCAAAGCCCTCTTTTATGCTCAAAGCTTCATTTTTAACAGCCAAAACCTCACTTTCTTTGCCCAAACCCCTCTTTTAATGCTCAATGCCTCATTTATACCTCCCAAAGACGCACTTTAAAGCACCCAAAGCCTCTTTTAACCTCAAAGCCTTTTAGAGTAAGACTGCAAATCTCACTTTTAGGGGCCAAACCGGTTTTAACGCACAAAGCCTCATTTTTAACAGCAAACCATCACTTTTAGGACCTAAAGCCCTCTTTTAACTCCCAAAGCCTGGGTTTTAACACCCAAAGCCGCACTTTCAGGGTCCAAACCTCTCTTTTAACGCTCAGTGCCTCATTTTTAGGTCCCAAACCCTCACTCTTAGCACTGAACCCGGACTTTTAATTGCCAAACTTTCGTTGTAGTACAAATCATGACTTTTAGAGTCCAGGCCCTCGTTTTTAAGCCTCAAAGCCTCACTTTTATCATCCAAACCTTCACTTTCAGGGTCCAAACCCCTCTTTTAATGCTCAGTGCCTCATTTTTAGTTCAGAAACCCTTGCTTTTAGCATCCAGGCCTTCACTTTCAGGAACCAAACCATCATTATTAATGCCCAAAGCCCTCTTTTAAGGCTCAAAGCCTCATTTTCAGCACCCAAAGACTCACTTTAAAACACCCAAACCCCTCTTTTAACATCAAAGCCTTAGAGTTAGGACTGCAAACCTCACTGCTAGGGTCCAAACCTTGGTTTTAAAATTCAATGCCTCATTTCTAACAGCCAAACCCTCACTTTTAGGACCTAAAGCCCTCTTTTAACACTCAAAGCCTCAGTTTTAACACTCAAAGCCAAACTTTCAGGGTCCAAACCCCTCTTTTAACGCTCAGTGCCTCATTTTCAGGTCCCCAAATCTCACTTTAAAACACCCAAACCCCTCTTTTAACATCAAAGACTTAGAGTTAGGACTGCAAACCTCACTTTTAGGGTCCAAACCCCTCCTTTTTAGGGACATACCCTCATTTTCACGTCCCAAGGACTTACTTTAAAGCACCCAAACCCCTCTTTTAATGCTCAAAGCCTTATAGATAGGACCACAAACCTCACTGCTAGGGTCCAAACCTCTCTCTTAAAGCTCAGTGCCTCATTTTTAACAGCCAAACCCTCACTTTTAGGACCTAAAGCCCTTTTTTAACACTCAAAGCCTCAGTTTTAACACCCAAAACCGCACTTTCAGGGTCCAAACGCCTCTTTTAATGCTCAGTGCCTCATTTCCAGGTCCCCAAAACTCACTTTAAAACAACCAAACACCTCTTTTAACATCAAAGACTTAGAGTTAGGACTGCAAACCTCACTTTTAGGGTCCAAACCCCTCCTTTTCAGGGACAAACCCTCTTTTTTAAATTCCAAACCCTTACTTCTATTACCCAAACCCGTCTTTTCACGCTCACTGCCTCATTTTTAGGTCCCAAACCCTCTGCTTCTAGCATCGAACTTGGACTTTTTATGGGCAAACCATCATTGTTTTGTTCCAAATAGTAATTTTTAGCGTCCAAACCCCTCTATTAAGCTTCAAAAAGTCATTTTTATCATCCAAACCTTCACTTTCAGGGTCCAAACCCCTCTTTTAATGCTCAGTGCCTCATTTTTAGGTCAGAACCCCTTGCTTTTAGCATCCAGGCCTTCACTTTCAGGAACCAAACCATCATTATTAATGCCCAAAGCCCTCTTTTAAGGCTCAAAGCCTCATTTTCAGCACACAAAGACTCACTTTAAAACACCCAAACCCCTCTTTTAACATCAAAGACTTAGAGTTGGGACCGCAAACCTCACTTTCAGCGTCCAAACCCCTCTTTCAAGGCTCAAAGCCTCACTTTTAGTTCCCAAACCCTCATTTTTAGCATCCAAACCCCTTACTTTTATGGAGCAAAATCTCATTTTTAACGTCCAAATCCCTCTTTTAAGGCTCAAAGCCTCTATTTTAGATCCCAAACCCTCACTTTCAGGGTCCAAACCCCTCCTTTTTAGGGACATACCCTCATTTTCACGTCCCAAGGACTTACTTTAAAGCACCCAAACCCCTCTTTTAATGCTCAAAGCCTTATAGATAGGACCACAAACCTCACTGCTAGGGTCCAAACCTCTCTCTTAAAGCTCAGTGCCTCATTTTTAACAGCCAAACCCTCACTTTTAGGACCTAAAGCCCTCTTTTAACACTCAAAGCCTCAGTTTTAACACCCAAAACCGCACTTTCAGGATCCAAACGCCTCTTTTAACGCTCACTGCCTCATTTTTAGGTCCCAAACCCTCTGCTTTTAGCATCCAGGCCTTCACTTTCAGGTACCAAAACATCATTATTAATGCCCAAAGCCCTCTTTTAAGGCTCAAAGCCTCATTTTCAGCACCCAAAGACTCACTTTAAAACACCCAAACCCCTCTTTTAACATCAAAGCCTTAGAGTTAGGACTGCAAACCTCACTGCTAGGGTCCAAACCTTGGTTTTAAAATTCAATGCCTCATTTCTAACAGCCAAACCCTCACTTTTAGGACCTAAAGCCCTCTTTTAACACTCAAAGCCTCAGTTTTAACACTCAAAGCCAAACTTTCAGGGTCCAAACCCCTCTTTTAACGCTCAGTGCCTCATTTCCAGGTCCCCAAAACTCACTTTAAAACAACCAAACCCCTCTTTTAACATCAAAGACTTAGAGTTAGGACTGCAAACCTCACTTTTAGGGTCCAAACCCCTCCTTTTTAGGGACATACCCTCATTTTCATGTCCCAAGGACTTCCTTTAAAGCACCCAAACCCCTCTTTTAATGCTCAAAGCCTTATAGTTAGGGCCGCAAACCACAATGCTAGGGTCCAAAGCCCTCTTTTATGCTCAAAGCTTCATTTTTAACAGCCAAAACCTCACTTTCTTTGCCCAAACCCCTCTTTTAATGCTCAATGCCTCATTTATACCTCCCAAAGATGCACTTTAAAGCACCCAAAGCCTCTTTTAACCTCAAAGCCTTTTAGAGTAAGACTGCAAATCTCACTTTCAGGGGCCAAACCGGTTTTAACGCTCAAAGCCTCATTTTTAACAGCAAACCCTCACTTTTAGGACCTAAAGCCCTCTTTTAACTCCCAAAGCCTCGGTTTTAACACCCAAAGCCGCACTTTCAGGGTCCAAACCTCTCTTTTAACGCTCAGTGCCTCATTTTTAGGTCCCAAACCCTCACTCTTAGCACTGAACCCGGACTTTTAATTGTCAAACTCTCGTTCTAGTACAAATCATGACTTTTAGAGTCCAGCCCCTCGATTTTAAGCCTCAAAGCCTCATTTTTATCATCCAAACCTTCACTTTCAGGGTCCAAACCCCTCTTTTAATGCTCAGTGCCTCATTTTTAGTTCAGAAACCCTTGCTTTTAGCATCCAGGCCTTCACTTTCAGGAACCAAACCATCATTATTAATGCCCAAAGCCCTCTTTTAAGGCTCAAAGCCTCATTTTCAGCACCCAAAGACTCACTTTAAAACACCCAAACCCCTCTTTTAACATCAAAGACTTAGAGTTGGGACCGCAAACCTCACTTTCAGCGTCCAAACCCCTCTTTCAAGGCTCAAAGCCTCACTTTTAGTTCCCAAACCCTCATTTTTAGCATCCAAACCCCTTACT
This sequence comes from Phalacrocorax carbo, assembly GCF_963921805.1. Classification (NCBI taxonomy): domain Eukaryota; kingdom Metazoa; phylum Chordata; class Aves; order Suliformes; family Phalacrocoracidae; genus Phalacrocorax; species Phalacrocorax carbo. Next base: position 1,761,655 of record NW_026990280.1, on the reverse strand, counting down.
TTTATGGAGCAAAATCTCATTTTTAACGTCCAAATCCCTCTTTTAAGGCTCAAAGCCTCTATTTTAGATCCCAAACCCTCACTTTCAGGGTCCAAACCCCTCCTTTTTAGGGACATACCCTCATTTTCACGTCCCAAGGACTTACTTTAAAGCACCCAAACCCCTCTTTTAATGCTCAAAGCCTTATAGATAGGACCACAAACCTCACTGCTAGGGTCCAAACCTCTCTCTTAAAGCTCAGTGCCTCATTTTTAACAGCCAAACCCTCACTTTTAGGACCTAAAGCCCTCTTTTAACACTCAAAGCCTCAGTTTTAACACCCAAAACCGCACTTTCAGGATCCAAACGCCTCTTTTAACGCTCACTGCCTCATTTTTAGGTCCCAAACCCTCTGCTTTTAGCATCCAGGCCTTCACTTTCAGGTACCAAAACATCGTTATTAATGCCCAAAGCCCTCTTTTAAGGCTCAAAGCCTCATTTTCAGCACCCAAAGACTCACTTTAAAACACCCAAACCCCTCTTTTAACATCAAAGCCTTAGAGTTAGGACTGCAAACCTCACTGCTAGGGTCCAAACCTTGGTTTTAAAATTCAATGCCTCATTTCTAACAGCCAAACCCTCACTTTTAGGACCTAAAGCCCTCTTTTAACACTCAAAGCCTCAGTTTTAACACTCAAAGCCAAACTTTCAGGGTCCAAACCCCTCTTTTAACGCTCAGTGCCTCATTTTCAGGTCCCCAAAACTCACTTTAAAACACCCAAACCCCTCTTTTAACATCAAAGACTTAGAGTTAGGACTGCAAACCTCACTTTTAGGGTCCAAACCCCTCCTTTTTAGGGACATACCCTCATTTTCATGTCCCAAGGACTTACTTTAAAGCACCCAAACCCCTCTTTTAATGCTCAAAGCCTTATAGTTAGGGCCGCAAACCACAATGCTAGGGTCCAAAGCCCTCTTTTATGCTCAAAGCTTCATTTTTAACAGCCAAAACCTCACTTTCTTTGCCCAAACCCCTCTTTTAATGCTCAATGCCTCATTTATACCTCCCAAAGATGCACTTTAAAGCACCCAAAGCCTCTTTTAACCTCAAAGCCTTTTAGAGTAAGACTGCAAATCTCACTTTCAGGGGCCAAACCGGTTTTAACGCTCAAAGCCTCATTTTTAACAGCAAACCCTCACTTTTAGGACCTAAAGCCCTCTTTTAACTCCCAAAGCCTCGGTTTTAACACCCAAAGCCGCACTTTCAGGGTCCAAACCTCTCTTTTAACGCTCAGTGCCTCATTTTTAGGTCCCAAACCCTCACTCTTAGCACTGAACCCGGACTTTTAATTGTCAAACTCTCGTTCTAGTACAAATCATGACTTTTAGAGTCCAGCCCCTCGATTTTAAGCCTCAAAGCCTCATTTTTATCATCCAAACCTTCACTTTCAGGGTCCAAACCCCTCTTTTAATGCTCAGTGCCTCATTTTTAGGTCAGAAACCCCCTGCTTTTAGCATCCAGGCCTTCACTTTCAGGAACCAAACCATCATTATTAATGCCCAAAGCCGCCTTTTAAGGGTCAAAGCCTCATTTTCAGCACCCAAAGGCTCACTTTAAAACACCCAAACCCCTCTTTTAACATCAAAGACTTAGAGTTGGGACCGCAAACCTCACTTTCAGCGTCCAAACCCCTCTTTCAAGGCTCAAAGCCTCACTTTTAGTTCCCAAACCCTCATTTTTAGCATCCAAACCCCTTACTTTTATGGAGCAAAATCTCATTTTTAACGTCCAAATCCCTCTTTTAAGGCTCAAAGCCTCTATTTTAGATCCCAAACCCTCACTTTCAGGGTCCAAACCCCTCCTTTTTAGGGACATACCCTCATTTTCACGTCCCAAGGACTTACTTTAAAGCACCCAAACCCCTCTTTTAATGCTCAAAGCCTTATAGATAGGACCACAAACCTCACTGCTAGGGTCCAAACCTCTCTCTTAAAGCTCAGTGCCTCATTTTTAACAGCCAAACCCTCACTTTTAGGACCTAAAGCCCTCTTTTACAACTCAAAGCCTCAGTTTTAACACCCAAAACCGCACTTTCAGGGTCCAAACGCCTCTTTTAATGCTCAGTGCCTCATTTCCAGGTCCCCAAAACTCACTTTAAAACAACCAAACACCTCTTTTAAAATCAAAGCCTTAGAGTTAGGACCGCAAACCTCACTTTTAGGGTCCAAACCCCTCCTTTTCAGGGACAAACCCTCTTTTTTAAATTCCAAACCCTTACTTCTATTACCCAAACCCGTCTTTTCACGCTCACTGCCTCATTTTTAGGTCCCAAACCCTCTGCTTCTAGCATCGAACTTGGACTTTTTATGGGCAAACCATCATTGTTTTGTTCCAAATAGTAATTTTTAGCGTCCAAACCCCTCTATTAAGCTTCAAAAACTCATTTTTATCATCCAAACCTTCACTTTCAGGGTCCAAACCCCTCTTTTAATGCTCAGTGCCTCATTTTTAGGTCAGAAACCCCCTGCTTTTAGCATCCAGGCCTTCACTTTCAGGTACCAAAACATCATTATTAATGCCCAAAGCCCTCTTTTAAGGCTCAAAGCCTCATTTTCAGCACCCAAAGACTCACTTTAAAACACCCAAACCCCTCTTTTAACATCAAAGCCTTAGAGTTAGGACTGCAAACCTCACTGCTAGGGTCCAAACCTTGGTTTTAAAATTCAATGCCTCATTTCTAACAGCCAAACCCTCACTTTTAGGACCTAAAGCCCTCTTTTAACACTCAAAGCCTCAGTTTTAACACTCAAAGCCAAACTTTCAGGGTCCAAACCCCTCTTTTAACGCTCAGTGCCTCATTTTCAGGTCCCCAAAACTCACTTTAAAACACCCAAACCCCTCTTTTAACATCAAAGACTTAGAGTTAGGACTGCAAACCTCACTTTTAGGGTCCAAACCCCTCCTTTTTAGGGACATACCCTCATTTTCATGTCCCAAGGACTTCCTTTAAAGCACCCAAACCCCTCTTTTAATGCTCAAAGCCTTATAGTTAGGGCCGCAAACCACAATGCTAGGGTCCAAAGCCCTCTTTTATGCTCAAAGCTTCATTTTTAACAGCCAAAACCTCACTTTCTTTGCCCAAACCCCTCTTTTAATGCTCAATGCCTCATTTATACCTCCCAAAGATGCACTTTAAAGCACCCAAAGCCTCTTTTAACCTCAAAGCCTTTTAGAGTAAGACTGCAAATCTCACTTTCAGGGGCCAAACCGGTTTTAACGCTCAAAGCCTCATTTTTAACAGCAAACCCTCACTTTTAGGACCTAAAGCCCTCTTTTAACTCCCAAAGCCTCGGTTTTAACACCCAAAGCCGCACTTTCAGGGTCCAAACCTCTCTTTTAACGCTCAGTGCCTCATTTTTAGGTGCCAAACCCTCACTCTTAGCACTGAACCCGGACTTTTAATTGTCAAACTCTCGTTCTAGTACAAATCATGACTTTTAGAGTCCAGCCCCTCGATTTTAAGCCTCAAAGCCTCATTTTTATCATCCAAACCTTCACTTTCAGGGTCCAAACCCCTCTTTTAATGCTCAGTGCCTCATTTTTAGTTCAGAAACCCTTGCTTTTAGCATCCAGGCCTTCACTTTCAGGAACCAAACCATCATTATTAATGCCCAAAGCCCTCTTTTAAGGCTCAAAGCCTCATTTTCAGCACCCAAAGACTCACTTTAAAACACCCAAACCCCTCTTTTAACATCAAAGACTTAGAGTTGGGACCGCAAACCTCACTTTCAGCGTCCAAACCCCTCTTTCAAGGCTCAAAGCCTCACTTTTAGTTCCCAAACCCTCATTTTTAGCATCCAAACCCCTTACTTTTATGGAGCAAAATCTCATTTTTAACGTCCAAATCCCTCTTTTAAGGCTCAAAGCCTCTATTTTAGATCCCAAACCCTCACTTTCAGGGTCCAAACCCCTCCTTTTTAGGGACATACCCGCATTTTCACGTCCCAAGGACTTACTTTAAAGCACCCAAACCCCTCTTTTAATGCTCAAAGCCTTATAGATAGGACCACAAACCTCACTGCTAGGGTCCAAACCTCTCTCTTAAAGCTCAGTGCCTCATTTTTAACAGCCAAACCCTCACTTTTAGGACCTAAAGCCCTCTTTTAACACTCAAAGCCTCAGTTTTAACACCCAAAACCGCACTTTCAGGATCCAAACGCCTCTTTTAACGCTCACTGCCTCATTTTTAGGTCCCAAACCCTCTGCTTTTAGCATCCAGGCCTTCACTTTCAGGTACCAAAACATCATTATTAATGCCCAAAGCCCTCTTTTAAGGCTCAAAGCCTCATTTTCAGCACCCAAAGACTCACTTTAAAACACCCAAACCCCTCTTTTAATGCTCAAAGCCTTATAGTTAGGACTGCAAACCTCACTGCTAGGGTCCAAACCTTGGTTTTAAAATTCAATGCCTCATTTCTAACAGCCAAACCCTCACTTTTAGGACCTAAAGCCCTCTTTTAACACTCAAAGTCTCAGTTTTAACACTCAAAGCCAAACTTTCAGGGTCCAAACCCCTCTTTTAACGCTCAGTGCCTCATTTTCAGGTCCCCAAAACTCACTTTAAAACACCCAAACCCCTCTTTTAACATCAAAGACTTAGAGTTAGGACTGCAAACCTCACTTTTAGGGTCCAAACCCCTCCTTTTTAGGGACATACCCTCATTTTCATGTCCCAAGGACTTCCTTTAAAGCACCCAAACCCCTCTTTTAATGCTCAAAGCCTTATAGTTAGGGCCGCAAACCACAATGCTAGGGTCCAAAGCCCTCTTTTATGCTCAAAGCTTCATTTTTAACAGCCAAAACCTCACTTTCTTTGCCCAAACCCCTCTTTTAATGCTCAATGCCTCATTTATACCTCCCAAAGATGCACTTTAAAGCACCCAAAGCCTCTTTTAACCTCAAAGCCTTTTAGAGTAAGACTGCAAATCTCACTTTCAGGGGCCAAACCGGTTTTAACGCTCAAAGCCTCATTTTTAACAGCAAACCCTCACTTTTAGGACCTAAAGCCCTCTTTTAACTCCCAAAGCCTCGGTTTTAACACCCAAAGCCGCACTTTCAGGGTCCAAACCTCTCTTTTAACGCTCAGTGCCTCATTTTTAGGTGCCAAACCCTCACTCTTAGCACTGAACCCGGACTTTTAATTGTCAAACTCTCGTTCTAGTACAAATCATGACTTTTAGAGTCCAGCCCCTCGATTTTAAGCCTCAAAGCCTCATTTTTATCATCCAAACCTTCACTTTCAGGGTCCAAACCCCTCTTTTAATGCTCAGTGCCTCATTTTTAGTTCAGAAACCCTTGCTTTTAGCATCCAGGCCTTCACTTTCAGGAACCAAACCATCATTATTAATGCCCAAAGCCCTCTTTTAAGGCTCAAAGCCTCATTTTCAGCACACAAAGACTCACTTTAAAACACCCAAACCCCTCTTTTAACATCAAAGACTTAGAGTTGGGACCGCAAACCTCACTTTCAGCGTCCAAACCCCTCTTTCAAGGCTCAAAGCCTCACTTTTAGTTCCCAAACCCTCATTTTTAGCATCCAAACCCCTTACTTTTATGGAGCAAAATCTCATTTTTAACGTCCAAATCCCTCTTTTAAGGCTCAAAGCCTCTATTTTAGATCCCAAACCCTCACTTTCAGGGTCCAAACCCCTCCTTTTTAGGGACATACCCGCATTTTCACGTCCCAAGGACTTACTTTAAAGCACCCAAACCCCTCTTTTAATGCTCAAAGCCTTATAGATAGGACCACAAACCTCACTGCTAGGGTCCAAACCTCTCTCTTAAAGCTCAGTGCCTCATTTTTAACAGCCAAACCCTCACTTTTAGGACCTAAAGCCCTCTTTTAACACTCAAAGCCTCAGTTTTAACACCCAAAACCGCACTTTCAGGATCCAAACGCCTCTTTTAACGCTCACTGCCTCATTTTTAGGTCCCAAACCCTCTGCTTTTAGCATCCAGGCCTTCACTTTCAGGTACCAAAACATCATTATTAATGCCCAAAGCCCTCTTTTAAGGCTCAAAGCCTCATTTTCAGCACCCAAAGACTCACTTTAAAACACCCAAACCCCTCTTTTAACATCAAAGCCTTAGAGTTAGGACTGCAAACCTCACTGCTAGGGTCCAAACCTTGGTTTTAAAATTCAATGCCTCATTTCTAACAGCCAAACCCTCACTTTTAGGACCTAAAGCCCTCTTTTAACACTCAAAGCCTCAGTTTTAACACTCAAAGCCAAACTTTCAGGGTCCAAACCCCTCTTTTAACGCTCAGTGCCTCATTTTCAGGTCCCCAAAACTCACTTTAAAACACCCAAACCCCTCTTTTAACATCAAAGACTTAGAGTTAGGACTGCAAACCTCACTTTTAGGGTCCAAACCCCTCCTTTTTAGGGACATACCCTCATTTTCATGTCCCAAGGACTTCCTTTAAAGCACCCAAACCCCTCTTTTAATGCTCAAAGCCTTATAGTTAGGGCCGCAAACCACAATGCTAGGGTCCAAAGCCCTCTTTTATGCTCAAAGCTTCATTTTTAACAGCCAAAACCTCACTTTCTTTGCCCAAACCCCTCTTTTAATGCTCAATGCCTCATTTATACCTCCCAAAGATGCACTTTAAAGCACCCAAAGCCTCTTTTAACCTCAAAGCCTTTTAGAGTAAGACTGCAAATCTCACTTTCAGGGGCCAAACCGGTTTTAACGCTCAAAGCCTCATTTTTAACAGCAAACCCTCACTTTTAGGACCTAAAGCCCTCTTTTAACTCCCAAAGCCTCGGTTTTAACACCCAAAGCCGCACTTTCAGGGTCCAAACCTCTCTTTTAACGCTCAGTGCCTCATTTTTAGGTGCCAAACCCTCACTCTTAGCACTGAACCCGGACTTTTAATTGTCAAACTCTCGTTCTAGTACAAATCATGACTTTTAGAGTCCAGCCCCTCGATTTTAAGCCTCAAAGCCTCATTTTTATCATCCAAACCTTCACTTTCAGGGTCCAAACCCCTCTTTTAATGCTCAGTGCCTCATTTTTAGTTCAGAAACCCTTGCTTTTAGCATCCAGGCCTTCACTTTCAGGAACCAAACCATCATTATTAATGCCCAAAGCCCTCTTTTAAGGCTCAAAGCCTCATTTTCAGCACACAAAGACTCACTTTAAAACACCCAAACCCCTCTTTTAACATCAAAGACTTAGAGTTGGGACCGCAAACCTCACTTTCAGCGTCCAAACCCCTCTTTCAAGGCTCAAAGCCTCACTTTTAGTTCCCAAACCCTCATTTTTAGCATCCAAACCCCTTACTTTTATGGAGCAAAATCTCATTTTTAACGTCCAAATCCCTCTTTTAAGGCTCAAAGCCTCTATTTTAGATCCCAAACCCTCACTTTCAGGGTCCAAACCCCTCCTTTTTAGGGACATACCCGCATTTTCACGTCCCAAGGACTTACTTTAAAGCACCCAAACCCCTCTTTTAATGCTCAAAGCCTTATAGATAGGACCACAAACCTCACTGCTAGGGTCCAAACCTCTCTCTTAAAGCTCAGTGCCTCATTTTTAACAGCCAAACCCTCACTTTTAGGACCTAAAGCCCTCTTTTACAACTCAAAGCCTCAGTTTTAACACCCAAAACCGCACTTTCAGGGTCCAAACGCCTCTTTTAATGCTCAGTGCCTCATTTCCAGGTCCCCAAAACTCACTTTAAAACAACCAAACACCTCTTTTAAAATCAAAGCCTTAGAGTTAGGACTGCAAACCTCACTTTTAGGGTCCAAACCCCTCCTTTTCAGGGACAAACCCTCTTTTTTAAATTCCAAACCCTTACTTCTATTACCCAAACCCCTCTTTTCACGCTCACTGCCTCATTTTTAGGTCCCAAACCCTCTGCTTCTAGCATCGAACTTGGACTTTTTATGGGCAAACCATCATTGTTTTGTTCCAAATAGTAATTTTTAGCGTCCAAACCCCTCTATTAAGCTTCAAAAACTCATTTTTATCATCCAAACCTTCACTTTCAGGGTCCAAACCCCTCTTTTAATGCTCAGTGCCTCATTTTTAGGTCAGAAACCCCCTGCTTTTAGCATCCAGGCCTTCACTTTCAGGTACCAAAACATCATTATTAATGCCCAAAGCCCTCTTTTAAGGCTCAAAGCCTCATTTTCAGCACCCAAAGACTCACTTTAAAACACCCAAACCCCTCTTTTAACATCAAAGCCTTAGAGTTAGGACTGCAAACCTCACTGCTAGGGTCCAAACCTTGGTTTTAAAATTCAATGCCTCATTTCTAACAGCCAAACCCTCACTTTTAGGACCTAAAGCCCTCTTTTAACACTCAAAGCCTCAGTTTTAACACTCAAAGACAAACTTTCAGGGTCCAAACCCCTCTTTTAACGCTCAGTGCCTCATTTTCAGGTCCCCAAAACTCACTTTAAAACACCCAAACCCCTCTTTTAACATCAAAGACTTAGAGTTAGGACTGCAAACCTCACTTTTAGGGTCCAAACCCCTCCTTTTTAGGGACATACCCTCATTTTCATGTCCCAAGGACTTCCTTTAAAGCACCCAAACCCCTCTTTTAATGCTCAAAGCCTTATAGTTAGGGCCGCAAACCACAATGCTAGGGTCCAAAGCCCTCTTTTATGCTCAAAGCTTCATTTTTAACAGCCAAAACCTCACTTTCTTTGCCCAAACCCCTCTTTTAATGCTCAAAGCCTCATTTATACCTCCCAAAGACGCACTTTAAAGCACCCAAAGCCTCTTTTAACCTCAAAGCCTTTTAGAGTAAGACTGCAAATCTCACTTTTAGGGGCCAAACCGGTTTTAACGCTCAAAGCCTCATTTTTAACAGCAAACCCTCACTTTTAGGACCTAAAGCCCTCTTTTAACTCCCAAAGCCTCGGTTTTAACACCCAAAGCCGCACTTTCAGGGTCCAAACCTCTCTTTTAACGCTCAGTGCCTCATTTTTAGCTCCCAAACCCTCACTCTTAGCACTGAACCCGGACTTGTAATTGTCAAACTCTCGTTCTAGTACAAATCATGACTTTTAGAGTCCAGCCCCTCGATTTTAAGCCTCAAAGCCTCATTTTTATCATCCAAACCTTCACTTTCAGGGTCCAAACCCCTCTTTTAATGCTCAGTGCCTCATTTTTAGGTCAGAAACCCTTGCTTTTAGCATCCAGGCCTTCACTTTCAGCAACCAAACCATCATTATTAATGCCCAAAGCCCTCTTTTAAGGCTCAAAGCCTCATTTTCAGCACCCAAAGACTCACTTTAAAACACCCAAACCCCTCTTTTAACATCAAAGACTTAGAGTTGGGACCGCAAACCTCACTTTCAGCGTCCAAACCCCTCTTTCAAGGCTCAAAGCCTCACTTTTAGTTCCCAAACCCTCATTTTTAGCATCCAAACCCCTTACTTTTATGGAGCAAAATCTCATTTTTAACGTCCAAATCCCTCTTTTAAGGCTCAAAGCCTCTATTTTAGATCCCAAACCCTCACTTTCAGGGTCCAAACCCCTCCTTTTTACGGACATACCCTCATTTTCACGTCCCAAGGACTTACTTTAAAGCACCCAAACCCCTCTTTTAATGCTCAAAGCCTTATAGATAGGACCACAAACCTCACTGCTAGGGTCCAAACCTCTCTCTTAAAGCTCAGTGCCTCATTTTTAACAGCCAAACCCTCACTTTTAGGACCTAAAGCCCTCTTTTAACACTCAAAGCCTCAGTTTTAACACCCAAAACCGCACTTTCAGGATCCAAACGCCTCTTTTAACGCTCACTGCCTCATTTTTAGGTCCCAAACCCTCTGCTTTTAGCATCGAACTTGGACTTTTTATGGGCAAACCATCATTGTTTTGTTCCAAATAGTAATTTTTAGCGTCCAAACCCCTCTATTAAGCTTCAAAAACTCATTTTTATCATCCAAACCTTCACTTTCAGGGTCCAAACCCCTCTTTTAATGCTCAGTGCCTCATTTTTAGGTCAGAAACCCCCTGCTTTTAGCATCCAGGCCTTCACTTTCAGGTACCAAAACATCATTATTAATGCCCAAAGCCCTCTTTTAAGGCTCAAAGCCTCATTTTCAGCACCCAAAGACTCACTTTAAAACACCCAAACCCCTCTTTTAACATCAAAGACTTAGAGTTAGGACTGCAAACCTCACTTTTAGGGTCCAAACCCCTCCTTTTTAGGGACATACCCTCATTTTCATGTCCCAAGGACTTCCTTTAAAGCACCCAAACCCCTCTTTTAATGCTCAAAGCCTTATAGTTAGGGCCGCAAACCACAATGCTAGGGTCCAAAGCCCTCTTTTATGCTCAAAGCTTCATTTTTAACAGCCAAAACCTCACTTTCTTTGCCCAAACCCCTCTTTTAATGCTCAATGCCTCATTTATACCTCCCAAAGACGCACTTTAAAGCACCCAAAGCCTCTTTTAACCTCAAAGCCTTTTAGAGTAAGACTGCAAATCTCACTTTCAGGGGCCAAACCGGTTTTAACGCTCAAAGCCTCATTTTTAACAGCAAACCCTCACTTTTAGGACCTAAAGCCCTCTTTTAACTCCCAAAGCCTCGGTTTTAACACCCAAAGCCGCACTTTCAGGGTCCAAACCTCTCTTTTAACGCTCAGTGCCTCATTTTTAGGTCCCAAACCCTCACTCTTAGCACTGAACCCGGACTTTTAATTGTCAAACTCTCGTTCTAGTACAAATCATGACTTTTAGAGTCCAGCCCCTCGTTTTTAAGCCTCAAAGCCTCATTTTTATCATCCAAACCTTCACTTTCAGGGTCCAAACCCCTCTTTTAATGCTCAGTGCCTCATTTTTAGTTCAGAAACCCTTGCTTTTAGCATCCAGGCCTTCACTTTCAGCAACCAAACCATCATTATTAATGCCCAAAGCCCTCTTTTAAGGCTCAAAGCCTCATTTTCAGCACCCAAAGACTCACTTTAAAACACCCAAACCCCTCTTTTAACATCAAAGACTTAGAGTTGGGACCGCAAACCTCACTTTCAGCGTCCAAACCCCTCTTTCAAGGCTCAAAGCCTCACTTTTAGTTCCCAAACCCTCATTTTTAGCATCCAAACCCCTTACTTTTATGGAGCAAAATCTCATTTTTAACGTCCAAATCCCTCTTTTAAGGCTCAAAGCCTCTATTTTAGATCCCAAACCCTCACTTTCAGGGTCCAAACCCCTCCTTTTTAGGGACATACCCTCATTTTCACGTCCCAAGGACTTACTTTAAAGCACCCAAACCCCTCTTTTAATGCTCAAAGCCTTATAGATAGGACCACAAACCTCACTGCTAGGGTCCAAACCTCTCTCTTAAAGCTCAGTGCCTCATTTTTAACAGCCAAACCCTCACTTTTAGGACCTAAAGCCCTTTTTTAACACTCAAAGCCTCAGTTTTAACACCCAAAACCGCACTTTCAGGGTCCAAACGCCTCTTTTAATGCTCAGTGCCTCATTTCCAGGTCCCCAAAACTCACTTTAAAACAACCAAACACCTCTTTTAAAATCAAAGCCTTAGAGTTAGGACTGCAAACCTCACTTTTAGGGTCCAAACCCCTCCTTTTCAGGGACAAACCCTCTTTTTTAAATTCCAAACCCTTACTTCTATTACCCAAACCCCTCTTTTCACGCTCACTGCCTCATTTTTAGGTCCCAAACCCTCTGCTTCTAGCATCGAACTTGGACTTTTTATGGGCAAACCATCATTGTTTTGTTCCAAATAGTAATTTTTAGAGTCCAAACCCCTCTATTAAGCTTCAAAAACTCATTTTTATCATCCAAACCTTCACTTTCAGGGTCCAAACCCCTCTTTTAATGCTCAGTGCCTCATTTTTAGGTCAGAAACCCCCTGCTTTTAGCATCCAGGCCTTCACTTTCAGGTACCAAAACATCATTATTAATGCCCAAAGCCCTCTTTTAAGGCTCAAAGCCTCATTTTCAGCACACAAAGACTCACTTTAAAACACCCAAACCCCTCTTTTAATGCTCAAAGCCTTAGAGTTAGGACTGCAAACCTCACTGCTAGGGTCCAAACCTTGGTTTTAAAATTCAATGCCTCATTTCTAACAGCCAAACCCTCACTTTTAGGACCTAAAGCCCTCTTTTAACACTCAAAGCCTCAGTTTTAACACTCAAAGCCAAACTTTCAGGGTCCAAACCCCTCTTTTAACGCTCAGTGCCTCATTTTCAGGTCCCCAAATCTCACTTTAAAACAACCAAACACCTCTTTTAACATCAAAGACTTAGAGTTAGGACTGCAAACCTCACTTTTAGGGTCCAAACCACTCCTTTTCAGAGACAAACCCTCTTTTTTAAATTCCAAACCCTTACTTCTATTACCCAAACCCGTCTTTTAACGCTCACTGCCTCATTTTTAGGTCCCAAACCCTCTGCTTTTAGCATCGAACTTGGACTTTTTATGGTCAAACCATCATTGTTTTGTTCCAAATAGTAATTTTTAGAGTCCAAACCCCTCTATTAAGCTTCAAAAAGTCATTTTTATCATCCAAACCTTCACTTTCAGGGTCCAAACCCCTCTTTTAATGCTCAGTGCCTCATTTTTAGGTCAGAAATCCCCTGCTTTTAGCATCCAGGCCTTCACTTTCAGGAACCAAACCATCATTATTAATGCCCAAACCCCTCTTTTAATGCTCAAAGCCTTATAGTTAGGGCCGCAAACCTCACTGCTAGGGTCCAAACCTTGGTTTTAAAATTCAATGCCTCATTTCTAACAGCCAAACCCTCACTTTTAGGACCTAAAGCCCTCTTTTAACACTCAAAGCCTCAGTTTTAACACTCAAAGCCAAACTTTCAGGGTCCAAACGCCTCTTTTAATGCTCAGTGCCTCATTTCCAGGTCCCCAAAACTCACTTTAAAACACCCAAACACCTCTTTTAACATCAAAGACTTAGAGTTAGGACTGCAAACCTCACTTTTAGGGTCCAAACCCCTCCTTTTTAGGGACATACCCTCATTTTCATGTCCCAAGGACTTACTTTAAAGCACCCAAACCCCTCTTTTAATGCTCAAAGCCTTATCGTTAGGGCCGCAAACCACAATGCTAGGGTCCAAAGCCCTCCTTTATGCTCAAAGCTTCATTTTTAACAGCCAAAACCTCACTTTCTTTGCCCAAACCCCTCTTTTAATGCTCAATGCCTCATTTATACCTCCCAAAGACGCACTTTAAAGCACCCAAAGCCTCTTTTAACCTCAAAGCCTTTTAGAGTAAGACTGCAAATCTCACTTTCAGGGGCCAAACCGGTTTTAACGCTCAAAGCCTCATTTTTAACAGCAAACCCTCACTTTTAGGACCTAAAGCCCTCTTTTAACTCCCAAAGCCTCGGTTTTAACACCCAAAGCCGCACTTCCAGGGTCCAAACCTCTCTTTTAACGCTCAGTGCCTCATTTTTAGGTCCCAAACCCTCACTCTTAGCACTGAACCCGGACTTTTAATTGTCAAACTCTCGTTCTAGTACAAATCATGACTTTTAGAGTCCAGCCCCTCGATTTTAAGCCTCAAAGCCTCATTTTTATCATCCAAACCTACACTTTCAGGGTCCAAACCCCTCTTTTAATGCTCAGTGCCTCATTTTTAGGTCAGAAACCCTTGCTTTTAGCATCCAGGCCTTCACTTTCAGGAACCAAACCATCATTATTAATGCCCAAAGCCCTCTTTTAAGGCTCAAAGCCTCATTTTCAGCACCCAAAGACTCACTTTAAAACACCCAAACCCCTCTTTTAACATCAAAGACTTAGAGTTGGGACCGCAAACCTCACTTTCAGCGTCCAAACCCCTCTTTCAAGGCTCAAAGCCTCACTTTTAGTTCCCAAACCCTCATTTTTAGCATCCAAACCCCTTACTTTTATGGAGCAAAATCTCATTTTTAACGTCCAAATCCCTCTTTTAAGGCTCAAAGCCTCTATTTTAGATGCCAAACCCTCACTTTCAGGGTCCAAACCCCTCCTTTTTAGGGACATACCCTCATTTTCACGTCCCAAAGACGCACTTTAAAGCACCCAAACCCCTCTTTTAATGCTCAAAGCCTTATAGTTAGGACCACAAACCTCACTGCTCGGGTCCAAAACTCTCTCTTAAAGCTCAGTGCCTCATTTTTAACAGCCAAACCCTCACTTTTAGGACCTAAAGCCCTCTTTTAACACTCAAAGCCTCGGTTTTAACACCCAAAACCGCACTTTCAGGGTCCAAACGCCTCTTTTAATGCTCAGTGCCTCATTTCCAGGTCCCCAAAACTCACTTTAAAACACCCAAACACCTCTTTTAACATCAAAGACTTAGAGTTAGGACTGCAAACCTCACTTCTAGGGTCCAAACCACTCCTTTTCAGAGACAAACCCTCTTTTTTAAATTCCAAACCCTTACTTCTATTACCCAAACCCCTCTTTTAACGCTCACTGCCTCATTTTTAGGTCCCAAACCCTCCGCTTTTAGCATCGAACTTGGACTTTTTATGGTCAAACCATCATTGTTTTGTTCCAAATAGTAATTTTTAGAGTCCAAACCCCTCTATTAAGCTTCAAAAAGTCATTTTTATCATCCAAACCTTCACTTTCAGGGTCCAAACCCCTCTTTTAATGCTCAGTGCCTCATTTTTAGGTCAGAAACCCCCTGCTTTTAGCATCCAGGCCTTCACTTTCAGGAACCAAACCATCATTATTAATGCCCAAAGCCCTCTTTTAAGGCTCAAAGCCTTATAGTTAGGGCCGCAAACCTCACTGCTAGGGTCCAAACCTTGGTTTTAAAATTCAATGCCTCATTTCTAACAGCCAAACCCTCACTTTTAGGACCTAAAGCCCTCTTTTAACACTCAAAGCCTCAGTTTTAACACTCAAAGCCAAACTTTCAGGGTCCAAACGCCTCTTTTAATGCTCAGTGCCTCATTTCCAGGTCCCCAAAACTCACTTTAAAACACCCAAACACCTCTTTTAACATCAAAGACTTAGAGTTAGGACTGCAAACCTCACTTTTAGGGTCCAAACCCCTCCTTTTTAGGGACATACCCTCATTTTCACGTCCCAAGGACTTACTTTAAAGCACCCAAACCCCTCTTTTAATGCTCAAAGCCTTATCGTTAGGGCCGCAAACCACAATGCTAGGGTCCAAAGCCCTCCTTTATGCTCAAAGCTTCATTTTTAACAGCCAAAACCTCACTTTCTTTGCCCAAACCCCTCTTTTAATGCTCAATGCCTCATTTATACCTCCCAAAGACGCACTTTAAAGCACCCAAAGCCTCTTTTAACCTCAAAGCCTTTTAGAGTAAGACTGCAAATCTCACTTTCAGGGGCCAAACCGGTTTTAACGCTCAAAGCCTCATTTTTAACAGCAAACCCTCACTTTTAGGACCTAAAGCCCTCTTTTAACTCCCAAAGCCTCGGTTTTAACACCCAAAGCCGCACTTCCAGGGTCCAAACCTCTCTTTTAACGCTCAGTGCCTCATTTTTAGGTCCCAAACCCTCACTCTTAGCACTGAACCCGGACTTTTAATTGTCAAACTCTCGTTGTAGTACAAATCATGACTTTTAGAGTCCAGCCCCTCGTTTTTAAGCCTCAAAGCCTCATTTTTATCATCCAAACCTTCACTTTCAGGGTCCAAACCCCTCTTTTAATGCTCAGTGCCTCATTTTTAGGTCAGAAACCCCCTGCTTTTAGCATCCAGGCCTTCACTTTCAGGTACCAAACCATCATTATTAATGCCCAAAGCCCTCTTTTAAGGCTCAAAGCCTCATTTTCAGCACCCAAAGACTCACTTTAAAACACCCAAACCCCTCTTTTAACATCAAAGCCTTAGAGTTAGGACTGCAAACCTCACTGCTAGGGTCCAAACCTTGGTTTTAAAATTCAATGCCTCATTTCTAACAGCCAAACCCTCACTTTTAGGACCTAAAGCCCTCTTTTAACACTCAAAGCCTCAGTTTTAACACTCAAAGCCAAACTTTCAGGGTCCAAACCCCTCTTTTAACGCTCAGTGCCTCATTTTCAGCACCCAAAGACTCATTTTAAAACACCCAAACCCCTCTTTTAACATCAAAGACTTAGAGTTGGGACCGCAAACCTCACTTTCAGCATCCAAACCCCTCTTTCAAGGCTCAAAGCCCCACTTTTAGTTCCCAAACCCTCATTTTTAGCATCCAAACCCCTTACTTTTATGGAGCAAAATCTCATTTTTAACGTCCAAATCCCTCTTTTAAGGCTCAAAGCCTCTATTTTAGATGCCAAACCCTCACTTTCAGGGTCCAAACCCCTCCTTCTTAGGGACATACCCTCATTTTCACGTCCCAAGGACTTACTTTAAAGCACCCAAACCCCACTTTTAATGCTCAAAGCCTTATAGTTAGGACCACAAACCTCACTGCTAGGGTCCAAAACTCTCTCTTAAAGCTCAGTGCCTCATTTTTAACAGCCAAACCCTCACTTTTAGGACCTAAAGCCCTCTTTTAACACTCAAAGCCTCAGTTTTAACACTCAAAGCCAAACTTTCAGGGTCCAAACCCCTCTTTTAACGCTCAGTGCCTCATTTTCAGCACCCAAAGACTCATTTTAAAACACCCAAACCCCTCTTTTAACATCAAAGACTTAGAGTTGGGACCGCAAACCTCACTTTCAGCATCCAAACCCCTCTTTCAAGGCTCAAAGCCTCACTTTTAGTTCCCAAACCCTCATTTTTAGCATCCAAACCCCTTACTTTTATGGAGCAAAATCTCATTTTTAACGTCCAAATCCCTCTTTTAAGGCTCAAAGCCTCTATTTTAGATGCCAAACCCTCACTTTCAGGGTCCAAACCCCTCCTTTATAGGGACATACCCTCATTTTCACGTCCCAAAGACGCACTTTAAAGCACCCAAACCCCACTTTTAATGCTCAAAGCCTTATAGTTAGGACCACAAACCTCACTGCTAGGGTCCAAAACTCTCTCTTAAAGCTCAGTGCCTCATTTTTAACAGCCAAACCCTCACTTTTAGGACCTAAAGCCCTCTTCTAACACTCAAAGCCTCAGTTTTAACACTCAAAGCCAAACTTTCAGGGTCCAAACCCCTCTTTTAACGCTCAGTGCCTCATTTTCAGGTCCCCAAATCTCACTTTAAAACAACCAAACACCTCTTTTAACATCAAAGACTTAGAGTTAGGACTGCAAACCTCACTTTTAGGGTCCAAACCCCTCCTTTTTAGGGACATACCCTCATTTTCATGTCCCAAGGACTTACTTTAAAGCACCCAAACCTCTCTTTTAATGCTCAAAGCCTTATCGTTAGGGCCGCAAACCACAATGCTAGGGTCCAAAGCCCTCCTTTATGCTCAAAGCTTCATTTTTAACAGCCAAAACCTCACTTTCTTTGCCCAAACCCCTCTTTTACTGCTCAATGCCTCATTTATACCTCCCAAAGATGCACTTTAAAGCACCCAAAGCCTCTTTTAACCTCAAAGCCTTTTAGAGTAAGACTGCAAATCTCACTTTCAGGGGCCAACCCGGTTTTAACGCTCAAAGCCTCATTTTTAACAGCAAACCCTCACTTTTAGGACCTAAAGCCCTCTTTTAATACTCAAAGCCTCGGTTTTAACACCCAAAGCCGCACTTTCAGGGTCCAAACCTCTCTTTTAATGCTCAGTGCCTCATTTCCAGGTCCCCAAAACTCACTTTAAAACAACCAAACACCTCTTTTAACATCAAAGACTTAGAGTTAGGACTGCAAACCTCACTTTTAGGGTCCAAACCCCTCCTTTTCAGGGACAAACCCTCTTTTTAAAATTCCAAACCCTTACTTCTATTACCCAAACCCCTCTTTTAACGCTCACTGCCTCATTTTTAGGTCCCAAACCATCTGCTTTTAGCATCGAACTTGGACTTTTTATGGGCAAACCATCATTGTTTTGTTCCAAATAGTAATTTTTAGCGTCCAAACCCCTCTATTAAGCTTCAAAAACTCATTTTTATCATCCAAACCTTCACTTTCAGGGTCCAAACCCCTCTTTTAATGCTCAGTGCCGCATTTTTAGGTCAGAAACCCCCTGCTTTTGGCATCCAGGCCTTCACTTTCAGGAACCAAACCATCATTATTAATGCCCAAAGCCCTCTTTTAAGGCTCAAAGCCTCATTTTCAGCACCCAAAGACGCACTTTAAAACACCCAAACCCCTCTTTTAACATCAAAGCCTTAGAGTTGGGACCACAAACCTCACTGCTAGGGTCCAAACCTTGGTTTTAAAATTCAATGCCTCATTTCTAACAGCCAAACCCTCACTTTTAGGACCTAAAGCCCTCTTTTAACACTCAAAGCCTCAGTTTTAACACTCAAAGCCAAACTTTCAGGGTCCAAACCCCTCTTTTAACGCACAGTGCCTCATTTTCAGATCCCCAAAACTCACTTTAAAACACCCAAACACCTCTTTTAACATCAAAGACTTATAGTTAGGACTGCAATCCTCACTTTTAGGGTCCAAACCCCTCTTTTAATGCTCAGTGCCTCATTTTCAGCACCCAAAGACTCACTTTAAAACACCCAAACCCCTCTTTTAACATCAAAGACTTAGAGTTGGGACCGCAAACCTCACTTTCAGCGTCCAAACCCCTCTTTCAAGGCTCAAAGCCTCACTTTTAGTTCCCAAACCCTCATTTTTAGCATCCAAACCCCTTACTTTTATGGAGCAAAATCTCATTTTTAACGTCCAAATCCCTCTTTTAAGGCTCAAAGCCTCTATTTTAGATCCCAAACCCTCACTTTTAGGCTCCAAACCCCTCATTTTTAGGGACTTACCCGCATTTTCACGTCCCAAAGACGCACTTTAAAGCACCCAAACCCCTCTTTTAATGCTCAAAGCCTTATAGTTAGGACCACAAACCTCACTGCTAGGGTCCAAACCTCTCTCTTAAAGCTCAAAGCCTCATTTTTAACAGCCAAACCCTCACTTTTAGGACCTAAAGCCCTCTTTTAACACTCAAAGCCTCAGTTTTAACACCCAAAACCGCACTTTCAGGGTCCAAACGCCTCTTTTAATGCTCAGTGCCTCATTTCCAGGTCCCCAAAACTCACTTTAAAACAACCAAACCCCTCTTTTAACATCAAAGACTTAGAGTTGGGACTGCAAACCTCACTTTTAGGGTCCAAACCCCTCCTTTTCAGGGACAAACCCTCTTTTTAAAATTCCAAACCCTTACTTCTATTACCCAAACCCCTCTTTTCACGCTCACTGCCTCATTTTTAGGTCCCAAACCCTCCGCTTTTAGCATCGAACTTGGACTTTTTATGGTCAAACCATCATTGTTTTGTTCCAAATAGTAATTTTTAGAGTCCAAACCCCTCTATTAAGCTTCAAAAACTCATTTTTATCATCCAAACCTTCACTTTCAGAATCCAAACCCCTCTTTTAATGCTCAGTGCCTCATTTTTAGGTCCCAAACCCTCTGCTTTTAGCATCGAACTTGGCCTTTTATGGTCAAAACATCATTGTTTTGTTCCAAATAGTAATTTTTAGAGTCCAAACCCCTCTATTAAGCTTCAAAAACTCATTTTTATCATCCAAACCTTCACTTTCAGGGTCCAAACCCCTCTTTTAATGCTCAGTGCCTCATTTTTAGGTCAGAAACCCCCTGCTTTTAGCATCCAGGCCTTCACTTTCAGGAACCAAAACATCATTATTAATGCCCAAAGCCCTCTTTTAAGGCTCAAAGCCTCATTTTCAGCACCCAAAGACTCACTTAAAAACACCCAAACCCCTCTTTTAACATCAAAGCCTCAGAGTTAGGACTGCAAACCTCACTTTTAGGGTCCAAACCCCTCCTTTTCAGGGACAAACCCTCTTTTTAAAATTCCAAACCCTTACTTCTATTACCCAAACCCCTCTTTTAACGCTCACTGCCTCATTTTTAGGTCCCAAACCCTCTGCTTTTAGCATCGAACTTGGACTTTTTATGGGCAAACCATCATTGTTTTGTTCCAAATAGTAATTTTTAGAGTCCAAACCCCTCTATTAAGCTTCAAAAACTCATTTTTATCATCCAAACCTTCACTTTCAGGGTCCAAACCCCTCTTTTAATGCTCAGTGCCTCATTTTTAGGTCAGAAACCCCCTGCTTTTAGCGTCCAGGCCTTCACTTTCAGGAACCAAAACATCATTATTAATGCCCAAAGCCCTCTTTTAAGGCTCAAAGCCTCATTTTCAGCACCCAAAGACTCACTTTAAAACACCCAAACCCCTCTTTTAACATCAAAGCCTCAGAGTTAGGACTGCAAACCTCACTTTTAGGGTCCAAACCCCTCCTTTTCAGGGACAAACCCTCTTTTTAAAATTCCAAACCCTTACTTCTATTACCCAAACCCCTCTTTTAACGCTCACTGCCTCATTTTTAGGTCCCAAACCCCCTGCTTTTAGCATCGAACTTGGACTTTTTATGGGCAAACCATCATTGTTTTGTTCCAAATAGTAATTTTTAGCGTCCAAACCCCTCTATTAAGCTTCAAAAACTCATTTTTATCATCCAAACCTTCACTTTCAGGGTCCAAACCCCTCTTTTAATGCTCAGTGCCTCATTTTTAGGTCAGAAACCCCCTGCTTTTAGCATCGAACTTGGACTTTTTATGGTCAAAACATCATTGTTTTGTTCCAAATAGTAATTTTTAGAGTCCAAACCCCTCTATTAAGCTTCAAAAAGTCATTTTTATCATCCAAACCTTCACTTTCAGGGTCCAAACCCCTCTTTTAATGCTCAGTGCCTCATTTTTAGGTCAGAAACCCCCTGCTTTTAGCATCCAGGCCTTCACTTTCAGGTACCAAAACATCATTATTAATGCCCAAAGCCCTCTTTTAAGGCTCAAAGCCTCATTTTCAGCACCCAAAGACTCACTTTAAAACACCCAAACCCCTCTTTTAACATCAAAGCCTCAGAGTTAGGACTGCAAACCTCACTGCTAGGGTCCAAACCCCTCCTTTTCAGGGACAAACCCTCTTTTTAAAATTCCAAACCCTTACTTCTATTACCCAAACCCCTCTTTTAACGCTCACTGCCTCATTTTTAGGTCAGAAACCCCCTGCTTTTAGCATCGAACTTGGACTTTTTATGGGCAAACCATCATTGTTTTGTTCCAAATAGTAATTTTTAGAGTCCAAACCCCTCTATTAAGCTTCAAAAACTCATTTTTATCATCCAAACCTTCACTTTCAGGGTCCAAACCCCTCTTTTAATGCTCAGTGCCTCATTTTTAGGTCAGAAACCCCCTGCTTTTAGCATCCAGGCCTTCACTTTCAGGAACCAAAACATCATTATTAATGCCCAAAGCCCTCTTTTAAGGCTCAAAGCCTCATTTTCAGCACCCAAAGACTCACTTAAAAACACCCAAACCCCTCTTTTAACATCAAAGACTTAGACTTGGGACCGCAAACCTCACTTTCAGCGTCCAAACCCCTCCTTTTCAGGGACAAACCCTCTTTTTAAAATTCCAAACCCTTACTTCTATTACCCAAACCCCTCTTTTAACGCTCACTGCCTCATTTTTAGGTCCCAAACCCTCTGCTTTTAGCATCGAACTTGGACTTTTTATGGGCAAACCATCATTGTTTTGTTCCAAATAGTAATTTTTAGAGTCCAAACCCCTCTATTAAGCTTCAAAAACTCATTTTTATCATCCAAACCTTCACTTTCAGGGTCCAAACCCCTCTTTTAATGCTCAGTGCCTCATTTTTAGGTCAGAAACCCCCTGCTTTTAGCATCCAGGCCTTCACTTTCAGGAACCAAAACATCATTATTAATGCCCAAAGCCCTCTTTTAAGGCTCAAAGCCTCATTTTCAGCACCCAAAGACTCACTTTAAAACACCCAAACCCCTCTTTTAACATCAAAGCCTCAGAGTTAGGACTGCAAACCTCACTTTTAGGGTCCAAACCCCTCCTTTTCAGGGACAAACCCTCTTTTTAAAATTCCAAACCCTTACTTCTATTACCCAAACCCCTCTTTTAACGCTCACTGCCTCATTTTTAGGTCCCAAACCCTCCGCTTTTAGCATCGAACTTGGACTTTTTATGGTCAAACCATCATTGTTTTGTTCCAAATAGTAATTTTTAGCGTCCAAACCCCTCTATTAAGCTTCAAAAACTCATTTTTATCATCCAAACCTTCACTTTCAGGGTCCAAACCCCTCTTTTAATGCTCAGTGCCTCATTTTTAGGTCAGAAACCCCCTGCTTTTAGCATCGAACTTGGACTTTTTATGGTCAAAACATCATTGTTTTGTTCCAAATAGTAATTTTTAGAGTCCAAACCCCTCTATTAAGCTTCAAAAAGTCATTTTTATCATCCAAAACTTCACTTTCAGGGTCCAAACCCCTCTTTTAATGCTCAGTGCCTCATTTTTAGGTCAGAAACCCCCTGCTTTTAGCATCCAGGCCTTCACTTTCAGCAACCAAAACATCATTATTAATGCCCAAAGCCCTCTTTTAAGGCTCAAAGCCTCATTTTCAGCACCCAAAGACTCACTTTAAAACACCCAAACCCCTCTTTTAACATCAAAGACTTAGAGTTGGGACCGCAAACCTCACTTTCAGCGTCCAAACCCCTCTTTCAAGGCTCAAAGCCTCACTTTTAGTTCCCAAACCCTCATTTTTAGCATCCAAACCCCTTACTTTTATGGAGCAAAATCTCATTTTTAACGTCCAAATCCCTCTTTTAAGGCTCAAAGCCTCTATTTTAGATGCCAAACCCTCACTTTCAGGGTCCAAACCCCTCCTTCTTAGGGACATACCCTCATTTTCACGTCCCAAGGACTTACTTTAAAGCACCCAAACCCCTCTTTTAATGCTCAAAGCCTTATAGTTAGGACCACAAACCTCACTGCTAGGGTCCAAACCTCTCTCTTAAAGCTCAGTGCCTCATTTTTAACAGCCAAACCCTCACTTTTAGGACCTAAAGCCCTCTTTTAACACTCAAAGCCTCAGTTTTAACACTCAAAGCCAAACTTTCAGGGTCCAAACCCCTCTTTTAACGCTCAGTGCCTCATTTTCAGCACCCAAAGACTCACTTTAAAACACCCAAACCCCTCTTTTAACATCAAAGACTTAGAGTTGGGACCGCAAACCTCACTTTCAGCATCCAAACCCCTCTTTCAAGGCTCAAAGCCTCACTTTTAGTTCCCAAACCCTCATTTTTAGCATCCAAACCCCTTACTTTTATGGAGCAAAATCTCATTTTTAACGTCCAAATCCCTCTTTTAAGGCTCAAAGCCTCTATTTTAGATGCCAAACCCTCACTTTCAGGGTCCAAACCCCTCCTTTTTAGGGACATACCCTCATTTTCACGTCCCAAAGACGCACTTTAAAGCACCCAAACCCCACTTTTAATGCTCAAAGCCTTATAGTTAGGACCACAAACCTCACTGCTAGGGTCCAAAACTCTCTCTTAAAGCTCAGTGCCTCATTTTTAACAGCCAAACCCTCACTTTTAGGACCTAAAGCCCTCTTCTAACACTCAAAGCCTCAGTTTTAACACTCAAAGCCAAACTTTCAGGGTCCAAACCCCTCTTTTAACGCTCAGTGCCTCATTTTCAGGTCCCCAAATCTCACTTTAAAACAACCAAACACCTCTTTTAACATCAAAGACTTAGAGTTAGGACTGCAAACCTCACTTTTAGGGTCCAAACCCCTCCTTTTTAGGGACATACCCTCATTTTCATGTCCCAAGGACTTACTTTAAAGCACCCAAACCTCTCTTTTAATGCTCAAAGCCTTATCGTTAGGGCCGCAAACCACAATGCTAGGGTCCAAAGCCCTCCTTTATGCTCAAAGCTTCATTTTTAACAGCCAAAACCTCACTTTCTTTGCCCAAACCCCTCTTTTACTGCTCAATGCCTCATTTATACCTCCCAAAGATGCACTTTAAAGCACCCAAAGCCTCTTTTAACCTCAAAGCCTTTTAGAGTAAGACTGCAAATCTCACTTTCAGGGGCCAACCCGGTTTTAACGCTCAAAGCCTCATTTTTAACAGCAAACCCTCACTTTTAGGACCTAAAGCCCTCTTTTAATACTCAAAGCCTCGGTTTTAACACCCAAAGCCGCACTTTCAGGGTCCAAACCTCTCTTTTAATGCTCAGTGCCTCATTTCCAGGTCCCCAAAACTCACTTTAAAACAACCAAACACCTCTTTTAACATCAAAGACTTAGAGTTAGGACTGCAAACCTCACTTTTAGGGTCCAAACCCCTCCTTTTCAGGGACAAACCCTCTTTTTAAAATTCCAAACCCTTACTTCTATTACCCAAACCCCTCTTTTAACGCTCACTGCCTCATTTTTAGGTCCCAAACCATCTGCTTTTAGCATCGAACTTGGACTTTTTATGGGCAAACCATCATTGTTTTGTTCCAAATAGTAATTTTTAGCGTCCAAACCCCTCTATTAAGCTTCAAAAAGTCATTTTTATCATCCAAACCTTCACTTTCAGGGTCCAAACCCCTCTTTTAATGCTCAGTGCCTCATTTTTAGGTCAGAAACCCCCTGCTTTTAGCATCCAGGCCTTCACTTTCAGGAACCAAACCATCATTATTAATGCCCAAAGCCCTCTTTTAAGGCTCAAAGCCTCATTTTCAGCACCCAAAGACGCACTTTAAAACACCCAAACCCCTCTTTTAACATCAAAGCCTTAGAGTTGGGACCACAAACCTCACTGCTAGGGTCCAAACCTTGGTTTTAAAATTCAATGCCTCATTTCTAACAGCCAAACCCTCACTTTTAGGACCTAAAGCCCTCTTTTAACACTCAAAGCCTCAGTTTTAACACTCAAAGCCAAACTTTCAGGGTCCAAACGCCTCTTCTAATGCTCAGTGCCTCATTTCCAGGTCCCCAAAACTCACTTTAAAACACCCAAACACCTCTTTTAACATCAAAGACTTAGAGTTAGGACTGCAAACCTCACTTTTAGGGTCCAAACCCCTCTTTTAATGCTCAGTGCCTCATTTTCAGCACCCAAAGACTCACTTTAAAACACCCAAACCCCTCTTTTAACATCAAAGACTTAGAGTTGGGACCGCAAACCTCACTTTCAGCGTCCAAACCCCTCTTTCAAGGCTCAAAGCCTCACTTTTAGTTCCCAAACCCTCATTTTTAGCATCCAAACCCCTTACTTTTATGGAGCAAAATCTCATTTTTAACGTCCAAATCCCTCTTTTAAGGCTCAAAGCCTCTATTTTAGATCCCAAACCCTCACTTTTAGGCTCCAAACCCCTCATTTTTAGGGACTTACCCGCATTTTCACGTCCCAAAGACGCACTTTAAAGCACCCAAACCCCTCTTTTAATGCTCAAAGCCTTATAGATAGGACCACAAACCTCACTGCTAGGGTCCAAACCTCTCTCTTAAAGCTCAAAGCCTCATTTTTAACAGCCAAACCCTCACTTTTAGGACCTAAAGCCCTCTTTTAACACTCAAAGCCTCAGTTTTAACACCCAAAACCGCACTTTCAGGGTCCAAACGCCTCTTTTAATGCTCAGTGCCTCATTTCCAGGTCCCCAAAACTCACTTTAAAACAACCAAACCCCTCTTTTAACATCAAAGACTTAGAGTTGGGACTGCAAACCTCACTTTTAGGGTCCAAACCCCTCCTTTTCAGGGACAAACCCTCTTTTTTAAATTCCAAACCCTTACTTCTATTACCCAAACCCCTCTTTTCACGCTCACTGCCTCATTTTTAGGTCCCAAACCCTCTGCTTTTAGCATCGAACTTGGACTTTTTATGGTCAAACCATCATTGTTTTGTTCCAAATAGTAATTTTTAGAGTCCAAACCCCTCTATTAAGCTTCAAAAACTCATTTTTATCATCCAAACCTTCACTTTCAGAATCCAAACCCCTCTTTTAATGCTCAGTGCCTCATTTTTAGGTCCCAAACCCTCTGCTTTTAGCATCGAACTTGGACTTTTTATGGTCAAAACATCATTGTTTTGTTCCAAATAGTAATTTTTAGAGTCCAAACCCCTCTATTAAGCTTCAAAAACTCATTTTTATCATCCAAACCTTCACTTTCAGGGTCCAAACCCCTCTTTTAATGCTCAGTGCCTCATTTTTAGGTCAGAAACCCCCTGCTTTTAGCATCCAGGCCTTCACTTTCAGCAACCAAAACATCATTATTAATGCCCAAAGCCCTCTTTTAAGGCTCAAAGCCTCATTTTCAGCACCCAAAGACTCACTTTAAAACACCCAAACCCCTCTTTTAACATCAAAGCCTCAGAGTTAGGACTGCAAACCTCACTTTTAGGGTCCAAACCCCTCCTTTTCAGGGACAAACCCTCTTTTTAAAATTCCAAACCCTTACTTCTATTACCCAAACCCCTCTTTTAACGCTCACTGCCTCATTTTTAGGTCCCAAACCCTCTGCTTTTAGCATCGAACTTGGACTTTTTATGGGCAAACCATCATTGTTTTGTTCCAAATAGTAATTTTTAGAGTCCAAACCCCTCTATTAAGCTTCAAAAACTCATTTTTATCATCCAAACCTTCACTTTCAGGGTCCAAACCCCTCTTTTAATGCTCAGTGCCTCATTTTTAGGTCAGAAACCCCCTGCTTTTAGCGTCCAGGCCTTCACTTTCAGGAACCAAACCATCATTATTAATGCCCAAAGCCCTCTTTTAAGGCTCAAAGCCTCATTTTCAGCACCCAAAGACTCACTTTAAAACACCCAAACCCCTCTTTTAACATCAAAGCCTCAGAGTTAGGACTGCAAACCTCACTTTTAGGGTCCAAACCCCTCCTTTTCAGGGACAAACCCTCTTTTTAAAATTCCAAACCCTTACTTCTATTACCCAAACCCCTCTTTTAACGCTCACTGCCTCATTTTTAGGTCCCAAACCCCCTGCTTTTAGCATCGAACTTGGACTTTTTATGGGCAAACCATCATTGTTTTGTTCCAAATAGTAATTTTTAGCGTCCAAACCCCTCTATTAAGCTTCAAAAACTCATTTTTATCATCCAAACCTTCACTTTCAGGGTCCAAACCCCTCTTTTAATGCTCAGTGCCTCATTTTTAGGTCAGAAACCCCCTGCTTTTAGCATCGAACTTGGACTTTTTATGGTCAAAACATCATTGTTTTGTTCCAAATAGTAATTTTTAGAGTCCAAACCCCTCTTTTAAGCTTCAAAAAGTCATTTTTATCATCCAAACCTTCACTTTCAGGGTCCAAACCCCTCTTTTAATGCTCAGTGCCTCATTTTTAGGTCAGAAACCCCCTGCTTTTAGCATCCAGGCCTTCACTTTCAGCAACCAAAACATCATTATTAATGCCCAAAGCCCTCTTTTAAGGCTCAAAGCCTCATTTTCAGCACCCAAAGACTCACTTTAAAACACCCAAACCCCTCTTTTAACATCAAAGCCTCAGAGTTAGGACTGCAAACCTCACTTTTAGGGTCCAAACCCCTCCTTTTCAGGGACAAACCCTCTTTTTTAAATTCCAAACCCTTACTTCTATTACCCAAACCCCTCTTTTAACGCTCACTGCCTCATTTTTAGGTCAGAATCCCCCTGCTTTTAGCATCGAACTTGGACTTTTTATGGTCAAACCATCATTGTTTTGTTCCAAATAGTAATTTTTAGAGT
The DNA here is from genome assembly GCF_963921805.1 of Phalacrocorax carbo. NCBI lineage: Eukaryota > Metazoa > Chordata > Aves > Suliformes > Phalacrocoracidae > Phalacrocorax > Phalacrocorax carbo. Next base: position 1,734,044 of record NW_026990280.1, on the reverse strand, counting down.
CCAAACCCCTCTATTAAGCTTCAAAAACTCATTTTTATCATCCAAACCTTCACTTTCAGGGTCCAAACCCCTCTTTTAATGCTCAGTGCCTCATTTTTAGGTCAGAAACCCCCTGCTTTTAGCATCCAGGCCTTCACTTTCAGGAACCAAAACATCATTATTAATGCCCAAAGCCCTCTTTTAAGGCTCAAAGCCTCATTTTCAGCACCCAAAGACTCACTTAAAAACACCCAAACCCCTCTTTTAACATCAAAGACTTAGACTTGGGACCGCAAACCTCACTTTCAGCGTCCAAACCCCTCCTTTTCAGGGACAAACCCTCTTTTTAAAATTCCAAACCCTTACTTCTATTACCCAAACCCCTCTTTTAACGCTCACTGCCTCATTTTTAGGTCCCAAACCCTCTGCTTTTAGCATCGAACTTGGACTTTTTATGGGCAAACCATCATTGTTTTGTTCCAAATAGTAATTTTTAGAGTCCAAACCCCTCTATTAAGCTTCAAAAACTCATTTTTATCATCCAAACCTTCACTTTCAGGGTCCAAACCCCTCTTTTAATGCTCAGTGCCTCATTTTTAGGTCAGAAACCCCCTGCTTTTAGCATCCAGGCCTTCACTTTCAGGAACCAAAACATCATTATTAATGCCCAAAGCCCTCTTTTAAGGCTCAAAGCCTCATTTTCAGCACCCAAAGACTCACTTTAAAACACCCAAACCCCTCTTTTAACATCAAAGCCTCAGAGTTAGGACTGCAAACCTCACTTTTAGGGTCCAAACCCCTCCTTTTCAGGGACAAACCCTCTTTTTAAAATTCCAAACCCTTACTTCTATTACCCAAACCCCTCTTTTAACGCTCACTGCCTCATTTTTAGGTCCCAAACCCTCTGCTTTTAGCATCGAACTTGGACTTTTTATGGGCAAACCATCATTGTTTTGTTCCAAATAGTAATTTTTAGCGTCCAAACCCCTCTATTAAGCTTCAAAAACTCATTTTTATCATCCAAACCTTCACTTTCAGGGTCCAAACCCCTCTTTTAATGCTCAGTGCCTCATTTTTAGGTCAGAAACCCCCTGCTTTTAGCATCGAACTTGGACTTTTTATGGTCAAAACATCATTGTTTTGTTCCAAATAGTAATTTTTAGAGTCCAAACCCCTCTATTAAGCTTCAAAAAGTCATTTTTATCATCCAAACCTTCACTTTCAGGGTCCAAACCCCTCTTTTAATGCTCAGTGCCTCATTTTTAGGTCAGAAACCCCCTGCTTTTAGCATCCAGGCCTTCACTTTCAGCAACCAAACCATCATTATTAATGCCCAAAGCCCTCTTTTAAGGCTCAAAGCCTCATTTTCAGCACCCAAAGACTCACTTTAAAACACCCAAACCCCTCTTTTAACATCAAAGCCTCAGAGTTAGGACTGCAAAGCTCACTTTTAGGGTCCAAACCCCTCCTTTTCAGGGACAAACCCTCTTTTTTAAATTCCAAACCCTTACTTCTATTACCCAAACCCCTCTTTTAACGCTCACTGCCTCATTTTTAGGTCAGAAACCCCCTGCTTTTAGCATCGAACTTGGACTTTTTATGGTCAAACCATCATTGTTTTGTTCCAAATAGTAATTTTTAGCGCCCAAACCCCTCTATTAAGCTTCAAAAAGTCATTTATATCATCCAAACCTTCACTTTCAGGGTCCAAACCCCTCTTTTAATGCTCAGTGCCTCATTTTTAGGTCAGAAACCCCCTGCTTTTAGCATCCAGGCCTTCACTTTCAGGTACCAAAACATCATTATTAATGCCCAAAGCCCTCTTTTAAGGCTCAAAGCCTCATTTTCAGCACCCAAAGACTCACTTTAAAACACCCAAACCCCTCTTTTAACATCAAAGCCTCAGAGTTAGGACTGCAAACCTCACTTTTAGGGTCCAAACCCCTCCTTTTCAGGGACAAACCCTCTTTTTAAAATTCCAAACCCTTACTTCTATTACCCAAACCCCTCTTTTAACGCTCACTGCCTCATTTTTAGGTCCCAAACCCTCTGCTTTTAGCATCGAACTTGGACTTTTTATGGGCAAACCATCATTGTTTTGTTCCAAATAGTAATTTTTAGCGTCCAAACACCTCTATTAAGCTTCAAAAACTCATTTTTATCATCCAAACCTTCACTTTCAGGGTCCAAACCCCTCTTTTAATGCTCAGTGCCTCATTTTTAGGTCAGAAACCCCCTGCTTTTAGCATCGAACTTGGACTTTTTATGGTCAAACCATCATTGTTTTGTTCCAAATAGTAATTTTTAGCGTCCAAACCCCTCTATTAAGCTTTAAAAACTCATTTTTATCATCCAAACCTTCACTTTCAGGGTCCAAACCCCTCTTTTAACGCTCAGTGCCTCATTTTCAGGTCCCCAAAACTCACTTTAAAACACCCAAACACCTCTTTTAATGCTCAAAGCCTTATAGTTAGGACTGCAAACCAAAATGCTAGGGTCCAAAGCCCTCTTTTATGCTCAAAGCTTCATTTTTAACAGCCAAAACCTCACTTTCTTTGCCCAAACCCCTCTTTTAATGCTCAATGCCTCATTTATACCTCCCAAAGACGCACTTTAAAGCACCCAAAGCCTCTTTTAACCTCAAAGCCTTTTAGAGTAAGACTGCAAATCTCACTTTTAGGGGCCAAACCGGTTTTAACGCTCAAAGCCTCATTTTTAACAGCAAACCCTCACTTTTAGGACCTAAAGCCCTCTTTTAACTCCCAAAGCCTCGGTTTTAACACCCAAAGCTGCACTTTCAGGGTCCAAACCTCTCTTTTAATGCTCAGTGCCTCATTTCCAGGTCCCCAAAACTCACTTTAAAACACCCAAACACCTCTTTTAACATCAAAGACTTAGAGTTAGGACTGCAAACCTCACTTTTAGGCTCCAAACCCCTCCTTTTTAGGGACAAACCCTCATTTTCACGTCCCAAGGACTTCCTTTAAAGCACCCAAACCCCTCTTTTAATGCTCAAAGCCTTATAGTTAGGGCCGCAAACCACAATGCTAGGGTCCAAAGCCCTCTTTTATGCTCAAAGCTTCATTTTTAACAGCCAAAACCTCACTTTCTTTGCCCAAACCCCTCTTTTAATGCTCAATGCCTCATTTATACCTCCCAAAGATGCACTTTAAAGCACCCAAAGCCTCTTTTAACCTCAAAGCCTTTTAGAGTAAGACTGCAAATCTCACTTTCAGGGGCCAAACCGGTTTTAACGCTCAAAGCCTCATTTTTAACAGCAAACCCTCACTTTTAGGACCTAAAGCCCTCTTTTAACTCCCAAAGCCTCGGTTTTAACACCCAAAGCCGCACTTTCAGGGTCCAAACCTCTCTTTTAACGCTCAGTGCCTCATTTTTAGGTCCCAAACCCTCACTCTTAGCACTGAACCCGGACTTGTAATTGTCAAACTCTAGTTCTAGTACAAATCATGACTTTTAGAATCCAGCCCCTTGTTTTTAAGCCTCAAAGCCTCATTTTTATCATCCAAACCTTCACTTTCAGGGTCCAAACCCCTCTTTTAATGCTCAGTGCCTCATTTTTAGGTCAGAAACCCTTGCTTTTAGCATCCAGGCCTTCACTTTCAGGAACCAAAACATCATTATTAATGCCCAAAGCCCTCTTTTAAGGCTCAAAGCCTCATTTTCAGCACCCAAAGACTCACTTTAAAACACCCAAACCCCTCTTTTAATGCTCAAAGCCTTATAGTTAGGACTGCAAACCTCACTGCTAGGGTCCAAACCTTGGTTTTAAAATTCAATGCCTCATTTCTAACAGCCAAACCCTCACTTTTAGGACCTAAAGCCCTCTTTTAACACTCAAAGCCTCAGTTTTAACACTCAAAGCCAAACTTTCAGGGTCCAAACGCCTCTTCTAATGCTCAGTGCCTCATTTCCAGGTCCCCAAAACTCACTTTAAAACACCCAAACACCTCTTTTAACATCAAAGACTTAGAGTTAGGACTGCAAACCTCACTTTTAGGGTCCAAACCCCTCCTTTTTAGGGACATACCCTCATTTTCATGTCCCAAGGACTTACTTTAAAGCTCCCAAACCCCTCTTTTAATGCTCAAAGCCTTATAGTTAGGGCCGCAAACCACAATGCTAGGGTCCAAAGCCCTCTTTTATGCTCAAAGCTTCATTTTTAACAGCCAAAACCTCACTTTCTTTGCCCAAACCCCTCTTTTAATGCTCAATGCCTCATTTATACCTCCCAAAGACGCACTTTAAAGCACCCAAAGCCTCTTTTAACCTCAAAGCCTTTTAGAGTAAGACTGCAAATCTCACTTTCAGGGGCCAAACCGGTTTTAACGCTCAAAGCCTCATTTTTAACAGCAAACCCTCACTTTTAGGACCTAAAGCCCTCTTTTAACTCCCAAAGCCTCGGTTTTAACACCCAAAGACGCACTTTCAGGGTCCAAACCTCTCTTTTAACGCTCAGTGCCTCATTTTTAGCTCCCAAACCCTCACTCTTAGCACTGAACCCGGACTTTTAATTGTCAAACTCTCGTTCTAGTACAAATCATGACTTTTAGAGTCCAGCCCCTCGATTTTAAGCCTCAAAGCCTCATTTTTATCATCCAAACCTTCACTTTCAGGGTCCAAACCCCTCTTTTAATGCTCAGTGCCTCATTTTTAGGTCAGAAACCCTTGCTTTTAGCATCCAGGCCTTCACTTTCAGGAACCAAACCATCATTATTAATGCCCAAAGCCCTCTTTTAAGGCTCAAAGCCTCATTTTCAGCACCCAAAGACTCACTTTAAAACACCCAAACCCCTCTTTTAATGCTCAAAGCCTTATAGTTAGGACTGCAAACCTCACTGCTAGGGTCCAAACCTTGGTTTTAAAATTCAATGCCTCATTTCTAACAGCCAAACCCTCACTTTTAGGACCTAAAGCCCTCTTTTAACACTCAAAGCCTCAGTTTTAACACTCAAAGCCAAACTTTCAGGGTCCAAACCCCTCTTTTAACGCTCAGTGCCTCATTTTCAGGTCCCCAAATCTCACTTTAAAACACCCAAACACCTCTTTTAACATCAAAGACTTATAGTTAGGAGTGCAAACCTCACTGCTAGGCTCCAAACCCCTCCTTTTCAGGGACAAACCCTCTTTTTAAAATTCAAAACCCTTACTTCTATTACCCAAACCCCTCTTTTAACGCTCACTGCCTCATTTTTAGGTCCCAAACCCTCTGCTTCTAGCATCGAACTTGGACTTTTTATGGGCAAACCATCATTGTTTTGTTCCAAATAGTAATTTTTAGCGTCCAAACCCCTCTATTAAGCTTCAAAAACTCATTTTTATCATCCAAACCTTCACTTTCAGGGTCCAAACCCCTCTTTTAATGCTCAGTGCCTCATTTTTAGGTCAGAAACCCCCTGCTTTTAGCATCCAAGACTTATAGTTAAGACTGCAAACCTCACTTTTAGGGTCCAAACCCCTCCTTTTCAGGGACAAACCCTCATTTTCACGTCCCAAGGACTTACTTTAAAGCACCCAAAGCCTCTTTTAACCTCAAAGCCTTTTAGAGTAAGACTGCAAATCTCACTTTCAGGGGCCAAACCGGTTTTAACGCTCAAAGCCTCATTTTTAACAGCAAACCCTCACTTTTAGGACCTAAAGCCCTCTTTTAACTCCCAAAGCCTCGGTTTTAACACCCAAAGCCGCACTTTCAGGGTCCAAACCTCTCTTTTAACGCTCAGTGCCTCATTTTTAGCTCCCAAACCCTCACTCTTAGCACTGAACCCGGACTTTTAATTGTCAAACTCTCGTTCTAGTACAAATCATGACTTTTAGAGTCCAGCCCCTCGATTTTAAGTCTCAAAGCCTCATTTTTATCATCCAAACCTTCACTTTCAGGGTCCAAACCCCTCTTTTAATGCTCAGTGCCTCATTTTTAGGTCAGAAACCCTTGCTTTTAGCATCCAGGCCTTCACTTTCAGGAACCAAACCATCATTATTAATGCCCAAAGCCCTCTTTTAAGGCTCAAAGCCTCATTTTCAGCACCCAAAGACTCACTTTAAAACACCCAAACACCTCTTTTAATGCTCAAAGCCTTAGAGTTAGGACTGCAAACCTCACTGCTAGGGTCCAAACCCCTCCTTTTTAGGGACATACCCTCATTTTCACGTCCCAAGGACTTACTTTAAAGCACCCAAACCCCTCTTTTAATGCTCAAAGCCTTATAGTTTGGGCCGCAAACCACAATGCTAGGGTCCAAAGCCCTCTTTTATGCTCAAAGCTTCATTTTTAACAGCCAAAACCTCACTTTCTTTGCCCAAACCCCTCTTTTAATGCTCAACGCCTCATTTATACCTCCCAAAGACGCACTTTAAAGCACCCAAAGCTTCTTTTAACCTCAAAGCCTTTTAGAGTAAGACTGCAAATCTCACTTTTAGGGGCCAAACCGGCTTTAACGCTCAAAGCCTCATTTTTAACAGCAAACCCTCACTTTTAGGACCTAAAGCCCTCTTTTAACACTCAAAGCCTCAGTTTTAACACTCAAAGCCAAACTTTCAGGGTCCAAACCCCTCTTTTAACGCTCAGTGCCTCATTTTCAGGTCCCCAAATCTCACTTTAAAACACCCAAACACCTCTTTTAACATCAAAGACTTAGAGTTAGGAGTGCAAACCTCACTGCTAGGGTCCAAACCCCTCCTTTTCAGGGACAAACCCTCTTTTTAAAATTCAAAACCCTTACTTCTATTACCCAAACCCCTCTTTTAACGCTCACTGCCTCATTTTTAGGTCCCAAACCCTCTGCTTCTAGCATCGAACTTGGACTTTTTATGGGCAAACCATCATTGTTTTGTTCCAAATAGTAATTTTTAGCGTCCAAACCCCTCTATTAAGCTTCAAAAACTCATTTTTATCATCCAAACCTTCACTTTCAGGGTCCAAACCCCTCTTTTAATGCTCAGTGCCTCATTTTTAGGTCAGAAACCCCCTGCTTTTAGCATCCAAGACTTATAGTTAAGACTGCAAACCTCACTTTTAGGGTCCAAACCCCTCCTTTTCAGGGACAAACCCTCATTTTCACGTCCCAAGGACTTACTTTAAAGCACCCAAAGCCTCTTTTAACCTCAAAGCCTTTTAGAGTAAGACTGCAAATCTCACTTTCAGGGGCCAAACCGGTTTTAACGCTCAAAGCCTCATTTTTAACAGCAAACCCTCACTTTTAGGACCTAAAGCCCTCTTTTAACTCCCAAAGCCTCGGTTTTAACACCCAAAGCCGCACTTTCAGGGTCCAAACCTCTCTTTTAACGCTCAGTGCCTCATTTTTAGCTCCCAAACCCTCACTCTTAGCACTGAACCCGGACTTTTAATTGTCAAACTCTCGTTCTAGTACAAATCATGACTTTTAGAGTCCAGCCCCTCGATTTTAAGTCTCAAAGCCTCATTTTTATCATCCAAACCTTCACTTTCAGGGTCCAAACCCCTCTTTTAATGCTCAGTGCCTCATTTTTAGGTCAGAAACCCTTGCTTTTAGCATCCAGGCCTTCACTTTCAGGAACCAAACCATCATTATTAATGCCCAAAGCCCTCTTTTAAGGCTCAAAGCCTCATTTTCAGCACCCAAAGACTCACTTTAAAACACCCAAACACCTCTTTTAATGCTCAAAGCCTTAGAGTTAGGACTGCAAACCTCACTGCTAGGGTCCAAACCCCTCCTTTTTAGGGACATACCCTCATTTTCACGTCCCAAGGACTTACTTTAAAGCACCCAAACCCCTCTTTTAATGCTCAAAGCCTTATAGTTTGGGCCGCAAACCACAATGCTAGGGTCCAAAGCCCTCTTTTATGCTCAAAGCTTCATTTTTAACAGCCAAAACCTCACTTTCTTTGCCCAAACCCCTCTTTTAATGCTCAACGCCTCATTTATACCTCCCAAAGACGCACTTTAAAGCACCCAAAGCTTCTTTTAACCTCAAAGCCTTTTAGAGTAAGACTGCAAATCTCACTTTTAGGGGCCAAACCGGCTTTAACGCTCAAAGCCTCATTTTTAACAGCAAACCCTCACTTTTAGGACCTAAAGCCCTCTTTTAACACTCAAAGCCTCAGTTTTAACACTCAAAGCCAAACTTTCAGGGTCCAAACGCCTCTTTTAATGCTCAGTGCCTCATTTCCAGGTCCCCAAAACTCACTTTAAAACACCCAAACACCTCTTTTAACATCAAAGACTTAGAGTTAGGACTGCAAACCTCACTTTTAGGGTCCAAACCCCTCCTTTTCAGGGACAAACCCTCTTTTTTAAATTCCAAACCCTTACTTCTATTACCCAAACCCCTCTTTTAACGCTCACTGCCTTTTTTTTAGGTCCCAAACCCTCATTTTTAGCATCGAACCTGGACTTTTTATGGTCAAACCATCATTGTTTTGTTCCAAATAGTAATTTTTAGCGTCCAAACCCCTCTATTAAGCTTCAAAAACTCATTTTTATCATCCAAACCTTCACTTTCAGGGTCCAAACCCCTCTTTTAATGCTCAGTGCCTCATTTTTAGGTCAGAAACCCCCTGCTTTTAGCATCCAAGACTTGTAGTTAAGACTGCAAACCTCACTTTTAGGGTCCAAACCCCTCCTTTTCAGGGACAAACCCTCATTTTCACGTCCCAAGGACTTACTTTAAAGCACCAAACCCCTCTTTTAATGCTCAATGCCTCATTTATACCTCCCAAAGACGCACTTTAAAGCACCCAAAGCCTCTTTTAACCTCAAAGCCTTTTAGAGTAAGACTGCAAATCTCACTTTCAGGGGCCAAACCGGTTTTAACGCTCAAAGCCTCATTTTTAACAGCAAACCCTCACTTTTAGGCCTTAAAGCCCTCTTTTAACTCCCAAAGCCTCGGTTTTAACACCCAAAGCCGCACTTTCAGGGTCCAAAACTCTCTTTTAACGCTCAGTGCCTCATTTTTAGGTCCCAAACCCTCACTCTTAGCACTGAACCCGGACTTTTAATTGTCAAACTCTCGTTCTAGTACAAATCATGACTTTTAGAGTCCAGCCCCTCGATTTTAAGCCTCAAAGCCTCATTTTTATCATCCAAACCTTCACTTTCAGGGTCCAAACCCCTCTTTTAATGCTCAGTGCCTCATTTTTAGGTCAGAAACCCTTGCTTTTAGCATCCAGGCCTTCACTTTCAGGAACCAAACCATCATTATTAATGCCCAAAGCCCTCTTTTAAGGCTCAACGCCTCATTTTCAGCACCCAAAGACTCACTTTAAAACACCCAAACCCCTCTTTTAATGCTCAAAGCCTTATAGTTAGGACCACAAACCTCACTGCTAGGGTCCAAACCTTGGTTTTAAAATTCAATGCCTCATTTTTAACAGCAAACCCTCACTTTTAGGACCTAAAGCCCTCTTCTAACACTCAAAGCCTCAGTTTTAACACTCAAAGCCAAACTTTCAGGGTCCAAACCCCTCTTTTAACGCTCAGTGCCTCATTTTCAGGTCCCCAAATCTCACTTTAAAACACCCAAACACCTCTTTTAACATCAAAGACTTATAGTTAGGACTGCAAACCTCGCTTTTAGGGTCCAAACCCCTCCTTTTTAGGGACATACCCTCATTTTCATGTCCCAAGGACTTACTTTAAAGCACCCAAACCCCTCTTTTAATGCTCAAAGCCTTATAGTTAGGGCCGCAAACCACAATGCTAGGGTCCAAAGCCCTCTTTTATGCTCAAAGCTTCATTTTTAACAGCCAAACCCTCACTTTCTTTGCCCAAACCCCTCTTTTAATGCTCAATGCCTCATTTATACCTCCCAAAGACGCACTTTAAAGCACCCAAAGCCTCTTTTAACCTCAAAGCCTTTTAGAGTAAGACTGCAAATCTCACTTTTAGGGGCCAAACCGGTTTTAACGCTCAAAGCCTCATTTTTAACAGCAAACCCTCACTTTTAGGACCTAAAGCCCTCTTTTAACTCCCAAAGCCTCGGTTTTAACACCCAAAGCCGCACTTTCAGGGTCCAAACCTCTCTTTTAACGCTCGGTGCCTCATTTTTAGGTCCCAAACCCTCACTCTTAGCACTGAACCCGGACTTGTAATTGTCAAACTCTCGTTCTAGTACAAATCATGACTTTTAGAGTCCAGCCCCTCGATTTTAAGTCTCAAAGCCTCATTTTTATCATCCAAACCTTCACTTTCAGGGTCCAAACCCCTCTTTTAATGCTCAGTGCCTCATTTTCAGCACCCAAAGACTCACTTTAAAACACCCAAACCCCTCTTTTAACATCAAAGACTTAGAGTTGGGACCGCAAACCTCACTTTCAGCATCCAAACCCCTCTTTCAAGGCTCAAAGCCTCACTTTTAGTTCCCAAACCCTCATTTTTAGCATCCAAACCCCTTACTTTTATGGAGCAAAATCTCATTTTTAACGTCCAAATCCCTCTTTTAAGGCTCAAAGCCTCTATTTTAGATGCCAAACCCTCACTTTCAGGGTCCAAACCCCTCCTTTTTAGGGACATACCCTCATTTTAACGTCCCAAAGATGCACTTTAAAGCACCCAAACCCCTCTTTTAATGCTCAAAGCCTTATAGTTAGGACCACAAACCTCACTGCTAGGGTCCAAACCTCTCTCTTAAAGCTCAGTGCCTCATTTTTAACAGCCAAACCCTCACTTTTAGGACCTAAAGCCCTCTTTTAACACTCAAAGCCTCAGTTTTAACACTCAAAGCCAAACTTTCAGGGTCCAAACCCCTCTTTTAACGCTCAGTGCCTCATTTTCAGGTCCCCAAAACTCACTTTAAAACACCCAAACACCTCTTTTAACATCAAAGACTTAGAGTTAGGACTGCAAACCTCACTTTTAGGGTCCAAACCCCTCCTTTTTAGGGACATACCCTCAATTTCATGTCCCAAGGACTTACTTTAAAGCACCCAAACCCCTCTTTTAATGCTCAAAGCCTTATAGTTAGGGCCGCAAACCACAATGCTAGGGTCCAAAGCCCTCTTTTATGCTCAAAGCTTCATTTTTAACAGCCAAAACCTCACTTTCTTTGCCCAAACCCCTCTTTTAATGCTCAATGCCTCATTTATATCTCCCAAAGACGCACTTTAAAGTACCCAAAGCCTCTTTTAACCTCAAAGCCTTTTAGAGTAAGACTGCAAATCTCACTTTCAGGGGCCAAACCGGTTTTAACACTCAAAGCCTCATTTTTAACAGCAAACCCTCACTTTTAGGACCTAAAGCCCTCTTTTAACTCCCAAAGCCTCGGTTTTAACACCCAAAGCCGCACTTTCAGGGTCCAAACCTCTCTTTTAACGCTCAGTGCCTCATTTTTAGCTCCCAAACCCTCACTCTTAGCACTGAACCCGGACTTTTAATTGTCAAACTCTCGTTCTAGTACAAATCATGACTTTTAGAGTCCAACCCCTCGATTTTAAGTCTCAAAGCCTCATTTTTATCATCCAAACCTACACGTTCAGGGTCCAAACCCCTCTTTTAATGCTCAGTGCCTCATTTTCAGGACCCAAAGACTCACTTTAAAACACCCAAACACCTCTTTTAACATCAAAGACTTAGAGTTAGGACTGCAAACCTCACTTTTAGGGTCCAAACCCCTCCTTTTCAGGGACAAACCCTCTTTTTAAAATTCCAAACCCTTACTTCTATTACCCAAACCCCTCTTTTAACGCTCACTGCCTCATTTTTAGGTCCCAAACCCTCTGCTTCTAGCATCGAACTTGGACTTTTTATGGGCAAACCATCATTGTTTTGTTCCAAATAGTAATTTTTAGAGTCCAAACCCCTCCATTAAGCTTCAAAAACTCATTTTTATCATCCAAACCTTCACTTTCAGGGTCCAAACCCCTCTTTTAATGCTCAGTGTCTCATTTTTAGGTCAGAACCCCCTGCTTTTAGCATCCAGGCCTTCACTTTCAGGTACCAAAACATCATTATTAATGCCCAAAGCCCTCTTTTAAGGCTCAAAGCCTCATTTTCAGCACCCAAAGACTCACTTTAAAACACCCAAACCCCTCTTTTAACATCAAAGCCTTAGAGTTAGGACTGCAAACCTCACTGCTAGGGTCCAAACCTTGGTTTTAAAATTCAATGCCTCATTTCTAACAGCCAAACCCTCACTTTTAGGACCTAAAGCCCTCTTTTAACACTCAAAGCCTCAGTTTTAACACTCAAAGCCAAACTTTCAGGGTCCAAACGCCCCTTTTAATGCTCAGTGCCTCATTTTCAGGTCCCCAAATCTCACTTTAAAACACCCAAACACCTCTTTTAACATCAAAGACTTAGAGTTAGGACTGCAAACCTCACTTTTAGGGTCCAGCTGCAGGTTTTTGTGCAGAGGGAGGCCAACATGGACATAGCCAACGACTACGGCTGCCCATGACCCACCGGCCCAGCACCATCCCCTGCTTGTGAGCTGCCTTCTCCTCTCTAGCATTTGACTACTGACAGAGTAGTGCCACAGCAAAGGCCTCATTCAACAGCTTCCTTCTGGCTGCCCTGCGAGGTCTTTAGACCTATCGTGGTCAAGACAGTCTTACCCTGCTCTACCTCATTTGGCTGCAAGTAAAGGAAAGGAAGAATCAGCTACCAGAAGCTTCAGCAAAGAGTTGGGCCAGGTCTTCTAGCCTGCTTCCACAGTCACAAGACCCAATTGTGTTGGTATTACGTCTTGTTGCCTTCTCTAGAAAGCCACTGAAACAGAACGGCCTCCCTGTCACTACTCGCTACCAGCAACAACAGAGTCCTCAGACGGACCAGGATTTCGAGTCTTTCACCAGCAGGCCAGGAGTAGTGCCTACTACAGGATGTGGCCATTGTATGCACTTGCAGTCCAGACACTCAAGCTGGTTTTAGCTTCAACTGCGGCGGTTGTAGCCGCTGAAACTTAAACCCAAAAGGAAGGAGAAAAAGAACAGCTGCCCAGGCATATGCTGTTTGGAAGTTAAAGCAGAAGAAAGGCCGGCGTGGCACGCGCTCAAGGACAGGGCTGCCTATAGCCCTTTGGCAGGGAAGCTGCTCCCCAGCTAAGCACATTTCTTCTCCTCTCCTACAATTCCCCTCCCTCTATATCCATGTACCTACACCTGGAAGGTCTGACTGTGATTCAGCACTGCCCAGAAATTGAACTGTCCCAGGAGCGTTCCCTGCTCCTCAGGTTCTTGTGCTCCCTAAGGGCCCCCGCGACCTCACGCCCTGGACCTCTGCAGGCACCTTTTCCACTCTGCTTCCGTGCCACGCTGACAGTTTTCACACTGACTCGGAAGACACAGACTGCAGGACCAAGTGACCCTGTTAGAAGCTTGTGCAGAGGACCTGGGGCACTCCGGGGGAGAAAATACTAATTAAAATTCATTAAAAGAGTTGGGTGTTGCCTTTGCAGCACCTCTCTCTGCCTGCGGGCATTTGCTCAGCGGGAGGGAGTGTGGGGTTGTTAATGCAGCCCCTGCCCACCCCGTGGGTGGCTGAGCTGGGCCGGGCATAGCTTACATACAGAACAGTGTATTTTTTCTGTAAAATACTACTATGCTATACTTATAAATATTAAAGTATGTATAAACAAGTATTTCATGTTATAAGATTTGTATTATGTCTATGTATAATATAAATTACATACATACACATAAATACATATGTACCTACATATCCCACCACAGAATCCACAGAGGGAAAGGGAAGAGGGGTTTCAGGAGGGACTGGGGTGCGGAAGAGGGGTGACAGGATCCCAGGGGCCCAGGACTCACCGCAGTTCCTGCTCTCTGCACTGCCACGCACATGGCACAGCTCAGGCACTTCTGTCTCTCTCGGTCTGTCCATCCCTCCCTCCCTCGCTGCCTCCCTCCCTCTGCTGCAGCCCCACTCACTCGACTGCCTTCCACCTCAGGGAATCCACGGGTGCCTCACAGCTTGTGAGCTTGCCGGGCGGCCATGTTGCCCCGGCCCCAGCCCCTGCCCCAGGCCTACAGCTCCCAGCATGCCCCGGGGCGCGCCCTCCCGCCGCCCGACCCTGGGCGGGAACCGCCCCCCCGCAGGCCCCGAGAGCAGCAGGGCCAGCCGAGCGGGGGATACAGGCGGGAGAGAGGGGACAGGCGGCAGCACAGAGGGGAAACAGGCGGCCAGGACGCGGTGACAGAGGAAGGAGAAGGCCAGGGAGCGGGGGAGAGAGGTGTGGGGAAAGGAAAACATAGGAACAGGCTGCAGGACAGACAGACAGGAGTCAGGAAATACAGGCGGGGAGTCAGGCAGAGGAGAAAGAGAAAGGGAAAAAAGAGTCATGGGAATTGGGGAGAGAGCAAAAATAGAAATTCTGGGCGACTGCCCGATTTCTTGATCAATCCCCAGCGACTGCATTACTGGGAGCCTCAAGAAATGTGCTGCCTGCAACATCCCTGTTCTGGGCCCTCTCCTGCACCCTAATATTGGTGACAAGCATCGCCTTGCAGAGTGGCCAGGGCTGGGGAAAACAAGCCCAGCTGAGGGGGAAAAAAATCATCCAGCTTTTTTTTTGTTGGTTTCCTTGTTGGTTTTGCCTTTAAAAAAACCTGAGGCTTTTCACCATTGGCAATAGCATTTCACCCAGGAGGAGGTGGTCTGTGGTGGAAATTTTGGCCCCTTACCACCTGACTAATGTAGATTGCCTTGTGTTCTCCCTAGCCCGTCTTCTGTGAGCAAGGTCTCTCAGCTCTCCCGTAGGAGACAGGTACAATTGAGAACAAGTGCCCGCATTTCAGATGTTACCACCCTCTTTGCTCTCCAGCCTGGCAGGAGGACGAGGAGCCACAGCCAGGCAAGCTGAAGAAGGAGGGGGATGAGGCAAAGCTGGGCTCACAAACCCTGTGGCAAAACAACCCCACCCCTATCTGCAGCCAGTTTCTGAGGCAAAAGCAAGGCAGAAGACTGCTGCCCTAGAAGCAGTCATGCTGCGGTGACTTTGCCTCATTAGATGTCTGAGCAAGAGGACAAGCCTGAGAGCAATTTTTGTCTGTGCCCCGTACAGCTGTAAGCCAAGCAGCCAGCTTAGCCATGCTCATGGTGATAACTCCCTAAATGAATACTTGCAAGGCTCTGAAATACAAACAAGCATCTTCCTACCTTATAACCGAAGCAGTAGCACACGTGCACCCCTGATTTCCAAGCAGGCAGTGGATGGTCCCAACCGGCAGTAAGGAGAAAAGGCAAGCTTTTATTATCCGTTGTTACTGTGTTTGGAGATCAGGGCGTGCTAAGGCAGCAGGAAAGGCTTAGTCTGGCCAGTCACAAGAGACTTGCTTTTCAGACTTAGCCAAAAGAAAACGGGTACGTCGAGGAAGAAGTTCCCCTCTAGCCCGCGGGGGATTTGCTGCTGCACAGGTTGAATGTGAGCCTGCTTTCCAGCACTTTCTCCTGTGACTGTTTTTTGCAGAAAGAGAGGCAGGAGGGACCAGGCGCTGCATATACTGATGTCCTGGATGGTTGTGTTGTTTGCTGAGTCAGTCTTCCAGATCAGAGGAGCAACATGTAAAGCCTGAAGGTTTTACAGGCAGCATTGTCTTGGCAGGAACCTTGCGAGCGCCAGCAGACACAACCACTGCGGGCACAAGAGGAGACCTCCGAGAAGTGGGCAGCTTGGGCGTCTGCTCAGCAGGTCTTGGCTGAGCTTGTTCCCTTGGTCTTTAATAGCCTTTGCTATTCAAGTGAGAATAGCAGTGAGAGCGAGTGAGTCAGGAGGAGAAGGTAACACCTGAGAATTTTAACAAGATAATAAACAATGCTTGGGCCAGAGAGGAGGCTATTAGCAATGACTGCCCCATTGACAGGAACCTCCTAAAAGAATACAAATCAGTAGAACTTCAAGGACTGACAGTGGGAACATCCTGCTACAAAGAAGGGTGTGAAGGGAAGGCCCCAACTCAGTCAGCAGTGATCAAAGGGAACTTCTGGCCCCAGAAGGCCCTGAAAAACTGCACATTTGCCCACGCAGAGTCACTGGGGGAAAGGTAATTCCAACAGCGGGAGATAGTGACCCCCGACTCAACTGAGGGATGAAAGGGCTGACCCCCATCCCACTCCTCTTGAGCATGCGCAGTGAATTAAAATCACACTGTACCTTTAAACTTAAGCGGCGGAGATAGAGACCCATGGAAGAAGGGGGTGCCCAGCCAGGTCAATGATTATGTATTAGAGAGGTGCGGTGTGTTAACTTCCATGTATGAATGTCAGAAAGGAACTATGGCAGGTGTGCACGCTTGGAGGAATCATCCCCCGTTCGTTACATTTACATGAATGTTAATAATGGGAGATAAACTAACTGACTGACCCACAACTGTGTATTACTGACAGCTGCTTCCAGTTGGTTCTTTGACTCAAGGCTTACCTGGCCCACATCACTGTTGGATCCTGCGGAGACGAGCGTGCCGTTCTCGTCCTTCAGGAAGCTGCTATGAGACCAATAGGCTAGATCAGAAGCAAAGCTTTTCCTGTGCCCTGGATTCCTAGGGTCATCTACGCTTGTGCTGTCGGTGTTCACAGAAATCACACACCTACTTCCTGCATCCCTCTCTCTCTGTGTATTAACATTACAATTGTAGTATCAAACTACCAGCGATCGGGCTTTCACTAATAAGTCGTGGTCTAGTCTGGGTTTAAACCAAGTTCAACGCAAGGCACACCACACCCATGGCTGCTGTGGGATAAGCCTGCTCTTGAGCCATGCCGGGTGATGCACAGCCCAGGAGTGAGTGACCTGAACCAACAGGCACATCAGGAACCGTCACCTGCATTTTTCCCTCTGCCTCACATATGGGTCACCCACACAGCACAGTGCATTGGAAAACGCTTTTTATTTGAGGAACAGCTGTAATTCAGAAGGAACCGCAGAACATTTCTCTCTGAGCATCTCAAAGGCACTCATTATCGTGACTGCTTTGGTGAGAACAGCATTCCTGCTATGGAAACCTGCAAGTTTTGCACAGAAGACAAAAGTACCAACAACATAAGAAACAAATGCTATCTTTCGACGAGAAATTCTATTCTTTCATTGCATTTTCCGACTGGCCTAGGCTAAGAGGTTACAAGCATTGCCTAACAACTCACAAGAGGCTATGGGTTGGCTTCTGCCTGGAGCTTGCTTCTTCCCCACCAGAAGCTATTTATGGTTGGTTACATGGGAAGGGATGAATTGCAGCAAATAAATGGAGTGCGCTGACAACCCTGAGAGTCATCTTCCATGAGAAGGGGTTCTGATGGGGGATTAAACTACTTAGTTATCTGCGGCCTTATTTGCACGCCGGGCATGCCCTTATAGTACGATCTGCCCAAGGTCTTGGTCTTTTCTCATGGCAAAAGGACAGCAGAGAAGGGCAGTAACTGACCTTCATTGCCCTCAAGGCCAAATATACCCGAACTGGGGTTGATTTGGCCACACCACCTGTAGGAAACTCATCTGACAGCTACTGGCCTCTTTCCTGCTCTTTATCGTTCTGCCTATTTTTAAGTAAAAGAGGCAGAAACAAAGCAGAAATGTGTCAGCAAGTGGGAAGAGATCACTATTTGATCACACAATCAAGTCTAGCAAGATGTGTACACCAATAGCTTGATGGTAATCATTGTTTTAGTTTCAGCTCTCTTAAATTCTCTAAACATATTTACCATAATATAAATATATGTATTTTGCATAACAAACATTATCATAACAGAAAAACTCTCTCTCAACTGGGTTTCTGCTCATTTCCTACCCATAACTCTCTAACTTTGGCCAACACACGACTGCTGAAAGGTGCCCTTGGATCCACATTTCCTGCATTAGCTGGTTTTGTTACTGTTGAGAATGGCTTTGGTCTTGCAGCTGTAAAGCACGAGGGAAAAACGATCAGCCTTGTGCAATCAAAGCGATGGTGAGTTGTGCGTTATGTTCCCCCCCTAAAAATTACCTTCTCTTGGTCCGGACGAAGGCAGATGGTAAGGCTTGGCTCTCTCTACAGCCAGCTGCCTCTGACCTCTAGGAAGGGTCTTGCCGTGCTGGGCTGAGAGAGAATTTCTGGCAACTGCTCTCTGTCTCCAGCGAGGAGCACGATCATTCTGGTGAACAAAAAGCGTAAAGCAAGAAGTTTCACCCTGTATATTTAGCCAAGTGGAAGGAAGACTAGAATAATAGCAGAACCTACAACTTTAAGTTAAAACCATGCCGGCACCCTGCAGAACCTCATTCTGACACGCTTGTCAGCACCCACAAGTTTCACGCGGCTGACAAAACAGCAGCCTTTCCCTTGTTTTTCCTGAAACGCCACTGCCCCAGGTGACTGAATCTCCAGGGCAGCGGCGGGTTACGTTGGACAAAAGGAAGTGAGGATTAAAATGAGGAAGAGAAAGCTACCTACACACCCCTTCCCCTGGGATGGAAGCTTTCAAATGCAGGACCTAAACCTTCCGGAACCACCCCACAAGTTTGCTTCCCTGGAGAACTATGGTTCCGGAAAGCAGCAAATGGATCACAGAACCACAACAGAAGTTCACATAACACAGAATTTGACCTGGCTACTTTGAGACTCAGAAGTTAGGTAAGAATTTCTGTCCTAAAAGTGGTAAAACAAAAGCTGTGGAATTGCAGACCTCACGCTATAACCTGAGGAAATAATAAAAAGAACAACCCATGATGCAAACGTTGCCTGTGGGTTGGCACCCAGAGTTGCGTGCGAGATACCAGCGATGACATACAACACACTCTTCATTCCACAGTGACCCAAACAACTTCCAATCTTCTGAACGCTACATAACGTACGTCGCTGAATATCTGAATGGTAAGAGTGGCTGACAGGAGATACTTATTTAATCCTCAGACACAAACAAACTGTTCGAAGTGGAGTCAACAACAGCCTGGAACACAGAATTTCCAACTGCACGGGGTAGCTTTGGAGTAGTGACACATTCTGTTCAACTTTTAGGTTCAGCTGTAACGTAAGGTGCAGAGGCTTATTGCAAGTATTTCAAAGAAGGGTGTGATAAAGAAAGCAGGATTCTTACTGAGCGCTGTTAAACCGGTCAGTAACCCCTGAGAGAAACTGGCACACTTGGCAGGACTTTTACGCTTACCATGAGATGAACGTTCATCGCCTGGTTCAGCTGTGGTGCTGCCATACAGTTGGCACGCTGCAGGTGCCGGGCTAAAAGAATCTTATGAATCCGTAAAAATTTCTCCAAACACTTCTATGAGAAATAACACATTTTAAAACATATCTGATGACCCTGCCTCTTCTCTTGGCAAAGAAGGGATTCAGATTTTCCTCTTGCCCACACTTACTTGTTCAGAGTCTGTGAAAGGCAGCCTCAGGAAGTCTCCCACTAGTCCCATCCCCCGACAGATGTCATACATGTCTTTTAATAGCTCTTCCTCCTTTAACTGAGCGGTGTCTTCCTGCAGCAGAGCCCAAGCCTCCGCCATGCACCTGTAGTTAATTTTTTGAGATGTAAAGGCGTATTAATAGTATAACTAAAAAGGTGCCCCACAGTTATTGTGCTCAGAGTTTAAAGGAAATTTAGGGGATTGTGATTTCTAGTGTTTGTTCTCCACCTTTCACAGTATTTCAATGCCAAAATGGTGGCATATATTTCTTTACCTATTGGACAACAGCACAGTGAGGAAAAGCCGCTCTTCACGACTGCTTGAGAACGGTGGCTTCATCACCTGCATGTATCTGAGGGCTCGCCTGTGCTCTCCTTGGCACATGAGGGACCGAAGAATTCTCACGTGTTGCCACGACACAGGTTTGATTGTAGCTGGGTGAAAGAGCAGGGCCAGGGAGTTCTGCCGAAGGTGGAGATAAGGTTTACTAAGATCACAGAATCCCAGGTTGGAAAGGACCTCAGCGATCATCTAGCCCAACCTTTCTGGGAAGAGCCCAGTCTAGACAAGATGGCCCAGCACCCTGCCCAGACGACTCTTGATGGTGTCCAACGTGGCTGAGTCAACCACGTCCCTGGGGAGATTATTCCAACGGTGACTGTCCTCAGTGTGAAAAATTTCCCTCTGGTGGCCAGTCGGAATCTCCCCAAGAGCAACCTGTGTCCATCCCCCTTGTCCTCTCTATGGGACTCCGTGTAAAAAGGGAGTCTCCACCTTCTTTGTAGCTGCCCCCTAAGCCCTGGTACACGGGGATGAGATCCCCTCTGAGCCTCCTTTTCTCAAGGCTGAACAAACCCAGCTCTCCCAGCCCATCCTCGTATGGCAGCTTCCCAGTCCTCTGATCATCCTGGTGGCCCTTCTCTGGGCTCCTTCCAGCCTGGCCACATCCTCTTTGTATAGAGGGGATCAGACTGGACACACAAGCACACAACAAAACCGTTCAAAAGTTTCTTCAGTAAGGGTGAATGTCCTTGATACCGGACAGGTAAATATAAATTCTTTACTATTTGCAGGAAAAAAAAATCAGTTAGCCATACAGAAAAAAACCAGAGTCTTTGAAAAGGAGTGATTCACACTCGGCTAGGGTAACCAAATCCCCATAGGCAAACATCACTTCTTATAAATACAAGTTATTCTCCCAGACAGGTTGTATTAAAATTGTGACAGGCAAAGAGCAACCTTCAGCATCAGAAGGAACATGAATTAGATTGAAGAGTCACTTTTGCGGTCTTCAGTCTCAAATCTTGCTGCTAGGATGATCATTTGACTATTTAAAGTACCCAAACCACTGCTTTTGAGAAAGCGCTCGACTGCTCTGCTGAGAACAACCTGAACAGACGGCTTTGGCAAGTCACACGTCAAGCATTAACGTTGACTTCTTCATTGTCTTAATCCACTTCCTGTCAACGCAATTAAAACCAAACTGCAGATCATCACATATTGCTGAAGGTGCCGCTGAAGCAGGATTACAAAAGAAGCTTCCCATGTTTTATCACCTGTTGTTAGCTAAGCACCAGGTTTTTAAAGTCATTTGCTAGATCATAGCCTTGTACTACAACGTATGCCTAACTAAACTGTCACATGCTTACTTCATAGTCCTTGTGGTCTAGAAGCCAAAATCCTTGAATAAGCTTAACAAGGCCCGAAGGGATGGCAAAGGCAGCTGCGAAGGAGTCGACGGAAGCTTCTGTTTTGTTCGGAAAGGAATGTATGATGTCTAGCAGCAAGTAAATTGTCTGATATCAAGTATCTAATTAAGGCTAATAAATTTGCAAGACCAACAATTTATCAAATGAAATAATATTATTCCTATGATTAATATAATAGGAATAAATAATAAAAGGAAATAAGAATATCATAGTGGTAGGACGCAGAAAATACTCATGTATTAGTCTTGCCGTTTCATGCTGTTGCAACCTGAAGATAGTCAGGTCCTGACAACAAAATTGCATTCTGAATAAATAACCAGAAAGACAGACTCTTTGATTTCTCTAAGGCATTCAGAAAGGTTGCCTTTTGATATTTAAACAGTCCCGTTGGAAACACAGGCTCCCTCTTTAGTCACTGGAGCCACCAGCTGGACATTCAAAACACGAGAACGGCCAATGCTTGATTATTAAAGCAAACAAATTCTACAGCTGGTTTCTTCCCTCCTTTCCAGCGTATATAAAACAAGTGAAATTAGGGTGTCCTTACAGCACAGCTTAGCTCTGGATGATTAAAACTGGATTTAAACCAGTATGTGGATCACTCATCGGCAGTGTCGTTTTCTCTTTCTGACAGCTGTTTTGGGGGGTCTATTCTCATCAGAGGGCTCCGGGGTGCAACAGCTTTAAAGCCCCTGCTCTCTAGGCTCCCCTCTCGGGTCAGGCAACAAACAACCAAAGCAACACAGTGTATTTCGGCAGCTTAAAAATTCAGTTTCTGCCCAATGACTTTTCCCTTCTCTCTCTCTATTATTCTGTGTGCCCGCACTTGTAACAGCACAAAAGCAAGCCCTGTTAGCTGTGCTGGAAAATGGATGATTTCAGCAACATCAGGTCCTGGTAAACCGCTGTCAGAAATCCTTTTGCTCTGAAGCAGCACATTCCAGTGCATCGCTCGAGGAAGCAGCTGTTTGCTACAGCTGTGGGTGCTTCAAAAATGAAAAACAGTTTACATTTTGAGAAAATCTAGGGGGGCTTTCTACCTTTAACATTGCTTAGTAAACCTGTTTTCTCACATCAGAAAAGACTTTGCAACAAAACATTTCAAAAATTCCTAAACAATCCACAGTACAAAGAAATCAAACAATGCTTCTGTCTGCGACTTAATTCTTAACTACACGTGTTCATCCGCAGTGTGTTTGAAGCACAAATTAGAAAATGCATCGAACACGTAGGTGACAGACATTTCAGACCCCTGATGCGCGTATACTGGAGGTGTAACAGAAATAACTCCAAGGGATACGATTGCATGTTTGTGGCTTTCTTCAACGCCTTCTAGCAAATAGAGCTCCATCAGTGCCTGGAATGAAAAGGTAGAAGCTTTTTAAAACTCCTCTCTTTGAGAAATCATTGGCTTTGGGGGAGGGCTGGGCTGGGGCTGGGGTTTGTTGTGGCTGTTGTTGTTGCCTTCAGCGAACACAACACTCACCCATAAGCTAGGAGGTGGGTATTTCCCCGTTCCTCCTTCATCTCTCCGCCACAGCTTCTCAACTCGGTCCCCTAACTGGGAAACCATCCCATCGATCATCAGGCAGTCAGAGTCCCGTTTGCCTCTGGAACAAAACGTAGCGAGGATTTGCACAGAGGAAAACACTAATTGCGGCCTCTCGGTGTCACAGATTTCCTCCAGCCAAAACAAACCCAGCTAAAGCTCCCACGACTCCAAGAAAGGAACAAACAGACAAAGGCACGATCGTGACTTGAAATCGACTGGAAAGAAATTTCGGAGTCAGGTGAAAGGTGCTCATTAGATCCTAGTGAATTATTAAAGGAGCTCCAAATAGGAATCCAAAAAGCTCCCTTATTAAGGGGAAAGTTGCAGCGACCTTTTAGTTTTCAGTTTTTCTTTTGTGCCGCATTACTTGTAATACAAGGGCAGTGTAAGCAAAGCTACCCCAAACCTCACGCCCCCAGCGGGAGTGTTCCCACACACAGTGGTGAGACCACAGCACGGAAATGTCAGGCTTTGGTCTCAGCACCTCGCTTTTGTTACTGAAAGACAGTCACGGTCAGAAAGCTGAGCCCACAGCTGAATTCTGGTATCACCTGAAGCAGCACGTTTGCGCCTCTGCACGTGCCATCACAGTGACGGAGGGCTGGCCTGTGAAACACTGCATTCCTCAGAAGCCCATCGCAGGCTCCTGCGGGCTGCGATGCCAGCCTTTCATTTCCCGAGGAGGACGAGCAGAAGCAGCACGCTGGAGGTGGTGCTTCTAAGGAGCCCGTGAGCCTGTACGAGAGTTACCCGAGAAGGACGCGCAGGAAGAGGAGCTTGAAAGCCAACGCCTGACATAGAGCAGCTTCCACCTGGACTCCTCCTGCTGCACCTTGTTCACGGTGCCACAGCCATGGCTACTTGAGGACTTTCTTTAGGTTACAGAACAGTTGCCAAAGAAAAATCTGTTCTCACCTAACCCAAGGCACATCACCATTATGCTCGTGAGCCAGCCCAGGAAAGGGAGTTCCCGTGGGGAAGGGACTTTTATCCAGTAGCCAGGAGAGCGCTGGCCGTGCCAGCTGCATGTGACTCTGCCCATCTCCTTCAACGACACCGCGGTGCTTGGGAGTAGGAGATTTGGGCCTATCCCCTTATCGCCATCTATCACTGGTCATTGAGAGAGATTATTTTTGCTTTGTTTTTTGTTTTTGTTTTTTTTTTTCTAAAACATGCTTTCTTCTGTGTCCAGAACAATTGCTCTGCAAAGGCCGTGCCTTGCTGACCTGGCCGTGACTGATCCTGTCCTCACCACACGACCTTTTCCAGTGGTAACAAATGACACAGAATTGCCAATGAATTACGTGCACGTCAAAACAATGATGATACCAACAAAGGGCACTAAGCAGAGGTATATATCAACATTTCAACACGGGAAAGGAACCTCTCTGTTCAGCAGGACACACGCATCACTCCAGTCAAGAGTGTTGCCAGCAAATGCATGAAGCGTAGCAAATACAGCTGCTGATGGAAAAACCACTTGCTGCCGCTTCTGAATTTGCAGTGGAACTGCTCTAGAGCTTTCCTGCACGTCCTACCTTGATAAACGCTCCAGTTGCTGTCGACGACCAGCGTAGTAGCTCCGAATCAGAGGATAATTGTAGAAAGGTCTAGAGAAACGCATCTCATCACCTACAGGCAATAAATAAGAAGTAAGTTAAAGAAGTCATATCACATTTTCAACCTACAGTTTTTGACTAAAAAGACAGAAGAACACACAAGCTAAGCATCAAAAGCACAGGCAAGCCTCCGACTTTGAAAGAAGCCCATCCTCCTTCTGCCTTTGCTAAAAGAGACCTACGACACAGGAGTCAATTCCTCCTTGTCCTAAGTGCCATTTCAAGCTTACAGGTGATGTAGCATCCAGAACATGTAGTGTCAGCTGAAGTTCACTCTAAAAAAAAACCCCCAGTTCTCAAAGGAAATGGGTTTTTAAACGTGTCACGTGAACATGCGTAAGACAGTTAAGGCTGACAACAGGATTTATAACCCATCCAAATGATGAACTATTTCCAAGGTGTATTTTTTCCTCAAACAATCCGTAAAAAGTTCAAAACACGCACGTCAGGCTTTTACTGTAAAATCAAGCATTCCCGTGTTGGTGCTTTAGGAGTTACTTGTTTACAATCCCAAGGATTTCAAGCTGTGGGCACGAGCAACTCCCTCCCTCAGAGGCTTATTGCTGTTTATGAGAAACACCCCGGAAAGAAACTGTTGGCATCATTCTGCACGACGTAGTTGAAAAAACAGTGAAATCTCAATTTCAGCAGCAGAACTTCAGCATCTGCTGTCACTGAACCGGCACGACTTGGTATTGATGAAGCCTTGACAAAACCATGGGGAAGCACGTGTTCATAGGAAGCACTGACTGCTACAGACGCGTGACAGTTTAGGCTTACCTGAGCCCTCGGGCAGGAGGCGGGACCCACAGAACCAGAGGAGCACTCGTGCATACAAAGCTGCGAGGCTGGTCACCGCCAGCTTATTTGTCAAGTCTGCAAAACATGAAAAGAAGCTTAAGAGGACTGTTGCTGTGCAATTTCTTTTGTTTTTTATAAAACTCCCCTCATTGCACTAAAGAGAAAGTAGAAAAATAGCACGGTAGAAATCTTTGCCTGTGCATTTTTCACTCCGTATCACGTCCTTCTCTGAAGTAAAAGCCCACAATCACAAGCAACCCCTACAAAGAAGAAGATTCACTAAAGGTTTAATAAAAAGAAGTGAAGTCGGAACTACTAAATCCACTCATGGATAAGGCACCTGTTCTTCACGTAGCAGAGACGTTTACTCTAGCAAAGGGACATTCTCTTTTCTCCTCAATATGCCAGGAACAAGTTCTAATAGAAACAGCTACAGAAACTCATGCAACTCACTTTACATGTTACTCATTTAGGCTTCCTCTCTGATTTTAGTAATTTCCAATCCAATATTTGCATGCAATCACGCACTGCTAGCTGACAATCAAAGGGAGTATTTGTCACAGTGCCACATCCCGTTGCTGTAATTTCAAGCCGGGTGCTTGCACAGCTCCTTGCTGAACGCAGCCTCCCCACCCACTCGCACCAGCTCCCCAACAAACTCTTGCCCTGAACTCAACGCACATTAAGTGGCAGCCCCAACCCCTCCCATTTAAGCCCCTTCTCCCCGCTACATTTGACTTTCTGCCAATCAGCAAAACCAACAGAAGCTCCTCTTTCCACAATTACAGTCCCCAGCATCGTTCCAAATCTTCATAAGACATACCAGAGAGTTAGAAATACTGTGACAAACCTTCTCCAGAGAGCTCTTGTGCCTCTGTTAGAAAACAGTTCAAGACTGTGCTAAGGTTGCTCAAAAGCAACTGGTGGTGCTGCAGAGCCTGTAACATCTGCGGGTCAGTGGAGCTGCAGGAGCCGTCAAACAGCGCAACACCTTTTCAAGAACAGGTATGAAATCGTTAGCCTACAGAGCCATTGCAGAGTTTCAAAGTGCACTTCCAGATCTGCGGGCAAGACCATCTACCAGCAGATCACTGAATAAGCTCAACTGGAAAGACTGATTCTAGGTTTGCAGCATGGCTGCACTAGTACTCACAGATTCGGTCAAATGCGCCTTTTGTATAGATCACTCTGCTCCACGTCCAGTCAAGGGCCAACTGTAAATTAGCAGCAGAACTTGGCTGCTCTTTAAAAAGAGAGAACAAAAAAGAAATGAATCAAGAATTCCAAACGAAGAAACCATGCAACATAAAAAAAACATAACAAGTCTTACCTTTAGATGTCCAAAGCTTAATGCAGCCAGTCAGAAGCCCTACAGAACCTGTCTGGGCAGCAGCTGACAAGACCGCCTCTAACTGCTCCTCCTAAAAGTAACAGGCAAAATCAAAGGAGAATCCTACCTGCTTTCAACATCCAAACCACCAACAGTAAGTGCTTGTTTCTAACCCTACACTCACTCAGGCATCACAGGCTGGGCTGCTTGTTGCTGTGAGGAGCACATGGAATTTTCCCCCTGACATGACAACTTCCCAAAGGCTAATTCTAATCTTTATTTGCATGCCTCTGCATTATCCTCTCAATTTACTGCGTTCCAATTAACTATTCCCAGCAACATGCCCTGCTTATACCCATGGCACATGGGGTGCAGAGAAGTTTGCCATCAGGAATGCGCGAAGGGGACAGAACAAACAGAACTGCAACGTTTGCATGGAAGCAGTGAAGCCAAGATCAAGCAGCTTTCCAGGCTATGAAGACATGAAGGAGTTACGACACCCCAAACATTAAGTTGTCATTTCCCAAAATGACAGAAAAGAAGTGAAACATTGATGTTCTAATAGGTTTCAGTTTTAGGCGCTTCAAACACTGTGTTCTAATGCTGTGGTGATCCTTCAGAAGGGCAAAGCACAGGCAGGCACAGACGTGCACTGTTAAGGAGTAGCTTAGTGCAGCTGGTGTTCTGGTACTTCTTCCAGGTGAAATGATCATAGAAACATAGAATCATAGAATCCTTAAGGTTGGAAAAGCCCTCTAGGATCATTGAGTGCAACTGTCAACCCAACACTACCATGTCTCCTAAATCAGGCCCTCAAGTGCCACGTCTACATGTCTTTTCAATACCTCCAGGGATGGTGAGTCCCCCACCTCTCTGGGTAGCCTCTTCCAAGGCCTGACCACCCTCGCAGTGAAGGCATTTTCCCTAATATCCAACCTAAACCTCCCCTGATGCAGCTTGAAGCCGTTTCCTCTCGTTCTATCGCTAGTGACCTGGGAGAAGAGACCAACCCCCACCTCACAACAGCCTCCTGTCAGGCAGTTGCAGGGAGCGATAAGGTCTCCCCTCAGCCTCCTCTCCTCCAGGCCAAACAATCCCAGGTCCCTCAACCTCTTCTCATGAGACCTGTTCTCCAGACCCTTCCCCAGCTTTGTTGCCCTTCTTTGGACACACGCCAGCAACTCTATGTCCTTCTTGTCCCGAGGGGCCCAAGACTGAGCCCTCATCAAATTTTCCTTTTTAGGGCTTTTGCTTTTTGTTTGCTTCTTTCTTTGGCTTTTTAAGCACATTCAGAAGTATCTTTCCCTTCTAAATAAAATCATCACATTCAAAGCCATTTCTGCACATTCAAATACACACATCAGATTTCCATCTTTTTCTGAAACCAGTCTCAGACAAGGAAACACACCGAGTACAACTTACAGTGGCAAACAAAACCCCAAACCAAGCTTCTTGTCCCTAATTCTGAGATTTGTCTTACTCACATTCACAAGCAATTCCTGCTCAAATCCCTAACAAGCCTCTGAATGATCTAGTCTCAATTCAGCAAAGGGTATGACAAATTTCTGCACTTCCCAATTATTTCCAACGTGGAGCTGACATCAGATCACCCAATCTGAATGGAAGAGCCTACATCAGGTTTGCAAAAGAAACAGCCTATGGGCCAGGCCAACCTGCCAAGACGTTCATGTTAGCTACCACACTGTGCACAAGGGCTCTTTGCCCCAACGCACCCCCACAGATCTGGTGAGGAATCCAGTAGAGAGGAAGATGAGGGCAGGGAAAGACTGCTCTCCCCTTCCTACCAAGTGCTCCTCTGCCTGATGACTCGCGTGCTGAGCATTTTGCTTAGAGCCTGCCTGGGTGAAGATGGGTTCTTCATCACAAAGGCTGCATCTCTCATGGAAATCCTTCAGAGGAGAGAGAAAGGTTGGTGCCCTGCAAATGGGAAACCTCTGAAGGAGGGGGGTGAAGTCACTGCGGTGGGATAAAGCAGAGAGAAGGTGGCGGGTGTCACGAGCTAAAGGTGACTGAGGTGTTGCAGCAACAAGAGGGCAGTCCCAGAGGAGTCAATTGGGCACCTGTAGCACAAGGCAAAGGCTACAGAGGTGAAGATCTGCTTTGAGAGGCTGCAGAAAAGCCGACCGATGAAGGGAAAATACAGGGAAGTCATCGGGTAGAGCTGCCAACAGCAATTGTTTGCTGCAGCCCACGTCCTTGGAAGCAAACGATCAGGTACAGTGCCGCAAGCGGATGTTCGCAGCCACTCGCATCCGAGTGAGACACCCCCATCATCAGCTCCTGCACGGAACCTCATGCTTTGAGAGACTGACGGGGGGAAGGTTGTTCTGAGGGAACGATGCTTCCTTTTCTCCAGTCTGCCCTCCTTTTCCCAGCTCATCAGGGATCAAAACCCAAACTCAGGACCACGCAGGCAGTTGCACTCATTGATGAGAGAGAAGGAACAGCTTTCCCCGACTTTCTCTTCCTGCTCCTACAGCAGCGCTCTCTTCCTTTCTAGACATTCAGGCCCTGATCGTGCTTCAACGGGAGGCAACGGTGGGTTTACACTCCCAAGAGGGGACCTCAAACATTACATTTGATAAAACTGGCAGGGTACAATTGCAGTTATGCGTGTGGATGGGCAGGAGGAGCATAAAATGGTCTCTGACGCTAAAAGCAGCGCCATGGAAAGCTTAGGAAAGGTCCATCTCTTGACATTCTCAATAAAGATACAGTAAAAGATCACCTCCTTCTGGAAGCCGCTGCACGTCACATGAACAACTCCAGAGCTCAGCAGGCACGTGCCATCTGCAGAGACAATGAACGTTGAACAACATTCCATACTCTCACCGTGATGGTAGCACCAGTTTACATTTTTGTCACAGCAACCTCTGGAAAGGTACAACTGAGTACCCGTTTTCCTCATGACATCACTTACAGCCTTTTTTAGAAAAATAATGGCTGAGTGTAGAAGTTTTACCCCTGGGGCTATCGAGGTGCTGCGCTTTGAGCTTCAGCCCAGAGTCATTTCATCTGATCACCAGCACCACTTCACGGGCTGCGTTACAGAAGCACCCAACCCCCAGACCCAGCCGCCTGTCAGGCAGGTGTCACAACAGCACACACTTGGTCAGTACAACGTCATCACAGTTGGGTGGGTGGGGGGTTGGGGTGTTTCGGTTTGGTTGGGTTTTTGCGTGACAAACAGTGAACAGGAGAACCAATAAATGGCATTTGAGCTCGGTTTAAGCTTATCACTACTCAAAGCCGTGTAATACCTACCAAAATTATAGGTGCTTGGATGAAAACACAGCTCAGGTTGTGGATAAGAAGGAGGAACTCTCCAGCTTAGGCTGCGCTCCTGCACCACAACATCCAGAAGGAGGTTTGGAGCAGTCGTGCTTGTCACAGCGTCCAGTGACCACAGTGCAAAATAGGGGCAGTCCTGAAGGGATTCTTCTGGCCTGAAAGAAAACAAGTGCAGAAGCTAAACGCCGACTTTCCAATGAATTACGGGGAGGGATACTGAAACCAGCTTCATAAAAACCTACCTTAGTG
This sequence comes from Phalacrocorax carbo, assembly GCF_963921805.1. Taxonomy (NCBI): domain Eukaryota; kingdom Metazoa; phylum Chordata; class Aves; order Suliformes; family Phalacrocoracidae; genus Phalacrocorax; species Phalacrocorax carbo. The sequence continues at coordinate 1,704,173 of NW_026990280.1, read as the reverse complement.
AGCCTGGCATTTGAGCCTGATACCAGCAGTCAAAGTCAAATACACCCAAATAAGTAGATGGTTTTCCCTGGCCACGTGTATTCACTTGCCAGCTGAAGATGGAGACACTGGTGCCAGGAGATATGACTGGAAAAGACAAGACATTGTTTCTTATTGAGAGAAAATACAATCTATCTGACATTTTCAAAACATCACTTTCTATTTTGGCTTCGTTCTGTTACGTCACTCATGAAACGCAACACTTGACTAAGAAGAATTTTAAAAATGTACACCATAGCATCACCTCTGTGATAGGTTTCAGTCATGCTGCCCCCCTTTGCGAGTTCAACCTGTGTCCGTCCTAAGACAAATCCAATACACAATTGTCAGGTAATCAAGTTTCCCATACAGTAAGAGTGCATCAAGATGGTTAGAAAAAAACAAAAACCAAAAAACAACCCACCACCCTAGGAAAACATACATTGCTGCTTTTAGAAAGCATACAAATACTTGTCGTATACACTTGATCACTCAGCTGGCATTATTAATTTCCAGATTCGACTCGATTACGAGTGTTACGAATAGCTCCTTTCCAGCACAGTCAGAATGAAAGAACACAATTATCACACAAAACAAACACCAAAACCCAACCCCAACAAACAGGAGGTTGGAACAAAGGGTTTAACATCAAACATTGACCATGTTACACTCGGGTTCTCTCAAGAAGTGGCATGGTCTGTCGTCTCTGGGGAGAAGGCATTCTCCAGATGTGAGCAAAGTGGGGGGTGCATCCTTTACCCTGACAGAGTAGGGAACCAGGAGACAGGTCATTTGGCAAAATGGGTCTCTGTTCTCTGCTGACTTCATCAGGGCTGCTCAGGGAGCCTCCCACGCTTTACTGTGTTTCATCGTGAACTTCTGTGCCCTTTCACTTGTGTGAGCCGCTGAAACTGCCTTTGAAGATGTCAATTAGTTTCATAAATCAGAAGCCAGCTTCATTTCTAACCTCAACCCACATCCAACAGAAGCTCATGTGGGCCCACAACTTGAATAGTTTCTGGATCAAAGCTAATGAGGAGCCATCAGAAAAATGACAAGCATTTTTCCGTGCCTCAGACTTCATGAAAAGGGGACCGAAAGGGCCTTTTTTGTTGGTTTTGGTTTGGGTTTTTTTGGTGGGTGCGCCTGTTGGTTGTTTTTGACAAGGTTTTAGAAGGCCCTCTCCTCAGAATCATGACACAGGTGGAAAAAAATCAAAGGGGTTTTCATTAGATTTTGACACGCTGTTGTTAGAGGATGGCACCCCAAAAGAGGTGGAAGCTGCCTCTTCAGGACTAAGACAAAGCTAATAAACACAAATAGCCTAGAAAGTCATGCCAGTGTCGTCTTTGTAACAGCAGACATAAGTTAAGGCCAGTAAGAAGAGAGGGAAGGGCATTCACACACCCAAACAAAAGGCTGTGAAAGTTATCACTGCAGCCGGCTCAGAGATGTGCTCAGAGCATCACTGGATGTGCAAACCCAGAGATGCACATCTCATTATTGCAAGGTAATGAAAGACACCAGAGGAGTTTTAACTGTCGATCCGGACAAGGGAAGACAGAAGCTATTGCTTTAAGAGCTTGTAGGTGTAGGAACCTATTAGACACAGAGAGGGCAAAGTGCACAGGCAGATCATAGACTCGTAGAATCATTTAGGTTGGAAAAGGCCCCTAAGATCATCGAGCCCAACTGTAAACCTGATACTGCCAAGTCCACCACTAAACCCTGTCCCACAGCGCCACGTCTGCACATCTTTTAACTCCCTCCAGGGATGGTGACGCCACCACTTCCCTGGGCAGCCTGTTCCACTGCTTCGCAACCCATTCTGTGAAGAAATTTTTCCTAAGATCCCAACTAAACCTTGTGCTCTAGACCCTTCACCAGCTTCGCTGCCCTTCTTTGGACACACTCAGCACCTCAGTGTCTTTCTCGTAGTGAGGGGCCCAAAACTGAACACAGGATTCGAGGTGCAGCCTCCCCACCGCCCAGTAGGGGGGGACGATCACTGCCCTACTCCTGCTGGCCACACTATCTCTCATACAAGCCAGGATGCTGGTGGCCTTCCTGGCCACGCGGGCACACTGCCGGCTCATCCAGGTGGTTGGGGAAGGTATCAAACAGATCTGGCCCCAGGACCGAGCCCCAGGGAACACCACTCCTGACCGGCCGCCAGAGGGATGCAGGTGCAGGCATAGGTTGGAAGAGGGGAAAAAAGAAAGTTGAGGGAACATTCCTAAGCAATGGAGGGGATGATCCTACTGTTCAAAGATGAGAGCTGGAGGAATAAAATGACTGACAGGTGTTATAGAGGTGACCCCACCATACATCGCTACAGCATGTCAGCAAGCATTGAAGGGAAAAATAGGGTTTATTTTAACAAGTCCCACAGAACCTAAGCACTCAGTTTTTCCTTTGAAATAAGTCCAAGAAGTTAGTCTATACAGATATTGAAGACTTTCAGGCTGTGGGTATGGAACAGCATTCATTGCTTGGATGCCTAAACCATTTAGTTTAGAATCACCAAACACGGGCATCAGGAACAAACCTTCACCAACGCTGTCTTCTCTGTCAATGCAGTTGGGAAAGATTTCTACAGCCTGACAGCTGAGTAACTTGGCCTTGCTGCCCTGCCCTCTCAAGGGAAAGGCTCCACCCGTCAGATCCAAACTGTACTTTTCAACACAGGATGCCAAACGCTGCGGAAAAAATCACAGGTGAGAGAAAGGTCATTCTGAGAGAAAAGCAGACATTATACCTCAGTAGGAAAGAATGTCTATGTCTAATAGAACCTGCATATTGTACTGTATCTCTCCCAGGTACTTAATCTGATGGCAAAGAGAAACTACAGCTGACACGCAAGAGAACTGAGTGTCAAACCGTAACGGGTAAGTTTGGTCGTAAAAGCTTTGCACATTTTCAGAACTGAGCATTTCCCTCGCATTACTGGTTCTAAATGTGTTTTGCAGAATTCCTTGCACCATCCCGATTTCTTCACAAACCTACTTATTTATCTAGAAAGAGAGATCTGAAATAATGCAATACATAGGCATGCAAAGCGCTTTGTTCCATGACTTGATCACAGAACTGATGAAGTTAGAGGAGTCGTGGCCTTCCAGCAGCCAAAGCTCTCTTGCGAGGCATTATCTATAGGCACACACCACTAGAGTGAATGCCCATCCCTCGGGAGTAGCCATGAGAACTTCTTACTGAGTCACAGCTTCTCTCAAACCACGTCAGCTCCTGCCAGCTCCTCCTCTTGCCTCCTCAGGGACTGATGGGTGAAAGGTCCCTCCCTGCCTTCACCAAGTGCAGCCAACAGCAAAACAACACGGCAGACATGGCATGCACGTGGGCAAGGCGTTTAGGGGCACGAATTACTACAGAGTCAGCAAACTAATCTGAGACCTACAGAAACTCCAGCAGGATTGTGTGGAACCTCTGAGACCACCATTTGCTAAGCAAGCATTGACTGAAATACTGTCTTTCCAAATACAGCACTTGGTCAAATGATCTACCCTACAACACATGGGTGTGTGGATTGTGGACAAAGAGCAGCTCTACAATTAAAAACCAACCAAACAAAACCAAAAGCTAAGCAGCTAAAAATCTCCAAAAACCTACCAGAAAATAAAAAAATTGATTGTACCTCATTCTACCCAAGTTTCCTAAAGTTTCAGAGCTCTAGAAGGAACTGGCATGAGACAATCCATTCTCGTATGACCTGATATGTTACATTTAACTCACCTACTCTGAGAACAGGCAAGCTTTCTCTTAACCATTCTAGGAAATACTACTAATAAATATCAAGGCTGTAGAGCACAGATCCTCTCCTACCGCACCTCAACAGGAAAGACATGCTCTGAATTAAGATTACTTTCCCATCAAAAAGATTTTGCAAGGGTTTCAGGCGTAACACTGCATAAAATTATACATTCTAAAAACGCGTCTTCTATCTGTTAGATAACAGAGAGATAAGGCTAGTTCATCTCTATTTTAAACACAACCTCTTTGGAGCCACTTCTAAAAATTTACATTATACTTTTTTGACCAAATCAGACCACTCTTTACTGTATTTGCGTATTTTGCTGGCTTCAAGAGCAGAGTTCATAGGTAACGCAGCCAAAAAGTAGAAAGAGTTCTCTTTAGAGCTACTAAGTTTCAGGACCAGCACCGAAGAGACCCTGCCGGTGAGCGTCATGTGAAGTCCTGCTGACAGAGCTCAAAGGCAAAACAAGAATTTAAACCTGAAGACCGGAACAGAATAAAGCTGTACGCCCGTGTTTTAAGGAAGGGAGACAGACAGAACCTTATTCAACTCTGCAGTTTGGTTAAACAGAGCTACTCAAAGCCCTGTCTTCTCTTCCTACATGCCATTCACTTGGTGTTTAAATGAAGAATCATTTTATTTGTAAAAGCTGCTGCCTCTTCAGGAACTGAATTTATACGGGCTCTTTGCAGACGGCCCTGGCTGGAACACACGACACGGCGGTATGAAATTGTACGACTTCTTTTCAAAAAGTATGGACAAAGGCCGTGCCCAGGAAGACTCAGCAAAAGATTCTTTCTTTTTAAGTCATCTCTGAATTGTCATGGTCAATATTCCCCCTGCCAACTTCACTGATACTCCCTTAGGGAAAAGGACTCTTTCCATCCTTTCACGGACGTGCACGTCTTACCTCGTACATGACTTGTCCTGAAGCCAAGCGCCTCCTGTCTGCGAACGCTAACTGCAACAGATGTAAACTCATGGCATCGCCTTCACTGGAAAAGGTACAAATGATGACATTTGGTTACAAAGCTGCTTTATAGTCCTCGTTACCCTTTCCTTAGATCTAGGCTGAGGTTTCCTGAATAGCACTGTCTTGCTGAAAAGAAAAACAGCCCTTCCCAAAACCTAAGAATTGGTCACATTTAGCCGCTAAACCACAAAGGAGGAAATTTGGACACTAACAGCTTCTGGGGCAAAGGCTACCCATACAATCTGGAAGCTTCAAGATGTTCTATGGAATAAAAATGGTTGGGAACAGTTCTTGGCATTGAAGAGCTTGCAATCAAAACTGCTTTACAGTCAAACTGAAAAAGATTGCCACTCCATGAGCAGCCGAGCTGAGTAAATAGCTTGCTGATGCTGAAAGGGGCAGATCTTTCTCCCCTTCCCTTCCCACCAAAGCTCCACTCCCTCCCCTGCACACACGGCACCTTCCACACCCTCCTTTCAGTCATTAGCCCAGCAGGAAACCACCGACTTGGCTGCTGAACACCTTCCCTGCCAGGCGAGCTGAGCTGGCTCACCAAGGCTCAGGCTGGCACCAGGGAACCGGCCATGCTGTCACCTCCTCCTTTAGGGGCAGCAGGCTGGTGGATCCGCACCTTTAGTGCTCTGGAGCTGCAGCCTCCACTGCGCTCCATGGTATTTTAATACCACGGTGTGAATATCAAGCAAATCGTGAAGCAGTCATCAGGAAACAAAGGAAGCCATTTAAGAATGCCAGCACAGAAATAGAGCCACTGTCACTTTGCTGCCTTTCAGCAGGGAGGAACTAGTAGGTCCCTCTCCATCCCTGTTACATCCTGTACAAATCGCACCGTCAGCCCCTTCCATACCGGAGAGAATCTCCTGCACGGCTAATTCAACAAAACAAATACACGTGGGTCAACTCTAGGTGAACAAATACTCAAAAAAAAAAAAAAATCAGTGGCCGATAGTAAGCTTTTATTCACCTTTCTTGCGTCGACTGAACAGCCCACAAGTAGCAGCAGTTGCGAGGATCATGCTCAGGCTCTTGAAAAGTAACGGCGCAGACAGGAATCCTTCCTCCTTCAAGCTGACAGTGGTGCCTGCAGGGTTAACAAAAACAGAAAGCAGGTGAGCCTGGTGGCCCTGCCTGTTTGTAGAAGGGGAGAAGCATCTTCTGAGCAAAGAGCCCCTGACGTGCTACTCCTCAAGGCACAGAAGGTCCCACTCCCATCTCAAACAAGGGAGTCACGGGAGCGACTGCTTTTGATGCAACAGCCACGAGGTGCGGAAATTACTGTCCATCACGGGCAATAACCTGGCTTTATCTCCTCCTCTGCCTGCGGAGCAGGAACATGAAAGATTCCTTCAGCTGCCAGGCAAAAGATTCTTCCTACTCTTGTCGCCTGCTTCAATATTGAACTGAAAATGCAGCCTCTCTTCTGCACAAGCTGAAAACAGCGCCAAACACCAGTAGTGTCTTGTTTCTTTACTTGGACTATCTAAAGCGTTTCTCCTCCAGACTTCTGAACCTTCTTTGCACCTTCACAATCTATTCTTGCCACCTCACTGTCCCTCCACTCTCTATTTATGCCGCCAATAGTTCCCGGTGAGTCACTGCAGATTTGCTTACGTGAATCCCTATCTGAATTGGGTCAGATATTCCAGGGGGGATTGCTCTTTGGCAGAGCTGAAATCATCTCCCTAATTTCTCTGTTGCTTATCCCTTGACATGACCCTTATTCCACCTCCAAGTGTTCCAAGCAGACTTTCATTCCCATGCATCGCTGCCTTGGAATGGGTCAATCCCCTCTTTTGGTCGAGGCTGAAATGTGGGAGAGAATGTCTTTTCAGCCACAGATCAGCTCTTGATCCTTCACATCTCACTCCTTTCAACCTGGACGCTTTAAAGAATATGATCACCACAATCCCATCATTAACATACTTCAGCCTTTCAATGGGTGCCCTCATTGCAGGAGCTGGTTCTGAGAAATAATGTCTACAATCTCTTTCATTGAAACACACACAACTCCTGCTGTCACTGAATACTGCTGGTGGAACAAACTGCCTTATGGAAAGCAGCTCTCTCACACCCTAACTGCTTGACAGAACCCAGAGAAGGGAGCTTTCCGCAGTTCCTCAGCCCACGGGCACAATAAGGAGAACAATCCCAGCCCGCTGGGGAGAAGGCGGCCCACTGAATCCAGGTATGGCTCAATGGTTACTTCAGAAGGGGATTCCTAAACAGGCCAAGATTACACTCCACATTTCCCTCCCTGAAAAAGGGCTCTTTAAATTAACAGACTTCCTCCTCAAGCAGAGCCTTGAGAGCCCTGCACCTCCAGGCGTGACCAAGTGCAAAGGCCGACTTACTCCCGCTGCAGAGTTTTCATATTCCACAGTGACAGGGAGCCATCGGAAAAACCCACGGCGAGCTGGTTGCTTCTGCTGATGTAGCACAGGGTCGATATTGCTGTTCCTGAAGGACACTGTAACTGAAGGCAGAGATGTCTCCCTGCTCTGGTCACGGTTGCTCTTCCTTGTGAAACGCCAGCAGCAGCTCTAGTGACAACTGTTAGACCTGCACGCACAAAACCACACAATAAAGGAATGCGTTATGCCATTCAGGTTGCATTTGAAACACTGACGTGACAACATGTATGATTTAATTCTACCGTCCCCGGCAAAATACCCATTGATGCAATACTTTGTCTGCTCTTCCCATTTTGTACGCATTCAGAGCACATAGGAACTCTCTGACTGGACAGGTATCCTCGCTCCTATTTCAAAACCAGGTGAAAGCGTAACCTCCATAGACAAATTCTTCCTGGGCTCTGCACATCAGGAGTTTGGGCCTCATGGTGAAGCTACTTGAAGTGAGACCAGCTCCCGAGGCCACTCTTGTAAGAGCAAAAACAGCATATGCAATCCGGGTACACCAAGTACAGGTTCCGTTTGGTCAAATGCAGGGATTTTGGTAAGGCATATTTACTTTAAAAAACAAGCCTAAACTTTGCCCCAAGTCAATGAACAGAAGCAGAAGAACATTCCCAAGAAATAGGGCACGTCCGACTGTCATGGTTTTAGCTGGGATAGAGTTAATTTTCTTCACTCTAGCTGGTATAGTGCTGTGCTTTGAAATTAGCATGGAAAAAAACCCTGTTGAGACAACACACAGATGTTTGGGCTGCTGCTGGGTAGCGCTTATACTAGTCAAGGACATGTCCAGCCTCCCATGCTCTGCTGGGAGCACAAGAAGCTGGGAGGGGAGGGGGCACAGCTAAGGGAGCGGATTCAAACTGACCAAAGGGATATTCCATATCATGTAACGTCATGCCCAGTATGCTAGCTGGGAGGGGCTGGCTGGGGGAGGGAGGGAGCAATCGCGGCTCGGGGACGGGCAGCGTCGGTCGGCGGGTGGTGAGCAGCTGTATTGTTTGTGTTTCCGTGGTTTTTTTTCCCTGTTTTTCCCTTTCCCTTCCTTTTCCCTTTTATTATATTAACATTACTGTCATTATTATCATAATCATTTATCATTATCATTTTATTGTAATCATTAAACTGTGCTTATCTCAACCCACAAGTTCTTTTGCTCGTCCGATTCTCTTCCCCATCCCACAGGGGTGGGGGGGGGGGTGAGCGAGCGGCTGTGGGGTGTTCAGTTGCCAGCTGAGGCTGAACCACGACACCGACACACCTTCCTGTCAGGCAGCTGCACCGACTCAGATGGTCAGATTCCTACCCCTCACTGGCGAGAATCACCGTGACAGAGGGACCCTGGTGGGAGGGGGTATTTGTAACCTTAGGAGGAGTATGAAGCCACTCCCATTTTTAATCCTTTCAGGGCCAGACGATGTCAAACCGCCACCTGTAATCAGCAGTCATAAACGTCTGCACAGCAGTAGCTTCAAAGCGGGATGCGTGTTGTCGATTTAAAAGACACAAGTTTTCTTACTTTTCTGTTCAAGTTTAGAAACCGCAAGCTCACCCGATGGTTCATTCTCCCTCTGACTGCAAGAGAGATCATCCAAACCAAGGTCCACCACAAGCAGATGACCAACATCTGTCGCCACCGCTGCCACGCCACAAAACCCTTGCAGAGCCCGGTGCAGGTGCCAAGGCCTCACGCTGGCTCCTCCGGGGTTAGTTATGGGCTCTACAGCAGTTACCTACAGGAAAACTACAAGTTAGTATTTCAGCTCTTTGACAAGCTAAATAGAAATCACTCAAAAGTGAAGCCAGAATCAGCCCATCAGAAGCAAGAAAGTAAATACAGGTTTCTCAGACTTAAAAACACAGCATTGATCCCAATTATATCCAGACAAAACAAACAAAGAAACCAACCCCCAAAAATGTCCTGTACAAAAATCCGTTACTGCCTTCCGTTTACTGGGTTTCCTGCAGGGATTTCGCTGAGCTCACTCCAACTGCAATGGTGCAGTCTATTATTACAGCTTACCAAGTTCCATTTTCTACTTAGAAACCATTAACTCGAAGACAACACAGAAAATCCGTTAAATGCAAGAAACTTGACCGTATTTAAGGGACTGGAGTAAGAAAGGCCAAACTCACTCTCGCTCTCCCACAGCTCCCAGCCCGTCAGCACTGGGATACAGCCCACGCCTTCTTTGCCAAACAGGTACTAGGGCAAATCACGGCTCTCAGTCAGACGCGGCAGCGGCCAAGTTGCAGGGGAGACACACCGCTGCCACGGCAAGGGAGTATTGTTACAGAGAGCGGAAGGGAGATACCAGCTTAGGGAAAGTTACACCAGTCCTCATTTAGAATCAACAGAGCAACCAGGGAAAGCAGAAAAGTTTTCAGTGCCGAAACAGCGGCAAAAAGCCCAGCAGCTGGTTCGCCAAAAGCCAACTCCGGCTGAGGAGAAGCGCACGCTGCTCTGTAACACGCGGAGCCGCCTGCCAGCAGCTTTAGTACAAGGCCCTGATGAAGACAGACCTTTCAGCACCTGCAGCCCCTCCCGGGACAGCCCTGACTGCTCCAGCAGAGACACCAGCACGTGAGGGCTCCTGCACTAAGGCTCCACAACAAAAGAACACGGGCTGCCCTTCAGCCTCCTTGCATAATGTCACACAGTGACACCAGGGAGCTTTACATCAACAGCAACCTGTTACACGACAACGGAACAGAGCAGTGAGCACCACAAGGAGTCCTTTTTTTATATATATTGGTTTTTCTCCCCAGAGGTGGGGAAAAATTGACCAAACCTCGAAGCCCCAAAGTTCTCTCCTCTCCCGTATCAAGCACTTGCTGTGACTGCGCTGCCTGGCAATCTGCTACAGAATTTACCTTTCCCCTGGGCCACAAGAACTCTACTCCTAGAAGTGCCCGCAGTATTTGAGACAACTTTATATTGTTTCACACTTCCTGGAAATCAGATGAAATCTCCAATCTTCTCAGCTACTCAAAGCACCACCAAAAGTGCGTTGATTATTCGAATTCTTGCTGCTCCAAGCCTTGATGACTCTCAGGAGGAAAGCAGAAACACTGCACCTATCGTGCTGCGGAATCAGCCAAAGTTCCCGTGTTGCTGTTAACTTTTTTTCTTTTAAGGTCTCGTTTTGTTGTTGTACAACTGGCCCCAAATCCACCTTTTCCACTTTTGCATACAGGTTCCCAGTTTTAACGCTTCAGTTTTCCCTGTAGAAGCTCCTGGAACTGCCTATTTTCCCACGGCACCAGGCACTGGCTTTGCACACTCTCCTACACTGCTGCCAGCTCCTTCTGGGAACGAACGCAGAAATCCTGTCTCAGCTCCCTGACTCTGCATGCTGCCCTTCTGCCTCACACAAACCAGGAAGAGTGGGGAAAATACCATTCCAGAGCTCTGAAACATGCAACCGTTATAAACCAATTTAATACCGTTAATGTTGTCAATTCAGATTTGCTTTTACAAGTCTGAATGACTGCACGTCTATGTCAGCACACAGCTTGCCTTTCCATCTCAAACGCTGAGATTTATCAGGACGATCGGCAAACCCACACAGCGGAGCACCAACCCAGCTCAGCTCGTTAGAAATCACCACCCCACAAACGCTCACTGCCAGCAATCACACTGTAGCGCTACAGACAAACAAACCCCGCCTGGCTTCTAGCAAGTCAAACCAAACCACGCTCTGGAAAGCTGAGTAATACGGAAGTATTTATCTGTCGCAGATTCTAAGGTGGTAAAGATAGAGGGAACCTTGATGTTCCATTACCTTAAGGTGACTCTTGTCTACACTCAGATAAGGAGCCGAGGGGAAAGGACGTCATTTGAGTTTATGGGTTAGAGAAGGCAGGGAAAATTAGCAACATTACACCAGAGTATCCCACCGGCACAAGCACCATATGCAATAAGCAGAGGTTCAAGGGCTTCAGGCTGAAAGTCAGTCTGTAACCACCTGCCAGGTAACGCAGTGAAGCCTGTTTTTTCCCATCCTAAGTCAACAGAAAAATGTGCTTTGCTCTGAAGTCACCTGCTTGCTAGTCCGAGACTCCTGGGAATGTGCCGAAGTCAGCTACAGCACAGCCATGGAAGTCTGAGATATTTTAAAGACAGTATTTCTGACATAATGAACCATTCAGGACATGTATGTTACCAACACTTGAAAGGCAGGGTGAGGACGAGTTCTTTGTCACTCTGGCTAAAAAAAAAGGTAGTTTTCAAGGCCTTTTTGTCAAAGTGGAGAATTAGGTAACTACGTGCTCTACTGTAAAACCAGAAAACTTGTTTGACTCTCAGCAAACTCAAAGGATAACAGTACCGTTAACCCCACGATTTCACATCAAGGTGCTCTCGACTGGACACTCTGCAGTGACAGTATGATGACACAGTAGAGAAATTGGACGTCCTAGCAAAGAGACGCTCCAAAGCTGCTCCTGAAACAGCGTTATGCAGCACCTGACAACGTTTCCCCCATTAAAAAGGACCTACCCTTCCTGGCAGAAGTACTGCTGTAACCACGCTTGATGTTCCAAGGTCGTACAGGCAGAGAACACTTCCCTCTGCTTCTCTCAAGCCAACCAGCAGCCCCGTTCCCGTCTGCCAGGAAACCTCCTTCACCACGCAGATGGTGGGAGGCTGCTCACGGGCTCCACTGAAACGGTGTGCAGAGAGCCGCTCTCCCGTCACAGCGCTCACGACCTCCAGCTGAGGGCCACACGCCAGCCAGGCCAGGCCACCTCTCCCTGGAAGAAGAGAAAAGGCTGGCTAAAGCAAACTCCCAAGAGAGGGTTGAAAACAACAGGAAAATCACAATCACTGCCCCTTTGCTTCAACAGAAGTACCTCACAGAGCAAGAGAGGCTTACCGAATTCCAGTCGATTATTGAAAATCACCCACTGAATCCTCAACCAATGCATCGTAAAATGAACCACCTTATTATTTTGCATTTGGACTTGGCATTCCTGCACTGAAGAATTCTGGTTGTTTGGGATAAAGATTACAATAGATTGGTCTCTAGTCTTTATACCATATTCAGCTTGGTTTTGCTAGAAATCATCTAAATACATATGAGAATACATCTCCTAAAGCATAATTCAAATATGGCAAAATCTCAGCCAATTCTTTTCTACTTTACTAACTTTGCTCGACACACGCCTACTTTGGGCAGGGATTTGGACTTCAACAAGGAATTACCTTAAAATGGGCGCTGCGGGAGCCAATTTCAACTTTTACACACGCTGATCACAGAGAGAAGTTAGCACATTTAGTTTCACTGAACTACTTCCAACACAAAGGGAGTATTAACTCAACTACTGCACTTACAGTCACACAGAGAGATTCTACATGGTCTTCACAGGTGCCCGGACACCCAGGCAGGCCCCCAGCACTACCTTCAGATCACCGACAAAGTCAGCTACCTCATCTGCTCAGCCGCTCTCAGCAGCTCTCCCGGGACACTCCTCTGCGTCCTACTAAATACTCTGCAAACCTGGCTGCAGCGCCTAACAGGGCTTTCCTCTTCCTTCTGTTTTTAGTCAGGCTAGGAAAGAAAAAGCAGGGGGGGTTGCCTCTCTAACACTGTGGGAGAACTAGTTCTGCACGGGATGTTATGATGGTACAAATAAATACAGCCCAAAACCACACCAGGACTTTTTTGTAAACTGCCTTTCATTCAATTAGGAGTTGAGGAGGGCTCACTGACTTGCCCGTGTTATTTTAATAGCTCAAGACTGGCGCAGGCTGTTGTCCTTTCAAAGTTTAACTCTACTAATGTTTTAATGTTAACATTTTTCATCATTTTGTCATAGTTCATCCTTTCTGTTCTCTCAAAACCTGACGCACCTGAGCAGCACCAACCTGACACAGCTGATACTGTGACCCCGTGCCTCAGGTCACCTCCAGGCAGTAACAACTTCACAGCAAGACCCAATTTCAAGGAAAAGGCTCACCTCTGGAAAACCGCCCACGCAGCACAGAACCTCGGGTGAGCTCATCTTCCCCAAGAGCCTGAATGGTCACCTCGGGAAACGGCAGCAGGCTGCTCGTTACCTGAGCCGCGAGGTCTCGCATTCTTCGCTGTGAATAGAGAAGAAAATGCAAAAAGAGGCTCCTGACAGCCATCGACATTTTTCAGATTGACAGAACTTTCATCCCTTTGCCGTGAATAATCTCCCGTCCACCTCCTGCGGCTCTTTTCCTTAACAAAAGGGCACTCAGGACAGGTTTGGATCTCACAGCAGAGCAAAAGCAGAATCCTTTGCTTTTCTGATGCCTACGAGATCACCAACAAAAAGGGACGCAGGGGTACTGACAGGATAAACAACACGGGAAAAAAGCCCAAGACACTGGAGTCAAGTCAAGCGAGGCGGCACGAGTCAGAGAGTGAGTTTTGCATTAAAAAGCTCCAGAAAATAAATAAAAAAGAACAAGTTGAGAAATTACATGTTTGAGCAGAATCACATCCAGCCAAGTCAGTGTTCTGGGATGTCACTGTTGACTGACATGTAGTACATGAAAGTCAGATTCAAAGGCCAACAATGTTACGGGCTTACTGAAGGAAAAGCTAAAGATACGGTCAGTCGCAGCTGCAGATGTGATGTCACAAACCAGGTTCACTTCAGTGCCACCAAAAGAGAGGCCTTGCTGCTGCCCCCATCTCTCCATCTGCTCCTTCCTTCTGCTCCTGTATCCCTGTGCCTTCCCTTGCCCTGACCTGCACACGTTTTAGAGCTCCTTAGGAGCCACATTAACTCCCCAAGCAGACAGGGAACGCACCCACAAGAGCAGAGAGTTTTCCACCAGCTTAGAGAGTGAAACGGGGTTGCAGAGAGAGCCAGCAAGCATAAAAGCCGGCACAAGGAAGGAGGCAGGACACTGCACCGGGGAGAAGGAGAGGGGATTTGCCCATCTCCATTCTGTGGCCGTAAGCCGTCCTGCTAGCTCATGCACGTGTGAAACCACACACTCACTTTGCAAGGAGAGCTGCAAGAAACCCCTTCGCTTTTAGAAAGGGCAGCACCCAAGGCACTCTCAGTCAGCTCTGGACTCCCTCGTGCACGTAGAGGCTCACTCTCGCACGGAGGGAGGCTGAGGCTGACGGGCGTCATTCTTTCGCTCAGCCAGATGTGGAAGCTAAAGTGATCTCAGGGAAGCGTTACTTGGTGGTCAGAGAAGGGACAGCATTGCCTGACACTGCTCGGGTCACATTGTCTAAGGAAAGAGGACAAAGAGTGGGAAGAAGCCAAAGAAGAAGAAATGGAAGAAAAACTATGCTCTGTTGAGAAAAACAGCATCCGCTTTGTTGAACAGCAGGGAAAGATCACAATTATAGAGCTTTTTGAATTACTATTAATGACTGGCTCAGTGACATTTTCCCCAGAAATACAGCCTCCAACAGCCCCGATCCCGTATCTGATGCAGACCACAGATTTCATTTCCCTTTAAATGAAAAAACCCAAACCCGAGACACATCAGCATTTGACACTAGAGCCACTTTACCCAGCTGCCTCCTGTGGTTATTCTCCAACACGACTATTCCTGCAGGCAGGAGCTGCAGTCCCTCTCCAACGCGGCAAAGCTAGCAAAAGTTCCTCAGGTCACTCCTGAAAGTGTGCTCTGTTGCACACTGCTTGGCGTACCTGGACAGGCGGGCGCAGGCGCCGAGTGTCTCAGGGCAGAGCGCACACGCAGCCGTCCCGACAGAGGCAGAGCCCAGGGAAGACAACGTTCCCAGTGCTCCCACAGCGCTGGCCCCTCGCAGCACCAGTTCCAGAGTCACGGAGTCACAAGGGAGAGAAAGGCCTTCCGGAATCCCTGGGGGCAGCTGGTCCAGCCCCTGCGCAGGCAGGGTCACCCAGAGCAGGCTGCCCAGGGCCAGGGCCCGGCGGCTGCTGAACCCCCAGTGCTCAAACACACCCCTTGCAAACAGCCGCCCGACGAGGGGAGCTGCGGAAACGTTGGCAGCCCACGCGACAGGCCCAGGGGTTTGGGGACTCGCTCCGACCAACTGAAGTATCCTCTCCTCCACACCAGTAAAACACCACCACACCAGCAGGGGCTTGTCACCATTCTTCCTCCAAAGCTCTGTCCGACGGATCACTAGGCAGAAGACACAAAGTTAAGGGAAGCCTGATTAAGTTCATTTCACTGCCTTAAACCAGCAAAGCCCAGGCACGTGGAAGCAGGAAAACGAGCTGAAGCAGGCAGGGAATGAGGAGCCGCCCTCAGCAGAGCAGGACACGGCACCGTGTGCCCAAACGCAGGTGACAGCTGCCAGCCAAGGCTGACACAGCCACCCTGACTGACGGGCCTAAGGCGGCACTTGAACCACCGCGCTCAGCCCCACACCCCAGACGGGGGGTCAGCGGTGCCGACAGGATTAAGTCCTGACTGACTCCCGACAACAGACGCTGACGCTGACTGACGCCAGCCAGCTGAGTCCGGGCAGGCGATGCTGGCCGACTGACGCTGGCCGACTGACGCACGGCTCGGGGCCTCCTTCTGCCCTCGCACCTGGGCATCACCCCTGATGGAGCTGGGCGGGCAGAGGGGTCCCTGGCGCGGCCACTCATACCTGTCGGGCAGAGCTCGGGAAGCTGGAGAGGCCCCTGACTAGCAGAGGCGCTACTTAGCGACACGGAGCCGCTACTTAACAACAGCTGAAACAACAGTGTGCCCTCAGCACTCTGCCAGCGACGCTGAAGGACATTAACTCTATCCCAGCTACAACCAGCACAGCTCTGAAGTTTTTAACCGCCTCTCCCATGGAGAGGAGTGTGGATTAAATGCCCAGCTCCCCGTTGGCTGCAGACCACAGGAAGGCACCAGAGATGGCTCTATAATTTTGTGTGAGGGAAAGGGCTGGGGACAAACCAAACGCGTTTGATATCTAATACTGTAATCACCTGCGCAGTTAGGCTCTCTTCTCAAACTCCTCCTTCCACCTGTCAAGAGGATTTAACTACATAAGTAAAAAGGGAAAAAAGCTTCCTGCCTTTTTTCCCTTTAAGTGAGAAAAGTCCTTTCCTGTTCAGGCTCTGCTTAAGTCTTAAATAGAACTGGTGACAAAGTAATTCCCTGATCTCCTCTTTCTGCTTTCAGAAGATCAGATGTGATGTTTTGAAGTAACAACCATGGGAGCTGCACTTACATCCATCACAGGAACTGTTTCCACAGCAGGCACTAACAGCGGCATCGGACATTGTATCTTCACAAATGAGACACAACAACTCATCTGGACTAGGATCACCAGAGCAGGATGAGGAGGAAGAAGAGGGCGATGGCTCCTCTGGCAAAAAGGGAGGCTTTTCCTTCTTTCCTCTCACATAAGCTTCCCTGGAGGGGGAGAGGGCCTGGTGGGAGAGAAAAGTTTAAAGATGGCTCAAAGAAAACTCTTCCAAGCTTTGGATTTTATCGAAGGAAGAGAACAGGTGGAATTCTTCTCACTCCACATTCGCCTTCTAAAACATAGGCCTTCAGAATAAACTACTCTTCTAGAGCCACAACACCAGAAGAGGGAGGGGGGAACAATATTCCTGCTGCAGAACTCTCCCTTTCCTTTGACCAAGCAAGAAATTAGCTCAGACCAGAAAAATAACTTTTTGACAGCTAGAAATCAGGTGAAATGAATCCCACCTCTCCTTTGCCAGGCGGCAAATGTACATTGCAGGCGCAGCACCAAGTTAGTCTCCGATCAAGTTCGTCTCTGAGTGATTACATTTTAGAAAGGGAAGGAGCCTGTGTTACAGCTTCTCCAGAAGGAGATCCATGGCAGCAAAACAGAAGTGCTACCAAGCGCAGTTTAAAACAGCCGCTCCTCTCAGCACACAGGAGTGTTTTCTTAATTTAAAGCAACAGGAAAAGTTCCGTCTCTTCCACACACGGGAGTTCATAGAAGTCAGAGGCGGGGGACATCTCAGTCCAGCGGAATTTTCTTACGTTTTGCAAGGAGCCTTTGCCACATCAAACAGAACCAAAACGACCTCTCAAAGAGAACGACTCTGCTACAAACACCACCCAAATGCTCTGCAGAAATACACGTTCTTAGCACAGCACAGGTTTAACCAGCTTCCAGGGGCATGAACACGGGGACCACCCTACTGCAACATGAGACAGTATCACAGATTTTAAGATTAAGACGCAATGACAGTGCTTCCTCCCCCGTCACTGCAGGCGCTGGCCAGTTCGGTTGCATTGCCACTCACACTTCTGCGCATGGTTTCTCTTGTTCACTGCTCGGTCAGTCCAATTCATTCCATACTTACGCAGGAAGAGCTGGCATCGCGTATTTCCCACTGCTTGTCAGCACAGCACCCTTTGGGTTGGGATCTTTCACCTCCACCATGGAACTCCACGGAATTCCTCTGCTCTTTCTATCTCTGGGAACAGGCTCAGAAGTTTTGTCCTGCTAAGAAAAGAGGTGCAGACTTATCTCGTCTGAAGAACCACGTTTAAAATGACATTTCCATGAGTATTTGAAGCAGCAAAAGCCTCTCATCCTCTCATTTTACCCAGCATAAGTGTTGCTCAACTAAAGTACTCATTTGCCTCAGTGACTATAGCCGGGATGTTCCAAAGGCTTAAGCAGTGTTTTGGACTCGCTCGACATTCTTTGGCTTAACTTCAGGTTCCCTAAGGGCGAAATACCCCTCAGCTCACCATCCACTCAGAGAAGGGGCACAAACCCGCTCCTCCTCCAAAGCGCAGTGCAGAGTGAGAGCTTAATTCCCTGCTCTGGATCCGTCCCTGGGGAAACTCCTATTCGCCACCTGGGTACGAAGGTTGGATTCACGCCTCACGCACACACCTTCAGTGAGTAACGTTCAATGGCATGAATACTCAGCCAGAGGCTTGGGCAATTAAAACACGCAGCTATTCAATAGGTGGGGTCAGCAGCAACATCTTGTTTTTTTTATACGAAATACTAAAAACCGTGAACTGTCATTAAAGGACTTGAATACTGAAAAAATTTCCAGCAATATTGAAATATTGAATATATTGAAATATATAAAAAGATGCAAGCTCTAAGAGGGCGATTGATGGACGTCTATGACCTGGAAAAAAGAACGTTTCATGTTTATAATTCCAGGTGTCCCTTGAATTCTGAAGGGCTTTGCAACACTGCCTTAGAACCCCTCGATTTCAGTTTTACTGAAATAAACTCAGCAGTGTTTCTTGAGAGCTCAGGCTCAAGTGCAGCTTTACCACAAGGAAAAAGGGTAACTGTCCTCTTTCTCCATTTCCAGCCTATCGAATTATATCATGCCCCAAGCCCCAGGTAAGCTTACGCTAGGAAAACATTATCAGAGAGACACGTGACTCACTGCTTATCGTCTCCTCAGTTGTTCAAAAGCGCAGAGTCAGATCTCACAGTCGGCGCGGAGGGACGGACCGCACGGAGGGACGGACCGCGGGGAAGGACGGACCGCACGGAGGGACGGACCGTGTGGAAGGACGGACGGCACGGAGGGACAGACCGTGTGGAAGGACGGACCGCACGGAGGGACGGACCGCGCGGAGGGACGGACCGCACGGAGGGACGGACCGCACGGAGGGACAGACCGCACGGAGGGACGGACCGCGGGGAAGGACGGACCGCACGGAGGACGGACCGCGCGGAGGGACGGACCGCGCGGAGGGACGGACCGCACGGAGGGACGGACCGCGGGGAAGGACGGACCGCGCGGAGGGACTGACCGCACGGAGGGACGGACTGTGTGGAAGGACGGACCGCACGGAGGGACGGACCGTGCGGAGGGACGGACCGCGGGGAAGGACGGACCGCGCGGAGGGACGGACCGCGGGGAAGGACGGACCGCACGGAGGGACGGACCGCGCGGAGGGACTGACCGCGGGGAGGGACGGACCGCGGGGAAGGACGGACCGCACGGAGGGACGGACCGCACGGAGGGACGGACCGCGGGGAAGGACGGACCGCGCGGAGGGATGGACCGTGTGGAAGGACGGACCGCACGGAGAGAGGGACCGCACGGAGGGACGGACCGCGCGGAGGGACGGACCGCACGGAGGGACGGACCGCGCGGAGGGACGGACCGCACGGAGGGACGGACCGCACGGAGGGACGGACCGCGGGGAAGGACGGACCGCACGGAGGGACAGACCGCGCAGAGGGACGGACCGCGGGGAAGGACGGACCGCGCGGAGGGACGGACCGCGGGGAAGGACGGACCGCACGGAGGGACGGACCGCACGGAGGGACGGACCGCCCCAGACCCGCGGCGGTAGCTATTGCAACACTCTCGTGTCGCTCTCGTTTTCTCTCTCCCCCCGTTCTCCCTTTTTTCTCTCTTTCTCTGCTTTTCTCTCGCGTCTCCGTCGCTGGCCAAATGAAGGGACTTGGCACTTTGATTCCGTTTTGAGTCTTAGTTCTGTTCCCGAGAATGTAGAAGGAACCTGGCCACGGCAACACGTTGGAGTCAGTCAGAAGTTAAGCCCAGCCGCCCCAAACCTCCCAGAATTACCTGAGGTCGGTTGGAAAGCAAGGGGGTTTAACCTCTGCCAAATTGTTCAGCCCGACAGTGGATCGTGACAGACTGGTAGGAGTGTTACCGAAAAACGCGGTAAAATCAGAAACAGCTCTTTAACAGCAATTTAGTATTAAAGAGCAGGCATTCTTTATTCACAGCGCCGGATGCACGCGGGATCGCTCCTCCTAACGTGCATACCTTACGCACCTTTCCCGTACAATTTATAGATCAAAAAGTTACATATTCATAGATATTCATTATTGTCCTTTCTACCGATTGGTACAAACTTGCTCGTTCCATATGTAAATTACTGCACAGGCTCAGTTATCCTCTTCTGTTGTTCTCTTTTGAGTAGGTGGTGTTACTTGGGTCGGTGGTGGTCCGTGAGTCGGTGGTCGCGATCTCCCCCTGTCGGAATTACCTTTTACCTACTCGGCTCTTAATCTTGGCAGTCCTGGCCAGTTTTCTCAGTCCACTACACGAAACCACATTTTGTCATCCTTTTCTGACAGCAGCACATTGTCTATTGTTTCGTTCACATTAATGATTACCGAGGGACTAAAATGCAGATCAAAGAATACACTGATTGGTATACTCCATGTCCCCAGACTTAACGTCCAGTTGGATAAGGCTGTACGAGGAGTATAGCAACATCTATGGTTGGTTAATTCTATCGCTCTGGTTACAGGAGCAGCAACAAAGAGGCGGCTTTAGCAGTTTTTCTCCAGCAGGCATGCCCTGCTGCAAGGTCTGTCCTATCTGCCCAAGGACTGGACTAGGAGCAAATAAAGAGGAAGCCGTCAGCTGCTTCCGTTTGCAAGAAATACCAGGTCAACAATTGCTAAGTTCTTGCTGTTCATATCTCAGGGTCCTTTAGAGAGCTTGACACCTCCGCGTGTTTCCCGCGGGGCTTCGGCTACCACGCGTGCTGTGCCTCACAGCCTCGCAGTTAAATTCCCCTTCCTGCGCTGCAGCTGCTTCGTGCAGTGGCCATAAGCTGCTCTGCTCCTCCTGCGTTTTGCTGGCGAGACGGCTGTACGAGGGCGATGCTGGCGGCACACACCAGCTACGGGGCTGCTCCGGTCCTCCTCTACACCCTTCCCTGTTCCCTCTTGCTCCTTCTAGCAAGAGGTTGTAAAAGTAGCAAGTCACTTGAGCAACTCTTCTCTAGCATGCAAGTCCTGTCAAACCAGTAACATGATACACCTTAAAGTCTCTGTTCCTTTATGGATTATAGAGCTGAGACAGAACACCAGCAACACCGCCATCACCACCCCCAGCCACGGCAAAAAAGATTACATTTCTGTACAGCCAGCCACCAGATGAGCCGGTAACAGGAGTGTGTGCCACTGGGTCGCTGAGGCCAGCAGGGACTGGGGTCCATTTCTGAGCAGCGCTGTCCTGTATAGAACCGAACCCGTTCCTGCTTTTCAAAAGCTTTCAATATTAGACATGAATGAACTGGTCAGTAAGATACCTAAAAAAGAGGTTTTCAAAAAATAGGATTTCAAAAACATTATTTTAGCAAATGGATTCATGAGCAGAGGGACCACAGAGACCTTTCACGCTTCTACAAAAGCAGGTCTTATATAAAAACCACAAGCAAAACAAGGTGAAATTAAAATGGAAAAAAAAAAAAAAAGAAATAAGAGAAAGAAAATGGATTGGGGGGCAGTGAAGACAAAGTATTGTCTAATCCTTTGGTTATTTAGCTGTATAAATATTGATTGTGCTGACAGGTCGCTGACAGTTTTTGGGGGGTGTACCTGGGTCTGCTGGTTGCTGCCAATTTGGGGGGAAACTTGAGGATTTGGGGGTGTTGCTGTGTCAGGTGCATGCTGCTAGGTCTGGTGGGTGCAGCCAGGTGTGGGGCGCCTCTGGATTTAGGGTTTGTTCCTAGACTGGGGCAATGCTACCAGGTGTAAGGGTTATTTTGGGTTTGGCGGCTGCCGCTGGGTTGACAGCAGCCTCTGTTCCAGTGGACACAAACCCTGTCCCTGCAGCAGCGCCAGCAGTGCGTCTCGTAAGGCGCTGGGCACTGCTGTGGTCACGCTGCGCTCTCTGGCTGGTTGTTTCGGCCGCACGGCTGGCCTCCCTTGAGAGGCGCTGGGGTGCCACCCTCAGGTGGATTTCACTTGCTGTGTTTGAGGTGAAACTGTGTCCCTCATGCTCAGAGTGCTTTAGGATAGCACACACCATGCCGGCTGCTCCGCCTTGGTAGTAACCAGTGTGTTTCTGTTGGTGGTTTCGTTGCGCCGTTCCTTCTTTTGAATCTCTGATGCGGATCACTCGGGGCCATTGGTGGAGGCTGATTTTTGCACTGTGCCTGCTGTGTTGCTTGTCAGTGCTGCAGGAGGGGAGCCGGGCAGCGCTGCTCCACTGCTGCCCCACTGCTGCCCCACTGCTGCTTGCTGGGGTAGCCGTGGAGGAAAGAGGCTTTAGGAAGTCCCTTCCTAAGTCCAGCGGAAGCTGAAGAGGTTTTCTGCCAGTGGAGTTCCTGCTCTGGATGAGGTTGCTGCCAAGCACTGACTTTGTGCAGCCTGTGCTCCTGTTGACTTGCTGCTCTGTGTCACAAAGGGGTTTGTCCGGCAACTGCCTGGTGAACAAGGCTTCCGGTGGTGCTTCGCTGTCTGGATATTCCAAACCAGGAGAGGGGCGCAAGTTAACATTTTTGGGGTGAGTTGAGCTTTTTAAGTTTTGGAGCTGACCGATCCAACAGAGTTGTGCTTAGGAAACCACAAATCTGGTATTTGAGGGCTTGTTGCACCCAGAAATCAAGCAGGCTGCATCAGTGTGACTCTAGGGATTGTTCTGCACAACGAAAGCTGAAGCGAGGCATACGTCACTAAAGGCGGCTGTGGGTTAGGCTAGATGAGCCACATCTACAAGCCTTCCCACCTCAGCATCTTCTGTAGTGTGCTTAGGAGATGAAGGTGTGCCTTGCTGTTGAACTTGGTCTAAACCCAGACGAAACCATGAGTTATTAGTGAAAGCCTGATTGCTGGTAGTTTGATACTACAATAGTAATGTTAATAGGCAGGGAGAGAAGGATGCGGGAAGCAGGTGTGTGACTTCTGTCATGTACCGTGTGGCCATGCTGGGGAGCTGTCAGGCAAATCTGGCAACTGGCCCGTGCCAACCGAGGAGAGAGGCTGGGACGCAAAGTCTAGCGGTACAGAGGCACCCTCACATTCGTGCCCTCGAGCTGTCCCGTTCAAACTGAGGCACCCCAGATGCAGTCTTACACGTGTTTCTTAGACCGTTCAAGCGTTCATCTCCAACGCTAGTTGACCGGTTGATACTTAACACACACGCGTGCGCTGCTGTTTTGCAAAGCAACTCTAGTTCTGTGGTGTCGTCATCCGTCTGCTTGCTTTTTCTGAGAGCCGAGTTGCAGATCCTGCTTCCTGTACTTGGAGAGATTCCCTATTCGATGTGTTTGCTTCTCTTGCTTTTAGGCTAAAGGCAGATACGCACTGTAGTGTAAACTTATAATTTGTTCCCATCCCAGAAGAGTCTGATTGTCAGTGTTTGACTATTTCTTGCATTTGGGGAGAGGGGGCAGGAGATGGCAGGTATTCTTCTGCCCCAAATCTGGGGTTTTTGCATACTAGCCATAGAGGAAAGAGCAAGGGTGCCAGCTGGCGAGCCATGCAAAAAAGCAGTTTCCTTCATAAGTGATTGCGACTAGTTTCCTAAAGACAACGTCCGTTTCAGGCAAGAGCAAAAGAACAATATCCCAAACAGTATTGTGTTTGTGCAGGTATTATGAAGGAAGCGTTAATCCTTTCCAAACTTGAAACGCAGTAATCAGTTTCGCATGTTAGCAAATGTTAGTAGTTCTCTTTCTAAGATCTCTTTTCTACCCTAAGCTGGTCCCTGTGCTCCAGGTTGTCATTCTGTATTCTGTGTTCCTCAGATTTACGGAGGACAGAGAATCAGGTGCAGTGATTGAAATTACCGCTATTGAAATGCAATCCTGGCTACAGGATTGTTGCTGTCATTCATGTATTCATACAGCCCAGTAGTATGTCAGCTCCACCGGCCTTATTTGAACGGTCGTGTTTTCCAGCCTTCTTAAAGATTTGCCTCTCCACCACAATGAGTAGCCGTTGTTAGCTTGTGGTTTTGCCATGTCTTTCTAGTGTTGGCTCTGAATAAATGAAGTACACTGGTGAGTTACAGCGTCTCTTGCACAAACACTACAGCAGCCTCCTGGTGCCCATGAAGCATCTGCAAGCAAAAAACCCTGAATTTATGTGGCTCTGGGTGCAAGCTTTGGGCGTATTGCTGCAGTAGTTGTTGCAGTGCTTTCAGGCCCTCCCCAGTAATTCTGGACACCACAGTGTTGCGCTTCTAAACGTGGCCTTGTTCTCGGGGTTAACTGAAATAGGTGTGCCTAGCGCCGTCTTGTCGATGCACGCTCCGTTTCTGGTTGGGCGGCACCCTCTCCTGGTATTGTAATGCTGCCCTAAATGAGAGGAGAGGTGCTGCTGTCATCAAGGATCAGGTAAATAGCTGTGTGCGGTTCAAGGCAAGAATGGCACTGCTGTTCTGACACAGAAAATGAACCAGGCAGATGAGCTTTCTGTTCCTTCAGCTGGAAACATTGCAGAAACCACTGTTAGAGTGGCTCCTGTTTGGGAGCGAGGAATGGAGGCTGTAGTGGTGGAGAGGCCTTCCAAAATGCGTTACTGGCCTTGGAGTGTGTTCCTCAAGGTAAGTGGATGAAGCGACCCTTGTGTGGTGATGTAAAGTACGTCCTTGTCCTTCCTCCCCTTCGGGAGGTGCGTGGCTGTAAGTGCGAGCCCGGTGGTGTTCTAGCAGTGGCAGGCAGCATGAGCCTTTCTCTTTGCCCCTAAATTCCACAGCAGCCTCTGAATTGCCCTCTGCTCATGGGGCACTTTGGATGGTGTATGAGTTGTTTGTCAACAATATCCGTGGTTGTATGTCTGATTTGTCATGAGTAGAGGGCAGCTACAGATCAATGAGTGTGTGAAATCTCAGCAAGTTTTCAAATGTAATAACTACTCCCTAAAATACTGTAGCATTTTCCAGATTATCTTAAAGCAAATTCTGGCAATTGAGACCTTTCTGGGTTTTTTCACAGGGCTCCTAAATCGCGCCTAATCCTAGGAACTGCTTTCAGGTGACGTTTCCACTCCTATTTTCAGTCGATACAGCACACGTAACAGATTTAGTATTTTGGTGCTGTGATGGCTAAGTATGGCAGATATCTGAGCACAGGGCTTGGGCTTCCACAAAGAAACGCTGTTCTAAAGGTGCTGCTGCTGACATTTCTGTGACTTCTTTGTCAGGTCACTGATGTTTGTCACTCAAGTAAACTTGCACCTCAGAGTGTCTGGGCTATGGCTGTTCTTTCTTAGAACTTGAAGTACTGTGTCTGGTAGCTGTCTGTAATCCTGGGGATATACAGCCTGGCTAAAGGTACCTTCGTATTTTGATGGTTGATTATTTAAGAACCCAAAACGGTAGCACAGACTTTGTATTTTTGATACTTCCGCAGCAGAGACAAAATACCTGAGAAGTTCTTGCACTGTTGTGTTCTGTATCTGTATGTCTGAGAGTAACCTGTGACAAAGTAGAAATGGGATTTGGGGGCTTTTTCAGTGGCACTGACTGTACCAAGAGAGAAGAGTTTCTGTATACGAATGAATGTCCACATTCTCTAGACTATCAGAACAGCATGTTTTGATGTTCAGGCTCTATAATTTGTGTTCACTGCTTGATGTTGGGTACCAGTGCTCTATTTGAAGTCCTGATCACCTTTATTTCTTCTTCTAGAAGTTGAATTGAGCCAGTGAGTGGAACACCAAAAGCAGGATGTAAAAACACACTCTCACACGTTTTTCTACACACTGCGCTTAATTCTAAACAATGTAGGCGTGTATTAACTTTCCAAACATTAACGTAAACTATTTTCCAAGAAACCATAGTCTATATTGTAAAGAGAAGGTATTTGTTTCAGCACAGTAAAAACTGAGCAATGCCATCATTTGCACAGCTCTGATGTGACTGTTGGTGTTGGTGCCCAGTAACGCGCTGTATTTCACCCTGAATATGCGAGGCTATTTCCTGAACGGCTTTGTGTTGTACAGGTAAGGTTTGATCGTTTTTAGGCGATGTAGGTTCAAGGTTTGCACAACCGAACGCGGTGACGTGCTCTGCATCTGTCTGTCTACGGCTACTAATGTGTATGTTTGTGTAGCTTGGTGTGTGCTTCTGTTCCTTGCAATAGGAATGGTTTGGAGTGTCTTTGTTGCCATTTTCGCCTTGTATCACTTAGCTTGTGGTTTTAAATACTTTTGCTTTGCCTAATGTTTTTTGAAATTGTTACCAAAACCCACTGAGGAAAGCATTGTTATTGAACCTGGCTCGGTTCCTCCCTTTTGATGTGGGGGTTCAAACAAATCCCAAACCCAACATATGCCCCATGTTAGATCTGTGCAGCGACCTGATTCCTTTTCATGTCCTTAAACACTTGGGTATTTGTTCCTAAAACTGTATAACGGAGGTGATGTTGTTTGGGCCCCTCTGGGTACAGAAATGTCTTCCATAGCTTGCCCTGAAGGTAAATAGTGTTGCTACACAACGTGGGGTTCTGCAGTTCTGCATTGGCTCTTTCCACTTTCTCGGATGTAGCGGTTTAGTTGAATAGTTTGTCTGCAAATGAAAATCCCTAAAACCCAGTGTACAGACTTTGGCACAGGGTGAGAGCCTGGTGCCTTTGTGGGTCAAATCCCTGTCATTTTTCTAAACTTGTGCCTCCGGCCCATGTTTGGATGTGGGTGACCCCAGGGTTGGATGCTGCTTTAGTTTCCCAAAGGTGAAGCCTTGCTTTAGTATAGCACCACTTGGAATTTCCATTCGGAAAAGGGGCAGCATTTTTCATCAGGTTTGAAAACACTGTCGTTCTGCTGCAGAAATATAATTAAGTAACAGAAGGAAATAGTGGCCTGGTAATGGTCTAGCTCTTGATTAGCCACTTGGGTCGGCTACTGCGTGTAACTCTGCATTTCAAAATAGTCCTTGCAGTATCCAAATTCCTCTGTGGTGTTTCTTATTTTTCATCTTTATTTTCAGTATCGCTGCTTTTTCTTCACTCGAGTGGTGTGAGGCTTTACTCTAACCCTGGCTCATTGGATGTGATCGCTTGATAAGCTGTTAGGATAACTTAACCTATGTGGGGGATGAATTTGCAAGTAACTTAGCACTGTTTGACACGTCCTTGAACTGAAGGAAGGCGCAGTAAAAAACAGAGGCAGGAGCGTGGGAAATGCCAAGAAGAACTTAAGTTAGCAAAAACAAATGAGGTAACGCAGATAGACCAGCCCGTTAGACTGTAGCATAAGGCTCGTGCCTAGAGCTAGAGCAACTAGACCAGCCTGTTAGACTGTAGCATAAGGCGCGTGCCTAGAGCTAGAGCAACTAGACCAGCCCGTTAGACTGTAGCATAAGGCGCGTGCCTAGAGCTAGAGCAACTAGACCAGCCTGTTAGACTGTGGCATAAGGCACGTGCCTAGAGCTAGAGCAACTAGACCAGCCCGTTAGACTGTAGCATAAGGCACGTGCCTAGAGCTAGAGCAACTAGACCAGCCCGTTAGACTGTAGCATAAGGCGCGTGCCTAGAGCTAGAGCAACTAGACCAGCCCGTTAGACTGTAGCATAAGGCACGTGCCTAGAGCTAGAGCAACTAGACCAGCCCGTTAGACTGCAGCATAAGGCGCGTGCCTAGAGCTAGAGCAACTAGACCAGCCCGTTAGACTGTAGCATAAGGCACGTGCCTAGAGCTAGAGCAACTAGACCAGCCCGTTAGACTGTGGCATAAGGCGCGTGCCTAGAGCTAGAGCAACTAGGACAGCCCGTTAGACTGCAGCATAAGGCGCGTGCCTAGAGCTAGAGCAACTAGACCAGCCCGTTAGACTGCAGCATAAGGCGCGTGCCTAGAGCTAGAGCAACCAGACCAGCCCGTTAGACTGCGGCATAAGGCGCGTGCCTAGAGCTAGAGCAACTAGACCAGCCTGTTAGACTGTAGCATAAGGCGCGTGCCTAGAGCTAGAGCAACCAGACCAGCCCGTTAGACTGTGGCATAAGGCGCGTGCCTAGAGCTAGAGCAACTAGACCAGCCTGTTAGACTGTGGCATAAGGCCTAGAGCTCGCTGACGAATAACAGAAATTGTGCACGTGATCGCATGAGGAATGTGTCGAAAAGATATATAAGCAGTGGAAAGCTGACAATAAAGGTCTTCTGCAGAACATCTGTCAGGAGCCCGTGACATTCATCCCTGCAAACGTAGAGATTCATGAGCTCAGGGTCTGTGTCTGTGAAGAATACAGCCTCTGATTCCCGTGGAATGGTGTACAATCAACCTAAAATTGATAACGTTTTGTATGTAGCTCTAAACCTGACGTCCGTAATTCTAACAGTGATTGGGTCAAATTCCTTTTTGGACATGAATGTTTCTCACTGTGACTTTGAGTGAGTTGAGCTGGCCCAGTGACCCTGGTGGTTAATGGAATGCTTTGATGTAAACCACCTTTAGAGTATTTGATCTAATTCAGATGGGATTTTATTTCTTGAAAACAGTTAGTTGTCTCTTAGTTTGCTAGCATGTTTATAAAAGCAATCACATGTCCATCAATAAAGTGAACATTTCTTTAGCCTGGTGTGTTCCCTGGCATGTCTGCATTACATTTCTGACTAATGTCTTACCGGAAGCCAAGAGAGATGCCTCAAAAACAAACAAACAAAAAAAACCCCAACCCACACACACAAAAAAACCCCAAAACCAAACCCAAAACCAAACACACATCCAAGGAAAGCAATAGTCCTGGAGTGGGAGGGAAGGCTTAGCTTTAGTTAGAAGGAATTCAAGTCAATGAAAGGCAAAGCAAACCCATCCCCTTCTCGTTTGCTCTGCGTGTACCTGCTTTGGGCTGTGGGTGGGCGTAGGGAGGGTGGAAGCCTTGCCTCTCTCTGGACAAGCCCCTCTCTCCCCCTGGAAAAGCACTGCAGCCTCAGGCGCTCTGGTGCTGGAGGTGCCATTACCTTTCTTCTGAAAGCCAGCTCAGCTCCTGGTCTTAAGTGTGGGGTTTGTGCTTTGGCTTTTGTTTTGTTTCTGAAGACACACATTTCTGTGTGCATTTCAAAGCAGAACGTGGGTCATGGTGTGGTAGGAATAAATCCCTGGAAAGCTTGCCGGTTATTGTTGGACCGTAAAGAGCAAAATCAAACTTACTCAAGGTTTTTTTTAAACAAGGATGCACAAAAGCTTCTCCTTTGAATATTTCTTCATTGTCTCGCCCTCATGTTAGCTGCCAAATTCGACTCTTGCCTGCAGGCCGTATGACTGATTCCTAACAAGTTACAAGAACTCATTAACAGTTTATGAACGGTTGTGTCTCAGCACTGGGCAATGCCAGGCTGTATAATGCCAGGCTCCAAGGGGGAGCTTCCCTAGTTTCTTGTTTGCTTCTGAAAAAGAGGGCTCTGAACAATGAACCCTTCTTGAGGAAACCATAATTACATATAAAAATTGAATATAACTAAAGGATCAGATGGAAAGCCAGCCTTTTGGTTACTGGCTGAACAGGGCTGAAGAAACTGATTTCCCAACAGAAATCAGCCTCCAACGTTCTTTTTTTAACAACTCAGTTGATACTGATTGAGCAAATGGTTGCAAAAGTCAATGCTGCTATTTTATGGCAGTTTTGAATTTCTTCAGTTTAGTCACCCCAGAGAGCCCAGCTGCTTTCTCTCAGGTGGAGAGAGAGGAGTCTGTTTTATCTATTATTGCAGTGTCAAGGTAGTCCTTCCTCTTGGCACATCTTTGTTACAGACAGAGTGTAAGGGTGCTTTGTGTTTATGAAACCTTAAGGGTAAAGCAAAACAAAACCCAGGATCCATCCCACAGATTGTCTAAAATCTCAAATTCAGGAAGCAAGAAAAGACCAATTCAGGGACGAGAACGGGCCCAATACATTGTTGTGAGGCAGGAACGTAGGAACCGTGTATGGCCAGAGTCAAAAGCAGTTTGAGAGAAGATCAGTTAATATCTGCGCCGTACTTTGAAGATCAGAAGTGTGAAGCATCCCGTGTATCAGGGAGTGGCAGCGGAGCGGTGGGCGCTTGGCACGAGGGGGATGGGGGTGTCTTTTAGGCACAGGCACCCTCCATCCCCAGTGGCAAAGCTGAGTATAAGGAGAGGAGGCTGAGGGAACTCTTGGAGGGGAGGATGTGGGAGGCAAGGATGAGGATGAAGAAATGAGCAGAGTCTCAAATGAACAGAAAGCAGGGAGAAAGATGCGTAAGTTGATAACAAGAAGTGCTCGCCACCACGCTCCCACTTCACCTGCTTTCCTCTCTAAAATCAGGGCAGAGCGTAACAAACAGTGACACATTTTGGGGGTTTCCTTAGAGGATCAAATCGAGGACGCCCACACAGCAAAGGTGCCCAAAGGACTCAGGCCCCAGCTCTACCAGCACCAGCCTCTGTGCCTGTGCCTCCACCTCCCCTGTATCCCCCACCACCCCACGCACTCCCTCTTGGCCTGGTCAGCCTGCCCCTGCTGGGTGCACTCTCGCCCCTCCCTGATATCCCCCAGCTCCTGCAAACATGTGCCCACCTTGGGTACCAACAGCAGCAGCACCAACGGCTCATTCAAATGCCATCCCAGCGACGCAAGCACCTCCTTTATAGAATCATAGAATTATTTAGGTTGGAAAGGAGCTTTAAGATCATCAAGCCCAACCATAAACCCAACACTGCCAAGTCCACCACTAAACCAGGTCCCAAAGCGCCACATCTACACGTCTCTCAAATCCCTCCAGGGATGGAGACTCAGCCGCTGCCCCGGGCAGCCTGTCCCGGTGCTTGGCAACCCTTTTGGTGAAGGAATTTTTCCTGATAGCCAATCTAAACCTCCCCTGGCGCAGCTTGAGGCCATTTCCTCTCGTCCTATCCCTTGCCCCTCAGCCTCCTTTTCTCGAGACTAAACAACCCCAGTTCCCTCAGCTGCTGCTTACAGGACTCGTGCTCTAGGCACTGTCGCATCCCCACCTGAGAGGAGGAGGGAGAGCGACCAAGGTCCTAATGATCCCCTTGGACTAAATTAAGGTGAAACACCACCAAACGATCAATTAAACATTTTATTTCAATGTGGAAGTAACTTGAACATGAAAAGGCAACTTGAACTTGAAAACATGGAAAAGCATTGAGGGTGGGGGTTCTTATTAAGAATATTTGTTTGCATTTGCACCTTCTCCATCCTGGCAGGGCTCGGAGGAGGCAGGATTTAGGATGGGTCGGTAATGCGGGTTGAAAGGGATGTTGGGAAGTGTTTAGGAGTCTTGAAGCAGCTGGGCTGGTTTTGGGGGGGTGCAGGGGGATGGGTGGGTGGATGCTCCCAGCCAGAAAGGGTTTCCACCCACCGAGCCCCCAAGACCCCGACTGCCCTCGCCTTGTAACCACAGAACGACTCCGGACACTTTGTTGACATAAGATACCCTTTATTAAACGCGCTCTTCAAATCCAAAACACGCTCAAAGCAAAGCCGTAAGCAGCGATCTGGTTTCCTTCCTTAAATCCCTGCCGGGTGGATCCCTGGAACAAGGGGCTGCCCTGCGAGGGAAGGGGCCGTTGCTTTTCACGCCACGCTGCCGGCACTGGCAGCTCCTGCCCACCCCTCGTCCCTGCTGGGTGGCCGAGGGCGGCGCCGGCGTCACCCACGCCAAAATCCCGTCTCTCCTGTGCCACGGCGGAGGATGCTCGTGGCTTTGCTCGCAGCACGCTGCATGGGCACAGCCTCCTCCCGGCTCCTCTCCATCGCCGTGCGCTCGCCGGCAGCCACGGTCCCTCTGAGCAAGCGTCAGGTGCCCGCACGCAGCCACCCCGCTCTGCAGCTGCCCCCTGAGCTTGCTGGGCCGCTCCTGCAGCCTTGGGGACACACAGCTCGGAGCGGCCAGAAAACCCTCCTGGTCGCCTCCCAGGACCTGCCTGTCCTGCCCCGCCCCGCCCCGACCACAAGCACTGTTGCAGCCCTACACCGGGGGGCCTGGCCAGGCCTGGAGAGCTCTCCTTGTCCCCTTTGAAACCACGAGGAAGGTTGGGCTTTGGTAGACAAGCCACCGCTGGAGCATCAGACTGATGTTCCCTTCCCTGGACACCATCCAGCGACACCGTCCCCCCGCCCCGCTCTGCCCCACCGCCAGGCCCCATGGCCGCCTCCCTGGGGCTGCCCAGGTCCTGGAGCCCTGGTGGAGCTGGGAGGAGGAGGAGGAGGGGGAGAGAGGGACAGAGCGGCAGAGAGGGACAGAGCGGCAGAGAGGGGTGGGACAGGGCAGTGGGGGGGCCCCCACGCGCCAACTGCCCCCGTTAATATACTGGTCATGGTGTCACGTGGTATGGAATGATCATCCCATTGGCCAATCAGGGTCAGCTGCCCCGGCTGTGGCCCCGCCCCTCCCAGCCCCCCACCCACATGGCAGAGCGTGGGAAGCTGGAAAGGTCCCTGACCACCGCAGTGAGGAGAATTAACCCCTTCTCAGCCAAAACCAGCACAGTCGCCTCCCCTTATTCCGTACCATTCACACCATGCCCAGGTCTACACC
This sequence comes from Phalacrocorax carbo, assembly GCF_963921805.1. Lineage (NCBI taxonomy): Eukaryota > Metazoa > Chordata > Aves > Suliformes > Phalacrocoracidae > Phalacrocorax > Phalacrocorax carbo. The sequence goes on along the minus strand of NW_026990280.1, from coordinate 1,671,852 downwards.
ATGTCAGAGTCTACATCAGGCTTGCAAAAGAAACAGCCGATGGGCCAGGCCAACCTGCCAAGACGTTCATGTTAGCTACCACACTGTGCACAAGGGCTCTTTGCCCCAACGCACCCCCACAGATCTGGTGAGGAATCCAGTAGAGAGGAAGATGAGGGCAGGGAAAGACTGCTCTCCCCTTCCTACCAAGTGCTCCTCTGCCTGATGACTCGCGTGCTGAGCATTTCGCTTGGAGCCTGCCTGGGTGAAGATGGGTTCTTCATCACAAAGGCTGCATCTCTCATGGAAATCCTTCAGAGGAGAGAGAAAGGTTGGTGCCCTGCAAATGGGAAACCTCTGAAGGAGGGGGGTGAAGTCACTGCAGTGGGATAAAGCAGAGAGAAGGTGGTGGGCGTCACGAGCTAAAGGTGACTGAGGTGTTGCAGCAACAAGAGGGCAGTCCCAGAGGAGTCAATTGGGCGACTGCAGCACAAGGCAAAGGCTACAGAGGTGAAGATCTGCTTTGAGAGGCTGCAGAAAAGCCGACCAATGAAGGGAAAATACAGGGAAGTGGTGAGGACGTCATCAGGTAGAGCTGCCAATGGTAATTGTTTGCTGCAGCCCATGTCCTTGGAAGCAAATGATCACGTAGAGTGCAGCAAGCGGCTGTCGGCAACAGCTCCCATCCAAGTGAGACACCCCCATCGTCAGCTCCTGCACGGAACCTCATGCTTTGAGAGACTGACGGGGGGAAGGTTGTTCTGAGGGAATGATGCTTCCTTTTCTCCAGTCTGCCCTCCTTTTCCCAGCTCATCAGGGATCAAAACCCAAACTCAGGACCACGCAGGCAGTTGCACTCATTGATGAGAGAGAAGGAACAGCTTTCCCCGACTTTCTCTTCCTGCTCCTAGAGCAGCGCTCTCTTCCTTTCTAGACATTCAGGCCCTGATCGTGCTTCAACGGGAGGCAACGGTGGGTTTACACTCCCAAGAGGGGACCTCAAACATCACCATTTGCATAAAACTGGCAGGGTACAGTTGCAATTACATGTGTGGATGGGCAGGAGCAGCATAAAATGGTCTCTGACGCTAAAAGCAGCGCCATGGAAAGCTTAGGAAAGGTCCATCTCTTGACATTCTCAATAAAGACACAGTAAAAGCTCAACTCCTTCTGGAAGCTGCTGCAAGTCACATGAACAACTCCAGAGCTCAACAGGCACGTGCCATCTGCAGAGACAACGTACGTTGGACAACATTCCATACTCTCACAGTGATGGTAGCACCAGTTTACATTTATATCATAGCAGCCTCTGGAAAGGTACAACCAAGTACCCATTTTCTTCATCACATCACTTACAACCTCTTTTAGAAAAGTGATGACCGAGTGTAGAAATTTTACCCCTGGGGCTATCGAGGTGCTGCGCTTTGAACTTCAGCCCAGAGTCATTTCATCTGATCACCAGCACCACTTCACGGGCTGCGTTACAGAAGCACCCAACCCCCAGACCCAGCCGCCTGTCAGACGGGTGTCACAGTAGTACATACTTGGTCAGTACAACGTCATCACAGTTGGGTGGGTGGGGGGTTGGGGTTTTTCAGTTTGGTTGGGTTTTTGCGTGACAAACAGTGAACAGGAGAACCAATAAATGGCATTTGAGCTCGGTTTAAGCTTATCACTACTCAAAGCCGTGTAATACCTACCAAAATTATAGGTGCTTGGGTGAAAACACAGCTCAGGTTGTGGATAAAAAGGAGGAACTCTCCAGCTTAGGCTGTGCTCCTGCACCACAACATCCAGAAGGAGGTTTGGAGCAGTCGTGCTTGTCACAGCGTCCAGTGACCACAGTGCTGTAGGGGAATAGACAGGGATCGGCGACCGGAAGATCACGGGATGTGACGGAAAGATAGACTCCTCCCCATAGGAGTGGCAGGAACAGGAACCGCGAGAGCTATATAAGCATGTGACGCAGCTAAATAAACGGACATTTGGTATCCATCATATTGATGTCTGTGCATCACTGTCCCCAGGGTGGGTAGAGCCCTGTGTCCCGGAGATATGCGGCCCAAGATAAGTTCTCCCATTGAAGTGTACAGCAACACAGTGCAAAATAGGGGCAGTCCTGAAGGGATTCTTCTGGCCTGAAAGAAAACAAGTGCAGAAGCTAAACGCTGACTTCCCAATGAATTATAGTTAGGACTGCAAACCTCACTTTTAGGGTCCAAACCCCTCCTTTTCAGGGACAAACCCTCTTTTTTAAATTCCAAACCCTTACTTCTATTACCCAAACCCCTCTTTTCACGCTCACTGCCTTTTTTTTAGGTCCCAAACCCTCATTTCTAGAATCGAACTTGGACTTTTTATGGTCAAACCATCATTGTTTTGTTCCAAATAGTAATTTTTAGAGTCCAAACCCCTCTATTAAGCTTCAAAATGTCAATTTTATCATCCAAACCTTCACTTTCAGGGTCCAAAACCCTCTTTTAATGCTCAGTGCCTCATTTTTAGGTCAGAAACCCCCTGCTTTTAGCATCCAGGCCTTCACTTTCAGGTACCAAAACATCATTATTAATGCCCAAAGCCCTCTTTTAAGGCTCAAAGCCTCATTTTCAGCACCCAAAGACTCACTTTAAAACACCCAAACCCCTCTTTTAACATCAAAGCCTTATAGATAGGACCACAAACCTCACTGCTAGGGTCCAAACCTTGGTTTTAAAATTCAATGCCTCATTTCTAACAGCCAAACCCTCACTTTTAGGACCTAAAGCCCTCTTTTAACACTCAAAGCCTCAGTTTTAACACTCAAAGCCAAACCTTCAGGGTCCAAACCCCTCTTTTAACGCTCAGTGCCTCATTTTCAGGTCCCCAAAACTCACTTTAAAACACCCAAACACCTCTTTTAACATCAAAGACTTAGAGTTAGGACTGCAAACCTCACTTTTAGGGTCCAAACCCCTCCTTTTTAGGGACATACCCTCATTTTCATGTCCCAAGGACTTACTTTAAAGCACCCAAACACCTCTTTTAATGCTCAAAGCCTTATAGTTAGGGCCGCAAACCATAATGCTCAAAGCTTCATTTTTAACAGCCAAAACCTCACTTTCTTTGCCCAAACCCCTCTTTTAATGCTCAATGCCTCATTTATACCTCCCAAAGACGCACTTTAAAGCACCCAAAGCCTCTTTTAACCTCAAAGCCTTTTAGAGTTAGGACTGCAAACCTCACTTTTAGGGGCCAAACCGGTTTTAACGCTCAAAGCCTCATTTTTAACAGCAAACCCTCACTTTTAGGACCTAAAGCCCTCTTTTAACTCCCAAAGCCTCGGTTTTAACACCCAAAGCCGCACTTTCAGGGTCCAAACCTCTCTTTTAACGCTCAGTGCCTCATTTTTAGGTCCCAAACCCTCACTCTTAGCACTGAACCCGGACTTTTAATTGCCAAACTCTCGTTCTAGTACAAATCATGACTTTAGAGTCCAGCCCCTTGTTTTTAAGCCTCAAAGCCTCATTTTTATCATCCAAACCTTCACTTTCAGGGTTCAAACCCCTCTTTCAAGGCTCAAATCCTCACTTTTAGTTCCCAAACCCTCATTTTTAGCATCCAAACCCCTTACTTTTATGGAGCAAAATCTCATTTTTAACATCCAAATCCCTCTTTTAAGGCTCAAAGCCTCTATTTTAGATCCCAAACCCTCACTTTTAGGCTCCAAACCCCTCCTTTTTAGGGACATACCCTCATTTTCACGTCCCAAGGACTTACTTTAAAGCACCCAAACCCCTCTTTTAATGCTCAAAGCCTTATAGATAGGACCACAAACCTCACTGCTAGGGTCCAAACCTCTCTCTTAAAGCTCAGTGCCTCATTTTTAACAGCCAAACCCTCACTTTTAGGACCTAAAGCCCTCTTTTAACACTCAAAGCCTCAGTTTTAACACCCAAAACCGCACTTTCAGGGTCCAAACGCCTCTTTTAATGCTCAGTGCCTCATTTCCAGGTCCCCAAAACTCACTTTAAAACACCCAAACCCCTCTTTTAACATCAAAGACTTAGAGTTAGGACTGCAAACCTCACTTTTAGGGTCCAAACCCCTCCTTTTCAGGGACAAACCCTCTTTTTTAAATTCCAAACCCTTACTTCTATTACCCAAACCCCTCTTTTAACGCTCACTGCCTCATTTTTAGGTCCCAAACCCTCTGCTTCTAGCATCGAACTTGGACTTTTTATGGGCAAACCATCATTGTTTTGTTCCAAATAGTAATTTTTAGCGTCCAAACCCCTCTATTAAGCTTCAAAAACTCATTTTTATCATCCAAACCTTCACTTTCAGGGTCCAAACCCCTCTTTTAATGCTCGGTGCCTCATTTTTAGGTCAGAAACCCCCTGCTTTTAGCATCCAGGCCTTCACTTTCAGGTACCAAAACATCATTATTAATGCCCAAAGCCCTCTTTTAAGGCTCAAAGCCTCATTTTCAGCACCCAAAGACTCACTTTAAAACACCCAAACCCCTCTTTTAACATCAAAGCCTTAGAGTTAGGACTGCAAACCTCACTGCTAGGGTCCAAACCTTGGTTTTAAAATTCAATGCCTCATTTCTAACAGCCAAACCCTCACTTTTAGGACCTAAAGCCCTCTTTTAACACTCAAAGCCTCAGTTTTAACACTCAAAGCCAAACTTTCAGGGTCCAAACCCCTCTTTTAACGCTCAGTGCCTCAATTTCAGGTCCCCAAATCTCACTTTAAAACACCCAAACACCTCTTTTAACATCAAAGCCTTATAGTTAGGACTGCAAACCTCACTTTTAGGGTCCAAACCCCTCCTTTTTAGGGACATACCCTCATTTTCATGTCCCAAGGACTTACTTTAAAGCACCCAAACCCCTCTTTTAATGCTCAAAGCCTTATAGTTAGGGCCGCAAACCACAATGCTAGGGTCCAAAGCCCTCTTTTATGCTCAAAGCTTCATTTTTAACAGCCAAAACCTCACTTTCTTTGCCCAAACCCCTCTTTTAATGCTCAATGCCTCATTTATACCTCCCAAAGACGCACTTTAAAGCACCCAAAGCCTCTTTTAACCTCAAAGCCTTTTAGAGTAAGACTGCAAATCTCACTTTCAGGGGCCAAACCGGTTTTAACGCTCAAAGCCTCATTTTTAACAGCAAACCCTCACTTTTAGGACCTAAAGCCCTCTTTTAACTCCCAAAGCCTCGGTTTTAACACCCAAAGCCGCACTTTCAGGGTCCAAACCTCTCTTTTAACGCTCAGTGCCTCATTTTTAGGTCCCAAACCCTCACTCTTAGCACTGAACCCGGACTTTTAATTGCCAAACTCTCGTTCTAGTACAAATCATGACTTTTAGAGTCCAGCCCCTTGTTTTTAAGCCTCAAAGCCTCATTTTTATCATCCAAACCTTCACTTTCAGGGTTCAAACCCCTCTTTCAAGGCTCAAAGCCTCACTTTTAGTTCCCAAACCCTCATTTTTAGCATCCAAACCCCTTAATTTTATGGAGCAAAATCTCATTTTTAACGTCCAAATCCCTCTTTTAAGGCTCAAAGCCTCTATTTTAGATCCCAAACCCTCACTTTTAGGCTCCAAACCCCTCCTTTTTAGGGACATACCCTCATTTTCACATCCCAAGGACTTACTTTAAAGCACCCAAACCCCTCTTTTAATGCTCAAAGCCTTATAGTTAGGACCACAAACCTCACTGCTAGGGTCCAAACCTCTCTCTTAAAGCTCAGTGCCTCATTTTTAACAGCCAAACCCTCACTTTTAGGACCTAAAGCCCTCTTTTAACACTCAAAGCCTCAGTTTTAATACCCAAAACCGCACTTTCAGGGTCCAAACGCCTCTTTTAATGCTCAGTGCCTCATTTCCAGGTCCCCAAAACTCACTTTAAAACACCCAAACCCCTCTTTTAACATCAAAGACTTAGAGTTAGGACTGCAAACCTCACTTTTAGGGTCCAAACCCCTCCTTTTCAGGGACAAACCCTCTTTTTTAAATTCCAAACCCTTACTTCTATTACCCAAACCCCTCTTTTAACGCTCACTGCCTCATTTTTAGGTCCCAAACCCTCTGCTTTTAGCATCGAACTTGGACTTTTTATGGTCAAACCATCATTGTTTTGTTCCAAATAGTAATTTTTAGAGTCCAAACCCCTCTATTAAGCTTCAAAAACTCATTTTTATCATCCAAACCTTCACTTTCAGGGTCCAAACCCCTCTTTTAACGCTCAGTGCCTCATTTTTAGGTCCCAAACCCTCACTCTTAGCACTGAACCCGGACTTTTAATTGCCAAACTCTCGTTCTAGTACAAATAATGATTTTTAGAGTCCAGCCCCTCGTTTTTAAGCCTCAAAGCCTCATTTTTATCATCCAAACCTACACTTTCAGGGTCCAAACCCCTCTTTTAATGCTCAGTGCCTCATTTTTAGGTCAGAAACCCCCTGCTTTTAGCATCCAGGCCTTCACTTTCAGGAACCAAACCATCATTATTAATGCCCAAAGCCCTCTTTTAAGGCTCAAAGCCTCATTTTCAGCACCCAAAGGCTCACTTTAAAACACCCAAACCCCTCTTTTAACATCAAAGACTTAGAGTTGGGACCGCAAACCTCACTTTCAGCGTCCAAACCCCTCTTTCAAGGCTCAAAGCCTCACTTTTAGTTCCCAAACCCTCATTTTTAGCATCCAAACCCCTTACTTTTATGGAGCAAAATCTCATTTTTAACGTCCAAATCCCTCTTTTAAGGCTCAAAGCCTCACTTTTAGTTCCCAAACCCTCACTTTTAGGCTCCAAACCCCTCCTTTTTAGGGACATACCCTCATTTTCACGTCCCAAGGACTTACTTTAAAGCACCCAAACCCCTCTTTTAATGCTCAAAGCCTTATAGATAGGACCACAAACCTCACTGCTAGGGTCCAAACCTCTCTCTTAAAGCTCAGTGCCTCATTTTTAACAGCCAAACCCTCACTTTTAGGACCTAAAGCCCTCTTTTAACACTCAAAGCCTCAGTTTTAACACCCAAAACCGCACTTTCAGGGTCCAAACGCCTCTTTTAATGCTCAGTGCCTCATTTCCAGGTCCCCAAAACTCACTTTAAAACACCCAAACCCCTCTTTTAACATCAAAGACTTAGAGTTAGGACTGCAAACCTCACTTTTAGGGTCCAAACCCCTCCTTTTCAGGGACAAACCCTCTTTTTTAAATTCCAAACCCTTACTTCTATTACCCAAACCCCTCTTTTAACGCTCACTGCCTCATTTTTAGGTCCCAAACCCTCTGCTTCTAGCATCGAACTTGGACTTTTTATGGGCAAACCATCATTGTTTTGTTCCAAATAGTAATTTTTAGCGTCCAAACCCCTCTATTAAGCTTCAAAAACTCATTTTTATCATCCAAACCTTCACTTTCAGGGTCCAAACCCCTCTTTTAATGCTCGGTGCCTCATTTTTAGGTCAGAAACCCCCTGCTTTTAGCATCCAGGCCTTCACTTTCAGGTACCAAAACATCATTATTAATGCCCAAAGCCCTCTTTTAAGGCTCAAAGCCTCATTTTCAGCACCCAAAGACTCACTTTAAAACACCCAAACCCCTCTTTTAACATCAAAGCCTTAGAGTTAGGACTGCAAACCTCACTGCTAGGGTCCAAACCTTGGTTTTAAAATTCAATGCCTCATTTCTAACAGCCAAACCCTCACTTTTAGGACCTAAAGCCCTCTTTTAACACTCAAAGCCTCAGTTTTAACACTCAAAGCCAAACTTTCAGGGTCCAAACCCCTCTTTTAACGCTCAGTGCCTCAATTTCAGGTCCCCAAATCTCACTTTAAAACACCCAAACACCTCTTTTAACATCAAAGCCTTATAGTTAGGACTGCAAACCTCACTTTTAGGGTCCAAACCCCTCCTTTTTAGGGACATACCCTCATTTTCATGTCCCAAGGACTTACTTTAAAGCACCCAAACCCCTCTTTTAATGCTCAAAGCCTTATAGTTAGGGCCGCAAACCACAATGCTAGGGTCCAAAGCCCTCTTTTATGCTCAAAGCTTCATTTTTAACAGCCAAAACCTCACTTTCTTTGCCCAAACCCCTCTTTTAATGCTCAATGCCTCATTTATACCTCCCAAAGACGCACTTTAAAGCACCCAAAGCCTCTTTTAATGCTCAAAGCCTTTTAGAGTAAGACTGCAAATCTCACTTTCAGGGGCCAAACCGGTTTTAACGCTCAAAGCCTCATTTTTAACAGCAAACCCTCACTTTTAGGACCTAAAGCCCTCTTTTAACTCCCAAAGCCTCGGTTTTAACACCCAAAGCCGCACTTTCAGGGTCCAAACCTCTCTTTTAACGCTCACTGCCTCATTTTTAGGTCCCAAACCCTCACTCTTAGCACTGAACCCGGACTTTTAATTGCCAAACTCTCGTTCTAGTACAAATCATGACTTTTAGAGTCCAGCCCCTTGTTTTTAAGCCTCAAAGCCTCATTTTTATCATCCAAACCTTCACTTTCAGGGTTCAAACCCCTCTTTCAAGGCTCAAAGCCTCAGTTTTAGTTCCCAAACCCTCATTTTTAGCATCCAAACCCCTTAATTTTATGGAGCAAAATCTCATTTTTAACGTCCAAATCCCTCTTTTAAGGCTCAAAGCCTCTATTTTAGATCCCAAACCCTCACTTTTAGGCTCCAAACCCCTCCTTTTTAGGGACATACCCTCATTTTCACATCCCAAGGACTTACTTTAAAGCACCCAAACCCCTCTTTTAATGCTCAAAGCCTTATAGATAGGACCACAAACCTCACTGCTAGGGTCCAAACCTCTCTCTTAAAGCTCAGTGCCTCATTTTTAACAGCCAAACCCTCACTTTTAGGACCTAAAGCCCTCTTTTAACACTCAAAGCCTCAGTTTTAATACCCAAAACCGCACTTTCAGGGTCCAAACGCCTCTTTTAATGCTCAGTGCCTCATTTCCAGGTCCCCAAAACTCACTTTAAAACACCCAAACCCCTCTTTTAACATCAAAGACTTAGAGTTAGGACTGCAAACCTCACTTTTAGGGTCCAAACCCCTCCTTTTCAGGGACAAACCCTCTTTTTTAAATTCCAAACCCTTACTTCTATTACCCAAACCCCTCTTTTAACGCTCACTGCCTCATTTTTAGGTCCCAAACCCTCTGCTTTTAGCATCGAACTTGGACTTTTTATGGGCAAACCATCATTGTTTTGTTCCAAATAGTAATTTTTAGAGTCCAAACCCCTCTATTAAGCTTCAAAAAGTCATTTTTATCATCCAAACCTTCACTTTCAGGGTCCAAACCCCTCTTTTAATGCTCAGTGCCTCATTTTTAGGTCAGAAACCCCCTGCTTTTAGCATCGAACTTGGACTTTTTATGGTCAAACCATCATTGTTTTGTTCCAAATAGTAATTTTTAGAGTCCAAACCCCTCTATTAAGCTTCAAAAACTCATTTTTATCATCCAAACCTTCACTTTCAGGGTCCAAACCCCTCTTTTAACGCTCAGTGCCTCATTTTTAGGTCCCAAACCCTCACTCTTAGCACTGAACCCGGACTTTTAATTGCCAAACTCTCGTTCTAGTACAAATAATGATTTTTAGAGTCCAGCCCCTCGTTTTTAAGCCTCAAAGCCTCATTTTTATCATCCAAACCTACACTTTCAGGGTCCAAACCCCTCTTTTAATGCTCAGTGCCTCATTTTTAGGTCAGAAACCCCCTGCTTTTAGCATCCAGGCCTTCACTTTCAGGAACCAAACCATCATTATTAATGCCCAAAGCCCTCTTTTAAGGCTCAAAGCCTCATTTTCAGCACCCAAAGGCTCACTTTAAAACACCCAAACCCCTCTTTTAACATCAAAGACTTAGAGTTGGGACCGCAAACCTCACTTTCAGCGTCCAAACCCCTCTTTCAAGGCTCAAAGCCTCACTTTTAGTTCCCAAACCCTCATTTTTAGCATCCAAACCCCTTACTTTTATGGAGCAAAATCTCATTTTTAACGTCCAAATCCCTCTTTTAAGGCTCAAAGCCTCACTTTTAGTTCCCAAACCCTCACTTTTAGGCTCCAAACCCCTCCTTTTTAGGGACATACCCTCATTTTCACGTCCCAAGGACTTACTTTAAAGCACCCAAACCCCTCTTTTAATGCTCAAAGCCTTATAGATAGGACCACAAACCTCACTGCTAGGGTCCAAACCTCTCTCTTAAAGCTCAGTGCCTCATTTTTAACAGCCAAACCCTCACTTTTAGGACCTAAAGCCCTCTTTTAACACTCAAAGCCTCAGTTTTAACACCCAAAACCGCACTTTCAGGATCCAAACGCCTCTTTTAATGCTCAGTGCCTCATTTCCAGGTCCCCAAAACTCACTTTAAAACAACCAAACACCTCTTTTAACATCAAAGACTTAGAGTTAGGACTGCAAACCTCACTTTTAGGGTCCAAACCCCTCCTTTTCAGGGACAAACCCTCTTTTTTAAATTCCAAACCCTTACTTCTATTACCCAAACCCCTCTTTTCACGCTCACTGCCTTTTTTTTAGGTCCCAAACCCTCATTTCTAGAATCGAACTTGGACTTTTTATGGTCAAACCATCATTGTTTTGTTCCAAATAGTAATTTTTAGAGTCCAAACCCCTCTATTAAGCTTCAAAATGTCAATTTTATCATCCAAACCTTCACTTTCAGGGTCCAAAACCCTCTTTTAATGCTCAGTGCCTCATTTTTAGGTCAGAAACCCCCTGCTTTTAGCATCCAGGCCTTCACTTTCAGGTACCAAAACATCATTATTAATGCCCAAAGCCCTCTTTTAAGGCTCAAAGCCTCATTTTCAGCACCCAAAGACTCACTTTAAAACACCCAAACCCCTCTTTTAACATCAAAGCCTTATAGATAGGACCACAAACCTCACTGCTAGGGTCCAAACCTTGGTTTTAAAATTCAATGCCTCATTTCTAACAGCCAAACCCTCACTTTTAGGACCTAAAGCCCTCTTTTAACACTCAAAGCCTCAGTTTTAACACCCAAAACCGCACTTTCAGGGTCCAAACGCCTCTTTTAATGCTCAGTGCCTCATTTCCAGGTCCCCAAAACTCACTTTAAAACACCCAAACACCTCTTTTAACATCAAAGACTTAGAGTTAGGACTGCAAACCTCACTTTTAGGGTCCAAACCCCTCCTTTTCAGGGACAAACCCTCTTTTTCAAATTCCAAACCCTTACTTCTATTACCCAAACCCCTCTTTTAACGCTCACTGCCTCATTTTTAGGTCCCAAACCCTCTGCTTCTAGCATCGAACTTGGACTTTTTATGGGCAAACCATCATTGTTTTGTTCCAAATAGTAATTTTTAGCGTCCAAACCCCTCTATTAAGCTTCAAAAACTCATTTTTATCATCCAAACCTTCACTTTCAGGGTCCAAACCCCTCTTTTAATGCTCGGTGCCTCATTTTTAGGTCAGAAACCCCCTGCTTTTAGCATCCAGGCCTTCACTTTCAGGTACCAAAACATCATTATTAATGCCCAAAGCCCTCTTTTAAGGCTCAAAGCCTCATTTTCAGCACCCAAAGACTCACTTTAAAACACCCAAACCCCTCTTTTAACATCAAAGCCTTAGAGTTAGGACTGCAAACCTCACTGCTAGGGTCCAAACCTTGGTTTTAAAATTCAATGCCTCATTTCTAACAGCCAAACCCTCACTTTTAGGACCTAAAGCCCTCTTTTAACACTCAAAGCCTCAGTTTTAACACTCAAAGCCAAACTTTCAGGGTCCAAACCCCTCTTTTAACGCTCAGTGCCTCAATTTCAGGTCCCCAAATCTCACTTTAAAACACCCAAACACCTCTTTTAACATCAAAGCCTTATAGTTAGGACTGCAAACCTCACTTTTAGGGTCCAAACCCCTCCTTTTTAGGGACATACCCTCATTTTCATGTCCCAAGGACTTACTTTAAAGCACCCAAACCCCTCTTTTAATGCTCAAAGCCTTATAGTTAGGGCCGCAAACCACAATGCTAGGGTCCAAAGCCCTCTTTTATGCTCAAAGCTTCATTTTTAACAGCCAAAACCTCACTTTCTTTGCCCAAACCCCTCTTTTAATGCTCAATGCCTCATTTATACCTCCCAAAGACGCACTTTAAAGCACCCAAAGCCTCTTTTAACCTCAAAGCCTTTTAGAGTAAGACTGCAAATCTCACTTTCAGGGGCCAAACCGGTTTTAACGCTCAAAGCCTCATTTTTAACAGCAAACCCTCACTTTTAGGACCTAAAGCCCTCTTTTAACTCCCAAAGCCTCGGTTTTAACACCCAAAGCCGCACTTTCAGGGTCCAAACCTCTCTTTTAACGCTCAGTGCCTCATTTTTAGGTCCCAAACCCTCACTCTTAGCACTGAACCCGGACTTTTAATTGCCAAACTCTCGTTCTAGTACAAATCATGACTTTTAGAGTCCAGCCCCTTGTTTTTAAGCCTCAAAGCCTCATTTTTATCATCCAAACCTTCACTTTCAGGGTTCAAACCCCTCTTTCAAGGCTCAAAGCCTCAGTTTTAGTTCCCAAACCCTCATTTTTAGCATCCAAACCCCTTACTTTTATGGAGCAAAATCTCATTTTTAACGTCCAAATCCCTCTTTTAAGGCTCAAAGCCTCTATTTTAGATCCCAAACCCTCACTTTTAGGCTCCAAACCCCTCCTTTTTAGGGACATACCCTCATTTTCACATCCCAAGGACTTACTTTAAAGCACCCAAACCCCTCTTTTAATGCTCAAAGCCTTATAGATAGGACCACAAACCTCACTGCTAGGGTCCAAACCTCTCTCTTAAAGCTCAGTGCCTCATTTTTAACAGCCAAACCCTCACTTTTAGGACCTAAAGCCCTCTTTTAACACTCAAAGCCTCAGTTTTAATACCCAAAACCGCACTTTCAGGGTCCAAACGCCTCTTTTAATGCTCAGTGCCTCATTTCCAGGTCCCCAAAACTCACTTTAAAACACCCAAACCCCTCTTTTAACATCAAAGACTTAGAGTTAGGACAGCAAACCTCACTTTTAGGGTCCAAACCCCTCCTTTTCAGGGACAAACCCTCTTTTTTAAATTCCAAACCCTTACTTCTATTACCCAAACCCCTCTTTTAACGCTCACTGCCTCATTTTTAGGTCCCAAACCCTCTGCTTTTAGCATCGAACTTGGACTTTTTATGGGCAAACCATCATTGTTTTGTTCCAAATAGTAATTTTTAGAGTCCAAACCCCTCTATTAAGCTTCAAAAACTCATTTTTATCATCCAAACCTTCACTTTCAGGGTCCAAACCCCTCTTTTAATGCTCAGTGCCTCATTTTTAGGTCAGAAACCCCCTGCTTTTAGCATCGAACTTGGACTTTTTATGGTCAAACCATCATTGTTTTGTTCCAAATAGTAATTTTTAGAGTCCAAACCCCTCTATTAAGCTTCAAAAACTCATTTTTATCATCCAAACCTTCACTTTCAGGGTCCAAACCCCTCTTTTAACGCTCAGTGCCTCATTTTTAGGTCCCAAACCCTCACTCTTAGCACTGAACCCGGACTTTTAATTGCCAAACTCTCGTTCTAGTACAAATAATGATTTTTAGAGTCCAGCCCCTCGTTTTTAAGCCTCAAAGCCTCATTTTTATCATCCAAACCTACACTTTCAGGGTCCAAACCCCTCTTTTAATGCTCAGTGCCTCATTTTTAGGTCAGAAACCCCCTGCTTTTAGCATCCAGGCCTTCACTTTCAGGAACCAAACCATCATTATTAATGCCCAAAGCCCTCTTTTAAGGCTCAAAGCCTCATTTTCAGCACCCAAAGGCTCACTTTAAAACACCCAAACCCCTCTTTTAACATCAAAGACTTAGAGTTGGGACCGCAAACCTCACTTTCAGCGTCCAAACCCCTCTTTCAAGGCTCAAAGCCTCACTTTTAGTTCCCAAACCCTCATTTTTAGCATCCAAACCCCTTACTTTTATGGAGCAAAATCTCATTTTTAACGTCCAAATCCCTCTTTTAAGGCTCAAAGCCTCACTTTTAGTTCCCAAACCCTCACTTTTAGGCTCCAAACCCCTCCTTTTTAGGGACATACCCTCATTTTCACGTCCCAAGGACTTACTTTAAAGCACCCAAACCCCTCTTTTAATGCTCAAAGCCTTATAGATAGGACCACAAACCTCACTGCTAGGGTCCAAACCTCTCTCTTAAAGCTCAGTGCCTCATTTTTAACAGCCAAACCCTCACTTTTAGGACCTAAAGCCCTCTTTTAACACTCAAAGCCTCAGTTTTAACACCCAAAACCGCACTTTCAGGATCCAAACGCCTCTTTTAATGCTCAGTGCCTCATTTCCAGGTCCCCAAAACTCACTTTAAAACAACCAAACACCTCTTTTAACATCAAAGACTTAGAGTTAGGACTGCAAACCTCACTTTTAGGGTCCAAACCCCTCCTTTTCAGGGACAAACCCTCTTTTTTAAATTCCAAACCCTTACTTCTATTACCCAAACCCCTCTTTTCACGCTCACTGCCTCATTTTTAGGTCCCAAACCCTCATTTCTAGAATCGAACTTGGACTTTTTATGGGCAAACCATCATTGTTTTGTTCCAAATAGTAATTTTTAGAGTCCAAACCCCTCTATTAAGCTTCAAAAACTCATTTTTATCATCCAAACCTTCACTTTCAGGGTCCAAAACCCTCTTTTAATGCTCAGTGCCTCATTTTTAGGTCAGAAACCCCCTGCTTTTAGCATCCAGGCCTTCACTTTCAGGTACCAAAACATCATTATTAATGCCCAAAGCCCTCTTTTAAGGCTCAAAGCCTCATTTTCAGCACCCAAAGACTCACTTTAAAACACCCAAACCCCTCTTTTAACATCAAAGCCTTATAGATAGGACCACAAACCTCACTGCTAGGGTCCAAACCTTGGTTTTAAAATTCAATGCCTCATTTCTAACAGCCAAACCCTCACTTTTAGGACCTAAAGCCCTCTTTTAACACTCAAAGCCTCAGTTTTAACACCCAAAACCGCACTTTCAGGGTCCAAACGCCTCTTTTAATGCTCAGTGCCTCATTTCCAGGTCCCCAAAACTCACTTTAAAACACCCAAACCCCTCTTTTAACATCAAAGACTTAGAGTTAGGACTGCAAACCTCACTTTTAGGGTCCAAACCCCTCCTTTTCAGGGACAAACCCTCTTTTTTAAATTCCAAACCCTTACTTCTATTACCCAAACCCCTCTTTTAACGCTCACTGCCTCATTTTTAGGTCCCAAACCCTCTGCTTCTAGCATCGAACTTGGACTTTTTATGGGCAAACCATCATTGTTTTGTTCCAAATAGTAATTTTTAGCGTCCAAACCCCTCTATTAAGCTTCAAAAACTCATTTTTATCATCCAAACCTTCACTTTCAGGGTCCAAACCCCTCTTTTAATGCTCGGTGCCTCATTTTTAGGTCAGAAACCCCCTGCTTTTAGCATCCAGGCCTTCACTTTCAGGTACCAAAACATCATTATTAATGCCC
This sequence comes from Phalacrocorax carbo, assembly GCF_963921805.1. Lineage (NCBI taxonomy): Eukaryota > Metazoa > Chordata > Aves > Suliformes > Phalacrocoracidae > Phalacrocorax > Phalacrocorax carbo. The sequence continues at coordinate 1,656,349 of NW_026990280.1, read as the reverse complement.
AAAGCCCTCTTTTAAGGCTCAAAGCCTCATTTTCAGCACCCAAAGACTCACTTTAAAACACCCAAACCCCTCTTTTAACATCAAAGCCTTAGAGTTAGGACTGCAAACCTCACTGCTAGGGTCCAAACCTTGGTTTTAAAATTCAATGCCTCATTTCTAACAGCCAAACCCTCACTTTTAGGACCTAAAGCCCTCTTTTAACACTCAAAGCCTCAGTTTTAACACTCAAAGCCAAACTTTCAGGGTCCAAACCCCTCTTTTAACGCTCAGTGCCTCAATTTCAGGTCCCCAAATCTCACTTTAAAACACCCAAACACCTCTTTTAACATCAAAGCCTTATAGTTAGGACTGCAAACCTCACTTTTAGGGTCCAAACCCCTCCTTTTTAGGGACATACCCTCATTTTCATGTCCCAAGGACTTACTTTAAAGCACCCAAACCCCTCTTTTAATGCTCAAAGCCTTATAGTTAGGGCCGCAAACCACAATGCTAGGGTCCAAAGCCCTCTTTTATGCTCAAAGCTTCATTTTTAACAGCCAAAACCTCACTTTCTTTGCCCAAACCCCTCTTTTAATGCTCAATGCCTCATTTATACCTCCCAAAGACGCACTTTAAAGCACCCAAAGCCTCTTTTAACCTCAAAGCCTTTTAGAGTAAGACTGCAAATCTCACTTTCAGGGGCCAAACCGGTTTTAACGCTCAAAGCCTCATTTTTAACAGCAAACCCTCACTTTTAGGACCTAAAGCCCTCTTTTAACTCCCAAAGCCTCGGTTTTAACACCCAAAGCCGCACTTTCAGGGTCCAAACCTCTCTTTTAACGCTCAGTGCCTCATTTTTAGGTCCCAAACCCTCACTCTTAGCACTGAACCCGGACTTTTAATTGCCAAACTCTCGTTCTAGTACAAATCATGACTTTTAGAGTCCAGCCCCTTGTTTTTAAGCCTCAAAGCCTCATTTTTATCATCCAAACCTTCACTTTCAGGGTTCAAACCCCTCTTTCAAGGCTCAAAGCCTCAGTTTTAGTTCCCAAACCCTCATTTTTAGCATCCAAACCCCTTACTTTTATGGAGCAAAATCTCATTTTTAACGTCCAAATCCCTCTTTTAAGGCTCAAAGCCTCTATTTTAGATCCCAAACCCTCACTTTTAGGCTCCAAACCCCTCCTTTTTAGGGACATACCCTCATTTTCACATCCCAAGGACTTACTTTAAAGCACCCAAACCCCTCTTTTAATGCTCAAAGCCTTATAGATAGGACCACAAACCTCACTGCTAGGGTCCAAACCTCTCTCTTAAAGCTCAGTGCCTCATTTTTAACAGCCAAACCCTCACTTTTAGGACCTAAAGCCCTCTTTTAACACTCAAAGCCTCAGTTTTAATACCCAAAACTGCACTTTCAGGGTCCAAACGCCTCTTTTAATGCTCAGTGCCTCATTTCCAGGTCCCCAAAACTCACTTTAAAACACCCAAACCCCTCTTTTAACATCAAAGACTTAGAGTTAGGACAGCAAACCTTCACTTTCAGGGTCCAAACCCCTCTTTTAACGCTCAGTGCCTCATTTTTAGGTCCCAAACCCTCACTCTTAGCACTGAACCCGGACTTTTAATTGCCAAACTCTCGTTCTAGTACAAATAATGATTTTTAGAGTCCAGCCCCTCGTTTTTAAGCCTCAAAGCCTCATTTTTATCATCCAAACCTACACTTTCAGGGTCCAAACCCCTCTTTTAATGCTCAGTGCCTCATTTTTAGGTCAGAAACCCCCTGCTTTTAGCATCCAGGCCTTCACTTTCAGGAACCAAACCATCATTATTAATGCCCAAAGCCCTCTTTTAAGGCTCAAAGCCTCATTTTCAGCACCCAAAGGCTCACTTTAAAACACCCAAACCCCTCTTTTAACATCAAAGACTTAGAGTTGGGACCGCAAACCTCACTTTCAGCGTCCAAACCCCTCTTTCAAGGCTCAAAGCCTCACTTTTAGTTCCCAAACCCTCATTTTTAGCATCCAAACCCCTTACTTTTATGGAGCAAAATCTCATTTTTAACGTCCAAATCCCTCTTTTAAGGCTCAAAGCCTCACTTTTAGTTCCCAAACCCTCACTTTTAGGCTCCAAACCCCTCCTTTTTAGGGACATACCCTCATTTTCACGTCCCAAGGACTTACTTTAAAGCACCCAAACCCCTCTTTTAATGCTCAAAGCCTTATAGATAGGACCACAAACCTCACTGCTAGGGTCCAAACCTCTCTCTTAAAGCTCAGTGCCTCATTTTTAACAGCCAAACCCTCACTTTTAGGACCTAAAGCCCTCTTTTAACACTCAAAGCCTCAGTTTTAACACCCAAAACCGCACTTTCAGGATCCAAACGCCTCTTTTAATGCTCAGTGCCTCATTTCCAGGTCCCCAAAACTCACTTTAAAACAACCAAACACCTCTTTTAACATCAAAGACTTAGAGTTAGGACTGCAAACCTCACTTTTAGGGTCCAAACCCCTCCTTTTCAGGGACAAACCCTCTTTTTTAAATTCCAAACCCTTACTTCTATTACCCAAACCCCTCTTTTCACGCTCACTGCCTTTTTTTTAGGTCCCAAACCCTCATTTCTAGAATCGAACTTGGACTTTTTATGGTCAAACCATCATTGTTTTGTTCCAAATAGTAATTTTTAGAGTCCAAACCCCTCTATTAAGCTTCAAAATGTCAATTTTATCATCCAAACCTTCACTTTCAGGGTCCAAAACCCTCTTTTAATGCTCAGTGCCTCATTTTTAGGTCAGAAACCCCCTGCTTTTAGCATCCAGGCCTTCACTTTCAGGTACCAAAACATCATTATTAATGCCCAAAGCCCTCTTTTAAGGCTCAAAGCCTCATTTTCAGCACCCAAAGACTCACTTTAAAACACCCAAACCCCTCTTTTAACATCAAAGCCTTATAGATAGGACCACAAACCTCACTGCTAGGGTCCAAACCTTGGTTTTAAAATTCAATGCCTCATTTCTAACAGCCAAACCCTCACTTTTAGGACCTAAAGCCCTCTTTTAACACTCAAAGCCTCAGTTTTAACACTCAAAGCCAAACCTTCAGGGTCCAAACCCCTCTTTTAACGCTCAGTGCCTCATTTTCAGGTCCCCAAAACTCACTTTAAAACACCCAAACACCTCTTTTAACATCAAAGACTTAGAGTTAGGACTGCAAACCTCACTTTTAGGGTCCAAACCCCTCCTTTTTAGGGACATACCCTCATTTTCATGTCCCAAGGACTTACTTTAAAGCACCCAAACACCTCTTTTAATGCTCAAAGCCTTATAGTTAGGGCCGCAAACCATAATGCTCAAAGCTTCATTTTTAACAGCCAAAACCTCACTTTCTTTGCCCAAACCCCTCTTTTAATGCTCAATGCCTCATTTATACCTCCCAAAGACGCACTTTAAAGCACCCAAAGCCTCTTTTAACCTCAAAGCCTTTTAGAGTAAGACTGCAAATCTCACTTTTAGGGGCCAAACCGGTTTTAACGCTCAAAGCCTCATTTTTAACAGCAAACCCTCACTTTTAGGACCTAAAGCCCTCTTTTAACTCCCAAAGCCTCGGTTTTAACACCCAAAGCCACACTTTCAGGGTCCAAACCTCTCTTTTAACGCTCAGTGCCTCATTTTTAGGTCCCAAACCCTCACTCTTAGCACTGAACCCGGACTTTTAATTGCCAAACTCTCGTTCTAGTACAAATCATGACTTTAGAGTCCAGCCCCTTGTTTTTAAGCCTCAAAGCCTCATTTTTATCATCCAAACCTTCACTTTCAGGGTTCAAACCCCTCTTTCAAGGCTCAAATCCTCACTTTTAGTTCCCAAACCCTCATTTTTAGCATCCAAACCCCTTACTTTTATGGAGCAAAATCTCATTTTTAACATCCAAATCCCTCTTTTAAGGCTCAAAGCCTCTATTTTAGATCCCAAACCCTCACTTTTAGGCTCCAAACCCCTCCTTTTTAGGGACATACCCTCATTTTCACGTCCCAAGGACTTACTTTAAAGCACCCAAACCCCTCTTTTAATGCTCAAAGCCTTATAGATAGGACCACAAACCTCAATGCTAGGGTCCAAACCTCTCTCTTAAAGCTCAGTGCCTCATTTTTAACAGCCAAACCCTCACTTTTAGGACCTAAAGCCCTCTTTTAACACTCAAAGCCTCAGTTTTAACACCCAAAACCGCACTTTCAGGGTCCAAACGCCTCTTTTAATGCTCAGTGCCTCATTTCCAGGTCCCCAAAACTCACTTTAAAACACCCAAACCCCTCTTTTAACATCAAAGACTTAGAGTTAGGACTGCAAACCTCACTTTTAGGGTCCAAACCCCTCCTTTTCAGGGACAAACCCTCTTTTTTAAATTCCAAACCCTTACTTCTATTACCCAAACCCCTCTTTTAACGCTCACTGCCTCATTTTTAGGTCCCAAACCCTCTGCTTCTAGCATCGAACTTGGACTTTTTATGGGCAAACCATCATTGTTTTGTTCCAAATAGTAATTTTTAGCGTCCAAACCCCTCTATTAAGCTTCAAAAACTCATTTTTATCATCCAAACCTTCACTTTCAGGGTCCAAACCCCTCTTTTAATGCTCAGTGCCTCATTTTTAGTTCAGAAACCCCCTGCTTTTAGCATCCAGGCCTTCACTTTCAGGTACCAAACCATCATTATTAATGCCCAAAGCCCTCTTTTAAGGCTCAAAGCCTCATTTTCAGCACCCAAAGACTCACTTTAAAACACCCAAACCCCTCTTTTAACATCAAAGCCTTAGAGTTAGGACTGCAAACCTCACTGCTAGGGTCCAAACCTTGGTTTTAAAATTCAATGCCTCATTTCTAACAGCCAAACCCTCACTTTTAGGACCTAAAGCCCTCTTTTAACACTCAAAGCCTCAGTTTTAACACTCAAAGCCAAACTTTCAGGGTCCAAACCCCTCTTTTAACGCTCAGTGCCTCAATTTCAGGTCCTCAAATCTCACTTTAAAACACCCAAACACCTCTTTTAACATCAAAGCCTTATAGTTAGGACTGCAAACCTCACTTTTAGGGTCCAAACCCCTCCTTTTTAGGGACATACCCTCATTTTCATGTCCCAAGGACTTACTTTAAAGCACCCAAACCCCTCTTTTAATGCTCAAAGCCTTATAGTTAGGGCCGCAAACCACAATGCTAGGGTCCAAAGCCCTCTTTTATGCTCAAAGCTTCATTTTTAACAGCCAAAACCTCACTTTCTTTGCCCAAACCCCTCTTTTAATGCTCAATGCCTCATTTATACCTCCCAAAGACGCACTTTAAAGCACCCAAAGCCTCTTTTAACCTCAAAGCCTTTTAGAGTACGACTGCAAATCTCACTTTTAGGGGCCAAACCGGTTTTAACGCTCAAAGCCTCATTTTTAACAGCAAACCCTCACTTTTAGGACCTAAAGCCCTCTTTTAACTCCCAAAGCCTCGGTTTTAACACCCAAAGCCGCACTTTCAGGGTCCAAACCTCTCTTTTAACGCTCAGTGCCTCATTTTTAGGTCCCAAACCCTCACTCTTAGCACTGAACCCGGACTTTTAATTGCCAAACTCTCGTTCTAGTACAAATCATGACTTTTAGAGTCCAGCCCCTTGTTTTTAAGCCTCAAAGCCTCATTTTTATCATCCAAACCTTCACTTTCAGGGTTCAAACCCCTCTTTCAAGGCTCAAAGCCTCACTTTTAGTTCCCAAACCCTCATTTTTAGCATCCAAACCCCTTACTTTTATGGAGCAAAATCTCATTTTTAACGTCCAAATCCCTCTTTTAAGGCTCAAAGCCTCTATTTTAGATCCCAAACCCTCACTTTTAGGCTCCAAACCCCTCCTTTTTAGGGACATACCCTCATTTTCACATCCCAAGGACTTACTTTAAAGCACCCAAACCCCTCTTTTAATGCTCAAAGCCTTATAGATAGGACCACAAACCTCAATGCTAGGGTCCAAACCTCTCTCTTAAAGCTCAGTGCCTCATTTTTAACAGCCAAACCCTCACTTTTAGGACCTAAAGCCCTCTTTTAACACTCAAAGCCTCAGTTTTAATACCCAAAACCGCACTTTCAGGGTCCAAACGCCTCTTTTAATGCTCAGTGCCTCATTTCCAGGTCCCCAAAACTCACTTTAAAACACCCAAACCCCTCTTTTAACATCAAAGACTTAGAGTTAGGACTGCAAACCTCACTTTTAGGGTCCAAACCCCTCCTTTTCAGGGACAAACCCTCTTTTTTAAATTCCAAACCCTTACTTCTATTACCCAAACCCCTCTTTTAACGCTCACTGCCTCATTTTTAGGTCCCAAACCCTCTGCTTTTAGCATCGAACTTGGACTTTTTATGGGCAAACCATCATTGTTTTGTTCCAAATAGTAATTTTTAGAGTCCAAACCCCTCTATTAAGCTTCAAAAAGTCATTTTTATCATCCAAACCTTCACTTTCAGGGTCCAAACCCCTCTTTTAATGCTCAGTGCCTCATTTTTAGGTCAGAAACCCCCTGCTTTTAGCATCGAACTTGGACTTTTTATGGTCAAACCATCATTGTTTTGTTCCAAATAGTAATTTTTAGCGTCCAAACCCCTCTATTAAGCTTCAAAAACTCATTTTTATCATCCAAACCTTCACTTTCAGGGTCCAAACCCCTCTTTTAACGCTCAGTGCCTCATTTTTAGGTCCCAAACCCTCACTCTTAGCACTGAACCCGGACTTTTAATTGCCAAACTCTCGTTCTAGTACAAATAATGATTTTTAGAGTCCAGCCCCTCGTTTTTAAGCCTCAAAGCCTCATTTTTATCATCCAAACCTACACTTTCAGGGTCCAAACCCCTCTTTTAATGCTCAGTGCCTCATTTTTAGGTCAGAAACCCCCTGCTTTTAGCATCCAGGCCTTCACTTTCAGGAACCAAACCATCATTATTAATGCCCAAAGCCCTCTTTTAAGGCTCAAAGCCTCATTTTCAGCACCCAAAGGCTCACTTTAAAACACCCAAACCCCTCTTTTAACATCAAAGACTTAGAGTTGGGACCGCAAACCTCACTTTCAGCGTCCAAACCCCTCTTTCAAGGCTCAAAGCCTCACTTTTAGTTCCCAAACCCTCATTTTTAGCATCCAAACCCCTTACTTTTATGGAGCAAAATCTCATTTTTAACGTCCAAATCCCTCTTTTAAGGCTCAAAGCCTCACTTTTAGTTCCCAAACCCTCACTTTTGGGCTCCAAACCCCTCCTTTTTAGGGACATACCCTCATTTTCACGTCCCAAGGACTTACTTTAAAGCACCCAAACCCCTCTTTTAATGCTCAAAGCCTTATAGATAGGACCACAAACCTCACTGCTAGGGTCCAAACCTCTCTCTTAAAGCTCAGTGCCTCATTTTTAACAGCCAAACCCTCACTTTTAGGACCTAAAGCCCTCTTTTAACACTCAAAGCCTCAGTTTTAACACCCAAAACCGCACTTTCAGGATCCAAACGCCTCTTTTAATGCTCAGTGCCTCATTTCCAGGTCCCCAAAACTCACTTTAAAACAACCAAACACCTCTTTTAACATCAAAGCCTTAGAGTTAGGACTGCAAACCTCACTGCTAGGGTCCAAACCTTGGTTTTAAAATTCAATGCCTCATTTCTAACAGCCAAACCCTCACTTTTAGGACCTAAAGCCCTCTTTTAACACTCAAAGCCTCAGTTTTAACACTCAAAGCCAAACTTTCAGGGTCCAAACCCCTCTTTTAACGCTCAGTGCCTCAATTTCAGGTCCTCAAATCTCACTTTAAAACACCCAAACACCTCTTTTAACATCAAAGCCTTATAGTTAGGACTGCAAACCTCACTTTTAGGGTCCAAACCCCTCCTTTTTAGGGACATACCCTCATTTTCATGTCCCAAGGACTTCCTTTAAAGCACCCAAACCCCTCTTTTAATGCTCAAAGCCTTATAGTTAGGGCCGCAAACCACAATGCTAGGGTCCAAAGCCCTCTTTTATGCTCAAAGCTTCATTTTTAACAGCCAAAACCTCACTTTCTTTGCCCAAACCCCTCTTTTAATGCTCAATGCCTCATTTATACCTCCCAAAGACGCACTTTAAAGCACCCAAAGCCTCTTTTAACCTCAAAGCCTTTTAGAGTACGACTGCAAATCTCACTTTTAGGGGCCAAACCGGTTTTAACGCTCAAAGCCTCATTTTTAACAGCAAACCCTCACTTTTAGGACCTAAAGCCCTCTTTTAACTCCCAAAGCCTCGGTTTTAACACCCAAAGCCGCACTTTCAGGGTCCAAACCTCTCTTTTAACGCTCAGTGCCTCATTTTTAGGTCCCAAACCCTCACTCTTAGCACTGAACCCGGACTTTTAATTGCCAAACTCTCGTTCTAGTACAAATCATGACTTTTAGAGTCCAGCCCCTTGTTTTTAAGCCTCAAAGCCTCATTTTTATCATCCAAACCTTCACTTTCAGGGTTCAAACCCCTCTTTCAAGGCTCAAAGCCTCACTTTTAGTTCCCAAACCCTCATTTTTAGCATCCAAACCCCTTACTTTTATGGAGCAAAATCTCATTTTTAACGTCCAAATCCCTCTTTTAAGGCTCAAAGCCTCTATTTTAGATCCCAAACCCTCACTTTTAGGCTCCAAACCCCTCCTTTTTAGGGACATACCCTCATTTTCACATCCCAAGGACTTACTTTAAAGCACCCAAACCCCTCTTTTAATGCTCAAAGCCTTATAGATAGGACCACAAACCTCACTGCTAGGGTCCAAACCTCTCTCTTAAAGCTCAGTGCCTCATTTTTAACAGCCAAACCCTCACTTTTAGGACCTAAAGCCCTCTTTTAACACTCAAAGCCTCAGTTTTAATACCCAAAACCGCACTTTCAGGGTCCAAACGCCTCTTTTAATGCTCAGTGCCTCATTTCCAGGTCCCCAAAACTCACTTTAAAACACCCAAACCCCTCTTTTAACATCAAAGACTTAGAGTTAGGACTGCAAACCTCACTTTTAGGGTCCAAACCCCTCCTTTTCAGGGACAAACCCTCTTTTTTAAATTCCAAACCCTTACTTCTATTACCCAAACCCCTCTTTTAACGCTCACTGCCTCATTTTTAGGTCCCAAACCCTCTGCTTTTAGCATCGAACTTGGACTTTTTATGGGCAAACCATCATTGTTTTGTTCCAAATAGTAATTTTTAGAGTCCAAACCCCTCTATTAAGCTTCAAAAAGTCATTTTTATCATCCAAACCTTCACTTTCAGGGTCCAAACCCCTCTTTTAATGCTCAGTGCCTCATTTTTAGGTCAGAAACCCCCTGCTTTTAGCATCGAACTTGGACTTTTTATGGTCAAACCATCATTGTTTTGTTCCAAATAGTAATTTTTAGCGTCCAAACCCCTCTATTAAGCTTCAAAAACTCATTTTTATCATCCAAACCTTCACTTTCAGGGTCCAAACCCCTCTTTTAACGCTCAGTGCCTCATTTTTAGGTCCCAAACCCTCACTCTTAGCACTGAACCCGGACTTTTAATTGCCAAACTCTCGTTCTAGTACAAATAATGATTTTTAGAGTCCAGCCCCTCGTTTTTAAGCCTCAAAGCCTCATTTTTATCATCCAAACCTACACTTTCAGGGTCCAAACCCCTCTTTTAATGCTCAGTGCCTCATTTTTAGGTCAGAAACCCCCTGCTTTTAGCATCCAGGCCTTCACTTTCAGGAACCAAACCATCATTATTAATGCCCAAAGCCCTCTTTTAAGGCTCAAAGCCTCATTTTCAGCACCCAAAGGCTCACTTTAAAACACCCAAACCCCTCTTTTAACATCAAAGACTTAGAGTTGGGACCGCAAACCTCACTTTCAGCGTCCAAACCCCTCTTTCAAGGCTCAAAGCCTCACTTTTAGTTCCCAAACCCTCATTTTTAGCATCCAAACCCCTTACTTTTATGGAGCAAAATCTCATTTTTAACGTCCAAATCCCTCTTTTAAGGCTCAAAGCCTCTATTTTAGATCCCAAACCCTCACTTTTAGGCTCCAAACCCCTCCTTTTTAGGGACATACCCGCATTTTCACGTCCCAAGGACTTACTTTAAAGCACCCAAACCCCTCTTTTAATGCTCAAAGCCTTATAGATAGGACCACAAACCTCACTGCTAGGGTCCAAACCTCTCTCTTAAAGCTCAGTGCCTCATTTTTAACAGCCAAACCCTCACTTTTAGGACCTAAAGCCCTCTTTTAACACTCAAAGCCTCAGTTTTAACACCCAAAACCGCACTTTCAGGATCCAAACGCCTCTTTTAATGCTCAGTGCCTCATTTCCAGGTCCCCAAAACTCACTTTAAAACAACCAAACACCTCTTTTAACATCAAAGACTTAGAGTTAGGACTGCAAACCTCACTTTTAGGGTCCAAACCCCTCCTTTTCAGGGACAAACCCTCTTTTTTAAATTCCAAACCCTTACTTCTATTACCCAAACCCCTCTTTTCACGCTCACTGCCTTTTTTTTAGGTCCCAAACCCTCATTTCTAGAATCGAACTTGGACTTTTTATGGGCAAACCATCATTGTTTTGTTCCAAATAGTAATTTTTAGAGTCCAAACCCCTCTATTAAGCTTCAAAATGTCAATTTTATCATCCAAACCTTCACTTTCAGGGTCCAAAACCCTCTTTTAATGCTCAGTGCCTCATTTTTAGGTCAGAAACCCCCTGCTTTTAGCATCCAGGCCTTCACTTTCAGATACCAAAACATCATTATTAATGCCCAAAGCCCTCTTTTAAGGCTCAAAGCCTCATTTTCAGCACCCAAAGACTCACTTTAAAACACCCAAACCCCTCTTTTAACATCAAAGCCTTATAGATAGGACCACAAACCTCACTGCTAGGGTCCAAACCTTGGTTTTAAAATTCAATGCCTCATTTCTAACAGCCAAACCCTCACTTTTAGGACCTAAAGCCCTCTTTTAACACTCAAAGCCTCAGTTTTAACACCCAAAACCGCACTTTCAGGGTCCAAACGCCTCTTTTAATGCTCAGTGCCTCATTTCCAGGTCCCCAAAACTCACTTTAAAACACCCAAACACCTCTTTTAACATCAAAGACTTAGAGTTAGGACTGCAAACCTCACTTTTAGGGTCCAAACCCCTCCTTTTCAGGGACAAACCCTCTTTTTCAAATTCCAAACCCTTACTTCTATTACCCAAACCCCTCTTTTAACGCTCACTGCCTCATTTTTAGGTCCCAAACCCTCTGCTTCTAGCATCGAACTTGGACTTTTTATGGGCAAACCATCATTGTTTTGTTCCAAATAGTAATTTTTAGCGTCCAAACCCCTCTATTAAGCTTCAAAAACTCATTTTTATCATCCAAACCTTCACTTTCAGGGTCCAAACCCCTCTTTTAATGCTCGGTGCCTCATTTTTAGGTCAGAAACCCCCTGCTTTTAGCATCCAGGCCTTCACTTTCAGGTACCAAAACATCATTATTAATGCCCAAAGCCCTCTTTTAAGGCTCAAAGCCTCATTTTCAGCACCCAAAGACTCACTTTAAAACACCCAAACCCCTCTTTTAACATCAAAGCCTTAGAGTTAGGACTGCAAACCTCACTGCTAGGGTCCAAACCTTGGTTTTAAAATTCAATGCCTCATTTCTAACAGCCAAACCCTCACTTTTAGGACCTAAAGCCCTCTTTTAACACTCAAAGCCTCAGTTTTAACACTCAAAGCCAAACTTTCAGGGTCCAAACCCCTCTTTTAACGCTCAGTGCCTCAATTTCAGGTCCCCAAATCTCACTTTAAAACACCCAAACACCTCTTTTAACATCAAAGCCTTATAGTTAGGACTGCAAACCTCACTTTTAGGGTCCAAACCCCTCCTTTTTAGGGACATACCCTCATTTTCATGTCCCAAGGACTTACTTTAAAGCACCCAAACCCCTCTTTTAATGCTCAAAGCCTTATAGTTAGGGCCGCAAACCACAATGCTAGGGTCCAAAGCCCTCTTTTATGCTCAAAGCTTCATTTTTAACAGCCAAAACCTCACTTTCTTTGCCCAAACCCCTCTTTTAATGCTCAATGCCTCATTTATACCTCCCAAAGACGCACTTTAAAGCACCCAAAGCCTCTTTTAACCTCAAAGCCTTTTAGAGTAAGACTGCAAATCTCACTTTCAGGGGCCAAACCGGTTTTAACGCTCAAAGCCTCATTTTTAACAGCAAACCCTCACTTTTAGGACCTAAAGCCCTCTTTTAACTCCCAAAGCCTCGGTTTTAACACCCAAAGCCGCACTTTCAGGGTCCAAACCTCTCTTTTAACGCTCAGTGCCTCATTTTTAGGTCCCAAACCCTCACTCTTAGCACTGAACCCGGACTTTTAATTGCCAAACTCTCGTTCTAGTACAAATCATGACTTTTAGAGTCCAGCCCCTTGTTTTTAAGCCTCAAAGCCTCATTTTTATCATCCAAACCTTCACTTTCAGGGTTCAAACCCCTCTTTCAAGGCTCAAAGCCTCAGTTTTAGTTCCCAAACCCTCATTTTTAGCATCCAAACCCCTTACTTTTATGGAGCAAAATCTCATTTTTAACGTCCAAATCCCTCTTTTAAGGCTCAAAGCCTCTATTTTAGATCCCAAACCCTCACTTTTAGGCTCCAAACCCCTCCTTTTTAGGGACATACCCTCATTTTCACATCCCAAGGACTTACTTTAAAGCACCCAAACCCCTCTTTTAATGCTCAAAGCCTTATAGATAGGACCACAAACCTCACTGCTAGGGTCCAAACCTCTCTCTTAAAGCTCAGTGCCTCATTTTTAACAGCCAAACCCTCACTTTTAGGACCTAAAGCCCTCTTTTAACACTCAAAGCCTCAGTTTTAATACCCAAAACCGCACTTTCAGGGTCCAAACGCCTCTTTTAATGCTCAGTGCCTCATTTCCAGGTCCCCAAAACTCACTTTAAAACACCCAAACCCCTCTTTTAACATCAAAGACTTAGAGTTAGGACTGCAAACCTCACTTTTAGGGTCCAAACCCCTCCTTTTCAGGGACAAACCCTCTTTTTTAAATTCCAAACCCTTACTTCTATTACCCAAACCCCTCTTTTAACGCTCACTGCCTCATTTTTAGGTCCCAAACCCTCTGCTTTTAGCATCGAACTTGGACTTTTTATGGGCAAACCATCATTGTTTTGTTCCAAATAGTAATTTTTAGAGTCCAAACCCCTCTATTAAGCTTCAAAAACTCATTTTTATCATCCAAACCTTCACTTTCAGGGTCCAAACCCCTCTTTTAATGCTCAGTGCCTCATTTTTAGGTCAGAACCCCCCTGCTTTTAGCATCGAACTTGGACTTTTTATGGTCAAACCATCATTGTTTTGTTCCAAATAGTAATTTTTAGAGTCCAAACCCCTCTATTAAGCTTCAAAAACTCATTTTTATCATCCAAACCTTCACTTTCAGGGTCCAAACCCCTCTTTTAACGCTCAGTGCCTCATTTTTAGGTCCCAAACCCTCACTCTTAGCACTGAACCCGGACTTTTAATTGCCAAACTCTCGTTCTAGTACAAATAATGATTTTTAGAGTCCAGCCCCTCGTTTTTAAGCCTCAAAGCCTCATTTTTATCATCCAAACCTACACTTTCAGGGTCCAAACCCCTCTTTTAATGCTCAGTGCCTCATTTTTAGGTCAGAAACCCCCTGCTTTTAGCATCCAGGCCTTCACTTTCAGGAACCAAACCATCATTATTAATGCCCAAAGCCCTCTTTTAAGGCTCAAAGCCTCATTTTCAGCACCCAAAGGCTCACTTTAAAACACCCAAACCCCTCTTTTAACATCAAAGACTTAGAGTTGGGACCGCAAACCTCACTTTCAGCGTCCAAACCCCTCTTTCAAGGCTCAAAGCCTCACTTTTAGTTCCCAAACCCTCATTTTTAGCATCCAAACCCCTTACTTTTATGGAGCAAAATCTCATTTTTAACGTCCAAATCCCTCTTTTAAGGCTCAAAGCCTCACTTTTAGTTCCCAAACCCTCACTTTTAGGCTCCAAACCCCTCCTTTTTAGGGACATACCCTCATTTTCACGTCCCAAGGACTTACTTTAAAGCACCCAAACCCCTCTTTTAATGCTCAAAGCCTTATAGATAGGACCACAAACCTCACTGCTAGGGTCCAAACCTCTCTCTTAAAGCTCAGTGCCTCATTTTTAACAGCCAAACCCTCACTTTTAGGACCTAAAGCCCTCTTTTAACACTCAAAGCCTCAGTTTTAACACCCAAAACCGCACTTTCAGGATCCAAACGCCTCTTTTAATGCTCAGTGCCTCATTTCCAGGTCCCCAAAACTCACTTTAAAACAACCAAACACCTCTTTTAACATCAAAGACTTAGAGTTAGGACTGCAAACCTCACTTTTAGGGTCCAAACCCCTCCTTTTCAGGGACAAACCCTCTTTTTAAAATTCCAAACCCTTACTTCTATTACCCAAACCCCTCTTTTCACGCTCACTGCCTTTTTTTTAGGTCCCAAACCCTCATTTCTAGAATCGAACTTGGACTTTTTATGGTCAAACCATCATTGTTTTGTTCCAAATAGTAATTTTTAGAGTCCAAACCCCTCTATTAAGCTTCAAAATGTCAATTTTATCATCCAAACCTTCACTTTCAGGGTCCAAACCCCTCTTTTAATGCTCAGTGCCTCATTTTTAGGTCAGAAACCCCCTGCTTTTAGCATCCAGGCCTTCACTTTCAGGTACCAAAACATCATTATTAATGCCCAAAGCCCTCTTTTAAGGCTCAAAGCCTCATTTTCAGCACCCAAAGACTCACTTTAAAACACCCAAACCCCTCTTTTAACATCAAAGCCTTATAGATAGGACCACAAACCTCACTGCTAGGGTCCAAACCTTGGTTTTAAAATTCAATGCCTCATTTCTAACAGCCAAACCCTCACTTTTAGGACCTAAAGCCCTCTTTTAACACTCAAAGCCTCAGTTTTAACACTCAAAGCCAAACCTTCAGGGTCCAAACCCCTCTTTTAACGCTCAGTGCCTCATTTTCAGGTCCCCAAAACTCACTTTAAAACACCCAAACACCTCTTTTAACATCAAAGACTTAGAGTTAGGACTGCAAACCTCACTTTTAGGGTCCAAACCCCTCCTTTTTAGGGACATACCCTCATTTTCATGTCCCAAGGACTTACTTTAAAGCACCCAAACACCTCTTTTAATGCTCAAAGCCTTATAGTTAGGGCCGCAAACCATAATGCTCAAAGCTTCATTTTTAACAGCCAAAACCTCACTTTCTTTGCCCAAACCCCTCTTTTAATGCTCAATGCCTCATTTATACCTCCCAAAGACGCACTTTAAAGCACCCAAAGCCTCTTTTAACCTCAAAGCCTTTTAGAGTAAGACTGCAAATCTCACTTTTAGGGGCCAAACCGGTTTTAACGCTCAAAGCCTCATTTTTAACAGCAAACCCTCACTTTTAGGACCTAAAGCCCTCTTTTAACTCCCAAAGCCTCGGTTTTAACACCCAAAGCCGCACTTTCAGGGTCCAAACCTCTCTTTTAACGCTCAGTGCCTCATTTTTAGGTCCCAAACCCTCACTCTTAGCACTGAACCCGGACTTTTAATTGCCAAACTCTCGTTCTAGTACAAATCATGACTTTAGAGTCCAGCCCCTTGTTTTTAAGCCTCAAAGCCTCATTTTTATCATCCAAACCTTCACTTTCAGGGTTCAAACCCCTCTTTCAAGGCTCAAATCCTCACTTTTAGTTCCCAAACCCTCATTTTTAGCATCCAAACCCCTTACTTTTATGGAGCAAAATCTCATTTTTAACATCCAAATCCCTCTTTTAAGGCTCAAAGCCTCTATTTTAGATCCCAAACCCTCACTTTTAGGCTCCAAACCCCTCCTTTTTAGGGACATACCCTCATTTTCACGTCCCAAGGACTTACTTTAAAGCACCCAAACCCCTCTTTTAATGCTCAAAGCCTTATAGATAGGACCACAAACCTCAATGCTAGGGTCCAAACCTCTCTCTTAAAGCTCAGTGCCTCATTTTTAACAGCCAAACCCTCACTTTTAGGACCTAAAGCCCTCTTTTAACACTCAAAGCCTCAGTTTTAACACCCAAAACCGCACTTTCAGGGTCCAAACGCCTCTTTTAATGCTCAGTGCCTCATTTCCAGGTCCCCAAAACTCACTTTAAAACACCCAAACCCCTCTTTTAACATCAAAGACTTAGAGTTAGGACTGCAAACCTCACTTTTAGGGTCCAAACCCCTCCTTTTCAGGGACAAACCCTCTTTTTTAAATTCCAAACCCTTACTTCTATTACCCAAACCCCTCTTTTAACGCTCACTGCCTCATTTTTAGGTCCCAAACCCTCTGCTTCTAGCATCGAACTTGGACTTTTTATGGGCAAACCATCATTGTTTTGTTCCAAATAGTAATTTTTAGCGTCCAAACCCCTCTATTAAGCTTCAAAAACTCATTTTTATCATCCAAACCCTCACTTTCAGGGTCCAAACCCCTCTTTTAATGCTCAGTGCCTCATTTTTAGTTCAGAAACCCCCTGCTTTTAGCATCCAGGCCTTCACTTTCAGGTACCAAACCATCATTATTAATGCCCAAAGCCCTCTTTTAAGGCTCAAAGCCTCATTTTCAGCACCCAAAGACTCACTTTAAAACACCCAAACCCCTCTTTTAACATCAAAGCCTTAGAGTTAGGACTGCAAACCTCACTGCTAGGGTCCAAACCTTGGTTTTAAAATTCAATGCCTCATTTCTAACAGCCAAACCCTCACTTTTAGGACCTAAAGCCCTCTTTTAACACTCAAAGCCTCAGTTTTAACACTCAAAGCCAAACTTTCAGGGTCCAAACCCCTCTTTTAACGCTCAGTGCCTCAATTTCAGGTCCTCAAATCTCACTTTAAAACACCCAAACACCTCTTTTAACATCAAAGCCTTATAGTTAGGACTGCAAACCTCACTTTTAGGGTCCAAACCCCTCCTTTTTAGGGACATACCCTCATTTTCATGTCCCAAGGACTTACTTTAAAGCACCCAAACCCCTCTTTTAATGCTCAAAGCCTTATAGTTAGGGCCGCAAACCACAATGCTAGGGTCCAAAGCCCTCTTTTATACTCAAAGCTTCATTTTTAACAGCCAAAACCTCACTTTCTTTGCCCAAACCCCTCTTTTAATGCTCAATGCCTCATTTATACCTCCCAAAGACGCACTTTAAAGCACCCAAAGCCTCTTTTAACCTCAAAGCCTTTTAGAGTACGACTGCAAATCTCACTTTTAGGGGCCAAACCGGTTTTAACGCTCAAAGCCTCATTTTTAACAGCAAACCCTCACTTTTAGGACCTAAAGCCCTCTTTTAACTCCCAAAGCCTCGGTTTTAACACCCAAAGCCGCACTTTCAGGGTCCAAACCTCTCTTTTAACGCTCAGTGCCTCATTTTTAGGTCCCAAACCCTCACTCTTAGCACTGAACCCGGACTTTTAATTGCCAAACTCTCGTTCTAGTACAAATCATGACTTTTAGAGTCCAGCCCCTTGTTTTTAAGCCTCAAAGCCTCATTTTTATCATCCAAACCTTCACTTTCAGGGTTCAAACCCCTCTTTCAAGGCTCAAAGCCTCACTTTTAGTTCCCAAACCCTCATTTTTAGCATCCAAACCCCTTACTTTTATGGAGCAAAATCTCATTTTTAACGTCCAAATCCCTCTTTTAAGGCTCAAAGCCTCTATTTTAGATCCCAAACCCTCACTTTTAGGCTCCAAACCCCTCCTTTTTAGGGACATACCCTCATTTTCACGTCCCAAAGACGCACTTTAAAGCACCCAAACCCCTCTTTTAATGCTCAAAGCCTTATAGATAGGACCACAAACCTCACTGCTAGGGTCCAAACCTCTCTCTTAAAGCTCAGTGCCTCATTTTTAACAGCCAAACCCTCACTTTTAGGACCTAAAGCCCTCTTTTAACACTCAAAGCCTCAGTTTTAACACCCAAAACCGCACTTTCAGGGTCCAAACGCCTCTTTTAATGCTCAGTGCCTCATTTCCAGGTCCCCAAAACTCACTTTAAAACACCCAAACCCCTCTTTTAACATCAAAGACTTAGAGTTAGGACTGCAAACCTCACTTTTAGGGTCCAAACCCCTCCTTTTCAGGGACAAACCCTCTTTTTTAAATTCCAAACCCTTACTTCTATTACCCAAACCCCTCTTTTAACGCTCACTGCCTCATTTTTAGGTCCCAAACCCTCTGCTTTTAGCATCGAACTTGGACTTTTTATGGGCAAACCATCATTGTTTTGTTCCAAATAGTAATTTTTAGAGTCCAAACCCCTCTATTAAGCTTCAAAAAGTCATTTTTATCATCCAAACCTTCACTTTCAGGGTCCAAACCCCTCTTTTAATGCTCAGTGCCTCATTTTTAGGTCAGAAACCCCCTGCTTTTAGCATCGAACTTGGACTTTTTATGGTCAAACCATCATTGTTTTGTTCCAAATAGTAATTTTTAGCGTCCAAACCCCTCTATTAAGCTTCAAAAACTCATTTTTATCATCCAAACCTTCACTTTCAGGGTCCAAACCCCTCTTTTAACGCTCAGTGCCTCATTTTTAGGTCCCAAACCCTCACTCTTAGCACTGAACCCGGACTTTTAATTGCCAAACTCTCGTTCTAGTACAAATAATGATTTTTAGAGTCCAGCCCCTCGTTTTTAAGCCTCAAAGCCTCATTTTTATCATCCAAACCTACACTTTCAGGGTCCAAACCCCTCTTTTAATGCTCAGTGCCTCATTTTTAGTTCAGAAACCCCCTGCTTTTAGCATCCAGGCCTTCACTTTCAGGAACCAAACCATCATTATTAATGCCCAAAGCCCTCTTTTAAGGCTCAAAGCCTCATTTTCAGCACCCAAAGGCTCACTTTAAAACACCCAAACCCCTCTTTTAACATCAAAGCCTTAGAGTTAGGACTGCAAACCTCACTGCTAGGGTCCAAACCTTGGTTTTAAAATTCAATGCCTCATTTCTAACAGCCAAACCCTCACTTTTAGGACCTAAAGCCCTCTTTTAACACTCAAAGCCTCAGTTTTAACACTCAAAGCCAAACTTTCAGGGTCCAAACCCCTCTTTTAACGCTCAGTGCCTCATTTTCAGGTCCCCAAAACTCACTTTAAAACACCCAAACCCCTCTTTTAACATCAAGGACTTAGAGTTAGGACTGCAAACCTCACTGCTAGGGTCCAAACCTTGGTTTTAAAATTCAATGCCTCATTTCTAACAGCCAAACCCTCACTTTTAGGACCTAAAGCCCTCTTTTAACACTCAAAGCCTCAGTTTTAACGCTCAAAGCCAAACTTTCACGGTCCAAACCCCTCTTTTAACGCTCAGTGCCTCAATTTCAGGTCCCCAAAACTCACTTTAAAACACCCAAACACCTCTTTTAACATCAAAGCCTTATAGTTAGGACTGCAAACCTCACTTTTAGGGTCCAAACCCCTCCTTTTTAGGGACATACCCTCATTTTCATGTCCCAAGGACTTACTTTAAAGCACCCAAACCCCTCTTTTAATGCTCAAAGCCTTATAGTTAGGGCCGCAAACCACAATGCTAGGGTCCAAAGCCCTCTTTTATGCTCAAAGCTTCATTTTTAACAGCCAAAACCTCACTTTCTTTGCCCAAACCCCTCTTTTAATGCTCAATGCCTCATTTATACCTCCCAAAGACGCACTTTAAAGCACCCAAAGCCTCTTTTAACCTCAAAGCCTTTTAGAGTACGACTGCAAATCTCACTTTTAGGGGCCAAACCGGTTTTAACGCTCAAAGCCTCATTTTTAACAGCAAACCCTCACTTTTAGGACCTAAAGCCCTCTTTTAACTCCCAAAGCCTCGGTTTTAACACCCAAAGCCGCACTTTCAGGGTCCAAACCTCTCTTTTAACGCTCAGTGCCTCATTTTTAGGTCCCAAACCCTCACTCTTAGCACTGAACCCGGACTTTTAATTGCCAAACTCTCGTTCTAGTACAAATCATGACTTTTAGAGTCCAGCCCCTTGTTTTTAAGCCTCAAAGCCTCATTTTTATCATCCAAACCTTCACTTTCAGGGTTCAAACCCCTCTTTCAAGGCTCAAAGCCTCACTTTTAGTTCCCAAACCCTCATTTTTAGCATCCAAACCCCTTACTTTTATGGAGCAAAATCTCATTTTTAACGTCCAAATCCCTCTTTTAAGGCTCAAAGCCTCTATTTTAGATCCCAAACCCTCACTTTTAGGCTCCAAACCCCTCCTTTTTAGGGACATACCCTCATTTTCACATCCCAAGGACTTACTTTAAAGCACCCAAACCCCTCTTTTAATGCTCAAAGCCTTATAGATAGGACCACAAACCTCACTGCTAGGGTCCAAACCTCTCTCTTAAAGCTCAGTGCCTCATTTTTAACAGCCAAACCCTCACTTTTAGGACCTAAAGCCCTCTTTTAACACTCAAAGCCTCAGTTTTAACACCCAAAACCGCACTTTCAGGGTCCAAATGCCTCTTTTAATGCTCAGTGCCTCATTTCCAGGTCCCCAAAACTCACTTTAAAACACCCAAACCCCTCTTTTAACATCAAAGACTTAGAGTTAGGACTGCAAACCTCACTTTTAGGGTCCAAACCCCTCCTTTTCAGGGACAAACCCTCTTTTTTAAATTCCAAACCCTTACTTCTATTACCCAAACCCCTCTTTTAACGCTCACTGCCTCATTTTTAGGTCCCAAACCCTCTGCTTTTAGCATCGAACTTGGACTTTTTATGGGCAAACCATCATTGTTTTGTTCCAAATAGTAATTTTTAGAGTCCAAACCCCTCTATTAAGCTTCAAAAAGTCATTTTTATCATCCAAACCTTCACTTTCAGGGTCCAAACCCCTCTTTTAATGCTCAGTGCCTCATTTTTAGGTCAGAAACCCCCTGCTTTTAGCATCGAACTTGGACTTTTTATGGTCAAACCATCATTGTTTTGTTCCAAATAGTAATTTTTAGCGTCCAAACCCCTCTATTAAGCTTCAAAAACTCATTTTTATCATCCAAACCTTCACTTTCAGGGTCCAAACCCCTCTTTTAACGCTCAGTGCCTCATTTTTAGGTCCCAAACCCTCACTCTTAGCACTGAACCCGGACTTTTAATTGCCAAACACTCGTTCTAGTACAAATAATGATTTTTAGAGTCCAGCCCCTCGTTTTTAAGCCTCAAAGCCTCATTTTTATCATCCAAACCTACACTTTCAGGGTCCAAACCCCTCTTTTAATGCTCAGTGCCTCATTTTTAGTTCAGAAACCCCCTGCTTTTAGCATCCAGGCCTTCACTTTCAGGAACCAAACCATCATTATTAATGCCCAAAGCCCTCTTTTAAGGCTCAAAGCCTCATTTTCAGCACCCAAAGGCTCACTTTAAAACACCCAAACCCCTCTTTTAACATCAAAGCCTTAGAGTTAGGACTGCAAACCTCACTGCTAGGGTCCAAACCTTGGTTTTAAAATTCAATGCCTCATTTCTAACAGCCAAACCCTCACTTTTAGGACCTAAAGCCCTCTTTTAACACTCAAAGCCTCAGTTTTAACACTCAAAGCCAAACTTTCAGGGTCCAAACCCCTCTTTTAACGCTCAGTGCCTCATTTTCAGGTCCCCAAAACTCACTTTAAAACACCCAAACCCCTCTTTTAACATCAAGGACTTAGAGTTAGGACTGCAAACCTCACTGCTAGGGTCCAAACCTTGGTTTTAAAATTCAATGCCTCATTTCTAACAGCCAAACCCTCACTTTTAGGACCTAAAGCCCTCTTTTAACACTCAAAGCCTCAGTTTTAACGCTCAAAGCCAAACTTTCACGGTCCAAACCCCTCTTTTAACGCTCAGTGCCTCAATTTCAGGTCCCCAAAACTCACTTTAAAACACCCAAACACCTCTTTTAACATCAAAGCCTTATAGTTAGGACTGCAAACCTCACTTTTAGGGTCCAAACCCCTCCTTTTTAGGGACATACCCTCATTTTCATGTCCCAAGGACTTACTTTAAAGCACCCAAACCCCTCTTTTAATGCTCAAAGCCTTATAGTTAGGGCCGCAAACCACAATGCTAGGGTCCAAAGCCCTCTTTTATGCTCAAAGCTTCATTTTTAACAGCCAAAACCTCACTTTCTTTGCCCAAACCCCTCTTTTAATGCTCAATGCCTCATTTATACCTCCCAAAGACGCACTTTAAAGCACCCAAAGCCTCTTTTAACCTCAAAGCCTTTTAGAGTAAGACTGCAAATCTCACTTTCAGGGGCCAAACCGGTTTTAACGCTCAAAGCCTCATTTTTAACAGCAAACCCTCACTTTTAGGACCTAAAGCCCTCTTTTAACTCCCAAAGCCTCGGTTTTAACACCCAAAGCCGCACTTTCAGGGTCCAAACCTCTCTTTTAACGCTCACTGCCTCATTTTTAGGTCCCAAACCCTCACTCTTAGCACTGAACCCGGACTTTTAATTGCCAAACTCTCGTTCTAGTACAAATCATGACTTTTAGAGTCCAGCCCCTCGTTTTTAAGCCTCAAAGCCTCATTTTTATCATCCAAACCTTCACTTTCAGGGTTCAAACCCCTCTTTCAAGGCTCAAAGCCTCACTTTTAGTTCCCAAACCCTCATTTTTAGCATCCAAACCCCTTACTTTTATGGAGCAAAATCTCATTTTTAACGTCCAAATCCCTCTTTTAAGGCTCAAAGCCTCTATTTTAGATCCCAAACCCTCACTTTTAGGCTCCAAACCCCTCCTTTTTAGGGACATACCCTCATTTTCACATCCCAAGGACTTACTTTAAAGCACCCAAACCCCTCTTTTAATGCTCAAAGCCTTATAGATAGGACCACAAACCTCACTGCTAGGGTCCAAACCTCTCTCTTAAAGCTCAGTGCCTCATTTTTAACAGCCAAACCCTCACTTTTAGGACCTAAAGCCCTCTTTTAACACTCAAAGCCTCAGTTTTAATACCCAAAACCGCACTTTCAGGGTCCAAACGCCTCTTTTAATGCTCAGTGCCTCATTTCCAGGTCCCCAAAACTCACTTTAAAACACCCAAACCCCTCTTTTAACATCAAAGACTTAGAGTTAGGACTGCAAACCTCACTTTTAGGGTCCAAACCCCTCCTTTTCAGGGACAAACCCTCTTTTTTAAATTCCAAACCCTTACTTCTATTACCCAAACCCCTCTTTTAACGCTCACTGCCTCATTTTTAGGTCCCAAACCCTCTGCTTTTAGCATCGAACTTGGACTTTTTATGGGCAAACCATCATTGTTTTGTTCCAAATAGTAATTTTTAGAGTCCAAACCCCTCTATTAAGCTTCAAAAACTCATTTTTATCATCCAAACCTTCACTTTCAGGGTCCAAACCCCTCTTTTAATGCTCAGTGACTCATTTTTAGGTCAGAAACCCCCTGCTTTTAGCATCGAACTTGGACTTTTTATGGTCAAACCATCATTGTTTTGTTCCAAATAGTAATTTTTAGCGTCCAAACCCCTCTATTAAGCTTCAAAAACTCATTTTTATCATCCAAACCTTCACTTTCACGGTCCAAACCCCTCTTTTAATGCTCAGTGCCTCATTTTTAGGTCAGAAACCCCCTGCTTTTAGCATCCAGGCCTTCACTTTCAGGTACCAAAACATCATTATTAATGCCCAAAGCCCTCTTTTAAGGCTCAAAGCCTCATTTTCAGCACCCAAAGACTCACTTTAAAACACCCAAACCCCTCTTTTAACATCAAAGCCTTAGAGTTAGGACTGCAAACCTCACTTTTAGGGTCCAAACCCTCCTTTTCAGGGACAAACCCTCTTTTTTAAATTCCAAACCCTTACTTCTATTACCCAAACCCCTCTTTTAACGCTCACTGCCTCATTTTTAGGTCCCAAACCCTCTGCTTTTAGCATCGAACTTGGACTTTTTATGGTCAAACCATCATTGTTTTGTTCCAAATAGTAATTTTTAGCGTCCAAACCCCTCTATTAAGCTTCAAAAACTCACTTTTATCATCCAAACCTTCACTTTCAGGGTCCAAACCCCTCTTTTAATGCTCAGTGCCTCATTTTTAGTTCAGAAACCCCCTGCTTTTAGCATCCAGGCCTTCACTTTCAGGTACCAAAACATCATTATTAATGCCCAAAGCCCTCTTTTAAGGCTCAAAGCCTCATTTTCAGCACCCAAAGACTCACTTTAAAACACCCCAACCCCTCTTTTAACATCAAAGCCTTAGAGTTAGGACTGCAAACCTCACTGCTAGGGTCCAAACCTTGGTTTTAAAATTCAATGCCTCATTTCTAACAGCCAAACCCTCACTTTTAGGACCTAAAGCCCTCTTTTAACACTCAAAGCCTCGGTTTTAACACCCAAACCCGCACTTTCAGGGTCCAAACGCCTCTTTTAATGCTCAGTGCCTCATTTCCAGGTCCCCAAAACTCACTTTAAAACACCCAAACACCTCTTTTAACATCAAAGACTTAGAGTTAGGACTGCAAACCTCACTTTTAGGGTCCAAACCCCTCCTTTTCAGGGACAAACCCTCTTTTTTAAATTCCAAACCCTTACTTCTATTACCCAAACCCCTCTTTTAACGCTCACTGCCTCATTTTTAGGTCCCAAACCCTCTGCTTTTAGCATCGAACTTGGACTTTTTATGGGCAAACCATCATTGTTTTGTTCCAAATAGTAATTTTTAGCGTCCAAACCCCTCTATTAAGCTTCAAAAACTCATTTTTATCATCCAAACCTTCACTTTCAGCGTCCAGACCTCTCTTTTAACGCTCAGTGCCTCATGTTTAGGTCCCAAAGCCTCACTCTTAGCACTGAACCCGGACTTTTAATTGCCAAACTCTCGTTCTAGTACAAATCATGTCTTTTAGAGTCCAGCCCCTCGTTTTTAAGCCTCAAAGCCTCATTTTTATCATCCAAACCTTCACTTTCAGGGTCCAAACCCCTCTTTTAATGCTCAGTGCCTCATTTTTAGGTCAGAAACCCTTGCTTTTAGCATCCAGGCCTTCACTTTCAGGAACCAAACCATCATTATTAATGCCCAAAGCCCTCTTTTAAGGCTCAAAGCCTCATTTTCAGCACCCAAAGACTCACTTTAAAACACCCAAACCCCTCTTTTAACATCAAAGACTTAGAGTTGGGACCGCAAAGCTCACTTTCAGCGTCCAAACCCCTCTTTCAAGGCTCAAAGCCTCACTTTTAGTTCCCAAACCCTCATTTTTAGCATCCAAACCCCTTACTTTTATGGAGCAAAATCTCATTTTTAACGTCCAAATCCCTCTTTTAAGGCTCAAAGCCTCTATTTTAGATCCCAAACCCTCACTTTTAGGCTCCAAACCCCTCCTTTTTAGGGACATACCCTCATTTTCACGTCCCAAAGACGCACTTTAAAGCACCCAAACCCCTCTTTTAATGCTCAAAGCCTTATAGATAGGACCACAAACCTCACTGCTAGGGTCCAAACCTCTCTCTTAAAGCTCAGTGCCTCATTTTTAACAGCCAAACCCTCACTTTTAGGACCTAAAGCCCTCTTTTAACACTCAAAGCCTCAGTTTTAACACCCAAAACCGCACTTTCAGGGTCCAAACGCCTCTTTTAATGCTCAGTGCCTCATTTCCAGGTCCCCAAAACTCACTTTAAAACACCCAAACCCCTCTTTTAACATCAAAGACTTAGAGTTAGGACTGCAAACCTCACTTTTAGGGTCCAAACCCCTCCTTTTCAGGGACAAACCCTCTTTTTTAAATTCCAAACCCTTACTTCTATTACCCAAACCCCTCTTTTAACGCTCACTGCCTCATTTTTAGGTCCCAAACCCTCTGCTTTTAGCATCGAACTTGGACTTATTATGGTCAAACCATCATTGTTTTGTTCCAAATAGTAATTTTTAGAGTCCAAACCCCTCTATTAAGCTTCAAAAACTCATTTTTATCATCCAAACCTTCACTTTCAGGGTCCAAACCCCTCTTTTAATGCTCAGTGACTCATTTTTAGGTCAGAAACCCCCTGCTTTTAGCATCAAACTTGGACTTTTTATGGTCAAACCATAATTGTTTTGTTCCAAATAGTAATTTTTAGAGTCCAAACCCCTCTATTAAGCTTCAAAAAGTCATTTTTATCATCCAAACCTTCACTTTCAGGGTCCAAACCCCTCTTTTAATGCTCAGTGCCTCATTTTTAGGTCAGAAACCCCCTGCTTTTAGCATCCAGGCCTTCACTTTCAGGTACCAAACCATCATTATTAATGCCCAAAGCCCTCTTTTAAGGCTCAAAGCCTCATTTTCAGCACCCAAAGACTCACTTTAAAACACCCAAACCCCTCTTTTAACATCAAAGCCTTAGAGTTAGGACTGCAAACCTCACTGCTAGGGTCCAAACCTTGGTTTTAAAATTCAATGCCTCATTTCTAACAGCCAAACCCTCACTTTTAGGACCTAAAGCCCTCTTTTAACACTCAAAGCCTCAGTTTTAACACTCAAAGCCAAACTTTCAGGGTCCAAACCCCTCTTTTAACGCTCAGTGCCTCATTTTCAGGTCCCCAAAACTCACTTTAAAACACCCAAACCCCTCTTTTAACATCAAGGACTTAGAGTTAGGACTGCAAACCTCACTTTTAGGGTCCAAACCCCTCCTTTTCAGGGACAAACCCTCTTTTTTAAATTCCAAACCCTTACTTCTATTACCCAAACCCCTCTTTTAACGCTCACTGCCTCATTTTTAGGTCCCAAACCCTCTGCTTTTAGCATCGAACTTGGACTTTTTATGGGCAAACCATCATTGTTTTGTTCCAAATAGTAATTTTTAGAGTCCAAACCCCTCTATTAAGCTTCAAAAAGTCATTTTTATCATCCAAACCTTCACTTTCAGGGTCCAAACCCCTCTTTTAATGCTCAGTGCCTCATTTTTAGGTCAGAAACCCCCTGCTTTTAGCATCGAACTTGGACTTTTTATGGTCAAACCATCATTGTTTTGTTCCAAATAGTAATTTTTAGCGTCCAAACCCCTCTATTAAGCTTCAAAAACTCATTTTTATCATCCAAACCTTCACTTTCAGGGTCCAAACCCCTCTTTTAACGCTCAGTGCCTCATTTTTAGGTCCCAAACCCTCACTCTTAGCACTGAACCCGGACTTTTAATTGCCAAACTCTCGTTCTAGTACAAATAATGATTTTTAGAGTCCAGCCCCTCGTTTTTAAGCCTCAAAGCCTCATTTTTATCATCCAAACCTACACTTTCAGGGTCCAAACCCCTCTTTTAATGCTCAGTGCCTCATTTTTAGTTCAGAAACCCCCTGCTTTTAGCATCCAGGCCTTCACTTTCAGGAACCAAACCATCATTATTAATGCCCAAAGCCCTCTTTTAAGGCTCAAAGCCTCATTTTCAGCACCCAAAGGCTCACTTTAAAACACCCAAACCCCTCTTTTAACATCAAAGCCTTAGAGTTAGGACTGCAAACCTCACTGCTAGGGTCCAAACCTTGGTTTTAAAATTCAATGCCTCATTTCTAACAGCCAAACCCTCACTTTTAGGACCTAAAGCCCTCTTTTAACACTCAAAGCCTCAGTTTTAACACTCAAAGCCAAACTTTCAGGGTCCAAACCCCTCTTTTAACGCTCAGTGCCTCATTTTCAGGTCCCCAAAACTCACTTTAAAACACCCAAACCCCTCTTTTAACATCAAGGACTTAGAGTTAGGACTGCAAACCTCACTGCTAGGGTCCAAACCTTGGTTTTAAAATTCAATGCCTCATTTCTAACAGCCAAACCCTCACTTTTAGGACCTAAAGCCCTCTTTTAACACTCAAAGCCTCAGTTTTAACGCTCAAAGCCAAACTTTCACGGTCCAAACCCCTCTTTTAACGCTCAGTGCCTCAATTTCAGGTCCCCAAAACTCACTTTAAAACACCCAAACACCTCTTTTAACATCAAAGCCTTATAGTTAGGACTGCAAACCTCACTTTTAGGGTCCAAACCCCTCCTTTTTAGGGACATACCCTCATTTTCATGTCCCAAGGACTTACTTTAAAGCACCCAAACCCCTCTTTTAATGCTCAAAGCCTTATAGTTAGGGCCGCAAACCACAATGCTAGGCTCCAAAGCCCTCTTTTATGCTCAAAGCTTCATTTTTAACAGCCAAAACCTCACTTTCTTTGCCCAAACCCCTCTTTTAATGCTCAATGCCTCATTTATACCTCCCAAAGACGCACTTTAAAGCACCCAAAGCCTCTTTTAACCTCAAAGCCTTTTAGAGTACGACTGCAAATCTCACTTTTAGGGGCCAAACCGGTTTTAACGCTCAAAGCCTCATTTTTAACAGCAAACCCTCACTTTTAGGACCTAAAGCCCTCTTTTAACTCCCAAAGCCTCGGTTTTAACACCCAAAGCCGCACTTTCAGGGTCCAAACCTCTCTTTTAACGCTCAGTGCCTCATTTTTAGGTCCCAAACCCTCACTCTTAGCACTGAACCCGGACTTTTAATTGCCAAACTCTCGTTCTAGTACAAATCATGACTTTTAGAGTCCAGCCCCTCCTTTTTAAGCCTCAAAGCCTCATTTTTATCATCCAGACCTTCACTTTCAGGGTCCAAACCCCTCTTTTAATGCTCAGTGCCTCATTTTTAGTTCAGAAACCCTTGCTTTTAGCATCCAGGCCTTCACTTTCAGGAACCAAACCATCATTATTAATGCCCAAAGCCGCCTTTTAAGGCTCAAAGCCTCATTTTCAGCACCCAAAGGCTCACTTTAAAACACCCAAACCCCTCTTTTAA
This sequence comes from Phalacrocorax carbo, assembly GCF_963921805.1. Taxonomy (NCBI): domain Eukaryota; kingdom Metazoa; phylum Chordata; class Aves; order Suliformes; family Phalacrocoracidae; genus Phalacrocorax; species Phalacrocorax carbo. The sequence continues at coordinate 1,627,536 of NW_026990280.1, read as the reverse complement.
CATCAAAGACTTAGAGTTGGGACCGCAAAGCTCACTTTCAGCGTCCAAATCCCTCTTTTAAGGCTCAAAGCCTCTATTTTAGATCCCAAACCCTCACTTTTAGGCTCCAAACCCCTCCTTTTTAGGGACATACCCTCATTTTCACATCCCAAGGACTTACTTTAAAGCACCCAAACCCCTCTTTTAATGCTCAAAGCCTTATAGATAGGACCACAAACCTCACTGCTAGGGTCCAAACCTCTCTCTTAAAGCTCAGTGCCTCATTTTTAACAGCCAAACCCTCACTTTTAGGACCTAAAGCCCTCTTTTAACACTCAAAGCCTCAGTTTTAACACCCAAAACCGCACTTTCAGGGTCCAAACGCCTCTTTTAATGCTCAGTGCCTCATTTCCAGGTCCCCAAAACTCACTTTAAAACACCCAAACCCCTCTTTTAACATCAAAGACTTAGAGTTAGGACTGCAAACCTCACTTTTAGGGTCCAAACCCCTCCTTTTCAGGGACAAACCCTCTTTTTTAAATTCCAAACCCTTACTTCTATTACCCAAACCCCTCTTTTAACGCTCACTGCCTCATTTTAAGTCCCAAACCCTCCGCTTTTAGCATCAAACTTGGACTTTTTATGGTCAAACCATCATTGTTTTGTTCCAAATAGTAATTTTTAGAGTCCAAACCCCTCTATTAAGCTTCAAAAAGTCATTTTTATCATCCAAACCCTCACTTTCAGGGTCCAAACCCCTCTTTTAATGCTCAGTGCCTCATTTTTAGGTCAGAAACCCCCTGCTTTTAGCATCCAGGCCTTCACTTTCAGGTACCAAAACATCATTATTAATGCCCAAAGCCCTCTTTTAAGGCTCAAAGCCTCATTTTCAGCACCCAAAGACTCACTTTAAAACACCCAAACCCCTCTTTTAACATCAAAGCCTTAGAGTTAGGACTGCAAACCTCACTGCTAGGGTCCAAACCTTGGTTTTAAAATTCAATGCCTCATTTCTAACAGCCAAACCCTCACTTTTAGGACCTAAAGCCCTCTTTTAACACTCAAAGCCTCAGTTTTAACACTCAAAGCCAAACTTTCAGGGTCCAAACCCCTCTTTTAACGCTCAGTGCCTCATTTCCAGGTCCCCAAAACTCACTTTAAAACACCCAAACACCTCTTTTAACATCAAAGACTTATAGTTAGGACTGCAAACCTCACTTTTAGGGTCCAAACCCCTCCTTTTCAGGGACATACCCTCATTTTCATGTCCGAAGGACTTACTTTAAAGCACCCAAACCCCTCTTTTAATGCTCAAAGCCTTATAGTTAGGGCCGCAAACCACAATGCTAGGCTCCAAAGCCCTCTTTTATGCTCAAAGCTTCATTTTTAACAGCCAAAACCTCACTTTCTTTGCCCAAACCCCTCTTTTAATGCTCAATGCCTCATTTATACCTCCCAAAGACGCACTTTAAAGCACCCAAAGCCTCTTTTAACCTCAAAGCCTTTTAGAGTAAGACTGCAAATCTCACTTTTAGGGGCCAAACCGGTTTTAACGCTCAAAGCCTCATTTTTAACAGCAAACCCTCACTTTTAGGTCCTAAAGCCCTCTTTTAACTCCCAAAGCCTCGGTTTTAACACCCAAACCCGCACTTTCAGGGTCCAAACCCCTCTTTTAACGCTCAGTGCCTCATTTTTAGGTCCCAAACCCTCACTCTTAGCACTGAACCCGGACTTTTAATTGCCAAACTCTCGTTCTAGTACAAATCATGATTTTTAGAGTCCAGCCCCTCGTTTTTAAGCCTCAAAGCCTCTTTTTTATCATCCAAACCTACACTTTCAGGGTCCAAACCCCTCTTTTAATGCTCAGTGCCTCATTTTTAGGTCAGAAACCCCCTGCTTTTAGCATCCAGGCCTTCACTTTCAGGTACCAAACCATCATTATTAATGCCCAAAGCCCTCTTTTAAGGCTCAAAGCCTCATTTTCAGCACCCAAAGACTCACTTTAAAACACCCAAACCCCTCTTTTAACATCAAAGCCTTAGAGTTAGGACTGCAAACCTCACTGCTAGGGTCCAAACCTTGGTTTTAAAATTCAATGCCTCATTTCTAACAGCCAAACCCTCACTTTTAGGACCTAAAGCCCTCTTTTAACACTCAAAGCCTCAGTTTTAACACTCAAAGCCAAACTTTCAGGGTCCAAACCCCTCTTTTAACGCTCAGTGCCTCATTTTCAGGTCCCCAAAACTCACTTTAAAACACCCAAACCCCTCTTTTAACATCAAGGACTTAGAGTTAGGACTGCAAACCTCACTTTTAGGGTCCAAACCCCTCCTTTTTAGGGACATACCCTCATTTTCATGTCCCAAGGACTTACTTTAAAGCACCCAAACCCCTCTTTTAATGCTCAAAGCCTTATAGTTAGGGCCGCAAACCACAATGCTAGGGTCCAAAGCCCTCTTTTATGCTCAAAGCTTCATTTTTAACAGCCAAAACCTCACTTTCTTTGCCCAAACCCCTCTTTTAATGCTCAATGCCTCATTTATACCTCCCAAAGACGCACTTTAAAGCACCCAAAGCCTCTTTTAACCTCAAAGCCTTTTAGAGTACGACTGCAAATCTCACTTTTAGGGGCCAAACCGGTTTTAACGCTCAAAGCCTCATTTTTAACAGCAAACCCTCACTTTTAGGACCTAAAGCCCTCTTTTAACTCCCAAAGCCTCGGTTTTAACACCCAAAGCCGCACTTTCAGGGTCCAAACCTCTCTTTTAACGCTCACTGCCTCATTTTTAGGTCCCAAACCCTCACTCTTAGCACTGAACCCGGACTTTTAATTGCCAAACTCTCGTTCTAGTACAAATCATGACTTTTAGAGTCCAGCCCCTCCTTTTTAAGCCTCAAAGCCTCATTTTTATCATCCAGACCTTCACTTTCAGGGTCCAAACCCCTCTTTTAATGCTCAGTGCCTCATTTTTAGTTCAGAAACCCTTGCTTTTAGCATCCAGGCCTTCACTTTCAGGAACCAAACCATCATTATTAATGCCCAAAGCCGCCTTTTAAGGGTCAAAGCCTCATTTTCAGCACCCAAAGGCTCACTTTAAAACACCCAAACCCCTCTTTTAACATCAAAGACTTAGAGTTGGGACCGCAAAGCTCACTTTCAGCGTCCAAATCCCTCTTTTAAGGCTCAAAGCCTCTATTTTAGATCCCAAACCCTCACTTTTAGGCTCCAAACCCCTCCTTTTTAGGGACATACCCTCATTTTCACGTCCCAAGGACTTACTTTAAAGCACCCAAACCCCTCTTTTAATGCTCAAAGCCTTATAGATAGGACCACAAACCTCACTGCTAGGGTCCAAACCTCTCTCTTAAAGCTCAGTGCCTCATTTTTAACAGCCAAACCCTCACTTTTAGGACCTAAAGCCCTCTTTTAACACTCAAAGCCTCAGTTTTAACACCCAAAACCGCACTTTCAGGATCCAAACGCCTCTTTTAATGCTCAGTGCCTCATTTCCAGGTCCCCAAAACTCACTTTAAAACACCCAAACCCCTCTTTTAACATCAAAGACTTAGAGTTAGGACTGCAAACCTCACTTTTAGGGTCCAAACCCCTCCTTTTCAGGGACAAACCCTCTTTTTTAAATTCCAAACCCTTACTTCTATTACCCAAACCCCTCTTTTAACGCTCACTGCCTCATTTTAAGTCCCAAACCCTCCGCTTTTAGCATCAAACTTGGACTTTTTATGGGCAAACCATCATTGTTTTGTTCCAAATAGTAATTTTTAGCGTCCAAACCCCTCTATTAAGCTTCAAAAAGTCATTTTTATCATCCAAACCCTCACTTTCAGGGTCCAAACCCCTCTTTTAATGCTCAGTGCCTCATTTTTAGGTCAGAAACCCCCTGCTTTTAGCATCCAGGCCTTCACTTTCAGGTACCAAAACATCATTATTAATGCCCAAAGCCCTCTTTTAAGGCTCAAAGCCTCATTTTCAGCACCCAAAGACTCACTTTAAAACACCCAAACCCCTCTTTTAACATCAAAGCCTTAGAGTTAGGACTGCAAACCTCACTGCTAGGGTCCAAACCTTGGTTTTAAAATTCAATGCCTCATTTCTAACAGCCAAACCCTCACTTTTAGGACCTAAAGCCCTCTTTTAACACTCAAAGCCTCAGTTTTAACACTCAAAGCCAAACTTTCAGGGTCCAAACCCCTCTTTTAACGCTCAGTGCCTCATTTCCAGGTCCCCAAAACTCACTTTAAAACACCCAAACACCTCTTTTAACATCAAAGACTTATAGTTAGGACTGCAAACCTCACTTTTAGGGTCCAAACCCCTCCTTTTTAGGGACATACCCTCATTTTCATGTCCCAAGGACTTACTTTAAAGCACCCAAACCCCTCTTTTAATGCTCAAAGCCTTATAGTTAGGGCCGCAAACCACAATGCTAGGGTCCAAAGCCCTCTTTTATGCTCAAAGCTTCATTTTTAACAGCCAAAACCTCACTTTCTTTGCCCAAACCCCTCTTTTAATGCTCAATGCCTCATTTATACCTCCCAAAGACGCACTTTAAAGCACCCAAAGCCTCTTTTAACCTCAAAGCCTTTTAGAGTACGACTGCAAATCTCACTTTTAGGGGCCAAACCGGTTTTAACGCTCAAAGCCTCATTTTTAACAGCAAACCCTCACTTTTAGGACCTAAAGCCCTCTTTTAACTCCCAAAGCCTCGGTTTTAACACCCAAAGCCGCACTTTCAGGGTCCAAACCTCTCTTTTAACGCTCACTGCCTCATTTTTAGGTCCCAAACCCTCACTCTTAGCACTGAACCCGGACTTTTAATTGCCAAACTCTCGTTCTAGTACAAATCATGACTTTTAGAGTCCAGCCCCTCCTTTTTAAGCCTCAAAGCCTCATTTTTATCATCCAGACCTTCACTTTCAGGGTCCAAACCCCTCTTTTAATGCTCAGTGCCTCATTTTTAGTTCAGAAACCCTTGCTTTTAGCATCCAGGCCTTCACTTTCAGGAACCAAACCATCATTATTAATGCCCAAAGCCGCCTTTTAAGGGTCAAAGCCTCATTTTCAGCACCCAAAGGCTCACTTTAAAACACCCAAACCCCTCTTTTAACATCAAAGACTTAGAGTTGGGACCGCAAAGCTCACTTTCAGCGTCCAAATCCCTCTTTTAAGGCTCAAAGCCTCTATTTTAGATCCCAAACCCTCACTTTTAGGCTCCAAACCCCTCCTTTTTAGGGACATACCCTCATTTTCACGTCCCAAGGACTTACTTTAAAGCACCCAAACCCCTCTTTTAATGCTCAAAGCCTTATAGATAGGACCACAAACCTCACTGCTAGGGTCCAAACCTCTCTCTTAAAGCTCAGTGCCTCATTTTTAACAGCCAAACCCTCACTTTTAGGACCTAAAGCCCTCTTTTAACACTCAAAGCCTCAGTTTTAACACCCAAAACCGCACTTTCAGGATCCAAACGCCTCTTTTAATGCTCAGTGCCTCATTTCCAGGTCCCCAAAACTCACTTTAAAACACCCAAACCCCTCTTTTAACATCAAAGACTTAGAGTTAGGACTGCAAACCTCACTTTTAGGGTCCAAACCCCTCCTTTTCAGGGACAAACCCTCTTTTTTAAATTCCAAACCCTTACTTCTATTACCCAAACCCCTCTTTTAACGCTCACTGCCTCATTTTAAGTCCCAAACCCTCCGCTTTTAGCATCAAACTTGGACTTTTTATGGGCAAACCATCATTGTTTTGTTCCAAATAGTAATTTTTAGCGTCCAAACCCCTCTATTAAGCTTCAAAAAGTCATTTTTATCATCCAAACCCTCACTTTCAGGGTCCAAACCCCTCTTTTAATGCTCAGTGCCTCATTTTTAGGTCAGAAACCCCCTGCTTTTAGCATCCAGGCCTTCACTTTCAGGTACCAAAACATCATTATTAATGCCCAAAGCCCTCTTTTAAGGCTCAAAGCCTCATTTTCAGCACCCAAAGACTCACTTTAAAACACCCAAACCCCTCTTTTAACATCAAAGCCTTAGAGTTAGGACTGCAAACCTCACTGCTAGGGTCCAAACCTTGGTTTTAAAATTCAATGCCTCATTTCTAACAGCCAAACCCTCACTTTTAGGACCTAAAGCCCTCTTTTAACACTCAAAGCCTCAGTTTTAACACTCAAAGCCAAACTTTCAGGGTCCAAACCCCTCTTTTAACGCTCAGTGCCTCATTTCCAGGTCCCCAAAACTCACTTTAAAACACCCAAACACCTCTTTTAACATCAAAGACTTATAGTTAGGACTGCAAACCTCACTTTTAGGGTCCAAACCCCTCCTTTTTAGGGACATACCCTCATTTTCATGTCCGAAGGACTTACTTTAAAGCACCCAAACCCCTCTTTTAATGCTCAAAGCCTTATAGTTAGGGCCGCAAACCACAATGCTAGGGTCCAAAGCCCTCTTTTATGCTCAAAGCTTCATTTTTAACAGCCAAAACCTCACTTTCTTTGCCCAAACCCCTCTTTTAATGCTCAATGCCTCATTTATACCTCCCAAAGACGCACTTTAAAGCACCCAAAGCCTCTTTTAACCTCAAAGCCTTTTAGAGTAAGACTGCAAATCTCACTTTCAGGGGCCAAACCGGTTTTAACGCTCAAAGCCTCATTTTTAACAGCAAACCCTCACTTTTAGGTCCTAAAGCCCTCTTTTAACTCCCAAAGCCTCGGTTTTAACACCCAAACCCGCACTTTCAGGGTCCAAACCCCTCTTTTAACGCTCAGTGCCTCATTTTTAGGTCCCAAACCCTCACTCTTAGCACTGAACCCGGACTTTTAATTGCCAAACTCTCGTTCTAGTACAAATCATGATTTTTAGAGTCCAGCCCCTCGTTTTTAAGCCTCAAAGCCTCATTTTTATCATCCAAACCTACACTTTCAGGGTCCAAACCCCTCTTTTAATGCTCAGTGCCTCATTTTTAGGTCAGAAACCCTTGCTTTTAGCATCCAGGCCTTCACTTTCAGGAACCAAACCATCATTATTAATGCCCAAAGCCCTCTTTTAAGGCTCAAAGCCTCATTTTCAGCACCCAAAGGCTCACTTTAAAACACCCAAACCCCTCTTTTAACATCAAAGACTTAGAGTTGGGACCGCAAACCTCACTTTCAGCGTCCAAACCCCTCTTTCAAGGCTCAAAGCCTCACTTTTAGTTCCCAAACCCTCATTTTTAGCATCCAAACCCCTTACTTTTATGGAGCAAAATCTCATTTTTAACGTCCAAATCCCTCTTTTAAGGCTGAAAGCCTCTATTTTAGATCCCAAACCCTCACTTTTAGGCTCCAAACCCCTCCTTTTTAGGGACATACCCTCATTTTCACGTCCCAAGGACTTACTTTAAAGCACCCAAACCCCTCTTTTAATGCTCAAAGCCTTATAGATAGGACCACAAACCTCACTGCTAGGGTCCAAACCTCTCTCTTAAAGCTCAGTGCCTCATTTTTAACAGCCAAACCCTCACTTTTAGGACCTAAAGCCCTCTTTTAACACTCAAAGCCTCAGTTTTAACACCCAAAACCGCACTTTCAGGATCCAAACGCCTCTTTTAATGCTCAGTGCCTCATTTCCAGGTCCCCAAAACTCACTTTAAAACACCCAAACCCCTCTTTTAACATCAAAGACTTAGAGTTAGGACTGCAAACCTCACTTTTAGGGTCCAAACCCCTCCTTTTCAGGGACAAACCCTCTTTTTTAAATTCCAAACCCTTACTTCTATTACCCAAACCCCTCTTTTAACGCTCACTGCCTCATTTTTAGGTCCCAAACCCTCTGCTTTTAGCATCGAACTTGGACTTTTTATGGGCAAACCATCATTGTTTTGTTCCAAATAGTAATTTTTAGCGTCCAAACCCCTCTATTAAGCTTCAAAAACTCATTTTTATCATCCAAACCTTCACTTTCAGGGTCCAAACCCCTCTTTTAATGCTCAGTGCCTCATTTTTAGGTCAGAAACCCCCTGCTTTTAGCATCCAGGCCTTCACTTTCAGGTACCAAAATATCATTATTAATGCCCAAAGCCCTCTTTTAAGGCTCAAAGCCTCATTTTCAGCACCCAAAGACTCACTTTAAAACACCCAAACCCCTCTTTTAATGCTCAAAGCCTTAGAGTTAGGACTGCAAACCTCACTGCTAGGGTCCAAACCTTGGTTTTAAAATTCAATGCCTCATTTCTAACAGCCAAACCCTCACTTTTAGGACCTAAAGCCCTCTTTTAACACTCAAAGCCTCAGTTTTAACACTCAAAGCCAAACTTTCAGGGTCCAAACCCCTCTTTTAACGCTCAGTGCCTCAATTTCAGGTCCCCAAATCTCACTTTAAAACACCCAAACACCTCTTTTAACATCAAAGACTTATAGTTAGGACTGCAAACCTCACTTTTAGGGTCCAAACCCCTCCTTTTTAGGGACATACCCTCATTTTCATGTCCCAAGGACTTACTTTAAAGCACCCAAACCCCTCTTTTAATGCTCAAAGCCTTATAGTTAGGGCCGCAAACCACAATGCTAGGGTCCAAAGCCCTCTTTTATGCTCAAAGCTTCATTTTTAACAGCCAAAACCTCACTTTCTTTGCCCAAACCCCTCTTTTAATGCTCAATGCCTCATTTATACCTCCCAAAGACGCACTTTAAAGCACCCAAAGCCTCTTTTAACCTCAAAGCCTTTTAGAGTAAGACTGCAAATCTCACTTTCAGGGGCCAAACCGGTTTTAACGCTCAAAGCCTCATTTTTAACAGCAAACCCTCACTTTTAGGACCTAAAGCCCTCTTTTAACTCCCAAAGCCTCGGTTTTAACACCCAAAGCCGCACTTTCAGGGTCCAAACCTCTCTTTTAACGCTCACTGCCTCATTTTTAGGTCCCAAACCCTCACTCTTAGCACTGAACCCGGACTTTTAATTGCCAAACTCTCGTTCTAGTACAAATCATGACTTTTAGAGTCCAGCCCCTTGTTTTTAAGCCTCAAAGCCTCATTTTTATCATCCAAACCTTCACTTTCAGGGTTCAAACCCCTCTTTCAAGGCTCAAAGCCTCACTTTTAGTTCCCAAACCCTCATTTTTAGCATCCAAACCCCTTACTTTTATGGAGCAAAATCTCATTTTTAACGTCCAAATCCCTCTTTTAAGGCTCAAAGCCTCTATTTTAGATCCCAAACCCTCACTTTTAGGCTCCAAACCCCTCCTTTTTAGGGACATACCCTCATTTTCACATCCCAAGGACTTACTTTAAAGCACCCAAACCCCTCTTTTAATGCTCAAAGCCTTATAGATAGGACCACAAACCTCAATGCTAGGGTCCAAACCTCTCTCTTAAAGCTCAGTGCCTCATTTCTAACAGCCAAACCCTCACTTTTAGGACCTAAAGCCCTCTTTTAACACTCAAAGCCTCAGTTTTAATACCCAAAACCGCACTTTCAGGGTCCAAACGCCTCTTTTAATGCTCAGTGCCTCATTTCCAGGTCCCCAAAACTCACTTTAAAACACCCAAACCCCTCTTTTAACATCAAAGACTTAGAGTTAGGACTGCAAACCTCACTTTTAGGGTCCAAACCCCTCCTTTTCAGGGACAAACCCTCTTTTTTAAATTCCAAACCCTTACTTCTATTACCCAATCCCCTCTTTTAACGCTCACTGCCTCATTTTTAGGTCCCAAACCCTCTGCTTTTAGCATCGAACTTGGACTTTTTATGGTCAAACCATCATTGTTTTGTTCCAAATAGTAATTTTTAGAGTCCAAACCCCTCTATTAAGCTTCAAAAACTCATTTTTATCATCCAAACCTTCACTTTCAGGGTCCAAACCCCTCTTTTAATGCTCAGTGCCTCATTTTTAGGTCCCAAACCCTCTGCTTTTAGCATCGAACTTGGACTTTTTATGGTCAAACCATCATTGTTTTGTTCCAAATAGTAATTTTTAGCGTCCAAACCCCTCTATTAAGCTTCAAAAACTCATTTTTATCATCCAAACCTTCACTTTCAGGGTCCAAACCCCTCTTTTAATGCTCAGTGCCTCATTTTTAGGTCAGAAACCCCCTGCTTTTAGCATCCAGGCCTTCACTTTCAGGTACCAAACCATCATTATTAATGCCCAAAGCCCTCTTTTAAGGCTCAAAGCCTCATTTTCAGCACCCAAAGACTCACTTTAAAACACCCAAACCCCTCTTTTAACATCAAAGCCTTAGAGTTAGGACTGCAAACCTCACTTTTAGGGTCCAAACCCCTCCTTTTCAGGGACAAACCCTCTTTTTTAAATTCCAAACCCTTACTTCTATTACCCAAACCCCTCTTTTAACGCTCACTGCCTCATTTTTAGGTCCCAAACCCTCTGCTTTTAGCATCGAACTTGGACTTTTTATGGGCAAACCATCATTATTTTATTCCAAATAGTAATTTTTAGAGTCCAAACCCCTCTATTAAGCTTCAAAAAGTCATTTTTATCATCCAAACCTTCACTTTCAGGGTCCAAACCCCTCTTTTAATGCTCAGTGCCTCATTTTTAGGTCAGAAACCCCCTGCTTTTAGCATCCAGGCCTTCACTTTCAGGTACCAAACCATCATTATTAATGCCCAAAGCCCTCTTTTAAGGCTCAAAGCCTCATTTTCAGCACCCAAAGACTCACTTTAAAACACCCAAACCCCTCTTTTAACATCAAAGCCTTAGAGTTAGGACTGCAAACCTCACTGCTAGGGTCCAAACCTTGGTTTTAAAATTCAATGCCTCATTTCTAACAGCCAAACCCTCACTTTTAGGACCTAAAGCCCTCTTTTAACACTCAAAGCCTCAGTTTTAACACTCAAAGCCAAACTTTCAGGGTCCAAACCCCTCTTTTAACGCTCAGTGCCTCATTTTCAGGTCCCCAAAACTCACTTTAAAACACCCAAACACCTCTTTTAACATCAAAGACTTATAGTTAGGACTGCAAACCTCACTTTTAGGGTCCAAACCCCTCCTTTTTAGGGACATACCCTCATTTTCACGTCCCAAGGACTTACTTTAAAGCACCCAAACCCCTCTTTTAATGCTCAAAGCCTTATAGTTAGGGCCGCAAACCACAATGCTAGGGTCCAAAGCCCTCTTTTATGCTCAAAGCTTCATTTTTAACAGCCAAAACCTCACTTTCTTTGCCCAAACCCCTCTTTTAATGCTCAATGCCTCATTTATACCTCCCAAAGATGCACTTTAAAGCACCCAAAGCCTCTTTTAACCTCAAAGCCTTTTAGAGTAAGACTGCAAATCTCACTTGTAGGGGCCAAACCGGTTTTAACGCTCAAAGCCTCATTTTTAACAGCAAACCCTCACTTTTAGGTCCTAAAGCCCTCTTTTAACTCCCAAAGCCTTGGTTTTAACACCCAAAGCCGCACTTTCAGGGTCCAAACCCCTCTTTTAACGCTCAGTGCCTCATTTTTAGGTCCCAAACCCTCACTCTTAGCACTGAACCCGGACTTTTAATTGCCAAACTCTCGTTCTAGTACAAATCATGATTTTTAGAGTCCAGCCCCTCGTTTTTAAGCCTCAAAGCCTCATTTTTATCATCCAAACCTACACTTTCAGGGTCCAAACCCGTCTTTTAATGCTCAGTGCCTCATTTTTAGGTCAGAAACCCCCTGCTTTTAGCATCCAGGCCTTCACTTTCAGGAACCAAACCATCATTATTAATGCCCAAAGCCCTCTTTTAAGGCTCAAAGCCTCATTTTCAGCACCCAAAGGCTCACTTTAAAACACCCAAACCCCTCTTTTAACATCAAAGACTTAGAGTTGGGACCGCAAACCTCACTTTCAGCGTCCAAACCCCTCTTTCAAGGCTCAAAGCCTCACTTTTAGTTCCCAAACCCTCATTTTTAGCATCCAAACCCCTTACTTTTATGGAGCAAAATCTCATTTTTAACGTCCAAATCCCTCTTTTAAGGCTCAAAGCCTCTATTTTAGATCCCAAACCCTCACTTTTAGGCTCCAAACCCCTCCTTTTTAGGGACATACCCTCATTTTCACGTCCCAAGGACTTACTTTAAAGCACCCAAACCCCTCTTTTAATGCTCAAAGCCTTATAGATAGGACCACAAACCTCACTGCTAGGGTCCAAACCTCTCTCTTAAAGCTCAGTGCCTCATTTTTAACAGCCAAACCCTCACTTTTAGGACCTAAAGCCCTCTTTTAACACTCAAAGCCTCAGTTTTAACACCCAAAACCGCACTTTCAGGATCCAAACGCCTCTTTTAATGCTCAGTGCCTCATTTCCAGGTCCCCAAAACTCACTTTAAAACAACCAAACCCCTCTTTTAACATCAAAGACTTAGAGTTAGGACTGCAAACCTCACTTTTAGGGTCCAAACCCCTCCTTTTCAGGGACAAACCCTCTTTTTTAAATTCCAAACCCTTACTTCTATTACCCAAACCCCTCTTTTAACGCTCACTGCCTCATTTTTAGGTCCCAAACCCTCTGCTTTTAGCATCGAACTTGGACTTTTTATGGGCAAACCATCATTGTTTTGTTCCAAATAGTAATTTTTAGAGTCCAAACCCCTCTATTAAGCTTCAAAAACTCACTTTTATCATCCAAACCTTCACTTTCAGGGTCCAAACCCCTCTTTTAATGCTCAGTGCCTCATTTTTAGGTCAGAAACCCCCTGCTTTTAGCATCCAGGCCTTCACTTTCAGGTACCAAACCATCATTATTAATGCCCAAAGCCCTCTTTTAAGGCTCAAAGCCTCATTTTCAGCACCCAAAGACTCACTTTAAAACACCCAAACCCCTCTTTTAATGCTCAAAGCCTTAGAGTTAGGACTGCAAACCTCACTGCTAGGGTCCAAACCTTGGTTTTAAAATTCAATGCCTCATTTCTAACAGCCAAACCCTCACTTTTAGGACCTAAAGCCCTCTTTTAACACTCAAAGCCTCAGTTTTAACACTCAAAGCCAAACTTTCAGGGTCCAAACCCCTCTTTTAACGCTCAGTGCCTCATTTTCAGGTCCCCAAAACTCACTTTAAAACACCCAAACACCTCTTTTAACATCAAAGACTTAGAGTTAGGACTGCAAACCTCACTTTTAGGGTCCAAACCCCTCCTTTTTAGGGACATACCCTCATTTTCATGTCCCAAGGACTTACTTTAAAGCACCCAAACCCCTCTTTTAATGCTCAAAGCCTTATAGTTAGGGCCGCAAACCACAATGCTAGGGTCCAAAGCCCTCTTTTATGCTCAAAGCTTCATTTTTAACAGCCAAAACCTCACTTTCTTTGCCCAAACCCCTCTTTTAATGCTCAATGCCTCATTTATACCTCCCAAAGACGCACTTTAAAGCACCCAAAGCCTCTTTTAACCTCAAAGCCTTTTAGAGTAAGACTGCAAATCTCACTTTCAGGGGCCAAACCGGTTTTAACGCTCAAAGCCTCATTTTTAACAGCAAACCCTCACTTTTAGGACCTAAAGCCCTCTTTTAACTCCCAAAGCCTCGGTTTTAACACCCAAAGCCGCACTTTCAGGGTCCAAACCTCTCTTTTAACGCTCAGTGCCTCATTTTTAGGTCCCAAACCCTCACTCTTAGCACTGAACCCGGACTTTTAATTGCCAAACTCTCGTTCTAGTACAAATCATGACTTTTAGAGTCCAGCCCCTCGTTTTTAAGCCTCAAAGCCTCATTTTTATCATCCAAACCTTCACTTTCAGGGTCCAAACCCCTCTTTTAATGCTCAGTGCCTCATTTTTAGGTCAGAAACCCCCTGCTTTTAGCATCCAGGCCTTCACTTTCAGGTACCAAAACATCATTATTAATGCCCAAAGCCCTCTTTTAAGGCTCAAAGCCTCATTTTCAGCACCCAAAGACTCACTTTAAAACACCCAAACCCCTCTTTTAACATCAAAGCCTTAGAGTTAGGACTGCAAACCTCACTGCTAGGGTCCAAACCTTGGTTTTAAAATTCAATGCCTCATTTCTAACAGCCAAACCCTCACTTTTAGGACCTAAAGCCCTCTTTTAACACTCAAAGCCTCAGTTTTAACACTCAAAGCCAAACTTTCAGGGTCCAAACCCCTCTTTTAACGCTCAGTGCCTCATTTTCAGGTCCCCAAAACTCACTTTAAAACACCCAAACACCTCTTTTAACATCAAAGACTTATAGTTAGGACTGCAAACCTCACTTTTAGGGTCCAAACCCCTCCTTTTTAGGGACATACCCTCATTTTCATGTCCCAAGGACTTACTTTAAAGCACCCAAACCCCTCTTTTAATGCTCAAAGCCTTATAGTTAGGGCCGCAAACCACAATGCTAGGGTCCAAAGCCCTCTTTTATGCTCAAAGCTTCATTTTTAACAGCCAAACCCTCACTTTCTTTGCCCAAACCCCTCTTTTAATGCTCAATGCCTCATTTATACCTCCCAAAGACGCACTTTAAAGCACCCAAAGCCTCTTTTAACCTCAAAGCCTTTTAGAGTAAGACTGCAAATCTCACTTTTAGGGGCCAAACCGGTTTTAACGCTCAAAGCCTCATTTTTAACAGCAAACCCTCACTTTTAGGTCCTAAAGCCCTCTTTTAACTCCCAAAGCCTCGGTTTTAACACCCAAAGCCGCACTTTCAGGGTCCAAACCCCTCTTTTAACGCTCAGTGCCTCATTTTTAGGTCCCAAACCCTCACTCTTAGCACTGAACCCGGACTTTTAATTGCCAAACTCTCGTTCTAGTACAAATCATGATTTTTAGAGTCCAGCCCCTCGTTTTTAAGCCTCAAAGCCTCATTTTTATCATCCAAACCTACACTTTCAGGGTCCAAACCCCTCTTTTAATGCTCAGTGCCTCATTTTTAGGTCAGAAACCCCCTGCTTTTAGCATCCAGGCCTTCACTTTCAGGAACCAAACCATCATTATTAATGCCCAAAGCCCTCTTTTAAGGCTCAAAGCCTCATTTTCAGCACCCAAAGGCTCACTTTAAAACACCCAAACCCCTCTTTTAACATCAAAGACTTAGAGTTGGGACCGCAAACCTCACTTTCAGCGTCCAAACCCCTCTTTCAAGGCTCAAAGCCTCACTTTTAGTTCCCAAACCCTCATTTTTAGCATCCAAACCCCTTACTTTTATGGAGCAAAATCTCATTTTTAACGTCCAAATCCCTCTTTTAAGGCTCAAAGCCTCTATTTTAGATCCCAAACCCTCACTTTTAGGCTCCAAACCCCTCCTTTTTAGGGACATACCCTCATTTTCACGTCCCAAGGACTTACTTTAAAGCACCCAAACCCCTCTTTTAATGCTCAAAGCCTTATAGATAGGACCACAAACCTCACTGCTAGGGTCCAAACCTCTCTCTTAAAGCTCAGTGCCTCATTTTTAACAGCCAAACCCTCACTTTTAGGACCTAAAGCCCTCTTTTAACACTCAAAGCCTCAGTTTTAACACCCAAAACCGCACTTTCAGGGTCCAAACGCCTCTTTTAATGCTCAGTGCCTCATTTCCAGGTCCCCAAAACTCACTTTAAAACACCCAAACCCCTCTTTTAACATCAAAGACTTAGAGTTAGGACTGCAAACCTCACTTTTAGGGTCCAAACCCCTCCTTTTCAGGGACAAACCCTCTTTTTTAAATTCCAAACCCTTACTTCTATTACCCAAACCCCTCTTTTAACGCTCACTGCCTCATTTTTAGGTCCCAAACCCTCTGCTTTTAGCATCGAACTTGGACTTTTTATGGGCAAACCATCATTGTTTTGTTCCAAATAGTAATTTTTAGAGTCCAAACCCCTCTATTAAGCTTCAAAAACTCATTTTTATCATCCAAACCTTCACTTTCAGGGTCCAAACCCCTCTTTTAATGCTCAGTGCCTCATTTTTAGGTCAGAAACCCCCTGCTTTTAGCATCCAGGCCTTCACTTTCAGGTACCAAAATATCATTATTAATGCCCAAAGCCCTCTTTTAAGGCTCAAAGCCTCATTTTCAGCACCCAAAGACTCACTTTAAAACACCCAAACCCCTCTTTTAATGCTCAAAGCCTTAGAGTTAGGACTGCAAACCTCACTGCTAGGGTCCAAACCTTGGTTTTAAAATTCAATGCCTCATTTCTAACAGCCAAACCCTCACTTTTAGGACCTAAAGCCCTCTTTTAACACTCAAAGCCTCAGTTTTAACACTCAAAGCCAAACTTTCAGGGTCCAAACCCCTCTTTTAACGCTCAGTGCCTCAATTTCAGGTCCCCAAATCTCACTTTAAAACACCCAAACACCTCTTTTAACATCAAAGCCTTATAGTTAGGACTGCAAACCTCACTTTTAGGGTCCAAACCCCTCCTTTTTAGGGACATACCCTCATTTTCATGTCCCAAGGACTTACTTTAAAGCACCCAAACCCCTCTTTTAATGCTCAAAGCCTTATAGTTAGGGCCGCAAACCACAATGCTAGGCTCCAAAGCCCTCTTTTATGCTCAAAGCTTCATTTTTAACAGCCAAAACCTCACTTTCTTTGCCCAAACCCCTCTTTTAATGCTCAATGCCTCATTTATACCTCCCAAAGACGCACTTTAAAGCACCCAAAGCCTCTTTTAACCTCAAAGCCTTTTAGAGTAAGACTGCAAATCTCACTTTCAGGGGCCAAACCGGTTTTAACGCTCAAAGCCTCATTTTTAACAGCAAACCCTCACTTTTAGGACCTAAAGCCCTCTTTTAACTCCCAAAGCCTCGGTTTTAACACCCAAAGCCGCACTTTCAGGGTCCAAACCTCTCTTTTAACGCTCAGTGCCTCATTTTTAGGTCCCAAACCCTCACTCTTAGCACTGAACCCGGACTTTTAATTGCCAAACTCTCGTTCTAGTACAAATCATGACTTTTAGAGTCCAGCCCCTTGTTTTTAAGCCTCAAAGCCTCATTTTTATCATCCAAACCTTCACTTTCAGGGTTCAAACCCCTCTTTCAAGGCTCAAAGCCTCACTTTTAGTTCCCAAACCCTCATTTTTAGCATCCAAACCCCTTACTTTTATGGAGCAAAATCTCATTTTTAACGTCCAAATCCCTCTTTTAAGGCTCAAAGCCTCTATTTTAGATCCCAAACCCTCACTTTTAGGCTCCAAACCCCTCCTTTTTAGGGACATACCCTCATTTTCACATCCCAAGGACTTACTTTAAAGCACCCAAACCCCTCTTTTAATGCTCAAAGCCTTATAGATAGGACCACAAACCTCAATGCTAGGGTCCAAACCTCTCTCTTAAAGCTCAGTGCCTCATTTTTAACAGCCAAACCCTCACTTTTAGGACCTAAAGCCCTCTTTTAACACTCAAAGCCTCAGTTTTAATACCCAAAACCGCACTTTCAGGGTCCAAACGCCTCTTTTAATGCTCAGTGCCTCATTTCCAGGTCCCCAAAACTCACTTTAAAACACCCAAACCCCTCTTTTAACATCAAAGACTTAGAGTTAGGACTGCAAACCTCACTTTTAGGGTCCAAACCCCTCCTTTTCAGGGACAAACCCTCTTTTTTAAATTCCAAACCCTTACTTCTATTACCCAAACCCCTCTTTTAACGCTCACTGCCTCATTTTTAGGTCCCAAACCCTCTGCTTTTAGCATCGAACTTGGACTTTTTATGGGCAAACCATCATTGTTTTGTTCCAAATAGTAATTTTTAGAGTCCAAATCCCTCTATTAAGCTTCAAAAAGTCATTTTTATCATCCAAACCTTCACTTTCAGGGTCCAAACCCCTCTTTTAATGCTCAGTGCCTCATTTTTAGGTCAGAAACCCCCTGCTTTTAGCATCGAACTTGGACTTTTTATGGTCAAACCATCATTGTTTTGTTCCAAATAGTAATTTTTAGCGTCCAAACCCCTCTATTAAGCTTCAAACAGTCATTTTTATCATCCAAACCTTCACTTTCAGGGTCCAAACCCCTCTTTTAATGCTCAGTGCCTCATTTTTAGTTCAGAAACCCCCTGCTTTTAGCATCCAGGCCTTCACTTTCAGGTACCAAAACATCATTATTAATGCCCAAAGCCCTCTTTTAAGGCTCAAAGCCTCATTTTCAGCACCCAAAGACTCACTTTAAAACACCCAAACCCCTCTTTTAACATCAAAGCCTTAGAGTTAGGACTGCAAACC
Source organism: Phalacrocorax carbo (assembly GCF_963921805.1). NCBI lineage: Eukaryota > Metazoa > Chordata > Aves > Suliformes > Phalacrocoracidae > Phalacrocorax > Phalacrocorax carbo. Next base: position 1,609,431 of record NW_026990280.1, on the reverse strand, counting down.
TCACTGCTAGGGTCCAAACCTTGGTTTTAAAATTCAATGCCTCATTTCTAACAGCCAAACCCTCACTTTTAGGACCTAAAGCCCTCTTTTAACACTCAAAGCCTCAGTTTTAACACTCAAAGCCAAACTTTCAGGGTCCAAACCCCTCTTTTAACGCTCAGTGCCTCATTTTCAGGTCCCCAAAACTCACTTTAAAACACCCAAACACCTCTTTTAACATCAAAGACTTAGAGTTAGGACTGCAAACCTCACTTTTAGGGTCCAAACCCCTCCTTTTTAGGGACATACCCTCATTTTCACGTCCCAAGGACTTACTTTAAAGCACCCAAACCCCTCTTTTAATGCTCAAAGCCTTATAGTTAGGGCCGCAAACCACAATGCTAGGCTCCAAAGCCCTCTTTTATGCTCAAAGCTTCATTTTTAACAGCCAAAACCTCACTTTCTTTGCCCAAACCCCTCTTTTCATGCTCAATGCCTCATTTATACCTCCCAAAGACGCACTTTAAAGCACCCAAAGCCTCTTTTAACCTCAAAGCCTTTTAGAGTAAGACTGCAAATCTCACTTTCAGGGGCCAAACCGGTTTTAACGCTCAAAGCCTCATTTTTAACAGCAAACCCTCACTTTTAGGTCCTAAAGCCCTCTTTTAACTCCCAAAGCCTCGGTTTTAACACCCAAACCCGCACTTTCAGGGTCCAAACCCCTCTTTTAACGCTCAGTGCCTCATTTTTAGGTCCCAAACCCTCACTCTTAGCACTGAACCCGGACTTTTAATTGTCAAACTCTCGTTCTAGTACAAATCATGACTTTTAGAGTCCAGCCCCTTGTTTTTAAGCCTCAAAGCCTCATTTTTATCATCCAAACCTTCACTTTCAGGGTCCAAACCCCTCTTTTAATGCTCAGTGCCTCATTTTTAGGTCAGAAACCCTTGCTTTTAGCATCCAGGCCTTCACTTTCAGGAACCAAACCATCATTATTAATGCCCAAAGCCCTCTTTTAAGGCTCAAAGCCTCATTTTCAGCACCCAAAGACTCACTTTAAAACACCCAAACCCCTCTTTTAACATCAAAGACTTAGAGTTGGGACCGCAAAGCTCACTTTCAGCGTCCAAACCCCTCTTTCAAGGCTCAAAGCCTCACTTTTAGTTCCCAAACCCTCATTTTTAGCATCCAAACCCCTTACTTTTATGGAGCAAAATCTCATTTTTAACGTCCAAATCCCTCTTTTAAGGCTCAAAGCCTCTATTTTAGATCCCAAACCCTCACTTTTAGGCTCCAAACCCCTCCTTTTTAGGGACATACCCTCATTTTCACGTCCCAAGGACTTACTTTAAAGCACCCAAACCCCTCTTTTAATGCTCAAAGCCTTATAGATAGGACCACAAACCTCACTGCTAGGGTCCAAACCTCTCTCTTAAAGCTCAGTGCCTCATTTTTAACAGCCAAACCCTCACTTTTAGGACCTAAAGCCCTCTTTTAACACTCAAAGCCTCAGTTTTAACACCCAAAACCGCACTTTCAGGGTCCAAACGCCTCTTTTAATGCTCAGTGCCTCATTTCCAGGTCCCCAAAACTCACTTTAAAACAACCAAACACCTCTTTTAACATCAAAGACTTAGAGTTAGGACTGCAAACCTCACTTTTAGGGTCCAAACCCCTCCTTTTCAGGGACAAACCCTCTTTTTTAAATTCCAAACCCTTACTTCTATTACCCAAACCCCTCTTTTAACGCTCACTGCCTCATTTTAAGTCCCAAACCCTCCGCTTTTAGCATCAAACTTGGACTTTTTATGGTCAAACCATCATTGTTTTGTTCCAAATAGTAATTTTTAGCGTCCAAACCCCTCTATTAAGCTTCAAAAAGTCATTTTTATCATCCAAACCCTCACTTTCAGGGTCCAAACCCCTCTTTTAATGCTCAGTGCCTCATTTTTAGGTCAGAAACCCCCTGCTTTTAGCATCCAGGCCTTCACTTTCAGGTACCAAAACATCATTATTAATGCCCAAAGCCCTCTTTTAAGGCTCAAAGCCTCATTTTCAGCACCCAAAGACTCACTTTAAAACACCCAAACCCCTCTTTTAACATCAAAGCCTTAGAGTTAGGACTGCAAACCTCACTGCTAGGGTCCAAACCTTGGTTTTAAAATTCAATGCCTCATTTCTAACAGCCAAACCCTCACTTTTAGGACCTAAAGCCCTCTTTTAACACTCAAAGCCTCAGTTTTAACGCTCAAAGCCAAACTTTCAGGGTCCAAACCCCTCTTTTAACGCTCAGTGCCTCATTTCCAGGTCCCCAAAACTCACTTTAAAACACCCAAACACCTCTTTTAACATCAAAGACTTATAGTTAGGACTGCAAACCTCACTTTTAGGGTCCAAACCCCTCCTTTTCAGGGACATACCCTCATTTTCCTGTCCGAAGGACTTACTTTAAAGCACCCAAACCCCTCTTTTAATGCTCAAAGCCTTATAGTTAGGGCCGCAAACCACAATGCTAGGGTCCAAAGCCCTCTTTTATGCTCAAAGCTTCATTTTTAACAGCCAAAACCTCACTTTCTTTTCCCAAACCCCTCTTTTAATGCTCAATGCCTCATTTATACCTCCCAAAGACGCACTTTAAAGCACCCAAAGCCTCTTTTAACCTCAAAGCCTTTTAGAGTAAGACTGCAAATCTCACTTTTAGGGGCCAAACCGGTTTTAACGCTCAAAGCCTCATTTTTAACAGCAAACCCTCACTTTTAGGTCCTAAAGCCCTCTTTTAACTCCCAAAGCCTCGGTTTTAACACCCAAACCCGCACTTTCAGGGTCCAAACCCCTCTTTTAACGCTCAGTGCCTCATTTTTAGGTCCCAAACCCTCACTCTTAGCACTGAACCCGGACTTTTAATTGCCAAACTCTCGTTCTAGTACAAATCATGATTTTTAGAGTCCAGCCCCTCGTTTTTAAGCCTCAAAGCCTCTTTTTTATCATCCAAACCTACACTTTCAGGGTCCAAACCCCTCTTTTAATGCTCAGTGCCTCATTTTTAGGTCAGAAACCCTTGCTTTTAGCATCCAGGCCTTCACTTTCAGGAACCAAACCATCATTATTAATGCCCAAAGCCCTCTTTTAAGGCTCAAAGCCTCATTTTCAGCACCCAAAGGCTCACTTTAAAACACCCAAACCCCTCTTTTAACATCAAAGACTTAGAGTTGGGACCGCAAACCTCACTTTCAGCGTCCAAACCCCTCTTTCAAGGCTCAAAGCCTCACTTTTAGTTCCCAAACCCTCATTTTTAGCATCCAAACCCCTTACTTTTATGGAGCAAAATCTCATTTTTAACGTCCAAATCCCTCTTTTAAGGCTCAAAGCCTCTATTTTAGATCCCAAACCCTCACTTTTAGGCTCCAAACCCCTCCTTTTTAGGGACATACCCTCATTTTCACGTCCCAAGGACTTACTTTAAAGCACCCAAACCCCTCTTTTAATGCTCAAAGCCTTATAGATAGGACCACAAACCTCACTGCTAGGGTCCAAACCTCTCTCTTAAAGCTCAGTGCCTCATTTTTAACAGCCAAACCCTCACTTTTAGGACCTAAAGCCCTCTTTTAACACTCAAAGCCTCAGTTTTAACACCCAAAACCGCACTTTCAGGATCCAAACGCCTCTTTTAATGCTCAGTGCCTCATTTCCAGGTCCCCAAAACTCACTTTAAAACACCCAAACCCCTCTTTTAACATCAAAGACTTAGAGTTAGGACTGCAAACCTCACTTTTAGGGTCCAAACCCCTCCTTTTTAGGGACATACCCTCATTTTCATGTCCCAAGGACTTACTTTAAAGCACCCAAACCCCTCTTTTATTGCTCAAAGCCTTATAGTTAGGGCCGCAAACCACAATGCTAGGGTCCAAAGCCCTCTTTTATGCTCAAAGCTTCATTTTTAACAGCCAAAACCTCACTTTCTTTGCCCAAACCCCTCTTTTAATGCTCAATGCCTCATTTATACCTCCCAAAGACGCACTTTAAAGCACCCAAAGCCTCTTTTAACCTCAAAGCCTTTTAGAGTAAGACTGCAAATCTCACTTGTAGGGGCCAAACCGGTTTTAACGCTCAAAGCCTCATTTTTAACAGCAAACCCTCACTTTTAGGACCTAAAGCCCTCTTTTAACTCCCAAAGCCTCGGTTTTAACACCCAAAGCCGCACTTTCAGGGTCCAAACCTCTCTTTTAACGCTCACTGCCTCATTTTTAGGTCCCAAACCCTCACTCTTAGCACTGAACCCGGACTTTTAATTGCCAAACTCTCGTTCTAGTACAAATCATGACTTTTAGAGTACAGCCCCTCCTTTTTAAGCCTCAAAGCCTCATTTTTATCATCCAGACCTTCACTTTCAGGGTCCAAACCCCTCTTTTAATGCTCAGTGCCTCATTTTTAGTTCAGAAACCCTTGCTTTTAGCATCCAGGCCTTCACTTTCAGGAACCAAACCATCATTATTAATGCCCAAAGCCGCCTTTTAAGGCTCAAAGCCTCATTTTCAGCACCCAAAGGCTCACTTTAAAACACCCAAACCCCTCTTTTAACATCAAAGACTTAGAGTTGGGACCGCAAAGCTCACTTTCAGCGTCCAAATCCCTCTTTTAAGGCTGAAAGCCTCTATTTTAGATCCCAAACCCTCACTTTTAGGCTCCAAACCCCTCCTTTTTAGGGACATACCCTCATTTTCACGTCCCAAGGACTTACTTTAAAGCACCCAAACCCCTCTTTTAATGCTCAAAGCCTTATAGATAGGACCACAAACCTCACTGCTAGGGTCCAAACCTCTCTCTTAAAGCTCAGTGCCTCATTTTTAACAGCCAAACCCTCACTTTTAGGACCTAAAGCCCTCTTTTAACACTCAAAGCCTCAGTTTTAACACCCAAAACCGCACTTTCAGGGTCCAAACGCCTCTTTTAATGCTCAGTGCCTCATTTCCAGGTCCCCAAAACTCACTTTAAAACACCCAAACCCCTCTTTTAACATCAAAGACTTAGAGTTAGGACTGCAAACCTCACTTTTAGGGTCCAAACCCCTCCTTTTCAGGGACAAACCCTCTTTTTTAAATTCCAAACCCTTACTTCTATTACCCAAACCCCTCTTTTAACGCTCACTGCCTCATTTTTAGGTCCCAAACCCTCTGCTTTTAGCATCGAACTTGGACTTATTATGGTCAAACCATCATTGTTTTGTTCCAAATAGTAATTTTTAGAGTCCAAACCCCTCTATTAAGCTTCAAAAACTCATTTTTATCATCCAAACCTTCACTTTCAGGGTCCAAACCCCTCTTTTAATGCTCAGTGACTCATTTTTAGGTCAGAAACCCCCTGCTTTTAGCATCAAACTTGGACTTTTTATGGTCAAACCATAATTGTTTTGTTCCAAATAGTAATTTTTAGAGTCCAAACCCCTCTATTAAGCTTCAAAAACTCATTTTTATCATCCAAACCTTCACTTTCAGGGTCCAAACCCCTCTTTTAATGCTCAGTGCCTCATTTTTAGGTCAGAAACCCCCTGCTTTTAGCATCCAGGCCTTCACTTTCAGGTACCAAACCATCATTATTAATGCCCAAAGCCCTCTTTTAAGGCTCAAAGCCTCATTTTCAGCACCCAAAGACTCACTTTAAAACACCCAAACCCCTCTTTTAACATCAAAGCCTTAGAGTTAGGACTGCAAACCTCACTGCTAGGGTCCAAACCTTGGTTTTAAAATTCAATGCCTCATTTCTAACAGCCAAACCCTCACTTTTAGGACCTAAAGCCCTCTTTTAACACTCAAAGCCTCAGTTTTAACACTCAAAGCCAAACTTTCAGGGTCCAAACCCCTCTTTTAACGCTCAGTGCCTCATTTTCAGGTCCCCAAAACTCACTTTAAAACACCCAAACCCCTCTTTTAACATCAAGGACTTAGAATTAGGACTGCAAACCTCACTTTTAGGGTCCAAACCCCTCCTTTTTAGGGACATACCCTCATTTTCATGTCCCAAGGACTTACTTTAAAGCACCCAAACCCCTCTTTTAATGCTCAAAGCCTTATAGTTAGGGCCGCAAACCACAATGCTAGGGTCCAAAGCCCTCTTTTATGCTCAAAGCTTCATTTTTAACAGCCAAAACCTCACTTTCTTTGCCCAAACCCCTCTTTTAATGCTCAATGCCTCATTTATACCTCCCAAAGACGCACTTTAAAGCACCCAAAGCCTCTTTTAACCTCAAAGCCTTTTAGAGTACGACTGCAAATCTCACTTTTAGGGGCCAAACCGGTTTTAACGCTCAAAGCCTCATTTTTAACAGCAAACCCTCACTTTTAGGACCTAAAGCCCTCTTTTAACTCCCAAAGCCTCGGTTTTAACACCCAAAGCCGCACTTTCAGGGTCCAAACCTCTCTTTTAACGCTCACTGCCTCATTTTTAGGTCCCAAACCCTCACTCTTAGCACTGAACCCGGACTTTTAATTGCCAAACTCTCGTTCTAGTACAAATCATGACTTTTAGAGTCCAGCCCCTCCTTTTTAAGCCTCAAAGCCTCATTTTTATCATCCAGACCTTCACTTTCAGGGTCCAAACCCCTCTTTTAATGCTCAGTGCCTCATTTTTAGTTCAGAAACCCTTGCTTTTAGCATCCAGGCCTTCACTTTCAGGAACCAAACCATCATTATTAATGCCCAAAGCCGCCTTTTAAGGCTCAAAGCCTCATTTTCAGCACCCAAAGGCTCACTTTAAAACACCCAAACCCCTCTTTTAACATCAAAGACTTAGAGTTGGGACCGCAAAGCTCACTTTCAGCGTCCAAATCCCTCTTTTAAGGCTCAAAGCCTCTATTTTAGATCCCAAACCCTCACTTTTAGGCTCCAAACCCCTCCTTTTTAGGGACATACCCTCATTTTCACGTCCCAAGGACTTACTTTAAAGCACCCAAACCCCTCTTTTAATGCTCAAAGCCTTATAGATAGGACCACAAACCTCACTGCTAGGGTCCAAACCTCTCTCTTAAAGCTCAGTGCCTCATTTTTAACAGCCAAACCCTCACTTTTAGGACCTAAAGCCCTCTTTTAACACTCAAAGCCTCAGTTTTAACACCCAAAACCGCACTTTCAGGGTCCAAACGCCTCTTTTAATGCTCAGTGCCTCATTTCCAGGTCCCCAAAACTCACTTTAAAACACCCAAACACCTCTTTTAACATCAAAGACTTAGAGTTAGGACTGCAAACCTCACTTTTAGGGTCCAAACCCCTCCTTTTCAGGGACAAACCCTCTTTTTTAAATTCCAAACCCTTACTTCTATTACCCAAACCCCTCTTTTAACGCTCACTGCCTCATTTTAAGTCCCAAACCCTCCGCTTTTAGCATCAAACTTGGACTTTTTATGGGCAAACCATCATTGTTTTGTTCCAAATAGTAATTTTTAGCGTCCAAACCCCTCTATTAAGCTTCAAAAAGTCATTTTTATCATCCAAACCCTCACTTTCAGGGTCCAAACCCCTCTTTTAATGCTCAGTGCCTCATTTTTAGGTCAGAAACCCCCTGCTTTTAGCATCCAGGCCTTCACTTTCAGGTACCAAAACATAATTATTAATGCCCAAAGCCCTCTTTTAAGGCTCAAAGCCTCATTTTCAGCACCCAAAGACTCACTTTAAAACACCCAAACCCCTCTTTTAACATCAAAGCCTTAGAGTTAGGACTGCAAACCTCACTGCTAGGGTCCAAACCTTGGTTTTAAAATTCAATGCCTCATTTCTAACAGCCAAACCCTCACTTTTAGGACCTAAAACCCTCTTTTAACACTCAAAGCCTCAGTTTTAACACTCAAAGCCAAACTTTCAGGGTCCAAACCCCTCTTTTAACGCTCAGTGCCTCATTTCCAGGTCCCCAAAACTCACTTTAAAACACCCAAACACCTCTTTTAACATCAAAGACTTATAGTTAGGACTGCAAACCTCACTTTTAGGGTCCAAACCCCTCCTTTTTAGGGACATACCCTCATTTTCATGTCCGAAGGACTTACTTTAAAGCACCCAAACCCCTCTTTTAATGCTCAAAGCCTTATAGTTAGGGCCGCAAACCACAATGCTAGGGTCCAAAGCCCTCTTTTATGCTCAAAGCTTCATTTTTAACAGCCAAAACCTCACTTTCTTTGCCCAAACCCCTCTTTTAATGCTCAATGCCTCATTTATACCTCCCAAAGACGCACTTTAAAGCACCCAAAGCCTCTTTTAACCTCAAAGCCTTTTAGAGTAAGACTGCAAATCTCACTTTTAGGGGCCAAACCGGTTTTAACGCTCAAAGCCTCATTTTTAACAGCAAACCCTCACTTTTAGGTCCTAAAGCCCTCTTTTAACTCCCAAAGCCTCGGTTTTAACACCCAAACCCGCACTTTCAGGGTCCAAACCCCTCTTTTAACGCTCAGTGCCTCATTTTTAGGTCCCAAACCCTCACTCTTAGCACTGAACCCGGACTTTTAATTGCCAAACTCTCGTTCTAGTACAAATCATGATTTTTAGAGTCCAGCCCCTCGTTTTTAAGCCTCAAAGCCTCATTTTTATCATCCAAACCTACACTTTCAGGGTCCAAACCCCTCTTTTAATGCTCAGTGCCTCATTTTTAGGTCAGAAACCCTTGCTTTTAGCATCCAGGCCTTCACTTTCAGGAACCAAACCATCATTATTAATGCCCAAAGCCCTCTTTTAAGGCTCAAAGCCTCATTTTCAGCACCCAAAGGCTCACTTTAAAACACCCAAACCCCTCTTTTAACATCAAAGACTTAGAGTTGGGACCGCAAACCTCACTTTCAGCGTCCAAACCCCTCTTTCAAGGCTCAAAGCCTCACTTTTAGTTCCCAAACCCTCATTTTTAGCATCCAAACCCCTTACTTTTATGGAGCAAAATCTCATTTTTAACGTCCAAATCCCTCTTTTAAGGCTCAAAGCCTCTATTTTAGATCCCAAACCCTCACTTTTAGGCTCCAAACCCCTCCTTTTTAGGGACATACCCTCATTTTCACGTCCCAAGGACTTACTTTAAAGCACCCAAACCCCTCTTTTAATGCTCAAAGCCTTATAGATAGGACCACAAACCTCACTGCTAGGGTCCAAACCTCTCTCTTAAAGCTCAGTGCCTCATTTTTAACAGCCAAACCCTCACTTTTAGGACCTAAAGCCCTCTTTTAACACTCAAAGCCTCAGTTTTAACACCCAAAACCGCACTTTCAGGATCCAAACGCCTCTTTTAATGCTCAGTGCCTCATTTCCAGGTCCCCAAAACTCACTTTAAAACACCCAAACCCCTCTTTTAACATCAAAGACTTAGAGTTAGGACTGCAAACCTCACTTTTAGGGTCCAAACCCCTCCTTTTCAGGGACAAACCCTCTTTTTTAAATTCCAAACCCTTACTTCTATTACCCAAACCCCTCTTTTAACGCTCACTGCCTCATTTTTAGGTCCCAAACCCTCTGCTTTTAGCATCGAACTTGGACTTTTTATGGGCAAACCATCATTGTTTTGTTCCAAATAGTAATTTTTAGCGTCCAAACCCCTCTATTAAGCTTCAAAAAGTCATTTTTATCATCCAAACCTTCACTTTCAGGGTCCAAACCCCTCTTTTAATGCTCAGTGCCTCATTTTTAGGTCAGAAACCCCCTGCTTTTAGCATCCAGGCCTTCACTTTCAGGTACCAAAATATCATTATTAATGCCCAAAGCCCTCTTTTAAGGCTCAAAGCCTCATTTTCAGCACCCAAAGACTCACTTTAAAACACCCAAACCCCTCTTTTAATGCTCAAAGCCTTAGAGTTAGGACTGCAAACCTCACTGCTAGGGTCCAAACCTTGGTTTTAAAATTCAATGCCTCATTTCTAACAGCCAAACCCTCACTTTTAGGACCTAAAGCCCTCTTTTAACACTCAAAGCCTCAGTTTTAACACTCAAAGCCAAACTTTCAGGGTCCAAACCCCTCTTTTAACGCTCAGTGCCTCAATTTCAGGTCCCCAAATCTCACTTTAAAACACCCAAACACCTCTTTTAACATCAAAGCCTTATAGTTAGGACTGCAAACCTCACTTTTAGGGTCCAAACCCCTCCTTTTTAGGGACATACCCTCATTTTCACGTCCCAAGGACTTACTTTAAAGCACCCAAACCCCTCTTTTAATGCTCAAAGCCTTATAGTTAGGGCCGCAAACCACAATGCTAGGGTCCAAAGCCCTCTTTTATGCTCAAAGCTTCATTTTTAACAGCCAAAACCTCACTTTCTTTGCCCAAACCCCTCTTTTAATGCTCAATGCCTCATTTATACCTCCCAAAGACGCACTTTAAAGCACCCAAAGCCTCTTTTAACCTCAAAGCCTTTTAGAGTAAGACTGCAAATCTCACTTTCAGGGGCCAAACCGGTTTTAACGCTCAAAGCCTCATTTTTAACAGCAAACCCTCACTTTTAGGACCTAAAGCCCTCTTTTAACTCCCAAAGCCTCGGTTTTAACACCCAAAGCCGCACTTTCAGGGTCCAAACCTCTCTTTTAACGCTCACTGCCTCATTTTTAGGTCCCAAACCCTCACTCTTAGCACTGAACCCGGACTTTTAATTGCCAAACTCTCGTTCTAGTACAAATCATGACTTTTAGAGTCCAGCCCCTTGTTTTTAAGCCTCAAAGCCTCATTTTTATCATCCAAACCTTCACTTTCAGGGTTCAAACCCCTCTTTCAAGGCTCAAAGCCTCAGTTTTAGTTCCCAAACCCTCATTTTTAGCATCCAAACCCCTTACTTTTATGGAGCAAAATCTCATTTTTAACGTCCAAATCCCTCTTTTAAGGCTCAAAGCCTCTATTTTAGATCCCAAACCCTCACTTTTAGGCTCCAAACCCCTCCTTTTTAGGGACATACCCTCATTTTCACGTCCCAAGGACTTACTTTAAAGCACCCAAACCCCTCTTTTAATGCTCAAAGCCTTATAGATAGGACCACAAACCTCACTGCTAGGGTCCAAACCTCTCTCTTAAAGCTCAGTGCCTCATTTTTAACAGCCAAACCCTCACTTTTAGGACCTAAAGCCCTCTTTTAACACTCAAAGCCTCAGTTTTAACACCCAAAACCGCACTTTCAGGATCCAAACGCCTCTTTTAATGCTCAGTGCCTCATTTCCAGGTCCCCAAAACTCACTTTAAAACAACCAAACCCCTCTTTTAACATCAAAGACTTAGAGTTAGGACTGCAAACCTCACTTTTAGGGTCCAAACCCCTCCTTTTCAGGGACAAACCCTCTTTTTTAAATTCCAAACCCTTACTTCTATTACCCAAACCCCTCTTTTAACGCTCACTGCCTCATTTTTAGGTCCCAAACCCTCTGCTTTTAGCATCGAACTTGGACTTTTTATGGTCAAACCATCATTGTTTTGTTCCAAATAGTAATTTTTAGCATCCAAACCCCTCTATTAAGCTTCAAAAACTCACTTTTATCATCCAAACCTTCACTTTCAGGGTCCAAACCCCTCTTTTAATGCTCAGTGCCTCATTTTTAGGTCAGAAACCCCCTGCTTTTAGCATCCAGGCCTTCACTTTCAGGTACCAAACCATCATTATTAATGCCCAAAGCCCTCTTTTAAGGCTCAAAGCCTCATTTTCAGCACCCAAAGACTCACTTTAAAACACCCAAACCCCTCTTTTAACATCAAAGCCTTAGAGTTAGGACTGCAAACCTCACTGCTAGGGTCCAAACCTTGGTTTTAAAATTCAATGCCTCATTTCTAACAGCCAAACCCTCACTTTTAGGACCTAAAGCCCTCTTTTAACACTCAAAGCCTCAGTTTTAACACTCAAAGCCAAACTTTCAGGGTCCAAACCCCTCTTTTAACGCTCAGTGCCTCATTTTCAGGTCCCCAAAACTCACTTTAAAACACCCAAACACCTCTTTTAACATCAAAGACTTAGAGTTAGGACTGCAAACCTCACTTTTAGGGTCCAAACCCCTCCTTTTTAGGGACATACCCTCATTTTCATGTCCCAAGGACTTACTTTAAAGCACCCAAACCCCTCTTTTAATGCTCAAAGCCTTATAGTTAGGGCCGCAAACCACAATGCTAGGGTCCAAAGCCCTCTTTTATGCTCAAAGCTTCATTTTTAACAGCCAAAACCTCACTTTCTTTGCCCAAACCCCTCTTTTAATGCTCAATGCCTCATTTATACCTCCCAAAGACGCACTTTAAAGCACCCAAAGCCTCTTTTAACCTCAAAGCCTTTTAGAGTAAGACTGCAAATCTCACTTTCAGGGGCCAAACCGGTTTTAACGCTCAAAGCCTCATTTTTAACAGCAAACCCTCACTTTTAGGACCTAAAGCCCTCTTTTAACTCCCAAAGCCTCGGTTTTAACACCCAAAGCCGCACTTTCAGGGTCCAAACCTCTCTTTTAACGCTCAGTGCCTCATTTTTAGGTCCCAAACCCTCACTCTTAGCACTGAACCCGGACTTTTAATTGCCAAACTCTCGTTCTAGTACAAATCATGACTTTTAGAGTCCAGCCCCTCGTTTTTAAGCCTCAAAGCCTCATTTTTATCATCCAAACCTTCACTTTCAGGGTCCAAACCCCTCTTTTAATGCTCAGTGCCTCATTTTTAGGTCAGAAACCCCCTGCTTTTAGCATCCAGGCCTTCACTTTCAGGTACCAAAACATCATTATTAATGCCCAAAGCCCTCTTTTAAGGCTCAAAGCCTCATTTTCAGCACCCAAAGACTCACTTTAAAACACCCAAACCCCTCTTTTAACATCAAAGCCTTAGAGTTAGGACTGCAAACCTCACTGCTAGGGTCCAAACCTTGGTTTTAAAATTCAATGCCTCATTTCTAACAGCCAAACCCTCACTTTTAGGACCTAAAGCCCTCTTTTAACACTCAAAGCCTCAGTTTTAACACTCAAAGCCAAACTTTCAGGGTCCAAACCCCTCTTTTAACGCTCAGTGCCTCATTTTCAGGTCCCCAAAACTCACTTTAAAACACCCAAACACCTCTTTTAACATCAAAGACTTAGAGTTAGGACTGCAAACCTCACTTTTAGGGTCCAAACCCCTCCTTTTTAGGGACATACCCTCATTTTCATGTCCGAAGGACTTACTTTAAAGCACCCAAACCCCTCTTTTAATGCTCAAAGCCTTATAGTTAGGGCCGCAAACCACAATGCTAGGGTCCAAAGCCCTCTTTTATGCTCAAAGCTTCATTTTTAACAGCCAAAACCTCACTTTCTTTGCCCAAACCCCTCTTTTAATGCTCAATGCCTCATTTATACCTCCCAAAGACGCACTTTAAAGCACCCAAAGCCTCTTTTAACCTCAAAGCCTTTTAGAGTAAGACTGCAAATCTCACTTGTAGGGGCCAAACCGGTTTTAACGCTCAAAGCCTCATTTTTAACAGCAAACCCTCACTTTTAGGTCCTAAAGCCCTCTTTTAACTCCCAAAGCCTCGGTTTTAACACCCAAAGCCGCACTTTCAGGGTCCAAACCCCTCTTTTAACGCTCAGTGCCTCATTTTTAGGTCCCAAACCCTCACTCTTAGCACTGAACCCGGACTTTTAATTGCCAAACTCTCGTTCTAGTACAAATCATGATTTTTAGAGTCCAGCCCCTCGTTTTTAAGCCTCAAAGCCTCTTTTTTATCATCCAAACCTACACTTTCAGGGTCCAAACCCCTCTTTTAATGCTCAGTGCCTCATTTTTAGGTCAGAAACCCTTGCTTTTAGCATCCAGGCCTTCACTTTCAGGAACCAAACCATCATTATTAATGCCCAAAGCCCTCTTTTAAGGCTCAAAGCCTCATTTTCAGCACCCAAAGGCTCACTTTAAAACACCCAAACCCCTCTTTTAACATCAAAGACTTAGAGTTGGGACCGCAAACCTCACTTTCAGCGTCCAAACCCCTCTTTCAAGGCTCAAAGCCTCACTTTTAGTTCCCAAACCCTCATTTTTAGCATCCAAACCCCTTACTTTTATGGAGCAAAATCTCATTTTTAACGTCCAAATCCCTCTTTTAAGGCTCAAAGCCTCTATTTTAGATCCCAAACCCTCACTTTTAGGCTCCAAACCCCTCCTTTTTAGGGACATACCCTCATTTTCACGTCCCAAGGACTTACTTTAAAGCACCCAAACCCCTCTTTTAATGCTCAAAGCCTTATAGATAGGACCACAAACCTCACTGCTAGGGTCCAAACCTCTCTCTTAAAGCTCAGTGCCTCATTTTTAACAGCCAAACCCTCACTTTTAGGACCTAAAGCCCTCTTTTAACACTCAAAGCCTCAGTTTTAACACCCAAAACCGCACTTTCAGGGTCCAAACGCCTCTTTTAATGCTCAGTGCCTCATTTCCAGGTCCCCAAAACTCACTTTAAAACACCCAAACACCTCTTTTAACATCAAAGACTTAGAGTTAGGACTGCAAACCTCACTTTTAGGGTCCAAACCCCTCCTTTTCAGGGACAAACCCTCTTTTTTAAATTCCAAACCCTTACTTCTATTACCCAAACCCCTCTTTTAACGCTCACTGCCTCATTTTTAGGTCCCAAACCCTCTGCTTTTAGCATCGAACTTGGACTTATTATGGTCAAACCATCATTGTTTTGTTCCAAATAGTAATTTTTAGAGTCCAAACCCCTCTATTAAGCTTCAAAAACTCATTTTTATCATCCAAACCTTCACTTTCAGGGTCCAAACCCCTCTTTTAATGCTCAGTGCCTCATTTTTAGGTCAGAAACCCCCTGCTTTTAGCATCCAGGCCTTCACTTTCAGGTACCAAAATATCATTATTAATGCCCAAAGCCCTCTTTTAAGGCTCAAAGCCTCATTTTCAGCACCCAAAGACTCACTTTAAAACACCCAAACCCCTCTTTTAATGCTCAAAGCCTTAGAGTTAGGACTGCAAACCTCACTGCTAGGGTCCAAACCTTGGTTTTAAAATTCAATGCCTCATTTCTAACAGCCAAACCCTCACTTTTAGGACCTAAAGCCCTCTTTTAACACTCAAAGCCTCAGTTTTAACACTCAAAGCCAAACTTTCAGGGTCCAAACCCCTCTTTTAACGCTCAGTGCCTCAATTTCAGGTCCCCAAATCTCACTTTAAAACACCCAAACACCTCTTTTAACATCAAAGACTTAGAGTTAGGACTGCAAACCTCACTTTTAGGGTCCAAACCCCTCCTTTTTAGGGACATACCCTCATTTTCATGTCCCAAGGACTTACTTTAAAGCACCCAAACCCCTCTTTTAATGCTCAAAGCCTTATAGTTAGGGCCGCAAACCACAATGCTAGGGTCCAAAGCCCTCTTTTATGCTCAAAGCTTCATTTTTAACAGCCAAAACCTCACTTTCTTTGCCCAAACCCCTCTTTTAATGCTCAATGCCTCATTTATACCTCCCAAAGACGCACTTTAAAGCACCCAAAGCCTCTTTTAACCTCAAAGCCTTTTAGAGTAAGACTGCAAATCTCACTTTCAGGGGCCAAACCGGTTTTAACGCTCAAAGCCTCATTTTTAACAGCAAACCCTCACTTTTAGGACCTAAAGCCCTCTTTTAACTCCCAAAGCCTCGGTTTTAACACCCAAAGCCGCACTTTCAGGGTCCAAACCTCTCTTTTAACGCTCACTGCCTCATTTTTAGGTCCCAAACCCTCACTCTTAGCACTGAACCCGGACTTTTAATTGCCAAACTCTCGTTCTAGTACAAATCATGACTTTTAGAGTCCAGCCCCTCGATTTTAAGCCTCAAAGCCTCATTTTTATCATCCAAACCTTCACTTTCAGGGTTCAAACCCCTCTTTCAAGGCTCAAAGCCTCACTTTTAGTTCCCAAACCCTCATTTTTAGCATCCAAACCCCTTACTTTTATGGAGCAAAATCTCATTTTTAACGTCCAAATCCCTCTTTTAAGGCTCAAAGCCTCTATTTTAGATCCCAAACCCTCACTTTTAGGCTCCAAACCCCTCCTTTTTAGGGACATACCCTCATTTTCACATCCCAAGGACTTACTTTAAAGCACCCAAACCCCTCTTTTAATGCTCAAAGCCTTATAGATAGGACCACAAACCTCACTGCTAGGGTCCAAACCTCTCTCTTAAAGCTCAGTGCCTCATTTTTAACAGCCAAACCCTCACTTTTAGGACCTAAAGCCCTCTTTTAACACTCAAAGCCTCAGTTTTAATACCCAAAACCGCACTTTCAGGGTCCAAACGCCTCTTTTAATGCTCAGTGCCTCATTTCCAGGTCCCCAAAACTCACTTTAAAACACCCAAACCCCTCTTTTAACATCAAAGACTTAGAGTTAGGACTGCAAACCTCACTTTTAGGGTCCAAACCCCTCCTTTTCAGGGACAAACCCTCTTTTTTAAATTCCAAACCCTTACTTCTATTACCCAAACCCCTCTTTTAACGCTCACTGCCTCATTTTTAGGTCCCAAACCCTCTGCTTTTAGCATCGAACTTGGACTTTTTATGGGCAAACCATCATTGTTTTGTTCCAAATAGTAATTTTTAGAGTCCAAACCCCTCTATTAAGCTTCAAAAAGTCATTTTTATCATCCAAACCTTCACTTTCAGGGTCCAAACCCCTCTTTTAATGCTCAGTGCCTCATTTTTAGGTCAGAAACCCCCTGCTTTTAGCATCGAACTTGGACTTTTTATGGTCAAACCATCATTGTTTTGTTCCAAATAGTAATTTTTAGCGTCCAAACCCCTCTATTAAGCTTCAAAAACTCATTTTTATCATCCAAACCTTCACTTTCAGGGTCCAAACCCCTCTTTTAATGCTCAGTGCCTCATTTTTAGTTCAGAAACCCCCTGCTTTTAGCATCCAGGCCTTCACTTTCAGGTACCAAAACATCATTATTAATGCCCAAAGCCCTCTTTTAAGGCTCAAAGCCTCATTTTCAGCACCCAAAGACTCACTTTAAAACACCCAAACCCCTCTTTTAATGCTCAAAGCCTTAGAGTTAGGACTGCAAACCTCACTGCTAGGGTCCAAACCTTGGTTTTAAAATTCAATGCCTCATTTCTAACAGCCAAACCCTCACTTTTAGGACCTAAAGCCCTCTTTTAACACTCAAAGCCTCAGTTTTAACACTCAAAGCCAAACTTTCAGGGTCCAAACCCCTCTTTTAACGCTCAGTGCCTCATTTTCAGGTCCCCAAAACTCACTTTAAAACACCCAAACACCTCTTTTAACATCAAAGACTTAGAGTTAGGACTGCAAACCTCACTTTTAGGGTCCAAACCCCTCCTTTTTAGAGACATACCCTCATTTTCACGTCCCAAGGACTTACTTTAAAGCACCCAAACCCCTCTTTTAATGCTCAAAGCCTTATAGTTAGGGCCGCAAACCACAATGCTAGGGTCCAAAGCCCTCTTTTATGCTCAAAGCTTCATTTTTAACAGCCAAAACCTCACTTTCTTTGCCCAAACCCCTCTTTTAATGCTCAATGCCTCATTTATACCTCCCAAAGACGCACTTTAAAGCACCCAAAGCCTCTTTTAACCTCAAAGCCTTTTAGAGTAAGACTGCAAATCTCACTTTCAGGGGCCAAACCGGTTTTAACGCTCAAAGCCTCATTTTTAACAGCAAACCCTCACTTTTAGGTCCTAAAGCCCTCTTTTAACTCCCAAAGCCTCGGTTTTAACACCCAAACCCGCACTTTCAGGGTCCAAACCCCTCTTTTAACGCTCAGTGCCTCATTTTTAGGTCCCAAACCCTCACTCTTAGCACTGAACCCGGACTTTTAATTGCCAAACTCTCGTTCTAGTACAAATCATGATTTTTAGAGTCCAGCCCCTCGTTTTTAAGCCTCAAAGCCTCATTTTTATCATCCAAACCTTCACTTTCAGGGTCCAAACCCCTCTTTTAATGCTCAGTGCCTCATTTTTAGGTCAGAAACCCCCTGCTTTTAGCATCCAGGCCTTCACTTTCAGGAACCAAACCATCATTATTAATGCCCAAAGCCCTCTTTTAAGGCTCAAAGCCTCATTTTCAGCACCCAAAGGCTCACTTTAAAACACCCAAACCCCTCTTTTAACATCAAAGACTTAGAGTTGGGACCGCAAACCTCACTTTCAGCGTCCAAACCCCTCTTTCAAGGCTCAAAGCCTCACTTTTAGTTCCCAAACCCTCATTTTTAGCATCCAAACCCCTTACTTTTATGGAGCAAAATCTCATTTTTAACGTCCAAATCCCTCTTTTAAGGCTCAAAGCCTCTATTTTAGATGCCAAACCCTCACTTTCAGGGTCCAAACCCCTCCTTTTTAGGGACATACCCTCATTTTCACGTCCCAAGGACTTACTTTAAAGCACCCAAACCCCTCTTTTAATGCTCAAAGCCTTATAGATAGGACCACAAACCTCACTGCTAGGGTCCAAACCTCTCTCTTAAAGCTCAGTGCCTCATTTTTAACAGCCAAACCCTCACTTTTAGGACCTAAAGCCCTCTTTTAACACTCAAAGCCTCAGTTTTAACACCCAAAACCGCACTTTCAGGATCCAAACGCCTCTTTTAATGCTCAGTGCCTCATTTCCAGGTCCCCAAAACTCACTTTAAAACAACCAAACCCCTCTTTTAACATCAAAGACTTAGAGTTAGGACTGCAAACCTCACTTTTAGGGTCCAAACCCCTCCTTTTCAGGGACAAACCCTCTTTTTTAAATTCCAAACCCTTACTTCTATTACCCAAACCCCTCTTTTAACGCTCACTGCCTCATTTTTAGGTCCCAAACCCTCTGCTTTTAGCATCGAACTTGGACTTTTTATGGTCAAACCATCATTGTTTTGTTCCAAATAGTAATTTTTAGCGTCCAAACCCCTCTATTAAGCTTCAAAAACTCACTTTTATCATCCAAACCTTCACTTTCAGGGTCCAAACCCCTCTTTTAATGCTCAGTGCCTCATTTTTAGGTCAGAAACCCCCTGCTTTTAGCATCCAGGCCTTCACTTTCAGGTACCAAAACATCATTATTAATGCCCAAGGCCCTCTTTTAAGGCTCAAAGCCTCATTTTCAGCACCCAAAGACTCACTTTAAAACACCCAAACCCCTCTTTTAACATCAAAGCCTTAGAGTTAGGACTGCAAACCTCACTGCTAGGGTCCAAACCTTGGTTTTAAAATTCAATGCCTCATTTCTAACAGCCAAACCCTCACTTTTAGGACCTAAAGCCCTCTTTTAACACTCAAAGCCTCAGTTTTAACACTCAAAGCCAAACTTTCAGGGTCCAAACCCCTCTTTTAACGCTCAGTGCCTCATTTTCAGGTCCCCAAAACTCACTTTAAAACACCCAAACACCTCTTTTAACATCAAAGACTTAGAGTTAGGACTGCAAACCTCACTTTTAGGGTCCAAACCCCTCCTTTTTAGGGACATACCCTCATTTTCATGTCCCAAGGACTTACTTTAAAGCACCCAAACCCCTCTTTTAATGCTCAAAGCCTTATAGTTAGGGCCGCAAACCACAATGCTAGGGTCCAAAGCCCTCTTTTATGCTCAAAGCTTCATTTTTAACAGCCAAAACCTCACTTTCTTTGCCCAAACCCCTCTTTTAATGCTCAATGCCTCATTTATACCTCCCAAAGACGCACTTTAAAGCACCCAAAGCCTCTTTTAACCTCAAAGCCTTTTAGAGTAAGACTGCAAATCTCACTTTCAGGGGCCAAACCGGTTTTAACGCTCAAAGCCTCATTTTTAACAGCAAACCCTCACTTTTAGGACCTAAAGCCCTCTTTTAACTCCCAAAGCCTCGGTTTTAACACCCAAAGCCGCACTTTCAGGGTCCAAACCTCTCTTTTAATGCTCAGTGCCTCATTTTTAGGTCCCAAACCCTCACTCTTAGCACTGAACCCGGACTTTTAATTGTCAAACTCTCGTTCTAGTACAAATCATGACTTTTAGAGTCCAGCCCCTCGATTTTAAGCCTCAAAGCCTCATTTTTATCATCCAAACCTTCACTTTCAGGGTCCAAACCCCTCTTTTAATGCTCAGTGCCTCATTTTTAGGTCAGAAACCCCCTGCTTTTAGCATCCAGGCCTTCACTTTCAGGTACCAAACCATCATTATTAATGCCCAAAGCCCTCTTTTAAGGCTCAAAGCCTCATTTTCAGCACCCAAAGGCTCACTTTAAAACACCCAAACCCCTCTTTTAACATCAAAGACTTAGAGTTGGGACCGCAAACCTCACTTTCAGCGTCCAAACCCCTCTTTCAAGGCTCAAAGCCTCACTTTTAGTTCCCAAACCCTCATTTTTAGCATCCAAACCCCTTACTTTTATGGAGCAAAATCTCATTTTTAACGTCCAAATCCCTCTTTTAAGGCTCAAAGCCTCTATTTTAGATGCCAAACCCTCACTTTTAGGCTCCAAACCCCTCCTTTTTAGGGACATACCCTCATTTTCACGTCCCAAGGACTTACTTTAAAGCACCCAAACCCCTCTTTTAATGCTCAAAGCCTTATAGATAGGACCACAAACCTCACTGCTAGGGTCCAAACCTCTCTCTTAAAGCTCAGTGCCTCATTTTTAACAGCCAAACCCTCACTTTTAGGACCTAAAGC
Source organism: Phalacrocorax carbo (assembly GCF_963921805.1). Classification (NCBI taxonomy): domain Eukaryota; kingdom Metazoa; phylum Chordata; class Aves; order Suliformes; family Phalacrocoracidae; genus Phalacrocorax; species Phalacrocorax carbo. The sequence goes on along the minus strand of NW_026990280.1, from coordinate 1,588,879 downwards.
CCTCTTTTAACACTCAAAGCCTCAGTTTTAACACCCAAAACCGCACTTTCAGGGTCCAAACGCCTCTTTTAACGCTCAGTGCCTCATTTCCAGGTCCCCAAAACTCACTTTAAAACACCAAACCCCTCTTTTAACATCAAAGCCTTAGAGTTAGGACTGCAAACCTCACTTTTAGGGTCCAAACCCCTCCTTTTCAGGGACAAACCCTCTTTTTAAAATTCCAAACCCTTACTTCTATTACCCAAACCCCTCTTTTAACGCTCACTGCCTCATTTTTAGGTCCCAAACCCTCTGCTTCTAGCATCGAACTTGGACTTTTTATGGTCAAACCATCATTGTTTTGTTCCAAATAGTAATTTTTAGAGTCCAAACCCCTCTATTAAGCTTCAAAAACTCATTTTTATCATCCAAACCTTCACTTTCAGGGTCCAAACCCCTCTTTTAATGCTCAGTGCCTCATTTTTAGGTCAGAAACCCCCTGCTTTTAGCATCCAGGCCTTCACTTTCAGGTACCAAAATATCATTATTAATGCCCAAAGCCCTCTTTTAAGGCTCAAAGCCTCATTTTCAGCACCCAAAGACTCACTTTAAAACACCCAAACCCCTCTTTTAACATCAAAGCCTTAGAGTTAGGACTGCAAACCTCACTGCTAGGGTCCAAACCTTGGTTTTAAAATTCAATGCCTCATTTCTAACAGCCAAACCCTCACTTTTAGGACCTAAAGCCCTCTTTTAACACTCAAAGCCTCAGTTTTAACACTCAAAGCCAAACTTTCAGGGTCCAAACCCCTCTTTTAACGCTCAGTGCCTCATTTTCAGGTCCCCAAAACTCACTTTAAAACACCCAAACACCTCTTTTAACATCAAAGACTTAGAGTTAGGACTGCAAACCTCACTTTTAGGGTCCAAACCCCTCCTTTTTAGGGACATACCCTCATTTTCATGTCCCAAGGACTTACTTCAAAGCACCCAAACCCCTCTTTTAATGCTCAAAGCCTTATAGTTAGGACCACAAACCACAATGCTAGGGTCCAAAGCCCTCTTTTATGCTCAAAGCTTCATTTTTAACAGCCAAAACCTCACTTTCTTTGGCCAAACCCCTTTTTTAATGCTCAATGCCTCATTTATACCTCCCAAAGACGCACTTTAAAGCACCCAAAGCCTCTTTTAACCTCAAAGCCTTTTAGAGTAAGACTGCAAATCTCACTTTTAGGGGCCAAACCGGTTTTAACGCTCAAAGCCTCATTTTTAACAGCAAACCCTCACTTTTAGGACCTAAAGCCCTCTTTTAACTCCCAAAGCCTCGGTTTTAACACCCAAAGCCGCACTTTCAGGGTCCAAACCTCTCTTTTAACGCTCAGTGCCTCATTTTTAGGTCCCAAACCCTCACTCTTAGCACTGAACCCGGACTTTTAATTGCCAAACTCTCGTTCAAGTACAAATCATGACTTTTAGAGTCCAGCCCCTTGTTTTTAAGCCTCAAAGCCTCATTTTTATCATCCAAACCTTCACTTTCAGGGTTCAAACCCCTCTTTCAAGGCTCAAAGCCTCACTTTTAGTTCCCAAACCCTCATTTTTAGCATCCAAACCCATTACATTTATGGAGCAAAATCTCATTTTTAACGTCCAAATCCCTCTTTTAAGGCTCAAAGCCTCTATTTTAGATGCCAAACCCTCACTTTCAGGGTCCAAACCCCTCCTTTTTAGGGACATACCCTCATTTTCATGTCCCAAAGACGCACTTTAAAGCACCCAAACCCCTCTTTTAATGCTCAAAGCCTTATAGTTAGGACCACAAACCTCACTGCTAGGGTCCAAACCTCTCTCTTAAAGCTCAGTGCCTCATTTTTAGGTCAGAAACCCCCTGCTTTTAGCATCCAGGCCTTCACTTTCAGGAACCAAACCATCATTATTAATGCCCAAAGCCCTCTTTTAAGGCTCAAAGCCTCATTTTCAGCACCCAAAGGCTCACTTTAAAACACCCAAACCCCTCTTTTAACATCAAAGACTTAGAGTTGGGACCGCAAACCTCACTTTCAGCGTCCAAACCCCTCTTTCAAGGCTCAAAGCCTCACTTTTAGTTCCCAAACCCTCATTTTTAGCATCCAAACCCCTTACTTTTATGGAGCAAAATCTCATTTTTAACGTCCAAATCCCTCTTTTAAGGCTCAAAGCCTCTATTTTAGATGCCAAACCCTCACTTTCAGGGTCCAAACCCCTCCTTTTTAGGGACATACCCTCATTTTCACGTCCCAAGGACTTACTTTAAAGCACCCAAACCCCTCTTTTAATGCTCAAAGCCTTATAGATAGGACCACAAACCTCACTGCTAGGGTCCAAACCTCTCTCTTAAAGCTCAGTGCCTCATTTTTAACAGCCAAACCCTCACTTTTAGGACCTAAAGCCCTCTTTTAACACTCAAAGCCTCAGTTTTAACACCCAAAACCGCACTTTCAGGATCCAAACGCCTCTTTTAATGCTCAGTGCCTCATTTCCAGGTCCCCAAAACTCACTTTAAAACAACCAAACCCCTCTTTTAACATCAAAGACTTAGAGTTAGGACTGCAAACCTCACTTTTAGGGTCCAAACCCCTCCTTTTCAGGGACAAACCCTCTTTTTTAAATTCCAAACCCTTACTTCTATTACCCAAACCCCTCTTTTAACGCTCACTGCCTCATTTTTAGGTCCCAAACCCTCTGCTTCTAGCATCGAACTTGGACTTTTTATGGTCAAACCATCATTGTTTTGTTCCAAATAGTAATTTTTAGAGTCCAAACCCCTCTATTAAGCTTCAAAAACTCATTTTTATCATCCAAACCTTCACTTTCAGGGTCCAAACCCCTCTTTTAATGCTCAGTGCCTCATTTTTAGGTCAGAAACCCCCTGCTTTTAGCATCCAGGCCTTCACTTTCAGGTACCAAACCATCATTATTAATGCCCAAAGCCCTCTTTTAAGGCTCAAAGCCTCATTTTCAGCACCCAAAGACTCACTTTAAAACACCCCAACCCCTCTTTTAACATCAAAGCCTTAGAGTTAGGACTGCAAACCTCACTGCTAGGGTCCAAACCTTGGTTTTAAAATTCAATGCCTCATTTCTAACAGCCAAACCCTCACTTTTAGGACCTAAAGCCCTCTTTTAACACTCAAAGCCTCAGTTTTAACACTCAAAGCCAAACTTTCAGGGTCCAAACCCCTCTTTTAACGCTCAGTGCCTCATTTTCAGGTCCCCAAAACTCACTTTAAAACACCCAAACACCTCTTTTAACATCAAATACTTATGGTTAGGACTGCAAACCTCTCTTTTAGGGTCCAAACCCCTCCTTTTTAGGGACATACCCTCATTTTCATGTCCGAAGGACTTACTTTAAAGCACCCAAACCCCTCTTATAATGCTCAAAGCCTTATAGTTAGGGCCGCAAACCACAATGCTAGGCTCCAAAGCCCTCTTTTATGCTCAAAGCTTCATTTTTAACAGCCAAAACCTCACTTTCTTTGCCCAAACCCCTCTTTTAATGCTCAATGCCTCATTTATACCTCCCAAAGATGCACTTTAAAGCACCCAAAGCCTCTTTTAACCTCAAAGCCTTTTAGAGTAAGACTGCAAATCTCACTTTTAGGGGCCAAACCGGTTTTAACGCTCAAAGCCTCATTTTTAACAGCAAACCCTCACTTTTAGGACCTAAAGCCCTCTTTTAACTCCCAAAGCTTCGGTTTTAACACCCAAAGCCGCACTTTCAGGGTCCAAACCTCTCTTTTAACGCTCAGTGCCTCATTTTTAGGTCCCAAACCCTCACTCTTAGCACTGAACCTGGACTTTTAATTGTCAAACTCTCGTTCTAGTACAAATCATGACTTTTAGAGTCCAGCCCCTCGTTTTTAAGCCTCAAAGCCTCATTTTTATCATCCAAACCTTCACTTTCAGGGTCCAAACCCCTCTTTTAATGCTCAGTGCCTCATTTTTAGGTCAGAAACCCTTGCTTTTAGCATCCAGGCCTTCACTTTCAGGAACCAAACCATCATTATTAATGCCCAAAGCCCTCTTTTAAGGCTCAAAGCCTCATTTTCAGCACCCAAAGGCTCACTTTAAAACACCCAAACCCCTCTTTGATGTTAAAAGACTTAGAGTTGGGACCGCAAACCTCACTTTCAGCATCCAAACCCCTCTTTCAAGGCTCAAAGCCTCACTTTTAGTTCCCAAACCCTCATTTTTAGCATCCAAACCCCTTACTTTTATGGAGCAAAATCTCATTTTTAACGTCCAAATCCCTCTTTTAAGGCTCAAAGCCTCTATTTTAGATCCCAAACCCTCACTTTTAGGCTCCAAACCCCTCCTTTTTAGGGACATACCCTCATTTTCACGTCCCAAGGACTTACTTTAAAGCACCCAAACCCCTCTTTTAATGCTCAAAGCCTTATAGATAGGACCACAAACCTCACTGCTAGGGTCCAAACCTCTCTCTTAAAGCTCAGTGCCTCATTTTTAACAGCCAAACCCTCACTTTTAGGACCTAAAGCCCTCTTTTAACACTCAAAGCCTCAGTTTTAATACCCAAACCCGCACTTTCAGGGTCCAAACGCCTCTTTTAATGCTCAGTGCCTCATTTCCAGGTCCCCAAAACTCACTTTAAAACACCCAAACACCTCTTTTAACATCAAAGACTTAGAGTTAGGACTGCAAACCTCACTTTTAGGGTCCAAACCCCTCCTTTTCAGGGACAAACCCTCTTTTTAAAATTCCAAACCCTTACTTCTATTACCCAAACCCCTCTTTTCACGCTCACTGCCTCATTTTTAGGTCCCAAACCCTCTGCTTCTAGCATCGAACTTGGACTTTTTATGGTCAAACCATCATTGTTTTGTTCCAAATAGTAATTTTTAGAGTCCAAACCCCTCTATTAAGCTTCAAAAAGTCATTTTTATCATCCAAACCTTCACTTTCAGGGTCCAAACCCCTCTTTTAATGCTCAGTGCCTCATTTTTAGGTCAGAAACCCCCTGCTTTTAGCATCCAGGCCTTCACTTTCAGGTACCAAAACATCATTATTAATGCCCAAAGCCCTCTTTTAAGGCTCAAAGCCTAATTTTCAGCACCCAAAGACTCACTTTAAAGCACCCAAACCCCTCTTTTAATGCTCAAAGCCTTATAGTTAGGGCCGCAAACCACAATGCTAGGCTCCAAAGCCCTCTTTTATGCTCAAAGCTTCATTTTTAACAGCCAAAACCTCACTTTCTTTGCCCAAACCCCTCTTTTAATGCTCAATGCCTCATTTATACCTCCCAAAGACGCACTTTAAAGCACCCAAAGCCTCTTTTAACCTCAAAGCCTTTTAGAGTAAGACTGCAAATCTCACTTTCAGGGGCCAAACCGGTTTTAACGCTCAAAGCCTCATTTTTAACAGCAAACCCTCACTTTTAGGACCTAAAGCCCTCTTTTAACTCCCAAAGCCTCGGTTTTAACACCCAAAGCCGCACTTTCAGGGTCCAAACCTCTCTTTTAACGCTCAGTGCCTCATTTTTAGGTCCCAAACCCTCACTCTTAGCACTGAACCCGGACTTTTAATTGCCAAACTCTCGTTCTAGTGCAAATCATGACTTTTAGAGTCCAGCCCCTCGTTTTTAAGCCTCAAAGCCTCATTTTTATCATCCAAACCTTCACTTTCAGGGTCCAAACCCCTCTTTTAATGCTCAGTGCCTCATTTTCAGGTCAGAAACCCTTGCTTTTAGCATCCAGGCCTTCACTTTCAGGAACCAAACCATCATTATTAATGCCCAAAGCCCTCTTTTAAGGCTCAAAGCCTCATTTTCAGCACCCAAAGACTCACTTTAAAACACCCAAACCCCTCTTTTAACATCAAAGACTTAGAGTTGGGACCGCAAACCTCACTTTCAGCGTCCAAACCCCTCTTTCAAGGCTCAAAGCCTCACTTTTAGTTCCCAAACCCTCATTTTTAGCATCCAAACCCCTTACTTTTATGGAGCAAAATCTCATTTTTAACGTCCAAATCCCTCTTTTAAGGCTCAAAGCCTCTATTTTAGATGCCAAACCCTCACTTTTAGGCTCCAAACCCCTCCTTTTTAGGGACATACCCTCATTTTCACGTCCCAAGGACTTACTTTAAAGCACCCAAACCCCTCTTTTAATGCTCAAAGCCTTATAGATAGGACCACAAACCTCACTGCTAGGGTCCAAACCTCTCTCTTAAAGCTCAGTGCCTCATTTTTAACAGCCAAACCCTCACTTTTAGGACCTAAAGCCCTCTTTTAACACTCAAAGCCTCAGTTTTAATACCCAAACCCGCACTTTCAGGGTCCAAACGCCTCTTTTAATGCTCAGTGCCTCATTTCCAGGTCCCCAAAACTCACTTTAAAACACCCAAACACCTCTTTTAACATCAAAGACTTAGAGTTAGGACTGCAAACCTCACTTTTAGGGTCCAAACCCCTCCTTTTCAGGGACAAACCCTCTTTTTTAAATTCCAAACCCTTACTTCTATTACCCAAACCCCTCTTTTCACGCTCACTGCCTCATTTTTAGGTCCCAAACCCTCTGCTTCTAGCATCGAACTTGGACTTTTTATGGTCAAACCATCATTGTTTTGTTCCAAATAGTAATTTTTAGAGTCCAAACCCCTCTATTAAGCTTCAAAAAGTCATTTTTATCATCCAAACCTTCACTTTCAGGGTCCAAACCCCTCTTTTAATGCTCAGTGCCTCATTTTTAGGTCAGAAACCCCCTGCTTTTAGCATCCAGGCCTTCACTTTCAGGTACCAAAACATCATTATTAATGCCCAAAGCCCTCTTTTAAGGCTCAAAGCCTAATTTTCAGCACCCAAAGACTCACTTTAAAGCACCCAAACCCCTCTTTTAATGCTCAAAGCCTTATAGTTAGGGCCGCAAACCACAATGCTAGGCTCCAAAGCCCTCTTTTATGCTCAAAGCTTCATTTTTAACAGCCAAAACCTCACTTTCTTTGCCCAAACCCCTCTTTTAATGCTCAATGCCTCATTTATACCTCCCAAAGACACACTTTAAAGCACCCAAAGCCTCTTTTAACCTCAAAGCCTTTTAGAGTAAGACTGCAAATCTCACTTTCAGGGGCCAAACCGGTTTTAACGCTCAAAGCCTCATTTTTAACAGCAAACCCTCACTTTTAGGACCTAAAGCCCTCTTTTAACTCCCAAAGCCTCGGTTTTAACACCCAAAGCCGCACTTTCAGGGTCCAAACCTCTCTTTTAACGCTCACTGCCTCATTTTTAGGTCCCAAACCCTCACTCTTAGCACTGAACCCGGACTTTTAATTGCCAAACTCTCGTTCTAGTGCAAATCATGACTTTTAGAGTCCAGCCCCTCGTTTTTAAGCCTCAAAGCCTCATTTTTATCATCCAAACCTTCACTTTCAGGGTCCAAACCCCTCTTTTAATGCTCAGTGCCTCATTTTTAGGTCAGAAACCCTTGCTTTTAGCATCCAGGCCTTCACTTTCAGGAACCAAACCATCATTATTAATGCCCAAAGCCCTCTTTTAAGGCTCAAAGCCTCATTTTCAGCACCCAAAGGCTCACTTTAAAACACCCAAACACCTCTTTTAACATCAAAGCCTTAGAGTTAGGACTGCAAACCTCACTTTTAGGGTCCAAACCCCTCCTTTTCAGGGACAAACCCTCTTTTTAAAATTCCAAACCTGTAGCTGTACGCTTCTGCGGGAGAACTTATCTTGGGCCGCATACCTCCGGGACACAGGGCTCTACCCGCCCTGGGGACAGTGATGCACAGACATCAATATGATGGATACAAAATGTCCGTTTATTTGGCTGCGTCACACGCTTATATAGCTCTTGCGGTTCCTGTTCCTGCCACTCCTATGGGGAGGAGTCTATCTTTCCGTTACATCCCGTGATCTTCCGGTCGCCGATCCCTGTCTATTCCCCTACATCTCCCCCTCCCCATGCTACTAAAATTCTACGAAGCTACTTGCATAAGCGGATACATATTGCGGTCAGATCTATATTCATGTAACGCTCGCAGGCGCTCTTTGATTTGTCTTATAACACAGCATAACAATGGTAGCCCACGAGTAACCATGATTACTACACACAACAAGATTCCCCCAATTATTACTATCCAGTTCCAGTTTATATCTCTCTTCTGCCGCCCTTTCCCAGTGTCGCTCTCGTTGCAATATTGCTTGCGATCTTGTCAAGGAGCTCATTTCTTTTCCCAATGGTACGGCTAGCATGAGGATCCATGTCAGCAGACCCTGCAAAGAGACAGCTCAGAAAGGGATTATTCACTGCACATCCTTGCACAGTTCTGCTTTCACACACTTTGCAGGCACCCATTCTATGCGCCCTTCATTCTCAACCGCGGCGTAGCCCCTCCCCAGGCATCTCAGTTTCCATCCTCTCTCCCATTGCTCACTGCCTGGGAACCTTACTCGTACCTGTGGATAGCGCTCGCCTGCTTGAGCTTTGCCAAAGTGCTTCTCCACTGCTGTAACTTGCTCCTGCCCGCGTATAAAATGATTAAGCGAATATAATGCACGCATTAAAATAGTTTGCTGAGCTGCTATGGGTATAGTTCCCTTATACCCCTCCCCCTCCCCAAGCTGTATTATTTTTGCCTTCAAGGTGCGATGAGCGCGTTCTACTATAGCCTGCCCTGTGCTATTGTAAGCAATGCCGTGTTTCAATACAATATTCCAAGCCTTACACCATTCTTGGGTATTTCGAGCGCGAAAGCATGGTCCATTATCTGTTTTTATCTCGGTAGGCTTTCCAAGCCACGCCATCACCGTGGTCCAATGCGTAGTCAAGTGCGTTGCGGTCTGCTTCCGATGTTGAGTAGCCATGATGACTCCACTATAAGTATCAATTGTAACTGCCAGGTGCTTTCCGGGGGCCAGCTGTGGGCATTCAGTAAAGTCAGTCTGCCAGATGGCATTTGCTTCCAGTCCTCGAGGGTTGACTCCTGCCTCCCACAATGGCGAGTGCTGACAGTAAGGACAGGTGGCTACTACTTCTCTTGCTGCTCTTATTGAGATGCCACACTCCTTTGCCAAGGCTTTAGCACCCAAGTGCAGTTGTTCATGGAGCTTCTTTGCCTCCGCCAAGGTCCAGACTCCCACGGCTGCCGCATCAGCCATGCGATTCCCCTCAGTCAGTGGTCCAGGCCCTGTCTGATGACTGCGAATGTGAATTACTGTCACCGTTGCTCCTCGCTGTGATAAAGCAATCTCTAGCATCAAGGCAATTTCCGTGTGTGGTACACCCTCTCGTTTCATGGACATGACTAACTTATACACATATAAGGAGTCTGTGCACACATTTATATGCCGATCTATATCCTTTCGCAGGGCCATCTCTAGCGCTTTCGCCTCCAGCCACTGCACACTTTTACCTTGCTCCTCATACGTATGTCGCATCCAACTATTCTCTTCTTTCCACACTACCGCCGCTCTGTTTGTCTTTGAGGAAGCATCTGTGAAATATGTTGGTCCTGGGTGAGGGGTATCCAAAACTCTACTATCCACACTCAAATCTACCACTTTGGCTGTTTCGGCCCACCTCTGTACCGTGCCTGTGAGTATTTTCCCTGGGTATGAGTATACTGCCAATTGGATATCCTCTTCACTCTCTACCACCTTCTGCCATTTCTCCCCATTCCACGGCACTGTCAGCTTATCTGGCTCTTTCCCAAAAATTACCTTGCTTTCCCGTCGCAGCCGCCAAATCATTCCCCCGGCTACCTTAACTTTTGTGGAGAATGCATCCTTGGGAACCTTCTGATATACCCATCGCAGTGGTTTTTCTTCCCCTGCTCGTATTTGATATAGCAATCCTAACCCGCCACAGGCGGTCAGAACCCAACCCGCAATTAATTCCTCCTGGGGGTCCCACCGCCATACTCCTTCCTTTTGCATTCGACGTTCTATCATCTGCAATTGCTGGACTGCCTCAGCGTCTAAACTCCTGGGCTCCCATGGGTTGGTCCCTTTCAGCAACGCATAGAAAGGTTGCATCTCCTCACCGGTGACGCGCACGAATGTCCGCAACCACTGCAGTGCTCCTACCAGCTTCTGGACATCGTGTAAATTCTTAACCTTAGGTGTAAGTTTAATAGGCTGAGCTCGTATGGAATCCCCTTCTATTCTAGCACCCAGAAATCCACACACTGGTCCTCGCTGTACCTTTGCCTCAGCTACCTTGAGGCCCTGTTCCGCAAGGCCCCTTTGGGCATCCGAAAAGACCTGTTCACACAGCGCCTCGGTGGGCGCAGCTATGAGGACGTCATCCATGTAGTGGATCATGTAGATTTTCTCCTGATACTGCTGCCGTACTTGCCGCAATGCAGAAGCCACATACCTCTGGCAGATCGCTGGAGAATTTTTCATCCCCTGCGGAAGTACTGTCCACTGCCATCTACTACCTGGTTCTGTGCGGTTCACTGCAGGCAGAGTAAAGGCAAATCTCTTTCTATCATCTGGATGTAGCGGAATGCTGAAGAAGCAGTCTTTGATATCTAAAATAATGACTTGCCATCCTCTTGGGACAGCACTCAGATCTGGTAGGCCAGGTTGGAGAGGCCCCATGTCCTCCATTTGTTGATTTACTGCTCTAAGATCATGCAGCATCCTCCATTGGTTTTTATCTTTCTTTCTTATAGCAAATATAGGGGTGTTCCACGGGCTCATCGAGGGCTCTAAGTGCCCTGCTTCGTGCTCTCGTTTTACTATAGCTCTTACAGCCTCTGTCTTCTCTGTTGTCAGGGGCCACTGCTCCACCCAGACGGGCTGTTCGGTTTTCCACACTAACTTGTGCTGATGAAGCCTCTCTGAGGCAGTGGCCCTTATGATAAATTTTTCAACCGAATCCCCATCTGGGCAAGGGCGTCTCGCCCTAACAAGGGGCTTGCTACCCCATCTGCTACTAATATGGTCACTACGGCCGTGAGGAGCTTCCCTGCGTCCTCGTCCATGACTTCGAGTTTCACAGGGCAAGTACTTGTTCTCGTCTGTTGCTCTCCTCCTACCCCTATTATACGTTTTCCCATGGCGAGGGGCCAAGTTGATGGCCACCGTTTGAGTGGCATTATGGTGACATCTGCCCCGGTATCCACTAACATTCCCAGGCATATTCGTGCCGGGTAACTCGGTTCTTGTGGGGTAATCATCACTGCTGCCATGGGTCTCTCATCACAGCCTATGACCAAGGCCACGCGGGGGCTGTAACCTGCAAATCTTGCCCCCCTGCGTGACGGTTCACTCCCTCTTGGCTCGCTACGGTGGGCCAAGCTCCTGGCGCTGGCACCGTGATGGGGGTCATTTGACTCATAGGAGGTGCGAATCCCCCTCGCTTCGCCCTCCCTTGGCCGTTTCCCGGCCTCGTAGTTGGACAATCTCTTGCCAGGTGTCCTGGCTTCCCACACACCCAGCACCTCCCTACTGGGCGTGCTCCTCCTCCATTACGTCCTCCCCTTTCCGCTAGCGGGCACCCAGCCTTAAAGTGCCCTCGCCGGCCACACAAGTGACATATCGGCCCCACCCCGGCTGCTTGCACCATCGCCCTTTCTTCACTTCCACAGTCAGGGTTCTGGCAGATGTGCGCTCTCGCACCGCCATGCTGGTTCAACGCCTCCTGGCGCAAGACATGCCTGATGGTTTGGCCCAATGGCGCCCCTACCGCCAGGGTGCGGAGGATATCTTGTGTTTGCGGATTTGCCTGACTTCGGAGGCAATCCATAAGGACTGCCTCCCTGGCTGCTGATGGCAAGTCTGATTCCATAATAGCTTTTTGCAACCTATCACAAAACGTTGTAAATGGCTCTGCTAGACCTTGCTGTATCTTTTGCCAAGGTTCTGCTTTTTTCTCATACCTGCCCACTTCACTATACGCTTTGCGGGAACTCTCCGTTACCGCTTGTAGCTCCCTGCCCCTTAATTCTGCTGCTTGCAACTGCGAGGTTTCCAGCCCACGACTTCTGCCAGTGAGCCGGTCAAGGGTGGTCCCCCGCAGCGGGTGGCTCGGAATTGCCACCGCTTGCTGTACAAGGGCATGGCAAGCACTGTGCATTGCCTCCTTCCAAAGTATGTACATTGTGGGAGCTAATATTGCTTTCGCCAACTGCTTAGCATCAGAGGGGGTCAATGGCGCTGCATGCGCAGCGTCCAGCAGCAATCTTACTCCTTCATCTTTCAGCCCCTTTTCTTTAATTTCTTGCCATAAAGTTCGCACTAGTTTGGCGTCTATCGGCGTCCACTCCACTCCTCCTCCTGGAGCTAATCGGACAGGGAAGATCCCGGGCATCTCTATCCTTACTCCATCGAGGCTACAATCTCTAGCTATCAGCCGCCAGTTAGGTAACTCAACTGATTGTCGCTGGGGTGCACCCCTCGTTAAAAATCCTGGCTGCAGCCGAGCTACTTCCCCTAGTGCGCGCATAAACTGCCGCAGCTGCCGCAGCACTTCCTCCGGAGACCCCTCCGGAGCTGCAGCGCCCCAGACCTCCCCTGGTGACGGTCCCTCTCCTCCCTCCTTCTGATTGGTCCTCCGAGTCCCTGCTGTTTTGTGCGTCTTTTTTGCGCGCCGCAGGCAAGCTGCTCTCTCTTCCCACATATGGGCATCGGTTTCTCCCCCAATTTCTGATTCGCTGCTACTCGAAGTTGTTCTATACTCCCCCTGCCCTCCCCCCCAGGCACCCCAATCCCCCTCCTCGTCCGACTCCCATCTCAAGGGTTGCCCCGGGAGCCAGTCTCGAGGGTCGGGCAGAGGGCTGCGCCGCTGCCGGCGCTGCTTCCGGCGCCGGTCATCTTCCTCCTTCCGCTCCGTCACTCCCGCTGCGTCCGCTGCCACGTCACTCTCCGCGCGCGCGGCCTCCCGCGCGCGTACCAAATCATCCCAGGGGTATGCGGGGGGGGACTCTAAAGGCCCTGTTGGCCCAACAGGGAACACCGCCACTTCCCGATCCACCTCCTTGGGAGCCTCAGACTGAGTCGCTGGCCAGGCTACTCCGTCCGAACTCTCCCCTTCTTTTCCATCCCCCGCGATGCTTGCCCCTGTCTGCGTCCCCACCGCCCCTCCTGGGTCTCTTTCCGGGCTACTGTCGCCCGTAACACCGTGCAGGCACCGCTGCGCCTGCCGCCACGTCTCCTGATCATCCCGAGCTTTCAATAGTAATCCGTGTATTTTTCCCCAGACCTGTATGTAGTGGGGTTTCCCCATCATAGCCCTTTCGGCTAACTCCTCTTTAATCCTCACCCACTTATCCGTATCAAATATGTCTGCGGGACCTCGTATGAGCCCCTGCGTAATCATCCATTGGATGGCCTTTGAGGTAGGCGTCTTCGATATCGAAGTACCATATTCCTTCCCCAATCCCTTCAGTACCTTCACGACTGAATCCATGGCGCGCCCGCCGACCTGCGGCTCCCCGTCCCGCCCCTGCGTGCCCCAAGCTCTCTTTCCCCCCGGCGAACCTGCCAAGCCTCCCCGCTAATCACGTCGGGGTCACCACTTGTAGCTGTACGCTTCTGCGGGAGAACTTATCTTGGGCCGCATACCTCCGGGACACAGGGCTCTACCCGCCCTGGGGACAATGATGCACAGACATCAATATGATGGATACAAAATGTCCGTTTATTTGGCTGCGTCACACGCTTATATAGCTCTTGCGGTTCCTGTTCCTGCCACTCCTATGGGGAGGAGTCTATCTTTCCGTTACATCCCGTGATCTTCCGGTCGCCGATCCCTGTCTATTCCCCTACACAAACCCTTACTTCTATTACCCAAACCCCTCTTTTAACGCTCACTGCCTCATTTTTAGGTCCCAAACCCTCTGCTTTTAGCATCGAACTTGGACTTTTTATGGGCAAACCATCATTGTTTTGTTCCAAATAGTAATTTTTAGAGTCCAAACCCCTCTATTAAGCTTCAAAAACTCACTTTTATCATCCAAACCTTCACTTCCAGGGTCCAAACCCCTCTTTTAATGCTCAGTGCCTCATTTTTAGGTCAGAAACCCCCTGATTTTAGCATCGAACTTGGACTTTTTGTGGTCAAACCATCATTGTTTTGTTCCAAATAGTAATTTTTAGAGTCCAAACCCCTCTATTAAGCTTCAAAATGTCATTTTTATCATCCAAACCTTCACTTTCAGGGTCCAAACCCCTCTTTTAATGCTCAGTGCCTCATTTTTAGGTCAGAAACCCCCTGCTTTTAGCATCCAGGCCTTCACTTTCAGGTACCAAAACATCATTATTAATGCCCAAAGCCCTCTTTTAAGGCTCAAAGCCTCATTTTCAGCACCCAAAGACTCACTTTAAAACACCCAAACCCCTCTTTTAACATCAAAGCCTTAGAGTTAGGACTGCAAACCTCACTGCTAGGGTCCAAACCTTGGTTTTAAAATTCAATGCCTCATTTCTAACAGCCAAACCCTCACTTTTAGGACCTAAAGCCCTCTTTTAACACTCAAAGCCTCAGTTTTAACACTCAAAGCCAAACTTTCAGGGTCCAAACGCCTCTTTTAATGCTCAGTGCCTCATTTCCAGGTCCCCAAAACTCACTTTAAAACACCCAAACACCTCTTTTAACATCAAAGACTTAGAGTTAGGACTGCAAACCTCACTTTTAGGGTCCAAACCCCTCCTTTTTAGGGACATACCCTCATTTTCATGTCCCAAGGACTTACTTTAAAGCACCCAAACCCCTCTTTTAATGCTCAAAGCCTTATAGTTAGGACCACAAACCACAATGCTAGGGTCCAAAGCCCTCTTTTATGCTCAAAGCTTCATTTTTAAAGCCAAAACCTCACTTTCTTTGCCCAAACCCCTCTTTTAATGCTCAATGCCTCATTTATACCTCCCAAAGACGCACTTTAAAGCACCCAAAGCCTCTTTTAACCTCAAAGCCTTTTAGAGTAAGACTGCAAATCTCACTTTCAGGGGCCAAACCGGTTTTAACGCTCAAAGCCTCATTTTTAACAGCAAACCCTCACTTTTAGGACCTAAAGCCCTCTTTTAACTCCCAAAGCCTCGGTTTTAACACCCAAAGCCGCACTTTCAGGGTCCAAACCTCTCTTTTAACGCTCAGTGCCTCATTTTTAGGTCCCAAACCCTCACTCTTAGCACTGAACCCGGACTTTTAATTGCCAAACTCTCGTTCTAGTACAAATCATGACTTTTAGAGTCCAGCCCCTCGATTTTAAGCCTCAAAGCCTCATTTTTATCATCCAAACCTTCACTTTCAGGGTCCAAACCCCTCTTTTAATGCTCAGTGCCTCATTTTTAGGTCAGAAACCCTTGCTTTTAGCATCCAGGCCTTCACTTTCAGGAACCAAACCATCATTATTAATGCCCAAAGCCCTCTTTTAAGGCTCAAAGCCTCATTTTCAGCACCCAAAGACTCACTTTAAAACACCCAAACCCCTCTTTTAACATCAAAGACTTAGAGTTAGGACCGCAAACCTCACTTTCAGCGTCCAAACCCCTCTTTCAAGGCTCAAAGCCTCACTTTTAGTTCCCAAACCCTCATTTTTAGCATCCAAACCCCTTACTTTTATGGAGCAAAATCTCATTTTTAACGTCCAAATCCCTCTTTTAAGGCTCAAAGCCTCTATTTTAGATGCCAAACCCTCACTTTCAGGGTCCAAACCCTCCTTTTTAGGGACATACCCTCATTTTCAGCACCCAAAGACGCACTTTAAAGCACCCAAACCCCTCTTTTAATGCTCAAAGCCTTATAGTTAGGACCACAAACCTCACTGCTAGGGTCCAAAACTCTCAAAGCTCAGTGCCTCATTTTTAACAGCCAAACCCTCACTTTTAGGACCTAAAGCCCTCTTTTAACACTCAAAGCCTCAGTTTTAACACTCAAAGCCAAACTTCCAGGGTCCAAACCCCTCTTTTAACGCTCAGTGCCTCATTTTCAGGTCCCCAAAACTCACTTTAAAACACCCAAACACCTCTTTTAACATCAAAGCCTTATAGTTAGGACTGCAAACCTCACTTTTAGGGTCCAAACCCCTCCTTTTTAGGGACATACCCTCATTTTCAGCACCCAAAGACGCACTTTAAAGCACCCAAACCCCTCTTTTAATGCTCAAAGCCTTATAGTTAGGGCCGCAAACCACAATGCTAGGCTCCAAAGCCCTCTTTTATGCTCAAAGCTTCATTTTTAACAGCCAAAACCTCACTTTCTTTGCCCAAACCCCTCTTTTAATGCTCAATGCCTCATTTATACCTCCCAAAGACGCACTTTAAAGCACCCAAAGCCTCTTTTAACCTCAAAGCCTTTTAGAGTAAGACTGCAAATCTCACTTTCAGGGGCCAAACCGGTTTTAACGCTCAAAGCCTCATTTTTAACAGCAAACCCTCACTTTTAGGACCTAAAGCCCTCTTTTAACTCCCAAAGCCTCGGTTTTAACACCCAAAGCCGCACTTTCAGGGTCCAAACCTCTCTTTTAACGCTCACTGCCTCATTTTTAGGTCCCAAACCCTCACTCTTAGCACTGAACCCGGACTTTTAATTGCCAAACTCTCGTTCTAGTACAAATCATGACTTTTAGAGTCCAGCCCCTCGTTTTTAAGCCTCAAAGCCTCATTTTTATCATCCAAACCTTCACTTTCAGGGTCCAAACCCCTCTTTTAATGCTCAGTGCCTCATTTTCAGGTCAGAAACCCTTGCTTTTAGCATCCAGGCCTTCACTTTCAGGAACCAAACCATCATTATTAATGCCCAAAGCCCTCTTTTAAGGCTCAAAGCCTCATTTTCAGCACCCAAAGACTCACTTTAAAACACCCAAACCCCTCTTTTAACATCAAAGACTTAGAGTTGGGACCGCAAACCTCACTTTCAGCGTCCAAACCCCTCTTTCAAGGCTCAAAGCCTCACTTTTAGTTCCCAAACCCTCATTTTTAGCATCCAAACCCCTTACTTTTATGGAGCAAAATCTCATTTTTAACGTCCAAATCCCTCTTTTAAGGCTCAAAGCCTCTATTTTAGATGCCAAACCCTCACTTTTAGGCTCCAAACCCCTCCTTTTTAGGGACATACCCTCATTTTCACGTCCCAAGGACTTACTTTAAAGCACCCAAACCCCTCTTTTAATGCTCAAAGCCTTATAGATAGGACCACAAACCTCACTGCTAGGGTCCAAACCTCTCTCTTAAAGCTCAGTGCCTCATTTTTAACAGCCAAACCCTCACTTTTAGGACCTAAAGCCCTCTTTTAACACTCAAAGCCTCAGTTTTAATACCCAAACCCGCACTTTCAGGGTCCAAACGCCTCTTTTAATGCTCAGTGCCTCATTTCCAGGTCCCCAAAACTCACTTTAAAACACCCAAACACCTCTTTTAACATCAAAGACTTAGAGTTAGGACTGCAAACCTCACTTTTAGGGTCCAAACCCCTCCTTTTCAGGGACAAACCCTCTTTTTTAAATTCCAAACCCTTACTTCTATTACCCAAACCCCTCTTTTCACGCTCACTGCCTCATTTTTAGGTCCCAAACCCTCTGCTTCTAGCATCGAACTTGGACTTTTTATGGTCAAACCATCATTGTTTTGTTCCAAATAGTAATTTTTAGAGTCCAAACCCCTCTATTAAGCTTCAAAAAGTCATTTTTATCATCCAAACCTTCACTTTCAGGGTCCAAACCCCTCTTTTAATGCTCAGTGCCTCATTTTTAGGTCAGAAACCCCCTGCTTTTAGCATCCAGGCCTTCACTTTCAGGTACCAAAACATCATTATTAATGCCCAAAGCCCTCTTTTAAGGCTCAAAGCCTAATTTTCAGCACCCAAAGACTCACTTTAAAGCACCCAAACCCCTCTTTTAATGCTCAAAGCCTTATAGTTAGGGCCGCAAACCACAATGCTAGGCTCCAAAGCCCTCTTTTATGCTCAAAGCTTCATTTTTAACAGCCAAAACCTCACTTTCTTTGCCCAAACCCCTCTTTTAATGCTCAATGCCTCATTTATACCTCCCAAAGACACACTTTAAAGCACCCAAAGCCTCTTTTAACCTCAAAGCCTTTTAGAGTAAGACTGCAAATCTCACTTTCAGGGGCCAAACCGGTTTTAACGCTCAAAGCCTCATTTTTAACAGCAAACCCTCACTTTTAGGACCTAAAGCCCTCTTTTAACTCCCAAAGCCTCGGTTTTAACACCCAAAGCCGCACTTTCAGGGTCCAAACCTCTCTTTTAACGCTCACTGCCTCATTTTTAGGTCCCAAACCCTCACTCTTAGCACTGAACCCGGACTTTTAATTGCCAAACTCTCGTTCTAGTGCAAATCATGACTTTTAGAGTCCAGCCCCTCGTTTTTAAGCCTCAAAGCCTCATTTTTATCATCCAAACCTTCACTTTCAGGGTCCAAACCCCTCTTTTAATGCTCAGTGCCTCATTTTTAGGTCAGAAACCCTTGCTTTTAGCATCCAGGCCTTCACTTTCAGGAACCAAACCATCATTATTAATGCCCAAAGCCCTCTTTTAAGGCTCAAAGCCTCATTTTCAGCACCCAAAGGCTCACTTTAAAACACCCAAACACCTCTTTTAACATCAAAGCCTTAGAGTTAGGACTGCAAACCTCACTTTTAGGGTCCAAACCCCTCCTTTTCAGGGACAAACCCTCTTTTTAAAATTCCAAACCTGTAGCTGTACGCTTCTGCGGGAGAACTTATCTTGGGCCGCATACCTCCGGGACACAGGGCTCTACCCGCCCTGGGGACAGTGATGCACAGACATCAATATGATGGATACAAAATGTCCGTTTATTTGGCTGCGTCACACGCTTATATAGCTCTTGCGGTTCCTGTTCCTGCCACTCCTATGGGGAGGAGTCTATCTTTCCGTTACATCCCGTGATCTTCCGGTCGCCGATCCCTGTCTATTCCCCTACATCTCCCCCTCCCCATGCTACTAAAATTCTACGAAGCTACTTGCATAAGCGGATACATATTGCGGTCAGATCTATATTCATGTAACGCTCGCAGGCGCTCTTTGATTTGTCTTATAACACAGCATAACAATGGTAGCCCACGAGTAACCATGATTACTACACACAACAAGATTCCCCCAATTATTACTATCCAGTTCCAGTTTATATCTCTCTTCTGCCGCCCTTTCCCAGTGTCGCTCTCGTTGCAATATTGCTTGCGATCTTGTCAAGGAGCTCATTTCTTTTCCCAATGGTACGGCTAGCATGAGGATCCATGTCAGCAGACCCTGCAAAGAGACAGCTCAGAAAGGGATTATTCACTGCACATCCTTGCACAGTTCTGCTTTCACACACTTTGCAGGCACCCATTCTATGCGCCCTTCATTCTCAACCGCGGCGTAGCCCCTCCCCAGGCATCTCAGTTTCCATCCTCTCTCCCATTGCTCACTGCCTGGGAACCTTACTCGTACCTGTGGATAGCGCTCGCCTGCTTGAGCTTTGCCAAAGTGCTTCTCCACTGCTGTAACTTGCTCCTGCCCGCGTATAAAATGATTAAGCGAATATAATGCACGCATTAAAATAGTTTGCTGAGCTGCTATGGGTATAGTTCCCTTATACCCCTCCCCCTCCCCAAGCTGTATTATTTTTGCCTTCAAGGTGCGATGAGCGCGTTCTACTATAGCCTGCCCTGTGCTATTGTAAGCAATGCCGTGTTTCAATACAATATTCCAAGCCTTACACCATTCTTGGGTATTTCGAGCGCGAAAGCATGGTCCATTATCTGTTTTTATCTCGGTAGGCTTTCCAAGCCACGCCATCACCGTGGTCCAATGCGTAGTCAAGTGCGTTGCGGTCTGCTTCCGATGTTGAGTAGCCATGATGACTCCACTATAAGTATCAATTGTAACTGCCAGGTGCTTTCCGGGGGCCAGCTGTGGGCATTCAGTAAAGTCAGTCTGCCAGATGGCATTTGCTTCCAGTCCTCGAGGGTTGACTCCTGCCTCCCACAATGGCGAGTGCTGACAGTAAGGACAGGTGGCTACTACTTCTCTTGCTGCTCTTATTGAGATGCCACACTCCTTTGCCAAGGCTTTAGCACCCAAGTGCAGTTGTTCATGGAGCTTCTTTGCCTCCGCCAAGGTCCAGACTCCCACGGCTGCCGCATCAGCCATGCGATTCCCCTCAGTCAGTGGTCCAGGCCCTGTCTGATGACTGCGAATGTGAATTACTGTCACCGTTGCTCCTCGCTGTGATAAAGCAATCTCTAGCATCAAGGCAATTTCCGTGTGTGGTACACCCTCTCGTTTCATGGACATGACTAACTTATACACATATAAGGAGTCTGTGCACACATTTATATGCCGATCTATATCCTTTCGCAGGGCCATCTCTAGCGCTTTCGCCTCCAGCCACTGCACACTTTTACCTTGCTCCTCATACGTATGTCGCATCCAACTATTCTCTTCTTTCCACACTACCGCCGCTCTGTTTGTCTTTGAGGAAGCATCTGTGAAATATGTTGGTCCTGGGTGAGGGGTATCCAAAACTCTACTATCCACACTCAAATCTACCACTTTGGCTGTTTCGGCCCACCTCTGTACCGTGCCTGTGAGTATTTTCCCTGGGTATGAGTATACTGCCAATTGGATATCCTCTTCACTCTCTACCACCTTCTGCCATTTCTCCCCATTCCACGGCACTGTCAGCTTATCTGGCTCTTTCCCAAAAATTACCTTGCTTTCCCGTCGCAGCCGCCAAATCATTCCCCCGGCTACCTTAACTTTTGTGGAGAATGCATCCTTGGGAACCTTCTGATATACCCATCGCAGTGGTTTTTCTTCCCCTGCTCGTATTTGATATAGCAATCCTAACCCGCCACAGGCGGTCAGAACCCAACCCGCAATTAATTCCTCCTGGGGGTCCCACCGCCATACTCCTTCCTTTTGCATTCGACGTTCTATCATCTGCAATTGCTGGACTGCCTCAGCGTCTAAACTCCTGGGCTCCCATGGGTTGGTCCCTTTCAGCAACGCATAGAAAGGTTGCATCTCCTCACCGGTGACGCGCACGAATGTCCGCAACCACTGCAGTGCTCCTACCAGCTTCTGGACATCGTGTAAATTCTTAACCTTAGGTGTAAGTTTAATAGGCTGAGCTCGTATGGAATCCCCTTCTATTCTAGCACCCAGAAATCCACACACTGGTCCTCGCTGTACCTTTGCCTCAGCTACCTTGAGGCCCTGTTCCGCAAGGCCCCTTTGGGCATCCGAAAAGACCTGTTCACACAGCGCCTCGGTGGGCGCAGCTATGAGGACGTCATCCATGTAGTGGATCATGTAGATTTTCTCCTGATACTGCTGCCGTACTTGCCGCAATGCAGAAGCCACATACCTCTGGCAGATCGCTGGAGAATTTTTCATCCCCTGCGGAAGTACTGTCCACTGCCATCTACTACCTGGTTCTGTGCGGTTCACTGCAGGCAGAGTAAAGGCAAATCTCTTTCTATCATCTGGATGTAGCGGAATGCTGAAGAAGCAGTCTTTGATATCTAAAATAATGACTTGCCATCCTCTTGGGACAGCACTCAGATCTGGTAGGCCAGGTTGGAGAGGCCCCATGTCCTCCATTTGTTGATTTACTGCTCTAAGATCATGCAGCATCCTCCATTGGTTTTTATCTTTCTTTCTTATAGCAAATATAGGGGTGTTCCACGGGCTCATCGAGGGCTCTAAGTGCCCTGCTTCGTGCTCTCGTTTTACTATAGCTCTTACAGCCTCTGTCTTCTCTGTTGTCAGGGGCCACTGCTCCACCCAGACGGGCTGTTCGGTTTTCCACACTAACTTGTGCTGATGAAGCCTCTCTGAGGCAGTGGCCCTTATGATAAATTTTTCAACCGAATCCCCATCTGGGCAAGGGCGTCTCGCCCTAACAAGGGGCTTGCTACCCCATCTGCTACTAATATGGTCACTACGGCCGTGAGGAGCTTCCCTGCGTCCTCGTCCATGACTTCGAGTTTCACAGGGCAAGTACTTGTTCTCGTCTGTTGCTCTCCTCCTACCCCTATTATACGTTTTCCCATGGCGAGGGGCCAAGTTGATGGCCACCGTTTGAGTGGCATTATGGTGACATCTGCCCCGGTATCCACTAACATTCCCAGGCATATTCGTGCCGGGTAACTCGGTTCTTGTGGGGTAATCATCACTGCTGCCATGGGTCTCTCATCACAGCCTATGACCAAGGCCACGCGGGGGCTGTAACCTGCAAATCTTGCCCCCCTGCGTGACGGTTCACTCCCTCTTGGCTCGCTACGGTGGGCCAAGCTCCTGGCGCTGGCACCGTGATGGGGGTCATTTGACTCATAGGAGGTGCGAATCCCCCTCGCTTCGCCCTCCCTTGGCCGTTTCCCGGCCTCGTAGTTGGACAATCTCTTGCCAGGTGTCCTGGCTTCCCACACACCCAGCACCTCCCTACTGGGCGTGCTCCTCCTCCATTACGTCCTCCCCTTTCCGCTAGCGGGCACCCAGCCTTAAAGTGCCCTCGCCGGCCACACAAGTGACATATCGGCCCCACCCCGGCTGCTTGCACCATCGCCCTTTCTTCACTTCCACAGTCAGGGTTCTGGCAGATGTGCGCTCTCGCACCGCCATGCTGGTTCAACGCCTCCTGGCGCAAGACATGCCTGATGGTTTGGCCCAATGGCGCCCCTACCGCCAGGGTGCGGAGGATATCTTGTGTTTGCGGATTTGCCTGACTTCGGAGGCAATCCATAAGGACTGCCTCCCTGGCTGCTGATGGCAAGTCTGATTCCATAATAGCTTTTTGCAACCTATCACAAAACGTTGTAAATGGCTCTGCTAGACCTTGCTGTATCTTTTGCCAAGGTTCTGCTTTTTTCTCATACCTGCCCACTTCACTATACGCTTTGCGGGAACTCTCCGTTACCGCTTGTAGCTCCCTGCCCCTTAATTCTGCTGCTTGCAACTGCGAGGTTTCCAGCCCACGACTTCTGCCAGTGAGCCGGTCAAGGGTGGTCCCCCGCAGCGGGTGGCTCGGAATTGCCACCGCTTGCTGTACAAGGGCATGGCAAGCACTGTGCATTGCCTCCTTCCAAAGTATGTACATTGTGGGAGCTAATATTGCTTTCGCCAACTGCTTAGCATCAGAGGGGGTCAATGGCGCTGCATGCGCAGCGTCCAGCAGCAATCTTACTCCTTCATCTTTCAGCCCCTTTTCTTTAATTTCTTGCCATAAAGTTCGCACTAGTTTGGCGTCTATCGGCGTCCACTCCACTCCTCCTCCTGGAGCTAATCGGACAGGGAAGATCCCGGGCATCTCTATCCTTACTCCATCGAGGCTACAATCTCTAGCTATCAGCCGCCAGTTAGGTAACTCAACTGATTGTCGCTGGGGTGCACCCCTCGTTAAAAATCCTGGCTGCAGCCGAGCTACTTCCCCTAGTGCGCGCATAAACTGCCGCAGCTGCCGCAGCACTTCCTCCGGAGACCCCTCCGGAGCTGCAGCGCCCCAGACCTCCCCTGGTGACGGTCCCTCTCCTCCCTCCTTCTGATTGGTCCTCCGAGTCCCTGCTGTTTTGTGCGTCTTTTTTGCGCGCCGCAGGCAAGCTGCTCTCTCTTCCCACATATGGGCATCGGTTTCTCCCCCAATTTCTGATTCGCTGCTACTCGAAGTTGTTCTATACTCCCCCTGCCCTCCCCCCCAGGCACCCCAATCCCCCTCCTCGTCCGACTCCCATCTCAAGGGTTGCCCCGGGAGCCAGTCTCGAGGGTCGGGCAGAGGGCTGCGCCGCTGCCGGCGCTGCTTCCGGCGCCGGTCATCTTCCTCCTTCCGCTCCGTCACTCCCGCTGCGTCCGCTGCCACGTCACTCTCCGCGCGCGCGGCCTCCCGCGCGCGTACCAAATCATCCCAGGGGTATGCGGGGGGGGACTCTAAAGGCCCTGTTGGCCCAACAGGGAACACCGCCACTTCCCGATCCACCTCCTTGGGAGCCTCAGACTGAGTCGCTGGCCAGGCTACTCCGTCCGAACTCTCCCCTTCTTTTCCATCCCCCGCGATGCTTGCCCCTGTCTGCGTCCCCACCGCCCCTCCTGGGTCTCTTTCCGGGCTACTGTCGCCCGTAACACCGTGCAGGCACCGCTGCGCCTGCCGCCACGTCTCCTGATCATCCCGAGCTTTCAATAGTAATCCGTGTATTTTTCCCCAGACCTGTATGTAGTGGGGTTTCCCCATCATAGCCCTTTCGGCTAACTCCTCTTTAATCCTCACCCACTTATCCGTATCAAATATGTCTGCGGGACCTCGTATGAGCCCCTGCGTAATCATCCATTGGATGGCCTTTGAGGTAGGCGTCTTCGATATCGAAGTACCATATTCCTTCCCCAATCCCTTCAGTACCTTCACGACTGAATCCATGGCGCGCCCGCCGACCTGCGGCTCCCCGTCCCGCCCCTGCGTGCCCCAAGCTCTCTTTCCCCCCGGCGAACCTGCCAAGCCTCCCCGCTAATCACGTCGGGGTCACCACTTGTAGCTGTACGCTTCTGCGGGAGAACTTATCTTGGGCCGCATACCTCCGGGACACAGGGCTCTACCCGCCCTGGGGACAATGATGCACAGACATCAATATGATGGATACAAAATGTCCGTTTATTTGGCTGCGTCACACGCTTATATAGCTCTTGCGGTTCCTGTTCCTGCCACTCCTATGGGGAGGAGTCTATCTTTCCGTTACATCCCGTGATCTTCCGGTCGCCGATCCCTGTCTATTCCCCTACACAAACCCTTACTTCTATTACCCAAACCCCTCTTTTAACGCTCACTGCCTCATTTTTAGGTCCCAAACCCTCTGCTTTTAGCATCGAACTTGGACTTTTTATGGGCAAACCATCATTGTTTTGTTCCAAATAGTAATTTTTAGAGTCCAAACCCCTCTATTAAGCTTCAAAAACTCACTTTTATCATCCAAACCTTCACTTCCAGGGTCCAAACCCCTCTTTTAATGCTCAGTGCCTCATTTTTAGGTCAGAAACCCCCTGATTTTAGCATCGAACTTGGACTTTTTGTGGTCAAACCATCATTGTTTTGTTCCAAATAGTAATTTTTAGAGTCCAAACCCCTCTATTAAGCTTCAAAATGTCATTTTTATCATCCAAACCTTCACTTTCAGGGTCCAAACCCCTCTTTTAATGCTCAGTGCCTCATTTTTAGGTCAGAAACCCCCTGCTTTTAGCATCCAGGCCTTCACTTTCAGGTACCAAAACATCATTATTAATGCCCAAAGCCCTCTTTTAAGGCTCAAAGCCTCATTTTCAGCACCCAAAGACTCACTTTAAAACACCCAAACCCCTCTTTTAACATCAAAGCCTTAGAGTTAGGACTGCAAACCTCACTGCTAGGGTCCAAACCTTGGTTTTAAAATTCAATGCCTCATTTCTAACAGCCAAACCCTCACTTTTAGGACCTAAAGCCCTCTTTTAACACTCAAAGCCTCAGTTTTAACACTCAAAGCCAAACTTTCAGGGTCCAAACGCCTCTTTTAATGCTCAGTGCCTCATTTCCAGGTCCCCAAAACTCACTTTAAAACACCCAAACACCTCTTTTAACATCAAAGACTTAGAGTTAGGACTGCAAACCTCACTTTTAGGGTCCAAACCCCTCCTTTTTAGGGACATACCCTCATTTTCATGTCCCAAGGACTTACTTTAAAGCACCCAAACCCCTCTTTTAATGCTCAAAGCCTTATAGTTAGGACCACAAACCACAATGCTAGGGTCCAAAGCCCTCTTTTATGCTCAAAGCTTCATTTTTAAAGCCAAAACCTCACTTTCTTTGCCCAAACCCCTCTTTTAATGCTCAATGCCTCATTTATACCTCCCAAAGACGCACTTTAAAGCACCCAAAGCCTCTTTTAACCTCAAAGCCTTTTAGAGTAAGACTGCAAATCTCACTTTCAGGGGCCAAACCGGTTTTAACGCTCAAAGCCTCATTTTTAACAGCAAACCCTCACTTTTAGGACCTAAAGCCCTCTTTTAACTCCCAAAGCCTCGGTTTTAACACCCAAAGCCGCACTTTCAGGGTCCAAACCTCTCTTTTAACGCTCAGTGCCTCATTTTTAGGTCCCAAACCCTCACTCTTAGCACTGAACCCGGACTTTTAATTGCCAAACTCTCGTTCTAGTACAAATCATGACTTTTAGAGTCCAGCCCCTCGATTTTAAGCCTCAAAGCCTCATTTTTATCATCCAAACCTTCACTTTCAGGGTCCAAACCCCTCTTTTAATGCTCAGTGCCTCATTTTTAGGTCAGAAACCCTTGCTTTTAGCATCCAGGCCTTCACTTTCAGGAACCAAACCATCATTATTAATGCCCAAAGCCCTCTTTTAAGGCTCAAAGCCTCATTTTCAGCACCCAAAGACTCACTTTAAAACACCCAAACCCCTCTTTTAACATCAAAGACTTAGAGTTAGGACCGCAAACCTCACTTTCAGCGTCCAAACCCCTCTTTCAAGGCTCAAAGCCTCACTTTTAGTTCCCAAACCCTCATTTTTAGCATCCAAACCCCTTACTTTTATGGAGCAAAATCTCATTTTTAACGTCCAAATCCCTCTTTTAAGGCTCAAAGCCTCTATTTTAGATGCCAAACCCTCACTTTCAGGGTCCAAACCCTCCTTTTTAGGGACATACCCTCATTTTCAGCACCCAAAGACGCACTTTAAAGCACCCAAACCCCTCTTTTAATGCTCAAAGCCTTATAGTTAGGACCACAAACCTCACTGCTAGGGTCCAAAACTCTCAAAGCTCAGTGCCTCATTTTTAACAGCCAAACCCTCACTTTTAGGACCTAAAGCCCTCTTTTAACACTCAAAGCCTCAGTTTTAACACTCAAAGCCAAACTTCCAGGGTCCAAACCCCTCTTTTAACGCTCAGTGCCTCATTTTCAGGTCCCCAAAACTCACTTTAAAACACCCAAACACCTCTTTTAACATCAAAGCCTTATAGTTAGGACTGCAAACCTCACTTTTAGGGTCCAAACCCCTCCTTTTTAGGGACATACCCTCATTTTCAGCACCCAAAGACGCACTTTAAAGCACCCAAACCCCTCTTTTAATGCTCAAAGCCTTATAGTTAGGGCCGCAAACCACAATGCTAGGCTCCAAAGCCCTCTTTTATGCTCAAAGCTTCATTTTTAACAGCCAAAACCTCACTTTCTTTGCCCAAACCCCTCTTTTAATGCTCAATGCCTCATTTATACCTCCCAAAGACGCACTTTAAAGCACCCAAAGCCTCTTTTAACCTCAAAGCCTTTTAGAGTAAGACTGCAAATCTCACTTTCAGGGGCCAAACCGGTTTTAACGCTCAAAGCCTCATTTTTAACAGCAAACCCTCACTTTTAGGACCTAAAGCCCTCTTTTAACTCCCAAAGCCTCGGTTTTAACACCCAAAGCCGCACTTTCAGGGTCCAAACCTCTCTTTTAACGCTCACTGCCTCATTTTTAGGTCCCAAACCCTCACTCTTAGCACTGAACCCGGACTTGTAATTGTCAAACTCTCGTTCTAGTACAAATCATGACTTTTAGAGTCCAGCCCCTCGATTTTAAGTCTCAAAGCCTCATTTTTATCATCCAAACCTTCACTTTCAGGGTCCAAACCCCTCTTTTAATGCTCAGTGCCTCATTTTTAGGTCAGAAACCCTTGCTTTTAGCATCCAGGCCTTCACTTTCAGGAACCAAACCATCATTATTAATGCCCAAAGCCCTCTTTTAAGGCTCAAAGCCTCATTTTCAGCACCCAAAGACTCACTTTAAAACACCCAAACCCCTCTTTTAACACCAAAGACTTAGAGTTGGGACCGCAAACCTCACTTTCAGCGTCCAAACCCCTCTTTCAAGGCTCAAAGCCTCACTTTTAGTTCTCAAACCCTCATTTTTAGCATCCAAACCCCTTACTTTTATGGAGCAAAATCTCATTTTTAACGTCCAAATCCCTCTTTTAAGGCTCAAAGCCTCTATTTTAGATGCCAAACCCTCACTTTCAGGGTCCAAACCCCTCCTTTTTAGGGACATACCCTCATTTTCACGTCCCAAGGACTTACTTTAAAGCACCCAAACCCCTCTTTTAATGCTCAAAGCCTTATAGTTAGGACCACAAACCTCACTGCTAGGGTCCAAACCTCTCTCTTAAAGCTCAGTGCCTCATTTCTAACAGCCAAACCCTCACTTTTAGGACCTAAAGCCCTCTTTTAACACTCAAAGCCTCAGTTTTAACACTCAAAGCCAAACTTTCAGGGTCCAAACCCCTCTTTTAACGCTCAGTGCCTCAATTTCAGGTCCCCAAATCTCACTTTAAAACACCCAAACACCTCTTTTAACATCAAAGACTTAGAGTTAGGACTGCAAACCTCACTTTTAGGGTCCAAACCCCTCCTTTTTAGGGACATACCCTCATTTTCATGTCCCAAGGACTTACTTTAAAGCACCCAAACCCCTCTTTTAATGCTCAAAGCCTTATAGTTAGGGCCGCAAACCACAATGCTAGGCTCCAAAGCCCTCTTTTATGCTCAAAGCTTCATTTTTAACAGCCAAAACCTCACTTTCTTTGCCCAAACCCCTCTTTTCATGCTCAATGCCTCATTTATACCTCCCAAAGACGCACTTTAAAGCACCCAAAGCCTCTTTTAACCTCAAAGCCTTTTAGAGTAAGACTGCAAATCTCACTTTCAGGGGCCAAACCGGTTTTAACGCTCAAAGCCTCATTTTTAACAGCAAACCCTCACTTTTAGGACCTAAAGCCCTCTTTTAACTCCCAAAGCCTCGGTTTTAACACCCAAAGCCGCACTTTCAGGGTCCAAACCTCTCTTTTAACGCTCAGTGCCTCATTTTTAGGTCCCAAACCCTCACTCTTAGCACTGAACCCGGACTTTTAATTGTCAAACTCTCGTTCTAGTAGAAATCATGACTTTTAGAGTCCAGCCCCTCGATTTTAAGTCTCAAAGCCTCATTTTTATCATCCAAACCTTCACTTTCAGGGTCCAAACCCCTCTTTTAATGCTCAGTGCCTCATTTTTAGTTCAGAAACCCTTGCTTTTAGCATCCAGGCCTTCACTTTCAGGAACCAAACCATCATTATTAATGCCCAAAGCCCTCTTTTAAGGCTCAAAGCCTCATTTTCAGCACCCAAAGACTCACTTTAAAACACCCAAACCCCTCTTTTAACACCAAAGACTTAGAGTTGGGACCGCAAACCTCACTTTCAGCGTCCAAACCCCTCTTTCAAGGCTCAAAGCCTCACTTTTAGTTCCCAAACCCTCATTTTTAGCATCCAAACCCCTTACTTTTATGGAGCAAAATCTCATTTTTAACGTCCAAATCCCTCTTTTAAGGCTCAAAGCCTCTATTTTAGATGCCAAACCCTCACTTTCAGGGTCCAAACCCCTCCTTTTTAGGGACATACCCTCATTTTCAGCACCCAAAGACGCACTTTAAAGCACCCAAACCCCTCTTTTAATGCTCAAAGCCTTATAGTTAGGACTGCAAACCTCACTGCTAGGGTCCAAAACTCTCAAAGCTCAGTGCCTCATTTTTAACAGCCAAACCCTCACTTTTAGGACCTAAAGCCCTCTTTTAACACTCAAAGCCTCGGTTTTAACACCCAAAACCGCACTTTCAGGGTCCAAACGCCTCTTTTAATGCTCAGTGCCTCATTTCCAGGTCCCCAAAACTCACTTTAAAACACCCAAACCCCTCTTTTAACATCAAAGACTTAGAGTTAGGACTGCAAACCTCACTTTTAGGGTCCAAACCCCTCCTTTTCAGGGACAAACCCTCTTTTTTAAATTCCAAACCCTTACTTCTATTACCCAAACCCCTCTTTTAACGCTCACTGCCTTTTTTTTAGGTCCCAAACCCTCATTTTTAGCATCGAACTTGGACTTTTTATGGTCAAACCATCATTGTTTTGTTCCAAATAGTAATTCTTAGAGTCCAAACCCCTCTATTAAGCTTCAAAAACTCATTTTTATCATCCAAACCTTCACTTTCAGGGTCCAAACCCCTCTTTTAATGCTCAGTGCCTCATTTTTAGGTCAGAAACCCCCTGCTTTTAGCATCCAGGCCTTCACTTTCAGGTACCAAAACATCATTATTAATGCCCAAAGCCCTCTTTTAAGGCTCAAAGCCTCATTTTCAGCACCCAAAGACTTACTTTAAAGCACGCAAACCCCTCTTTTAATGCTCAAAGCCTTATAGTTAGGGCCGCAAACCTCACTGCTAGGGTCCAAACCTTGGTTTTAAAATTCAATGCCTCATTTCTAACAGCCAAACCCTCACTTTTAGGACCTAAAGCCCTCTTTTAACACTCAAAGCCTCAGTTTTAACACTCAAAGCCAAACTTTCAGGGTCCAAACCCCTCTTTTAACGCTCAGTGCCTCATTTTCAGGTCCCCAAATCTCACTTTAAAACACCCAAACACCTCTTTTAACATCAAAGACTTAGAGTTAGGACTGCAAACCTCACTTTTAGGGTCCAAACCCCTCCTTTTTAGGGACATACCCTCATTTTCATGTCCCAAGGACTTACTTTAAAGCACCCAAACCCCTCTTTTAATGCTCAAAGCCTTATAGTTAGGGCCGCAAACCACAATGCTAGGCTCCAAAGCCCTCTTTTATGCTCAAAGCTTCATTTTTAACAGCCAAAACCTCACTTTCTTTGCCCAAACCCCTCTTTTAATGCTCAATGCCTCATTTATACCTCCCAAAGACGCACTTTAAAGCACCCAAAGCCTCTTTTAACCTCAAAGCCTTTTAGAGTAAGACTGCAAATCTCACTTGTAGGGGCCAAACCGGTTTTAACGCTCAAAGCCTCATTTTTAACAGCAAACCCTCACTTTTAGGACCTAAAGCCCTCTTTTAACTCCCAAAGCCTCGGTTTTAACACCCAAAGCCGCACTTTCAGGGTCCAAACCTCTCTTTTAACGCTCAGTGCCTCATTTTTAGGTCCCAAACCCTCACTCTTAGCACTGAACCCGGACTTGTAATTGTCAAACTCTCGTTCTAGTACAAATCATGACTTTTAGAGTCCAGCCCCTCGATTTTAAGCCTCAAAGCCTCATTTTTATCATCCAAACCTTTGTCATAAATTGAGACCACAATGGATCATAATCCAATTAGAATTTTATTAATTGTAGCAAGTAGAATATGAGCAAATACAGCGCTGGACGGCAGGGGAGTCTGCGCTCCGCCAACTGCCGTACTGAGCAGTTCAAACAGTCTCTCTTTATACATCTTTACTTCCATGTTCAATGAGATAGTGGAGGTACTTTTCGCATGCTTCAGTTGTTGTTAGGGGGTCGTTTCCTGCTTCCTGGTGATATGGGGTTGCTTGTCTTATCTCTGTCGATAAGTTTGGACATCTGATGGTTATCTTGCATAAGCACGCCTGGGAGGTATTCTTCGCATGCTTTACATTGAGCTTAACATAAGTCTTAATAAACAATACCTTAGTTCAGTTTCTCACAATCCCCCCTTTTTCTTTTTATCCTATTATTGTTTATTAGACACTACTTTCATTTTCGGCACTGCAGGCAAATCTTCTTCCACAATTCCGACATTTATCATAACACTCACAAGGTAATATCTCACAATTACAATCATAGTTCTTATGTGGCATAATGCATTCACAACAATCGTCATCTTCATTAATAGATACACTCTTATATTTTGCTTCAGACCTTGTAGTCAAAATAAGCAATTTAGCTGGGTCAAACCGTTCTTTAATAAAATGTAAAATGCAGCGTAATATACAAGGTCCAAATATAAGTCCCAGAATCAACATAATAAGCGGTCCTGCTAAAGCAGACAACAAAGTGGTTAGCCAAGGTGAAACATTAAACCAGCTTTCATACCATAACTTGCCCGCTTCACGATCTTTTTTACGTTGATCTAACCTTTTCCGGAGTTTGGGCTATTATCGATAATAAAACTAACGATATACCAGGAAAAAGGGTGTCTGTCAATTTTTCCAATTTAAGTACACTTTTACCAGTCTTGGGGAAGTTCGACCATAGCTGCTTTTGCGTCTCATTGTTCTGGTTCTTTTCTCCACAGTTTGTTCCTCCTCTGCCTCGCCCGTCGACTCGGTTGCTTCGAGCCACGGGGTGTACCATCTTCTCGGCAGCAAGGGAAATCTTCAGGAGAACAGCTGTTTCAGGCTTTCTGCCTGTTTATATAGGCCTCCCACTTTGCAGCTTTAACTAATGGGACTAAGCAAGACACAGCTAGTACTTCCCTTCTGCACTTTGTAGCCAAAATTTCAACCACAAAGGGGATTGATTCGTTGGAATGGTAACAATAATACTAAGGCTTTATTCCTTTGGCAAAACTTTCCACCATTCATGGGATCCTCGAATAATTTCTTGTTCCGACTCTAATTGTTTTTAATTTCCACTCAGTGAGAGTTCTTTGGGTTTTCCAACAC
This sequence comes from Phalacrocorax carbo, assembly GCF_963921805.1. Lineage (NCBI taxonomy): Eukaryota > Metazoa > Chordata > Aves > Suliformes > Phalacrocoracidae > Phalacrocorax > Phalacrocorax carbo. The sequence continues at coordinate 1,556,466 of NW_026990280.1, read as the reverse complement.
TATGTGCAAACTCCTATCGGAGGGTATCCATATTCACAGTGTGTCCACCATTTATCCTGGCATACCTTACACTTGCAACGAGCAAATGGATAACAATCGCAGTTCAAATGATTGCATCTAATTTGTATATCTAAAGTGCTTATTAGCTTTTCCTCTATATTCAATATTGTGTTACTACATAAGTTTAGCAATTTCCTTCAACACACTTTGTACGCTTCCATATATAATAGATTAAAAAAAGATAATTATAGCAAATATAAACAGCAATATACACTTTATACCAAAAGGTAATGCGGCAAAATAATCAACTAAAGTTCTTATCATTACGTTATCTTTTCAGAGTTATCTTGGTGTCACCTGGAGTACTGATTACTTTCCAGTGGGGTCTCGTCACTGGGCCTTTAATGCGACTAGCATGAGTCCATCCACGCTCAGCAGTCCGGACAGCTGTTTCATCTTGTTCCTTAGCTCCCATTTGTTCTAGTTTTTCCTTTTCTGCAGACTCAAAACTCAAATTATTACTAACAGGTACTTGTTGCATAGTCAAAATCGTACTATAATTGCCTGCTACTCGTTTTGCTTCTGTATCAGCTGCATTATTTCCTCTAACTTGATAACTCGTGCCTCGCTGGTGTCCCTTTATATGTACAACTGCTATTTTATTTGGTATTTTCAATGCCCCCAGAACTCGCCGAATTAATTCTGGGTGTATCAGTTCTTTTCCCTGTGAGTTAACAAATCCTCTTTCCTCCCATATTTTCCCAAAGGTATGTACTACTCCGAACGCATAGCGTGAGTCTGTATATATAGTTCCATCCTTTCCCTTCAGTGACACTAAGGCTTTCCACAATGCGTACAGCTCACAGGCTTGAGCCGACCAGCTGGCACTCAGGGGGCCCGATTCTATTGTCTTAAATTCTCCTTTTGCCCCAATTACTTGTACTTTTTCAGGGGAAACTTTACATCCCTCAGGTATTTGCCTAATAGTCGATTTCTCAGCCCCAGTGTCTACTAAAAAGGTGAACTCTTGTTTATGGGGACCTATTTTTAATTTTATCAAGGGCTCATGATGACTCCGGTCCCCTAAGATATAGAGCCCCTGACTCTCCTATTCCGTTTTTAATATTTCCTCATCCCTGATCCTTTCTCTGCAATTCGTCTTTATATGTCCCTTCTTTCCACAGTAAAAACAACATCTCTGTTCCTTCTTTACTTCCACGTTCCCTTGTTTCGTTCCAGCAGATCTGTGTTCACCAGTCTGCCCTTTGCGATCCTCTCTGACTGCTGCTACCATCATTTTTACTTGTCGCTTGCTGCTCTCTTCTTCCCGCTTTACGTAGACTTTCTGAGCTTCCCTCAATAATTCATCCAACCCTCTATTCTGCCAGTCCTCTAACTTTTCAATCTTCTTTCTGATATCTTCCCATGATTTTGCCACAAACGGAGTTTTGAGGAGCGCTTGCCCTAAAGGGTCGTCTGGATTTACCCCAGAATACAGCTGAAGGGCTTTCCTCAGTCGTTCCAGCCACTCAGTAGGGCTCTCATCTTTCTTTTGTATTTCATTAAATGCTTTATTGATATTCTGGCCACGGGGTACTGCTTCTCTAATCCCTTGAATTACTAGAGTTCTCAGGTCCTGCATATGAGTTCTATGCACCGGATCCTGATTATCCCAATTAGGTCTTTGGAGTGGCCATTTAATATCTGCTTGGGGTCCCTGGGCATGCTGAGCATTCCACAGTCTCATTCCTGCTCGTCTAATCATATCTCTTTCCTCGGTAGTAAATAATTGACCAAGGATAGATTGCATCTCATCCCAAGTATAAAGGTTTGGTCCCAAAAATTGATCTAATCTTTCTGCCACTCCGAGTGGGTCTTCAATTAGGTTTCCCATCTCGGTTCTTTTAAAATCTCGTAGGTCAGCCGAACTTAGGGGCACAAAAATATATCCAATCACAGGTTGGGGTCCCCCCATGGGCATTTCCCTTAAAGGATACATCTGAGCTGCCCCTTTTTGACTCCTAGTTACGCGTCTAGGAGGAGGGGGAGACCCTTGTTCCGATTCTGGTGGGGGAGTGGGCACTCTGGGGACCTCTGAAGGGGCTGCGGGAGCAGGAGGAGAAATATAAGGAGGGGGGTTAGAAGGGTTTCGTCTAACTCTTCCTTCTTTTTCTTTTGTTCAGTTTTTACTTCATTCAGTGGATAAAGTCTAGCTCTCGGTCTTTCTAGCCACACTTCCGCATACTGACTCTCTTCTGGGTTAAGGGGTTTTTTTTATTGTTAACCCAGAGGTTTAATTGTTGTCTGACCCAATCCTCTTCTGACCCATAGACTGGCCAAACGACATCTTTAGAAATCTTCTTCCCTCCCCATATCCTAGTACAATATTTTATCATTTTCTGTTTATCTTTCCCTAGGGTTCCAGGGAAATATCTCCAATTGTCTAGGATATATGCCAGAGGGGTATTCTTAGGTACAGTGGGTACCTTTCCCATGGGAGTCAAAGGCTTGCTGCCCTTCGCCCCCATCTTCTGGAATATCCACAAGCGTGCACTCACTCGTTCCCCTTGTTCCTGGCCCAGTCCCTCGCGGGAGATGGGAAACGCAGTACTTAAGGGTCCGCACTCGCCTGGTTCAATATAGCGAACCTCTCACTCGTTATATTCCAGGAAACCCAATCCCGCCCGAACGGTAAACCCGCGAACAAATTCGCCATATACTTACGCGCCCTGCGTCTTCGTCCGGACTCCCGTGCACAGAATTTTTATGGGATTTTACCGGTTTCTCCTTTGCTCATCATTCTAGAATTTAGGTTCGTCGGTAAGGTTGAGGTAAGCTGTCGGTCGCGGGGCCGCGGATTGCCGCGGGGCGCCTCCCCGGAGGACAGAAGCTCACCGTTCCTTATCCGAGTCACGGCACCAAATTGTCATAAATTGAGACCACAATGGATCATAATCCAATTAGAATTTTATTAATTGTAGCAAGTAGAATATGAGCAAATACAGCGCTGGACGGCAGGGGAGTCTGCGCTCCGCCAACTGCCGTACTGAGCAGTTCAAACAGTCTCTCTTTATACATCTTTACTTCCATGTTCAATGAGATAGTGGAGGTACTTTTCGCATGCTTCAGTTGTTGTTAGGGGGTCGTTTCCTGCTTCCTGGTGATATGGGGTTGCTTGTCTTATCTCTGTCGATAAGTTTGGACATCTGATGGTTATCTTGCATAAGCACGCCTGGGAGGTATTCTTCGCATGCTTTACATTGAGCTTAACATAAGTCTTAATAAACAATACCTTAGTTCAGTTTCTCACACCTTCACTTTCAGGGTCCAAACCCCTCTTTTAATGCTCAGTGCCTCATTTTTAGGTCAGAAACCCTTGCTTTTAGCATCCAGGCCTTCACTTTCAGGAACCAAACCATCATTATTAATGCCCAAAGCCCTCTTTTAAGGCTCAAAGCCTCATTTTCAGCACCCAAAGACTCACTTTAAAACACCCAAACCCCTCTTTTAACATCAAAGACTTAGAGTTGGGACCGCAAACCTCACTTTCAGCGTCCAAACCCCTCTTTCAAGGCTCAAAGCCTCACTTTTAGTTCCCAAACCCTCATTTTTAGCATCCAAACCCCTTACTTTTATGGAGCAAAATCTCATTTTTAACGTCCAAATCCCTCTTTTAAGGCTCAAAGCCTCTATTTTAGATGCCAAACCCTCACTTTCAGGGTCCAAACCCTTTTTAGGGACATACCCTCATTTTCACGTCCCAAGGACTTACTTTAAAGCACCCAAACCCCTCTTTTAATGCTCAAAGCCTTATAGTTAGGACCGCAAACCTCACTGCTAGGGTCCAAACCTCTCAAAGCTCAGTGCCTCATTTTTAACAGCCAAACCCTCACTTTTAGGACCTAAAGCCCTCTTTTAACACTCAAAGCCTCAGTTTTAACACCCAAAACCGCACTTTCAGGGTCCAAACGCCTCTCTTAACGCTCAGTGCCTCATTTCCAGGTCCCCAAAACTCACTTTAAAACACCCAAACCCCTCTTTTAACATCAAAGACTTAGAGTTAGGACTGCAAACCTCACTTTTAGGGTCCAAACCCCTCCTTTTCAGGGACAAACCCTCTTTTGTAAATTCCAAACCCTTACTTCTATTACCCAAACCCCTCTTTTAACGCTCACTGCCTTTTTTTTAGGTCCCAAACCCTCATTTTTAGCATCGAACTTGGACTTTTTATGGTCAAACCATCATTGTTTTGTTCCAAATAGTAATTCTTAGAGTCCATACCCCTCTATTAAGCTTCAAAAACTCATTTTTATCATCCAAACCTTCACTTTCAGGGTCCAAACCCCTCTTTTAATGCTCAGTGCCTCATTTTTAGGTCAGAAACCCCCTGCTTTTAGCATCCAGGCCTTCACTTTCAGGTACCAAAACATCATTATTAATGCCCAAAGCCCTCTTTTAAGGCTCAAAGCCTCATTTTCAGCACCCAAAGACATACTTTAAAGCACGCAAACCCCTCTTTTAATGCTCAAAGCCTTATAGTTAGGGCCGCAAACCTCACTGCTAGGGTCCAAACCTTGGTTTTAAAATTCAATGCCTCATTTCTAACAGCCAAACCCTCACTTTTAGGACCTAAACCCCTCTTTTAACACTCAAAGCCTCAGTTTTAACACTCAAAGCCAAACTTTCAGGGTCCAAACCCCTCTTTTAATGCTCAGTGCCTCATTTTCAGGTCCCCAAATCTCACTTTAAAACACCCAAACACCTCTTTTAACATCAAAGACTTATAGTTAGGACTGCAAACCTCACTTTTAGGGTCCAAACCCCTCCTTTTTAGGGACATACCCTCATTTTCATGTCCCAAGGACTTACTTTAAAGCACCCAAACCCCTCTTTTAATGCTCAAAGCCTTATAGTTAGGGCCGCAAACCACAATGCTAGGCTCCAAAGCCCTCTTTTATGCTCAAAGCTTCATTTTTAACAGCCAAAACCTCACTTTCTTTGCCCAAACCCCTCTTTTCATGCTCAATGCCTCATTTATACCTCCCAAAGACGCACTTTAAAGCACCCAAAGCCTCTTTTAACCTCAAAGCCTTTTAGAGTAAGACTGCAAATCTCACTTGTAGGGGCCAAACCGGTTTTAACGCTCAAAGCCTCATTTTTAACAGCAAACCCTCACTTTTAGGACCTAAAGCCCTCTTTTAACTCCCAAAGCCTCGGTTTTAACACCCAAAGCCGCACTTTCAGGGTCCAAACCTCTCTTTTAACGCTCAGTGCCTCATTTTTAGGTCCCAAACCCTCACTCTTAGCACTGAACCCGGACTTTTAATTGTCAAACTCTCGTTCTAGTACAAATCATGACTTTTAGAGTCCAGCCCCTCGATTTTAAGTCTCAAAGCCTCATTTTTATCATCCAAACCTTCACTTTCAGGGTCCAAACCCCTCTTTTAATGCTCAGTGCCTCATTTTTAGGTCAGAAACCCTTGCTTTTAGCATCCAGGCCTTCACTTTCAGGAACCAAACCATCATTATTAATGCCCAAAGCCCTCTTTTAAGGCTCAAAGCCTCATTTTCAGCACCCAAAGACTCACTTTAAAACACCCAAACCCCTCTTTTAACATCAAAGACTTAGAGTTGGGACCGCAAACCTCACTTTCAGCGTCCAAACCCCTCTTTCAAGGCTCAAAGCCTCACTTTTAGTTCCCAAACCCTCATTTTTAGCATCCAAACCCCTTACTTTTATGGAGCAAAATCTCATTTTTAACGTCCAAATCCCTCTTTTAAGGCTCAAAGCCTCTATTTTAGATGCCAAACCCTCACTTTCAGGGTCCAAACCCCTCCTTTTTAGGGACATACCCTCATTTTCACGTCCCAAAGACGCACTTTAAAGCACCCAAACCCCTCTTTTAATGCTCAAAGCCTTATAGTTAGGACCACAAACCTCACTGCCAGGGTCCAAACCTCTCTCTTAAAGCTCAGTGCCTCATTTTTAACAGCCAAACCCTCACTTTTAGGACCTAAAGCCCTCTTTTAACACTCAAAGCCTCAGTTTTAACACCCAAAACCGCACTTTCAGGGTCCAAACCCCTCTTTTAACGCTCAGTGCCTCAATTTCAGGTCCCCAAATCTCACATTAAAACACCCAAACACCTCTTTTAACATCAAAGCCTTATAGTTAGGACTGCAAACCTCACTTTTAGGGTCCAAACCCCTCCTTTTTAGGGACATACCCTCATTTTCATGTCCCAAGGACTTACTTTAAAGCACCCAAACCCCTCTTTTAATGCTCAAAGCCTTATAGTTAGGGCCGCAAACCACAATGCTAGGCTCCAAAGCCCTCTTTTATGCTCAAAGCTTCATTTTTAACAGCCAAAACCTCACTTTCTTTGCCCAAACCCCTCTTTTCATGCTCAATGCCTCATTTATACCTCCCAAAGACGCACTTTAAAGCACCCAAAGCCTCTTTTAACCTCAAAGCCTTTTAGAGTAAGACTGCAAATCTCACTTTCAGGGGCCAAACCGGTTTTAACGCTCAAAGCCTCATTTTTAACAGCAAACCCTCACTTTTAGGACCTAAAGCCCTCTTTTAACTCCCAAAGCCTCGGTTTTAACACCCAAAGCCGCACTTTCAGGGTCCAAACCTCTCTTTTAACGCTCAGTGCCTCATTTTTAGGTCCCAAACCCTCACTCTTAGCACTGAACCCGGACTTGTAATTGTCAAACTCTCGTTCTAGTACAAATCATGACTTTTAGAGTCCAGCCCCTCGATTTTAAGCCTCAAAGCCTCATTTTTATCATCCAAACCTTTGTCATAAATTGAGACCACAATGGATCATAATCCAATTAGAATTTTATTAATTGTAGCAAGTAGAATATGAGCAAATACAGCGCTGGACGGCAGGGGAGTCTGCGCTCCGCCAACTGCCGTACTGAGCAGTTCAAACAGTCTCTCTTTATACATCTTTACTTCCATGTTCAATGAGATAGTGGAGGTACTTTTCGCATGCTTCAGTTGTTGTTAGGGGGTCGTTTCCTGCTTCCTGGTGATATGGGGTTGCTTGTCTTATCTCTGTCGATAAGTTTGGACATCTGATGGTTATCTTGCATAAGCACGCCTGGGAGGTATTCTTCGCATGCTTTACATTGAGCTTAACATAAGTCTTAATAAACAATACCTTAGTTCAGTTTCTCACAATCCCCCCTTTTTCTTTTTATCCTATTATTGTTTATTAGACACTACTTTCATTTTCGGCACTGCAGGCAAATCTTCTTCCACAATTCCGACATTTATCATAACACTCACAAGGTAATATCTCACAATTACAATCATAGTTCTTATGTGGCATAATGCATTCACAACAATCGTCATCTTCATTAATAGATACACTCTTATATTTTGCTTCAGACCTTGTAGTCAAAATAAGCAATTTAGCTGGGTCAAACCGTTCTTTAATAAAATGTAAAATGCAGCGTAATATACAAGGTCCAAATATAAGTCCCAGAATCAACATAATAAGCGGTCCTGCTAAAGCAGACAACAAAGTGGTTAGCCAAGGTGAAACATTAAACCAGCTTTCATACCATAACTTGCCCGCTTCACGATCTTTTTTACGTTGATCTAACCTTTTCCGGAGTTTGGGCTATTATCGATAATAAAACTAACGATATACCAGGAAAAAGGGTGTCTGTCAATTTTTCCAATTTAAGTACACTTTTACCAGTCTTGGGGAAGTTCGACCATAGCTGCTTTTGCGTCTCATTGTTCTGGTTCTTTTCTCCACAGTTTGTTCCTCCTCTGCCTCGCCCGTCGACTCGGTTGCTTCGAGCCACGGGGTGTACCATCTTCTCGGCAGCAAGGGAAATCTTCAGGAGAACAGCTGTTTCAGGCTTTCTGCCTGTTTATATAGGCCTCCCACTTTGCAGCTTTAACTAATGGGACTAAGCAAGACACAGCTAGTACTTCCCTTCTGCACTTTGTAGCCAAAATTTCAACCACAAAGGGGATTGATTCGTTGGAATGGTAACAATAATACTAAGGGTTTATTCCTTTGGCAAAACTTTCCACCATTCATGGGATCCTCGAATAATTTCTTGTTCCGACTCTAATTGTTTTTAATTTCCACTCAGTGAGAGTTCTTTGGGTTTTCCAACACTGTGTGCAAACTCCTATCGGAGGGTATCCATATTCACAGTGTGTCCACCATTTATCCTGGCATACCTTACACTTGCAACGAGCAAATGGATAACAATCGCAGTTCAAATGATTGCATCTAATTTGTATATCTAAAGTGCTTATTAGCTTTTCCTCTATATTCAATATTGTGTTACTACATAAGTTTAGCAATTTCCTTCAACACACTTTGTACGCTTCCATATATAATAGATTAAAAAAAGATAATTATAGCAAATATAAACAGCAATATACACTTTATACCAAAAGGTAATGCGGCAAAATAATCAACTAAAGTTCTTATCATTACGTTATCTTTTCAGAGTTATCTTGGTGTCACCTGGAGTACTGATTACTTTCCAGTGGGGTCTCGTCACTGGGCCTTTAATGCGACTAGCATGAGTCCATCCACGCTCAGCAGTCCGGACAGCTGTTTCATCTTGTTCCTTAGCTCCCATTTGTTCTAGTTTTTCCTTTTCTGCAGACTCAAAACTCAAATTATTACTAACAGGTACTTGTTGCATAGTCAAAATCGTACTATAATTGCCTGCTACTCGTTTTGCTTCTGTATCAGCTGCATTATTTCCTCTAACTTGATAACTCGTGCCTCGCTGGTGTCCCTTTATATGTACAACTGCTATTTTATTTGGTATTTTCAATGCCCCCAGAACTCGCCGAATTAATTCTGGGTGTATCAGTTCTTTTCCCTGTGAGTTAACAAATCCTCTTTCCTCCCATATTTTCCCAAAGGTATGTACTACTCCGAACGCATAGCGTGAGTCTGTATATATAGTTCCATCCTTTCCCTTCAGTGACACTAAGGCTTTCCACAATGCGTACAGCTCACAGGCTTGAGCCGACCAGCTGGCACTCAGGGGGCCCGATTCTATTGTCTTAAATTCTCCTTTTGCCCCAATTACTTGTACTTTTTCAGGGGAAACTTTACATCCCTCAGGTATTTGCCTAATAGTCGATTTCTCAGCCCCAGTGTCTACTAAAAAGGTGAACTCTTGTTTATGGGGACCTATTTTTAATTTTATCAAGGGCTCATGATGACTCCGGTCCCCTAAGATATAGAGCCCCTGACTCTCCTATTCCGTTTTTAATATTTCCTCATCCCTGATCCTTTCTCTGCAATTCGTCTTTATATGTCCCTTCTTTCCACAGTAAAAACAACATCTCTGTTCCTTCTTTACTTCCACGTTCCCTTGTTTCGTTCCAGCAGATCTGTGTTCACCAGTCTGCCCTTTGCGATCCTCTCTGACTGCTGCTACCATCATTTTTACTTGTCGCTTGCTGCTCTCTTCTTCCCGCTTTACGTAGACTTTCTGAGCTTCCCTCAATAATTCATCCAACCCTCTATTCTGCCAGTCCTCTAACTTTTCAATCTTCTTTCTGATATCTTCCCATGATTTTGCCACAAACGGAGTTTTGAGGAGCGCTTGCCCTAAAGGGTCGTCTGGATTTACCCCAGAATACAGCTGAAGGGCTTTCCTCAGTCGTTCCAGCCACTCAGTAGGGCTCTCATCTTTCTTTTGTATTTCATTAAATGCTTTATTGATATTCTGGCCACGGGGTACTGCTTCTCTAATCCCTTGAATTACTATAGTTCTCAGGTCCTGCATATGAGTTCTATGCACCGGATCCTGATTATCCCAATTAGGTCTTTGGAGTGGCCATTTAATATCTGCTTGGGGTCCCTGGGCATGCTGAGCATTCCACAGTCTCATTCCTGCTCGTCTAATCATATCTCTTTCCTCGGTAGTAAATAATTGACCAAGGATAGATTGCATCTCATCCCAAGTATAAAGGTTTGGTCCCAAAAATTGATCTAATCTTTCTGCCACTCCGAGTGGGTCTTCAATTAGGTTTCCCATCTCGGTTCTTTTAAAATCTCGTAGGTCAGCCGAACTTAGGGGCACAAAAATATATCCAATCACAGGTTGGGGTCCCCCCATGGGCATTTCCCTTAAAGGATACATCTGAGCTGCCCCTTTTTGACTCCTAGTTACGCGTCTAGGAGGAGGGGGAGACCCTTGTTCCGATTCTGGTGGGGGGGTGGGTGCTCTGGGGACCTCTGAAGGGGCTGCGGGAGCAGGAGGAGAAATATAAGGAGGGGGGGTTAGAAGGGTTTCGTCTAACTCTTCCTTCTTTTTCTTTTGTTCAGTTTTTACTTCATTCAGTGGATAAAGTCTAGCTCCCGGTCTTTCTAGCCACACTTCCGCATACTGACTCTCTTCTGGGTTAAGGGGTTTTTTTATTGTTAACCCAGAGGTTTAATTGTTGTCTGACCCAATCCTCTTCTGACCCATAGACTGGCCAAACGACATCTTTAGAAATCTTCTTCCCTCCCCATATCCTAGTACAATATTTTATCATTTTCTGTTTATCTTTCCCTAGGGTTCCAGGGAAATATCTCCAATTGTCTAGGATATATGCCAGAGGGGTATTCTTAGGTACAGTGGGTACCCTTCCCATGGGAGTCGAAGGCTTGCTGCCCTTCGCCCCCATCTTCTGGAATATCCACAAGTGTGCACTCACTCGTTCCCCTTGTTCCTGGCCCAGTCCCTCGCGGGAGATGGGAAACGCAGTACTTAAGGGTCCGCACTCGCCTGGTTCAATATAGCGAACCTCTCACTCGTTATATTCCAGGAAACCCAATCCCGCCCGAACGGTAAACCTGCGACCAAATTCGCAATATACTTACGCACCCTGCGTCTTCGTCCGGACTCCCGTGCACAGAATTTTTATGGGATTTTACCGGTTTCTCCTTTGCTCATCATTCTAGAATTTAGGTTCGTCGGTAAGGTTGAGGTAAGCTGTTGGTCGTGGGGCCGCGGATTGCCGCGGGGCGCCTCCCCGGAGGACAGAAGCTCACCGTTCCTTATCCGAGTCACGGCACCAAATTGTCATAAATTGAGACCACAATGGATCATAATCCAATTAGAATTTTATTAATTGTAGCAAGTAGAATATGAGCAAATACAGCGCTGGACGGCAGGGGAGTCTGCGCTCCGCCAACTGCCGTACTGAGCAGTTCAAACAGTCTCTCTTTATACATCTTTACTTCCATGTTCAATGAGATAGTGGAGGTACTTTTCGCATGCTTCAGTTGTTGTTAGGGGGTCGTTTCCTGCTTCCTGGTGATATGGGGTTGCTTGTCTTATCTCTGTCGATAAGTTTGGACATCTGATGGTTATCTTGCATAAGCACGCCTGGGAGGTATTCTTCGCATGCTTTACATTGAGCTTAACATAAGTCTTAATAAACAATACCTTAGTTCAGTTTCTCACACCTTCACTTTCAGGGTCCAAACCCCTCTTTTAATGCTCAGTGCCTCATTTTTAGGTCAGAAACCCTTGCTTTTAGCATCCAGGCCTTCACTTTCAGGAACCAAACCATCATTATTAATGGCCAAAGCCCTCTTTTAAGGCTCAAAGTCTCATTTTCAGCACCCAAAGACTCACTTTAAAACACCCAAACCCCTCTTTTAACATCAAAGACTTAGAGTTGGGACCGCAAACCTCACTTTCAGCGTCCAAACCCCTCTTTCAAGGCTCAAAGCCTCACTTTTAGTTCCCAAACCCTCATTTTTAGCATCCAAACCCCTTACTTTTATGGAGCAAAATCTCATTTTTAACGTCCAAATCCCTCTTTTAAGGCTCAAAGCCTCTATTTTAGATGCCAAACCCTCACTTTCAGGGTCCAAACCCCTCCTTTTTAGGGACATACCCTCATTTTCACGTCCCAAAGACGCACTTTAAAGCACCCAAACCCCTCTTTTAATGCTCAAAGCCTTATAGATAGGACCACAAACCTCACTGCTAGGGTCCAAACCTCTCTCTTAAAGCTCAGTGCCTCATTTTTAACAGCCAAACCCTCACTTTTAGGACCTAAAGCCCTCTTTTAACACTCAAAGCCTCAGTTTTAACACCCAAAACCGCACTTTCAGGGTCCAAACGCCTCTCTTAACGCTCAGTGCCTCATTTTCAGGTCCCCAAAACTCACTTTAAAACACCCAAACACCTCTTTTAACATCAAAGACTTAGAGTTAGGACTGCAAACCTCACTTTTAGGGTCCAAACCCCTCCTTTTCAGGGACAAACCCTCTTTTTTAAATTCCAAACCCTTACTTCTATTACCCAAACCCCTCTTTTAACGCTCACTGCCTCATTTTTAGGTCCCAAACCCTCTGCTTCTAGCATCGAACTTGGACTTTTTATGGTCAAACCATCATTGTTTTGTTCCAAATAGTAATTTTTAGAGTCCAAACCCCTCTATTAAGCTTCAAAAAGTCATTTTTATCATCCAAACCTTCACTTTCAGGGTCCAAACCCCTCTTTTAATGCTCAGTGCCTCATTTTTAGGTCAGAAACCCCCTGCTTTTAGCATCCAGGCCTTCACTTTCAGGAACCAAACCATCATTATTAATGCCCAAAGCCCTCTTTTAAGGCTCAAAGCCTCATTTTCAGCACCCAAAGACTCACTTTAAAACACCCAAACCCCTCTTTTAATGCTCAAAGCCTTATAGTTAGGACCACAAACCTCACTGCTAGGGTCCAAACCTTGGTTTTAAAATTCAGTGCCTCATTTCTAACAGCCAAACCCTCACTTTTAGGACCTAAAGCCCTCTTTTAACACTCAAAGCCTCAGTTTTAACACTCAAAGCCAAACTTCCAGGGTCCAAACCCCTCTTTTAATGCTCAGTGCCTCATTTCCAGGTCCCCAAAACTCACTTTAAAACACCCAAACACCTCTTTTAACATCAAAGACTTAGAGTTAGGACTGCAAACCTCACTTTTAGGGTCCAAACCCCTCCTTTTTAGGGACATACCCTCATTTTCATGTCCCAAGGACTTACTTTAAAGCACCCAAACCCCTCTTTTAATGCTCAAAGCCTTATAGTTAGGGCCGCAAACCACAATGCTAGGCTCCAAAGCCCTCTTTTATGCTCAAAGCTTCATTTTTAACAGCCAAAACCTCACTTTCTTTGCCCAAACCCCTCTTTTAATGCTCAATGCCTCATTTATACCTCCCAAAGACGCACTTTAAAGCACCCAAAGCCTCTTTTAACCTCAAAGCCTTTTAGAGTAAGACTGCAAATCTCACTTGTAGGGGCCAAACCGGTTTTAACGCTCAAAGCCTCATTTTTAACAGCAAACCCTCACTTTTAGGACCTAAAGCCCTCCTTTAACTCCCAAAGCCTCGGTTTTAACACCCAAAGCCGCACTTTCAGGGTCCAAACCTCTCTTTTAACGCTCAGTGCCTCATTTTTAGGTCCCAAACCCTCACTCTTAGCACTGAACCCGGACTTTTAATTGTCAAACTCTCGTTCTAGTACAAATCATGACTTTTAGAGTCCAGCCCCTCGATTTTAAGTCTCAAAGCCTCATTTTTATCATCCAAACCTTCACTTTCAGGGTCCAAACCCCTCTTTTAATGCTCAGTGCCTCATTTTTAGGTCAGAAACCCTTGCTTTTAGCATCCAGGCCTTCACTTTCAGGTACCAATCCATCATTATTAATGCCCAAAGCCCTCTTTTAAGGCTCAAAGCCTCATTTTCAGCACCCAAAGACTCACTTTAAAACACCCAAACCCCTCTTTTAACACCAAAGACTTAGAGTTGGGACCGCAAACCTCACTTTCAGCGTCCAAACCCCTCTTTCAAGGCTCAAAGCCTCACTTTTAGTTCCCAAACCCTCATTTTTAGCATCCAAACCCCTTACTTTTATGGAGCAAAATCTCATTTTTAACGTCCAAATCCCTCTTTTAAGGCTCAAAGCCTCTATTTTAGATGCCAAACCCTCACTTTCAGGGTCCAAACCCCTCCTTTTTAGGGACATACCCTCATTTTCAGCACCCAAAGACGCACTTTAAAGCACCCAAACCCCTCTTTTAATGCTCAAAGCCTTATAGTTAGGACTGCAAACCTCACTGCTAGGGTCCAAAACTCTCAAAGCTCAGTGCCTCATTTTTAACAGCCAAACCCTCACTTTTAGGACCTAAAGCCCTCTTTTAACACTCAAAGCCTCGGTTTTAACACCCAAAACCGCACTTTCAGGGTCCAAACGCCTCTTTTAATGCTCAGTGCCTCATTTCCAGGTCCCCAAAACTCACTTTAAAACACCCAAACACCTCTTTTAACATCAAAGACTTAGAGTTAGGACTGCAAACCTCACTTTTAGGGTCCAAACCCCTCCTTTTCAGGGACAAACCCTCTTTTTTAAATTCCAAACCCTTACTTCTATTACCCAAACCCCTCTTTTAACGCTCACTGCCTTTTTTTTAGGTCCCAAACCCTCATTTTTAGCATCGAACTTGGACTTTTTATGGTCAAACCATCATTGTTTTGTTCCAAATAGTAATTCTTAGAGTCCAAACCCCTCTATTAAGCTTCAAAAACTCATTTTTATCATCCAAACCTTCACTTTCAGGGTCCAAACCCCTCTTTTAATGCTCAGTGCCTCATTTTTAGGTCAGAAACCCCCTGCTTTTAGCATCCAGGCCTTCACTTTCAGGTACCAAAACATCATTATTAATGCCCAAAGCCCTCTTTTAAGGCTCAAAGCCTCATTTTCAGCACCCAAAGACATACTTTAAAGCACGCAAACCCCTCTTTTAATGCTCAAAGCCTTATAGTTAGGGCCGCAAACCTCACTGCTAGGGTCCAAACCTTGGTTTTAAAATTCAATGCCTCATTTCTAACAGCCAAACCCTCACTTTTAGGACCTAAAGCCCTCTTTTAACACTCAAAGCCTCAGTTTTAACACTCAAAGCCAAACTTTCAGGGTCCAAACCCCTCTTTTAACGCTCAGTGCCTCATTTTCAGGTCCCCAAATCTCACTTTAAAACACCCAAACACCTCTTTTAACATCAAAGACTTATAGTTAGGACTGCAAACCTCACTTTTAGGGTCCAAACCCCTCCTTTTTAGGGACATACCCTCATTTTCACGTCCCAAGGACTTACTTTAAAGCACCCAAACCCCTCTTTTAATGCTCAAAGCCTTATAGTTAGGGCCGCAAACCACAATGCTAGGCTCCAAAGCCCTCTTTTATGCTCAAAGCTTCATTTTTAACAGCCAAAACCTCACTTTCTTTGCCCAAACCCCTCTTTTCATGCTCAATGCCTCATTTATACCTCCCAAAGACGCACTTTAAAGCACCCAAAGCCTCTTTTAACCTCAAAGCCTTTTAGAGTAAGACTGCAAATCTCACTTGTAGGGGCCAAACCGGTTTTAACGCTCAAAGCCTCATTTTTAACAGCAAACCCTCACTTTTAGGACCTAAAGCCCTCTTTTAACTCCCAAAGCCTCGGTTTTAACACCCAAAGCCGCACTTTCAGGGTCCAAACCTCTCTTTTAACGCTCAGTGCCTCATTTTTAGGTCCCAAACCCTCACTCTTAGCACTGAACCCGGACTTTTAATTGTCAAACTCTCGTTCTAGTACAAATCATGACTTTTAGAGTCCAGCCCCTCGATTTTAAGTCTCAAAGCCTCATTTTTATCATCCAAACCTTCACTTTCAGGGTCCAAACCCCTCTTTTAATGCTCAGTGCCTCATTTTTAGGTCAGAAACCCTTGCTTTTAGCATCCAGGCCTTCACTTTCAGGTACCAATCCATCATTATTAATGCCCAAAGCCCTCTTTTAAGGCTCAAAGCCTCATTTTCAGCACCCAAAGACTCACTTTAAAACACCCAAACCCCTCTTTTAACACCAAAGACTTAGAGTTGGGACCGCAAACCTCACTTTCAGCGTCCAAACCCCTCTTTCAAGGCTCAAAGCCTCACTTTTAGTTCCCAAACCCTCATTTTTAGCATCCAAACCCCTTACTTTTATGGAGCAAAATCTCATTTTTAACGTCCAAATCCCTCTTTTAAGGCTCAAAGCCTCTATTTTAGATCCCAAACCCTCACTTTTAGGCTCCAAACCCCTCCTTTTTAGGGACATACCCTCATTTTCACGTCCCAAAGACGCACTTTAAAGCACCCAAACCCCTCTTTTAATGCTCAAAGCCTTATAGTTAGGACCACAAACCTCACTGCTAGGGTCCAAACCTCTCTCTTAAAGCTCAGTGCCTCATTTTTAACAGCCAAACCCTCACTTTTAGGACCTAAAGCCCTCTTTTAACACTCAAAGCCTCAGTTTTAACACCCAAACCCGCACTTTCAGGGTCCAAACCCCTCTTTTAACGCTCAGTGCCTCAATTTCAGGTCCCCAAATCTCACTTTAAAACACCCAAACACCTCTTTTAACATCAAAGCCTTATAGTTAGGACTGCAAACCTCACTTTTAGGGTCCAAACCCCTCCTTTTTAGGGACATACCCTCATTTTCATGTCCCAAGGACTTACTTTAAAGCACCCAAACCCCTCTTTTAATGCTCAAAGCCTTATAGTTAGGGCCGCAAACCACAATGCTAGGCTCCAAAGCCCTCTTTTATGCTCAAAGCTTCATTTTTAACAGCCAAAACCTCACTTTCTTTGCCCAAACCCCTCTTTTCATGCTCAATGCCTCATTTATACCTCCCAAAGACGCACTTTAAAGCACCCAAAGCCTCTTTTAACCTCAAAGCCTTTTAGAGTAAGACTGCAAATCTCACTTGTAGGGGCCAAACCGGTTTTAACGCTCAAAGCCTCATTTTTAACAGCAAACCCTCACTTTTAGGACCTAAAGCCCTCTTTTAACTCCCAAAGCCTCGGTTTTAACACCCAAAGCCGCACTTTCAGGGTCCAAACCTCTCTTTTAACGCTCAGTGCCTCATTTTTAGGTCCCAAACCCTCACTCTTAGCACTGAACCCGGACTTGTAATTGTCAAACTCTCGTTCTAGTACAAATCATGACTTTTAGATTCCAGCCCCTCGATTTTAAGTCTCAAAGCCTCATTTTTATGATCCAAACCTTCTCTTTCAGGGTCCAAACCCCTCTTTTAATGCTCAGTGCCTCATTTTTAGGTCAGAAACCCTTGCTTTTAGCATCCAGGCCTTCACTTTCAGGAACCAAACCATCATTATTAATGCCCAAAGCCCTCTTTTAAGGCTCAAAGCCTCATTTTCAGCACCCAAAGGCTCACTTTAAAACACCCAAACCCCTCTTTTAACACCAAAGACTTAGAGTTGGGACCGCAAACCTCACTTTCAGCGTCCAAACCCCTCTTTCAAGGCTCAAAGCCTCACTTTTAGTTCCCAAACCCTCATTTTTAGCATCCAAACCCCTTACTTTTATGGAGCAAAATCTCATTTTTAACGTCCAAATCCCTCTTTTAAGGCTCAAAGCCTCTATTTTAGATGCCAAACCCTCACTTTCAGGGTCCAAACCCTTTTTAGGGACATACCCTCATTTTCACGTCCCAAGGACTTACTTTAAAGCACCCAAACCCCTCTTTTAATGCTCAAAGCCTTATAGTTAGGACCACAAACCTCACTGCTAGGGTCCAAACCTCTCAAAGCTCAGTGCCTCATTTTTAACAGCCAAACCCTCACTTTTAGGACCTAAAGCCCTCTTTTAACACTCAAAGCCTCAGTTTTAACACCCAAAACCGCACTTTCAGGGTCCAAACGCCTCTCTTAACGCTCAGTGCCTCATTTCCAGGTCCCCAAAACTCACTTTAAAACACCCAAACACCTCTTTTAACATCAAAGACTTAGAGTTAGGACTGCAAACCTCACTTTTAGGGTCCAAACCCCTCCTTTTCAGGGACAAACCCTCTTTTTTAAATTCCAAACCCTTACTTCTATTACCCAAACCCCTCTTTTAACGCTCACTGCCTCATTTTTAGGTCCCAAACCCTCTGCTTCTAGCATCGAACTTGGACTTTTTATGGTCAAACCATCATTGTTTTGTTCCAAATAGTAATTTTTAGAGTCCAAACCCCTCTATTAAGCTTCAAAAAGTCATTTTTATCATCCAAACCTTCACTTTCAGGGTCCAAACCCCTCTTTTAATGCTCAGTGCCTCATTTTTAGGTCAGAAACCCCCTGCTTTTAGCATCCAGGCCTTCACTTTCAGGTACCAAACCATCATTATTAATGCCCAAAGCCCTCTTTTAAGGCTCAAAGCCTCATTTTCAGCACCCAAAGACTCACTTTAAAACACCCAAACCCCTCTTTTAATGCTCAAAGCCTTATAGTTAGGACCACAAACCTCACTGCTAGGGTCCAAACCTTGGTTTTAAAATTCAGTGCCTCATTTCTAACAGCCAAACCCTCACTTTTAGGACCTAAAGCCCTCTTTTAACACTCAAAGCCTCAGTTTTAACACTCAAAGCCAAACTTCCAGGGTCCAAACCCCTCTTTTAATGCTCAGTGCCTCATTTCCAGGTCCCCAAAACTCACTTTAAAACACCCAAACACCTCTTTTAACATCAAAGACTTAGAGTTAGGACTGCAAACCTCACTTTTAGGGTCCAAACCCCTCCTTTTTAGGGACATACCCTCATTTTCATGTCCCAAGGACTTACTTTAAAGCACCCAAACCCCTCTTTTAATGCTCAAAGCCTTATAGTTAGGGCCGCAAACCACAATGCTAGGCTCCAAAGCCCTCTTTTATGCTCAAAGCTTCATTTTTAACAGCCAAAACCTCACTTTCTTTGCCCAAACCCCTCTTTTCATGCTCAATGCCTCATTTATACCTCCCAAAGACGCACTTTAAAGCACCCAAAGCCTCTTTTAACCTCAAAGCCTTTTAGAGTAAGACTGCAAATCTCACTTGTAGGGGCCAAACCGGTTTTAACGCTCAAAGCCTCATTTTTAACAGCAAACCCTCACTTTTAGGACCTAAAGCCCTCTTTTAACTCCCAAAGCCTCGGTTTTAACACCCAAAGCCGCACTTTCAGGGTCCAAACCTCTCTTTTAACGCTCACTGCCTCATTTTTAGGTCCCAAACCCTCACTCTTAGCACTGAACCCGGACTTTTAATTGCCAAACTCTCGTTCTAGTACAAATCATGACTTTTAGAGTCCAGCCCCTCGATTTTAAGTCTCAAAGCCTCATTTTTATCATCCAAACCTTCACTTTCAGGGTCCAAACCCCTCTTTTAATGCTCAGTGCCTCATTTTTAGGTCAGAAACCCCCTGCTTTTAGCATCCAGGCCTTCACTTTCAGGTACCAATCCATCATTATTAATGCCCAAAGCCCTCTTTTAAGGCTCAAAGCCTCATTTTCAGCACCCAAAGACTCACTTTAAAACACCCAAACCCCTCTTTTAACACCAAAGACTTAGAGTTGGGACCGCAAACCTCACTTTCAGCGTCCAAACCCCTCTTTCAAGGCTCAAAGCCTCACTTTTAGTTCCCAAACCCTCATTTTTAGCATCCAAACCCCTTACTTTTATGGAGCAAAATCTCATTTTTAACGTCCAAATCCCTCTTTTAAGGCTCAAAGCCTCTATTTTAGATGCCAAACCCTCACTTTCAGGGTCCAAACCCCTCCTTTTTAGGGACATACCCTCATTTTCAGCACCCAAAGACGCACTTTAAAGCACCCAAACCCCTCTTTTAATGCTCAAAGCCTTATAGTTAGGACTGCAAACCTCACTGCTAGGGTCCAAAACTCTCAAAGCTCAGTGCCTCATTTTTAACAGCCAAACCCTCACTTTTAGGACCTAAAGCCCTCTTTTAACACTCAAAGCCTCGGTTTTAACACCCAAAACCGCACTTTCAGGGTCCAAACGCCTCTTTTAACGCTCAGTGCCTCATTTCCAGGTCCCCAAAACTCACTTTAAAACACCCAAACACCTCTTTTAACATCAAAGACTTAGAGTTAGGACTGCAAACCTCACTTTTAGGGTCCAAACCCCTCCTTTTCAGGGACAAACCCTCTTTTTTAAATTCCAAACCCTTACTTCTATTACCCAAACCCCTCTTTTAACGCTCACTGCCTTTTTTTTAGGTCCCAAACCCTCATTTTTAGCATCGAACTTGGACTTTTTATGGTCAAACCATCATTGTTTTGTTCCAAATAGTAATTCTTAGAGTCCAAACCCCTCTATTAAGCTTCAAAAACTCATTTTTATCATCCAAACCTTCACTTTCAGGGTCCAAACCCCTCTTTTAATGCTCAGTGCCTCATTTTTAGGTCAGAAACCCCCTGCTTTTAGCATCCAGGCCTTCACTTTCAGGTACCAAAACATCATTATTAATGCCCAAAGCCCTCTTTTAAGGCTCAAAGCCTCATTTTCAGCACCCAAAGACATACTTTAAAGCACGCAAACCCCTCTTTTAATGCTCAAAGCCTTATAGTTAGGGCCGCAAACCTCACTGCTAGGGTCCAAACCTTGGTTTTAAAATTCAATGCCTCATTTCTAACAGCCAAACCCTCACTTTTAGGACCTAAAGCCCTCTTTTAACACTCAAAGCCTCAGTTTTAACACTCAAAGCCAAACTTTCAGGGTCCAAACCCCTCTTTTAACGCTCAGTGCCTCATTTTCAGGTCCCCAAATCTCACTTTAAAACACCCAAACACCTCTTTTAACATCAAAGACTTATAGTTAGGACTGCAAACCTCACTTTTAGGGTCCAAACCCCTCCTTTTTAGGGACATACCCTCATTTTCACGTCCCAAGGACTTACTTTAAAGCACCCAAACCCCTCTTTTAATGCTCAAAGCCTTATAGTTAGGGCCGCAAACCACAATGCTAGGCTCCAAAGCCCTCTTTTATGCTCAAAGCTTCATTTTTAACAGCCAAAACCTCACTTTCTTTGCCCAAACCCCTCTTTTCATGCTCAATGCCTCATTTATACCTCCCAAAGACGCACTTTAAAGCACCCAAAGCCTCTTTTAACCTCAAAGCCTTTTAGAGTAAGACTGCAAATCTCACTTGTAGGGGCCAAACCGGTTTTAACGCTCAAAGCCTCATTTTTAACAGCAAACCCTCACTTTTAGGACCTAAAGCCCTCTTTTAACTCCCAAAGCCTCGGTTTTAACACCCAAAGCCGCACTTTCAGGGTCCAAACCTCTCTTTTAACGCTCAGTGCCTCATTTTTAGGTCCCAAACCCTCACTCTTAGCACTGAACCCGGACTTGTAATTGTCAAACTCTCGTTCTAGTACAAATCATGACTTTTAGAGTCCAGCCCCTCGATTTTAAGTCTCAAAGCCTCATTTTTATCATCCAAACCTTCACTTTCAGGGTCCAAACCCCTCTTTTAATGCTCAGTGCCTCATTTTTAGGTCAGAAACTCTTGCTTTTAGCATCCAGGCCTTCACTTTCAGGAACCAAACCATCATTATTAATGCCCAAAGCCCTCTTTTAAGGCTCAAAGCCTCATTTTCAGCACCCAAAGGCTCACTTTAAAACACCCAAACCCCTCTTTTAACACCAAAGACTTAGAGTTGGGACCGCAAACCTCACTTTCAGCGTCCAAACCCCTCTTTCAAGGCTCAAAGCCTCACTTTTAGTTCCCAAACCCTCATTTTTAGCATCCAAACCCCTTACTTTTATGGAGCAAAATCTCATTTTTAACGTCCAAATCCCTCTTTTAAGGCTCAAAGCCTCTATTTTAGATGCCAAACCCTCACTTTCAGGGTCCAAACCCCTCCTTTTTAGGGACATACCCTCATTTTCACGTCCCAAAGACGCACTTTAAAGCACCCAAACCCCTCTTTTAATGCTCAAAGCCTTATAGTTAGGACCACAAACCTCACTGCTAGGGTCCAAACCTCTCTCTTAAAGCTCAGTGCCTCATTTTTAACAGCCAAACCCTCACTTTTAGGACCTAAAGCCCTCTTTTAACACTCAAAGCCTCAGTTTTAACACTCAAAGCCAAACTTTCAGGGTCCAAACGCCTCTCTTAACGCTCAGTGCCTCATTTTCAGGTCCCCAAAACTCACTTTAAAACACCCAAACACCTCTTTTAACATCAAAGACTTAGAGTTAGGACTGCAAACCTCACTTTTAGGGTCCAAACCCCTCCTTTTTAGGGACATACCCTCATTTTCATGTCCCAAGGACTTACTTTAAAGCACCCAAACCCCTCTTTTAATGCTCAAAGCCTTATAGTTAGGGCCGCAAACCACAATGCTAGGCTCCAAAGCCCTCTTTTATGCTCAAAGCTTCATTTTTAACAGCCAAAACCTCACTTTCTTTGCCCAAACCCCTCTTTTAATGCTCAATGCCTCATTTATACCTCCCAAAGACGCACTTTAAAGCACCCAAAGCCTCTTTTAACCTCAAAGCCTTTTAGAGTAAGACTGCAAATCTCACTTGTAGGGGCCAAACCGGTTTTAACGCTCAAAGCCTCATTTTTAACAGCAAACCCTCACTTTTAGGACCTAAAGCCCTCTTTTAACTCCCAAAGCCTCGGTTTTAACACCCAAAGCCGCACTTTCAGGGTCCAAACCTCTCTTTTAACGCTCAGTGCCTCATTTTTAGGTCCCAAACCCTCACTCTTAGCACTGAACCCGGACTTGTAATTGTCAAACTCTCGTTCTAGTACAAATCATGACTTTTAGAGTCCAGCCCCTCGATTTTAAGCCTCAAAGCCTCATTTTTATCATCCAAACCTTTGTCATAAATTGAGACCACAATGGATCATAATCCAATTAGAATTTTATTAATTGTAGCAAGTAGAATATGAGCAAATACAGCGCTGGACGGCAGGGGAGTCTGCGCTCCGCCAACTGCCGTACTGAGCAGTTCAAACAGTCTCTCTTTATACATCTTTACTTCCATGTTCAATGAGATAGTGGAGGTACTTTTCGCATGCTTCAGTTGTTGTTAGGGGGTCGTTTCCTGCTTCCTGGTGATATGGGGTTGCTTGTCTTATCTCTGTCGATAAGTTTGGACATCTGATGGTTATCTTGCATAAGCACGCCTGGGAGGTATTCTTCGCATGCTTTACATTGAGCTTAACATAAGTCTTAATAAACAATACCTTAGTTCAGTTTCTCACAATCCCCCCTTTTTCTTTTTATCCTATTATTGTTTATTAGACACTACTTTCATTTTCGGCACTGCAGGCAAATCTTCTTCCACAATTCCGACATTTATCATAACACTCACAAGGTAATATCTCACAATTACAATCATAGTTCTTATGTGGCATAATGCATTCACAACAATCGTCATCTTCATTAATAGATACACTCTTATATTTTGCTTCAGACCTTGTAGTCAAAATAAGCAATTTAGCTGGGTCAAACCGTTCTTTAATAAAATGTAAAATGCAGCGTAATATACAAGGTCCAAATATAAGTCCCAGAATCAACATAATAAGCGGTCCTGCTAAAGCAGACAACAAAGTGGTTAGCCAAGGTGAAACATTAAACCAGCTTTCATACCATAACTTGCCCGCTTCACGATCTTTTTTACGTTGATCTAACCTTTTCCGGAGTTTGGGCTATTATCGATAATAAAACTAACGATATACCAGGAAAAAGGGTGTCTGTCAATTTTTCCAATTTAAGTACACTTTTACCAGTCTTGGGGAAGTTCGACCATAGCTGCTTTTGCGTCTCATTGTTCTGGTTCTTTTCTCCACAGTTTGTTCCTCCTCTGCCTCGCCCGTCGACTCGGTTGCTTCGAGCCACGGGGTGTACCATCTTCTCGGCAGCAAGGGAAATCTTCAGGAGAACAGCTGTTTCAGGCTTTCTGCCTGTTTATATAGGCCTCCCACTTTGCAGCTTTAACTAATGGGACTAAGCAAGACACAGCTAGTACTTCCCTTCTGCACTTTGTAGCCAAAATTTCAACCACAAAGGGGATTGATTCGTTGGAATGGTAACAATAATACTAAGGGTTTATTCCTTTGGCAAAACTTTCCACCATTCATGGGATCCTCGAATAATTTCTTGTTCCGACTCTAATTGTTTTTAATTTCCACTCAGTGAGAGTTCTTTGGGTTTTCCAACACTGTGTGCAAACTCCTATCGGAGGGTATCCATATTCACAGTGTGTCCACCATTTATCCTGGCATACCTTACACTTGCAACGAGCAAATGGATAACAATCGCAGTTCAAATGATTGCATCTAATTTGTATATCTAAAGTGCTTATTAGCTTTTCCTCTATATTCAATATTGTGTTACTACATAAGTTTAGCAATTTCCTTCAACACACTTTGTACGCTTCCATATATAATAGATTAAAAAAAGATAATTATAGCAAATATAAACAGCAATATACACTTTATACCAAAAGGTAATGCGGCAAAATAATCAACTAAAGTTCTTATCATTACGTTATCTTTTCAGAGTTATCTCGGTGTCACCTGGAGTACTGATTACTTTCCAGTGGGGTCTCGTCACTGGGCCTTTAATGCGACTAGCATGAGTCCATCCACGCTCAGCAGTCCGGACAGCTGTTTCATCTTGTTCCTTAGCTCCCATTTGTTCTAGTTTTTCCTTTTCTGCAGACTCAAAACTCAAATTATTACTAACAGGCACCTGTTGCATAGTCAAAATCGTACTATAATTGCCTGCTACTCGTTTTGCTTCTGTATCAGCTGCATTATTTCCTCTAACTTGATAACTCGTGCCTCGCTGGTGTCCCTTTATATGTACAACTGCTATTTTATTTGGTATTTTCAATGCCCCCAGAACTCGCCGAATTAATTCTGGGTGTATCAGTTCTTTTCCCTGTGAGTTAACAAATCCTCTCTCCTCCCATATTTTCCCAAAGGTATGTACTACTCCGAACGCATAGCGTGAGTCTGTATATATAGTTCCATCCTTTCCCTTCAGTGACACTAAGGCTTTCCACAATGCGTACAGCTCACAGGCTTGAGCCGACCAGCTGGCACTCAGGGGGCCCGATTCTATTGTCTTAAATTCTCCTTTTGCCCCAATTACTTGTACTTTTTCAGGGGAAACTTTACATCCCTCAGGTATTTGCCTAATAGTCGATTTCTCAGCCCCAGTGTCTACTAAAAAGGTGAACTCTTGTTTATGGGGACCTATTTTTAATTTTATCAAGGGCTCATGATGACTCCGGTCCCCTAAGATATAGAGCCCCTGACTCTCCTATTCCGTTTTTAATATTTCCTCATCCCTGATCCTTTCTCTGCAATTCGTCTTTATATGTCCCTTCTTTCCACAGTAAAAACAACATCTCTGTTCCTTCTTTACTTCCACGTTCCCTTGTTTCGCTCCAGCAGATCTGTGTTCACCAGTCTGCCCTTTGCGATCCTCTCTGACTGCTGCTACCATCATTTTTACTTGTCGCTTGCTGCTCTCTTCTTCCCGCTTTACGTAGACTTTCTGAGCTTCCCTCAATAATTCATCCAACCCTCTATTCTGCCAGTCCTCTAACTTTTCAATCTTCTTTCTGATATCTTCCCATGATTTTGCCACAAACGGAGTTTTGAGGAGCGCTTGCCCTAAAGGGTCGTCTGGATTTACCCCAGAATACAGCTGAAGGGCTTTCCTCAGTCGTTCCAGCCACTCAGTAGGGCTCTCATCTTTCTTTTGTATTTCATTAAATGCTTTATTGATATTCTGGCCACGGGGTACTGCTTCTCTAATCCCTTGAATTACTATAGTTCTCAGGTCCTGCATATGAGTTCTATGCACCGGATCCTGATTATCCCAATTAGGTCTTTGGAGTGGCCATTTAATATCTGCTTGGGGTCCCTGGGCATGCTGAGCATTCCACAGTCTCATTCCTGCTCGTCTAATCATATCTCTTTCCTCGGTAGTAAATAATTGACCAAGGATAGATTGCATCTCATCTCAAGTATAAAGGTTTGGTCCCAAAAATTGATCTAATCTTTCTGCCACTCCGAGTGGGTCTTCAATTAGGTTTCCCATCTCGGTTCTTTTAAAATCTCGTAGGTCAGCCGAACTTAGGGGCACAAAAATATATCCAATCACAGGTTGGGGTCCCCCCATGGGCATTTCCCTTAAAGGATACATCTGAGCTGCCCCTTTTTGACTCCTAGTTACGCGTCTAGGAGGAGGGGGAGACCCTTGTTCCGATTCTGGTGGGGGAGTGGGCACTCTGGGGACCTCTGAAGGGGCTGCGGGAGCAGGAGGAGAAATATAAGGAGGGGGGGTTAGAAGGGTTTCGTCTAACTCTTCCTTCTTTTTCTTTTGTTCAGTTTTTACTTCATTCAGTGGATAAAGTCTAGCTCCCGGTCTTTCTAGCCACACTTCCGCATACTGACTCTCTTCTGGGTTAAGGGGTTTTTTTATTGTTAACCCAGAGGTTTAATTGTTGTCTGACCCAATCCTCTTCTGACCCATAGACTGGCCAAACGACATCTTTAGAAATCTTCTTCCCTCCCCATATCCTAGTACAATATTTTATCATTTTCTGTTTATCTTTCCCTAGGGTTCCAGGGAAATATCTCCAATTGTCTAGGATATATGCCAGAGGGGTATTCTTAGGTACAGTGGGTACCCTTCCCATGGGAGTCGAAGGCTTGCTGCCCTTCGCCCCCGTCTTCTGGAATATCCACAAGCGTGCACTCACTCGTTCCCCTTGTTCCTGGCCCAGTCCCTCGCGGGAGATGGGAAACGCAGTACTTAAGGGTCCGCACTCGCCTGGTTCAATATAGCGAACCTCTCACTCGTTATATTCCAGGAAACCCAATCCCGCCCGAACGGTAAACCCGCGAACAAATTCGCCATATACTTACGCGCCCTGCGTCTTCGTCCGGACTCCCGTGCACAGAATTTTTATGGGATTTTACCGGTTTCTCCTTTGCTCATCATTCTAGAATTTAGGTTCGTCGGTAAGGTTGAGGTAAGCTGTCGGTCGCGGGGCCGCGGATTGCCGCGGGGCGCCTCCCCGGAGGACAGAAGCTCACCGTTCCTTATCCGAGTCACGGCACCAAATTGTCATAAATTGAGACCACAATGGATCATAATCCAATTAGAATTTTATTAATTGTAGCAAGTAGAATATGAGCAAATACAGCGCTGGACGGCAGGGGAGTCTGCGCTCCGCCAACTGCCGTACTGAGCAGTTCAAACAGTCTCTCTTTATACATCTTTACTTCCATGTTCAATGAGATAGTGGAGGTACTTTTCGCATGCTTCAGTTGTTGTTAGGGGGTCGTTTCCTGCTTCCTGGTGATATGGGGTTGCTTGTCTTATCTCTGTCGATAAGTTTGGACATCTGATGGTTATCTTGCATAAGCACGCCTGGGAGGTATTCTTCGCATGCTTTACATTGAGCTTAACATAAGTCTTAATAAACAATACCTTAGTTCAGTTTCTCACACCTTCACTTTCAGGGTCCAAACCCCTCTTTTAATGCTCAGTGCCTCATTTTTAGGTCAGAAACCCTTGCTTTTAGCATCCAGGCCTTCACTTTCAGGAACCAAACCATCATTATTAATGGCCAAAGCCCTCTTTTAAGGCTCAAAGCCTCATTTTCAGCACCCAAAGACTCACTTTAAAACACCCAAACCCCTCTTTTAACATCAAAGACTTAGAGTTGGGACCGCAAACCTCACTTTCAGCGTCCAAACCCCTCTTTCAAGGCTCAAAGCCTCACTTTTAGTTCCCAAACCCTCATTTTTAGCATCCAAACCCCTTACTTTTATGGAGCAAAATCTCATTTTTAACGTCCAAATCCCTCTTTTAAGGCTCAAAGCCTCTATTTTAGATGCCAAACCCTCACTTTCAGGGTCCAAACCCCTCCTTTTTAGGGACATACCCTCATTTTCACGTCCCAAGGACTTACTTTAAAGCACCCAAACCCCTCTTTTAATGCTCAAAGCCTTATAGTTAGGACCACAAACCTCACTGCTAGGGTCCAAACCTCTCAAAGCTCAGTGCCTCATTTTTAACAGCCAAACCCTCACTTTTAGGACCTAAAGCCCTCTTTTAACACTCAAAGCCTCAGTTTTAACACCCAAAACCGCACTTTCAGGGTCCAAACGCCTCTCTTAACGCTCAGTGCCTCATTTCCAGGTCCCCAAAACTCACTTTAAAACACCCAAACACCTCTTTTAACATCAAAGACTTAGAGTTAGGACTGCAAACCTCACTTTTAGGGTCCAAACCCCTCCTTTTCAGGGACAAACCCTCTTTTTTAAATTCCAAACCCTTACTTCTATTACCCAAACCCCTCTTTTAACGCTCACTGCCTTTTTTTTAGGTCCCAAACCCTCATTTTTAGCATCGAACTTGGACTTTTTATGGTCAAACCATCATTGTTTTGTTCCAAATAGTAATTCTTAGAGTCCAAACCCCTCTATTAAGCTTCAAAAACTCATTTTTATCATCCAAACCTTCACTTTCAGGGTCCAAACCCCTCTTTTAATGCTCAGTGCCTCATTTTTAGGTCAGAAACCCCCTGCTTTTAGCATCCAGGCCTTCACTTTCAGGTACCAAAACATCATTATTAATGCCCAAAGCCCTCTTTTAAGGCTCAAAGCCTCATTTTCAGCACCCAAAGACATACTTTAAAGCACGCAAACCCCTCTTTTAATGCTCAAAGCCTTATAGTTAGGGCCGCAAACCTCACTGCTAGGGTCCAAACCTTGGTTTTAAAATTCAATGCCTCATTTCTAACAGCCAAACCCTCACTTTTAGGACCTAAAGCCCTCTTTTAACACTCAAAGCCTCAGTTTTAACACTCAAAGCCAAACTTTCAGGGTCCAAACCCCTCTTTTAACGCTCAGTGCC
This sequence comes from Phalacrocorax carbo, assembly GCF_963921805.1. Lineage (NCBI taxonomy): Eukaryota > Metazoa > Chordata > Aves > Suliformes > Phalacrocoracidae > Phalacrocorax > Phalacrocorax carbo. The sequence goes on along the minus strand of NW_026990280.1, from coordinate 1,527,727 downwards.
TCATTTTCAGGTCCCCAAATCTCACTTTAAAACACCCAAACACCTCTTTTAACATCAAAGACTTATAGTTAGGACTGCAAACCTCACTTTTAGGGTCCAAACCCCTCCTTTTTAGGGACATACCCTCATTTTCACGTCCCAAGGACTTACTTTAAAGCACCCAAACCCCTCTTTTAATGCTCAAAGCCTTATAGTTAGGGCCGCAAACCACAATGCTAGGGTCCAAAGCCCTCTTTTATGCTCAAAGCTTCATTTTTAACAGCCAAAACCTCACTTTCTTTGCCCAAACCCCTCTTTTCATGCTCAATGCCTCATTTATACCTCCCAAAGACGCACTTTAAAGCACCCAAAGCCTCTTTTAACCTCAAAGCCTTTTAGAGTAAGACTGCAAATCTCACTTGTAGGGGCCAAACCGGTTTTAACGCTCAAAGCCTCATTTTTAACAGCAAACCCTCACTTTTAGGACCTAAAGCCCTCTTTTAACTCCCAAAGCCTCGGTTTTAACACCCAAAGCCGCACTTTCAGGGTCCAAACCTCTCTTTTAACGCTCAGTGCCTCATTTTTAGGTCCCAAACCCTCACTCTTAGCACTGAACCCGGACTTGTAATTGTCAAACTCTCGTTCTAGTACAAATCATGACTTTTAGAGTCCAGCCCCTCGATTTTAAGTCTCAAAGCCTCATTTTTATCATCCAAACCTTCACTTTCAGGGTCCAAACCCCTCTTTTAATGCTCAGTGCCTCATTTTTAGGTCAGAAACCCTTGCTTTTAGCATCCAGGCCTTCACTTTCAGGAACCAAACCATCATTATTAATGCCCAAAGCCCTCTTTTAAGGCTCAAAGCCTCATTTTCAGCACCCAAAGGCTCACTTTAAAACACCCAAACCCCTCTTTTAACACCAAAGACTTAGAGTTGGGACCGCAAACCTCACTTTCAGCGTCCAAACCCCTCTTTCAAGGCTCAAAGCCTCACTTTTAGTTCCCAAACCCTCATTTTTAGCATCCAAACCCCTTACTTTTATGGAGCAAAATCTCATTTTTAACGTCCAAATCCCTCTTTTAAGGCTCAAAGCCTCTATTTTAGATGCCAAACCCTCACTTTCAGGGTCCAAACCCCTCCTTTTTAGGGACATACCCTCATTTTCACGTCCCAAAGACGCACTTTAAAGCACCCAAACCCCTCTTTTAATGCTCAAAGCCTTATAGTTAGGACAGCAAACCTCACTGCTAGGGTCCAAACCTCTCTCTTAAAGCTCAGTGCCTCATTTCTAACAGCCAAACCCTCACTTTTAGGACCTAAAGCCCTCTTTTAACACTCAAAGCCTCAGTTTTAACACCCAAAACCGCACTTTCAGGGTCCAAACCCCTCTTTTAACGCTCAGTGCCTCAATTTCAGGTCCCCAAAACTCACTTTAAAACACCCAAACACCTCTTTTAACATCAAAGACTTAGAGTTAGGACTGCAAACCTCACTTTTAGGGTCCAAACCCCTCCTTTTTAGGGACATACCCTCATTTTCATGTCCCAAGGACTTACTTTAAAGCACCCAAACCCCTCTTTTAATGCTCAAAGCCTTATAGTTAGGGCCGCAAACCACAATGCTAGGCTCCAAAGCCCTCTTTTATGCTCAAAGCTTCATTTTTAACAGCCAAAACCTCACTTTCTTTGCCCAAACCCCTCTTTTCATGCTCAATGCCTCATTTATACCTCCCAAAGACGCACTTTAAAGCACCCAAAGCCTCTTTTAACCTCAAAGCCTTTTAGAGTAAGACTGCAAATCTCACTTGTAGGGGCCAAACCGGTTTTAACGCTCAAAGCCTCATTTTTAACAGCAAACCCTCACTTTTAGGACCTAAAGCCCTCTTTTAACTCCCAAAGCCTCGGTTTTAACACCCAAAGCCGCACTTTCAGGGTCCAAACCTCTCTTTTAACGCTCAGTGCCTCATTTTTAGGTCCCAAACCCTCACTCTTAGCACTGAACCCGGACTTGTAATTGTCAAACTCTCGTTCTAGTACAAATCATGACTTTTAGAGTCCAGCCCCTCGATTTTAAGCCTCAAAGCCTCATTTTTATCATCCAAACCTTTGTCATAAATTGAGACCACAATGGATCATAATCCAATTAGAATTTTATTAATTGTAGCAAGTAGAATATGAGCAAATACAGCGCTGGACGGCAGGGGAGTCTGCGCTCCGCCAACTGCCGTACTGAGCAGTTCAAACAGTCTCTCTTTATACATCTTTACTTCCATGTTCAATGAGATAGTGGAGGTACTTTTCGCATGCTTCAGTTGTTGTTAGGGGGTCGTTTCCTGCTTCCTGGTGATATGGGGTTGCTTGTCTTATCTCTGTCGATAAGTTTGGACATCTGATGGTTATCTTGCATAAGCACGCCTGGGAGGTATTCTTCGCATGCTTTACATTGAGCTTAACATAAGTCTTAATAAACAATACCTTAGTTCAGTTTCTCACACCTTCACTTTCAGGGTCCAAACCCCTCTTTTAATGCTCAGTGCCTCATTTTTAGGTCAGAAACCCTTGCTTTTAGCATCCAGGCCTTCACTTTCAGGAACCAAACCATCATTATTAATGGCCAAAGCCCTCTTTTAAGGCTCAAAGCCTCATTTTCAGCACCCAAAGGCTCACTTTAAAACACCCAAACCCCTCTTTTAACATCAAAGACTTAGAGTTGGGACCGCAAACCTCACTTTCAGCGTCCAAACCCCTCTTTCAAGGCTCAAAGCCTCACTTTTAGTTCCCAAACCCTCATTTTTAGCATCCAAACCCCTTACTTTTATGGAGCAAAATCTCATTTTTAACGTCCAAATCCCTCTTTTAAGGCTCAAAGCCTCTATTTTAGATGCCAAACCCTCACTTTCAGGGTCCAAACCCCTCCTTTTTAGGGACATACCCTCATTTTCACGTCCCAAAGACGCACTTTAAAGCACCCAAACCCCTCTTTTAATGCTCAAAGCCTTATAGTTAGGACCACAAACCTCACTGCTAGGGTCCAAACCTCTCTCTTAAAGCTCAGTGCCTCATTTCTAACAGCCAAACCCTCACTTTTAGGACCTAAAGCCCTCTTTTAACACTCAAAGCCTCAGTTTTAACACCCAAAACCGCACTTTCAGGGTCCAAACGCCTCTCTTAACGCTCAGTGCCTCATTTTCAGGTCCCCAAAACTCACTTTAAAACACCCAAACACCTCTTTTAACATCAAAGACTTAGAGTTAGGACTGCAAACCTCACTTTTAGGGTCCAAACCCCTCCTTTTCAGGGACAAACCCTCTTTTTTAAATTCCAAACCCTTACTTCTATTACCCAAACCCCTCTTTTAACGCTCACTGCCTCATTTTTAGGTCCCAAACCCTCTGCTTCTAGCATCGAACTTGGACTTTTTATGGTCAAACCATCATTGTTTTGTTCCAAATAGTAATTTTTAGAGTCCAAACCCCTCTATTAAGCTTCAAAAACTCATTTTTATCATCCAAACCTTCACTTTCAGGGTCCAAACCCCTCTTTTAATGCTCAGTGCCTCATTTTTAGGTCAGAAACCCCCTGCTTTTAGCATCCAGGCCTTCACTTTCAGGAACCAAACCATCATTATTAATGCCCAAAGCCCTCTTTTAAGGCTCAAAGCCTCATTTTCAGCACCCAAAGACTCACTTTAAAACACCCAAACCCCTCTTTTAATGCTCAAAGCCTTATAGTTAGGACCACAAACCTCACTGCTAGGGTCCAAACCTTGGTTTTAAAATTCAGTGCCTCATTTCTAACAGCCAAACCCTCACTTTTAGGACCTAAAGCCCTCTTTTAACACTCAAAGCCTCAGTTTTAACACTCAAAGCCAAACTTTCAGGGTCCAAACGCCTCTTTTAATGCTCAGTGCCTCATTTCCAGGTCCCCAAAACTCACTTTAAAACACCCAAACACCTCTTTTAACATCAAAGACTTAGAGTTAGGACTGCAAACCTCACTTTTAGGGTCCAAACCCCTCCTTTTTAGGGACATACCCTCATTTTCATGTCCCAAGGACTTACTTTAAAGCACCCAAACCCCTCTTTTAATGCTCAAAGCCTTATAGTTAGGGCCGCAAACCACAATGCTAGGCTCCAAAGCCCTCTTTTATGCTCAAAGCTTCATTTTTAACAGCCAAAACCTCACTTTCTTTGCCCAAACCCCTCTTTTCATGCTCAATGCCTCATTTATACCTCCCAAAGACGCACTTTAAAGCACCCAAAGCCTCTTTTAACCTCAAAGCCTTTTAGAGTAAGACTGCAAATCTCACTTGTAGGGGCCAAACCGGTTTTAACGCTCAAAGCCTCATTTTTAACAGCAAACCCTCACTTTTAGGACCTAAAGCCCTCTTTTAACTCCCAAAGCCTCGGTTTTAACACCCAAAGCCGCACTTTCAGGGTCCAAACCTCTCTTTTAACGCTCAGTGCCTCATTTTTAGGTCCCAAACCCTCACTCTTAGCACTGAACCCGGACTTTTAATTGTCAAACTCTCGTTCTAGTACAAATCATGACTTTTAGAGTCCAGCCCCTCGATTTTAAGTCTCAAAGCCTCATTTTTATCATCCAAACCTTCACTTTCAGGGTCCAAACCCCTCTTTTAATGCTCAGTGCCTCATTTTTAGGTCAGAAACCCTTGCTTTTAGCATCCAGGCCTTCACTTTCAGGAACCAAACCATCATTATTAATGGCCAAAGCCCTCTTTTAAGGCTCAAAGCCTCATTTTCAGCACCCAAAGACTCACTTTAAAACACCCAAACCCCTCTTTTAACATCAAAGACTTAGAGTTGGGACCGCAAACCTCACTTTCAGCGTCCAAACCCCTCTTTCAAGGCTCAAAGCCTCACTTTTAGTTCCCAAACCCTCATTTTTAGCATCCAAACCCCTTACTTTTATGGAGCAAAATCTCATTTTTAACGTCCAAATCCCTCTTTTAAGGCTCAAAGCCTCTATTTTAGATGCCAAACCCTCACTTTCAGGGTCCAAACCCCTCCTTTTTAGGGACATACCCGCATTTTCACGTCCCAAGGACTTACTTTAAAGCACCCAAACCCCTCTTTTAATGCTCAAAGCCTTATAGTTAGGACCACAAACCTCACTGCTAGGGTCCAAACCTCTCAAAGCTCAGTGCCTCATTTTTAACAGCCAAACCCTCACTTTTAGGACCTAAAGCCCTCTTTTAACACTCAAAGCCTCAGTTTTAACACCCAAAACCGCACTTTCAGGGTCCAAACGCCTCTCTTAACGCTCAGTGCCTCATTTCCAGGTCCCCAAAACTCACTTTAAAACACCCAAACACCTCTTTTAACATCAAAGACTTAGAGTTAGGACTGCAAACCTCACTTTTAGGGTCCAAACCCCTCCTTTTCAGGGACAAACCCTCTTTTTTAAATTCCAAACCCTTACTTCTATTACCCAAACCCCTCTTTTAACGCTCACTGCCTTTTTTTTAGGTCCCAAACCCTCATTTTTAGCATCGAACTTGGACTTTTTATGGTCAAACCATCATTGTTTTGTTCCAAATAGTAATTCTTAGAGTCCAAACCCCTCTATTAAGCTTCAAAAACTCATTTTTATCATCCAAACCTTCACTTTCAGGGTCCAAACCCCTCTTTTAATGCTCAGTGCCTCATTTTTAGGTCAGAAACCCCCTGCTTTTAGCATCCAGGCCTTCACTTTCAGGTACCAAAACATCATTATTAATGCCCAAAGCCCTCTTTTAAGGCTCAAAGCCTCATTTTCAGCACCCAAAGACATACTTTAAAGCACGCAAACCCCTCTTTTAATGCTCAAAGCCTTATAGTTAGGGCCGCAAACCTCACTGCTAGGGTCCAAACCTTGGTTTTAAAATTCAATGCCTCATTTCTAACAGCCAAACCCTCACTTTTAGGACCTAAAGCCCTCTTTTAACACTCAAAGCCTCAGTTTTAACACTCAAAGCCAAACTTTCAGGGTCCAAACCCCTCTTTTAACGCTCAGTGCCTCATTTTCAGGTCCCCAAATCTCACTTTAAAACACCCAAACACCTCTTTTAACATCAAAGACTTAGAGTTAGGACTGCAAACCTCACTTTTAGGGTCCAAACCCCTCCTTTTTAGGGACATACCCTCATTTTCACGTCCCAAGGACTTACTTTAAAGCACCCAAACCCCTCTTTTAATGCTCAAAGCCTTATAGTTAGGGCCGCAAACCACAATGCTAGGCTCCAAAGCCCTCTTTTATGCTCAAAGCTTCATTTTTAACAGCCAAAACCTCACTTTCTTTGCCCAAACCCCTCTTTTCATGCTCAATGCCTCATTTATACCTCCCAAAGACGCACTTTAAAGCACCCAAAGCCTCTTTTAACCTCAAAGCCTTTTAGAGTAAGACTGCAAATCTCACTTGTAGGGGCCAAACCGGTTTTAACGCTCAAAGCCTCATTTTTAACAGCAAACCCTCACTTTTAGGACCTAAAGCCCTCTTTTAACTCCCAAAGCCTCGGTTTTAACACCCAAAGCCGCACTTTCAGGGTCCAAACCTCTCTTTTAACGCTCAGTGCCTCATTTTTAGGTCCCAAACCCTCACTCTTAGCACTGAACCCGGACTTGTAATTGTCAAACTCTCGTTCTAGTACAAATCATGACTTTTAGAGTCCAGCCCCTCGATTTTAAGTCTCAAAGCCTCATTTTTATCATCCAAACCTTCACTTTCAGGGTCCAAACCCCTCTTTTAATGCTCAGTGCCTCATTTTTAGGTCAGAAACCCTTGCTTTTAGCATCCAGGCCTTCACTTTCAGGAACCAAACCATCATTATTAATGCCCAAAGCCCTCTTTTAAGGCTCAAAGCCTCATTTTCAGCACCCAAAGGCTCACTTTAAAACACCCAAACCCCTCTTTTAACACCAAAGACTTAGAGTTGGGACCGCAAACCTCACTTTCAGCATCCAAACCCCTCTTTCAAGGCTCAAAGCCTCACTTTTAGTTCCCAAACCCTCATTTTTAGCATCCAAACCCCTTACTTTTATGGAGCAAAATCTCATTTTTAACGTCCAAATCCCTCTTTTAAGGCTCAAAGCCTCTATTTTAGATGCCAAACCCTCACTTTCAGGGTCCAAACCCCTCCTTTTTAGGGACATACCCTCATTTTCACGTCCCAAAGACGCACTTTAAAGCACCCAAACCCCTCTTTTAATGCTCAAAGCCTTATAGTTAGGACCACAAACCTCACTGCTAGGGTCCAAACCTCTCTCTTAAAGCTCAGTGCCTCATTTTTAACAGCGAAACCCTCACTTTTAGGACCTAAAGCCCTCTTTTAACACTCAAAGCCTCAGTTTTAACACCCAAAACCGCACTTTCAGGGTCCAAACCCCTCTTTTAACGCTCAGTGCCTCAATTTCAGGTCCCCAAATCTCACATTAAAACACCCAAACACCTCTTTTAACATCAAAGACTTATAGTTAGGACTGCAAACCTCACTTTTAGGGTCCAAACCCCTCCTTTTTAGGGACATACCCTCATTTTCATGTCCCAAGGACTTACTTTAAAGCACCCAAACCCCTCTTTTAATGCTCAAAGCCTTATAGTTAGGGCCGCAAACCACAATGCTAGGCTCCAAAGCCCTCTTTTATGCTCAAAGCTTCATTTTTAACAGCCAAAACCTCACTTTCTTTGCCCAAACCCCTCTTTTAATGCTCAATGCCTCATTTATACCTCCCAAAGACGCACTTTAAAGCACCCAAAGCCTCTTTTAACCTCAAAGCCTTTTAGAGTAAGACTGCAAATCTCACTTGTAGGGGCCAAACCGGTTTTAACGCTCAAAGCCTCATTTTTAACAGCAAACCCTCACTTTTAGGACCTAAAGCCCTCTTTTAACTCCCAAAGCCTCGGTTTTAACACCCAAAGCCGCACTTTCAGGGTCCAAACCTCTCTTTTAACGCTCAGTGCCTCATTTTTAGGTCCCAAACCCTCACTCTTAGCACTGAACCCGGACTTGTAATTGTCAAACTCTCGTTCTAGTACAAATCATGACTTTTAGAGTCCAGCCCCTCGATTTTAAGTCTCAAAGCCTCATTTTTATCATCCAAACCTTTGTCATAAATTGAGACCACAATGGATCATAATCCAATTAGAATTTTATTAATTGTAGCAAGTAGAATATGAGCAAATACAGCGCTGGACGGCAGGGGAGTCTGCGCTCCGCCAACTGCCGTACTGAGCAGTTCAAACAGTCTCTCTTTATACATCTTTACTTCCATGTTCAATGAGATAGTGGAGGTACTTTTCGCATGCTTCAGTTGTTGTTAGGGGGTCGTTTCCTGCTTCCTGGTGATATGGGGTTGCTTGTCTTATCTCTGTCGATAAGTTTGGACATCTGATGGTTATCTTGCATAAGCACGCCTGGGAGGTATTCTTCGCATGCTTTACATTGAGCTTAACATAAGTCTTAATAAACAATACCTTAGTTCAGTTTCTCACAATCCCCCCTTTTTCTTTTTATCCTATTATTGTTTATTAGACACTACTTTCATTTTCGGCACTGCAGGCAAATCTTCTTCCACAATTCCGACATTTATCATAACACTCACAAGGTAATATCTCACAATTACAATCATAGTTCTTATGTGGCATAATGCATTCACAACAATCGTCATCTTCATTAATAGATACACTCTTATATTTTGCTTCAGACCTTGTAGTCAAAATAAGCAATTTAGCTGGGTCAAACCGTTCTTTAATAAAATGTAAAATACAGCGTAATATACAAGGTCCAAATATAAGTCCCAGAATCAACATAATAAGCGGTCCTGCTAAAGCAGACAACAAAGTGGTTAGCCAAGGTGAAACATTAAACCAGCTTTCATACCATAACTTGCCCGCTTCACGATCTTTTTTACGTTGATCTAACCTTTTCCGGAGTTTGGGCTATTATCGATAATAAAACTAACGATATACCAGGAAAAAGGGTGTCTGTCAATTTTTCCAATTTAAGTACACTTTTACCAGTCTTGGGGAAGTTCGACCATAGCTGCTTTTGCGTCTCATTGTTCTGGTTCTTTTCTCCACAGTTTGTTCCTCCTCTGCCTCGCCCGTCGACTCGGTTGCTTCGAGCCACGGGGTGTACCATCTTCTCGGCAGCAAGGGAAATCTTCAGGAGAACAGCTGTTTCAGGCTTTCTGCCTGTTTATATAGGCCTCCCACTTTGCAGCTTTAACTAATGGGACTAAGCAAGACACAGCTAGTACTTCCCTTCTGCACTTTGTAGCCAAAATTTCAACCACAAAGGGGATTGATTCGTTGGAATGGTAACAATAATACTAAGGGTTTATTCCTTTGGCAAAACTTTCCACCATTCATGGGATCCTCGAATAATTTCTTGTTCCGACTCTAATTGTTTTTAATTTCCACTCAGTGAGAGTTCTTTGGGTTTTCCAACACTGTGTGCAAACTCCTATCGGAGGGTATCCATATTCACAGTGTGTCCACCATTTATCCTGGCATACCTTACACTTGCAACGAGCAAATGGATAACAATCGCAGTTCAAATGATTGCATCTAATTTGTATATCTAAAGTGCTTATTAGCTTTTCCTCTATATTCAATATTGTGTTACTACATAAGTTTAGCAATTTCCTTCAACACACTTTGTACGCTTCCATATATAATAGATTAAAAAAAGATAATTATAGCAAATATAAACAGCAATATACACTTTATACCAAAAGGTAATGCGGCAAAATAATCAACTAAAGTTCTTATCATTACGTTATCTTTTCAGAGTTATCTTGGTGTCACCTGGAGTACTGATTACTTTCCAGTGGGGTCTCGTCACTGGGCCTTTAATGCGACTAGCATGAGTCCATCCACGCTCAGCAGTCCGGACAGCTGTTTCATCTTGTTCCTTAGCTCCCATTTGTTCTAGTTTTTCCTTTTCTGCAGACTCAAAACTCAAATTATTACTAACAGGTACTTGTTGCATAGTCAAAATCGTACTATAATTGCCTGCTACTCGTTTTGCTTCTGTATCAGCTGCATTATTTCCTCTAACTTGATAACTCGTGCCTCGCTGGTGTCCCTTTATATGTACAACTGCTATTTTATTTGGTATTTTCAATGCCCCCAGAACTCGCCGAATTAATTCTGGGTGTATCAGTTCTTTTCCCTGTGAGTTAACAAATCCTCTTTCCTCCCATATTTTCCCAAAGGTATGTACTACTCCGAACGCATAGCGTGAGTCTGTATATATAGTTCCATCCTTTCCCTTCAGTGACACTAAGGCTTTCCACAATGCGTACAGCTCACAGGCTTGAGCCGACCAGCTGGCACTCAGGGGGCCCGATTCTATTGTCTTAAATTCTCCTTTTGCCCCAATTACTTGTACTTTTTCAGGGGAAACTTTACATCCCTCAGGTATTTGCCTAATAGTCGATTTCTCAGCCCCAGTGTCTACTAAAAAGGTGAACTCTTGTTTATGGGGACCTATTTTTAATTTTATCAAGGGCTCATGATGACTCCGGTCCCCTAAGATATAGAGCCCCTGACTCTCCTATTCCGTTTTTAATATTTCCTCATCCCTGATCCTTTCTCTGCAATTCGTCTTTATATGTCCCTTCTTTCCACAGTAAAAACAACATCTCTGTTCCTTCTTTACTTCCACGTTCCCTTGTTTCGTTCCAGCAGATCTGTGTTCACCAGTCCGCCCTTTGCGATCCTCTCTGACTGCTGCTACCATCATTTTTACTTGTCGCTTGCTGCTCTCTTCTTCCCGCTTTACGTAGACTTTCTGAGCTTCCCTCAATAATTCATCCAACCCTCTATTCTGCCAGTCCTCTAACTTTTCAATCTTCTTTCTGATATCTTCCCATGATTTTGCCACAAACGGAGTTTTGAGGAGCGCTTGCCCTAAAGGGTCGTCTGGATTTACCCCAGAATACAGCTGAAGGGCTTTCCTCAGTCGTTCCAGCCACTCAGTAGGGCTCTCATCTTTCTTTTGTATTTCATTAAATGCTTTATTGATATTCTGGCCACGGGGTACTGCTTCTCTAATCCCTTGAATTACTATAGTTCTCAGGTCCTGCATATGAGTTCTATGCACCGGATCCTGATTATCCCAATTAGGTCTTTGGAGTGGCCATTTAATATCTGCTTGGGGTCCCTGGGCATGCTGAGCATTCCACAGTCTCATTCCTGCTCGTCTAATCATATCTCTTTCCTCGGTAGTAAATAATTGACCAAGGATAGATTGCATCTCATCCCAAGTATAAAGGTTTGGTCCCAAAAATTGATCTAATCTTTCTGCCACTCCGAGTGGGTCTTCAATTAGGTTTCCCATCTCGGTTCTTTTAAAATCTCGTAGGTCAGCCGAACTTAGGGGCACAAAAATATATCCAATCACAGGTTGGGGTCCCCCCATGGGCATTTCCCTTAAAGGATACATCTGAGCTGCCCCTTTTTGACTCCTAGTTACGCGTCTAGGAGGAGGGGGAGACCCTTGTTCCGATTCTGGTGGGGGAGTGGGCACTCTGGGGACCTCTGAAGGGGCTGCGGGAGCAGGAGGAGAAATATAAGGAGGGGGGGTTAGAAGGGTTTCGTCTAACTCTTCCTTCTTTTTCTTTTGTTCAGTTTTTACTTCATTCAGTGGATAAAGTCTAGCTCCCGGTCTTTCTAGCCACACTTCCGCATACTGACTCTCTTCTGGGTTAAGGGGTTTTTTTATTGTTAACCCAGAGGTTTAATTGTTGTCTGACCCAATCCTCTTCTGACCCATAGACTGGCCAAACGACATCTTTAGAAATCTTCTTCCCTCCCCATATCCTAGTACAATATTTTATCATTTTCTGTTTATCTTTCCCTAGGGTTCCAGGGAAATATCTCCAATTGTCTAGGATATATGCCAGAGGGGTATTCTTAGGTACAGTGGGTACCCTTCCCATGGGAGTCGAAGGCTTGCTGCCCTTCGCCCCCATCTTCTGGAATATCCACAAGTGTGCACTCACTCGTTCCCCTTGTTCCTGGCCCAGTCCCTCGCGGGAGATGGGAAACGCAGTACTTAAGGGTCCGCACTCGCCTGGTTCAATATAGCGAACCTCTCACTCGTTATATTCCAGGAAACCCAATCCCGCCCGAACGGTAAACCTGCGACCAAATTCGCAATATACTTACGCACCCTGCGTCTTCGTCCGGACTCCCGTGCACAGAATTTTTATGGGATTTTACCGGTTTCTCCTTTGCTCATCATTCTAGAATTTAGGTTCGTCGGTAAGGTTGAGGTAAGCTGTCGGTCGCGGGGCCGCGGATTGCCGCGGGGCGCCTCCCCGGAGGACAGAAGCTCACCGTTCCTTATCCGAGTCACGGCACCAAATTGTCATAAATTGAGACCACAATGGATCATAATCCAATTAGAATTTTATTAATTGTAGCAAGTAGAATATGAGCAAATACAGCGCTGGACGGCAGGGGAGTCTGCGCTCCGCCAACTGCCGTACTGAGCAGTTCAAACAGTCTCTCTTTATACATCTTTACTTCCATGTTCAATGAGATAGTGGAGGTACTTTTCGCATGCTTCAGTTGTTGTTAGGGGGTCGTTTCCTGCTTCCTGGTGATATGGGGTTGCTTGTCTTATCTCTGTCGATAAGTTTGGACATCTGATGGTTATCTTGCATAAGCACGCCTGGGAGGTATTCTTCGCATGCTTTACATTGAGCTTAACATAAGTCTTAATAAACAATACCTTAGTTCAGTTTCTCACACCTTCACTTTCAGGGTCCAAACCCCTCTTTTAATGCTCAGTGCCTCATTTTTAGGTCAGAAACCCTTGCTTTTAGCATCCAGGCCTTCACTTTCAGGAACCAAACCATCATTATTAATGGCCAAAGCCCTCTTTTAAGGCTCAAAGTCTCATTTTCAGCACCCAAAGACTCACTTTAAAACACCCAAACCCCTCTTTTAACATCAAAGACTTAGAGTTGGGACCGCAAACCTCACTTTCAGCGTCCAAACCCCTCTTTCAAGGCTCAAAGCCTCACTTTTAGTTCCCAAACCCTCATTTTTAGCATCCAAACCCCTTACTTTTATGGAGCAAAATCTCATTTTTAACGTCCAAATCCCTCTTTTAAGGCTCAAAGCCTCTATTTTAGATGCCAAACCCTCACTTTCAGGGTCCAAACCCCTCCTTTTTAGGGACATACCCTCATTTTCACGTCCCAAAGACGCACTTTAAAGCACCCAAACCCCTCTTTTAATGCTCAAAGCCTTATAGTTAGGACCACAAACCTCACTGCTAGGGTCCAAACCTCTCTCTTAAAGCTCAGTGCCTCATTTCTAACAGCCAAACCCTCACTTTTAGGACCTAAAGCCCTCTTTTAACACTCAAAGCCTCAGTTTTAACACCCAAAACCGCACTTTCAGGGTCCAAACGCCTCTCTTAACGCTCAGTGCCTCATTTTCAGGTCCCCAAAACTCACTTTAAAACACCCAAACACCTCTTTTAACATCAAAGACTTAGAGTTAGGACTGCAAACCTCACTTTTAGGGTCCAAACCCCTCCTTTTCAGGGACAAACCCTCTTTTTTAAATTCCAAACCCTTACTTCTATTACCCAAACCCCTCTTTTAACGCTCACTGCCTCATTTTTAGGTCCCAAACCCTCTGCTTCTAGCATCGAACTTGGACTTTTTATGGTCAAACCATCATTGTTTTGTTCCAAATAGTAATTTTTAGAGTCCAAACCCCTCTATTAAGCTTCAAAAAGTCATTTTTATCATCCAAACCTTCACTTTCAGGGTCCAAACCCCTCTTTTAATGCTCAGTGCCTCATTTTTAGGTCAGAAACCCCCTGCTTTTAGCATCCAGGCCTTCACTTTCAGGTACCAAACCATCATTATTAATGCCCAAAGCCCTCTTTTAAGGCTCAAAGCCTCATTTTCAGCACCCAAAGACTCACTTTAAAACACCCAAACCCCTCTTTTAATGCTCAAAGCCTTATAGTTAGGACCACAAACCTCACTGCTAGGGTCCAAACCTTGGTTTTAAAATTCAGTGCCTCATTTCTAACAGCCAAACCCTCACTTTTAGGACCTAAAGCCCTCTTTTAACACTCAAAGCCTCAGTTTTAACACTCAAAGCCAAACTTCCAGGGTCCAAACCCCTCTTTTAATGCTCAGTGCCTCATTTCCAGGTCCCCAAAACTCACTTTAAAACACCCAAACACCTCTTTTAACATCAAAGACTTAGAGTTAGGACTGCAAACCTCACTTTTAGGGTCCAAACCCCTCCTTTTTAGGGACATACCCTCATTTTCATGTCCCAAGGACTTACTTTAAAGCACCCAAACCCCTCTTTTAATGCTCAAAGCCTTATAGTTAGGGCCGCAAACCACAATGCTAGGCTCCAAAGCCCTCTTTTATGCTCAAAGCTTCATTTTTAACAGCCAAAACCTCACTTTCTTTGCCCAAACCCCTCTTTTCATGCTCAATGCCTCATTTATACCTCCCAAAGACGCACTTTAAAGCACCCAAAGCCTCTTTTAACCTCAAAGCCTTTTAGAGTAAGACTGCAAATCTCACTTGTAGGGGCCAAACCGGTTTTAACGCTCAAAGCCTCATTTTTAACAGCAAACCCTCACTTTTAGGACCTAAAGCCCTCCTTTAACTCCCAAAGCCTCGGTTTTAACACCCAAAGCCGCACTTTCAGGGTCCAAACCTCTCTTTTAACGCTCAGTGCCTCATTTTTAGGTCCCAAACCCTCACTCTTAGCACTGAACCCGGACTTGTAATTGTCAAACTCTCGTTCTAGTACAAATCATGACTTTTAGAGTCCAGCCCCTCGATTTTAAGTCTCAAAGCCTCATTTTTATCATCCAAACCTTCACTTTCAGGGTCCAAACCCCTCTTTTAATGCTCAGTGCCTCATTTTTAGGTCAGAAACCCCCTGCTTTTAGCATCCAGGCCTTCACTTTCAGGAACCAAACCATCATTATTAATGCCCAAAGCCCTCTTTTAAGGCTCAAAGCCTCATTTTCAGCACCCAAAGACTCACTTTAAAACACCCAAACCCCTCTTTTAACACCAAAGACTTAGAGTTGGGACCGCAAACCTCACTTTCAGCGTCCAAACCCCTCTTTCAAGGCTCAAAGCCTCACTTTTAGTTCCCAAACCCTCATTTTTAGCATCCAAACCCCTTACTTTTATGGAGCAAAATCTCATTTTTAACGTCCAAATCCCTCTTTTAAGGCTCAAAGCCTCTATTTTAGATGCCAAACCCTCACTTTCAGGGTCCAAACCCCTCCTTTTTAGGGACATACCCTCATTTTCAGCACCCAAAGACGCACTTTAAAGCACCCAAACCCCTCTTTTAATGCTCAAAGCCTTATAGTTAGGACTGCAAACCTCACTGCTAGGGTCCAAAACTCTCAAAGCTCAGTGCCTCATTTTTAACAGCCAAACCCTCACTTTTAGGACCTAAAGCCCTCTTTTAACACTCAAAGCCTCGGTTTTAACACCCAAAACCGCACTTTCAGGGTCCAAACGCCTCTTTTAATGCTCAGTGCCTCATTTCCAGGTCCCCAAAACTCACTTTAAAACACCCAAACACCTCTTTTAACATCAAAGACTTAGAGTTAGGACTGCAAACCTCACTTTTAGGGTCCAAACCCCTCCTTTTCAGGGACAAACCCTCTTTTTTAAATTCCAAACCCTTACTTCTATTACCCAAACCCCTCTTTTAACGCTCACTGCCTTTTTTTTAGGTCCCAAACCCTCATTTTTAGCATCGAACTTGGACTTTTTATGGTCAAACCATCATTGTTTTGTTCCAAATAGTAATTCTTAGAGTCCAAACCCCTCTATTAAGCTTCAAAAACTCATTTTTATCATCCAAACCTTCACTTTCAGGGTCCAAACCCCTCTTTTAATGCTCAGTGCCTCATTTTTAGGTCAGAAACCCCCTGCTTTTAGCATCCAGGCCTTCACTTTCAGGTACCAAAACATCATTATTAATGCCCAAAGCCCTCTTTTAAGGCTCAAAGCCTCATTTTCAGCACCCAAAGACATACTTTAAAGCACGCAAACCCCTCTTTTAATGCTCAAAGCCTTATAGTTAGGGCCGCAAACCTCACTGCTAGGGTCCAAACCTTGGTTTTAAAATTCAATGCCTCATTTCTAACAGCCAAACCCTCACTTTTAGGACCTAAAGCCCTCTTTTAACACTCAAAGCCTCAGTTTTAACACTCAAAGCCAAACTTTCAGGGTCCAAACCCCTCTTTTAACGCTCAGTGCCTCATTTTCAGGTCCCCAAATCTCACTTTAAAACACCCAAACACCTCTTTTAACATCAAAGACTTATAGTTAGGACTGCAAACCTCACTTTTAGGGTCCAAACCCCTCCTTTTTAGGGACATACCCTCATTTTCATGTCCCAAGGACTTACTTTAAAGCACCCAAACCCCTCTTTTAATGCTCAAAGCCTTATAGTTAGGGCCGCAAACCACAATGCTAGGCTCCAAAGCCCTCTTTTATGCTCAAAGCTTCATTTTTAACAGCCAAAACCTCACTTTCTTTGCCCAAACCCCTCTTTTCATGCTCAATGCCTCATTTATACCTCCCAAAGACGCACTTTAAAGCACCCAAAGCCTCTTTTAACCTCAAAGCCTTTTAGAGTAAGACTGCAAATCTCACTTGTAGGGGCCAAACCGGTTTTAACGCTCAAAGCCTCATTTTTAACAGCAAACCCTCACTTTTAGGACCTAAAGCCCTCTTTTAACTCCCAAAGCCTCGGTTTTAACACCCAAAGCCGCACTTTCAGGGTCCAAACCTCTCTTTTAACGCTCAGTGCCTCATTTTTAGGTCCCAAACCCTCACTCTTAGCACTGAACCCGGACTTTTAATTGTCAAACTCTCGTTCTAGTACAAATCATGACTTTTAGAGTCCAGCCCCTCGATTTTAAGTCTCAAAGCCTCATTTTTATCATCCAAACCTTCACTTTCAGGGTCCAAACCCCTCTTTTAATGCTCAGTGCCTCATTTTTAGGTCAGAAACCCTTGCTTTTAGCATCCAGGCCTTCACTTTCAGGTACCAATCCATCATTATTAATGCCCAAAGCCCTCTTTTAAGGCTCAAAGCCTCATTTTCAGCACCCAAAGACTCACTTTAAAACACCCAAACCCCTCTTTTAACACCAAAGACTTAGAGTTGGGACCGCAAACCTCACTTTCAGCGTCCAAACCCCTCTTTCAAGGCTCAAAGCCTCACTTTTAGTTCCCAAACCCTCATTTTTAGCATCCAAACCCCTTACTTTTATGGAGCAAAATCTCATTTTTAACGTCCAAATCCCTCTTTTAAGGCTCAAAGCCTCTATTTTAGATGCCAAACCCTCACTTTCAGGGTCCAAACCCCTCCTTTTTAGGGACATACCCTCATTTTCACGTCCCAAAGACGCACTTTAAAGCACCCAAACCCCTCTTTTAATGCTCAAAGCCTTATAGTTAGGACCACAAACCTCACTGCTAGGGTCCAAACCTCTCTCTTAAAGCTCAGTGCCTCATTTTTAACAGCCAAACCCTCACTTTTAGGACCTAAAGCCCTCTTTTAACACTCAAAGCCTCAGTTTTAACACCCAAACCCGCACTTTCAGGGTCCAAACCCCTCTTTTAACGCTCAGTGCCTCAATTTCAGGTCCCCAAATCTCACTTTAAAACACCCAAACACCTCTTTTAACATCAAAGCCTTATAGTTAGGACTGCAAACCTCACTTTTAGGGTCCAAACCCCTCCTTTTTAGGGACATACCCTCATTTTCATGTCCCAAGGACTTACTTTAAAGCACCCAAACCCCTCTTTTAATGCTCAAAGCCTTATAGTTAGGGCCGCAAACCACAATGCTAGGCTCCAAAGCCCTCTTTTATGCTCAAAGCTTCATTTTTAACAGCCAAAACCTCACTTTCTTTGCCCAAACCCCTCTTTTCATGCTCAATGCCTCATTTATACCTCCCAAAGACGCACTTTAAAGCACCCAAAGCCTCTTTTAACCTCAAAGCCTTTTAGAGTAAGACTGCAAATCTCACTTTTAGGGGCCAAACCGGTTTTAACGCTCAAAGCCTCATTTTTAACAGCAAACCCTCACTTTTAGGACCTAAAGCCCTCTTTTAACTCCCAAAGCCTCGGTTTTAACACCCAAAGCCGCACTTTCAGGGTACAAACCTCTCTTTTAACGCTCAGTGCCTCATTTTTAGGTCCCAAACCCTCACTCTTAGCACTGAACCCGGACTTGTAATTGTCAAACTCTCGTTCTAGTACAAATCATGACTTTTAGAGTCCAGCCCCTCGATTTTAAGTCTCAAAGCCTCATTTTTATCATCCAAACCTTCACTTTCAGGGTCCAAACCCCTCTTTTAATGCTCAGTGCCTCATTTTTAGGTCAGAAACCCTTGCTTTTAGCATCCAGGCCTTCACTTTCAGGAACCAAACCATCATTATTAATGCCCAAAGCCCTCTTTTAAGGCTCAAAGCCTCATTTTCAGCACCCAAAGGCTCACTTTAAAACACCCAAACCCCTCTTTTAACACCAAAGACTTAGAGTTGGGACCGCAAACCTCACTTTCAGCGTCCAAACCCCTCTTTCAAGGCTCAAAGCCTCACTTTTAGTTCCCAAACCCTCATTTTTAGCATCCAAACCCCTTACTTTTATGGAGCAAAATCTCATTTTTAACGTCCAAATCCCTCTTTTAAGGCTCAAAGCCTCTATTTTAGATGCCAAACCCTCACTTTCAGGGTCCAAACCCTTTTTAGGGACATACCCTCATTTTCACGTCCCAAGGACTTACTTTAAAGCACCCAAACCCCTCTTTTAATGCTCAAAGCCTTATAGTTAGGACCACAAACCTCACTGCTAGGGTCCAAACCTCTCAAAGCTCAGTGCCTCATTTTTAACAGCCAAACCCTCACTTTTAGGACCTAAAGCCCTCTTTTAACACTCAAAGCCTCAGTTTTAACACCCAAAACCGCACTTTCAGGGTCCAAACGCCTCTCTTAACGCTCAGTGCCTCATTTCCAGGTCCCCAAAACTCACTTTAAAACACCCAAACCCCTCTTTTAACATCAAAGACTTAGAGTTAGGACTGCAAACCTCACTTTTAGGGTCCAAACCCCTCCTTTTCAGGGACAAACCCTCTTTTTTAAATTCCAAACCCTTACTTCTATTACCCAAACCCCTCTTTTAACGCTCACTGCCTTTTTTTTAGGTCCCAAACCCTCATTTTTAGCATCGAACTTGGACTTTTTATGGTCAAACCATCATTGTTTTGTTCCAAATAGTAATTCTTAGAGTCCAAACCCCTCTATTAAGCTTCAAAAACTCATTTTTATCATCCAAACCTTCACTTTCAGGGTCCAAACCCCTCTTTTAATGCTCAGTGCCTCATTTTTAGGTCAGAAACCCCCTGCTTTTAGCATCCAGGCCTTCACTTTCAGGTACCAAAACATCATTATTAATGCCCAAAGCCCTCTTTTAAGGCTCAAAGCCTCATTTTCAGCACCCAAAGACATACTTTAAAGCACGCAAACCCCTCTTTTAATGCTCAAAGCCTTATAGTTAGGGCCGCAAACCTCACTGCTAGGGTCCAAACCTTGGTTTTAAAATTCAATGCCTCATTTCTAACAGCCAAACCCTCACTTTTAGGACCTAAAGCCCTCTTTTAACACTCAAAGCCTCAGTTTTAACACTCAAAGCCAAACTTTCAGGGTCCAAACCCCTCTTTTAACGCTCAGTGCCTCATTTTCAGGTCCCCAAATCTCACTTTAAAACACCCAAACACCTCTTTTAACATCAAAGACTTATAGTTAGGACTGCAAACCTCACTTTTAGGGTCCAAACCCCTCCTTTTTAGGGACATACCCTCATTTTCACGTCCCAAGGACTTACTTTAAAGCACCCAAACCCCTCTTTTAATGCTCAAAGCCTTATAGTTAGGGCCGCAAACCACAATGCTAGGGTCCAAAGCCCTCTTTTATGCTCAAAGCTTCATTTTTAACAGCCAAAACCTCACTTTCTTTGCCCAAACCCCTCTTTTCATGCTCAATGCCTCATTTATACCTCCCAAAGACGCACTTTAAAGCACCCAAAGCCTCTTTTAACCTCAAAGCCTTTTAGAGTAAGACTGCAAATCTCACTTGTAGGGGCCAAACCGGTTTTAACGCTCAAAGCCTCATTTTTAACAGCAAACCCTCACTTTTAGGACCTAAAGCCCTCTTTTAACTCCCAAAGCCTCGGTTTTAACACCCAAAGCC
Source organism: Phalacrocorax carbo (assembly GCF_963921805.1). Taxonomy (NCBI): domain Eukaryota; kingdom Metazoa; phylum Chordata; class Aves; order Suliformes; family Phalacrocoracidae; genus Phalacrocorax; species Phalacrocorax carbo. The sequence goes on along the minus strand of NW_026990280.1, from coordinate 1,507,458 downwards.
GCACTTTCAGGGTCCAAACCTCTCTTTTAACGCTCAGTGCCTCATTTTTAGGTCCCAAACCCTCACTCTTAGCACTGAACCCGGACTTGTAATTGTCAAACTCTCGTTCTAGTACAAATCATGACTTTTAGAGTCCAGCCCCTCGATTTTAAGTCTCAAAGCCTCATTTTTATCATCCAAACCTTCACTTTCAGGGTCCAAACCCCTCTTTTAATGCTCAGTGCCTCATTTTTAGGTCAGAAACTCTTGCTTTTAGCATCCAGGCCTTCACTTTCAGGAACCAAACCATCATTATTAATGCCCAAAGCCCTCTTTTAAGGCTCAAAGCCTCATTTTCAGCACCCAAAGGCTCACTTTAAAACACCCAAACCCCTCTTTTAACACCAAAGACTTAGAGTTGGGACCGCAAACCTCACTTTCAGCGTCCAAACCCCTCTTTCAAGGCTCAAAGCCTCACTTTTAGTTCCCAAACCCTCATTTTTAGCATCCAAACCCCTTACTTTTATGGAGCAAAATCTCATTTTTAACGTCCAAATCCCTCTTTTAAGGCTCAAAGCCTCTATTTTAGATGCCAAACCCTCACTTTCAGGGTCCAAACCCCTCCTTTTTAGGGACATACCCTCATTTTCACGTCCCAAAGACGCACTTTAAAGCACCCAAACCCCTCTTTTAATGCTCAAAGCCTTATAGTTAGGACCACAAACCTCACTGCTAGGGTCCAAACCTCTCTCTTAAAGCTCAGTGCCTCATTTTTAACAGCCAAACCCTCACTTTTAGGACCTAAAGCCCTCTTTTAACACTCAAAGCCTCAGTTTTAACACTCAAAGCCAAACTTTCAGGGTCCAAACCCCTCTTTTAACGCTCAGTGCCTCATTTTCAGGTCCCCAAAACTCACTTTAAAACACCCAAACACCTCTTTTAACATCAAAGACTTAGAGTTAGGACTGCAAACCTCACTTTTAGGGTCCAAACCCCTCCTTTTTAGGGACATACCCTCATTTTCATGTCCCAAGGACTTACTTTAAAGCACCCAAACCCCTCTTTTAATGCTCAAAGCCTTATAGTTAGGGCCGCAAACCACAATGCTAGGCTCCAAAGCCCTCTTTTATGCTCAAAGCTTCATTTTTAACAGCCAAAACCTCACTTTCTTTGCCCAAACCCCTCTTTTAATGCTCAATGCCTCATTTATACCTCCCAAAGACGCACTTTAAAGCACCCAAAGCCTCTTTTAACCTCAAAGCCTTTTAGAGTAAGACTGCAAATCTCACTTGTAGGGGCCAAACCGGTTTTAACGCTCAAAGCCTCATTTTTAACAGCAAACCCTCACTTTTAGGACCTAAAGCCCTCTTTTAACTCCCAAAGCCTCGGTTTTAACACCCAAAGCCGCACTTTCAGGGTCCAAACCTCTCTTTTAACGCTCAGTGCCTCATTTTTAGGTCCCAAACCCTCACTCTTAGCACTGAACCCGGACTTGTAATTGTCAAACTCTCGTTCTAGTACAAATCATGACTTTTAGAGTCCAGCCCCTCGATTTTAAGCCTCAAAGCCTCATTTTTATCATCCAAACCTTTGTCATAAATTGAGACCACAATGGATCATAATCCAATTAGAATTTTATTAATTGTAGCAAGTAGAATATGAGCAAATACAGCGCTGGACGGCAGGGGAGTCTGCGCTCCGCCAACTGCCGTACTGAGCAGTTCAAACAGTCTCTCTTTATACATCTTTACTTCCATGTTCAATGAGATAGTGGAGGTACTTTTCGCATGCTTCAGTTGTTGTTAGGGGGTCGTTTCCTGCTTCCTGGTGATATGGGGTTGCTTGTCTTATCTCTGTCGATAAGTTTGGACATCTGATGGTTATCTTGCATAAGCACGCCTGGGAGGTATTCTTCGCATGCTTTACATTGAGCTTAACATAAGTCTTAATAAACAATACCTTAGTTCAGTTTCTCACAATCCCCCCTTTTTCTTTTTATCCTATTATTGTTTATTAGACACTACTTTCATTTTCGGCACTGCAGGCAAATCTTCTTCCACAATTCCGACATTTATCATAACACTCACAAGGTAATATCTCACAATTACAATCATAGTTCTTATGTGGCATAATGCATTCACAACAATCATCATCTTCATTAATAGATACACTCTTATATTTTGCTTCAGACCTTGTAGTCAAAATAAGCAATTTAGCTGGGTCAAACCGTTCTTTAATAAAATGTAAAATACAGCGTAATATACAAGGTCCAAATATAAGTCCCAGAATCAACATAATAAGCGGTCCTGCTAAAGCAGACAACAAAGTGGTTAGCCAAGGTGAAACATTAAACCAGCTTTCATACCATAACTTGCCCGCTTCACGATCTTTTTTACGTTGATCTAACCTTTTCCGGAGTTTGGGCTATTATCGATAATAAAACTAACGATATACCAGGAAAAAGGGTGTCTGTCAATTTTTCCAATTTAAGTACACTTTTACCAGTCTTGGGGAAGTTCGACCATAGCTGCTTTTGCGTCTCATTGTTCTGGTTCTTTTCTCCACAGTTTGTTCCTCCTCTGCCTCGCCCGTCGACTCGGTTGCTTCGAGCCACGGGGTGTACCATCTTCTTGGCAGCAAGGGAAATCTTCAGGAGAACAGCTGTTTCAGGCTTTCTGCCTGTTTATATAGGCCTCCCACTTTGCAGCTTTAACTAATGGGACTAAGCAAGACACAGCTAGTACTTCCCTTCTGCACTTTGTAGCCAAAATTTCAACCACAAAGGGGATTGATTCGTTGGAATGGTAACAATAATACTAAGGGTTTATTCCTTTGGCAAAACTTTCCACCATTCATGGGATCCTCGAATAATTTCTTGTTCCGACTCTAATTGTTTTTAATTTCCACTCAGTGAGAGTTCTTTGGGTTTTCCAACACTGTGTGCAAACTCCTATCGGAGGGTATCCATATTCACAGTGTGTCCACCATTTATCCTGGCATACCTTACACTTGCAACGAGCAAATGGATAACAATCGCAGTTCAAATGATTGCATCTAATTTGTATATCTAAAGTGCTTATTAGCTTTTCCTCTATATTCAATATTGTGTTACTACATAAGTTTAGCAATTTCCTTCAACACACTTTGTACGCTTCCATATATAATAGATTAAAAAAAGATAATTATAGCAAATATAAACAGCAATATACACTTTATACCAAAAGGTAATGCGGCAAAATAATCAACTAAAGTTCTTATCATTACGTTATCTTTTCAGAGTTATCTCGGTGTCACCTGGAGTACTGATTACTTTCCAGTGGGGTCTCGTCACTGGGCCTTTAATGCGACTAGCATGAGTCCATCCACGCTCAGCAGTCCGGACAGCTGTTTCATCTTGTTCCTTAGCTCCCATTTGTTCTAGTTTTTCCTTTTCTGCAGACTCAAAACTCAAATTATTACTAACAGGTACTTGTTGCATAGTCAAAATCGTACTATAATTGCCTGCTACTCGTTTTGCTTCTGTATCAGCTGCATTATTTCCTCTAACTTGATAACTCGTGCCTCGCTGGTGTCCCTTTATATGTACAACTGCTATTTTATTTGGTATTTTCAATGCCCCCAGAACTCGCCGAATTAATTCTGGGTGTATCAGTTCTTTTCCCTGTGAGTTAACAAATCCTCTTTCCTCCCATATTTTCCCAAAGGTATGTACTACTCCGAACGCATAGCGTGAGTCTGTATATATAGTTCCATCCTTTCCCTTCAGTGACACTAAGGCTTTCCACAATGCGTACAGCTCACAGGCTTGAGCCGACCAGCTGGCACTCAGGGGGCCCGATTCTATTGTCTTAAATTCTCCTTTTGCCCCAATTACTTGTACTTTTTCAGGGGAAACTTTACATCCCTCAGGTATTTGCCTAATAGTCGATTTCTCAGCCCCAGTGTCTACTAAAAAGGTGAACTCTTGTTTATGGGGACCTATTTTTAATTTTATCAAGGGCTCATGATGACTCCGGTCCCCTAAGATATAGAGCCCCTGACTCTCCTATTCCGTTTTTAATATTTCCTCATCCCTGATCCTTTCTCTGCAATTCGTCTTTATATGTCCCTTCTTTCCACAGTAAAAACAACATCTCTGTTCCTTCTTTACTTCCACGTTCCCTTGTTTCGTTCCAGCAGATCTGTGTTCACCAGTCCGCCCTTTGCGATCCTCTCTGACTGCTGCTACCATCATTTTTACTTGTCGCTTGCTGCTCTCTTCTTCCCGCTTTACGTAGACTTTCTGAGCTTCCCTCAATAATTCATCCAACCCTCTATTCTGCCAGTCCTCTAACTTTTCAATCTTCTTTCTGATATCTTCCCATGATTTTGCCACAAACGGAGTTTTGAGGAGCGCTTGCCCTAAAGGGTCGTCTGGATTTACCCCAGAATACAGCTGAAGGGCTTTCCTCAGTCGTTCCAGCCACTCAGTAGGGCTCTCATCTTTCTTTTGTATTTCATTAAATGCTTTATTGATATTCTGGCCACGGGGTACTGCTTCTCTAATCCCTTGAATTACTATAGTTCTCAGGTCCTGCATATGAGTTCTATGCACCGGATCCTGATTATCCCAATTAGGTCTTTGGAGTGGCCATTTAATATCTGCTTGGGGTCCCTGGGCATGCTGAGCATTCCACAGTCTCATTCCTGCTCGTCTAATCATATCTCTTTCCTCGGTAGTAAATAATTGACCAAGGATAGATTGCATCTCATCTCAAGTATAAAGGTTTGGTCCCAAAAATTGATCTAATCTTTCTGCCACTCCGAGTGGGTCTTCAATTAGGTTTCCCATCTCGGTTCTTTTAAAATCTCGTAGGTCAGCCGAACTTAGGGGCACAAAAATATATCCAATCACAGGTTGGGGTCCCCCCATGGGCATTTCCCTTAAAGGATACATCTGAGCTGCCCCTTTTTGACTCCTAGTTACGCGTCTAGGAGGAGGGGGAGACCCTTGTTCCGATTCTGGTGGGGGAGTGGGCGCTCTGGGGACCTCTGAAGGGGCTGCGGGAGCAGGAGGAGAAATATAAGGAGGGGGGGTTAGAAGGGTTTCGTCTAACTCTTCCTTCTTTTTCTTTTGTTCAGTTTTTACTTCATTCAGTGGATAAAGTCTAGCTCCCGGTCTTTCTAGCCACACTTCCGCATACTGACTCTCTTCTGGGTTAAGGGGTTTTTTTATTGTTAACCCAGAGGTTTAATTGTTGTCTGACCCAATCCTCTTCTGACCCATAGACTGGCCAAACGACATCTTTAGAAATCTTCTTCCCTCCCCATATCCTAGTACAATATTTTATCATTTTCTGTTTATCTTTCCCTAGGGTTCCAGGGAAATATCTCCAATTGTCTAGGATATATGCCAGAGGGGTATTCTTAGGTACAGTGGGTACCCTTCCCATGGGAGTCGAAGGCTTGCTGCCCTTCGCCCCCATCTTCTGGAATATCCACAAGCGTGCACTCACTCGTTCCCCTTGTTCCTGGCCCAGTCCCTCGCGGGAGATGGGAAACGCAGTACTTAAGGGTCCGCACTCGCCTGGTTCAATATAGCGAACCTCTCACTCGTTATATTCCAGGAAACCCAATCCCGCCCGAACGGTAAACCCGCGAACAAATTCGCCATATACTTACGCGCCCTGCGTCTTCGTCCGGACTCCCGTGCACAGAATTTTTATGGGATTTTACCGGTTTCTCCTTTGCTCATCATTCTAGAATTTAGGTTCGTCGGTAAGGTTGATGTAAGCTGTCGGTCGCGGGGCCGCGGATTGCCGCGGGGCGCCTCCCCGGAGGACAGAAGCTCACCGTTCCTTATCCGAGTCACGGCACCAAATTGTCATAAATTGAGACCACAATGGATCATAATCCAATTAGAATTTTATTAATTGTAGCAAGTAGAATATGAGCAAATACAGCGCTGGACGGCAGGGGAGTCTGCGCTCCGCCAACTGCCGTACTGAGCAGTTCAAACAGTCTCTCTTTATACATCTTTACTTCCATGTTCAATGAGATAGTGGAGGTACTTTTCGCATGCTTCAGTTGTTGTTAGGGGGTCGTTTCCTGCTTCCTGGTGATATGGGGTTGCTTGTCTTATCTCTGTCGATAAGTTTGGACATCTGATGGTTATCTTGCATAAGCACGCCTGGGAGGTATTCTTCGCATGCTTTACATTGAGCTTAACATAAGTCTTAATAAACAATACCTTAGTTCAGTTTCTCACACCTTCACTTTCAGGGTCCAAACCCCTCTTTTAATGCTCAGTGCCTCATTTTTAGGTCAGAAACCCTTGCTTTTAGCATCCAGGCCTTCACTTTCAGGAACCAAACCATCATTATTAATGGCCAAAGCCCTCTTTTAAGGCTCAAAGTCTCATTTTCAGCACCCAAAGACTCACTTTAAAACACCCAAACCCCTCTTTTAACATCAAAGACTTAGAGTTGGGACCGCAAACCTCACTTTCAGCGTCCAAACCCCTCTTTCAAGGCTCAAAGCCTCACTTTTAGTTCCCAAACCCTCATTTTTAGCATCCAAACCCCTTACTTTTATGGAGCAAAATCTCATTTTTAACGTCCAAATCCCTCTTTTAAGGCTCAAAGCCTCTATTTTAGATGCCAAACCCTCACTTTCAGGGTCCAAACCCCTCCTTTTTAGGGACATACCCTCATTTTCACGTCCCAAGGACTTACTTTAAAGCACCCAAACCCCTCTTTTAATGCTCAAAGCCTTATAGTTAGGACCACAAACCTCACTGCTAGGGTCCAAACCTCTCAAAGCTCAGTGCCTCATTTTTAACAGCCAAACCCTCACTTTTAGGACCTAAAGCCCTCTTTTAACACTCAAAGCCTCAGTTTTAACACCCAAAACCGCACTTTCAGGGTCCAAACGCCTCTCTTAACGCTCAGTGCCTCATTTCCAGGTCCCCAAAACTCACTTTAAAACACCCAAACACCTCTTTTAACATCAAAGACTTAGAGTTAGGACTGCAAACCTCACTTTTAGGGTCCAAACCCCTCCTTTTCAGGGACAAACCCTCTTTTTTAAATTCCAAACCCTTACTTCTATTACCCAAACCCCTCTTTTAACGCTCACTGCCTTTTTTTTAGGTCCCAAACCCTCATTTTTAGCATCGAACTTGGACTTTTTATGGTCAAACCATCATTGTTTTGTTCCAAATAGTAATTCTTAGAGTCCAAACCCCTCTATTAAGCTTCAAAAACTCATTTTTATCATCCAAACCTTCACTTTCAGGGTCCAAACCCCTCTTTTAATGCTCAGTGCCTCATTTTTAGGTCAGAAACCCCCTGCTTTTAGCATCCAGGCCTTCACTTTCAGGTACCAAAACATCATTATTAATGCCCAAAGCCCTCTTTTAAGGCTCAAAGCCTCATTTTCAGCACCCAAAGACATACTTTAAAGCACGCAAACCCCTCTTTTAATGCTCAAAGCCTTATAGTTAGGGCCGCAAACCTCACTGCTAGGGTCCAAACCTTGGTTTTAAAATTCAATGCCTCATTTCTAACAGCCAAACCCTCACTTTTAGGACCTAAAGCCCTCTTTTAACACTCAAAGCCTCAGTTTTAACACTCAAAGCCAAACTTTCAGGGTCCAAACCCCTCTTTTAACGCTCAGTGCCTCATTTTCAGGTCCCCAAATCTCACTTTAAAACACCCAAACACCTCTTTTAACATCAAAGACTTATAGTTAGGACTGCAAACCTCACTTTTAGGGTCCAAACCCCTCCTTTTTAGGGACATACCCTCATTTTCACGTCCCAAGGACTTACTTTAAAGCACCCAAACCCCTCTTTTAATGCTCAAAGCCTTATAGTTAGGGCCGCAAACCACAATGCTAGGCTCCAAAGCCCTCTTTTATGCTCAAAGCTTCATTTTTAACAGCCAAAACCTCACTTTCTTTGCCCAAACCCCTCTTTTCATGCTCAATGCCTCATTTATACCTCCCAAAGACGCACTTTAAAGCACCCAAAGCCTCTTTTAACCTCAAAGCCTTTTAGAGTAAGACTGCAAATCTCACTTGTAGGGGCCAAACCGGTTTTAACGCTCAAAGCCTCATTTTTAACAGCAAACCCTCACTTTTAGGACCTAAAGCCCTCTTTTAACTCCCAAAGCCTCGGTTTTAACACCCAAAGCCGCACTTTCAGGGTCCAAACCTCTCTTTTAACGCTCAGTGCCTCATTTTTAGGTCCCAAACCCTCACTCTTAGCACTGAACCCGGACTTGTAATTGTCAAACTCTCGTTCTAGTACAAATCATGACTTTTAGAGTCCAGCCCCTCGATTTTAAGTCTCAAAGCCTCATTTTTATCATCCAAACCTTCACTTTCAGGGTCCAAACCCCTCTTTTAATGCTCAGTGCCTCATTTTTAGGTCAGAAACCCTTGCTTTTAGCATCCAGGCCTTCACTTTCAGGAACCAAACCATCATTATTAATGCCCAAAGCCCTCTTTTAAGGCTCAAAGCCTCATTTTCAGCACCCAAAGGCTCACTTTAAAACACCCAAACCCCTCTTTTAACACCAAAGACTTAGAGTTGGGACCGCAAACCTCACTTTCAGCGTCCAAACCCCTCTTTCAAGGCTCAAAGCCTCACTTTTAGTTCCCAAACCCTCATTTTTAGCATCCAAACCCCTTACTTTTATGGAGCAAAATCTCATTTTTAACGTCCAAATCCCTCTTTTAAGGCTCAAAGCCTCTATTTTAGATCCCAAACCCTCACTTTCAGGGTCCAAACCCCTCCTTTTTAGGGACATACCCTCATTTTCACGTCCCAAAGACGCACTTTAAAGCACCCAAACCCCTCTTTTAATGCTCAAAGCCTTATAGTTAGGACAGCAAACCTCACTGCTAGGGTCCAAACCTCTCTCTTAAAGCTCAGTGCCTCATTTCTAACAGCCAAACCCTCACTTTTAGGACCTAAAGCCCTCTTTTAACACTCAAAGCCTCAGTTTTAACACCCAAAACCGCACTTTCAGGGTCCAAACCCCTCTTTTAACGCTCAGTGCCTCAATTTCAGGTCCCCAAAACTCACTTTAAAACACCCAAACACCTCTTTTAACATCAAAGACTTAGAGTTAGGACTGCAAACCTCACTTTTAGGGTCCAAACCCCTCCTTTTTAGGGACATACCCTCATTTTCATGTCCCAAGGACTTACTTTAAAGCACCCAAACCCCTCTTTTAATGCTCAAAGCCTTATAGTTAGGGCCGCAAACCACAATGCTAGGCTCCAAAGCCCTCTTTTATGCTCAAAGCTTCATTTTTAACAGCCAAAACCTCACTTTCTTTGCCCAAACCCCTCTTTTAATGCTCAATGCCTCATTTATACCTCCCAAAGACGCACTTTAAAGCACCCAAAGCCTCTTTTAACCTCAAAGCCTTTTAGAGTAAGACTGCAAATCTCACTTGTAGGGGCCAAAACGGTTTTAACGCTCAAAGCCTCATTTTTAACAGCAAACCCTCACTTTTAGGACCTAAAGCCCTCTTTTAACTCCCAAAGCCTCGGTTTTAACACCCAAAGCCGCACTTTCAGGGTCCAAACCTCTCTTTTAACGCTCAGTGCCTCATTTTTAGGTCCCAAACCCTCACTCTTAGCACTGAACCCGGACTTGTAATTGTCAAACTCTCGTTCTAGTACAAATCATGACTTTTAGAGTCCAGCCCCTCGATTTTAAGCCTCAAAGCCTCATTTTTATCATCCAAACCTTTGTCATAAATTGAGACCACAATGGATCATAATCCAATTAGAATTTTATTAATTGTAGCAAGTAGAATATGAGCAAATACAGCGCTGGACGGCAGGGGAGTCTGCGCTCCGCCAACTGCCGTACTGAGCAGTTCAAACAGTCTCTCTTTATACATCTTTACTTCCATGTTCAATGAGATAGTGGAGGTACTTTTCGCATGCTTCAGTTGTTGTTAGGGGGTCGTTTCCTGCTTCCTGGTGATATGGGGTTGCTTGTCTTATCTCTGTCGATAAGTTTGGACATCTGATGGTTATCTTGCATAAGCACGCCTGGGAGGTATTCTTCGCATGCTTTACATTGAGCTTAACATAAGTCTTAATAAACAATACCTTAGTTCAGTTTCTCACACCTTCACTTTCAGGGTCCAAACCCCTCTTTTAATGCTCAGTGCCTCATTTTTAGGTCAGAAACCCTTGCTTTTAGCATCCAGGCCTTCACTTTCAGGAACCAAACCATCATTATTAATGGCCAAAGCCCTCTTTTAAGGCTCAAAGCCTCATTTTCAGCACCCAAAGGCTCACTTTAAAACACCCAAACCCCTCTTTTAACATCAAAGACTTAGAGTTGGGACCGCAAACCTCACTTTCAGCGTCCAAACCCCTCTTTCAAGGCTCAAAGCCTCACTTTTAGTTCCCAAACCCTCATTTTTAGCATCCAAACCCCTTACTTTTATGGAGCAAAATCTCATTTTTAACGTCCAAATCCCTCTTTTAAGGCTCAAAGCCTCTATTTTAGATGCCAAACCCTCACTTTCAGGGTCCAAACCCCTCCTTTTTAGGGACATACCCTCATTTTCACGTCCCAAAGACGCACTTTAAAGCACCCAAACCCCTCTTTTAATGCTCAAAGCCTTATAGTTAGGACCACAAACCTCACTGCTAGGGTCCAAACCTCTCTCTTAAAGCTCAGTGCCTCATTTCTAACAGCCAAACCCTCACTTTTAGGACCTAAAGCCCTCTTTTAACACTCAAAGCCTCAGTTTTAACACCCAAAACCGCACTTTCAGGGTCCAAACGCCTCTCTTAACGCTCAGTGCCTCATTTTCAGGTCCCCAAAACTCACTTTAAAACACCCAAACACCTCTTTTAACATCAAAGACTTAGAGTTAGGACTGCAAACCTCACTTTTAGGGTCCAAACCCCTCCTTTTCAGGGACAAACCCTCTTTTTTAAATTCCAAACCCTTACTTCTATTACCCAAACCCCTCTTTTAACGCTCACTGCCTCATTTTTAGGTCCCAAACCCTCTGCTTCTAGCATCGAACTTGGACTTTTTATGGTCAAACCATCATTGTTTTGTTCCAAATAGTAATTTTTAGAGTCCAAACCCCTCTATTAAGCTTCAAAAACTCATTTTTATCATCCAAACCTTCACTTTCAGGGTCCAAACCCCTCTTTTAATGCTCAGTGCCTCATTTTTAGGTCAGAAACCCCCTGCTTTTAGCATCCAGGCCTTCACTTTCAGGTACCAAACCATCATTATTAATGCCCAAAGCCCTCTTTTAAGGCTCAAAGCCTCATTTTCAGCACCCAAAGACTCACTTTAAAACACCCAAACCCCTCTTTTAATGCTCAAAGCCTTATAGTTAGGACCACAAACCTCACTGCTAGGGTCCAAACCTTGGTTTTAAAATTCAGTGCCTCATTTCTAACAGCCAAACCCTCACTTTTAGGACCTAAAGCCCTCTTTTAACACTCAAAGCCTCAGTTTTAACACTCAAAGCCAAACTTTCAGGGTCCAAACCCCTCTTTTAATGCTCAGTGCCTCATTTCCAGGTCCCCAAAACTCACTTTAAAACACCCAAACACCTCTTTTAACATCAAAGACTTAGAGTTAGGACTGCAAACCTCACTTTTAGGGTCCAAACCCCTCCTTTTTAGGGACATACCCTCATTTTCATGTCCCAAGGACTTACTTTAAAGCACCCAAACCCCTCTTTTAATGCTCAAAGCCTTATAGTTAGGGCCGCAAACCACAATGCTAGGCTCCAAAGCCCTCTTTTATGCTCAAAGCTTCATTTTTAACAGCCAAAACCTCACTTTCTTTGCCCAAACCCCTCTTTTAATGCTCAATGCCTCATTTATACCTCCCAAAGACGCACTTTAAAGCACCCAAAGCCTCTTTTAACCTCAAAGCCTTTTAGAGTAAGACTGCAAATCTCACTTGTAGGGGCCAAACCGGTTTTAACGCTCAAAGCCTCATTTTTAACAGCAAACCCTCACTTTTAGGACCTAAAGCCCTCTTTTAACTCCCAAAGCCTCGGTTTTAACACCCAAAGCCGCACTTTCAGGGTCCAAACCTCTCTTTTAACGCTCAGTGCCTCATTTTTAGGTCCCAAACCCTCACTCTTAGCACTGAACCCGGACTTGTAATTGTCAAACTCTCGTTCTAGTACAAATCATGACTTTTAGAGTCCAGCCCCTCGATTTTAAGTCTCAAAGCCTCATTTTTATCATCCAAACCTTCACTTTCAGGGTCCAAACCCCTCTTTTAATGCTCAGTGCCTCATTTTTAGGTCAGAAACCCTTGCTTTTAGCATCCAGGCCTTCACTTTCAGGAACCAAACCATCATTATTAATGCCCAAAGCCCTCTTTTAAGGCTCAAAGCCTCATTTTCAGCACCCAAAGACTCACTTTAAAACACCCAAACCCCTCTTTTAACACCAAAGACTTAGAGTTGGGACCGCAAACCTCACTTTCAGCGTCCAAACCCCTCTTTCAAGGCTCAAAGCCTCACTTTTAGTTCCCAAACCCTCATTTTTAGCATCCAAACCCCTTACTTTTATGGAGCAAAATCTCATTTTTAACGTCCAAATCCCTCTTTTAAGGCTCAAAGCCTCTATTTTAGATGCCAAACCCTCACTTTCAGGGTCCAAACCCCTCCTTTTTAGGGACATACCCTCATTTTCACGTCCCAAGGACTTACTTTAAAGCACCCAAACCCCTCTTTTAATGCTCAAAGCCTTATAGTTAGGACCACAAACCTCACTGCTAGGGTCCAAACCTCTCAAAGCTCAGTGCCTCATTTTTAACAGCCAAACCCTCACTTTTAGGACCTAAAGCCCTCTTTTAACACTCAAAGCCTCAGTTTTAACACCCAAAACCGCACTTTCAGGGTCCAAACGCCTCTCTTAACGCTCAGTGCCTCATTTCCAGGTCCCCAAAACTCACTTTAAAACACCCAAACACCTCTTTTAACATCAAAGACTTAGAGTTAGGACTGCAAACCTCACTTTTAGGGTCCAAACCCCTCCTTTTCAGGGACAAACCCTCTTTTTTAAATTCCAAACCCTTACTTCTATTACCCAAACCCCTCTTTTAACGCTCACTGCCTTTTTTTTAGGTCCCAAACCCTCATTTTTAGCATCGAACTTGGACTTTTTATGGTCAAACCATCATTGTTTTGTTCCAAATAGTAATTCTTAGAGTCCAAACCCCTCTATTAAGCTTCAAAAACTCATTTTTATCATCCAAACCTTCACTTTCAGGGTCCAAACCCCTCTTTTAATGCTCAGTGCCTCATTTTTAGGTCAGAAACCCCCTGCTTTTAGCATCCAGGCCTTCACTTTCAGGTACCAAAACATCATTATTAATGCCCAAAGCCCTCTTTTAAGGCTCAAAGCCTCATTTTCAGCACCCAAAGACATACTTTAAAGCACGCAAACCCCTCTTTTAATGCTCAAAGCCTTATAGTTAGGGCCGCAAACCTCACTGCTAGGGTCCAAACCTTGGTTTTAAAATTCAATGCCTCATTTCTAACAGCCAAACCCTCACTTTTAGGACCTAAAGCCCTCTTTTAACACTCAAAGCCTCAGTTTTAACACTCAAAGCCAAACTTTCAGGGTCCAAACCCCTCTTTTAACGCTCAGTGCCTCATTTTCAGGTCCCCAAATCTCACTTTAAAACACCCAAACACCTCTTTTAACATCAAAGACTTATAGTTAGGACTGCAAACCTCACTTTTAGGGTCCAAACCCCTCCTTTTTAGGGACATACCCTCATTTTCACGTCCCAAGGACTTACTTTAAAGCACCCAAACCCCTCTTTTAATGCTCAAAGCCTTATAGTTAGGGCCGCAAACCACAATGCTAGGGTCCAAAGCCCTCTTTTATGCTCAAAGCTTCATTTTTAACAGCCAAAACCTCACTTTCTTTGCCCAAACCCCTCTTTTCATGCTCAATGCCTCATTTATACCTCCCAAAGACGCACTTTAAAGCACCCAAAGCCTCTTTTAACCTCAAAGCCTTTTAGAGTAAGACTGCAAATCTCACTTGTAGGGGCCAAACCGGTTTTAACGCTCAAAGCCTCATTTTTAACAGCAAACCCTCACTTTTAGGACCTAAAGCCCTCCTTTAACTCCCAAAGCCTCGGTTTTAACACCCAAAGCCGCACTTTCAGGGTACAAACCTCTCTTTTAACGCTCAGTGCCTCATTTTTAGGTCCCAAACCCTCACTCTTAGCACTGAACCCGGACTTGTAATTGTCAAACTCTCGTTCTAGTACAAATCATGACTTTTAGAGTCCAGCCCCTCGATTTTAAGTCTCAAAGCCTCATTTTTATCATCCAAACCTTCACTTTCAGGGTCCAAACCCCTCTTTTAATGCTCAGTGCCTCATTTTTAGGTCAGAAACCCTTGCTTTTAGCATCCAGGCCTTCACTTTCAGGAACCAAACCATCATTATTAATGCCCAAAGCCCTCTTTTAAGGCTCAAAGCCTCATTTTCAGCACCCAAAGGCTCACTTTAAAACACCCAAACCCCTCTTTTAACACCAAAGACTTAGAGTTGGGACCGCAAACCTCACTTTCAGCGTCCAAACCCCTCTTTCAAGGCTCAAAGCCTCACTTTTAGTTCCCAAACCCTCATTTTTAGCATCCAAACCCCTTACTTTTATGGAGCAAAATCTCATTTTTAACGTCCAAATCCCTCTTTTAAGGCTCAAAGCCTCTATTTTAGATGCCAAACCCTCACTTTCAGGGTCCAAACCCCTCCTTTTTAGGGACATACCCTCATTTTCACGTCCCAAAGACGCACTTTAAAGCACCCAAACCCCTCTTTTAATGCTCAAAGCCTTATAGTTAGGACCACAAACCTCACTGCTAGGGTCCAAACCTCTCTCTTAAAGCTCAGTGCCTCATTTTTAACAGCCAAACCCTCACTTTTAGGACCTAAAGCCCTCTTTTAACACTCAAAGCCTCAGTTTTAACACCCAAAACCGCACTTTCAGGGTCCAAACCCCTCTTTTAACGCTCAGTGCCTCAATTTCAGGTCCCCAAATCTCACATTAAAACACCCAAACACCTCTTTTAACATCAAAGCCTTATAGTTAGGACTGCAAACCTCACTTTTAGGGTCCAAACCCCTCCTTTTTAGGGACATACCCTCATTTTCATGTCCCAAGGACTTACTTTAAAGCACCCAAACCCCTCTTTTAATGCTCAAAGCCTTATAGTTAGGGCCGCAAACCACAATGCTAGGCTCCAAAGCCCTCTTTTATGCTCAAAGCTTCATTTTTAACAGCCAAAACCTCACTTTCTTTGCCCAAACCCCTCTTTTAATGCTCAATGCCTCATTTATACCTCCCAAAGACGCACTTTAAAGCACCCAAAGCCTCTTTTAACCTCAAAGCCTTTTAGAGTAAGACTGCAAATCTCACTTGTAGGGGCCAAAACGGTTTTAACGCTCAAAGCCTCATTTTTAACAGCAAACCCTCACTTTTAGGACCTAAAGCCCTCTTTTAACTCCCAAAGCCTCGGTTTTAACACCCAAAGCCGCACTTTCAGGGTCCAAACCTCTCTTTTAACGCTCAGTGCCTCATTTTTAGGTCCCAAACCCTCACTCTTAGCACTGAACCCGGACTTGTAATTGTCAAACTCTCGTTCTAGTACAAATCATGACTTTTAGAGTCCAGCCCCTCGATTTTAAGTCTCAAAGCCTCATTTTTATCATCCAAACCTTCACTTTCAGGGTCCAAACCCCTCTTTTAATGCTCAGTGCCTCATTTTTAGGTCAGAAACCCTTGCTTTTAGCATCCAGGCCTTCACTTTCAGGAACCAAACCATCATTATTAATGCCCAAAGCCCTCTTTTAAGGCTCAAAGCCTCATTTTCAGCACCCAAAGACTCACTTTAAAACACCCAAACCCCTCTTTTAACACCAAAGACTTAGAGTTGGGACCGCAAACCTCACTTTCAGCGTCCAAACCCCTCTTTCAAGGCTCAAAGCCTCACTTTTAGTTCCCAAACCCTCATTTTTAGCATCCAAACCCCTTACTTTTATGGAGCAAAATCTCATTTTTAACGTCCAAATCCCTCTTTTAAGGCTCAAAGCCTCTATTTTAGATGCCAAACCCTCACTTTCAGGGTCCAAACCCCTCCTTTTTAGGGACATACCCTCATTTTCACGTCCCAAGGACTTACTTTAAAGCACCCAAACCCCTCTTTTAATGCTCAAAGCCTTATAGTTAGGACCACAAACCTCACTGCTAGGGTCCAAACCTCTCAAAGCTCAGTGCCTCATTTTTAACAGCCAAACCCTCACTTTTAGGACCTAAAGCCCTCTTTTAACACTCAAAGCCTCAGTTTTAACACCCAAAACCGCACTTTCAGGGTCCAAACGCCTCTCTTAACGCTCAGTGCCTCATTTCCAGGTCCCCAAAACTCACTTTAAAACACCCAAACACCTCTTTTAACATCAAAGACTTAGAGTTAGGACTGCAAACCTCACTTTTAGGGTCCAAACCCCTCCTTTTCAGGGACAAACCCTCTTTTTTAAATTCCAAACCCTTACTTCTATTACCCAAACCCCTCTTTTAACGCTCACTGCCTTTTTTTTAGGTCCCAAACCCTCATTTTTAGCATCGAACTTGGACTTTTTATGGTCAAACCATCATTGTTTTGTTCCAAATAGTAATTCTTAGAGTCCAAACCCCTCTATTAAGCTTCAAAAACTCATTTTTATCATCCAAACCTTCACTTTCAGGGTCCAAACCCCTCTTTTAATGCTCAGTGCCTCATTTTTAGGTCAGAAACCCCCTGCTTTTAGCATCCAGGCCTTCACTTTCAGGTACCAAAACATCATTATTAATGCCCAAAGCCCTCTTTTAAGGCTCAAAGCCTCATTTTCAGCACCCAAAGACATACTTTAAAGCACGCAAACCCCTCTTTTAATGCTCAAAGCCTTATAGTTAGGGCCGCAAACCTCACTGCTAGGGTCCAAACCTTGGTTTTAAAATTCAATGCCTCATTTCTAACAGCCAAACCCTCACTTTTAGGACCTAAAGCCCTCTTTTAACACTCAAAGCCTCAGTTTTAACACTCAAAGCCAAACTTTCAGGGTCCAAACCCCTCTTTTAACGCTCAGTGCCTCATTTTCAGGTCCCCAAATCTCACTTTAAAACACCCAAACACCTCTTTTAACATCAAAGACTTATAGTTAGGACTGCAAACCTCACTTTTAGGGTCCAAACCCCTCCTTTTTAGGGACATACCCTCATTTTCACGTCCCAAGGACTTACTTTAAAGCACCCAAACCCCTCTTTTAATGCTCAAAGCCTTATAGTTAGGGCCGCAAACCACAATGCTAGGGTCCAAAGCCCTCTTTTATGCTCAAAGCTTCATTTTTAACAGCCAAAACCTCACTTTCTTTGCCCAAACCCCTCTTTTCATGCTCAATGCCTCATTTATACCTCCCAAAGACACACTTTAAAGCACCCAAAGCCTCTTTTAACCTCAAAGCCTTTTAGAGTAAGACTGCAAATCTCACTTGTAGGGGCCAAACCGGTTTTAACGCTCAAAGCCTCATTTTTAACAGCAAACCCTCACTTTTAGGACCTAAAGCCCTCTTTTAACTCCCAAAGCCTCGGTTTTAACACCCAAAGCCGCACTTTCAGGGTCCAAACCTCTCTTTTAACGCTCAGTGCCTCATTTTTAGGTCCCAAACCCTCACTCTTAGCACTGAACCCGGACTTGTAATTGTCAAACTCTCGTTCTAGTACAAATCATGACTTTTAGAGTCCAGCCCCTCGATTTTAAGTCTCAAAGCCTCATTTTTATCATCCAAACCTTCACTTTCAGGGTCCAAACCCCTCTTTTAATGCTCAGTGCCTCATTTTTAGGTCAGAAACCCTTGCTTTTAGCATCCAGGCCTTCACTTTCAGGAACCAAACCATCATTATTAATGCCCAAAGCCCTCTTTTAAGGCTCAAAGCCTCATTTTCAGCACCCAAAGGCTCACTTTAAAACACCCAAACCCCTCTTTTAACACCAAAGACTTAGAGTTGGGACCGCAAACCTCACTTTCAGCGTCCAAACCCCTCTTTCAAGGCTCAAAGCCTCACTTTTAGTTCCCAAACCCTCATTTTTAGCATCCAAACCCCTTACTTTTATGGAGCAAAATCTCATTTTTAACGTCCAAATCCCTCTTTTAAGGCTCAAAGCCTCTATTTTAGATGCCAAACCCTCACTTTCAGGGTCCAAACCCCTCCTTTTTAGGGACATACCCTCATTTTCACGTCCCAAAGACGCACTTTAAAGCACCCAAACCCCTCTTTTAATGCTCAAAGCCTTATAGTTAGGACCACAAACCTCACTGCTAGGGTCCAAACCTCTCTCTTAAAGCTCAGTGCCTCATTTTTAACAGCCAAACCCTCACTTTTAGGACCTAAAGCCCTCTTTTAACACTCAAAGCCTCAGTTTTAACACCCAAAACCGCACTTTCAGGGTCCAAACCCCTCTTTTAACGCTCAGTGCCTCAATTTCAGGTCCCCAAATCTCACATTAAAACACCCAAACACCTCTTTTAACATCAAAGCCTTATAGTTAGGACTGCAAACCTCACTTTTAGGGTCCAAACCCCTCCTTTTTAGGGACATACCCTCATTTTCATGTCCCAAGGACTTACTTTAAAGCACCCAAACCCCTCTTTTAATGCTCAAAGCCTTATAGTTAGGGCCGCAAACCACAATGCTAGGCTCCAAAGCCCTCTTTTATGCTCAAAGCTTCATTTTTAACAGCCAAAACCTCACTTTCTTTGCCCAAACCCCTCTTTTAATGCTCAATGCCTCATTTATACCTCCCAAAGACGCACTTTAAAGCACCCAAAGCCTCTTTTAACCTCAAAGCCTTTTAGAGTAAGACTGCAAATCTCACTTGTAGGGGCCAAAACGGTTTTAACGCTCAAAGCCTCATTTTTAACAGCAAACCCTCACTTTTAGGACCTAAAGCCCTCTTTTAACTCCCAAAGCCTCGGTTTTAACACCCAAAGCCGCACTTTCAGGGTCCAAACCTCTCTTTTAACGCTCAGTGCCTCATTTTTAGGTCCCAAACCCTCACTCTTAGCACTGAACCCGGACTTGTAATTGTCAAACTCTCGTTCTAGTACAAATCATGACTTTTAGAGTCCAGCCCCTCGATTTTAAGCCTCAAAGCCTCATTTTTATCATCCAAACCTTTGTCATAAATTGAGACCACAATGGATCATAATCCAATTAGAATTTTATTAATTGTAGCAAGTAGAATATGAGCAAATACAGCGCTGGACGGCAGGGGAGTCTGCGCTCCGCCAACTGCCGTACTGAGCAGTTCAAACAGTCTCTCTTTATACATCTTTACTTCCATGTTCAATGAGATAGTGGAGGTACTTTTCGCATGCTTCAGTTGTTGTTAGGGGGTCGTTTCCTGCTTCCTGGTGATATGGGGTTGCTTGTCTTATCTCTGTCGATAAGTTTGGACATCTGATGGTTATCTTGCATAAGCACGCCTGGGAGGTATTCTTCGCATGCTTTACATTGAGCTTAACATAAGTCTTAATAAACAATACCTTAGTTCAGTTTCTCACAATCCCCCCTTTTTCTTTTTATCCTATTATTGTTTATTAGACACTACTTTCATTTTCGGCACTGCAGGCAAATCTTCTTCCACAATTCCGACATTTATCATAACACTCACAAGGTAATATCTCACAATTACAATCATAGTTCTTATGTGGCATAATGCATTCACAACAATCATCATCTTCATTAATAGATACACTCTTATATTTTGCTTCAGACCTTGTAGTCAAAATAAGCAATTTAGCTGGGTCAAACCGTTCTTTAATAAAATGTAAAATACAGCGTAATATACAAGGTCCAAATATAAGTCCCAGAATCAACATAATAAGCGGTCCTGCTAAAGCAGACAACAAAGTGGTTAGCCAAGGTGAAACATTAAACCAGCTTTCATACCATAACTTGCCCGCTTCACGATCTTTTTTACGTTGATCTAACCTTTTCCGGAGTTTGGGCTATTATCGATAATAAAACTAACGATATACCAGGAAAAAGGGTGTCTGTCAATTTTTCCAATTTAAGTACACTTTTACCAGTCTTGGGGAAGTTCGACCATAGCTGCTTTTGCGTCTCATTGTTCTGGTTCTTTTCTCCACAGTTTGTTCCTCCTCTGCCTCGCCCGTCGACTCGGTTGCTTCGAGCCACGGGGTGTACCATCTTCTCGGCAGCAAGGGAAATCTTCAGGAGAACAGCTGTTTCAGGCTTTCTGCCTGTTTATATAGGCTTCCCACTTTGCAGCTTTGACTAATGGGACAAAGCAAGACACAGCTAGTCCTTCCCTTCTGCACTTTGTAGCCAAAATTTCAACCACAAAGGGGATTGATTCGTTGGAATGGTAACAATAATACTAAGGGTTTATTCCTTTGGCAAAACTTTCCACCATTCATGGGATCCTCGAATAATTTCTTGTTCCGACTCTAATTGTTTTTAATTTCCACTCAGTGAGAGTTCTTTGGGTTTTCCAACACTGTGTGCAAACTCCTATCGGAGGGTATCCATATTCACAGTGTGTCCACCATTTATCCTGGCATACCTTACACTTGCAACGAGCAAATGGATAACAATCGCAGTTCAAATGATTGCATCTAATTTGTATATCTAAAGTGCTTATTAGCTTTTCCTCTATATTCAATATTGTGTTACTACATAAGTTTAGCAATTTCCTTCAACACACTTTGTACGCTTCCATATATAATAGATTAAAAAAAGATAATTATAGCAAATATAAACAGCAATATACACTTTATACCAAAAGGTAATGCGGCAAAATAATCAACTAAAGTTCTTATCATTACGTTATCTTTTCAGAGTTATCTTGGTGTCACCTGGAGTACTGATTACTTTCCAGTGGGGTCTCGTCACTGGGCCTTTAATGCGACTAGCATGAGTCCATCCACGCTCAGCAGTCCGGACAGCTGTTTCATCTTGTTCCTTAGCTCCCATTTGTTCTAGTTTTTCCTTTTCTGCAGACTCAAAACTCAAATTATTACTAACAGGTACTTGTTGCATAGTCAAAATCGTACTATAATTGCCTGCTACTCGTTTTGCTTCTGTATCAGCTGCATTATTTCCTCTAACTTGATAACTCGTGCCTCGCTGGTGTCCCTTTATATGTACAACTGCTATTTTATTTGGTATTTTCAATGCCCCCAGAACTCGCCGAATTAATTCTGGGTGTATCAGTTCTTTTCCCTGTGAGTTAACAAATCCTCTCTCCTCCCATATTTTCCCAAAGGTATGTACTACTCCGAACGCATAGCGTGAGTCTGTATATATAGTTCCATCCTTTCCCTTCAGTGACACTAAGGCTTTCCACAATGCGTACAGCTCACAGGCTTGAGCCGACCAGCTGGCACTCAGGGGGCCCGATTCTATTGTCTTAAATTCTCCTTTTGCCCCAATTACTTGTACTTTTTCAGGGGAAACTTTACATCCCTCAGGTATTTGCCTAATAGTCGATTTCTCAGCCCCAGTGTCTACTAAAAAGGTGAACTCTTGTTTATGGGGACCTATTTTTAATTTTATCAAGGGCTCATGATGACTCCGGTCCCCTAAGATATAGAGCCCCTGACTCTCCTATTCCGTTTTTAATATTTCCTCATCCCTGATCCTTTCTCTGCAATTCGTCTTTATATGTCCCTTCTTTCCACAGTAAAAACAACATCTCTGTTCCTTCTTTACTTCCACGTTCCCTTGTTTCGTTCCAGCAGATCTGTGTTCACCAGTCCGCCCTTTGCGATCCTCTCTGACTGCTGCTACCATCATTTTTACTTGTCGCTTGCTGCTCTCTTCTTCCCGCTTTACGTAGACTTTCTGAGCTTCCCTCAATAATTCATCCAACCCTCTATTCTGCCAGTCCTCTAACTTTTCAATCTTCTTTCTGATATCTTCCCATGATTTTGCCACAAACGGAGTTTTGAGGAGCGCTTGCCCTAAAGGGTCGTCTGGATTTACCCCAGAATACAGCTGAAGGGCTTTCCTCAGTCGTTCCAGCCACTCAGTAGGGCTCTCATCTTTCTTTTGTATTTCATTAAATGCTTTATTGATATTCTGGCCACGGGGTACTGCTTCTCTAATCCCTTGAATTACTATAGTTCTCAGGTCCTGCATATGAGTTCTATGCACCGGATCCTGATTATCCCAATTAGGTCTTTGGAGTGGCCATTTAATATCTGCTTGGGGTCCCTGGGCATGCTGAGCATTCCACAGTCTCATTCCTGCTCGTCTAATCATATCTCTTTCCTCGGTAGTAAATAATTGACCAAGGATAGATTGCATCTCATCCCAAGTATAAAGGTTTGGTCCCAAAAATTGATCTAATCTTTCTGCCACTCCGAGTGGGTCTTCAATTAGGTTTCCCATCTCGGTTCTTTTAAAATCTCGTAGGTCAGCCGAACTTAGGGGCACAAAAATATATCCAATCACAGGTTGGGGTCCCCCCATGGGCATTTCCCTTAAAGGATACATCTGAGCTGCCCCTTTTTGACTCCTAGTTACGCGTCTAGGAGGAGGGGGAGACCCTTGTTCCGATTCTGGTGGGGGAGTGGGCACTCTGGGGACCTCTGAAGGGGCTGCGGGAGCAGGAGGAGAAATATAAGGAGGGGGGGTTAGAAGGGTTTCGTCTAACTCTTCCTTCTTTTTCTTTTGTTCAGTTTTTACTTCATTCAGTGGATAAAGTCTAGCTCCCGGTCTTTCTAGCCACACTTCCGCATACTGACTCTCTTCTGGGTTAAGGGGTTTTTTTATTGTTAACCCAGAGGTTTAATTGTTGTCTGACCCAATCCTCTTCTGACCCATAGACTGGCCAAACGACATCTTTAGAAATCTTCTTCCCTCCCCATATCCTAGTACAATATTTTATCATTTTCTGTTTATCTTTCCCTAGGGTTCCAGGGAAATATCTCCAATTGTCTAGGATATATGCCAGAGGGGTATTCTTAGGTACAGTGGGTACCCTTCCCATGGGAGTCGAAGGCTTGCTGCCCTTCGCCCCCATCTTCTGGAATATCCACAAGCGTGCACTCACTCGTTCCCCTTGTTCCTGGCCCAGTCCCTCGCGGGAGATGGGAAACGCAGTACTTAAGGGTCCGCACTCGCCTGGTTCAATATAGCGAACCTCTCACTCGTTATATTCCAGGAAACCCAATCCCGCCCGAACGGTAAACCTGCGACCAAATTCGCAATATACTTACGCACCCTGCGTCTTCGTCCGGACTCCCGTGCACAGAATTTTTATGGGATTTTACCGGTTTCTCCTTTGCTCATCATTCTAGAATTTAGGTTCGTCGGTAAGGTTGAGGTAAGCTGTCGGTCGCGGGGCCGCGGATTGCCGCGGGGCGCCTCCCCGGAGGACAGAAGCTCACCGTTCCTTATCCGAGTCACGGCACCAAATTGTCATAAATTGAGACCACAATGGATCATAATCCAATTAGAATTTTATTAATTGTAGCAAGTAGAATATGAGCAAATACAGCGCTGGACGGCAGGGGAGTCTGCGCTCCGCCAACTGCCGTACTGAGCAGTTCAAACAGTCTCTCTTTATACATCTTTACTTCCATGTTCAATGAGATAGTGGAGGTACTTTTCGCATGCTTCAGTTGTTGTTAGGGGGTCGTTTCCTGCTTCCTGGTGATATGGGGTTGCTTGTCTTATCTCTGTCGATAAGTTTGGACATCTGATGGTTATCTTGCATAAGCACGCCTGGGAGGTATTCTTCGCATGCTTTACATTGAGCTTAACATAAGTCTTAATAAACAATACCTTAGTTCAGTTTCTCACACCTTCACTTTCAGGGTCCAAACCCCTCTTTTAATGCTCAGTGCCTCATTTTTAGGTCAGAAACCCTTGCTTTTAGCATCCAGGCCTTCACTTTCAGGAACCAAACCATCATTATTAATGCCCAAAGCCCTCTTTTAAGGCTCAAAGCCTCATTTTCAGCACCCAAAGGCTCACTTTAAAACACCCAAACCCCTCTTTTAACACCAAAGACTTAGAGTTGGGACCGCAAACCTCACTTTCAGCGTCCAAACCCCTCTTTCAAGGCTCAAAGCCTCACTTTTAGTTCCCAAACCCTCATTTTTAGCATCCAAACCCCTTACTTTTATGGAGCAAAATCTCATTTTTAACGTCCAAATCCCTCTTTTAAGGCTCAAAGCCTCTATTTTAGATGCCAAACCCTCACTTTCAGGGTCCAAACCCTTTTTAGGGACATACCCTCATTTTCACGTCCCAAGGACTTACTTTAAAGCACCCAAACCCCTCTTTTAATGCTCAAAGCCTTATAGTTAGGACCACAAACCTCACTGCTAGGGTCCAAACCTCTCAAAGCTCAGTGCCTCATTTTTAACAGCCAAACCCTCACTTTTAGGACCTAAAGCCCTCTTTTAACACTCAAAGCCTCAGTTTTAACACCCAAAACCGCACTTTCAGGGTCCAAACGCCTCTCTTAACGCTCAGTGCCTCATTTCCAGGTCCCCAAAACTCACTTTAAAACACCCAAACACCTCTTTTAACATCAAAGACTTAGAGTTAGGACTGCAAACCTCACTTTTAGGGTCCAAACCCCTCCTTTTCAGGGACAAACCCTCTTTTTTAAATTCCAAACCCTTACTTCTATTACCCAAACCCCTCTTTTAACGCTCACTGCCTTTTTTTTAGGTCCCAAACCCTCATTTTTAGCATCGAACTTGGACTTTTTATGGTCAAACCATCATTGTTTTGTTCCAAATAGTAATTCTTAGAGTCCAAACCCCTCTATTAAGCTTCAAAAACTCATTTTTATCATCCAAACCTTCACTTTCAGGGTCCAAACCCCTCTTTTAATGCTCAGTGCCTCATTTTTAGGTCAGAAACCCCCTGCTTTTAGCATCCAGGCCTTCACTTTCAGGTACCAAACCATCATTATTAATGCCCAAAGCCCTCTTTTAAGGCTCAAAGCCTCATTTTCAGCACCCAAAGACATACTTTAAAGCACGCAAACCCCTCTTTTAATGCTCAAAGCCTTATAGTTAGGGCCGCAAACCTCACTGCTAGGGTCCAAACCTTGGTTTTAAAATTCAATGCCTCATTTCTAACAGCCAAACCCTCACTTTTAGGACCTAAAGCCCTCTTTTAACACTCAAAGCCTCAGTTTTAACACTCAAAGCCAAACTTTCAGGGTCCAAACCCCTCTTTTAACGCTCAGTGCCTCATTTTCAGGTCCCCAAATCTCACTTTAAAACACCCAAACACCTCTTTTAACATCAAAGACTTATAGTTAGGACTGCAAACCTCACTTTTAGGGTCCAAACCCCTCCTTTTTAGGGACATACCCTCATTTTCACGTCCCAAGGACTTACTTTAAAGCACCCAAACCCCTCTTTTAATGCTCAAAGCCTTATAGTTAGGGCCGCAAACCACAATGCTAGGCTCCAAAGCCCTCTTTTATGCTCAAAGCTTCATTTTTAACAGCCAAAACCTCACTTTCTTTGCCCAAACCCCTCTTTTCATGCTCAATGCCTCATTTATACCTCCCAAAGACGCACTTTAAAGCACCCAAAGCCTCTTTTAACCTCAAAGCCTTTTAGAGTAAGACTGCAAATCTCACTTGTAGGGGCCAAACCGGTTTTAACGCTCAAAGCCTCATTTTTAACAGCAAACCCTCACTTTTAGGACCTAAAGCCCTCTTTTAACTCCCAAAGCCTCGGTTTTAACACCCAAAGCCGCACTTTCAGGGTCCAAACCTCTCTTTTAACGCTCAGTGCCTCATTTTTAGGTCCCAAACCCTCACTCTTAGCACTGAACCCGGACTTGTAATTGTCAAACTCTCGTTCTAGTACAAATCATGACTTTTAGAGTCCAGCCCCTCGATTTTAAGTCTCAAAGCCTCATTTTTATCATCCAAACCTTCACTTTCAGGGTCCAAACCCCTCTTTTAATGCTCAGTGCCTCATTTTTAGGTCAGAAACTCTTGCTTTTAGCATCCAGGCCTTCACTTTCAGGAACCAAACCATCATTATTAATGCCCAAAGCCCTCTTTTAAGGCTCAAAGCCTCATTTTCAGCACCCAAAGGCTCACTTTAAAACACCCAAACCCCTCTTTTAACACCAAAGACTTAGAGTTGGGACCGCAAACCTCACTTTCAGCGTCCAAACCCCTCTTTCAAGGCTCAAAGCCTCACTTTTAGTTCCCAAACCCTCATTTTTAGCATCCAAACCCCTTACTTTTATGGAGCAAAATCTCATTTTTAACGTCCAAATCCCTCTTTTAAGGCTCAAAGCCTCTATTTTAGATCCCAAACCCTCACTTTTAGGCTCCAAACCCCTCCTTTTTAGGGACATACCCTCATTTTCACGTCCCAAAGACGCACTTTAAAGCACCCAAACCCCTCTTTTAATGCTCAAAGCCTTATAGTTAGGACCACAAACCTCACTGCTAGGGTCCAAACCTCTCTCTTAAAGCTCAGTGCCTCATTTTTAACAGCCAAACCCTCACTTTTAGGACCTAAAGCCCTCTTTTAACACTCAAAGCCTCAGTTTTAACACTCAAAGCCAAACTTTCAGGGTCCAAACCCCTCTTTTAACGCTCAGTGCCTCATTTTCAGGTCCCCAAAACTCACTTTAAAACACCCAAACCCCTCTTTTAACATCAAAGACTTAGAGTTAGGACTGCAAACCTCACTTTTAGGGTCCAAACCCCTCCTTTTTAGGGACATACCCTCATTTTCATGTCCCAAGGACTTACTTTAAAGCACCCAAACCCCTCTTTTAATGCTCAAAGCCTTATAGTTAGGGCCGCAAACCACAATGCTAGGCTCCAAAGCCCTCTTTTATGCTCAAAGCTTCATTTTTAACAGCCAAAACCTCACTTTCTTTGCCCAAACCCCTCTTTTAATGCTCAATGCCTCATTTATACCTCCCAAAGACGCACTTTAAAGCACCCAAAGCCTCTTTTAACCTCAAAGCCTTTTAGAGTAAGACTGCAAATCTCACTTGTAGGGGCCAAACCGGTTTTAACGCTCAAAGCCTCATTTTTAACAGCAAACCCTCACTTTTAGGACCTAAAGCCCTCTTTTAACTCCCAAAGCCTCGGTTTTAACACCCAAAGCCGCACTTTCAGGGTCCAAACCTCTCTTTTAACGCTCAGTGCCTCATTTTTAGGTCCCAAACCCTCACTCTTAGCACTGAACCCGGACTTGTAATTGTCAAACTCTCGTTCTAGTACAAATCATGACTTTTAGAGTCCAGCCCCTCGATTTTAAGCCTCAAAGCCTCATTTTTATCATCCAAACCTTTGTCATAAATTGAGACCACAATGGATCATAATCCAATTAGAATTTTATTAATTGTAGCAAGTAGAATATGAGCAAATACAGCGCTGGACGGCAGGGGAGTCTGCGCTCCGCCAACTGCCGTACTGAGCAGTTCAAACAGTCTCTCTTTATACATCTTTACTTCCATGTTCAATGAGATAGTGGAGGTACTTTTCGCATGCTTCAGTTGTTGTTAGGGGGTCGTTTCCTGCTTCCTGGTGATATGGGGTTGCTTGTCTTATCTCTGTCGATAAGTTTGGACATCTGATGGTTATCTTGCATAAGCACGCCTGGGAGGTATTCTTCGCATGCTTTACATTGAGCTTAACATAAGTCTTAATAAACAATACCTTAGTTCAGTTTCTCACAATCCCCCCTTTTTCTTTTTATCCTATTATTGTTTATTAGACACTACTTTCATTTTCGGCACTGCAGGCAAATCTTCTTCCACAATTCCGACATTTATCATAACACTCACAAGGTAATATCTCACAATTACAATCATAGTTCTTATGTGGCATAATGCATTCACAACAATCGTCATCTTCATTAATAGATACACTCTTATATTTTGCTTCAGACCTTGTAGTCAAAATAAGCAATTTAGCTGGGTCAAACCGTTCTTTAATAAAATGTAAAATGCAGCGTAATATACAAGGTCCAAATATAAGTCCCAGAATCAACATAATAAGCGGTCCTGCTAAAGCAGACAACAAAGTGGTTAGCCAAGGTGAAACATTAAACCAGCTTTCATACCATGACTTGCTTGCTTCACGATCTTTTTTACGTTGATCTAACCTTTTCCGGAGTTTGGGCTATTATTGATAATAAAACTAACGATATACCAGGAAAAAGGGTGTCTGTCAATTTTTCCAATTTAAGTACACTTTTACCAGTCTTGGGGAAGTTCGACCATAGCTGCTTTTGCGTCTCATTGTTCTGGTTCTTTTCTCCACAGTTTGTTCCTCCTCTGCCTCGCCCGTCGACTCGGTTGCTTCGAGCCACGGGGTGTACCATCTTCTTGGCAGCAAGGGAAATCTTCAGGAGAACAGCTGTTTCAGGCTTTCTGCCTGTTTATATAGGCCTCCCACTTTGCAGCTTTGACTAATGGGACAAAGCAAGACACAGCTAGTACTTCCCTTCTGCACTTTGTAGCCAAAATTTCAACCACAAAGGGGATTGATTCGTTGGAATGGTAACAATAATACTAAGGGTTTATTCCTTTGGCAAAACTTTCCACCATTCATGGGATCCTCGAATAATTTCTTGTTCCGACTCTAATTGTTTTTAATTTCCACTCAGTGAGAGTTCTTTGGGTTTTCCAACACTGTGTGCAAACTCCTATCGGAGGGTATCCATATTCACAGTGTGTCCACCATTTATCCTGGCATACCTTACACTTGCAACGAGCAAATGGATAACAATCGCAGTTCAAATGATTGCATCTAATTTGTATATCTAAAGTGCTTATTAGCTTTTCCTCTATATTCAATATTGTGTTACTACATAAGTTTAGCAATTTCCTTCAACACACTTTGTACGCTTCCATATATAATAGATTAAAAAAAGATAATTATAGCAAATATAAACAGCAATATACACTTTATACCAAAAGGTAATGCGGCAAAATAATCAACTAAAGTTCTTATCATTACGTTATCTTTTCAGAGTTATCTTGGTGTCACCTGGAGTACTGATTACTTTCCAGTGGGGTCTCGTCACTGGGCCTTTAATGCGACTAGCATGAGTCCATCCACGCTCAGCAGTCCGGACAGCTGTTTCATCTTGTTCCTTAGCTCCCATTTGTTCTAGTTTTTCCTTTTCTGCAGACTCAAAACTCAAATTATTACTAACAGGTACTTGTTGCATAGTCAAAATCGTACTATAATTGCCTGCTACTCGTTTTGCTTCTGTATCAGCTGCATTATTTCCTCTAACTTGATAACTCGTGCCTCGCTGGTGTCCCTTTATATGTACAACTGCTATTTTATTTGGTATTTTCAATGCCCCCAGAACTCGCCGAATTAATTCTGGGTGTATCAGTTCTTTTCCCTGTGAGTTAACAAATCCTCTCTCCTCCCATATTTTCCCAAAGGTATGTACTACTCCGAACGCATAGCGTGAGTCTGTATATATAGTTCCATCCTTTCCCTTCAGTGACACTAAGGCTTTCCACAATGCGTACAGCTCACAGGCTTGAGCCGACCAGCTGGCACTCAGGGGGCCCGATTCTATTGTCTTAAATTCTCCTTTTGCCCCAATTACTTGTACTTTTTCAGGGGAAACTTTACATCCCTCAGGTATTTGCCTAATAGTCGATTTCTCAGCCCCAGTGTCTACTAAAAAGGTGAACTCTTGTTTATGGGGACCTATTTTTAATTTTATCAAGGGCTCATGATGACTCCGGTCCCCTAAGATATAGAGCCCCTGACTCTCCTATTCCGTTTTTAATATTTCCTCATCCCTGATCCTTTCTCTGCAATTCGTCTTTATATGTCCCTTCTTTCCACAGTAAAAACAACATCTCTGTTCCTTCTTTACTACCACGTTCCCTTGTTTCGCTCCAGCAGATCTGTGTTCACCAGTCTGCCCTTTGCGATCCTCTCTGACTGCTGCTACCATCATTTTTACTTGTCGCTTGCTGCTCTCTTCTTCCCGCCTTACGTAGACTTTCTGAGCTTCCCTCAATAATTCATCCAACCCTCTATTCTGCCAGTCCTCTAACTTTTCAATCTTCTTTCTGATATCTTCCCATGATTTTGCCACAAACGGAGTTTTGAGGAGCGCTTGCCCTAAAGGGTCGTCTGGATTTACCCCAGAATACAGCTGAAGGGCTTTCCTCAGTCGTTCCAGCCACTCAGTAGGGCTCTCATCTTTCTTTTGTATTTCATTAAATGCTTTATTGATATTCTGGCCACGGGGTACTGCTTCTCTAATCCCTTGAATTACTAGAGTTCTCAGGTCCTGCATATGAGTTCTATGCACCGGATCCTGATTATCCCAATTAGGTCTTTGGAGTGGCCATTTAATATCTGCTTGGGGTCCCTGGGCATGCTGAGCATTCCACAGTCTCATTCCTGCTCGTCTAATCATATCTCTTTCCTCGGTAGTAAATAATTGACCAAGGATAGATTGCATCTCATCTCAAGTATAAAGGTTTGGTCCCAAAAATTGATCTAATCTTTCTGCCACTCCGAGTGGGTCTTCAATTAGGTTTCCCATCTCGGTTCTTTTAAAATCTCGTAGGTCAGCCGAACTTAGGGGCACAAAAATATATCCAATCACAGGTTGGGGTCCCCCCATGGGCATTTCCCTTAAAGGATACATCTGAGCTGCCCCTTTTTGACTCCTAGTTACGCGTCTAGGAGGAGGGGGAGACCCTTGTTCTGATTCTGGTGGGGGAGTGGGCACTCTGGGGACCTCTGAAGGGGCTGCGGGAGCAGGAGGAGAAATATAAGGAGGGGGGTTAGAAGGGTTTCGTCTAACTCTTCCTTCTTTTTCTTTTGTTCAGTTTTTACTTCATTCAGTGGATAAAGTCTAGCTCTCGGTCTTTCTAGCCACACTTCCGCATACTGACTCTCTTCTGGGTTAAGGGGTTTTTTTTATTGTTAACCCAGAGGTTTAATTGTTGTCTGACCCAATCCTCTTCTGACCCATAGACTGGCCAAACGACATCTTTAGAAATCTTCTTCCCTCCCCATATCCTAGTACAATATTTTATCATTTTCTGTTTATCTTTCCCTAGGGTTCCAGGGAAATATCTCCAATTGTCTAGGATATATGCCAGAGGGGTATTCTTAGGTACAGTGGGTACCTTTCCCATGGGAGTCAAAGGCTTGCTGCCCTTCGCCCCCATCTTCTGGAATATCCACAAGCGTGCACTCACTCGTTCCCCTTGTTCCTGGCCCAGTCCCTCGCGGGAGATGGGAAACGCAGTACTTAAGGGTCCGCACTCGCCTGGTTCAATATAGCGAACCTCTCACTCGTTATATTCCAGGAAACCCAATCCCGCCCGAACGGTAAACCCGCGAACAAATTCGCCATATACTTACGCGCCCTGCGTCTTCGTCCGGACTCCCGTGCACAGAATTTTTATGGGATTTTACCGGTTTCTCCTTTGCTCATCATTCTAGAATTTAGGTTCGTCGGTAAGGTTGAGGTAAGCTGTCGGTCGCGGGGCCGCGGATTGCCGCGGGGCGCCTCCCCGGAGGACAGAAGCTCACCGTTCCTTATCCGAGTCACGGCACCAAATTGTCATAAATTGAGACCACAATGGATCATAATCCAATTAGAATTTTATTAATTGTAGCAAGTAGAATATGAGCAAATACAGCGCTGGACGGCAGGGGAGTCTGCGCTCCGCCAACTGCCGTACTGAGCAGTTCAAACAGTCTCTCTTTATACATCTTTACTTCCATGTTCAATGAGATAGTGGAGGTACTTTTCGCATGCTTCAGTTGTTGTTAGGGGGTCGTTTCCTGCTTCCTGGTGATATGGGGTTGCTTGTCTTATCTCTGTCGATAAGTTTGGACATCTGATGGTTATCTTGCATAAGCACGCCTGGGAGGTATTCTTCGCATGCTTTACATTGAGCTTAACATAAGTCTTAATAAACAATACCTTAGTTCAGTTTCTCACACCTTCACTTTCAGGGTCCAAACCCCTCTTTTAATGCTCAGTGCCTCATTTTTAGGTCAGAAACCCTTGCTTTTAGCATCCAGGCCTTCACTTTCAGGAACCAAACCATCATTATTAATGCCCAAAGCCCTCTTTTAAGGCTCAAAGCCTCATTTTCAGCACCCAAAGACTCACTTTAAAACACCCAAACCCCTCTTTTAACATCAAAGACTTAGAGTTGGGACCGCAAACCTCACTTTCAGCGTCCAAACCCCTCTTTCAAGGCTCAAAGCCTCACTTTTAGTTCCCAAACCCTCATTTTTAGCATCCAAACCCCTTACTTTTATGGAGCAAAATCTCATTTTTAACGTCCAAATCCCTCTTTTAAGGCTCAAAGCCTCTATTTTAGATGCCAAACCCTCACTTTCAGGGTCCAAACCCCTCCTTTTTAGGGACATACCCTCATTTTCACGTCCCAAGGACTTACTTTAAAGCACCCAAACCCCTCTTTTAATGCTCAAAGCCTTATAGTTAGGACCACAAACCTCACTGCTAGGGTCCAAACCTCTCAAAGCTCAGTGCCTCATTTTTAACAGCCAAACCCTCACTTTTAGGACCTAAAGCCCTCTTTTAACACTCAAAGCCTCAGTTTTAACACCCAAAACCGCACTTTCAGGGTCCAAACGCCTCTCTTAACGCTCAGTGCCTCATTTCCAGGTCCCCAAAACTCACTTTAAAACACCCAAACACCTCTTTTAACATCAAAGACTTAGAGTTAGGACTGCAAACCTCACTTTTAGGGTCCAAACCCCTCCTTTTCAGGGACAAACCCTCTTTTTTAAATTCCAAACCCTTACTTCTATTACCCAAACCCCTCTTTTAACGCTCACTGCCTTTTTTTTAGGTCCCAAACCCTCATTTTTAGCATCGAACTTGGACTTTTTATGGTCAAACCATCATTGTTTTGTTCCAAATAGTAATTCTTAGAGTCCAAACCCCTCTATTAAGCTTCAAAAACTCATTTTTATCATCCAAACCTTCACTTTCAGGGTCCAAACCCCTCTTTTAATGCTCAGTGCCTCATTTTTAGGTCAGAAACCCCCTGCTTTTAGCATCCAGGCCTTCACTTTCAGGTACCAAAACATCATTATTAATGCCCAAAGCCCTCTTTTAAGGCTCAAAGCCTCATTTTCAGCACCCAAAGACATACTTTAAAGCACGCAAACCCCTCTTTTAATGCTCAAAGCCTTATAGTTAGGGCCGCAAACCTCACTGCTAGGGTCCAAACCTTGGTTTTAAAATTCAATGCCTCATTTCTAACAGCCAAACCCTCACTTTTAGGACCTAAAGCCCTCTTTTAACACTCAAAGCCTCAGTTTTAACACTCAAAGCCAAACTTTCAGGGTCCAAACCCCTCTTTTAACGCTCAGTGCCTCATTTTCAGGTCCCCAAATCTCACTTTAAAACACCCAAACACCTCTTTTAACATCAAAGACTTATAGTTAGGACTGCAAACCTCACTTTTAGGGTCCAAACCCCTCCTTTTTAGGGACATACCCTCATTTTCATGTCCCAAGGACTTACTTTAAAGCACCCAAACCCCTCTTTTAATGCTCAAAGCCTTATAGTTAGGGCCGCAAACCACAATGCTAGGCTCCAAAGCCCTCTTTTATGCTCAAAGCTTCATTTTTAACAGCCAAAACCTCACTTTCTTTGCCCAAACCCCTCTTTTCATGCTCAATGCCTCATTTATACCTCCCAAAGACGCACTTTAAAGCACCCAAAGCCTCTTTTAACCTCAAAGCCTTTTAGAGTAAGACTGCAAATCTCACTTGTAGGGGCCAAACCGGTTTTAACGCTCAAAGCCTCATTTTTAACAGCAAACCCTCACTTTTAGGACCTAAAGCCCTCTTTTAACTCCCAAAGCCTCGGTTTTAACACCCAAAGCCGCACTTTCAGGGTCCAAACCTCTCTTTTAACGCTCAGTGCCTCATTTTTAGGTCCCAAACCCTCACTCTTAGCACTGAACCCGGACTTGTAATTGTCAAACTCTCGTTCTAGTACAAATCATGACTTTTAGAGTCCAGCCCCTCGATTTTAAGTCTCAAAGCCTCATTTTTATCATCCAAACCTTCACTTTCAGGGTCCAAACCCCTCTTTTAATGCTCAGTGCCTCATTTTTAGGTCAGAAACCCTTGCTTTTAGCATCCAGGCCTTCACTTTCAGGAACCAAACCATCATTATTAATGCCCAAAGCCCTCTTTTAAGGCTCAAAGCCTCATTTTCAGCACCCAAAGGCTCACTTTAAAACACCCAAACCCCTCTTTTAACACCAAAGACTTAGAGTTGGGACCGCAAACCTCACTTTCAGCGTCCAAACCCCTCTTTCAAGGCTCAAAGCCTCACTTTTAGTTCCCAAACCCTCATTTTTAGCATCCAAACCCCTTACTTTTATGGAGCAAAATCTCATTTTTAACGTCCAAATCCCTCTTTTAAGGCTCAAAGCCTCTATTTTAGATGCCAAACCCTCACTTTCAGGGTCCAAACCCCTCCTTTTTAGGGACATACCCTCATTTTCACGTCCCAAAGACGCACTTTAAAGCACCCAAACCCCTCTTTTAATGCTCAAAGCCTTAGAGTTAGGACTGCAAACCTCACTGCTAGGGTCCAAACCTCTCTCTTAAAGCTCAGTGCCTCATTTCTAACAGCCAAACCCTCACTTTTAGGACCTAAAGCCCTCTTTTAACACTCAAAGCCTCAGTTTTAACACCCAAAACCGCACTTTCAGGGTCCAAACCCCTCTTTTAACGCTCAGTGCCTCAATTTCAGGTCCCCAAAACTCACTTTAAAACACCCAAACACCTCTTTTAACATCAAAGACTTAGAGTTAGGACTGCAAACCTCACTTTTAGGGTCCAAACCCCTCCTTTTTAGGGACATACCCTCATTTTCATGTCCCAAGGACTTACTTTAAAGCACCCAAACCCCTCTTTTAATGCTCAAAGCCTTATAGTTAGGGCCGCAAACCACAATGCTAGGCTCCAAAGCCCTCTTTTATGCTCAAAGCTTCATTTTTAACAGCCAAAACCTCACTTTCTTTGCCCAAACCCCTCTTTTAATGCTCAATGCCTCATTTATACCTCCCAAAGACGCACTTTAAAGCACCCAAAGCCTCTTTTAACCTCAAAGCCTTTTAGAGTAAGACTGCAAATCTCACTTTTAGGGGCCAAAACGGTTTTAACGCTCAAAGCCTCATTTTTAACAGCAAACCCTCACTTTTAGGACCTAAAGCCCTCTTTTAACTCCCAAAGCCTCGGTTTTAACACCCAAAGCCGCACTTTCAGGGTCCAAACCTCTCTTTTAACGCTCAGTGCCTCATTTTTAGGTCCCAAACCCTCACTCTTAGCACTGAACCCGGACTTGTAATTGTCAAACTCTCGTTCTAGTACAAATCATGACTTTTAGAGTCCAGCCCCTCGATTTTAAGCCTCAAAGCCTCATTTTTATCATCCAAACCTTCACTTTCAGGGTCCAAACCCCTCTTTTAATGCTCAGTGCCTCATTTTTAGGTCAGAAACCCTTGCTTTTAGCATCCAGGCCTTCACTTTCAGGAACCAAACCATCATTATTAATGGCCAAAGCCCTCTTTTAAGGCTCAAAGCCTCATTTTCAGCACCCAAAGACTCACTTTAAAACACCCAAACCCCTCTTTTAACACCAAAGACTTAGAGTTGGGACCGCAAACCTCACTTTCAGCGTCCAAACCCCTCTTTCAAGGCTCAAAGCCTCACTTTTAGTTCCCAAACCCTCATTTTTAGCATCCAAACCCCTTACTTTTATGGAGCAAAATCTCATTTTTAACGTCCAAATCCCTCTTTTAAGGCTCAAAGCCTCTATTTTAGATGCCAAACCCTCACTTTCAGGGTCCAAACCCCTCCTTTTTAGGGACATACCCTCATTTTCACGTCCCAAGGACTTACTTTAAAGCACCCAAACCCCTCTTTTAATGCTCAAAGCCTTATAGTTAGGACCACAAACCTCACTGCTAGGGTCCAAACCTCTCAAAGCTCAGTGCCTCATTTTTAACAGCCAAACCCTCACTTTTAGGACCTAAAGCCCTCTTTTAACACTCAAAGCCTCAGTTTTAACACCCAAAACCGCACTTTCAGGGTCCAAACGCCTCTCTTAACGCTCAGTGCCTCATTTCCAGGTCCCCAAAACTCACTTTAAAACACCCAAACACCTCTTTTAACATCAAAGACTTAGAGTTAGGACTGCAAACCTCACTTTTAGGGTCCAAACCCCTCCTTTTTAGGGACATACCCTCATTTTCATGTCCCAAGGACTTACTTTAAAGCACCCAAACCCCTCTTTTAATGCTCAAAGCCTTATAGTTAGGGCCGCAAACCACAATGCTAGGCTCCAAAGCCCTCTTTTATGCTCAAAGCTTCATTTTTAACAGCCAAAACCTCACTTTCTTTGCCCAAACCCCTCTTTTAATGCTCAATGCCTCATTTATACCTCCCAAAGACGCACTTTAAAGCACCCAAAGCCTCTTTTAACCTCAAAGCCTTTTAGAGTAAGACTGCAAATCTCACTTGTAGGGGCCAAACCGGTTTTAACGCTCAAAGCCTCATTTTTAACAGCAAACCCTCACTTTTAGGACCTAAAGCCCTCTTTTAACTCCCAAAGCCTCGGTTTTAACACCCAAAGCCGCACTTTCAGGGTCCAAACCTCTCTTTTAACGCTCAGTGCCTCATTTTTAGGTCCCAAACCCTCACTCTTAGCACTGAACCCGGACTTGTAATTGTCAAACTCTCGTTCTAGTACAAATCATGACTTTTAGAGTCCAGCCCCTCGATTTTAAGCCTCAAAGCCTCATTTTTATCATCCAAACCTTTGTCATAAATTGAGACCACAATGGATCATAATCCAATTAGAATTTTATTAATTGTAGCAAGTAGAATATGAGCAAATACAGCGCTGGACGGCAGGGGAGTCTGCGCTCCGCCAACTGCCGTACTGAGCAGTTCAAACAGTCTCTCTTTATACATCTTTACTTCCATGTTCAATGAGATAGTGGAGGTACTTTTCGCATGCTTCAGTTGTTGTTAGGGGGTCGTTTCCTGCTTCCTGGTGATATGGGGTTGCTTGTCTTATCTCTGTCGATAAGTTTGGACATCTGATGGTTATCTTGCATAAGCACGCCTGGGAGGTATTCTTCGCATGCTTTACATTGAGCTTAACATAAGTCTTAATAAACAATACCTTAGTTCAGTTTCTCACAATCCCCCCTTTTTCTTTTTATCCTATTATTGTTTATTAGACACTACTTTCATTTTCGGCACTGCAGGCAAATCTTCTTCCACAATTCCGACATTTATCATAACACTCACAAGGTAATATCTCACAATTACAATCATAGTTCTTATGTGGCATAATGCATTCACAACAATCGTCATCTTCATTAATAGATACACTCTTATATTTTGCTTCAGACCTTGTAGTCAAAATAAGCAATTTAGCTGGGTCAAACCGTTCTTTAATAAAATGTAAAATGCAGCGTAATATACAAGGTCCAAATATAAGTCCCAGAATCAACATAATAAGCGGTCCTGCTAAAGCAGACAACAAAGTGGTTAGCCAAGGTGAAACATTAAACCAGCTTTCATACCATGACTTGCTTGCTTCACGATCTTTTTTACGTTGATCTAACCTTTTCCGGAGTTTGGGCTATTATTGATAATAAAACTAACGATATACCAGGAAAAAGGGTGTCTGTCAATTTTTCCAATTTAAGTACACTTTTACCAGTCTTGGGGAAGTTCGACCATAGCTGCTTTTGCGTCTCATTGTTCTGGTTCTTTTCTCCACAGTTTGTTCCTCCTCTGCCTCGCCCGTCGACTCGGTTGCTTCGAGCCACGGGGTGTACCATCTTCTTGGCAGCAAGGGAAATCTTCAGGAGAACAGCTGTTTCAGGCTTTCTGCCTGTTTATATAGGCCTCCCACTTTGCAGCTTTGACTAATGGGACAAAGCAAGACACAGCTAGTACTTCCCTTCTGCACTTTGTAGCCAAAATTTCAACCACAAAGGGGATTGATTCGTTGGAATGGTAACAATAATACTAAGGGTTTATTCCTTTGGCAAAACTTTCCACCATTCATGGGATCCTCGAATAATTTCTTGTTCCGACTCTAATTGTTTTTAATTTCCACTCAGTGAGAGTTCTTTGGGTTTTCCAACACTGTGTGCAAACTCCTATCGGAGGGTATCCATATTCACAGTGTGTCCACCATTTATCCTGGCATACCTTACACTTGCAACGAGCAAATGGATAACAATCGCAGTTCAAATGATTGCATCTAATTTGTATATCTAAAGTGCTTATTAGCTTTTCCTCTATATTCAATATTGTGTTACTACATAAGTTTAGCAATTTCCTTCAACACACTTTGTACGCTTCCATATATAATAGATTAAAAAAAGATAATTATAGCAAATATAAACAGCAATATACACTTTATACCAAAAGGTAATGCGGCAAAATAATCAACTAAAGTTCTTATCATTACGTTATCTTTTCAGAGTTATCTTGGTGTCACCTGGAGTACTGATTACTTTCCAGTGGGGTCTCGTCACTGGGCCTTTAATGCGACTAGCATGAGTCCATCCACGCTCAGCAGTCCGGACAGCTGTTTCATCTTGTTCCTTAGCTCCCATTTGTTCTAGTTTTTCCTTTTCTGCAGACTCAAAACTCAAATTATTACTAACAGGTACTTGTTGCATAGTCAAAATCGTACTATAATTGCCTGCTACTCGTTTTGCTTCTGTATCAGCTGCATTATTTCCTCTAACTTGATAACTCGTGCCTCGCTGGTGTCCCTTTATATGTACAACTGCTATTTTATTTGGTATTTTCAATGCCCCCAGAACTCGCCGAATTAATTCTGGGTGTATCAGTTCTTTTCCCTGTGAGTTAACAAATCCTCTCTCCTCCCATATTTTCCCAAAGGTATGTACTACTCCGAACGCATAGCGTGAGTCTGTATATATAGTTCCATCCTTTCCCTTCAGTGACACTAAGGCTTTCCACAATGCGTACAGCTCACAGGCTTGAGCCGACCAGCTGGCACTCAGGGGGCCCGATTCTATTGTCTTAAATTCTCCTTTTGCCCCAATTACTTGTACTTTTTCAGGGGAAACTTTACATCCCTCAGGTATTTGCCTAATAGTCGATTTCTCAGCCCCAGTGTCTACTAAAAAGGTGAACTCTTGTTTATGGGGACCTATTTTTAATTTTATCAAGGGCTCATGATGACTCCGGTCCCCTAAGATATAGAGCCCCTGACTCTCCTATTCCGTTTTTAATATTTCCTCATCCCTGATCCTTTCTCTGCAATTCGTCTTTATATGTCCCTTCTTTCCACAGTAAAAACAACATCTCTGTTCCTTCTTTACTACCACGTTCCCTTGTTTCGCTCCAGCAGATCTGTGTTCACCAGTCTGCCCTTTGCGATCCTCTCTGACTGCTGCTACCATCATTTTTACTTGTCGCTTGCTGCTCTCTTCTTCCCGCCTTACGTAGACTTTCTGAGCTTCCCTCAATAATTCATCCAACCCTCTATTCTGCCAGTCCTCTAACTTTTCAATCTTCTTTCTGATATCTTCCCATGATTTTGCCACAAACGGAGTTTTGAGGAGCGCTTGCCCTAAAGGGTCGTCTGGATTTACCCCAGAATACAGCTGAAGGGCTTTCCTCAGTCGTTCCAGCCACTCAGTAGGGCTCTCATCTTTCTTTTGTATTTCATTAAATGCTTTATTGATATTCTGGCCACGGGGTACTGCTTCTCTAATCCCTTGAATTACTAGAGTTCTCAGGTCCTGCATATGAGTTCTATGCACCGGATCCTGATTATCCCAATTAGGTCTTTGGAGTGGCCATTTAATATCTGCTTGGGGTCCCTGGGCATGCTGAGCATTCCACAGTCTCATTCCTGCTCGTCTAATCATATCTCTTTCCTCGGTAGTAAATAATTGACCAAGGATAGATTGCATCTCATCTCAAGTATAAAGGTTTGGTCCCAAAAATTGATCTAATCTTTCTGCCACTCCGAGTGGGTCTTCAATTAGGTTTCCCATCTCGGTTCTTTTAAAATCTCGTAGGTCAGCCGAACTTAGGGGCACAAAAATATATCCAATCACAGGTTGGGGTCCCCCCATGGGCATTTCCCTTAAAGGATACATCTGAGCTGCCCCTTTTTGACTCCTAGTTACGCGTCTAGGAGGAGGGGGAGACCCTTGTTCTGATTCTGGTGGGGGAGTGGGCACTCTGGGGACCTCTGAAGGGGCTGCGGGAGCAGGAGGAGAAATATAAGGAGGGGGGTTAGAAGGGTTTCGTCTAACTCTTCCTTCTTTTTCTTTTGTTCAGTTTTTACTTCATTCAGTGGATAAAGTCTAGCTCTCGGTCTTTCTAGCCACACTTCCGCATACTGACTCTCTTCTGGGTTAAGGGGTTTTTTTTATTGTTAACCCAGAGGTTTAATTGTTGTCTGACCCAATCCTCTTCTGACCCATAGACTGGCCAAACGACATCTTTAGAAATCTTCTTCCCTCCCCATATCCTAGTACAATATTTTATCATTTTCTGTTTATCTTTCCCTAGGGTTCCAGGGAAATATCTCCAATTGTCTAGGATATATGCCAGAGGGGTATTCTTAGGTACAGTGGGTACCTTTCCCATGGGAGTCAAAGGCTTGCTGCCCTTCGCCCCCATCTTCTGGAATATCCACAAGCGTGCACTCACTCGTTCCCCTTGTTCCTGGCCCAGTCCCTCGCGGGAGATGGGAAACGCAGTACTTAAGGGTCCGCACTCGCCTGGTTCAATATAGCGAACCTCTCACTCGTTATATTCCAGGAAACCCAATCCCGCCCGAACGGTAAACCCGCGAACAAATTCGCCATATACTTACGCGCCCTGCGTCTTCGTCCGGACTCCCGTGCACAGAATTTTTATGGGATTTTACCGGTTTCTCCTTTGCTCATCATTCTAGAATTTAGGTTCGTCGGTAAGGTTGAGGTAAGCTGTCGGTCGCGGGGCCGCGGATTGCCGCGGGGCGCCTCCCCGGAGGACAGAAGCTCACCGTTCCTTATCCGAGTCACGGCACCAAATTGTCATAAATTGAGACCACAATGGATCATAATCCAATTAGAATTTTATTAATTGTAGCAAGTAGAATATGAGCAAATACAGCGCTGGACGGCAGGGGAGTCTGCGCTCCGCCAACTGCCGTACTGAGCAGTTCAAACAGTCTCTCTTTATACATCTTTACTTCCATGTTCAATGAGATAGTGGAGGTACTTTTCGCATGCTTCAGTTGTTGTTAGGGGGTCGTTTCCTGCTTCCTGGTGATATGGGGTTGCTTGTCTTATCTCTGTCGATAAGTTTGGACATCTGATGGTTATCTTGCATAAGCACGCATGGGAGGTATTCTTCGCATGCTTTACATTGAGCTTAACATAAGTCTTAATAAACAATACCTTAGTTCAGTTTCTCACACCTTCACTTTCAGGGTCCAAACCCCTCTTTTAATGCTCAGTGCCTCATTTTTAGGTCAGAAACCCTTGCTTTTAGCATCCAGGCCTTCACTTTCAGGAACCAAACCATCATTATTAATGCCCAAAGCCCTCTTTTAAGGCTCAAAGCCTCATTTTCAGCACCCAAAGACTCACTTTAAAACACCCAAACCCCTCTTTTAACATCAAAGACTTAGAGTTGGGACCGCAAACCTCACTTTCAGCGTCCAAACCCCTCTTTCAAGGCTCAAAGCCTCACTTTTAGTTCCCAAACCCTCATTTTTAGCATCCAAACCCCTTACTTTTATGGAGCAAAATCTCATTTTTAACGTCCAAATCCCTCTTTTAAGGCTCAAAGCCTCTATTTTAGATGCCAAACCCTCACTTTCAGGCTCCAAACCCCTCCTTTTTAGGGACATACCCTCATTTTCACGTCCCAAGGACTTACTTTAAAGCACCCAAACCCCTCTTTTAATGCTCAAAGCCTTATAGTTAGGACCACAAACCTCACTGCTAGGGTCCAAACCTCTCAAAGCTCAGTGCCTCATTTTTAACAGCCAAACCCTCACTTTTAGGACCTAAAGCCCTCTTTTAACACTCAAAGCCTCAGTTTTAACACCCAAAACCG
Organism: Phalacrocorax carbo; assembly: GCF_963921805.1. NCBI lineage: Eukaryota > Metazoa > Chordata > Aves > Suliformes > Phalacrocoracidae > Phalacrocorax > Phalacrocorax carbo. The sequence goes on along the minus strand of NW_026990280.1, from coordinate 1,465,257 downwards.
CACTTTCAGGGTCCAAACGCCTCTCTTAACGCTCAGTGCCTCATTTCCAGGTCCCCAAAACTCACTTTAAAACACCCAAACACCTCTTTTAACATCAAAGACTTAGAGTTAGGACTGCAAACCTCACTTTTAGGGTCCAAACCCCTCCTTTTCAGGGACAAACCCTCTTTTTTAAATTCCAAACCCTTACTTCTATTACCCAAACCCCTCTTTTAACGCTCACTGCCTTTTTTTTAGGTCCCAAACCCTCATTTTTAGCATCGAACTTGGACTTTTTATGGTCAAACCATCATTGTTTTGTTCCAAATAGTAATTCTTAGAGTCCAAACCCCTCTATTAAGCTTCAAAAACTCATTTTTATCATCCAAACCTTCACTTTCAGGGTCCAAACCCCTCTTTTAATGCTCAGTGCCTCATTTTTAGGTCAGAAACCCCCTGCTTTTAGCATCCAGGCCTTCACTTTCAGGTACCAAAACATCATTATTAATGCCCAAAGCCCTCTTTTAAGGCTCAAAGCCTCATTTTCAGCACCCAAAGACATACTTTAAAGCACGCAAACCCCTCTTTTAATGCTCAAAGCCTTATAGTTAGGGCCGCAAACCTCACTGCTAGGGTCCAAACCTTGGTTTTAAAATTCAATGCCTCATTTCTAACAGCCAAACCCTCACTTTTAGGACCTAAAGCCCTCTTTTAACACTCAAAGCCTCAGTTTTAACACTCAAAGCCAAACTTTCAGGGTCCAAACCCCTCTTTTAACGCTCAGTGCCTCATTTTCAGGTCCCCAAATCTCACTTTAAAACACCCAAACACCTCTTTTAACATCAAAGACTTATAGTTAGGACTGCAAACCTCACTTTTAGGGTCCAAACCCCTCCTTTTTAGGGACATACCCTCATTTTCATGTCCCAAGGACTTACTTTAAAGCACCCAAACCCCTCTTTTAATGCTCAAAGCCTTATAGTTAGGGCCGCAAACCACAATGCTAGGCTCCAAAGCCCTCTTTTATGCTCAAAGCTTCATTTTTAACAGCCAAAACCTCACTTTCTTTGCCCAAACCCCTCTTTTCATGCTCAATGCCTCATTTATACCTCCCAAAGACGCACTTTAAAGCACCCAAAGCCTCTTTTAACCTCAAAGCCTTTTAGAGTAAGACTGCAAATCTCACTTGTAGGGGCCAAACCGGTTTTAACGCTCAAAGCCTCATTTTTAACAGCAAACCCTCACTTTTAGGACCTAAAGCCCTCTTTTAACTCCCAAAGCCTCGGTTTTAACACCCAAAGCCGCACTTTCAGGGTCCAAACCTCTCTTTTAACGCTCAGTGCCTCATTTTTAGGTCCCAAACCCTCACTCTTAGCACTGAACCCGGACTTGTAATTGTCAAACTCTCGTTCTAGTACAAATCATGACTTTTAGAGTCCAGCCCCTCGATTTTAAGTCTCAAAGCCTCATTTTTATCATCCAAACCTTCACTTTCAGGGTCCAAACCCCTCTTTTAATGCTCAGTGCCTCATTTTTAGGTCAGAAACCCTTGCTTTTAGCATCCAGGCCTTCACTTTCAGGAACCAAACCATCATTATTAATGCCCAAAGCCCTCTTTTAAGGCTCAAAGCCTCATTTTCAGCACCCAAAGGCTCACTTTAAAACACCCAAACCCCTCTTTTAACACCAAAGACTTAGAGTTGGGACCGCAAACCTCACTTTCAGCGTCCAAACCCCTCTTTCAAGGCTCAAAGCCTCACTTTTAGTTCCCAAACCCTCATTTTTAGCATCCAAACCCCTTACTTTTATGGAGCAAAATCTCATTTTTAACGTCCAAATCCCTCTTTTAAGGCTCAAAGCCTCTATTTTAGATGCCAAACCCTCACTTTCAGGGTCCAAACCCCTCCTTTTTAGGGACATACCCTCATTTTCACGTCCCAAAGACGCACTTTAAAGCACCCAAACCCCTCTTTTAATGCTCAAAGCCTTATAGTTAGGGCCACAAACCTCACTGCTAGGGTCCAAACCTCTCTCTTAAAGCTCAGTGCCTCATTTCTAACAGCCAAACCCTCACTTTTAGGACCTAAAGCCCTCTTTTAACACTCAAAGCCTCAGTTTTAACACCCAAAACCGCACTTTCAGGGTCCAAACCCCTCTTTTAACGCTCAGTGCCTCAATTTCAGGTCCCCAAAACTCACTTTAAAACACCCAAACACCTCTTTTAACATCAAAGACTTAGAGTTAGGACTGCAAACCTCACTTTTAGGGTCCAAACCCCTCCTTTTTAGGGACATACCCTCATTTTCATGTCCCAAGGACTTACTTTAAAGCACCCAAACCCCTCTTTTAATGCTCAAAGCCTTATAGTTAGGGCCGCAAACCACAATGCTAGGCTCCAAAGCCCTCTTTTATGCTCAAAGCTTCATTTTTAACAGCCAAAACCTCACTTTCTTTGCCCAAACCCCTCTTTTAATGCTCAATGCCTCATTTATACCTCCCAAAGACGCACTTTAAAGCACCCAAAGCCTCTTTTAACCTCAAAGCCTTTTAGAGTAAGACTGCAAATCTCACTTTTAGGGGCCAAAACGGTTTTAACGCTCAAAGCCTCATTTTTAACAGCAAACCCTCACTTTTAGGACCTAAAGCCCTCTTTTAACTCCCAAAGCCTCGGTTTTAACACCCAAAGCCGCACTTTCAGGGTCCAAACCTCTCTTTTAACGCTCAGTGCCTCATTTTTAGGTCCCAAACCCTCACTCTTAGCACTGAACCCGGACTTGTAATTGTCAAACTCTCGTTCTAGTACAAATCATGACTTTTAGAGTCCAGCCCCTCGATTTTAAGCCTCAAAGCCTCATTTTTATCATCCAAACCTTCACTTTCAGGGTCCAAACCCCTCTTTTAATGCTCAGTGCCTCATTTTTAGGTCAGAAACCCTTGCTTTTAGCATCCAGGCCTTCACTTTCAGGAACCAAACCATCATTATTAATGGCCAAAGCCCTCTTTTAAGGCTCAAAGCCTCATTTTCAGCACCCAAAGACTCACTTTAAAACACCCAAACCCCTCTTTTAACACCAAAGACTTAGAGTTGGGACCGCAAACCTCACTTTCAGCGTCCAAACCCCTCTTTCAAGGCTCAAAGCCTCACTTTTAGTTCCCAAACCCTCATTTTTAGCATCCAAACCCCTTACTTTTATGGAGCAAAATCTCATTTTTAACGTCCAAATCCCTCTTTTAAGGCTCAAAGCCTCTATTTTAGATGCCAAACCCTCACTTTCAGGGTCCAAACCCCTCCTTTTTAGGGACATACCCTCATTTTCACGTCCCAAGGACTTACTTTAAAGCACCCAAACCCCTCTTTTAATGCTCAAAGCCTTATAGTTAGGACCACAAACCTCACTGCTAGGGTCCAAACCTCTCAAAGCTCAGTGCCTCATTTTTAACAGCCAAACCCTCACTTTTAGGACCTAAAGCCCTCTTTTAACACTCAAAGCCTCAGTTTTAACACCCAAAACCGCACTTTCAGGGTCCAAACGCCTCTCTTAACGCTCAGTGCCTCATTTCCAGGTCCCCAAAACTCACTTTAAAACACCCAAACACCTCTTTTAACATCAAAGACTTAGAGTTAGGACTGCAAACCTCACTTTTAGGGTCCAAACCCCTCCTTTTCAGGGACAAACCCTCTTTTTTAAATTCCAAACCCTTACTTCTATTACCCAAACCCCTCTTTTAACGCTCACTGCCTTTTTTTTAGGTCCCAAACCCTCATTTTTAGCATCGAACTTGGACTTTTTATGGTCAAACCATCATTGTTTTGTTCCAAATAGTAATTCTTAGAGTCCAAACCCCTCTATTAAGCTTCAAAAACTCATTTTTATCATCCAAACCTTCACTTTCAGGGTCCAAACCCCTCTTTTAATGCTCAGTGCCTCATTTTTAGGTCAGAAACCCCCTGCTTTTAGCATCCAGGCCTTCACTTTCAGGTACCAAAACATCATTATTAATGCCCAAAGCCCTCTTTTAAGGCTCAAAGCCTCATTTTCAGCACCCAAAGACATACTTTAAAGCACGCAAACCCCTCTTTTAATGCTCAAAGCCTTATAGTTAGGGCCGCAAACCTCACTGCTAGGGTCCAAACCTTGGTTTTAAAATTCAATGCCTCATTTCTAACAGCCAAACCCTCACTTTTAGGACCTAAAGCCCTCTTTTAACACTCAAAGCCTCAGTTTTAACACTCAAAGCCAAACTTTCAGGGTCCAAACCCCTCTTTTAACGCTCAGTGCCTCATTTTCAGGTCCCCAAATCTCACTTTAAAACACCCAAACACCTCTTTTAACATCAAAGACTTATAGTTAGGACTGCAAACCTCACTTTTAGGGTCCAAACCCCTCCTTTTTAGGGACATACCCTCATTTTCACGTCCCAAGGACTTACTTTAAAGCACCCAAACCCCTCTTTTAATGCTCAAAGCCTTATAGTTAGGGCCGCAAACCACAATGCTAGGGTCCAAAGCCCTCTTTTATGCTCAAAGCTTCATTTTTAACAGCCAAAACCTCACTTTCTTTGCCCAAACCCCTCTTTTAATGCTCAATGCCTCATTTATACCTCCCAAAGACGCACTTTAAAGCACCCAAAGCCTCTTTTAACCTCAAAGCCTTTTAGAGTAAGACTGCAAATCTCACTTGTAGGGGCCAAACCGGTTTTAACGCTCAAAGCCTCATTTTTAACAGCAAACCCTCACTTTTAGGACCTAAAGCCCTCTTTTAACTCCCAAAGCCTCGGTTTTAACACCCAAAGCCGCACTTTCAGGGTCCAAACCTCTCTTTTAACGCTCAGTGCCTCATTTTTAGGTCCCAAACCCTCACTCTTAGCACTGAACCCGGACTTGTAATTGTCAAACTCTCGTTCTAGTACAAATCATGACTTTTAGAGTCCAGCCCCTCGTTTTTAAGTCTCAAAGCCTCATTTTTATCATCCAAACCTTCACTTTCAGGGTCCAAACCCCTCTTTTAATGCTCAGTGCCTCATTTTTAGGTCAGAAACCCTTGCTTTTAGCATCCAGGCCTTCACTTTCAGGAACCAAACCATCATTATTAATGCCCAAAGCCCTCTTTTAAGGCTCAAAGCCTCATTTTCAGCACCCAAAGACTCACTTTAAAACACCCAAACCCCTCTTTTAACACCAAAGACTTAGAGTTGGGACCGCAAACCTCACTTTCAGCGTCCAAACCCCTCTTTCAAGGCTCAAAGCCTCACTTTTAGTTCCCAAACCCTCATTTTTAGCATCCAAACCCCTTACTTTTATGGAGCAAAATCTCATTTTTAACGTCCAAATCCCTCTTTTAAGGCTCAAAGCCTCTATTTTAGATGCCAAACCCTCACTTTCAGGGTCCAAACCCCTCCTTTTTAGGGACATACCCTCATTTTCACGTCCCAAAGACGCACTTTAAAGCACCCAAACCCCTCTTTTAATGCTCAAAGCCTTATAGTTAGGACCACAAACCTCACTGCTAGGGTCCAAACCTCTCTCTTAAAGCTCAGTGCCTCATTTTTAACAGCCAAACCCTCACTTTTAGGACCTAAAGCCCTCTTTTAACACTCAAAGCCTCAGTTTTAACACCCAAAACCGCACTTTCAGGGTCCAAACCCCTCTTTTAACGCTCAGTGCCTCAATTTCAGGTCCCCAAATCTCACATTAAAACACCCAAACACCTCTTTTAACATCAAAGCCTTAGAGTTAGGACTGCAAACCTCACTTTTAGGGTCCAAACCCCTCCTTTTTAGGGACATACCCTCATTTTCATGTCCCAAGGACTTACTTTAAAGCACCCAAACCCCTCTTTTAATGCTCAAAGCCTTATAGTTAGGGCCGCAAACCACAATGCTAGGCTCCAAAGCCCTCTTTTATGCTCAAAGCTTCATTTTTAACAGCCAAAACCTCACTTTCTTTGCCCAAACCCCTCTTTTAATGCTCAATGCCTCATTTATACCTCCCAAAGACGCACTTTAAAGCACCCAAAGCCTCTTTTAACCTCAAAGCCTTTTAGAGTAAGACTGCAAATCTCACTTGTAGGGGCCAAACCGGTTTTAACGCTCAAAGCCTCATTTTTAACAGCAAACCCTCACTTTTAGGACCTAAAGCCCTCTTTTAACTCCCAAAGCCTCGGTTTTAACACCCAAAGCCGCACTTTCAGGGTCCAAACCTCTCTTTTAACGCTCAGTGCCTCATTTTTAGGTCCCAAACCCTCACTCTTAGCACTGAACCCGGACTTGTAATTGTCAAACTCTCGTTCTAGTACAAATCATGACTTTTAGAGTCCAGCCCCTCGATTTTAAGCCTCAAAGCCTCATTTTTATCATCCAAACCTTTGTCATAAATTGAGACCACAATGGATCATAATCCAATTAGAATTTTATTAATTGTAGCAAGTAGAATATGAGCAAATACAGCGCTGGACGGCAGGGGAGTCTGCGCTCCGCCAACTGCCGTACTGAGCAGTTCAAACAGTCTCTCTTTATACATCTTTACTTCCATGTTCAATGAGATAGTGGAGGTACTTTTCGCATGCTTCAGTTGTTGTTAGGGGGTCGTTTCCTGCTTCCTGGTGATATGGGGTTGCTTGTCTTATCTCTGTCGATAAGTTTGGACATCTGATGGTTATCTTGCATAAGCACGCCTGGGAGGTATTCTTCGCATGCTTTACATTGAGCTTAACATAAGTCTTAATAAACAATACCTTAGTTCAGTTTCTCACAATCCCCCCTTTTTCTTTTTATCCTATTATTGTTTATTAGACACTACTTTCATTTTCGGCACTGCAGGCAAATCTTCTTCCACAATTCCGACATTTATCATAACACTCACAAGGTAATATCTCACAATTACAATCATAGTTCTTATGTGGCATAATGCATTCACAACAATCGTCATCTTCATTAATAGATACACTCTTATATTTTGCTTCAGACCTTGTAGTCAAAATAAGCAATTTAGCTGGGTCAAACCGTTCTTTAATAAAATGTAAAATACAGCGTAATATACAAGGTCCAAATATAAGTCCCAGAATCAACATAATAAGCGGTCCTGCTAAAGCAGACAACAAAGTGGTTAGCCAAGGTGAAACATTAAACCAGCTTTCATACCATAACTTGCCCGCTTCACGATCTTTTTTACGTTGATCTAACCTTTTCCGGAGTTTGGGCTATTATCGATAATAAAACTAACGATATACCAGGAAAAAGGGTGTCTGTCAATTTTTCCAATTTAAGTACACTTTTACCAGTCTTGGGGAAGTTCGACCATAGCTGCTTTTGCGTCTCATTGTTCTGGTTCTTTTCTCCACAGTTTGTTCCTCCTCTGCCTCGCCCGTCGACTCGGTTGCTTCGAGCCACGGGGTGTACCATCTTCTCGGCAGCAAGGGAAATCTTCAGGAGAACAGCTGTTTCAGGCTTTCTGCCTGTTTATATAGGCCTCCCACTTTGCAGCTTTAACTAATGGGACTAAGCAAGACACAGCTAGTACTTCCCTTCTGCACTTTGTAGCCAAAATTTCAACCACAAAGGGGATTGATTCGTTGGAATGGTAACAATAATACTAAGGGTTTATTCCTTTGGCAAAACTTTCCACCATTCATGGGATCCTCGAATAATTTCTTGTTCCGACTCTAATTGTTTTTAATTTCCACTCAGTGAGAGTTCTTTGGGTTTTCCAACACTGTGTGCAAACTCCTATCGGAGGGTATCCATATTCACAGTGTGTCCACCATTTATCCTGGCATACCTTACACTTGCAACGAGCAAATGGATAACAATCGCAGTTCAAATGATTGCATCTAATTTGTATATCTAAAGTGCTTATTAGCTTTTCCTCTATATTCAATATTGTGTTACTACATAAGTTTAGCAATTTCCTTCAACACACTTTGTACGCTTCCATATATAATAGATTAAAAAAAGATAATTATAGCAAATATAAACAGCAATATACACTTTATACCAAAAGGTAATGCGGCAAAATAATCAACTAAAGTTCTTATCATTACGTTATCTTTTCAGAGTTATCTTGGTGTCACCTGGAGTACTGATTACTTTCCAGTGGGGTCTCGTCACTGGGCCTTTAATGCGACTAGCATGAGTCCATCCACGCTCAGCAGTCCGGACAGCTGTTTCATCTTGTTCCTTAGCTCCCATTTGTTCTAGTTTTTCCTTTTCTGCAGACTCAAAACTCAAATTATTACTAACAGGTACTTGTTGCATAGTCAAAATCGTACTATAATTGCCTGCTACTCGTTTTGCTTCTGTATCAGCTGCATTATTTCCTCTAACTTGATAACTCGTGCCTCGCTGGTGTCCCTTTATATGTACAACTGCTATTTTATTTGGTATTTTCAATGCCCCCAGAACTCGCCGAATTAATTCTGGGTGTATCAGTTCTTTTCCCTGTGAGTTAACAAATCCTCTCTCCTCCCATATTTTCCCAAAGGTATGTACTACTCCGAACGCATAGCGTGAGTCTGTATATATAGTTCCATCCTTTCCCTTCAGTGACACTAAGGCTTTCCACAATGCGTACAGCTCACAGGCTTGAGCCGACCAGCTGGCACTCAGGGGGCCCGATTCTATTGTCTTAAATTCTCCTTTTGCCCCAATTACTTGTACTTTTTCAGGGGAAACTTTACATCCCTCAGGTATTTGCCTAATAGTCGATTTCTCAGCCCCAGTGTCTACTAAAAAGGTGAACTCTTGTTTATGGGGACCTATTTTTAATTTTATCAAGGGCTCATGATGACTCCGGTCCCCTAAGATATAGAGCCCCTGACTCTCCTATTCCGTTTTTAATATTTCCTCATCCCTGATCCTTTCTCTGCAATTCGTCTTTATATGTCCCTTCTTTCCACAGTAAAAACAACATCTCTGTTCCTTCTTTACTTCCACGTTCCCTTGTTTCGTTCCAGCAGATCTGTGTTCACCAGTCCGCCCTTTGCGATCCTCTCTGACTGCTGCTACCATCATTTTTACTTGTCGCTTGCTGCTCTCTTCTTCCCGCCTTACGTAGACTTTCTGAGCTTCTCTCAATAATTCATCCAACCCTCTATTCTGCCAGTCCTCTAACTTTTCAATCTTCTTTCTGATATCTTCCCATGATTTTGCCACAAACGGAGTTTTGAGGAGCGCTTGCCCTAAAGGGTCGTCTGGATTTACCCCAGAATACAGCTGAAGGGCTTTCCTCAGTCGTTCCAGCCACTCAGTAGGGCTCTCATCTTTCTTTTGTATTTCATTAAATGCTTTATTGATATTCTGGCCACGGGGTACTGCTTCTCTAATCCCTTGAATTACTAGAGTTCTCAGGTCCTGCATATGAGTTCTATGCACCGGATCCTGATTATCCCAATTAGGTCTTTGGAGTGGCCATTTAATATCTGCTTGGGGTCCCTGGGCATGCTGAGCATTCCACAGTCTCATTCCTGCTCGTCTAATCATATCTCTTTCCTCGGTAGTAAATAATTGACCAAGGATAGATTGCATCTCATCCCAAGTATAAAGGTTTGGTCCCAAAAATTGATCTAATCTTTCTGCCACTCCGAGTGGGTCTTCAATTAGGTTTCCCATCTCGGTTCTTTTAAAATCTCGTAGGTCAGCCGAACTTAGAGGCACAAAAATATATCCAATCACAGGTTGGGGTCCCCCCATGGGCATTTCCCTTAAAGGATACATCTGAGCTGCCCCTTTTTGACTCCTAGTTACGCGTCTAGGAGGAGGGGGAGACCCTTGTTCTGATTCTGGTGGGGGAGTGGGCACTCTGGGGACCTCTGAAGGGGCTGCGGGAGCAGGAGGAGAAATATAAGGAGGGGGGGTTAGAAGGGTTTCGTCTAACTCTTCCTTCTTTTTCTTTTGTTCAGTTTTTACTTCATTCAGTGGATAAAGTCTAGCTCCCGGTCTTTCTAGCCACACTTCCGCATACTGACTCTCTTCTGGGTTAAGGGGTTTTTTTATTGTTAACCCAGAGGTTTAATTGTTGTCTGACCCAATCCTCTTCTGACCCATAGACTGGCCAAACGACATCTTTAGAAATCTTCTTCCCTCCCCATATCCTAGTACAATATTTTATCATTTTCTGTTTATCTTTCCCTAGGGTTCCAGGGAAATATCTCCAATTGTCTAGGATATATGCCAGAGGGGTATTCTTAGGTACAGTGGGTACCCTTCCCATGGGAGTCGAAGGCTTGCTGCCCTTCGCCCCCATCTTCTGGAATATCCACAAGCGTGCACTCACTCGCTCCCCTTGTTCCTGGCCCAGTCCCTCGCGGGAGATGGGAAACGCAGTACTTAAGGGTCCGCACTCGCTTGGTTCAATATAGCGAACCTCTCACTTGTTATATTCCAGGAAACCCAATCCCGCCCGAACGGTAAACCCGCGAACAAATTCGCCATATACTTACGCGCCCTGCGTCTTCGTCCGGACTCCCGTGCACAGAATTTTTATGGGATTTTACCGGTTTCTCCTTTGCTCATCATTCTAGAATTTAGGTTCGTCGGTAAGGTTGAGGTAAGCTGTCGGTCGCGGGGCCGCGGATTGCCGCGGGGCGCCTCCCCGGAGGACAGAAGCTCACCGTTCCTTATCCGAGTCACGGCACCAAATTGTCATAAATTGAGACCACAATGGATCATAATCCAATTAGAATTTTATTAATTGTAGCAAGTAGAATATGAGCAAATACAGCGCTGGACGGCAGGGGAGTCTGCGCTCCGCCAACTGCCGTACTGAGCAGTTCAAACAGTCTCTCTTTATACATCTTTACTTCCATGTTCAATGAGATAGTGGAGGTACTTTTCGCATGCTTCAGTTGTTGTTAGGGGGTCGTTTCCTGCTTCCTGGTGATATGGGGTTGCTTGTCTTATCTCTGTCGATAAGTTTGGACATCTGATGGTTATCTTGCATAAGCACGCCTGGGAGGTATTCTTCGCATGCTTTACATTGAGCTTAACATAAGTCTTAATAAACAATACCTTAGTTCAGTTTCTCACACCTTCACTTTCAGGGTCCAAACCCCTCTTTTAATGCTCAGTGCCTCATTTTTAGGTCAGAAACCCTTGCTTTTAGCATCCAGGCCTTCACTTTCAGGAACCAAACCATCATTATTAATGGCCAAAGCCCTCTTTTAAGGCTCAAAGCCTCATTTTCAGCACCCAAAGGCTCACTTTAAAACACCCAAACCCCTCTTTTAACATCAAAGACTTAGAGTTGGGACCGCAAACCTCACTTTCAGCGTCCAAACCCCTCTTTCAAAGCTCAAAGCCTCACTTTTAGTTCCCAAACCCTCATTTTTAGCATCCAAACCCCTTACTTTTATGGAGCAAAATCTCATTTTTAACGTCCAAATCCCTCTTTTAAGGCTCAAAGCCTCTATTTTAGATGCCAAACCCTCACTTTCAGGGTCCAAACCCCTCCTTTTTAGGGACATACCCTCATTTTCAGCACCCAAAGACGCACTTTAAAGCACCCAAACCCCTCTTTTAATGCTCAAAGCCTTATAGTTAGGACCACAAACCTCACTGCTAGGGTCCAAACCTCTCTCTTAAAGCTCAGTGCCTCATTTCTTACAGCCAAACCCTCACTTTTAGGACCTAAAGCCCTCTTTTAACACTCAAAGCCTCAGTTTTAACACCCAAAACCGCACTTTCAGGGTCCAAACGCCTCTCTTAACGCTCAGTGCCTCATTTCCAGGTCCCCAAAACTCACTTTAAAACACCCAAACACCTCTTTTAACATCAAAGACTTAGAGTTAGGACTGCAAACCTCACTTTTAGGGTCCAAACCCCTCCTTTTCAGGGACAAACCCTCTTTTTAAAATTCCAAACCCTTACTTCTATTACCCAAACCCCTCTTTTAACGCTCACTGCCTCATTTTTAGGTCCCAAACCCTCTGCTTCTAGCATCGAACTTGGACTTTTTATGGTCAAACCATCATTGTTTTGTTCCAAATAGTAATTTTTAGAGTCCAAACCCCTCTATTAAGCTTCAAAAACTCATTTTTATCATCCAAACCTTCACTTTCAGGGTCCAAACCCCTCTTTTAATGCTCAGTGCCTCATTTTTAGGTCAGAAACCCCCTGCTTTTAGCATCCAGGCCTTCACTTTCAGGTACCAAACCATCATTATTAATGCCCAAAGCCCTCTTTTAAGGCTCAAAGCCTCATTTTCAGCACCCAAAGACTCACTTTAAAACACCCAAACCCCTCTTTTAATGCTCAAAGCCTTATAGTTAGGACCACAAACCTCACTGCTAGGGTCCAAACCTTGGTTTTAAAATTCAGTGCCTCATTTCTAACAGCCAAACCCTCACTTTTAGGACCTAAAGCCCTCTTTTAACACTCAAAGCCTCAGTTTTAACACTCAAAGCCAAACTTTCAGGGTCCAAACGCCTCTTTTAATGCTCAGTGCCTCATTTCCAGGTCCCCAAAACTCACTTTAAAACACCCAAACACCTCTTTTAACATCAAAGACTTAGAGTTAGGACTGCAAACCTCACTTTTAGGGTCCAAACCCCTCCTTTTTAGGGACATACCCTCATTTTCATGTCCCAAGGACTTACTTTAAAGCACCCAAACCCCTCTTTTAATGCTCAAAGCCTTATAGTTAGGGCCGCAAACCACAATGCTAGGCTCCAAAGCCCTCTTTTATGCTCAAAGCTTCATTTTTAACAGCCAAAACCTCACTTTCTTTGCCCAAACCCCTCTTTTCATGCTCAATGCCTCATTTATACCTCCCAAAGACGCACTTTAAAGCACCCAAAGCCTCTTTTAACCTCAAAGCCTTTTAGAGTAAGACTGCAAATCTCACTTTTAGGGGCCAAACCGGTTTTAACGCTCAAAGCCTCATTTTTAACAGCAAACCCTCACTTTTAGGACCTAAAGCCCTCTTTTAACTCCCAAAGCCTCGGTTTTAACACCCAAAGCCGCACTTTCAGGGTCCAAACCTCTCTTTTAACGCTCAGTGCCTCATTTTTAGGTCCCAAACCCTCACTCTTAGCACTGAACCCGGACTTGTAATTGTCAAACTCTCGTTCTAGTACAAATCATGACTTTTAGAGTCCAGCCCCTCGATTTTAAGTCTCAAAGCCTCATTTTTATCATCCAAACCTTCACTTTCAGGGTCCAAACCCCTCTTTTAATGCTCAGTGCCTCATTTTTAGGTCAGAAACCCCCTGCTTTTAGCATCCAGGCCTTCACTTTCAGGTACCAATCCATCATTATTAATGCCCAAAGCCCTCTTTTAAGGCTCAAAGCCTCATTTTCAGCACCCAAAGACTCACTTTAAAACACCCAAACCCCTCTTTTAACACCAAAGACTTAGAGTTGGGACCGCAAACCTCACTTTCAGCGTCCAAACCCCTCTTTCAAGGCTCAAAGCCTCACTTTTAGTTCCCAAACCCTCATTTTTAGCATCCAAACCCCTTACTTTTATGGAGCAAAATCTCATTTTTAACGTCCAAATCCCTCTTTTAAGGCTCAAAGCCTCTATTTTAGATGCCAAACCCTCACTTTCAGGGTCCAAACCCCTCCTTTTTAGGGACATACCCTCATTTTCACGTCCCAAAGACGCACTTTAAAGCACCCAAACCCCTCTTTTAATGCTCAAAGCCTTATAGTTAGGACCACAAACCTCACTGCTAGGGTCCAAACCTCTCTCTTAAAGCTCAGTGCCTCATTTTTAACAGCCAAACCCTCACTTTTAGGACCTAAAGCCCTCTTTTAACACTCAAAGCCTCAGTTTTAACACCCAAAACCGCACTTTCAGGGTCCAAACGCCTCTCTTAACGCTCAGTGCCTCATTTCCAGGTCCCCAAAACTCACTTTAAAACACCCAAACACCTCTTTTAACATCAAAGACTTAGAGTTAGGACTGCAAACCTCACTTTTAGGGTCCAAACCCCTCCTTTTCAGGGACAAACCCTCTTTTTTAAATTCCAAACCCTTACTTCTATTACCCAAACCCCTCTTTTAACGCTCACTGCCTTTTTTTTAGGTCCCAAACCCTCATTTTTAGCATCGAACTTGGACTTTTTATGGTCAAACCATCATTGTTTTGTTCCAAATAGTAATTTTTAGCGTCCAAACCCCTCTATTAAGCTTCAAAAACTCATTTTTATCATCCAAACCTTCACTTTCAGGGTCCAAACCCCTCTTTTAATGCTCAGTGCCTCATTTTTAGGTCAGAAACCCCCTGCTTTTAGCATCCAGGCCTTCACTTTCAGGTACCAAAACATCATTATTAATGCCCAAAGCCCTCTTTTAAGGCTCAAAGCCTCATTTTCAGCACCCAAAGACATACTTTAAAGCACGCAAACCCCTCTTTTAATGCTCAAAGCCTTATAGTTAGGGCCGCAAACCTCACTGCTAGGGTCCAAACCTTGGTTTTAAAATTCAATGCCTCATTTCTAACAGCCAAACCCTCACTTTTAGGACCTAAAGCCCTCTTTTAACACTCAAAGCCTCAGTTTTAACACTCAAAGCCAAACTTTCAGGGTCCAAACCCCTCTTTTAACGCTCAGTGCCTCATTTTCAGGTCCCCAAATCTCACTTTAAAACACCCAAACACCTCTTTTAACATCAAAGACTTATAGTTAGGACTGCAAACCTCACTTTTAGGGTCCAAACCCCTCCTTTTTAGGGACATACCCTCATTTTCATGTCCCAAGGACTTACTTTAAAGCACCCAAACCCCTCTTTTAATGCTCAAAGCCTTATAGTTAGGGCCGCAAACCACAATGCTAGGCTCCAAAGCCCTCTTTTATGCTCAAAGCTTCATTTTTAACAGCCAAAACCTCACTTTCTTTGCCCAAACCCCTCTTTTCATGCTCAATGCCTCATTTATACCTCCCAAAGACGCACTTTAAAGCACCCAAAGCCTCTTTTAACCTCAAAGCCTTTTAGAGTAAGACTGCAAATCTCACTTGTAGGGGCCAAACCGGTTTTAACGCTCAAAGCCTCATTTTTAACAGCAAACCCTCACTTTTAGGACCTAAAGCCCTCTTTTAACTCCCAAAGCCTCGGTTTTAACACCCAAAGCCGCACTTTCAGGGTCCAAACCTCTCTTTTAACGCTCAGTGCCTCATTTTTAGGTCCCAAACCCTCACTCTTAGCACTGAACCCGGACTTTTAATTGTCAAACTCTCGTTCTAGTACAAATCATGACTTTTAGAGTCCAGCCCCTCGATTTTAAGTCTCAAAGCCTCATTTTTATCATCCAAACCTTCACTTTCAGGGTCCAAACCCCTCTTTTAATGCTCAGTGCCTCATTTTTAGGTCAGAAACCCTTGCTTTTAGCATCCAGGCCTTCACTTTCAGGAACCAAACCATCATTATTAATGCCCAAAGCCCTCTTTTAAGGCTCAAAGCCTCATTTTCAGCACCCAAAGGCTCACTTTAAAACACCCAAACCCCTCTTTTAACACCAAAGACTTAGAGTTGGGACCGCAAACCTCACTTTCAGCGTCCAAACCCCTCTTTCAAGGCTCAAAGCCTCACTTTTAGTTCCCAAACCCTCATTTTTAGCATCCAAACCCCTTACTTTTATGGAGCAAAATCTCATTTTTAACGTCCAAATCCCTCTTTTAAGGCTCAAATCCTCTATTTTAGATCCCAAACCCTCACTTTCAGGGTCCAAACCCCTCCTTTTTAGGGACATACCCTCATTTTCACGTCCCAAAGACGCACTTTAAAGCACCCAAACCCCTCTTTTAATGCTCAAAGCCTTATAGTTAGGACCACAAACCTCACTGCTAGGGTCCAAACCTCTCTCTTAAAGCTCAGTGCCTCATTTTTAACAGCCAAACCCTCACTTTTAGGACCTAAAGCCCTCTTTTAACACTCAAAGCCTCAGTTTTAACACCCAAAACCGCACTTTCAGGGTCCAAACCCCACTTTTAACGCTCAGTGCCTCAATTTCAGGTCCCCAAATCTCACTTTAAAACACCCAAACACCTCTTTTAACATCAAAGCCTTATAGTTAGGACTGCAAACCTCACTTTTAGGGTCCAAACCCCTCCTTTTTAGGGACATACCCTCATTTTCATGTCCCAAGGACTTACTTTAAAGCACCCAAACCCCTCTTTTAATGCTCAAAGCCTTATAGTTAGGGCCGCAAACCACAATGCTAGGCTCCAAAGCCCTCTTTTATGCTCAAAGCTTCATTTTTAACAGCCAAAACCTCACTTTCTTTGCCCAAACCCCTCTTTTAATGCTCAATGCCTCATTTATACCTCCCAAAGACGCACTTTAAAGCACCCAAAGCCTCTTTTAACCTCAAAGCCTTTTAGAGTAAGACTGCAAATCTCACTTGTAGGGGCCAAACCGGTTTTAACGCTCAAAGCCTCATTTTTAACAGCAAACCCTCACTTTTAGGACCTAAAGCCTTCTTTTAACTCCCAAAGCCTCGGTTTTAACACCCAAAGCCGCACTTTCAGGGTCCAAACCTCTCTTTTAACGCTCAGTGCCTCATTTTTAGGTCCCAAACCCTCACTCTTAGCACTGAACCCGGACTTGTAATTGTCAAACTCTCGTTCTAGTACAAATCATGACTTTTAGAGTCCAGCCCCTCGATTTTAAGTCTCAAAGCCTCATTTTTATCATCCAAACCTTCACTTTCAGGGTCCAAACCCCTCTTTTAATGCTCAGTGCCTCATTTTTAGGTCAGAAACCCTTGCTTTTAGCATCCAGGCCTTCACTTTCAGGAACCAAACCATCATTATTAATGCCCAAAGCCCTCTTTTAAGGCTCAAAGCCTCATTTTCAGCACCCAAAGACTCACTTTAAAACACCCAAACCCCTCTTTTAACACCAAAGACTTAGAGTTGGGACCGCAAACCTCACTTTCAGCGTCCAAACCCCTCTTTCAAGGCTCAAAGCCTCACTTTTAGTTCCCAAACCCTCATTTTTAGCATCCAAACCCCTTACTTTTATGGAGCAAAATCTCATTTTTAACGTCCAAATCCCTCTTTTAAGGCTCAAAGCCTCTATTTTAGATGCCAAACCCTCACTTTCAGGGTCCAAACCCCTCCTTTTTAGGGACATACCCTCATTTTCACGTCCCAAGGACTTACTTTAAAGCACCCAAACCCCTCTTTTAATGCTCAAAGCCTTATAGTTAGGACCACAAACCTCACTGCTAGGGTCCAAACCTCTCAAAGCTCAAAGCCTCATTTTTAACAGCCAAACCCTCACTTTTAGGACCTAAAGCCCTCTTTTAACACTCAAAGCCTCAGTTTTAACACCCAAAACCGCACTTTCAGGGTCCAAACGCCTCTCTTAACGCTCAGTGCCTCATTTCCAGGTCCCCAAAACTCACTTTAAAACACCCAAACACCTCTTTTAACATCAAAGACTTAGAGTTAGGACTGCAAACCTCACTTTTAGGGTCCAAACCCCTCCTTTTCAGGGACAAACCCTCTTTTTTAAATTCCAAACCCTTACTTCTATTACCCAAACCCCTCTTTTAACGCTCACTGCCTTTTTTTTAGGTCCCAAACCCTCATTTTTAGCATCGAACTTGGACTTTTTATGGTCAAACCATCATTGTTTTGTTCCAAATAGTAATTTTTAGAGTCCAAACCCCTCTATTAAGCTTCAAAAACTCATTTTTATCATCCAAACCTTCACTTTCAGGGTCCAAACCCCTCTTTTAATGCTCAGTGCCTCATTTTTAGGTCAGAAACCCCCTGCTTTTAGCATCCAGGCCTTCACTTTCAGGTACCAAAACATCATTATTAATGCCCAAAGCCCTCTTTTAAGGCTCAAAGCCTCATTTTCAGCACCCAAAGACATACTTTAAAGCACGCAAACCCCTCTTTTAATGCTCAAAGCCTTATAGTTAGGGCCGCAAACCTCACTGCTAGGGTCCAAACCTTGGTTTTAAAATTCAATGCCTCATTTCTAACAGCCAAACCCTCACTTTTAGGACCTAAAGCCCTCTTTTAACACTCAAAGCCTCAGTTTTAACACTCAAAGCCAAACTTTCAGGGTCCAAACCCCTCTTTTAACGCTCAGTGCCTCATTTTCAGGTCCCCAAATCTCACTTTAAAACACCCAAACACCTCTTTTAACATCAAAGACTTAGAGTTAGGACTGCAAACCTCACTTTTAGGGTCCAAACCCCTCCTTTTTAGGGACATACCCTCATTTTCACGTCCCAAGGACTTACTTTAAAGCACCCAAACCCCTCTTTTAATGCTCAAAGCCTTATAGTTAGGGCCGCAAACCACAATGCTAGGGTCCAAAGCCCTCTTTTATGCTCAAAGCTTCATTTTTAACAGCCAAAACCTCACTTTCTTTGCCCAAACCCCTCTTTTCATGCTCAATGCCTCATTTATACCTCCCAAAGACGCACTTTAAAGCACCCAAAGCCTCTTTTAACCTCAAAGCCTTTTAGAGTAAGACTGCAAATCTCACTTTTAGGGGCCAAAACGGTTTTAACGCTCAAAGCCTCATTTTTAACAGCAAACCCTCACTTTTAGGACCTAAAGCCCTCTTTTAACTCCCAAAGCCTCGGTTTTAACACCCAAAGCCGCACTTTCAGGGTCCAAACCTCTCTTTTAACGCTCACTGCCTCATTTTTAGGTCCCAAACCCTCACTCTTAGCACTGAACCCGGACTTTTAATTGTCAAACTCTCGTTCTAGTACAAATCATGACTTTTAGAGTCCAGCCCCTCGATTTTAAGTCTCAAAGCCTCATTTTTATCATCCAAACCTTCACTTTCAGGGTCCAAACCCCTCTTTTAATGCTCAGTGCCTCATTTTTAGGTCAGAAACCCTTGCTTTTAGCATCCAGGCCTTCACTTTCAGGAACCAAACCATCATTATTAATGCCCAAAGCCCTCTTTTAAGGCTCAAAGCCTCATTTTCAGCACCCAAAGGCTCACTTTAAAACACCCAAACCCCTCTTTTAACACCAAAGACTTAGAGTTGGGACCGCAAACCTCACTTTCAGCGTCCAAACCCCTCTTTCAAGGCTCAAAGCCTCACTTTTAGTTCCCAAACCCTCATTTTTAGCATCCAAACCCCTTACTTTTATGGAGCAAAATCTCATTTTTAACGTCCAAATCCCTCTTTTAAGGCTCAAAGCCTCTATTTTAGATCCCAAACCCTCACTTTCAGGGTCCAAACCCCTCCTTTTTAGGGACATACCCTCATTTTCACGTCCCAAAGACGCACTTTAAAGCACCCAAACCCCTCTTTTAATGCTCAAAGCCTTATAGTTAGGACCACAAACCTCACTGCTAGGGTCCAAACCTCTCTCTTAAAGCTCAGTGCCTCATTTTTAACAGCCAAACCCTCACTTTTAGGACCTAAAGCCCTCTTTTAACACTCAAAGCCTCAGTTTTAACACCCAAAACCGCACTTTCAGGGTCCAAACCCCTCTTTTAACGCTCAGTGCCTCATTTTCAGGTCCCCAAATCTCACATTAAAACACCCAAACACCTCTTTTAACATCAAAGCCTTATAGTTAGGACTGCAAACCTCACTTTTAGGGTCCAAACCCCTCTTTTAATGCTCAAAGCCTTATAGTTAGGGCCGCAAACCACAATGCTAGGCTCCAAAGCCCTCTTTTATGCTCAAAGCTTCATTTTTAACAGCCAAAACCTCACTTTCTTTGCCCAAACCCCTCTTTTCATGCTCAATGCCTCATTTATACCTCCCAAAGACGCACTTTAAAGCACCCAAAGCCTCTTTTAACCTCAAAGCCTTTTAGAGTAAGACTGCAAATCTCACTTTCAGGGGCCAAACCGGTTTTAACGCTCAAAGCCTCATTTTTAACAGCAAACCCTCACTTTTAGGACCTAAAGCCCTCTTTTAACTCCCAAAGCCTCGGTTTTAACACCCAAAGCCGCACTTTCAGGGTCCAAACCTCTCTTTTAACGCTCAGTGCCTCATTTTTAGGTCCCAAACCCTCACTCTTAGCACTGAACCCGGACTTGTAATTGTCAAACTCTCGTTCTAGTACAAATCATGACTTTTAGAGTCCAGCCCCTCGATTTTAAGCCTCAAAGCCTCATTTTTATCATCCAAACCTTCACTTTCAGGGTCCAAACCCCTCTTTTAATGCTCAGTGCCTCATTTTTAGGTCAGAAACCCCCTGCTTTTAGCATCCAGGCCTTCACTTTCAGGTACCAAACCATCATTATTAATGCCCAAAGCCCTCTTTTAAGGCTCAAAGCCTCATTTTCAGCACCCAAAGGCTCACTTTAAAACACCCAAACCCCTCTTTTAACACCAAAGACTTAGAGTTGGGACCGCAAACCTCACTTTCAGCGTCCAAACCCCTCTTTCAAGGCTCAAAGCCTCACTTTTAGTTCCCAAACCCTCATTTTTAGCATCCAAACCCCTTACTTTTATGGAGCAAAATCTCATTTTTAACGTCCAAATCCCTCTTTTAAGGCTCAAAGCCTCTATTTTAGATGCCAAACCCTCACTTTCAGGGTCCAAACCCCTCCTTTTTAGGGACATACCCTCATTTTCACGTCCCAAAGATGCACTTTAAAGCACCCAAACCCCTCTTTTAATGCTCAAAGCCTTATAGTTAGGACCACAAACCTCACTGCTAGGGTCCAAACCTCTCTCTTAAAGCTCAGTGCCTCATTTTTAACAGCCAAACCCTCACTTTTAGGACCTAAAGCCCTCTTTTAACACTCAAAGCCTCAGTTTTAACACCCAAAACCGCACTTTCAGGGTCCAAACCCCTCTTTTAACGCTCAGTGCCTCATTTTCAGGTCCCCAAATCTCACATTAAAACACCCAAACACCTCTTTTAACATCAAAGCCTTATAGTTAGGACTGCAAACCTCACTTTTAGGGTCCAAACCCCTCTTTTAATGCTCAAAGCCTTATAGTTAGGGCCGCAAACCACAATGCTAGGCTCCAAAGCCCTCTTTTATGCTCAAAGCTTCATTTTTAACAGCCAAAACCTCACTTTCTTTGCCCAAACCCCTCTTTTCATGCTCAATGCCTCATTTATACCTCCCAAAGACGCACTTTAAAGCACCCAAAGCCTCTTTTAACCTCAAAGCCTTTTAGAGTAAGACTGCAAATCTCACTTTCAGGGGCCAAACCGGTTTTAACGCTCAAAGCCTCATTTTTAACAGCAAACCCTCACTTTTAGGACCTAAAGCCCTCTTTTAACTCCCAAAGCCTCGGTTTTAACACCCAAAGCCGCACTTTCAGGGTCCAAACCTCTCTTTTAACGCTCAGTGCCTCATTTTTAGGTCCCAAACCCTCACTCTTAGCACTGAACCCGGACTTGTAATTGTCAAACTCTCGTTCTAGTACAAATCATGACTTTTAGAGTCCAGCCCCTCGATTTTAAGCCTCAAAGCCTCATTTTTATCATCCAAACCTTCACTTTCAGGGTCCAAACCCCTCTTTTAATGCTCAGTGCCTCATTTTTAGGTCAGAAACCCTTGCTTTTAGCATCCAGGCCTTCACTTTCAGGAACCAAACCATCATTATTAATGCCCAAAGCCCTCTTTTAAGGCTCAAAGCCTCATTTTCAGCACCCAAAGACTCACTTTAAAACACCCAAACCCCTCTTTTAACACCAAAGACTTAGAGTTGGGACCGCAAACCTCACTTTCAGCGTCCAAACCCCTCTTTCAAGGCTCAAAGCCTCACTTTTAGTTCCCAAACCCTCATTTTTAGCATCCAAACCCCTTACTTTTATGGAGCAAAATCTCATTTTTAACGTCCAAATCCCTCTTTTAAGGCTCAAAGCCTCTATTTTAGATGCCAAACCCTCACTTTCAGGGTCCAAACCCCTCCTTTTCAGGGATATACCTTCATTTTCACGTCCCAAAGACTCACTTTAAAGCACCCAAACCCCTCTTTTAATGCTCAAAGCCTTATAGTTAGGACCACAAACCACAATGCTAGGGTCCAAAGCCCTCTTTTATGCTCAAAGCTTCATTTTTAACAGCCAAAACCTCACTTTCTTTGCCCAAACCCCTCTTTTACTGCTCAATGCCTCATTTATACCTCCCAAAGACGCACTTCAAAGCACCCAAAGCATCTTTTAACCTCAAAGCCTTCACTTTCAGGTACCAAACCTTCATTATTAATGGCCAAAGCCCTCTTTCAAGGCTCAAAGCCTGTATTTTAGATCCCAAACCCTCACTTTTAGGGTCCAAACCTGTCTTTTAGACTCACAGCCTCAATATTGGGTCCCAGTTGCTCACTTTTAGGCTCCGAACCCCTCCTTTTTATGGACATACCCTCATTTTCAGGTCCCCAAAACTCACTTTAAAGCATCGAAACCACTCTTTTAACATCAAAGCCTTATAATTAGGACTGCAAACCTCACTTTTAGGGTCCAAATGTGGGCTTTACGCTCAAAGCCTCATTTTTAACAGCCAAACCCTAACTTTTAGAAACCAAAGATCTCTTTTAACTCTCAAACCTTCACTTTCAAGTTCCAAACCTTCACTTTCAAGTTCCAAACCCCTCCTTTAAGGCGCAAAACCCTCCTTTTTGGAGTCCAAACCCTCACGTTTATTGCCAAATCCCTCTTTTCAGGCTCAAAGCCTCATTTTCGGCACCCAAATACTCACTTTTAGGGTCCAAACCCCTCCTTTTCAGGGACAAACCCTCTTTTTTAAATTCCAAACCTTTACACTTCTATGACCCAAACCCCTCTTTTAATGCTCAGTGCCTCATTTTTAGGTCACAAACCTTCACTTTTAGCATCGAACTTGGACTTTTTATGGTCAAACCATCATTGTTTTGTTCCAAATAGTAATTTTTAGAGTCCAAATCCCTCTTTCACGGCTCAAAGCCTCATTTTTTAAGTTCCAAACCTTCACTTTCAGTGTCCAAACCCTTCTTTTAATGCTCAGTGCCTCATTTTTAGGTCAGAATCCCTTGCTTTTAGCATCCAGGCCTTCACTTTCAGGTACCAAACCATCATTATTAATGCCCAAAGCCCTCTTTTAAGGCTCAAAGCCTCATTTCTAGTTCCCAAACCCTCACTTTTAGGGTCCAACCCTGTCTTTTAGGCTCAAAGCCTCAATTTTGGGGGCCAAACCCTCACTTTTAGGGTCCAAACCCCTCCTTTTTAGGGACATACCCTCATTTTCAGGTCCCCAAAACTCACTTTAAAGCACCCAAACCCCTCTTTTAATGCTCAAAGCCTTATTGTTAGGACCGCAAACCTCACTTTTTAGGGTCCAAAGCCCTCTTTTATGCTCAAAGCTTCATTTTTAACAGCCAAAACCTCACTTTCTTTGCCCAAACCCCTCTTTTAATGCTCAATGCCTCATTTATACCTTCCAAAGACGCACTTTAAAGCACCCAAAGCCTCTTTTAACCTCAAAGCCTTTTAGAGTAAGACTGCAAATCTCACTTTCAGGGGCCAAAACGGTTTTAACGCTCAAAGCCTCATTTTTAACAGCAAACCCTCACTTTTAGGACCTATAGCCCTCTTTTAACTTTCAAGGTCTCATTTTCAAACGCCCAAAGCTGCACTTGGATGGTCCAAACCTCTCTTTTAATGCTCAGAGCCTCATTTTTAGGTCCCAAACCCTCACTTATAGGGTGCAAATCCCTCTATTAAGGATTAATGTGGTTTTTTTAGGGTCCCAAACCCGCACGTTTATCGCCTATGGCCATCTTCTGATAGTCAAAGGATCAGGTTTAAGTCCCAAAGCATCACTTTCAGGGCAGTTACTCGCCTCGTCGCTGCGGCCGCTCCCTGGCAGGCAGGCAGGCATGCGCAGGCACCACGGCGTTCCCTGGGGGCTCCGGAGACACGCGCTGCACGGCGTCCATCGGAGGTGCGGGGTCGATGGCGCTCACGCCGCGGGGGCTGGTGTTGTTCCTCCCCCTCCGCTGCCTCTGCTTCCTCCTCCTGGGACAGGCCTTCCTCCTGCAGGGGTGCGGGGAGGGGCTCCGTGGCGTGCGCGCAGAGGCGGGCAGCCCTCGGCCTCGCTGCTCCAGCTCCTCTCCCTTCCCGCACGCCGGGCACGCGAGGGCCTGAGAGCCCGGCGCGGTGTGGGCCAGCTGCAGGGGCCCTGCTTTTATAGGGCCCGAGCGACAGCGAGGTGGCTCTTGGCAGCAGGAGCCCACTGTGGTGTCGATTGTGCCTGTGGGCGACGCGTGTGGCCAAATATGGGGGGTTTGGGGGCGGGGGGGCTGTGGCCTCAGAGATGGCCAGATGTGGGAGCGGGAGGAGGGCGGTGGGGGCTGAGGGCTGAGTAATACCCATGTGTTGTAGGGTAGAGCATTTGACCAACTGCTGTGTTTGGAAAGACAGTATTTCTGTTAATGCTGGCTTAGAAATTGGTGGTCTCAGAGGTTCCACACAATCCTGCTGGAGTTTCTGTAGGTCTCAGATTAGTTTGCTGACTCTGTAGTAATTCGTGCCCCTAAACGCCTTGCCCACGTGCATGCCATGTCCGCCGGGTTGTTTTGCTGTTGGCTGCTCTTGGTGAAGGCAGGGAGGGACCTTTCACCCATCAGTCCCTGAGGAGGCAAGAGGAGGAGCTGGCAGGAGCTGACGTGGTTTGAGAGAAGGCTGTGAATCAGTAAGACGTTCTCATGGCTACTCCCGAGGGATGTGCTTTCACTCTAGTGGTGTGTGCCTATAGATAACGCCTCGCAAGAGAGCTTTGGCTGCTGGAAGGCCACGACTCCTCTAACTTCATCAGTTCTGTGATCAAGTCATGGAACAAAGCGCTTTGCATGCCTATGTATTGCATTATTTCAGATCTCTCTCTGTAGGTAAATATGTAGGTTTGTGAAGAAATCTGGATGTTGCAAGGAATTCTGCAAAACACATTCAGAACCAATAATGTGAATTTTGACAATGTGCAAAGCTTTTACGACCAAACTTACCCGTTACGGTTTGACACTCAGTTCTCTTGCGTGTCAGATGTAGTTTCTCTTTGCCATCAGATTACGCGCCTGGGAGAGCTAGAGAACAATACGCATGTTCTATTAGACATGGACATTCTTTCCTACTGAGGTGTAATGTCTGCTTTTATCTCAGAATGACCTTCTCACTCCTGTGACTTTTTCCGCAGCGTTTGGCATCCTGTGTTGAAAAGAACAGGTTGGATCTGACGGGCGGAGCCTTTCCCTTGAGAGGGCAGGGCAGCAAGGCCAAGTTACTCAGCTGTCGGGCTGTAGAAACCTTTCCCACCCACGCAGCCAGAGAAGGCAGCGTTGATGAAGGTTTGTTCCTGATGTCCCTGTTTGGTGACTCTAAACGAAATGGTTTTGGCATCCAAGCAATGAATGCTGTTCCATACCCACAGCCTGAACGTCTTCAATATCTGTGTAGGCTAACTTGTTGGGCTTGTTTTATTTTTTATTTTCCTAAATCTCTTGATCCACTCTTACTGTATGGAAAACTTGATTAGCTGATAATTGGGTATTCAATTTGGCTTAGGACGGGTACAATCTGAACTCGAAAAGGGGCCAGTATGACTGAAACCTATCACAGAGGTGTTTGCTATGGTGTAAATGTTTAAAATGATTCTTAGCAAAGTGTTGTGTTTCATGAGTGATGTAATAGGATGAAGCCAAACTAGAAAGTGATGTTTTAAAAATATCAGAGAGACTGTATTTTCTCCCACTAAGAAACAATGTCTTGTCTTTTCCAGTCATATCTCCTGGCACCAGTGTCTCAGTCTTCAGCTGGCAAGTGAATACACGTGGCCAGGGAAAACCATCTACTTATTTGGGTGTATTTGACTTGGACTGCTGGTATCAGGCTCAAATGCCAGGCTCACTAAGGTAGGTTTTTATGAAGCTGGTTTCAGTATCCCTCCCCGTAATTCATTGGGAAGTCAGCGTTTAGCTTCTGCACTTGTTTTCTTTCAGGCCAGAAGAATCCCTTCAGGACTGCCCCTATTTTGCACTGTATTGCTGTACACTTCAATGGGAGAACTTATCTTGGGCCGCATATCTCTGGGACACAGGGCTCTACCCACCCTGGGGACAGTGATGCACAGACATCAATATGATGGATACCAAATGTCCGTTTATTTAGCTGCGTCACACGCTTATATAGCTCTTGCACTTCCTGTTCCTGCCACTCCTATGGGGAGGAGTCTATCTTTCCGTCACATCCCGTGATCTTCCGGTTGCCGATCCCTGTCTATTCCCCTACAGCACTGTGGTCACTGGACGCTGTGACAAGCACGACTGCTCCAAACCTCCTTCTGGATGTTGTGGTGCAGGAGCGCAGCCTAAGCTGGAGAGTTCCTCCTTCTTATCCACAACCTGAGCTGTGTTTTCACCCAAGCACCTATAATTTTGGTAGGTATTACACGGCTTTGAGTAGTGATAAGCTTAAACCGAGCTCAAATGCCATTTATTGGTTCTCCTGTTCACTGTTTGTCACGCAAAAACCCAACCAAACCGAAACACCCCAACCCCCCACCCACCCAACTGTGATGGCGTTGTACTGACCAAGTATGTACTACTGTGACACCCGTCTGACAGGCGGCTGGGTCTGGGGGTTGGGTGCTTCTGTAACGCAGCCCGTGAAGTGGTGCTGGTGATCAGATGAAATGACTCTGGGCTGAAGCTCAAAGCGCAGCACCTCGATAGCCCCAGGGGTAAAATTTCTACACTCGGTCATCACTTTTCTAAAAGAGGTTGTAAGTGATGTGATGAAGAAAATGGGTACTTGGTTGTACCTTTTCAGAGGTTGCTGTGACAAAAATGTAAACTGGTGCTACCATCACGGTGAGAGTATGGAATGTTGTCCAACGTACGTTGTCTCTGCAGATGGCACGTGCCTGCTGAGCTCTGGAGTTGTTCATGTGACGTGCAGCGGCTTCCAGAAGGAGTTGAGCTTTTACTGTGTCTTTATGGAGAATGTCAAGAGAGGGACCTTTCCTAAGCTTTCTATGGCGCTGCTTTTAGCGTCAGAGACCATTTTATGCTGCTCCTGCCCATCCACACATGTAATTGCAACTGTACCCTGCCAGTTTTATGCAAATGGTGATGTTTGAGGTCCCCTCTTGGGAGTGTAAACCCACCGTTGCCTCCCGTTGAAGCACGATCAGGGCCTGAATGTCTGGAAAGGAAGAGAGCGCTGCTGTAGGAGCAGGAAGAGAAAGTCGGGGAAAGCTGTTCCTTCTCTCTCATCAATGAGTGCAACTGCCTGCGTGGTCCTGAGTTCGGGTTTTGATCCCTGATGAGCTGGGAAAAGGAGGGCAGACTGGAGAAAAGGAAGCATCGTTCCCTCAGAACAACCTTCCCCCCGTCAGTCTCTCAAAGCATGAGGTTCCGTGCAGGAGCTGACGATGGGGGTGTCTCACTCGGATGGGAGCTGTTGCCGACAGCCGCTTGCTGCACTCTACGTGATCATTTGCTTCCAAGGACGTGGGCTGCAGCAAACAATTGCTGTTGGCAGCTCTACCCGATGACTTCCCTGTATTTTCCCTTCATCGGTCGGCTTTTCTGCAGCCTCTCAAAGCAGATCTTCACCTCTGTAGCCTTTGCCTTGTGCTGCAGTCGCCCAATTGACTCCTCTGGGACTGCCCTCTTGTTGCTGCAACACCTCAGTCACCTTTAGCTCGTGACGCCCACCACCTTCTCTCTGCTTTATCCCACCGCAGTGACTTCACCCCCCTCCTTCAGAGGTTTCCCATTTGCAGGGCACCAACCTTTCTCTCTCCTCTGAAGGATTTCCATGAGAGATGCAGCCTTTGTGATGAAGAACCCATCTTCACCCAGGCAGGCTCCAAGCGAAATGCTCAGCACGCGAGTCATCAGGCAGAGGAGCACTTGGTAGGAAGGGGAGAGCAGTCTTTCCCTGCCCTCATCTTCCTCTCTACTGGATTCCTCACCAGATCTGTGGGGGTGCGTTGGGGCAAAGAGCCCTTGTGCACAGTGTGGTAGCTAACATGAACGTCTTGGCAGGTTGGCCTGGCCCATCGGCTGTTTCTTTTGCAAGCCTGATGTAGACTCTGACATGGTGTAGACCTGGGCATGGTGTGAATGGTACGGAATAAGGGGAGGCGACTGTGCTGGTTTTGGCTGAGAAGGGGTTAATTCTCCTCACTGCGGTGGTCAGGGACCTTTCCAGCTTCCCACGCTCTGCCATGCGGGTGGGGGGCTGGGAGGGGCGGGGCCACAGCCGGGGCAGCTGACCCTGATTGGCCAATGGGATGATCATTCCATACCACGTGACACCATGACCAGTATATTAACGGGGGCAGTTGGCGCGTGGGGGCCCCCCCACTGCCCTGTCCCACCCCTCTCTGCCGCTCTGTCCCTCTCTGCCGCTCTGTCCCTCTCTCCCCCTCCTCCTCCTCCTCCCAGCTCCACCAGGGCTCCAGGACCTGGGCAGCCCCAGGGAGGCGGCCATGGGGCCTGGCGGTGGGGCAGAGCGGGGCGGGGGGACGGTGTCGCTGGATGGTGTCCAGGGAAGGGAACATCAGTCTGATGCTCCAGCGGTGGCTTGTCTACCAAAGCCCAACCTTCCTCGTGGTTTCAAAGGGGACAAGGAGAGCTCTCCAGGCCTGGCCAGGCCCCCCGGTGTAGGGCTGCAACAGTGCTTGTGGTCGGGGCGGGGCGGGGCAGGACAGGCAGGTCCTGGGAGGCGACCAGGAGGGTTTTCTGGCCGCTCCGAGCTGTGTGTCCCCAAGGCTGCAGGAGTGGCCCAGCAAGCTCAGGGGGCAGCTGCAGAGCGGGGTGGCTGCGTGCGGGCACCTGACGCTTGCTCAGAGGGACCGTGGCTGCCGGCGAGCGCACGGCGATGGAGAGGAGCCGGGAGGAGGCTGTGCCCATGCAGCGTGCTGCGAGCAAAGCCACGAGCATCCTCCGCTGTGGCACAGGAGAGACGGGATTTTGGCGTGGGTGACGCCGGCGCTGCCCTCGGCCACCCAGCAGGGACGAGGGGTGGGCAGGAGCTGCCAGTGCCGGCAGCGTGGCGTGAAAAGCACCGGCCCCTTCCCTCGCAGGGCAGCCCCTTGTTCCAGGGATCCACCTGGCAGGGATTTAAGGAAGGAAACCAGATCGCTGCTTACGGCTTTGCTTTGAGCGTGTTTTGGATTTGAAGAGCGCGTTTAATAAAGGGTATCTTATGTCAACAAAGTGTCCGGAGTCGTTCTGTGGTTACAAGGCGAGGGCAGTCGGGGTCTTGGGGGCTCGGTGGGTGGAAACCCTTTCTGGCTGGGAGCATCCACCCACCCATCCCCCTGCACCCCCCCAAAACCAGCCCAGCTGCTTCAAGACTCCTAAACACTTCCCAACATCCCTTTCAACCCGCATTACCGACCCATCCTAAATCCTGCCTCCTCTGAGCCCTGCCAGGATGGAGAAGGTGCAAATGCAAACAAATATTCTTAATAAGAACCCCCACCCTCAATGCTTTTCCATGTTTTCAAGTTCAAGTTGCCTTTTCATGTTCAAGTTACTTCCACGTTGAAATAAAATGTTTAATTGATCGTTTGGTGGTGTTTCACCTTAATTTAGTCCAAGGGGATCATTAGGACCTTGGTCGCTCTCCCTCCTCCTCTCAGGTGGGGATGCGACAGTGCCTAGAGCACGAGTCCTGTAAGCAGCAGCTGAGGGAACTGGGGTTGTTTAGTCTCGAGAAAAGGAGGCTGAGGGGCAAGGGATAGGACGAGAGGAAATGGCCTCAAGCTGCGCCAGGGGAGGTTTAGATTGGCTATCAGGAAAAATTCCTTCACCAAAAGGGTTGCCAAGCACCGGGACAGGCTGCCCGGGGCAGCGGCTGAGTCTCCATCCCTGGAGGGATTTGAGAGACGTGTAGATGTGGCGCTTTGGGACCTGGTTTAGTGGTGGACTTGGCAGTGTTGGGTTTATGGTTGGGCTTGATGATCTTAAAGCTCCTTTCCAACCTAAATAATTCTATGATTCTATAAAGGAGGTGCTTGCGTCGCTGGGATGGCATTTGAATGAGCCGTTGGTGCTGCTGCTGTTGGTACCCAAGGTGGGCACATGTTTGCAGGAGCTGGGGGATATCAGGGAGGGGCGACAGTGCACCCAGCAGGGGCAGGCTGACCAGGCCAAGAGGGAGCGCGTGGGGTGGTGGGGGATACAGGGGAGGTGGAGGCACAGGCACAGAGGCTGGTGCTGGTAGAGCTGGGGCCTGAGTCCTTTGGGCACCTTTGCTGTGTGGGCGTCCTCGATTTGATCCTCTAAGGAAACCCCCAAAATGTGTCACTGTTTGTTACGCTCTGCCCTGATTTTAGAGAGGAAAGCAGGTGAAGTGGGAGCGTGGTGGCGAGCACTTCTTGTTATCAACTTACGCATCTTTCTCCCTGCTTTCTGTTCATTTGAGACTCTGCTCATTTCTTCATCCTCATCCTTGCCTCCCACATCCTCCCCTCCAAGAGTTCCCTCAGCCTCCTCTCCTTATACTCAGCTTTGCCACTGGGGATGGAGGGTGCCCGTGCCTAAAAGAGACCCCCACCCCCCTCGTGCCAAGCGCCCACCGCTCCGCTGCCACTCCCTGATACACGGGATGCTTCACACTTCTGATCTTCAAAGTACGGCGCAGATATTAACCTACCTTCTCTCAAACTGCTTTTGACTCCGGCCATATACGGTTCCTACGCTCCTGCCTCACAACGATGTATTGGGCCCGTTCTCGTCCCTGAATTGGTCTTTTCTTGCTTCCTGAATTTGAGATTTTAGACAATCTGTGGGATGGATCCTGGGTTTTGTTTTGCTTTACCCTTAAGGTTTCATAAACACAAAGCACCCTTACACTCTGTCTGTAACAAAGATGTGCCAAGAGGAAGGACTACCTTGACACTGCAATAATAGATAAAACAGACTCCTCTCTCTCCACCCGAGAGAAAGCAGCTGGGCTCTCTGGGGTGACTAAACTGAAGACATTCAAAACTGCCATAAAATAGCAGCATTGACTTTTGCAACCATTTGCTCAATCAGTATCAACTGAGTTGTTAAAAAAAGAACGTTGGAGGCTGATTTCTGTTGGGAAATCAGTTTCTTCAGCCCTGTTCAGCCAGTAACCAAAAGGCTGGCTTTCCATCTGATCCTTTAGTTATATTCAATTTTTATGTCTAATTATGGTTTCCTCAAGAAGGGTTCATTGTTCAGAGTCCTCTTTTTCAGAAGCAAACAAGAAACTGGGGAAGCTCCCCCTTGGAGGCTGGCATTATATGGCCTGGCATTGCCCAGTGCTGAGACACAACCGTTCATAAACTGTTAATGAGTTCTTGTAACTTGTTAGGAATCAGTCATACGGCCTGCAGGCAAGAGTCAAATTTGGCAGCTAACATGAGGGCGAGACAATGAAGAAATATGCAAAGGAGAAGCTTTTGTGCATCCTTGTTTAAAAAAAACCTTGAGTAAGTTTGATTTTGCTCTTTACGGTCCAACAATAACCGGCAAGCTTCCCAGGGATTTATTCCTACCACACCATGACCCACGTTCTGCTTTGAAATGCACACAGAAATGTGTGTCTTCAGAAACAAAACAAAAGCCAAAGCACAAACCCCACACTTAAGACCAAGAGCTGAGCTGGCTTTCAGAAGAAAGCTAATGGTGCCTCCAACACCAGAAGCACCTGAGGCTGCAGTGCTTTTCCAGGGGGAGAGAGGGGCTTGTCCAGAGAGAGGCAAGGCTTCCACCCTCCCTACGCCCACCCACAGCCCAAAGCAGGTACACGCAGAGCAAACGAGAAGGGGATGCGTTGGCTTTGCCTTTCATTGACTTGAATTCCTTCTAACTAAAGCTAAGCCTTCCCTCCCACTCCAGGACTATTGCTTTCCTTGGATGTGTGTTTGGTTTGGGGTTTGGTTTTGGGGTTTTTTTGTGTGTGTGGGTTGGGGTTTTTTTTTGTTTGTTTGTTTTTGAGGCATCTCTCTTGGCTTCTGGTAAGACATTGCTCAGAAATGTAATGCAGACATGCCAGGGAACACACCAGGCTAAAGAAATGTTCACTTTATTGATGGACACGTGATTGCTGTTTGTAAACATGCTAGCAAACTAAGAGACAACTAATTGTTTTCAAGAAATAACAACCCATCTGAATTAGATCAGATACTCTAAAGGTGGTTTACATCAAAGCATTCCATTAACCCCCAGGGTCACTGGGCCAGCTCAACTCACTCGAAGTCACAGTGAGAAACATTCATGTCCAAAAAGGAATTTGACCCAATCACTGTTAGAATTACGGACATCAGGTTTAGAGCTACATACAAAACGTTATCAATTTTAGGTTGATTGTACACCATTCCACGGGAATCAGAGGCTGTATTCTTCACAGACACAGACCCTGAGCTCATGAATCTCTAGGTTTGCAGGGATGAATGTCACGGGCTCCTGACAGATGTTCTGCAGAAGACCTTTATTGTCAGCTTTCCACTGCTTATATATCTTTTCGACACATTCCTCATGCGATCACGTGCACAATTTCTGTTATTCGTCAGCGAGCTCTAGGCCTTATGCTACAGTCTAACAGGCTGGTCTAGTTGCTCTAGCTCTAGGCACGCGCCTTATGCCACAGTCTAACAGGCTGGTCTGGTTGCTCTAGCTCTAGGCACGCGCCTTATGCTGCAGTCTAACGGGCTGGTCTAGTTGCTCTAGCTCTAGGCACGTGCCTTATGCCGCAGTCTAACGGGCTGGTCTAGTTGCTCTAGCTCTAGGCACGCGCCTTATGCCACAGTCTAACGGGCTGGTCTAGTTGCTCTAGCTCTAGGCACGCGCCTTATGCCACAGTCTAACAGGCTGGTCTAGTTGCTCTAGCTCTAGGCACGCGCCTTATGCTGCAGTCTAACGGGCTGGTCTAGTTGCTCTAGCTCTAGGCACGCACCTTATGCTACAGTCTAACGGGCTGGTCTAGTTGCTCTAGCTCTAGGCATGCGCCTTATGCCACAGTCTAACAGGCTGGTCTGGTTGCTCTAGCTCTAGGCACGCGCCTTATGCTACAGTCTAACGGGCTGGTCTGGTTGCTCTAGCTCTAGGCACGTGCCTTATGCCACAGTCTAACAGGCTGGTCTAGTTGCTCTAGCTCTAGGCACGAGCCTTATGCTACAGTCTAACGGGCTGGTCTATCTGCGTTACCTCATTTGTTTTTGCTAACTTAAGTTCTTCTTGGCATTTCCCACGCTCCTGCCTCTGTTTTTTCCTGCGCCTTCCTTCAGTTCAAGGACGTGTCAAACAGTGCTAAGTTACTTGCAAATTCATCCCCCACATAGGTTAAGTTATCCTAACAGCTTATCAAGCGATCACATCCAATGAGCCAGGGTTAGAGTAAAGCCTCACACCACTCGAGTGAAGAAAAAGCAGCGATACTGAAAATAAAGATGAAAAATAAGAAACACCACAGAGGAATTTGGATACTGCAAGGACTATTTTGAAATGCAGAGTTACACGCAGTAGCCGACCCAAGTGGCTAATCAAGAGCTAGACCATTACCAGGCCACTATTTCCTTCTGTTACTTAATTATATTTCTGCAGCAGAACGACAGTGTTTTCAAACCTGATGAAAAATGCTGCCCCTTTTCCGAATGGAAATTCCAAGTGGTGCTATACTAAAGCAAGGCTTCACCTTTGGGAAACTAAAGCAGCATCCAACCCTGGGGTCACCCACATCCAAACATGGGCCGGAGGCACAAGTTTAGAAAAATGACAGGGATTTGACCCACAAAGGCACCAGGCTCTCACCCTGTGCCAAAGTCTGTACACTGGGTTTTAGGGATTTTCATTTGCAGACAAACTATTCAACTAAACCGCTACATCCGAGAAAGTGGAAAGAGCCAATGCAGAACTGCAGAACCCCACGTTGTGTAGCAACACTATTTACCTTCAGGGCAAGCTATGGAAGACATTTCTGTACCCAGAGGGGCCCAAACAACATCACCTCCGTTATACAGTTTTAGGAACAAATACCCAAGTGTTTAAGGACATGAAAAGGAATCAGGTCGCTGCACAGATCTAACATGGGGCATATGTTGGGTTTGGGATTTGTTTGAACCCCCACATCAAAAGGGAGGAACCGAGCCAGGTTCAATAACAATGCTTTCCTCAGTGGGTTTTGCTAACAATTTCAAAAAACATTAGGCAAAGCAAAAGTATTTAAAACCACAAGCTAAGTGATACAAGGCGAAAATGGCAACAAAGACACTCCAAACCATTCCTATTGCAAGGAACAGAAGCACACACCAAGCTACACAAACATACACATTAGTAGCCGTAGACAGACAGATGCAGAGCACGTCACCGCGTTCGGTTGTGCAAACCTTGAACCTACATCGCCTAAAAACGATCAAACCTTACCTGTACAACACAAAGCCGTTCAGGAAATAGCCTCGCATATTCAGGGTGAAATACAGCGCGTTACTGGGCACCAACACCAACAGTCACATCAGAGCTGTGCAAATGATGGCATTGCTCAGTTTTTACTGTGCTGAAACAAATACCTTCTCTTTACAATATAGACTATGGTTTCTTGGAAAATAGTTTACGTTAATGTTTGGAAAGTTAATACACGCCTACATTGTTTAGAATTAAGCGCAGTGTGTAGAAAAACGTGTGAGAGTGTGTTTTTACATCCTGCTTTTGGTGTTCCACTCACTGGCTCAATTCAACTTCTAGAAGAAGAAATAAAGGTGATCAGGACTTCAAATAGAGCACTGGTACCCAACATCAAGCAGTGAACACAAATTATAGAGCCTGAACATCAAAACATGCTGTTCTGATAGTCTAGAGAATGTGGACATTCATTCGTATACAGAAACTCTTCTCTCTTGGTACAGTCAGTGCCACTGAAAAAGCCCCCAAATCCCATTTCTACTTTGTCACAGGTTACTCTCAGACATACAGATACAGAACACAACAGTGCAAGAACTTCTCAGGTATTTTGTCTCTGCTGCGGAAGTATCAAAAATACAAAGTCTGTGCTACCGTTTTGGGTTCTTAAATAATCAACCATCAAAATACGAAGGTACCTTTAGCCAGGCTGTATATCCCCAGGATTACAGACAGCTACCAGACACAGTACTTCAAGTTCTAAGAAAGAACAGCCATAGCCCAGACACTCTGAGGTGCAAGTTTACTTGAGTGACAAACATCAGTGACCTGACAAAGAAGTCACAGAAATGTCAGCAGCAGCACCTTTAGAACAGCGTTTCTTTGTGGAAGCCCAAGCCCTGTGCTCAGATATCTGCCATACTTAGCCATCACAGCACCAAAATACTAAATCTGTTACGTGTGCTGTATCGACTGAAAATAGGAGTGGAAACGTCACCTGAAAGCAGTTCCTAGGATTAGGCGCGATTTAGGAGCCCTGTGAAAAAACCCAGAAAGGTCTCAATTGCCAGAATTTGCTTTAAGATAATCTGGAAAATGCTACAGTATTTTAGGGAGTAGTTATTACATTTGAAAACTTGCTGAGATTTCACACACTCATTGATCTGTAGCTGCCCTCTACTCATGACGAATCAGACATACAACCACGGATATTGTTGACAAACAACTCATACACCATCCAAAGTGCCCCATGAGCAGAGGGCAATTCAGAGGCTGCTGTGGAATTTAGGGGCAAAGAGAAAGGCTCATGCTGCCTGCCACTGCTAGAACACCACCGGGCTCGCACTTACAGCCACGCACCTCCCGAAGGGGAGGAAGGACAAGGACGTACTTTACATCACCACACAAGGGTCGCTTCATCCACTTACCTTGAGGAACACACTCCAAGGCCAGTAACGCATTTTGGAAGGCCTCTCCACCACTACAGCCTCCATTCCTCGCTCCCAAACAGGAGCCACTCTAACAGTGGTTTCTGCAATGTTTCCAGCTGAAGGAACAGAAAGCTCATCTGCCTGGTTCATTTTCTGTGTCAGAACAGCAGTGCCATTCTTGCCTTGAACCGCACACAGCTATTTACCTGATCCTTGATGACAGCAGCACCTCTCCTCTCATTTAGGGCAGCATTACAATACCAGGAGAGGGTGCCGCCCAACCAGAAACGGAGCGTGCATCGACAAGACGGCGCTAGGCACACCTATTTCAGTTAACCCCGAGAACAAGGCCACGTTTAGAAGCGCAACACTGTGGTGTCCAGAATTACTGGGGAGGGCCTGAAAGCACTGCAACAACTACTGCAGCAATACGCCCAAAGCTTGCACCCAGAGCCACATAAATTCAGGGTTTTTTGCTTGCAGATGCTTCATGGGCACCAGGAGGCTGCTGTAGTGTTTGTGCAAGAGACGCTGTAACTCACCAGTGTACTTCATTTATTCAGAGCCAACACTAGAAAGACATGGCAAAACCACAAGCTAACAACGGCTACTCATTGTGGTGGAGAGGCAAATCTTTAAGAAGGCTGGAAAACACGACCGTTCAAATAAGGCCGGTGGAGCTGACATACTACTGGGCTGTATGAATACATGAATGACAGCAACAATCCTGTAGCCAGGATTGCATTTCAATAGCGGTAATTTCAATCACTGCACCTGATTCTCTGTCCTCCGTAAATCTGAGGAACACAGAATACAGAATGACAACCTGGAGCACAGGGACCAGCTTAGGGTAGAAAAGAGATCTTAGAAAGAGAACTACTAACATTTGCTAACATGCGAAACTGATTACTGCGTTTCAAGTTTGGAAAGGATTAACGCTTCCTTCATAATACCTGCACAAACACAATACTGTTTGGGATATTGTTCTTTTGCTCTTGCCTGAAACGGACGTTGTCTTTAGGAAACTAGTCGCAATCACTTATGAAGGAAACTGCTTTTTTGCATGGCTCGCCAGCTGGCACCCTTGCTCTTTCCTCTATGGCTAGTATGCAAAAACCCCAGATTTGGGGCAGAAGAATACCTGCCATCTCCTGCCCCCTCTCCCCAAATGCAAGAAATAGTCAAACACTGACAATCAGACTCTTCTGGGATGGGAACAAATTATAAGTTTACACTACAGTGCGTATCTGCCTTTAGCCTAAAAGCAAGAGAAGCAAACACATCGAATAGGGAATCTCTCCAAGTACAGGAAGCAGGATCTGCAACTCGGCTCTCAGAAAAAGCAAGCAGACGGATGACGACACCACAGAACTAGAGTTGCTTTGCAAAACAGCAGCGCACGCATGTGTGTTAAGTATCAACCGGTCAACTAGCGTTGGAGATGAACGCTTGAACGGTCTAAGAAACACGTGTAAGACTGCATCTGGGGTGCCTCAGTTTGAACGGGACAGCTCGAGGGCACGAATGTGAGGGTGCCTCTGTACCGCTAGACTTTGCGTCCCAGCCTCTCTCCTCGGTTGGCACGGGCCAGTTGCCAGATTTGCCTGACAGCTCCCCAGCATGGCCACACGGTACATGACAGAAGTCACACACCTGCTTCCCGCATCCTTCTCTCCCTGCCTATTAACATTACTATTGTAGTATCAAACTACCAGCAATCAGGCTTTCACTAATAACTCATGGTTTCGTCTGGGTTTAGACCAAGTTCAACAGCAAGGCACACCTTCATCTCCTAAGCACACTACAGAAGATGCTGAGGTGGGAAGGCTTGTAGATGTGGCTCATCTAGCCTAACCCACAGCCGCCTTTAGTGACGTATGCCTCGCTTCAGCTTTCGTTGTGCAGAACAATCCCTAGAGTCACACTGATGCAGCCTGCTTGATTTCTGGGTGCAACAAGCCCTCAAATACCAGATTTGTGGTTTCCTAAGCACAGCTCTGTTGGATCGGTCAGCTCCAAAACTTAAAAAGCTCAACTCACCCCAAAAATGTTAACTTGCGCCCCTCTCCTGGTTTGGAATATCCAGACAGCGAAGCACCACCGGAAGCCTTGTTCACCAGGCAGTTGCCGGACAAACCCCTTTGTGACACAGAGCAGCAAGTCAACAGGAGCACAGGCTGCACAAAGTCAGTGCTTGGCAGCAACCTCATCCAGAGCAGGAACTCCACTGGCAGAAAACCTCTTCAGCTTCCGCTGGACTTAGGAAGGGACTTCCTCAAGCCTCTTTCCTCCACGGCTACCCCAGCAAGCAGCAGTGGGGCAGCAGTGGGGCAGCAGTGGAGCAGCGCTGCCCGGCTCCCCTCCTGCAGCACTGACAAGCAACACAGCAGGCACAGTGCAAAAATCAGCCTCCACCAATGGCCCCGAGTGATCCGCATCAGAGATTCAAAAGAAGGAACGGCGCAACGAAACCACCAACAGAAACACACTGGTTACTACCAAGGCGGAGCAGCCGGCATGGTGTGTGCTATCCTAAAGCACTCTGAGCATGAGGGACACAGTTTCACCTCAAACACAGCAAGTGAAATCCACCTGAGGGTGGCACCCCAGCGCCTCTCAAGGGAGGCCAGCCGTGCGGCCGAAACAACCAGCCAGAGAGCGCAGCGTGACCACAGCAGTGCCCAGCGCCTTACGAGACGCACTGCTGGCGCTGCTGCAGGGACAGGGTTTGTGTCCACTGGAACAGAGGCTGCTGTCAACCCAGCGGCAGCCGCCAAACCCAAAATAACCCTTACACCTGGTAGCATTGCCCCAGTCTAGGAACAAACCCTAAATCCAGAGGCGCCCCACACCTGGCTGCACCCACCAGACCTAGCAGCATGCACCTGACACAGCAACACCCCCAAATCCTCAAGTTTCCCCCCAAATTGGCAGCAACCAGCAGACCCAGGTACACCCCCCAAAAACTGTCAGCGACCTGTCAGCACAATCAATATTTATACAGCTAAATAACCAAAGGATTAGACAATACTTTGTCTTCACTGCCCCCCAATCCATTTTCTTTCTCTTATTTCTTTTTTTTTTTTTTCCATTTTAATTTCACCTTGTTTTGCTTGTGGTTTTTATATAAGACCTGCTTTTGTAGAAGCGTGAAAGGTCTCTGTGGTCCCTCTGCTCATGAATCCATTTGCTAAAATAATGTTTTTGAAATCCTATTTTTTGAAAACCTCTTTTTTAGGTATCTTACTGACCAGTTCATTCATGTCTAATATTGAAAGCTTTTGAAAAGCAGGAACGGGTTCGGTTCTATACAGGACAGCGCTGCTCAGAAATGGACCCCAGTCCCTGCTGGCCTCAGCGACCCAGTGGCACACACTCCTGTTACCGGCTCATCTGGTGGCTGGCTGTACAGAAATGTAACCTTTTTTGCCGTGGCTGGGGGTGGTGATGGCGGTGTTGCTGGTGTTCTGTCTCAGCTCTATAATCCATAAAGGAACAGAGACTTTAAGGTGTATCATGTTACTGGTTTGACAGGACTTGCATGCTAGAGAAGAGTTGCTCAAGTGACTTGCTACTTTTACAACCTCTTGCTAGAAGGAGCAAGAGGGAACAGGGAAGGGTGTAGAGGAGGACCGGAGCAGCCCCGTAGCTGGTGTGTGCCGCCAGCATCGCCCTCGTACAGCCGTCTCGCCAGCAAAACGCAGGAGGAGCAGAGCAGCTTATGGCCACTGCACGAAGCAGCTGCAGCGCAGGAAGGGGAATTTAACTGCGAGGCTGTGAGGCACAGCACGCGTGGTAGCCGAAGCCCCGCGGGAAACACGCGGAGGTGTCAAGCTCTCTAAAGGGCCCTGAGATATGAACAGCAAGAACTTAGCAATTGTTGACCTGGTATTTCTTGCAAACGGAAGCAGCTCACGGCTTCCTCTTTATTTGCTCCTAGTCCAGTCCTTGGGCAGATAGGACAGACCTTGCAGCAGGGCATGCCTGCTGGAGAAAAACTGCTAAAGCCGCCTCTTTGTTGCTGCTCCTGTAACCAGAGCGATAGAATTAACCAACCATAGATGTTGCTATACTCCTCGTACAGCCTTATCCAACTGGACGTTAAGTCTGGGGACATGGAGTATACCAATCAGTGTATTCTTTGATCTGCATTTTAGTCCCTCGGTAATCATTAATGTGAACGAAACAATAGACAATGTGCTGCTGTCAGAAAAGGATGACAAAATGTGGTTTCGTGTAGTGGACTGAGAAAACTGGCCAGGACTGCCAAGATTAAGAGCCGAGTAGGTAAAAGGTAATTCCGACAGGGGGAGATCGCGACCACCGACTCACGGACCACCACCGACCCAAGTAACACCACCTACTCAAAAGAGAACAACAGAAGAGGATAACTGAGCCTGTGCAGTAATTTACATACGGAACGAGCAAGTTTGTACCAATCGGTAGAAAGGACAATAATGAATATCTATGAATATGTAACTTTTTGATCTATAAATTGTACGGGAAAGGTGCGTAAGGTACGCACGTTAGGAGGAGCGATCCCGCGTGCATCCGGCGCTGTGAATAAAGAATGCCTGCTCTTTAATACTAAATTGCTGTTAAAGAGCTGTTTCTGATTTTACCGCGTTTTTCGGTAACACTCCTACCAGTCTGTCACGATCCACTGTCGGGCTGAACAATTTGGCAGAGGTTAAACCCCCTTGCTTTCCAACCGACCTCAGGTAATTCTGGGAGGTTGGGGGCGGCTGGGCTTAACTTCTGACTGACTCCAACGTGTTGCCGTGGCCAGGTTCCTTCTACATTCTCGGGAACAGAACTAAGACTCAAAACGGAATCAAAGTGCCAAGTCCCTTCATTTGGCCAGCGACGGAGACGCGAGAGAAAAGCAGAGAAAGAGAGAAAAAAGGGAGAACGGGGGGAGAGAGAAAACGAGAGCGACACGAGAGTGTTGCAATAGCTACCGCCGCGGGTCTGGGGCGGTCCGTCCCTCCCCGCGGTCTGTCCCTCCCCGCGGTCCGTCCCTCCGCGGTCCGTCCCTCCGCGCGGTCCGTCCCTCCGCGCGGTCCGTCCCTCCGTGCGGTCCGTCCCTCTGCGCGGTCCGTCCTTCCCCGCGGTCCGTCCCTCTGCGCGGTCTGTCCCTCCGTGCGGTCCGTCCTTCCCCGCGGTCCGTCCCTCCGTGCGGTCCGTCCCTCCGTGCGGTCTGTCCCTCCGCGCGGTCCGTCCCTCCGTGCGGTCCGTCCCTCCGTGCGGTCCGTCCTTCCACACGGTCCGTCCCTCCGTGCGGTCCGTCCCTCCGTGCGGTCCGTCCTTCCACACGGTCCGTCCCTCCGTGCGGTCCGTCCCTCCGCGCGGTCCGTCCCTCCGTGCGGTCCGTCCCTCCGTGCGGTCTGTCCCTCCGTGCCGTCCGTCCTTCCACACGGTCCGTCCCTCCGTGCGGTCCGTCCTTCCCCGCGGTCCGTCCCTCCGTGCGGTCCGTCCCTCCGTGCGGTCCGTCCCTCCGTGCGGTCCGTCCCTCCGTGCGGTCCGTCCTTCCCCGCGGTCCATCCCTCCGTGCGGTCCGTCCCTCCGCGCCGACTGTGAGATCTGACTCTGCGCTTTTGAACAACTGAGGAGACGATAAGCAGTGAGTCACGTGTCTCTCTGATAATGTTTTCCTAGCGTAAGCTTACCTGGGGCTTGGGGCATGATATAATTCCATAGGCTGGAAAAGGAGAAAGAGGACAGTTACCCTTTTTCCTTGTGGTAAAGCTGCACTTGAGCCTGAGCTCTCAAGAAACACTGCTGAGTTTATTTCAGTAAAACTGAAATCGAGGGGTTCTAAGGCAGTGTTGCAAAGCCCTTCAGAATTCAAGGGACACCTGGAATTATAAACGTGAAACGTTCTTTTTTCCAGGTCATAGACGTTAAATAAGTCCATCAATCGCCCTCTTAGAGCTTGCTTGCATCTTTTTATATATTTCAATATTGCTGGAAATTTTTTCAGTTTTCAAGTCCTTTAATGACGGTTCACGGTTTTTAGTATTTCGTATAAAACCAAGATGTTGCTGCTGACCCCACCTATTGAATAGCTGCGTGTTTTAATTGCCCAAGCCTCTGGCTGAGTATTCATGCCATTGAACGTTACTCACTGAAGGTGTGTGCGTGAGGCGTGAATCCAACCTTCGTACCCAGGTGGCGAATAGGAGTTTCCCCAGGGACGGATCCAGAGCAGGGAATTAAGCTCTCACTCTGCACTGCGCTTTGGAGGAGGAGCGGGTTTGTGCCCCTTCTCCGAGTGGATGGTGAGCTGAGGGGTATTTCGCCCTTAGGGAACCTGAGGTTAAGCCAAAGAATGTCGAGTGAGTTCAAAACCCTGCCCAAGCCTTTGGAACATCCCGGCTCTATTCACTGAGGCAAAGGAGTATTTTAGTTGAGCAACACTTATGCTGGGTAAAATGAGAGGATGAGAGGCTTTTGCTGCTTCAAATACTCATGGAAATGTCATTTTAAACGTGGTTCTTCAGACGAGATAAGTCTGCACCTCTTTTCTTAGCAGGACAAAACTTCTGAGCCTGTTCCCAGAGATAGAAAGAGCAGAGGAATTCCGTGGAGTTCCATGGTGGAGGTGAAAGATCCCAACCCAAAGGGTGCTGTGCTGACAAGCAGTGGGAAATACGCGATGCCAGCTCTTCCTGCGTAAGTATGGAATGAATTGGACTGACCGAGCAGTGAACAAGAGAAACCATGCGCAGAAGTGTGAGTGGCAATGCAACCGAACTGGCCAGCGCCTGCAGTGACGGGGGAGGAAGCACTGTCATTGCGTCTTAATCTTAAAATCTGTGATACTGTCTCATGTTGCAGTAGGGTGGTCCCCGTGTTCATGCCCCTGGAAGCTGGTTAAACCTGTGCTGTGCTAAGAACGTGTATTTCTGCAGAGCATTTGGGTGGTGTTTGTAGCAGAGTCGTTCTCTTTGAGAGGTCGTTTTGGTTCTGTTTGATGTGGCAAAGGCTCCTTGCAAAACGTAAGAAATTGCCGCTGGACTGAGATGTCCTCCCCCTCTGACTTCTATGAACTCCCGTGTGTGGAAGAGACGGAACTTTTCCTGTTGCTTTAAATTAAGAAAACACTCCTGTGTGCTGAGAGGAGCAGCTGTTTTAAACTGCGCTTGGTAGCACTTCTGTTTTGCTGCCATAGATCTCCTTCTGGAGAAGCTGTAACACAGGCTCCTTCCCTTTCTAAAATGTAATCACTCAGAGACGAACTTGATCGGAGACTAACTTGGTGCTGCGCCTGCAATGTACATTTGCCGCCTGGCAAAGGAGAGGTGGGATTCATTTCACCTGATTTCTAGCTGTCAAAAAGTTATTTTTCTGGTCTGAGCTAATTTCTTGCTTGGTCAAAGGAAAGGGAGAGTTCTGCAGCAGGAATATTGTTCCCCCCTCCCTCTTCTGGTGTTGTGGCTCTAGAAGAGTAGTTTAATCTGAAGGCCTATGTTTTAGAAGGCGAATGTGGAGTGAGAAGAATTCCACCTGTTCTCTCCCTTCGATAAAATCCAAAGCTTGGAAGAGTTTTCTTTGAGCCATCTTTAAACTTTTCTCTCCCACCAGGCCCTCTCCCCCTCCAGGGAAGCTTCTGTGCGAGGAAAGAAGGAAAAGCCTCCCTTTTTGCCAGAGGAGCCATCGCCCTCTTCTTCCTCCTCATCCTGCTCTGGTGATCCTAGTCCAGATGAGTTGTTGTGTCTCATTTGTGAAGATACAATGTCCGATGCCGCTGTTAGTGCCTGCTGTGGAAACAGTTCCTGTGACGGATGTAAGTGCAGCTCCCATGGTTGTTACTTCAAAACATCACATCTGATCTTCTGAAAGCAGAAAGAGGAGATCAGGGAATTACTTTGTCACCAGTTCTGTTTAAGACTTAAGCAGAGCCTGAACAGGAAAGGACTTTTCTCACTTAAAGGGAAAAAAGGCAGGAAGCTTTTTTCCCTTTTTACTTATGTAGTTAAATCCTCTTGACAGGTGGAAGGAGGAGTTTGAGAAGAGAGCCTAACTGCGCAGGTGATTACAGTATTAGATATCAAACGCGTTTGGTTTGTCCCCAGCCCTTTCCCTCACACAAAATTATAGAGCCATCTCTGGTGCCTTCCTGTGGTCTGCAGCCAACGGGGAGCTGGGCATTTAATCCACACTCCTCTCCATGGGAGAGGCGGTTAAAAACTTCAGAGCTGTGCTGGTTGTAGCTGGGATAGAGTTAATGTCCTTCAGCGTCGCTGGCATAGTGCTGAGGGCACACTGATGTTTCAGCTGTTGTTAAGTAGCGGCTCCGTGTCGCTAAGTAGCGCCTCTGCTAGTCAGGGGCCTCTCCAGCTTCCCGAGCTCTGCCCGACAGGTATGAGTGGCAGCGCCAGGGACCCCTCTGCCCGCCCAGCTCCATCAGGGGTGATGCCCAGGTGCGAGGGCAGAAGGAGGCCCCGAGCCGTGCGTCAGTCGGCCAGAGTGAGTCGGCCAGCGTCAGTCGGCCAGCATCGCCTGCCCGGACTCAGCTGGCTGGCGTCAGTCAGCGTCAGCGTCTGTTGTCGGGAGTCAGTCAGGACTTAATCCTGTCGGCACCGCTGACCCCCTGTCTGGGGTGTGGGGCTGAGCGCGGTGGTTCAAGTGCCGCCTTAGGCCCGTCAGTCAGGGTGGCTGTGTCAGCCTTGGCTGGCAGCTGTCACCTGCGTTTGGGCACACGGTGCCGTGTCCTGCTCTGCTGAGGGCGGCTCCTCATTCCCTGCCTGCTTCAGCTCGTTTTCCTGCTTCCACGTGCCTGGGCTTTGCTGGTTTAAGGCAG
The DNA here is from genome assembly GCF_963921805.1 of Phalacrocorax carbo. NCBI lineage: Eukaryota > Metazoa > Chordata > Aves > Suliformes > Phalacrocoracidae > Phalacrocorax > Phalacrocorax carbo. The sequence continues at coordinate 1,420,796 of NW_026990280.1, read as the reverse complement.
TGAAATGAACTTAATCAGGCTTCCCTTAACTTTGTGTCTTCTGCCTAGTGATCCGTCGGACAGAGCTTTGGAGGAAGAATGGTGACAAGCCCCTGCTGGTGTGGTGGTGTTTTACTGGTGTGGAGGAGAGGATACTTCAGTTGGTCGGAGCGAGTCCCCAAACCCCTGGGCCTGTCGCGTGGGCTGCCAACGTTTCCGCAGCTCCCCTCGTCGGGCGGCTGTTTGCAAGGGGTGTGTTTGAGCACTGGGGGTTCAGCAGCCGCCGGGCCCTGGCCCTGGGCAGCCTGCTCTGGGTGACCCTGCCTGCGCAGGGGCTGGACCAGCTGCCCCCAGGGATTCCGGAAGGCCTTTCTCTCCCTTGTGACTCCGTGACTCTGGAACTGGTGCTGCGAGGGGCCAGCGCTGTGGGAGCACTGGGAACGTTGTCTTCCCTGGGCTCTGCCTCTGTCGGGACGGCTGCGTGTGCGCTCTGCCCTGAGACACTCGGCGCCTGCGCCCGCCTGTCCAGGTACGCCAAGCAGTGTGCAACAGAGCACACTTTCAGGAGTGACCTGAGGAACTTTTGCTAGCTTTGCCGCGTTGGAGAGGGACTGCAGCTCCTGCCTGCAGGAATAGTCGTGTTGGAGAATAACCATAGGAGGCAGCTGGGTAAAGTGGCTCTAGTGTCAAATGCTGATGTGTCTCGGGTTTGGGTTTTTTCATTTAAAGGGAAATGAAATCTGTGGTCTGCATCAGATACGGGATCGGGGCTGTTGGAGGCTGTATTTCTGGGGAAAATGTCACTGAGCCAGTCATTAATAGTAATTCAAAAAGCTCTATAATTGTGATCTTTCCCTGCTGTTCAACAAAGCGGATGCTGTTTTTCTCAACAGAGCATAGTTTTTCTTCCATTTCTTCTTCTTTGGCTTCTTCCCACTCTTTGTCCTCTTTCCTTAGACAATGTGACCCGAGCAGTGTCAGGCAATGCTGTCCCTTCTCTGACCACCAAGTAACGCTTCCCTGAGATCACTTTAGCTTCCACATCTGGCTGAGCGAAAGAATGACGCCCGTCAGCCTCAGCCTCCCTCCGTGCGAGAGTGAGCCTCTACGTGCACGAGGGAGTCCAGAGCTGACTGAGAGTGCCTTGGGTGCTGCGCTTTCTAAAAGCGAAGGGGTTTCTTGCAGCTCTCCTTGCAAAGTGAGTGTGTGGTTTCACACGTGCATGAGCTAGCAGGACGGCTTACGGCCACAGAATGGAGATGGGCAAATCCCCTCTCCTTCTCCCCGGTGCAGTGTCCTGCCTCCTTCCTTGTGCCGGCTTTTATGCTTGCTGGCTCTCTCTGCAACCCCGTTTCACTCTCTAAGCTGGTGGAAAACTCTCTGCTCTTGTGGGTGCGTTCCCTGTCTGCTTGGGGAGTTAATGTGGCTCCTAAGGAGCTCTAAAACGTGTGCAGGTCAGGGCAAGGGAAGGCACAGGGATACAGGAGCAGAAGGAAGGAGCAGATGGAGAGATGGGGGCAGCAGCAAGGCCTCTCTTTTGGTGGCACTGAAGTGAACCTGGTTTGTGACATCACGTCTGCAGCTGCGACTGACCGTATCTTTAGCTTTTCCTTCAGTAAGCCCGTAACATTGTTGGCCTTTGAATCTGACTTTCATGTACTACATGTCAGTCAACAGTGACATCCCAGAACACTGACTTGGCTGGATGTGATTGTGCTCAAACATGTAATTTCTCAACTTGTTCTTTTTTATTTATTTTCTGGAGCTTTTTAATGCAAAACTCACTCTCTGACTCGTGCCGCCTCGCTTGACTTGACTCCAGTGTCTTGGGCTTTTTTCCCGTGTTGTTTATCCTGTCAGTACCCCTGCGTCCCTTTTTGTTGGTGATCTCGTAGGCATCAGAAAAGCAAAGGATTCTGCTTTTGCTCTGCTGTGAGATCCAAACCTGTCCTGAGTGCCCTTTTGTTAAGGAAAAGAGCCGCAGGAGGTGGACGGGAGATTATTCACGGCAAAGGGATGAAAGTTCTGTCAATCTGAAAAATGTCGATGGCTGTCAGGAGCCTCTTTTTGCATTTTCTTCTCTATTCACAGTGAAGAATGCGAGACCTCGCGGCTCAGGTAACGAGCAGCCTGCTGCCATTTCCCGAGGTGACCATTCAGGCTCTTGGGGAAGATGAGCTCACCCGAGGTTCTGTGCTGCGTGGGCGGTTTTCCAGAGGTGAGCCTTTTCCTTGAAATTGGGTCTTGCTGTGAAGTTGTTACTGCCTGGAGGTGACCTGAGGCACGGGGTCACAGTATCAGCTGTGTCAGGTTGGTGCTGCTCAGGTGCGTCAGGTTTTGAGAGAACAGAAAGGATGAACTATGACAAAATGATGAAAAATGTTAACATTAAAACATTAGTAGAGTTAAACTTTGAAAGGACAACAGCCTGCGCCAGTCTTGAGCTATTAAAATAACACGGGCAAGTCAGTGAGCCCTCCTCAACTCCTAATTGAATGAAAGGCAGTTTACAAAAAAGTCCTGGTGTGGTTTTGGGCTGTATTTATTTGTACCATCATAACATCCCGTGCAGAACTAGTTCTCCCACAGTGTTAGAGAGGCAACCCCCCCTGCTTTTTCTTTCCTAGCCTGACTAAAAACAGAAGGAAGAGGAAAGCCCTGTTAGGCGCTGCAGCCAGGTTTGCAGAGTATTTAGTAGGACGCAGAGGAGTGTCCCGGGAGAGCTGCTGAGAGCGGCTGAGCAGATGAGGTAGCTGACTTTGTCGGTGATCTGAAGGTAGTGCTGGGGGCCTGCCTGGGTGTCCGGGCACCTGTGAAGACCATGTAGAATCTCTCTGTGTGACTGTAAGTGCAGTAGTTGAGTTAATACTCCCTTTGTGTTGGAAGTAGTTCAGTGAAACTAAATGTGCTAACTTCTCTCTGTGATCAGCGTGTGTAAAAGTTGAAATTGGCTCCCGCAGCGCCCATTTTAAGGTAATTCCTTGTTGAAGTCCAAATCCCTGCCCAAAGTAGGCGTGTGTCGAGCAAAGTTAGTAAAGTAGAAAAGAATTGGCTGAGATTTTGCCATATTTGAATTATGCTTTAGGAGATGTATTCTCATATGTATTTAGATGATTTCTAGCAAAACCAAGCTGAATATGGTATAAAGACTAGAGACCAATCTATTGTAATCTTTATCCCAAACAACCAGAATTCTTCAGTGCAGGAATGCCAAGTCCAAATGCAAAATAATAAGGTGGTTCATTTTACGATGCATTGGTTGAGGATTCAGTGGGTGATTTTCAATAATCGACTGGAATTCGGTAAGGCTCTCTTGCTCTGTGAGGTACTTCTGTTGAAGCAAAGGGGCAGTGATTGTGATTTTCCTGTTGTTTTCAACCCTCTCTTGGGAGTTTGCTTTAGCCAGCCTTTTCTCTTCTTCCAGGGAGAGGTGGCCTGGCCTGGCTGGCGTGTGGCCCTCAGCTGGAGGTCGTGAGCGCTGTGACGGGAGAGCGGCTCTCTGCACACCGTTTCAGTGGAGCCCGTGAGCAGCCTCCCACCATCCGCGTGGTGAAGGAGGTTTCCTGGCAGACGGGAACGGGGCTGCTGGTTGGCTTGAGAGAAGCAGAGGGAAGTGTTCTCTGCCTGTACGACCTTGGAACATCAAGCGTGGTTACAGCAGTACTTCTGCCAGGAAGGGTAGGTCCTTTTTAATGGGGGAAACGTTGTCAGGTGCTGCATAACGCTGTTTCAGGAGCAGCTTTGGAGCGTCTCTTTGCTAGGACGTCCAATTTCTCTACTGTGTCATCATACTGTCACTGCAGAGTGTCCAGTCGAGAGCACCTTGATGTGAAATCGTGGGGTTAACGGTACTGTTATCCTTCGAGTTTGCTGAGAGTCAAACAAGTTTTCTGGTTTTACAGTAGAGCACGTAGTTACCTAATTCTCCACTTTGACAAAAAGGCCTTGAAAACTACCTTTTTTTTTAGCCAGAGTGACAAAGAACTCGTCCTCACCCTGCCTTTCAAGTGTTGGTAACATACATGTCCTGAATGGTTCATTATGTCAGAAATACTGTCTTTAAAATATCTCAGACTTCCATGGCTGTGCTGTAGCTGACTTCGGCACATTCCCAGGAGTCTCGGACTAGCAAGCAGGTGACTTCAGAGCAAAGCACATTTTTCTGTTGACTTAGGATGGGAAAAAACAGGCTTCACTGCGTTACCTGGCAGGTGGTTACAGACTGACTTTCAGCCTGAAGCCCTTGAACCTCTGCTTATTGCATATGGTGCTTGTGCCGGTGGGATACTCTGGTGTAATGTTGCTAATTTTCCCTGCCTTCTCTAACCCATAAACTCAAATGACGTCCTTTCCCCTCGGCTCCTTATCTGAGTGTAGACAAGAGTCACCTTAAGGTAATGGAACATCAAGGTTCCCTCTATCTTTACCACCTTAGAATCTGCGACAGATAAATACTTCCGTATTACTCAGCTTTCCAGAGCGTGGTTTGGTTTGACTTGCTCGAATCCAGGCGGGGTTTGTTTGTCTGTAGCGCTACAGTGTGATTGCTGGCAGTGAGCGTTTGTGGGGTGGTGATTTCTAACGAGCTGAGCTGGGTTGGTGCTCCGCTGTGTGGGTTTGCCGATCGTCCTGATAAATCTCAGCGTTTGAGATGGAAAGGCAAGCTGTGTGCTGGCATAGACGTGCAGTCATTCAGACTTGTAAAAGCAAATCTGAATTGACAACATTAACGGTATTAAATTGGTTTATAACGGTTGCATGTTTCAGAGCTCTGGAATGGTATTTTCCCCACTCTTGCTGGTTTGTGTGAGGCAGAAGGGCAGCATGCAGAGTCAGGGAGCTGAGACAGGATTTCTGCGTTCGTTCCCAGAAGGAGCTGGCAGCAGTGTAGGAGAGTGTGCAAAGCCAGTGCCTGGTGCCGTGGGAAAATAGGCAGTTCCAGGAGCTTCTACAGGGAAAACTGAAGCGTTAAAACTGGGAACCTGTATGCAAAAGTGGAAAAGGTGGATTTGGGGCCAGTTGTACAACAACAAAACGAGACCTTAAAAGAAAAAAAGTTAACAGCAACACGGGAACTTTGGCTGATTCCGCAGCACGATAGGTGCAGTGTTTCTGCTTTCCTCCTGAGAGTCATCAAGGCTTGGAGCAGCAAGAATTCGAATAATCAACGCACTTTTGGTGGTGCTTTGAGTAGCTGAGAAGATTGGAGATTTCATCTGATTTCCAGGAAGTGTGAAACAATATAAAGTTGTCTCAAATACTGCGGGCACTTCTAGGAGTAGAGTTCTTGTGGCCCAGGGGAAAGGTAAATTCTGTAGCAGATTGCCAGGCAGCGCAGTCACAGCAAGTGCTTGATACGGGAGAGGAGAGAACTTTGGGGCTTCGAGGTTTGGTCAATTTTTCCCCACCTCTGGGGAGAAAAACCAATATATATAAAAAAAGGACTCCTTGTGGTGCTCACTGCTCTGTTCCGTTGTCGTGTAACAGGTTGCTGTTGATGTAAAGCTCCCTGGTGTCACTGTGTGACATTATGCAAGGAGGCTGAAGGGCAGCCCGTGTTCTTTTGTTGTGGAGCCTTAGTGCAGGAGCCCTCACGTGCTGGTGTCTCTGCTGGAGCAGTCAGGGCTGTCCCGGGAGGGGCTGCAGGTGCTGAAAGGTCTGTCTTCATCAGGGCCTTGTACTAAAGCTGCTGGCAGGCGGCTCCGCGTGTTACAGAGCAGCGTGCGCTTCTCCTCAGCCGGAGCTGGCTTTTGGCGAACCAGCTGCTGGGCTTTTTGCCGCTGTTTCGGCACTGAAAACTTTTCTGCTTTCCCTGGTTGCTCTGTTGATTCTAAATGAGGACTGGTGTAACTTTCCCTAAGCTGGTATCTCCCTTCCGCTCTCTGTAACAATACTCCCTTGCCGTGGCAGCGGTGTGTCTCCCCTGCAACTTGGCCGCTGCCGCGTCTGACTGAGAGCCGTGATTTGCCCTAGTACCTGTTTGGCAAAGAAGGCGTGGGCTGTATCCCAGTGCTGACGGGCTGGGAGCTGTGGGAGAGCGAGAGTGAGTTTGGCCTTTCTTACTCCAGTCCCTTAAATACGGTCAAGTTTCTTGCATTTAACGTATTTTCTGTGTTGTCTTCGAGTTAATGGTTTCTAAGTAGAAAATGGAACTTGGTAAGCTGTAATAATAGACTGCACCATTGCAGTTGGAGTGAGCTCAGCGAAATCCCTGCAGGAAACCCAGTAAACGGAAGGCAGTAATGGATTTTTGTACAGGACATTTTTGGGGGTTGGTTTCTTTGTTTGTTTTGTCTGGATATAATTGGGATCAATGCTGTGTTTTTAAGTCTGAGAAACCTGTATTTACTTTCTTGCTTCTGATGGGCTGATTCTGGCTTCACTTTTGAGTGATTTCTATTTAGCTTGTCAAAGAGCTGAAATACTAACTTGTAGTTTTCCTGTAGGTAACTGCTGTAGAGCCCATAACTAACCCCGGAGGAGCCAGCGTGAGGCCTTGGCACCTGCACCGGGCTCTGCAAGGGTTTTGTGGCGTGGCAGCGGTGGCGACAGATGTTGGTCATCTGCTTGTGGTGGACCTTGGTTTGGATGATCTCTCTTGCAGTCAGAGGGAGAATGAACCATCGGGTGAGCTTGCGGTTTCTAAACTTGAACAGAAAAGTAAGAAAACTTGTGTCTTTTAAATCGACAACACGCATCCCGCTTTGAAGCTACTGCTGTGCAGACGTTTATGGCTGCTGATGACAGGTGGCGGTTTGACATCGTCTGGCCCTGAAAGGATTAAAAATGGGAGTGGCTTCATACTCCTCCTAAGGTTACAAATACCCCCTCCCACCAGGGTCCCTCTGTCACGGTGATTCTCGCCAGTGAGGGGTAGGAATCTGACCATCTGAGTCGGTGCAGCTGCCTGACAGGAAGGTGTGTCGGTGTCGTGGTTCAGCCTCAGCTGGCAACTGAACACCCCACAGCCGCTCGCTCACCCCCCCCCCACCCCTGTGGGATGGGGAAGAGAATCGGACGAGCAAAAGAACTTGTGGGTTGAGATAAGCACAGTTTAATGATTACAATAAAATGATAATGATAAATGATTATGATAATAATGACAGTAATGTTAATATAATAAAAGGGAAAAGGAAGGGAAAGGGAAAAACAGGGAAAAAAAACCACGGAAACACAAACAATACAGCTGCTCACCACCCGCCGACCGACGCTGCCCGTCCCCGAGCCGCGATTGCTCCCTCCCTCCCCCGGCCAGCCCCTCCCAGGTAGCATCCTGGGCATGACATTACATGATATGGAATATCCCTTTGGTCAGTTTGAATCCGCTCCCTTAGCTGTGCCCCCTCCCCTCCTGGCTCCTTGTGCTCCCAGCAGAGCATGGGAGGCTGGACATGTCCTTGACTAGTATAAGCGCTACCCAGCAGCAGCCCAAACATCTGTGTGTTATCTCAACAGGTTTTTTTTCCATGCTAATTTCAAAGCACAGCACTATACCAGCTAGAGTGAAGAAAATTAACTCTATCCCAGCTAAAACCATGACAGTCGGACGTGCCCTATTTCTTGGGAATGTTCTTCTGCTTCTGTTCATTGACTTGGGGCAAAGTTTAGGCTTGTTTTTTAAAGTAAATATGCCTTACCAAAATCCCTGCATTTGACCAAACGGAACCTGTACTTGGTGTACCCGGATTGCATATGCTGTTTTTGCTCTTACAAGAGTGGCCTCGGGAGCTGGTCTCACTTCAAGTAGCTTCACCATGAGGCCCAAACTCCTGATGTGCAGAGCCCAGGAAGAATTTGTCTATGGAGGTTACGCTTTCACCTGGTTTTGAAATAGGAGCGAGGATACCTGTCCAGTCAGAGAGTTCCTATGTGCTCTGAATGCGTACAAAATGGGAAGAGCAGACAAAGTATTGCATCAATGGGTATTTTGCCGGGGACGGTAGAATTAAATCATACATGTTGTCACGTCAGTGTTTCAAATGCAACCTGAATGGCATAACGCATTCCTTTATTGTGTGGTTTTGTGCGTGCAGGTCTAACAGTTGTCACTAGAGCTGCTGCTGGCGTTTCACAAGGAAGAGCAACCGTGAGCAGAGCAGGGAGACATCTCTGCCTTCAGTTACAGTGTCCTTCAGGAACAGCAATATCGACCCTGTGCTACATCAGCAGAAGCAACCAGCTCGCCGTGGGTTTTTCCGATGGCTCCCTGTCACTGTGGAATATGAAAACTCTGCAGCGGGAGTAAGTCGGCCTTTGCACTTGGTCACGCCTGGAGGTGCAGGGCTCTCAAGGCTCTGCTTGAGGAGGAAGTCTGTTAATTTAAAGAGCCCTTTTTCAGGGAGGGAAATGTGGAGTGTAATCTTGGCCTGTTTAGGAATCCCCTTCTGAAGTAACCATTGAGCCATACCTGGATTCAGTGGGCCGCCTTCTCCCCAGCGGGCTGGGATTGTTCTCCTTATTGTGCCCGTGGGCTGAGGAACTGCGGAAAGCTCCCTTCTCTGGGTTCTGTCAAGCAGTTAGGGTGTGAGAGAGCTGCTTTCCATAAGGCAGTTTGTTCCACCAGCAGTATTCAGTGACAGCAGGAGTTGTGTGTGTTTCAATGAAAGAGATTGTAGACATTATTTCTCAGAACCAGCTCCTGCAATGAGGGCACCCATTGAAAGGCTGAAGTATGTTAATGATGGGATTGTGGTGATCATATTCTTTAAAGCGTCCAGGTTGAAAGGAGTGAGACGTGAAGGATCAAGAGCTGATCTGTGGCTGAAAAGACATTCTCTCCCACATTTCAGCCTCGACCAAAAGAGGGGATTGACCCATTCCAAGGCAGCGATGCATGGGAATGAAAGTCTGCTTGGAACACTTGGAGGTGGAATAAGGGTCATGTCAAGGGATAAGCAACAGAGAAATTAGGGAGATGATTTCAGCTCTGCCAAAGAGCAATCCCCCCTAGAATATTTGACCCAATTCAGATAGGGATTCACGTAAGCAAATCTGCAGTGACTCACCGGGAACTATTGGCGGCATAAATAGAGAGTGGAGGGACAGTGAGGTGGCAAGAATAGATTGTGAAGGTGCAAAGAAGGTTCAGAAGTCTGGAGGAGAAACGCTTTAGATAGTCCAAGTAAAGAAACAAGACACTACTGGTGTTTGGCGCTGTTTTCAGCTTGTGCAGAAGAGAGGCTGCATTTTCAGTTCAATATTGAAGCAGGCGACAAGAGTAGGAAGAATCTTTTGCCTGGCAGCTGAAGGAATCTTTCATGTTCCTGCTCCGCAGGCAGAGGAGGAGATAAAGCCAGGTTATTGCCCGTGATGGACAGTAATTTCCGCACCTCGTGGCTGTTGCATCAAAAGCAGTCGCTCCCGTGACTCCCTTGTTTGAGATGGGAGTGGGACCTTCTGTGCCTTGAGGAGTAGCACGTCAGGGGCTCTTTGCTCAGAAGATGCTTCTCCCCTTCTACAAACAGGCAGGGCCACCAGGCTCACCTGCTTTCTGTTTTTGTTAACCCTGCAGGCACCACTGTCAGCTTGAAGGAGGAAGGATTCCTGTCTGCGCCGTTACTTTTCAAGAGCCTGAGCATGATCCTCGCAACTGCTGCTACTTGTGGGCTGTTCAGTCGACGCAAGAAAGGTGAATAAAAGCTTACTATCGGCCACTGATTTTTTTTTTTTTTGAGTATTTGTTCACCTAGAGTTGACCCACGTGTATTTGTTTTGTTGAATTAGCCGTGCAGGAGATTCTCTCCGGTATGGAAGGGGCTGACGGTGCGATTTGTACAGGATGTAACAGGGATGGAGAGGGACCTACTAGTTCCTCCCTGCTGAAAGGCAGCAAAGTGACAGTGGCTCTATTTCTGTGCTGGCATTCTTAAATGGCTTCCTTTGTTTCCTGATGACTGCTTCACGATTTGCTTGATATTCACACCGTGGTATTAAAATACCATGGAGCGCAGCGGAGGCTGCAGCTCCAGAGCACTAAAGGTGCGGATCCACCAGCCTGCTGCCCCTAAAGGAGGAGGTGACAGCATGGCCGGTTCCCTGGTGCCAGCCTGAGCCTTGGTGAGCCAGCTCAGCTCGCCTGGCAGGGAAGGTGTTCAGCAGCCAAGTCGGTGGTTTCCTGCTGGGCTAATGACTGAAAGGAGGGTGTGGAAGGTGCCGTGTGTGCAGGAGAGGGACTGGAGCTTTGGTGGGAAGGGAAGGGGAGAAAGATCTGCCCCTTTCAGCATCAGCAAGCTATTTACTCAGCTCGGCTGCTCATGGAGTGGCAATCTTTTTCAGTTTGACTGTAAAGCAGTTTTGATTGCGAGCTCTTCAATGCCAAGAACTGTTCCCAACCATTTTTATTCCATAGAACATCTTGAAGCTTCCAGATTGTATGGGTAGCCTTTGCCCCAGAAGCTGTTAGTGTCCAAATTTCCTCCTTTGTGGTTTAGCGGCTAAATGTGACCAATTCTTAGGTTTTGGGAAGGGCTGTTTTTCTTTTCAGCAAGACAGTGCTATTCAGGAAACCTCAGCCTAGATCTAAGGAAAGGGTAACGAGGACTATAAAGCAGCTTTGTAACCAAATGTCATCATTTGTACCTTTTCCAGTGAAGGCGATGCCATGAGTTTACATCTGTTGCAGTTAGCGTTCGCAGACAGGAGGCGCTTGGCTTCAGGACAAGTCATGTACGAGGTAAGACGTGCACGTCTGTGAAAGGATGGAAAGAGTCCTTTTCCCTAAGGGAGTATCAGTGAAGTTGGCAGGGGGAATATTGACCATGACAATTCAGAGATGACTTAAAAAGAAAGAATCTTTTGCTGAGTCTTCCTGGGCACGGCCTTTGTCCATACTTTTTGAAAAGAAGTCGTACAATTTCATACCGCCGTGTCGTGTGTTCCAGCCAGGGCCGTCTGCAAAGAGCCCGTATAAATTCAGTTCCTGAAGAGGCAGCAGCTTTTACAAATAAAATGATTCTTCATTTAAACACCAAGTGAATGGCATGTAGGAAGAGAAGACAGGGCTTTGAGTAGCTCTGTTTAACCAAACTGCAGAGTTGAATAAGGTTCTGTCTGTCTCCCTTCCTTAAAACACGGGCGTACAGCTTTATTCTGTTCCGGTCTTCAGGTTTAAATTCTTGTTTTGCCTTTGAGCTCTGTCAGCAGGACTTCACATGACGCTCACCTGCAGGGTCTCTTCGGTGCTGGTCCTGAAACTTAGTAGCTCTAAAGAGAACTCTTTCTACTTTTTGGCTGCGTTACCTATGAACTCTGCTCTTGAAGCCAGCAAAATACGCAAATACAGTAAAGAGTGGTCTGATTTGGTCAAAAAAGTATAATGTAAATTTTTAGAAGTGGCTCCAAAGAGGTTGTGTTTAAAATAGAGATGAACTAGCCTTATCTCTCTGTTATCTAACAGATAGAAGACGCGTTTTTAGAATGTATAATTTTATGCAGTGTTACGCCTGAAACCCTTGCAAAATCTTTTTGATGGGAAAGTAATCTTAATTCAGAGCATGTCTTTCCTGTTGAGGTGCGGTAGGAGAGGATCTGTGCTCTACAGCCTTGATATTTATTAGTAGTATTTCCTAGAATGGTTAAGAGAAAGCTTGCCTGTTCTCAGAGTAGGTGAGTTAAATGTAACATATCAGGTCATACGAGAATGGATTGTCTCATGCCAGTTCCTTCTAGAGCTCTGAAACTTTAGGAAACTTGGGTAGAATGAGGTACAATCAATTTTTTTATTTTCTGGTAGGTTTTTGGAGATTTTTAGCTGCTTAGCTTTTGGTTTTGTTTGGTTGGTTTTTAATTGTAGAGCTGCTCTTTGTCCACAATCCACACACCCATGTGTTGTAGGGTAGATCATTTGACCAAGTGCTGTATTTGGAAAGACAGTATTTCAGTCAATGCTTGCTTAGCAAATGGTGGTCTCAGAGGTTCCACACAATCCTGCTGGAGTTTCTGTAGGTCTCAGATTAGTTTGCTGACTCTGTAGTAATTCGTGCCCCTAAACGCCTTGCCCACGTGCATGCCATGTCTGCCGTGTTGTTTTGCTGTTGGCTGCACTTGGTGAAGGAAGGGAGGCATATTTCACCCATCAGTCCCTGAGGAGGCGAGAGGAGGAGCTGGCAGGAGCTGACGTGGTTTGAGAGAAGGCTGTGACTCAGTAAGAAGTTCTCATGGCTACTCCCGAGGGATGGGCATTCACTCTAGTGGTGTGTGCCTATAGATAATGCCTCGCAAGAGAGCTTTGGCTGCTGGAAGGCCACGACTCCTCTAACTTCATCAGTTCTGTGATCAAGTCATGGAACAAAGCGCTTTGCATGCCTATGTATGGCATTATTTCAGATCTCTCTTTCTAGATAAATAAGTAGGTTTGTGAAGAAATCGGGATGGTGCAAGGAATTCTGCAAAACACATTTAGAACCAGTAATGCGAGGGAAATGCTCAGTTCTGAAAATGTGCAAAGCTTTTACGACCAAACTTACCCGTTACGGTTTGACACTCAGTTCTCTTGCGTGTCAGCTGTAGTTTCTCTTTGCCATCAGATTAAGTGCCTGGGAGAGATACAGTACAATATGCAGGTTCTATTAGACATAGACGTTCTTTCCTACTGAGGTATAATGTCTGCTTTTCTCTCAGAATGACCTTTCTCTCACCTGTGATTTTTTCCGCAGCGTTTGGCATCCTGTGTTGAAAAGTACAGTTTGGATCTGACGGGTGGAGCCTTTCCCTTGAGAGGGCAGGGCAGCAAGGCCAAGTTACTCAGCTGTCAGGCTGTAGAAATCTTTCCCAACTGCATTGACAGAGAAGACAGCGTTGGTGAAGGTTTGTTCCTGATGCCCGTGTTTGGTGATTCTAAACTAAATGGTTTAGGCATCCAAGCAATGAATGCTGTTCCATACCCACAGCCTGAAAGTCTTCAATATCTGTATAGACTAACTTCTTGGACTTATTTCAAAGGAAAAACTGGGTGCTTAGGTTCTGTGGGACTTGTTAAAATAAACCCTATTTTTCCCTTCAATGCTTGCTGACATGCTGTAGCGATGTATGGTGGGGTCACCTCTATAACACCTGTCAGTCATTTTATTCCTCCAGCTCTCATCTTTGAACAGTAGGATCATCCCCTCCATTGCTTAGGAATGTTCCCTCAACTTTCTTTTTTCCCCTCTTCCAACCTATGCCTGCACCTGCATCCCTCTGGCGGCCGGTCAGGAGTGGTGTTCCCTGGGGCTCGGTCCTGGGGCCAGATCTGTTTGATACCTTCCCCAACCACCTGGATGAGCCGGCAGTGTGCCCGCGTGGCCAGGAAGGCCACCAGCATCCTGGCTTGTATGAGAGATAGTGTGGCCAGCAGGAGTAGGGCAGTGATCGTCCCCCCCTACTGGGCGGTGGGGAGGCTGCACCTCGAATCCTGTGTTCAGTTTTGGGCCCCTCACTACGAGAAAGACACTGAGGTGCTGAGTGTGTCCAAAGAAGGGCAGCGAAGCTGGTGAAGGGTCTAGAGCACAAGGTTTAGTTGGGATCTTAGGAAAAATTTCTTCACAGAATGGGTTGCGAAGCAGTGGAACAGGCTGCCCAGGGAAGTGGTGGCGTCACCATCCCTGGAGGGAGTTAAAAGATGTGCAGACGTGGCGCTGTAGGACAGGGTTTAGTGGTGGACTTGGCAGTATCAGGTTTACAGTTGGGCTCTGACGGAAAACCAGCGGGAGACAGGCACCATCCGATGATGATCATCAAGTCTCGTTTATTGGCAATTAGCAAATATCTTTTATACCGTTCGTTAATTAGCTCATACATATTGCAAAAGCACAGCTCATCATTGGCTGGGAGGTAGATGCCAACTCCTCCCATGCTTATCTCTTGTGTTCAGCCTTGCAATTAGCAGTTACTTGTTTCTCACACTCCTTTACCAGTCAACAACAGCTGGGCCCAAGGTCGCTCCGACCCTGAGCCTGTCCTTCTACTTCAATGCCCGCTTTCTGCTAGCCGTTCCCGGGCTAGAGTCTCCCACATTTCCCCCTTTTTCTTTTGTTCCTTGAGAAAGGAACACGGCACTCATACTTCTTTCCATCATTTGTTGCATACATTGCGATATACAAGGGACACACATTAATATAATAATAAACAGTATAAATATTATTAATCCCATCTGCAAAATACTCTTGATCCAATTGCCAATGCCCCATCCATTAAACAAGCTGTTAAACCAATGCCATGGATCATCCTGTCTTACAGAGTCTACATCTAGTAATAAGTCAGATAATGCCTTTGATGCGGCATTCATTTGCTTAGCTAGCCAACACCCTAGCTTGTTTAATGTCGTGAGGCTTTGAGCAACACCAACTCCAGGAGCCGAGAAGGAAACAGCTATGATCTTTGTAGGATTCCAAAATTCAGCTGTAGAGTCACAGTTATCCTCAAACTTATGAGTGCTCCTTTCGCTTCTCATCTTTCTATGATGTTGATAAATCATTGAAGTGTTAGGGGTAAGAAACGTTAGGCGACCTATAGAGCAAGGCCCTCCCTTTATATGTGACGGGATGCCAGGCCAAGCCCCATCTCCACAAATTAAAAACAAACCTGCAGGTAGCGCAATAGGCATATTGTTAGAGCGTGATATATTTACAGAGGTATAGTTACACCAAGCAGTAGCATTAAGAGAGCCCACAAGGGCAAGCTCTTGTGGTTCTGGGCCTACGGGGAGTACATCATCCCAGATATCATACTCAACAAACACCGAAGGGGCGTCACGCCACTTAAAGGGACGCTTCCGAGTTATATTATGCTGCTGTCGCAGCTCTGCTACGGACTGGGCAAAGGTCATAAAGGTTGCATTACTTAAAGGCACCCCAATAAGACATGTGATAAATGGGGAGTCGGGCGTTGCTAGGCTGGCACAAAAGCTAGTTGTATTCAATGATCTAGCTAGCGTGACCCAGATATTTTCTCGTGGGTCAAAAACGTTAGGCACAAGGGCAGTGCTACATACACTTAAAAGGGCTAATACCCATAATTTCTGTTCAGCAGAGCTCATTATCAGTCCGCCTTGTATTCTCGGTCGAAACCAGACCAAACCTCGGGCGCTATGCACCCTCTGGGACCTTTGTTCCTCCTGGACCGTGGTTATTCACTGGTGAGTGCTGCACAGCGCTCCTCTGGGGTTCCTTCCGCTGATCCCAACCGTTCAGGTGCCGCTTCGGCTGGTGCCGCGGTGGGCAACTGTTCTGCGTCGCACTGTGTGGGGGAGGTGGCGGGTCTGGCACATCTAGCTGGAATCCATTGCGGCCCTGTAGGGGTAGAAACATAGAGATACCCCCTCCCCCAATATAAAACCTCCACAGGCCCTGACCATACACCCGTACGCGGGTCTTTGTATTTGACCCAAACTCGGGGTAGCTCCCGTTCGTCCTTTTTCTGTCTATAGTGAACGATGACAGCAGGCACTCCCTCAGAGCCAAATACACACAAATAGTTTAACACAAACAGTGCTTTTACCAGCCGCTCTTGCGGGTCTTTTATATCTGCATACTTTTGAACATAGGTTTTCAGCAACCCATTAGCTCGTTCCACTATTGCTTGACCCGTTGGGTTGTGAGGGATACCTGCAATGTGTTGTACTGACGCACCCACGCAGGAGGGTTATCGTGTTCTGCAAATAGGCATAAGTGATTTAATACAAACAAAACTTTTGCACAAACAAAACTTTTGCCATTCCAACACCCTTATCTTCCCCCCCTTTTTCTTTTTGCACTGAGTAAGTGCACCCAAAATGTGAGTAGAACCATAGAGTATGGTGAGATCGATGGGGAGATCGGGGTCCAGGCGGTCTACTGCTCTCTGGACGATCTCGGAGCTAAGACGTTGTATCATAGTGTGTTGTTCAGCAGTCGGTCGGACCGGCGCGGCAGGGTCAGTGCCCTTTAACATTGGGCGAAGAATTGAGAGTCACTGATGCGCCACCCAAGGTATTTCCATACCGGTGAACGTTGAACCTTCTCTGCTGCTATTACTAGGTCATGTAGCTGGAGCTGTTGCTGTAAATATAATTCTTGCTGTGCTGAGAAAGGTTGTACTTGCGCAAACAAGATGTCATCCATGTAATGGTAAATTATAGTGTCCGGCCATTGCTGCCTCACTTCTTTCAATGCAGCATCTACAAAGAGTTGACACAGAGTAGGGCTATTCTGCATGCCTTGTGGCAATACTGTCCATCCGAAGCGTAAGTCAGGACCCTCTCTGTTGATTGCTGGTAACGTAAATGCAAATCGCTGGGTATCCTGAGGATGCAGCTTTGTAGTAAAAAAGCAGTCCTTTAAGTCGATAATTAGTAAATGCCAGTCAGTTGGTAGCATGGCTGGATTTGGAAGGCTGGGCTGTAAAGCCCCCATCGCTTGCATTTGCTGATTCACTGCCCGTAGATCATGTAACAGCTTGAGATGTCCTTGATCTAATTGTTGTTTTATTAATATACAGGCTTGTTGTAGACTTTCCCGTTTGAGCGGTCACTGCCCGACCCATACTGGCTCTTCTGTGAGCCATGTCAGTGGGATTGGGAAAGTCCATGTGGCAGTGACCCTCTTTGGTTACTGTTGAGAGTTTTTGGCTGGACCCAATGGGGCAAGAGCGGCACAAACTTGTTGCTGAACGTGTACCATTCCCTGCCCAACTTCCCTCAATGCTTCAACTAACATAGCTCGGGGGCCGGGAGGTACCCGACTCATGTGTTCAAGCATCACCTCAATGCCTGCGTCTAGGGGAAGTGTAATTAAAATGCTTTTAGTAGCATGGTTGGAGTTTTCCATAACACATTGACGCAGCAATGGGCCCTTCATAAAAATTTTCCAATCAAGAGGATTATGGTGTGCGAATAAATTTTGATTGTTAGCAGGGTCCGGTTGATAGATGACAGGGAAAGCCTGAGCTAACAAATCGGCGGTCTCTAGGTCCCCGTTCTGTAATGCCTCTAACCCGATTTTTCGCCAGTCAACCTGGCTGCGCACAGCAGGCACAGAACGGTGACTAGACAGCGTGCTCGGCTTATTTTCCTTCACCGGAGAGACTACATCACATAAATTTTCAATATCTTCACCTCCCTTTCCCAAGCTTATTCCTCCTCCGCTAGTTTCTACAGATGTAGATTTATCAGGGGCGGGAGGGGGGGGAATAAGGGGCTTTCGAGGTACGACAACTGGGATCCCCGAGAAGGGAGGAGAGAGATTGTCTAAGCCAATTCCAATCTTTCCAGCATTGGGGTCACAGCTGTCTAGCCGATCAGAGGCGGCTGTTGCTAATCTTTTTTCAGTTTTATATTTTTTCATACAGTTAATCACTTCCCGCCAAGGTTTCATTAACTTTTCCGCTGTCTTATCGTCATCTATCACCAAATCCCACAAACAATCATCATAGGCTCTCCCTTGTTTTATTCCCATATAAAAGGGGATCTCTCCTGTATCCTTAACCTTAGTCATAGCTGCTCGAGCAACTCTCATCGCTTCTCTACACTTCTCTGGTCCCAATAAAACCTGTGCCTCCGTTCTAAAGAACGCTCCCAGTCCTAACAGTTCATCCAAGGTAACGCCTCGAAGGGGATCTCCCGGTGCCCTCTGGGTTGCAGCTGACGCCTGTGCCTCAGCTTGCCAGTGAGCCTCCCACAGCAATCTTTGGTGTGGCGAAAAAATCAACTCGGCGAGCCCTTTAATATCGGCAGGCAACAAGACATGTGCAGTGAACAGATAGTCCAGCATTTGTCTTACAGGCTCACTCGATACTCCGAACTGACTAACAGTGAACCGTAATTGGGACAATAATTTCCAGTCTAACGCAGTAATCTCCGCCTGCAGTCCTCCCCCGGGATTCGGTCTATAAATTACCGGAAAAGCAAGAGTACCACCGGCTTCAACTAATTCAGGATCACCCTTTTCTGCCCCCTCCCGCGCTAATGCTGCCCATGCCTCTCGCCGCTCCCGTACAACAGCTTCCGCTAAGTCAGAGTCCGCTCCAAGAGTCGGCTCCTGGTCTAAGCCGGGAGCCGGTACCGCTGCGGGCTGGTTATTCGCAGTAGCGGGAGTTGCGGGTGGCGAGGGCAAGCTTGAGGGGTCTGCCGGCCCAGGGGGCAGGTAGACAGTTGAAACCGCAGGCGGGCCCGGGGAGCTAAGTCCCCAGCCTGAGCCGTAGCTCCGATTTCGCTCTTGAGCTGAGACAGCTTGCTGCACAGCTCGCTTTTCTGCTTGTATCTGCAATAACTCGTTATGTACTACCTTCCATAGCTTACTCATTTTCTTGGCAGTTTTATCATCCTCTAACACCGCCTCCCACAAACTGTCCCTCACCTTTCTCCACTCTGCCAGTTCATGCACCGTATGTGGGTTTACAAAGTGTCCCTTCTCGCATCCCCAGCTTATCAACAACGGTAGTTCTTTACGTAAATCTATACCCTTAATGTTACACCTCTCTAAAAGAGATGTAAAGAAATCATATGCTGCTTGCCTCTCCATTGTGCTCGTCGGCGCCGTTGCAGCTCCCAAGGTCTCGGCAGCACGTATCGGCTGAGCCCACCTATGTGGTCGCCCAGGGCACGCAGACTGAGCCCACCTATGTGGTCGCCCAGGGTACGCAGACCAGCTGCGCTGTCTGTTTTGCCGTCCCTCTGCTTGCAGGACCCGAACCCTACGCTGGACCGTCCGTGGTATCGCGTCAGGGTCACCATTTGACGGAAAACCAGCGGGAGACAGGCACCATCCAATGATGATCATCAAGTCTCGTTTATTGGCAATTAGCAAATATCTTTTATACCGTTCGTTAATTAGCTCATACATATTGCAAAAGCACAGCTCATCATTGGCTGGGAGGTAGATGCCAACTCCTCCCATGCTTATCTCTTGTGTTCAGCCTTGCAATTAGCAGTTACTTGTTTCTCACACTCCTTTACCAGTCAACAACAGCTGGGCCCAAGGTCGCTCCGACCCTGAGCCTGTCCTTCTACTTCAATGCCCGCTTTCTGCTAGCCGTTCCCGGGCTAGAGTCTCCCACAGGGCTCGATGATCTTAGGGGCCTTTTCCAACCTAAATGATTCTACGAGTCTATGATCTGCCTGTGCACTTTGCCCTCTCTGTGTCTAATAGGTTCCTACACCTACGAGCTCTTAAAGCAATAGCTTCTG
Organism: Phalacrocorax carbo; assembly: GCF_963921805.1. NCBI lineage: Eukaryota > Metazoa > Chordata > Aves > Suliformes > Phalacrocoracidae > Phalacrocorax > Phalacrocorax carbo. The sequence goes on along the minus strand of NW_026990280.1, from coordinate 1,401,679 downwards.
TCTTCCCTTGTCCGGATCGACAGTTAAAACTCCTCTGGTGTCTTTCATTACCTTGCAATAATGAGATGTGCATCTCTGGGTTTGCACATCCAGTGATGCTCTGAGCACATCTCTGAGCCGGCTGCAGTGATAACTTTCACAGCCCTACACCGTCAAGAGTCGTCTGGGCAGGGTGCTGGGCCATCTTGTCTAGACTGGGCTCTTCCCAGAAAGGTTGGGCTAGATGATCGCTGAGGTCCTTTCCAACCTGGGATTCTGTGATCTTAGTAAACCTTATCTCCACCTTCGGCAGAACTCCCTGGCCCTGCTCTTTCACCCAGCTACAATCAAACCTGTGTCGTGGCAACACGTGAGAATTCTTCGGTCCCTCATGTGCCAAGGAGAGCACAGGCGAGCCCTCAGAAACATGCAGGTGATGAAGCCACCGTTCTCAAGCAGTCGTGAAGAGCGGCTTTTCCTCACTGTGCTGTTGTCCAATAGGTAAAGAAATATATGCCACCATTTTGGCATTGAAATACTGTGAAAGGTGGAGAACAAACACTAGAAATCACAATCCCCTAAATTTCCTTTAAACTCTGAGCACAATAACTGTGGGGCACCTTTTTAGTTATACTATTAATACGCCTTTACATCTCAAAAAATTAACTACAGGTGCATGGCGGAGGCTTGGGCTCTGCTGCAGGAAGACACCGCTCAGTTAAAGGAGGAAGAGCTATTAAAAGACATGTATGACATCTGTCGGGGGATGGGACTAGTGGGAGACTTCCTGAGGCTGCCTTTCACAGACTCTGAACAAGTAAGTGTGGGCAAGAGGAAAATCTGAATCCCTTCTTTGCCAAGAGAAGAGGCAGGGTCATCAGATATGTTTTAAAATGTGTTATTTCTCATAGAAGTGTTTGGAGAAATTTTTACGGATTCATGAGATTCTTTTAGCCCGGCACCTGCAGCGTGCCAACTGTACGGCAGCACCACAGCTGAACCAGGCGATGAACGTTCATCTCATGGTAAGCGTAAAAGTCCTGCCAAGTGTGCCAGTTTCTCTCAGGGGTTACTGACCGGTTTAACAGCGCTCAGTAAGAATCCTGCTTTCTTTATCACACCCTTCTTTGAAATACTTGCAATAAGCCTCTGCACCTTACGTTACAGCTGAACCTAAAAGTTGAACAGAATGTGTCACTACTCCAAAGCTACCCCGTGCAGTTGGAAATTCTGTGTTCCAGGCTGTTGTTGACTCCACTTCGAACAGTTTGTTTGTGTCTGAGGATTAAATAAGTATCTCCTGTCAGCCACTCTTACCATTCAGATATTCAGCGACGTACGTTATGTAGCGTTCAGAAGATTGGAAGTTGTTTGGGTCACTGTGGAATGAAGAGTGTGTTGTATGTCATCGCTGGTATCTCGCACGCAACTCTGGGTGCCAACCCACAGGCAACGTTTGCATCATGGGTTGTTCTTTTTATTATTTCCTCAGGTTATAGCATGAGGTCTGCAATTCCACAGCTTTTGTTTTACCACTTTTAGGACAGAAATTCTTACCTAACTTCTGAGTCTCAAAGTAGCCAGGTCAAATTCTGTGTTATGTGAACTTCTGTTGTGGTTCTGTGATCCATTTGCTGCTTTCCGGAACCATAGTTCTCCAGGGAAGCAAACTTGTGGGGTGGTTCCGGAAGGTTTAGGTCCTGCATTTGAAAGCTTCCATCCCGGGGGAAGGGGTGTGTAGGTAGCTTTCTCTTCCTCATTTTAATCCTCACTTCCTTTTGTCCAACGTAACCCGCCGCTGCCCTGGAGATTCAGTCACCTGGGGCAGTGGCGTTTCAGGAAAAACAAGGGAAAGGCTGCTGTTTTGTCAGCCGCGTGAAACTTGTGGGTGCTGACAAGCGTGTCAGAATGAGGTTCTGCAGGGTGCCGGCATGGTTTTAACTTAAAGTTGTAGGTTCTGCTATTATTCTAGTCTTCCTTCCACTTGGCTAAATATACAGGGTGAAACTTCTTGCTTTACGCTTTTTGTTCACCAGAATGATCGTGCTCCTCGCTGGAGACAGAGAGCAGTTGCCAGAAATTCTCTCTCAGCCCAGCACGGCAAGACCCTTCCTAGAGGTCAGAGGCAGCTGGCTGTAGAGAGAGCCAAGCCTTACCATCTGCCTTCGTCCGGACCAAGAGAAGGTAATTTTTAGGGGGGGAACATAACGCACAACTCACCATCGCTTTGATTGCACAAGGCTGATTGTTTTTCCCTCGTGCTTTACAGCTGCAAGACCAAAGCCATTCTCAACAGTAACAAAACCAGCTAATGCAGGAAATGTGGATCCAAGGGCACCTTTCAGCAGTCGTGTGTTGGCCAAAGTTAGAGAGTTATGGGTAGGAAATGAGCAGAAACCCAGTTGAGAGAGAGTTTTTCTGTTATGATAATGTTTGTTATGCAAAATACATATATTTATATTATGGTAAATATGTTTAGAGAATTTAAGAGAGCTGAAACTAAAACAATGATTACCATCAAGCTATTGGTGTACACATCTTGCTAGACTTGATTGTGTGATCAAATAGTGATCTCTTCCCACTTGCTGACACATTTCTGCTTTGTTTCTGCCTCTTTTACTTAAAAATAGGCAGAACGATAAAGAGCAGGAAAGAGGCCAGTAGCTGTCAGATGAGTTTCCTACAGGTGGTGTGGCCAAATCAACCCCAGTTCGGGTATATTTGGCCTTGAGGGCAATGAAGGTCAGTTACTGCCCTTCTCTGCTGTCCTTTTGCCATGAGAAAAGACCAAGACCTTGGGCAGATCGTACTATAAGGGCATGCCCGGCGTGCAAATAAGGCCGCAGATAACTAAGTAGTTTAATCCCCCATCAGAACCCCTTCTCATGGAAGATGACTCTCAGGGTTGTCAGCGCACTCCATTTATTTGCTGCAATTCATCCCTTCCCATGTAACCAACCATAAATAGCTTCTGGTGGGGAAGAAGCAAGCTCCAGGCAGAAGCCAACCCATAGCCTCTTGTGAGTTGTTAGGCAATGCTTGTAACCTCTTAGCCTAGGCCAGTCGGAAAATGCAATGAAAGAATAGAATTTCTCGTCGAAAGATAGCATTTGTTTCTTATGTTGTTGGTACTTTTGTCTTCTGTGCAAAACTTGCAGGTTTCCATCGCAGGAATGCTGTTCTCACCAAAGCAGTCACGATAATGAGTGCCTTTGAGATGCTCAGAGAGAAATGTTCTGCGGTTCCTTCTGAATTACAGCTGTTCCTCAAATAAAAAGCGTTTTCCAATGCACTGTGCTGTGTGGGTGACCCATATGTGAGGCAGAGGGAAAAATGCAGGTGACGGTTCCTGATGTGCCTGTTGGTTCAGGTCACTCACTCCTGGGCTGTGCATCACCCGGCATGGCTCAAGAGCAGGCTTATCCCACAGCAGCCATGGGTGTGGTGTGCCTTGCGTTGAACTTGGTTTAAACCCAGACTAGACCACGACTTATTAGTGAAAGCCCGATCGCTGGTAGTTTGATACTACAATTGTAATGTTAATACACAGAGAGAGAGGGATGCAGGAAGTAGGTGTGTGATTTCTGTGAACACCGACAGCACAAGCGTAGATGACCCTAGGAATCCAGGGCACAGGAAAAGCTTTGCTTCTGATCTAGCCTATTGGTCTCATAGCAGCTTCCTGAAGGACGAGAACGGCACGCTCATCTCCGCAGGATCCAACAGTGATGTGGGCCAGGTAAGCCTTGAGTCAAAGAACCAACTGGAAGCAGCTGTCAGTAATACACAGTTGTGGGTCAGTCAGTTAGTTTATCTCCCATTATTAACATTCATGTAAATGTAACGAACGGGGGATGATTCCTCCAAGCGTGCACACCTGCCATAGTTCCTTTCTGACATTCATACATGGAAGTTAAAACACCGCACCTCTCTAATACATAATCATTGACCTGGCTGGGCACCCCCTTCTTCCATGGGTCTCTATCTCCGCCGCTTAAGTTTAAAGGTACAGTGTGATTTTAATTCACTGCACATGCTCAAGAGGAGTGGGATGGGGGTCAGCCCTTTCATCCCTCAGTTGAGTCGGGGGTCACTATCTCCCGCTGTTGGAATTACCTTTCCCCCAGTGACTCTGCGTGGGCAAATGTGCAGTTTTTCAGGGCCTTCTGGGGCCAGAAGTTCCCTTTGATCACTGCTGACTGAGTTGGGGCCTTCCCTTCACACCCTTCTTTGTAGCAGGATGTTCCCACTGTCAGTCCTTGAAGTTCTACTGATTTGTATTCTTTTAGGAGGTTCCTGTCAATGGGGCAGTCATTGCTAATAGCCTCCTCTCTGGCCCAAGCATTGTTTATTATCTTGTTAAAATTCTCAGGTGTTACCTTCTCCTCCTGACTCACTCGCTCTCACTGCTATTCTCACTTGAATAGCAAAGGCTATTAAAGACCAAGGGAACAAGCTCAGCCAAGACCTGCTGAGCAGACGCCCAAGCTGCCCACTTCTCGGAGGTCTCCTCTTGTGCCCGCAGTGGTTGTGTCTGCTGGCGCTCGCAAGGCTCCTGCCAAGACAATGCTGCCTGTAAAACCTTCAGGCTTTACATGTTGCTCCTCTGATCTGGAAGACTGACTCAGCAAACAACACAACCATCCAGGACATCAGTATATGCAGCGCCTGGTCCCTCCTGCCTCTCTTTCTGCAAAAAACAGTCACAGGAGAAAGTGCTGGAAAGCAGGCTCACATTCAACCTGTGCAGCAGCAAATCCCCCGCGGGCTAGAGGGGAACTTCTTCCTCGACGTACCCGTTTTCTTTTGGCTAAGTCTGAAAAGCAAGTCTCTTGTGACTGGCCAGACTAAGCCTTTCCTGCTGCCTTAGCACGCCCTGATCTCCAAACACAGTAACAACGGATAATAAAAGCTTGCCTTTTCTCCTTACTGCCGGTTGGGACCATCCACTGCCTGCTTGGAAATCAGGGGTGCACGTGTGCTACTGCTTCGGTTATAAGGTAGGAAGATGCTTGTTTGTATTTCAGAGCCTTGCAAGTATTCATTTAGGGAGTTATCACCATGAGCATGGCTAAGCTGGCTGCTTGGCTTACAGCTGTACGGGGCACAGACAAAAATTGCTCTCAGGCTTGTCCTCTTGCTCAGACATCTAATGAGGCAAAGTCACCGCAGCATGACTGCTTCTAGGGCAGCAGTCTTCTGCCTTGCTTTTGCCTCAGAAACTGGCTGCAGATAGGGGTGGGGTTGTTTTGCCACAGGGTTTGTGAGCCCAGCTTTGCCTCATCCCCCTCCTTCTTCAGCTTGCCTGGCTGTGGCTCCTCGTCCTCCTGCCAGGCTGGAGAGCAAAGAGGGTGGTAACATCTGAAATGCGGGCACTTGTTCTCAGTTGCACCTGTCTCCTACGGGAGAGCTGAGAGACCTTGCTCACAGAAGACGGGCTAGGGAGAACACAAGGCAATCTACATTAGTCAGGTGGTAAGGGGCCAAAATTTCCACCACAGACCACCTCCTCCTGGGTGAAATGCTATTGCCAATGGTGAAAAGCCTCAGGTTTTTTTAAAGGCAAAACCAACAAGGAAACCAACAAAAAAAAAGCTGGATGATTTTTTTCCCCCTCAGCTGGGCTTGTTTTCCCCAGCCCTGGCCACTCTGCAAGGCGATGCTTGTCACCAATATGAGGGTGCAGGAGAGGGCCCAGAACAGGGATGTTGCAGGCAGCACATTTCTTGAGGCTCCCAGTAATGCAGTCGCTGGGGATTGATCAAGAAATCGGGCAGTCGCCCAGAATTTCTATTTTTGCTCTCTCCCCAATTCCCATGACTCTTTTTTCCCTTTCTCTTTCTCCTCTGCCTGACTCCCCGCCTGTATTTCCTGACTCCTGTCTGTCTGTCCTGCAGCCTGTTCCTATGTTTTCCTTTCCCCACACCTCTCTCCCCCGCTCCCTGGCCTTCTCCTTCCTCTGTCACCGCGTCCTGGCCGCCTGTTTCCCCTCTGTGCTGCCGCCTGTCCCCTCTCTCCCGCCTGTATCCCCCGCTCGGCTGGCCCTGCTGCTCTCGGGGCCTGCGGGGGGGCGGTTCCCGCCCAGGGTCGGGCGGCAGGAGGGCGCGCCCCGGGGCATGCTGGGAGCTGTAGGCCTGGGGCAGGGGCTGGGGCCGGGGCAACATGGCCGCCCGGCAAGCTCACAAGCTGTGAGGCACCCGTGGATTCCCTGAGGTGGAAGGCAGTCGAGTGAGTGGGGCTGCAGCAGAGGGAGGGAGGCAGCGAGGGAGGGAGGGATGGACAGACCGAGAGAGACAGAAGTGCCTGAGCTGTGCCATGTGCGTGGCAGTGCAGAGAGCAGGAACTGCGGTGAGTCCTGGGCCCCTGGGATCCTGTCACCCCTCTTCCGCACCCCAGTCCCTCCTGACACCCCCCTTCCCTTTCCCTCTGTGGATTCTGTGGTGGGATATGTAGGTACATATGTATTTATGTGTATGTATGTAATTTATATTATACATAGACATAATACAAATCTTATAACATGAAATACTTGTTTATACATACTTTAATATTTATAAGTATAGAATAGTAGTATTTTACAGAAAAAATACACTGTTCTGTATGTAAGCTATGCCCGGCCCAGCTCAGCCACCCACGGGGTGGGCAGGGGCTGCATTAACAACCCCACACTCCCTCCCGCTGAGCAAATGCCCGCAGGCAGAGAGAGGTGCTGCAAAGGCAACACCCAACTCTTTTAATGAATTTTAATTAGTATTTTCTCCCCCGGAGTGCCCCAGGTCCTCTGCACAAGCTTCTAACAGGGTCACTTGGTCCTGCAGTCTGTGTCTTCCGAGTCAGTGTGAAAACTGTCAGCGTGGCACGGAAGCAGAGTGGAAAAGGTGCCTGCAGAGGTCCAGGGCGTGAGGTCGCGGGGGCCCTTAGGGAGCACAAGAACCTGAGGAGCAGGGAACGCTCCTGGGACAGTTCAATTTCTGGGCAGTGCTGAATCACAGTCAGACCTTCCAGGTGTAGGTACATGGATATAGAGGGAGGGGAATTGTAGGAGAGGAGAAGAAATGTGCTTAGCTGGGGAGCAGCTTCCCTGCCAAAGGGCTATAGGCAGCCCTGTCCTTGAGCGCGTGCCACGCCGGCCTTTCTTCTGCTTTAACTTCCAAACAGCATATGCCTGGGCAGCTGTTCTTTTTCTCCTTCCTTTTGGGTTTAAGTTTCAGCGGCTACAACCGCCGCAGTTGAAGCTAAAACCAGCTTGAGTGTCTGGACTGCAAGTGCATACAATGGCCACATCCTGTAGTAGGCACTACTCCTGGCCTGCTGGTGAAAGACTCGAAATCCTGGTCCGTCTGAGGACTCTGTTGTTGCTGGTAGCGAGTAGTGACAGGGAGGCCGTTCTGTTTCAGTGGCTTTCTAGAGAAGGCAACAAGACGTAATACCAACACAATTGGGTCTTGTGACTGTGGAAGCAGGCTAGAAGACCTGGCCCAACTCTTTGCTGAAGCTTCTGGTAGCTGATTCTTCCTTTCCTTTACTTGCAGCCAAATGAGGTAGAGCAGGGTAAGACTGTCTTGACCACGATAGGTCTAAAGACCTCGCAGGGCAGCCAGAAGGAAGCTGTTGAATGAGGCCTTTGCTGTGGCACTACTCTGTCAGTAGTCAAATGCTAGAGAGGAGAAGGCAGCTCACAAGCAGGGGATGGTGCTGGGCCGGTGGGTCATGGGCAGCTGTAGTCGTTGGCTATGTCCATGTTGGCCTCCCTCTGCACAAAAACCTGCAGCTGGACCCTAAAAGTGAGGTTTGCAGTCCTAACTCTAAGTCTTTGATGTTAAAAGAGGTGTTTGGGTGTTTTAAAGTGAGATTTGGGGACCTGAAAATGAGGCACTGAGCGTTAAAAGAGGCGTTTGGACCCTGAAAGTTTGGCTTTGAGTGTTAAAACTGAGGCTTTGAGTGTTAAAAGAGGGCTTTAGGTCCTAAAAGTGAGGGTTTGGCTGTTAGAAATGAGGCATTGAATTTTAAAACCAAGGTTTGGACCCTAGCAGTGAGGTTTGCAGTCCTAACTCTAAGGCTTTGAGCATTAAAAGAGGGGTTTGGGTGCTTTAAAGTGAGTCTTTGGGTGCTGAAAATGAGGCTTTGAGCCTTAAAAGAGGGCTTTGGGCATTAATAATGATGGTTTGGTACCTGAAAGTGAAGGCCTGGATGCTAAAAGCAGGGGGTTTCTGACCTAAAAATGAGGCACTGAGCATTAAAAGAGGGGTTTGGACCCTGAAAGTGAAGGTTTGGATGATAAAAATGAGTTTTTGAAGCTTAATAGAGGGGTTTGGACGCTAAAAATTACTATTTGGAACAAAACAATGATGGTTTGACCATAAAAAGTCCAAGTTCGATGCTAGAAGCAGAGGGTTTGGGACCTAAAAATGAGGCAGTGAGCGTTAAAAGAGGGGTTTGGACCCTGAAAGTGAAGGTTTGGATGATAAAAATGAGTTTTTGAAGCTTAATAGAGGGGTTTGGACTCTAAAAATTACTATTTGGAACAAAACAATGATGGTTTGACCATAAAAAGTCCAAGTTCGATGCTAGAAGCAGAGGGTTTGGGACCTAAAAATGAGGCAGTGAGCGTTAAAAGAGGGGTTTGGGTAATAGAAGTAAGGGTTTGGAATTTTAAAAAGAGGGTTTGTCCCTGAAAAGGAGGGGTTTGGACCCTAGCAGTGAGGTTTGCACTCCTAACTCTAAGTCTTTGATGTTAAAAGAGGTGTTTGGGTGTTTTAAAGTGAGATTTGGGGACCTGAAAATGAGGCACTGAGCGTTAAAAGAGGGGTTTGGACCCTGAAAGTTTGGCTTTGAGTGTTAAAACTGAGGCTTTGAGTGTTAAAAGAGGGCTTTAGGTCTTAAAAGTGAGGGTTTGGCTGTTAAAAATGAGGCACTGAGCTTTAAGAGAGAGGTTTGGACCCTAGCAGTGAGGTTTGTGGTCCTAACTATAAGGCTTTGAGCATTAAAAGAGGGGTTTGGGTGTTTTAAAGTGAGTCTTTGGGTGCTGAAAATGAGGCTTTGAGCCTTAAAAGAGGGCTTTGGGCATTAATAATGATGGTTTGGTTCCTGAAAGTGAAGGCCTGGATGCTAAAAGCAAGGGTTTCTGACCTAAAAATGAGGCACTGAGCATTAAAAGAGGGGTTTGGACCCTGAAAGTGAAGGTTTGGATGATAAAAATGAGGCTTTGAGGCTTAAAAACGAGGGGCTGGACTCTAAAAGTCATGATTTGTACTAGAACGAGAGTTTGACAATTAAAAGTCCGGGTTCAGTGCTAAGAGTGAGGGTTTGGGACCTAAAAATGAGGCACTGAGCGTTAAAAGAGAGGTTTGGACCCTGAAAGTGCGGCTTTGGGTGTTAAAACCGAGGCTTTGGGAGTTAAAAGAGGGCTTTAAGGCCTAAAAGTGAGGGTTTGCTGTTAAAAATGAGGCTTTGAGCGTTAAAACCGGTTTGGCCCCTGAAAGTGAGATTTGCAGTCTTACTCTAAAAGGCTTTGAGGTTAAAAGAGGCTTTGGGTGCTTTAAAGTGCGTCTTTGGGAGGTATAAATGAGGCATTGAGCATTAAAAGAGGGGTTTGGGCAAAGAAAGTGAGGTTTTGGCTGTTAAAAGTGAAGCTTTGAGCATAAAAGAGGGCTTTGGACCCTAGCATTGTGGTTTGCAGCCCTAACTATAAGGCTTTGAGCATTAAAAGACGGGTTTGGGTGCTTTAAAGTAAGTCCTTGGGACCTGAAAATGAGGGTATGTCCCTAAAAAGGAGGGGTTTGGACCCTAAAAGTGAGGTTTGCAGTCCTAACTCTAAGTCTTTGATGTTAAAAGAGGTGTTTGGGTGTTTTAAAGTGAGTTTTGGGGACCTGGAAATGAGGCACTGAGCGTTAAAAGAGGGGTTTGGACCCTGAAAGTTTGGCTTTGAGTGTTAAAACTGAGGCTTTGAGTTGTAAAAGAGGGCTTTAGGTCCTAAAAGTGAGGGTTTGGCTGTTAGAAATGAGGCATTGAATTTTAAAACCAAGGTTTGGACCCTAGCAGTGAGGTTTGCAGTCCTAACTATAAGGCTTTGAGCATTAAAAGAGGGGTTTGGGTGCTTTAAAGTAAGTCCTTGGGACGTGAAAATGAGGGTATGTCCCTAAAAAGGAGGGGTTTGGACCCTAAAAGTGAGGTTTGCAGTCCTAACTATAAGTCTTGGATGCTAAAAGCAGGGGGGTTCTGACCTAAAAATGAGGCACTGAGCATTAAGAGGGGTTTGAACCCTGAAAGTGAAGGTTTGGATGATAAAAATGAGTTTTTGAAGCTTAATAGAGGGGTTTGGACTCTAAAAATTACTATTTGGAACAAAACAATGATGGTTTGACCATAAAAAGTCCAAGTTCGATGCTAGAAGCAGAGGGTTTGGGACCTAAAAATGAGGCAGTGAGCGTGAAAAGAGGGGTTTGGGTAATAGAAGTAAGGGTTTGGAATTTTAAAAAGAGGGTTTGTCCCTGAAAAGGAGGGGTTTGGACCCTAAAAGTGAGGTTTGCACTCCTAACTCTAAGTCTTTGATGTTAAAAGAGGTGTTTGGGTGTTTTAAAGTGAGATTTGGGGACCTGGAAATGAGGCACTGAGCGTTAAAAGAGGCGTTTGGACCCTGGAAGTGCGGCTTTGGGTGTTAAAACCGAGGCTTTGGGAGTTAAAAGAGGGCTTTAGGTCCTAAAAGTGAGGGTTTGCTGTTAAAAATGAGGCTTTGAGCGTTAAAACCGTGTTGGCCCCTGAAAGTGAGATTTGCAGTCTTACTCTAAAAGGCTTTGAGGTTAAAAGAGGCTTTGGGTGCTTTAAAGTGCGTCTTTGGGAGGTATAAATGAGGCATTGAGCATTAAAAGAGGGGTTTGGGCAAAGAAAGTGAGGTTTTGGCTGTTAAAAATGAAGCTTTGAGCATAAAAGAGGGCTTTGGACCCTAGCATTGTGGTTTGCGGCCCTAACTATAAGGCTTTGAGCATTAAAAGAGGGGTTTGGGTGCTTTAAAGTAAGTCCTTGGGACATGAAAATGAGGGTATGTCCCTAAAAAGGAGGGGTTTGGACCCTAAAAGTGAGGTTTGCAGTCAAAACTCTTAAGTCTTTGATGTTAAAAGAGGTGTTTGGGTGTTTTAAAGTGAGATTTGGGGACCTGGAAATGAGGCACTGAGCGTTAAAAGAGGCGTTTGGACCCTGAAAGTTTGGCTTTGAGTGTTAAAACTGAGGCTTTGAGTGTTAAAAGAGGGCTTTAGGTCCTAAAAGTGAGGGTTTGGCTGTTAGAAATGAGGCATTGAATTTTAAAACCAAGGTTTGGACCCTAGCAGTGAGGTTTGCAGTCCTAACTCTAAGGCTTTGATGTTAAAAGAGGGGTTTGGGTGTTTTAAAGTGAGTCTTTGGGTGCTGAAAATGAGGCTTTGAGCCTTAAAAGAGGGCTTTGGGCATTAATAATGATGGTTTGGTTCCTGAAAGTGAAGGCCTGGATGCTAAAAGCAAGGGTTTCTGACCTAAAAATGAGGCACTGAGCATTAAAAGAGGGGTTTGGACCCTGAAAGTGTAGGTTTGGATGATAAAAATGAGGCTTTGAGACTTAAAATCGAGGGGCTGGACTCTAAAAGTCATGATTTGTACTAGAACGAGAGTTTGACAATTAAAAGTCCGGGTTCAGTGCTAAGAGTGAGGGTTTGGGACCTAAAAATGAGGCACTGAGCGTTAAAAGAGAGGTTTGGACCCTGAAAGTGCGGCTTTGGGTGTTAAAACCGAGGCTTTGGGAGTTAAAAGAGGGCTTTAGGTCCTAAAAGTGAGGGTTTGCTGTTAAAAATGAGGCTTTGAGCGTTAAAACCGGTTTGGCCCCTAAAAGTGAGATTTGCAGTCTTACTCTAAAAGGCTTTGAGGTTAAAAGAGGCTTTGGGTGCTTTAAAGTGCGTCTTTGGGAGGTATAAATGAGGCATTGAGCATTAAAAGAGGGGTTTGGGCAAAGAAAGTGAGGTTTTGGCTGTTAAAAATGAAGCTTTGAGCATAAAAGAGGGGTTTGGACCCTAGCATTGTGGTTTGCGGCCCTAACTATAAGGCTTTGAGCATTAAAAGAGGGGTTTGGGTGCTTTAAAGTAAGTCCTTGGGACATGAAAATGAGGGTATGTCCCTAAAAAGGAGGGGTTTGGACCCTAAAAGTGAGGTTTGCAGTCCTAACTCTAAGTCTTTGATGTTAAAAGAGGTGTTTGGGTGTTTTAAAGTGAGTTTTGGGGACCTGGAAATGAGGCACTGAGCGTTAATAGAGGGGTTTGGACCCTGAAAGTTTGGCTTTGAGTGTTAAAACGGAGGCTTTGAGTATTAAAAGAGGGCTTTAGGTCCTAAAAGTGAGGGTTTGGCTGTTAGAAATGAGGCATTGAATTTTAAAACCAAGGTTTGGACCCTAGCAGTGAGGTTTGCAGTCCTAACTATAAGGCTTTGAGCATTAAAAGAGGGGTTTGGGTGTTTTAAAGTGAGTCTTTGGGTGCTGAAAATGAGGCGTTGAGCCTTAAAAGAGGGCTTTGGGCATTAATAATGATGGTTTGGTTCCTGAAAGTGAAGGCCTGGATGCTAAAAGCAAGGGTTTCTGACCTAAAAATGAGGCACTGAGCATTAAAAGAGGGGTTTGGACCCTGAAAGTGTAGGTTTGGATGATAAAAATGAGGCTTTGAGACTTAAAATCGAGGGGCTGGACTCTAAAAGTCATGATTTGTACTAGAACGAGAGTTTGACAATTAAAAGTCCGGGTTCAGTGCTAAGAGTGAGGGTTTGGGACCTAAAAATGAGGCACTGAGCGTTAAAAGAGAGGTTTGGACCCTGAAAGTGCGGCTTTGGGTGTTAAAACCGAGGCTTTGGGAGTTAAAAGAGGGCTTTAGGTCCTAAAAGTGAGGGTTTGCTGTTAAAAATGAGGCTTTGAGCGTTAAAACCGGGTTGGCCCCTGAAAGTGAGATTTGCAGTCTTACTCTAAAAGGCTTTGAGGTTAAAAGAGGCTTTGGGTGCTTTAAAGTGCGTCTTTGGGAGGTATAAATGAGGCATTGAGCATTAAAAGAGGGGTTTGGGCAAAGAAAGTGAGGTTTTGGCTGTTAAAAATGAAGCTTTGAGCATAAAAGAGGGGTTTGGACCCTAGCATTGTGGTTTGCGGCCCTAACTATAAGGCTTTGAGCATTAAAAGAGGGGTTTGGGTGCTTTAAAGTAAGTCCTTGGGACATGAAAATGAGGGTATGTCCCTAAAAAGGAGGGGTTTGGACCCTAAAAGTGAGGTTTGCAGTCCTAACTCTAAGTCTTTGATGTTAAAAGAGGTGTTTGGGTGTTTTAAAGTGAGTTTTGGGGACCTGGAAATGAGGCACTGAGCGTTAATAGAGGGGTTTGGACCCTGAAAGTTTGGCTTTGAGTGTTAAAACGGAGGCTTTGAGTATTAAAAGAGGGCTTTAGGTCCTAAAAGTGAGGGTTTGGCTGTTAGAAATGAGGCATTGAATTTTAAAACCAAGGTTTGGACCCTAGCAGTGAGGTTTGCAGTCCTAACTATAAGGCTTTGAGCATTAAAAGAGGGGTTTGGGTGTTTTAAAGTGAGTCTTTGGGTGCTGAAAATGAGGCGTTGAGCCTTAAAAGAGGGCTTTGGGCATTAATAATGATGGTTTGGTTCCTGAAAGTGAAGGCCTGGATGCTAAAAGCAAGGGTTTCTGACCTAAAAATGAGGCACTGAGCATTAAAAGAGGGGTTTGGACCCTGAAAGTGAAGGTTTGGATGATAAAAATGAGGCTTTGAGGCTTAAAAACGAGGGGCTGGACTCTAAAAGTCATGATTTGTACTAGAACGAGAGTTTGACAATTAAAAGTCCGGGTTCAGTGCTAAGAGTGAGGGTTTGGGACCTAAAAATGAGGCACTGAGCGTTAAAAGAGAGGTTTGGACCCTGAAAGTGCGGCTTTGGGTGTTAAAACCGAGGCTTTGGGAGTTAAAAGAGGGCTTTAAGGCCTAAAAGTGAGGGTTTGCTGTTAAAAATGAGGCTTTGAGCGTTAAAACCGGTTTGGCCCCTGAAAGTGAGATTTGCAGTCTTACTCTAAAAGGCTTTGAGGTTAAAAGAGGCTTTGGGTGCTTTAAAGTGCGTCTTTGGGAGGTATAAATGAGGCATTGAGCAGTAAAAGAGGGGTTTGGGCAAAGAAAGTGAGGTTTTGGCTGTTAAAAGTGAAGCTTTGAGCATAAAAGAGGGCTTTGGACCCTAGCATTGTGGTTTGCGGCCCTAACTATAAGGCTTTGAGCATTAAAAGAGGGGTTTGGGTGCTTTAAAGTAAGTCCTTGGGACATGAAAATGAGGGTATGTCCCTAAAAAGGAGGGGTTTGGACCCTAAAAGTGAGGTTTGCAGTCCTAACTCTAAGTCTTTGATGTTAAAAGAGGTGTTTGGGTGTTTTAAAGTGAGATTTGGGGACCTGGAAATGAGGCACTGAGCGTTAAAAGAGGGGTTTGGACCCTGAAAGTTTGGCTTTGAGTGTTAAAACTGAGGCTTTGAGTTGTAAAAGAGGGCTTTAGGTCCTAAAAGTGAGGGTTTGGCTGTTAGAAATGAGGCATTGAATTTTAAAACCAAGGTTTGGACCCTAGCAGTGAGGTTTGCAGTCCTAACTATAAGGCTTTGAGCATTAAAAGAGGGGTTTGGGTGCTTTAAAGTAAGTCCTTGGGACGTGAAAATGAGGGTATGTCCCTAAAAAGGAGGGGTTTGGACCCTAAAAGTGAGGTTTGCAGTCCTAACTATAAGTCTTGGATGCTAAAAGCAGGGGGGTTCTGACCTAAAAATGAGGCACTGAGCATTAAGAGGGGTTTGAACCCTGAAAGTGAAGGTTTGGATGATAAAAATGAGTTTTTGAAGCTTAATAGAGGGGTTTGGACTCTAAAAATTACTATTTGGAACAAAACAATGATGGTTTGACCATAAAAAGTCCAAGTTCGATGCTAGAAGCAGAGGGTTTGGGACCTAAAAATGAGGCAGTGAGCGTGAAAAGAGGGGTTTGGGTAATAGAAGTAAGGGTTTGGAATTTTAAAAAGAGGGTTTGTCCCTGAAAAGGAGGGGTTTGGACCCTAAAAGTGAGGTTTGCACTCCTAACTCTAAGTCTTTGATGTTAAAAGAGGTGTTTGGGTGTTTTAAAGTGAGATTTGGGGACCTGGAAATGAGGCACTGAGCGTTAAAAGAGGCGTTTGGACCCTGGAAGTGCGGCTTTGGGTGTTAAAACCGAGGCTTTGGGAGTTAAAAGAGGGCTTTAGGTCTTGAAAGTGAGGGTTTGCTGTTAAAAATGAGGCTTTGAGCGTTAAAACCGGGTTGGCCCCTGAAAGTGAGATTTGCAGTCTTACTCTAAAAGGCTTTGAGGTTAAAAGAGGCTCTGGGTGCTTTAAAGTGCGTCTTTGGGAGGTATAAATGAGGCATTGAGCATTAAAAGAGGGGTTTGGGCAAAGAAAGTGAGGTTTTGGCTGTTAAAAATGAAGCTTTGAGCATAAAAGAGGGCTTTGGACCCTAGCATTGTGGTTTGCGGCCCTAACTATAAGGCTTTGAGCATTAAAAGAGGGGTTTGGGTGCTTTAAAGTAAGTCCTTGGGACATGAAAATGAGGGTATGTCCCTAAAAAGGAGGGGTTTGGACCCTAAAAGTGAGGTTTGCAGTCCTAACTCTTAAGTCTTTGATGTTAAAAGAGGTGTTTGGGTGTTTTAAAGTGAGATTTGGGGACCTGGAAATGAGGCACTGAGCGTTAAAAGAGGCGTTTGGACCCTGAAAGTTTGGCTTTGAGTGTTAAAACTGAGGCTTTGAGTGTTAAAAGAGGGCTTTAGGTCCTAAAAGTGAGGGTTTGGCTGTTAGAAATGAGGCATTGAATTTTAAAACCAAGGTTTGGACCCTAGCAGTGAGGTTTGCAGTCCTAACTCTAAGGCTTTGATGTTAAAAGAGGGGTTTGGGTGTTTTAAAGTGAGTCTTTGGGTGCTGAAAATGAGGCTTTGAGCCTTAAAAGAGGGCTTTGGGCATTAATAATGATGGTTTGGTTCCTGAAAGTGAAGGCCTGGATGCTAAAAGCAAGGGTTTCTGAACTAAAAATGAGGCACTGAGCATTAAAAGAGGGGTTTGGACCCTGAAAGTGTAGGTTTGGATGATAAAAATGAGGCTTTGAGACTTAAAATCGAGGGGCTGGACTCTAAAAGTCATGATTTGTACTAGAACGAGAGTTTGACAATTAAAAGTCCGGGTTCAGTGCTAAGAGTGAGGGTTTGGGACCTAAAAATGAGGCACTGAGCGTTAAAAGAGAGGTTTGGACCCTGAAAGTGCGGCTTTGGGTGTTAAAACCGAGGCTTTGGGAGTTAAAAGAGGGCTTTAGGTCCTAAAAGTGAGGGTTTGCTGTTAAAAATGAGGCTTTGAGCGTTAAAACCGGTTTGGCCCCTGAAAGTGAGATTTGCAGTCTTACTCTAAAAGGCTTTGAGGTTAAAAGAGGCTTTGGGTGCTTTAAAGTGCGTCTTTGGGAGGTATAAATGAGGCATTGAGCATTAAAAGAGGGGTTTGGGCAAAGAAAGTGAGGTTTTGGCTGTTAAAAGTGAAGCTTTGAGCATAAAAGAGGGCTTTGGACCCTAGCATTGTGGTTTGCAGCCCTAACTATAAGGCTTTGAGCATTAAAAGAGGGGTTTGGGTGCTTTAAAGTAAGTCCTTGGGACATGAAAATGAGGGTATGTCCCTAAAAAGGAGGGGTTTGGACCCTAAAAGTGAGGTTTGCAGTCCTAACTCTAAGTCTTTGATGTTAAAAGAGGTGTTTGGGTGTTTTAAAGTGAGTTTTGGGGACCTGGAAATGAGGCACTGAGCGTTAAAAGAGGGGTTTGGACCCTGAAAGTTTGGCTTTGAGTGTTAAAACTGAGGCTTTGAGTTGTAAAAGAGGGCTTTAGGTCCTAAAAGTGAGGGTTTGGCTGTTAGAAATGAGGCATTGAATTTTAAAACCAAGGTTTGGACCCTAGCAGTGAGGTTTGCAGTCCTAACTATAAGGCTTTGAGCATTAAAAGAGGGGTTTGGGTGCTTTAAAGTAAGTCCTTGGGACGTGAAAATGAGGGTATGTCCCTAAAAAGGAGGGGTTTGGACCCTAAAAGTGAGGTTTGCAGTCCTAACTATAAGTCTTGGATGCTAAAAGCAGGGGGTTTCTGACCTAAAAATGAGGCACTGAGCATTAAGAGGGGTTTGAACCCTGAAAGTGAAGGTTTGGATGATAAAAATGAGTTTTTGAAGCTTAATAGAGGGGTTTGGACTCTAAAAATTACTATTTGGAACAAAACAATGATGGTTTGACCATAAAAAGTCCAAGTTCGATGCTAAAAGCAGAGGGTTTGGGACCTAAAAATGAGGCAGTGAGCGTTAAAAGAGGGGTTTGGGTAATAGAAGTAAGGGTTTTGAATTTTAAAAAGAGGGTTTGTCCCTGAAAAGGAGGGGTTTGGACCCTAAAAGTGAGGTTTGCAGTCCTAACTCTAAGTCTTTGATGTTAAAAGAGGTGTTTGGGTGTTTTAAAGTGAGTTTTGGGGACCTGGAAATGAGGCACTGAGCATTAAAAGAGGCGTTTGTACCCTGGAAGTGCGGCTTTGGGTGTTAAAACCGAGGCTTTGGGAGTTAAAAGAGGGCTTTAGGTCTTAAAAGTGAGGGTTTGCTGTTAAAAATGAGGCTTTGAGCGTTAAAACCGGGTTGGCCCCTGAAAGTGAGATTTGCAGTCTTACTCTAAAAGGCTTTGAGGTTAAAAGAGGCTTTGGGTGCTTTAAAGTGCGTCTTTGGGAGGTATAAATGAGGCATTGAGCATTAAAAGAGGGGTTTGGGCAAAGAAAGTGAGGTTTTGGCTGTTAAAAATGAAGCTTTGAGCATAAAAGAGGGCTTTGGACCCTAGCATTGTGGTTTGCGGCCCTAACTATAAGGCTTTGAGCATTAAAAGAGGGGTTTGGGTGCTTTAAAGTAAGTCCTTGGGACATGAAAATGAGGGTATGTCCCTAAAAAGGAGGGGTTTGGACCCTAGCAGTGAGGTTTGCAGTCCTAACTCTTAAGTCTTTGATGTTAAAAGAGGTGTTTGGGTGTTTTAAAGTGAGATTTGGGGACCTGGAAATGAGGCACTGAGCGTTAAAAGAGGCGTTTGGACCCTGAAAGTTTGGCTTTGAGTGTTAAAACTGAGGCTTTGAGTTGTAAAAGAGGGCTTTAGGTCCTAAAAGTGAGGGTTTGGCTGTTAGAAATGAGGCATTGAATTTTAAAACCAAGGTTTGGACCCTAGCAGTGAGGTTTGTAGTCCTAACTATAAGGCTTTGAGCATTAAAAGAGGGGTTTGGGTGCTTTAAAGTAAGTCCTTGGGACGTGAAAATGAGGGTATGTCCCTAAAAAGGAGGGGTTTGGACCCTAAAAGTGAGGTTTGCAGTCCTAACTATAAGTCCTGGATGCTAAAAGCAGGGGGTTTCTGACCTAAAAATGAGGCACTGAGCATTAAAAGAGGGGTTTGAACCCTGAAAGTGAAGGTTTGGATGATAAAAATGACTTTTTGAAGCTTAATAGAGGGGTTTGGACTCTAAAAATTACTATTTGGAACAAAACAATGATGGTTTGACCATGAAAAGTCCAAGTTCGATGCTAGAAGCAGAGGGTTTGGGACCTAAAAATGAGGCAGTGAGCGTTAAAAGAGGGGTTTGGGTAATAGAAGTAAGGGTTTGGAATTTTAAAAAGAGGGTTTGTCCCTGAAAAGGAGGGGTTTGGACCCTAAAAGTGAGGTTTGCAGTCCTAACTCTAAGTCTTTGATGTTAAAAGAGGTGTTTGGGTGTTTTAAAGTGAGTTTTGGGGACCTAAAAATGAGGCACTGAGCATTAAAAGAGGCGTTTGGACCCTGGAAGTGCGGCTTTGGGTGTTAAAACCGAGGCTTTGGGAGTTAAAAGAGGGCTTTAGGTCCTAAAAGTGAGGGTTTGCTGTTAAAAATGAGGCTTTGAGCGTTAAAACCGGTTTGGCCCCTGAAAGTGAGATTTGCAGTCTTACTCTAAAAGGCTTTGAGGTTAAAAGAGGCTTTGGGTGCTTTAAAGTGCGTCTTTGGGAGGTATAAATGAGGCATTGAGCATTAAAAGAGGGGTTTGGGCAAAGAAAGTGAGGTTTTGGCTGTTAAAAATGAAGCTTTGAGCATAAAAGAGGGCTTTGGACCCTAGCATTGTGGTTTGCGGCCCTAACGATAAGGCTTTGAGCATTAAAAGAGGGGTTTGGGTGCTTTAAATTAAGTCCTTGGGACGTGAAAATGAGGGTATGTCCCTAAAAAGGAGGGGTTTGGACCCTAAAAGTGAGGTTTGCAGTCCTAACTCTAAGTCTTTGATGTTAAAAGAGGTGTTTGGGTGTTTTAAAGTGAGATTTGGGGACCTGAAAATGAGGCACTGAGCGTTAAAAGAGGCGTTTGGACCCTGAAAGTTTGGCTGTGAGTGTTAAAACTGAGGCTTTGAGTGTTAGAAGAGGGCTTTAGGTCCTAAAAGTGAGGGTTTGCTGTTAGAAATGAGGCATTGAATTTTAAAACCAAGGTTTGGACCCTAGCAGTGAGGTTTGCAGTCCTAACTCTAAGGCTTTGAGCATTAAAAGAGGGGTTTGGGTGTTTTAAAGTGAGTCTTTGGGTGCTGAAAATGAGGCTTTGAGCCTTAAAAGAGGGCTTTGGGCATTAATAATGATGGTTTGGTTCCTGAAAGTGAAGGCCTGGATGCTAAAATCAAGGGTTTCTGAACTAAAAATGAGGCACTGAGCATTAAAAGAGGGGTTTGGACCCTGAAAGTGAAGGTTTGGATGATAAAAATGAGGCTTTGAGACTTAAAATCGAGGGGCTGGACTCTAAAAGTCATGACTTGTACTAGAACGAGAGTTTGACAATTACAAGTCCAGGTTCAGTGCTAAGAGTGAGGGTTTGGGACCTAAAAATGAGGCACTGAGCGTTAAAAGAGAGGTTTGGACCCTGAAAGTGCGGCTTTGGGTGTTAAAACCGAGGCTTTGGGAGTTAAAAGAGGGCTTTAGGTCCTAAAAGTGAGGGTTTGCTGTTAAAAATGAGGCTTTGAGCGTTAAAACCGGGTTGGCCCCTGAAAGTGAGATTTGCAGTCTTACTCTAAAAGGCTTTGAGGTTAAAAGAGGCTTTGGGTGCTTTAAAGTGCGTCTTTGGGAGGTATAAATGAGACATTGAGCATTAAAAGAGGGGTTTGGGTGCTTTAAAGGAAGTCCTTGGGACGTGAAAATGAGGGTTTGTCCCTGAAAAGGAGGGGTTTGGACCCTAAAAGTGAGGTTTGCAGTCCTAACTATAAGTCTTGGATGCTAAAAGCAGGGGGTTTCTGACCTAAAAATGAGGCACTGAGCATTAAAAGAGGGGTTTGGACCCTGAAAGTGAAGGTTTGGATGATAAAAATGACTTTTTGAAGCTTAATAGAGGGGTTTGGACTCTAAAAATTACTATTTGGAACAAAACAATGATGGTTTGACCATGAAAAGTCCAAGTTCGATGCTAGAAGCAGAGGGTTTGGGACCTAAAAATGAGGCAGTGAGCATTAAAAGAGGGGTTTGGGTAATAGAAGTAAGGGTTTTGAATTTTAAAAAGAGGGTTTGTCCCTGAAAAGGAGGGGTTTGGACCCTAAAAGTGAGGTTTGCAGTCCTAACTCTAAGTCTTTGATGTTAAAAGAGGTGTTTGGGTGTTTTAAAGTGAGTTTTGGGGACCTGGAAATGAGGCACTGAGCATTAAAAGAGGCGTTTGTACCCTGGAAGTGCGGCTTTGGGTGTTAAAACCGAGGCTTTGGGAGTTAAAAGAGGGCTTTAGGTCCTAAAAGTGAGGGTTTGCTGTTAAAAATGAGGCTTTGAGCGTTAAAACCGGTTTGGCCCCTGAAAGTGAGATTTGCAGTCTTACTCTAAAAGGCTTTGAGGTTAAAAGAGGCTTTGGGTGCTTTAAAGTGCGTCTTTGGGAGGTATAAATGAGGCATTGAGCATTAAAAGAGGGGTTTGGGCAAAGAAAGTGAGGTTTTGGCTGTTAAAAATGAAGCTTTGAGCATAAAAGAGGGCTTTGGACCCTAGCATTGTGGTTTGCGGCCCTAACTATAAGGCTTTGAGCATTAAAAGAGGGGTTTGGGTGCTTTAAAGTAAGTCCTTGGGACGTGAAAATGAGGGTATGTCCCTAAAAAGGAGGGGTTTGGACCCTAAAAGTGAGGTTTGCAGTCCTAACTCTAAGTCTTTGATGTTAAAAGAGGTGTTTGGGTGTTTTAAAGTGAGATTTGGGGACCTGGAAATGAGGCACTGAGCGTTAAAAGAGGCGTTTGGACCCTGAAAGTTTGGCTGTGAGTGTTAAAACTGAGGCTTTGAGTGTTAGAAGAGGGCTTTAGGTCCTAAAAGTGAGGGTTTGCTGTTAGAAATGAGGCATTGAATTTTAAAACCAAGGTTTGGACCCTAGCAGTGAGGTTTGCAGTCCTAACTCTAAGGCTTTGAGCATTAAAAGAGGGGTTTGGGTGTTTTAAAGTGAGTCTTTGGGTGCTGAAAATGAGGCTTTGAGCCTTAAAAGAGGGCTTTGGGCATTAATAATGATGGTTTGGTTCCTGAAAGTGAAGGCCTGGATGCTAAAAGCAGGGGGTTTCTGACCTAAAAATGAGGCACTGAGCATTAAAAGAGGGGTTTGGACCCTGAAAGTGTAGGTTTGGATGATAAAAATGAGGCTTTGAGACTTAAAATCGAGGGGCTGGACTCTAAAAGTCATGATTTGTACTAGAACGAGAGTTTGACAATTAAAAGTCCGGGTTCAGTGCTAAGAGTGAGGGTTTGGGAGCTAAAAATGAGGCACTGAGTGTTAAAAGAGAGGTTTGGACCCTGAAAGTGCGGCTTTGGGTGTTAAAACCGAGGCTTTGGGAGTTAAAAGAGGGCTTTAGGTCCTAAAAGTGAGGGTTTGGCTGTTAAAAATGAGGCTTTGAGCTTTAAAACCTGTCTTGAGACACTAAAAGTGAGGTTTGCAGTCCTAATTATAAGGCATTGAGCATTAAAAGAGGGGTTTGGACCCTGAAAATGAGGGTTTGGGACTTTAAAAATGAGGCACTGTGCATTTAAAAGAGGGGTTTGGACCCTGAAAGTGCGTGTTTGGGTGTTAAAATTGAGGCTTTGAGCATTAAAAGAGGGGTTTGGATCCTTAAAGTGAGGGTTTGGCTGTTAAAATTGAGGGTTGAGCTTTAAACCAGGGTTGGGATAATGAAAGTTTAGGTGTGCGGTCCTAACTATAAGGCTTTGATGTTAAAAGAGTGGTTGGAGTGCTTTTAAGTGAGTTTTGGGGACCTGAAAATGAGGGTATGTCATGGAAAAGGAGGGGTTTTGAGCCTAACAGTGAGGGTTTGGGATCTCAAAGTGAGGCTTTGCATGTGAAAACAGGGCTTTGGACATTAAAAATGAGGATTTGGTATCTAAGGGTGAGGGTTGGGATGCTAAAAGTGAAACTCTGGAACCTAGAAATGAAGCTTTGAGCCTTAAAAGAGGGGAGTGGGTGGTAAAAGTGACGCTTTGGGACTTAAAAATTTGGCTTTGCGTGATAAAAGAGGGGTTTGAACCCTAAAAGCGAGGGTTTGGGACCTTAAAAACGAGGCTATGAGGCTAAAGGAAAGGTTTGGACCCTAAAAGACCTTTTTTAAGGCTCAATGCCTCATTTTCAGCACCCAAAGACTCACTTTAAAACACCCAAACCCCTCTTTTAACATCAAAGACTTAGAGTTGGGACCGCAAACCTCACTTTCAGCGTCCAAACCCCTCTTTCAAGGCTCAAAGCCTCACTTTTAGTTCCCAAACCCTCATTTTTAGCATCCAAACCCCTTACTTTTATGGAGCAAAATCTCATTTTTAACGTCCAAATCCCTCTTTTAAGGCTCAAAGCCTCTATTTTAGATCCCAAACCCTCACTTTCAGGGTCCAAACCCCTCCTTTTCAGGGACATACCTTCATTTCCACGTCCCAAAGACTTACTTTAAAGCACCCAAACCCCTCTTTTAATGCTCAAAGCCTTATAGTTAGGACCACAAACCTCACTGCTAGGGTCCAAACCTCTCTCTTAAAGCTCAGTGCCTCATTTTTAACAGCCAAACCCTCACTTTTAGGACCTAAAGCCCTCTTTTAACACTCAAAGCCTCAGCTTTAACACCCAAAACCGCACTTTCAGGGTCCAAACGCCTCTTTTAACGCTCAGTGCCTCATTTCCAGGTCCCCAAAACTCACTTTAAAACACCCAAACACCACTTTTAACATCAAAGACTTAGAGTTAGGACTGCAAACTTCACTTTTAGGGTCCAAACCCCTCCTTTTCAGGGACATACCCTCATTTTCAGGTCCTAAAGACTCCCTTTAAAGCACCCAATCTCTCACTTTTAACCTCAAACCCTTACAGATAGGAATGCAACCCTCACTTTTAGGGTCCAAAACCTATTTTAAGCTTCAAAGCCTCATTTTTAAGTTCCAAACCTTCACTTTCAGCGCCCAAACCCCTCTTTTAATGCTCAGTGCTTCATTTTTAGGTCCAATACCCCTGATTTCAGGATCCAGGCCTTCACTTTCAGGAACCAAACCATCATTATTAATGCCCAAAGCCCTCTTTTAAGGCTCAAAGCCTCTATTTTAGATGCCAAACCCTCACTTTTAGGCTCCAAACCCCTCCTTTTTAGGGACATACCCTCATTTTCAGGTCCCCAAAACTCACTTTAAAGCACCCAAACCCCTCTTTTAATGCTCAAAGCCTTATAGTTAGGACCACAAACCACAATGCTAGGGTCCAAAGCCCTCTTTTATGCTCAAAGCTTCATTTTTAACAGCCAAAACCTCACTTTCTTTGCCCAAACCCCTCTTTTACTGCTCAATGCCTCATTTATACCTCCCAAAGACGCACTTCAAAGCACCCAAAGCATCTTTTAACCTCAAAGCCTTCACTTTCAGGTACCAAACCTTCATTATTAATGGCCAAAGCCCTCTTTCAAGGCTCAAAGCCTGTATTTTAGATCCCAAACCCTCACTTTTAGGGTCCAAACCTGTCTTTTAGACTCACAGCCTCAATATTGGGTCCCAGTTGCTCACTTTTAGGCTCCGAACCCCTCCTTTTTATGGACATACCCTCATTTTCAGGTCCCCAAAACTCACTTTAAAGCATCGAAACCACTCTTTTAACATCAAAGCCTTATAATTAGGACTGCAAACCTCACTTTTAGGGTCCAAATGTGGGCTTTACGCTCAAAGCCTCATTTTTAACAGCCAAACCCTAACTTTTAGAAACCAAAGATCTCTTTTAACTCTCAAACCTTCACTTTCAAGTTCCAAACCTTCACTTTCAAGTTCCAAACCCCTCCTTTAAGGCGCAAAACCCTCCTTTTTGGAGTCCAAACCCTCACGTTTATTGCCAAATCCCTCTTTTCAGGCTCAAAGCCTCATTTTCGGCACCCAAATACTCACTTTTAGGGTCCAAACCCCTCCTTTTCAGGGACAAACCCTCTTTTTTAAATTCCAAACCTTTACACTTCTATGACCCAAACCCCTCTTTTAATGCTCAGTGCCTCATTTTTAGGTCACAAACCTTCACTTTTAGCATCGAACTTGGACTTTTTATGGTCAAACCATCATTGTTTTGTTCCAAATAGTAATTTTTAGAGTCCAAATCCCTCTTTCACGGCTCAAAGCCTCATTTTTTAAGTTCCAAACCTTCACTTTCAGTGTCCAAACCCTTCTTTTAATGCTCAGTGCCTCATTTTTAGGTCAGAATCCCTTGCTTTTAGCATCCAGGCCTTCACTTTCAGGTACCAAACCATCATTATTAATGCCCAAAGCCCTCTTTTAAGGCTCAAAGCCTCATTTCTAGTTCCCAAACCCTCACTTTTAGGGTCCAACCCTGTCTTTTAGGCTCAAAGCCTCAATTTTGGGGGCCAAACCCTCACTTTTAGGGTCCAAACCCCTCCTTTTTAGGGACATACCCTCATTTTCAGGTCCCCAAAACTCACTTTAAAGCACCCAAACCCCTCTTTTAATGCTCAAAGCCTTATTGTTAGGACCGCAAACCTCACTTTTTAGGGTCCAAAGCCCTCTTTTATGCTCAAAGCTTCATTTTTAACAGCCAAAACCTCACTTTCTTTGCCCAAACCCCTCTTTTAATGCTCAATGCCTCATTTATACCTTCCAAAGACGCACTTTAAAGCACCCAAAGCCTCTTTTAACCTCAAAGCCTTTTAGAGTAAGACTGCAAATCTCACTTTCAGGGGCCAAAACGGTTTTAACGCTCAAAGCCTCATTTTTAACAGCAAACCCTCACTTTTAGGACCTATAGCCCTCTTTTAACTTTCAAGGTCTCATTTTCAAACGCCCAAAGCTGCACTTGGATGGTCCAAACCTCTCTTTTAATGCTCAGAGCCTCATTTTTAGGTCCCAAACCCTCACTTATAGGGTGCAAATCCCTCTATTAAGGATTAATGTGGTTTTTTTAGGGTCCCAAACCCGCACGTTTATCGCCTATGGCCATCTTCTGATAGTCAAAGGATCAGGTTTAAGTCCCAAAGCATCACTTTCAGGGCAGTTACTCGCCTCGTCGCTGCGGCCGCTCCCTGGCAGGCAGGCAGGCATGCGCAGGCACCACGGCGTTCCCTGGGGGCTCCGGAGACACGCGCTGCACGGCGTCCATCGGAGGTGCGGGGTCGATGGCGCTTACGCCGCGGGGGCTGGTGTTGTTCCTCCCCCTCCGCTGCCTCTGCTTCCTCCTCCCGGGACAGGCCTTCCTCCTGCAGGGGTGCGGGGAGGGGCTCCGTGGCGTGCGCGCAGAGGCGGGCAGCCCTCGGCCTCGCTGCTCCAGCTCCTCTCCCTTCCCGCACGCCGGGCACGCGAGGGCCTGAGAGCCCGGCGCGGTGTGGGCCAGCTGCAGGGGCCCTGCTTTTATAGGGCCCGAGCGACAGCGAGGTGGCTCTTGGCAGCAGGAGCCCACTGTGGTGTCGATTGTGCCTGTGGGCGACGCGTGTGGCCAAATATGGGGGGTTTGGGGGCGGGGGGGCTGTGGCCTCAGAGATGGCCAGATGTGGGAGCGGGAGGAGGGCGGTGGGGGCTGAGGGCTGAGTAATACCCATGTGTTGTAGGGTAGAGCATTTGACCAACTGCTGTGTTTGGAAAGACAGTATTTCTGTTAATGCTGGCTTAGAAATTGGTGGTCTCAGAGGTTCCACACAATCCTGCTGGAGTTTCTGTAGGTCTCAGATTAGTTTGCTGACTCTGTAGTAATTCGTGCCCCTAAACGCCTTGCCCACGTGCATGCCATGTCCGCCGGGTTGTTTTGCTGTTGGCTGCTCTTGGTGAAGGCAGGGAGGGACCTTTCACCCATCAGTCCCTGAGGAGGCAAGAGGAGGAGCTGGCAGGAGCTGACGTGGTTTGAGAGAAGGCTGTGAATCAGTAAGACGTTCTCATGGCTACTCCCGAGGGATGGGCATTCACTCTAGTGGTGTGTGCCTATAGATAACGCCTCGCAAGAGAGCTTTGGCTGCTGGAAGGCCACGACTCCTCTAACTTCATCAGTTCTGTGATCAAGTCATGGAACAAAGCGCTTTGCATGCCTATGTATTGCATTATTTCAGATCTCTCTCTGTAGGTAAATATGTAGGTTTGTGAAGAAATCTGGATGTTGCAAGGAATTCTGCAAAACACATTCAGAACCAATAATGTGAATTTTGACAATGTGCAAAGCTTTTACGACCAAACTTACCCGTTACGGTTTGACACTCAGTTCTCTTGCGTGTCAGATGTAGTTTCTCTTTGCCATCAGATTACGCGCCTGGGAGAGCTAGAGAACAATACGCATGTTCTATTAGACATGGACATTCTTTCCTACTGAGGTGTAATGTCTGCTTTTATCTCAGAATGACCTTCTCACTCCTGTGACTTTTTCCGCAGCGTTTGGCATCCTGTGTTGAAAAGAACAGGTTGGATCTGACGGGCGGAGCCTTTCCCTTGAGAGGGCAGGGCAGCAAGGCCAAGTTACTCAGCTGTCGGGCTGTAGAAACCTTTCCCACCCACGCAGCCAGAGAAGGCAGCGTTGATGAAGGTTTGTTCCTGATGTCCCTGTTTGGTGACTCTAAACGAAATGGTTTTGGCATCCAAGCAATGAATGCTGTTCCATACCCACAGCCTGAACGTCTTCAATATCTGTGTAGGCTAACTTGTTGGGCTTGTTTTATTTTTTATTTTCCTAAATCTCTTGATCCACTCTTACTGTATGGAAAACTTGATTAGCTGATAATTGGGTATTCAATTTGGCTTAGGACGGGTACAATCTGAACTCGAAAAGGGGCCAGTATGACTGAAACCTATCACAGAGGTGTTTGCTATGGTGTAAATGTTTAAAATGATTCTTAGCAAAGTGTTGTGTTTCATGAGTGATGTAATAGGATGAAGCCAAACTAGAAAGTGATGTTTTAAAAATATCAGAGAGACTGTATTTTCTCCCACTAAGAAACAATGTCTTGTCTTTTCCAGTCATATCTCCTGGCACCAGTGTCTCAGTCTTCAGCTGGCAAGTGAATACACGTGGCCAGGGAAAACCATCTACTTATTTGGGTGTATTTGACTTGGACTGCTGGTATCAGGCTCAAATGCCAGGCTCACTAAGGTAGGTTTTTATGAAGCTGGTTTCAGTATCCCTCCCCGTAATTCATTGGGAAGTCAGCGTTTAGCTTCTGCACTTGTTTTCTTTCAGGCCAGAAGAATCCCTTCAGGACTGCCCCTATTTTGCACTGTATTGCTGTACACTTCAATGGGAGAACTTATCTTGGGCCGCATATCTCTGGGACACAGGGCTCTACCCACCCTGGGGACAGTGATGCACAGACATCAATATGATGGATACCAAATGTCCGTTTATTTAGCTGCGTCACACGCTTATATAGCTCTTGCACTTCCTGTTCCTGCCACTCCTATGGGGAGGAGTCTATCTTTCCGTCACATCCCGTGATCTTCCGGTTGCCGATCCCTGTCTATTCCCCTACAGCACTGTGGTCACTGGACGCTGTGACAAGCACGACTGCTCCAAACCTCCTTCTGGATGTTGTGGTGCAGGAGCGCAGCCTAAGCTGGAGAGTTCCTCCTTCTTATCCACAACCTGAGCTGTGTTTTCACCCAAGCACCTATAATTTTGGTAGGTATTACACGGCTTTGAGTAGTGATAAGCTTAAACCGAGCTCAAATGCCATTTATTGGTTCTCCTGTTCACTGTTTGTCACGCAAAAACCCAACCAAACCGAAACACCCCAACCCCCCACCCACCCAACTGTGATGGCGTTGTACTGACCAAGTATGTACTACTGTGACACCCGTCTGACAGGCGGCTGGGTCTGGGGGTTGGGTGCTTCTGTAACGCAGCCCGTGAAGTGGTGCTGGTGATCAGATGAAATGACTCTGGGCTGAAGCTCAAAGCGCAGCACCTCGATAGCCCCAGGGGTAAAATTTCTACACTCGGTCATCACTTTTCTAAAAGAGGTTGTAAGTGATGTGATGAAGAAAATGGGTACTTGGTTGTACCTTTTCAGAGGTTGCTGTGACAAAAATGTAAACTGGTGCTACCATCACGGTGAGAGTATGGAATGTTGTCCAACGTACGTTGTCTCTGCAGATGGCACGTGCCTGCTGAGCTCTGGAGTTGTTCATGTGACGTGCAGCGGCTTCCAGAAGGAGTTGAGCTTTTACTGTGTCTTTATGGAGAATGTCAAGAGAGGGACCTTTCCTAAGCTTTCTATGGCGCTGCTTTTAGCGTCAGAGACCATTTTATGCTGCTCCTGCCCATCCACACATGTAATTGCAACTGTACCCTGCCAGTTTTATGCAAATGGTGATGTTTGAGGTCCCCTCTTGGGAGTGTAAACCCACCGTTGCCTCCCGTTGAAGCACGATCAGGGCCTGAATGTCTGGAAAGGAAGAGAGCGCTGCTGTAGGAGCAGGAAGAGAAAGTCGGGGAAAGCTGTTCCTTCTCTCTCATCAATGAGTGCAACTGCCTGCGTGGTCCTGAGTTCGGGTTTTGATCCCTGATGAGCTGGGAAAAGGAGGGCAGACTGGAGAAAAGGAAGCATCGTTCCCTCAGAACAACCTTCCCCCCGTCAGTCTCTCAAAGCATGAGGTTCCGTGCAGGAGCTGACGATGGGGGTGTCTCACTCGGATGGGAGCTGTTGCCGACAGCCGCTTGCTGCACTCTACGTGATCATTTGCTTCCAAGGACGTGGGCTGCAGCAAACAATTGCTGTTGGCAGCTCTACCCGATGACTTCCCTGTATTTTCCCTTCATCGGTCGGCTTTTCTGCAGCCTCTCAAAGCAGATCTTCACCTCTGTAGCCTTTGCCTTGTGCTGCAGTCGCCCAATTGACTCCTCTGGGACTGCCCTCTTGTTGCTGCAACACCTCAGTCACCTTTAGCTCGTGACGCCCACCACCTTCTCTCTGCTTTATCCCACCGCAGTGACTTCACCCCCCTCCTTCAGAGGTTTCCCATTTGCAGGGCACCAACCTTTCTCTCTCCTCTGAAGGATTTCCATGAGAGATGCAGCCTTTGTGATGAAGAACCCATCTTCACCCAGGCAGGCTCCAAGCGAAATGCTCAGCACGCGAGTCATCAGGCAGAGGAGCACTTGGTAGGAAGGGGAGAGCAGTCTTTCCCTGCCCTCATCTTCCTCTCTACTGGATTCCTCACCAGATCTGTGGGGGTGCGTTGGGGCAAAGAGCCCTTGTGCACAGTGTGGTAGCTAACATGAACGTCTTGGCAGGTTGGCCTGGCCCATCGGCTGTTTCTTTTGCAAGCCTGATGTAGACTCTGACATGGTGTAGACCTGGGCATGGTGTGAATGGTACGGAATAAGGGGAGGCGACTGTGCTGGTTTTGGCTGAGAAGGGGTTAATTCTCCTCACTGCGGTGGTCAGGGACCTTTCCAGCTTCCCACGCTCTGCCATGTGGGTGGGGGGCTGGGAGGGGCGGGGCCACAGCCGGGGCAGCTGACCCTGATTGGCCAATGGGATGATCATTCCATACCACGTGACACCATGACCAGTATATTAACGGGGGCAGTTGGCGCGTGGGGGCCCCCCCACTGCCCTGTCCCACCCCTCTCTGCCCCTCTGTCCCTCTCTGCCGCTCTGTCCCTCTCTCCCCCTCCTCCTCCTCCTCCCAGCTCCACCAGGGCTCCAGGACCTGGGCAGCCCCAGGGAGGCGGCCATGGGGCCTGGCGGTGGGGCAGAGCGGGGCGGGGGGACGGTGTCGCTGGATGGTGTCCAGGGAAGGGAACATCAGTCTGATGCTCCAGCGGTGGCTTGTCTACCAAAGCCCAACCTTCCTCGTGGTTTCAAAGGGGACAAGGAGAGCTCTCCAGGCCTGGCCAGGCCCCCCGGTGTAGGGCTGCAACAGTGCTTGTGGTCGGGGCGGGGCGGGGCAGGACAGGCAGGTCCTGGGAGGCGACCAGGAGGGTTTTCTGGCCGCTCCGAGCTGTGTGTCCCCAAGGCTGCAGGAGTGGCCCAGCAAGCTCAGGGGGCAGCTGCAGAGCGGGGTGGCTGCGTGCGGGCACCTGACGCTTGCTCAGAGGGACCGTGGCTGCCGGCGAGCGCACGGCGATGGAGAGGAGCCGGGAGGAGGCTGTGCCCATGCAGCGTGCTGCGAGCAAAGCCACGAGCATCCTCCGCTGTGGCACAGGAGAGACGGGATTTTGGCGTGGGTGACGCCGGCGCTGCCCTCGGCCACCCAGCAGGGACGAGGGGTGGGCAGGAGCTGCCAGTGCCGGCAGCGTGGCGTGAAAAGCACCGGCCCCTTCCCTCGCAGGGCAGCCCCTTGTTCCAGGGATCCACCCGGCAGGGATTTAAGGAAGGAAACCAGATCGCTGCTTACGGCTTTGCTTTGAGCGTGTTTTGGATTTGAAGAGCGCGTTTAATAAAGGGTATCTTATGTCAACAAAGTGTCCGGAGTCGTTCTGTGGTTACAAGGCGAGGGCAGTCGGGGTCTTGGGGGCTCGGTGGGTGGAAACCCTTTCTGGCTGGGAGCATCCACCCACCCATCCCCCTGCACCCCCCCAAAACCAGCCCAGCTGCTTCAAGACTCCTAAACACTTCCCAACATCCCTTTCAACCCGCATTACCGACCCATCCTAAATCCTGCCTCCTCTGAGCCCTGCCAGGATGGAGAAGGTGCAAATGCAAACAAATATTCTTAATAAGAACCCCCACCCTCAATGCTTTTCCATGTTTTCAAGTTCAAGTTGCCTTTTCATGTTCAAGTTACTTCCACGTTGAAATAAAATGTTTAATTGATCGTTTGGTGGTGTTTCACCTTAATTTAGTCCAAGGGGATCATTAGGACCTTGGTCGCTCTCCCTCCTCCTCTCAGGTGGGGATGCGACAGTGCCTAGAGCACGAGTCCTGTAAGCAGCAGCTGAGGGAACTGGGGTTGTTTAGTCTCGAGAAAAGGAGGCTGAGGGGCAAGGGATAGGACGAGAGGAAATGGCCTCAAGCTGCGCCAGGGGAGGTTTAGATTGGCTATCAGGAAAAATTCCTTCACCAAAAGGGTTGCCAAGCACCGGGACAGGCTGCCCGGGGCAGCGGCTGAGTCTCCATCCCTGGAGGGATTTGAGAGACGTGTAGATGTGGCGCTTTGGGACCTGGTTTAGTGGTGGACTTGGCAGTGTTGGGTTTATGGTTGGGCTTGATGATCTTAAAGCTCCTTTCCAACCTAAATAATTCTATGATTCTATAAAGGAGGTGCTTGCGTCGCTGGGATGGCATTTGAATGAGCCGTTGGTGCTGCTGCTGTTGGTACCCAAGGTGGGCACATGTTTGCAGGAGCTGGGGGATATCAGGGAGGGGCGACAGTGCACCCAGCAGGGGCAGGCTGACCAGGCCAAGAGGGAGCGCGTGGGGTGGTGGGGGATACAGGGGAGGTGGAGGCACAGGCACAGAGGCTGGTGCTGGTAGAGCTGGGGCCTGAGTCCTTTGGGCACCTTTGCTGTGTGGGCGTCCTCGATTTGATCCTCTAAGGAAACCCCCAAAATGTGTCACTGTTTGTTACGCTCTGCCCTGATTTTAGAGAGGAAAGCAGGTGAAGTGGGAGCGTGGTGGCGAGCACTTCTTGTTATCAACTTACGCATCTTTCTCCCTGCTTTCTGTTCATTTGAGACTCTGCTCATTTCTTCATCCTCATCCTTGCCTCCCACATCCTCCCCTCCAAGAGTTCCCTCAGCCTCCTCTCCTTATACTCAGCTTTGCCACTGGGGATGGAGGGTGCCCGTGCCTAAAAGAGACCCCCACCCCCCTCGTGCCAAGCGCCCACCGCTCCGCTGCCACTCCCTGATACACGGGATGCTTCACACTTCTGATCTTCAAAGTACGGCGCAGATATTAACCTACCTTCTCTCAAACTGCTTTTGACTCCGGCCATATACGGTTCCTACGCTCCTGCCTCACAACGATGTATTGGGCCCGTTCTCGTCCCTGAATTGGTCTTTTCTTGCTTCCTGAATTTGAGATTTTAGACAATCTGTGGGATGGATCCTGGGTTTTGTTTTGCTTTACCCTTAAGGTTTCATAAACACAAAGCACCCTTACACTCTGTCTGTAACAAAGATGTGCCAAGAGGAAGGACTACCTTGACACTGCAATAATAGATAAAACAGACTCCTCTCTCTCCACCCGAGAGAAAGCAGCTGGGCTCTCTGGGGTGACTAAACTGAAGACATTCAAAACTGCCATAAAATAGCAGCATTGACTTTTGCAACCATTTGCTCAATCAGTATCAACTGAGTTGTTAAAAAAAGAACGTTGGAGGCTGATTTCTGTTGGGAAATCAGTTTCTTCAGCCCTGTTCAGCCAGTAACCAAAAGGCTGGCTTTCCATCTGATCCTTTAGTTATATTCAATTTTTATGTCTAATTATGGTTTCCTCAAGAAGGGTTCATTGTTCAGAGTCCTCTTTTTCAGAAGCAAACAAGAAACTGGGGAAGCTCCCCCTTGGAGGCTGGCATTATATGGCCTGGCATTGCCCAGTGCTGAGACACAACCGTTCATAAACTGTTAATGAGTTCTTGTAACTTGTTAGGAATCAGTCATACGGCCTGCAGGCAAGAGTCAAATTTGGCAGCTAACATGAGGGCGAGACAATGAAGAAATATGCAAAGGAGAAGCTTTTGTGCATCCTTGTTTAAAAAAAACCTTGAGTAAGTTTGATTTTGCTCTTTACGGTCCAACAATAACCGGCAAGCTTCCCAGGGATTTATTCCTACCACACCATGACCCACGTTCTGCTTTGAAATGCACACAGAAATGTGTGTCTTCAGAAACAAAACAAAAGCCAAAGCACAAACCCCACACTTAAGACCAAGAGCTGAGCTGGCTTTCAGAAGAAAGCTAATGGTGCCTCCAACACCAGAAGCACCTGAGGCTGCAGTGCTTTTCCAGGGGGAGAGAGGGGCTTGTCCAGAGAGAGGCAAGGCTTCCACCCTCCCTACGCCCACCCACAGCCCAAAGCAGGTACACGCAGAGCAAACGAGAAGGGGATGCGTTGGCTTTGCCTTTCATTGACTTGAATTCCTTCTAACTAAAGCTAAGCCTTCCCTCCCACTCCAGGACTATTGCTTTCCTTGGATGTGTGTTTGGTTTGGGGTTTGGTTTTGGGGTTTTTTTGTGTGTGTGGGTTGGGGTTTTTTTTGTTTGTTTGTTTTTGAGGCATCTCTCTTGGCTTCTGGTAAGACATTGCTCAGAAATGTAATGCAGACATGCCAGGGAACACACCAGGCTAAAGAAATGTTCACTTTATTGATGGACACGTGATTGCTGTTTGTAAACATGCTAGCAAACTAAGAGACAACTAATTGTTTTCAAGAAATAACAACCCATCTGAATTAGATCAGATACTCTAAAGGTGGTTTACATCAAAGCATTCCATTAACCCCCAGGGTCACTGGGCCAGCTCAACTCACTCGAAGTCACAGTGAGAAACATTCATGTCCAAAAAGGAATTTGACCCAATCACTGTTAGAATTACGGACATCAGGTTTAGAGCTACATACAAAACGTTATCAATTTTAGGTTGATTGTACACCATTCCACGGGAATCAGAGGCTGTATTCTTCACAGACACAGACCCTGAGCTCATGAATCTCTAGGTTTGCAGGGATGAATGTCACGGGCTCCTGACAGATGTTCTGCAGAAGACCTTTATTGTCAGCTTTCCACTGCTTATATATCTTTTCGACACATTCCTCATGCGATCACGTGCACAATTTCTGTTATTCGTCAGCGAGCTCTAGGCCTTATGCTACAGTCTAACAGGCTGGTCTAGTTGCTCTAGCTCTAGGCACGCGCCTTATGCCACAGTCTAACAGGCTGGTCTGGTTGCTCTAGCTCTAGGCACGCGCCTTATGCTGCAGTCTAACGGGCTGGTCTAGTTGCTCTAGCTCTAGGCACGTGCCTTATGCCGCAGTCTAACGGGCTGGTCTAGTTGCTCTAGCTCTAGGCACGCGCCTTATGCCACAGTCTAACGGGCTGGTCTAGTTGCTCTAGCTCTAGGCACGCGCCTTATGCCACAGTCTAACAGGCTGGTCTAGTTGCTCTAGCTCTAGGCACGCGCCTTATGCTGCAGTCTAACGGGCTGGTCTAGTTGCTCTAGCTCTAGGCACGCACCTTATGCTACAGTCTAACGGGCTGGTCTAGTTGCTCTAGCTCTAGGCATGCGCCTTATGCCACAGTCTAACAGGCTGGTCTGGTTGCTCTAGCTCTAGGCACGCGCCTTATGCTACAGTCTAACGGGCTGGTCTGGTTGCTCTAGCTCTAGGCACGTGCCTTATGCCACAGTCTAACAGGCTGGTCTAGTTGCTCTAGCTCTAGGCACGAGCCTTATGCTACAGTCTAACGGGCTGGTCTATCTGCGTTACCTCATTTGTTTTTGCTAACTTAAGTTCTTCTTGGCATTTCCCACGCTCCTGCCTCTGTTTTTTCCTGCGCCTTCCTTCAGTTCAAGGACGTGTCAAACAGTGCTAAGTTACTTGCAAATTCATCCCCCACATAGGTTAAGTTATCCTAACAGCTTATCAAGCGATCACATCCAATGAGCCAGGGTTAGAGTAAAGCCTCACACCACTCGAGTGAAGAAAAAGCAGCGATACTGAAAATAAAGATGAAAAATAAGAAACACCACAGAGGAATTTGGATACTGCAAGGACTATTTTGAAATGCAGAGTTACACGCAGTAGCCGACCCAAGTGGCTAATCAAGAGCTAGACCATTACCAGGCCACTATTTCCTTCTGTTACTTAATTATATTTCTGCAGCAGAACGACAGTGTTTTCAAACCTGATGAAAAATGCTGCCCCTTTTCCGAATGGAAATTCCAAGTGGTGCTATACTAAAGCAAGGCTTCACCTTTGGGAAACTAAAGCAGCATCCAACCCTGGGGTCACCCACATCCAAACATGGGCCGGAGGCACAAGTTTAGAAAAATGACAGGGATTTGACCCACAAAGGCACCAGGCTCTCACCCTGTGCCAAAGTCTGTACACTGGGTTTTAGGGATTTTCATTTGCAGACAAACTATTCAACTAAACCGCTACATCCGAGAAAGTGGAAAGAGCCAATGCAGAACTGCAGAACCCCACGTTGTGTAGCAACACTATTTACCTTCAGGGCAAGCTATGGAAGACATTTCTGTACCCAGAGGGGCCCAAACAACATCACCTCCGTTATACAGTTTTAGGAACAAATACCCAAGTGTTTAAGGACATGAAAAGGAATCAGGTCGCTGCACAGATCTAACATGGGGCATATGTTGGGTTTGGGATTTGTTTGAACCCCCACATCAAAAGGGAGGAACCGAGCCAGGTTCAATAACAATGCTTTCCTCAGTGGGTTTTGCTAACAATTTCAAAAAACATTAGGCAAAGCAAAAGTATTTAAAACCACAAGCTAAGTGATACAAGGCGAAAATGGCAACAAAGACACTCCAAACCATTCCTATTGCAAGGAACAGAAGCACACACCAAGCTACACAAACATACACATTAGTAGCCGTAGACAGACAGATGCAGAGCACGTCACCGCGTTCGGTTGTGCAAACCTTGAACCTACATCGCCTAAAAACGATCAAACCTTACCTGTACAACACAAAGCCGTTCAGGAAATAGCCTCGCATATTCAGGGTGAAATACAGCGCGTTACTGGGCACCAACACCAACAGTCACATCAGAGCTGTGCAAATGATGGCATTGCTCAGTTTTTACTGTGCTGAAACAAATACCTTCTCTTTACAATATAGACTATGGTTTCTTGGAAAATAGTTTACGTTAATGTTTGGAAAGTTAATACACGCCTACATTGTTTAGAATTAAGCGCAGTGTGTAGAAAAACGTGTGAGAGTGTGTTTTTACATCCTGCTTTTGGTGTTCCACTCACTGGCTCAATTCAACTTCTAGAAGAAGAAATAAAGGTGATCAGGACTTCAAATAGAGCACTGGTACCCAACATCAAGCAGTGAACACAAATTATAGAGCCTGAACATCAAAACATGCTGTTCTGATAGTCTAGAGAATGTGGACATTCATTCGTATACAGAAACTCTTCTCTCTTGGTACAGTCAGTGCCACTGAAAAAGCCCCCAAATCCCATTTCTACTTTGTCACAGGTTACTCTCAGACATACAGATACAGAACACAACAGTGCAAGAACTTCTCAGGTATTTTGTCTCTGCTGCGGAAGTATCAAAAATACAAAGTCTGTGCTACCGTTTTGGGTTCTTAAATAATCAACCATCAAAATACGAAGGTACCTTTAGCCAGGCTGTATATCCCCAGGATTACAGACAGCTACCAGACACAGTACTTCAAGTTCTAAGAAAGAACAGCCATAGCCCAGACACTCTGAGGTGCAAGTTTACTTGAGTGACAAACATCAGTGACCTGACAAAGAAGTCACAGAAATGTCAGCAGCAGCACCTTTAGAACAGCGTTTCTTTGTGGAAGCCCAAGCCCTGTGCTCAGATATCTGCCATACTTAGCCATCACAGCACCAAAATACTAAATCTGTTACGTGTGCTGTATCGACTGAAAATAGGAGTGGAAACGTCACCTGAAAGCAGTTCCTAGGATTAGGCGCGATTTAGGAGCCCTGTGAAAAAACCCAGAAAGGTCTCAATTGCCAGAATTTGCTTTAAGATAATCTGGAAAATGCTACAGTATTTTAGGGAGTAGTTATTACATTTGAAAACTTGCTGAGATTTCACACACTCATTGATCTGTAGCTGCCCTCTACTCATGACAAATCAGACATACAACCACGGATATTGTTGACAAACAACTCATACACCATCCAAAGTGCCCCATGAGCAGAGGGCAATTCAGAGGCTGCTGTGGAATTTAGGGGCAAAGAGAAAGGCTCATGCTGCCTGCCACTGCTAGAACACCACCGGGCTCGCACTTACAGCCACGCACCTCCCGAAGGGGAGGAAGGACAAGGACGTACTTTACATCACCACACAAGGGTCGCTTCATCCACTTACCTTGAGGAACACACTCCAAGGCCAGTAACGCATTTTGGAAGGCCTCTCCACCACTACAGCCTCCATTCCTCGCTCCCAAACAGGAGCCACTCTAACAGTGGTTTCTGCAATGTTTCCAGCTGAAGGAACAGAAAGCTCATCTGCCTGGTTCATTTTCTGTGTCAGAACAGCAGTGCCATTCTTGCCTTGAACCGCACACAGCTATTTACCTGATCCTTGATGACAGCAGCACCTCTCCTCTCATTTAGGGCAGCATTACAATACCAGGAGAGGGTGCCGCCCAACCAGAAACGGAGCGTGCATCGACAAGACGGCGCTAGGCACACCTATTTCAGTTAACCCCGAGAACAAGGCCACGTTTAGAAGCGCAACACTGTGGTGTCCAGAATTACTGGGGAGGGCCTGAAAGCACTGCAACAACTACTGCAGCAATACGCCCAAAGCTTGCACCCAGAGCCACATAAATTCAGGGTTTTTTGCTTGCAGATGCTTCATGGGCACCAGGAGGCTGCTGTAGTGTTTGTGCAAGAGACGCTGTAACTCACCAGTGTACTTCATTTATTCAGAGCCAACACTAGAAAGACATGGCAAAACCACAAGCTAACAACGGCTACTCATTGTGGTGGAGAGGCAAATCTTTAAGAAGGCTGGAAAACACGACCGTTCAAATAAGGCCGGTGGAGCTGACATACTACTGGGCTGTATGAATACATGAATGACAGCAACAATCCTGTAGCCAGGATTGCATTTCAATAGCGGTAATTTCAATCACTGCACCTGATTCTCTGTCCTCCGTAAATCTGAGGAACACAGAATACAGAATGACAACCTGGAGCACAGGGACCAGCTTAGGGTAGAAAAGAGATCTTAGAAAGAGAACTACTAACATTTGCTAACATGCGAAACTGATTACTGCGTTTCAAGTTTGGAAAGGATTAACGCTTCCTTCATAATACCTGCACAAACACAATACTGTTTGGGATATTGTTCTTTTGCTCTTGCCTGAAACGGACGTTGTCTTTAGGAAACTAGTCGCAATCACTTATGAAGGAAACTGCTTTTTTGCATGGCTCGCCAGCTGGCACCCTTGCTCTTTCCTCTATGGCTAGTATGCAAAAACCCCAGATTTGGGGCAGAAGAATACCTGCCATCTCCTGCCCCCTCTCCCCAAATGCAAGAAATAGTCAAACACTGACAATCAGACTCTTCTGGGATGGGAACAAATTATAAGTTTACACTACAGTGCGTATCTGCCTTTAGCCTAAAAGCAAGAGAAGCAAACACATCGAATAGGGAATCTCTCCAAGTACAGGAAGCAGGATCTGCAACTCGGCTCTCAGAAAAAGCAAGCAGACGGATGACGACACCACAGAACTAGAGTTGCTTTGCAAAACAGCAGCGCACGCATGTGTGTTAAGTATCAACCGGTCAACTAGCGTTGGAGATGAACGCTTGAACGGTCTAAGAAACACGTGTAAGACTGCATCTGGGGTGCCTCAGTTTGAACGGGACAGCTCGAGGGCACGAATGTGAGGGTGCCTCTGTACCGCTAGACTTTGCGTCCCAGCCTCTCTCCTCGGTTGGCACGGGCCAGTTGCCAGATTTGCCTGACAGCTCCCCAGCATGGCCACACGGTACATGACAGAAGTCACACACCTGCTTCCCGCATCCTTCTCTCCCTGCCTATTAACATTACTATTGTAGTATCAAACTACCAGCAATCAGGCTTTCACTAATAACTCATGGTTTCGTCTGGGTTTAGACCAAGTTCAACAGCAAGGCACACCTTCATCTCCTAAGCACACTACAGAAGATGCTGAGGTGGGAAGGCTTGTAGATGTGGCTCATCTAGCCTAACCCACAGCCGCCTTTAGTGACGTATGCCTCGCTTCAGCTTTCGTTGTGCAGAACAATCCCTAGAGTCACACTGATGCAGCCTGCTTGATTTCTGGGTGCAACAAGCCCTCAAATACCAGATTTGTGGTTTCCTAAGCACAGCTCTGTTGGATCGGTCAGCTCCAAAACTTAAAAAGCTCAACTCACCCCAAAAATGTTAACTTGCGCCCCTCTCCTGGTTTGGAATATCCAGACAGCGAAGCACCACCGGAAGCCTTGTTCACCAGGCAGTTGCCGGACAAACCCCTTTGTGACACAGAGCAGCAAGTCAACAGGAGCACAGGCTGCACAAAGTCAGTGCTTGGCAGCAACCTCATCCAGAGCAGGAACTCCACTGGCAGAAAACCTCTTCAGCTTCCGCTGGACTTAGGAAGGGACTTCCTCAAGCCTCTTTCCTCCACGGCTACCCCAGCAAGCAGCAGTGGGGCAGCAGTGGGGCAGCAGTGGAGCAGCGCTGCCCGGCTCCCCTCCTGCAGCACTGACAAGCAACACAGCAGGCACAGTGCAAAAATCAGCCTCCACCAATGGCCCCGAGTGATCCGCATCAGAGATTCAAAAGAAGGAACGGCGCAACGAAACCACCAACAGAAACACACTGGTTACTACCAAGGCGGAGCAGCCGGCATGGTGTGTGCTATCCTAAAGCACTCTGAGCATGAGGGACACAGTTTCACCTCAAACACAGCAAGTGAAATCCACCTGAGGGTGGCACCCCAGCGCCTCTCAAGGGAGGCCAGCCGTGCGGCCGAAACAACCAGCCAGAGAGCGCAGCGTGACCACAGCAGTGCCCAGCGCCTTACGAGACGCACTGCTGGCGCTGCTGCAGGGACAGGGTTTGTGTCCACTGGAACAGAGGCTGCTGTCAACCCAGCGGCAGCCGCCAAACCCAAAATAACCCTTACACCTGGTAGCATTGCCCCAGTCTAGGAACAAACCCTAAATCCAGAGGCACCCCACACCTGGCTGCACCCACCAGACCTAGCAGCATGCACCTGACACAGCAACACCCCCAAATCCTCAAGTTTCCCCCCAAATTGGCAGCAACCAGCAGACCCAGGTACACCCCCCAAAAACTGTCAGCGACCTGTCAGCACAATCAATATTTATACAGCTAAATAACCAAAGGATTAGACAATACTTTGTCTTCACTGCCCCCCAATCCATTTTCTTTCTCTTATTTCTTTTTTTTTTTTTTCCATTTTAATTTCACCTTGTTTTGCTTGTGGTTTTTATATAAGACCTGCTTTTGTAGAAGCGTGAAAGGTCTCTGTGGTCCCTCTGCTCATGAATCCATTTGCTAAAATAATGTTTTTGAAATCCTATTTTTTGAAAACCTCTTTTTTAGGTATCTTACTGACCAGTTCATTCATGTCTAATATTGAAAGCTTTTGAAAAGCAGGAACGGGTTCGGTTCTATACAGGACAGCGCTGCTCAGAAATGGACCCCAGTCCCTGCTGGCCTCAGCGACCCAGTGGCACACACTCCTGTTACCGGCTCATCTGGTGGCTGGCTGTACAGAAATGTAACCTTTTTTGCCGTGGCTGGGGGTGGTGATGGCGGTGTTGCTGGTGTTCTGTCTCAGCTCTATAATCCATAAAGGAACAGAGACTTTAAGGTGTATCATGTTACTGGTTTGACAGGACTTGCATGCTAGAGAAGAGTTGCTCAAGTGACTTGCTACTTTTACAACCTCTTGCTAGAAGGAGCAAGAGGGAACAGGGAAGGGTGTAGAGGAGGACCGGAGCAGCCCCGTAGCTGGTGTGTGCCGCCAGCATCGCCCTCGTACAGCCGTCTCGCCAGCAAAACGCAGGAGGAGCAGAGCAGCTTATGGCCACTGCACGAAGCAGCTGCAGCGCAGGAAGGGGAATTTAACTGCGAGGCTGTGAGGCACAGCACGCGTGGTAGCCGAAGCCCCGCGGGAAACACGCGGAGGTGTCAAGCTCTCTAAAGGGCCCTGAGATATGAACAGCAAGAACTTAGCAATTGTTGACCTGGTATTTCTTGCAAACGGAAGCAGCTCACGGCTTCCTCTTTATTTGCTCCTAGTCCAGTCCTTGGGCAGATAGGACAGACCTTGCAGCAGGGCATGCCTGCTGGAGAAAAACTGCTAAAGCCGCCTCTTTGTTGCTGCTCCTGTAACCAGAGCGATAGAATTAACCAACCATAGATGTTGCTATACTCCTCGTACAGCCTTATCCAACTGGACGTTAAGTCTGGGGACATGGAGTATACCAATCAGTGTATTCTTTGATCTGCATTTTAGTCCCTCGGTAATCATTAATGTGAACGAAAC
The DNA here is from genome assembly GCF_963921805.1 of Phalacrocorax carbo. Lineage (NCBI taxonomy): Eukaryota > Metazoa > Chordata > Aves > Suliformes > Phalacrocoracidae > Phalacrocorax > Phalacrocorax carbo. The sequence continues at coordinate 1,359,998 of NW_026990280.1, read as the reverse complement.
AATAGACAATGTGCTGCTGTCAGAAAAGGATGACAAAATGTGGTTTCGTGTAGTGGACTGAGAAAACTGGCCAGGACTGCCAAGATTAAGAGCCGAGTAGGTAAAAGGTAATTCCGACAGGGGGAGATCGCGACCACCGACTCACGGACCACCACCGACCCAAGTAACACCACCTACTCAAAAGAGAACAACAGAAGAGGATAACTGAGCCTGTGCAGTAATTTACATACGGAACGAGCAAGTTTGTACCAATCGGTAGAAAGGACAATAATGAATATCTATGAATATGTAACTTTTTGATCTATAAATTGTACGGGAAAGGTGCGTAAGGTACGCACGTTAGGAGGAGCGATCCCGCGTGCATCCGGCGCTGTGAATAAAGAATGCCTGCTCTTTAATACTAAATTGCTGTTAAAGAGCTGTTTCTGATTTTACCGCGTTTTTCGGTAACACTCCTACCAGTCTGTCACGATCCACTGTCGGGCTGAACAATTTGGCAGAGGTTAAACCCCCTTGCTTTCCAACCGACCTCAGGTAATTCTGGGAGGTTGGGGGCGGCTGGGCTTAACTTCTGACTGACTCCAACGTGTTGCCGTGGCCAGGTTCCTTCTACATTCTCGGGAACAGAACTAAGACTCAAAACGGAATCAAAGTGCCAAGTCCCTTCATTTGGCCAGCGACGGAGACGCGAGAGAAAAGCAGAGAAAGAGAGAAAAAAGGGAGAACGGGGGGAGAGAGAAAACGAGAGCGACACGAGAGTGTTGCAATAGCTACCGCCGCGGGTCTGGGGCGGTCCGTCCCTCCCCGCGGTCTGTCCCTCCCCGCGGTCCGTCCCTCCGCGGTCCGTCCCTCCGCGCGGTCCGTCCCTCCGCGCGGTCCGTCCCTCCGTGCGGTCCGTCCCTCTGCGCGGTCCGTCCTTCCCCGCGGTCCGTCCCTCTGCGCGGTCTGTCCCTCCGTGCGGTCCGTCCTTCCCCGCGGTCCGTCCCTCCGTGCGGTCTGTCCCTCCGTGCGGTCTGTCCCTCCGTGCGGTCCGTCCCTCCGTGCGGTCCGTCCCTCCGCGCGGTCCGTCCCTCCGTGCGGTCCGTCCTTCCACACGGTCCGTCCCTCCGTGCGGTCCGTCCCTCCGCGCGGTCCGTCCCTCCGTGCGGTCCGTCCCTCCGCGCGGTCCGTCCCTCCGTGCGGTCCGTCCCTCCGTGCGGTCTGTCCCTCCGTGCCGTCCGTCCTTCCACACGGTCCGTCCCTCCGTGCGGTCCGTCCTTCCCCGCGGTCCGTCCCTCCGTGCGGTCCGTCCCTCCGTGCGGTCCGTCCCTCCGTGCGGTCCGTCCTTCCCCGCGGTCCATCCCTCCGTGCGGTCCGTCCCTCCGCGCCGACTGTGAGATCTGACTCTGCGCTTTTGAACAACTGAGGAGACGATAAGCAGTGAGTCACGTGTCTCTCTGATAATGTTTTCCTAGCGTAAGCTTACCTGGGGCTTGGGGCATGATATAATTCCATAGGCTGGAAAAGGAGAAAGAGGACAGTTACCCTTTTTCCTTGTGGTAAAGCTGCACTTGAGCCTGAGCTCTCAAGAAACACTGCTGAGTTTATTTCAGTAAAACTGAAATCGAGGGGTTCTAAGGCAGTGTTGCAAAGCCCTTCAGAATTCAAGGGACACCTGGAATTATAAACGTGAAACGTTCTTTTTTCCAGGTCATAGACGTTAAATAAGTCCATCAATCGCCCTCTTAGAGCTTGCTTGCATCTTTTTATATATTTCAATATTGCTGGAAATTTTTTCAGTTTTCAAGTCCTTTAATGACGGTTCACGGTTTTTAGTATTTCGTATAAAACCAAGATGTTGCTGCTGACCCCACCTATTGAATAGCTGCGTGTTTTAATTGCCCAAGCCTCTGGCTGAGTATTCATGCCATTGAACGTTACTCACTGAAGGTGTGTGCGTGAGGCGTGAATCCAACCTTCGTACCCAGGTGGCGAATAGGAGTTTCCCCAGGGACGGATCCAGAGCAGGGAATTAAGCTCTCACTCTGCACTGCGCTTTGGAGGAGGAGCGGGTTTGTGCCCCTTCTCCGAGTGGATGGTGAGCTGAGGGGTATTTCGCCCTTAGGGAACCTGAGGTTAAGCCAAAGAATGTCGAGTGAGTTCAAAACCCTGCCCAAGCCTTTGGAACATCCCGGCTCTATTCACTGAGGCAAAGGAGTATTTTAGTTGAGCAACACTTATGCTGGGTAAAATGAGAGGATGAGAGGCTTTTGCTGCTTCAAATACTCATGGAAATGTCATTTTAAACGTGGTTCTTCAGACGAGATAAGTCTGCACCTCTTTTCTTAGCAGGACAAAACTTCTGAGCCTGTTCCCAGAGATAGAAAGAGCAGAGGAATTCCGTGGAGTTCCATGGTGGAGGTGAAAGATCCCAACCCAAAGGGTGCTGTGCTGACAAGCAGTGGGAAATACGCGATGCCAGCTCTTCCTGCGTAAGTATGGAATGAATTGGACTGACCGAGCAGTGAACAAGAGAAACCATGCGCAGAAGTGTGAGTGGCAATGCAACCGAACTGGCCAGCGCCTGCAGTGACGGGGGAGGAAGCACTGTCATTGCGTCTTAATCTTAAAATCTGTGATACTGTCTCATGTTGCAGTAGGGTGGTCCCCGTGTTCATGCCCCTGGAAGCTGGTTAAACCTGTGCTGTGCTAAGAACGTGTATTTCTGCAGAGCATTTGGGTGGTGTTTGTAGCAGAGTCGTTCTCTTTGAGAGGTCGTTTTGGTTCTGTTTGATGTGGCAAAGGCTCCTTGCAAAACGTAAGAAATTGCCGCTGGACTGAGATGTCCTCCCCCTCTGACTTCTATGAACTCCCGTGTGTGGAAGAGACGGAACTTTTCCTGTTGCTTTAAATTAAGAAAACACTCCTGTGTGCTGAGAGGAGCGGCTGTTTTAAACTGCGCTTGGTAGCACTTCTGTTTTGCTGCCATGGATCTCCTTCTGGAGAAGCTGTAACACAGGCTCCTTCCCTTTCTAAAATGTAATCACTCAGAGACGAACTTGATCGGAGACTAACTTGGTGCTGCGCCTGCAATGTACATTTGCCGCCTGGCAAAGGAGAGGTGGGATTCATTTCACCTGATTTCTAGCTGTCAAAAAGTTATTTTTCTGGTCTGAGCTAATTTCTTGCTTGGTCAAAGGAAAGGGAGAGTTCTGCAGCAGGAATATTGTTCCCCCCTCCCTCTTCTGGTGTTGTGGCTCTAGAAGAGTAGTTTAATCTGAAGGCCTATGTTTTAGAAGGCGAATGTGGAGTGAGAAGAATTCCACCTGTTCTCTCCCTTCGATAAAATCCAAAGCTTGGAAGAGTTTTCTTTGAGCCATCTTTAAACTTTTCTCTCCCACCAGGCCCTCTCCCCCTCCAGGGAAGCTTCTGTGCGAGGAAAGAAGGAAAAGCCTCCCTTTTTGCCAGAGGAGCCATCGCCCTCTTCTTCCTCCTCATCCTGCTCTGGTGATCCTAGTCCAGATGAGTTGTTGTGTCTCATTTGTGAAGATACAATGTCCGATGCCGCTGTTAGTGCCTGCTGTGGAAACAGTTCCTGTGACGGATGTAAGTGCAGCTCCCATGGTTGTTACTTCAAAACATCACATCTGATCTTCTGAAAGCAGAAAGAGGAGATCAGGGAATTACTTTGTCACCAGTTCTGTTTAAGACTTAAGCAGAGCCTGAACAGGAAAGGACTTTTCTCACTTAAAGGGAAAAAAGGCAGGAAGCTTTTTTCCCTTTTTACTTATGTAGTTAAATCCTCTTGACAGGTGGAAGGAGGAGTTTGAGAAGAGAGCCTAACTGCGCAGGTGATTACAGTATTAGATATCAAACGCGTTTGGTTTGTCCCCAGCCCTTTCCCTCACACAAAATTATAGAGCCATCTCTGGTGCCTTCCTGTGGTCTGCAGCCAACGGGGAGCTGGGCATTTAATCCACACTCCTCTCCATGGGAGAGGCGGTTAAAAACTTCAGAGCTGTGCTGGTTGTAGCTGGGATAGAGTTAATGTCCTTCAGCGTCGCTGGCATAGTGCTGAGGGCACACTGATGTTTCAGCTGTTGTTAAGTAGCGGCTCCGTGTCGCTAAGTAGCGCCTCTGCTAGTCAGGGGCCTCTCCAGCTTCCCGAGCTCTGCCCGACAGGTATGAGTGGCAGCGCCAGGGACCCCTCTGCCCGCCCAGCTCCATCAGGGGTGATGCCCAGGTGCGAGGGCAGAAGGAGGCCCCGAGCCGTGCGTCAGTCGGCCAGAGTGAGTCGGCCAGCGTCAGTCGGCCAGCATCGCCTGCCCGGACTCAGCTGGCTGGCGTCAGTCAGCGTCAGCGTCTGTTGTCGGGAGTCAGTCAGGACTTAATCCTGTCGGCACCGCTGACCCCCTGTCTGGGGTGTGGGGCTGAGCGCGGTGGTTCAAGTGCCGCCTTAGGCCCGTCAGTCAGGGTGGCTGTGTCAGCCTTGGCTGGCAGCTGTCACCTGCGTTTGGGCACACGGTGCCGTGTCCTGCTCTGCTGAGGGCGGCTCCTCATTCCCTGCCTGCTTCAGCTCGTTTTCCTGCTTCCACGTGCCTGGGCTTTGCTGGTTTAAGGCAGTGAAATGAACTTAATCAGGCTTCCCTTAACTTTGTGTCTTCTGCCTAGTGATCCGTCGGACAGAGCTTTGGAGGAAGAATGGTGACAAGCCCCTGCTGGTGTGGTGGTGTTTTACTGGTGTGGAGGAGAGGATACTTCAGTTGGTCGGAGCGAGTCCCCAAACCCCTGGGCCTGTCGCGTGGGCTGCCAACGTTTCCGCAGCTCCCCTCGTCGGGCGGCTGTTTGCAAGGGGTGTGTTTGAGCACTGGGGGTTCAGCAGCCGCCGGGCCCTGGCCCTGGGCAGCCTGCTCTGGGTGACCCTGCCTGCGCAGGGGCTGGACCAGCTGCCCCCAGGGATTCCGGAAGGCCTTTCTCTCCCTTGTGACTCCGTGACTCTGGAACTGGTGCTGCGAGGGGCCAGCGCTGTGGGAGCACTGGGAACGTTGTCTTCCCTGGGCTCTGCCTCTGTCGGGACGGCTGCGTGTGCGCTCTGCCCTGAGACACTCGGCGCCTGCGCCCGCCTGTCCAGGTACGCCAAGCAGTGTGCAACAGAGCACACTTTCAGGAGTGACCTGAGGAACTTTTGCTAGCTTTGCCGCGTTGGAGAGGGACTGCAGCTCCTGCCTGCAGGAATAGTCGTGTTGGAGAATAACCATAGGAGGCAGCTGGGTAAAGTGGCTCTAGTGTCAAATGCTGATGTGTCTCGGGTTTGGGTTTTTTCATTTAAAGGGAAATGAAATCTGTGGTCTGCATCAGATACGGGATCGGGGCTGTTGGAGGCTGTATTTCTGGGGAAAATGTCACTGAGCCAGTCATTAATAGTAATTCAAAAAGCTCTATAATTGTGATCTTTCCCTGCTGTTCAACAAAGCGGATGCTGTTTTTCTCAACAGAGCATAGTTTTTCTTCCATTTCTTCTTCTTTGGCTTCTTCCCACTCTTTGTCCTCTTTCCTTAGACAATGTGACCCGAGCAGTGTCAGGCAATGCTGTCCCTTCTCTGACCACCAAGTAACGCTTCCCTGAGATCACTTTAGCTTCCACATCTGGCTGAGCGAAAGAATGACGCCCGTCAGCCTCAGCCTCCCTCCGTGCGAGAGTGAGCCTCTACGTGCACGAGGGAGTCCAGAGCTGACTGAGAGTGCCTTGGGTGCTGCGCTTTCTAAAAGCGAAGGGGTTTCTTGCAGCTCTCCTTGCAAAGTGAGTGTGTGGTTTCACACGTGCATGAGCTAGCAGGACGGCTTACGGCCACAGAATGGAGATGGGCAAATCCCCTCTCCTTCTCCCCGGTGCAGTGTCCTGCCTCCTTCCTTGTGCCGGCTTTTATGCTTGCTGGCTCTCTCTGCAACCCCGTTTCACTCTCTAAGCTGGTGGAAAACTCTCTGCTCTTGTGGGTGCGTTCCCTGTCTGCTTGGGGAGTTAATGTGGCTCCTAAGGAGCTCTAAAACGTGTGCAGGTCAGGGCAAGGGAAGGCACAGGGATACAGGAGCAGAAGGAAGGAGCAGATGGAGAGATGGGGGCAGCAGCAAGGCCTCTCTTTTGGTGGCACTGAAGTGAACCTGGTTTGTGACATCACGTCTGCAGCTGCGACTGACCGTATCTTTAGCTTTTCCTTCAGTAAGCCCGTAACATTGTTGGCCTTTGAATCTGACTTTCATGTACTACATGTCAGTCAACAGTGACATCCCAGAACACTGACTTGGCTGGATGTGATTGTGCTCAAACATGTAATTTCTCAACTTGTTCTTTTTTATTTATTTTCTGGAGCTTTTTAATGCAAAACTCACTCTCTGACTCGTGCCGCCTCGCTTGACTTGACTCCAGTGTCTTGGGCTTTTTTCCCGTGTTGTTTATCCTGTCAGTACCCCTGCGTCCCTTTTTGTTGGTGATCTCGTAGGCATCAGAAAAGCAAAGGATTCTGCTTTTGCTCTGCTGTGAGATCCAAACCTGTCCTGAGTGCCCTTTTGTTAAGGAAAAGAGCCGCAGGAGGTGGACGGGAGATTATTCACGGCAAAGGGATGAAAGTTCTGTCAATCTGAAAAATGTCGATGGCTGTCAGGAGCCTCTTTTTGCATTTTCTTCTCTATTCACAGTGAAGAATGCGAGACCTCGCGGCTCAGGTAACGAGCAGCCTGCTGCCATTTCCCGAGGTGACCATTCAGGCTCTTGGGGAAGATGAGCTCACCCGAGGTTCTGTGCTGCGTGGGCGGTTTTCCAGAGGTGAGCCTTTTCCTTGAAATTGGGTCTTGCTGTGAAGTTGTTACTGCCTGGAGGTGACCTGAGGCACGGGGTCACAGTATCAGCTGTGTCAGGTTGGTGCTGCTCAGGTGCGTCAGGTTTTGAGAGAACAGAAAGGATGAACTATGACAAAATGATGAAAAATGTTAACATTAAAACATTAGTAGAGTTAAACTTTGAAAGGACAACAGCCTGCGCCAGTCTTGAGCTATTAAAATAACACGGGCAAGTCAGTGAGCCCTCCTCAACTCCTAATTGAATGAAAGGCAGTTTACAAAAAAGTCCTGGTGTGGTTTTGGGCTGTATTTATTTGTACCATCATAACATCCCGTGCAGAACTAGTTCTCCCACAGTGTTAGAGAGGCAACCCCCCCTGCTTTTTCTTTCCTAGCCTGACTAAAAACAGAAGGAAGAGGAAAGCCCTGTTAGGCGCTGCAGCCAGGTTTGCAGAGTATTTAGTAGGACGCAGAGGAGTGTCCCGGGAGAGCTGCTGAGAGCGGCTGAGCAGATGAGGTAGCTGACTTTGTCGGTGATCTGAAGGTAGTGCTGGGGGCCTGCCTGGGTGTCCGGGCACCTGTGAAGACCATGTAGAATCTCTCTGTGTGACTGTAAGTGCAGTAGTTGAGTTAATACTCCCTTTGTGTTGGAAGTAGTTCAGTGAAACTAAATGTGCTAACTTCTCTCTGTGATCAGCGTGTGTAAAAGTTGAAATTGGCTCCCGCAGCGCCCATTTTAAGGTAATTCCTTGTTGAAGTCCAAATCCCTGCCCAAAGTAGGCGTGTGTCGAGCAAAGTTAGTAAAGTAGAAAAGAATTGGCTGAGATTTTGCCATATTTGAATTATGCTTTAGGAGATGTATTCTCATATGTATTTAGATGATTTCTAGCAAAACCAAGCTGAATATGGTATAAAGACTAGAGACCAATCTATTGTAATCTTTATCCCAAACAACCAGAATTCTTCAGTGCAGGAATGCCAAGTCCAAATGCAAAATAATAAGGTGGTTCATTTTACGATGCATTGGTTGAGGATTCAGTGGGTGATTTTCAATAATCGACTGGAATTCGGTAAGCCTCTCTTGCTCTGTGAGGTACTTCTGTTGAAGCAAAGGGGCAGTGATTGTGATTTTCCTGTTGTTTTCAACCCTCTCTTGGGAGTTTGCTTTAGCCAGCCTTTTCTCTTCTTCCAGGGAGAGGTGGCCTGGCCTGGCTGGCGTGTGGCCCTCAGCTGGAGGTCGTGAGCGCTGTGACGGGAGAGCGGCTCTCTGCACACCGTTTCAGTGGAGCCCGTGAGCAGCCTCCCACCATCCGCGTGGTGAAGGAGGTTTCCTGGCAGACGGGAACGGGGCTGCTGGTTGGCTTGAGAGAAGCAGAGGGAAGTGTTCTCTGCCTGTACGACCTTGGAACATCAAGCGTGGTTACAGCAGTACTTCTGCCAGGAAGGGTAGGTCCTTTTTAATGGGGGAAACGTTGTCAGGTGCTGCATAACGCTGTTTCAGGAGCAGCTTTGGAGCGTCTCTTTGCTAGGACGTCCAATTTCTCTACTGTGTCATCATACTGTCACTGCAGAGTGTCCAGTCGAGAGCACCTTGATGTGAAATCGTGGGGTTAACGGTACTGTTATCCTTCGAGTTTGCTGAGAGTCAAACAAGTTTTCTGGTTTTACAGTAGAGCACGTAGTTACCTAATTCTCCACTTTGACAAAAAGGCCTTGAAAACTACCTTTTTTTTTAGCCAGAGTGACAAAGAACTCGTCCTCACCCTGCCTTTCGAGTGTTGGTAACATACATGTCCTGAATGGTTCATTATGTCAGAAATACTGTCTTTAAAATATCTCAGACTTCCATGGCTGTGCTGTAGCTGACTTCGGCACATTCCCAGGAGTCTCGGACTAGCAAGCAGGTGACTTCAGAGCAAAGCACATTTTTCTGTTGACTTAGGATGGGAAAAAACAGGCTTCACTGCGTTACCTGGCAGGTGGTTACAGACTGACTTTCAGCCTGAAGCCCTTGAACCTCTGCTTATTGCATATGGTGCTTGTGCCGGTGGGATACTCTGGTGTAATGTTGCTAATTTTCCCTGCCTTCTCTAACCCATAAACTCAAATGACGTCCTTTCCCCTCGGCTCCTTATCTGAGTGTAGACAAGAGTCACCTTAAGGTAATGGAACATCAAGGTTCCCTCTATCTTTACCACCTTAGAATCTGCGACAGATAAATACTTCCGTATTACTCAGCTTTCCAGAGCGTGGTTTGGTTTGACTTGCTCGAATCCAGGCGGGGTTTGTTTGTCTGTAGCGCTACAGTGTGATTGCTGGCAGTGAGCGTTTGTGGGGTGGTGATTTCTAACGAGCTGAGCTGGGTTGGTGCTCCGCTGTGTGGGTTTGCCGATCGTCCTGATAAATCTCAGCGTTTGAGATGGAAAGGCAAGCTGTGTGCTGGCATAGACGTGCAGTCATTCAGACTTGTAAAAGCAAATCTGAATTGACAACATTAACGGTATTAAATTGGTTTATAACGGTTGCATGTTTCAGAGCTCTGGAATGGTATTTTCCCCACTCTTGCTGGTTTGTGTGAGGCAGAAGGGCAGCATGCAGAGTCAGGGAGCTGAGACAGGATTTCTGCGTTCGTTCCCAGAAGGAGCTGGCAGCAGTGTAGGAGAGTGTGCAAAGCCAGTGCCTGGTGCCGTGGGAAAATAGGCAGTTCCAGGAGCTTCTACAGGGAAAACTGAAGCGTTAAAACTGGGAACCTGTATGCAAAAGTGGAAAAGGTGGATTTGGGGCCAGTTGTACAACAACAAAACGAGACCTTAAAAGAAAAAAAGTTAACAGCAACACGGGAACTTTGGCTGATTCCGCAGCACGATAGGTGCAGTGTTTCTGCTTTCCTCCTGAGAGTCATCAAGGCTTGGAGCAGCAAGAATTCGAATAATCAACGCACTTTTGGTGGTGCTTTGAGTAGCTGAGAAGATTGGAGATTTCATCTGATTTCCAGGAAGTGTGAAACAATATAAAGTTGTCTCAAATACTGCGGGCACTTCTAGGAGTAGAGTTCTTGTGGCCCAGGGGAAAGGTAAATTCTGTAGCAGATTGCCAGGCAGCGCAGTCACAGCAAGTGCTTGATACGGGAGAGGAGAGAACTTTGGGGCTTCGAGGTTTGGTCAATTTTTCCCCACCTCTGGGGAGAAAAACCAATATATATAAAAAAAGGACTCCTTGTGGTGCTCACTGCTCTGTTCCGTTGTCGTGTAACAGGTTGCTGTTGATGTAAAGCTCCCTGGTGTCACTGTGTGACATTATGCAAGGAGGCTGAAGGGCAGCCCGTGTTCTTTTGTTGTGGAGCCTTAGTGCAGGAGCCCTCACGTGCTGGTGTCTCTGCTGGAGCAGTCAGGGCTGTCCCGGGAGGGGCTGCAGGTGCTGAAAGGTCTGTCTTCATCAGGGCCTTGTACTAAAGCTGCTGGCAGGCGGCTCCGCGTGTTACAGAGCAGCGTGCGCTTCTCCTCAGCCGGAGCTGGCTTTTGGCGAACCAGCTGCTGGGCTTTTTGCCGCTGTTTCGGCACTGAAAACTTTTCTGCTTTCCCTGGTTGCTCTGTTGATTCTAAATGAGGACTGGTGTAACTTTCCCTAAGCTGGTATCTCCCTTCCGCTCTCTGTAACAATACTCCCTTGCCGTGGCAGCGGTGTGTCTCCCCTGCAACTTGGCCGCTGCCGCGTCTGACTGAGAGCCGTGATTTGCCCTAGTACCTGTTTGGCAAAGAAGGCGTGGGCTGTATCCCAGTGCTGACGGGCTGGGAGCTGTGGGAGAGCGAGAGTGAGTTTGGCCTTTCTTACTCCAGTCCCTTAAATACGGTCAAGTTTCTTGCATTTAACGTATTTTCTGTGTTGTCTTCGAGTTAATGGTTTCTAAGTAGAAAATGGAACTTGGTAAGCTGTAATAATAGACTGCACCATTGCAGTTGGAGTGAGCTCAGCGAAATCCCTGCAGGAAACCCAGTAAACGGAAGGCAGTAACGGATTTTTGTACAGGACATTTTTGGGGGTTGGTTTCTTTGTTTGTTTTGTCTGGATATAATTGGGATCAATGCTGTGTTTTTAAGTCTGAGAAACCTGTATTTACTTTCTTGCTTCTGATGGGCTGATTCTGGCTTCACTTTTGAGTGATTTCTATTTAGCTTGTCAAAGAGCTGAAATACTAACTTGTAGTTTTCCTGTAGGTAACTGCTGTAGAGCCCATAACTAACCCCGGAGGAGCCAGCGTGAGGCCTTGGCACCTGCACCGGGCTCTGCAAGGGTTTTGTGGCGTGGCAGCGGTGGCGACAGATGTTGGTCATCTGCTTGTGGTGGACCTTGGTTTGGATGATCTCTCTTGCAGTCAGAGGGAGAATGAACCATCGGGTGAGCTTGCGGTTTCTAAACTTGAACAGAAAAGTAAGAAAACTTGTGTCTTTTAAATCGACAACACGCATCCCGCTTTGAAGCTACTGCTGTGCAGACGTTTATGGCTGCTGATGACAGGTGGCGGTTTGACATCGTCTGGCCCTGAAAGGATTAAAAATGGGAGTGGCTTCATACTCCTCCTAAGGTTACAAATACCCCCTCCCACCAGGGTCCCTCTGTCACGGTGATTCTCGCCAGTGAGGGGTAGGAATCTGACCATCTGAGTCGGTGCAGCTGCCTGACAGGAAGGTGTGTCGGTGTCGTGGTTCAGCCTCAGCTGGCAACTGAACACCCCACAGCCGCTCGCTCACCCCCCCCCCACCCCTGTGGGATGGGGAAGAGAATCGGACGAGCAAAAGAACTTGTGGGTTGAGATAAGCACAGTTTAATGATTACAATAAAATGATAATGATAAATGATTATGATAATAATGACAGTAATGTTAATATAATAAAAGGGAAAAGGAAGGGAAAGGGAAAAACAGGGAAAAAAAACCACGGAAACACAAACAATACAGCTGCTCACCACCCGCCGACCGACGCTGCCCGTCCCCGAGCCGCGATTGCCCCCTCCCTCCCCCGGCCAGCCCCTCCCAGCTAGCATACTGGGCATGACGTTACATGATATGGAATATCCCTTTGGTCAGTTTGAATCCGCTCCCTTAGCTGTGCCCCCTCCCCTCCCAGCTTCTTGTGCTCCCAGCAGAGCATGGGAGGCTGGACATGTCCTTGACTAGTATAAGCGCTACCCAGCAGCAGCCCAAACATCTGTGTGTTATCTCAACAGGTTTTTTTTCCATGCTAATTTCAAAGCACAGCACTATACCAGCTAGAGTGAAGAAAATTAACTCTATCCCAGCTAAAACCATGACAGTCGGACGTGCCCTATTTCTTGGGAATGTTCTTCTGCTTCTGTTCATTGACTTGGGGCAAAGTTTAGGCTTGTTTTTTAAAGTAAATATGCCTTACCAAAATCCCTGCATTTGACCAAACGGAACCTGTACTTGGTGTACCCGGATTGCATATGCTGTTTTTGCTCTTACAAGAGTGGCCTCGGGAGCTGGTCTCACTTCAAGTAGCTTCACCATGAGGCCCAAACTCCTGATGTGCAGAGCCCAGGAAGAATTTGTCTATGGAGGTTACGCTTTCACCTGGTTTTGAAATAGGAGCGAGGATACCTGTCCAGTCAGAGAGTTCCTATGTGCTCTGAATGCGTACAAAATGGGAAGAGCAGACAAAGTATTGCATCAATGGGTATTTTGCCGGGGACGGTAGAATTAAATCATACATGTTGTCACGTCAGTGTTTCAAATGCAACCTGAATGGCATAACGCATTCCTTTATTGTGTGGTTTTGTGCGTGCAGGTCTAACAGTTGTCACTAGAGCTGCTGCTGGCGTTTCACAAGGAAGAGCAACCGTGAGCAGAGCAGGGAGACATCTCTGCCTTCAGTTACAGTGTCCTTCAGGAACAGCAATATCGACCCTGTGCTACATCAGCAGAAGCAACCAGCTCGCCGTGGGTTTTTCCGATGGCTCCCTGTCACTGTGGAATATGAAAACTCTGCAGCGGGAGTAAGTCGGCCTTTGCACTTGGTCACGCCTGGAGGTGCAGGGCTCTCAAGGCTCTGCTTGAGGAGGAAGTCTGTTAATTTAAAGAGCCCTTTTTCAGGGAGGGAAATGTGGAGTGTAATCTTGGCCTGTTTAGGAATCCCCTTCTGAAGTAACCATTGAGCCATACCTGGATTCAGTGGGCCGCCTTCTCCCCAGCGGGCTGGGATTGTTCTCCTTATTGTGCCCGTGGGCTGAGGAACTGCGGAAAGCTCCCTTCTCTGGGTTCTGTCAAGCAGTTAGGGTGTGAGAGAGCTGCTTTCCATAAGGCAGTTTGTTCCACCAGCAGTATTCAGTGACAGCAGGAGTTGTGTGTGTTTCAATGAAAGAGATTGTAGACATTATTTCTCAGAACCAGCTCCTGCAATGAGGGCACCCATTGAAAGGCTGAAGTATGTTAATGATGGGATTGTGGTGATCATATTCTTTAAAGCGTCCAGGTTGAAAGGAGTGAGACGTGAAGGATCAAGAGCTGATCTGTGGCTGAAAAGACATTCTCTCCCACATTTCAGCCTCGACCAAAAGAGGGGATTGACCCATTCCAAGGCAGCGATGCATGGGAATGAAAGTCTGCTTGGAACACTTGGAGGTGGAATAAGGGTCATGTCAAGGGATAAGCAACAGAGAAATTAGGGAGATGATTTCAGCTCTGCCAAAGAGCAATCCCCCCTGGAATATCTGACCCAATTCAGATAGGGATTCACGTAAGCAAATCTGCAGTGACTCACCGGGAACTATTGGTGGCATAAATAGAGAGTGGAGGGACAGTGAGGTGGCAAGAATAGATTGTGAAGGTGCAAAGAAGGTTCAGAAGTCTGGAGGAGAAACGCTTTAGATAGTCCAAGTAAAGAAACAAGACACTACTGGTGTTTGGCGCTGTTTTCAGCTTGTGCAGAAGAGAGGCTGCATTTTCAGTTCAATATTGAAGCAGGCGACAAGAGTAGGAAGAATCTTTTGCCTGGCAGCTGAAGGAATCTTTCATGTTCCTGCTCCGCAGGCAGAGGAGGAGATAAAGCCAGGTTATTGCCCGTGATGGACAGTAATTTCCGCACCTCGTGGCTGTTGCATCAAAAGCAGTCGCTCCCGTGACTCCCTTGTTTGAGATGGGAGTGGGACCTTCTGTGCCTTGAGGAGTAGCACGTCAGGGGCTCTTTGCTCAGAAGATGCTTCTCCCCTTCTACAAACAGGCAGGGCCACCAGGCTCACCTGCTTTCTGTTTTTGTTAACCCTGCAGGCACCACTGTCAGCTTGAAGGAGGAAGGATTCCTGTCTGCGCCGTTACTTTTCAAGAGCCTGAGCATGATCCTCGCAACTGCTGCTACTTGTGGGCTGTTCAGTCGACGCAAGAAAGGTGAATAAAAGCTTACTATCGGCCACTGATTTTTTTTTTTTTTGAGTATTTGTTCACCTAGAGTTGACCCACGTGTATTTGTTTTGTTGAATTAGCCGTGCAGGAGATTCTCTCCGGTATGGAAGGGGCTGACGGTGCGATTTGTACAGGATGTAACAGGGATGGAGAGGGACCTACTAGTTCCTCCCTGCTGAAAGGCAGCAAAGTGACAGTGGCTCTATTTCTGTGCTGGCATTCTTAAATGGCTTCCTTTGTTTCCTGATGACTGCTTCACGATTTGCTTGATATTCACACCGTGGTATTAAAATACCATGGAGCGCAGCGGAGGCTGCAGCTCCAGAGCACTAAAGGTGCGGATCCACCAGCCTGCTGCCCCTAAAGGAGGAGGTGACAGCATGGCCGGTTCCCTGGTGCCAGCCTGAGCCTTGGTGAGCCAGCTCAGCTCGCCTGGCAGGGAAGGTGCTCAGCAGCCAAGTCGGTGGTTTCCTGCTGGGCTAATGACTGAAAGGAGGGTGTGGAAGGTGCCGTGTGTGCAGGGGAGGGACTGGAGCTTTGGTGGGAAGGGAAGGGGAGAAAGATCTGCCCCTTTCAGCATCAGCAAGCTATTTACTCAGCTCGGCTGCTCATGGAGTGGCAATCTTTTTCAGTTTGACTGTAAAGCAGTTTTGATTGCGAGCTCTTCAATGCCAAGAACTGTTCCCAACCATTTTTATTCCATAGAACATCTTGAAGCTTCCAGATTGTATGGGTAGCCTTTGCCCCAGAAGCTGTTAGTGTCCAAATTTCCTCCTTTGTGGTTTAGCGGCTAAATGTGACCAATTCTTAGGTTTTGGGAAGGGCTGTTTTTCTTTTCAGCAAGACAGTGCTATTCAGGAAACCTCAGCCTAGATCTAAGGAAAGGGTAACGAGGACTATAAAGCAGCTTTGTAACCAAATGTCATCATTTGTACCTTTTCCAGTGAAGGCGATGCCATGAGTTTACATCTGTTGCAGTTAGCGTTCGCAGACAGGAGGCGCTTGGCTTCAGGACAAGTCATGTACGAGGTAAGACGTGCACGTCTGTGAAAGGATGGAAAGAGTCCTTTTCCCTAAGGGAGTATCAGTGAAGTTGGCAGGGGGAATATTGACCATGACAATTCAGAGATGACTTAAAAAGAAAGAATCTTTTGCTGAGTCTTCCTGGGCACGGCCTTTGTCCATACTTTTTGAAAAGAAGTCGTACAATTTCATACCGCCGTGTCGTGTGTTCCAGCCAGGGCCGTCTGCAAAGAGCCCGTATAAATTCAGTTCCTGAAGAGGCAGCAGCTTTTACAAATAAAATGATTCTTCATTTAAACACCAAGTGAATGGCATGTAGGAAGAGAAGACAGGGCTTTGAGTAGCTCTGTTTAACCAAACTGCAGAGTTGAATAAGGTTCTGTCTGTCTCCCTTCCTTAAAACACGGGCGTACAGCTTTATTCTGTTCCGGTCTTCAGGTTTAAATTCTTGTTTTGCCTTTGAGCTCTGTCAGCAGGACTTCACATGACGCTCACCTGCAGGGTCTCTTCGGTGCTGGTCCTGAAACTTAGTAGCTCTAAAGAGAACTCTTTCTACTTTTTGGCTGCGTTACCTATGAACTCTGCTCTTGAAGCCAGCAAAATACGCAAATACAGTAAAGAGTGGTCTGATTTGGTCAAAAAAGTATAATGTAAATTTTTAGAAGTGGCTCCAAAGAGGTTGTGTTTAAAATAGAGATGAACTAGCCTTATCTCTCTGTTATCTAACAGATAGAAGACGCGTTTTTAGAATGTATAATTTTATGCAGTGTTACGCCTGAAACCCTTGCAAAATCTTTTTGATGGGAAAGTAATCTTAATTCAGAGCATGTCTTTCCTGTTGAGGTGCGGTAGGAGAGGATCTGTGCTCTACAGCCTTGATATTTATTAGTAGTATTTCCTAGAATGGTTAAGAGAAAGCTTGCCTGTTCTCAGAGTAGGTGAGTTAAATGTAACATATCAGGTCATACGAGAATGGATTGTCTCATGCCAGTTCCTTCTAGAGCTCTGAAACTTTAGGAAACTTGGGTAGAATGAGGTACAATCAATTTTTTTATTTTCTGGTAGGTTTTTGGAGATTTTTAGCTGCTTAGCTTTTGGTTTTGTTTGGTTGGTTTTTAATTGTAGAGCTGCTCTTTGTCCACAATCCACACACCCATGTGTTGTAGGGTAGATCATTTGACCAAGTGCTGTATTTGGAAAGACAGTATTTCAGTCAATGCTTGCTTAGCAAATGGTGGTCTCAGAGGTTCCACACAATCCTGCTGGAGTTTCTGTAGGTCTCAGATTAGTTTGCTGACTCTGTAGTAATTCGTGCCCCTAAACGCCTTGCCCACGTGCATGCCATGTCTGCCGTGTTGTTTTGCTGTTGGCTGCACTTGGTGAAGGCAGGGAGGGACCTTTCACCCATCAGTCCCTGAGGAGGTGAGAGGAGGAGCTGGCAGGAGCTGACGTGGTTTGAGAGAAGGCTGTGACTCAGTAAGAAGTTCTCATGGCTACTCCCGAGGGATGGGCATTCACTCTAGTGGTGTGTGCCTATAGATAATGCCTCGCAAGAGAGCTTTGGCTGCTGGAAGGCCACGACTCCTCTAACTTCATCAGTTCTGTGATCAAGTCATGGAACAAAGCGCTTTGCATGCCTATGTATGGCATTATTTCAGATCTCTCTTTCTAGATAAATAAGTAGGTTTGTGAAGAAATCGGGATGGTGCAAGGAATTCTGCAAAACACATTTAGAACCAGTAATGCGAGGGAAATGCTCAGTTCTGAAAATGTGCAAAGCTTTTACGACCAAACTTACCCGTTACGGTTTGACACTCAGTTCTCTTGCGTGTCAGCTGTAGTTTCTCTTTGCCATCAGATTAAGTGCCTGGGAGAGATACAGTACAATATGCAGGTTCTATTAGACATAGACGTTCTTTCCTACTGAGGTATAATGTCTGCTTTTCTCTCAGAATGACCTTTCTCTCACCTGTGATTTTTTCCGCAGCGTTTGGCATCCTGTGTTGAAAAGTACAGTTTGGATCTGACGGGTGGAGCCTTTCCCTTGAGAGGGCAGGGCAGCAAGGCCAAGTTACTCAGCTGTCAGGCTGTAGAAATCTTTCCCAACTGCATTGACAGAGAAGACAGCGTTGGTGAAGGTTTGTTCCTGATGCCCGTGTTTGGTGATTCTAAACTAAATGGTTTAGGCATCCAAGCAATGAATGCTGTTCCATACCCACAGCCTGAAAGTCTTCAATATCTGTATAGACTAACTTCTTGGACTTATTTCAAAGGAAAAACTGGGTGCTTAGGTTCTGTGGGACTTGTTAAAATAAACCCTATTTTTCCCTTCAATGCTTGCTGACATGCTGTAGCGATGTATGGTGGGGTCACCTCTATAACACCTGTCAGTCATTTTATTCCTCCAGCTCTCATCTTTGAACAGTAGGATCATCCCCTCCATTGCTTAGGAATGTTCCCTCAACTTTCTTTTTTCCCCTCTTCCAACCTATGCCTGCACCTGCATCCCTCTGGCGGCCGGTCAGGAGTGGTGTTCCCTGGGGCTCGGTCCTGGGGCCAGATCTGTTTGATACCTTCCCCAACCACCTGGATGAGCCGGCAGTGTGCCCGCGTGGCCAGGAAGGCCACCAGCATCCTGGCTTGTATGAGAGATAGTGTGGCCAGCAGGAGTAGGGCAGTGATCGTCCCCCCCTACTGGGCGGTGGGGAGGCTGCACCTCGAATCCTGTGTTCAGTTTTGGGCCCCTCACTACGAGAAAGACACTGAGGTGCTGAGTGTGTCCAAAGAAGGGCAGCGAAGCTGGTGAAGGGTCTAGAGCACAAGGTTTAGTTGGGATCTTAGGAAAAATTTCTTCACAGAATGGGTTGCGAAGCAGTGGAACAGGCTGCCCAGGGAAGTGGTGGCGTCACCATCCCTGGAGGGAGTTAAAAGATGTGCAGACGTGGCGCTGTGGGACAGGGTTTAGTGGTGGACTTGGCAGTATCAGGTTTACAGTTGGGCTCGATGATCTTAGGGGCCTTTTCCAACCTAAATGATTCTACGAGTCTATGATCTGCCTGTGCACTTTGCCCTCTCTGTGTCTAATAGGTTCCTACACCTACAAGCTCTTAAAGCAATAGCTTCTGTCTTCCCTTGTCCGGATCGACAGTTAAAACTCCTCTGGTGTCTTTCATTACCTTGCAATAATGAGATGTGCATCTCTGGGTTTGCACATCCAGTGATGCTCTGAGCACATCTCTGAGCCGGCTGCAGTGATAACTTTCACAGCCTTTTGTTTGGGTGTGTGAATGCCCTTCCCTCTCTTCTTACTGGCCTTAACTTATGTCTGCTGTTACAAAGACGACACTGGCATGACTTTCTAGGCTATTTGTGTTTATTAGCTTTGTCTTAGTCCTGAAGAGGCAGCTTCCACCTCTTTTGGGGTGCCATCCTCTAACAACAGCGTGTCAAAATCTAATGAAAACCCCTTTGATTTTTTTCCACCTGTGTCATGATTCTGAGGAGAGGGCCTTCTAAAACCTTGTCAAAAACAACCAACAGGCGCACCCACCAAAAAACCCAAACCAAAACCAACAAAAAAGGCCCTTTCGGTCCCCTTTTCATGAAGTCTGAGGCACGGAAAAATGCTTGTCATTTTTCTGATGGCTCCTCATTAGCTTTGATCCAGAAACTATTCAAGTTGTGGGCCCACATGAGCTTCTGTTGGATGTGGGTTGAGGTTAGAAATGAAGCTGGCTTCTGATTTATGAAACTAATTGACATCTTCAAAGGCAGTTTCAGCGGCTCACACAAGTGAAAGGGCACAGAAGTTCACGATGAAACACAGTAAAGCGTGGGAGGCTCCCTGAGCAGCCCTGATGAAGTCAGCAGAGAACAGAGACCCATTTTGCCAAATGACCTGTCTCCTGGTTCCCTGCTCTGTCAGGGTAAAGGATGCACCCCCCACTTTGCTCACATCTGGAGAATGCCTTCTCCCCAGAGACGACAGACCATGCCACTTCTTGAGAGAACCCGAGTGTAACATGGTCAATGTTTGATGTTAAACCCTTTGTTCCAACCTCCTGTTTGTTGGGGTTGGGTTTTGGTGTTTGTTTTGTGTGATAATTGTGTTCTTTCATTCTGACTGTGCTGGAAAGGAGCTATTCGTAACACTCGTAATCGAGTCGAATCTGGAAATTAATAATGCCAGCTGAGTGATCAAGTGTATACGACAAGTATTTGTATGCTTTCTAAAAGCAGCAATGTATGTTTTCCTAGGGTGGTGGGTTGTTTTTTGGTTTTTGTTTTTTTCTAACCATCTTGATGCACTCTTACTGTATGGGAAACTTGATTACCTGACAATTGTGTATTGGATTTGTCTTAGGACGGACACAGGTTGAACTCGCAAAGGGGGGCAGCATGACTGAAACCTATCACAGAGGTGATGCTATGGTGTACATTTTTAAAATTCTTCTTAGTCAAGTGTTGCGTTTCATGAGTGACGTAACAGAACGAAGCCAAAATAGAAAGTGATGTTTTGAAAATGTCAGATAGATTGTATTTTCTCTCAATAAGAAACAATGTCTTGTCTTTTCCAGTCATATCTCCTGGCACCAGTGTCTCCATCTTCAGCTGGCAAGTGAATACACGTGGCCAGGGAAAACCATCTACTTATTTGGGTGTATTTGACTTTGACTGCTGGTATCAGGCTCAAATGCCAGTCTCACTAAGGTAGGTTTTTATGAAGCTGGTTTCAGTATCCCTCCCCGTAATTCATTGGAAAGTCGGCGTTTAGCTTCTGCACTTGTTTTCTTTCAGGCCAGAAGAATCCCTTCAGGACTGCCCCTATTTTGCACTGTGGTCACTGGACGCTGTGACAAGCACGACTGCTCCAAACCTCCTTCTGGATGTTGTGGTGCAGGAGCGCAGCCTAAGCTGGAGAGTTCCTCCTTCTTATCCACAACCTGAGCTGTGTTTTCATCCAAGCACCTATAATTTTGGTAGGTATTACACGGCTTTGAGTAGTGATAAGCTTAAACCGAGCTCAAATGCCATTTATTGGTTCTCCTGTTCACTGTTTGTCACGCAAAAACCCAACCAAACCGAAACACCCCAACCCCCCACCCACCCAACTGTGATGACGTTGTACTGACCAAGTGTGTGCTGTTGTGACACCTGCCTGACAGGCGGCTGGGTCTGGGGGTTGGGTGCTTCTGTAACGCAGCCCGTGAAGTGGTGCTGGTGATCAGATGAAATGACTCTGGGCTGAAGCTCAAAGCGCAGCACCTCGATAGCCCCAGGGGTAAAACTTCTACACTCAGCCATTATTTTTCTAAAAAAGGCTGTAAGTGATGTCATGAGGAAAACGGGTACTCAGTTGTACCTTTCCAGAGGTTGCTGTGACAAAAATGTAAACTGGTGCTACCATCACGGTGAGAGTATGGAATGTTGTTCAACGTTCATTGTCTCTGCAGATGGCACGTGCCTGCTGAGCTCTGGAGTTGTTCATGTGACGTGCAGCGGCTTCCAGAAGGAGGTGATCTTTTACTGTATCTTTATTGAGAATGTCAAGAGATGGACCTTTCCTAAGCTTTCCATGGCGCTGCTTTCGGTGTCAGGGACCATTTAATGCTCCTCCTGCCCATCCACACGCGTAACTGCAATTGTACCCTGCCAGTTTTATCAAATGTAATGTTTGAGGTCCCCTCTTGGGAGTGTAAACCCACCGTTGCCTCCCGTTGAAGCACGATCAGGGCCTGAATGTCTAGAAAGGAAGAGAGCGCTGCTGTAGGAGCAGGAAGAGAAAGTCGGGGAAAGCTGTTCCTTCTCTCTCATCAATGAGTGCAACTGCCTGCGTGGTCCTGAGTTCGGGTTTTGATCCCTGATGAGCTGGGAAAAGGAGGGCAGACTGGAGAAAAGGAAGCATCGTTCCCTCAGAACAACCTTCCCCCCGTCAGTCTCTCAAAGCATGAGGTTCCGTGCAGGAGCTGACGATGGGGGTGTCTCACTCGGATGCGAGTGGCTGCGAACATCCGCTTGCGGCACTGTACCTGATCGTTTGCTTCCAAGGACGTGGGCTGCAGCAAACAATTGCTGTTGGCAGCTCTACCCGATGACTTCCCTGTATTTTCCCTTCATCGGTCGGCTTTTCTGCAGCCTCTCAAAGCAGATCTTCACCTCTGTAGCCTTTGCCTTGTGCTACAGGTGCCCAATTGACTCCTCTGGGACTGCCCTCTTGTTGCTGCAACACCTCAGTCACCTTTAGCTCGTGACACCCGCCACCTTCTCTCTGCTTTATCCCACCGCAGTGACTTCACCCCCCTCCTTCAGAGGTTTCCCATTTGCAGGGCACCAACCTTTCTCTCTCCTCTGAAGGATTTCCATGAGAGATGCAGCCTTTGTGATGAAGAACCCATCTTCACCCAGGCAGGCTCTAAGCAAAATGCTCAGCACGCGAGTCATCAGGCAGAGGAGCACTTGGTAGGAAGGGGAGAGCAGTCTTTCCCTGCCCTCATCTTCCTCTCTACTGGATTCCTCACCAGATCTGTGGGGGTGCGTTGGGGCAAAGAGCCCTTGTGCACAGTGTGGTAGCTAACATGAACGTCTTGGCAGGTTGGCCTGGCCCATAGGCTGTTTCTTTTGCAAACCTGATGTAGGCTCTTCCATTCAGATTGGGTGATCTGATGTCAGCTCCACGTTGGAAATAATTGGGAAGTGCAGAAATTTGTCATACCCTTTGCTGAATTGAGACTAGATCATTCAGAGGCTTGTTAGGGATTTGAGCAGGAATTGCTTGTGAATGTGAGTAAGACAAATCTCAGAATTAGGGACAAGAAGCTTGGTTTGGGGTTTTGTTTGCCACCGTAAGTTGTACTCGGTGTGTTTCCTTGTCTGAGACTGGTTTCAGAAAAAGATGGAAATCTGATGTGTGTATTTGAATGTGCAGAAATGGCTTTGAATGTGATGATTTTATTTAGAAGGGAAAGATACTTCTGAATGTGCTTAAAAAGCCAAAGAAAGAAGCAAACAAAAAGCAAAAGCCCTAAAAAGGAAAATTTGATGAGGGCTCAGTCTTGGGCCCCTCGGGACAAGAAGGACATAGAGTTGCCGGCGTGTGTCCAAAGAAGGGCAACAAAGCTGGGGAAGGGTCTGGAGAACAGGTCTCATGAGAAGAGGTTGAGGGACCTGGGATTGTTTGGCCTGGAGGAGAGGAGGCTGAGGGGAGACCTTATCGCTCCCTGCAACTGCCTGACAGGAGGCTGTTGTGAGGTGGGGGTTGGTCTCTTCTCCCAGGTCACTAGCGATAGAACGAGAGGAAACGGCTTCAAGCTGCATCAGGGGAGGTTTAGGTTGGATATTAGGGAAAATGCCTTCACTGCGAGGGTGGTCAGGCCTTGGAAGAGGCTACCCAGAGAGGTGGGGGACTCACCATCCCTGGAGGTATTGAAAAGACATGTAGACGTGGCACTTGAGGGCCTGATTTAGGAGACATGGTAGTGTTGGGTTGACAGTTGCACTCAATGATCCTAGAGGGCTTTTCCAACCTTAAGGATTCTATGATTCTATGTTTCTATGATCATTTCACCTGGAAGAAGTACCAGAACACCAGCTGCACTAAGCTACTCCTTAACAGTGCACGTCTGTGCCTGCCTGTGCTTTGCCCTTCTGAAGGATCACCACAGCATTAGAACACAGTGTTTGAAGCGCCTAAAACTGAAACCTATTAGAACATCAATGTTTCACTTCTTTTCTGTCATTTTGGGAAATGACAACTTAATGTTTGGGGTGTCGTAACTCCTTCATGTCTTCATAGCCTGGAAAGCTGCTTGATCTTGGCTTCACTGCTTCCATGCAAACGTTGCAGAGTTCTGTTTGTTCTGTCCCCTTCGCGCATTCCTGATGGCAAACTTCTCTGCACCCCATGTGCCATGGGTATAAGCAGGGCATGTTGCTGGGAATAGTTAATTGGAACGCAGTAAATTGAGAGGATAATGCAGAGGCATGCAAATAAAGATTAGAATTAGCCTTTGGGAAGTTGTCATGTCAGGGGGAAAATTCCATGTGCTCCTCACAGCAACAAGCAGCCCAGCCTGTGATGCCTGAGTGAGTGTAGGGTTAGAAACAAGCACTTACTGTTGGTGGTTTGGATGTTGAAAGCAGGTAGGATTCTCCTTTGATTTTGCCTGTTACTTTTAGGAGGAGCAGTTAGAGGCGGTCTTGTCAGCTGCTGCCCAGACAGGTTCTGTAGGGCTTCTGACTGGCTGCATTAAGCTTTGGACATCTAAAGGTAAGACTTGTTATGTTTTTTTTATGTTGCATGGTTTCTTCGTTTGGAATTCTTGATTCATTTCTTTTTTGTTCTCTCTTTTTAAAGAGCAGCCAAGTTCTGCTGCTAATTTACAGTTGGCCCTTGACTGGACGTGGAGCAGAGTGATCTATACAAAAGGCGCATTTGACCGAATCTGTGAGTACTAGTGCAGCCATGCTGCAAACCTAGAATCAGTCTTTCCAGTTGAGCTTATTCAGTGATCTGCTGGTAGATGGTCTTGCCCGCAGATCTGGAAGTGCACTTTGAAACTCTGCAATGGCTCTGTAGGCTAACGATTTCATACCTGTTCTTGAAAAGGTGTTGCGCTGTTTGACGGCTCCTGCAGCTCCACTGACCCGCAGATGTTACAGGCTCTGCAGCACCACCAGTTGCTTTTGAGCAACCTTAGCACAGTCTTGAACTGTTTTCTAACAGAGGCACAAGAGCTCTCTGGAGAAGGTTTGTCACAGTATTTCTAACTCTCTGGTATGTCTTATGAAGATTTGGAACGATGCTGGGGACTGTAATTGTGGAAAGAGGAGCTTCTGTTGGTTTTGCTGATTGGCAGAAAGTCAAATGTAGCGGGGAGAAGGGGCTTAAATGGGAGGGGTTGGGGCTGCCACGTAATGTGCGTTGAGTTCAGGGCAAGAGTTTGTTGGGGAGCTGGTGCGAGTGGGTGGGGAGGCTGCGTTCAGCAAGGAGCTGTGCAAGCACCCGGCTTGAAATTACAGCAACGGGATGTGGCACTGTGACAAATACTCCCTTTGATTGTCAGCTAGCAGTGCGTGATTGCATGCAAATATTGGATTGGAAATTACTAAAATCAGAGAGGAAGCCTAAATGAGTGACATGTAAAGTGAGTTGCATGAGTTTCTGTAGCTGTTTCTATTAGAACTTGTTCCTGGCATATTGAGGAGAAAAGAGAATGTCCCTTTGCTAGAGTAAACGTCTCTGCTACGTGAAGAACAGGTGCCTTATCCATGAGTGGATTTAGTAGTTCCGACTTCACTTCTTTTTATTAAACCTTTAGTGAATCTTCTTCTTTGTAGGGGTTGCTTGTGATTGTGGGCTTTTACTTCAGAGAAGGACGTGATACGGAGTGAAAAATGCACAGGCAAAGATTTCTACCGTGCTATTTTTCTACTTTCTCTTTAGTGCAATGAGGGGAGTTTTATAAAAAACAAAAGAAATTGCACAGCAACAGTCCTCTTAAGCTTCTTTTCATGTTTTGCAGACTTGACAAATAAGCTGGCGGTGACCAGCCTCGCAGCTTTGTATGCACGAGTGCTCCTCTGGTTCTGTGGGTCCCGCCTCCTGCCCGAGGGCTCAGGTAAGCCTAAACTGTCACGCGTCTGTAGCAGTCAGTGCTTCCTATGAACACGTGCTTCCCCATGGTTTTGTCAAGGCTTCATCAATACCAAGTCGTGCCGGTTCAGTGACAGCAGATGCTGAAGTTCTGCTGCTGAAATTGAGATTTCACTGTTTTTTCAACTACGTCGTGCAGAATGATGCCAACAGTTTCTTTCCGGGGTGTTTCTCATAAACAGCAATAAGCCTCTGAGGGAGGGAGTTGCTCGTGCCCACAGCTTGAAATCCTTGGGATTGTAAACAAGTAACTCCTAAAGCACCAACACGGGAATGCTTGATTTTACAGTAAAAGCCTGACGTGCGTGTTTTGAACTTTTTACGGATTGTTTGAGGAAAAAATACACCTTGGAAATAGTTCATCATTTGGATGGGTTATAAATCCTGTTGTCAGCCTTAACTGTCTTACGCATGTTCACGTGACACGTTTAAAAACCCATTTCCTTTGAGAACTGGGGGTTTTTTTTTAGAGTGAACTTCAGCTGACACTACATGTTCTGGATGCTACATCACCTGTAAGCTTGAAATGGCACTTAGGACAAGGAGGAATTGACTCCTGTGTCGTAGGTCTCTTTTAGCAAAGGCAGAAGGAGGATGGGCTTCTTTCAAAGTCGGAGGCTTGCCTGTGCTTTTGATGCTTAGCTTGTGTGTTCTTCTGTCTTTTTAGTCAAAAACTGTAGGTTGAAAATTGTAGGGGAATAGACAGGGATCGGCGACCGGAAGATTACGGGATGTCACGGAAAGATAGACTCCTCCCCATAGGAGTGGCAGGAACAGGAACCGCAAGAGCTATATAAGCGTGTGACGCAGCCAAATAAACGGACATTTTGTATCCATCATATTGATGTCTGTGCATCACTGTCCCCAGGGCGGGTAGAGCCCTGTGTCCCGGAGGTATGCGGCCCAAGATAAGTTCTCCCGCAGAAGCGTACAGCTACAAGTGGTGACCCCGACGTGATTAGCGGGGAGGCTTGGCAGGTTCGCCGGGGGGAAAGAGAGCTTGGGGCACGCAGGGGCGGGACGGGGAGCCGCAGGTCGGCGGGCGCGCCATGGATTCAGTCGTGAAGGTACTGAAGGGATTGGGGAAGGAATATGGTACTTCGATATCGAAGACGCCTACCTCAAAGGCCATCCAATGGATGATTACGCAGGGGCTCATACGAGGTCCCGCAGACATATTTGATACGGATAAGTGGGTGAGGATTAAAGAGGAGTTAGCCGAAAGGGCTATGATGGGGAAACCCCACTACATACAGGTCTGGGGAAAAATACACGGATTACTATTGAAAGCTCGGGATGATCAGGAGACGTGGCGGCAGGCGCGGCAGTGCCTGCACGGTGTTACGGGCGACAGTAGCCCGGAAAGAGACCCAGGAGGGGCGGTGGGGACGCAGACAGGGGCAAGCATCGCGGGGGATGGAAAAGAAGGGGAGAGTTCGGACGGAGTAGCCTGGCCAGCGACTCAGTCTGAGGCTCCCAAAGAGGTGGATCGGGAAGTGGCGGTGTTCCCTGTTGGGCCAACAGGGCCTTTTGAGTCCCCCCCCGCATACCCCTGGGATGATTTGGTACGCGCGCGGGAGGCCGCGCGCGGGGAGGGTGACGTGGCAGTAGACGCAGCGGGAGTGACGGAGCGGAAGGAGGAAGATGACCGGCGCCGGAAGCAGCGCCGGCAGCGGCACCGCCCTCTGCCCGACCCTCGAGACTGGCTCCCGGGGCAACCCTTGAGATGGGAGTCGGACGAGGAGGGGGATTGGGATGCCTGGAGGGGAGGGCAGGGGGAGTATCGAACAACTTCGAGTAGCAGCGAATCAGAAATTGGGGGAGAAACCGATGCCCATATGTGGGAAGAGAGAGCAGCTTGCCTGCGGCGCGCAAAAAAGACGCACAAAACAGCAGGGACTCGGAGGACCAATCAGAAGGAGGGAGGAGAGGGTCCGTCAACAGGGGAGGTCCGGGGCGCTGCAGCTCCGGAGGGGTCTCCGGAGGAAGTGCTGCGGCAGCTGCGGCAGTTTATGCGCGCACTAGGGGAAGTAGCTCGGCTGCAGCCAGGATTTTTAACGAGGGGTGCACCCCAGCGACAATCAGTTGAGTTACCTAACTGGCGGCTGATAGCTAGAGATTGTAGCCTCGATGGAGTAAGGATAGAGATGCCCGGGATCTTCCCTGTCCGATTAGCTCCAGGAGGAGGAGTGGAGTGGACGCCGATAGATGCCAAACTAGTGCGAACTTTATGGCAAGAAATTAAAGAAAAGGGGCTGAAAGATGAAGGAGTAAGATTGCTGCTGGACGCTGCGCATGCAGCGCCATTGACCCCCTCTGATGCTAAGCAGTTGGCGAAAGCAATATTAGCTCCCACAATGTACATACTTTGGAAGGAGGCAATGCACAGTGCTTGCCACGCCCTTGTACAGCAAGCGGTGGCAATTCCGAGCCACCCGCTGCGGGGGACCACCCTTGACCGGCTCACTGGCAGAAGTCGTGGGCTGGAAACCTCGCAGTTGCAAGCAGCAGAATTAAGGGGCAGGGAGCTACAAGCGGTAACGGAGAGTTCCCGCAAAGCGTATAGTGAAGTGGGCAGGTATGAGAAAAAAGCAGAACCTTGGCAAAAG
Source organism: Phalacrocorax carbo (assembly GCF_963921805.1). Taxonomy (NCBI): domain Eukaryota; kingdom Metazoa; phylum Chordata; class Aves; order Suliformes; family Phalacrocoracidae; genus Phalacrocorax; species Phalacrocorax carbo. The sequence goes on along the minus strand of NW_026990280.1, from coordinate 1,332,490 downwards.
ATACAGCAAGGTCTAGCAGAGCCATTTACAACGTTTTGTGATAGGTTGCAAAAAGCTATTATGGAATCAGACTTGCCATCAGCAGCCAGGGAGGCAGTCCTTATGGATTGCCTCCGAAGTCAGGCAAATCCGCAAACACAAGATATCCTCCGCACCCTGGCGGTAGGGGCGCCATTGGGTGAAACCATCAGGCATGTCTTGCGCCAGGAAGCATTGAACCAGCATGGCGGTGCGAGAGCGCACATCTGCCAGAACCCTGACTGTGGAAGTGAAGAAAGGGCGATGGTGCAAGCAGCCGGGGTGGGGCCGATATGTCACTTGTGTGGACGGCAAGGGCACTTTAGAGCTGGGTGCCCGCTAGGGGAAAGGGGAGGACGTAATGGAGGAGGAGCGCGCCCAGTAGGGAGGTGCTGGGTGTGTGGGAAGCCAGGACACCTGGCAAGAGATTGTCCAACTACGAGGCCGGGAAACGGCCAAGGGAGGGCGAAGCAAGGGGGATTCGCGCCTCCTATGAGTCAAATGACCCCCATCACGGTGCCAACGCCAGGAGCTTGGCCCACCGTAGCGAGCCAAGAGGGAGTGAACCGTCACGCAGGGGGGCAAGATTTGCAGGTTACAGCCCCCGCGTGGCCTTGGTCATAGGCTGTGATGAGAGACCCATGGCAGCAGTGATGATTACCCCACAAGAACCGAGTTACCCGGCACGAATATGCCTGGGAATGTTAGTGGATACCGGGGCAGATGTCACCATAATGTCACTCAAACGGTGGCCATCAACTTGGCCCCTCGCCATGGGAAAACGTATAATAGGGGTAGGAGGAGAACAACAGACGAGAACAAGTACTTGCCCTGTGAAACTCGAAGTCATGGACGAGGATGCAGGGAAGCTCCTCACGGCCGTAGTGACCATACTAGTAGCAGATGGGGTAGCAAGCCCCTTGTTAGGGCGAGACGCCCTTGCCCAGATGGGGATCGGGTTGAAAAATTTAGCATAAGGGCCACTGTCTCAGAGGGGCTTCATCAGCGCAAGTTAGTGTGGAAAACCAAACAGCCCGTCTGGGTGGAGCAGTGGCCCCTGACAACAGAGAAAACAGAGGCTGTAAGAGCTATAGTAAAACGAGAGCACGAAGCAGGGCACCTAGAGCCCTCAATGAGCCCGTGGAACACCCCTATATTTGCTATAAGAAAGAAATATAAACACCAATGGAGGATGCTGCATGACCTTAGAGCAGTGAATCAGCAAATGGAGGACATGGGGCCTCTCTAACCTGGCCTACCAGATCTGAGTGCTGTCCCGAGAGGATGGCAAGTCATTATTTTAGATATCAAAGACTGCTTCTTCAGCATTCCGCTACATCCAGATGATAGAAAGAGATTTGCCTTTACTCTGCCTGCAGTGAACCGCGCAGAACCAGGTAGTAGATGGCAGTGGACAGTACTTCCGCAGGGGATGAAAAATTCTCCAGCGATCTGCCAGAGGTATGTGGCTTCTGCATTGCAGCAAGTAAGGCAGCAGTATCAGGAGCAAATCTACATGATCCACTACATGGATGACGTCCTCATAGCTGCGCCCACCGAGGCGCTGTGTGAACAGGTCTTTTCAGACGCCCAAAGGGGCCTTGCGGAACAGGGCCTCAAGGTAGCTGAGGCAAAAGTACAGCGAGGACCAGTGTGTGGATTTCTGGGTGCTAGAATAGAAGGGGATTCCATACGAGCTCAGCCTATTAAACTTACACCTAAGGTTAAAAATTTACACGATGTCCAGAAGCTGGTAGGAGCACTGCAGTGGTTGCGGACATTCGTGCGCGTCACCGGTGAGGAGATGCAACCTTTCTATGCGTTGCTGAAAGGGACCAACCCATGGGAGCCCAGGAGTTTAGACGCTGAGGCAGTCCAGCAATTGCAGATGATAGAACGTCGAATGCAAAAGGAAGGAGTATGGCGGTGGGACCCCCAGGAGGAATTAATTGCGGGTTGGGTTCTGACCGCCTGTGGAGGGTTAGGATTGCTATATCAAATACGAGCAGGGGAGGAAAAACCACTGCGATGGGTATATCAGAAGGTTCCCAGGGATGCATTCTCCACAAAAGTTAAGGTAGCCGGGGGAATGATTTGGCGGCTGCGACGGGAAAGCAAGGTAATTTTTGGGAAAGAGCCAGATAAGCTGACAGTGCCATGGAATGGGGAGAAATGGCAGAAGGTGGTAGAGAGTGAAGAAGATATCCAATTGGCAGTATACTCATACCCAGGGAAAATACTCACAGGCACGGTGCAGAGGTGGGCCGAAACAGCCAAAGTGGTAGATTTGAGTGTGGATAGTAGAGTTTTGGATACCCCTCACCCAGGACCAACATATTTCACAGATGCTTCCTCAAAGACAAACAGAGCGGCGGTAGTGTGGAAAGAAGAGAATAGTTGGATGCTCTAGACGTATGAGGAGCAGGGTAAAAGTGTGCAGTGGCTGGAGGCGAAAGCGCTAGAGATGGCCCTGCGAAAGGATATAGATCGGCATATAAATGTGTGCACAGACTCCTTATATGTGTATAAGTTAGTCATGTCCATGAAACGAGAGGGTGTACCACACACGGAAATTGCCTTGATGCTAGAGATTGCTTTATCACAGCGAGGAGCAACGGTGACAGTAATTCACATTCGCAGTCATCAGACAGGGCCTGGACCACTGATTGAGGGGAATCGCATGGCTGATGCGGCAGCCATGGGAGTCTGGACCTTGGCGGAGGCAAAGAAACTGCATGACCAACTGCACCTGGGTGCTAAAGCCTTGGCAAAGGAGTGTGGCATCTCAATAAGAGCAGCAAGAGAAGTAGTAGCCACCTGTCCTTACTGTCAGCACTCGCCATTGTGGGAGGCAGGAGTCAACCCTCGAGGACTGGAAGCAAATGCCATCTGGCAGACTGACTTTACTGAATGTCCACAGTTGGCCCCCGGAAGGCACCTGGCAGTTACAATTGATACCTATAGTGGAGTCATCATGGCTACTCAACATCGGAAGCAGACCGCAACGCACTTGACTACGCATTGGACCACGGTGATGGCGTGGCTTGGAAAGCCTACCGAGATAAAAACAGATAATGGACCATGCTTTCGCGCTCGAAATACCCAAGAATGGTGTAAGGCTTGGAATATTGTATTGAAACACGGCATTGCTTACAATAGCACAGGGCAGGCAGTAGTAGAACGCGCTCATCGCACCTTGAAGGCAAAAATACTACAGCTTGGGGAGGGGGAGGGGTATAAGGGAACTATACCCATAGCAGCTCAGCAAACTATTTTAATGCGTGCATTATATTCGCTTAATCATTTTATACGCGGGCAGGAGCAAGTTACAGCAGTGGAGAAGCACTTTGGCAAAGCTCAAGCCGGCGAGCGCTATCCACAGGTACGAGTAAGGTTCCCAGGCAGTGAGCAATGGGAGAGAGGATGGAAACTGAGATGCCTGGGGAGGGGCTACGCCGCGGTTGAGAATGAAGGGCGCATAGAATGGGTGCCTGCAAAGTGTGTGAAAGCAGAACTGTGCAAGGATGTACAATGAATAATCCCTTTCTGAGTTGTCTCTTGCAGGGTCTGCTGACATGGATCCTCATGCTAGCCGTACCATTGGGAAAAGAAATGAGCTCCTTGACAAGATCGCAAGCAATATTGCAACGAGAGCGACACTGGGAAAGGGCGGCAAAAGAGAGATATAAACTGGAACTGGATAGTAATAATTGGGGGATCTTGTTGTGTGTAGTAACCATGGTTACTTGTGGGCTACCATTGTTATGCTGTGTTATAAGACAAATCAAAGAGCGCCTGCGAGCGTTACATGAATATAGATCTGACCGCAATATGTATCCGCTTACGCAAGTAGCTTCGTAGAATTTTAGTAGCATGGGGAGGGGGAGATGTAGGGGAATAGACAGGGATCGGCGACCGGAAGATTACGGGATGTCACGGAAAGATAGACTCCTCCCCATAGGAGTGGCAGGAACAGGAACCGCAAGAGCTATATAAGCGTGTGACGCAGCCAAATAAACGGACATTTTGTATCCATCATATTGATGTCTGTGCATCACTGTCCCCAGGGCGGGTAGAGCCCTGTGTCCCGGAGGTATGCGGCCCAAGATAAGTTCTCCCGCAGAAGCGTACAGCTACAGAAAATGTGATATGACTTCTTTAACTTACTTCTTATTTATTGCCTGTAGGTGATGAGATGCGTTTCTCTAGACCTTTCTACAATTATCCTCTGATTCGGAGCTACTACGCTGGTCGTCGACAGCAACTGGAGCGTTTATCAAGGTAGGACGTGCAGGAAAGCTCTAGAGCAGTTCCACTGCAAATTCAGAAGCGGCAGCAAGTGGTTTTTCCATCAGCAGCTGTATTTGCTACGCTTCATGCATTTGCTGGCAACACTCTTGACTGGAGTGATGCGTGTGTCCTGCTGAACAGAGAGGTTCCTTTCCCGTGTTAAAATGTTGATATATACCTCTGCTTAGTGCCCTTTGTTGGTATCATCATTGTTTTGACGTGCACGTAATTCATTGGCAATTCTGTGTCATTTGTTACCACTGGAAAAGGTCGTGTGGTGAGGACAGGATCAGTCACGGCCAGGTCAGCAAGGCACGGCCTTTGCAGAGCAATTGTTCTGGACACAGAAGAAAGCATGTTTTAGAAAAAAAAAAACAAAAACAAAAAACAAAGCAAAAATAATCTCTCTCAATGACCAGTGATAGATGGCGATAAGGGGATAGGCCCAAATCTCCTACTCCCAAGCACCGCGGTGTCATTGAAGGAGATGGGCAGAGTCACATGCAGCTGGCACGGCCAGCGCTCTCCTGGCTACTGGATAAAAGTCCCTTCCCCACGGGAACTCCCTTTCCTGGGCTGGCTCACGAGCATAATGGTGATGTGCCTTGGGTTAGGTGAGAACAGATTTTTCTTTGGCAACTGTTCTGTAACCTAAAGAAAGTCCTCAAGTAGCCATGGCTGTGGCACCGTGAACAAGGTGCAGCAGGAGGAGTCCAGGTGGAAGCTGCTCTATGTCAGGCGTTGGCTTTCAAGCTCCTCTTCCTGCGCGTCCTTCTCGGGTAACTCTCGTACAGGCTCACGGGCTCCTTAGAAGCACCACCTCCAGCGTGCTGCTTCTGCTCGTCCTCCTCGGGAAATGAAAGGCTGGCATCGCAGCCCGCAGGAGCCTGCGATGGGCTTCTGAGGAATGCAGTGTTTCACAGGCCAGCCCTCCGTCACTGTGATGGCACGTGCAGAGGCGCAAACGTGCTGCTTCAGGTGATACCAGAATTCAGCTGTGGGCTCAGCTTTCTGACCGTGACTGTCTTTCAGTAACAAAAGCGAGGTGCTGAGACCAAAGCCTGACATTTCCGTGCTGTGGTCTCACCACTGTGTGTGGGAACACTCCCGCTGGGGGCGTGAGGTTTGGGGTAGCTTTGCTTACACTGCCCTTGTATTACAAGTAATGCGGCACAAAAGAAAAACTGAAAACTAAAAGGTCGCTGCAACTTTCCCCTTAATAAGGGAGCTTTTTGGATTCCTATTTGGAGCTCCTTTAATAATTCACTAGGATCTAATGAGCACCTTTCACCTGACTCCGAAATTTCTTTCCAGTCGATTTCAAGTCACGATCGTGCCTTTGTCTGTTTGTTCCTTTCTTGGAGTCGTGGGAGCTTTAGCTGGGTTTGTTTTGGCTGGAGGAAATCTGTGACACCGAGAGGCCGCAATTAGTGTTTTCCTCTGTGCAAATCCTCGCTACGTTTTGTTCCAGAGGCAAACGGGACTCTGACTGCCTGATGATCGATGGGATGGTTTCCCAGTTAGGGGACCGAGTTGAGAAGCTGTGGCGGAGAGATGAAGGAGGAACGGGGAAATACCCACCTCCTAGCTTATGGGTGAGTGTTGTGTTCGCTGAAGGCAACAACAACAGCCACAACAAACCCCAGCCCCAGCCCAGCCCTCCCCCAAAGCCAATGATTTCTCAAAGAGAGGAGTTTTAAAAAGCTTCTACCTTTTCATTCCAGGCACTGATGGAGCTCTATTTGCTAGAAGGCGTTGAAGAAAGCCACAAACATGCAATCGTATCCCTTGGAGTTATTTCTGTTACACCTCCAGTATACGCGCATCAGGGGTCTGAAATGTCTGTCACCTACGTGTTCGATGCATTTTCTAATTTGTGCTTCAAACACACTGCGGATGAACACGTGTAGTTAAGAATTAAGTCGCAGACAGAAGCATTGTTTGATTTCTTTGTACTGTGGATTGTTTAGGAATTTTTGAAATGTTTTGTTGCAAAGTCTTTTCTGATGTGAGAAAACAGGTTTACTAAGCAATGTTAAAGGTAGAAAGCCCCCCTAGATTTTCTCAAAATGTAAACTGTTTTTCATTTTTGAAGCACCCACAGCTGTAGCAAACAGCTGCTTCCTCGAGCGATGCACTGGAATGTGCTGCTTCAGAGCAAAAGGATTTCTGACAGCGGTTTACCAGGACCTGATGTTGCTGAAATCATCCATTTTCCAGCACAGCTAACAGGGCTTGCTTTTGTGCTGTTACAAGTGTGGGCACACAGAATAATAGAGAGAGAGAAGGGAAAAGTCATTGGGCAGAAACTGAATTTTTAAGCTGCCGAAATACACTGTGTTGCTTTGGTTGTTTGTTGCCTGACCCGAGAGGGGAGCCTAGAGAGCAGGGGCTTTAAAGCTGTTGCACCCCGGAGCCCTCTGATGAGAATAGACCCCCCAAAACAGCTGTCAGAAAGAGAAAACGACACTGCCGATGAGTGATCCACATACTGGTTTAAATCCAGTTTTAATCATCCAGAGCTAAGCTGTGCTGTAAGGACACCCTAATTTCACTTGTTTTATATACGCTGGAAAGGAGGGAAGAAACCAGCTGTAGAATTTGTTTGCTTTAATAATCAAGCATTGGCCGTTCTCGTGTTTTGAATGTCCAGCTGGTGGCTCCAGTGACTAAAGAGGGAGCCTGTGTTTCCAACGGGACTGTTTAAATATCAAAAGGCAACCTTTCTGAATGCCTTAGAGAAATCAAAGAGTCTGTCTTTCTGGTTATTTATTCAGAATGCAATTTTGTTGTCAGGACCTGACTATCTTCAGGTTGCAACAGCATGAAACGGCAAGACTAATACATGAGTATTTTCTGCGTCCTACCACTATGATATTCTTATTTCCTTTTATTATTTATTCCTATTATATTAATCATAGGAATAATATTATTTCATTTGATAAATTGTTGGTCTTGCAAATTTATTAGCCTTAATTAGATACTTGATATCAGACAATTTACTTGCTGCTAGACATCATACATTCCTTTCCGAACAAAACAGAAGCTTCCGTCGACTCCTTCGCAGCTGCCTTTGCCATCCCTTCGGGCCTTGTTAAGCTTATTCAAGGATTTTGGCTTCTAGACCACAAGGACTATGAAGTAAGCATGTGACAGTTTAGTTAGGCATACGTTGTAGTACAAGGCTATGATCTAGCAAATGACTTTAAAAACCTGGTGCTTAGCTAACAACAGGTGATAAAACATGGGAAGCTTCTTTTGTAATCCTGCTTCAGCGGCACCTTCAGCAATATGTGATGATCTGCAGTTTGGTTTTAATTGCGTTGACAGGAAGTGGATTAAGACAATGAAGAAGTCAACGTTAATGCTTGACGTGTGACTTGCCAAAGCCGTCTGTTCAGGTTGTTCTCAGCAGAGCAGTCGAGCGCTTTCTCAAAAGCAGTGGTTTGGGTACTTTAAATAGTCAAATGACCATCCTAGCAGCAAGATTTGAGACTGAAGACCGCAAAAGTGACTCTTCAATCTAATTCATGTTCCTTCTGATGCTGAAGGTTGCTCTTTGCCTGTCACGATTTTAATACAACCTGTCTGGGAGAATAACTTGTATTTATAAGAAGTGATGTTTGCCTATGGGGATTTGGTTACCCTAGCCGAGTGTGAATCACTCCTTTTCAAAGACTCTGTTTTTTTTCTGTATGGCTAACTGATTTTTTTTTCCTGCAAATAGTAAAGAATTTATATTTACCTGTCCGGTATCAAGGACATTCACCCTTACTGAAGAAACTTTTGAACGGTTTTGTTGTGTGCTTGTGTGTCCAGTCTGATCCCCTCTATACAAAGAGGATGTGGCCAGGCTGGAAGGGGCCCAGAGAAGGGCCACCAGGATGATCAGAGGACTGGGAAGCTGCCATACGAGGATGGGCTGGGAGAGCTGGGTTTGTTCAGCCTTGAGAAAAGGAGGCTCAGAGGGGATCTCATCCCCGTGTACCAGGGCTTAGGGGGTAGCTACAAAGAAGGTGGAGACTCCCTTTTTACACGGAGTCCCATAGAGAGGACAAGGGGGATGGACACAGGTTGCTCTTGGGGAGATTCCGACTGGCCACCAGAGGGAAATTTTTCACACTGAGGACAGTCACCGTTGGAATAATCTCCCCAGGGACGTGGTTGACTCGGCCACGTTGGACACCGTCAAGAGTCGTCTGGGCAGGGTGCTGGGCCATCTTGTCTAGACTGGGCTCTTCCCAGAAAGGTTGGGCTAGATGATCACTGAGGTCCTTTCCAACCTGGGATTCTGTGATCTTAGTAAACCTTATCTCCACCTTCTGCAGAATTCCCTGGCCCTGCTCTTTCACCCAGCTACAATCAAACCTGTGTCGTGGCAACACATGAGAATTCTTCGGTCCCTCATGTGCCAAGGAGAGCACAGGCGAGCCCTCAGATACATGCAGGTGATGAAGCCACCATTCTCAAGCAGTCGTGAAGAGCGGCTTTTCCTCACTGTGCTGTTGTCCAATAGGTAAAGAAATATATGCCACCATTTTGGCATTGAAATACTGTGAAAGGTGGAGAACAAACACTAGAAATCACAATCCCCTAAATTTCCTTTAAACTCTGAGCACAATAACTGTGGGGCACCTTTTTAGTTATACTATTAATACGCCTTTACATCTCAAAAAATTAACTACAGGTGCATGGCGGAGGCTTGGGCTCTGCTGCAGGAAGACACCGCTCAGTTAAAGGAGGAAGAGCTATTAAAAGACATGTATGACATCTGTCGGGGGATGGGACTAGTGGGAGACTTCCTGAGGCTGCCTTTCACAGACTCTGAACAAGTAAGTGTGGGCAAGAGGAAAATCTGAATCCCTTCTTTGCCAAGAGAAGAGGCAGGGTCATCAGATATGTTTTAAAATGTGTTATTTCTCATAGAAGTGTTTGGAGAAATTTTTACGGATTCATGAGATTCTTTTAGCCCGGCACCTGCAGCGTGCCAACTGTATGGCAGCACCACAGCTGAACCAGGCGATGAACGTTCATCTCATGGTAAGCGTAAAAGTCCTGCCAAGTGTGCCAGTTTCTCTCAGGGGTTACTGACCGGTTTAACAGCGCTCAGTAAGAATCCTGCTTTCTTTATCACACCCTTCTTTGAAATACTTGCAATAAGCCTCTGCACCTTACGTTACAGCTGAACCTAAAAGTTGAACAGAATGTGTCACTACTCCAAAGCTACCCCGTGCAGTTGGAAATTCTGTGTTCCAGGCTGTTGTTGACTCCACTTCGAACAGTTTGTTTGTGTCTGAGGATTAAATAAGTATCTCCTGTCAGCCACTCTTACCATTCAGATATTCAGCGACGTACGTTATGTAGCGTTCAGAAGATTGGAAGTTGTTTGGGTCACTGTGGAATGAAGAGTGTGTTGTATGTCATCGCTGGTATCTCGCACGCAACTCTGGGTGCCAACCCACAGGCAACGTTTGCATCATGGGTTGTTCTTTTTATTATTTCCTCAGGTTATAGCGTGAGGTCTGCAATTCCACAGCTTTTGTTTTACCACTTTTAGGACAGAAATTCTTACCTAACTTCTGAGTCTCAAAGTAGCCAGGTCAAATTCTGTGTTATGTGAACTTCTGTTGTGGTTCTGTGATCCATTTGCTGCTTTCCGGAACCATAGTTCTCCAGGGAAGCAAACTTGTGGGGTGGTTCCGGAAGGTTTAGGTCCTGCATTTGAAAGCTTCCATCCCGGGGGAAGGGGTGTGTAGGTAGCTTTCTCTTCCTCATTTTAATCCTCACTTCCTTTTGTCCAACGTAACCCGCCGCTGCCCTGGAGATTCAGTCACCTGGGGCAGTGGCGTTTCAGGAAAAACAAGGGAAAGGCTGCTGTTTTGTCAGCCGCGTGAAACTTGTGGGTGCTGACAAGCGTGTCAGAATGAGGTTCTGCAGGGTGCCGGCATGGTTTTAACTTAAAGTTGTAGGTTCTGCTATTATTCTAGTCTTCCTTCCACTTGGCTAAATATACAGGGTGAAACTTCTTGCTTTACGCTTTTTGTTCACCAGAATGATCGTGCTCCTCGCTGGAGACAGAGAGCAGTTGCCAGAAATTCTCTCTCAGCCCAGCACGGCAAGACCCTTCCTAGAGGTCAGAGGCAGCTGGCTGTAGAGAGAGCCAAGCCTTACCATCTGCCTTCGTCCGGACCAAGAGAAGGTAATTTTTAGGGGGGGAACATAACGCACAACTCACCATCGCTTTGATTGCACAAGGCTGATCGTTTTTCCCTCGTGCTTTACAGCTGCAAGACCAAAGCCATTCTGGACAGTAACAAAACCAGCTAATGCAGGAAATGTGGATCCAAGGGCACCTTTCAGCAGTCGTGTGTTGGCCAAAGTTAGAGAGTTATGGGTAGGAAATGAGCAGAAACCCAGTTGAAAGAGAGTTTTTCTGTTATGATAATGTTTGTTATGCAAAATACATATATTTATATTATGGTAAATCTGTTTAGAGAATTTAAGAGAGCTGAAACTAAAACAATGATTACCATCAAGCTATTGATGTACACATCTTGCTAGACTTGATTGTGTGATCAAATAGTGATCTCTTCCCACTTGCTGACACATTTCTGCTTTGTTTCTGCCTCTTTTACTTAAAAATAGGCAGAACGATAAAGAGCAGGAAAGAGGCCAGTAGCTGTCAGATGAGTTTCCTACAGGTGGTGTGGCCAAATCAACCCCAGTTCGGGTATATTTGGCCTTGAGGGCAATGAAGGTCAGTTACTGCCCTTCTCTGCTGTCCTTTTGCCATGAGAAAAGACCAAGACCTTGGGCAGATCGTACTATAAGGGCATGCCCGGCGTGCAAATAAGGCCGCAGATAACTAAGTAGTTTAATCCCCCATCAGAACCCCTTCTCATGGAAGATGACTCTCAGGGTTGTCAGCGCACTCCATTTATTTGCTGCAATTCATCCCTTCCCATGTAACCAACCATAAATAGCTTCTGGTGGGGAAGAAGCAAGCTCCAGGCAGAAGCCAACCCATAGCCTCTTGTGAGTTGTTAGGCAATGCTTGTAACCTCTTAGCCTAGGCCAGTCGGAAAATGCAATGAAAGAATAGAATTTCTCGTCGTAAGATAGCATTTGTTTCTTATGTTGTTGGTACTTTTGTCTTCTGTGCAAAACTTGCAGGTTTCCATCGCAGGAATGCTGTTCTCACCAAAGCAGTCACGATAATGAGTGCCTTTGAGATGCTCAGAGAGAAATGTTCTGCGGTTCCTTCTGAATTACAGCTGTTCCTCAAATAAAAAGCGTTTTCCAATGCACTGTGCTGTGTGGGTGACCCATACGTGAGGCAGAGGGAAAAATGCAGGTGACGGTTCCTGATGTGCCTGTTGGTTCAGGTCACTCACTCCTGGGCTGTGCATCACCCGGCATGGCTCAAGAGCAGGCTTATCCCACAGCAGCCATGGGTGTGGTGTGCCTTGCGTTGAACTTGGTTTAAACCCAGACTAGACCACGACTTATTAGTGACAGCCCGATCGCTGGTAGTTTGATACTACAATTGTAATGTTAATACACAGAGAGAGAGGGATGCAGGAAGTAGGTGTGTGATTTCTGTGAACACCGACAGCACAAGCGTAGATGACCCTAGGAATCCAGGGCACAGGAAAAGCTTTGCTTCTGATCTAGCCTATTGGTCTCATAGCAGCTTCCTGAAGGACGAGAACGGCACGCTCATCTCCGCAGGATCCAACAGTGATGTGGGCCAGGTAAGCCTTGAGTCAAAGAACCAACTGGAAGCAGCTGTCAGTAATACACAGTTGTGGGTCAGTCAGTTAGTTTATCTCCCATTATTAACATTCATGTAAATGTAACGAACGGGGGATGATTCCTCCAAGCGTGCACACCTGCCATAGTTCCTTTCTGACATTCATACATGGAAGTTAACACACCGCACCTCTCTAATACATAATCATTGACCTGGCTGGGCACCCCCTTCTTCCATGGGTCTCTATCTCCGCCGCTTAAGTTTAAAGGTACAGTGTGATTTTAATTCACTGCGCATGCTCAAGAGGAGTGGGATGGGGGTCAGCCCTTTCATCCCTCAGTTGAGTCGGGGGTCACTATCTCCCGCTGTTGGAATTACCTTTCCCCCAGTGACTCTGCGTGGGCAAATGTGCAGTTTTTCAGGGCCTTCTGGGGCCAGAAGTTCCCTTTGATCACTGCTGACTGAGTTGGGGCCTTCCCTTCACACCCTTCTTTGTAGCAGGATGTTCCCACTGTCAGTCCTTGAAGTTCTACTGATTTGTATTCTTTTAGGAGGTTCCTGTCAATGGGGCAGTCATTGCTAATAGCCTCCTCTCTGGCCCAAGCATTGTTTATTATCTTGTTAAAATTCTCAGGTGTTACCTTCTCCTCCTGACTCACTCGCTCTCACTGCTATTCTCACTTGAATAGCAAAGGCTATTAAAGACCAAGGGAACAAGCTCAGCCAAGACCTGCTGAGCAGACGCCCAAGCTGCCCACTTCTCGGAGGTCTCCTCTTGTGCCCGCAGTGGTTGTGTCTGCTGGCGCTCGCAAGGTTCCTGCCAAGACAATGCTGCCTGTAAAACCTTCAGGCTTTACATGTTGCTCCTCTGATCTGGAAGACTGACTCAGCAAACAACACAACCATCCAGGACATCAGTATATGCAGCGCCTGGTCCCTCCTGCCTCTCTTTCTGCAAAAAACAGTCACAGGAGAAAGTGCTGGAAAGCAGGCTCACATTCAACCTGTGCAGCAGCAAATCCCCCGCGGGCTAGAGGGGAACTTCTTCCTCGACGTACCCGTTTTCTTTTGGCTAAGTCTGAAAAGCAAGTCTCTTGTGACTGGCCAGACTAAGCCTTTCCTGCTGCCTTAGCACGCCCTGATCTCCAAACACAGTAACAACGGATAATAAAAGCTTGCCTTTTCTCCTTACTGCCGGTTGGGACCATCCACTGCCTGCTTGGAAATCAGGGGTGCACGTGTGCTACTGCTTCGGTTATAAGGTAGGAAGATGCTTGTTTGTATTTCAGAGCCTTGCAAGTATTCATTTAGGGAGTTATCACCATGAGCATGGCTAAGCTGGCTGCTTGGCTTACAGCTGTACGGGGCACAGACAAAAATTGCTCTCAGGCTTGTCCTCTTGCTCAGACATCTAATGAGGCAAAGTCACCGCAGCATGACTGCTTCTAGGGCAGCAGTCTTCTGCCTTGCTTTTGCCTCAGAAACTGGCTGCAGATAGGGGTGGGGTTGTTTTGCCACAGGGTTTGTGAGCCCAGCTTTGCCTCATCCCCCTCCTTCTTCAGCTTGCCTGGCTGTGGCTCCTCGTCCTCCTGCCAGGCTGGAGAGCAACGAGGGTGGTAACATCTGAAATGCGGGCACTTGTTCTCAGTTGCACCTGTCTCCTACGGGAGAGCTGAGAGACCTTGCTCACAGAAGACGGGCTAGGGAGAACACAAGGCAATCTACATTAGTCAGGTGGTAAGGGGCCAAAATTTCCACCACAGACCACCTCCTCCTGGGTGAAATGCTATTGCCAATGGTGAAAAGCCTCAGGTTTTTTTAAAGGCAAAACCAACAAGGAAACCAACAAAAAAAAAGCTGGATGATTTTTTTCCCCCTCAGCTGGGCTTGTTTTCCCCAGCCCTGGCCACTCTGCAAGGCGATGCTTGTCACCAATATGAGGGTGCAGGAGAGGGCCCAGAACAGGGATGTTGCAGGCAGCACATTTCTTGAGGCTCCCAGTAATGCAGTCGCTGGGGATTGATCAAGAAATCGGGCAGTCGCCCAGAATTTCTATTTTTGCTCTCTCCCCAATTCCCATGACTCTTTTTTCCCTTTCTCTTTCTCCTCTGCCTGACTCCCCGCCTGTATTTCCTGACTCCTGTCTGTCTGTCCTGCAGCCTGTTCCTATGTTTTCCTTTCCCCACACCTCTCTCCCCCGCTCCCTGGCCTTCTCCTTCCTCTGTCACCGCGTCCTGGCCGCCTGTTTCCCCTCTGTGCTGCCGCCTGTCCCCTCTCTCCCGCCTGTATCCCCCGCTCGGCTGGCCCTGCTGCTCTCGGGGCCTGCGGGGGGGCGGTTCCCGCCCAGGGTCGGGCGGCAGGAGGGCGCGCCCCGGGGCATGCTGGGAGCTGTAGGCCTGGGGCAGGGGCTGGGGCCGGGGCAACATGGCCGCCCGGCAAGCTCACAAGCTGTGAGGCACCCGTGGATTCCCTGAGGTGGAAGGCAGTCGAGTGAGTGGGGCTGCAGCAGAGGGAGGGAGGCAGCGAGGGAGGGAGGGATGGACAGACCGAGAGAGACAGAAGTGCCTGAGCTGTGCCATGTGCGTGGCAGTGCAGAGAGCAGGAACTGCGGTGAGTCCTGGGCCCCTGGGATCCTGTCACCCCTCTTCCGCACCCCAGTCCCTCCTGAAACCCCTCTTCCCTTTCCCTCTGTGGATTCTGTGGTGGGATATGTAGGTACATATGTATTTATGTGTATGTATGTAATTTATATTATACATAGACATAATACAAATCTTATAACATGAAATACTTGTTTATACATACTTTAATATTTATAAGTATAGAATAGTAGTATTTTACAGAAAAAATACACTGTTCTGTATGTAAGCTATGCCCGGCCCAGCTCAGCCACCCACGGGGTGGGCAGGGGCTGCATTAACAACCCCACACTCCCTCCCGCTGAGCAAATGCCCGCAGGCAGAGAGAGGTGCTGCAAAGGCAACACCCAACTCTTTTAATGAATTTTAATTAGTATTTTCTCCCCCGGAGTGCCCCAGGTCCTCTGCACAAGCTTCTAACAGGGTCACTTGGTCCTGCAGTCTGTGTCTTCCGAGTCAGTGTGAAAACTGTCAGCGTGGCACGGAAGCAGAGTGGAAAAGGTGCCTGCAGAGGTCCAGGGCGTGAGGTCGCGGGGGCCCTTAGGGAGCACAAGAACCTGAGGAGCAGGGAACGCTCCTGGGACAGTTCAATTTCTGGGCAGTGCTGAATCACAGTCAGACCTTCCAGGTGTAGGTACATGGATATAGAGGGAGGGGAATTGTAGGAGAGGAGAAGAAATGTGCTTAGCTGGGGAGCAGCTTCCCTGCCAAAGGGCTATAGGCAGCCCTGTCCTTGAGCGCGTGCCACGCCGGCCTTTCTTCTGCTTTAACTTCCAAACAGCATATGCCTGGGCAGCTGTTCTTTTTCTCCTTCCTTTTGGGTTTAAGTTTCAGCGGCTACAACCGCCGCAGTTGAAGCTAAAACCAGCTTGAGTGTCTGGACTGCAAGTGCATACAATGGCCACATCCTGTAGTAGGCACTACTCCTGGCCTGCTGGTGAAAGACTCGAAATCCTGGTCCGTCTGAGGACTCTGTTGTTGCTGGTAGCGAGTAGTGACAGGGAGGCCGTTCTGTTTCAGTGGCTTTCTAGAGAAGGCAACAAGACGTAATACCAACACAATTGGGTCTTGTGACTGTGGAAGCAGGCTAGAAGACCTGGCCCAACTCTTTGCTGAAGCTTCTGGTAGCTGATTCTTCCTTTCCTTTACTTGCAGCCAAATGAGGTAGAGCAGGGTAAGACTGTCTTGACCACGATAGGTCTAAAGACCTCGCAGGGCAGCCAGAAGGAAGCTGTTGAATGAGGCCTTTGCTGTGGCACTACTCTGTCAGTAGTCAAATGCTAGAGAGGAGAAGGCAGCTCACAAGCAGGGGATGGTGCTGGGCCGGTGGGTCATGGGCAGCTGTAGTCGTTGGCTATGTCCATGTTGGCCTCCCTCTGCACAAAAACCTGCAGCTGGACCCTAAAAGTGAGGTTTGCAGTCCTAACTCTAAGTCTTTGATGTTAAAAGAGGTGTTTGGGTGTTTTAAAGTGAGATTTGGGGACCTGAAAATGAGGCACTGAGCGTTAAAAGAGGCGTTTGGACCCTGAAAGTTTGGCTTTGAGTGTTAAAACTGAGGCTTTGAGTGTTAAAAGAGGGCTTTAGGTCCTAAAAGTGAGGGTTTGGCTGTTAGAAATGAGGCATTGAATTTTAAAACCAAGGTTTGGACCCTAGCAGTGAGGTTTGCAGTCCTAACTCTAAGGCTTTGAGCATTAAAAGAGGGGTTTGGGTGCTTTAAAGTGAGTCTTTGGGTGCTGAAAATGAGGCTTTGAGCCTTAAAAGAGGGCTTTGGGCATTAATAATGATGGTTTGGTACCTGAAAGTGAAGGCCTGGATGCTAAAAGCAGGGGGTTTCTGACCTAAAAATGAGGCACTGAGCATTAAAAGAGGGGTTTGGACCCTGAAAGTGAAGGTTTGGATGATAAAAATGAGTTTTTGAAGCTTAATAGAGGGGTTTGGACGCTAAAAATTACTATTTGGAACAAAACAATGATGGTTTGACCATAAAAAGTCCAAGTTCGATGCTAGAAGCAGAGGGTTTGGGACCTAAAAATGAGGCAGTGAGCGTTAAAAGAGGGGTTTGGACCCTGAAAGTGAAGGTTTGGATGATAAAAATGAGTTTTTGAAGCTTAATAGAGGGGTTTGGACTCTAAAAATTACTATTTGGAACAAAACAATGATGGTTTGACCATAAAAAGTCCAAGTTCGATGCTAGAAGCAGAGGGTTTGGGACCTAAAATTGAGGCAGTGAGCGTTAAAAGAGGGGTTTGGGTAATAGAAGTAAGGGTTTGGAATTTTAAAAAGAGGGTTTGTCCCTGAAAAGGAGGGGTTTGGACCCTAGCAGTGAGGTTTGCACTCCTAACTCTAAGTCTTTGATGTTAAAAGAGGTGTTTGGGTGTTTTAAAGTGAGATTTGGGGACCTGAAAATGAGGCACTGAGCGTTAAAAGAGGGGTTTGGACCCTGAAAGTTTGGCTTTGAGTGTTAAAACTGAGGCTTTGAGTGTTAAAAGAGGGCTTTAGGTCCTAAAAGTGAGGGTTTGGCTGTTAAAAATGAGGCACTGAGCTTTAAGAGAGAGGTTTGGACCCTAGCAGTGAGGTTTGTGGTCCTAACTATAAGGCTTTGAGCATTAAAAGAGGGGTTTGGGTGTTTTAAAGTGAGTCTTTGGGTGCTGAAAATGAGGCTTTGAGCCTTAAAAGAGGGCTTTGGGCATTAATAATGATGGTTTGGTTCCTGAAAGTGAAGGCCTGGATGCTAAAAGCAAGGGTTTCTGACCTAAAAATGAGGCACTGAGCATTAAAAGAGGGGTTTGGACCCTGAAAGTGAAGGTTTGGATGATAAAAATGAGGCTTTGAGGCTTAAAAACGAGGGGCTGGACTCTAAAAGTCATGATTTGTACTAGAACGAGAGTTTGACAATTAAAAGTCCGGGT
The DNA here is from genome assembly GCF_963921805.1 of Phalacrocorax carbo. Lineage (NCBI taxonomy): Eukaryota > Metazoa > Chordata > Aves > Suliformes > Phalacrocoracidae > Phalacrocorax > Phalacrocorax carbo. The sequence goes on along the minus strand of NW_026990280.1, from coordinate 1,314,881 downwards.
TCAGTGCTAAGAGTGAGGGTTTGGGACCTAAAAATGAGGCACTGAGCGTTAAAAGAGAGGTTTGGACCCTGAAAGTGCGGCTTTGGGTGTTAAAACCGAGGCTTTGGGAGTTAAAAGAGGGCTTTAAGGCCTAAAAGTGAGGGTTTGCTGTTAAAAATGAGGCTTTGAGCGTTAAAACCGGTTTGGCCCCTGAAAGTGAGATTTGCAGTCTTACTCTAAAAGGCTTTGAGGTTAAAAGAGGCTTTGGGTGCTTTAAAGTGCGTCTTTGGGAGGTATAAATGAGGCATTGAGCATTAAAAGAGGGGTTTGGTGCTTTAAAGTAAGTCCTTGGGACGTGAAAATGAGGGTTTGTCCCTGAAAAGGAGGGGTTTGGACCCTAAAAGTGAGGTTTGCAGTCTTAACTACAAGTCTTGGATGCTAAAAGCAGGGGGTTTCTGACCTAAAAATGAGGCACTGAGCATTAAAAGAGGGGTTTGGACCCTGAAAGTGAAGGTTTGGATGATAAAAATGACTTTTTGAAGCTTAATAGAGGGGTTTGGACGCTAAAAATTACTATTTGGAACAAAACAATGATGGTTTGACCATAAAAAGTCCAAGTTCGATGCTAAAAATGAGGGTTTGGGACCTAAAAAAAAGGCAGTGAGCGTTAAAAGAGGGGTTTGGGTAATAGAAGTAAGGGTTTGGAATTTTAAAAAGAGGGTTTGTCCCTGAAAAGGAGGGGTTTGGACCCTAAAAGTGAGGTTTGCAGTCCTAACTCTAAGTCTTTGATGTTAAAAGATGAGTTTGGGTGTTTTAAAGTGAGTTTTGGGGACCTGGAAATGAGGCACTGAGCATTAAAAGAGGCGTTTGGACCCTGAAAGTTTGGCTTTGAGTGTTAAAACTGAGGCTTTGAGTGTTAAAAGAGGGCTTTAGGTCCTAAAAGTGAGGGTTTGGCTGTTAGAAATGAGGCATTGAATTTTAAAACCAAGGTTTGGACCCTAGCAGTGAGGTTTGCAGTCCTAACTATAAGGCTTTGAGCATTAAAAGAGGGGTTTGGGTGTTTTAAAGTGAGTCTTTGGGTGCTGAAAATGAGGCTTTGAGCCTTAAAAGAGGGCTTTGGGCATTAATAATGATGTTTTGGTACCTGAAAGTGAAGGCCTGGATGCTAAAAGCAGGGGGTTTCTGACCTAAAAATGAGGCACTGAGCATTAAAAGAGGGGTTTGGACCCTGAAAGTGAAGGTTTGGATGATAAAAATGACTTTTTGAAGCTTAATAGAGGGGTTTGGACTCTAAAAATTACTATTTGGAACAAAACAATGATGGTTTGACCATAAAAAGTCCAAGTTCGATGCTAGAAGCAGAGGGTTTGGGACCTAAAAATGAGGCAGTGAGCGTTAAAAGAGGGGTTTGGGTAATAGAAGTAAGGGTTTGGAATTTTAAAAAGAGGGTTTGTCCCTGAAAAGGAGGGGTTTGGACCCTAGCAGTGAGGTTTGCACTCCTAACTCTAAGTCTTTGATGTTAAAAGAGGTGTTTGGGTGTTTTAAAGTGAGATTTGGGGACCTGAAAATGAGGCACTGAGCGTTAAAAGAGGGGTTTGGACCCTGAAAGTTTGGCTTTGAGTGTTAAAACTGAGGCTTTGAGTGTTAAAAGAGGGCTTTAGGTCCTAAAAGTGAGGGTTTGCTGTTAGAAATGAGGCATTGAATTTTAAAACCAAGGTTTGGACCCTAGCAGTGAGGTTTGCAGTCCTAACTCTAAGGCTTTGAGCATTAAAAGAGGGGTTTGGGTGCTTTAAAGTGAGTCTTTGGGTGCTGAAAATGAGGCTTTGAGCCTTAAAAGAGGGCTTTGGGCATTAATAATGATGTTTTGGTACCTGAAAGTGAAGGCCTGGATGCTAAAAGCAGGGGGTTTCTGACCTAAAAATGAGGCACTGAGCATTAAAAGAGGGGTTTGGACCCTGAAAGTGAAGGTTTGGATGATAAAAATGAGTTTTTGAGGCTTAAAAACGAGGGGCTGGACTCTAAAAGTCATGATTTGTACTAGAACGAGAGTTTGACAATTAAAAGTCCGGGTTCAGTGCTAAGAGTGAGGGTTTGGGACCTAAAAATGAGGCACTGAGCGTTAAAAGAGAGGTTTGGACCCTGAAAGTGCGGCTTTGGGTGTTAAAACCGAGGCTTTGGGAGTTAAAAGAGGGCTTTAAGGCCTAAAAGTGAGGGTTTGCTGTTAAAAATGAGGCTTTGAGCGTTAAAACCGGTTTGGCCCCTGAAAGTGAGATTTGCAGTCTTACTCTAAAAGGCTTTGAGGTTAAAAGAGGCTTTGGGTGCTTTAAAGTGCGTCTTTGGGAGGTATAAATGAGGCATTGAGCATTAAAAGAGGGGTTTGGGCAAAGAAAGTGAGGTTTTGGCTGTTAAAAGTGAAGCTTTGAGCATAAAAGAGGGCTTTGGACCCTAGCATTGTGGTTTGCAGCCCTAACTATAAGGCTTTGAGCATTAAAAGACGGGTTTGGGTGCTTTAAAGTAAGTCCTTGGGACCTGAAAATGAGGGTATGTCCCTAAAAAGGAGGGGTTTGGACCCTAAAAGTGAGGTTTGCAGTCCTAACTCTAAGTCTTTGATGTTAAAAGAGGTGTTTGGGTGTTTTAAAGTGAGTTTTGGGGACCTGGAAATGAGGCACTGAGCGTTAAAAGAGGGGTTTGGACCCTGAAAGTTTGGCTTTGAGTGTTAAAACTGAGGCTTTGAGTTGTAAAAGAGGGCTTTAGGTCCTAAAAGTGAGGGTTTGGCTGTTAGAAATGAGGCATTGAATTTTAAAACCAAGGTTTGGACCCTAGCAGTGAGGTTTGCAGTCCTAACTATAAGGCTTTGAGCATTAAAAGAGGGGTTTGGGTGCTTTAAAGTAAGTCCTTGGGACGTGAAAATGAGGGTATGTCCCTAAAAAGGAGGGGTTTGGACCCTAAAAGTGAGGTTTGCAGTCCTAACTATAAGTCTTGGATGCTAAAAGCAGGGGGGTTCTGACCTAAAAATGAGGCACTGAGCATTAAGAGGGGTTTGAACCCTGAAAGTGAAGGTTTGGATGATAAAAATGACTTTTTGAAGCTTAATAGAGGGGTTTGGACTCTAAAAATTACTATTTGGAACAAAACAATGATGGTTTGACCATAAAAAGTCCAAGTTCGATGCTAGAAGCAGAGGGTTTGGGACCTAAAAATGAGGCAGTGAGCGTGAAAAGAGGGGTTTGGGTAATAGAAGTAAGGGTTTGGAATTTTAAAAAGAGGGTTTGTCCCTGAAAAGGAGGGGTTTGGACCCTAAAAGTGAGGTTTGCACTCCTAACTCTAAGTCTTTGATGTTAAAAGAGGTGTTTGGGTGTTTTAAAGTGAGATTTGGGGACCTGGAAATGAGGCACTGAGCGTTAAAAGAGGCGTTTGGACCCTGGAAGTGCGGCTTTGGGTGTTAAAACCGAGGCTTTGGGAGTTAAAAGAGGGCTTTAGGTCCTAAAAGTGAGGGTTTGCTGTTAAAAATGAGGCTTTGAGCGTTAAAACCGTGTTGGCCCCTGAAAGTGAGATTTGCAGTCTTACTCTAAAAGGCTTTGAGGTTAAAAGAGGCTTTGGGTGCTTTAAAGTGCGTCTTTGGGAGGTATAAATGAGGCATTGAGCATTAAAAGAGGGGTTTGGGCAAAGAAAGTGAGGTTTTGGCTGTTAAAAATGAAGCTTTGAGCATAAAAGAGGGCTTTGGACCCTAGCATTGTGGTTTGCGGCCCTAACTATAAGGCTTTGAGCATTAAAAGAGGGGTTTGGGTGCTTTAAAGTAAGTCCTTGGGACATGAAAATGAGGGTATGTCCCTAAAAAGGAGGGGTTTGGACCCTAAAAGTGAGGTTTGCAGTCCTAACTCTTAAGTCTTTGATGTTAAAAGAGGTGTTTGGGTGTTTTAAAGTGAGATTTGGGGACCTGGAAATGAGGCACTGAGCGTTAAAAGAGGCGTTTGGACCCTGAAAGTTTGGCTTTGAGTGTTAAAACTGAGGCTTTGAGTGTTAAGAGAGGGCTTTAGGTCCTAAAAGTGAGGGTTTGGCTGTTAGAAATGAGGCATTGAATTTTAAAACCAAGGTTTGGACCCTAGCAGTGAGGTTTGCAGTCCTAACTCTAAGGCTTTGATGTTAAAAGAGGGGTTTGGGTGTTTTAAAGTGAGTCTTTGGGTGCTGAAAATGAGGCTTTGAGCCTTAAAAGAGGGCTTTGGGCATTAATAATGATGGTTTGGTTCCTGAAAGTGAAGGCCTGGATGCTAAAAGCAAGGGTTTCTGACCTAAAAATGAGGCACTGAGCATTAAAAGAGGGGTTTGGACCCTGAAAGTGTAGGTTTGGATGATAAAAATGAGGCTTTGAGACTTAAAATCGAGGGGCTGGACTCTAAAAGTCATGATTTGTACTAGAACGAGAGTTTGACAATTAAAAGTCCGGGTTCAGTGCTAAGAGTGAGGGTTTGGGACCTAAAAATGAGGCACTGAGCGTTAAAAGAGAGGTTTGGACCCTGAAAGTGCGGCTTTGGGTGTTAAAACCGAGGCTTTGGGAGTTAAAAGAGGGCTTTAAGGCCTAAAAGTGAGGGTTTGCTGTTAAAAATGAGGCTTTGAGCGTTAAAACCGGTTTGGCCCCTGAAAGTGAGATTTGCAGTCTTACTCTAAAAGGCTTTGAGGTTAAAAGAGGCTTTGGGTGCTTTAAAGTGCGTCTTTGGGAGGTATAAATGAGGCATTGAGCATTAAAAGAGGGGTTTGGGCAAAGAAAGTGAGGTTTTGGCTGTTAAAAGTGAAGCTTTGAGCATAAAAGAGGGCTTTGGACCCTAGCATTGTGGTTTGCGGCCCTAACTATAAGGCTTTGAGCATTAAAAGAGGGGTTTGGGTGCTTTAAAGTAAGTCCTTGGGACATGAAAATGAGGGTATGTCCCTAAAAAGGAGGGGTTTGGACCCTAAAAGTGAGGTTTGCAGTCCTAACTCTAAGTCTTTGATGTTAAAAGAGGTGTTTGGGTGTTTTAAAGTGAGATTTGGGGACCTGGAAATGAGGCACTGAGCGTTAAAAGAGGGGTTTGGACCCTGAAAGTTTGGCTTTGAGTGTTAAAACTGAGGCTTTGAGTTGTAAAAGAGGGCTTTAGGTCCTAAAAGTGAGGGTTTGGCTGTTAGAAATGAGGCATTGAATTTTAAAACCAAGGTTTGGACCCTAGCAGTGAGGTTTGCAGTCCTAACTATAAGGCTTTGAGCATTAAAAGAGGGGTTTGGGTGCTTTAAAGTAAGTCCTTGGGACGTGAAAATGAGGGTATGTCCCTAAAAAGGAGGGGTTTGGACCCTAAAAGTGAGGTTTGCAGTCCTAACTATAAGTCTTGGATGCTAAAAGCAGGGGGGTTCTGACCTAAAAATGAGGCACTGAGCATTAAGAGGGGTTTGAACCCTGAAAGTGAAGGTTTGGATGATAAAAATGAGTTTTTGAAGCTTAATAGAGGGGTTTGGACTCTAAAAATTACTATTTGGAACAAAACAATGATGGTTTGACCATAAAAAGTCCAAGTTCGATGCTAGAAGCAGAGGGTTTGGGACCTAAAAATGAGGCAGTGAGCGTGAAAAGAGGGGTTTGGGTAATAGAAGTAAGGGTTTGGAATTTTAAAAAGAGGGTTTGTCCCTGAAAAGGAGGGGTTTGGACCCTAAAAGTGAGGTTTGCACTCCTAACTCTAAGTCTTTGATGTTAAAAGAGGTGTTTGGGTGTTTTAAAGTGAGATTTGGGGACCTGGAAATGAGGCACTGAGCGTTAAAAGAGGCGTTTGGACCCTGGAAGTGCGGCTTTGGGTGTTAAAACCGAGGCTTTGGGAGTTAAAAGAGGGCTTTAGGTCTTGAAAGTGAGGGTTTGCTGTTAAAAATGAGGCTTTGAGCGTTAAAACCGGGTTGGCCCCTGAAAGTGAGATTTGCAGTCTTACTCTAAAAGGCTTTGAGGTTAAAAGAGGCTCTGGGTGCTTTAAAGTGCGTCTTTGGGAGGTATAAATGAGGCATTGAGCATTAAAAGAGGGGTTTGGGCAAAGAAAGTGAGGTTTTGGCTGTTAAAAATGAAGCTTTGAGCATAAAAGAGGGCTTTGGACCCTAGCATTGTGGTTTGCGGCCCTAACTATAAGGCTTTGAGCATTAAAAGAGGGGTTTGGGTGCTTTAAAGTAAGTCCTTGGGACATGAAAATGAGGGTATGTCCCTAAAAAGGAGGGGTTTGGACCCTAAAAGTGAGGTTTGCAGTCCTAACTCTTAAGTCTTTGATGTTAAAAGAGGTGTTTGGGTGTTTTAAAGTGAGATTTGGGGACCTGGAAATGAGGCACTGAGCGTTAAAAGAGGCGTTTGGACCCTGAAAGTTTGGCTTTGAGTGTTAAAACTGAGGCTTTGAGTGTTAAAAGAGGGCTTTAGGTCCTAAAAGTGAGGGTTTGGCTGTTAGAAATGAGGCATTGAATTTTAAAACCAAGGTTTGGACCCTAGCAGTGAGGTTTGCAGTCCTAACTCTAAGGCTTTGATGTTAAAAGAGGGGTTTGGGTGTTTTAAAGTGAGTCTTTGGGTGCTGAAAATGAGGCTTTGAGCCTTAAAAGAGGGCTTTGGGCATTAATAATGATGGTTTGGTTCCTGAAAGTGAAGGCCTGGATGCTAAAAGCAAGGGTTTCTGAACTAAAAATGAGGCACTGAGCATTAAAAGAGGGGTTTGGACCCTGAAAGTGTAGGTTTGGATGATAAAAATGAGGCTTTGAGACTTAAAATCGAGGGGCTGGACTCTAAAAGTCATGATTTGTACTAGAACGAGAGTTTGACAATTAAAAGTCCGGGTTCAGTGCTAAGAGTGAGTGTTTGGGAGCTAAAAATGAGGCACTGAGCGTTAAAAGAGAGGTTTGGACCCTGAAAGTGCGGCTTTGGGTGTTAAAACCGAGGCTTTGGGAGTTAAAAGAGGGCTTTAGGTCCTAAAAGTGAGGGTTTGCTGTTAAAAATGAGGCTTTGAGCGTTAAAACCGGTTTGGCCCCTGAAAGTGAGATTTGCAGTCTTACTCTAAAAGGCTTTGAGGTTAAAAGAGGCTTTGGGTGCTTTAAAGTGCGTCTTTGGGAGGTATAAATGAGGCATTGAGCATTAAAAGAGGGGTTTGGGCAAAGAAAGTGAGGTTTTGGCTGTTAAAAGTGAAGCTTTGAGCATAAAAGAGGGCTTTGGACCCTAGCATTGTGGTTTGCAGCCCTAACTATAAGGCTTTGAGCATTAAAAGAGGGGTTTGGGTGCTTTAAAGTAAGTCCTTGGGACATGAAAATGAGGGTATGTCCCTAAAAAGGAGGGGTTTGGACCCTAAAAGTGAGGTTTGCAGTCCTAACTCTAAGTCTTTGATGTTAAAAGAGGTGTTTGGGTGTTTTAAAGTGAGTTTTGGGGACCTGGAAATGAGGCACTGAGCGTTAAAAGAGGGGTTTGGACCCTGAAAGTTTGGCTTTGAGTGTTAAAACTGAGGCTTTGAGTTGTAAAAGAGGGCTTTAGGTCCTAAAAGTGAGGGTTTGGCTGTTAGAAATGAGGCATTGAATTTTAAAACCAAGGTTTGGACCCTAGCAGTGAGGTTTGCAGTCCTAACTATAAGGCTTTGAGCATTAAAAGAGGGGTTTGGGTGCTTTAAAGTAAGTCCTTGGGACGTGAAAATGAGGGTATGTCCCTAAAAAGGAGGGGTTTGGACCCTAAAAGTGAGGTTTGCAGTCCTAACTATAAGTCTTGGATGCTAAAAGCAGGGGGTTTCTGACCTAAAAATGAGGCACTGAGCATTAAGAGGGGTTTGAACCCTGAAAGTGAAGGTTTGGATGATAAAAATGAGTTTTTGAAGCTTAATAGAGGGGTTTGGACTCTAAAAATTACTATTTGGAACAAAACAATGATGGTTTGACCATAAAAAGTCCAAGTTCGATGCTAAAAGCAGAGGGTTTGGGACCTAAAAATGAGGCAGTGAGCGTTAAAAGAGGGGTTTGGGTAATAGAAGTAAGGGTTTTGAATTTTAAAAAGAGGGTTTGTCCCTGAAAAGGAGGGGTTTGGACCCTAAAAGTGAGGTTTGCAGTCCTAACTCTAAGTCTTTGATGTTAAAAGAGGTGTTTGGGTGTTTTAAAGTGAGTTTTGGGGACCTGGAAATGAGGCACTGAGCATTAAAAGAGGCGTTTGTACCCTGGAAGTGCGGCTTTGGGTGTTAAAACCGAGGCTTTGGGAGTTAAAAGAGGGCTTTAGGTCTTAAAAGTGAGGGTTTGCTGTTAAAAATGAGGCTTTGAGCGTTAAAACCGGGTTGGCCCCTGAAAGTGAGATTTGCAGTCTTACTCTAAAAGGCTTTGAGGTTAAAAGAGGCTTTGGGTGCTTTAAAGTGCGTCTTTGGGAGGTATAAATGAGGCATTGAGCATTAAAAGAGGGGTTTGGGCAAAGAAAGTGAGGTTTTGGCTGTTAAAAATGAAGCTTTGAGCATAAAAGAGGGCTTTGGACCCTAGCATTGTGGTTTGCGGCCCTAACTATAAGGCTTTGAGCATTAAAAGAGGGGTTTGGGTGCTTTAAAGTAAGTCCTTGGGACATGAAAATGAGGGTATGTCCCTAAAAAGGAGGGGTTTGGACCCTAGCAGTGAGGTTTGCAGTCCTAACTCTTAAGTCTTTGATGTTAAAAGAGGTGTTTGGGTGTTTTAAAGTGAGATTTGGGGACCTGGAAATGAGGCACTGAGCGTTAAAAGAGGCGTTTGGACCCTGAAAGTTTGGCTTTGAGTGTTAAAACTGAGGCTTTGAGTTGTAAAAGAGGGCTTTAGGTCCTAAAAGTGAGGGTTTGGCTGTTAGAAATGAGGCATTGAATTTTAAAACCAAGGTTTGGACCCTAGCAGTGAGGTTTGTAGTCCTAACTCTAAGGCTTTGAGCATTAAAAGAGGGGTTTGGGTGCTTTAAAGTAAGTCCTTGGGACGTGAAAATGAGGGTATGTCCCTAAAAAGGAGGGGTTTGGACCCTAAAAGTGAGGTTTGCAGTCCTAACTATAAGTCCTGGATGCTAAAAGCAGGGGGTTTCTGACCTAAAAATGAGGCACTGAGCATTAAAAGAGGGGTTTGAACCCTGAAAGTGAAGGTTTGGATGATAAAAATGACTTTTTGAAGCTTAATAGAGGGGTTTGGACTCTAAAAATTACTATTTGGAACAAAACAATGATGGTTTGACCATGAAAAGTCCAAGTTCGATGCTAGAAGCAGAGGGTTTGGGACCTAAAAATGAGGCAGTGAGCGTTAAAAGAGGGGTTTGGGTAATAGAAGTAAGGGTTTTGAATTTTAAAAAGAGGGTTTGTCCCTGAAAAGGAGGGGTTTGGACCCTAAAAGTGAGGTTTGCAGTCCTAACTCTAAGTCTTTGATGTTAAAAGAGGTGTTTGGGTGTTTTAAAGTGAGTTTTGGGGACCTGGAAATGAGGCACTGAGCATTAAAAGAGGCGTTTGGACCCTGGAAGTGCGGCTTTGGGTGTTAGAACCGAGGCTTTGGGAGTTAAAAGAGGGCTTTAGGTACTAAAAGTGAGGGTTTGCTGTTAAAAATGAGGCTTTGAGCGTTAAAACCGGTTTGGCCCCTGAAAGTGAGATTTGCAGTCTTACTCTAAAAGGCTTTGAGGTTAAAAGAGGCTTTGGGTGCTTTAAAGTGCGTCTTTGGGAGGTATAAATGAGGCATTGAGCATTAAAAGAGGGGTTTGGGCAAAGAAAGTGAGGTTTTGGCTGTTAAAAATGAAGCTTTGAGCATAAAAGAGGGCTTTGGACCCTAGCATTGTGGTTTGCGGCCCTAACGATAAGGCTTTGAGCATTAAAAGAGGGGTTTGGGTGCTTTAAATTAAGTCCTTGGGACGTGAAAATGAGGGTATGTCCCTAAAAAGGAGGGGTTTGGACCCTAAAAGTGAGGTTTGCAGTCCTAACTCTAAGTCTTTGATGTTAAAAGAGGTGTTTGGGTGTTTTAAAGTGAGATTTGGGGACCTGGAAATGAGGCACTGAGCGTTAAAAGAGGCGTTTGGACCCTGAAAGTTTGGCTGTGAGTGTTAAAACTGAGGCTTTGAGTGTTAGAAGAGGGCTTTAGGTCCTAAAAGTGAGGGTTTGCTGTTAGAAATGAGGCATTGAATTTTAAAACCAAGGTTTGGACCCTAGCAGTGAGGTTTGCAGTCCTAACTCTAAGGCTTTGAGCATTAAAAGAGGGGTTTGGGTGTTTTAAAGTGAGTCTTTGGGTGCTGAAAATGAGGCTTTGAGCCTTAAAAGAGGGCTTTGGGCATTAATAATGATGGTTTGGTTCCTGAAAGTGAAGGCCTGGATGCTAAAAGCAAGGGTTTCTGAACTAAAAATGAGGCACTGAGCATTAAAAGAGGGGTTTGGACCCTGAAAGTGAAGGTTTGGATGATAAAAATGAGGCTTTGAGACTTAAAATCGAGGGGCTGGACTCTAAAAGTCATGACTTGTACTAGAACGAGAGTTTGACAATTACAAGTCCAGGTTCAGTGCTAAGAGTGAGGGTTTGGGACCTAAAAATGAGGCACTGAGCGTTAAAAGAGAGGTTTGGACCCTGAAAGTGCGGCTTTGGGTGTTAAAACCGAGGCTTTGGGAGTTAAAAGAGGGCTTTAGGTCCTAAAAGTGAGGGTTTGCTGTTAAAAATGAGGCTTTGAGCGTTAAAACCGGGTTGGCCCCTGAAAGTGAGATTTGCAGTCTTACTCTAAAAGGCTTTGAGGTTAAAAGAGGCTTTGGGTGCTTTAAAGTGCGTCTTTGGGAGGTATAAATGAGACATTGAGCATTAAAAGAGGGGTTTGGGTGCTTTAAAGGAAGTCCTTGGGACGTGAAAATGAGGGTTTGTCCCTGAAAAGGAGGGGTTTGGACCCTAAAAGTGAGGTTTGCAGTCCTAACTATAAGTCTTGGATGCTAAAAGCAGGGGGTTTCTGACCTAAAAATGAGGCACTGAGCATTAAAAGAGGGGTTTGGACCCTGAAAGTGAAGGTTTGGATGATAAAAATGACTTTTTGAAGCTTAATAGAGGGGTTTGGACTCTAAAAATTACTATTTGGAACAAAACAATGATGGTTTGACCATGAAAAGTCCAAGTTCGATGCTAGAAGCAGAGGGTTTGGGACCTAAAAATGAGGCAGTGAGCATTAAAAGAGGGGTTTGGGTAATAGAAGTAAGGGTTTTGAATTTTAAAAAGAGGGTTTGTCCCTGAAAAGGAGGGGTTTGGACCCTAAAAGTGAGGTTTGCAGTCCTAACTCTAAGTCTTTGATGTTAAAAGAGGTGTTTGGGTGTTTTAAAGTGAGTTTTGGGGACCTGGAAATGAGGCACTGAGCATTAAAAGAGGCGTTTGTACCCTGGAAGTGCGGCTTTGGGTGTTAAAACCGAGGCTTTGGGAGTTAAAAGAGGGCTTTAGGTCCTAAAAGTGAGGGTTTGCTGTTAAAAATGAGGCTTTGAGCGTTAAAACCGGTTTGGCCCCTGAAAGTGAGATTTGCAGTCTTACTCTAAAAGGCTTTGAGGTTAAAAGAGGCTTTGGGTGCTTTAAAGTGCGTCTTTGGGAGGTATAAATGAGGCATTGAGCATTAAAAGAGGGGTTTGGGCAAAGAAAGTGAGGTTTTGGCTGTTAAAAATGAAGCTTTGAGCATAAAAGAGGGCTTTGGACCCTAGCATTGTGGTTTGCGGCCCTAACTATAAGGCTTTGAGCATTAAAAGAGGGGTTTGGGTGCTTTAAAGTAAGTCCTTGGGACGTGAAAATGAGGGTATGTCCCTAAAAAGGAGGGGTTTGGACCCTAAAAGTGAGGTTTGCAGTCCTAACTCTAAGTCTTTGATGTTAAAAGAGGTGTTTGGGTGTTTTAAAGTGAGATTTGGGGACCTGGAAATGAGGCACTGAGCGTTAAAAGAGGCGTTTGGACCCTGAAAGTTTGGCTGTGAGTGTTAAAACTGAGGCTTTGAGTGTTAGAAGAGGGCTTTAGGTCCTAAAAGTGAGGGTTTGCTGTTAGAAATGAGGCATTGAATTTTAAAACCAAGGTTTGGACCCTAGCAGTGAGGTTTGCAGTCCTAACTCTAAGGCTTTGAGCATTAAAAGAGGGGTTTGGGTGTTTTAAAGTGAGTCTTTGGGTGCTGAAAATGAGGCTTTGAGCCTTAAAAGAGGGCTTTGGGCATTAATAATGATGGTTTGGTTCCTGAAAGTGAAGGCCTGGATGCTAAAAGCAGGGGGTTTCTGACCTAAAAATGAGGCACTGAGCATTAAAAGAGGGGTTTGGACCCTGAAAGTGTAGGTTTGGATGATAAAAATGAGGCTTTGAGGCTTAAAATCGAGGGGCTGGACTCTAAAAGTCATGATTTGTACTAGAACGAGAGTTTGACAATTAAAAGTCCGGGTTCAGTGCTAAGAGTGAGGGTTTGGGAGCTAAAAATGAGGCACTGAGTGTTAAAAGAGAGGTTTGGACCCTGAAAGTGCGGCTTTGGGTGTTAAAACCGAGGCTTTGGGAGTTAAAAGAGGGCTTTAGGTCCTAAAAGTGAGGGTTTGCTGTTAAAAATGAGGCTTTGAGCGTTAAAACCGGGTTGGCCCCTGAAAGTGAGATTTGCAGTCTTACTCTAAAAGGCTTTGAGGTTAAAAGAGGCTTTGGGTGCTTTAAAGTGCGTCTTTGGGAGGTATAAATGAGGCATTGAGCATTAAAAGAGGGGTTTGGGTGCTTTAAAGTAAGTCCTTGGGACGTGAAAATGAGGGTTTGTCCCTGAAAAGGAGGGGTTTGGACCCTAAAAGTGAGGTTTGCAGTCTTAACTATAAGTCTTGGATGCTAAAAGCAGGGGGTTTCTGACCTAAAAATGAGGCACTGAGCATTAAAAGAGGGGTTTGGACCCTGAAAGTGAAGGTTTGGATGATAAAAATGACTTTTTGAAGCTTAATAGAGGGGTTTAGACGCTAAAAATTACTATTTGGAACAAAACAATGATGGTTTGCCCATAAAAAGTCCAAGTTCGATGCTAGAAGCAGAGGGTTTGGGACCTAAAAATGAGGCAGTGAGCGTTAAAAGAGGGGTTTGGGTAATAGAAGTAAGGGTTTTGAATTTTAAAAAGAGGGTTTGTCCCTGAAAAGGAGGGGTTTGGAGCCTAGCAGTGAGGTTTGCACTCCTAACTCTAAGTCTTTGATGTTAAAAGAGGTGTTTGGGTGTTTTAAAGTGAGATTTGGGGACCTGAAAATGAGGCACTGAGCGTTAAAAGAGGGGTTTGGACCCTGAAAGTTTGGCTTTGAGTGTTAAAACTGAGGCTTTGAGTGTTAAAAGAGGGCTTTAGGTCCTAAAAGTGAGGGTTTGCTGTTAGAAATGAGGCATTGAATTTTAAAACCAAGGTTTGGACCCTAGCAGTGAGGTTTGCAGTCCTAACTCTAAGGCTTTGAGCATTAAAAGAGGGGTTTGGGTGTTTTAAAGTGAGTCTTTGGGTGCTGAAAATGAGGCTTTGAGCCTTAAAAGAGGGCTTTGGGCATTAATAATGATGGTTTGGTACCTGAAAGTGAAGGCCTGGATGCTAAAAGCAGGGGGTTTCTGACCTAAAAATGAGGCACTGAGCATTAAAAGAGGGGTTTGGACCCTGAAAGTGAAGGTTTGGATGATAAAAATGAGGCTTTGAGGCTTAAAATCGAGGGGCTGGACTCTAAAAGTCATGATTTGTACTAGAACGAGAGTTTGACAATTAAAAGTCCGGGTTCAGTGCTAAGAGTGAGGGTTTGGGACCTAAAAATGAGGCACTGAGCGTTAAAAGAGAGGTTTGGACCCTGAAAGTGCGGCTTTGGGTGTTAAAACCGAGGCTTTGGGAGTTAAAAGAGGGCTTTAGGTCCTAAAAGTGAGGGTTTGCTGTTAAAAATGAGGCTTTGAGCGTTAAAACCGGGTTGGCCCCTGAAAGTGAGATTTGCAGTCTTACTCTAAAAGGCTTTGAGGTTAAAAGAGGCTTTGGGTGCTTTAAAGTGCGTCTTTGGGAGGTATAAATGAGGCATTGAGCATTAAAAGAGGGGTTTGGGTGCTTTAAAGTAAGTCCTTGGGACGTGAAAATGAGGGTTTGTCCCTGAAAAGGAGGGGTTTGGACCCTAAAAGTGAGGTTTGCAGTCCTAACTATAAGTCTTGGATGCTAAAAGCAGGGGGTTTCTGACCTAAAAATGAGGCACTGAGCATTAAAAGAGGGGTTTGGACCCTGAAAGTGAAGGTTTGGATGATAAAAATGACTTTTTGAAGCTTAATAGAGGGGTTTGGACTCTAAAAATTACTATTTGGAACAAAACAATGATGGTTTGACCATGAAAAGTCCAAGTTCGATGCTAGAAGCAGAGGGTTTGGGACCTAAAAATGAGGCAGTGAGCATTAAAAGAGGGGTTTGGGTAATAGAAGTAAGGGTTTTGAATTTTAAAAAGAGGGTTTGTCCCTGAAAAGGAGGGGTTTGGACCCTAAAAGTGAGGTTTGCAGTCCTAACTCTAAGTCTTTGATGTTAAAAGAGGTGTTTGGTTGTTTTAAAGTGAGTTTTGGGGACCTGGAAATGAGGCACTGAGCATTAAAAGAGGCGTTTGGACCCTGGAAGTGCGGCTTTGGGTGTTAGAACCGAGGCTTTGGGAGTTAAAAGAGGGCTTTAGGTCCTAAAAGTGAGGGTTTGCTGTTAAAAATGAGGCTTTGAGCGTTAAAACCGGTTTGGCCCCTGAAAGTGAGATTTGCAGTCTTACTCTAAAAGGCTTTGAGGTTAAAAGAGGCTTTGGGTGCTTTAAAGTGCGTCTTTGGGAGGTATAAATGAGGCATTGAGCATTAAAAGAGGGGTTTGGGCAAAGAAAGTGAGGTTTTGGCTGTTAAAAATGAAGCTTTGAGCATAAAAGAGGGCTTTGGACCCTAGCATTGTGGTTTGCGGCCCTAACGATAAGGCTTTGAGCATTAAAAGAGGGGTTTGGGTGCTTTAAATTAAGTCCTTGGGACGTGAAAATGAGGGTATGTCCCTAAAAAGGAGGGGTTTGGACCCTAAAAGTGAGGTTTGCAGTCCTAACTCTAAGTCTTTGATGTTAAAAGAGGTGTTTGGGTGTTTTAAAGTGAGATTTGGGGACCTGGAAATGAGGCACTGAGCGTTAAAAGAGGCGTTTGGACCCTGAAAGTTTGGCTGTGAGTGTTAAAACTGAGGCTTTGAGTGTTAGAAGAGGGCTTTAGGTCCTAAAAGTGAGGGTTTGCTGTTAGAAATGAGGCATTGAATTTTAAAACCAAGGTTTGGACCCTAGCAGTGAGGTTTGCAGTCCTAACTCTAAGGCTTTGAGCATTAAAAGAGGGGTTTGGGTGTTTTAAAGTGAGTCTTTGGGTGCTGAAAATGAGGCTTTGAGCCTTGAAAGAGGGCTTTGGGCATTAATAATGATGGTTTGGTTCCTGAAAGTGAAGGCCTGGATGCTAAAAGCAAGGGTTTCTGAACTAAAAATGAGGCACTGAGCATTAAAAGAGGGGTTTGGACCCTGAAAGTGAAGGTTTGGATGATAAAAATGAGGCTTTGAGACTTAAAATCGAGGGGCTGGACTCTAAAAGTCATGACTTGTACTAGAACGAGAGTTTGACAATTACAAGTCCAGGTTCAGTGCTAAGAGTGAGGGTTTGGGACCTAAAAATGAGGCACTGAGCGTTAAAAGAGAGGTTTGGACCCTGAAAGTGCGGCTTTGGGTGTTAAAACCGAGGCTTTGGGAGTTAAAAGAGGGCTTTAGGTCCTAAAAGTGAGGGTTTGCTGTTAAAAATGAGGCTTTGAGCGTTAAAACCGGGTTGGCCCCTGAAAGTGAGATTTGCAGTCTTACTCTAAAAGGCTTTGAGGTTAAAAGAGGCTTTGGGTGCTTTAAAGTGCGTCTTTGGGAGGTATAAATGAGACATTGAGCATTAAAAGAGGGGTTTGGGTGCTTTAAAGGAAGTCCTTGGGACGTGAAAATGAGGGTTTGTCCCTGAAAAGGAGGGGTTTGGACCCTAAAAGTGAGGTTTGCAGTCCTAACTATAAGTCTTGGATGCTAAAAGCAGGGGGTTTCTGACCTAAAAATGAGGCACTGAGCATTAAAAGAGGGGTTTGGACCCTGAAAGTGAAGGTTTGGATGATAAAAATGACTTTTTGAAGCTTAATAGAGGGGTTTGGACTCTAAAAATTACTATTTGGAACAAAACAATGATGGTTTGACCATGAAAAGTCCAAGTTCGATGCTAGAAGCAGAGGGTTTGGGACCTAAAAATGAGGCAGTGAGCATTAAAAGAGGGGTTTGGGTAATAGAAGTAAGGGTTTTGAATTTTAAAAAGAGGGTTTGTCCCTGAAAAGGAGGGGTTTGGACCCTAAAAGTGAGGTTTGCAGTCCTAACTCTAAGTCTTTGATGTTAAAAGAGGTGTTTGGGTGTTTTAAAGTGAGTTTTGGGGACCTGGAAATGAGGCACTGAGCATTAAAAGAGGCGTTTGTACCCTGGAAGTGCGGCTTTGGGTGTTAAAACCGAGGCTTTGGGAGTTAAAAGAGGGCTTTAGGTCCTAAAAGTGAGGGTTTGCTGTTAAAAATGAGGCTTTGAGCGTTAAAACCGGTTTGGCCCCTGAAAGTGAGATTTGCAGTCTTACTCTAAAAGGCTTTGAGGTTAAAAGAGGCTTTGGGTGCTTTAAAGTGCGTCTTTGGGAGGTATAAATGAGGCATTGAGCATTAAAAGAGGGGTTTGGGCAAAGAAAGTGAGGTTTTGGCTGTTAAAAATGAAGCTTTGAGCATAAAAGAGGGCTTTGGACCCTAGCATTGTGGTTTGCGGCCCTAACTATAAGGCTTTGAGCATTAAAAGAGGGGTTTGGGTGCTTTAAAGTAAGTCCTTGGGACGTGAAAATGAGGGTATGTCCCTAAAAAGGAGGGGTTTGGACCCTAAAAGTGAGGTTTGCAGTCCTAACTCTAAGTCTTTGATGTTAAAAGAGGTGTTTGGGTGTTTTAAAGTGAGATTTGGGGACCTGGAAATGAGGCACTGAGCGTTAAAAGAGGCGTTTGGACCCTGAAAGTTTGGCTGTGAGTGTTAAAACTGAGGCTTTGAGTGTTAGAAGAGGGCTTTAGGTCCTAAAAGTGAGGGTTTGCTGTTAGAAATGAGGCATTGAATTTTAAAACCAAGGTTTGGACCCTAGCAGTGAGGTTTGCAGTCCTAACTCTAAGGCTTTGAGCATTAAAAGAGGGGTTTGGGTGTTTTAAAGTGAGTCTTTGGGTGCTGAAAATGAGGCTTTGAGCCTTAAAAGAGGGCTTTGGGCATTAATAATGATGGTTTGGTTCCTGAAAGTGAAGGCCTGGATGCTAAAAGCAGGGGGTTTCTGACCTAAAAATGAGGCACTGAGCATTAAAAGAGGGGTTTGGACCCTGAAAGTGAAGGTTTGGATGATAAAAATGACTTTTTGAAGCTTAATAGAGGGGTTTAGACGCTAAAAATTACTATTTGGAACAAAACAATGATGGTTTGCCCATAAAAAGTCCAAGTTCGATGCTAGAAGCAGAGGGTTTGGGACCTAAAAATGAGGCAGTGAGCGTTAAAAGAGGGGTTTGGGTAATAGAAGTAAGGGTTTTGAATTTTAAAAAGAGGGTTTGTCCCTGAAAAGGAGGGGTTTGGAGCCTAGCAGTGAGGTTTGCACTCCTAACTCTAAGTCTTTGATGTTAAAAGAGGTGTTTGGGTGTTTTAAAGTGAGATTTGGGGACCTGAAAATGAGGCACTGAGCGTTAAAAGAGGGGTTTGGACCCTGAAAGTTTGGCTTTGAGTGTTAAAACTGAGGCTTTGAGTGTTAAAAGAGGGCTTTAGGTCCTAAAAGTGAGGGTTTGCTGTTAGAAATGAGGCATTGAATTTTAAAACCAAGGTTTGGACCCTAGCAGTGAGGTTTGCAGTCCTAACTCTAAGGCTTTGAGCATTAAAAGAGGGGTTTGGGTGTTTTAAAGTGAGTCTTTGGGTGCTGAAAATGAGGCTTTGAGCCTTAAAAGAGGGCTTTGGGCATTAATAATGATGGTTTGGTACCTGAAAGTGAAGGCCTGGATGCTAAAAGCAGGGGGTTTCTGACCTAAAAATGAGGCACTGAGCATTAAAAGAGGGGTTTGGACCCTGAAAGTGAAGGTTTGGATGATAAAAATGAGGCTTTGAGGCTTAAAATCGAGGGGCTGGACTCTAAAAGTCATGATTTGTACTAGAACGAGAGTTTGACAATTAAAAGTCCGGGTTCAGTGCTAAGAGTGAGGGTTTGGGACCTAAAAATGAGGCACTGAGCGTTAAAAGAGAGGTTTGGACCCTGAAAGTGCGGCTTTGGGTGTTAAAACCGAGGCTTTGGGAGTTAAAAGAGGGCTTTAGGTCCTAAAAGTGAGGGTTTGCTGTTAAAAATGAGGCTTTGAGCGTTAAAACCGGGTTGGCCCCTGAAAGTGAGATTTGCAGTCTTACTCTAAAAGGCTTTGAGGTTAAAAGAGGCTTTGGGTGCTTTAAAGTGCGTCTTTGGGAGGTATAAATGAGGCATTGAGCATTAAAAGAGGGGTTTGGGTGCTTTAAAGTAAGTCCTTGGGACGTGAAAATGAGGGTTTGTCCCTGAAAAGGAGGGGTTTGGACCCTAAAAGTGAGGTTTGCAGTCCTAACTATAAGTCTTGGATGCTAAAAGCAGGGGGTTTCTGACCTAAAAATGAGGCACTGAGCATTAAAAGAGGGGTTTGGACCCTGAAAGTGAAGGTTTGGATGATAAAAATGACTTTTTGAAGCTTAATAGAGGGGTTTGGACTCTAAAAATTACTATTTGGAACAAAACAATGATGGTTTGACCATGAAAAGTCCAAGTTCGATGCTAGAAGCAGAGGGTTTGGGACCTAAAAATGAGGCAGTGAGCATTAAAAGAGGGGTTTGGGTAATAGAAGTAAGGGTTTTGAATTTTAAAAAGAGGGTTTGTCCCTGAAAAGGAGGGGTTTGGACCCTAAAAGTGAGGTTTGCAGTCCTAACTCTAAGTCTTTGATGTTAAAAGAGGTGTTTGGGTGTTTTAAAGTGAGATTTGGGGACCTGGAAATGAGGCACTGAGCATTAAAAGAGGCGTTTGTACCCTGAAAGTTTGGCTGTGAGTGTTAAAACTGAGGCTTTGAGTATTAAAAGAGGGCTTTAGGTCCTAAAAGTGAGGGTTTGCTGTTAGAAATGAGGCATTGAATTTTAAAACCAAGGTTTGGACCCTAGCAGTGAGGTTTGCAGTCCTAACTCTAAGGCTTTGATGTTAAAAGAGGGGTTTGGGTGTTTTAAAGTGAGTCTTTGGGTGCTGAAAATGAGGCTTTGAGCCTTAAAAGAGGGCTTTGGGCATTAATAATGATGGTTTGGTTCCTGAAAGTGAAGGCCTGGATGCTAAAAGCAAGGGTTTCTGAACTAAAAATGAGGCACTGAGCATTAAAAGAGGGGTTTGGACCCTGAAAGTGTAGGTTTGGATGATAAAAATGAGGCTTTGAGACTTAAAATCGAGGGGCTGGACTCTAAAAGTCATGATTTGTACTAGAACGAGAGTTTGACAATTAAAAGTCCGGGTTCAGTGCTAAGAGTGAGGGTTTGGGAGCTAAAAATGAGGCACTGAGCGTTAAAAGAGAGGTTTGGACCCTGAAAGTGCGGCTTTGGGTGTTAAAACCGAGGCTTTGGGAGTTAAAAGAGGGCTTTAGGTCCTAAAAGTGAGGGTTTGCTGTTAAAAATGAGGCTTTGAGCGTTAAAACCGGTTTGGCCCCTGAAAGTGAGATTTGCAGTCTTACTCTAAAAGGCTTTGAGGTTAAAAGAGGCTTTGGGTGCTTTAAAGTGCGTCTTTGGGAGGTATAAATGAGGCATTGAGCATTAAAAGAGGGGTTTGGGCAAAGAAAGTGAGGTTTTGGCTGTTAAAAGTGAAGCTTTGAGCATAAAAGAGGGCTTTGGACCCTAGCATTGTGGTTTGCAGCCCTAACTATAAGGCTTTGAGCATTAAAAGAGGGGTTTGGGTGCTTTAAAGTAAGTCCTTGGGACATGAAAATGAGGGTATGTCCCTAAAAAGGAGGGGTTTGGACCCTAAAAGTGAGGTTTGCAGTCCTAACTCTAAGTCTTTGATGTTAAAAGAGGTGTTTGGGTGTTTTAAAGTGAGTTTTGGGGACCTGGAAATGAGGCACTGAGCGTTAAAAGAGGGGTTTGGACCCTGAAAGTTTGGCTTTGAGTGTTAAAACTGAGGCTTTGAGTTGTAAAAGAGGGCTTTAGGTCCTAAAAGTGAGGGTTTGGCTGTTAGAAATGAGGCATTGAATTTTAAAACCAAGGTTTGGACCCTAGCAGTGAGGTTTGCAGTCCTAACTATAAGGCTTTGAGCATTAAAAGAGGGGTTTGGGTGCTTTAAAGTAAGTCCTTGGGACGTGAAAATGAGGGTATGTCCCTAAAAAGGAGGGGTTTGGACCCTAAAAGTGAGGTTTGCAGTCCTAACTATAAGTCTTGGATGCTAAAAGCAGGGGGTTTCTGACCTAAAAATGAGGCACTGAGCATTAAGAGGGGTTTGAACCCTGAAAGTGAAGGTTTGGATGATAAAAATGAGTTTTTGAAGCTTAATAGAGGGGTTTGGACTCTAAAAATTACTATTTGGAACAAAACAATGATGGTTTGACCATAAAAAGTCCAAGTTCGATGCTAAAAGCAGAGGGTTTGGGACCTAAAAATGAGGCAGTGAGCGTTAAAAGAGGGGTTTGGGTAATAGAAGTAAGGGTTTTGAATTTTAAAAAGAGGGTTTGTCCCTGAAAAGGAGGGGTTTGGACCCTAAAAGTGAGGTTTGCAGTCCTAACTCTAAGTCTTTGATGTTAAAAGAGGTGTTTGGGTGTTTTAAAGTGAGTTTTGGGGACCTGGAAATGAGGCACTGAGCATTAAAAGAGGCGTTTGGACCCTGGAAGTGCGGCTTTGGGTGTTAAAACCGAGGCTTTGGGAGTTAAAAGAGGGCTTTAGGTCTTAAAAGTGAGGGTTTGCTGTTAAAAATGAGGCTTTGAGCGTTAAAACCGGGTTGGCCCCTGAAAGTGAGATTTGCAGTCTTACTCTAAAAGGCTTTGAGGTTAAAAGAGGCTTTGGGTGCTTTAAAGTGCGTCTTTGGGAGGTATAAATGAGGCATTGAGCATTAAAAGAGGGGTTTGGGCAAAGAAAGTGAGGTTTTGGCTGTTAAAAATGAAGCTTTGAGCATAAAAGAGGGCTTTGGACCCTAGCATTGTGGTTTGCGGCCCTAACGATAAGGCTTTGAGCATTAAAAGAGGGGTTTGGGTGCTTTAAAGTAAGTCCTTGGGACATGAAAATGAGGGTATGTCCCTAAAAAGGAGGGGTTTGGACCCTAGCAGTGAGGTTTGCAGTCCTAACTCTTAAGTCTTTGATGTTAAAAGAGGTGTTTGGGTGTTTTAAAGTGAGATTTGGGGACCTGGAAATGAGGCACTGAGCGTTAAAAGAGGCGTTTGGACCCTGAAAGTTTGGCTTTGAGTGTTAAAACTGAGGCTTTGAGTTGTAAAAGAGGGCTTTAGGTCCTAAAAGTGAGGGTTTGGCTGTTAGAAATGAGGCATTGAATTTTAAAACCAAGG
Source organism: Phalacrocorax carbo (assembly GCF_963921805.1). Lineage (NCBI taxonomy): Eukaryota > Metazoa > Chordata > Aves > Suliformes > Phalacrocoracidae > Phalacrocorax > Phalacrocorax carbo. The sequence continues at coordinate 1,293,387 of NW_026990280.1, read as the reverse complement.
TTTGGACCCTAGCAGTGAGGTTTGTAGTCCTAACTATAAGGCTTTGAGCATTAAAAGAGGGGTTTGGGTGCTTTAAAGTAAGTCCTTGGGACGTGAAAATGAGGGTATGTCCCTAAAAAGGAGGGGTTTGGACCCTAAAAGTGAGGTTTGCAGTCCTAACTATAAGTCCTGGATGCTAAAAGCAGGGGGTTTCTGACCTAAAAATGAGGCACTGAGCATTAAAAGAGGGGTTTGAACCCTGAAAGTGAAGGTTTGGATGATAAAAATGACTTTTTGAAGCTTAATAGAGGGGTTTGGACTCTAAAAATTACTATTTGGAACAAAACAATGATGGTTTGACCATGAAAAGTCCAAGTTCGATGCTAGAAGCAGAGGGTTTGGGACCTAAAAATGAGGCAGTGAGCGTTAAAAGAGGGGTTTGGGTAATAGAAGTAAGGGTTTTGAATTTTAAAAAGAGGGTTTGTCCCTGAAAAGGAGGGGTTTGGACCCTAAAAGTGAGGTTTGCAGTCCTAACTCTAAGGCTTTGAGCATTAAAAGAGGGGTTTGGGTGTTTTAAAGTGAGTCTTTGGGTGCTGAAAATGAGGCTTTGAGCCTTAAAAGAGGGCTTTGGGCATTAATAATGATGGTTTGGTTCCTGAAAGTGAAGGCCTGGATGCTAAAAGCAAGGGTTTCTGACCTAAAAATGAGGCACTGAGCATTAAAAGAGGGGTTTGGACCCTGAAAGTGAAGGTTTGGATGATAAAAATGAGGCTTTGAGACTTAAAATCGAGGGGCTGGACTCTAAAAGTCATGACTTGTACTAGAACGAGAGTTTGACAATTACAAGTCCAGGTTCAGTGCTAAGAGTGAGGGTTTGGGACCTAAAAATGAGGCACTGAGCGTTAAAAGAGAGGTTTGGACCCTGAAAGTGCGGCTTTGGGTGTTAAAACCGAGGCTTTGGGAGTTAAAAGAGGGCTTTAGGTCCTAAAAGTGAGGGTTTGCTGTTAAAAATGAGGCTTTGAGCGTTAAAACCGGGTTGGCCCCTGAAAGTGAGATTTGCAGTCTTACTCTAAAAGGCTTTGAGGTTAAAAGAGGCTTTGGGTGCTTTAAAGTGCGTCTTTGGGAGGTATAAATGAGACATTGAGCATTAAAAGAGGGGTTTGGGTGCTTTAAAGGAAGTCCTTGGGACGTGAAAATGAGGGTTTGTCCCTGAAAAGGAGGGGTTTGGACCCTAAAAGTGAGGTTTGCAGTCCTAACTATAAGTCTTGGATGCTAAAAGCAGGGGGGTTCTGACCTAAAAATGAGGCACTGAGCATTAAAAGAGGGGTTTGGACCCTGAAAGTGAAGGTTTGGATGATAAAAATGACTTTTTGAAGCTTAATAGAGGGGTTTGGACTCTAAAAATTACTATTTGGAACAAAACAATGATGGTTTGACCATGAAAAGTCCAAGTTCGATGCTAGAAGCAGAGGGTTTGGGACCTAAAAATGAGGCAGTGAGCATTAAAAGAGGGGTTTGGGTAATAGAAGTAAGGGTTTTGAATTTTAAAAAGAGGGTTTGTCCCTGAAAAGGAGGGGTTTGGACCCTAAAAGTGAGGTTTGCAGTCCTAACTCTAAGTCTTTGATGTTAAAAGAGGTGTTTGGGTGTTTTAAAGTGAGTTTTGGGGACCTGGAAATGAGGCACTGAGCATTAAAAGAGGCGTTTGTACCCTGGAAGTGCGGCTTTGGGTGTTAAAACCGAGGCTTTGGGAGTTAAAAGAGGGCTTTAGGTCCTAAAAGTGAGGGTTTGCTGTTAAAAATGAGGCTTTGAGCGTTAAAACCGGTTTGGCCCCTGAAAGTGAGATTTGCAGTCTTACTCTAAAAGGCTTTGAGGTTAAAAGAGGCTTTGGGTGCTTTAAAGTGCGTCTTTGGGAGGTATAAATGAGGCATTGAGCATTAAAAGAGGGGTTTGGGCAAAGAAAGTGAGGTTTTGGCTGTTAAAAATGAAGCTTTGAGCATAAAAGAGGGCTTTGGACCCTAGCATTGTGGTTTGCGGCCCTAACTATAAGGCTTTGAGCATTAAAAGAGGGGTTTGGGTGCTTTAAAGTAAGTCCTTGGGACGTGAAAATGAGGGTATGTCCCTAAAAAGGAGGGGTTTGGACCCTAAAAGTGAGGTTTGCAGTCCTAACTCTAAGTCTTTGATGTTAAAAGAGGTGTTTGGGTGTTTTAAAGTGAGATTTGGGGACCTGGAAATGAGGCACTGAGCGTTAAAAGAGGGGTTTGGACCCTGAAAGTTTGGCTGTGAGTGTTAAAACTGAGGCTTTGAGTGTTAGAAGAGGGCTTTAGGTCCTAAAAGTGAGGGTTTGCTGTTAGAAATGAGGCATTGAATTTTAAAACCAAGGTTTGGACCCTAGCAGTGAGGTTTGCAGTCCTAACTCTAAGGCTTTGAGCATTAAAAGAGGGGTTTGGGTGTTTTAAAGTGAGTCTTTGGGTGCTGAAAATGAGGCTTTGAGCCTTAAAAGAGGGCTTTGGGCATTAATAATGATGGTTTGGTTCCTGAAAGTGAAGGCCTGGATGCTAAAAGCAGGGGGTTTCTGACCTAAAAATGAGGCACTGAGCATTAAAAGAGGGGTTTGGACCCTGAAAGTGTAGGTTTGGATGATAAAAATGAGGCTTTGAGACTTAAAATCGAGGGGCTGGACTCTAAAAGTCATGATTTGTACTAGAACGAGAGTTTGACAATTAAAAGTCCGGGTTCAGTGCTAAGAGTGAGGGTTTGGGAGCTAAAAATGAGGCACTGAGTGTTAAAAGAGAGGTTTGGACCCTGAAAGTGCGGCTTTGGGTGTTAAAACCGAGGCTTTGGGAGTTAAAAGAGGGCTTTAGGTCCTAAAAGTGAGGGTTTGCTGTTAAAAATGAGGCTTTGAGCGTTAAAACCGGGTTGGCCCCTGAAAGTGAGATTTGCAGTCTTACTCTAAAAGGCTTTGAGGTTAAAAGAGGCTTTGGGTGCTTTAAAGTGCGTCTTTGGGAGGTATAAATGAGGCATTGAGCATTAAAAGAGGGGTTTGGGTGCTTTAAAGTAAGTCCTTGGGACGTGAAAATGAGGGTTTGTCCCTGAAAAGGAGGGGTTTGGACCCTAAAAGTGAGGTTTGCAGTCTTAACTATAAGTCTTGGATGCTAAAAGCAGGGGGTTTCTGACCTAAAAATGAGGCACTGAGCATTAAAAGAGGGGTTTGGACCCTGAAAGTGAAGGTTTGGATGATAAAAATGAGTTTTTGAAGCTTAATAGAGGGGTTTAGACGCTAAAAATTACTATTTGGAACAAAACAATGATGGTTTGCCCATAAAAAGTCCAAGTTCGATGCTAGAAGCAGAGGGTTTGGGACCTAAAAATGAGGCAGTGAGCGTTAAAAGAGGGGTTTGGGTAATAGAAGTAAGGGTTTGGAATTTTAAAAAGAGGGTTTGTCCCTGAAAAGGAGGGGTTTGGAGCCTAGCAGTGAGGTTTGCACTCCTAACTCTAAGTCTTTGATGTTAAAAGAGGTGTTTGGGTGTTTTAAAGTGAGATTTGGGGACCTGAAAATGAGGCACTGAGCGTTAAAAGAGGGGTTTGGACCCTGAAAGTTTGGCTTTGAGTGTTAAAACTGAGGCTTTGAGTGTTAAAAGAGGGCTTTAGGTCCTAAAAGTGAGGGTTTGGCTGTTAGAAATGAGGCATTGAATTTTAAAACCAAGGTTTGGACCCTAGCAGTGAGGTTTGCAGTCCTAACTCTAAGGCTTTGAGCATTAAAAGAGGGGTTTGGGTGTTTTAAAGTGAGTCTTTGGGTGCTGAAAATGAGGCTTTGAGCCTTAAAAGAGGGCTTTGGGCATTAATAATGATGGTTTGGTACCTGAAAGTGAAGGCCTGGATGCTAAAAGCAGGGGGTTTCTGACCTAAAAATGAGGCACTGAGCATTAAAAGAGGGGTTTGGACCCTGAAAGTGTAGGTTTGGATGATAAAAATGAGGCTTTGAGGCTTAAAATCGAGGGGCTGGACTGTAAAAGTCATGATTTGTACTAGAACGAGAGTTTGACAATTAAAAGTCCGGGTTCAGTGCTAAGAGTGAGGGTTTGGGACCTAAAAATGAGGCACTGAGCGTTAAAAGAGAGGTTTGGACCCTGAAAGTGCGGCTTTGGGTGTTAAAACCGAGGCTTTGGGAGTTAAAAGAGGGCTTTAGGTCCTAAAAGTGAGGGTTTGCTGTTAAAAATGAGGCTTTGAGCGTTAAAACCGGGTTGGCCCCTGAAAGTGAGATTTGCAGTCTTACTCTAAAAGGCTTTGAGGTTAAAAGAGGCTTTGGGTGCTTTAAAGTGCGTCTTTGGGAGGTATAAATGAGGCATTGAGCATTAAAAGAGGGGTTTGGGTGCTTTAAAGTAAGTCCTTGGGACGTGAAAATGAGGGTTTGTCCCTGAAAAGGAGGGGTTTGGACCCTAAAAGTGAGGTTTGCAGTCCTAACTATAAGTCTTGGATGCTAAAAGCAGGGGGGTTCTGACCTAAAAATGAGGCACTGAGCATTAAAAGAGGGGTTTGGACCCTGAAAGTGAAGGTTTGGATGATAAAAATGACTTTTTGAAGCTTAATAGAGGGGTTTGGACTCTAAAAATTACTATTTGGAACAAAACAATGATGGTTTGACCATGAAAAGTCCAAGTTCGATGCTAGAAGCAGAGGGTTTGGGACCTAAAAATGAGGCAGTGAGCATTAAAAGAGGGGTTTGGGTAATAGAAGTAAGGGTTTTGAATTTTAAAAAGAGGGTTTGTCCCTGAAAAGGAGGGGTTTGGACCCTAAAAGTGAGGTTTGCAGTCCTAACTCTAAGTCTTTGATGTTAAAAGAGGTGTTTGGTTGTTTTAAAGTGAGTTTTGGGGACCTGGAAATGAGGCACTGAGCATTAAAAGAGGCGTTTGTACCCTGGAAGTGCGGCTTTGGGTGTTAGAACCGAGGCTTTGGGAGTTAAAAGAGGGCTTTAGGTCCTAAAAGTGAGGGTTTGCTGTTAAAAATGAGGCTTTGAGCGTTAAAACCGGTTTGGCCCCTGAAAGTGAGATTTGCAGTCTTACTCTAAAAGGCTTTGAGGTTAAAAGAGGCTTTGGGTGCTTTAAAGTGCGTCTTTGGGAGGTATAAATGAGGCATTGATCATTAAAAGAGGGGTTTGGGCAAAGAAAGTGAGGTTTTGGCTGTTAAAAATGAAGCTTTGAGCATAAAAGAGGGCTTTGGACCCTAGCATTGTGGTTTGCGGCCCTAACTATAAGGCTTTGAGCATTAAAAGAGGGGTTTGGGTGCTTTAAAGTAAGTCCTTGGGACGTGAAAATGAGGGTATGTCCCTAAAAAGGAGGGGTTTGGACCCTAAAAGTGAGGTTTGCAGTCCTAACTCTAAGTCTTTGATGTTAAAAGAGGTGTTTGGGTGTTTTAAAGTGAGATTTGGGGACCTGGAAATGAGGCACTGAGCGTTAAAAGAGGCGTTTGGACCCTGAAAGTTTGGCTGTGAGTGTTAAAACTGAGGCTTTGAGTGTTAGAAGAGGGCTTTAGGTCCTAAAAGTGAGGGTTTGCTGTTAGAAATGAGGCATTGAATTTTAAAACCAAGGTTTGGACCCTAGCAGTGAGGTTTGCAGTCCTAACTATAAGGCTTTGAGCATTAAAAGAGGGGTTTGGGTGTTTTAAAGTGAGTCTTTGGGTGCTGAAAATGAGGCTTTGAGCCTTAAAAGAGGGCTTTGGGCATTAATAATGATGGTTTGGTTCCTGAAAGTGAAGGCCTGGATGCTAAAAGCAGGGGGTTTCTGACCTAAAAATGAGGCACTGAGCATTAAAAGAGGGGTTTGGACCCTGAAAGTGTAGGTTTGGATGATAAAAATGAGGCTTTGAGACTTAAAATCGAGGGGCTGGACTCTAAAAGTCATGATTTGTACTAGAACGAGAGTTTGACAATTAAAAGTCCGGGTTCAGTGCTAAGAGTGAGGGTTTGGGAGCTAAAAATGAGGCACTGAGTGTTAAAAGAGAGGTTTGGACCCTGAAAGTGCGGCTTTGGGTGTTAAAACCGAGGCTTTGGGAGTTAAAAGAGGGCTTTAGGTCCTAAAAGTGAGGGTTTGCTGTTAAAAATGAGGCTTTGAGCGTTAAAACCGGTTTGGCCCCTGAAAGTGAGATTTGCAGTCTTACTCTAAAAGGCTTTGAGGTTAAAAGAGGGGTTTGGGTGCTTTAAAGTGCGTCTTTGGGAGGTATAAATGAGGCATTGAGCATTAAAAGAGGGGTTTGGGTGCTTTAAAGTAAGTCCTTGGGACGTGAAAATGAGGGTTTGTCCCTGAAAAGGAGGGGTTTGGACCCTAAAAGTGAGGTTTGCAGTCTTAACTATAAGTCTTGGATGCTAAAAGCAGGGGGTTTCTGACCTAAAAATGAGGCACTGAGCATTAAAAGAGGGGTTTGGACCCTGAAAGTGAAGGTTTGGATGATAAAAATGAGTTTTTGAAGCTTAATAGAGAGGTTTAGACGCTAAAAATTACTATTTGGAACAAAACAATGATGGTTTGCCCATAAAAAGTCCAAGTTCGATGCTAGAAGCAGAGGGTTTGGGACCTAAAAATGAGGCAGTGAGCGTTAAAAGAGGGGTTTGGGTAATAGAAGTAAGGGTTTTGAATTTTAAAAAGAGGGTTTGTCCCTGAAAAGGAGGGGTTTGGAGCCTAGCAGTGAGGTTTGCACTCCTAACTCTAAGTCTTTGATGTTAAAAGAGGTGTTTGGGTGTTTTAAAGTGAGATTTGGGGACCTGAAAATGAGGCACTGAGCGTTAAAAGAGGGGTTTGGACCCTGAAAGTTTGGCTTTGAGTGTTAAAACTGAGGCTTTGAGTGTTAAAAGAGGGCTTTAGGTCCTAAAAGTGAGGGTTTGGCTGTTAGAAATGAGGCATTGAATTTTAAAACCAAGGTTTGGACCCTAGCAGTGAGGTTTGCAGTCCTAACTCTAAGGCTTTGAGCATTAAAAGAGGGGTTTGGGTGCTTTAAAGTGAGTCTTTGGGTGCTGAAAATGAGGCTTTGAGCCTTAAAAGAGGGCTTTGGGCATTAATAATGATGGTTTGGTACCTGAAAGTGAAGGCCTGGATGCTAAAAGCAGGGGGTTTCTGACCTAAAAATGAGGCACTGAGCATTAAAAGAGGGGTTTGGACCCTGAAAGTGAAGGTTTGGATGATAAAAATGAGGCTTTGAGGCTTAAAATCGAGGGGCTGGACTGTAAAAGTCATGATTTGTACTAGAACGAGAGTTTGACAATTAAAAGTCCGGGTTCAGTGCTAAGAGTGAGGGTTTGGGAGCTAAAAATGAGGCACTGAGCGTTAAAAGAGAGGTTTGGACCCTGAAAGTGCGGCTTTGGGTGTTAAAACCGAGGCTTTGGGAGTTAAAAGAGGGCTTTAGGTCCTAAAAGTGAGGGTTTGCTGTTAAAAATGAGGCTTTGAGCATTAAAACCGGTTTGGCCCCTGAAAGTGAGATTTGCAGTCTTACTCTAAAAGGCTTTGAGGTTAAAAGAGGCTTTGGGTGCTTTAAAGTGCGTCTTTGGGAGGTATAAATGAGGCATTGAGCATTAAAAGAGGGGTTTGGGCAAAGAAAGTGAGGTTTTGGCTGTTAAAAATGAAGCTTTGAGCATAAAGGAGGGCTTTGGACCCTAGCATTGTGGTTTGCGGCCCTAACGATAAGGCTTTGAGCATTAAAAGAGGGGTTTGGGTGCTTTAAAGTAAGTCCTTGGGACGTGAAAATGAGGGTATGTCCCTAAAAAGGAGGGGTTTGGACCCTAAAAGTGAGGTTTGCAGTCCTAACTCTAAGTCTTTGATGTTAAAAGAGGGGTTTGGGTGTTTTAAAGTGAGTTTTGGGGACCTGGAAATGAGGCACTGAGCGTTAAAAGAGGGGTTTGGACCCTGAAAGTTTGGCTTTGAGTGTTAAAACTGAGGCTTTGAGTTGTAAAAGAGGGCTTTAGGTCCTAAAAGTGAGGGTTTGGCTGTTAGAAATGAGGCATTGAATTTTAAAACCAAGGTTTGGACCCTAGCAGTGAGGTTTGTAGTCCTAACTATAAGGCTTTGAGCATTAAAAGAGGGGTTTGGGTGCTTTAAAGTAAGTCCTTGGGACGTGAAAATGAGGGTATGTCCCTAAAAAGGAGGGGTTTGGACCCTAAAAGTGAGGTTTGCAGTCCTAACTATAAGTCCTGGATGCTAAAAGCAGGGGGTTTCTGACCTAAAAATGAGGCACTGAGCATTAAAAGAGGGGTTTGAACCCTGAAAGTGAAGGTTTGGATGATAAAAATGACTTTTTGAAGCTTAATAGAGGGGTTTGGACTCTAAAAATTACTATTTGGAACAAAACAATGATGGTTTGACCATGAAAAGTCCAAGTTCGATGCTAGAAGCAGAGGGTTTGGGACCTAAAAATGAGGCAGTGAGCGTTAAAAGAGGGGTTTGGGTAATAGAAGTAAGGGTTTTGAATTTTAAAAAGAGGGTTTGTCCCTGAAAAGGAGGGGTTTGGACCCTAAAAGTGAGGTTTGCAGTCCTAACTCTAAGTCTTTGATGTTAAAAGAGGTGTTTGGGTGTTTTAAAGTGAGTTTTGGGGACCTGGAAATGAGGCACTGAGCGTTAAAAGAGGCGTTTGGACCCTGAAAGTTTGGCTGTGAGTGTTAAAACCGAGGCTTTGAGTATTAAAAGAGGGCTTTAGGTCCTAAAAGTGAGGGTTTGCTGTTAAAAATGAGGCTTTGAGCGTTAAAACCGGTTTGGCCCCTGAAAGTGAGATTTGCAGTCTTACTCTAAAAGGCTTTGAGGTTAAAAGAGGCTTTGGGTGCTTTAAAGTGCGTCTTTGGGAGGTATAAATGAGGCATTGAGCATTAAAAGAGGGGTTTGGGCAAAGAAAGTGAGGTTTTGGCTGTTAAAAATGAAGCTTTGAGCATAAAAGAGGGCTTTGGACCCTAGCATTGTGGTTTGCGGCCCTAACTATAAGGCTTTGAGCATTAAAAGAGGGGTTTGGGTGCTTTAAAGTAAGTCCTTGGGACATGAAAATGAGGGTATGTCCCTAAAAAGGAGGGGTTTGGACCCTAGCAGTGAGGTTTGCAGTCCTAACTCTAAGGCTTTGATGTTAAAAGAGGGGTTTGGGTGTTTTAAAGTGAGTCTTTGGGTGCTGAAAATGAGGCTTTGAGCCTTAAAAGAGGGCTTTGGGCATTAATAATGATGTTTTGGTACCTGAAAGTGAAGGCCTGGATGCTAAAAGCAGGGGGTTTCTGACCTAAAAATGAGGCACTGAGCATTAAAAGAGGGGTTTGGACCCTGAAAGTGAAGGTTTGGATGATAAAAATGACTTTTTGAAGCTTAATAGAGGGGTTTGGACGCTAAAAATTACTATTTGGAACAAAACAATGATGGTTTGCCCATAAAAAGTACAAGTTCGATGCTAGAAGCAGAGGGTTTGGGACCTAAAAATGAGGCAGTGAGCGTTAAAAGAGAGGTTTGGACCCTGAAAGTGCGGTTTTGGGTGTTAAAACTGAGGCTTTGAGTGTTAAAAGAGGGCTTTAGGTCCTAAAAGTGAGGGTTTGGCTGTTAAAAATGAGGCACTGAGCTTTAAGAGAGAGGTTAGGACCCTAGCAGTGAGGTTTGTGGTCCTATCTATAAGGCTTTGAGCATTAAAAGAGGGGTTTGGGTGCTTTAAAGTAAGTCCTTGGGACGTGAAAATGAGGGTATGTCCCTAAAAAGGAGGGGTTTGGACCCTGAAAGTGAGGGTTTGGGATCTAAAATAGAGGCTTTGAGCCTTAAAAGAGGGATTTGGACGTTAAAAATGAGATTTTGCTCCATAAAAGTAAGGGGTTTGGATGCTAAAAATGAGGGTTTGGGAACTAAAAGTGAGGCTTTGAGCCTTGAAAGAGGGGTTTGGACGCTGAAAGTGAGGTTTGCGGTCCCAACTCTAAGTCTTTGATGTTAAAAGAGGGGTTTGGGTGTTTTAAAGTGAGTCTTTGGGTGCTGAAAATGAGGCTTTGAGCCTTAAAAGAGGGCTTTGGGCATTAATAATGATGGTTTGGTACCTGAAAGTGAAGGCCTGGATGCTAAAAGCAAGGGTTTCTGAACTAAAAATGAGGCACTGAGCATTAAAAGAGGGGTTTGGACCCTGAAAGTGAAGGTTTGGATGATAAAAATGAGGCTTTGAGGCTTAAAATCGAGGGGCTGGACTCTAAAAGTCATGATTTGTACTAGAACGAGAGTTTGACAATTAAAAGTCCGGGTTCAGTGCTAAGAGTGAGGGTTTGGGACCTAAAAATGAGGCACTGAGCGTTAAAAGAGAGGTTTGGACCCTGAAAGTGCGGCTTTGGGTGTTAAAACCGAGGCTTTGGGAGTTAAAAGAGGGCTTTAGGTCCTAAAAGTGAGGGTTTGCTGTTAAAAATGAGGCTTTGAGCGTTAAAACCGGTTTGGCCCCTAAAAGTGAGATTTGCAGTCTTACTCTAAAAGGCTTTGAGGTTAAAAGAGGCTTTGGGTGCTTTAAAGTGCGTCTTTGGGAGGTATAAATGAGGCATTGAGCAGTAAAAGAGGGGTTTGGGCAAAGAAAGTGAGGTTTGTGGTCCTATCTATAAGGCTTTGAGCATTAAAAGAGGGGTTTGGGTGCTTTAAAGTAAGTCCTTGGGACGTGAAAATGAGGGTATGTCCCTAAAAAGGAGGGGTTTGGACCCTAAAAGTGAGGTTTGCAGTCCTAACTATAAGTCTTTGATGTTAAAAGAGGTGTTTGGGTGTTTTAAAGTGAGTTTTGGGGACCTGAAAATGAGGCACTGAGCGTTAAAAGAGGGGTTTGGACCCTGAAAGTGAAGGTTTGGATGATAAAAATGAGTTTTTGAAGCTTAATAGAGGGGTTTGGACTCTAAAAATTACTATTTGGAACAAAACAATGATGGTTTGCCCATAAAAAGTCCAAGTTCGATGCTAAAAGCAGAGGGTTTGGGACCTAAAAATGAGGCAGTGAGCGTTAAAAGAGGGGTTTGGGTAATAGAAGTAAGGGTTTGGAATTTTAAAAAGAGGGTTTGTCCCTGAAAAGGAGGGGTTTGGACCCTAAAAGTGAGGTTTGCAGTCCTAACTCTAAGTCTTTGATGTTAAAAGAGGGGTTTGGGTGTTTTAAAGTGAGTCTTTGGGTGCTGAAAATGAGGCTTTGAGCCTTAAAAGAGGGCTTTGGGCATTAATAATGATGTTTTGGTACCTGAAAGTGAAGGCCTGGATGCTAAAAGCAGGGGGTTTCTGACCTAAAAATGAGGCACTGAGCATTAAAAGAGGGGTTTGGACCCTGAAAGTGAAGGTTTGGATGATAAAAATGACTTTTTGAAGCTTAATAGAGGGGTTTGGACGCTAAAAATTACTATTTGGAACAAAACAATGATGTTTTGACCATAAAAAGTCCAAGTTCGATGCTAAAAGCAGGGGGTTTCTGACCTAAAAATGAGGCAGTGAGCATTAAAAGAGGGGTTTGGACCCTAAAAGTGAGGTTTGCAGTCCTAACTCTAAGTCTTTGATGTTAAAAGAGGGGTTTGGGTGTTTTAAAGTGAGTTTTGGGGAGCTGGAAATGAGGCACTGAGCATTAAAAGAGGCGTTTGGACCCTGAAAGTGCGGCTTTGGGTGTTAAAACCGAGGCTTTGGGAGTTAAAAGAGGGCTTTAGGTCCTAAAAGTGAGGGTTTGCTGTTAAAAATGAGGCTTTGAGCGTTAAAACCGGTTTGGCCCCTGAAAGTGAGATTTGCAGTCTTACTCTAAAAGGCTTTGAGGTTAAAAGAGGCTTTGGGTGCTTTAAAGTGCGTCTTTGGGAGGTATAAATGAGGCATTGAGCATTAAAAGAGGGGTTTGGGCAAAGAAAGTGAGGTTTTGGCTGTTAAAAATGAAGCTTTGAGCATAAAAGAGGGCTTTGGACCCTAGCATTGTGGTTTGCGGCCCTAACTATAAGGCTTTGAGCATTAAAAGAGGGGTTTGGGTGCTTTAAAGTAAGTCCTTGGGACATGAAAATGAGGGTATGTCCCTAAAAAGGAGGGGTTTGGACCCTAAAAGTGAGGTTTGCACTCCTAACTCTTAAGTCTTTGATGTTAAAAGAGGTGTTTGGGTGTTTTAAAGTGAGTTTTGGGGACCTGGAAATGAGGCACTGAGCATTAAAAGAGGCGTTTGGACCCTGAAAGTGCGGCTTTGGGTGTTAAAACCGAGGCTTTGGGAGTTAAAAGAGGGCTTTAAGGCCTAAAAGTGAGGGTTTGCTGTTAAAAATGAGGCTTTGAGCGTTAAAACCGTGTTGGCCCCTGAAAGTGAGATTTGCAGTCTTACTCTAAAAGGCTTTGAGGTTAAAAGAGGCTTTGGGTGCTTTAAAGTGCGTCTTTGGGAGGTATAAATGAGGCATTGAGCAGTAAAAGAGGGGTTTGGGCAAAGAAAGTGAGGTTTTGGCTGTTAAAAGTGAAGCTTTGAGCATAAAAGAGGGCTTTGGACCCTAGCATTGTGGTTTGCAGCCCTAACTATAAGGCTTTGAGCATTAAAAGAGGGGTTTGGGTGCTTTAAAGTAAGTCCTTGGGACATGAAAATGAGGGTATGTCCCTAAAAAGGAGGGGTTTGGACCCTAAAAGTGAGGTTTGCAGTCCTAACTCTAAGTCTTTGATGTTAAAAGAGGGGTTTGGGTGTTTTAAAGTGAGTTTTGGGGACCTGAAAATGAGGCACTGAGCTTTAAAAGCGGGGTTTGGACCCTGAAAGTTTGGCTTTGAGTGTTAAAACTGAGGCTTTGAGTGTTAAAAGAGGGCTTTAGGTCCTAAAAGTGAGGGTTTGGCTGTTAGAAATGAGGCATTGAATTTTAAAACCAAGGTTTGGACCCTAGCAGTGAGGTTTGCAGTCCTAACTCTAAGGCTTTGATGTTAAAAGAGGGGTTTGGGTGTTTTAAAGTGAGTCTTTGGGTGCTGAAAATGAGGCTTTGAGCCTTAAAAGAGGGCTTTGGGCATTAATAATGATGTTTTGGTACCTGAAAGTGAAGGCCTGGATGCTAAAAGCAGGGGGTTTCTGACCTAAAAATGAGGCACTGAGCATTAAAAGAGGGGTTTGGACCCTGAAAGTGAAGGTTTGGATGATAAAAATGACTTTTTGAAGCTTAATAGAGGGGTTTGGACGCTAAAAATTACTATTTGGAACAAAACAATGATGGTTTGCCCATAAAAAGTACAAGTTCGATGCTAGAAGCAGAGGGTTTGGGACCTAAAAATGAGGCAGTGAGCGTTAAAAGAGGCGTTTGGATCCTGAAAGTGCGGTTTTGGGTGTTAAAACTGAGGCTTTGAGTGTTAAAAGAGGGCTTTAGGTCCTAAAAGTGAGGGTTTGGCTGTTAAAAATGAGGCACTGAGCTTTAAGAGAGAGGTTAGGACCCTAGCAGTGAGGTTTGTGGTCCTATCTATAAGGCTTTGAGCATTAAAAGAGGGGTTTGGGTGCTTTAAAGTAAGTCCTTGGGACGTGAAAATGAGGGTATGTCCCTAAAAAGGAGGGGTTTGGACCCTGAAAGTGAGGGTTTGGGATCTAAAATAGAGGCTTTGAGCCTTAAAAGAGGGATTTGGACGTTAAAAATGAGATTTTGCTCCATAAAAGTAAGGGGTTTGGATGCTAAAAATGAGGGTTTGGGAACTAAAAATGAGGCACTGAGCATTAAAAGAGGGGTTTGGACCCTGAAAGTGAAGGTTTGGATGATAAAAATGAGGCTTTGAGGCTTAAAATCGAGGGGCTGGACTCTAAAAGTCATGATTTGTACTAGAACGAGAGTTTGACAATTAAAAGTCCGGGTTCAGTGCTAAGAGTGAGGGTTTGGGACCTAAAAATGAGGCACTGAGCGTTAAAAGAGAGGTTTGGACCCTGAAAGTGCGGCTTTGGGTGTTAAAACCGAGGCTTTGGGAGTTAAAAGAGGGCTTTAGGTCCTAAAAGTGAGGGTTTGCTGTTAAAAATGAGGCTTTGAGCGTTAAAACCGGTTTGGCCCCTAAAAGTGAGATTTGCAGTCTTACTCTAAAAGGCTTTGAGGTTAAAAGAGGCTTTGGGTGCTTTAAAGTGCGTCTTTGGGAGGTATAAATGAGGCATTGAGCATTAAAAGAGGGGTTTGGGCAAAGAAAGTGAGGTTTTGGCTGTTAAAAATGAAGCTTTGAGCATAAAAGAGGGCTTTGGACCCTAGCATTGTGGTTTGCGGCCCTAACTATAAGGCTTTGAGCATTGAAAGAGGGGTTTGGGTGCTTTAAAGTAAGTCCTTGGGACATGAAAATGAGGGTATGTCCCTAAAAAGGAGGGGTTTGGACCCTAAAAGTGAGGTTTGCAGTCCTAACTCTAAGTCTTTGATGTTAAAAGAGGGGTTTGGGTGTTTTAAAGTGAGTCTTTGGGTGCTGAAAATGAGGCTTTGAGCCTTAAAAGAGGGCTTTGGGCATTAATAATGATGTTTTGGTTCCTGAAAGTGAAGGCCTGGATGCTAAAAGCAAGGGTTTCTGAACTAAAAATGAGGCACTGAGCATTAAAAGAGGGGTTTGGACCCTGAAAGTGAAGGTTTGGATGATAAAAATGAGGCTTTGAGGCTTAAAATCGAGGGGCTGGACTCTAAAAGTCATGATTTGTACTAGAACGAGAGTTTGACAATTAAAAGTCCGGGTTCAGTGCTAAGAGTGAGGGTTTGGGAGCTAAAAATGAGGCACTGAGCGTTAAAAGAGAGGTTTGGACCCTGAAAGTGCGGCTTTGGGTGTTAAAACCGAGGCTTTGGGAGTTAAAAGAGGGCTTTAGGTCCTAAAAGTGAGGGTTTGCTGTTAAAAATGAGGCTTTGAGCGTTAAAACCGGTTTGGCCCCTAAAAGTGAGATTTGCAGTCTTACTCTAAAAGGCTTTGAGGTTAAAAGAGGCTTTGGGTGCTTTAAAGTGCGTCTTTGGGAGGTATAAATGAGGCATTGAGCAGTAAAAGAGGGGTTTGGGCAAAGAAAGTGAGGTTTGTGGTCCTATCTATAAGGCTTTGAGCATTAAAAGAGGGGTTTGGGTGCTTTAAAGTAAGTCCTTGGGACGTGAAAATGAGGGTATGTCCCTAAAAAGGAGGGGTTTGGACCCTAAAAGTGAGGTTTGCAGTCCTAACTATAAGTCTTTGATGTTAAAAGAGGTGTTTGGGTGTTTTAAAGTGAGTTTTGGGGACCTGAAAATGAGGCACTGAGCGTTAAAAGAGGGGTTTGGACCCTGAAAGTGAAGGTTTGGATGATAAAAATGAGTTTTTGAAGCTTAATAGAGGGGTTTGGACTGTAAAAATTACTATTTGGAACAAAACAATGATGGTTTGCCCATAAAAAGTCCAAGTTCGATGCTAAAAGCAGAGGGTTTGGGACCTAAAAATGAGGCAGTGAGCGTGAAAAGAGGGGTTTGGGTAATAGAAGTAAGGGTTTGGAATTTTAAAAAGAGGGTTTGTCCCTGAAAAGGAGGGGTTTGGACCCTAAAAGTGAGGTTTGCAGTCCTAACTCTAAGTCTTTGATGTTAAAAGAGGGGTTTGGGTGTTTTAAAGTGAGTCTTTGGGTGCTGAAAATGAGGCTTTGAGCCTTAAAAGAGGGCTTTGGGCATTAATAATGATGTTTTGGTACCTGAAAGTGAAGGCCTGGATGCTAAAAGCAGGGGGTTTCTGACCTAAAAATGAGGCACTGAGCATTAAAAGAGGGGTTTGGACCCTGAAAGTGAAGGTTTGGATGATAAAAATGACTTTTTGAAGCTTAATAGAGGGGTTTGGACGCTAAAAATTACTATTTGGAACAAAACAATGATGTTTTGACCATAAAAAGTCCAAGTTCGATGCTAAAAGCAGGGGGTTTCTGACCTAAAAATGAGGCAGTGAGCATTAAAAGAGGGGTTTGGACCCTGAAAGTGAAGGTTTGGATGATAAAAATGAGTTTTTGAAGCTTAATAGAGGGGTTTGGACTCTAAAAATTACTATTTGGAACAAAACAATGATGGTTTGCCCATAAAAAGTCCAAGTTCGATGCTAAAAGCAGAGGGTTTGGGACCTAAAAATGAGGCAGTGAGCGTTAAAAGAGGGGTTTGGGTAATAGAAGTAAGGGTTTGGAATTTTAAAAAGAGGGTTTGTCCCTGAAAAGGAGGGGTTTGGACCCTAAAAGTGAGGTTTGCAGTCCTAACTATAAGTCTTTGATGTTAAAAGAGGGGTTTGGGTGTTTTAAAGTGAGTCTTTGGGTGCTGAAAATGAGGCTTTGAGCCTTAAAAGAGGGCTTTGGGCATTAATAATGATGTTTTGGTACCTGAAAGTGAAGGCCTGGATGCTAAAAGCAGGGGGTTTCTGACCTAAAAATGAGGCAGTGAGCATTAAAAGAGGGGTTTGGACCCTGAAAGTGAAGGTTTGGATGATAAAAATGACTTTTTGAAGCTTAATAGAGGGGTTTGGACGCTAAAAATTACTATTTGGAACAAAACAATGATGGTTTGCCCATAAAAAGTCCAAGTTCGATGCTAAAAGCAGAGGGTTTGGGACCTAAAAATGAGGCAGTGAGCGTTAAAAGAGGGGTTTGGGTAATAGAAGTAAGGGTTTGGAATTTTAAAAAGAGGGTTTGTCCCTGAAAAGGAGGGGTTTGGACCCTAAAAGTGAGGTTTGCAGTCCTAACTCTGAGGCTTTGATTTTAAAAGAGGGGTTTGGGTGTTTTAAAGTGAGTCTTTGGGTGCTGAAAATGAGGCTTTGAGCCTTAAAAGAGGGCTTTGGGCATTAATAATGATGTTTTGGTACCTGAAAGTGAAGGCCTGGATGCTAAAAGCAGGGGGTTTCTGACCTAAAAATGAGGCACTGAGCATTAAAAGAGGGGTTTGGACCCTGAAAGTGAAGGTTTGGATGATAAAAATGAGTTTTTGAAGCTTAATAGAGGGGTTTGGACGCTAAAAATTACTATTTGGAACAAAACAATGATGTTTTGACCATAAAAAGTCCAAGTTCGATGCTAAAAGCAGGGGGTTTCTGACCTAAAAATGAGGCACTGAGCATTAAAAGAGGGGTTTGGACCCTAAAAGTGAGGTTTGCAGTCCTAACTCTGAGGCTTTGATGTTAAAAGAGGGGTTTGGGTGTTTTAAAGTGAGTCTTTGTGTGCTGAAAATGAGGCTTTGAGCCTTAAAAGAGGGCTTTGGGCATTAATAACGATGTTTTGGTTCCTGAAAGTGAAGGCCTGGATGCTAAAAGCAGGGGGTTTCTGACCTAAAAATGAGGCACTGAGCATTAAAAGAGGGGTTTGGACCCTGAAAGTGAAGGTTTGGATGATAAAAATGACTTTTTGAAGCTTAATAGAGGGGTTTGGACTCTAAAAATTACTATTTGGAACAAAACAATGATGTTTTGACCATAAAAAGTCCAAGTTCGATGCTAAAAGCAGGGGGTTTCTGACCTAAAAATGAGGCAGTGAGCATTAAAAGAGGGGTTTGGACCCTAAAAGTGAGGTTTGCAGTCCTAACTCTGAGGCTTTGATGTTAAAAGAGGGGTTTGGGTGTTTTAAAGTGAGTCTTTGTGTGCTGAAAATGAGGCTTTGAGCCTTAAAAGAGGGCTTTGGGCATTAATAATGATGGTTTGGTACCTGAAAGTGAAGGCCTGGATGCTAAAAGCAGGGGGTTTCTGACCTAAAAATGAGGCACTGAGCATTAAAAGAGGGGTTTGGACCCTGAAAGTGAAGGTTTGGATGATAAAAATGAGGCTTTGAGACTTAAAATCGAGGGGCTGGACTCTAAAAGTCATGACTTGTACTAGAACGAGAGTTTGACAATTACAAGTCCAGGTTCAGTGCTAAGAGTGAGGGTTTGGGACCTAAAAATGAGGCACTGAGCGTTAAAAGAGAGGTTTGGACCCTGAAAGTGCAGCTTTGGGTGTTAAAACCGAGGCTTTGGGAGTTAAAAGAGGGCTTTAGGTCCTAAAAGTGAGGGTTTGCTGTTAAAAATGAGGCTTTGAGCGTTAAAACCGGTTTGGCCCCTGAAAGTGAGATTTGCAGTCTTACTCTAAAAGGCTTTGAGGTTAAAAGAGGCTTTGGGTGCTTTAAAGTGCGTCTTTGGGAGGTATAAATGAGGCATTGAGCATTAAAAGAGGGGTTTGGGCAAAGAAAGTGAGGTTTTGGCTGTTAAAAATGAAGCTTTGAGCATAAAAGAGGTCTTTGGACCCTAGCATTGTGGTTTGCGGCCCTAACTATAAGGCTTTGAGCATTAAAAGAGGGGTTTGGGTGCTTTAAAGTAAGTCCTTGGGACATGAAAATGAGGGTATGTCCCTAAAAAGGAGGGGTTTGGACCCTAAAAGTGAGGTTTGCAGTCCTAACTCTAAGTCTTTGATGTTAAAAGAGGTGTTTGGGTGTTTTAAAGTGAGTTTTGGGGACCTGAAAATGAGGCACTGAGCGTTAAAAGAGGGGTTTGGACCCTGAAAGTTTGGCTTTGAGTGTTAAAACTGAGGCTTTGAGTGTTAGAAGAGGGCTTTAGGTCCTAAAAGTGAGGGTTTGGCTGTTAGAAATGAGGCATTGAATTTTAAAACCAAGGTTTGGACCCTAGCAGTGAGGTTTGCAGTCCTAACTCTGAGGCTTTGATGTTAAAAGAGGGGTTTGGGTGTTTTAAAGTGAGTCTTTGGGTGCTGAAAATGAGGCTTTGAGCCTTAAAAGAGGGCTTTGGGCATTAATAATGATGTTTTGGTACCTGAAAGTGAAGGCCTGGATGCTAAAAGCAGGGGGTTTCTGACCTAAAAATGAGGCACTGAGCATTAAAAGAGGGGTTTGGACCCTGAAAGTGAAGGTTTGGATGATAAAAATGACTTTTTGAAGCTTAATAGAGGGGTTTGGACGCTAAAAATTACTATTTGGAACAAAACAATGATGGTTTGACCATAAAAAGTCCAAGTTCGATGCTAAAAGCAGGGGGTTTCTGACCTAAAAATGAGGCACTGAGCATTAAAAGAGGGGTTTGGACCCTGAAAGTGAAGGTTTGGATGATAAAAATGAGTTTTTGAAGCTTAATAGAGGGGTTTGGACTCTAAAAATTACTATTTGGAACAAAACAATGATGGTTTGCCCATAAAAAGTCCAAGTTCGATGCTAAAAGCAGAGGGTTTGGGACCTAAAAATGAGGCAGTGAGCGTGAAAAGAGGGGTTTGGGTAATAGAAGTAAGGGTTTGGAATTTTAAAAAGAGGGTTTGTCCCTGAAAAGGAGGGGTTTGGACCCTAAAAGTGAGGTTTGCAGTCCTAACTCTGAGGCTTTGATGTTAAAAGAGGGGTTTGGGTGTTTTAAAGTGAGTCTTTGGGTGCTGAAAATGAGGCTTTGAGCCTTAAAAGAGGGCTTTGGGCATTAATAATGATGTTTTGGTACCTGAAAGTGAAGGCCTGGATGCTAAAAGCAGGGGGTTTCTGACCTAAAAATGAGGCACTGAGCATTAAAAGAGGGGTTTGGACCCTGAAAGTGAAGGTTTGGATGATAAAAATGAGTTTTTGAAGCTTAATAGAGGGGTTTGGACGCTAAAAATTACTATTTGGAACAAAACAATGATGGTTTGACCATAAAAAGTCCAAGTTCGATGCTAAAAGCAGGGGGTTTCTGACCTAAAAATGAGGCAGTGAGCGTTAAAAGAGGGGTTTGGACCCTAAAAGTGAGGTTTGCAGTTCTAACTCTGAGGCTTTGATGTTAAAAGAGGGGTTTGGGTGTTTTAAAGTGAGTCTTTGGGTGCTGAAAATGAGGCTTTGAGCCTTAAAAGAGGGCTTTGGGCATTAATAATGATGTTTTGGTTCCTGAAAGTGAAGGCCTGGATGCTAAAAGCAGGGGGTTTCTGACCTAAAAATGAGGCACTGAGCATTAAAAGAGAGGTTTGGACCCTGAAAGTGAAGGTTTGGATGATAAAAATGACTTTTTGAAGCTTAATAGAGGGGTTTGGACGCTAAAAATTACTATTTGGAACAAAACAATGATGTTTTGACCATAAAAAGTCCAAGTTCGATGCTAAAAGCAGGGGGTTTCTGACCTAAAAATGAGGCAGTGAGCATTAAAAGAGGGGTTTGGACCCTGAAAGTGAAGGTTTGGATGATAAAAATGACTTTTTGAAGCTTAATAGAGGGGTTTGGACTCTAAAAATTACTATTTGGAACAAAACAATGATGTTTTGCCCATAAAAAGTCCCAGTTCGATGCTAAAAGCAGAGGGTTTGGGACCTAAAAATGAGGCAGTGAGCGTTAAAAGAGGGGTTTGGGTAATAGAAGTAAGGGTTTGGAATTTTAAAAAGAGGGTTTGTCCCTGAAAAGGAGGGGTTTGGACCCTAAAAGTGAGGTTTGCAGTCCTAACTCTAAGTCTTTGATGTTAAAAGAGGGGTTTGGGTGTTTTAAAGTGAGTCTTTGGGTGCTGAAAATGAGGCTTTGAGCCTTAAAAGAGGGCTTTGGGCATTAATAATGATGTTTTGGTACCTGAAAGTGAAGGCCTGGATGCTAAAAGCAGGGGGTTTCTGACCTAGAAATGAGGCACTGAGCATTAAAAGAGGGGTTTGGACCCTGAAAGTGAAGGTTTGGATGATAAAAATGAGTTTTTGAAGCTTAATAGAGGGGTTTGGACGCTAAAAATTACTATTTGGAACAAAACAATGATGTTTTGACCATAAAAAGTCCAAGTTCGATGCTAAAAGCAGGGGGTTTCTGACCTAAAAATGAGGCACTGAGCATTAAAAGAGGGGTTTGGACCCTGAAAGTGAAGGTTTGGATGATAAAAATGAGTTTTTGAAGCTTAATAGAGGGGTTTGGACTCTAAAAATTACTATTTGGAACAAAACAATGATGGTTTGCCCATAAAAAGTCCAAGTTCGATGCTAAAAGCAGAGGGTTTGGGACCTAAAAATGAGGCAGTGAGCGTTAAAAGAGGGGTTTGGGTAATAGAAGTAAGGGTTTGGAATTTTAAAAAGAGGGTTTGTCCCTGAAAAGGAGGGGTTTGGACGCTGAAAGTGAGGTTTGCGGTCCCAACTCTAAGTCTTTGATGTTAAAAGAGGGGTTTGGGTGTTTTAAAGTGAGTCTTTGGGTGCTGAAAATGAGGCTTTGAGCCTTAAAAGAGGGCTTTGGGCATTAATAATGATGGTTTGGTTCCTGAAAGTGAAGGCCTGGATGCTAAAAGCAGGGGGTTTCTGACCTAAAAATGAGGCACTGAGCATTAAAAGAGGGGTTTGGACCCTGAAAGTGAAGGTTTGGATGAGAAAAATGAGGCTTTGAGACTTAAAATCGAGGGGCTGGACTCTAAAAGTCATGACTTGTACTAGAACGAGAGTTTGACAATTACAAGTCCAGGTTCAGTGCTAAGAGTGAGGGTTTGGGACCTAAAAATGAGGCACTGAGCGTTAAAAGAGAGGTTTGGACCCTGAAAGTGCGGCTTTGGGTGTTAAAACCCAGGCTTTGGGAGTTAAAAGAGGGCTTTAGGTCCTAAAAGTGAGGGTTTGCTGTTAAAAATGAGGCTTTGAGCGTTAAAACCGGTTTGGCCCCTGAAAGTGAGATTTGCAGTCTTACTCTAAAAGGCTTTGAGGTTAAAAGAGGCTTTGGGTGCTTTAAAGTGCGTCTTTGGGAGGTATAAATGAGGCATTGAGCATTAAAAGAGGGGTTTGGGCAAAGAAAGTGAGGTTTTGGCTGTTAAAAATGAAGCTTTGAGCATAAAAGAGGGCTTTGGACCCTAGCATTGTGGTTTGCGGCCCTAACGATAAGGCTTTGAGCATTAAAAGAGGGGTTTGGGTGCTTTAAAGTAAGTCCTTGGGACGTGAAAATTAGGGTATGTCCCGAAAAAGGAGGGGTTTGGACCCTAAAAGTGAGGTTTGCAGTCCTAACTATAAGTCTTTGATGTTAAAAGAGGTGTTTGGTTGTTTTAAAGTGAGTTTTGGGGACCTGAAAATGAGGCACTGAGCGTTAAAAGAGGGGTTTGGACCCTGAAGGTTTGGCTTTGAGTGTTAAAACTGAGGCTTTGAGTGTTAGAAGAGGGCTTTAGGTCCTAAAAGTGAGGGTTTGGCTGTTAGAAATGAGGCATTGAATTTTAAAACCAAGGTTTGGACCCTAGCAGTGAGGTTTGCAGTCCTAACTCTAAGGCTTTGATGTTAAAAGAGGGGTTTGGGTGTTTTAAAGTGAGTCTTTGGGTGCTGAAAATGAGGCTTTGAGCCTTAAAAGAGGGCTTTGGGCATTAATAATGATGTTTTGGTACCTGAAAGTGAAGGCCTGGATGCTAAAAGCAGGGGGTTTCTGACCTAAAAATGAGGCACTGAGCATTAAAAGAGGGGTTTGGACGCTGAAAGTGAAGGTTTGGATGATAAAAATTAGTTTTTGAAGCTTAATAGAGGGGTTTGGACGCTAAAAATTACTATTTGGAACAAAACAATGATGGTTTGCCCATAAAAAGTCCAAGTTCGATGCTAAAAGCAGAGGGTTTGGGACCTAAAAATGAGGCAGTGAGCGTTAAAAGAGGGGTTTGGGTAATAGAAGTAAGGGTTTGGAATTTTAAAAAGAGGGTTTGTCCCTGAAAAGGAGGGGTTTGGACCCTAAAAGTGAGGTTTGCAGTCCTAACTCTGAGGCTTTGATGTTAAAAGAGGGGTTTGGGTGTTTTAAAGTGAGTCTTTGGGTGCTGAAAATGAGGCTTTGAGCCTTAAAAGAGGGCTTTGGGCATTAATAATGATGTTTTGGTACCTGAAAGTGAAGGCCTGGATGCTAAAAGCAGGGGGTTTCTGACCTAAAAATGAGGCACTGAGCATTAAAAGAGGGGTTTGGACCCTGAAAGTGAAGGTTTGGATGATAAAAATGAGTTTTTGAAGCTTAATAGAGGGGTTTGGACGCTAAAAATTACTATTTGGAACAAAACAATGATGTTTTGACCATAAAAAGTCCAAGTTCGATGCTAAAAGCAGGGGGTTTCTGACCTAAAAATGAGGCACTGAGCATTAAAAGAGGGGTTTGGACCCTAAAAGTGAGGTTTGCAGTCCTAACTCTGAGGCTTTGATGTTAAAAGAGGGGTTTGGGTGTTTTAAAGTGAGTCTTTGGGTGCTGAAAATGAGGCTTTGAGCCTTAAAAGAGGGCTTTGGGCATTAATAATGATGTTTTGGTTCCTGAAAGTGAAGGCCTGGATGCTAAAAGCAGGGGGTTTCTGACCTAAAAATGAGGCACTGAGCATTAAAAGAGAGGTTTGGACCCTGAAAGTGAAGGTTTGGATGATAAAAATGACTTTTTGAAGCTTAATAGAGGGGTTTGGACTCTAAAACTTACTATTTGGAACAAAACAATGATGTTTTGACCATAAAAAGTCCAAGTTCGATGCTAAAAGCAGGGGGTTTCTGACCTAAAAATGAGGCACTGAGCATTAAAAGAGGGGTTTGGACCCTGAAAGTGAAGGTTTGGATGATAAAAATGAGTTTTTGAAGCTTAATAGAGGGGTTTGGACGCTAAAAATTACTATTTGGAACAAAACAATGATGGTTTGACCATAAAAAGTCCAAGTTCGATGCTAAAAGCAGAGGGTTTGGGACCTAAAAATGAGGCAGTGAGCGTTAAAAGAGGGGTTTGGGTAATAGAAGTAAGGGTTTGGAATTTTAAAAAGAGGGTTTGTCCCTGAAAAGGAGGGGTTTGGACCCTAGCAGTGAGGTTTGCAGTCCTAACTCTGAGGCTTTGATGTTAAAAGAGGGGTTTGGGTGTTTTAAAGTGAGTCTTTGGGTGCTGAAAATGAGGCTTTGAGCCTTAAAAGAGGGCTTTGGGCATTAATAATGATGTTTTGGTACCTGAAAGTGAAGGCCTGGATGCTAAAAGCAGGGGGTTTCTGACCTAAAAATGAGGCACTGAGCATTAAAAGAGGGGTTTGGACCCTGAAAGTGAAGGTTTGGATGATAAAAATGAGTTTTTGAAGCTTAATAGAGGGGTTTGGACGCTAAAAATTACTATTTGGAACAAAACAATGATGGTTTGCCCATAAAAAGTCCAAGTTCGATGCTAAAAGCAGAGGGTTTGGGACCTAAAAATGAGGCAGTGAGCGTTAAAAGAGGGGTTTGGGTAATAGAAGTAAGGGTTTGGAATTTTAAAAAGAGGGTTTGTCCCTGAAAAGGAGGGGTTTGGACCCTAAAAGTGAGGTTTGCAGTCCTAACTCTGAGGCTTTGATTTTAAAAGAGGGGTTTGGGTGTTTTAAAGTGAGTCTTTGGGTGCTGAAAATGAGGCTTTGAGCCTTAAAAGAGGGCTTTGGGCATTAATAATGATGTTTTGGTACCTGAAAGTGAAGGCCTGGATGCTAAAAGCAGGGGGTTTCTGACCTAAAAATGAGGCACTGAGCATTAAAAGAGGGGTTTGGACCCTGAAAGTGAAGGTTTGGATGATAAAAATGAGTTTTTGAAGCTTAATAGAGGGGTTTGGACTCTAAAACTTACTATTTGGAACAAAACAATGATGTTTTGACCATAAAAAGTCCAAGTTCGATGCTAAAAGCAGGGGGTTTCTGACCTAAAAATGAGGCACTGAGCATTAAAAGAGGGGTTTGGACCCTGAAAGTGAAGGTTTGGATGATAAAAATGAGTTTTTGAAGCTTAATAGAGGGGTTTGGACGCTAAAAATTACTATTTGGAACAAAACAATGATGTTTTGACCATAAAAAGTCCAAGTTCGATGCTAAAAGCAGGGGGTTTCTGACCTAAAAATGAGGCACTGAGCATTAAAAGAGGGGTTTGGACCCTAAAAGTGAGGTTTGCAGTCCTAACTCTGAGGCTTTGATGTTAAAAGAGGGGTTTGGGTGTTTTAAAGTGAGTCTTTGTGTGCTGAAAATGAGGCTTTGAGCCTTAAAAGAGGGCTTTGGGCATTAATAACGATGTTTTGGTTCCTGAAAGTGAAGGCCTGGATGCTAAAAGCAGGGGGTTTCTGACCTAAAAATGAGGCACTGAGCATTAAAAGAGGGGTTTGGACCCTGAAAGTGAAGGTTTGGATGATAAAAATGACTTTTTGAAGCTTAATAGAGGGGTTTGGACTCTAAAAATTACTATTTGGAACAAAACAATGATGTTTTGACCATAAAAAGTCCAAGTTCGATGCTAAAAGCAGGGGGTTTCTGACCTAAAAATGAGGCAGTGAGCATTAAAAGAGGGGTTTGGACCCTAAAAGTGAGGTTTGCAGTCCTAACTCTGAGGCTTTGATGTTAAAAGAGGGGTTTGGGTGTTTTAAAGTGAGTCTTTGTGTGCTGAAAATGAGGCTTTGAGCCTTAAAAGAGGGCTTTGGGCATTAATAATGATGGTTTGGTACCTGAAAGTGAAGGCCTGGATGCTAAAAGCAGGGGGTTTCTGACCTAAAAATGAGGCACTGAGCATTAAAAGAGGGGTTTGGACCCTGAAAGTGAAGGTTTGGATGATAAAAATGAGGCTTTGAGACTTAAAATCGAGGGGCTGGACTCTAAAAGTCATGACTTGTACTAGAACGAGAGTTTGACAATTACAAGTCCAGGTTCAGTGCTAAGAGTGAGGGTTTGGGACCTAAAAATGAGGCACTGAGCGTTAAAAGAGAGGTTTGGACCCTGAAAGTGCAGCTTTGGGTGTTAAAACCGAGGCTTTGGGAGTTAAAAGAGGGCTTTAGGTCCTAAAAGTGAGGGTTTGCTGTTAAAAATGAGGCTTTGAGCGTTAAAACCGGTTTGGCCCCTGAAAGTGAGATTTGCAGTCTTACTCTAAAAGGCTTTGAGGTTAAAAGAGGCTTTGGGTGCTTTAAAGTGCGTCTTTGGGAGGTATAAATGAGGCATTGAGCATTAAAAGAGGGGTTTGGGCAAAGAAAGTGAGGTTTTGGCTGTTAAAAATGAAGCTTTGAGCATAAAAGAGGTCTTTGGACCCTAGCATTGTGGTTTGCGGCCCTAACTATAAGGCTTTGAGCATTAAAAGAGGGGTTTGGGTGCTTTAAAGTAAGTCCTTGGGACATGAAAATGAGGGTATGTCCCTAAAAAGGAGGGGTTTGGACCCTAAAAGTGAGGTTTGCAGTCCTAACTCTAAGTCTTTGATGTTAAAAGAGGTGTTTGGGTGTTTTAAAGTGAGTTTTGGGGACCTGAAAATGAGGCACTGAGCGTTAAAAGAGGGGTTTGGACCCTGAAAGTTTGGCTTTGAGTGTTAAAACTGAGGCTTTGAGTGTTAGAAGAGGGCTTTAGGTCCTAAAAGTGAGGGTTTGGCTGTTAGAAATGAGGCATTGAATTTTAAAACCAAGGTTTGGACCCTAGCAGTGAGGTTTGCAGTCCTAACTCTGAGGCTTTGATGTTAAAAGAGGGGTTTGGGTGTTTTAAAGTGAGTCTTTGGGTGCTGAAAATGAGGCTTTGAGCCTTAAAAGAGGGCTTTGGGCATTAATAATGATGTTTTGGTACCTGAAAGTGAAGGCCTGGATGCTAAAAGCAGGGGGTTTCTGACCTAAAAATGAGGCACTGAGCATTAAAAGAGGGGTTTGGACCCTGAAAGTGAAGGTTTGGATGATAAAAATGACTTTTTGAAGCTTAATAGAGGGGTTTGGACGCTAAAAATTACTATTTGGAACAAAACAATGATGGTTTGACCATAAAAAGTCCAAGTTCGATGCTAAAAGCAGGGGGTTTCTGACCTAAAAATGAGGCACTGAGCATTAAAAGAGGGGTTTGGACCCTGAAAGTGAAGGTTTGGATGATAAAAATGAGTTTTTGAAGCTTAATAGAGGGGTTTGGACTCTAAAAATTACTATTTGGAACAAAACAATGATGGTTTGCCCATAAAAAGTCCAAGTTCGATGCTAAAAGCAGAGGGTTTGGGACCTAAAAATGAGGCAGTGAGCGTGAAAAGAGGGGTTTGGGTAATAGAAGTAAGGGTTTGGAATTTTAAAAAGAGGGTTTGTCCCTGAAAAGGAGGGGTTTGGACCCTAAAAGTGAGGTTTGCAGTCCTAACTCTGAGGCTTTGATGTTAAAAGAGGGGTTTGGGTGTTTTAAAGTGAGTCTTTGGGTGCTGAAAATGAGGCTTTGAGCCTTAAAAGAGGGCTTTGGGCATTAATAATGATGTTTTGGTACCTGAAAGTGAAGGCCTGGATGCTAAAAGCAGGGGGTTTCTGACCTAAAAATGAGGCACTGAGCATTAAAAGAGGGGTTTGGACCCTGAAAGTGAAGGTTTGGATGATAAAAATGAGTTTTTGAAGCTTAATAGAGGGGTTTGGACGCTAAAAATTACTATTTGGAACAAAACAATGATGGTTTGACCATAAAAAGTCCAAGTTCGATGCTAAAAGCAGGGGGTTTCTGACCTAAAAATGAGGCAGTGAGCGTTAAAAGAGGGGTTTGGACCCTAAAAGTGAGGTTTGCAGTTCTAACTCTGAGGCTTTGATGTTAAAAGAGGGGTTTGGGTGTTTTAAAGTGAGTCTTTGGGTGCTGAAAATGAGGCTTTGAGCCTTAAAAGAGGGCTTTGGGCATTAATAATGATGTTTTGGTTCCTGAAAGTGAAGGCCTGGATGCTAAAAGCAGGGGGTTTCTGACCTAAAAATGAGGCACTGAGCATTAAAAGAGAGGTTTGGACCCTGAAAGTGAAGGTTTGGATGATAAAAATGACTTTTTGAAGCTTAATAGAGGGGTTTGGACGCTAAAAATTACTATTTGGAACAAAACAATGATGTTTTGACCATAAAAAGTCCAAGTTCGATGCTAAAAGCAGGGGGTTTCTGACCTAAAAATGAGGCAGTGAGCATTAAAAGAGGGGTTTGGACCCTGAAAGTGAAGGTTTGGATGATAAAAATGACTTTTTGAAGCTTAATAGAGGGGTTTGGACTCTAAAAATTACTATTTGGAACAAAACAATGATGTTTTGCCCATAAAAAGTCCAAGTTCGATGCTAAAAGCAGAGGGTTTGGGACCTAAAAATGAGGCAGTGAGCGTTAAAAGAGGGGTTTGGGTAATAGAAGTAAGGGTTTGGAATTTTAAAAAGAGGGTTTGTCCCTGAAAAGGAGGGGTTTGGACCCTAAAAGTGAGGTTTGCAGTCCTAACTCTAAGTCTTTGATGTTAAAAGAGGGGTTTGGGTGTTTTAAAGTGAGTCTTTGGGTGCTGAAAATGAGGCTTTGAGCCTTAAAAGAGGGCTTTGGGCATTAATAATGATGTTTTGGTACCTGAAAGTGAAGGCCTGGATGCTAAAAGCAGGGGGTTTCTGACCTAGAAATGAGGCACTGAGCATTAAAAGAGGGGTTTGGACCCTGAAAGTGAAGGTTTGGATGATAAAAATGAGTTTTTGAAGCTTAATAGAGGGGTTTGGACGCTAAAAATTACTATTTGGAACAAAACAATGATGTTTTGACCATAAAAAGTCCAAGTTCGATGCTAAAAGCAGGGGGTTTCTGACCTAAAAATGAGGCACTGAGCATTAAAAGAGGGGTTTGGACCCTGAAAGTGAAGGTTTGGATGATAAAAATGAGTTTTTGAAGCTTAATAGAGGGGTTTGGACTCTAAAAATTACTATTTGGAACAAAACAATGATGGTTTGCCCATAAAAAGTCCAAGTTCGATGCTAAAAGCAGAGGGTTTGGGACCTAAAAATGAGGCAGTGAGCGTTAAAAGAGGGGTTTGGGTAATAGAAGTAAGGGTTTGGAATTTTAAAAAGAGGGTTTGTCCCTGAAAAGGAGGGGTTTGGACGCTGAAAGTGAGGTTTGCGGTCCCAACTCTAAGTCTTTGATGTTAAAAGAGGGGTTTGGGTGTTTTAAAGTGAGTCTTTGGGTGCTGAAAATGAGGCTTTGAGCCTTAAAAGAGGGCTTTGGGCATTAATAATGATGGTTTGGTTCCTGAAAGTGAAGGCCTGGATGCTAAAAGCAGGGGGTTTCTGACCTAAAAATGAGGCACTGAGCATTAAAAGAGGGGTTTGGACCCTGAAAGTGAAGGTTTGGATGAGAAAAATGAGGCTTTGAGACTTAAAATCGAGGGGCTGGACTCTAAAAGTCATGACTTGTACTAGAACGAGAGTTTGACAATTACAAGTCCAGGTTCAGTGCTAAGAGTGAGGGTTTGGGACCTAAAAATGAGGCACTGAGCGTTAAAAGAGAGGTTTGGACCCTGAAAGTGCGGCTTTGGGTGTTAAAACCCAGGCTTTGGGAGTTAAAAGAGGGCTTTAGGTCCTAAAAGTGAGGGTTTGCTGTTAAAAATGAGGCTTTGAGCGTTAAAACCGGTTTGGCCCCTGAAAGTGAGATTTGCAGTCTTACTCTAAAAGGCTTTGAGGTTAAAAGAGGCTTTGGGTGCTTTAAAGTGCGTCTTTGGGAGGTATAAATGAGGCATTGAGCATTAAAAGAGGGGTTTGGGCAAAGAAAGTGAGGTTTTGGCTGTTAAAAATGAAGCTTTGAGCATAAAAGAGGGCTTTGGACCCTAGCATTGTGGTTTGCGGCCCTAACGATAAGGCTTTGAGCATTAAAAGAGGGGTTTGGGTGCTTTAAAGTAAGTCCTTGGGACGTGAAAATTAGGGTATGTCCCTAAAAAGGAGGGGTTTGGACCCTAAAAGTGAGGTTTGCAGTCCTAACTATAAGTCTTTGATGTTAAAAGAGGTGTTTGGTTGTTTTAAAGTGAGTTTTGGGGACCTGAAAATGAGG
This sequence comes from Phalacrocorax carbo, assembly GCF_963921805.1. Taxonomy (NCBI): domain Eukaryota; kingdom Metazoa; phylum Chordata; class Aves; order Suliformes; family Phalacrocoracidae; genus Phalacrocorax; species Phalacrocorax carbo. Next base: position 1,263,903 of record NW_026990280.1, on the reverse strand, counting down.
CACTGAGCGTTAAAAGAGGGGTTTGGACCCTGAAGGTTTGGCTTTGAGTGTTAAAACTGAGGCTTTGAGTGTTAGAAGAGGGCTTTAGGTCCTAAAAGTGAGGGTTTGGCTGTTAGAAATGAGGCATTGAATTTTAAAACCAAGGTTTGGACCCTAGCAGTGAGGTTTGCAGTCCTAACTCTAAGGCTTTGATGTTAAAAGAGGGGTTTGGGTGTTTTAAAGTGAGTCTTTGGGTGCTGAAAATGAGGCTTTGAGCCTTAAAAGAGGGCTTTGGGCATTAATAATGATGTTTTGGTACCTGAAAGTGAAGGCCTGGATGCTAAAAGCAGGGGGTTTCTGACCTAAAAATGAGGCACTGAGCATTAAAAGAGGGGTTTGGACGCTGAAAGTGAAGGTTTGGATGATAAAAATTAGTTTTTGAAGCTTAATAGAGGGGTTTGGACGCTAAAAATTACTATTTGGAACAAAACAATGATGTTTTGACCATAAAAAGTCCAAGTTCGATGCTAAAAGCAGGGGGTTTCTGACCTAAAAATGAGGCAGTGAGCATTAAAAGAGGGGTTTGGACCCTGAAAGTGAAGGTTTGGATGATAAAAATGACTTTTTGAAGCTTAATAGAGGGGTTTGGACGCTAAAAATTACTATTTGGAACAAAACAATGATGGTTTGCCCATAAAAAGTCCAAGTTCGATGCTAAAAGCAGAGGGTTTGGGACCTAAAAATGAGGCAGTGAGCGTTAAAAGAGGGGTTTGGGTAATAGAAGTAAGGGTTTGGAATTTTAAAAAGAGGGTTTGTCCCTGAAAAGGAGGGGTTTGGACCCTAAAAGTGAGGTTTGCAGTCCTAACTCTGAGGCTTTGATGTTAAAAGAGGGGTTTGGGTGTTTTAAAGTGAGTCTTTGGGTGCTGAAAATGAGGCTTTGAGCCTTAAAAGAGGGCTTTGGGCATTAATAATGATGTTTTGGTACCTGAAAGTGAAGGCCTGGATGCTAAAAGCAGGGGGTTTCTGACCTAAAAATGAGGCACTGAGCATTAAAAGAGGGGTTTGGACCCTGAAAGTGAAGGTTTGGATGATAAAAATGAGTTTTTGAAGCTTAATAGAGGGGTTTGGACGCTAAAAATTACTATTTGGAACAAAACAATGATGTTTTGACCATAAAAAGTCCAAGTTCGATGCTAAAAGCAGGGGGTTTCTGACCTAAAAATGAGGCACTGAGCATTAAAAGAGGGGTTTGGACCCTAAAAGTGAGGTTTGCAGTCCTAACTCTGAGGCTTTGATGTTAAAAGAGGGGTTTGGGTGTTTTAAAGTGAGTCTTTGGGTGCTGAAAATGAGGCTTTGAGCCTTAAAAGAGGGCTTTGGGCATTAATAATGATGTTTTGGTTCCTGAAAGTGAAGGCCTGGATGCTAAAAGCAGGGGGTTTCTGACCTAAAAATGAGGCACTGAGCATTAAAAGAGAGGTTTGGACCCTGAAAGTGAAGGTTTGGATGATAAAAATGACTTTTTGAAGCTTAATAGAGGGGTTTGGACTCTAAAACTTACTATTTGGAACAAAACAATGATGTTTTGACCATAAAAAGTCCAAGTTCGATGCTAAAAGCAGGGGGTTTCTGACCTAAAAATGAGGCACTGAGCATTAAAAGAGGGGTTTGGACCCTGAAAGTGAAGGTTTGGATGATAAAAATGAGTTTTTGAAGCTTAATAGAGGGGTTTGGACGCTAAAAATTACTATTTGGAACAAAACAATGATGGTTTGACCATAAAAAGTCCAAGTTCGATGCTAAAAGCAGAGGGTTTGGGACCTAAAAATGAGGCAGTGAGCGTTAAAAGAGGGGTTTGGGTAATAGAAGTAAGGGTTTGGAATTTTAAAAAGAGGGTTTGTCCCTGAAAAGGAGGGGTTTGGACCCTAGCAGTGAGGTTTGCAGTCCTAACTCTGAGGCTTTGATGTTAAAAGAGGGGTTTGGGTGTTTTAAAGTGAGTCTTTGGGTGCTGAAAATGAGGCTTTGAGCCTTAAAAGAGGGCTTTGGGCATTAATAATGATGTTTTGGTACCTGAAAGTGAAGGCCTGGATGCTAAAAGCAGGGGGTTTCTGACCTAAAAATGAGGCACTGAGCATTAAAAGAGGGGTTTGGACCCTGAAAGTGAAGGTTTGGATGATAAAAATGAGTTTTTGAAGCTTAATAGAGGGGTTTGGACGCTAAAAATTACTATTTGGAACAAAACAATGATGGTTTGCCCATAAAAAGTCCAAGTTCGATGCTAAAAGCAGAGGGTTTGGGACCTAAAAATGAGGCAGTGAGCGTTAAAAGAGGGGTTTGGGTAATAGAAGTAAGGGTTTGGAATTTTAAAAAGAGGGTTTGTCCCTGAAAAGGAGGGGTTTGGACCCTAAAAGTGAGGTTTGCAGTCCTAACTCTGAGGCTTTGATTTTAAAAGAGGGGTTTGGGTGTTTTAAAGTGAGTCTTTGGGTGCTGAAAATGAGGCTTTGAGCCTTAAAAGAGGGCTTTGGGCATTAATAATGATGTTTTGGTACCTGAAAGTGAAGGCCTGGATGCTAAAAGCAGGGGGTTTCTGACCTAAAAATGAGGCACTGAGCATTAAAAGAGGGGTTTGGACCCTGAAAGTGAAGGTTTGGATGATAAAAATGAGTTTTTGAAGCTTAATAGAGGGGTTTGGACTCTAAAACTTACTATTTGGAACAAAACAATGATGTTTTGACCATAAAAAGTCCAAGTTCGATGCTAAAAGCAGGGGGTTTCTGACCTAAAAATGAGGCACTGAGCATTAAAAGAGGGGTTTGGACCCTGAAAGTGAAGGTTTGGATGATAAAAATGAGTTTTTGAAGCTTAATAGAGGGGTTTGGACGCTAAAAATTACTATTTGGAACAAAACAATGATGGTTTGACCATAAAAAGTCCAAGTTCGATGCTAAAAGCAGAGGGTTTGGGACCTAAAAATGAGGCAGTGAGCGTTAAAAGAGGGGTTTGGGTAATAGAAGTAAGGGTTTGGAATTTTAAAAAGAGGGTTTGTCCCTGAAAAGGAGGGGTTTGGACCCTAGCAGTGAGGTTTGCAGTCCTAACTCTGAGGCTTTGATGTTAAAAGAGGGGTTTGGGTGTTTTAAAGTGAGTCTTTGGGTGCTGAAAATGAGGCTTTGAGCCTTAAAAGAGGGCTTTGGGCATTAATAATGATGTTTTGGTTCCTGAAAGTGAAGGCCTGGATGCTAAAAGCAGGGGGTTTCTGACCTAAAAATGAGGCACTGAGCATTAAAAGAGAGGTTTGGACCCTGAAAGTGAAGGTTTGGATGATAAAAATGACTTTTTGAAGCTTAATAGAGGGGTTTGGACTCTAAAAATTACTATTTGGAACAAAACAATGATGTTTTGACCATAAAAAGTCCAAGTTCGATGCTAAAAGCAGGGGGTTTCTGACCTAAAAATGAGGCACTGAGCATTAAAAGAGGGATTTGGACCCTGAAAGTGAAGGTTTGGATGATAAAAATGAGTTTTTGAAGCTTAATAGAGGGGTTTGGACGCTAAAAATTACTATTTGGAACAAAACAATGATGGTTTGCCCATAAAAAGTCCAAGTTCGATGCTAAAAGCAGAGGGTTTGGGACCTAAAAATGAGGCAGTGAGCGTGAAAAGAGGGGTTTGGGTAATAGAAGTAAGGGTTTTGAATTTTAAAAAGAGGGTTTGTCCCTGAAAAGGAGGGGTTTGGACCCTAAAAGTGAGGTTTGCAGTCCTAACTCTGAGGCTTTGATGTTAAAAGAGGGGTTTGGGTGTTTTAAAGTGAGTCTTTGGGTGCTGAAAATGAGGCTTTGAGCCTTAAAAGAGGGCTTTGGGCATTAATAATGATGTTTTGGTACCTGAAAGTGAAGGCCTGGATGCTAAAAGCAGGGGGTTTCTGACCTAAAAATGAGGCACTGAGCATTAAAAGAGGGGTTTGGACCCTGAAAGTGAAGGTTTGGATGATAAAAATGAGTTTTTGAAGCTTAATAGAGGGGTTTGGACGCTAAAAATTACTATTTGGAACAAAACAATGATGGTTTGCCCATAAAAAGTCCAAGTTCGATGCTAAAAGCAGAGGGTTTGGGACCTAAAAATGAGGCAGTGAGCGTTAAAAGAGGGGTTTGGGTAATAGAAGTAAGGGTTTGGAATTTTAAAAAGAGGGTTTGTCCCTGAAAAGGAGGGGTTTGGACCCTAAAAGTGAGGTTTGCAGTCCTAACTCTGAGGCTTTGATTTTAAAAGAGGGGTTTGGGTGTTTTAAAGTGAGTCTTTGGGTGCTGAAAATGAGGCTTTGAGCCTTAAAAGAGGGCTTTGGGCATTAATAATGATGTTTTGGTACCTGAAAGTGAAGGCCTGGATGCTAAAAGCAGGGGGTTTCTGACCTAAAAATGAGGCACTGAGCATTAAAAGAGGGGTTTGGACCCTGAAAGTGAAGGTTTGGATGATAAAAATGAGTTTTTGAAGCTTAATAGAGGGGTTTGGACGCTAAAAATTACTATTTGGAACAAAACAATGATGGTTTGCCCATAAAAAGTCCAAGTTCGATGCTAAAAGCAGGGGGTTTCTGACCTAAAAATGAGGCACTGAGCATTAAAAGAGGGGTTTGGACCCTAAAAGTGAGGTTTGCAGTCCTAACTCTGAGGCTTTGATGTTAAAAGAGGGGTTTGGGTGTTTTAAAGTGAGTCTTTGGGTGCTGAAAATGAGGCTTTGAGCCTTAAAAGAGGGCTTTGGGCATTAATAACGATGTTTTGGTTCCTGAAAGTGAAGGCCTGGATGCTAAAAGCAGGGGGTTTCTGACCTAAAAATGAGGCACTGAGCATTAAAAGAGGGGTTTGGACCCTGAAAGTGAAGGTTTGGATGATAAAAATGACTTTTTGAAGCTTAATAGAGGGGTTTGGACTCTAAAAATTACTATTTGGAACAAAACAATGATGTTTTGACCATAAAAAGTCCAAGTTCGATGCTAAAAGCAGGGGGTTTCTGACCTAAAAATGAGGCAGTGAGCATTAAAAGAGGGGTTTGGACCCTAAAAGTGAGGTTTGCAGTCCTAACTCTGAGGCTTTGATGTTAAAAGAGGGGTTTGGGTGTTTTAAAGTGAGTCTTTGTGTGCTGAAAATGAGGCTTTGAGCCTTAAAAGAGGGCTTTGGGCATTAATAATGATGGTTTGGTACCTGAAAGTGAAGGCCTGGATGCTAAAAGCAGGGGGTTTCTGACCTAAAAATGAGGCACTGAGCATTAAAAGAGGGGTTTGGACCCTGAAAGTGAAGGTTTGGATGATAAAAATGAGTTTTTGAAGCTTAATAGAGGGGTTTGGACGCTAAAAATTACTATTTGGAACAAAACAATGATGGTTTGCCCATAAAAAGTCCAAGTTCGATGCTAAAAGCAGAGGGTTTGGGACCTAAAAATGAGGCAGTGAGCGTTAAAAGAGGGGTTTGGGTAATAGAAGTAAGGGTTTGGAATTTTAAAAAGAGGGTTTGTCCCTGAAAAGGAGGGGTTTGGACCCTAAAAGTGAGGTTTGCAGTCCTAACTCTGAGGCTTTGATGTTAAAAGAGGGGTTTGGGTGTTTTAAAGTGAGTCTTTGGGTGCTGAAAATGAGGCTTTGAGCCTTAAAAGAGGGCTTTGGGCATTAATAATGATGTTTTGGTACCTGAAAGTGAAGGCCTGGATGCTAAAAGCAGGGGGTTTCTGACCTAGAAATGAGGCACTGAGCATTAAAAGAGGGGTTTGGACCCTGAAAGTGAAGGTTTGGATGATAAAAATGAGTTTTTGAAGCTTAATAGAGGGGTTTGGACGCTAAAAATTACTATTTGGAACAAAACAATGATGGTTTGCCCATAAAAAGTCCAAGTTCGATGCTAAAAGCAGGGGGTTTCTGACCTAAAAATGAGGCAGTGAGCGTTAAAAGAGGGGTTTGGGTAATAGAAGTAAGGGTTTGGAATTTTAAAAAGAGGGTTTGTCCCTGAAAAGGAGGGGTTTGGACCCTAGCAGTGAGGTTTGCAGTCCTAACTCTGAGGCTTTGATGTTAAAAGAGGGGTTTGGGTGTTTTAAAGTGAGTCTTTGTGTGCTGAAAATGAGGCTTTGAGCCTTAAAAGAGGGCTTTGGGCATTAATAATGATGGTTTGGTACCTGAAAGTGAAGGCCTGGATGCTAAAAGCAGGGGGTTTCTGACCTAAAAATGAGGCACTGAGCATTAAAAGAGGGGTTTGGACCCTGAAAGTGAAGGTTTGGATGATAAAAATGAGGCTTTGAGACTTAAAATCGAGGGGCTGGACTCTAAAAGTCATGACTTGTACTAGAACGAGAGTTTGACAATTACAAGTCCAGGTTCAGTGCTAAGAGTGAGGGTTTGGGACCTAAAAATGAGGCACTGAGCGTTAAAAGAGAGGTTTGGACCCTGAAAGTGCAGCTTTGGGTGTTAAAACCGAGGCTTTGGGAGTTAAAAGAGGGCTTTAGGTCCTAAAAGTGAGGGTTTGCTGTTAAAAATGAGGCTTTGAGCGTTAAAACCGGTTTGGCCCCTGAAAGTGAGATTTGCAGTCTTACTCTAAAAGGCTTTGAGGTTAAAAGAGGCTTTGGGTGCTTTAAAGTGCGTCTTTGGGAGGTATAAATGAGGCATTGAGCATTAAAAGAGGGGTTTGGGCAAAGAAAGTGAGGTTTTGGCTGTTAAAAATGAAGCTTTGAGCATAAAAGAGGTCTTTGGACCCTAGCATTGTGGTTTGCGGCCCTAACTATAAGGCTTTGAGCATTAAAAGAGGGGTTTGGGTGCTTTAAAGTAAGTCCTTGGGACATGAAAATGAGGGTATGTCCCTAAAAAGGAGGGGTTTGGACCCTAAAAGTGAGGTTTGCAGTCCTAACTCTAAGTCTTTGATGTTAAAAGAGGTGTTTGGGTGTTTTAAAGTGAGTTTTGGGGACCTGAAAATGAGGCACTGAGCGTTAAAAGAGGGGTTTGGACCCTGAAAGTTTGGCTTTGAGTGTTAAAACTGAGGCTTTGAGTGTTAGAAGAGGGCTTTAGGTCCTAAAAGTGAGGGTTTGGCTGTTAGAAATGAGGCATTGAATTTTAAAACCAAGGTTTGGACCCTAGCAGTGAGGTTTGCAGTCCTAACTCTGAGGCTTTGATGTTAAAAGAGGGGTTTGGGTGTTTTAAAGTGAGTCTTTGGGTGCTGAAAATGAGGCTTTGAGCCTTAAAAGAGGGCTTTGGGCATTAATAATGATGTTTTGGTACCTGAAAGTGAAGGCCTGGATGCTAAAAGCAGGGGGTTTCTGACCTAAAAATGAGGCACTGAGCATTAAAAGAGGGGTTTGGACCCTGAAAGTGAAGGTTTGGATGATAAAAATGACTTTTTGAAGCTTAATAGAGGGGTTTGGACGCTAAAAATTACTATTTGGAACAAAACAATGATGGTTTGACCATAAAAAGTCCAAGTTCGATGCTAAAAGCAGGGGGTTTCTGACCTAAAAATGAGGCACTGAGCATTAAAAGAGGGGTTTGGACCCTGAAAGTGAAGGTTTGGATGATAAAAATGAGTTTTTGAAGCTTAATAGAGGGGTTTGGACTCTAAAAATTACTATTTGGAACAAAACAATGATGGTTTGCCCATAAAAAGTCCAAGTTCGATGCTAAAAGCAGAGGGTTTGGGACCTAAAAATGAGGCAGTGAGCGTTAAAAGAGGGGTTTGGGTAATAGAAGTAAGGGTTTGGAATTTTAAAAAGAGGGTTTGTCCCTGAAAAGGAGGGGTTTGGACCCTAAAAGTGAGGTTTGCAGTCCTAACTCTGAGGCTTTGATGTTAAAAGAGGGGTTTGGGTGTTTTAAAGTGAGTCTTTGGGTGCTGAAAATGAGGCTTTGAGCCTTAAAAGAGGGCTTTGGGCATTAATAATGATGTTTTGGTACCTGAAAGTGAAGGCCTGGATGCTAAAAGCAGGGGGTTTCTGACCTAAAAATGAGGCACTGAGCATTAAAAGAGGGGTTTGGACCCTGAAAGTGAAGGTTTGGATGATAAAAATGAGTTTTTGAAGCTTAATAGAGGGGTTTGGACGCTAAAAATTACTATTTGGAACAAAACAATGATGGTTTGACCATAAAAAGTCCAAGTTCGATGCTAAAAGCAGGGGGTTTCTGACCTAAAAATGAGGCAGTGAGCGTTAAAAGAGGGGTTTGGACCCTAAAAGTGAGGTTTGCAGTTCTAACTCTGAGGCTTTGATGTTAAAAGAGGGGTTTGGGTGTTTTAAAGTGAGTCTTTGGGTGCTGAAAATGAGGCTTTGAGCCTTAAAAGAGGGCTTTGGGCATTAATAATGATGTTTTGGTTCCTGAAAGTGAAGGCCTGGATGCTAAAAGCAGGGGGTTTCTGACCTAAAAATGAGGCACTGAGCATTAAAAGAGAGGTTTGGACCCTGAAAGTGAAGGTTTGGATGATAAAAATGACTTTTTGAAGCTTAATAGAGGGGTTTGGACTCTAAAAATTACTATTTGGAACAAAACAATGATGTTTTGACCATAAAAAGTCCAAGTTCGATGCTAAAAGCAGGGGGTTTCTGACCTAAAAATGAGGCACTGAGCATTAAAAGAGGGGTTTGGACCCTGAAAGTGAAGGTTTGGATGATAAAAATGACTTTTTGAAGCTTAATAGAGGGGTTTGGACGCTAAAAATTACTATTTGGAACAAAACAATGATGTTTTGCCCATAAAAAGTCCAAGTTCGATGCTAAAAGCAGAGGGTTTGGGACCTAAAAATGAGGCAGTGAGCGTTAAAAGAGGGGTTTGGGTAATAGAAGTAAGGGTTTGGAATTTTAAAAAGAGGGTTTGTCCCTGAAAAGGAGGGGTTTGGACCCTAAAAGTGAGGTTTGCAGTCCTAACTCTAAGTCTTTGATGTTAAAAGAGGGGTTTGGGTGTTTTAAAGTGAGTCTTTGGGTGCTGAAAATGAGGCTTTGAGCCTTAAAAGAGGGCTTTGGGCATTAATAATGATGTTTTGGTACCTGAAAGTGAAGGCCTGGATGCTAAAAGCAGGGGGTTTCTGACCTAGAAATGAGGCACTGAGCATTAAAAGAGGGGTTTGGACCCTGAAAGTGAAGGTTTGGATGATAAAAATGAGTTTTTGAAGCTTAATAGAGGGGTTTGGACGCTAAAAATTACTATTTGGAACAAAACAATGATGGTTTGACCATAAAAAGTCCAAGTTCGATGCTAAAAGCAGGGGGTTTCTGACCTAAAAATGAGGCACTGAGCATTAAAAGAGGGGTTTGGACCCTGAAAGTGAAGGTTTGGATGATAAAAATGAGTTTTTGAAGCTTAATAGAGGGGTTTGGACTCTAAAAATTACTATTTGGAACAAAACAATGATGGTTTGCCCATAAAAAGTCCAAGTTCGATGCTAAAAGCAGAGGGTTTGGGACCTAAAAATGAGGCAGTGAGCGTTAAAAGAGGGGTTTGGGTAATAGAAGTAAGGGTTTGGAATTTTAAAAAGAGGGTTTGTCCCTGAAAAGGAGGGGTTTGGACGCTGAAAGTGAGGTTTGCGGTCCCAACTCTAAGTCTTTGATGTTAAAAGAGGGGTTTGGGTGTTTTAAAGTGAGTCTTTGGGTGCTGAAAATGAGGCTTTGAGCCTTAAAAGAGGGCTTTGGGCATTAATAATGATGGTTTGGTTCCTGAAAGTGAAGGCCTGGATGCTAAAAGCAGGGGGTTTCTGACCTAAAAATGAGGCACTGAGCATTAAAAGAGGGGTTTGGACCCTGAAAGTGAAGGTTTGGATGAGAAAAATGAGGCTTTGAGACTTAAAATCGAGGGGCTGGACTCTAAAAGTCATGACTTGTACTAGAACGAGAGTTTGACAATTACAAGTCCAGGTTCAGTGCTAAGAGTGAGGGTTTGGGACCTAAAAATGAGGCACTGAGCGTTAAAAGAGAGGTTTGGACCCTGAAAGTGCGGCTTTGGGTGTTAAAACCCAGGCTTTGGGAGTTAAAAGAGGGCTTTAGGTCCTAAAAGTGAGGGTTTGCTGTTAAAAATGAGGCTTTGAGCGTTAAAACCGGTTTGGCCCCTGAAAGTGAGATTTGCAGTCTTACTCTAAAAGGCTTTGAGGTTAAAAGAGGCTTTGGGTGCTTTAAAGTGCGTCTTTGGGAGGTATAAATGAGGCATTGAGCATTAAAAGAGGGGTTTGGGCAAAGAAAGTGAGGTTTTGGCTGTTAAAAATGAAGCTTTGAGCATAAAAGAGGGCTTTGGACCCTAGCATTGTGGTTTGCGGCCCTAACGATAAGGCTTTGAGCATTAAAAGAGGGGTTTGGGTGCTTTAAAGTAAGTCCTTGGGACATGAAAATGAGGGTATGTCCCTAAAAAGGAGGGGTTTGGACCCTAAAAGTGAGGTTTGCAGTCCTAACTATAAGTCTTTGATGTTAAAAGAGGTGTTTGGTTGTTTTAAAGTGAGTTTTGGGGACCTGAAAATGAGGCACTGAGCGTTAAAAGAGGGGTTTGGACCCTGAAGGTTTGGCTTTGAGTGTTAAAACTGAGGCTTTGAGTGTTAGAAGAGGGCTTTAGGTCCTAAAAGTGAGGGTTTGGCTGTTAGAAATGAGGCATTGAATTTTAAAACCAAGGTTTGGACCCTAGCAGTGAGGTTTGCAGTCCTAACTCTAAGGCTTTGATGTTAAAAGAGGGGTTTGGGTGTTTTAAAGTGAGTCTTTGGGTGCTGAAAATGAGGCTTTGAGCCTTAAAAGAGGGCTTTGGGCATTAATAATGATGTTTTGGTACCTGAAAGTGAAGGCCTGGATGCTAAAAGCAGGGGGTTTCTGACCTAAAAATGAGGCACTGAGCATTAAAAGAGGGGTTTGGACGCTGAAAGTGAAGGTTTGGATGATAAAAATTAGTTTTTGAAGCTTAATAGAGGGGTTTGGACGCTAAAAATTACTATTTGGAACAAAACAATGATGTTTTGACCATAAAAAGTCCAAGTTCGATGCTAAAAGCAGGGGGTTTCTGACCTAAAAATGAGGCAGTGAGCATTAAAAGAGGGGTTTGGACCCTGAAAGTGAAGGTTTGGATGATAAAAATGACTTTTTGAAGCTTAATAGAGGGGTTTGGACGCTAAAAATTACTATTTGGAACAAAACAATGATGGTTTGCCCATAAAAAGTCCAAGTTCGATGCTAAAAGCAGAGGGTTTGGGACCTAAAAATGAGGCAGTGAGCGTTAAAAGAGGGGTTTGGGTAATAGAAGTAAGGGTTTGGAATTTAAAAAAGAGGGTTTGTCCCTGAAAAGGAGGGGTTTGGACCCTAAAAGTGAGGTTTGCAGTCCTAACTCTGAGGCTTTGATGTTAAAAGAGGGGTTTGGGTGTTTTAAAGTGAGTCTTTGGGTGCTGAAAATGAGGCTTTGAGCCTTAAAAGAGGGCTTTGGGCATTAATAATGATGTTTTGGTACCTGAAAGTGAAGGCCTGGATGCTAAAAGCAGGGGGTTTCTGACCTAAAAATGAGGCACTGAGCATTAAAAGAGGGGTTTGGACCCTGAAAGTGGAGGTTTGGATGATAAAAATGAGTTTTTGAAGCTTAATAGAGGGGTTTGGACTCTAAAAATTACTATTTGGAACAAAACAATGATGTTTTGACCATAAAAAGTCCAAGTTCGATGCTAAAAGCAGGGGGTTTCTGACCTAAAAATGAGGCACTGAGCATTAAAAGAGGGGTTTGGACCCTAAAAGTGAGGTTTGCAGTCCTAACTCTGAGGCTTTGATGTTAAAAGAGGGGTTTGGGTGTTTTAAAGTGAGTCTTTGGGTGCTGAAAATGAGGCTTTGAGCCTTAAAAGAGGGCTTTGGGCATTAATAATGATGTTTTGGTTCCTGAAAGTGAAGGCCTGGATGCTAAAAGCAGGGGGTTTCTGACCTAAAAATGAGGCACTGAGCATTAAAAGAGAGGTTTGGACCCTGAAAGTGAAGGTTTGGATGATAAAAATGACTTTTTGAAGCTTAATAGAGGGGTTTGGACTCTAAAACTTACTATTTGGAACAAAACAATGATGTTTTGACCATAAAAAGTCCAAGTTCGATGCTAAAAGCAGGGGGTTTCTGACCTAAAAATGAGGCACTGAGCATTAAAAGAGGGGTTTGGACCCTGAAAGTGAAGGTTTGGATGATAAAAATGAGTTTTTGAAGCTTAATAGAGGGGTTTGGACGCTAAAAATTACTATTTGGAACAAAACAATGATGGTTTGCCCATAAAAAGTCCAAGTTCGATGCTAAAAGCAGAGGGTTTGGGACCTAAAAATGAGGCAGTGAGCGTTAAAAGAGGGGTTTGGGTAATAGAAGTAAGGGTTTGGAATTTTAAAAAGAGGGTTTGTCCCTGAAAAGGAGGGGTTTGGACCCTAGCAGTGAGGTTTGCAGTCCTAACTCTGAGGCTTTGATGTTAAAAGAGGGGTTTGGGTGTTTTAAAGTGAGTCTTTGGGTGCTGAAAATGAGGCTTTGAGCCTTAAAAGAGGGCTTTGGGCATTAATAATGATGTTTTGGTTCCTGAAAGTGAAGGCCTGGATGCTAAAAGCAGGGGGTTTCTGACCTAAAAATGAGGCACTGAGCATTAAAAGAGAGGTTTGGACCCTGAAAGTGAAGGTTTGGATGATAAAAATGAGTTTTTGAAGCTTAATAGAGGGGTTTGGACTCTAAAAATTACTATTTGGAACAAAACAATGATGTTTTGACCATAAAAAGTCCAAGTTCGATGCTAAAAGCAGGGGGTTTCTGACCTAAAAATGAGGCACTGAGCATTAAAAGAGGGATTTGGACCCTGAAAGTGAAGGTTTGGATGATAAAAATGAGTTTTTGAAGCTTAATAGAGGGGTTTGGACGCTAAAAATTACTATTTGGAACAAAACAATGATGGTTTGCCCATAAAAAGTCCAAGTTCGATGCTAAAAGCAGAGGGTTTGGGACCTAAAAATGAGGCAGTGAGCGTGAAAAGAGGGGTTTGGGTAATAGAAGTAAGGGTTTGGAATTTTAAAAAGAGGGTTTGTCCCTGAAAAGGAGGGGTTTGGACCCTAGCAGTGAGGTTTGCAGTCCTAACTCTGAGGCTTTGATGTTAAAAGAGGGGTTTGGGTGTTTTAAAGTGAGTCTTTGGGTGCTGAAAATGAGGCTTTGAGCCTTAAAAGAGGGCTTTGGGCATTAATAATGATGTTTTGGTACCTGAAAGTGAAGGCCTGGATGCTAAAAGCAGGGGGTTTCTGACCTAAAAATGAGGCACTGAGCATTAAAAGAGGGGTTTGGACCCTGAAAGTGAAGGTTTGGATGATAAAAATGAGTTTTTGAAGCTTAATAGAGGGGTTTGGACGCTAAAAATTACTATTTGGAACAAAACAATGATGTTTTGACCATAAAAAGTCCAAGTTCGATGCTAAAAGCAGGGGGTTTCTGACCTAAAAATGAGGCACTGAGCATTAAAAGAGGGGTTTGGACCCTAAAAGTGAGGTTTGCAGTCCTAACTCTGAGGCTTTGATGTTAAAAGAGGGGTTTGGGTGTTTTAAAGTGAGTCTTTGGGTGCTGAAAATGAGGCTTTGAGCCTTAAAAGAGGGCTTTGGGCATTAATAATGATGTTTTGGTTCCTGAAAGTGAAGGCCTGGATGCTAAAAGCAGGGGGTTTCTGACCTAAAAATGAGGCACTGAGCATTAAAAGAGAGGTTTGGACCCTGAAAGTGAAGGTTTGGATGATAAAAATGACTTTTTGAAGCTTAATAGAGGGGTTTGGACTCTAAAAATTACTATTTGGAACAAAACAATGATGTTTTGACCATAAAAAGTCCAAGTTCGATGCTAAAAGCAGGGGGTTTCTGACCTAAAAATGAGGCACTGAGCATTAAAAGAGGGGTTTGGACCCTGAAAGTGAAGGTTTGGATGATAAAAATGAGTTTTTGAAGCTTAATAGAGGGGTTTGGACTGTAAAAATTACTATTTGGAACAAAACAATGATGGTTTGCCCATAAAAAGTCCAAGTTCGATGCTAAAAGCAGAGGGTTTGGGACCTAAAAATGAGGCAGTGAGCGTTAAAAGAGGGGTTTGGGTAATAGAAGTAAGGGTTTGGAATTTTAAAAAGAGGGTTTGTCCCTGAAAAGGAGGGGTTTGGACCCTAAAAGTGAGGTTTGCAGTCCTAACTCTAAGTCTTTGATGTTAAAAGAGGGGTTTGGGTGTTTTAAAGTGAGTCTTTGGGTGCTGAAAATGAGGCTTTGAGCCTTAAAAGAGGGCTTTGGGCATTAATAATGATGTTTTGGTACCTGAAAGTGAAGGCCTGGATGCTAAAAGCAGGGGGTTTCTGACCTAGAAATGAGGCACTGAGCATTAAAAGAGGGGTTTGGACCCTGAAAGTGAAGGTTTGGATGATAAAAATGAGTTTTTGAAGCTTAATAGAGGGGTTTGGACGCTAAAAATTACTATTTGGAACAAAACAATGATGGTTTGACCATAAAAAGTCCAAGTTCGATGCTAAAAGCAGGGGGTTTCTGACCTAAAAATGAGGCAGTGAGCGTTAAAAGAGGGGTTTGGGTAATAGAAGTAAGGGTTTGGAATTTAAAAAAGAGGGTTTGTCCCTGAAAAGGAGGGGTTTGGACCCTAAAAGTGAGGTTTGCAGTCCTAACTCTGAGGCTTTGATGTTAAAAGAGGGGTTTGGGTGTTTTAAAGTGAGTCTTTGGGTGCTGAAAATGAGGCTTTGAGCCTTAAAAGAGGGCTTTGGGCATTAATAATGATGTTTTGGTTCCTGAAAGTGAAGGCCTGGATGCTAAAAGCAGGGGGTTTCTGACCTAAAAATGAGGCACTGAGCATTAAAAGAGGGGTTTGGACCCTGAAAGTGAAGGTTTGGATGATAAAAATGAGTTTTTGAAGCTTAATAGAGGGGTTTGGACTCTAAAAATTACTATTTGGAACAAAACAATGATGGTTTGCCCATAAAAAGTCCAAGTTCGATGCTAAAAGCAGAGGGTTTGGGACCTAAAAATGAGGCAGTGAGCGTTAAAAGAGGGGTTTGGGTAATAGAAGTAAGGGTTTGGAATTTTAAAAAGAGGGTTTGTCCCTGAAAAGGAGGGGTTTGGACCCTAAAAGTGAGGTTTGCAGTCCTAACTCTAAGTCTTTGATGTTAAAAGAGGGGTTTGGGTGTTTTAAAGTGAGTCTTTGGGTGCTGAAAATGAGGCTTTGAGCCTTAAAAGAGGGCTTTGGGCATTAATAATGATGTTTTGGTACCTGAAAGTGAAGGCCTGGATGCTAAAAGCAGGGGGTTTCTGACCTAAAAATGAGGCACTGAGCATTAAAAGAGGGGTTTGGACCCTGAAAGTGAAGGTTTGGATGATAAAAATGAGTTTTTGAAGCTTAATAGAGGGGTTTGGACGCTAAAAATTACTATTTGGAACAAAACAATGATGGTTTGCCCATAAAAAGTCCAAGTTCGATGCTAAAAGCAGAGGGTTTGGGACCTAAAAATGAGGCAGTGAGCGTTAAAAGAGGGGTTTGGGTAATAGAAGTAAGGGTTTGGAATTTTAAAAAGAGGGTTTGTCCCTGAAAAGGAGGGGTTTGGACCCTAGCAGTGAGGTTTGCAGTCCTAACTCTGAGGCTTTGATGTTAAAAGAGGGGTTTGGGTGTTTTAAAGTGAGTCTTTGGGTGCTGAAAATGAGGCTTTGAGCCTTAAAAGAGGGCTTTGGGCATTAATAATGATGTTTTGGTTCCTGAAAGTGAAGGCCTGGATGCTAAAAGCAGGGGGTTTCTGACCTAAAAATGAGGCACTGAGCATTAAAAGAGAGGTTTGGACCCTGAAAGTGAAGGTTTGGATGATAAAAATGAGTTTTTGAAGCTTAATAGAGGGGTTTGGACTCTAAAAATTACTATTTGGAACAAAACAATGATGTTTTGACCATAAAAAGTCCAAGTTCGATGCTAAAAGCAGGGGGTTTCTGACCTAAAAATGAGGCACTGAGCATTAAAAGAGGGATTTGGACCCTGAAAGTGAAGGTTTGGATGATAAAAATGAGTTTTTGAAGCTTAATAGAGGGGTTTGGACGCTAAAAATTACTATTTGGAACAAAACAATGATGGTTTGCCCATAAAAAGTCCAAGTTCGATGCTAAAAGCAGAGGGTTTGGGACCTAAAAATGAGGCAGTGAGCGTGAAAAGAGGGGTTTGGGTAATAGAAGTAAGGGTTTGGAATTTTAAAAAGAGGGTTTGTCCCTGAAAAGGAGGGGTTTGGACCCTAAAAGTGAGGTTTGCAGTCCTAACTCTAAGTCTTTGATGTTAAAAGAGGGGTTTGGGTGTTTTAAAGTGAGTCTTTGGGTGCTGAAAATGAGGCTTTGAGCCTTAAAAGAGGGCTTTGGGCATTAATAATGATGTTTTGGTACCTGAAAGTGAAGGCCTGGATGCTAAAAGCAGGGGGTTTCTGACCTAGAAATGAGGCACTGAGCATTAAAAGAGGGGTTTGGACCCTGAAAGTGAAGGTTTGGATGATAAAAATGAGTTTTTGAAGCTTAATAGAGGGGTTTGGACGCTAAAAATTACTATTTGGAACAAAACAATGATGGTTTGCCCATAAAAAGTCCAAGTTCGATGCTAAAAGCAGAGGGATTGGGACCTAAAAATGAGGCAGTGAGCGTTAAAAGAGGGGTTTGGGTAATAGAAGTAAGGGTTTGGAATTTAAAAAAGAGGGTTTGTCCCTGAAAAGGAGGGGTTTGGACCCTAAAAGTGAGGTTTGCAGTCCTAACTCTAAGTCTTTGATGTTAAAAGAGGGGTTTGGGTGTTTTAAAGTGAGTCTTTGGGTGCTGAAAATGAGGCTTTGAGCCTTAAAAGAGGGCTTTGGGCATTAATAATGATGGTTTGGTTCCTGAAAGTGAAGGCCTGGATGCTAAAAGCAGGGGGTTTCTGACCTAGAAATGAGGCACTGAGCATTAAAAGAGGGGTTTGGACCCTGAAAGTGAAGGTTTGGATGATAAAAATGAGTTTTTGAAGCTTAATAGAGGGGTTTGGACGCTAAAAATTACTATTTGGAACAAAACAATGATGGTTTGACCATAAAAAGTCCAAGTTCGATGCTAAAAGCAGGGGGTTTCTGACCTAAAAATGAGGCAGTGAGCGTTAAAAGAGGGGTTTGGGTAATAGAAGTAAGGGTTTGGAATTTTAAAAAGAGGGTTTGTCCCTGAAAAGGAGGGGTTTGGACCCTAAAAGTGAGGTTTGCAGTCCTAACTATAAGTCTTTGATGTTAAAAGAGGGGTTTGGGTGTTTTAAAGTGAGTCTTTGGGTGCTGAAAATGAGGCTTTGAGCCTTAAAAGAGGGCTTTGGGCATTAATAATGATGTTTTGGTACCTGAAAGTGAAGGCCTGGATGCTAAAAGCAGGGGGTTTCTGACCTAAAAATGAGGCACTGAGCATTAAAAGAGGGGTTTGGACCCTGAAAGTGAAGGTTTGGATGATAAAAATGAGTTTTTGAAGCTTAATAGAGGGGTTTGGACTCTAAAAATTACTATTTGGAACAAAACAATGATGTTTTGACCATAAAAAGTCCAAGTTCGATGCTAAAAGCAGGGGGTTTCTGACCTAAAAATGAGGCACTGAGCATTAAAAGAGGGATTTGGACCCTGAAAGTGAAGGTTTGGATGATAAAAATGAGTTTTTGAAGCTTAATAGAGGGGTTTGGACGCTAAAAATTACTATTTGGAACAAAACAATGATGGTTTGCCCATAAAAAGTCCAAGTTCGATGCTAAAAGCAGAGGGTTTGGGACCTAAAAATGAGGCAGTGAGCGTGAAAAGAGGGGTTTGGGTAATAGAAGTAAGGGTTTGGAATTTTAAAAAGAGGGTTTGTCCCTGAAAAGGAGGGGTTTGGACCCTAAAAGTGAGGTTTGCAGTCCTAACTCTAAGTCTTTGATGTTAAAAGAGGGGTTTGGGTGTTTTAAAGTGAGTCTTTGGGTGCTGAAAATGAGGCTTTGAGCCTTAAAAGAGGGCTTTGGGCATTAATAATGATGTTTTGGTACCTGAAAGTGAAGGCCTGGATGCTAAAAGCAGGGGGTTTCTGACCTAGAAATGAGGCACTGAGCATTAAAAGAGGGGTTTGGACCCTGAAAGTGAAGGTTTGGATGATAAAAATGAGTTTTTGAAGCTTAATAGAGGGGTTTGGACGCTAAAAATTACTATTTGGAACAAAACAATGATGGTTTGCCCATAAAAAGTCCAAGTTCGATGCTAAAAGCAGAGGGATTGGGACCTAAAAATGAGGCAGTGAGCGTTAAAAGAGGGGTTTGGGTAATAGAAGTAAGGGTTTGGAATTTAAAAAAGAGGGTTTGTCCCTGAAAAGGAGGGGTTTGGACCCTAAAAGTGAGGTTTGCAGTCCTAACTCTAAGTCTTTGATGTTAAAAGAGGGGTTTGGGTGTTTTAAAGTGAGTCTTTGGGTGCTGAAAATGAGGCTTTGAGCCTTAAAAGAGGGCTTTGGGCATTAATAATGATGGTTTGGTTCCTGAAAGTGAAGGCCTGGATGCTAAAAGCAGGGGGTTTCTGACCTAGAAATGAGGCACTGAGCATTAAAAGAGGGGTTTGGACCCTGAAAGTGAAGGTTTGGATGATAAAAATGAGTTTTTGAAGCTTAATAGAGGGGTTTGGACGCTAAAAATTACTATTTGGAACAAAACAATGATGGTTTGACCATAAAAAGTCCAAGTTCGATGCTAAAAGCAGGGGGTTTCTGACCTAAAAATGAGGCAGTGAGCGTGAAAAGAGGGGTTTGGGTAATAGAAGTAAGGGTTTGGAATTTTAAAAAGAGGGTTTGTCCCTGAAAAGGAGGGGTTTGGACCCTAAAAGTGAGGTTTGCAGTCCTAACTATAAGTCTTTGATGTTAAAAGAGGGGTTTGGGTGTTTTAAAGTGAGTCTTTGGGTGCTGAAAATGAGGCTTTGAGCCTTAAAAGAGGGCTTTGGGCATTAATAATGATGTTTTGGTTCCTGAAAGTGAAGGCCTGGATGCTAAAAGCAGGGGGTTTCTGACCTAAAAATGAGGCACTGAGCATTAAAAGAGGGGTTTGGACCCTGAAAGTGAAGGTTTGGATGATAAAAATGAGTTTTTGAAGCTTAATAGAGGGGTTTGGACTCTAAAAATTACTATTTGGAACAAAACAATGATGGTTTGCCCATAAAAAGTCCAAGTTCGATGCTAAAAGCAGAGGGTTTGGGACCTAAAAATGAGGCAGTGAGCGTTAAAAGAGGGGTTTGGGTAATAGAAGTAAGGGTTTGGAATTTTAAAAAGAGGGTTTGTCCCTGAAAAGGAGGGGTTTGGACCCTAAAAGTGAGGTTTGCAGTCCTAACTATAAGTCTTTGATGTTAAAAGAGGGGTTTGGGTGTTTTAAAGTGAGTCTTTGGGTGCTGAAAATGAGGCTTTGAGCCTTAAAAGAGGGCTTTGGGCATTAATAATGATGTTTTGGTTCCTGAAAGTGAAGGCCTGGATGCTAAAAGCAGGGGGTTTCTGACCTAAAAATGAGGCACTGAGCATTAAAAGAGAGGTTTGGACCCTGAAAGTGAAGGTTTGGATGATAAAAATGACTTTTTGAAGCTTAATAGAGGGGTTTGGACTCTAAAAATTACTATTTGGAACAAAACAATGATGTTTTGACCATAAAAAGTCCAAGTTCGATGCTAAAAGCAGGGGGTTTCTGACCTAAAAATGAGGCACTGAGCATTAAAAGAGGGATTTGGACCCTGAAAGTGAAGGTTTGGATGATAAAAATGAGTTTTTGAAGCTTAATAGAGGGGTTTGGACGCTAAAAATTACTATTTGGAACAAAACAATGATGGTTTGCCCATAAAAAGTCCAAGTTCGATGCTAAAAGCAGAGGGTTTGGGACCTAAAAATGAGGCAGTGAGCGTGAAAAGAGGGGTTTGGGTAATAGAAGTAAGGGTTTGGAATTTTAAAAAGAGGGTTTGTCCCTGAAAAGGAGGGGTTTGGACCCTAAAAGTGAGGTTTGCGGTCCTAACTCTAAGTCTTTGATGTTAAAAGAGGGGTTTGGGTGTTTTAAAGTGAGTCTTTGGGTGCTGAAAATGAGGCTTTGAGCCTTAAAAGAGGGCTTTGGGCATTAATAATGATGTTTTGGTACCTGAAAGTGAAGGCCTGGATGCTAAAAGCAGGGGGTTTCTGACCTAGAAATGAGGCACTGAGCATTAAAAGAGGGGTTTGGACCCTGAAAGTGAAGGTTTGGATGATAAAAATGAGTTTTTGAAGCTTAATAGAGGGGTTTGGACGCTAAAAATTACTATTTGGAACAAAACAATGATGGTTTGCCCATAAAAAGTCCAAGTTCGATGCTAAAAGCAGAGGGATTGGGACCTAAAAATGAGGCAGTGAGCGTTAAAAGAGGGGTTTGGGTAATAGAAGTAAGGGTTTGGAATTTAAAAAAGAGGGTTTGTCCCTGAAAAGGAGGGGTTTGGACCCTAAAAGTGAGGTTTGCAGTCCTAACTCTAAGTCTTTGATGTTAAAAGAGGGGTTTGGGTGTTTTAAAGTGAGTCTTTGGGTGCTGAAAATGAGGCTTTGAGCCTTAAAAGAGGGCTTTGGGCATTAATAATGATGGTTTGGTTCCTGAAAGTGAAGGCCTGGATGCTAAAAGCAGGGGGTTTCTGACCTAAAAATGAGGCACTGAGCATTAAAAGAGGGGTTTGGACCCTGAAAGTGAAGGTTTGGATGATAAAAATGAGTTTTTGAAGCTTAATAGAGGGGTTTGGACTCTAAAAATTACTATTTGGAACAAAACAATGATGGTTTGCCCATAAAAAGTCCAAGTTCGATGCTAAAAGCAGAGGGTTTGGGACCTAAAAATGAGGCAGTGAGCGTTAAAAGAGGGGTTTGGGTAATAGAAGTAAGGGTTTGGAATTTTAAAAAGAGGGTTTGTCCCTGAAAAGGAGGGGTTTGGACCCTAAAAGTGAGGTTTGCAGTCCTAACTATAAGTCTTTGATGTTAAAAGAGGGGTTTGGGTGTTTTAAAGTGAGTCTTTGGGTGCTGAAAATGAGGCTTTGAGCCTTAAAAGAGGGCTTTGGGCATTAATAATGATGTCTTGGTACCTGAAAGTGAAGGCCTGGATGCTAAAAGCAGGGGGTTTCTGACCTAAAAATGAGGCACTGAGCATTAAAAGAGGGGTTTGGACCCTGAAAGTGAAGGTTTGGATGATAAAAATGAGTTTTTGAAGCTTAATAGAGGGGTTTGGACGCTAAAAATTACTATTTGGAACAAAACAATGATGGTTTGCCCATAAAAAGTCCAAGTTCGATGCTAAAAGCAGAGGGTTTGGGACCTAAAAATGAGGCAGTGAGCGTTAAAAGAGGGGTTTGGGTAATAGAAGTAAGGGTTTGGAATTTTAAAAAGAGGGTTTGTCCCTGAAAAGGAGGGGTTTGGACCCTAGCAGTGAGGTTTGCAGTCCTAACTCTGAGGCTTTGATGTTAAAAGAGGGGTTTGGGTGTTTTAAAGTGAGTCTTTGGGTGCTGAAAATGAGGCTTTGAGCCTTAAAAGAGGGCTTTGGGCATTAATAATGATGTTTTGGTTCCTGAAAGTGAAGGCCTGGATGCTAAAAGCAGGGGGTTTCTGACCTAAAAATGAGGCACTGAGCATTAAAAGAGGGGTTTGGACCCTGAAAGTGAAGGTTTGGATGATAAAAATGACTTTTTGAAGCTTAATAGAGGGGTTTGGACTCTAAAAATTACTATTTGGAACAAAACAATGATGTTTTGACCATAAAAAGTCCAAGTTCGATGCTAAAAGCAGGGGGTTTCTGACCTAAAAATGAGGCACTGAGCATTAAAAGAGGGGTTTGGACCCTGAAAGTGAAGGTTTGGATGATAAAAATGAGTTTTTGAAGCTTAATAGAGGGGTTTGGACTGTAAAAATTACTATTTGGAACAAAACAATGATGGTTTGCCCATAAAAAGTCCAAGTTCGATGCTAAAAGCAGAGGGTTTGGGACCTAAAAATGAGGCAGTGAGCGTGAAAAGAGGGGTTTGGGTAATAGAAGTAAGGGTTTGGAATTTTAAAAAGAGGGTTTGTCCCTGAAAAGGAGGGGTTTGGACCCTAAAAGTGAGGTTTGCAGTCCTAACTCTGAGGCTTTGATGTTAAAAGAGGGGTTTGGGTGTTTTAAAGTGAGTCTTTGGGTGCTGAAAATGAGGCTTTGAGCCTTAAAAGAGGGCTTTGGGCATTAATAATGATGGTTTGGTTCCTGAAAGTGAAGGCCTGGATGCTAAAAGCAGGGGGTTTCTGACCTAAAAATGAGGCACTGAGCATTAAAAGAGGGGTTTGGACCCTGAAAGTGAAGGTTTGGATGATAAAAATGAGTTTTTGAAGCTTAATAGAGGGGTTTGGACTCTAAAAATTACTATTTGGAACAAAACAATGATGGTTTGCCCATAAAAAGTCCAAGTTCGATGCTAAAAGCAGAGGGTTTGGGACCTAAAAATGAGGCAGTGAGCGTTAAAAGAGGGGTTTGGGTAATAGAAGTAAGGGTTTGGAATTTTAAAAAGAGGGTTTGTCCCTGAAAAGGAGGGGTTTGGACCCTAAAAGTGAGGTTTGCAGTCCTAACTATAAGTCTTTGATGTTAAAAGAGGGGTTTGGTTGTTTTAAAGTGAGTCTTTGGGTGCTGAAAATGAGGCTTTGAGCCTTAAAAGAGGGCTTTGGGCATTAATAATGATGTTTTGGTACCTGAAAGTGAAGGCCTGGATGCTAAAAGCAGGGGGTTTCTGACCTAAAAATGAGGCACTGAGCATTAAAAGAGGGGTTTGGACCCTGAAAGTGAAGGTTTGGATGATAAAAATGACTTTTTGAAGCTTAATAGAGGGGTTTGGACGCTAAAAATTACTATTTGGAACAAAACAATGATGGTTTGCCCATAAAAAGTCCAAGTTCGATGCTAAAAGCAGAGGGTTTGGGACCTAAAAATGAGGCAGTGAGCGTTAAAAGAGGGGTTTGGGTAATAGAAGTAAGGGTTTGGAATTTTAAAAAGAGGGTTTGTCCCTGAAAAGGAGGGGTTTGGACCCTAAAAGTGAGGTTTGCAGTCCTAACTCTGAGGCTTTGATGTTAAAAGAGGGGTTTGGGTGTTTTAAAGTGAGTCTTTGGGTGCTGAAAATGAGGCTTTGAGCCTTAAAAGAGGGCTTTGGGCATTAATAATGATGTTTTGGTACCTGAAAGTGAAGGCCTGGATGCTAAAAGCAGGGGGTTTCTGACCTAAAAATGAGGCACTGAGCATTAAAAGAGGGGTTTGGACCCTGAAAGTGAAGGTTTGGATGATAAAAATGAGTTTTTGAAGCTTAATAGAGGGGTTTGGACGCTAAAAATTACTATTTGGAACAAAACAATGATGGTTTGCCCATAAAAAGTCCAAGTTCGATGCTAAAAGCAGGGGGTTTCTGACCTAAAAATGAGGCAGTGAGCGTTAAAAGAGGGGTTTGGGTAATAGAAGTAAGGGTTTGGAATTTTAAAAAGAGGGTTTGTCCCTGAAAAGGAGGGGTTTGGACCCTAAAAGTGAGGTTTGCAGTCCTAACTCTGAGGCTTCGATGTTAAAAGAGGGGTTTGGGTGTTTTAAAGTGAGTCTTTGGGTGCTGAAAATGAGGCTTTGAGCCTTAAAAGAGGGCTTTGGGCATTAATAATGATGTTTTGGTACCTGAAAGTGAAGGCCTGGATGCTAAAAGCAGGGGGTTTCTGACCTAAAAATGAGGCACTGAGCATTAAAAGAGAGGTTTGGACCCTGAAAGTGAAGGTTTGGATGATAAAAATGACTTTTTGAAGCTTAATAGAGGGGTTTGGACGCTAAAAATTACTATTTGGAACAAAACAATGATGGTTTGCCCATAAAAAGTCCAAGTTCGATGCTAAAAGCAGAGGGTTTGGGACCTAAAAATGAGGCAGTGAGCGTTAAAAGAGGGGTTTGGGTAATAGAAGTAAGGGTTTGGAATTTTAAAAAGAGGGTTTGTCCCTGAAAAGGAGGGGTTTGGACCCTAAAAGTGAGGTTTGCAGTCCTAACTCTAAGTCTTTGATGTTAAAAGAGGGGTTTGGGTGTTTTAAAGTGAGTCTTTGGGTGCTGAAAATGAGGCTTTGAGCCTTAAAAGAGGGCTTTGGGCATTAATAATGATGGTTTGGTTCCTGAAAGTGAAGGCCTGGATGCTAAAAGCAAGGGTTTCTGAACTAAAAATGAGGCACTGAGCATTAAAAGAGGGGTTTGGACCCTGAAAGTGAAGGTTTGGATGATAAAAATGAGGCTTTGAGATTTAAAATCGAGGGGCTGGACTCTAAAAGTCATGACTTGTACTAGAACGAGAGTTTGACAATTACAAGTCCAGGTTCAGTGCTAAGAGTGAGGGTTTGGGACCTAAAAATGAGGCACTGAGCGTTAAAAGAGAGGTTTGGACCCTGAAAGTGCGGCTTTGGGTGTTAAAACCGAGGCTTTGGGAGTTAAAAGAGGGCTTTAGGTCCTAAAAGTGAGGGTTTGCTGTTAAAAATGAGGCTTTGAGCGTTAAAACCGGTTTGGCCCCTAAAAGTGAGATTTGCAGTCTTACTCTAAAAGGCTTTGAGGTTAAAAGAGGCTTTGGGTGCTTTAAAGTGCGTCTTTGGGAGGTATAAATGAGGCATTGAGCAGTAAAAGAGGGGTTTGGGCAAAGAAAGTGAGGTTTTGGCTGTTAAAAATGAAGCTTTGAGCATAAAAGAGGGCTTTGGACCCTAGCATTGTGGTTTGCGGCCCTAACTATAAGGCTTTGAGCATTAAAAGAGGGGTTTGGGTGCTTTAAAGTGAGTCCTTGGGACCTGAAAATGAGGGTATGTCCCTAAAAAGGAGGGGTTTGGACCCTAAAAGTGAGGTTTGCAGTCCTAACTCTAAGTCTTTGATGTTAAAAGAGGTGTTTGGTTGTTTTAAAGTGAGTTTTGGGGACCTGAAAATGAGGCACTGAGCGTTAAAAGAGGGGTTTGGACCCTGAAGGTTTGGCTTTGAGTGTTAAAACTGAGGCTTTGAGTGTTAGAAGAGGGCTTTAGGTCCTAAAAGTGAGGGTTTGGCTGTTAGAAATGAGGCATTGAATTTTAAAACCAAGGTTTGGACCCTAGCAGTGAGGTTTGCAGTCCTAACTCTAAGGCTTTGATGTTAAAAGAGGTGTTTGGGTGTTTTAAAGTGAGTCTTTGGGTGCTGAAAATGAGGCTTTGAGCCTTAAAAGAGGGCTTTGGGCATTAATAATGATGTTTTGGTACCTGAAAGTGAAGGCCTGGATGCTAAAAGCAGGGGGTTTCTGACCTAAAAATGAGGCACTGAGCATTAAAAGAGGGGTTTGGACCCTGAAAGTGAAGGTTTGGATGATAAAAATGAGTTTTTGAAGCTTAATAGAGGGGTTTGGACGCTAAAAATTACTATTTGGAACAAAACAATGATGGTTTGACCATAAAAAGTCCAAGTTCGATGCTAAAAGCAGAGGGTTTGGGACCTAAAAATGAGGCAGTGAGCGTTAAAAGAGGGGTTTGGGTAATAGAAGTAAGGGTTTGGAATTTAAAAAAGAGGGTTTGTCCCTGAAAAGGAGGGGTTTGGACCCTAAAAGTGAGGTTTGCAGTCCTAACTCTAAGGCTTTGATGTTAAAAGAGGGGTTTGGGTGTTTTAAAGTGAGTCTTTGGGTGCTGAAAATGAGGCTTTGAGCCTTAAAAGAGGGCTTTGGGCATTAATAATGATGGTTTGGTACCTGAAAGTGAAGGCCTGGATGCTAAAAGCAGGGGGTTTCTGACCTAAAAATGAGGCACTGAGCATTAAAAGAGGGGTTTGGACCCTGAAAGTGAAGGTTTGGATGATAAAAATGACTTTTTGAAGCTTAATAGAGGGGTTTGGACGCTAAAAATTACTATTTGGAACAAAACAATGATGGTTTGACCATAAAAAGTCCAAGTTCGATGCTAAAAGCAGGGGGTTTCTGACCTAAAAATGAGGCACTGAGAGTTAAAAGAGGGGTTTGGGTAATAGAAGTAAGGGTTTGGAATTTTAAAAAGAGGGTTTGTCCCTGAAAAGGAGGGGTTTGGACCCTAAAAGTGAGGTTTGCAGTCCTAACTCTGAGGCTTTGATGTTAAAAGAGGGGTTTGGGTGTTTTAAAGTGAGTCTTTGGGTGCTGAAAATGAGGCTTTGAGCCTTAAAAGAGGGCTTTGGGCATTAATAATGATGTTTTGGTTCCTGAAAGTGAAGGCCTGGATGCTAAAAGCAGGGGGTTTCTGACCTAAAAATGAGGCACTGAGCATTAAAAGAGGGGTTTGGACCCTGAAAGTGAAGGTTTGGATGATAAAAATGAGTTTTTGAAGCTTAATAGAGGGGTTTGGACTCTAAAAATTACTATTTGGAACAAAACAATGATGGTTTGCCCATAAAAAGTCCAAGTTCGATGCTAAAAGCAGAGGGTTTGGGACCTAAAAATGAGGCAGTGAGCGTTAAAAGAGGGGTTTGGGTAATAGAAGTAAGGGTTTGGAATTTTAAAAAGAGGGTTTGTCCCTGAAAAGGAGGGGTTTGGACCCTAAAAGTGAGGTTTGCAGTCCTAACTCTAAGGCTTTGATGTTAAAAGAGGGGTTTGGGTGTTTTAAAGTGAGTCTTTGGGTGCTGAAAATGAGGCTTTGAGCCTTAAAAGAGGGCTTTGGGCATTAATAATGATGTTTTGGTTCCTGAAAGTGAAGGCCTGGATGCTAAAAGCAGGGGGTTTCTGACCTAAAAATGAGGCACTGAGCATTAAAAGAGGGGTTTGGACCCTGAAAGTGAAGGTTTGGATGATAAAAATGAGTTTTTGAAGCTTAATAGAGGGGTTTGGACTCTAAAAATTACTATTTGGAACAAAACAATGATGGTTTGCCCATAAAAAGTCCAAGTTCGATGCTAAAAGCAGAGGGTTTGGGACCTAAAAATGAGGCAGTGAGCGTTAAAAGAGGGGTTTGGGTAATAGAAGTAAGGGTTTGGAATTTTAAAAAGAGGGTTTGTCCCTGAAAAGGAGGGGTTTGGACCCTAGCAGTGAGGTTTGCAGTCCTAACTCTGAGGCTTTGATGTTAAAAGAGGGGTTTGGGTGTTTTAAAGTGAGTCTTTGGGTGCTGAAAATGAGGCTTTGAGCCTTAAAAGAGGGCTTTGGGCATTAATAATGATGGTTTGGTACCTGAAAGTGAAGGCCTGGATGCTAAAAGCAGGGGGTTTCTGACCTAAAAATGAGGCACTGAGCATTAAAAGAGGGGTTTGGACCCTGAAAGTGAAGGTTTGGATGATAAAAATGAGTTTTTGAAGCTTAATAGAGGGGTTTGGACTCTAAAAATTACTATTTGGAACAAAACAATGATGGTTTGACCATAAAAAGTCCAAGTTCGATGCTAAAAGCAGGGGGTTTCTGACCTAAAAGTGAGGCACTGAGCATTAAAAGAGGGGTTTGGACCCTGAAAGTGAAGGTTTGGATGATAAAAATGAGTTTTTGAAGCTTAATAGAGGGGTTTGGACTGTAAAAATTACTATTTGGAACAAAACAATGATGGTTTGCCCATAAAAAGTCCAAGTTCGATGCTAAAAGCAGAGGGTTTGGGACCTAAAAATGAGGCAGTGAGCGTTAAAAGAGGGGTTTGGGTAATAGAAGTAAGGGTTTGGAATTTTAAAAAGAGGGTTTGTCCCTGAAAAGGAGGGGTTTGGACGCTGAAAGTGAGGTTTGCGGTCCCAACTCTAAGTCTTTGATGTTAAAAGAGGGGTTTGGGTGTTTTAAAGTGAGTCTTTGGGTGCTGAAAATGAGGCTTTGAGCCTTAAAAGAGGGCTTTGGGCATTAATAATGATGGTTTGGTTCCTGAAAGTGAAGGCCTGGATGCTAAAAGCAAGGGTTTCTGACCTAAAAATGAGGCACTGAGCATTAAAAGAGGGGTTTGGACCCTGAAAGTGAAGGTTTGGATGATAAAAATGAGGCTTTGAGACTTAAAATCGAGGGGCTGGACTCTAAAAGTCATGACTTGTACTAGAACGAGAGTTTGACAATTACAAGTCCAGGTTCAGTGCTAAGAGTGAGGGTTTGGGACCTAAAAATGAGGCACTGAGCGTTAAAAGAGAGGTTTGGACCCTGAAAGTGCGGCTTTGGGTGTTAAAACCGAGGCTTTGGGAGTTAAAAGAGGGCTTTAGGTCCTAAAAGTGAGGGTTTGCTGTTAAAAAGGAGGCTTTGAGCGTTAAAACCGGTTTGGCCCCTGAAAGTGAGATTTGCAGTCTTACTCTAAAAGGCTTTGAGGTTAAAAGAGGCTTTGGGTGCTTTAAAGTGCGTCTTTGGGAGGTATAAATGAGGCATTGAGCATTAAAAGAGGGGTTTGGGCAAAGAAAGTGAGGTTTTGGCTGTTAAAAATGAAGCTTTGAGCATAAAAGAGGGCTTTGGACCCTAGCATTGTGGTTTGCGGCCCTAACTATAAGGCTTTGAGCATTAAAAGAGGGGTTTGGGTGCTTTAAAGTGAGTCCTTGGGACATGAAAATGAGGGTATGTCCCTAAAAAGGAGGGGTTTGGACCCTAAAAGTGAGGTTTGCAGTCCTAACTCTAAGTCTTTGATGTTAAAAGAGGTGTTTGGTTGTTTTAAAGTGAGTTTTGGGGACCTGAAAATGAGGCACTGAGCGTTAAAAGAGGGGTTTGGACCCTGAAGGTTTGGCTTTGAGTGTTAAAACTGAGGCTTTGAGTGTTAGAAGAGGGCTTTAGGTCCTAAAAGTGAGGGTTTGGCTGTTAGAAATGAGGCATTGAATTTTAAAACCAAGGTTTGGACCCTAGCAGTGAGGTTTGCAGTCCTAACTCTAAGGCTTTGATGTTAAAAGAGGTGTTTGGGTGTTTTAAAGTGAGTCTTTGGGTGCTGAAAATGAGGCTTTGAGCCTTAAAAGAGGGCTTTGGGCATTAATAATGATGTTTTGGTACCTGAAAGTGAAGGCCTGGATGCTAAAAGCAGGGGGTTTCTGACCTAAAAATGAGGCACTGAGCATTAAAAGAGGGGTTTGGACCCTGAAAGTGAAGGTTTGGATGATAAAAATGAGTTTTTGAAGCTTAATAGAGGGGTTTGGACGCTAAAAATTACTATTTGGAACAAAACAATGATGGTTTGACCATAAAAAGTCCAAGTTCGATGCTAAAAGCAGAGGGTTTGGGACCTAAAAATGAGGCAGTGAGCGTTAAAAGAGGGGTTTGGGTAATAGAAGTAAGGGTTTGGAATTTTAAAAAGAGGGTTTGTCCCTGAAAAGGAGGGGTTTGGACCCTAAAAGTGAGGTTTGCAGTCCTAACTCTGAGGCTTTGATGTTAAAAGAGGGGTTTGGGTGTTTTAAAGTGAGTCTTTGGGTGCTGAAAATGAGGCTTTGAGCCTTAAAAGAGGGCTTTGGGCATTAATAATGATGTTTTGGTTCCTGAAAGTGAAGGCCTGGATGCTAAAAGCAGGGGGTTTCTGACCTAAAAATGAGGCACTGAGCATTAAAAGAGGGGTTTGGACCCTGAAAGTGAAGGTTTGGATGATAAAAATGAGTTTTTGAAGCTTAATAGAGGGGTTTGGACTCTAAAAATTACTATTTGGAACAAAACAATGATGGTTTGCCCATAAAAAGTCCAAGTTCGATGCTAAAAGCAGAGGGTTTGGGACCTAAAAATGAGGCAGTGAGCGTTAAAAGAGGGGTTTGGGTAATAGAAGTAAGGGTTTGGAATTTTAAAAAGAGGGTTTGTCCCTGAAAAGGAGGGGTTTGGACCCTAGCAGTGAGGTTTGCAGTCCTAACTCTGAGGCTTTGATGTTAAAAGAGGGGTTTGGGTGTTTTAAAGTGAGTCTTTGGGTGCTGAAAATGAGGCTTTGAGCCTTAAAAGAGGGCTTTGGGCATTAATAATGATGGTTTGGTACCTGAAAGTGAAGGCCTGGATGCTAAAAGCAGGGGGTTTCTGACCTAAAAATGAGGCACTGAGCATTAAAAGAGGGGTTTGGACCCTGAAAGTGAAGGTTTGGATGATAAAAATGAGTTTTTGAAGCTTAATAGAGGGGTTTGGACTCTAAAAATTACTATTTGGAACAAAACAATGATGGTTTGACCATAAAAAGTCCAAGTTCGATGCTAAAAGCAGGGGGTTTCTGACCTAAAAGTGAGGCACTGAGCATTAAAAGAGGGGTTTGGACCCTGAAAGTGAAGGTTTGGATGATAAAAATGAGTTTTTGAAGCTTAATAGAGGGGTTTGGACTGTAAAAATTACTATTTGGAACAAAACAATGATGGTTTGCCCATAAAAAGTCCAAGTTCGATGCTAAAAGCAGAGGGTTTGGGACCTAAAAATGAGGCAGTGAGCGTTAAAAGAGGGGTTTGGGTAATAGAAGTAAGGGTTTGGAATTTTAAAAAGAGGGTTTGTCCCTGAAAAGGAGGGGTTTGGACGCTGAAAGTGAGGTTTGCGGTCCCAACTCTAAGTCTTTGATGTTAAAAGAGGGGTTTGGGTGTTTTAAAGTGAGTCTTTGGGTGCTGAAAATGAGGCTTTGAGCCTTAAAAGAGGGCTTTGGGCATTAATAATGATGGTTTGGTTCCTGAAAGTGAAGGCCTGGATGCTAAAAGCAAGGGTTTCTGACCTAAAAATGAGGCACTGAGCATTAAAAGAGGGGTTTGGACCCTGAAAGTGAAGGTTTGGATGATAAAAATGAGGCTTTGAGACTTAAAATCGAGGGGCTGGACTCTAAAAGTCATGACTTGTACTAGAACGAGAGTTTGACAATTACAAGTCCAGGTTCAGTGCTAAGAGTGAGGGTTTGGGACCTAAAAATGAGGCACTGAGCGTTAAAAGAGAGGTTTGGACCCTGAAAGTGCGGCTTTGGGTGTTAAAACCGAGGCTTTGGGAGTTAAAAGAGGGCTTTAGGTCCTAAAAGTGAGGGTTTGCTGTTAAAAAGGAGGCTTTGAGCGTTAAAACCGGTTTGGCCCCTGAAAGTGAGATTTGCAGTCTTACTCTAAAAGGCTTTGAGGTTAAAAGAGGCTTTGGGTGCTTTAAAGTGCGTCTTTGGGAGGTATAAATGAGGCATTGAGCATTAAAAGAGGGGTTTGGGCAAAGAAAGTGAGGTTTTGGCTGTTAAAAATGAAGCTTTGAGCATAAAAGAGGGCTTTGGACCCTAGCATTGTGGTTTGCGGCCCTAACTATAAGGCTTTGAGCATTAAAAGAGGGGTTTGGGTGCTTTAAAGTGAGTCCTTGGGACATGAAAATGAGGGTATGTCCCTAAAAAGGAGGGGTTTGGACCCTAAAAGTGAGGTTTGCAGTCCTAACTCTAAGTCTTTGATGTTAAAAGAGGTGTTTGGTTGTTTTAAAGTGAGTTTTGGGGACCTGAAAATGAGGCACTGAGCGTTAAAAGAGGGGTTTGGACCCTGAAGGTTTGGCTTTGAGTGTTAAAACTGAGGCTTTGAGTGTTAGAAGAGGGCTTTAGGTCCTAAAAGTGAGGGTTTGGCTGTTAGAAATGAGGCATTGAATTTTAAAACCAAGGTTTGGACCCTAGCAGTGAGGTTTGCAGTCCTAACTCTAAGGCTTTGATGTTAAAAGAGGTGTTTGGGTGTTTTAAAGTGAGTCTTTGGGTGCTGAAAATGAGGCTTTGAGCCTTAAAAGAGGGCTTTGGGCATTAATAATGATGTTTTGGTACCTGAAAGTGAAGGCCTGGATGCTAAAAGCAGGGGGTTTCTGACCTAAAAATGAGGCACTGAGCATTAAAAGAGGGGTTTGGACCCTGAAAGTGAAGGTTTGGATGATAAAAATGAGTTTTTGAAGCTTAATAGAGGGGTTTGGACGCTAAAAATTACTATTTGGAACAAAACAATGATGGTTTGCCCATAAAAAGTCCAAGTTCGATGCTAGAAGCAGAGGGTTTGGGACCTAAAAATGAGGCAGTGAGCGTGAAAAGAGGGGTTTGGGTAATAGAAGTAAGGGTTTGGAATTTAAAAAAGAGGGTTTGTCCCTGAAAAGGAGGGGTTTGGACCCTAAAAGTGAGGTTTGCAGTCCTAACTCTAAGGCTTTGATTTTAAAAGAGGTGTTTGGTTGTTTTAAAGTGAGTTTTGGGTGCTGAAAATGAGGCACTGAGCATTAAAAGAGGCGTTTGGACCCTGAAAGTGCGGTTTTGGGTGTTAAAACTGAGGCTTTGAGTGTTAAAAGAGGGCTTTAGGTCCTAAAAGTGAGGGTTTGGCTGTTAGAAATGAGGCATTGAATTTTAAAACCAAGGTTTGGACCCTAGCAGTGAGGTTTGCAGTCCTAACTATAAGGCTTTGAGCATTAAAAGAGGGGTTTGGGTGCTTTAAAGTAAGTCCTTGGGACGTGAAAATGCGGGTATGTCCCTAAAAAGGAGGGGTTTGGACCCTGAAAGTGAGGGTTTGGGATCTAAAATAGAGGCTTTGAGCCTTAAAAGAGGGATTTGGACGTTAAAAATGAGATTTTGCTCCATAAAAGTAAGGGGTTTGGATGCTAAAAATGAGGGTTTGGGAACTAAAAGTGAGGCTTTGAGCCTTGAAAGAGGGGTTTGGACGCTGAAAGTGAGGTTTGCGGTTCCAACTCTAAGTCTTTGATGTTAAAAGAGGGGTTTGGGTGTTTTAAAGTGAGCCTTTGTGTGCTGAAAATGAGGCTTTGAGCCTTAAAAGAGGGCTTTGGGCATTAATAATGATGTTTTGGTTCCTGAAAGTGAAGGCCTGGATGCTAAAAGCAAGGGTTTCTGACCTAAAAATGAGGCACTGAGCATTAAAAGAGGGGTTTGGACCCTGAAAGTGAAGGTTTGGATGATAAAAATGAGGCTTTGAGGCTTAAAAACAAGGGGCTGGACTCTAAAAGTCATGATTTGTACTACAACGAGAGTTTGGCAATTAAAAGTCCGGGTTCAGTGCTAAGAGTGAGGGTTTGGGACCTAAAAATGAGGCACTGAGCATTAAAAGAGAGGTTTGGACCCTGAAAGTGCGGCTTTGGGTGTTAAAACCGAGGCTTTGGGAGTTAAAAGAGGGCTTTAGGTCCTGAAAGTGAGGGTTTGCTGTTAAAAATGAGGCTTTGAGCGTTAAAACCGGTTTGGCCCCTGAAAGTGAGATTTGCAGTCTTACTCTAAAAGGCTTTGAGGTTAAAAGAGGCTTTGGGTGCTTTAAAGTGCGTCTTTGGGAGGTATAAATGAGGCATTGAGCATTAAAAGAGGGGTTTGGGCAAAGAAAGTGAGGTTTTGGCTGTTAAAAATGAAGCTTTGAGCATAAAGGAGGGCTTTGGACCCTAGCATTGTGGTTTGCGGCCCTAACGATAAGGCTTTGAGCATTAAAAGAGGGGTTTGGGTGCTTTAAAGTAAGTCCTTGGGACGTGAAAATGAGGGTATGTCCCTAAAAAGGAGGGGTTTGGACCCTAAAAGTGAGGTTTGCAGTCCTAACTCTAAGTCTTTGATGTTAAAAGAGGTGTTTGGGTGTTTTAAAGTGAGTTTTGGGGACCTGAAAATGAGGCACTGAGCGTTAAAAGAGGGGTTTGGACCCTGAAGGTTTGGCTTTGAGTGTTAAAACTGAGGCTTTGAGTGTTAAAAGAGGGCTTTAGGTCCTAAAAGTGAGGGTTTGGCTGTTAGAAATGAGGCATTGAATTTTAAAACCAAGGTTTGGACCCTAGCAGTGAGGTTTGCAGTCCTAACTATAAGGCTTTGATGTTAAAAGAGGGGTTTGGGTGTTTTAAAGTGAGTCTTTGGGTGCTGAAAATGAGGCTTTGAGCCTTAAAAGAGGGCTTTGGGCATTAATAATGATGTTTTGGTACCTGAAAGTGAAGGCCTGGATGAAAAAAGCAAGGGGTTCTGACCTAAAAATGAGGCACTGAGCATTAAAAGAGGGGTTTGGACCCTGAAAGTGAAGGTTTGGATGATAAAAATGACTTTTTGAAGCTTAATAGAGGGGTTTGGACACTAAAAATTACTATTTGGAACAAAACAATGATGGTTTGCCCATAAAAAGTCCAAGTTCGATGCTAAAAGCAGGGGGTTTCTGACCTAAAAATGAGGCACTGAGCGTTAAAAGAGGGGTTTGGGTAATAGAAGTAAGGGTTTGGAATTTTAAAAAGAGGGGTTGTCCCTGAAAAGGAGGGGTTTGGACCCTAGCAGTGAGGTTTGCAGTCCTAACTCTGAGGCTTTGATGTTAAAAGAGGGGTTTGGGTGTTTTTAAGTGAGTCTTTGGGTGCTGAAAATGAGGCACTGAGCATTAAAAGAGAGGTTTGGACCCTGAAAGTGCGGTTTTGGGTGTTAAAACTGAGGCTTTGAGTGTTAAAAGAGGGCTTTAGGTCCTAAAAGTGAGGGTTTGGCTGTAAGAAATGAGGCACTGAGCTTTAAGAGAGGTTTGGACCCTAGCAGTGAGGTTTGTGGTCCTATCTATAAGGCTTTGAGCATTAAAAGAGGGGTTTGGGTGCTTTAAAGTGCGTCTTTGGGACGTGAAAATGCGGGTATGTCCCTAAAAAGGAGGGGTTTGGAGCCTAAAAGTGAGGGTTTGGGATCTAAAATAGAGGCTTTGAGCCTTAAAAGAGGGATTTGGACGTTAAAAATGAGATTTTGCTCCATAAAAGTAAGGGGTTTGGATGCTAAAAATGAGGGTTTGGGAACTAAAAGTGAGGCTTTGAGCCTTGAAAGAGGGGTTTGGACGCTGAAAGTGAGGTTTGCGGTCCCAACTCTAAGTCTTTGATGTTAAAAGAGGGGTTTGGGTGTTTTAAAGTGAGTCTTTGTGTGCTGAAAATGAGGCTTTGAGCCTTAAAAGAGGGCTTTGGGCATTAATAATGATGTTTTGGTTCCTGAAAGTGAAGGCCTGGATGCTAAAAGCAGGGGGTTTCTGACCTAAAAATGAGGCACTGAGCATTAAAAGAGGGGTTTGGACCCTGAAAGTGAAGGTTTGGATGATAAAAATGAGGCTTTGAGGCTTAAAAACAAGGGGCTGGACTCTAAAAGTCATGATTTGTACTACAACGAGAGTTTGGCAATTAAAAGTCCGGGTTCAGTGCTAAGAGTGAGGGTTTGGGACCTAAAAATGAGGCACTGAGCGTTAAAAGAGAGGTTTGGACCCTGAAAGTGCGGCTTTGGGTGTTAAAACCGAGGCTTTGGGAGTTAAAAGAGGGCTTTAGGTCCTAAAAGTGAGGGTTTGCTGTTAAAAATGAGGCTTTGAGCGTTAAAACCGGTTTGGCCCCTAAAAGTGAGATTTGCAGTCTTACTCTAAAAGGCTTTGAGGTTAAAAGAGGCTTTGGGTGCTTTAAAGTGCGTCTTTGGGAGGTATAAATGAGGCATTGAGCATTAAAAGAGGGGTTTGGGCAAAGAAAGTGAGGTTTTGGCTGTTAAAAATGAAGCTTTGAGCATAAAAGAGGGCTTTGGACCCTAGCATTGTGGTTTGCGGCCCTAACGATAAGGCTTTGAGCATTAAAAGAGGGGTTTGGGTGCTTTAAAGTAAGTCCTTGGGACGTGAAAATGAGGGTATGTCCCTAAAAAGGAGGGGTTTGGACCCTAAAAGTGAGGTTTGCAGTCCTAACTCTAAGTCTTTGATGTTAAAAGAGGTGTTTGGGTGTTTTAAAGTGAGTTTTGGGGACCTGAAAATGAGGCACTGAGCGTTACAAGAGGGGTTTGGACCCTGAAGGTTTGGCTTTGAGTGTTAAAACTGAGGCTTTGAGTGTTAAAAGAGGGCTTTAGGTCCTAAAAGTGAGGGTTTGGCTGTTAGAAATGAGGCATTGAATTTTAAAACCAAGGTTTGGACCCTAGCAGTGAGGTTTGCAGTCCTAACTCTAAGGCTTTGATGTTAAAAGAGGGGTTTGGGTGTTTTAAAGTGAGTCTTTGGGTGCTGAAAATGAGGCTTTGAGCCTTAAAAGAGGGCTTTGGGCATTAATAATGATGTTTTGGTACCTGAAAGTGAAGGCCTGGGTGAAAAAAGCAAGGGGTTCTGACCTAAAAATGAGGCACTGAGCATTAAAAGAGGGGTTTGGACCCTGAAAGTGAAGGTTTGGATGATAAAAATGACTTTTTGAAGCTTAATAGAGGGGTTTGGACGCTAAAAATTACTATTTGGAACAAAACAATGATGGTTTGCCCATAAAAAGTCCAAGTTCGATGCTAAAAGCAGAGGGTTTGGGACCTAAAAATGAGGCAGTGAGCGTGAAAAGAGGGGTTTGGGTAATAGAAGTAAGGGTTTGGAATTTTAAAAAGAGGGTTTGTCCCTGAAAAGGAGGGGTTTGGACCCTAGCAGTGAGGTTTGCAGTCCTAACTCTGAGGCTTTGATGTTAAAAGAGGGGTTTGGGTGTTTTAAAGTGAGTCTTTGGGTGCTGAAAATGAGGCTTTGAGCCTTAAAAGAGGGCTTTGGGCATTAATAATGATGTTTTGGTACCTGAAAGTGAAGGCCTGGATGCTAAAAGCAGGGGGTTTCTGACCTAAAAATGAGGCACTGAGCATTAAAAGAGGGGTTTGGACCCTGAAAGTGAAGGTTTGGATGATAAAAATGAGTTTTTGAAGCTTAATAGAGGGGTTTGGACGCTAAAAATTACTATTTGGAACAAAACAATGATGGTTTGACCATAAAAAGTCCAAGTTCGATGCTAAATGCAGGGGGTTTCTGACCTAAAAATGAGGCACTGAGCATTAAAAGAGGGGTTTGGACCCTGAAAGTGAAGGTTTGGATGATAAAAATGAGTTTTTGAAGCTTAATAGAGGGGTTTGGACTCTAAAAATTACTATTTGGAACAAAACAATGATGGTTTGCCCATAAAAAGTCCAAGTTCGATGCTAAAAGCAGAGGGTTTGGGACCTAAAAATGAGGCAGTGAGCGTTAAAAGAGGGGTTTGGGTAATAGAAGTAAGGG
The DNA here is from genome assembly GCF_963921805.1 of Phalacrocorax carbo. Taxonomy (NCBI): domain Eukaryota; kingdom Metazoa; phylum Chordata; class Aves; order Suliformes; family Phalacrocoracidae; genus Phalacrocorax; species Phalacrocorax carbo. The sequence goes on along the minus strand of NW_026990280.1, from coordinate 1,227,180 downwards.
TTTGGAATTTTAAAAAGAGGGTTTGTCCCTGAAAAGGAGGGGTTTGGACCCTAAAAGTGAGGTTTGCAGTCCTAACTCTGAGGCTTTGATGTTAAAAGAGGGGTTTGGGTGTTTTTAAGTGAGTCTTTGGGTGCTGAAAATGAGGCACTGAGCATTAAAAGAGAGGTTTGGACCCTGAAAGTGCGGCTTTGGGTGTTAAAACCGAGGCTTTGGGAGTTAAAAGAGGGCTTTAGGTCCTAAAAGTGAGGGTTTGCTGTTAAAAATGAGGCTTTGAGCGTTAAAACCGGTTTGGCCCCTAAAAGTGAGATTTGCAGTCTTACTCTAAAAGGCTTTGAGGTTAAAAGAGGCTTTGGGTGCTTTAAAGTGCGTCTTTGGGAGGTATAAATGAGGCATTGAGCATTAAAAGAGGGGTTTGGGCAAAGAAAGTGAGGTTTTGGCTGTTAAAAATGAAGCTTTGAGCATAAAAGAGGGCTTTGGACCCTAGCATTGTGGTTTGCGGCCCTAACGATAAGGCTTTGAGCATTAAAAGAGGGGTTTGGGTGCTTTAAAGTAAGTCCTTGGGACGTGAAAATGAGGGTATGTCCCTAAAAAGGAGGGGTTTGGACCCTAAAAGTGAGGTTTGCAGTCCTAACTCTAAGTCTTTGATGTTAAAAGAGGTGTTTGGGTGTTTTAAAGTGAGTTTTGGGGACCTGAAAATGAGGCACTGAGCGTTAAAAGAGGGGTTTGGACCCTGAAGGTTTGGCTTTGAGTGTTAAAACTGAGGCTTTGAGTGTTAAAAGAGGGCTTTAGGTCCTAAAAGTGAGGGTTTGGCTGTTAGAAATGAGGCATTGAATTTTAAAACCAAGGTTTGGACCCTAGCAGTGAGGTTTGCAGTCCTAACTCTGAGGCTTTGATGTTAAAAGAGGGGTTTGGGTGTTTTAAAGTGAGTCTTTGGGTGCTGAAAATGAGGCTTTGAGCCTTAAAAGAGGGCTTTGGGCATTAATAATGATGGTTTGGTACCTGAAAGTGAAGGCCTGGATGCTAAAAGCAGGGGGTTTCTGACCTAAAAATGAGGCACTGAGCATTAAAAGAGGGGTTTGGACCCTGAAAGTGAAGGTTTGGATGATAAAAATGACTTTTTGAAGCTTAATAGAGGGGTTTGGACTCTAAAAATTACTATTTGGAACAAAACAATGATGGTTTGACCATAAAAAGTCCAAGTTCGATGCTAAAAGCAGGGGGTTTCTGACCTAAAAATGAGGCACTGAGCATTAAAAGAGGGGTTTGGACCCTGAAAGTGAAGGTTTGGATGATAAAAATGACTTTTTGAAGCTTAATAGAGGGGTTTGGACTCTAAAAATTACTATTTGGAACAAAACAATGATGGTTTGCCCATAAAAAGTCCAAGTTCGATGCTAAAAGCAGAGGGTTTGGGACCTAAAAATGAGGCAGTGAGCGTTAAAAGAGGGGTTTGGGTAATAGAAGTAAGGGTTTGGAATTTTAAAAAGAGGGTTTGTCCCTGAAAAGGAGGGGTTTGGACCCTAAAAGTGAGGTTTGCAGTCCTAACTCTGAGGCTTTGATGTTAAAAGAGGGGTTTGGGTGTTTTAAAGTGAGTCTTTGGGTGCTGAAAATGAGGCACTGAGCATTAAAAGAGAGGTTTGGACCCTGAAAGTGCGGTTTTGGGTGTTAAAACCGAGGCTTTGAGTGTTAAAAGAGGGCTTTAGGTCCTAAAAGTGAGGGTTTGGTTTTAAGAAATGAGGCACTGAGCTTTAAGAGAGGTTATGACCCTAGCAGTGAGGTTTGTGGTCCTATCTATAAGGCTTTGAGCATTAAAAGAGGGGTTTGGGTGCTTTAAAGTCCGTCTTTGGGTGCTGAAAATGCGGGTATGTCCCTAAAAAGGAGGGGTTTGGAGCCTAAAAGTGAGGGTTTGGGATCTAAAATAGAGGCTTTGAGCCTTAAAAGAGGGATTTGGACGTTAAAAATGAGATTTTGCTCCATAAAAGTAAGGGGTTTGGATGCTAAAAATGAGGGTTTGGGAACTAAAAGTGAGGCTTTGAGCCTTGAAAGAGGGGTTTGGACGCTGAAAGTGAGGTTTGCGGTCCCAACTCTAAGTCTTTGATGTTAAAAGAGGGGTTTGGGTGTTTTAAAGTGAGTCTTTGGGTGCTGAAAATGAGGCTTTGAGCCTTAAAAGAGGGCTTTGGGCATTAATAATGATGTTTTGGTTCCTGAAAGTGAAGGCCTGGATGCTAAAAGCAAGGGTTTCTGACCTAAAAATTAGGCACTGAGCATTAAAAGAGGGGTTTGGACCCTGAAAGTGAAGGTTTGGATGATAAAAATGAGGCTTTGAGGCTTAAAAACAAGGGGCTGGACTCTAAAAGTCATGATTTGTACTACAACGAGAGTTTGGCAATTAAAAGTCCGGGTTCAGTGCTAAGAGTGAGGGTTTGGGACCTAAAAATGAGGCACTGAGCGTTAAAAGAGAGGTTTGGACCCTGAAAGTGCGGCTTTGGGTGTTAAAACCGAGGCTTTGGGAGTTAAAAGAGGGCTTTAGGTCCTAAAAGTGAGGGTTTGCTGTTAAAAATGAGGCTTTGAGCGTTAAAACCGGTTTGGCCCCTAAAAGTGAGATTTGCAGTCTTACTCTAAAAGGCTTTGAGGTTAAAAGAGGCTTTGGGTGCTTTAAAGTGCGTCTTTGGGAGGTATAAATGAGGCATTGAGCATTAAAAGAGGGGTTTGGGCAAAGAAAGTGAGGTTTTGGCTGTTAAAAATGAAGCTTTGAGCATAAAAGAGGGCTTTGGACCCTAGCATTGTGGTTTGCGGCCCTAACGATAAGGCTTTGAGCATTAAAAGAGGGGTTTGGGTGCTTTAAAGTAAGTCCTTGGGACGTGAAAATGAGGGTATGTCCCAAAAAAGGAGGGGTTTGGACCCTAAAAGTGAGGTTTGCAGTCCTAACTCTAAGTCTTTGATGTTAAAAGAGGTGTTTGGGTGTTTTAAAGTGAGTTTTGGGGACCTGAAAATGAGGCACTGAGCGTTACAAGAGGGGTTTGGACCCTGAAGGTTTGGCTTTGAGTGTTAAAACTGAGGCTTTGAGTGTTAAAAGAGGGCTTTAGGTCCTAAAAGTGAGGGTTTGGCTGTTAGAAATGAGGCATTGAATTTTAAAACCAAGGTTTGGACCCTAGCAGTGAGGTTTGCAGTCCTAACTCTAAGGCTTTGATGTTAAAAGAGGGGTTTGGGTGTTTTAAAGTGAGTCTTTGGGTGCTGAAAATGAGGCTTTGAGCCTTAAAAGAGGGCTTTGGGCATTAATAATGATGTTTTGGTACCTGAAAGTGAAGGCCTGGATGCTAAAAGCAGGGGGTTTCTGACCTAAAAATGAGGCACTGAGCATTAAAAGAGGGGTTTGGACCCTGAAAGTGAAGGTTTGGATGATAAAAATGACTTTTTGAAGCTTAATAGAGGGGTTTGGACTCTAAAAATTACTATTTGGAACAAAACAATGATGGTTTGCCCATAAAAAGTCCAAGTTCGATGCTAAAAGCAGAGGGTTTGGGACCTAAAAATGAGGCAGTGAGCGTTAAAAGAGGGGTTTGGGTAATAGAAGTAAGGGTTTGGAATTTTAAAAAGAGGGTTTGTCCCTGAAAAGGAGGGGTTTGGACCCTAGCAGTGAGGTTTGCAGTCCTAACTCTGAGGCTTTGATGTTAAAAGAGGGGTTTGGGTGTTTTTAAGTGAGTTTTGGGTGCTGAAAATGAGGCACTGAGCATTAAAAGAGAGGTTTGGACCCTGAAAGTGCGGTTTTGGGTGTTAAAACTGAGGCTTTGAGTGTTAAAAGAGGGCTTTAGGTCCTAAAAGTGAGGGTTTGGTTTTAAGAAATGAGGCACTGAGCTTTAAGAGAGGTTTGGACCCTAGCAGTGAGGTTTGTGGTCCTATCTATAAGGCTTTGAGCATTAAAAGAGGGGTTTGGGTGCTTTAAAGTAAGTCCTTGGGACGTGAAAATGAGGGTATGTCCCTAAAAAGGAGGGGTTTGGACCCTGAAAGTGAGGGTTTGGGATCTAAAATAGAGGCTTTGAGCCTTAAAAGAGGGATTTGGACGTTAAAAATGAGATTTTGCTCCATAAAAGTAAGGGGTTTGGATGCTAAAAATGAGGGTTTGGGAACTAAAAGTGAGGCTTTGAGCCTTGAAAGAGGGGTTTGGATGCTGAAAGTGAGGTTTGCGGTCCCAACTCTAAGACTTTGATGTTAAAAGAGGGGTTTGGGTGTTTTAAAGTGAGTCTTTGGGTGCTGAAAATGAGGCTTTGAGCCTTAAAAGAGGGCTTTGGGCATTAATAATGATGGTTTGGTTCCTGAAAGTGAAGGCCTGGATGCTAAAAGCAAGGGTTTCTGACCTAAAAATTAGGCACTGAGCATTAAAAGAGGGGTTTGGACCCTGAAAGTGAAGGTTTGGATGATAAAAATGAGGCTTTGAGGCTTAAAAACAAGGGGATGGACTCTAAAAGTCATGATTTGTACTACAACGAGAGTTTGGCAATTAAAAGTCCGGGTTCAGTGCTAAGAGTGAGGGTTTGGGAGCTAAAAATGAGGCACTGAGCGTTAAAAGAGAGGTTTGGACCCTGAAAGTGCGGCTTTGGGTGTTAAAACCGAGGCTTTGGGAGTTAAAAGAGGGCTTTAGGTCCTAAAAGTGAGGGTTTGCTGTTAAAAATGAGGCTTTGAGCGTTAAAACCGGTTTGGCCCCTAAAAGTGAGATTTGCAGTCTTACTCTAAAAGGCTTTGAGGTTAAAAGAGGCTTTGGGTGCTTTAAAGTGCGTCTTTGGGAGGTATAAATGAGGCATTGAGCATTAAAAGAGGGGTTTGGGCAAAGAAAGTGAGGTTTTGGCTGTTAAAAATGAAGCTTTGAGCATAAAAGAGGGCTTTGGACCCTAGCATTGTGGTTTGCGGCCCTAACGATAAGGCTTTGAGCATTAAAAGAGGGGTTTGGGTGCTTTAAAGTAAGTCCTTGGGACGTGAAAATGAGGGTATGTCCCTAAAAAGGAGGGGTTTGGACCCTAAAAGTGAGGTTTGCAGTCCTAACTCTGAGGCTTTGATGTTAAAAGAGGGGTTTGGGTGTTTTAAAGTGAGTCTTTGGGTGCTGAAAATGAGGCTTTGAGCCTTAAAAGAGGGCTTTGGGCATTAATAATGATGGTTTGGTACCTGAAAGTGAAGGCCTGGATGCTAAAAGCAGGGGGTTTCTGACCTAAAAATGAGGCACTGAGCATTAAAAGAGGGGTTTGGACCCTGAAAGTGAAGGTTTGGATGATAAAAATGAGTTTTTGAAGCTTAATAGAGGGGTTTGGACGCTAAAAATTACTATTTGGAACAAAACAATGATGTTTTGACCATAAAAAGTCCAAGTTCGATGCTAAAAGCAGGGGGTTTCTGACCTAAAAATGAGGCACTGAGCATTAAAAGAGGGGTTTGGACCCTGAAAGTGAAGGTTTGGATGATAAAAATGAGTTTTTGAAGCTTAATAGAGGGGTTTGGACTGTAAAAATTACTATTTGGAACAAAACAATGATGGTTTGCCCATAAAAAGTCCAAGTTCGATGCTAAAAGCAGAGGGTTTGGGACCTAAAAATGAGGCAGTGAGCGTGAAAAGAGGGGTTTGGGTAATAGAAGTAAGGGTTTGGAATTTTAAAAAGAGGGTTTGTCCCTGAAAAGGAGGGGTTTGGACCCTAAAAGTGAGGTTTGCAGTCCTAACTCTGAGGCTTTGATGTTAAAAGAGGGGTTTGGGTGTTTTAAAGTGAGTCTTTGGGTGCTGAAAATGAGGCTTTGAGCCTTAAAAGAGGGCTTTGGGCATTAATAATGATGGTTTGGTTCCTGAAAGTGAAGGCCTGGATGCTAAAAGCAGGGGGTTTCTGACCTAAAAATGAGGCACTGAGCATTAAAAGAGGGGTTTGGACCCTGAAAGTGAAGGTTTGGATGATAAAAATGAGTTTTTGAAGCTTAATAGAGGGGTTTGGACTCTAAAAATTACTATTTGGAACAAAACAATGATGGTTTGCCCATAAAAAGTCCAAGTTCGATGCTAAAAGCAGAGGGTTTGGGACCTAAAAATGAGGCAGTGAGCGTTAAAAGAGGGGTTTGGGTAATAGAAGTAAGGGTTTGGAATTTTAAAAAGAGGGTTTGTCCCTGAAAAGGAGGGGTTTGGACCCTAAAAGTGAGGTTTGCAGTCCTAACTCTAAGGCTTTGATGTTAAAAGAGGGGTTTGGTTGTTTTAAAGTGAGTCTTTGGGTGCTGAAAATGAGGCTTTGAGCCTTAAAAGAGGGCTTTGGGCATTAATAATGATGTTTTGGTACCTGAAAGTGAAGGCCTGGATGCTAAAAGCAGGGGGTTTCTGACCTAAAAATGAGGCACTGAGCATTAAAAGAGGGGTTTGGACCCTGAAAGTGAAGGTTTGGATGATAAAAATGACTTTTTGAAGCTTAATAGAGGGGTTTGGACGCTAAAAATTACTATTTGGAACAAAACAATGATGGTTTGCCCATAAAAAGTCCAAGTTCGATGCTAAAAGCAGAGGGTTTGGGACCTAAAAATGAGGCAGTGAGCGTTAAAAGAGGGGTTTGGGTAATAGAAGTAAGGGTTTGGAATTTTAAAAAGAGGGTTTGTCCCTGAAAAGGAGGGGTTTGGACCCTAAAAGTGAGGTTTGCAGTCCTAACTCTGAGGCTTTGATGTTAAAAGAGGGGTTTGGGTGTTTTAAAGTGAGTCTTTGGGTGCTGAAAATGAGGCTTTGAGCCTTAAAAGAGGGCTTTGGGCATTAATAATGATGTTTTGGTACCTGAAAGTGAAGGCCTGGATGCTAAAAGCAGGGGGTTTCTGACCTAAAAATGAGGCACTGAGCATTAAAAGAGGGGTTTGGACCCTGAAAGTGAAGGTTTGGATGATAAAAATGAGTTTTTGAAGCTTAATAGAGGGGTTTGGACGCTAAAAATTACTATTTGGAACAAAACAATGATGGTTTGCCCATAAAAAGTCCAAGTTCGATGCTAAAAGCAGGGGGTTTCTGACCTAAAAATGAGGCAGTGAGCGTTAAAAGAGGGGTTTGGGTAATAGAAGTAAGGGTTTGGAATTTTAAAAAGAGGGTTTGTCCCTGAAAAGGAGGGGTTTGGACCCTAAAAGTGAGGTTTGCAGTCCTAACTCTGAGGCTTCGATGTTAAAAGAGGGGTTTGGGTGTTTTAAAGTGAGTCTTTGGGTGCTGAAAATGAGGCTTTGAGCCTTAAAAGAGGGCTTTGGGCATTAATAATGATGTTTTGGTACCTGAAAGTGAAGGCCTGGATGCTAAAAGCAGGGGGTTTCTGACCTAAAAATGAGGCACTGAGCATTAAAAGAGAGGTTTGGACCCTGAAAGTGAAGGTTTGGATGATAAAAATGACTTTTTGAAGCTTAATAGAGGGGTTTGGACTCTAAAAATTACTATTTGGAACAAAACAATGATGGTTTGCCCATAAAAAGTCCAAGTTCGATGCTAAAAGCAGAGGGTTTGGGACCTAAAAATGAGGCAGTGAGCGTTAAAAGAGGGGTTTGGGTAATAGAAGTAAGGGTTTGGAATTTTAAAAAGAGGGTTTGTCCCTGAAAAGGAGGGGTTTGGACCCTAAAAGTGAGGTTTGCAGTCCTAACTCTAAGTCTTTGATGTTAAAAGAGGGGTTTGGGTGTTTTAAAGTGAGTCTTTGGGTGCTGAAAATGAGGCTTTGAGCCTTAAAAGAGGGCTTTGGGCATTAATAATGATGGTTTGGTTCCTGAAAGTGAAGGCCTGGATGCTAAAAGCAAGGGTTTCTGAACTAAAAATGAGGCACTGAGCATTAAAAGAGGGGTTTGGACCCTGAAAGTGAAGGTTTGGATGATAAAAATGAGGCTTTGAGATTTAAAATCGAGGGGCTGGACTCTAAAAGTCATGACTTGTACTAGAACGAGAGTTTGACAATTACAAGTCCAGGTTCAGTGCTAAGAGTGAGGGTTTGGGACCTAAAAATGAGGCACTGAGCGTTAAAAGAGAGGTTTGGACCCTGAAAGTGCGGCTTTGGGTGTTAAAACCGAGGCTTTGGGAGTTAAAAGAGGGCTTTAGGTCCTAAAAGTGAGGGTTTGCTGTTAAAAATGAGGCTTTGAGCGTTAAAACCGGTTTGGCCCCTAAAAGTGAGATTTGCAGTCTTACTCTAAAAGGCTTTGAGGTTAAAAGAGGCTTTGGGTGCTTTAAAGTGCGTCTTTGGGAGGTATAAATGAGGCATTGAGCAGTAAAAGAGGGGTTTGGGCAAAGAAAGTGAGGTTTTGGCTGTTAAAAATGAAGCTTTGAGCATAAAAGAGGGCTTTGGACCCTAGCATTGTGGTTTGCGGCCCTAACTATAAGGCTTTGAGCATTAAAAGAGGGGTTTGGGTGCTTTAAAGTGAGTCCTTGGGACATGAAAATGAGGGTATGTCCCTAAAAAGGAGGGGTTTGGACCCTAAAAGTGAGGTTTGCAGTCCTAACTCTAAGTCTTTGATGTTAAAAGAGGTGTTTGGTTGTTTTAAAGTGAGTTTTGGGGACCTGAAAATGAGGCACTGAGCGTTAAAAGAGGGGTTTGGACCCTGAAGGTTTGGCTTTGAGTGTTAAAACTGAGGCTTTGAGTGTTAGAAGAGGGCTTTAGGTCCTAAAAGTGAGGGTTTGGCTGTTAGAAATGAGGCATTGAATTTTAAAACCAAGGTTTGGACCCTAGCAGTGAGGTTTGCAGTCCTAACTCTAAGGCTTTGATGTTAAAAGAGGTGTTTGGGTGTTTTAAAGTGAGTCTTTGGGTGCTGAAAATGAGGCTTTGAGCCTTAAAAGAGGGCTTTGGGCATTAATAATGATGTTTTGGTACCTGAAAGTGAAGGCCTGGATGCTAAAAGCAGGGGGTTTCTGACCTAAAAATGAGGCACTGAGCATTAAAAGAGGGGTTTGGACCCTGAAAGTGAAGGTTTGGATGATAAAAATGAGTTTTTGAAGCTTAATAGAGGGGTTTGGACGCTAAAAATTACTATTTGGAACAAAACAATGATGGTTTGACCATAAAAAGTCCAAGTTCGATGCTAAAAGCAGAGGGTTTGGGACCTAAAAATGAGGCAGTGAGCGTTAAAAGAGGGGTTTGGGTAATAGAAGTAAGGGTTTGGAATTTAAAAAAGAGGGTTTGTCCCTGAAAAGGAGGGGTTTGGACCCTAAAAGTGAGGTTTGCAGTCCTAACTCTAAGGCTTTGATGTTAAAAGAGGGGTTTGGGTGTTTTAAAGTGAGTCTTTGGGTGCTGAAAATGAGGCTTTGAGCCTTAAAAGAGGGCTTTGGGCATTAATAATGATGGTTTGGTACCTGAAAGTGAAGGCCTGGATGCTAAAAGCAGGGGGTTTCTGACCTAAAAATGAGGCACTGAGCATTAAAAGAGGGGTTTGGACCCTGAAAGTGAAGGTTTGGATGATAAAAATGAGTTTTTGAAGCTTAATAGAGGGGTTTGGACGCTAAAAATTACTATTTGGAACAAAACAATGATGGTTTGACCATAAAAAGTCCAAGTTCGATGCTAAAAGCAGGGGGTTTCTGACCTAAAAATGAGGCACTGAGAGTTAAAAGAGGGGTTTGGGTAATAGAAGTAAGGGTTTGGAATTTTAAAAAGAGGGTTTGTCCCTGAAAAGGAGGGGTTTGGACCCTAAAAGTGAGGTTTGCAGTCCTAACTCTGAGGCTTTGATGTTAAAAGAGGGGTTTGGGTGTTTTAAAGTGAGTCTTTGGGTGCTGAAAATGAGGCTTTGAGCCTTAAAAGAGGGCTTTGGGCATTAATAATGATGTTTTGGTTCCTGAAAGTGAAGGCCTGGATGCTAAAAGCAGGGGGTTTCTGACCTAAAAATGAGGCACTGAGCATTAAAAGAGGGGTTTGGACCCTGAAAGTGAAGGTTTGGATGATAAAAATGAGTTTTTGAAGCTTAATAGAGGGGTTTGGACTCTAAAAATTACTATTTGGAACAAAACAATGATGGTTTGCCCATAAAAAGTCCAAGTTCGATGCTAAAAGCAGAGGGTTTGGGACCTAAAAATGAGGCAGTGAGCGTTAAAAGAGGGGTTTGGGTAATAGAAGTAAGGGTTTGGAATTTTAAAAAGAGGGTTTGTCCCTGAAAAGGAGGGGTTTGGACCCTAAAAGTGAGGTTTGCAGTCCTAACTCTGAGGCTTTGATGTTAAAAGAGGGGTTTGGGTGTTTTAAAGTGAGTCTTTGGGTGCTGAAAATGAGGCTTTGAGCCTTAAAAGAGGGCTTTGGGCATTAATAATGATGTTTTGGTTCCTGAAAGTGAAGGCCTGGATGCTAAAAGCAGGGGGTTTCTGACCTAAAAATGAGGCACTGAGCATTAAAAGAGGGGTTTGGACCCTGAAAGTGAAGGTTTGGATGATAAAAATGAGTTTTTGAAGCTTAATAGAGGGGTTTGGACTCTAAAAATTACTATTTGGAACAAAACAATGATGGTTTGCCCATAAAAAGTCCAAGTTCGATGCTAAAAGCAGAGGGTTTGGGACCTAAAAATGAGGCAGTGAGCGTTAAAAGAGGGGTTTGGGTAATAGAAGTAAGGGTTTGGAATTTTAAAAAGAGGGTTTGTCCCTGAAAAGGAGGGGTTTGGACCCTAGCAGTGAGGTTTGCAGTCCTAACTCTGAGGCTTTGATGTTAAAAGAGGGGTTTGGGTGTTTTAAAGTGAGTCTTTGGGTGCTGAAAATGAGGCTTTGAGCCTTAAAAGAGGGCTTTGGGCATTAATAATGATGGTTTGGTACCTGAAAGTGAAGGCCTGGATGCTAAAAGCAGGGGGTTTCTGACCTAAAAATGAGGCACTGAGCATTAAAAGAGGGGTTTGGACCCTGAAAGTGAAGGTTTGGATGATAAAAATGAGTTTTTAAAGCTTAATAGAGGGGTTTGGATGCTAAAAATTACTATTTGGAACAAAACAATGATGGTTTGCCCATAAAAAGTCCAAGTTCGATGCTAAAAGCAGGGGGTTTCTGACCTAAAAATGAGGCACTGAGCATTAAAAGAGGGGTTTGGACCCTGAAAGTGAAGGTTTGGATGATAAAAATGAGTTTTTGAAGCTTAATAGAGGGGTTTGGACTGTAAAAATTACTATTTGGAACAAAACAATGATGGTTTGCCCATAAAAAGTCCAAGTTCGATGCTAAAAGCAGAGGGTTTGGGACCTAAAAATGAGGCAGTGAGCGTTAAAAGAGGGGTTTGGGTAATAGAAGTAAGGGTTTGGAATTTTAAAAAGAGGGTTTGTCCCTGAAAAGGAGGGGTTTGGACGCTGAAAGTGAGGTTTGCGGTCCTAACTCTAAGTCTTTGATGTTAAAAGAGGGGTTTGGGTGTTTTAAAGTGAGTCTTTGGGTGCTGAAAATGAGGCTTTGAGCCTTAAAAGAGGGCTTTGGGCATTAATAATGATGGTTTGGTTCCTGAAAGTGAAGGCCTGGATGCTAAAAGCAAGGGTTTCTGACCTAAAAATGAGGCACTGAGCATTAAAAGAGGGGTTTGGACCCTGAAAGTGAAGGTTTGGATGATAAAAATGAGGCTTTGAGACTTAAAATCGAGGGGCTGGACTCTAAAAGTCATGACTTGTACTAGAACGAGAGTTTGACAATTACAAGTCCAGGTTCAGTGCTAAGAGTGAGGGTTTGGGACCTAAAAATGAGGCACTGAGCGTTAAAAGAGAGGTTTGGACCCTGAAAGTGCGGCTTTGGGTGTTAAAACCGAGGCTTTGGGAGTTAAAAGAGGGCTTTAGGTCCTAAAAGTGAGGGTTTGCTGTTAAAAAGGAGGCTTTGAGCGTTAAAACCGGTTTGGCCCCTGAAAGTGAGATTTGCAGTCTTACTCTAAAAGGCTTTGAGGTTAAAAGAGGCTTTGGGTGCTTTAAAGTGCGTCTTTGGGAGGTATAAATGAGGCATTGAGCATTAAAAGAGGGGTTTGGGCAAAGAAAGTGAGGTTTTGGCTGTTAAAAATGAAGCTTTGAGCATAAAAGAGGGCTTTGGACCCTAGCATTGTGGTTTGCGGCCCTAACTATAAGGCTTTGAGCATTAAAAGAGGGGTTTGGGTGCTTTAAAGTGAGTCCTTGGGACATGAAAATGAGGGTATGTCCCTAAAAAGGAGGGGTTTGGACCCTAAAAGTGAGGTTTGCAGTCCTAACTCTAAGTCTTTGATGTTAAAAGAGGTGTTTGGTTGTTTTAAAGTGAGTTTTGGGGACCTGAAAATGAGGCACTGAGCGTTAAAAGAGGGGTTTGGACCCTGAAGGTTTGGCTTTGAGTGTTAAAACTGAGGCTTTGAGTGTTAGAAGAGGGCTTTAGGTCCTAAAAGTGAGGGTTTGGCTGTTAGAAATGAGGCATTGAATTTTAAAACCAAGGTTTGGACCCTAGCAGTGAGGTTTGCAGTCCTAACTCTAAGGCTTTGATGTTAAAAGAGGGGTTTGGGTGTTTTAAAGTGAGTCTTTGGGTGCTGAAAATGAGGCTTTGAGCCTTAAAAGAGGGCTTTGGGCATTAATAATGATGTTTTGGTACCTGAAAGTGAAGGCCTGGATGCTAAAAGCAGGGGGTTTCTGACCTAAAAATGAGGCACTGAGCATTAAAAGAGGGGTTTGGACCCTGAAAGTGAAGGTTTGGATGATAAAAATGAGTTTTTGAAGCTTAATAGAGGGGTTTGGACGCTAAAAATTACTATTTGGAACAAAACAATGATGGTTTGCCCATAAAAAGTCCAAGTTCGATGCTAGAAGCAGAGGGTTTGGGACCTAAAAATGAGGCAGTGAGCGTGAAAAGAGGGGTTTGGGTAATAGAAGTAAGGGTTTGGAATTTAAAAAAGAGGGTTTCTCCCTGAAAAGGAGGGGTTTGGACCCTAAAAGTGAGGTTTGCAGTCCTAACTCTAAGGCTTTGATTTTAAAAGAGGTGTTTGGTTGTTTTAAAGTGAGTTTTGGGTGCTGAAAATGAGGCACTGAGCATTAAAAGAGGCGTTTGGACCCTGAAAGTGCGGTTTTGGGTGTTAAAACTGAGGCTTTGAGTGTTAAAAGAGGGCTTTAGGTCCTAAAAGTGAGGGTTTGGCTGTTAGAAATGAGGCATTGAATTTTAAAACCAAGGTTTGGACCCTAGCAGTGAGGTTTGCAGTCCTAACTATAAGGCTTTGAGCATTAAAAGAGGGGTTTGGGTGCTTTAAAGTAAGTCCTTGGGACGTGAAAATGCGGGTATGTCCCTAAAAAGGAGGGGTTTGGACCCTGAAAGTGAGGGTTTGGGATCTAAAATAGAGGCTTTGAGCCTTAAAAGAGGGATTTGGACGTTAAAAATGAGATTTTGCTCCATAAAAGTAAGGGGTTTGGATGCTAAAAATGAGGGTTTGGGAACTAAAAGTGAGGCTTTGAGCCTTGAAAGAGGGGTTTGGACGCTGAAAGTGAGGTTTGCGGTTCCAACTCTAAGTCTTTGATGTTAAAAGAGGGGTTTGGGTGTTTTAAAGTGAGCCTTTGTGTGCTGAAAATGAGGCTTTGAGCCTTAAAAGAGGGCTTTGGGCATTAATAATGATGTTTTGGTTCCTGAAAGTGAAGGCCTGGATGCTAAAAGCAAGGGTTTCTGACCTAAAAATGAGGCACTGAGCATTAAAAGAGGGGTTTGGACCCTGAAAGTGAAGGTTTGGATGATAAAAATGAGGCTTTGAGGCTTAAAAACAAGGGGCTGGACTCTAAAAGTCATGATTTGTACTACAACGAGAGTTTGGCAATTAAAAGTCCGGGTTCAGTGCTAAGAGTGAGGGTTTGGGACCTAAAAATGAGGCACTGAGCATTAAAAGAGAGGTTTGGACCCTGAAAGTGCGGCTTTGGGTGTTAAAACCGAGGCTTTGGGAGTTAAAAGAGGGCTTTAGGTCCTGAAAGTGAGGGTTTGCTGTTAAAAATGAGGCTTTGAGCGTTAAAACCGGTTTGGCCCCTGAAAGTGAGATTTGCAGTCTTACTCTAAAAGGCTTTGAGGTTAAAAGAGGCTTTGGGTGCTTTAAAGTGCGTCTTTGGGAGGTATAAATGAGGCATTGAGCATTAAAAGAGGGGTTTGGGCAAAGAAAGTGAGGTTTTGGCTGTTAAAAATGAAGCTTTGAGCATAAAGGAGGGCTTTGGACCCTAGCATTGTGGTTTGCGGCCCTAACGATAAGGCTTTGAGCATTAAAAGAGGGGTTTGGGTGCTTTAAAGTAAGTCCTTGGGACGTGAAAATGAGGGTATGTCCCTAAAAAGGAGGGGTTTGGACCCTAAAAGTGAGGTTTGCAGTCCTAACTCTAAGTCTTTGATGTTAAAAGAGGTGTTTGGGTGTTTTAAAGTGAGTTTTGGGGACCTGAAAATGAGGCACTGAGCGTTAAAAGAGGGGTTTGGACCCTGAAGGTTTGGCTTTGAGTGTTAAAACTGAGGCTTTGAGTGTTAAAAGAGGGCTTTAGGTCCTAAAAGTGAGGGTTTGGCTGTTAGAAATGAGGCATTGAATTTTAAAACCAAGGTTTGGACCCTAGCAGTGAGGTTTGCAGTCCTAACTCTAAGGCTTTGATGTTAAAAGAGGGGTTTGGGTGTTTTAAAGTGAGTCTTTGGGTGCTGAAAATGAGGCTTTGAGCCTTAAAAGAGGGCTTTGGGCATTAATAATGATGTTTTGGTACCTGAAAGTGAAGGCCTGGATGAAAAAAGCAAGGGGTTCTGACCTAAAAATGAGGCACTGAGCATTAAAAGAGGGGTTTGGACCCTGAAAGTGAAGGTTTGGATGATAAAAATGACTTTTTGAAGCTTAATAGAGGGGTTTGGACACTAAAAATTACTATTTGGAACAAAACAATGATGGTTTGCCCATAAAAAGTCCAAGTTCGATGCTAAAAGCAGAGGGTTTGGGACCTAAAAATGAGGCAGTGAGCGTTAAAAGAGGGGTTTGGGTAATAGAAGTAAGGGTTTGGAATTTTAAAAAGAGGGGTTGTCCCTGAAAAGGAGGGGTTTGGACCCTAGCAGTGAGGTTTGCAGTCCTAACTCTGAGGCTTTGATGTTAAAAGAGGGGTTTGGGTGTTTTTAAGTGAGTCTTTGGGTGCTGAAAATGAGGCACTGAGCATTAAAAGAGAGGTTTGGACCCTGAAAGTGCGGTTTTGGGTGTTAAAACTGAGGCTTTGAGTGTTAAAAGAGGGCTTTAGGTCCTAAAAGTGAGGGTTTGGCTGTAAGAAATGAGGCACTGAGCTTTAAGAGAGGTTTGGACCCTAGCAGTGAGGTTTGTGGTCCTATCTATAAGGCTTTGAGCATTAAAAGAGGGGTTTGGGTGCTTTAAAGTGCGTCTTTGGGACGTGAAAATGCGGGTATGTCCCTAAAAAGGAGGGGTTTGGAGCCTAAAAGTGAGGGTTTGGGATCTAAAATAGAGGCTTTGAGCCTTAAAAGAGGGATTTGGACGTTAAAAATGAGATTTTGCTCCATAAAAGTAAGGGGTTTGGATGCTAAAAATGAGGGTTTGGGAACTAAAAGTGAGGCTTTGAGCCTTGAAAGAGGGGTTTGGACGCTGAAAGTGAGGTTTGCGGTCCCAACTCTAAGTCTTTGATGTTAAAAGAGGGGTTTGGGTGTTTTAAAGTGAGTCTTTGTGTGCTGAAAATGAGGCTTTGAGCCTTAAAAGAGGGCTTTGGGCATTAATAATGATGTTTTGGTTCCTGAAAGTGAAGGCCTGGATGCTAAAAGCAGGGGGTTTCTGACCTAAAAATGAGGCACTGAGCATTAAAAGAGGGGTTTGGACCCTGAAAGTGAAGGTTTGGATGATAAAAATGAGGCTTTGAGGCTTAAAAACAAGGGGCTGGACTCTAAAAGTCATGATTTGTACTACAACGAGAGTTTGGCAATTAAAAGTCCGGGTTCAGTGCTAAGAGTGAGGGTTTGGGACCTAAAAATGAGGCACTGAGCGTTAAAAGAGAGGTTTGGACCCTGAAAGTGCGGCTTTGGGTGTTAAAACCGAGGCTTTGGGAGTTAAAAGAGGGCTTTAGGTCCTAAAAGTGAGGGTTTGCTGTTAAAAATGAGGCTTTGAGCGTTAAAACCGGTTTGGCCCCTAAAAGTGAGATTTGCAGTCTTACTCTAAAAGGCTTTGAGGTTAAAAGAGGCTTTGGGTGCTTTAAAGTGCGTCTTTGGGAGGTATAAATGAGGCATTGAGCATTAAAAGAGGGGTTTGGGCAAAGAAAGTGAGGTTTTGGCTGTTAAAAATGAAGCTTTGAGCATAAAAGAGGGCTTTGGACCCTAGCATTGTGGTTTGCGGCCCTAACGATAAGGCTTTGAGCATTAAAAGAGGGGTTTGGGTGCTTTAAAGTAAGTCCTTGGGACGTGAAAATGAGGGTATGTCCCTAAAAAGGAGGGGTTTGGACCCTAAAAGTGAGGTTTGCAGTCCTAACTCTAAGTCTTTGATGTTAAAAGAGGTGTTTGGGTGTTTTAAAGTGAGTTTTGGGGACCTGAAAATGAGGCACTGAGCGTTACAAGAGGGGTTTGGACCCTGAAGGTTTGGCTTTGAGTGTTAAAACTGAGGCTTTGAGTGTTAAAAGAGGGCTTTAGGTCCTAAAAGTGAGGGTTTGGCTGTTAGAAATGAGGCATTGAATTTTAAAACCAAGGTTTGGACCCTAGCAGTGAGGTTTGCAGTCCTAACTCTAAGGCTTTGATGTTAAAAGAGGGGTTTGGGTGTTTTAAAGTGAGTCTTTGGGTGCTGAAAATGAGGCTTTGAGCCTTAAAAGAGGGCTTTGGGCATTAATAATGATGTTTTGGTACCTGAAAGTGAAGGCCTGGGTGAAAAAAGCAAGGGGTTCTGACCTAAAAATGAGGCACTGAGCATTAAAAGAGGGGTTTGGACCCTGAAAGTGAAGGTTTGGATGATAAAAATGACTTTTTGAAGCTTAATAGAGGGGTTTGGACGCTAAAAATTACTATTTGGAACAAAACAATGATGGTTTGCCCATAAAAAGTCCAAGTTCGATGCTAAAAGCAGAGGGTTTGGGACCTAAAAATGAGGCAGTGAGCGTTAAAAGAGGGGTTTGGGTAATAGAAGTAAGGGTTTGGAATTTTAAAAAGAGGGTTTGTCCCTGAAAAGGAGGGGTTTGGACCCTAGCAGTGAGGTTTGCAGTCCTAACTCTGAGGCTTTGATGTTAAAAGAGGGGTTTGGGTGTTTTAAAGTGAGTCTTTGGGTGCTGAAAATGAGGCTTTGAGCCTTAAAAGAGGGCTTTGGGCATTAATAATGATGGTTTGGTACCTGAAAGTGAAGGCCTGGATGCTAAAAGCAGGGGGTTTCTGACCTAAAAATGAGGCACTGAGCATTAAAAGAGGGGTTTGGACCCTGAAAGTGAAGGTTTGGATGATAAAAATGAGTTTTTGAAGCTTAATAGAGGGGTTTGGACGCTAAAAATTACTATTTGGAACAAAACAATGATGGTTTGACCATAAAAAGTCCAAGTTCGATGCTAAATGCAGGGGGTTTCTGACCTAAAAATGAGGCACTGAGCATTAAAAGAGGGGTTTGGACCCTGAAAGTGAAGGTTTGGATGATAAAAATGAGTTTTTGAAGCTTAATAGAGGGGTTTGGACTCTAAAAATTACTATTTGGAACAAAACAATGATGGTTTGCCCATAAAAAGTCCAAGTTCGATGCTAAAAGCAGAGGGTTTGGGACCTAAAAATGAGGCAGTGAGCGTTAAAAGAGGGGTTTGGGTAATAGAAGTAAGGGTTTGGAATTTTAAAAAGAGGGTTTGTCCCTGAAAAGGAGGGGTTTGGACCCTAAAAGTGAGGTTTGCAGTCCTAACTCTGAGGCTTTGATGTTAAAAGAGGGGTTTGGGTGTTTTTAAGTGAGTCTTTGGGTGCTGAAAATGAGGCACTGAGCATTAAAAGAGAGGTTTGGACCCTGAAAGTGCGGCTTTGGGTGTTAAAACCGAGGCTTTGGGAGTTAAAAGAGGGCTTTAGGTCCTAAAAGTGAGGGTTTGCTGTTAAAAATGAGGCTTTGAGCGTTAAAACCGGTTTGGCCCCTAAAAGTGAGATTTGCAGTCTTACTCTAAAAGGCTTTGAGGTTAAAAGAGGCTTTGGGTGCTTTAAAGTGCGTCTTTGGGAGGTATAAATGAGGCATTGAGCATTAAAAGAGGGGTTTGGGCAAAGAAAGTGAGGTTTTGGCTGTTAAAAATGAAGCTTTGAGCATAAAAGAGGGCTTTGGACCCTAGCATTGTGGTTTGCGGCCCTAACGATAAGGCTTTGAGCATTAAAAGAGGGGTTTGGGTGCTTTAAAGTAAGTCCTTGGGACGTGAAAATGAGGGTATGTCCCTAAAAAGGAGGGGTTTGGACCCTAAAAGTGAGGTTTGCAGTCCTAACTCTAAGTCTTTGATGTTAAAAGAGGTGTTTGGGTGTTTTAAAGTGAGTTTTGGGGACCTGAAAATGAGGCACTGAGCGTTAAAAGAGGGGTTTGGACCCTGAAGGTTTGGCTTTGAGTGTTAAAACTGAGGCTTTGAGTGTTAAAAGAGGGCTTTAGGTCCTAAAAGTGAGGGTTTGGCTGTTAGAAATGAGGCATTGAATTTTAAAACCAAGGTTTGGACCCTAGCAGTGAGGTTTGCAGTCCTAACTCTGAGGCTTTGATGTTAAAAGAGGGGTTTGGGTGTTTTAAAGTGAGTCTTTGGGTGCTGAAAATGAGGCTTTGAGCCTTAAAAGAGGGCTTTGGGCATTAATAATGATGGTTTGGTACCTGAAAGTGAAGGCCTGGATGCTAAAAGCAGGGGGTTTCTGACCTAAAAATGAGGCACTGAGCATTAAAAGAGGGGTTTGGACCCTGAAAGTGAAGGTTTGGATGATAAAAATGACTTTTTGAAGCTTAATAGAGGGGTTTGGACTCTAAAAATTACTATTTGGAACAAAACAATGATGGTTTGACCATAAAAAGTCCAAGTTCGATGCTAAAAGCAGGGGGTTTCTGACCTAAAAATGAGGCACTGAGCATTAAAAGAGGGGTTTGGACCCTGAAAGTGAAGGTTTGGATGATAAAAATGACTTTTTGAAGCTTAATAGAGGGGTTTGGACTCTAAAAATTACTATTTGGAACAAAACAATGATGGTTTGCCCATAAAAAGTCCAAGTTCGATGCTAAAAGCAGAGGGTTTGGGACCTAAAAATGAGGCAGTGAGCGTTAAAAGAGGGGTTTGGGTAATAGAAGTAAGGGTTTGGAATTTTAAAAAGAGGGTTTGTCCCTGAAAAGGAGGGGTTTGGACCCTAAAAGTGAGGTTTGCAGTCCTAACTCTGAGGCTTTGATGTTAAAAGAGGGGTTTGGGTGTTTTAAAGTGAGTCTTTGGGTGCTGAAAATGAGGCACTGAGCATTAAAAGAGAGGTTTGGACCCTGAAAGTGCGGTTTTGGGTGTTAAAACCGAGGCTTTGAGTGTTAAAAGAGGGCTTTAGGTCCTAAAAGTGAGGGTTTGGTTTTAAGAAATGAGGCACTGAGCTTTAAGAGAGGTTATGACCCTAGCAGTGAGGTTTGTGGTCCTATCTATAAGGCTTTGAGCATTAAAAGAGGGGTTTGGGTGCTTTAAAGTCCGTCTTTGGGTGCTGAAAATGCGGGTATGTCCCTAAAAAGGAGGGGTTTGGAGCCTAAAAGTGAGGGTTTGGGATCTAAAATAGAGGCTTTGAGCCTTAAAAGAGGGATTTGGACGTTAAAAATGAGATTTTGCTCCATAAAAGTAAGGGGTTTGGATGCTAAAAATGAGGGTTTGGGAACTAAAAGTGAGGCTTTGAGCCTTGAAAGAGGGGTTTGGACGCTGAAAGTGAGGTTTGCGGTCCCAACTCTAAGTCTTTGATGTTAAAAGAGGGGTTTGGGTGTTTTAAAGTGAGTCTTTGGGTGCTGAAAATGAGGCTTTGAGCCTTAAAAGAGGGCTTTGGGCATTAATAATGATGTTTTGGTTCCTGAAAGTGAAGGCCTGGATGCTAAAAGCAAGGGTTTCTGACCTAAAAATTAGGCACTGAGCATTAAAAGAGGGGTTTGGACCCTGAAAGTGAAGGTTTGGATGATAAAAATGAGGCTTTGAGGCTTAAAAACAAGGGGCTGGACTCTAAAAGTCATGATTTGTACTACAACGAGAGTTTGGCAATTAAAAGTCCGGGTTCAGTGCTAAGAGTGAGGGTTTGGGACCTAAAAATGAGGCACTGAGCGTTAAAAGAGAGGTTTGGACCCTGAAAGTGCGGCTTTGGGTGTTAAAACCGAGGCTTTGGGAGTTAAAAGAGGGCTTTAGGTCCTAAAAGTGAGGGTTTGCTGTTAAAAATGAGGCTTTGAGCGTTAAAACCGGTTTGGCCCCTAAAAGTGAGATTTGCAGTCTTACTCTAAAAGGCTTTGAGGTTAAAAGAGGCTTTGGGTGCTTTAAAGTGCGTCTTTGGGAGGTATAAATGAGGCATTGAGCATTAAAAGAGGGGTTTGGGCAAAGAAAGTGAGGTTTTGGCTGTTAAAAATGAAGCTTTGAGCATAAAAGAGGGCTTTGGACCCTAGCATTGTGGTTTGCGGCCCTAACGATAAGGCTTTGAGCATTAAAAGAGGGGTTTGGGTGCTTTAAAGTAAGTCCTTGGGACGTGAAAATGAGGGTATGTCCCAAAAAAGGAGGGGTTTGGACCCTAAAAGTGAGGTTTGCAGTCCTAACTCTAAGTCTTTGATGTTAAAAGAGGTGTTTGGGTGTTTTAAAGTGAGTTTTGGGGACCTGAAAATGAGGCACTGAGCGTTACAAGAGGGGTTTGGACCCTGAAGGTTTGGCTTTGAGTGTTAAAACTGAGGCTTTGAGTGTTAAAAGAGGGCTTTAGGTCCTAAAAGTGAGGGTTTGGCTGTTAGAAATGAGGCATTGAATTTTAAAACCAAGGTTTGGACCCTAGCAGTGAGGTTTGCAGTCCTAACTCTAAGGCTTTGATGTTAAAAGAGGGGTTTGGGTGTTTTAAAGTGAGTCTTTGGGTGCTGAAAATGAGGCTTTGAGCCTTAAAAGAGGGCTTTGGGCATTAATAATGATGTTTTGGTACCTGAAAGTGAAGGCCTGGATGCTAAAAGCAGGGGGTTTCTGACCTAAAAATGAGGCACTGAGCATTAAAAGAGGGGTTTGGACCCTGAAAGTGAAGGTTTGGATGATAAAAATGACTTTTTGAAGCTTAATAGAGGGGTTTGGACTCTAAAAATTACTATTTGGAACAAAACAATGATGGTTTGCCCATAAAAAGTCCAAGTTCGATGCTAAAAGCAGAGGGTTTGGGACCTAAAAATGAGGCAGTGAGCGTTAAAAGAGGGGTTTGGGTAATAGAAGTAAGGGTTTGGAATTTTAAAAAGAGGGTTTGTCCCTGAAAAGGAGGGGTTTGGACCCTAGCAGTGAGGTTTGCAGTCCTAACTCTGAGGCTTTGATGTTAAAAGAGGGGTTTGGGTGTTTTTAAGTGAGTTTTGGGTGCTGAAAATGAGGCACTGAGCATTAAAAGAGAGGTTTGGACCCTGAAAGTGCGGTTTTGGGTGTTAAAACTGAGGCTTTGAGTGTTAAAAGAGGGCTTTAGGTCCTAAAAGTGAGGGTTTGGTTTTAAGAAATGAGGCACTGAGCTTTAAGAGAGGTTTGGACCCTAGCAGTGAGGTTTGTGGTCCTATCTATAAGGCTTTGAGCATTAAAAGAGGGGTTTGGGTGCTTTAAAGTAAGTCCTTGGGACGTGAAAATGAGGGTATGTCCCTAAAAAGGAGGGGTTTGGACCCTGAAAGTGAGGGTTTGGGATCTAAAATAGAGGCTTTGAGCCTTAAAAGAGGGATTTGGACGTTAAAAATGAGATTTTGCTCCATAAAAGTAAGGGGTTTGGATGCTAAAAATGAGGGTTTGGGAACTAAAAGTGAGGCTTTGAGCCTTGAAAGAGGGGTTTGGATGCTGAAAGTGAGGTTTGCGGTCCCAACTCTAAGACTTTGATGTTAAAAGAGGGGTTTGGGTGTTTTAAAGTGAGTCTTTGGGTGCTGAAAATGAGGCTTTGAGCCTTAAAAGAGGGCTTTGGGCATTAATAATGATGGTTTGGTTCCTGAAAGTGAAGGCCTGGATGCTAAAAGCAAGGGTTTCTGACCTAAAAATTAGGCACTGAGCATTAAAAGAGGGGTTTGGACCCTGAAAGTGAAGGTTTGGATGATAAAAATGAGGCTTTGAGGCTTAAAAACAAGGGGCTGGACTCTAAAAGTCATGATTTGTACTACAACGAGAGTTTGGCAATTAAAAGTCCGGGTTCAGTGCTAAGAGTGAGGGTTTGGGAGCTAAAAATGAGGCACTGAGCGTTAAAAGAGAGGTTTGGACCCTGAAAGTGCGGCTTTGGGTGTTAAAACCGAGGCTTTGGGAGTTAAAAGAGGGCTTTAGGTCCTAAAAGTGAGGGTTTGCTGTTAAAAATGAGGCTTTGAGCGTTAAAACCGGTTTGGCCCCTAAAAGTGAGATTTGCAGTCTTACTCTAAAAGGCTTTGAGGTTAAAAGAGGCTTTGGGTGCTTTAAAGTGCGTCTTTGGGAGGTATAAATGAGGCATTGAGCATTAAAAGAGGGGTTTGGGCAAAGAAAGTGAGGTTTTGGCTGTTAAAAATGAAGCTTTGAGCATAAAAGAGGGCTTTGGACCCTAGCATTGTGGTTTGCGGCCCTAACGATAAGGCTTTGAGCATTAAAAGAGGGGTTTGGGTGCTTTAAAGTAAGTCCTTGGGACGTGAAAATGAGGGTATGTCCCTAAAAAGGAGGGGTTTGGACCCTAAAAGTGAGGTTTGCAGTCCTAACTCTGAGGCTTTGATGTTAAAAGAGGGGTTTGGGTGTTTTAAAGTGAGTCTTTGGGTGCTGAAAATGAGGCTTTGAGCCTTAAAAGAGGGCTTTGGGCATTAATAATGATGGTTTGGTACCTGAAAGTGAAGGCCTGGATGCTAAAAGCAGGGGGTTTCTGACCTAAAAATGAGGCACTGAGCATTAAAAGAGGGGTTTGGACCCTGAAAGTGAAGGTTTGGATGATAAAAATGAGTTTTTGAAGCTTAATAGAGGGGTTTGGACGCTAAAAATTACTATTTGGAACAAAACAATGATGGTTTGACCATAAAAAGTCCAAGTTCGATGCTAAAAGCAGGGGGTTTCTGACCTAAAAATGAGGCACTGAGCATTAAAAGAGGGGTTTGTACCCTGAAAGTGAAGGTTTGGATGATAAAAATGACTTTTTGAAGCTTAATAGAGGGGTTTGGACTCTAAAAATTACTATTTGGAACAAAACAATGATGGTTTGCCCATAAAAAGTCCAAGTTCGATGCTAAAAGCAGAGGGTTTGGGACCTAAAAATGAGGCAGTGAGCGTTAAAAGAGGGGTTTGGGTAATAGAAGTAAGGGTTTGGAATTTTAAAAAGAGGGTTTGTCCCTGAAAAGGAGGGGTTTGGACCCTAAAAGTGAGGTTTGCAGTCCTAACTCTGAGGCTTTGATGTTAAAAGAGGTGTTTGGGTGTTTTAAAGTGAGTCTTTGGGTGCTGAAAATGAGGCACTGAGCATTAAAAGAGAGGTTTGGACCCTGAAAGTGCGGTTTTGGGTGTTAAAACTGAGGCTTTGAGTGTTAAAAGAGGGCTTTAGGTCCTAAAAGTGAGGGTTTGGCTGTAAGAAATGAGGCACTGAGCTTTAAGAGAGGTTTGGACCCTAGCAGTGAGGTTTGTGGTCCTATCTATAAGGCTTTGAGCATTAAAAGAGGGGTTTGGGTGCTTTAAAGTGCGTCTTTGGGACGTGAAAATGCGGGTATGTCCCTAAAATGAGGGGTTTGGACCCTGAAAGTGAGGGTTTGGGATCTAAAATAGAGGCTTTGAGCCTTAAAAGAGGGATTTGGACGTTAAAAATGAGATTTTGCTCCATAAAAGTAAGGGGTTTGGATGCTAAAAATGAGGGTTTGGGAACTAAAAGTGAGGCTTTGAGCCTTGAAAGAGGGGTTTGGACGCTGAAAGTGAGGTTTGCAGTCCTAACTCTAAGTCTTTGATGTTAAAAGAGGTGTTTGGGTGTTTTAAAGTGAGTTTTGGGGACCTGAAAATGAGGCACTGAGCGTTAAAAGAGGGGTTTGGACCCTGAAGGTTTGGCTTTGAGTGTTAAAACTGAGGCTTTGAGTGTTAAAAGAGGGCTTTAGGTCCTAAAAGTGAGGGTTTGGCTGTTAGAAATGAGGCATTGAATTTTAAAACCAAGGTTTGGACCCTAGCAGTGAGGTTTGCAGTCCTAACTCTGAGGCTTTGATGTTAAAAGAGGGGTTTGGGTGTTTTAAAGTGAGTCTTTGGGTGCTGAAAATGAGGCTTTGAGCCTTAAAAGAGGGCTTTGGGCATTAATAATGATGTTTTGGTACCTGAAAGTGAAGGCCTGGATGCTAAAAGCAGGGGGTTTCTGACCTAAAAATGAGGCACTGAGCATTAAAAGAGGGGTTTGGACCCTGAAAGTGAAGGTTTGGATGATAAAAATGACTTTTTGAAGCTTAATAGAGGGGTTTGGACTCTAAAAATTACTATTTGGAACAAAACAATGATGGTTTGACCATAAAAAGTCCAAGTTCGATGCTAAAAGCAGGGGGTTTCTGACCTAAAAATGAGGCACTGAGCATTAAAAGAGGGGTTTGGACCCTGAAAGTGAAGGTTTGGATGATAAAAATGACTTTTTGAAGCTTAATAGAGGGGTTTGGACTCTAAAAATTACTATTTGGAACAAAACAATGATGGTTTGCCCATAAAAAGTCCAAGTTCGATGCTAAAAGCAGAGGGTTTGGGACCTAAAAATGAGGCAGTGAGCGTTAAAAGAGGGGTTTGGGTAATAGAAGTAAGGGTTTGGAATTTTAAAAAGAGGGTTTGTCCCTGAAAAGGAGGGGTTTGGACCCTAAAAGTGAGGTTTGCAGTCCTAACTATAAGTCTTTGATGTTAAAAGAGGTGTTTGGTTGTTTTAAAGTGAGATTTGGGGACCTAGAAAATGAGGCACTGAGCGTTAAAAGAGGGGTTTGGACCCTGAAAGTTTGGCTTTGAGTGTTAAAACTGAGGCTTTGAGTGTTAAAAGAGGGCTTTAGGTCCTAAAAGTGAGGGTTTGCTGTTAAAAATGAGGCACTGAGCTTTAAGAGAGAGGTTTGGACCCTAGCAGTGAGGTTTGTGGTCCTATCTATAAGGCTTTGAGCATTAAAAGAGGGGTTTGGGTGCTTTAAAGTCCGTCTTTGGGTGCTGAAAATGCGGGTATGTCCCTAAAAAGGAGGGGTTTGGAGCCTAAAAGTGAGGGTTTGGGATCTAAAATAGAGGCTTTGAGCCTTAAAAGAGGGATTTGGACGTTAAAAATGAGATTTTGCTCCATAAAAGTAAGGGGTTTGGATGCTAAAAATGAGGGTTTGGGAACTAAAAGTGAGGCTTTGAGCCTTGAAAGAGGGGTTTGGACGCTGAAAGTGAGGTTTGCGGTCCCAACTCTAAGTCTTTGATGTTAAAAGAGGGGTTTGGGTGTTTTAAAGTGAGTCTTTGGGTGCTGAAAATGAGGCTTTGAGCCTTAAAAGAGGGCTTTGGGCATTAATAATGATGTTTTGGTTCCTGAAAGTGAAGGCCTGGATGCTAAAAGCAAGGGTTTCTGAACTAAAAATGAGGCACTGAGCATTAAAAGAGAGGTTTGGACCCTGAAAGTGCGGCTTTGGGTGTTAAAACCGAGGCTTTGGGAGTTAAAAGAGGGCTTTAGGTCCTAAAAGTGAGGGTTTGCTGTTAAAAATGAGGCTTTGAGCGTTAAAACCGGTTTGGCCCCTAAAAGTGAGATTTGCAGTCTTACTCTAAAAGGCTTTGAGGTTAAAAGAGGCTTTGGGTGCTTTAAAGTGCGTCTTTGGGAGGTATAAATGAGGCATTGAGCAGTAAAAGAGGGGTTTGGGCAAAGAAAGTGAGGTTTTGGCTGTTAAAAATGAAGCTTTGAGCATAAAAGAGGGCTTTGGACCCTAGCATTGTGGTTTGCGGCCCTAACGATAAGGCTTTGAGCATTAAAAGAGGGGTTTGGGTGCTTTAAAGTAAGTCCTTGGGACGTGAAAATGAGGGTATGTCCCTAAAAAGGAGGGGTTTGGACCCTAAAAGTGAGGTTTGCAGTCCTAACTCTAAGTCTTTGATGTTAAAAGAGGTGTTTGGGTGTTTTAAAGTGAGTTTTGGGGACCTGAAAATGAGGCACTGAGCGTTACAAGAGGGGTTTGGACCCTGAAGGTTTGGCTTTGAGTGTTAAAACTGAGGCTTTGAGTGTTAAAAGAGGGCTTTAGGTCCTAAAAGTGAGGGTTTGGCTGTTAGAAATGAGGCATTGAATTTTAAAACCAAGGTTTGGACCCTAGCAGTGAGGTTTGCAGTCCTAACTCTAAGGCTTTGATGTTAAAAGAGGGGTTTGGGTGTTTTAAAGTGAGTCTTTGGGTGCTGAAAATGAGGCTTTGAGCCTTAAAAGAGGGCTTTGGGCATTAATAATGATGTTTTGGTACCTGAAAGTGAAGGCCTGGATGCTAAAAGCAGGGGGTTTCTGACCTAAAAATGAGGCACTGAGCATTAAAAGAGGGGTTTGGACCCTGAAAGTGAAGGTTTGGATGATAAAAATGACTTTTTGAAGCTTAATAGAGGGGTTTGGACTCTAAAAATTACTATTTGGAACAAAACAATGATGGTTTGCCCATAAAAAGTCCAAGTTCGATGCTAAAAGCAGAGGGTTTGGGACCTAAAAATGAGGCAGTGAGCGTTAAAAGAGGGGTTTGGGTAATAGAAGTAAGGGTTTGGAATTTTAAAAAGAGGGTTTGTCCCTGAAAAGGAGGGGTTTGGACCCTAAAAGTGAGGTTTGCAGTCCTAACTCTGAGGCTTTGATGTTAAAAGAGGGGTTTGGGTGTTTTTAAGTGAGTCTTTGGGTACTGAAAATGAGGCACTGAGCATTAAAAGAGAGGTTTGGACCCTGAAAGTGCGGTTTTGGGTGTTAAAACTGAGGCTTTGAGTGTTAAAAGAGGGCTTTAGGTCCTAAAAGTGAGGGTTTGGTTTTAAGAAATGAGGCACTGAGCTTTAAGAGAGGTTTGGACCCTAGCAGTGAGGTTTGTGGTCCTATCTATAAGGCTTTGAGCATTAAAAGAGGGGTTTGGGTGCTTTAAAGTAAGTCCTTGGGACGTGAAAATGCGGGTATGTCCCTAAAAAGGAGGGGTTTGGACCCTGAAAGTGAGGGTTTGGGATCTAAAATAGAGGCTTTGAGCCTTAAAAGAGGGATTTGGACGTTAAAAATGAGATTTTGCTCCATAAAAGTAAGGGGTTTGGATGCTAAAAATGAGGGTTTGGGAACTAAAAGTGAGGCTTTGAGCCTTGAAAGAGGGGTTTGGATGCTGAAAGTGAGGTTTGCGGTCCCAACTCTAAGTCTCTGATGTTAAAAGAGGGGTTTGGGTGTTTTAAAGTGAGTCTTTGGGTGCTGAAAATGAGGCTTTGAGCCTTAAAAGAGGGCTTTGGGCATTAATAATGATGGTTTGGTTCCTGAAAGTGAAGGCCTGGATGCTAAAAGCAAGGGTTTCTGACCTAAAAATTAGGCACTGAGCATTAAAAGAGGGGTTTGGACCCTGAAAGTGAAGGTTTGGATGATAAAAATGAGGCTTTGAGGCTTAAAAACAAGGGGCTGGACTCTAAAAGTCATGATTTGTACTACAACGAGAGTTTGGCAATTAAAAGTCCGGGTTCAGTGCTAAGAGTGAGGGTTTGGGACCTAAAAATGAGGCACTGAGCGTTAAAAGAGAGGTTTGGACCCTGAAAGTGCGGCTTTGGATGTTAAAACCGAGGCTTTGGGAGTTAAAAGAGGGCTTTAGGTCCTAAAAGTGAGGGTTTGCTGTTAAAAATGAGGCTTTGAGCGTTAAAACCGGTTTGGCCCCTAAAAGTGAGATTTGCAGTCTTACTCTAAAAGGCTTTGAGGTTAAAAGAGGCTTTGGGTGCTTTAAAGTGCGTCTTTGGGAGGTATAAATGAGGCATTGAGCATTAAAAGAGGGGTTTGGGCAAAGAAAGTGAGGTTTTGGCTGTTAAAAATGAAGCTTTGAGCATAAAAGAGGGCTTTGGACCCTAGCATTGTGGTTTGCGGCCCTAACGATAAGGCTTTGAGCATTAAAAGAGGGGTTTGGGTGCTTTAAAGTAAGTCCTTGGGACGTGAAAATGAGGGTATGTCCCTAAAAAGGAGGGGTTTGGACCCTAAAAGTGAGGTTTGCAGTCCTAACTCTAAGTCTTTGATGTTAAAAGAGGTGTTTGGGTGTTTTAAAGTGAGTTTTGGGGACCTGAAAATGAGGCACTGAGCGTTACAAGAGGGGTTTGGACCCTGAAGGTTTGGCTTTGAGTGTTAAAACTGAGGCTTTGAGTGTTAAAAGAGGGCTTTAGGTCCTAAAAGTGAGGGTTTGGCTGTTAGAAATGAGGCATTGAATTTTAAAACCAAGGTTTGGACCCTAGCAGTGAGGTTTGCAGTCCTAACTCTAAGGCTTTGATGTTAAAAGAGGGGTTTGGGTGTTTTAAAGTGAGTCTTTGGGTGCTGAAAATGAGGCTTTGAGCCTTAAAAGAGGGCTTTGGGCATTAATAATGATGGTTTGGTACCTGAAAGTGAAGGCCTGGATGCTAAAAGCAGGGGGTTTCTGACCTAAAAATGAGGCACTGAGCATTAAAAGAGGGGTTTGGACCCTGAAAGTGAAGGTTTGGATGATAAAAATGACTTTTTGAAGCTTAATAGAGGGGTTTGGACTCTAAAAATTACTATTTGGAACAAAACAATGATGGTTTGACCATAAAAAGTCCAAGTTCGATGCTAAAAGCAGGGGGTTTCTGACCTAAAAGTGAGGCACTGAGCATTAAAAGAGGGGTTTGGACCCTGAAAGTGAAGGTTTGGATGATAAAAATGAGTTTTTGAAGCTTAATAGAGGGGTTTGGACTCTAAAAATTACTATTTGGAACAAAACAATGATGGTTTGCCCATAAAAAGTCCAAGTTCGATGCTAAAAGCAGAGGGTTTGGGACCTAAAAATGAGGCAGTGAGCGTTAAAAGAGGGGTTTGGGTAATAGAAGTAAGGGTTTGGAATTTTAAAAAGAGGGTTTGTCCCTGAAAAGGAGGGGTTTGGACCCTAAAAGTGAGGTTTGCAGTCCTAACTCTGAGGCTTTGATGTTAAAAGAGGGGTTTGGGTGTTTTAAAGTGAGTCTTTGGG
This sequence comes from Phalacrocorax carbo, assembly GCF_963921805.1. Taxonomy (NCBI): domain Eukaryota; kingdom Metazoa; phylum Chordata; class Aves; order Suliformes; family Phalacrocoracidae; genus Phalacrocorax; species Phalacrocorax carbo. The sequence continues at coordinate 1,198,069 of NW_026990280.1, read as the reverse complement.
TGCTGAAAATGAGGCACTGAGCATTAAAAGAGAGGTTTGGACCCTGAAAGTGCGGTTTTGGGTGTTAAAACCGAGGCTTTGAGTGTTAAAAGAGGGCTTTAGGTCCTAAAAGTGAGGGTTTGGTTTTAAGAAATGAGGCACTGAGCTTTAAGAGAGGTTTGGACCCTAGCAGTGAGGTTTGTGGTCCTATCTATAAGGCTTTGAGCATTAAAAGAGGGGTTTGGGTGCTTTAAAGTAAGTCCTTGGGACGTGAAAATGCGGGTATGTCCCTAAAAAGGAGGGGTTTGGACCCTGAAAGTGAGGGTTTGGGATCTAAAATAGAGGCTTTGAGCCTTAAAAGAGGGATTTGGACGTTAAAAATGAGATTTTGCTCCATAAAAGTAAGGGGTTTGGATGCTAAAAATGAGGGTTTGGGAACTAAAAGTGAGGCTTTGAGCCTTGAAAGAGGGGTTTGGATGCTGAAAGTGAGGTTTGCGGTCCCAACTCTAAGTCTTTGATGTTAAAAGAGGGGTTTGGGTGTTTTAAAGTGAGTCTTTGGGTGCTGAAAATGAGGCTTTGAGCCTTAAAAGAGGGCTTTGGGCATTAATAATGATGGTTTGGTTCCTGAAAGTGAAGGCCTGGATGCTAAAAGCAAGGGTTTCTGACCTAAAAATTAGGCACTGAGCATTAAAAGAGGGGTTTGGACCCTGAAAGTGAAGGTTTGGATGATAAAAATGAGGCTTTGAGGCTTAAAAACAAGGGGCTGGACTCTAAAAGTCATGATTTGTACTACAACGAGAGTTTGGCAATTAAAAGTCCGGGTTCAGTGCTAAGAGTGAGGGTTTGGGACCTAAAAATGAGGCACTGAGCGTTAAAAGAGAGGTTTGGACCCTGAAAGTGCGGCTTTGGGTGTTAAAACCGAGGCTTTGGGAGTTAAAAGAGGGCTTTAGGTCCTAAAAGTGAGGGTTTGCTGTTAAAAATGAGGCTTTGAGCGTTAAAACCGGTTTGGCCCCTGAAAGTGAGATTTGCAGTCTTACTCTAAAAGGCTTTGAGGTTAAAAGAGGCTTTGGGTGCTTTAAAGTGCGTCTTTGGGAGGTATAAATGAGGCATTGAGCATTAAAAGAGGGGTTTGGGCAAAGAAAGTGAGGTTTTGGCTGTTAAAAATGAAGCTTTGAGCATAAAAGAGGGCTTTGGACCCTAGCATTGTGGTTTGCGGCCCTAACGATAAGGCTTTGAGCATTAAAAGAGGGGTTTGGGTGCTTTAAAGTAAGTCCTTGGGACGTGAAAATGAGGGTATGTCCCTAAAAAGGAGGGGTTTGGACCCTAAAAGTGAGGTTTGCAGTCCTAACTCTGAGGCTTTGATGTTAAAAGAGGGGTTTGGGTGTTTTAAAGTGAGTTTTGGGGACCTGAAAATGAGGCACTGAGCGTTAAAAGAGGGGTTTGGACCCTGAAGGTTTGGCTTTGAGTGTTAAAACTGAGGCTTTGAGTGTTAAAAGAGGGCTTTAGGTCCTAAAAGTGAGGGTTTGGCTGTTAGAAATGAGGCATTGAATTTTAAAACCAAGGTTTGGACCCTAGCAGTGAGGTTTGCAGTCCTAACTCTAAGGCTTTGATGTTAAAAGAGGGGTTTGGGTGTTTTAAAGTGAGTCTTTGGGTGCTGAAAATGAGGCTTTGAGCCTTAAAAGAGGGCTTTGGGCATTAATAGTGATGTTTTGGTACCTGAAAGTGAAGGCCTGGATGCTAAAAGCAAGGGGTTCTGACCTAAAAATGAGGCACTGAGCATTAAAAGAGGGGTTTGGACCCTGAAAGTGAAGGTTTGGATGATAAAAATGAGTTTTTGAAGCTTAATAGAGGGGTTTGGACGCTAAAAATTACTCTTTGGAACAAAACAATGATGTTTTGACCATAAAAAGTCCAAGTTCGATGCTAAAAGCAGGGGGTTTCTGACCTAAAAATGAGGCACTGAGCATTAAAAGAGGGGTTTGGACCCTGAAAGTGAAGGTTTGGATGATAAAAATGAGTTTTTGAAGCTTAATAGAGGGGTTTGGACTCTAAAAATTACTATTTGGAACAAAACAGTGATGGTTTGCCCATAAAAAGTCCAAGTTCGATGCTAAAAGCAGAGGGTTTGGGACCTAAAAATGAGGCAGTGAGCGTTAAAAGAGGGGTTTGGGTAATAGAAGTAAGGGTTTGGAATTTTAAAAAGAGGGTTTGTCCCTGAAAAGGAGGGGTTTGGACCCTAAAAGTGAGGTTTGCAGTCCTAACTCTGAGGCTTTGATGTTAAAAGAGGGGTTTGGGTGTTTTAAAGTGAGTTTTGGGGACCTGAAAATGAGGCACTGAGCGTTAAAAGAGGGGTTTGGACCCTGAAAGTTTGGCTTTGAGTGTTAAAACTGAGGCTTTGAGTGTTAAAAGAGGGCTTTAGGTCCTAAAAGTGAGGGTTTGGCTGTTAGAAATGAGGCATTGAATTTTAAAACCAAGGTTTGGACCCTAGCAGTGAGGTTTGCAGTCCTAACTCTAAGGCTTTGATGTTAAAAGAGGGGTTTGGGTGTTTTAAAGTGAGTCTTTGGGTGCTGAAAATGAGGCTTTGAGCCTTAAAAGAGGGCTTTGGGCATTAATAATGATGTTTTGGTACCTGAAAGTGAAGGCCTGGATGCTAAAAGCAGGGGGTTTCTGACCTAAAAATGAGGCACTGAGCATTAAAAGAGGGGTTTGGACCCTGAAAGTGAAGGTTTGGATGATAAAAATGAGTTTTTGAAGCTTAATAGAGGGGTTTGGATGCTAAAAATTACTATTTGGAACAAAACAATGATGGTTTGCCCATAAAAAGTCCAAGTTCGATGCTAAAAGCAGAGGGTTTGGGACCTAAAAATGAGGCAGTGAGCGTGAAAAGAGGGGTTTGGGTAATAGAAGTAAGGGTTTGGAATTTTAAAAAGAGGGTTTGTCCCTGAAAAGGAGGGGTTTGGACCCTAGCAGTGAGGTTTGCAGTCCTAACTCTGAGGCTTTGATGTTAAAAGAGGGGTTTGGGTGTTTTAAAGTGAGTCTTTGGGTGCTGAAAATGAGGCTTTGAGCCTTAAAAGAGGGCTTTGGGCATTAATAATGATGTTTTGGTACCTGAAAGTGAAGGCCTGGATGCTAAAAGCAGGGGGTTTCTGACCTAAAAATGAGGCACTGAGCATTAAAAGAGGGGTTTGGACCCTGAAAGTGAAGGTTTGGATGATAAAGATGACTTTTTGAAGCTTAATAGAGGGGTTTGGACGCTAAAAATTACTATTTGGAACAAAACAATGATGTTTTGACCATAAAAAGTCCAAGTTCGATGCTAAAAGCAGGGGGTTTCTGACCTAAAAATGAGGCACTGAGCATTAAAAGAGGGGTTTGGACCCTGAAAGTGAAGGTTTGGATGATAAAAATGAGTTTTTGAAGCTTAATAGAGGGGTTTGGACTCTAAAAATTACTATTTGGAACAAAACAATGATGGTTTGCCCATAAAAAGTCCAAGTTCGATGCTAAAAGCAGAGGGTTTGGGACCTAAAAATGAGGCAGTGAGCGTTAAAAGAGGGGTTTGGGTAATAGAAGTAAGGGTTTGGAATTTTAAAAAGAGGGTTTGTCCCTGAAAAGGAGGGGTTTGGACCCTAAAAGTGAGGTTTGCAGTCCTAACTCTAAGGCTTTGATGTTAAAAGAGGGGTTTGGGTGTTTTAAAGTGAGTTTTGGGGACCTGGAAATGAGGCACTGAGCATTAAAAGAGAGGTTTGGACCCTGAAAGTGCGGCTTTGGGTGTTAAAACCGAGGCTTTGGGAGTTAAAAGAGGGCTTTAGGTCCTAAAAGTGAGGGTTTGCTGTTAAAAATGAGGCTTTGAGCGTTAAAACCGGTTTGGCCCCTAAAAGTGAGATTTGCAGTCTTACTCTAAAAGGCTTTGAGGTTAAAAGAGGCTTTGGGTGCTTTAAAGTGCGTCTTTGGGAGGTATAAATGAGGCATTGAGCATTAAAAGAGGGGTTTGGGCAAAGAAAGTGAGGTTTTGGCTGTTAAAAATGAAGCTTTGAGCATAAAAGAGGGCTTTGGACCCTAGCATTGTGGTTTGCGGCCCTAACGATAAGGCTTTGAGCATTAAAAGAGGGGTTTGGGTGCTTTAAAGTAAGTCCTTGGGACGTGAAAATGAGGGTATGTCCCTAAAAAGGAGGGGTTTGGACCCTAAAAGTGAGGTTTGCAGTCCTAACTCTAAGTCTTTGATGTTAAAAGAGGTGTTTGGGTGTTTTAAAGTGAGTTTTGGGGACCTGAAAATGAGGCACTGAGCGTTACAAGAGGGGTTTGGACCCTGAAGGTTTGGCTTTGAGTGTTAAAACTGAGGCTTTGAGTGTTAAAAGAGGGCTTTAGGTCCTAAAAGTGAGGGTTTGGCTGTTAGAAATGAGGCATTGAATTTTAAAACCAAGGTTTGGACCCTAGCAGTGAGGTTTGCAGTCCTAACTCTAAGGCTTTGATGTTAAAAGAGGGGTTTGGGTGTTTTAAAGTGAGTCTTTGGGTGCTGAAAATGAGGCTTTGAGCCTTAAAAGAGGGCTTTGGGCATTAATAATGATGGTTTGGTACCTGAAAGTGAAGGCCTGGATGCTAAAAGCAGGGGGTTTCTGACCTAAAAATGAGGCAGTGAGCATTAAAAGAGGGGTTTGGACCCTGAAAGTGAAGGTTTGGATGATAAAAATGAGTTTTTGAAGCTTAATAGAGGGGTTTGGACTCTAAAAATTACTATTTGGAACAAAACAATGATGGTTTGACCATAAAAAGTCCAAGTTCGATGCTAAAAGCAGGGGGTTTCTGACCTAAAAGTGAGGCACTGAGCATTAAAAGAGGGGTTTGGACCCTGAAAGTGAAGGTTTGGATGATAAAAATGACTTTTTGAAGCTTAATAGAGGGGTTTGGACTCTAAAAATTACTATTTGGAACAAAACAATGATGGTTTGCCCATAAAAAGTCCAAGTTCGATGCTAAAAGCAGAGGGTTTGGGACCTAAAAATGAGGCAGTGAGCGTTAAAAGAGGGGTTTGGGTAATAGAAGTAAGGGTTTGGAATTTTAAAAAGAGGGTTTGTCCCTGAAAAGGAGGGGTTTGGACCCTAAAAGTGAGGTTTGCAGTCCTAACTCTGAGGCTTTGATGTTAAAAGAGGGGTTTGGGTGTTTTAAAGTGAGTCTTTGGGTGCTGAAAATGAGGCACTGAGCATTAAAAGAGAGGTTTGGACCCTGAAAGTGCGGTTTTGGGTGTTAAAACTGAGGCTTTGAGTGTTAAAAGAGGGCTTTAGGTCCTAAAAGTGAGGGTTTGGTTTTAAGAAATGAGGCACTGAGCTTTAAGAGAGGTTTGGACCCTAGCAGTGAGGTTTGTGGTCCTATCTATAAGGCTTTGAGCATTAAAAGAGGGGTTTGGGTGCTTTAAAGTAAGTCCTTGGGACGTGAAAATGCGGGTATGTCCCTAAAAAGGAGGGGTTTGGACCCTGAAAGTGAGGGTTTGGGATCTAAAATAGAGGCTTTGAGCCTTAAAAGAGGGATTTGGACGTTAAAAATGAGATTTTGCTCCATAAAAGTAAGGGGTTTGGATGCTAAAAATGAGGGTTTGGGAACTAAAAGTGAGGCTTTGAGCCTTGAAAGAGGGGTTTGGATGCTGAAAGTGAGGTTTGCGGTCCCAACTCTAAGTCTTTGATGTTAAAAGAGGGGTTTGGGTGTTTTAAAGTGAGTCTTTGGGTGCTGAAAATGAGGCTTTGAGCCTTAAAAGAGGGCTTTGGGCATTAATAATGATGGTTTGGTTCCTGAAAGTGAAGGCCTGGATGCTAAAAGCAAGGGTTTCTGACCTAAAAATTAGGCACTGAGCATTAAAAGAGGGGTTTGGACCCTGAAAGTGAAGGTTTGGATGATAAAAATGAGGCTTTGAGGCTTAAAAACAAGGGGCTGGACTCTAAAAGTCATGATTTGTACTACAACGAGAGTTTGGCAATTAAAAGTCCGGGTTCAGTGCTAAGAGTGAGGGTTTGGGACCTAAAAATGAGGCACTGAGCGTTAAAAGAGAGGTTTGGACCCTGAAAGTGCGGCTTTGGGTGTTAAAACCGAGGCTTTGGGAGTTAAAAGAGGGCTTTAGGTCCTAAAAGTGAGGGTTTGCTGTTAAAAATGAGGCTTTGAGCGTTAAAACCGGTTTGGCCCCTGAAAGTGAGATTTGCAGTCTTACTCTAAAAGGCTTTGAGGTTAAAAGAGGCTTTGGGTGCTTTAAAGTGCGTCTTTGGGAGGTATAAATGAGGCATTGAGCATTAAAAGAGGGGTTTGGGCAAAGAAAGTGAGGTTTTGGCTGTTAAAAATGAAGCTTTGAGCATAAAAGAGGGCTTTGGACCCTAGCATTGTGGTTTGCGGCCCTAACGATAAGGCTTTGAGCATTAAAAGAGGGGTTTGGGTGCTTTAAAGTAAGTCCTTGGGACGTGAAAATGAGGGTATGTCCCTAAAAAGGAGGGGTTTGGACCCTAAAAGTGAGGTTTGCAGTCCTAACTCTGAGGCTTTGATGTTAAAAGAGGTGTTTGGGTGTTTTAAAGTGAGTTTTGGGGACCTGAAAATGAGGCACTGAGCGTTAAAAGAGGGGTTTGGACCCTGAAGGTTTGGCTTTGAGTGTTAAAACTGAGGCTTTGAGTGTTAAAAGAGGGCTTTAGGTCCTAAAAGTGAGGGTTTGGCTGTTAGAAATGAGGCATTGAATTTTAAAACCAAGGTTTGGACCCTAGCAGTGAGGTTTGCAGTCCTAACTCTAAGGCTTTGATGTTAAAAGAGGGGTTTGGGTGTTTTAAAGTGAGTCTTTGGGTGCTGAAAATGAGGCTTTGAGCCTTAAAAGAGGGCTTTGGGCATTAATAATGATGTTTTGGTACCTGAAAGTGAAGGCCTGGATGCTAAAAGCAAGGGGTTCTGACCTAAAAATGAGGCACTGAGCATTAAAAGAGGGGTTTGGACCCTGAAAGTGAAGGTTTGGATGATAAAAATGAGTTTTTGAAGCTTAATAGAGGGGTTTGGACGCTAAAAATTACTCTTTGGAACAAAACAATGATGTTTTGACCATAAAAAGTCCAAGTTCGATGCTAAAAGCAGGGGGTTTCTGACCTAAAAATGAGGCACTGAGCATTAAAAGAGGGGTTTGGACCCTGAAAGTGAAGGTTTGGATGATAAAAATGAGTTTTTGAAGCTTAATAGAGGGGTTTGGACTCTAAAAATTACTATTTGGAACAAAACAATGATGGTTTGCCCATAAAAAGTCCAAGTTCGATGCTAAAAGCAGAGGGTTTGGGACCTAAAAATGAGGCAGTGAGCGTTAAAAGAGGGGTTTGGGTAATAGAAGTAAGGGTTTGGAATTTTAAAAAGAGGGTTTGTCCCTGAAAAGGAGGGGTTTGGACCCTAAAAGTGAGGTTTGCAGTCCTAACTCTGAGGCTTTGATGTTAAAAGAGGGGTTTGGGTGTTTTAAAGTGAGTTTTGGGGACCTGAAAATGAGGCACTGAGCGTTAAAAGAGGGGTTTGGACCCTGAAAGTTTGGCTTTGAGTGTTAAAACTGAGGCTTTGAGTGTTAAAAGAGGGCTTTAGGTCCTAAAAGTGAGGGTTTGGCTGTTAGAAATGAGGCATTGAATTTTAAAACCAAGGTTTGGACCCTAGCAGTGAGGTTTGCAGTCCTAACTCTAAGGCTTTGATGTTAAAAGAGGGGTTTGGGTGTTTTAAAGTGAGTCTTTGGGTGCTGAAAATGAGGCTTTGAGCCTTAAAAGAGGGCTTTGGGCATTAATAATGATGTTTTGGTACCTGAAAGTGAAGGCCTGGATGCTAAAAGCAGGGGGTTTCTGACCTAAAAATGAGGCACTGAGCATTAAAAGAGGGGTTTGGACCCTGAAAGTGAAGGTTTGGATGATAAAAATGAGTTTTTGAAGCTTAATAGAGGGGTTTGGATGCTAAAAATTACTATTTGGAACAAAACAATGATGGTTTGACCATAAAAAGTCCAAGTTCGATGCTAAAAGCAGAGGGTTTGGGACCTAAAAATGAGGCAGTGAGCGTGAAAAGAGGGGTTTGGGTAATAGAAGTAAGGGTTTGGAATTTTAAAAAGAGGGTTTGTCCCTGAAAAGGAGGGATTTGGACCCTAGCAGTGAGGTTTGCAGTCCTAACTCTGAGGCTTTGATGTTAAAAGAGGGGTTTGGGTGTTTTAAAGTGAGTCTTTGGGTGCTGAAAATGAGGCTTTGAGCCTTAAAAGAGGGCTTTGGGCATTAATAATGATGTTTTGGTACCTGAAAGTGAAGGCCTGGATGCTAAAAGCAGGGGGTTTCTGACCTAAAAATGAGGCAGTGAGCATTAAAAGAGGGGTTTGGACCCTGAAAGTGAAGGTTTGGATGATAAAAATGAGTTTTTGAAGCTTAATAGAGGGGTTTGGACGCTAAAAATTACTATTTGGAACAAAACAATGATGTTTTGACCATAAAAAGTCCAAGTTCGATGCTAAATGCAGGGGGTTTCTGACCTAAAAATGAGGCACTGAGCATTAAAAGAGGGGTTTGGACCCTGAAAGTGAAGGTTTGGATGATAAAAATGAGTTTTTGAAGCTTAATAGAGGGGTTTGGACTCTAAAAATTACTATTTGGAACAAAACAATGATGGTTTGCCCATAAAAAGTCCAAGTTCGATGCTAAAAGCAGAGGGTTTGGGACCTAAAAATGAGGCAGTGAGCGTTAAAAGAGGGGTTTGGGTAATAGAAGTAAGGGTTTGGAATTTTAAAAAGAGGGTTTGTCCCTGAAAAGGAGGGGTTTGGACCCTAAAAGTGAGGTTTGCAGTCTTACTCTAAAAGGCTTTGAGGTTAAAAGAGGCTTTGGGTGCTTTAAAGTGCGTCTTTGGGAGGTATAAATGAGGCATTGAGCATTAAAAGAGGGGTTTGGGCAAAGAAAGTGAGGTTTTGGCTGTTAAAAATGAAGCTTTGAGCATAAAAGAGGGCTTTGGACCCTAGCATTGTGGTTTGCGGCCCTAACGATAAGGCTTTGAGCATTAAAAGAGGGGTTTGGGTGCTTTAAAGTAAGTCCTTGGGACGTGAAAATGAGGGTATGTCCCTAAAAAGGAGGGGTTTGGACCCTAAAAGTGAGGTTTGCAGTCCTAACTCTGAGGCTTTGATGTTAAAAGAGGGGTTTGGGTGTTTTAAAGTGAGTTTTGGGGACCTGAAAATGAGGCACTGAGCGTTAAAAGAGGGGTTTGGACCCTGAAGGTTTGGCTTTGAGTGTTAAAACTGAGGCTTTGAGTGTTAAAAGAGGGCTTTAGGTCCTAAAAGTGAGGGTTTGGCTGTTAGAAATGAGGCATTGAATTTTAAAACCAAGGTTTGGACCCTAGCAGTGAGGTTTGCAGTCCTAACTCTAAGGCTTTGATGTTAAAAGAGGGGTTTGGGTGTTTTAAAGTGAGTCTTTGGGTGCTGAAAATGAGGCTTTGAGCCTTAAAAGAGGGCTTTGGGCATTAATAATGATGGTTTGGTACCTGAAAGTGAAGGCCTGGATGCTAAAAGCAGGGGGTTTCTGACCTAAAAATGAGGCACTGAGCATTAAAAGAGGGGTTTGGACCCTGAAAGTGAAGGTTTGGATGATAAAAATGAGTTTTTGAAGCTTAATAGAGGGGTTTGGACTCTAAAAATTACTATTTGGAACAAAACAATGATGGTTTGCCCATAAAAAGTCCAAGTTCGATGCTAAAAGCAGAGGGTTTGGGACCTAAAAATGAGGCAGTGAGCGTTAAAAGAGGGGTTTGGGTAATAGAAGTAAGGGTTTGGAATTTTAAAAAGAGGGTTTGTCCCTGAAAAGGAGGGGTTTGGACCCTAAAAGTGAGGTTTGCAGTCCTAACTCTGAGGCTTTGATGTTAAAAGAGGGGTTTGGGTGTTTTAAAGTGAGTTTTGGGGACCTGAAAATGAGGCACTGAGCGTTAAAAGAGGGGTTTGGACCCTGAAAGTTTGGCTTTGAGTGTTAAAACTGAGGCTTTGAGTGTTAAAAGAGGGCTTTAGGTCCTAAAAGTGAGGGTTTGGCTGTTAGAAATGAGGCATTGAATTTTAAAACCAAGGTTTGGACCCTAGCAGTGAGGTTTGCAGTCCTAACTCTAAGGCTTTGATGTTAAAAGAGGGGTTTGGGTGTTTTAAAGTGAGTCTTTGGGTGCTGAAAATGAGGCTTTGAGCCTTAAAAGAGGGCTTTGGGCATTAATAATGATGTTTTGGTACCTGAAAGTGAAGGCCTGGATGCTAAAAGCAGGGGGTTTCTGACCTAAAAATGAGGCACTGAGCATTAAAAGAGGGGTTTGGACCCTGAAAGTGAAGGTTTGGATGATAAAAATGAGTTTTTGAAGCTTAATAGAGGGGTTTGGATGCTAAAAATTACTATTTGGAACAAAACAATGATGGTTTGACCATAAAAAGTCCAAGTTCGATGCTAAAAGCAGAGGGTTTGGGACCTAAAAATGAGGCAGTGAGCGTGAAAAGAGGGGTTTGGGTAATAGAAGTAAGGGTTTGGAATTTTAAAAAGAGGGTTTGTCCCTGAAAAGGAGGGATTTGGACCCTAGCAGTGAGGTTTGCAGTCCTAACTCTGAGGCTTTGATGTTAAAAGAGGGGTTTGGGTGTTTTAAAGTGAGTCTTTGGGTGCTGAAAATGAGGCTTTGAGCCTTAAAAGAGGGCTTTGGGCATTAATAATGATGTTTTGGTACCTGAAAGTGAAGGCCTGGATGCTAAAAGCAGGGGGTTTCTGACCTAAAAATGAGGCAGTGAGCATTAAAAGAGGGGTTTGGACCCTGAAAGTGAAGGTTTGGATGATAAAAATGAGTTTTTGAAGCTTAATAGAGGGGTTTGGACGCTAAAAATTACTATTTGGAACAAAACAATGATGTTTTGACCATAAAAAGTCCAAGTTCGATGCTAAATGCAGGGGGTTTCTGACCTAAAAATGAGGCACTGAGCATTAAAAGAGGGGTTTGGACCCTGAAAGTGAAGGTTTGGATGATAAAAATGAGTTTTTGAAGCTTAATAGAGGGGTTTGGACTCTAAAAATTACTATTTGGAACAAAACAATGATGGTTTGCCCATAAAAAGTCCAAGTTCGATGCTAAAAGCAGAGGGTTTGGGACCTAAAAATGAGGCAGTGAGCGTTAAAAGAGGGGTTTGGGTAATAGAAGTAAGGGTTTGGAATTTTAAAAAGAGGGTTTGTCCCTGAAAAGGAGGGGTTTGGACCCTAAAAGTGAGGTTTGCAGTCTTACTCTAAAAGGCTTTGAGGTTAAAAGAGGCTTTGGGTGCTTTAAAGTGCGTCTTTGGGAGGTATAAATGAGGCATTGAGCATTAAAAGAGGGGTTTGGGCAAAGAAAGTGAGGTTTTGGCTGTTAAAAATGAAGCTTTGAGCATAAAAGAGGGCTTTGGACCCTAGCATTGTGGTTTGCGGCCCTAACGATAAGGCTTTGAGCATTAAAAGAGGGGTTTGGGTGCTTTAAAGTAAGTCCTTGGGACGTGAAAATGAGGGTATGTCCCTAAAAAGGAGGGGTTTGGACCCTAAAAGTGAGGTTTGCAGTCCTAACTCTGAGGCTTTGATGTTAAAAGAGGGGTTTGGGTGTTTTAAAGTGAGTTTTGGGGACCTGAAAATGAGGCACTGAGCGTTAAAAGAGGGGTTTGGACCCTGAAGGTTTGGCTTTGAGTGTTAAAACTGAGGCTTTGAGTGTTAAAAGAGGGCTTTAGGTCCTAAAAGTGAGGGTTTGGCTGTTAGAAATGAGGCATTGAATTTTAAAACCAAGGTTTGGACCCTAGCAGTGAGGTTTGCAGTCCTAACTCTAAGGCTTTGATGTTAAAAGAGGGGTTTGGGTGTTTTAAAGTGAGTCTTTGGGTGCTGAAAATGAGGCTTTGAGCCTTAAAAGAGGGCTTTGGGCATTAATAATGATGGTTTGGTACCTGAAAGTGAAGGCCTGGATGCTAAAAGCAGGGGGTTTCTGACCTAAAAATGAGGCACTGAGCATTAAAAGAGGGGTTTGGACCCTGAAAGTGAAGGTTTGGATGATAAAAATGAGTTTTTGAAGCTTAATAGAGGGGTTTGGACTCTAAAAATTACTATTTGGAACAAAACAATGATGGTTTGCCCATAAAAAGTCCAAGTTCGATGCTAAAAGCAGGGGGTTTCTGACCTAAAAATGAGGCAGTGAGCGTTAAAAGAGGGGTTTGGACCCTGAAAGTGAAGGTTTGGATGATAAAAATGACTTTTTGAAGCTTAATAGAGGGGTTTGGACTCTAAAAATTACTATTTGGAACAAAACAATGATGGTTTGCCCATAAAAAGTCCAAGTTCGATGCTAAAAGCAGAGGGTTTGGGACCTAAAAATGAGGCAGTGAGCGTTAAAAGAGGGGTTTGGGTAATAGAAGTAAGGGTTTGGAATTTTAAAAAGAGGGTTTGTCCCTGAAAAGGAGGGGTTTGGACCCTAAAAGTGAGGTTTGCAGTCCTAACTCTGAGGCTTTGATGTTAAAAGAGGGGTTTGGGTGTTTTTAAGTGAGTCTTTGGGTGCTGAAAATGAGGCACTGAGCATTAAAAGAGAGGTTTGGACCCTGAAAGTGCGGTTTTGGGTGTTAAAACTGAGGCTTTGAGTGTTAAAAGAGGGCTTTAGGTCCTAAAAGTGAGGGTTTGGTTTTAAGAAATGAGGCACTGAGCTTTAAGAGAGGTTTGGACCCTAGCAGTGAGGTTTGTGGTCCTATCTATAAGGCTTTGAGCATTAAAAGAGGGGTTTGGGTGCTTTAAAGTAAATCCTTGGGACGTGAAAATGCGGGTATGTCCCTAAAAAGGAGGGTTTTGGACCCTGAAAGTGAGGGTTTGGGATCTAAAATAGAGGCTTTGAGCCTTAAAAGAGGGATTTGGACGTTAAAAATGAGATTTTGCTCCATAAAAGTAAGGGGTTTGGATGCTAAAAATGAGGGTTTGGGAACTAAAAGTGAGGCTTTGAGCCTTGAAAGAGGGGTTTGGATGCTGAAAGTGAGGTTTGCGGTCCCAACTCTAAGTCTTTGATGTTAAAAGAGGGGTTTGGGTGTTTTAAAGTGAGTCTTTGGGTGCTGAAAATGAGGCTTTGAGCCTTAAAAGAGGGCTTTGGGCATTAATAATGATGGTTTGGTTCCTGAAAGTGAAGGCCTGGATGCTAAAAGCAAGGGTTTCTGACCTAAAAATTAGGCACTGAGCATTAAAAGAGGGGTTTGGACCCTGAAAGTGAAGGTTTGGATGATAAAAATGAGGCTTTGAGGCTTAAAAACAAGGGGCTGGACTCTAAAAGTCATGATTTGTACTACAACGAGAGTTTGGCAATTAAAAGTCCGGGTTCAGTGCTAAGAGTGAGGGTTTGGGAGCTAAAAATGAGGCACTGAGCGTTAAAAGAGAGGTTTGGACCCTGAAAGTGCGGCTTTGGGTGTTAAAACCGAGGCTTTGGGAGTTAAAAGAGGGCTTTAGGTCCTAAAAGTGAGGGTTTGCTGTTAAAAATGAGGCTTTGAGCGTTAAAACCGGTTTGGCCCCTAAAAGTGAGATTTGCAGTCTTACTCTAAAAGGCTTTGAGGTTAAAAGAGGCTTTGGGTGCTTTAAAGTGCGTCTTTGGGAGGTATAAATGAGGCATTGAGCATTAAAAGAGGGGTTTGGGCAAAGAAAGTGAGGTTTTGGCTGTTAAAAATGAAGCTTTGAGCATAAAAGAGGGCTTTGGACCCTAGCATTGTGGTTTGCGGCCCTAACGATAAGGCTTTGAGCATTAAAAGAGGGGTTTGGGTGCTTTAAAGTAAGTCCTTGGGACGTGAAAATGAGGGTATGTCCCTAAAAAGGAGGGGTTTGGACCCTAAAAGTGAGGTTTGCAGTCCTAACTCTGAGGCTTTGATGTTAAAAGAGGGGTTTGGGTGTTTTAAAGTGAGTTTTGGGGACCTGAAAATGAGGCACTGAGCGTTAAAAGAGGGGTTTGGACCCTGAAGGTTTGGCTTTGAGTGTTAAAACTGAGGCTTTGAGTGTTAAAAGAGGGCTTTAGGTCCTAAAAGTGAGGGTTTGGCTGTTAGAAATGAGGCATTGAATTTTAAAACCAAGGTTTGGACCCTAGCAGTGAGGTTTGCAGTCCTAACTCTAAGGCTTTGATGTTAAAAGAGGGGTTTGGGTGTTTTAAAGTGAGTCTTTGGGTGCTGAAAATGAGGCTTTGAGCCTTAAAAGAGGGCTTTGGGCATTAATAATGATGTTTTGGTACCTGAAAGTGAAGGCCTGGATGCTAAAAGCAAGGGGTTCTGACCTAAAAATGAGGCACTGAGCATTAAAAGAGGGGTTTGGACCCTGAAAGTGAAGGTTTGGATGATAAAAATGACTTTTTGAAGCTTAATAGAGGGGTTTGGACTCTAAAAATTACTATTTGGAACAAAACAATGATGGTTTGACCATAAAAAGTCCAAGTTCGATGCTAAAAGCAGGGGGTTTCTGACCTAAAAGTGAGGCACTGAGCATTAAAAGAGGGGTTTGGACCCTGAAAGTGAAGGTTTGGATGATAAAAATGAGTTTTTGAAGCTTAATAGAGGGGTTTGGACTCTAAAAATTACTATTTGGAACAAAACAATGATGGTTTGCCCATAAAAAGTCCAAGTTCGATGCTAAAAGCAGAGGGTTTGGGACCTAAAAATGAGGCAGTGAGCGTGAAAAGAGGGGTTTGGGTAATAGAAGTAAGGGTTTGGAATTTTAAAAAGAGGGTTTGTCCCTGAAAAGGAGGGGTTTGGACCCTAAAAGTGAGGTTTGCAGTCCTAACTCTGAGGCTTTGATGTTAAAAGAGGGGTTTGGGTGTTTTAAAGTGAGTTTTGGGGACCTGAAAATGAGGCACTGAGCGTTAAAAGAGGGGTTTGGACCCTGAAGGTTTGGCTTTGAGTGTTAAAACTGAGGCTTTGAGTGTTAGAAGAGGGCTTTAGGTCCTAAAAGTGAGGGTTTGGCTGTTAGAAATGAGGCATTGAATTTTAAAACCAAGGTTTGGACCCTAGCAGTGAGGTTTGCAGTCCTAACTCTAAGGCTTTGATGTTAAAAGAGGGGTTTGGGTGTTTTAAAGTGAGTCTTTGGGTGCTGAAAATGAGGCTTTGAGCCTTAAAAGAGGGCTTTGGGCATTAATAATGATGTTTTGGTACCTGAAAGTGAAGGCCTGGATGCTAAAAGCAGGGGGTTTCTGACCTAAAAATGAGGCACTGAGCATTAAAAGAGGGGTTTGGACCCTGAAAGTGAAGGTTTGGATGATAAAAATGAGTTTTTGAAGCTTAATAGAGGGGTTTGGACGCTAAAAATTACTATTTGGAACAAAACAATGATGTTTTGACCATAAAAAGTCCAAGTTCGATGCTAAATGCAGGGGGTTTCTGACCTAAAAATGAGGCACTGAGCATTAAAAGAGGGGTTTGGACCCTGAAAGTGAAGGTTTGGATGATAAAAATGACTTTTTGAAGCTTAATAGAGGGGTTTGGACTCTAAAAATTACTATTTGGAACAAAACAATGATGGTTTGACCATAAAAAGTCCAAGTTCGATGCTAAAAGCAGAGGGTTTGGGACCTAAAAATGAGGCAGTGAGCGTTAAAAGAGGGGTTTGGGTAATAGAAGTAAGGGTTTGGAATTTTAAAAAGAGGGTTTGTCCCTGAAAAGGAGGGGTTTGGACCCTAAAAGTGAGGTTTGCAGTCCTAACTCTAAGTCTTTGATGTTAAAAGAGGGGTTTGGGTGTTTTAAAGTGAGTTTTGGGGACCTGGAAATGAGGCACTGAGCATTAAAAGAGAGGTTTGGACCCTGAAAGTGCGGTTTTGGGTGTTAAAACCGAGGCTTTGGGAGTTAAAAGAGGGCTTTAGGTCCTAAAAGTGAGGGTTTGCTGTTAAAAATGAGGCTTTGAGCGTTAAAACCGGTTTGGCCCCTAAAAGTGAGATTTGCAGTCTTACTCTAAAAGGCTTTGAGGTTAAAAGAGGCTTTGGGTGCTTTAAAGTGCATCTTTGGGAGGTATAAATGAGGCATTGAGCATTAAAAGAGGGGTTTGGGCAAAGAAAGTGAGGTTTTGGCTGTTAAAAATGAAGCTTTGAGCATAAAAGAGGGCTTTGGACCCTAGCAGTGTGGTTTGCGGCCCTAACGATAAGGCTTTGAGCATTAAAAGAGGGGTTTGGGTGCTTTAAAGTAAGTCCTTGGGACGTGAAAATGAGGGTATGTCCCTAAAAAGGAGGGGTTTGGACCCTAAAAGTGAGGTTTGCAGTCCTAACTCTAAGTCTTTGATGTTAAAAGAGGTGTTTGGGTGTTTTAAAGTGAGTTTTGGGGACCTGAAAATGAGGCACTGGGCGTTAAAAGAGGGGTTTGGACCGTGAAGGTTTGGCTTTGAGTGTTAAAACTGAGGCTTTGAGTGTTAAAAGAGGGCTTTAGGTCCTAAAAGTGAGGGTTTGGCTGTTAGAAATGAGGCATTGAATTTTAAAACCAAGGTTTGGACCCTAGCAGTGAGGTTTGCAGTCCTAACTCTAAGGCTTTGATGTTAAAAGAGGGGTTTGGGTGTTTTAAAGTGAGTCTTTGGGTGCTGAAAATGAGGCTTTGAGCCTTAAAAGAGGGCTTTGGGCATTAATAATGATGTTTTGGTACCTGAAAGTGAAGGCCTGGATGCTAAAAGCAAGGGGTTCTGACCTAAAAATGAGGCACTGAGCATTAAAAGAGGGGTTTGGACCCTGAAAGTGAAGGTTTGGATGATAAAAATGACTTTTTGAAGCTTAATAGAGGGGTTTGGACTCTAAAAATTACTATTTGGAACAAAACAATGATGGTTTGCCCATAAAAAGTCCAAGTTCGATGCTAAAAGCAGGGGGTTTCTGACCTAAAAATGAGGCAGTGAGCGTTAAAAGAGGGGTTTGGGTAATAGAAGTAAGGGTTTGGAATTTTAAAAAGAGGGTTTGTCCCTGAAAAGGAGGGGTTTGGACCCTAGCAGTGAGGTTTGCAGTCCTAACTCTGAGGCTTTGATGTTAAAAGAGGGGTTTGGGTGTTTTAAAGTGAGTCTTTGGGTGCTGAAAATGAGGCTTTGAGCCTTAAAAGAGGGCTTTGGGCATTAATAATGATGTTTTGGTACCTGAAAGTGAAGGCCTGGATGCTAAAAGCAGGGGGTTTCTGACCTAAAAATGAGGCACTGAGCATTAAAAGAGGGGTTTGGACCCTGAAAGTGAAGGTTTGGATGATAAAAATGAGGCTTTGAGGCTTAAAATCGAGGGGCTGGACTCTAAAAGTCATGATTAGTACTAGAACGAAAGTTTGGCAATTAAAAGTCTGGGTTCAGTGCTAAGAGTGAGGGTTTGGGACCTAAAAATGAGGCACTGAGCGTTAAAAGAGAGGTTTGGACCCTGAAAGTGCGGCTTTGGGTGTTAAAACCGAGGCTTTGGGAGTTAAAAGAGGGCTTTAGGTCCTAAAAGTGAGGGTTTGCTGTTAAAAAGGAGGCTTTGAGCGTTAAAACCGGTTTGGCCCCTAAAAGTGAGATTTGCAGTCTTACTCTAAAAGGCTTTGAGGTTAAAAGAGGCTTTGGGTGCTTTAAAGTGCGTCTTTGGGAGGTATAAATGAGGCATTGAGCATTAAAAGAGGGGTTTGGGCAAAGAAAGTGAGGTTTTGGCTGTTAAAAATGAAGCTTTGAGCATAAAAGAGGGCTTTGGACCCTAGCATTGTGGTTTGCGGCCCTAACGATAAGGCTTTGAGCATTAAAAGAGGGGTTTGGGTGCTTTAAAGTAAGTCCTTGGGACATGAAAATGAGGGTATGTCCCTAAAAAGGAGGGGTTTGGACCCTAAAAGTGAGGTTTGCAGTCCTAACTCTAAGTCTTTGATGTTAAAAGAGGTGTTTGGTTGTTTTAAAGTGAGTTTTGGGGACCTGAAAATGAGGCACTGAGCGTTAAAAGAGGGGTTTGGACCCTGAAGGTTTGGCTTTGAGTGTTAAAACTGAGGCTTTGAGTGTTAGAAGAGGGCTTTAGGTCCTAAAAGTGAGGGTTTGGCTGTTAGAAATGAGGCATTGAATTTTAAAACCAAGGTTTGGACCCTAGCAGTGAGGTTTGCAGTCCTAACTCTAAGGCTTTGATGTTAAAAGAGGGGTTTGGGTGTTTTAAAGTGAGTCTTTGGGTGCTGAAAATGAGGCTTTGAGCCTTAAAAGAGGGCTTTGGGCATTAATAATGATGTTTTGGTACCTGAAAGTGAAGGCCTGGATGCTAAAAGCAGGGGGTTTCTGACCTAAAAATGAGGCACTGAGCATTAAAAGAGGGGTTTGGACCCTGAAAGTGAAGGTTTGGATGATAAAAATGACTTTTTGAAGCTTAATAGAGGGGTTTGGACGCTAAAAATTACTATTTGGAACAAAACAATGATGGTTTGACCATAAAAAGTCCAAGTTCGATGCTAAAAGCAGGGGGTTTCTGACCTAAAAATGAGGCACTGAGCATTAAAAGAGGTGTTTGGACCCTGAAGGTTTGGCTTTGAGTGTTAAAACTGAGGCTTTGAGTGTTAAAAGAGGGCTTTAGGTCCTAAAAGTGAGGGTTTGGCTGTTAGAAATGAGGCATTGAATTTTAAAACCAAGGTTTGGACCCTAGCAGTGAGGTTTGCAGTCCTAACTCTAAGGCTTTGATGTTAAAAGAGGGGTTTGGGTGTTTTAAAGTGAGTCTTTGGGTGCTGAAAATGAGGCTTTGAGCCTTAAAAGAGGGCTTTGGGCATTAATAATGATGTTTTGGTACCTGAAAGTGAAGGCCTGGATGCTAAAAGCAGGGGGTTTCTGACCTAAAAATGAGGCACTGAGCATTAAAAGAGGGGTTTGGGTGCTTTAAAGTGCGTCTTTGGGACGTGAAAATGCGGGTATGTCCCTAAAAAGGAGGGGTTTGGAGCCTAAAAGTGAGGGTTTGGGATCTAAAATAGAGGCTTTGAGCCTTAAAAGAGGGATTTGGACGTTAAAAATGAGATTTTGCTCCATAAAATTAAGGGGTTTGGATGCTAAAAATGAGGGTTTGGGAACTAAAAGTGAGGCTTTGAGCCTTGAAAGAGGGGTTTGGACGCTGAAAGTGAGGTTTGCGGTCCCAACTCTAAGTCTTTGATGTTAAAAGAGGGGTTTGGGTGTTTTAAAGTGAGTCTTTGTGTGCTAAAAATGAGGCTTTGAGCCTTAAAAGAGGGCTTTGGGCATTAATAATGATGTTTTGGTTCCTGAAAGTGAAGGCCTGGATGCTAAAAGCAAGGGTTTCTGAACTAAAAATGAGGCACTGAGCATTAAAAGAGGGGTTTGGACCCTGAAAGTGAAGGTTTGGATGATAAAAATGAGGCTTTGAGGCTTAAAAACAAGGGGCTGGACTCTAAAAGTCATGATTTGTACTACAACGAGAGTTTGGCAATTAAAAGTCCGGGTTCAGTGCTAAGAGTGAGGGTTTGGGACCTAAAAATGAGGCACTGAGCGTTAAAAGAGAGGTTTGGACCCTGAAAGTGCGGCTTTGGGTGTTAAAACTGAGGCTTTGGGAGTTAAAAGAGGGCTTTAGGTCCTAAAAGTGAGGGTTTGCTGTTAAAAATGAGGCTTTGAGCGTTAAAACCGGTTTGGCCCCTAAAAGTGAGATTTGCAGTCTTACTCTAAAAGGCTTTGAGGTTAAAAGAGGCTTTGGGTGCTTTAAAGTGCGTCTTTGGGAGGTATAAATGAGGCATTGAGCATTAAAAGAGGGGTTTGGGCAAAGAAAGTGAGGTTTTGGCTGTTAAAAATGAAGCTTTGAGCATAAAAGAGGGCTTTGGACCCTAGCATTGTGGTTTGCGGCCCTAACGATAAGGCTTTGAGCATTAAAAGAGGGGTTTGGGTGCTTTAAAGTAAGTCCTTGGGACGTGAAAATGAGGGTATGTCCCTAAAAAGGAGGGGTTTGGACCCTAGCAGTGAGGTTTGCAGTCCTAACTCTAAGTCTTTGATGTTAAAAGAGGTGTTTGGGTGTTTTAAAGTGAGTTTTGGGGACCTGAAAATGAGGCACTGAGCGTTAAAAGAGGGGTTTGGACCCTGAAGGTTTGGCTTTGAGTGTTAAAACTGAGGCTTTGAGTGTTAAAAGAGGGCTTTAGGTCCTAAAAGTGAGGGTTTGGCTGTTAGAAATGAGGCATTGAATTTTAAAACCAAGGTTTGGACCCTAGCAGTGAGGTTTGCAGTCCTAACTCTAAGGCTTTGATGTTAAAAGAGGGGTTTGGGTGTTTTAAAGTGAGTCTTTGGGTGCTGAAAATGAGGCTTTGAGCCTTAAAAGAGGGCTTTGGGCATTAATAATGATGGTTTGGTACCTGAAAGTGAAGGCCTGGATGCTAAAAGCAGGGGGTTTCTGACCTAAAAATGAGGCACTGAGCATTAAAAGAGGGGTTTGGACCCTGAAAGTGAAGGTTTGGATGATAAAAATGACTTTTTGAAGCTTAATAGAGGGGTTTGGACGCTAAAAATTACTATTTGGAACAAAACAATGATGGTTTGACCATAAAAAGTCCAAGTTCGATGCTAAAAGCAGGGGGTTTCTGACCTAAAAATGAGGCACTGAGCATTAAAAGAGGTGTTTGGACCCTGAAGGTTTGGCTTTGAGTGTTAAAACTGAGGCTTTGAGTGTTAAAAGAGGGCTTTAGGTCCTAAAAGTGAGGGTTTGGCTGTTAGAAATGAGGCATTGAATTTTAAAACCAAGGTTTGGACCCTAGCAGTGAGGTTTGCAGTCCTAACTCTAAGGCTTTGATGTTAAAAGAGGGGTTTGGGTGTTTTAAAGTGAGTCTTTGGGTGCTGAAAATGAGGCTTTGAGCCTTAAAAGAGGGCTTTGGGCATTAATAATGATGTTTTGGTACCTGAAAGTGAAGGCCTGGATGCTAAAAGCAGGGGGTTTCTGACCTAAAAATGAGGCACTGAGCATTAAAAGAGGGGTTTGGGTGCTTTAAAGTGCGTCTTTGGGACGTGAAAATGCGGGTATGTCCCTAAAAAGGAGGGGTTTGGAGCCTAAAAGTGAGGGTTTGGGATCTAAAATAGAGGCTTTGAGCCTTAAAAGAGGGATTTGGACGTTAAAAATGAGATTTTGCTCCATAAAATTAAGGGGTTTGGATGCTAAAAATGAGGGTTTGGGAACTAAAAGTGAGGCTTTGAGCCTTGAAAGAGGGGTTTGGACGCTGAAAGTGAGGTTTGCGGTCCCAACTCTAAGTCTTTGATGTTAAAAGAGGGGTTTGGGTGTTTTAAAGTGAGTCTTTGTGTGCTAAAAATGAGGCTTTGAGCCTTAAAAGAGGGCTTTGGGCATTAATAATGATGTTTTGGTTCCTGAAAGTGAAGGCCTGGATGCTAAAAGCAAGGGTTTCTGAACTAAAAATGAGGCACTGAGCATTAAAAGAGGGGTTTGGACCCTGAAAGTGAAGGTTTGGATGATAAAAATGAGGCTTTGAGGCTTAAAAACAAGGGGCTGGACTCTAAAAGTCATGATTTGTACTACAACGAGAGTTTGGCAATTAAAAGTCCGGGTTCAGTGCTAAGAGTGAGGGTTTGGGACCTAAAAATGAGGCACTGAGCGTTAAAAGAGAGGTTTGGACCCTGAAAGTGCGGCTTTGGGTGTTAAAACTGAGGCTTTGGGAGTTAAAAGAGGGCTTTAGGTCCTAAAAGTGAGGGTTTGCTGTTAAAAATGAGGCTTTGAGCGTTAAAACCGGTTTGGCCCCTAAAAGTGAGATTTGCAGTCTTACTCTAAAAGGCTTTGAGGTTAAAAGAGGCTTTGGGTGCTTTAAAGTGCGTCTTTGGGAGGTATAAATGAGGCATTGAGCATTAAAAGAGGGGTTTGGGCAAAGAAAGTGAGGTTTTGGCTGTTAAAAATGAAGCTTTGAGCATAAAAGAGGGCTTTGGACCCTAGCATTGTGGTTTGCGGCCCTAACGATAAGGCTTTGAGCATTAAAAGAGGGGTTTGGGTGCTTTAAAGTAAGTCCTTGGGACGTGAAAATGAGGGTATGTCCCTAAAAAGGAGGGGTTTGGACCCTAGCAGTGAGGTTTGCAGTCCTAACTCTAAGTCTTTGATGTTAAAAGAGGTGTTTGGGTGTTTTAAAGTGAGTTTTGGGGACCTGAAAATGAGGCACTGAGCGTTAAAAGAGGGGTTTGGACCCTGAAGGTTTGGCTTTGAGTGTTAAAACTGAGGCTTTGAGTGTTAAAAGAGGGCTTTAGGTCCTAAAAGTGAGGGTTTGGCTGTTAGAAATGAGGCATTGAATTTTAAAACCAAGGTTTGGACCCTAGCAGTGAGGTTTGCAGTCCTAACTCTAAGGCTTTGATGTTAAAAGAGGGGTTTGGGTGTTTTAAAGTGAGTCTTTGGGTGCTGAAAATGAGGCTTTGAGCCTTAAAAGAGGGCTTTGGGCATTAATAATGATGGTTTGGTACCTGAAAGTGAAGGCCTGGATGCTAAAAGCAGGGGGTTTCTGACCTAAAAATGAGGCACTGAGCATTAAAAGAGGGGTTTGGACCCTGAAAGTGAAGGTTTGGATGATAAAAATGACTTTTTGAAGCTTAATAGAGGGGTTTGGACTCTAAAAATTACTATTTGGAACAAAACAATGATGGTTTGACCATAAAAAGTCCAAGTTCGATGCTAAAAGCAGGGGGTTTCTGACCTAAAAGTGAGGCACTGAGCATTAAAAGAGGGGTTTGGACCCTGAAAGTGAAGGTTTGGATGATAAAAATGACTTTTTGAAGCTTAATAGAGGGGTTTGGACTCTAAAAATTACTATTTGGAACAAAACAATGATGGTTTGCCCATAAAAAGTCCAAGTTCGATGCTAAAAGCAGAGGGTTTGGGACCTAAAAATGAGGCAGTGAGCGTTAAAAGAGGGGTTTGGGTAATAGAAGTAAGGGTTTGGAATTTTAAAAAGAGGGTTTGTCCCTGAAAAGGAGGGGTTTGGACCCTAAAAGTGAGGTTTGCAGTCCTAACTCTGAGGCTTTGATGTTAAAAGAGGGGTTTGGGTGTTTTTAAGTGAGTCTTTGGGTGCTGAAAATGAGGCACTGAGCATTAAAAGAGAGGTTTGGACCCTGAAAGTGCGGTTTTGGGTGTTAAAACTGAGGCTTTGAGTGTTAAAAGAGGGCTTTAGGTCCTAAAAGTGAGGGTTTGGTTTTAAGAAATGAGGCACTGAGCTTTAAGAGAGGTTTGGACCCTAGCAGTGAGGTTTGTGGTCCTATCTATAAGGCTTTGAGCATTAAAAGAGGGGTTTGGGTGCTTTAAAGTAAGTCCTTGGGACGTGAAAATGCGGGTATGTCCCTAAAAAGGAGGGGTTTGGACCCTGAAAGTGAGGGTTTGGGATCTAAAATAGAGGCTTTGAGCCTTAAAAGAGGGATTTGGACGTTAAAAATGAGATTTTGCTCCATAAAAGTAAGGGGTTTGGATGCTAAAAATGAGGGTTTGGGAACTAAAAGTGAGGCTTTGAGCCTTGAAAGAGGGGTTTGGATGTTGAAAGTGAGGTTTGCGGTCCCAACTCTAAGTCTTTGATGTTAAAAGAGGGGTTTGGGTGTTTTAAAGTGAGTCTTTGGGTGCTGAAAATGAGGCTTTGAGCCTTAAAAGAGGGCTTTGGGCATTAATAATGATGGTTTGGTTCCTGAAAGTGAAGGCCTGGATGCTAAAAGCAGGGGGTTTCTGACCTAAAAATTAGGCACTGAGCATTAAAAGAGGGGTTTGGACCCTGAAAGTGAAGGTTTGGATGATAAAAATGAGGCTTTGAGGCTTAAAAACAAGGGGCTGGACTCTAAAAGTCATGATTTGTACTACAACGAGAGTTTGGCAATTAAAAGTCCGGGTTCAGTGCTAAGAGTGAGGGTTTGGGACCTAAAAATGAGGCACTGAGCGTTAAAAGAGAGGTTTGGACCCTGAAAGTGCGGCTTTGGGTGTTAAAACCCAGGCTTTGGGAGTTAAAAGAGGGCTTTAGGTCCTAAAAGTGAGGGTTTGCTGTTAAAAATGAGGCTTTGAGCGTTAAAACCGGTTTGGCCCCTGAAAGTGAGATTTGCAGTCTTACTCTAAAAGGCTTTGAGGTTAAAAGAGGCTTTGGGTGCTTTAAAGTGCGTCTTTGGGAGGTATAAATGAGGCATTGAGCATTAAAAGAGGGGTTTGGGCAAAGAAAGTGAGGTTTTGGCTGTTAAAAATGAAGCTTTGAGCATAAAAGAGGGCTTTGGACCCTAGCATTGTGGTTTGCGGCCCTAACGATAAGGCTTTGAGCATTAAAAGAGGGGTTTGGGTGCTTTAAAGTAAGTCCTTGGGACGTGAAAATGAGGGTATGTCCCTAAAAAGGAGGGGTTTGGACCCTAAAAGTGAGGTTTGCAGTCCTAACTCTGAGGCTTTGATGTTAAAAGAGGGGTTTGGGTGTTTTAAAGTGAGTTTTGGGGACCTGAAAATGAGGCACTGAGCGTTAAAAGAGGGGTTTGGACCCTGAAGGTTTGGCTTTGAGTGTTAAAACTGAGGCTTTGAGTGTTAAAAGAGGGCTTTAGGTCCTAAAAGTGAGGGTTTGGCTGTTAGAAATGAGGCATTGAATTTTAAAACCAAGGTTTGGACCCTAGCAGTGAGGTTTGCAGTCCTAACTCTAAGGCTTTGATGTTAAAAGAGGGGTTTGGGTGTTTTAAAGTGAGTCTTTGGGTGCTGAAAATGAGGCTTTGAGCCTTAAAAGAGGGCTTTGGGCATTAATAATGATGTTTTGGTACCTGAAAGTGAAGGCCTGGATGCTAAAAGCAAGGGGTTTCTGACCTAAAAATGAGGCACTGAGCATTAAAAGAGGGGTTTGGACCCTGAAAGTGAAGGTTTGGATGATAAAAATGACTTTTTGAAGCTTAATAGAGGGGTTTGGACGCTAAAAATTACTATTTGGAACAAAACAATGATGGTTTGACCATAAAAAGTCCAAGTTCGATGCTAAAAGCAGGGGGTTTCTGACCTAAAAATGAGGCACTGAGCATTAAAAGAGGGGTTTGGACCCTGAAAGTGAAGGTTTGGATGATAAAAATGACTTTTTGAAGCTTAATAGAGGGGTTTGGACTCTAAAAATTACTATTTGGAACAAAACAATGATGGTTTGCCCATAAAAAGTCCAAGTTCGATGCTAAAAGCAGAGGGTTTGGGACCTAAAAATGAGGCAGTGAGCGTGAAAAGAGGGGTTTGGGTAATAGAAGTAAGGGTTTGGAATTTTAAAAAGAGGGTTTGTCCCTGAAAAGGAGGGGTTTGGACCCTAAAAGTGAGGTTTGCAGTCCTAACTCTGAGGCTTTGATGTTAAAAGAGGGGTTTGGGTGTTTTAAAGTGAGTTTTGGGGACCTGAAAATGAGGCACTGAGCGTTAAAAGAGGGGTTTGGACCCTGAAAGTTTGGCTTTGAGTGTTAAAACTGAGGCTTTGAGTGTTAAAAGAGGGCTTTAGGTCCTAAAAGTGAGGGTTTGGCTGTTAGAAATGAGGCATTGAATTTTAAAACCAAGGTTTGGACCCTAGCAGTGAGGTTTGCAGTCCTAACTCTAAGGCTTTGATGTTAAAAGAGGGGTTTGGGTGTTTTAAAGTGAGTCTTTGGGTGCTGAAAATGAGGCTTTGAGCCTTAAAAGAGGGCTTTGGGCATTAATAATGATGTTTTGGTACCTGAAAGTGAAGGCCTGGATGCTAAAAGCAGGGGGTTTCTGACCTAAAAATGAGGCACTGAGCATTAAAAGAGGGGTTTGGACCCTGAAAGTGAAGGTTTGGATGATAAAAATGAGTTTTTAAAGCTTAATAGAGGGGTTTGGACGCTAAAAATTACTATTTGGAACAAAACAATGATGGTTTGCCCATAAAAAGTCCAAGTTCGATGCTAAAAGCAGAGGGTTTGGGACCTAAAAATGAGGCAGTGAGCGTGAAAAGAGGGGTTTGGGTAATAGAAGTAAGGGTTTGGAATTTTAAAAAGAGGGTTTGTCCCTGAAAAGGAGGGGTTTGGACCCTAGCAGTGAGGTTTGCAGTCCTAACTCTAAGTCTTTGATGTTAAAATAGGGGTTTGGGTGTTTTAAAGTGAGTTTTGGGGACCTGGAAATGAGGCACTGAGCATTAAAAGAGAGGTTTGGACCCTGAAAGTGCGGTTTTGGGTGTTAAAACCGAGGCTTTGGGAGTTAAAAGAGGGCTTTAGGTCCTAAAAGTGAGGGTTTGCTGTTAAAAATGAGGCTTTGAGCGTTAAAACCGGTTTGGCCCCTAAAAGTGAGATTTGCAGTCTTACTCTAAAAGGCTTTGAGGTTAAAAGAGGCTTTGGGTGCTTTAAAGTGCGTCTTTGGGAGGTATAAATGAGGCATTGAGCATTAAAAGAGGGGTTTGGGCAAAGAAAGTGAGGTTTTGGCTGTTAAAAATGAAGCTTTGAGCATAAAAGAGGGCTTTGGACCCTAGCATTGTGGTTTGCGGCCCTAACGATAAGGCTTTGAGCATTAAAAGAGGGGTTTGGGTGCTTTAAAGTAAGTCCTTGGGACGTGAAAATGAGGGTATGTCCCTAAAAAGGAGGGGTTTGGACCCTAAAAGTGAGGTTTGCAGTCCTAACTCTAAGTCTTTGATGTTAAAAGAGGTGTTTGGTTGTTTTAAAGTGAGTTTTGGGGACCTGAAAATGAGGCACTGAGCGTTAAAAGAGGGGTTTGGACCCTGAAGGTTTGGCTTTGAGTGTTAAAACTGAGGCTTTGAGTGTTAAAAGAGGGCTTTAGGTCCTAAAAGTGAGGGTTTGGCTGTTAGAAATGAGGCATTGAATTTTAAAACCAAGGTTTGGACCCTAGCAGTGAGGTTTGCAGTCCTAACTCTAAGGCTTTGATGTTAAAAGAGGGGTTTGGGTGTTTTAAAGTGAGTCTTTGGGTGCTGAAAATGAGGCTTTGAGCCTTAAAAGAGGGCTTTGGGCATTAATAATGATGGTTTGGTACCTGAAAGTGAAGGCCTGGATGCTAAAAGCAGGGGGTTTCTGACCTAAAAATGAGGCACTGAGCATTAAAAGAGGGGTTTGGACCCTGAAAGTGAAGGTTTGGATGATAAAAATGACTTTTTGAAGCTTAATAGAGGGGTTTGGACTCTAAAAATTACTATTTGGAACAAAACAATGATGGTTTGACCATAAAAAGTCCAAGTTCGATGCTAAAAGCAGGGGGTTTCTGACCTAAAAGTGAGGCACTGAGCATTAAAAGAGGGGTTTGGACCCTGAAAGTGAAGGTTTGGATGATAAAAATGACTTTTTGAAGCTTAATAGAGGGGTTTGGACTCTAAAAATTACTATTTGGAACAAAACAATGATGGTTTGCCCATAAAAAGTCCAAGTTCGATGCTAAAAGCAGAGGGTTTGGGACCTAAAAATGAGGCAGTGAGCGTTAAAAGAGGGGTTTGGGTAATAGAAGTAAGGGTTTGGAATTTTAAAAAGAGGGTTTGTCCCTGAAAAGGAGGGGTTTGGACCCTAAAAGTGAGGTTTGCAGTCCTAACTCTGAGGCTTTGATGTTAAAAGAGGGGTTTGGGTGTTTTTAAGTGAGTCTTTGGGTGCTGAAAATGAGGCACTGAGCATTAAAAGAGAGGTTTGGACCCTGAAAGTGCGGTTTTGGGTGTTAAAACTGAGGCTTTGAGTGTTAAAAGAGGGCTTTAGGTCCTAAAAGTGAGGGTTTGGTTTTAAGAAATGAGGCACTGAGCTTTAAGAGAGGTTTGGACCCTAGCAGTGAGGTTTGTGGTCCTATCTATAAGGCTTTGAGCATTAAAAGAGGGGTTTGGGTGCTTTAAAGTAAGTCCTTGGGACGTGAAAATGCGGGTATGTCCCTAAAAAGGAGGGGTTTGGACCCTGAAAGTGAGGGTTTGGGATCTAAAATAGAGGCTTTGAGCCTTAAAAGAGGGATTTGGACGTTAAAAATGAGATTTTGCTCCATAAAAGTAAGGGGTTTGGATGCTAAAAATGAGGGTTTGGGAACTAAAAGTGAGGCTTTGAGCCTTGAAAGAGGGGTTTGGATGCTGAAAGTGAGGTTTGCGGTCCCAACTCTAAGTCTTTGATGTTAAAAGAGGGGTTGGGGTGTTTTAAAGTGAGTCTTTGGGTGCTGAAAATGAGGCTTTGAGCCTTAAAAGAGGGCTTTGGGCATTAATAATGATGTTTTGGTACCTGAAAGTGAAGGCCTGGATGCTAAAAGCAAGGGTTTCTGACCTAAAAATGAGGCACTGAGCATTAAAAGAGGGGTTTGGACCCTGAAAGTGAAGGTTTGGATGATAAAAATGAGGCTTTGAGGCTTAAAAACAAGGGGCTGGACTCTAAAAGTCATGATTTGTACTACAACGAGAGTTTGGCAATTAAAAGTCCGGGTTCAGTGCTAAGAGTGAGGGTTTGGGACCTAAAAATGAGGCACTGAGCGTTAAAAGAGAGGTTTGGACCCTGAAAGTGCGGCTTTGGGTGTTAAAACCGAGGCTTTGGGAGTTAAAAGAGGGCTTTAGGTCCTAAAAGTGAGGGTTTGCTGTTAAAAATGAGGCTTTGAGCGTTAAAACCGGTTTGGCCCCTAAAAGTGAGATTTGCAGTCTTACTCTAAAAGGCTTTGAGGTTAAAAGAGGCTTTGGGTGCTTTAAAGTGCGTCTTTGGGAGGTATAAATGAGGCATTGAGCATTAAAAGAGGGGTTTGGGCAAAGAAAGTGAGGTTTTGGCTGTTAAAAATGAAGCTTTGAGCATAAAAGAGGGCTTTGGACCCTAGCATTGTGGTTTGCGGCCCTAACGATAAGGCTTTGAGCATTAAAAGAGGGGTTTGGGTGCTTTAAAGTAAGTCCTTGGGACGTGAAAATGAGGGTATGTCCCTAAAAAGGAGGGGTTTGGACCCTAAAAGTGAGGTTTGCAGTCCTAACTCTGAGGCTTTGATGTTAAAAGAGGGGTTTGGGTGTTTTAAAGTGAGTTTTGGGGACCTGAAAATGAGGCACTGAGCGTTAAAAGAGGGGTTTGGACCCTGAAGGTTTGGCTTTGAGTGTTAAAACTGAGGCTTTGAGTGTTAAAAGAGGGCTTTAGGTCCTAAAAGTGAGGGTTTGGCTGTTAGAAATGAGGCATTGAATTTTAAAACCAAGGTTTGGACCCTAGCAGTGAGGTTTGCAGTCCTAACTCTAAGGCTTTGATGTTAAAAGAGGGGTTTGGGTGTTTTAAAGTGAGTCTTTGGGTGCTGAAAATGAGGCTTTGAGCCTTAAAAGAGGGCTTTGGGCATTAATAATGATGTTTTGGTACCTGAAAGTGAAGGCCTGGATGCTAAAAGCAAGGGGTTCTGACCTAAAAATGAGGCACTGAGCATTAAAAGAGGGGTTTGGACCCTGAAAGTGAAGGTTTGGATGATAAAAATGACTTTTTGAAGCTTAATAGAGGGGTTTGGACGCTAAAAATTACTATTTGGAACAAAACAATGATGGTTTGACCATAAAAAGTCCAAGTTCGATGCTAAAAGCAGGGGGTTTCTGACCTAAAAATGAGGCACTGAGCATTAAAAGAGGGGTTTGGACCCTGAAAGTGAAGGTTTGGATGATAAAAATGAGTTTTTGAAGCTTAATAGAGGGGTTTGGACGCTAAAAATTACTATTTGGAACAAAACAATGATGGTTTGCCCATAAAAAGTCCAAGTTCGATGCTAAAAGCAGAGGGTTTGGGACCTAAAAATGAGGCAGTGAGCGTTAAAAGAGGGGTTTGGGTAATAGAAGTAAGGGTTTGGAATTTTAAAAAGAGGGTTTGTCCCTGAAAAGGAGGGGTTTGGACCCTAGCAGTGAGGTTTGCAGTCCTAACTCTGAGGCTTTGATGTTAAAAGAGGGGTTTGGGTGTTTTAAAGTGAGTCTTTGGGTGCTGAAAATGAGGCTTTGAGCCTTAAAAGAGGGCTTTGGGCATTAATAATGATGGTTTGGTACCTGAAAGTGAAGGCCTGGATGCTAAAAGCAGGGGGTTTCTGACCTAAAAATGAGGCACTGAGCATTAAAAGAGGGGTTTGGACCCTGAAAGTGAAGGTTTGGATGATAAAAATGAGTTTTTAAAGCTTAATAGAGGGGTTTGGACGCTAAAAATTACTATTTGGAACAAAACAATGATGGTTTGCCCATAAAAAGTCCAAGTTCGATGCTAAAAGCAGAGGGTTTGGGACCTAAAAATGAGGCAGTGAGCGTGAAAAGAGGGGTTTGGGTAATAGAAGTAAGGGTTTGGAATTTTAAAAAGAGGGTTTGTCCCTGAAAAGGAGGGGTTTGGACCCTAAAAGTGAGGTTTGCAGTCCTAACTCTGAGGCTTTGATGTTAAAAGAGGGGTTTGGGTGTTTTAAAGTGAGTCTTTGGGTGCTGAAAATGAGGCTTTGAGCCTTAAAAGAGGGCTTTGGGCATTGTAAAATGTGTTCGTCTGATTCGTGTCAATATGGAACAATGCTAGAGTCACACGGTGAAGTGTGACCCTCTAGCATTTGACCGTTCTGTTTGTGCTTGTGTAACGGAGAGGCCGTTCAGTGTTCAATTGAATTGTTAACTGTCTTAATGGTTGGGATGTTGATTGACAATTTGTGTAGTTAATTGTTAAGAAAGAATTTTGGTTAGGAGTAGAAACTAACATCTGAGAATTTTAACAAGATAATAAATAATGCTTAGGCCAGACAAGACAGCATTAGCAATGAATGCTTCACTGTCAAGAGGCCTCCTAAAAGGATACAACTCAGTAACTTCAAGGACTAACAGTGGAAACATCTTGCTACAAAGGAGAGAAAGAAGATAAGGGAAGGCCACAAATCAGCCAGCAGTGATAACAGGGAACTTCTTGGCTCAGGAGGCGCTGAAGCATGAAAACTGGGGGAAAGGTAATTCCGGCAGGGGGAGATTGCGACCACCGACCCAATTCAGGACCAAAAAGACTTGCCCCCCCACACCTGTAAAGAGCATGCGTGCTCATCTACATGGCAAGCGTGGCTAATTTAAATACGGCTGACCAACGGCAAGTGGAATGCTTATCACTGACCAAAGAGTGTAAACTTAGGCGTGTTTTTACTAATTGTTATTAATTAAGTAACTGAATATAAACCCTGTAGTATCGTATGACGGTATGCACGTTAGGCGGAAGGATCCCCCGTGCATCCAGCGCTGCTTGCTTGTCTCTACTCAATAAATTGTATACTTTGATTAAAATTCCTTTGAAGGCTAAATTAATCATAACAATTGGGGGCTCGTCCGGGATGGTCTTGGTTCCTGAATTCTGACTTGATCTAGGAGGGGCGCCCCACCATTTGGTGGCTCCTGGTCAGGTTGGGTCAGGGCTAACGCCATCCTGAACCCGAACAGGGACAAGCAAGGAATTTAATTTTTATAAGCTCCCTTGCCGGCTGCAGCAGTTTGTTTTGCCCGTAATTCTGCGTGCGAAGATCCAAACGAAGACGACGGAGTCGTAAGGATTTAGGTTGTATACCGTTTGGTTGGGTGGGATTCGGTTGCCTGTGTGTGTAAGAGTGTGACTGAGACAGAACCTAGTTCTGAAGTGATTGTGGAGGTCTTCTAACCGCGGTTCCAATCTCCCGCGAGGGACTTGGCCGGTGAAGGACCGAAGCGATTCCTATAGGATTCGTGGGTGGGTGATAGGTCCTAAACCCCCTGCAAGACACTCTTACCGGTAACCAAGGGCTGTAGGAATTGCCACAGTAAAATTCCTAGATGGGTCAGACAAATTCGAGGACC
Source organism: Phalacrocorax carbo (assembly GCF_963921805.1). Classification (NCBI taxonomy): domain Eukaryota; kingdom Metazoa; phylum Chordata; class Aves; order Suliformes; family Phalacrocoracidae; genus Phalacrocorax; species Phalacrocorax carbo. Next base: position 1,166,484 of record NW_026990280.1, on the reverse strand, counting down.
CAGGACCAGAAGAAAGGGAGCAAATTACCAGACATACCATCAGAAAGTCCATTGGGAATAATGATTAGAAATTGGAATGAAAGGGGCCCCAGAAAAGGAAAAAGTAAATTAAAATTGGTTCAATATTGTATGGTTGAATGGCCGAAGAAACCTTTAAGACCACTTGTCTTTTGGCCTGTTTTTGGATCTTTTGAAGACTGGATTTGCCAGGCCTTGAATATATATGTTAATTCAAAGGAACCTTTTAGTCAGGAGGAAAGTGAATATGCAGAATTATGGATCAGGACTTCACGTCCTTTTCCAGCCTCAATACTTACATTAAAGAAAAGAGATGAAAACTTTGAGGAAGAAGAAGGAGATAAAAATGAAAAAGGAAGGGAAAAAGATGATAAATGGGAACCACTGGATAACCTGCCGCCCCCATATCCTAATAATTCACCTCTGGCAGCGGCTTCCCCTCCAGTGGCCGTAGTATCTCCACCAGTCCCACCGTTATCCCTGCCTCCCCCACCAACAGCACCGGAATTAGATAAACCACCGGCTGCATGTACGAGAAGTAGGACTGCCGTATCTGAGGGGGCTTGTCTATATCCCTTACGAGAGGTACCCCTCGGAGGCAATCAGGGAGGCATCGGGTTTGTGGCAGTCCCATTAAATACCACAGATGTAAGAAACTTTAAGAAAGAAATGGGGACCCTATTAGATGATCCCCTCGGAGTATCTGAAAAACTAGATCAATTCCTAGGCCCCAATACTTACACCTGGGAAGAAATACAGTCCATTTTAGGAATCCTATTTACTGCTGAAGAAAGGGGAATGATTAGACAAGTTGGAATAAGGATTTGGAAAAGACAGAATCAGGCAGGGCTCCCGGGAGATCAGAAATGGCCAAATGTGGATCCCCACTGGGATCATCAACAACCTCAAGGAAGACAGAATATGAGGGATTTGAGAACGTTAATCATACAGGGAATAAGGGAAGCGGTTCCCCGAGGGCAAAACATTAATAAAGCATTTAATGAACAACAAGGAAAAGAAGAATCTCCAACAGAATGGTTGGAGAGGTTGAGGAAAAGCTTACAAATGTATTCTGGAATTGATCCGAATACAGTGGCTGGGACCGCAATCCTTAGAACACAATTCGTAGCCAAATCTTGGGGGGATATAAGAAGGAAATTAGAAAAGCTGGAAGACTGGCAAGAAAGAGGATTAGAGGAGTTACTTAGAGAAGCCCAAAAAGTTTATGTTAGAAGGGATGAAGAAAAACAGAAAGCAAAAGCAAAAATTTTTGTAGCAGCAGTAAGAGAAAGTCAGAAAAATAAGACTCCGTCTGGAGAGAAAAGGGAAAAAAAAATAGAGCAGACACCCCCGCGACAACCTTACCGAGAGAGATTTACAACTCCTGTCTGTTACTACTGTAACAAGAGAGGACACGTTCAGAAGAACTGCCGAAAACGGGAACAAGATGAGAGAATGTTTAAAGAAGAATAGGGGTGTCAGGGGCTATATCTTCTGGGGACTCCAACATCAACAGAGCCCTTGATAAAATTATTAATTGGTCCCCATAAAGAGGAAGTTTTATTTTTAGTAGATACAGGAGCTGAGAAATCAACCATTCAAAAACTTCCAAAAGGAATAGAAAAAGGGAAGAGCTATATGTCTGTAGTTGGGGCAAAAGGAGAACCTTTTAAAGTACCAATTTTGAAAGATGTAGAAATAGAGACAGAAAAGAAAATTTGCCTTAATGATTTACTTTTGCTCCCTGAAGCGGAGTACAATTTATTAGGAAGGGATTTGATTTTGAAGTTAAATTTGGGCATTCAGAGTAAAGGAGATAAATTGCAGATTAAATTATACACTTTAACACAAAAAGACGAAGAAGCTGTTAACCCCTCAGTGTGGTATAAAGAAGGGGAAATTGGAAAGATAGAAATGGACCCCATAAGTGTTCAAATTATAGATCCTTATCGCCCAATTAGAATCAAGCAATATCCTATACCCAGGGAGGGCCGAAAAGGATTAAAACCTGTAGTTGACAGACTTCTGGAAAAAGGAACTTTGGAACCATGTATGTCACCCCATAATACACCCATCCTCCCTGTAAAGAAGCCGGATGGCTCATACAGAATGGTACAGGATTTAAGAGCTGTAAATCAGCGAACGATCACTAAGTTCCCTGTGGTGGCAAATCCTTACACTTTACTGAGTCATATTTCTCCTAGATATACTTGGTATAGTGTAATAGATTTAAAGGATGCTTTTTGGGCCTGTCCTCTGGATGAGGAATCCAGAAATTATTTTGCCTTTGAGTGGGAGGACCCCGAAACAGGACGAAAACAACAATTAAGATGGACTGTGCTACCACAGGGGTTTACAGAGTCACCAAATCTATTTGGACAAACTTTAGAGAAAATCTTACAAGATTTTACATTACCCAAGGAGGTAAAATTATTACAATATGTGGATGATTTATTAGTAGCAGGAGAAACTGAAGAGGGGACCCGAGAGGCCACCATTAAATTGTTAAATTTTCTGGGGGAGAAGGGATTGAAGGTGTCCCGATCAAAGCTACAGTTTGTGGAACAGGAAGTAAAATACTTAGGACATTGGCTGAGTAAAGGAAGGAAGAAGCTAGATCCTGATAGGATATCTGGGATTCTATCCTTGAGACCCCCACAAACTAAAAAGGAAATTCGACAAATATTGGGATTATTAGGATACTGTAGACCGTGGCTTGAAAATTATAGTGAAAAGGTAAAATTCCTATATGAGAAATTAACTAATAACCAACTCAAGTGGTACATGTGAGAGGACACCAAAAAGGATTAGATTACCGAACTCGAGGGAATAATTTAGCGGATAAAGAGGCCCAGGAAGCAGCCCTGAGAACTAGGGCCGCTAAAATTAATGTAGTACAAACACAGGAGGACATCAGCAAAAAAACACAGGAGGAGAAAGAGAAGAAGTTTACCCCTGAAGAAAAGATAAAAATGGAAAAAATAGGGGCTAAGTTAGAACAAGGAAAATGGATATTGCCTGACCGGAGAGAAATTCTGCCGAAAGCCTATGCCAGACAAATATTGGAACGTTTGCATGCGCAAACACATTGGGGTACAAAGGCGTTAAGTGATCATTTCCTTAAACAATTTGGCTGTATTGGGATTTTTGAAATAGCAAAGCAGATTACACAAGGATGCTTAACTTGTCAAAAGGTAAATAAGAAAGTGTTTCGACAAGTAGCAATAGGAGGGAGAAAAACAGCTTACAGACCTTTCGAGAAAGTACAAATAGATTTTACTGAACTACCTAAAGTAGGGAGAATAAAATATTTATTGGTAATAGTAGATCATTTGACACAATGGGTAGAGGCTTACCCTGTAGCACGGGCTACAGCACAGATGGTGGTAAAAATTTTATTGGAACATTTGATACCTAGATATGGGATAATCCAGTACATTGATTCTGACCAGGGCACACACTTTACTTCCAGAGTAATAAAACTATTATGTCAATCTTTAGGCATTCAGTGGGAATACCACACTCCATGGCACCCACAAAGTTCGGGGAAAGTAGAAAGAATGAATCAAACAATAAAACAACAATTGGCTAAATTAATGATTGAGACACAATTGCCTTGGACGAAATGCTTACCATTGGCACTGTTAAATATAAGAACTAAACCATACAGTGAGACTGGATTATCACCATATGAGATGTTATATGGCATGCCCTACTTTCAAGGGATGCCTTTGGGGAATAATATAATTGAAGACCATAGTATCCAAAAATATATAATTACCATTGGAAAAAGATTAAAAGAGTTAAGGGAGATTGGGATGGTGGCCCAGACACCACCTTTAGGATTTGCAATTCATCAGTTAGAACCAGGAGATAAGGTTCTAATAAAAACATGGAAAGAAAGAAACTTATCTCCCCTTTGGGAAGGACCTTTCCTTGTTTTATTAACTACAGAAACGGCTGTGAGAACTGCTGAAAAAGGGTGGACACATGTGTCGCGAGTGAAAGGTCCAGTGAAGGAGTGGACAGTCACATCTGAACCCGGAGAAACTAAGCTAACCATCAGAAGAACCTGATGAGGACATCGTCAAGGAACATAAGCTAAGTTGCTGTGGGAATTTTATTGTGACTACTCCTGTAGAATTGGTAAACGGAGAAGCTCCTAAATGAATACCCATTAGGGGAGACAATATGTCAATAACAAGGATCAGTTAAATATTGGTTCCTGGGAATAGCAATAGGCTATCCATGGTATACCCTGGATTTCTTTCAGACATAGCATACGAATCCTTAAATACATTGAGGTAACTCAGGAAAGGACACCCCTTAAGATTATGGAAGAGGGCAAGACCGGATAGGGAACTGGTGCTGTGGTTTGAAAAGGTCTGCCAAGGGCTGCAACCCCTTTGGGCCGTGACCGCCAATCACTATGGCCCTTACCGGACCTCTTCTAGTCCTGCTTGGGGTGAGTTCCTTAACCCTGGCTGTGACAAACAACTGCAGTCAATGTGTGATAACCACTAGAAGGGGACGGATAAGTTCCCAAGCTTTGGTATATCATACTGTCTATGACTGTAAAGGCCAGGAAATAGGAAGCTGCATTCATAATCTGACCCAGTATGCTTTATGCAGAGAAGGTAACAGGACCGTATGCTATGATCCAAAAGAACTCCCTTACCAATATTGGGTAGAAATGAAAACAAATTCGGAAGTAGGAAGACTAATTGGAACAAGTAAGGTTATAGCATTTTATCATGAAATAGAAACAGGGGTAAAATATGAAATTCCCACAGTTGCTAAAAATCTATTTGTAAATCTTGCTGAAAACATTGCGAAGTCACTGAATGTAACCAATTGTTATGTTTGTGGTGGGACAAACCAGGGTGAACGATGGCCATGGGAGGCTATGGAGAGCAATATAAGTAACCCCCAAGTCTGGAAAACAATGGGAAAGGGTAATAGGAAACAACAATGGGTGCTTCAGACGAGTATAATTGGAAGGAGTTGCTGGCAGAATCTAAAAGACAATGGAAGACCAGTAGGTAATCTAGAGTGTGAGGGAGGTTACCTATGGAATGAAACTCAGAACAATTGGGATAAGTGGGGAAACCCACTGGAGATGAATGATCAATCTAAGAATTGGACCAATGGAACAAATATACCAAAAGGTTGGCCAACTCCTGAAGGACAGTATTGGATTTGCGGCAAACTGGCTTATGCATATTTGCCAAAGAATTGGACAGGATCTTGTGTATTGGGAACTATAAGACCCAGTTTTTTCCTGTTACCCATAAGTCGGGGAGAGCGACTGGGAGTCCAAGTGTATGTTGAGGCTGATGAGTTAAGAAAAAAAGGTCATAAGCGGAGCTTACAAATTGGAAATTGGAAAGATAATGAATGGCCTCCGGAGAGGATTATTGCTTATTATGATCCAGCTACATGGGCAGAAGATGGATCTTGGGGCTACAGGACCCCAATATATATATGTTAAATAGAATAATTAGATTACAGGCTGTGGTAGAAATAGTTGTAAATAAGACTGGAGATGCACTTGGATTAATTGCAAAACAGAACACCAAAATGAGAACTGCTTTGTATCAAAACCGCTTAGCTTTGGATTATTTGCTAGCACAAGAAGGAGGAGTGTGTGGAGAATTTAACCTTAGTAACTGTTGTCTAGAAATAGATGATGAAGGAAAAGCTGTAAATGAACTTGTAAAAGAAATTAAGAAAATCGCACACGTCCCAGTTCAAACTTGGAATGGAATCAATCTAGGAGAATTAGGGTGGAACTTTATGGATGGTAATTGGCTTACTAAAATTGGAATAGCTGTACTGGGGATATGTGGAGGACTGTTAGTAATTCCATGTTTAATACCCTGTTTTACTAGACTAATACACTCGGTTATACAAGGAATGCAGATAACTGCAATACCTGTTGATCCAGAAACAAGGAAAAAGAAAACTCATTCCTTGATGATAATAAAGACAAAAGAAGACCCAAAATTGATACCAATTCAGCAAGTATTGACTAAATTGGAAACAAAAACACGAATCAATGCCATAAAAAGAAAAGATGAGGGATTGTAAAATGTGTTCGTCTGATTCGTGTCAATATGGAACAATGCTAGAGTCACACGGTGAAGTGTGACCCTCTAGCATTTGACCGTTCTGTTTGTGCTTGTGTAACGGAGAGGCCGTTCAGTGTTCAATTGAATTGTTAACTGTCTTAATGGTTGGGATGTTGATTGACAATTTGTGTAGTTAATTGTTAAGAAAGAATTTTAGTTAGGAGTAGAAACTAACATCTGAGAATTTTAACAAGATAATAAATAATGCTTAGGCCAGACAAGACAGCATTAGCAATGAATGCTTCACTGTCAAGAGGCCTCCTAAAAGGATACAACTCAGTAACTTCAAGGACTAACAGTGGAAACATCTTGCTACAAAGGAGAGAAAGAAGATAAGGGAAGGCCACAAATCAGCCAGCAGTGATAACAGGGAACTTCTTGGCTCAGGAGGCGCTGAAGCATGAAAACTGGGGGAAAGGTAATTCCGGCAGGGGGAGATTGCGACCACCGACCCAATTCAGGACCAAAAAGACTTGCCCCCCCACACCTGTAAAGAGCATGCGTGCTCATCTACATGGCAAGCGTGGCTAATTTAAATACGGCTGACCAACGGCAAGTGGGATGCTTATCACTGACCAGTGAGTGTAAACTTAGGCGTGTTTTTACTAATTGTTATTAATTAAGTAACTGAATATAAACCCTGTAGTATCGTATGACGGTATGCACGTTAGGCGGAAGGATCCCCCGTGCATCCAGCGCTGCTTGCTTGTCTCTATTCAATAAATTGTATACTTTGATTAAAATTCCTTTGAAGGCTAAATTAATCATAACAGGCATTAATAATGATGTTTTGGTACCTGAAAGTGAAGGCCTGGATGCTAAAAGCAGGGGGTTTCTGACCTAAAAATGAGGCACTGAGAATTAAAAGAGGGGTTTGGACCCTGAAAGTGAAGGTTTGGATGATAAAAATGAGGCTTTGAGGCTTAAAATCGAGGGGCTGGACTCTAAAAGTCATGATTAGTACTAGAACGAAAGTTTGGCAATTAAAAGTCTGGGTTCAGTGCTAAGAGTGAGGGTTTGGGACCTAAAAATGAGGCACTGAGCGTTAAAAGAGAGGTTTGGACCCTGAAAGTGCGGCTTTGGGTGTTAAAACCGAGGCTTTGGGAGTTAAAAGAGGGCTTTAGGTCCTAAAAGTGAGGGTTTGCTGTTAAAAATGAGGCTTTGAGCGTTAAAACCGGTTTGGCCCCTGAAAGTGAGATTTGCAGTCTTACTCTAAAAGGCTTTGAGGTTAAAAGAGGGGTTTGGGTGCTTTAAAGTGCGTCTTTGGGAGGTATAAATGAGGCATTGAGCATTAAAAGAGGGGTTTGGGCAAAGAAAGTGAGGTTTTGGCTGTTAAAAATGAAGCTTTGAGCATAAAAGAGGGCTTTGGACCCTAGCATTGTGGTTTGCGGCCCTAACTATAAGGCTTTGAGCATTAAAAGAGGGGTTTGGGTGCTTTAAAGTAAGTCCTTGGGACGTGAAAATGAGGGTATGTCCCTAAAAAGGAGGGGTTTGGACCCTAAAAGTGAGGTTTGCAGTCCTAACTCTAAGTCTTTGATGTTAAAAGAGGTGTTTGGTTGTTTTAAAGTGAGTTTTGGGGACCTGAAAATGAGGCACTGAGCGTTAAAAGAGGGGTTTGGACCCTGAAGGTTTGGCTTTGAGTGTTAAAACTGAGGCTTTGAGTGTTAGAAGAGGGCTTTAGGTCCTAAAAGTGAGGGTTTGGCTGTTAGAAATGAGGCATTGAATTTTAAAACCAAGGTTTGGACCCTAGCAGTGAGGTTTGCAGTCCTAACTCTAAGGCTTTGATGTTAAAAGAGGGGTTTGGGTGTTTTAAAGTGAGTCTTTGGGTGCTGAAAATGAGGCTTTGAGCCTTAAAAGAGGGCTTTGGGCATTAATAATGATGTTTTGGTACCTGAAAGTGAAGGCCTGGATGCTAAAAGCAGGGGGTTTCTGACCTAAAAATGAGGCACTGAGCATTAAAAGAGGGGTTTGGACCCTGAAAGTGAAGGTTTGGATGATAAAAATGAGTTTTTGAAGCTTAATAGAGGGGTTTGGACGCTAAAAATTACTATTTGGAACAAAACAATGATGGTTTGACCATAAAAAGTCCAAGTTCGATGCTAAAAGCAGGGGGTTTCTGACCTAAAAATGAGGCACTGAGCATTAAAAGAGGTGTTTGGACCCTGAAGGTTTGGCTTTGAGTGTTAAAACTGAGGCTTTGAGTGTTAAAAGAGGGCTTTAGGTCCTAAAAGTGAGGGTTTGGCTGTTAGAAATGAGGCATTGAATTTTAAAACCAAGGTTTGGACCCTAGCAGTGAGGTTTGCAGTCCTAACTCTAAGTCTTTGATGTTAAAAGAGGGGTTTGGGTGTTTTAAAGTGAGTCTTTGGGTGCTGAAAATGAGGCTTTGAGCCTTAAAAGAGGGCTTTGGGCATTAATAATGATGGTTTGGTACCTGAAAGTGAAGGCCTGGATGCTAAAAGCAGGGGGTTTCTGACCTAAAAATGAGGCACTGAGCATTAAAAGAGGGGTTTGGACCCTGAAAGTGAAGGTTTGGATGATAAAAATGACTTTTTGAAGCTTAATAGAGGGGTTTGGACTCTAAAAATTACTATTTGGAACAAAACAATGATGGTTTGACCATAAAAAGTCCAAGTTGGATGCTAAAAGCAGGGGGTTTCTGACCTAAAAATGAGGCACTGAGCATTAAAAGAGGGGTTTGGACCCTGAAAGTGAAGGTTTGGATGATAAAAATGAGTTTTTGAAGCTTAATAGAGGGGTTTGGACTCTAAAAATTACTATTTGGAACAAAACAATGATGGTTTGCCCATAAAAAGTCCAAGTTCGATGCTAAAAGCAGAGGGTTTGGGACCTAAAAATGAGGCAGTGAGCGTTAAAAGAGGGGTTTGGGTAATAGAAGTAAGGGTTTGGAATTTTAAAAAGAGGGTTTGTCCCTGAAAAGGAGGGGTTTGGACCCTAAAAGTGAGGTTTGCAGTCCTAACTCTGAGGCTTTGATGTTAAAAGAGGGGTTTGGGTGTTTTTAAGTGAGTCTTTGGGTGCTGAAAATGAGGCACTGAGCATTAAAAGAGAGGTTTGGACCCTGAAAGTGCGGCTTTGGGTGTTAAAACTGAGGCTTTGAGTGTTAAAAGAGGGCTTTAGGTCCTAAAAGTGAGGGTTTGGTTTTAAGAAATGAGGCACTGAGCTTTAAGAGAGGTTTGGCCCCTAAAAGTGAGGTTTGTGGTCCTATCTATAAGGCTTTGAGCATTAAAAGAGGGGTTTGGGTGCTTTAAAGTAAGTCCTTGGGACGTGAAAATGCGGGTATGTCCCTAAAAAGGAGGGGTTTGGACCCTGAAAGTGAGGGTTTGGGATATAGAATAGAGGCTTTGAGCCTTAAAAGAGGGATTTGGACGTTAAAAATGAGATTTTGCTCCATAAAAGTAAGGGGTTTGGATGCTAAAAATGAGGGTTTGGGAACTAAAAGTGAGGCTTTGAGCCTTGAAAGAGGGGTTTGGATGCTGAAAGTGAGGTTTGCGGTCCCAACTCTAAGTCTTTGATGTTAAAAGAGGGGTTTGGGTGTTTTAAAGTGAGTCTTTGGGTGCTGAAAATGAGGCTTTGAGCCTTAAAAGAGGGCTTTGGGCATTAATAATGATGGTTTGGTTCCTGAAAGTGAAGGCCTGGATGCTAAAAGCAAGGGTTTCTGACCTAAAAATTAGGCACTGAGCATTAAAAGAGGGGTTTGGACCCTGAAAGTGAAGGTTTGGATGATAAAAATGAGGCTTTGAGGCTTAAAAACAAGGGGCTGGACTCTAAAAGTCATGATTTGTACTACAACGAGAGTTTGGCAATTAAAAGTCCGGGTTCAGTGCTAAGAGTGAGGGTTTGGGACCTAAAAATGAGGCACTGAGCGTTAAAAGAGAGGTTTGGACCCTGAAAGTGCGGCTTTGGGTGTTAAAACCGAGGCTTTGGGAGTTAAAAGAGGGCTTTAGGTCCTAAAAGTGAGGGTTTGCTGTTAAAAATGAGGCTTTGAGCGTTAAAACCGGTTTGGCCCCTAAAAGTGAGATTTGCAGTCTTACTCTAAAAGGCTTTGAGGTTAAAAGAGGCTTTGGGTGCTTTAAAGTGCGTCTTTGGGAGGTATAAATGAGGCATTGAGCATGAAAAGAGGGGTTTGGGCAAAGAAAGTGAGGTTTTGGCTGTTAAAAATGAAGCTTTGAGCATAAAAGAGGGCTTTGGACCCTAGCATTGTGGTTTGCGGCCCTAACGATAAGGCTTTGAGCATTAAAAGAGGGGTTTGGGTGCTTTAAAGTAAGTCCTTGGGACGTGAAAATGAGGGTATGTCCCTAAAAAGGAGGGGTTTGGACCCTAAAAGTGAGGTTTGCAGTCCTAACTCTGAGGCTTTGATGTTAAAAGAGGGGTTTGGTTGTTTTAAAGTGAGTTTTGGGGACCTGAAAATGAGGCACTGAGCGTTAAAAGAGGGGTTTGGACCCTGAAGGTTTGGCTTTGAGTGTTAAAACTGAGGCTTTGAGTGTTAAAAGAGGGCTTTAGGTCCTAAAAGTGAGGGTTTGGCTGTTAGAAATGAGGCATTGAATTTTAAAACCAAGGTTTGGACCCTAGCAGTGAGGTTTGCAGTCCTAACTCTAAGGCTTTGAGCATTAAAAGAGGGGTTTGGGTGTTTTAAAGTGAGTCTTTGGGTGCTGAAAATGAGGCTTTGAGCCTTAAAAGAGGGCTTTGGGCATTAATAATGATGTTTTGGTACCTGAAAGTGAAGGCCTGGATGCTAAAAGCAAGGGGTTCTGACCTAAAAATGAGGCACTGAGCATTAAAAGAGGGGTTTGGACCCTGAAAGTGAAGGTTTGGATGATAAAAATGACTTTTTGAAGCTTAATAGAGGGGTTTGGACGCTAAAAATTACTATTTGGAACAAAACAATGATGGTTTGACCATAGAAAGTCCAAGTTCGATGCTAAAAGCAGGGGGTTTCTGACCTAAAAATGAGGCACTGAGCATTAAAAGAGGGGTTTGGACCCTGAAAGTGAAGGTTTGGATGATAAAAATGAGTTTTTGAAGCTTAATAGAGGGGTTTGGACTCTAAAAATTACTATTTGGAACAAAACAATGATGGTTTGCCCATAAAAAGTCCAAGTTCGATGCTAAAAGCAGAGGGTTTGGGACCTAAAAATGAGGCAGTGAGCGTTAAAAGAGGGGTTTGGGTAATAGAAGTAAGGGTTTGGAATTTAAAAAAGAGGGTTTGTCCCTGAAAAGGAGGGGTTTGGACCCTAAAAGTGAGGTTTGCAGTCCTAACTCTGAGGCTTTGATGTTAAAAGAGGGGTTTGGGTGTTTTAAAGTGAGTCTTTGGGTGCTGAAAATGAGGCTTTGAGCCTTAAAAGAGGGCTTTGGGCATTAATAATGATGTTTTGGTACCTGAAAGTGAAGGCCTGGATGCTAAAAGCAGGGGGTTTCTGACCTAAAAATGAGGCACTGAGCATTAAAAGAGGGGTTTGGACCCTGAAAGTGAAGGTTTGGATGATAAAAATGAGTTTTTGAAGCTTAATAGAGGGGTTTGGACGCTAAAAATTACTATTTGGAACAAAACAATGATGGTTTGACCATAAAAAGTCCAAGTTCGATGCTAAAAGCAGGGGGTTTCTGACCTAAAAATGAGGCACTGAGCATTAAAAGAGGGGTTTGGACCCTGAAAGTGAAGGTTTGGATGATAAAAATGAGTTTTTGAAGCTTAATAGAGGGGTTTGGACTCTAAAAATTACTATTTGGAACAAAACAATGATGGTTTGACCATAAAAAGTCCAAGTTCGATGCTAAAAGCAGAGGGTTTGGGACCTAAAAATGAGGCAGTGAGCGTTAAAAGAGGGGTTTGGGTAATAGAAGTAAGGGTTTGGAATTTTAAAAAGAGGGTTTGTCCCTGAAAAGGAGGGGTTTGGACCCTAAAAGTGAGGTTTGCAGTCCTAACTCTGAGGCTTTGATGTTAAAAGAGGGGTTTGGGTGTTTTAAAGTGAGTCTTTGGTTGCTGAAAATGAGGCTTTGAGCCTTAAAAGAGGGCTTTGGGCATTAATAATGATGGTTTGGTACCTGAAAGTGAAGGCCTGGATGCTAAAAGCAGGGGGTTTCTGACCTAAAAATGAGGCACTGAGCATTAAAAGAGGGGTTTGGACCCTGAAAGTGAAGGTTTGGATGATAAAAATGAGTTTTTGAAGCTTAATAGAGGGGTTTGGACTCTAAAAATTACTATTTGGAACAAAACAATGATGGTTTGACCATAAAAAGTCCAAGTTCGATGCTAAATGCAGGGGGTTTGGGACCTAAAAATGAGGCACTGAGCATTAAAAGAGGGGTTTGGACCCTGAAAGTGAAAGTTTGGATGATAAAAATGAGTTTTTGAAGCTTAATAGAGGGGTTTGGACTCTAAAAATTACTATTTGGAACAAAACAATGATGGTTTGCCCATAAAAAGTCCAAGTTCGATGCTAAAAGCAGAGGGTTTGGGACCTAAAAATGAGGCAGTGAGCGTTAAAAGAGGGGTTTGGGTAATAGAAGTAAGGGTTTGGAATTTTAAAAAGAGGGTTTGTCCCTGAAAAGGAGGGGTTTGGACCCTAAAAGTGAGGTTTGCAGTCCTAACTCTAAGTCTTTGATGTTAAAAGAGGGGTTTGGGTGTTTTAAAGTGAGTTTTGGGGACCTGGAAATGAGGCACTGAGCATTAAAAGAGAGGTTTGGACCCTGAAAGTGCGGCTTTGGGTGTTAAAACCGAGGCTTTGGGAGTTAAAAGAGGGCTTTAGGTCCTAAAAGTGAGGGTTTGCTGTTAAAAATGAGGCTTTGAGCGTTAAAACCGGTTTGGCCCCTAAAAGTGAGATTTGCAGTCTTACTCTAAAAGGCTTTGAGGTTAAAAGAGGCTTTGGGTGCTTTAAAGTGCAACTTTGGGAGGTATAAATGAGGCATTGAGCATTAAAAGAGGGGTTTGGGCAAAGAAAGTGAGGTTTTGGCTGTTAAAAATGAAGCTTTGAGCATAAAAGAGGGCTTTGGACCCTAGCATTGTGGTTTGCGGCCCTAACTATAAGGCTTTGAGCATTAAAAGAGGGGTTTGGGTGCTTTAAAGTAAGTCCTTGGGACGTGAAAATGAGGGTATGTCCCTAAAAAGGAGGGGTTTGGACCCTAAAAGTGAGGTTTGCAGTCCTAACTCTAAGTCTTTGATGTTAAAAGAGGTGTTTGGTTGTTTTAAAGTGAGTTTTGGCGACCTGAAAATGAGGCACTGAGCGTTAAAAGAGGGGTTTGGACCCTGAAGGTTTGGCTTTGAGTGTTAAAACTGAGGCTTTGAGTGTTAAAAGAGGGCTTTAGGTCCTAAAAGTGAGGGTTTGGCTGTTAGAAATGAGGCATTGAATTTTAAAACCAAGGTTTGGACCCTAGCAGTGAGGTTTGCAGTCCTAACTCTAAGGCTTTGATGTTAAAAGAGGGGTTTGGGTGTTTTAAAGTGAGTCTTTGGGTGCTGAAAATGAGGCTTTGAGCCTTAAAAGAGGGCTTTGGGCATTAATAATGATGTTTTGGTACCTGAAAGTGAAGGCCTGGATGCTAAAAGCAGGGGGTTTCTGACCTAAAAATGAGGCACTGAGCATTAAAAGAGGGGTTTGGACCCTGAAAGTGAAGGTTTGGATGATAAAAATGAGTTTTTGAAGCTTAATAGAGGGGTTTGGACGCTAAAAATTACTATTTGGAACAAAACAATGATGTTTTGACCATAAAAAGTCCAAGTTCGATGCTAAATGCAGGGGGTTTCTGACCTAAAAATGAGGCACTGAGCATTAAAAGAGGGGTTTGGACCCTGAAAGTGAAGGTTTGGATGATAAAAATGAGTTTTTGAAGCTTAATAGAGGGGTTTGGACTCTAAAAATTACTATTTGGAACAAAACAATTATGGTTTGCCCATAAAAAGTCCAAGTTCGATGCTAAAAGCAGAGGGTTTGGGACCTAAAAATGAGGCAGTGAGCGTTAAAAGAGGGGTTTGGGTAATAGAAGTAAGGGTTTGGAATTTTAAAAAGAGGGTTTGTCCCTGAAAAGGAGGGGTTTGGACCCTAAAAGTGAGGTTTGCAGTCCTAACTATAAGTCTTTGATGTTAAAAGAGGGGTTTGGGTGTTTTAAAGTGAGTTTTGGGGACCTGGAAATGAGGCACTGAGCATTAAAAGAGAGGTTTGGACCCTGAAAGTGCGGTTTTGGGTGTTAAAACCGAGGCTTTGGGAGTTAAAAGAGGGCTTTAGGTCCTAAAAGTGAGGGTTTGCTGTTAAAAATGAGGCTTTGAGCGTTAAAACCGGTTTGGCCCCTAAAAGTGAGATTTGCAGTCTTACTCTAAAAGGCTTTGAGGTTAAAAGAGGCTTTGGGTGCTTTAAAGTGCATCTTTGGGAGGTATAAATGAGGCATTGAGCATTAAAAGAGGGGTTTGGGCAAAGAAAGTGAGGTTTTGGCTGTTAAAAATGAAGCTTTGAGCATAAAGAGGGCTTTGGACCCTAGCATTGTGGTTTGCGGCCCTAACTATAAGGCTTTGAGCATTAAAAGAGGGGTTTGGGTGCTTTAAAGTAAGTCCTTGGGACGTGAAAATGAGGGTATGTCCCTAAAAAGGAGGGGTTTGGACCCTAAAAGTGAGGTTTGCAGTCCTAACTCTAAGTCTTTGATGTTAAAAGAGGTGTTTGGTTGTTTTAAAGTGAGTTTTGGGGACCTGAAAATGAGGCACTGAGCGTTAAAAGAGGGGTTTGGACCCTGAAGGTTTGGCTTTGAGTGTTAAAACTGAGGCTTTGAGTGTTAAAAGAGGGCTTTAGGTCCTAAAAGTGAGGGTTTGGCTGTTAGAAATGAGGCATTGAATTTTAAAACCAAGGTTTGGACCCTAGCAGTGAGGTTTGCAGTCCTAACTCTAAGGCTTTGATGTTAAAAGAGGGGTTTGGGTGTTTTAAAGTGAGTCTTTGGGTGCTGAAAATGAGGCTTTGAGCCTTAAAAGAGGGCTTTGGGCATTAATAATGATGTTTTGGTACCTGAAAGTGAAGGCCTGGATGCTAAAAGCAAGGGGTTCTGACCTAAAAATGAGGCACTGAGCATTAAAAGAGGGGTTTGGACCCTGAAAGTGAAGGTTTGGATGATAAAAATGAGTTTTTGAAGCTTAATAGAGGGGTTTGGACGCTAAAAATTACTATTTGGAACAAAACAATGATGGTTTGCCCATAAAAAGTCCAAGTTTGATGCTAAAAGCAGAGGGTTTGGGACCTAAAAATGAGGCAGTGAGCGTTAAAAGAGGGGTTTGGGTAATAGAAGTAAGGGTTTGGAATTTAAAAAAGAGGGTTTGTCCCTGAAAAGGAGGGGTTTGGACCCTAAAAGTGAGGTTTGCAGTCCTAACTATAAGTCTTTGATGTTAAAAGAGGGGTTTGGGTGTTTTAAAGTGAGTCTTTGGGTGCTGAAAATGAGGCTTTGAGCCTTAAAAGAGGGCTTTGGGCATTAATAATGATGTTTTGGTACCTGAAAGTGAAGGCCTGGATGCTAAAAGCAGGGGGTTTCTGACCTAAAAATGAGGCACTGAGCATTAAAAGAGGGGTTTGGACCCTGAAAGTGAAGGTTTGGATGATAAAAATGAGGCTTTGAGGCTTAAAATCGAGGGGCTGGACTCTAAAAGTCATGACTTGTACTAGAACGAGAGTTTGGCAATTACAAGTCCAGGTTCAGTGCTAAGAGTGAGGGTTTGGGACCTAAAAATGAGGCACTGAGCGTTAAAAGAGAGGTTTGGACCCTGAAAGTGCGGCTTTGGGTGTTAAAACCGAGGCTTTGGGAGTTAAAAGAGGGCTTTAGGTCCTAAAAGTGAGGGTTTGCTGTTAAAAATGAGGCTTTGAGCGTTAAAACCGGTTTGGCCCCTGAAAGTGAGATTTGCAGTCTTACTCTAAAAGGCTTTGAGGTTAAAAGAGGGGTTTGGGTGCTTTAAAGTGCGTCTTTGGGAGGTATAAATGAGGCATTGAGCATTAAAAGAGGGGTTTGGGCAAAGAAAGTGAGGTTTTGGCTGTTAAAAATGAAGCTTTGAGCATAAAGAGGGCTTTGGACCCTAGCATTGTGGTTTGCGGCCCTAACTATAAGGCTTTGAGCATTAAAAGAGGGGTTTGGGTGCTTTAAAGTAAGTCCTTGGGACGTGAAAATGAGGGTATGTCCCTAAAAAGGAGGGGTTTGGACCCTAAAAGTGAGGTTTGCAGTCCTAACTCTAAGTCTTTGATGTTAAAAGAGGTGTTTGGTTGTTTTAAAGTGAGTTTTGGGGACCTGAAAATGAGGCACTGAGCGTTAAAAGAGGGGTTTGGACCCTGAAGGTTTGGCTTTGAGTGTTAAAACTGAGGCTTTGAGTGTTAAAAGAGGGCTTTAGGTCCTAAAAGTGAGGGTTTGGCTGTTAGAAATGAGGCATTGAATTTTAAAACCAAGGTTTGGACCCTAGCAGTGAGGTTTGCAGTCCTAACTCTAAGGCTTTGATGTTAAAAGAGGGGTTTGGGTGTTTTAAAGTGAGTCTTTGGGTGCTGAAAATGAGGCTTTGAGCCTTAAAAGAGGGCTTTGGGCATTAATAATGATGTTTTGGTACCTGAAAGTGAAGGCCTGGATGCTAAAAGCAAGGGGTTCTGACATAAAAATGAGGCACTGAGCATTAAAAGAGGGGTTTGGACCCTGAAAGTGAAGGTTTGGATGATAAAAATGAGTTTTTGAAGCTTAATAGAGGGGTTTGGACGCTAAAAATTACTATTTGGAAAAAACAATGATGGTTTGCCCATAAAAAGTCCAAGTTTGATGCTAAAAGCAGAGGGTTTGGGACCTAAAAATGAGGCAGTGAGCGTTAAAAGAGGGGTTTGGGTAATAGAAGTAAGGGTTTGGAATTTTAAAAAGAGGGTTTGTCCCTGAAAAGGAGGGGTTTGGACCCTAAAAGTGAGGTTTGCAGTCCTAACTCTGAGGCTTTGATGTTAAAAGAGGGGTTTGGGTGTTTTAAAGTGAGTCTTTGGGTGCTGAAAATGAGGCTTTGAGCCTTAAAAGAGGGCTTTGGGCATTAATAATGATGTTTTGGTACCTGAAAGTGAAGGCCTGGATGCTAAAAGCAGGGGGTTTCTGACCTAAAAATGAGGCACTGAGCATTAAAAGAGGGGTTTGGACCCTGAAAGTGAAGGTTTGGATGATAAAAATGAGGCTTTGAGGCTTAAAATCGAGGGGCTGGACTCTAAAAGTCATGACTTGTACTAGAACGAGAGTTTGGCAATTACAAGTCCAGGTTCAGTGCTAAGAGTGAGGGTTTGGGACCTAAAAATGAGGCACTGAGCGTTAAAAGAGAGGTTTGGACCCTGAAAGTGCGGCTTTGGGTGTTAAAACCGAGGCTTTGGGAGTTAAAAGAGGGCTTTAGGTCCTAAAAGTGAGGGTTTGCTGTTAAAAATGAGGCTTTGAGCGTTAAAACCGGTTTGGCCCCTGAAAGTGAGATTTGCAGTCTTACTCTAAAAGGCTTTGAGGTTAAAAGAGGGGTTTGGGTGCTTTAAAGTGCGTCTTTGGGAGGTATAAATGAGGCATTGAGCATTAAAAGAGGGGTTTGGGCAAAGAAAGTGAGGTTTTGGCTGTTAAAAATGAAGCTTTGAGCATAAAAGAGGGCTTTGGACCCTAGCATTGTGGTTTGCGGCCCTAACTATAAGGCTTTGAGCATTAAAAGAGGGGTTTGGGTGCTTTAAAGTAAGTCCTTGGGACATGAAAATGAGGGTATGTCCCTAAAAAGGAGGGGTTTGGACCCTAAAAGTGAGGTTTGCAGTCCTAACTCTAAGTCTTTGATGTTAAAAGAGGTGTTTGGTTGTTTTAAAGTGAGTTTTGGGGACCTGAAAATGAGGCACTGAGCGTTAAAAGAGGGGTTTGGACCCTGAAGGTTTGGCTTTGAGTGTTAAAACTGAGGCTTTGAGTGTTAGAAGAGGGCTTTAGGTCCTAAAAGTGAGGGTTTGGCTGTTAGAAATGAGGCATTGAATTTTAAAACCAAGGTTTGGACCCTAGCAGTGAGGTTTGCAGTCCTAACTCTAAGGCTTTGATGTTAAAAGAGGGGTTTGGGTGTTTTAAAGTGAGTCTTTGGGTGCTGAAAATGAGGCTTTGAGCCTTAAAAGAGGGCTTTGGGCATTAATAATGATGTTTTGGTACCTGAAAGTGAAGGCCTGGATGCTAAAAGCAGGGGGTTTCTGACCTAAAAATGAGGCACTGAGCATTAAAAGAGGGGTTTGGACCCTGAAAGTGAAGGTTTGGATGATAAAAATGACTTTTTGAAGCTTAATAGAGGGGTTTGGACGCTAAAAATTACTATTTGGAACAAAACAATGATGGTTTGACCATAAAAAGTCCAAGTTCGATGCTAAAAGCAGGGGGTTTCTGACCTAAAAATGAGGCACTGAGCATTAAAAGAGGGGTTTGGACCCTGAAAGTGAAGGTTTGGATGATAAAAATGAGTTTTTGAAGCTTAATAGAGGGGTTTGGACTCTAAAAATTACTATTTGGAACAAAACAATGATGGTTTGCCCATAAAAAGTCCAAGTTCGATGCTAAAAGCAGAGGGTTTGGGACCTAAAAATGAGGCAGTGAGCGTTAAAAGAGGGGTTTGGGTAATAGAAGTAAGGGTTTGGAATTTTAAAAAGAGGGTTTGTCCCTGAAAAGGAGGGGTTTGGACGCTGAAAGTGAGGTTTGCGGTCCCAACTCTAAGTCTTTGATGTTAAAAGAGGGGTTTGGGTGTTTTAAAGTGAGTCTTTGGGTGCTGAAAATGAGGCTTTGAGCCTTAAAAGAGGGCTTTGGGCATTAATAATGATGTTTTGGTACCTGAAAGTGAAGGCCTGGATGCTAAAAGCAGGGGGTTTCTGACCTAAAAATGAGGCACTGAGCATTAAAAGAGGGGTTTGGACCCTGAAAGTGAAGGTTTGGATGATAAAAATGAGTTTCTGAAGCTTAATAGAGGGGTTTGGACTCTAAAAATTACTATTTGGAACAAAACAATGATGGTTTGACCATAAAAAGTCCAAGTTCGATGCTAAAAGCAGGGGGTTTGGGACCTAAAAATGAGGCAGTGAGCGTTAAAAGAGGGGTTTGGGTAATAGAAGTAAGGGTTTGGAATTTTAAAAAGAGGGTTTGTCCCTGAAAAGGAGGGGTTTGGACCCTAAAAGTGAGGTTTGCAGTCCTAACTCTAAGGCTTTGATGTTAAAAGAGGGGTTTGGGTGTTTTAAAGTGAGTTTTGGGGACCTGGAAATGAGGCACTGAGCATTAAAAGAGGCGTTTGGACCCTGAAAGTGCGGTTTTGGGTGTTAAAACTGAGGCTTTGAGTGTTAAAAGAGGGCTTTAGGTCCTAAAAGTGAGGGTTTGGCTGTAAGAAATGAGGCACTGAGCTTTAATAGAGGTTTGGACCCTAGCAGTGAGGTTTGTGGTCCTATCTATAAGGCTTTGAGCATTAAAAGAGGGGTTTGGGTGCTTTAAAGTAAGTCCTTGGGACGTGAAAATGCGGGTATGTCCCTAAAAAGGAGTGGTTTGGAGCCTAAAAGTGAGGGTTTGGGATCTAAAATAGAGGCTTTGAGCCTTAAAAGAGGGATTTGGACGTTAAAAATGAGATTTTGCTCCATAAAAGTAAGGGGTTTGGATGCTAAAAATGAGGGTTTGGGAACTAAAAGTGAGGGTTTGAGCCTTGAAAGAGGGGTTTGGACGCTGAAAGTGAGGTTTGCGGTCCCAACTCTAAGTCTTTGATGTTAAAAGAGGGGTTTGGGTGTTTTAAAGTGAGTCTTTGGGTGCTGAAAATGAGGCTTTGAGCCTTAAAAGAGGGCTTTGGGCATTAATAATGATGTTTTGGTTCCTGAAAGTGAAGGCCTGGATGCTAAAAGCAAGGGTTTCTGACCTAAAAATGAGGCACTGAGCATTAAAAGAGGGGTTTGGACCCTGAAAGTGAAGGTTTGGATGATAAAAATGAGGCTTTGAGGCTTAAAAACAAGGGGCTGGACTCTAAAAGTCATGATTTGTACTAGAACGAGAGTTTGACAATTAAAAGTCCGGGTTCAGTGCTAAGAGTGAGGGTTTGGGACCTAAAAATGAGGCAGTGAGCGTTAAAAGAGAGGTTTGGACCCTGGAAGTGCGGCTTTGGGTGTTAAAACCGAGGCTTTGGGAGTTAAAAGAGGGCTTTAGGTCCTAAAAGTGAGGGTTTGCTGTTAAAAATGAGGCTTTGAGCGTTAAAACCGGTTTGGCCCCTGAAAGTGAGATTTGCAGTCTTACTCTAAAAGGCTTTGAGGTTAAAAGAGGCTTTGGGTGCTTTAAAGTGCATCTTTGGGAGGTATAAATGAGGCATTGAGCATTAAAAGAGGGGTTTGGGCAAAGAAAGTGAGGTTTTGGCTGTTAAAAATGAAGCTTTGAGCATAAAAGAGGGCTTTGGACCCTAGCATTGTGGTTTGCGGCCCTAACGATAAGGCTTTGAGCATTAAAAGAGGGGTTTGGGTGCTTTAAAGTAAGTCCTTGGGACGTGAAAATGAGGGTATGTCCCTAAAAAGGAGGGGTTTGGACCCTAAAAGTGAGGTTTGCAGCCCTAACTCTAAGTCTTTGATGTTAAAAGAGGGGTTTGGGTGTTTTAAAGTGAGTTTTGGGGACCTGAAAATGAGGCACTGAGCGTTAAAAGAGGGGTTTGGACCCTGAAAGTGAAGGTTTGGATGATAAAAATGAGTTTTTGAAGCTTAATAGAGGGGTTTGGACTCTAAAAATTACTATTTGGAACAAAACAATGATGGTTTGCCCATAAAAAGTCCAAGTTCGATGCTAAAAGCAGAGGGTTTGGGACCTAAAAATGAGGCAGTGAGCGTTAAAAGAGGGGTTTGGGTAATAGAAGTAAGGGTTTGGAATTTTAAAATGAGGGTTTGTCCCTGAAAAGGAGGGGTTTGGACCCTAGCAGTGAGGTTTGCAGTCCTAACTCTGAGGCTTTGATGTTAAAAGAGGGGTTTGGGTGTTTTAAAGTGAGTCTTTGGGTGCTGAAAATGAGGCTTTGAGCCTTAAAAGAGGGCTTTGGGCATTAATAATGATGTTTTGGTACCTGAAAGTGAAGGCCTGGATGCTAAAAGCAGGGGGTTTCTGACCTAAAAATGAGGCACTGAGCATTAAAAGAGGGGTTTGGACCCTGAAAGTGAAGGTTTGGATGATAAAAATGAGTTTTTAAAGCTTAATAGAGGGGTTTGGACTCTAAAAATTACTATTTGGAACAAAACAATGATGGTTTGACCATAAAAAGTCCAAGTTCGATGCTAAAAGCAGGGGGTTTCTGACCTAAAAATGAGGCACTGAGCATTAAAAGAGGGGTTTGGACCCTGAAAGTGAAGGTTTGGATGATAAAAATGAGTTTTTGAAGCTTAATAGAGGGGTTTGGACTCTAAAAATTACTATTTGGAACAAAACAATGATGGTTTGCCCATAAAAAGTCCAAGTTCGATGCTAAAAGCAGAGGGTTTGGGACCTAAAAATGAGGCAGTGAGCGTTAAAAGAGGGGTTTGGGTAATAGAAGTAAGGGTTTGGAATTTTAAAAAGAGGGTTTGTCCCTGAAAAGGAGGGGTTTGGACCCTAAAAGTGAGGTTTGCAGTCCTAACTCTGAGGCTTTGATGTTAAAAGAGGGGTTTGGGTGTTTTAAAGTGAGTCTTTGGGTGCTGAAAATGAGGCTTTGAGCCTTAAAAGAGGGCTTTGGGCATTAATAATGATGTTTTGGTACCTGAAAGTGAAGGCCTGGATGCTAAAAGCAGGGGGTTTCTGACCTAAAAATGAGGCACTGAGCATTAAAAGAGGGGTTTGGACCCTGAAAGTGAAGGTTTGGATGATAAAAATGAGTTTTTAAAGCTTAATAGAGGGGTTTGGACGCTAAAAATTACTATTTGGAACAAAACAATGATGGTTTGACCATAAAAAGTCCAAGTTCGATGCTAAAAGCAGGGGGTTTCTGACCTAAAAATGAGGCACTGAGCATTAAAAGAGGGGTTTGGACCCTGAAAGTGAAGGTTTGGATGATAAAAATGAGGCTTTGAGACTTAAAATCGAGGGGCTGGACTCTAAAAGTCATGACTTGTACTAGAACGAGAGTTTGGCAATTACAAGTCCAGGTTCAGTGCTAAGAGTGAGGGTTTGGGACCTAAAAATGAGGCACTGAGCGTTAAAAGAGAGGTTTGGACCCTGAAAGTGCGGCTTTGGGTGTTAAAACCGAGGCTTTGGGAGTTAAAAGAGGGCTTTAGGTCCTAAAAGTGAGGGTTTGCTGTTAAAAATGAGGCTTTGAGCGTTAAAACCGGTTTGGCCCCTGAAAGTGAGATTTGCAGTCTTACTCTAAAAGGCTTTGAGGTTAAAAGAGGGGTTTGGGTGCTTTAAAGTGCGTCTTTGGGAGGTATAAATGAGGCATTGAGCATTAAAAGAGGGGTTTGGGCAAAGAAAGTGAGGTTTTGGCTGTTAAAAATGAAGCTTTGAGCATAAAAGAGGGCTTTGGACCCTAGCATTGTGGTTTGCGGCCCTAACGATAAGGCTTTGAGCATTAAAAGAGGGGTTTGGGTGCTTTAAAGTAAGTCCTTGGGACATGAAAATGAGGGTATGTCCCTAAAAAGGAGGGGTTTGGACCCTAAAAGTGAGGTTTGCAGTCCTAACTCTAAGTCTTTGATGTTAAAAGAGGTGTTTGGGTGTTTTAAAGTGAGTTTTGGGGACCTGAAAATGAGGCACTGAGCGTTAAAAGAGGGGTTTGGACCCTGAAGGTTTGGCTTTGAGTGTTAAAACTGAGGCTTTGAGTGTTAGAAGAGGGCTTTAGGTCCTAAAAGTGAGGGTTTGGCTGTTAGAAATGAGGCATTGAATTTTAAAACCAAGGTTTGGACCCTAGCAGTGAGGTTTGCAGTCCTAACTCTAAGGCTTTGATGTTAAAAGAGGGGTTTGGGTGTTTTAAAGTGAGTCTTTGGGTGCTGAAAATGAGGCTTTGAGCCTTAAAAGAGGGCTTTGGGCATTAATAATGATGTTTTGGTACCTGAAAGTGAAGGCCTGGATGCTAAAAGCAGGGGGTTTCTGACCTAGAAATGAGGCACTGAGCATTAAAAGAGGGGTTTGGACCCTGAAAGTGAAGGTTTGGATGATAAAAATGAGTTTTTGAAGCTTAATAGAGGGGTTTGGATGCTAAAAATTACTATTTGGAACAAAACAATGATGGTTTGCCCATAAAAAGTCCAAGTTCGATGCTAAAAGCAGAGGGTTTGGGACCTAAAAATGAGGCAGTGAGCGTTAAAAGAGGGGTTTGGGTAATAGAAGTAAGGGTTTGGAATTTTAAAAAGAGGGTTTGTCCCTGAAAAGGAGGGGTTTGGACCCTAAAAGTGAGGTTTGCAGTCCTAACTCTGAGGCTTTGATGTTAAAAGAGGGGTTTGGGTGTTTTAAAGTGAGTCTTTGGGTGCTGAAAATGAGGCTTTGAGCCTTAAAAGAGGGCTTTGGGCATTAATAATGATGTTTTGGTACCTGAAAGTGAAGGCCTGGATGCTAAAAGCAGGGGGTTTCTGACCTAAAAATGAGGCACTGAGCATTAAAAGAGGGGTTTGGACCCTGAAAGTGAAGGTTTGGATGATAAAAATGAGTTTTTGAAGCTTAATAGAGGGGTTTGGACGCTAAAAATTACTATTTGGAACAAAACAATGATGGTTTGCCCATAAAAAGTCCAAGTTCGATGCTAAAAGCAGGGGGTTTCTGACCTAAAAATGAGGCACTGAGCATTAAAAGAGGGGTTTGGACCCTAAAAGTGAGGTTTGCAGTCCTAACTCTGAGGCTTTGATGTTAAAAGAGGTGTTTGGGTGTTTTAAAGTGAGTCTTTGGGTGCTGAAAATGAGGCTTTGAGCCTTAAAAGAGGGCTTTGGGCATTAATAACGATGTTTTGGTTCCTGAAAGTGAAGGCCTGGATGCTAAAAGCAGGGGGTTTCTGACCTAAAAATGAGGCACTGAGCATTAAAAGAGGGGTTTGGACCCTGAAAGTGAAGGTTTGGATGATAAAAATGACTTTTTGAAGCTTAATAGAGGGGTTTGGACTCTAAAAATTACTATTTGGAACAAAACAATGATGTTTTGACCATAAAAAGTCCAAGTTCGATGCTAAAAGCAGGGGGTTTCTGACCTAAAAATGAGGCACTGAGCATTAAAAGAGGGGTTTGGACCCTGAAAGTGAAGGTTTGGATGATAAAAATGAGTTTTTGAAGCTTAATAGAGGGGTTTGGACTGTAAAAATTACTATTTGGAACAAAACAATGATGGTTTGCCCATAAAAAGTCCAAGTTCGATGCTAAAAGCAGAGGGTTTGGGACCTAAAAATGAGGCAGTGAGCGTTAAAAGAGGGGTTTGGGTAATAGAAGTAAGGGTTTGGAATTTTAAAAAGAGGGTTTGTCCCTGAAAAGGAGGGGTTTGGACCCTAAAAGTGAGGTTTGCAGTCCTAACTCTGAGGCTTTGATGTTAAAAGAGGGGTTTGGGTGTTTTAAAGTGAGTCTTTGGGTGCTGAAAATGAGGCTTTGAGCCTTAAAAGAGGGCTTTGGGCATTAATAATGATGGTTTGGTACCTGAAAGTGAAGGCCTGGATGCTAAAAGCAGGGGGTTTCTGACCTAAAAATGAGGCACTGAGCATTAAAAGAGGGGTTTGGACCCTGAAAGTGAAGGTTTGGATGATAAAAATGACTTTTTGAAGCTTAATAGAGGGGTTTGGACGCTAAAAATTACTATTTGGAACAAAACAATGATGGTTTGCCCATAAAAAGTCCAAGTTCGATGCTAAAAGCAGGGGGTTTCTGACCTAAAAATGAGGCACTGAGCGTTAAAAGAGGGGTTTGGGTAATAGAAGTAAGGGTTTGGAATTTTAAAAAGAGGGTTTGTCCCTGAAAAGGAGGGGTTTGGACCCTAAAAGTGAGGTTTGCAGTCCTAACTCTGAGGCTTTGATGTTAAAAGAGGGGTTTGGGTGTTTTAAAGTGAGTCTTTGGGTGCTGAAAATGAGGCTTTGAGCCTTAAAAGAGGGCTTTGGGCATTAATAATGATGTTTTGGTTCCTGAAAGTGAAGGCCTGGATGCTAAAAGCAGGGGGTTTCTGACCTAAAAATGAGGCACTGAGCATTAAAAGAGGGGTTTGGACCCTGAAAGTGAAGGTTTGGATGATAAAAATGAGTTTTTGAAGCTTAATAGAGGGGTTTGGACTCTAAAAATTACTATTTGGAACAAAACAATGATGGTTTGCCCATAAAAAGTCCAAGTTCGATGCTAAAAGCAGAGGGTTTGGGACCTAAAAATGAGGCAGTGAGCGTTAAAAGAGGGGTTTGGGTAATAGAAGTAAGGGTTTGGAATTTTAAAATGAGGGTTTGTCCCTGAAAAGGAGGGGTTTGGACCCTAGCAGTGAGGTTTGCAGTCCTAACTCTGAGGCTTTGATGTTAAAAGAGGGGTTTGGGTGTTTTAAAGTGAGTCTTTGGGTGCTGAAAATGAGGCTTTGAGCCTTAAAAGAGGGCTTTGGGCATTAATAATGATGGTTTGGTACCTGAAAGTGAAGGCCTGGATGCTAAAAGCAAGGGTTTCTGACCTAAAAATGAGGCACTGAGCATTAAAAGAGGGGTTTGGACCCTGAAAGTGAAGGTTTGGATGATAAAAATGACTTTTTGAAGCTTAATAGAGGGGTTTGGACGCTAAAAATTACTATTTGGAACAAAACAATGATGGTTTGCCCATAAAAAGTCCAAGTTCGATGCTAAAAGCAGGGGGTTTCTGACCTAAAAATGAGGCACTGAGCGTTAAAAGAGGGGTTTGGGTAATAGAAGTAAGGGTTTGGAATTTTAAAAAGAGGGTTTGTCCCTGAAAAGGAGGGGTTTGGACCCTAAAAGTGAGGTTTGCAGTCCTAACTCTGAGGCTTTGATGTTAAAAGAGGGGTTTGGGTGTTTTAAAGTGAGTCTTTGGGTGCTGAAAATGAGGCTTTGAGCCTTAAAAGAGGGCTTTGGGCATTAATAATGATGTTTTGGTTCCTGAAAGTGAAGGCCTGGATGCTAAAAGCAGGGGGTTTCTGACCTAAAAATGAGGCACTGAGCATTAAAAGAGGGGTTTGGACCCTGAAAGTGAAGGTTTGGATGATAAAAATGACTTTTTGAAGCTTAATAGAGGGGTTTGGACTCTAAAAATTACTATTTGGAACAAAACAATGATGGTTTGCCCATAAAAAGTCCAAGTTCGATGCTAAAAGCAGAGGGTTTGGGACCTAAAAATGAGGCAGTGAGCGTTAAAAGAGGGGTTTGGGTAATAGAAGTAAGGGTTTGGAATTTTAAAAAGAGGGTTTGTCCCTGAAAAGGAGGGGTTTGGACCCTAAAAGTGAGGTTTGCAGTCCTAACTCTGAGGCTTTGATGTTAAAAGAGGGGTTTGGGTGTTTTAAAGTGAGTCTTTGGGTGCTGAAAATGAGGCTTTGAGCCTTAAAAGAGGGCTTTGGGCATTAATAATGATGGTTTGGTACCTGAAAGTGAAGGCCTGGATGCTAAAAGCAAGGGTTTCTGACCTAAAAATGAGGCACTGAGCATTAAAAGAGGGGTTTGGACCCTGAAAGTGAAGGTTTGGATGATAAAAATGAGGCTTTGAGGCTAAAAATCGAGGGGCTGGACTCTAAAAGTCATGATTAGTACTAGAACGAAAGTTTGGCAATTAAAAGTCTGGGTTCAGTGCTAAGAGTGAGGGTTTGGGACCTAAAAATGAGGCACTGAGCGTTAAAAGAGAGGTTTGGACCCTGAAAGTGCGGCTTTGGGTGTTAAAACCGAGGCTTTGGGAGTTAAAAGAGGGCTTTAGGTCCTAAAAGTGAGGGTTTGCTGTTAAAAATGAGGCTTTGAGCGTTAAAACCGGTTTGGCCCCTGAAAGTGAGATTTGCAGTCTTACTCTAAAAGGCTTTGAGGTTAAAAGAGGGGTTTGGGTGCTTTAAAGTGCGTCTTTGGGAGGTATAAATGAGGCATTGAGCATTAAAAGAGGGGTTTGGGCAAAGAAAGTGAGGTTTTGGCTGTTAAAAATGAAGCTTTGAGCATAAAAGAGGGCTTTGGACCCTAGCATTGTGGTTTGCGGCCCTAACGATAAGGCTTTGAGCATTAAAAGAGGGGTTTGGGTGCTTTAAAGTAAGTCCTTGGGACATGAAAATGAGGGTATGTCCCTAAAAAGGAGGGGTTTGGACCCTAAAAGTGAGGTTTGCAGTCCTAACTCTAAGTCTTTGATGTTAAAAGAGGTGTTTGGGTGTTTTAAAGTGAGTCTTTGGGTGCTGAAAATGAGGCTTTGAGCCTTAAAAGAGGGCTTTGGGCATTAATAATGATGTTTTGGTTCCTGAAAGTGAAGGCCTGGATGCTAAAAGCAGGGGGTTTCTGACCTAAAAATGAGGCACTGAGCATTAAAAGAGGGGTTTGGACCCTGAAAGTGAAGGTTTGGATGATAAAAATGAGTTTTTGAAGCTTAATAGAGGGGTTTGGACTCTAAAAATTACTATTTGGAACAAAACAATGATGGTTTGCCCATAAAAAGTCCAAGTTCGATGCTAAAAGCAGAGGGTTTGGGACCTAAAAATGAGGCAGTGAGCGTTAAAAGAGGGGTTTGGGTAATAGAAGTAAGGGTTTGGAATTTTAAAAAGAGGGTTTGTCCCTGAAAAGGAGGGGTTTGGACCCTAAAAGTGAGGTTTGCAGTCCTAACTCTGAGGCTTTGATGTTAAAAGAGGGGTTTGGGTGTTTTAAAGTGAGTCTTTGGGTGCTGAAAATGAGGCTTTGAGCCTTAAAAGAGGGCTTTGGGCATTAATAATGATGTTTTGGTACCTGAAAGTGAAGGCCTGGATGCTAAAAGCAGGGGGTTTCTGACCTAAAAATGAGGCACTGAGCATTAAAAGAGGGGTTTGGACCCTGAAAGTGAAGGTTTGGATGATAAAAATGAGTTTTTAAAGCTTAATAGAGGGGTTTGGACGCTAAAAATTACTATTTGGAACAAAACAATGATGGTTTGACCATAAAAAGTCCAAGTTCGATGCTAAAAGCAGGGGGTTTCTGACCTAAAAATGAGGCACTGAGCATTAAAAGAGGGGTTTGGACCCTGAAAGTGAAGGTTTGGATGATAAAAATGAGGCTTTGAGACTTAAAATCGAGGGGCTGGACTCTAAAAGTCATGACTTGTACTAGAACGAGAGTTTGGCACTTACAAGTCCAGGTTCAGTGCTAAGAGTGAGGGTTTGGGACCTAAAAATGAGGCACTGAGCGTTAAAAGAGAGGTTTGGACCCTGAAAGTGCGGCTTTGGGTGTTAAAACCGAGGCTTTGGGAGTTAAAAGAGGGCTTTAGGTCCTAAAAGTGAGGGTTTGCTGTTAAAAATGAGGCTTTGAGCGTTAAAACCGGTTTGGCCCCTGAAAGTGAGATTTGCAGTCTTACTCTAAAAGGCTTTGAGGTTAAAAGAGGGGTTTGGGTGCTTTAAAGTGCGTCTTTGGGAGGTATAAATGAGGCATTGAGCATTAAAAGAGGGGTTTGGGCAAAGAAAGTGAGGTTTTGGCTGTTAAAAATGAAGCTTTGAGCATAAAAGAGGGCTTTGGACCCTAGCATTGTGGTTTGCGGCCCTAACGATAAGGCTTTGAGCATTAAAAGAGGGGTTTGGGTGCTTTAAAGTAAGTCCTTGGGACCTGAAAATGAGGGTATGTCCCTAAAAAGGAGGGGTTTGGACCCTAAAAGTGAGGTTTGCAGTCCTAACTCTAAGTCTTTGATGTTAAAAGAGGTGTTTGGGTGTTTTAAAGTGAGTTTTGGGGACCTGAAAATGAGGCACTGAGCGTTAAAAGAGGGGTTTGGACCCTGAAGGTTTGGCTTTGAGTGTTAAAACTGAGGCTTTGAGTGTTAGAAGAGGGCTTTAGGTCCTAAAAGTGAGGGTTTGGCTGTTAGAAATGAGGCATTGAATTTTAAAACCAAGGTTTGGACCCTAGCAGTGAGGTTTGCAGTCCTAACTCTAAGGCTTTGATGTTAAAAGAGGGGTTTGGGTGTTTTAAAGTGAGTCTTTGGGTGCTGAAAATGAGGCTTTGAGCCTTAAAAGAGGGCTTTGGGCATTAATAATGATGTTTTGGTACCTGAAAGTGAAGGCCTGCATGCTAAAAGCAGGGGGTTTCTGACCTAAAAATGAGGCACTGAGCATTAAAAGAGGGGTTTGGACCCTGAAAGTGAAGGTTTGGATGATAAAAATGAGTTTTTGAAGCTTAATAGAGGGGTTTGGACGCTAAAAATTACTATTTGGAACAAAACAATGATGGTTTGCCCATAAAAAGTCCAAGTTCGATGCTAAAAGCAGAGGGTTTGGGACCTAAAAATGAGGCAGTGAGCGTTAAAAGAGGGGTTTGGGTAATAGAAGTAAGGGTTTGGAATTTTAAAAAGAGGGTTTGTCCCTGAAAAGGAGGGGTTTGGACCCTAAAAGTGAGGTTTGCAGTCCTAACTCTGAGGCTTTGATGTTAAAAGAGGGGTTTGGGTGTTTTAAAGTGAGTCTTTGGGTGCTGAAAATGAGGCTTTGAGCCTTAAAAGAGGGCTTTGGGCATTAATAATGATGTTTTGGTACCTGAAAGTGAAGGCCTGGATGCTAAAAGCAGGGGGTTTCTGACCTAAAAATGAGGCACTGAGCATTAAAAGAGGGGTTTGGACCCTGAAAGTGAAGGTTTGGATGATAAAAATGAGTTTTTGAAGCTTAATAGAGGGGTTTGGACGCTAAAAATTACTATTTGGAACAAAACAATGATGGTTTGCCCATAAAAAGTCCAAGTTCGATGCTAAAAGCAGGGGGTTTCTGACCTAAAAATGAGGCACTGAGCATTAAAAGAGGGGTTTGGACCCTAAAAGTGAGGTTTGCAGTCCTAACTCTGAGGCTTTGATGTTAAAAGAGGGGTTTGGGTGTTTTAAAGTGAGTCTTTGGGTGCTGAAAATGAGGCTTTGAGCCTTAAAAGAGGGCTTTGGGCATTAATAACGATGTTTTGGTTCCTGAAAGTGAAGGCCTGGATGCTAAAAGCAGGGGGTTTCTGACCTAAAAATGAGGCACTGAGCATTAAAAGAGGGGTTTGGACCCTGAAAGTGAAGGTTTGGATGATAAAAATGACTTTTTGAAGCTTAATAGAGGGGTTTGGACTCTAAAAATTACTATTTGGAACAAAACAATGATGTTTTGACCATAAAAAGTCCAAGTTCGATGCTAAAAGCAGGGGGTTTCTGACCTAAAAATGAGGCACTGAGCATTAAAAGAGGGGTTTGGACCCTGAAAGTGAAGGTTTGGATGATAAAAATGAGTTTTTGAAGCTTAATAGAGGGGTTTGGACTGTAAAAATTACTATTTGGAACAAAACAATGATGGTTTGCCCATAAAAAGTCCAAGTTCGATGCTAAAAGCAGAGGGTTTGGGACCTAAAAATGAGGCAGTGAGCGTTAAAAGAGGGGTTTGGGTAATAGAAGTAAGGGTTTGGAATTTTAAAAAGAGGGTTTGTCCCTGAAAAGGAGGGGTTTGGACCCTAAAAGTGAGGTTTGCAGTCCTAACTCTGAGGCTTTGATGTTAAAAGAGGGGTTTGGGTGTTTTAAAGTGAGTCTTTGGGTGCTGAAAATGAGGCTTTGAGCCTTAAAAGAGGGCTTTGGGCATTAATAATGATGGTTTGGTA
Source organism: Phalacrocorax carbo (assembly GCF_963921805.1). NCBI lineage: Eukaryota > Metazoa > Chordata > Aves > Suliformes > Phalacrocoracidae > Phalacrocorax > Phalacrocorax carbo. The sequence continues at coordinate 1,135,704 of NW_026990280.1, read as the reverse complement.
CCTGAAAGTGAAGGCCTGGATGCTAAAAGCAGGGGGTTTCTGACCTAGAAATGAGGCACTGAGCATTAAAAGAGGGGTTTGGACCCTGAAAGTGAAGGTTTGGATGATAAAAATGAGTTTTTGAAGCTTAATAGAGGGGTTTGGACGCTAAAAATTACTATTTGGAACAAAACAATGATGGTTTGCCCATAAAAAGTCCAAGTTCGATGCTAAAAGCAGAGGGTTTCTGACCTAAAAATGAGGCAGTGAGCGTTAAAAGAGGGGTTTGGGTAATAGAAGTAAGGGTTTGGAATTTTAAAAAGAGGGTTTGTCCCTGAAAAGGAGGGGTTTGGACCCTAGCAGTGAGGTTTGCAGTCCTAACTCTGAGGCTTTGATGTTAAAAGAGGGGTTTGGGTGTTTTAAAGTGAGTCTTTGTGTGCTGAAAATGAGGCTTTGAGCCTTAAAAGAGGGCTTTGGGCATTAATAATGATGGTTTGGTACCTGAAAGTGAAGGCCTGGATGCTAAAAGCAGGGGGTTTCTGACCTAAAAATGAGGCACTGAGCATTAAAAGAGGGGTTTGGACCCTGAAAGTGAAGGTTTGGATGATAAAAATGACTTTTTGAAGCTTAATAGAGGGGTTTGGACGCTAAAAATTACTATTTGGAACAAAACAATGATGGTTTGCCCATAAAAAGTCCAAGTTCGATGCTAAAAGCAGGGGGTTTCTGACCTAAAAATGAGGCACTGAGCGTTAAAAGAGGGGTTTGGGTAATAGAAGTAAGGGTTTGGAATTTTAAAAAGAGGGTTTGTCCCTGAAAAGGAGGGGTTTGGACCCTAAAAGTGAGGTTTGCAGTCCTAACTCTGAGGCTTTGATGTTAAAAGAGGGGTTTGGGTGTTTTAAAGTGAGTCTTTGGGTGCTGAAAATGAGGCTTTGAGCCTTAAAAGAGGGCTTTGGGCATTAATAATGATGTTTTGGTTCCTGAAAGTGAAGGCCTGGATGCTAAAAGCAGGGGGTTTCTGACCTAAAAATGAGGCACTGAGCATTAAAAGAGGGGTTTGGACCCTGAAAGTGAAGGTTTGGATGATAAAAATGAGTTTTTGAAGCTTAATAGAGGGGTTTGGACTCTAAAAATTACTATTTGGAACAAAACAATGATGGTTTGCCCATAAAAAGTCCAAGTTCGATGCTAAAAGCAGAGGGTTTGGGACCTAAAAATGAGGCAGTGAGCGTTAAAAGAGGGGTTTGGGTAATAGAAGTAAGGGTTTGGAATTTTAAAAAGAGGGTTTGTCCCTGAAAAGGAGGGGTTTGGACCCTAAAAGTGAGGTTTGCAGTCCTAACTCTGAGGCTTTGATGTTAAAAGAGGGGTTTGGGTGTTTTAAAGTGAGTCTTTGGGTGCTGAAAATGAGGCTTTGAGCCTTAAAAGAGGGCTTTGGGCATTAATAATGATGGTTTGGTACCTGAAAGTGAAGGCCTGGATGCTAAAAGCAAGGGTTTCTGACCTAAAAATGAGGCACTGAGCATTAAAAGAGGGGTTTGGACCCTGAAAGTGAAGGTTTGGATGATAAAAATGAGGCTTTGAGGCTTAAAATCGAGGGGCTGGACTCTAAAAGTCATGATTAGTACTAGAACGAAAGTTTGGCAATTAAAAGTCTGGGTTCAGTGCTAAGAGTGAGGGTTTGGGACCTAAAAATGAGGCACTGAGCGTTAAAAGAGAGGTTTGGACCCTGAAAGTGCGGCTTTGGGTGTTAAAACCGAGGCTTTGGGAGTTAAAAGAGGGCTTTAGGTCCTAAAAGTGAGGGTTTGCTGTTAAAAATGAGGCTTTGAGCGTTAAAACCGGTTTGGCCCCTGAAAGTGAGATTTGCAGTCTTACTCTAAAAGGCTTTGAGGTTAAAAGAGGGGTTTGGGTGCTTTAAAGTGCGTCTTTGGGAGGTATAAATGAGGCATTGAGCATTAAAAGAGGGGTTTGGGCAAAGAAAGTGAGGTTTTGGCTGTTAAAAATGAAGCTTTGAGCATAAAAGAGGGCTTTGGACCCTAGCATTGTGGTTTGCGGCCCTAACTCTAAGGCTTTGAGCATTAAAAGAGGGGTTTGGGTGCTTTAAAGTAAGTCCTTGGGACATGAAAATGAGGGTATGTCCCTAAAAAGGAGGGGTTTGGACCCTAAAAGTGAGGTTTGCAGTCCTAACTCTAAGTCTTTGATGTTAAAAGAGGTGTTTGGTTGTTTTAAAGTGAGTTTTGGGGACCTGAAAATGAGGCACTGAGCGTTAAAAGAGGGGTTTGGACCCTGAAGGTTTGGCTTTGAGTGTTAAAACTGAGGCTTTGAGTGTTAGAAGAGGGCTTTAGGTCCTAAAAGTGAGGGTTTGGCTGTTAGAAATGAGGCATTGAATTTTAAAACCAAGGTTTGGACCCTAGCAGTGAGGTTTGCAGTCCTAACTCTAAGGCTTTGATGTTAAAAGAGGGGTTTGGGTGTTTTAAAGTGAGTCTTTGGGTGCTGAAAATGAGGCTTTGAGCCTTAAAAGAGGGCTTTGGGCATTAATAATGATGTTTTGGTACCTGAAAGTGAAGGCCTGGATGCTAAAAGCAGGGGGTTTCTGACCTAAAAATGAGGCACTGAGCATTAAAAGAGGGGTTTGGACCCTGAAAGTGAAGGTTTGGATGATAAAAATGACTTTTTGAAGCTTAATAGAGGGGTTTGGACGCTAAAAATTACTATTTGGAACAAAACAATGATGGTTTGACCATAAAAAGTCCAAGTTCGATGCTAAAAGCAGGGGGTTTCTGACCTAAAAATGAGGCACTGAGCATTAAAAGAGGGGTTTGGACCCTGAAAGTGAAGGTTTGGATGATAAAAATGAGTTTTTGAAGCTTAATAGAGGGGTTTGGACGCTAAAAATTACTATTTGGAACAAAACAATGATGGTTTGCCCATAAAAAGTCCAAGTTCGATGCTAAAAGCAGAGGGTTTGGGACCTAAAAATGAGGCAGTGAGCGTTAAAAGAGGGGTTTGGGTAATAGAAGTAAGGGTTTTGAATTTTAAAAAGAGGGTTTGTCCCTGAAAAGGAGGGGTTTGGACGCTGAAAGTGAGGTTTGCGGTCCCAACTCTAAGTCTTTGATGTTAAAAGAGGGGTTTGGGTGTTTTAAAGTGAGTCTTTGGGTGCTGAAAATGAGGCTTTGAGCCTTAAAAGAGGGCTTTGGGCATTAATAATGATGGTTTGGTTCCTGAAAGTGAAGGCCTGGATGCTAAAAGCAGGGGGTTTCTGACCTAAAAATGAGGCACTGAGCATTAAAAGAGGGGTTTGGACCCTGAAAGTGAAGGTTTGGATGATAAAAATGAGTTTCTGAAGCTTAATAGAGGGGTTTGGACTCTAAAAATTACTATTTGGAACAAAACAATGATGGTTTGACCATAAAAAGTCCAAGTTCGATGCTAAAAGCAGGGGGTTTGGGACCTAAAAATGAGGCAGTGAGCGTTAAAAGAGGGGTTTGGGTAATAGAAGTAAGGGTTTGGAATTTTAAAAAGAGGGTTTGTCCCTGAAAAGGAGGGGTTTGGACCCTAAAAGTGAGGTTTGCAGTCCTAACTATAAGGCTTTGATGTTAAAAGAGGGGTTTGGGTGTTTTTAAGTGAGTTTTGGGGACCTGGAAATGAGGCACTGAGCATTAAAAGAGGCGTTTGGACCCTGAAAGTGCGGTTTTGGGTGTTAAAACTGAGGCTTTGAGTGTTAAAAGAGGGCTTTAGGTCCTAAAAGTGAGGGTTTGGTTGTAAGAAATGAGGCACTGAGCTTTAATAGAGGTTTGGACCCTAGCAGTGAGGTTTGTGGTCCTATCTATAAGGCTTTGAGCATTAAAAGAGGGGTTTGGGTGCTTTAAAGTAAGTCCTTGGGACGTGAAAATGCGGGTATGTCCCTAAAAAGGAGTGGTTTGGAGCCTAAAAGTGAGGGTTTGGGATCTAAAATAGAGGCTTTGAGCCTTAAAAGAGGGATTTGGACGTTAAAAATGAGATTTTGCTCCATAAAAGTAAGGGGTTTGGATGCTAAAAATGAGGGTTTGGGAACTAAAAGTGAGGGTTTGAGCCTTGAAAGAGGGGTTTGGACGCTGAAAGTGAGGTTTGCGGTCCCAACTCTAAGTCTTTGATGTTAAAAGAGGGGTTTGGGTGTTTTAAAGTGAGTCTTTGGGTGCTGAAAATGAGGCTTTGAGCCTTAAAAGAGGGCTTTGGGCATTAATAATGATGGTTTGGTTCCTGAAAGTGAAGGCCTGGATGCTAAAAGCAGGGGGTTTCTGACCTAAAAATGAGGCACTGAGCATTAAAAGAGGGGTTTGGACCCTGAAAGTGAAGGTTTGGATGATAAAAATGAGGCTTTGAGGCTTAAAATCGAGGGGCTGGACTCTAAAAGTCATGATTAGTACTAGAACGAAAGTTTGGCAATTAAAAGTCTGGGTTCAGTGCTAAGAGTGAGGGTTTGGGACCTAAAAATGAGGCACTGAGCGTTAAAAGAGAGGTTTGGACCCTGAAAGTGCGGCTTTGGGTGTTAAAACCGAGGCTTTGGGAGTTAAAAGAGGGCTTTAGGTCCTAAAAGTGAGGGTTTGCTGTTAAAAATGAGGCTTTGAGCGTTAAAACCGGTTTGGCCCCTGAAAGTGAGATTTGCAGTCTTACTCTAAAAGGCTTTGAGGTTAAAAGAGGGGTTTGGGTGCTTTAAAGTGCGTCTTTGGGAGGTATAAATGAGGCATTGAGCATTAAAAGAGGGGTTTGGGCAAAGAAAGTGAGGTTTTGGCTGTTAAAAATGAAGCTTTGAGCATAAAAGAGGGCTTTGGACCCTAGCATTGTGGTTTGCGGCCCTAACTATAAGGCTTTGAGCATTAAAAGAGGGGTTTGGGTGCTTTAAAGTAAGTCCTTGGGACATGAAAATGAGGGTATGTCCCTAAAAAGGAGGGGTTTGGACCCTAAAAGTGAGGTTTGCAGTCCTAACTCTAAGTCTTTGATGTTAAAAGAGGTGTTTGGTTGTTTTAAAGTGAGTTTTGGGGACCTGAAAATGAGGCACTGAGCGTTAAAAGAGGGGTTTGGACCCTGAAGGTTTGGCTTTGAGTGTTAAAACTGAGGCTTTGAGTGTTAGAAGAGGGCTTTAGGTCCTAAAAGTGAGGGTTTGGCTGTTAGAAATGAGGCATTGAATTTTAAAACCAAGGTTTGGACCCTAGCAGTGAGGTTTGCAGTCCTAACTCTAAGGCTTTGATGTTAAAAGAGGGGTTTGGGTGTTTTAAAGTGAGTCTTTGGGTGCTGAAAATGAGGCTTTGAGCCTTAAAAGAGGGCTTTGGGCATTAATAATGATGTTTTGGTACCTGAAAGTGAAGGCCTGGATGCTAAAAGCAGGGGGTTTCTGACCTAAAAATGAGGCACTGAGCATTAAAAGAGGGGTTTGGACCCTGAAAGTGAAGGTTTGGATGATAAAAATGACTTTTTGAAGCTTAATAGAGGGGTTTGGACGCTAAAAATTACTATTTGGAACAAAACAATGATGGTTTGACCATAAAAAGTCCAAGTTCGATGCTAAAAGCAGGGGGTTTCTGACCTAAAAATGAGGCACTGAGCATTAAAAGAGGGGTTTGGACCCTGAAAGTGAAGGTTTGGATGATAAAAATGAGTTTTTGAAGCTTAATAGAGGGGTTTGGACTCTAAAAATTACTATTTGGAACAAAACAATGATGGTTTGCCCATAAAAAGTCCAAGTTCGATGCTAAAAGCAGAGGGTTTGGGACCTAAAAATGAGGCAGTGAGCGTTAAAAGAGGGGTTTGGGTAATAGAAGTAAGGGTTTTGAATTTTAAAAAGAGGGTTTGTCCCTGAAAAGGAGGGGTTTGGACGCTGAAAGTGAGGTTTGCGGTCCCAACTCTAAGTCTTTGATGTTAAAAGAGGGGTTTGGGTGTTTTAAAGTGAGTCTTTGGGTGCTGAAAATGAGGCTTTGAGCCTTAAAAGAGGGCTTTGGGCATTAATAATGATGGTTTGGTTCCTGAAAGTGAAGGCCTGGATGCTAAAAGCAGGGGGTTTCTGACCTAAAAATGAGGCACTGAGCATTAAAAGAGGGGTTTGGACCCTGAAAGTGAAGGTTTGGATGATAAAAATGAGTTTCTGAAGCTTAATAGAGGGGTTTGGACTCTAAAAATTACTATTTGGAACAAAACAATGATGGTTTGACCATAAAAAGTCCAAGTTCGATGCTAAAAGCAGGGGGTTTGGGACCTAAAAATGAGGCAGTGAGCGTTAAAAGAGGGGTTTGGGTAATAGAAGTAAGGGTTTGGAATTTTAAAAAGAGGGTTTGTCCCTGAAAAGGAGGGGTTTGGACCCTAAAAGTGAGGTTTGCAGTCCTAACTCTAAGGCTTTGATGTTAAAAGAGGGGTTTGGGTGTTTTAAAGTGAGTTTTGGGGACCTGGAAATGAGGCACTGAGCATTAAAAGAGGCGTTTGGACCCTGAAAGTGCGGTTTTGGGTGTTAAAACTGAGGCTTTGAGTGTTAAAAGAGGGCTTTAGGTCCTAAAAGTGAGGGTTTGGTTGTAAGAAATGAGGCACTGAGCTTTAATAGAGGTTTGGACCCTAGCAGTGAGGTTTGTGGTCCTATCTATAAGGCTTTGAGCATTAAAAGAGGGGTTTGGGTGCTTTAAAGTAAGTCCTTGGGACGTGAAAATGCGGGTATGTCCCTAAAAAGGAGTGGTTTGGAGCCTAAAAGTGAGGGTTTGGGATCTAAAATAGAGGCTTTGAGCCTTAAAAGAGGGATTTGGACGTTAAAAATGAGATTTTGCTCCATAAAAGTAAGGGGTTTGGATGCTAAAAATGAGGGTTTGGGAACTAAAAGTGAGGGTTTGAGCCTTGAAAGAGGGGTTTGGACGCTGAAAGTGAGGTTTGCGGTCCCAACTCTAAGTCTTTGATGTTAAAAGAGGGGTTTGGGTGTTTTAAAGTGAGTCTTTGGGTGCTGAAAATGAGGCTTTGAGCCTTAAAAGAGGGCTTTGGGCATTAATAATGATGTTTTGGTTCCTGAAAGTGAAGGCCTGGATGCTAAAAGCAAGGGTTTCTGACCTAAAAATGAGGCACTGAGCATTAAAAGAGGGGTTTGGACCCTGAAAGTGAAGGTTTGGATGATAAAAATGAGGCTTTGAGGCTTAAAAACAAGGGGCTGGACTCTAAAAGTCATGATTTGTACTAGAACGAGAGTTTGACAATTAAAAGTCCGGGTTCAGTGCTAAGAGTGAGGGTTTGGGACCTAAAAATGAGGCAGTGAGCGTTAAAAGAGAGGTTTGGACCCTGGAAGTGCGGCTTTGGGTGTTAAAACCGAGGCTTTGGGAGTTAAAAGAGGGCTTTAGGTCCTAAAAGTGAGGGTTTGCTGTTAAAAATGAGGCTTTGAGCGTTAAAACCGGTTTGGCCCCTGAAAGTGAGATTTGCAGTCTTACTCTAAAAGGCTTTGAGGTTAAAAGAGGCTTTGGGTGCTTTAAAGTGCATCTTTGGGAGGTATAAATGAGGCATTGAGCATTAAAAGAGGGGTTTGGGCAAAGAAAGTGAGGTTTTGGCTGTTAAAAATGAAGCTTTGAGCATAAAAGAGGGCTTTGGACCCTAGCATTGTGGTTTGCGGCCCTAACGATAAGGCTTTGAGCATTAAAAGAGGGGTTTGGGTGCTTTAAAGTAAGTCCTTGGGACGTGAAAATGAGGGTATGTCCCTAAAAAGGAGGGGTTTGGACCCTAAAAGTGAGGTTTGCAGCCCTAACTCTAAGTCTTTGATGTTAAAAGAGGGGTTTGGGTGTTTTAAAGTGAGTTTTGGGGACCTGAAAATGAGGCACTGAGCGTTAAAAGAGGGGTTTGGACCCTGAAAGTGAAGGTTTGGATGATAAAAATGAGTTTTTGAAGCTTAATAGAGGGGTTTGGACTCTAAAAATTACTATTTGGAACAAAACAATGATGGTTTGCCCATAAAAAGTCCAAGTTCGATGCTAAAAGCAGAGGGTTTGGGACCTAAAAATGAGGCAGTGAGCGTTAAAAGAGGGGTTTGGGTAATAGAAGTAAGGGTTTGGAATTTTAAAATGAGGGTTTGTCCCTGAAAAGGAGGGGTTTGGACCCTAGCAGTGAGGTTTGCAGTCCTAACTCTGAGGCTTTGATGTTAAAAGAGGGGTTTGGGTGTTTTAAAGTGAGTCTTTGGGTGCTGAAAATGAGGCTTTGAGCCTTAAAAGAGGGCTTTGGGCATTAATAATGATGTTTTGGTACCTGAAAGTGAAGGCCTGGATGCTAAAAGCAGGGGGTTTCTGACCTAAAAATGAGGCACTGAGCATTAAAAGAGGGGTTTGGACCCTGAAAGTGAAGGTTTGGATGATAAAAATGAGTTTTTAAAGCTTAATAGAGGGGTTTGGACTCTAAAAATTACTATTTGGAACAAAACAATGATGGTTTGACCATAAAAAGTCCAAGTTCGATGCTAAAAGCAGGGGGTTTCTGACCTAAAAATGAGGCACTGAGCATTAAAAGAGGGGTTTGGACCCTGAAAGTGAAGGTTTGGATGATAAAAATGAGTTTTTGAAGCTTAATAGAGGGGTTTGGACTCTAAAAATTACTATTTGGAACAAAACAATGATGGTTTGCCCATAAAAAGTCCAAGTTCGATGCTAAAAGCAGAGGGTTTGGGACCTAAAAATGAGGCAGTGAGCGTTAAAAGAGGGGTTTGGGTAATAGAAGTAAGGGTTTGGAATTTTAAAAAGAGGGTTTGTCCCTGAAAAGGAGGGGTTTGGACCCTAAAAGTGAGGTTTGCAGTCCTAACTCTGAGGCTTTGATGTTAAAAGAGGGGTTTGGGTGTTTTAAAGTGAGTCTTTGGGTGCTGAAAATGAGGCTTTGAGCCTTAAAAGAGGGCTTTGGGCATTAATAATGATGTTTTGGTACCTGAAAGTGAAGGCCTGGATGCTAAAAGCAGGGGGTTTCTGACCTAAAAATGAGGCACTGAGCATTAAAAGAGGGGTTTGGACCCTGAAAGTGAAGGTTTGGATGATAAAAATGAGTTTTTAAAGCTTAATAGAGGGGTTTGGACGCTAAAAATTACTATTTGGAACAAAACAATGATGGTTTGACCATAAAAAGTCCAAGTTCGATGCTAAAAGCAGGGGGTTTCTGACCTAAAAATGAGGCACTGAGCATTAAAAGAGGGGTTTGGACCCTGAAAGTGAAGGTTTGGATGATAAAAATGAGGCTTTGAGACTTAAAATCGAGGGGCTGGACTCTAAAAGTCATGACTTGTACTAGAACGAGAGTTTGGCAATTACAAGTCCAGGTTCAGTGCTAAGAGTGAGGGTTTGGGACCTAAAAATGAGGCACTGAGCGTTAAAAGAGAGGTTTGGACCCTGAAAGTGCGGCTTTGGGTGTTAAAACCGAGGCTTTGGGAGTTAAAAGAGGGCTTTAGGTCCTAAAAGTGAGGGTTTGCTGTTAAAAATGAGGCTTTGAGCGTTAAAACCGGTTTGGCCCCTGAAAGTGAGATTTGCAGTCTTACTCTAAAAGGCTTTGAGGTTAAAAGAGGGGTTTGGGTGCTTTAAAGTGCGTCTTTGGGAGGTATAAATGAGGCATTGAGCATTAAAAGAGGGGTTTGGGCAAAGAAAGTGAGGTTTTGGCTGTTAAAAATGAAGCTTTGAGCATAAAAGAGGGCTTTGGACCCTAGCATTGTGGTTTGCGGCCCTAACGATAAGGCTTTGAGCATTAAAAGAGGGGTTTGGGTGCTTTAAAGTAAGTCCTTGGGACATGAAAATGAGGGTATGTCCCTAAAAAGGAGGGGTTTGGACCCTAAAAGTGAGGTTTGCAGTCCTAACTCTAAGTCTTTGATGTTAAAAGAGGTGTTTGGGTGTTTTAAAGTGAGTTTTGGGGACCTGAAAATGAGGCACTGAGCGTTAAAAGAGGGGTTTGGACCCTGAAGGTTTGGCTTTGAGTGTTAAAACTGAGGCTTTGAGTGTTAGAAGAGGGCTTTAGGTCCTAAAAGTGAGGGTTTGGCTGTTAGAAATGAGGCATTGAATTTTAAAACCAAGGTTTGGACCCTAGCAGTGAGGTTTGCAGTCCTAACTCTAAGGCTTTGATGTTAAAAGAGGGGTTTGGGTGTTTTAAAGTGAGTCTTTGGGTGCTGAAAATGAGGCTTTGAGCCTTAAAAGAGGGCTTTGGGCATTAATAATGATGTTTTGGTACCTGAAAGTGAAGGCCTGGATGCTAAAAGCAGGGGGTTTCTGACCTAAAAATGAGGCACTGAGCATTAAAAGAGGGGTTTGGACCCTGAAAGTGAAGGTTTGGATGATAAAAATGAGTTTTTGAAGCTTAATAGAGGGGTTTGGACGCTAAAAATTACTATTTGGAACAAAACAATGATGGTTTGCCCATAAAAAGTCCAAGTTCGATGCTAAAAGCAGAGGGTTTGGGACCTAAAAATGAGGCAGTGAGCGTTAAAAGAGGGGTTTGGGTAATAGAAGTAAGGGTTTGGAATTTAAAAAAGAGGGTTTGTCCCTGAAAAGGAGGGGTTTGGACCCTAAAAGTGAGGTTTGCAGTCCTAACTCTGAGGCTTTGATGTTAAAAGAGGGGTTTGGGTGTTTTAAAGTGAGTCTTTGGGTGCTGAAAATGAGGCTTTGAGCCTTAAAAGAGGGCTTTGGGCATTAATAATGATGTTTTGGTACCTGAAAGTGAAGGCCTGGATGCTAAAAGCAGGGGGTTTCTGACCTAAAAATGAGGCACTGAGCATTAAAAGAGGGGTTTGGACCCTGAAAGTGAAGGTTTGGATGATAAAAATGAGTTTTTGAAGCTTAATAGAGGGGTTTGGACGCTAAAAATTACTATTTGGAACAAAACAATGATGGTTTGCCCATAAAAAGTCCAAGTTCGATGCTAAAAGCAGAGGGTTTGGGACCTAAAAATGAGGCAGTGAGCGTTAAAAGAGGGGTTTGGGTAATAGAAGTAAGGGTTTTGAATTTTAAAAAGAGGGTTTGTCCCTGAAAAGGAGGGGTTTGGACGCTGAAAGTGAGGTTTGCGGTCCCAACTCTAAGTCTTTGATGTTAAAAGAGGGGTTTGGGTGTTTTAAAGTGAGTCTTTGGGTGCTGAAAATGAGGCTTTGAGCCTTAAAAGAGGGCTTTGGGCATTAATAATGATGGTTTGGTTCCTGAAAGTGAAGGCCTGGATGCTAAAAGCAGGGGGTTTCTGACCTAAAAATGAGGCACTGAGCATTAAAAGAGGGGTTTGGACCCTGAAAGTGAAGGTTTGGATGATAAAAATGAGTTTCTGAAGCTTAATAGAGGGGTTTGGACTCTAAAAATTACTATTTGGAACAAAACAATGATGGTTTGACCATAAAAAGTCCAAGTTCGATGCTAAAAGCAGGGGGTTTGGGACCTAAAAATGAGGCAGTGAGCGTTAAAAGAGGGGTTTGGGTAATAGAAGTAAGGGTTTGGAATTTTAAAAAGAGGGTTTGTCCCTGAAAAGGAGGGGTTTGGACCCTAAAAGTGAGGTTTGCAGTCCTAACTCTAAGGCTTTGATGTTAAAAGAGGGGTTTGGGTGTTTTAAAGTGAGTTTTGGGGACCTGGAAATGAGGCACTGAGCATTAAAAGAGGCGTTTGGACCCTGAAAGTGCGGTTTTGGGTGTTAAAACTGAGGCTTTGAGTGTTAAAAGAGGGCTTTAGGTCCTAAAAGTGAGGGTTTGGCTGTAAGAAATGAGGCACTGAGCTTTAATAGAGGTTTGGACCCTAGCAGTGAGGTTTGTGGTCCTATCTATAAGGCTTTGAGCATTAAAAGAGGGGTTTGGGTGCTTTAAAGTAAGTCCTTGGGACGTGAAAATGCGGGTATGTCCCTAAAAAGGAGTGGTTTGGAGCCTAAAAGTGAGGGTTTGGGATCTAAAATAGAGGCTTTGAGCCTTAAAAGAGGGATTTGGACGTTAAAAATGAGATTTTGCTCCATAAAAGTAAGGGGTTTGGATGCTAAAAATGAGGGTTTGGGAACTAAAAGTGAGGCTTTGAGCCTTGAAAGAGGGGTTTGGACGCTGAAAGTGAGGTTTGCGGTCCCAACTCTAAGTCTTTGATGTTAAAAGAGGGGTTTGGGTGTTTTAAAGTGAGTCTTTGGGTGCTGAAAATGAGGCTTTAAGCCTTAAAAGAGGGCTTTGGGCATTAATAATGATGTTTTGGTTCCTGAAAGTGAAGGCCTGGATGCTAAAAGCAAGGGTTTCTGACCTAAAAATGAGGCACTGAGCATTAAAAGAGGGGTTTGGACCCTGAAAGTGAAGGTTTGGATGATAAAAATGAGGCTTTGAGGCTTAAAAACAAGGGGCTGGACTCTAAAAGTCATGATTTGTACTAGAACGAGAGTTTGACAATTAAAAGTCCGGGTTCAGTGCTAAGAGTGAGGGTTTGGGACCTAAAAATGAGGCAGTGAGCGTTAAAAGAGAGGTTTGGACCCTGGAAGTGCGGCTTTGGGTGTTAAAACCGAGGCTTTGGGAGTTAAAAGAGGGCTTTAGGTCCTAAAAGTGAGGGTTTGCTGTTAAAAATGAGGCTTTGAGCGTTAAAACCGGTTTGGCCCCTGAAAGTGAGATTTGCAGTCTTACTCTAAAAGGCTTTGAGGTTAAAAGAGGCTTTGGGTGCTTTAAAGTGCATCTTTGGGAGGTATAAATGAGGCATTGAGCATTAAAAGAGGGGTTTGGGCAAAGAAAGTGAGGTTTTGGCTGTTAAAAATGAAGCTTTGAGCATAAAAGAGGGCTTTGGACCCTAGCATTGTGGTTTGCGGCCCTAACGATAAGGCTTTGAGCATTAAAAGAGGGGTTTGGGTGCTTTAAAGTAAGTCCTTGGGACGTGAAAATGAGGGTATGTCCCTAAAAAGGAGGGGTTTGGACCCTAAAAGTGAGGTTTGCAGCCCTAACTCTAAGTCTTTGATGTTAAAAGAGGGGTTTGGGTGTTTTAAAGTGAGTTTTGGGGACCTGAAAATGAGGCACTGAGCGTTAAAAGAGGGGTTTGGACCCTGAAAGTGAAGGTTTGGATGATAAAAATGAGTTTTTGAAGCTTAATAGAGGGGTTTGGACTCTAAAAATTACTATTTGGAACAAAACAATGATGGTTTGCCCATAAAAAGTCCAAGTTCGATGCTAAAAGCAGAGGGTTTGGGACCTAAAAATGAGGCAGTGAGCGTTAAAAGAGGGGTTTGGGTAATAGAAGTAAGGGTTTGGAATTTTAAAATGAGGGTTTGTCCCTGAAAAGGAGGGGTTTGGACCCTAGCAGTGAGGTTTGCAGTCCTAACTCTGAGGCTTTGATGTTAAAAGAGGGGTTTGGGTGTTTTAAAGTGAGTCTTTGGGTGCTGAAAATGAGGCTTTGAGCCTTAAAAGAGGGCTTTGGGCATTAATAATGATGTTTTGGTACCTGAAAGTGAAGGTCTGGATGCTAAAAGCAGGGGGTTTCTGACCTAAAAATGAGGCACTGAGCATTAAAAGAGGGGTTTGGACCCTGAAAGTGAAGGTTTGGATGATAAAAATGAGTTTTTAAAGCTTAATAGAGGGGTTTGGACGCTAAAAATTACTATTTGGAACAAAACAATGATGGTTTGACCATAAAAAGTCCAAGTTCGATGCTAAAAGCAGGGGGTTTCTGACCTAAAAATGAGGCACTGAGCATTAAAAGAGGGGTTTGGACCCTGAAAGTGAAGGTTTGGATGATAAAAATGAGGCTTTGAGACTTAAAATCGAGGGGCTGGACTCTAAAAGTCATGACTTGTACTAGAACGAGAGTTTGGCAATTACAAGTCCAGGTTCAGTGCTAAGAGTGAGGGTTTGGGACCTAAAAATGAGGCACTGAGCGTTAAAAGAGAGGTTTGGACCCTGAAAGTGCGGCTTTGGGTGTTAAAACCGAGGCTTTGGGAGTTAAAAGAGGGCTTTAGGTCCTAAAAGTGAGGGTTTGCTGTTAAAAATGAGGCTTTGAGCGTTAAAACCGGTTTGGCCCCTGAAAGTGAGATTTGCAGTCTTACTCTAAAAGGCTTTGAGGTTAAAAGAGGGGTTTGGGTGCTTTAAAGTGCGTCTTTGGGAGGTATAAATGAGGCATTGAGCATTAAAAGAGGGGTTTGGGCAAAGAAAGTGAGGTTTTGGCTGTTAAAAATGAAGCTTTGAGCATAAAAGAGGGCTTTGGACCCTAGCATTGTGGTTTGCGGCCCTAACGATAAGGCTTTGAGCATTAAAAGAGGGGTTTGGGTGCTTTAAAGTAAGTCCTTGGGACATGAAAATGAGGGTATGTCCCTAAAAAGGAGGGGTTTGGACCCTAAAAGTGAGGTTTGCAGTCCTAACTCTAAGTCTTTGATGTTAAAAGAGGTGTTTGGGTGTTTTAAAGTGAGTTTTGGGGACCTGAAAATGAGGCACTGAGCATTAAAAGAGGGGTTTGGACCCTGAAGGTTTGGCTTTGAGTGTTAAAACTGAGGCTTTGAGTGTTAGAAGAGGGCTTTAGGTCCTAAAAGTGAGGGTTTGGCTGTTAGAAATGAGGCATTGAATTTTAAAACCAAGGTTTGGACCCTAGCAGTGAGGTTTGCAGTCCTAACTCTAAGGCTTTGATGTTAAAAGAGGGGTTTGGGTGTTTTAAAGTGAGTCTTTGGGTGCTGAAAATGAGGCTTTGAGCCTTAAAAGAGGGCTTTGGGCATTAATAATGATGTTTTGGTACCTGAAAGTGAAGGCCTGGATGCTAAAAGCAGGGGGTTTCTGACCTAAAAATGAGGCACTGAGCATTAAAAGAGGGGTTTGGACCCTGAAAGTGAAGGTTTGGATGATAAAAATGAGTTTTTGAAGCTTAATAGAGGGGTTTGGACGCTAAAAATTACTATTTGGAACAAAACAATGATGGTTTGCCCATAAAAAGTCCAAGTTCGATGCTAAAAGCAGAGGGTTTGGGACCTAAAAATGAGGCAGTGAGCGTTAAAAGAGGGGTTTGGGTAATAGAAGTAAGGGTTTGGAATTTAAAAAAGAGGGTTTGTCCCTGAAAAGGAGGGGTTTGGACCCTAAAAGTGAGGTTTGCAGTCCTAACTCTGAGGCTTTGATGTTAAAAGAGGGGTTTGGGTGTTTTAAAGTGAGTCTTTGGGTGCTGAAAATGAGGCTTTGAGCCTTAAAAGAGGGCTTTGGGCATTAATAATGATGGTTTGGTACCTGAAAGTGAAGGCCTGGATGCTAAAAGCAGGGGGTTTCTGACCTAAAAATGAGGCACTGAGCATTAAAAGAGGGGTTTGGACCCTGAAAGTGAAGGTTTGGATGATAAAAATGACTTTTTGAAGCTTAATAGAGGGGTTTGGACGCTAAAAATTACTATTTGGAACAAAACAATGATGGTTTGCCCATAAAAAGTCCAAGTTCGATGCTAAAAGCAGGGGGTTTCTGACCTAAAAATGAGGCACTGAGCATTAAAAGAGGGGTTTGGACCCTAAAAGTGAGGTTTGCAGTCCTAACTCTGAGGCTTTGATGTTAAAAGAGGGGTTTGGGTGTTTTAAAGTGAGTCTTTGGGTGCTGAAAATGAGGCTTTGAGCCTTAAAAGAGGGCTTTGGGCATTAATAACGATGTTTTGGTTCCTGAAAGTGAAGGCCTGGATGCTAAAAGCAGGGGGTTTCTGACCTAAAAATGAGGCACTGAGCATTAAAAGAGGGGTTTGGACCCTGAAAGTGAAGGTTTGGATGATAAAAATGAGGCTTTGAGACTTAAAATCGAGGGGCTGGACTCTAAAAGTCATGACTTGTACTAGAACGAGAGTTTGGCAATTACAAGTCCAGGTTCAGTGCTAAGAGTGAGGGTTTGGGACCTAAAAATGAGGCACTGAGCGTTAAAAGAGAGGTTTGGACCCTGAAAGTGCGGCTTTGGGTGTTAAAACCGAGGCTTTGGGAGTTAAAAGAGGGCTTTAGGTCCTAAAAGTGAGGGTTTGCTGTTAAAAATGAGGCTTTGAGCGTTAAAACCGGTTTGGCCCCTGAAAGTGAGATTTGCAGTCTTACTCTAAAAGGCTTTGAGGTTAAAAGAGGGGTTTGGGTGCTTTAAAGTGCGTCTTTGGGAGGTATAAATGAGGCATTGAGCATTAAAAGAGGGGTTTGGGCAAAGAAAGTGAGGGTTTGGCTGTTAAAAATGAAGCTTTGAGCATAAAAGAGGGCTTTGGACCCTAGCATTGTGGTTTGCGGCCCTAACGATAAGGCTTTGAGCATTAAAAGAGGGGTTTGGGTGCTTTAAAGTAAGTCCTTGGGACATGAAAATGAGGGTATGTCCCTAAAAAGGAGGGGTTTGGACCCTAAAAGTGAGGTTTGCAGTCCTAACTCTAAGTCTTTGATGTTAAAAGAGGTGTTTGGGTGTTTTAAAGTGAGTTTTGGGGACCTGAAAATGAGGCACTGAGCGTTAAAAGAGGGGTTTGGACCCTGAAGGTTTGGCTTTGAGTGTTAAAACTGAGGCTTTGAGTGTTAGAAGAGGGCTTTAGGTCCTAAAAGTGAGGGTTTGGCTGTTAGAAATGAGGCATTGAATTTTAAAACCAAGGTTTGGACCCTAGCAGTGAGGTTTGCAGTCCTAACTCTGAGGCTTTGATGTTAAAAGAGGGGTTTGGGTGTTTTAAAGTGAGTCTTTGGGTGCTGAAAATGAGGCTTTGAGCCTTAAAAGAGGGCTTTGGGCATTAATAATGATGTTTTGGTACCTGAAAGTGAAGGCCTGGATGCTAAAAGCAGGGGGTTTCTGACCTAAAAATGAGGCACTGAGCATTAAAAGAGGGGTTTGGACCCTGAAAGTGAAGGTTTGGATGATAAAAATGAGTTTTTGAAGCTTAATAGAGGGGTTTGGACGCTAAAAATTACTATTTGGAACAAAACAATGATGGTTTGCCCATAAAAAGTCCAAGTTCGATGCTAAAAGCAGAGGGTTTGGGACCTAAAAATGAGGCAGTGAGCGTTAAAAGAGGGGTTTGGGTAATAGAAGTAAGGGTTTGGAATTTTAAAAAGAGGGTTTGTCCCTGAAAAGGAGGGGTTTGGACCCTAAAAGTGAGGTTTGCAGTCCTAACTCTGAGGCTTTGATGTTAAAAGAGGGGTTTGGGTGTTTTAAAGTGAGTCTTTGGGTGCTGAAAATGAGGCTTTGAGCCTTAAAAGAGGGCTTTGGGCATTAATAATGATGTTTTGGTACCTGAAAGTGAAGGCCTGGATGCTAAAAGCAGGGGGTTTCTGACCTAAAAATGAGGCACTGAGCATTAAAAGAGGGGTTTGGACCCTGAAAGTGAAGGTTTGGATGATAAAAATGAGTTTCTGAAGCTTAATAGAGGGGTTTGGACTCTAAAAATTACTATTTGGAACAAAACAATGATGGTTTGACCATAAAAAGTCCAAGTTCGATGCTAAAAGCAGGGGGTTTGGGACCTAAAAATGAGGCAGTGAGCGTTAAAAGAGGGGTTTGGGTAATAGAAGTAAGGGTTTGGAATTTTAAAAAGAGGGTTTGTCCCTGAAAAGGAGGGGTTTGGACCCTAAAAGTGAGGTTTGCAGTCCTAACTATAAGGCTTTGATGTTAAAAGAGGGGTTTGGGTGTTTTTAAGTGAGTTTTGGGGACCTGGAAATGAGGCACTGAGCATTAAAAGAGGCGTTTGGACCCTGAAAGTGCGGTTTTGGGTGTTAAAACTGAGGCTTTGAGTGTTAAAAGAGGGCTTTAGGTCCTAAAAGTGAGGGTTTGGTTGTAAGAAATGAGGCACTGAGCTTTAATAGAGGTTTGGACCCTAGCAGTGAGGTTTGTGGTCCTATCTATAAGGCTTTGAGCATTAAAAGAGGGGTTTGGGTGCTTTAAAGTAAGTCCTTGGGACGTGAAAATGCGGGTATGTCCCTAAAAAGGAGTGGTTTGGAGCCTAAAAGTGAGGGTTTGGGATCTAAAATAGAGGCTTTGAGCCTTAAAAGAGGGATTTGGACGTTAAAAATGAGATTTTGCTCCATAAAAGTAAGGGGTTTGGATGCTAAAAATGAGGGTTTGGGAACTAAAAGTGAGGGTTTGAGCCTTGAAAGAGGGGTTTGGACGCTGAAAGTGAGGTTTGCGGTCCCAACTCTAAGTCTTTGATGTTAAAAGAGGGGTTTGGGTGTTTTAAAGTGAGTCTTTGGGTGCTGAAAATGAGGCTTTGAGCCTTAAAAGAGGGCTTTGGGCATTAATAATGATGGTTTGGTTCCTGAAAGTGAAGGCCTGGATGCTAAAAGCAGGGGGTTTCTGACCTAAAAATGAGGCACTGAGCATTAAAAGAGGGGTTTGGACCCTGAAAGTGAAGGTTTGGATGATAAAAATGAGGCTTTGAGGCTTAAAATCGAGGGGCTGGACTCTAAAAGTCATGATTAGTACTAGAACGAAAGTTTGGCAATTAAAAGTCTGGGTTCAGTGCTAAGAGTGAGGGTTTGGGACCTAAAAATGAGGCACTGAGCGTTAAAAGAGAGGTTTGGACCCTGAAAGTGCGGCTTTGGGTGTTAAAACCGAGGCTTTGGGAGTTAAAAGAGGGCTTTAGGTCCTAAAAGTGAGGGTTTGCTGTTAAAAATGAGGCTTTGAGCGTTAAAACCGGTTTGGCCCCTGAAAGTGAGATTTGCAGTCTTACTCTAAAAGGCTTTGAGGTTAAAAGAGGGGTTTGGGTGCTTTAAAGTGCGTCTTTGGGAGGTATAAATGAGGCATTGAGCATTAAAAGAGGGGTTTGGGCAAAGAAAGTGAGGTTTTGGCTGTTAAAAATGAAGCTTTGAGCATAAAAGAGGGCTTTGGACCCTAGCATTGTGGTTTGCGGCCCTAACTATAAGGCTTTGAGCATTAAAAGAGGGGTTTGGGTGCTTTAAAGTAAGTCCTTGGGACATGAAAATGAGGGTATGTCCCTAAAAAGGAGGGGTTTGGACCCTAAAAGTGAGGTTTGCAGTCCTAACTCTAAGTCTTTGATGTTAAAAGAGGTGTTTGGTTGTTTTAAAGTGAGTTTTGGGGACCTGAAAATGAGGCACTGAGCGTTAAAAGAGGGGTTTGGACCCTGAAGGTTTGGCTTTGAGTGTTAAAACTGAGGCTTTGAGTGTTAGAAGAGGGCTTTAGGTCCTAAAAGTGAGGGTTTGGCTGTTAGAAATGAGGCATTGAATTTTAAAACCAAGGTTTGGACCCTAGCAGTGAGGTTTGCAGTCCTAACTCTAAGGCTTTGATGTTAAAAGAGGGGTTTGGGTGTTTTAAAGTGAGTCTTTGGGTGCTGAAAATGAGGCTTTGAGCCTTAAAAGAGGGCTTTGGGCATTAATAATGATGTTTTGGTACCTGAAAGTGAAGGCCTGGATGCTAAAAGCAGGGGGTTTCTGACCTAAAAATGAGGCACTGAGCATTAAAAGAGGGGTTTGGACCCTGAAAGTGAAGGTTTGGATGATAAAAATGAGTTTTTGAAGCTTAATAGAGGGGTTTGGACGCTAAAAATTACTATTTGGAACAAAACAATGATGGTTTGACCATAAAAAGTCCAAGTTCGATGCTAAAAGCAGGGGGTTTCTGACCTAAAAATGAGGCACTGAGCATTAAAAGAGGGGTTTGGACCCTGAAAGTGAAGGTTTGGATGATAAAAATGAGTTTTTGAAGCTTAATAGAGGGGTTTGGACTGTAAAAATTACTATTTGGAACAAAACAATGATGGTTTGCCCATAAAAAGTCCAAGTTCGATGCTAAAAGCAGAGGGTTTGGGACCTAAAAATGAGGCAGTGAGCGTTAAAAGAGGGGTTTGGGTAATAGAAGTAAGGGTTTTGAATTTTAAAAAGAGGGTTTGTCCCTGAAAAGGAGGGGTTTGGACGCTGAAAGTGAGGTTTGCGGTCCCAACTCTAAGTCTTTGATGTTAAAAGAGGGGTTTGGGTGTTTTAAAGTGAGTCTTTGGGTGCTGAAAATGAGGCTTTGA
Organism: Phalacrocorax carbo; assembly: GCF_963921805.1. Classification (NCBI taxonomy): domain Eukaryota; kingdom Metazoa; phylum Chordata; class Aves; order Suliformes; family Phalacrocoracidae; genus Phalacrocorax; species Phalacrocorax carbo. The sequence goes on along the minus strand of NW_026990280.1, from coordinate 1,115,869 downwards.
GCCTTAAAAGAGGGCTTTGGGCATTAATAATGATGGTTTGGTTCCTGAAAGTGAAGGCCTGGATGCTAAAAGCAGGGGGTTTCTGACCTAAAAATGAGGCACTGAGCATTAAAAGAGGGGTTTGGACCCTGAAAGTGAAGGTTTGGATGATAAAAATGAGTTTCTGAAGCTTAATAGAGGGGTTTGGACTCTAAAAATTACTATTTGGAACAAAACAATGATGGTTTGACCATAAAAAGTCCAAGTTCGATGCTAAAAGCAGGGGGTTTGGGACCTAAAAATGAGGCAGTGAGCGTTAAAAGAGGGGTTTGGGTAATAGAAGTAAGGGTTTGGAATTTTAAAAAGAGGGTTTGTCCCTGAAAAGGAGGGGTTTGGACCCTAAAAGTGAGGTTTGCAGTCCTAACTCTAAGGCTTTGATGTTAAAAGAGGGGTTTGGGTGTTTTAAAGTGAGTTTTGGGGACCTGGAAATGAGGCACTGAGCATTAAAAGAGGCGTTTGGACCCTGAAAGTGCGGTTTTGGGTGTTAAAACTGAGGCTTTGAGTGTTAAAAGAGGGCTTTAGGTCCTAAAAGTGAGGGTTTGGTTGTAAGAAATGAGGCACTGAGCTTTAATAGAGGTTTGGACCCTAGCAGTGAGGTTTGTGGTCCTATCTATAAGGCTTTGAGCATTAAAAGAGGGGTTTGGGTGCTTTAAAGTAAGTCCTTGGGACGTGAAAATGCGGGTATGTCCCTAAAAAGGAGTGGTTTGGAGCCTAAAAGTGAGGGTTTGGGATCTAAAATAGAGGCTTTGAGCCTTAAAAGAGGGATTTGGACGTTAAAAATGAGATTTTGCTCCATAAAAGTAAGGGGTTTGGATGCTAAAAATGAGGGTTTGGGAACTAAAAGTGAGGGTTTGAGCCTTGAAAGAGGGGTTTGGACGCTGAAAGTGAGGTTTGCGGTCCCAACTCTAAGTCTTTGATGTTAAAAGAGGGGTTTGGGTGTTTTAAAGTGAGTCTTTGGGTGCTGAAAATGAGGCTTTGAGCCTTAAAAGAGGGCTTTGGGCATTAATAATGATGTTTTGGTTCCTGAAAGTGAAGGCCTGGATGCTAAAAGCAAGGGTTTCTGACCTAAAAATGAGGCACTGAGCATTAAAAGAGGGGTTTGGACCCTGAAAGTGAAGGTTTGGATGATAAAAATGAGGCTTTGAGGCTTAAAAACAAGGGGCTGGACTCTAAAAGTCATGATTTGTACTAGAACGAGAGTTTGACAATTAAAAGTCCGGGTTCAGTGCTAAGAGTGAGGGTTTGGGACCTAAAAATGAGGCAGTGAGCGTTAAAAGAGAGGTTTGGACCCTGGAAGTGCGGCTTTGGGTGTTAAAACCGAGGCTTTGGGAGTTAAAAGAGGGCTTTAGGTCCTAAAAGTGAGGGTTTGCTGTTAAAAATGAGGCTTTGAGCGTTAAAACCGGTTTGGCCCCTGAAAGTGAGATTTGCAGTCTTACTCTAAAAGGCTTTGAGGTTAAAAGAGGCTTTGGGTGCTTTAAAGTGCATCTTTGGGAGGTATAAATGAGGCATTGAGCATTAAAAGAGGGGTTTGGGCAAAGAAAGTGAGGTTTTGGCTGTTAAAAATGAAGCTTTGAGCATAAAAGAGGGCTTTGGACCCTAGCATTGTGGTTTGCGGCCCTAACGATAAGGCTTTGAGCATTAAAAGAGGGGTTTGGGTGCTTTAAAGTAAGTCCTTGGGACGTGAAAATGAGGGTATGTCCCTAAAAAGGAGGGGTTTGGACCCTAAAAGTGAGGTTTGCAGCCCTAACTCTAAGTCTTTGATGTTAAAAGAGGGGTTTGGGTGTTTTAAAGTGAGTTTTGGGGACCTGAAAATGAGGCACTGAGCGTTAAAAGAGGGGTTTGGACCCTGAAAGTGAAGGTTTGGATGATAAAAATGAGTTTTTGAAGCTTAATAGAGGGGTTTGGACTCTAAAAATTACTATTTGGAACAAAACAATGATGGTTTGCCCATAAAAAGTCCAAGTTCGATGCTAAAAGCAGAGGGTTTGGGACCTAAAAATGAGGCAGTGAGCGTTAAAAGAGGGGTTTGGGTAATAGAAGTAAGGGTTTGGAATTTTAAAATGAGGGTTTGTCCCTGAAAAGGAGGGGTTTGGACCCTAGCAGTGAGGTTTGCAGTCCTAACTCTGAGGCTTTGATGTTAAAAGAGGGGTTTGGGTGTTTTAAAGTGAGTCTTTGGGTGCTGAAAATGAGGCTTTGAGCCTTAAAAGAGGGCTTTGGGCATTAATAATGATGTTTTGGTACCTGAAAGTGAAGGCCTGGATGCTAAAAGCAGGGGGTTTCTGACCTAAAAATGAGGCACTGAGCATTAAAAGAGGGGTTTGGACCCTGAAAGTGAAGGTTTGGATGATAAAAATGAGTTTTTAAAGCTTAATAGAGGGGTTTGGACTCTAAAAATTACTATTTGGAACAAAACAATGATGGTTTGACCATAAAAAGTCCAAGTTCGATGCTAAAAGCAGGGGGTTTCTGACCTAAAAATGAGGCACTGAGCATTAAAAGAGGGGTTTGGACCCTGAAAGTGAAGGTTTGGATGATAAAAATGAGTTTTTGAAGCTTAATAGAGGGGTTTGGACTCTAAAAATTACTATTCGGAACAAAACAATGATGGTTTGCCCATAAAAAGTCCAAGTTCGATGCTAAAAGCAGAGGGTTTGGGACCTAAAAATGAGGCAGTGAGCGTTAAAAGAGGGGTTTGGGTAATAGAAGTAAGGGTTTGGAATTTTAAAAAGAGGGTTTGTCCCTGAAAAGGAGGGGTTTGGACCCTAAAAGTGAGGTTTGCAGTCCTAACTCTGAGGCTTTGATGTTAAAAGAGGGGTTTGGGTGTTTTAAAGTGAGTCTTTGGGTGCTGAAAATGAGGCTTTGAGCCTTAAAAGAGGGCTTTGGGCATTAATAATGATGTTTTGGTACCTGAAAGTGAAGGCCTGGATGCTAAAAGCAGGGGGTTTCTGACCTAAAAATGAGGCACTGAGCATTAAAAGAGGGGTTTGGACCCTGAAAGTGAAGGTTTGGATGATAAAAATGAGTTTTTAAAGCTTAATAGAGGGGTTTGGACGCTAAAAATTACTATTTGGAACAAAACAATGATGGTTTGACCATAAAAAGTCCAAGTTCGATGCTAAAAGCAGGGGGTTTCTGACCTAAAAATGAGGCACTGAGCATTAAAAGAGGGGTTTGGACCCTGAAAGTGAAGGTTTGGATGATAAAAATGAGGCTTTGAGACTTAAAATCGAGGGGCTGGACTCTAAAAGTCATGACTTGTACTAGAACGAGAGTTTGGCAATTACAAGTCCAGGTTCAGTGCTAAGAGTGAGGGTTTGGGACCTAAAAATGAGGCACTGAGCGTTAAAAGAGAGGTTTGGACCCTGAAAGTGCGGCTTTGGGTGTTAAAACCGAGGCTTTGGGAGTTAAAAGAGGGCTTTAGGTCCTAAAAGTGAGGGTTTGCTGTTAAAAATGAGGCTTTGAGCGTTAAAACCGGTTTGGCCCCTGAAAGTGAGATTTGCAGTCTTACTCTAAAAGGCTTTGAGGTTAAAAGAGGGGTTTGGGTGCTTTAAAGTGCGTCTTTGGGAGGTATAAATGAGGCATTGAGCATTAAAAGAGGGGTTTGGGCAAAGAAAGTGAGGTTTTGGCTGTTAAAAATGAAGCTTTGAGCATAAAAGAGGGCTTTGGACCCTAGCATTGTGGTTTGCGGCCCTAACGATAAGGCTTTGAGCATTAAAAGAGGGGTTTGGGTGCTTTAAAGTAAGTCCTTGGGACATGAAAATGAGGGTATGTCCCTAAAAAGGAGGGGTTTGGACCCTAAAAGTGAGGTTTGCAGTCCTAACTCTAAGTCTTTGATGTTAAAAGAGGTGTTTGGGTGTTTTAAAGTGAGTTTTGGGGACCTGAAAATGAGGCACTGAGCGTTAAAAGAGGGGTTTGGACCCTGAAGGTTTGGCTTTGAGTGTTAAAACTGAGGCTTTGAGTGTTAGAAGAGGGCTTTAGGTCCTAAAAGTGAGGGTTTGGCTGTTAGAAATGAGGCATTGAATTTTAAAACCAAGGTTTGGACCCTAGCAGTGAGGTTTGCAGTCCTAACTCTAAGGCTTTGATGTTAAAAGAGGGGTTTGGGTGTTTTAAAGTGAGTCTTTGGGTGCTGAAAATGAGGCTTTGAGCCTTAAAAGAGGGCTTTGGGCATTAATAATGATGTTTTGGTACCTGAAAGTGAAGGCCTGGATGCTAAAAGCAGGGGGTTTCTGACCTAAAAATGAGGCACTGAGCATTAAAAGAGGGGTTTGGACCCTGAAAGTGAAGGTTTGGATGATAAAAATGAGTTTTTGAAGCTTAATAGAGGGGTTTGGACGCTAAAAATTACTATTTGGAACAAAACAATGATGGTTTGCCCATAAAAAGTCCAAGTTCGATGCTAAAAGCAGAGGGTTTGGGACCTAAAAATGAGGCAGTGAGCGTTAAAAGAGGGGTTTGGGTAATAGAAGTAAGGGTTTGGAATTTAAAAAAGAGGGTTTGTCCCTGAAAAGGAGGGGTTTGGACCCTAAAAGTGAGGTTTGCAGTCCTAACTCTGAGGCTTTGATGTTAAAAGAGGGGTTTGGGTGTTTTAAAGTGAGTCTTTGGGTGCTGAAAATGAGGCTTTGAGCCTTAAAAGAGGGCTTTGGGCATTAATAATGATGTTTTGGTACCTGAAAGTGAAGGCCTGGATGCTAAAAGCAGGGGGTTTCTGACCTAAAAATGAGGCACTGAGCATTAAAAGAGGGGTTTGGACCCTGAAAGTGAAGGTTTGGATGATAAAAATGAGTTTTTGAAGCTTAATAGAGGGGTTTGGACGCTAAAAATTACTATTTGGAACAAAACAATGATGGTTTGCCCATAAAAAGTCCAAGTTCGATGCTAAAAGCAGAGGGTTTGGGACCTAAAAATGAGGCAGTGAGCGTTAAAAGAGGGGTTTGGGTAATAGAAGTAAGGGTTTTGAATTTTAAAAAGAGGGTTTGTCCCTGAAAAGGAGGGGTTTGGACGCTGAAAGTGAGGTTTGCGGTCCCAACTCTAAGTCTTTGATGTTAAAAGAGGGGTTTGGGTGTTTTAAAGTGAGTCTTTGGGTGCTGAAAATGAGGCTTTGAGCCTTAAAAGAGGGCTTTGGGCATTAATAATGATGGTTTGGTTCCTGAAAGTGAAGGCCTGGATGCTAAAAGCAGGGGGTTTCTGACCTAAAAATGAGGCACTGAGCATTAAAAGAGGGGTTTGGACCCTGAAAGTGAAGGTTTGGATGATAAAAATGAGTTTCTGAAGCTTAATAGAGGGGTTTGGACTCTAAAAATTACTATTTGGAACAAAACAATGATGGTTTGACCATAAAAAGTCCAAGTTCGATGCTAAAAGCAGGGGGTTTGGGACCTAAAAATGAGGCAGTGAGCGTTAAAAGAGGGGTTTGGGTAATAGAAGTAAGGGTTTGGAATTTTAAAAAGAGGGTTTGTCCCTGAAAAGGAGGGGTTTGGACCCTAAAAGTGAGGTTTGCAGTCCTAACTCTAAGGCTTTGATGTTAAAAGAGGGGTTTGGGTGTTTTAAAGTGAGTTTTGGGGACCTGGAAATGAGGCACTGAGCATTAAAAGAGGCGTTTGGACCCTGAAAGTGCGGTTTTGGGTGTTAAAACTGAGGCTTTGAGTGTTAAAAGAGGGCTTTAGGTCCTAAAAGTGAGGGTTTGGCTGTAAGAAATGAGGCACTGAGCTTTAATAGAGGTTTGGACCCTAGCAGTGAGGTTTGTGGTCCTATCTATAAGGCTTTGAGCATTAAAAGAGGGGTTTGGGTGCTTTAAAGTAAGTCCTTGGGACGTGAAAATGCGGGTATGTCCCTAAAAAGGAGTGGTTTGGAGCCTAAAAGTGAGGGTTTGGGATCTAAAATAGAGGCTTTGAGCCTTAAAAGAGGGATTTGGACGTTAAAAATGAGATTTTGCTCCATAAAAGTAAGGGGTTTGGATGCTAAAAATGAGGGTTTGGGAACTAAAAGTGAGGCTTTGAGCCTTGAAAGAGGGGTTTGGACGCTGAAAGTGAGGTTTGCGGTCCCAACTCTAAGTCTTTGATGTTAAAAGAGGGGTTTGGGTGTTTTAAAGTGAGTCTTTGGGTGCTGAAAATGAGGCTTTGAGCCTTAAAAGAGGGCTTTGGGCATTAATAATGATGTTTTGGTTCCTGAAAGTGAAGGCCTGGATGCTAAAAGCAAGGGTTTCTGACCTAAAAATGAGGCACTGAGCATTAAAAGAGGGGTTTGGACCCTGAAAGTGAAGGTTTGGATGATAAAAATGAGGCTTTGAGGCTTAAAAACAAGGGGCTGGACTCTAAAAGTCATGATTTGTACTAGAACGAGAGTTTGACAATTAAAAGTCCGGGTTCAGTGCTAAGAGTGAGGGTTTGGGACCTAAAAATGAGGCAGTGAGCGTTAAAAGAGAGGTTTGGACCCTGGAAGTGCGGCTTTGGGTGTTAAAACCGAGGCTTTGGGAGTTAAAAGAGGGCTTTAGGTCCTAAAAGTGAGGGTTTGCTGTTAAAAATGAGGCTTTGAGCGTTAAAACCGGTTTGGCCCCTGAAAGTGAGATTTGCAGTCTTACTCTAAAAGGCTTTGAGGTTAAAAGAGGCTTTGGGTGCTTTAAAGTGCATCTTTGGGAGGTATAAATGAGGCATTGAGCATTAAAAGAGGGGTTTGGGCAAAGAAAGTGAGGTTTTGGCTGTTAAAAATGAAGCTTTGAGCATAAAAGAGGGCTTTGGACCCTAGCATTGTGGTTTGCGGCCCTAACGATAAGGCTTTGAGCATTAAAAGAGGGGTTTGGGTGCTTTAAAGTAAGTCCTTGGGACGTGAAAATGAGGGTATGTCCCTAAAAAGGAGGGGTTTGGACCCTAAAAGTGAGGTTTGCAGCCCTAACTCTAAGTCTTTGATGTTAAAAGAGGGGTTTGGGTGTTTTAAAGTGAGTTTTGGGGACCTGAAAATGAGGCACTGAGCGTTAAAAGAGGGGTTTGGACCCTGAAAGTGAAGGTTTGGATGATAAAAATGAGTTTTTGAAGCTTAATAGAGGGGTTTGGACTCTAAAAATTACTATTTGGAACAAAACAATGATGGTTTGCCCATAAAAAGTCCAAGTTCGATGCTAAAAGCAGAGGGTTTGGGACCTAAAAATGAGGCAGTGAGCGTTAAAAGAGGGGTTTGGGTAATAGAAGTAAGGGTTTGGAATTTTAAAATGAGGGTTTGTCCCTGAAAAGGAGGGGTTTGGACCCTAGCAGTGAGGTTTGCAGTCCTAACTCTGAGGCTTTGATGTTAAAAGAGGGGTTTGGGTGTTTTAAAGTGAGTCTTTGGGTGCTGAAAATGAGGCTTTGAGCCTTAAAAGAGGGCTTTGGGCATTAATAATGATGTTTTGGTACCTGAAAGTGAAGGCCTGGATGCTAAAAGCAGGGGGTTTCTGACCTAAAAATGAGGCACTGAGCATTAAAAGAGGGGTTTGGACCCTGAAAGTGAAGGTTTGGATGATAAAAATGAGTTTTTAAAGCTTAATAGAGGGGTTTGGACGCTAAAAATTACTATTTGGAACAAAACAATGATGGTTTGACCATAAAAAGTCCAAGTTCGATGCTAAAAGCAGGGGGTTTCTGACCTAAAAATGAGGCACTGAGCATTAAAAGAGGGGTTTGGACCCTGAAAGTGAAGGTTTGGATGATAAAAATGAGGCTTTGAGACTTAAAATCGAGGGGCTGGACTCTAAAAGTCATGACTTGTACTAGAACGAGAGTTTGGCAATTACAAGTCCAGGTTCAGTGCTAAGAGTGAGGGTTTGGGACCTAAAAATGAGGCACTGAGCGTTAAAAGAGAGGTTTGGACCCTGAAAGTGCGGCTTTGGGTGTTAAAACCGAGGCTTTGGGAGTTAAAAGAGGGCTTTAGGTCCTAAAAGTGAGGGTTTGCTGTTAAAAATGAGGCTTTGAGCGTTAAAACCGGTTTGGCCCCTGAAAGTGAGATTTGCAGTCTTACTCTAAAAGGCTTTGAGGTTAAAAGAGGGGTTTGGGTGCTTTAAAGTGCGTCTTTGGGAGGTATAAATGAGGCATTGAGCATTAAAAGAGGGGTTTGGGCAAAGAAAGTGAGGTTTTGGCTGTTAAAAATGAAGCTTTGAGCATAAAAGAGGGCTTTGGACCCTAGCATTGTGGTTTGCGGCCCTAACGATAAGGCTTTGAGCATTAAAAGAGGGGTTTGGGTGCTTTAAAGTAAGTCCTTGGGACATGAAAATGAGGGTATGTCCCTAAAAAGGAGGGGTTTGGACCCTAAAAGTGAGGTTTGCAGTCCTAACTCTAAGTCTTTGATGTTAAAAGAGGTGTTTGGGTGTTTTAAAGTGAGTTTTGGGGACCTGAAAATGAGGCACTGAGCGTTAAAAGAGGGGTTTGGACCCTGAAGGTTTGGCTTTGAGTGTTAAAACTGAGGCTTTGAGTGTTAGAAGAGGGCTTTAGGTCCTAAAAGTGAGGGTTTGGCTGTTAGAAATGAGGCATTGAATTTTAAAACCAAGGTTTGGACCCTAGCAGTGAGGTTTGCAGTCCTAACTCTAAGGCTTTGATGTTAAAAGAGGGGTTTGGGTGTTTTAAAGTGAGTCTTTGGGTGCTGAAAATGAGGCTTTGAGCCTTAAAAGAGGGCTTTGGGCATTAATAATGATGTTTTGGTACCTGAAAGTGAAGGCCTGGATGCTAAAAGCAGGGGGTTTCTGACCTAAAAATGAGGCACTGAGCATTAAAAGAGGGGTTTGGACCCTGAAAGTGAAGGTTTGGATGATAAAAATGAGTTTTTGAAGCTTAATAGAGGGGTTTGGACGCTAAAAATTACTATTTGGAACAAAACAATGATGGTTTGCCCATAAAAAGTCCAAGTTCGATGCTAAAAGCAGAGGGTTTGGGACCTAAAAATGAGGCAGTGAGCGTTAAAAGAGGGGTTTGGGTAATAGAAGTAAGGGTTTGGAATTTTAAAAAGAGGGTTTGTCCCTGAAAAGGAGGGGTTTGGACCCTAAAAGTGAGGTTTGCAGTCCTAACTCTGAGGCTTTGATGTTAAAAGAGGGGTTTGGGTGTTTTAAAGTGAGTCTTTGGGTGCTGAAAATGAGGCTTTGAGCCTTAAAAGAGGGCTTTGGGCATTAATAATGATGTTTTGGTACCTGAAAGTGAAGGCCTGGATGCTAAAAGCAGGGGGTTTCTGACCTAAAAATGAGGCACTGAGCATTAAAAGAGGGGTTTGGACCCTGAAAGTGAAGGTTTGGATGATAAAAATGAGTTTTTGAAGCTTAATAGAGGGGTTTGGACGCTAAAAATTACTATTTGGAACAAAATAATGATGGTTTGCCCATAAAAAGTCCAAGTTCGATGCTAAAAGCAGGGGGTTTCTGACCTAAAAATGAGGCACTGAGCATTAAAAGAGGGGTTTGGACCCTAAAAGTGAGGTTTGCAGTCCTAACTCTGAGGCTTTGATGTTAAAAGAGGGGTTTGGGTGTTTTAAAGTGAGTCTTTGGGTGCTGAAAATGAGGCTTTGAGCCTTAAAAGAGGGCTTTGGGCATTAATAACGATGTTTTGGTTCCTGAAAGTGAAGGCCTGGATGCTAAAAGCAGGGGGTTTCTGACCTAAAAATGAGGCACTGAGCATTAAAAGAGGGGTTTGGACCCTGAAAGTGAAGGTTTGGATGATAAAAATGACTTTTTGAAGCTTAATAGAGGGGTTTGGACTCTAAAAATTACTATTTGGAACAAAACAATGATGTTTTGACCATAAAAAGTCCAAGTTCGATGCTAAAAGCAGGGGGTTTCTGACCTAAAAATGAGGCACTGAGCATTAAAAGAGGGGTTTGGACCCTGAAAGTGAAGGTTTGGATGATAAAAATGAGTTTTTGAAGCTTAATAGAGGGGTTTGGACGCTAAAAATTACTATTTGGAACAAAACAATGATGGTTTGCCCATAAAAAGTCCAAGTTCGATGCTAAAAGCAGAGGGTTTGGGACCTAAAAATGAGGCAGTGAGCGTTAAAAGAGGGGTTTGGGTAATAGAAGTAAGGGTTTGGAATTTTAAAAAGAGGGTTTGTCCCTGAAAAGGAGGGGTTTGGACCCTAAAAGTGAGGTTTGCAGTCCTAACTCTGAGGCTTTGATGTTAAAAGAGGGGTTTGGGTGTTTTAAAGTGAGTCTTTGGGTGCTGAAAATGAGGCTTTGAGCCTTAAAAGAGGGCTTTGGGCATTAATAATGATGTTTTGGTACCTGAAAGTGAAGGCCTGGATGCTAAAAGCAGGGGGTTTCTGACCTAGAAATGAGGCACTGAGCATTAAAAGAGGGGTTTGGACCCTGAAAGTGAAGGTTTGGATGATAAAAATGAGTTTTTGAAGCTTAATAGAGGGGTTTGGACGCTAAAAATTACTATTTGGAACAAAACAATGATGGTTTGCCCATAAAAAGTCCAAGTTCGATGCTAAAAGCAGGGGGTTTCTGACCTAAAAATGAGGCACTGAGCGTTAAAAGAGGGGTTTGGGTAATAGAAGTAAGGGTTTGGAATTTTAAAAAGAGGGTTTGTCCCTGAAAAGGAGGGGTTTGGACCCTAAAAGTGAGGTTTGCAGTCCTAACTCTGAGGCTTTGATGTTAAAAGAGGGGTTTGGGTGTTTTAAAGTGAGTCTTTGGGTGCTGAAAATGAGGCTTTGAGCCTTAAAAGAGGGCTTTGGGCATTAATAATGATGTTTTGGTTCCTGAAAGTGAAGGCCTGGATGCTAAAAGCAGGGGGTTTCTGACCTAAAAATGAGGCACTGAGCATTAAAAGAGGGGTTTGGACCCTGAAAGTGAAGGTTTGGATGATAAAAATGACTTTTTGAAGCTTAATAGAGGGGTTTGGACTCTAAAAATTACTATTTGGAACAAAACAATGATGGTTTGCCCATAAAAAGTCCAAGTTCGATGCTAAAAGCAGAGGGTTTGGGACCTAAAAATGAGGCAGTGAGCGTTAAAAGAGGGGTTTGGGTAATAGAAGTAAGGGTTTGGAATTTTAAAAAGAGGGTTTGTCCCTGAAAAGGAGGGGTTTGGACCCTAAAAGTGAGGTTTGCAGTCCTAACTCTGAGGCTTTGATGTTAAAAGAGGGGTTTGGGTGTTTTAAAGTGAGTCTTTGGGTGCTGAAAATGAGGCTTTGAGCCTTAAAAGAGGGCTTTGGGCATTAATAATGATGGTTTGGTACCTGAAAGTGAAGGCCTGGATGCTAAAAGCAAGGGTTTCTGACCTAAAAATGAGGCACTGAGCATTAAAAGAGGGGTTTGGACCCTGAAAGTGAAGGTTTGGATGATAAAAATGAGGCTTTGAGACTTAAAATCGAGGGGCTGGACTCTAAAAGTCATGACTTGTACTAGAACGAGAGTTTGACAATTACAAGTCCAGGTTCAGTGCTAAGAGTGAGGGTTTGGGACCTAAAAATGAGGCACTGAGCGTTAAAAGAGAGGTTTGGACCCTGAAAGTGCGGCTTTGGGTGTTAAAACCGAGGCTTTGGGAGTTAAAAGAGGGCTTTAGGTCCTAAAAGTGAGGGTTTGCTGTTAAAAATGAGGCTTTGAGCGTTAAAACCGGTTTGGCCCCTGAAAGTGAGATTTGCAGTCTTACTCTAAAAGGCTTTGAGGTTAAAAGAGGCTTTGGGTGCTTTAAAGTGCATCTTTGGGATGTATAAATGAGGCATTGAGCATTAAAAGAGGGGTTTGGGCAAAGAAAGTGAGGGTTTGGCTGTTAAAAATGAAGCTTTGAGCATAAAAGAGGGCTTTGGACCCTAGCATTGTGGTTTGCGGCCCTAACTATAAGGCTTTGAGCATTAAAAGAGGGGTTTGGGTGCTTTAAAGTAAGTCCTTGGGACATGAAAATGAGGGTATGTCCCTAAAAAGGAGGGGTTTGGACCCTAAAAGTGAGGTTTGCAGTCCTAACTCTAAGTCTTTGATGTTAAAAGAGGTGTTTGGGTGTTTTAAAGTGAGTTTTGGGGACCTGAAAATGAGGCACTGAGCGTTAAAAGAGGGGTTTGGACCCTGAAGGTTTGGCTTTGAGTGTTAAAACTGAGGCTTTGAGTGTTAGAAGAGGGCTTTAGGTCCTAAAAGTGAGGGTTTGGCTGTTAGAAATGAGGCATTGAATTTTAAAACCAAGGTTTGGACCCTAGCAGTGAGGTTTGCAGTCCTAACTCTAAGGCTTTGATGTTAAAAGAGGGGTTTGGGTGTTTTAAAGTGAGTCTTTGGGTGCTGAAAATGAGGCTTTGAGCCTTAAAAGAGGGCTTTGGGCATTAATAATGATGTTTTGGTACCTGAAAGTGAAGGCCTGGATGCTAAAAGCAGGGGGTTTCTGACCTAAAAATGAGGCACTGAGCATTAAAAGAGGGGTTTGGACCCTGAAAGTGAAGGTTTGGATGATAAAAATGAGTTTTTGAAGCTTAATAGAGGGGTTTGGACGCTAAAAATTACTATTTGGAACAAAACAATGATGGTTTGACCATAAAAAGTCCAAGTTCGATGCTAAAAGCAGGGGGTTTCTGACCTAAAAATGAGGCACTGAGCATTAAAAGAGGGGTTTGGACCCTGAAAGTGAAGGTTTGGATGATAAAAATGAGTTTTTGAAGCTTAATAGAGGGGTTTGGACGCTAAAAATTACTATTTGGAACAAAACAATGATGGTTTGCCCATAAAAAGTCCAAGTTCGATGCTAAAAGCAGAGGGTTTGGGACCTAAAAATGAGGCAGTGAGCGTTAAAAGAGGGGTTTGGGTAATAGAAGTAAGGGTTTGGAATTTAAAAAAGAGGGTTTGTCCCTGAAAAGGAGGGGTTTGGACCCTAAAAGTGAGGTTTGCAGTCCTAACTCTAAGTCTTTGATGTTAAAAGAGGGGTTTGGGTGTTTTAAAGTGAGTCTTTGGGTGCTGAAAATGAGGCTTTGAGCCTTAAAAGAGGGCTTTGGGCATTAATAATGATGTTTTGGTTCCTGAAAGTGAAGGCCTGGATGCTAAAAGCAGGGGGTTTCTGACCTAAAAATGAGGCACTGAGCATTAAAAGAGGGGTTTGGACCCTGAAAGTGAAGGTTTGGATGATAAAAATGAGTTTTTGAAGCTTAATAGAGGGGTTTGGACTCTAAAAATTACTATTTGGAACAAAACAATGATGGTTTGCCCATAAAAAGTCCAAGTTCGATGCTAAAAGCAGAGGGTTTGGGACCTAAAAATGAGGCAGTGAGCGTTAAAAGAGGGGTTTGGGTAATAGAAGTAAGGGTTTGGAATTTTAAAAAGAGGGTTTGTCCCTGAAAAGGAGGGGTTTGGACCCTAGCAGTGAGGTTTGCAGTCCTAACTCTGAGGCTTTGATGTTAAAAGAGGGGTTTGGGTGTTTTAAAGTGAGTCTTTGGGTGCTGAAAATGAGGCTTTGAGCCTTAAAAGAGGGCTTTGGGCATTAATAATGATGTTTTGGTACCTGAAAGTGAAGGCCTGGATGCTAAAAGCAGGGGGTTTCTGACCTAAAAATGAGGCACTGAGCATTAAAAGAGGGGTTTGGACCCTGAAAGTGAAGGTTTGGATGATAAAAATGAGTTTTTAAAGCTTAATAGAGGGGTTTGGATGCTAAAAATTACTATTTGGAACAAAACAATGATGTTTTGACCATAAAAAGTCCAAGTTCGATGCTAAAAGCAGGGGGTTTCTGACCTAAAAATGAGGCACTGAGCATTAAAAGAGGGGTTTGGACCCTGAAAGTGAAGGTTTGGATGATAAAAATGAGTTTTTGAAGCTTAATAGAGGGGTTTGGACTGTAAAAATTACTATTTGGAACAAAACAATGATGGTTTGCCCATAAAAAGTCCAAGTTCGATGCTAAAAGCAGAGGGTTTGGGACCTAAAAATGAGGCAGTGAGCGTTAAAAGAGGGGTTTGGGTAATAGAAGTAAGGGTTTGGAATTTTAAAAAGAGGGTTTGTCCCTGAAAAGGAGGGGTTTGGACGCTGAAAGTGAGGTTTGCGGTCCCAACTCTAAGTCTTTGATGTTAAAAGAGGGGTTTGGGTGTTTTAAAGTGAGTCTTTGGGTGCTGAAAATGAGGCTTTGAGCCTTAAAAGAGGGCTTTGGGCATTAATAATGATGGTTTGGTTCCTGAAAGTGAAGGCCTGGATGCTAAAAGCAAGGGTTTCTGACCTAAAAATGAGGCACTGAGCATTAAAAGAGGGGTTTGGACCCTGAAAGTGAAGGTTTGGATGATAAAAATGACTTTTTGAAGCTTAATAGAGGGGTTTGGACTCTAAAAATTACTATTTGGAACAAAACAATGATGGTTTGCCCATAAAAAGTCCAAGTTCGATGCTAAAAGCAGAGGGTTTGGGACCTAAAAATGAGGCAGTGAGCGTTAAAAGAGGGGTTTGGGTAATAGAAGTAAGGGTTTTGAATTTTAAAAAGAGGGTTTGTCCCTGAAAAGGAGGGGTTTGGACGCTGAAAGTGAGGTTTGCGGTCCCAACTCTGAGGCTTTGATGTTAAAAGAGGGGTTTGGGTGTTTTTAAGTGAGTTTTGGGGACCTGGAAATGAGGCACTGAGCATTAAAAGAGGCGTTTGGACCCTGAAAGTGCGGTTTTGGGTGTTAAAACTGAGGCTTTGAGTGTTAAAAGAGGGCTTTAGGTCCTAAAAGTGAGGGTTTGTCTGTTAAAAATGAGGCTTTGAGCTTTAAGAGAGAGGTTTGGACCCTAGCAGTGAGGTTTGTGGTCCTATCTATAAGGCTTTGAGCATTAAAAGAGGGGTTTGGGTGCTTTAAAGTGCGTCTTTGGGACGTGAAAATGCGGGTATGTCCCTAAAAAGGAGGGGTTTGGAGCCTAAAAGTGAGGGTTTGGGATCTAAAATAGAGGCTTTGAGCCTTAAAAGAGGGATTTGGACGTTAAAAATGAGATTTTGCTCCATAAAAGTAAGGGGTTTGGATGCTAAAAATGAGGGTTTGGGAACTAAAAGTGAGGCTTTGAGCCTTGAAAGAGGGGTTTGGACGCTGAAAGTGAGGTTTGCGGTCCCAACTCTAAGTCTTTGATGTTAAAAGAGGGGTTTGGGTGTTTTAAAGTGAGTCTTTGGTTGCTGAAAATGAGGCACTGAGCATTAAAAGAGGGGTTTGGACCCTAAAAGTGAGGTTTGCAGTCCTAACTATAAGTCTTTGATGTTAAAAGAGGTGTTTGGGTGTTTTAAAGTGAGTCTTTGGGTGCTGAAAATGAGGCACTGAGCGTTAAAAGAGGGGTTTGGACCCTGAAAGTTTGTCTTTGAGTGTTAAAACTGAGGCTTTGAGTGTTAAAAGAGGGCTTTAGGTCCTAAAAGTGAGGGTTTGGCTGTTAGAAATGAGGCATTGAATTTTAAAACCAAGGTTTGGACCCTAGCAGTGAGGTTTGCAGTCCTAACTCTAAGGCTTTGATGTTAAAAGAGGGGTTTGGGTGTTTTAAAGTGAGTCTTTGGGTGCTGAAAATGAGGCTTTGAGCCTTAAAAGAGGGCTTTGGGCATTAATAATGATGTTTTGGTACCTGAAAGTGAAGGCCTGGATGCTAAAAGCAGGGGGTTTCTGACCTAAAAATGAGGCACTGAGCATTAAAAGAGGGGTTTGGACCCTGAAAGTGAAGGTTTGGATGATAAAAATGAGTTTTTGAAGCTTAATAGAGGGGTTTGGACGCTAAAAATTACTATTTGGAACAAAACAATGATGTTTTGACCATAAAAAGTCCAAGTTCGATGCTAAAAGCAGGGGGTTTCTGACCTAAAAATGAGGCAGTGAGCGTGAAAAGAGGGGTTTGGGTAATAGAAGTAAGGGTTTGGAATTTTAAAAAGAGGGTTTGTCCCTGAAAAGGAGGGGTTTGGACCCTAAAAGTGAGGTTTGCAGTCCTAACTATAAGTCTTTGATGTTAAAAGAGGTGTTTGGTTGTTTTAAAGTGAGTTTTGGGGACCTGGAAATGAGGCACTGAGCATTAAAAGAGAGGTTTGGACCCTGAAAGTGCGGCTTTGGGTGTTAAAACCGAGACTTTGGGAGTTAAAAGAGGGCTTTAGGTCCTAAAAGTGAGGGTTTGCTGTTAAAAATGAGGCTTTGAGCGTTAAAACCGGTTTGGCCCCTGAAAGTGAGATTTGCAGTCTTACTCTAAAAGGCTTTGAGGTTAAAAGAGGCTTTGGGTGCTTTAAAGTGCATCTTTGGGATGTATAAATGAGGCATTGAGCATTAAAAGAGGGGTTTGGGCAAAGAAAGTGAGGTTTTGGCTGTTAAAAATGAAGCTTTGAGCATAAAGGAGGGCTTTGGACCCTAGCATTGTGGTTTGCGGCCCTAACGATAAGGCTTTGAGCATTAAAAGAGGGGTTTGGGTGCTTTAAAGTAAGTCCTTGGGACATGAAAATGAGGGTATGTCCCTAAAAAGGAGGGGTTTGGACCCTAAAAGTGAGGTTTGCAGTCCTAACTCTAAGTCTTTGATGTTAAAAGAGGTGTTTGGGTGTTTTAAAGTGAGTTTTGGGGACCTGGAAATGAGGCACTGAGCATTAAAAGAGGCATTTGGACCCTGAAAGTGCGGTTTTGGGTGTTAAAACTGAGGCTTTGAGTGTTAAAAGAGGGCTTTAGGTCCTAAAAGTGAGGGTTTGGCTGTTAAAAATGAGGCACTGAGCTTTAAGAGAGAGTTTTGGACCCTAGCAGTGAGGTTTGTGGTCCTAACTATAAGGCTTTGAGCATTAAAAGTGGGGTTTGGGTGCTTTAAAGTGCGTCTTTGGGACGTGAAAATGAGGGTATGTCCCTAAAAAGGAGGGGTTTGGACCCTGAAAGTGAGGGTTTGGCAACTAAAATAGAGGCTTTGAGCCTTAAAAGAGGGATTTGGACGTTAAAAATGAGATTTTGCTCCATAAAAGTAAGGGGTTTGGATGCTAAAAATGAGGGTTTGGGAACTAAAAGTGAGGCTTTGAGCCTTGAAAGAGGGGTTTGGATGCTGAAAGTGAGGTTTGCGGTCCCAACTCTAAGTCTTTGATGTTAAAAGAGGGGTTTGGGTGTTTTAAAATGAGTCTTTGGGTGCTGAAAATGAGGCACTGAGCGTTAAAAGAGGGGTTTGGACCCTGAAAGTTTGGCTTTGAGTGTTAAAACTGAGGCTTTGAGTGTTAAAAGAGGGCTATAGGTCCTAAAAGTGAGGGTTTGGCTGTTAAAAATGAGGCACTGAGCTTTGAGAGTTTTGGACCCTAGCAGTGATGTTTGTGGTCCTATCTATAAGGCTTTGAGCATTAAAAGAGGGGTTTGGGTGCTTTAAAGTGCGTCTTTGGGACGTGAAAATGAGGGTATGTCCCTAAAAAGGAGGGGTTTGGACCCTGAAAGTGAGGGTTTGGCATCTAAAATAGAGGCTTTGAGCCTTAAAAGAGGGATTTGGACGTTAAAAATGAGATTTTGCTCCATAAAAGTAAGGGGTTTGGATGCTAAAAATGAGGGTTTGGGAACTAAAAGTGAGGCTTTGAGCCTTGAAAGAGGGGTTTGGACGCTGAAAGTGAGGTTTGCGGTCCCAACTCTAAGTCTTTGATGTTAAAAGAGGGGTTTGGGTGTTTTAAAGTGAGTCTTTGGGTGCTGAAAATGAGGCTTTGAGCCTTAAAAGAGGGCTTTGGCCATTAATAATGATGGTTTGGTTCCTGAAAGTGAAGGCCTGGATGCTAAAAGCAAGGGTTTCTGAACTAAAAATGAGGCACTGAGCGTTAAAAAAGAGGTTTGGACCCTGAAAGTGCGGCTTTGGGTGTTAAAACCGAGGCTTTGGGAGTTAAAAGAGGGCTTTAGGTCCTAAAAGTGAGGGTTTGCTGTTAAAAATGAGGCTTTGAGCGTTAAAACCGGTTTGGCCCCTAAAAGTGAGATTTGCAGTCTTACTCTAAAAGGCTTTGAGGTTAAAAGAGGCTTTGGGTGCTTTAAAGTGCGTCTTTGGGAGGTATAAATGAGGCATTGAGCATTAAAAGAGGGGTTTGGGCAAAGAAAGTGAGGTTTTGGCTGTTAAAAATGAAGCTTTGAGCATAAAGGAGGGCTTTGGACCCTAGCATTGTGGTTTGCGGCCCTAACGATAAGGCTTTGAGCATTAAAAGAGGGGTTTGGGTGCTTTAAAGTAAGTCCTTGGGACGTGAAAATGAGGGTATGTCCCTAAAAAGGAGGGGTTTGGACCCTAAAAGTGAGGTTTGCAGTCCTAACTCTAAGGCTTTGAGCATTAAAAGAGGGGTTTGGGTGTTTTAAAGTGAGTCTTTGGGTGCTGAAAATGAGGCTTTGAGCCTTAAAAGAGGGCTTTGGGCATTAATAATGATGGTTTGGTTCCTGAAAGTGAAGGCCTGGATGCTAAAAGCAGGGGGGTTCTGACCTAAAAATGAGGCACTGAGCATTAAAAGAGGGGTTTGGACCCTGAAAGTGAAGGTTTGGATGATAAAAATGAGTTTTTGAAGCTTAATAGAGGGGTTTGGACTCTAAAAATTACTATTTGGAACAAAACAATGATGGTTTGCCCATAAAAAGTCCAAGTTCGGTGCTAAAAATGAGGGTTTTCTGACCTAAAAAAAAGGCAGTGAGCGTGAAAAGAGGGGTTTGGGTAATAGAAGTAAGGGTTTGGAATTTTAAAAAGAGGGTTTGTCCCTGAAAAGGAGGGGTTTGGACCCTAAAAGTGAGGTTTGCAGTCCTAACTCTAAGTCTTTGATGTTAAAAGAGGTGTTTGGGTGTTTTAAAGTGAGTTTTGGGGACCTGGAAATGAGGCACTGAGCATTAAAAGAGGCGTTTGGACCCTGAAAGTTTGGCTTTGAGTGTTAAAACTGAGGCTTTGAGTGTTAAAAGAGGGCTTTAGGTCCTAAAAGTGAGGGTTTGGCTGTTAGAAATGAGGCATTGAATTTTAAAACCAAGGTTTGGACCCTAGCAGTGAGGTTTGCAGTCCTAACTCTAAGGCTTTGATGTTAAAAGAGGGGTTTGGGTGTTTTAAAGTGAGTCTTTGGGTGCTGAAAATGAGGCTTTGAGCCTTAAAAGAGGGCTTTGGGCATTAATAATGATGTTTTGGTACCTGAAAGTGAAGGCCTGGATGCTAAAAGCAGGGGGTTTCTGACCTAAAAATGAGGCACTGAGCATTAAAAGAGGGGTTTGGACCCTGAAAGTGAAGGTTTGGATGATAAAAATGACTTTTTGAAGCTTAATAGAGGGGTTTGGACGCTAAAAATTACTATTTGGAACAAAACAATGATGGTTTGACCATAAAAAGTCCAAGTTCGATGCTAAAAGCAGGGGGTTTCTGACCTAAAAATGAGGCACTGAGCATTAAAAGAGGGGTTTGGACCCTGAAAGTGAAGGTTTGGATGATAAAAATGAGTTTTTGAAGCTTAATAGAGGGGTTTGGACGCTAAAAATTACTATTTGGAACAAAACAATGATGGTTTGCCCATAAAAAGTCCAAGTTCGATGCTAAAAGCAGAGGGTTTGGGACCTAAAAATGAGGCAGTGAGCGTTAAAAGAGGGGTTTGGGTAATAGAAGTAAGGGTTTGGAATTTAAAAAAGAGGATTTGTCCCTGAAAAGGAGGGGTTTGGACCCTAAAAGTGAGGTTTGCAGTCCTAACTCTAAGTCTTTGATGTTAAAAGAGGGGTTTGGGTGTTTTAAAGTGAGTCTTTGGGTGCTGAAAATGAGGCTTTGAGCCTTAAAAGAGGGCTTTGGGCATTAATAATGATGTTTTGGTTCCTGAAAGTGAAGGCCTGGATGCTAAAAGCAGGGGGTTTCTGACCTAAAAATGAGGCACTGAGCATTAAAAGAGGGGTTTGGACCCTGAAAGTGAAGGTTTGGATGATAAAAATGAGTTTTTGAAGCTTAATAGAGGGGTTTGGACTCTAAAAATTACTATTTGGAACAAAACAATGATGGTTTGCCCATAAAAAGTCCAAGTTCGATGCTAAAAGCAGAGGGTTTGGGACCTAAAAATGAGGCAGTGAGCGTTAAAAGAGGGGTTTGGGTAATAGAAGTAAGGGTTTGGAATTTTAAAAAGAGGGTTTGTCCCTGAAAAGGAGGGGTTTGGACCCTAGCAGTGAGGTTTGCAGTCCTAACTCTGAGGCTTTGATGTTAAAAGAGGGGTTTGGGTGTTTTAAAGTGAGTCTTTGGGTGCTGAAAATGAGGCTTTGAGCCTTAAAAGAGGGCTTTGGGCATTAATAATGATGGTTTGGTACCTGAAAGTGAAGGCCTGGATGCTAAAAGCAGGGGGTTTCTGACCTAAAAATGAGGCACTGAGCATTAAAAGAGGGGTTTGGACCCTGAAAGTGAAGGTTTGGATGATAAAAATGAGTTTTTAAAGCTTAATAGAGGGGTTTGGATGCTAAAAATTACTATTTGGAACAAAACAATGATGTTTTGACCATAAAAAGTCCAAGTTCGATGCTAAAAGCAGGGGGTTTCTGACCTAAAAATGAGGCACTGAGCATTAAAAGAGGGGTTTGGACCCTGAAAGTGAAGGTTTGGATGATAAAAATGAGTTTTTGAAGCTTAATAGAGGGGTTTGGACTGTAAAAATTACTATTTGGAACAAAACAATGATGGTTTGCCCATAAAAAGTCCAAGTTCGATGCTAAAAGCAGAGGGTTTGGGACCTAAAAATGAGGCAGTGAGCGTTAAAAGAGGGGTTTGGGTAATAGAAGTAAGGGTTTGGAATTTTAAAAAGAGGGTTTGTCCCTGAAAAGGAGGGGTTTGGACGCTGAAAGTGAGGTTTGCGGTCCCAACTCTAAGTCTTTGATGTTAAAAGAGGGGTTTGGGTGTTTTAAAGTGAGTCTTTGGGTGCTGAAAATGAGGCTTTGAGCCTTAAAAGAGGGCTTTGGGCATTAATAATGATGGTTTGGTTCCTGAAAGTGAAGGCCTGGATGCTAAAAGCAAGGGTTTCTGACCTAAAAATGAGGCACTGAGCATTAAAAGAGGGGTTTGGACCCTGAAAGTGAAGGTTTGGATGATAAAAATGAGTTTTTGAAGCTTAATAGAGGGGTTTGGACTCTAAAAATTACTATTTGGAACAAAACAATGATGGTTTGCCCATAAAAAGTCCAAGTTCGATGCTAAAAGCAGAGGGTTTGGGACCTAAAAATGAGGCAGTGAGCGTTAAAAGAGGGGTTTGGGTAATAGAAGTAAGGGTTTTGAATTTTAAAAAGAGGGTTTGTCCCTGAAAAGGAGGGGTTTGGACGCTGAAAGTGAGGTTTGCGGTCCCAACTCTGAGGCTTTGATGTTAAAAGAGGGGTTTGGGTGTTTTAAAGTGAGTCTTTGGGTGCTGAAAATGAGGCTTTGAGCCTTAAAAGAGGGCTTTGGGCATTAATAATGATGTTTTGGTTCCTGAAAGTGAAGGCCTGGATGCTAAAAGCAGGGGGTTTCTGACCTAAAAATGAGGCACTGAGCATTAAAAGAGGGGTTTGGACCCTGAAAGTGAAGGTTTGGATGATAAAAATGAGTTTTTGAAGCTTAATAGAGGGGTTTGGACTCTAAAAATTACTATTTGGAACAAAACAATGATGTTTTGACCATAAAAAGTCCAAGTTCGATGCTAAAAGCAGGGGGTTTCTGACCTAAAAATGAGGCACTGAGCATTAAAAGAGGGGTTTGGACCCTGAAAGTGAAGGTTTGGATGATAAAAATGAGTTTTTGAAGCTTAATAGAGGGGTTTGGACTCTAAAAATTACTATTTGGAACAAAACAATGATGGTTTGACCATAAAAAGTCCAAGTTCGATGCTAAAAGCGGAGGGTTTGGGACCTAAAAATGAGGCAGTGAGCGTTAAAAGAGGGGTTTGGGTAATAGAAGTAAGGGTTTGGAATTTTAAAAAGAGGGTTTGTCCCTGAAAAGGAGGGGTTTGGACCCTAAAAGTGAGGTTTGCAGTCCTAACTCTAAGTCTTTGATGTTAAAAGAGGGGTTTGGGTGTTTTTAAGTGAGTTTTGGGGACCTGGAAATGAGGCACTGAGCATTAAAAGAGGCGTTTGGACCCTGAAAGTGCGGTTTTGGGTGTTAAAACTGAGGCTTTGAGTGTTAAAAGAGGGCTTTAGGTCCTAAAAGTGAGGGTTTGTCTGTTAAAAATGAGGCTTTGAGCTTTAAGAGAGAGGTTTGGACCCTAGCAGTGAGGTTTGTGGTCCTATCTATAAGGCTTTGAGCATTAAAAGAGGGGTTTGGGTGCTTTAAAGTGCGTCTTTGGGACGTGAAAATGCGGGTAAGTCCCTAAAAAGGAGGGGTTTGGAGCCTAAAAGTGAGGGTTTGGGATCTAAAATAGAGGCTTTGAGCCTTAAAAGAGGGATTTGGACGTTAAAAATGAGATTTTGCTCCATAAAAGTAAGGGGTTTGGATGCTAAAAATGAGGGTTTGGGAACTAAAAGTGAGGCTTTGAGCCTTGAAAGAGGGGTTTGGACGCTGAAAGTGAGGTTTGCGGTCCCAACTCTAAGTCTTTGATGTTAAAAGAGGTGTTTGGGTGTTTTAAAGTGAGTCTTTGGGTGCTGAAAATGAGGCACTGAGCGTTAAAAGAGGGGTTTGGACCCTGAAAGTTTGTCTTTGAGTGTTAAAACTGAGGCTTTGAGTGTTAAAAGAGGGCTTTAGGTCCTAAAAGTGAGGGTTTGGCTGTTAGAAATGAGGCATTGAATTTTAAAACCAAGGTTTGGACCCTAGCAGTGAGGTTTGCAGTCCTAACTCTAAGGCTTTGATGTTAAAAGAGGGGTTTGGGTGTTTTAAAGTGAGTCTTTGGGTGCTGAAAATGAGGCTTTGAGCCTTAAAAGAGGGCTTTGGGCATTAATAATGATGTTTTGGTACCTGAAAGTGAAGGCCTGGATGCTAAAAGCAGGGGGTTTCTGACCTAAAAATGAGGCACTGAGCATTAAAAGAGGGGTTTGGACCCTGAAAGTGAAGGTTTGGATGATAAAAATGAGTTTTTGAAGCTTAATAGAGGGGTTTGGACGCTAAAAATTACTATTTGGAACAAAACAATGATGTTTTGACCATAAAAAGTCCAAGTTCGATGCTAAAAGCAGGGGGTTTCTGACCTAAAAATGAGGCAGTGAGCGTGAAAAGAGGGGTTTGGGTAATAGAAGTAAGGGTTTGGAATTTTAAAAAGAGGGTTTGTCCCTGAAAAGGAGGGGTTTGGACCGTAAAAGTGAGGTTTGCAGTCCTAACTATAAGTCTTTGATGTTGAAAGAGGTGTTTGGTTGTTTTAAAGTGAGTTTTGGGGACCTGGAAATGAGGCACTGAGCATTAAAAGAGAGGTTTGGACCCTGAAAGTGCGGCTTTGGGTGTTAAAACCGAGACTTTGGGAGTTAAAAGAGGGCTTTAGGTCCTAAAAGTGAGGGTTTGCTGTTAAAAATGAGGCTTTGAGCGTTAAAACCGGTTTGGCCCCTGAAAGTGAGATTTGCAGTCTTACTCTAAAAGGCTTTGAGGTTAAAAGAGGCTTTGGGTGCTTTAAAGTGCATCTTTGGGATGTATAAATGAGGCATTGAGCATTAAAAGAGGGGTTTGGGCAAAGAAAGTGAGGGTTTGGCTGTTAAAAATGAAGCTTTGAGCATAAAGGAGGGCTTTGGACCCTAGCATTGTGGTTTGCGGCCCTAACGATAAGGCTTTGAGCATTAAAAGAGGGGTTTGGGTGCTTTAAAGTAAGTCCTTGGGACATGAAAATGAGGGTATGTCCCTAAAAAGGAGGGGTTTGGACCCTAAAAGTGAGGTTTGCAGTCCTAACTCTAAGTCTTTGATGTTAAAAGAGGTGTTTGGGTGTTTTAAAGTGAGTTTTGGGGACCTGGAAATGAGGCACTGAGCATTAAAAGAGGCATTTGGACCCTGAAAGTGCGGTTTTGGGTGTTAAAACTGAGGCTTTGAGTGTTAAAAGAGGGCTTTAGGTCCTAAAAGTGAGGGTTTGGCTGTTAAAAATGAGGCACTGAGCTTTAAGAGAGAGTTTTGGACCCTAGCAGTGAGGTTTGTGGTCCTAACTATAAGGCTTTGAGCATTAAAAGTGGGGTTTGGGTGCTTTAAAGTGCGTCTTTGGGACGTGAAAATGAGGGTATGTCCCTAAAAAGGAGGGGTTTGGACCCTGAAAGTGAGGGTTTGGCAACTAAAATAGAGGCTTTGAGCCTTAAAAGAGGGATTTGGACGTTAAAAATGAGATTTTGCTCCATAAAAGTAAGGGGTTTGGATGCTAAAAATGAGGGTTTGGGAACTAAAAGTGAGGCTTTGAGCCTTGAAAGAGGGGTTTGGATGCTGAAAGTGAGGTTTGCGGTCCCAACTCTAAGTCTTTGATGTTAAAAGAGGGGTTTGGGTGTTTTAAAATGAGTCTTTGGGTGCTGAAAATGAGGCACTGAGCGTTAAAAGAGGGGTTTGGACCCTGAAAGTTTGGCTTTGAGTGTTAAAACTGAGGCTTTGAGTGTTAAAAGAGGGCTATAGGTCCTAAAAGTGAGGGTTTGGCTGTTAAAAATGAGGCACTGAGCTTTGAGAGTTTTGGACCCTAGCAGTGATGTTTGTGGTCCTATCTATAAGGCTTTGAGCATTAAAAGAGGGGTTTGGGTGCTTTAAAGTGCGTCTTTGGGACGTGAAAATGAGGGTATGTCCCTAAAAAGGAGGGGTTTGGACCCTGAAAGTGAGGGTTTGGCATCTAAAATAGAGGCTTTGAGCCTTAAAAGAGGGATTTGGACGTTAAAAATGAGATTTTGCTCCATAAAAGTAAGGGGTTTGGATGCTAAAAATGAGGGTTTGGGAACTAAAAGTGAGGCTTTGAGCCTTGAAAGAGGGGTTTGGACGCTGAAAGTGAGGTTTGCGGTCCCAACTCTAAGTCTTTGATGTTAAAAGAGGGGTTTGGGTGTTTTAAAGTGAGTCTTTGGGTGCTGAAAATGAGGCTTTGAGCCTTAAAAGAGGGCTTTGGCCATTAATAATGATGGTTTGGTTCCTGAAAGTGAAGGCCTGGATGCTAAAAGCAAGGGTTTCTGACCTAAAAATGAGGCACTGAGCGTTAAAAGAGAGGTTTGGACCCTGAAAGTGCGGCTTTGGGTGTTAAAACCGAGGCTTTGGGAGTTAAAAGAGGGCTTTAGGTCCTAAAAGTGAGGGTTTGCTGTTAAAAATGAGGCTTTGAGCGTTAAAACCGGTTTGGCCCCTAAAAGTGAGATTTGCAGTCTTACTCTAAAAGGCTTTGAGGTTAAAAGAGGCTTTGGGTGCTTTAAAGTGCGTCTTTGGGAGGTATAAATGAGGCATTGAGCATTAAAAGAGGGGTTTGGGCAAAGAAAGTGAGGTTTTGGCTGTTAAAAATGAAGCTTTGAGCATAAAGGAGGGCTTTGGACCCTAGCATTGTGGTTTGCGGCCCTAACGATAAGGCTTTGAGCATTAAAAGAGGGGTTTGGGTGCTTTAAAGTAAGTCCTTGGGACGTGAAAATGAGGGTATGTCCCTAAAAAGGAGGGGTTTGGACCCTAAAAGTGAGGTTTGCAGTCCTAACTCTAAGGCTTTGAGCATTAAAAGAGGGGTTTGGGTGTTTTAAAGTGAGTCTTTGGGTGCTGAAAATGAGGCTTTGAGCCTTAAAAGAGGGCTTTGGGCATTAATAATGATGGTTTGGTTCCTGAAAGTGAAGGCCTGGATGCTAAAAGCAGGGGGTTTCTGACCTAAAAATGAGGCACTGAGCATTAAAAGAGGGGTTTGGACCCTGAAAGTGAAGGTTTGGATGATAAAAATGAGTTTTTGAAGCTTAATAGAGGGGTTTGGACTCTAAAAATTACTATTTGGAACAAAACAATGATGGTTTGCCCATAAAAAGTCCAAGTTCGGTGCTAAAAATGAGGGTTTTCTGACCTAAAAAAAAGGCAGTGAGCGTGAAAAGAGGGGTTTGGGTAATAGAAGTAAGGGTTTGGAATTTTAAAAAGAGGGTTTGTCCCTGAAAAGGAGGGGTTTGGACCCTAAAAGTGAGGTTTGCAGTCCTAACTCTAAGTCTTTGATGTTAAAAGAGGTGTTTGGGTGTTTTAAAGTGAGTTTTGGGGACCTGGAAATGAGGCACTGAGCATTAAAAGAGGCGTTTGGACCCTGAAAGTGCGGTTTTGGGTGTTAAAACTGAGGCTTTGAGTGTTAAAAGAGGGCTTTAGGTCCTAAAAGTGAGGGTTTGGCTGTTAGAAATGAGGCATTGAATTTTAAAACCAAGGTTTGGACCCTAGCAGTGAGGTTTGCAGTCCTAACTCTAAGGCTTTGATGTTAAAAGAGGGGTTTGGGTGTTTTAAAGTGAGTCTTTGGGTGCTGAAAATGAGGCTTTGAGCCTTAAAAGAGGGCTTTGGGCATTAATAATGATGGTTTGGTACCTGAAAGTGAAGGCCTGGATGCTAAAAGCAGGGGGTTTCTGACCTAAAAATGAGGCACTGAGCATTAAAAGAGGGGTTTGGACCCTGAAAGTGAAGGTTTGGATGATAAAAATGAGTTTTTGAAGCTTAATAGAGGGGTTTGGACGCTAAAAATTACTATTTGGAACAAAACAATGATGGTTTGCCCATAAAAAGTCCAAGTTCGATGCTAAAAGCAGAGGGTTTGGGACCTAAAAATGAGGCAGTGAGCGTTAAAAGAGGCGTTTGGATCCTGAAAGTGCGGTTTTGGGTGTTAAAACTGAGGCTTTGGGTGTTAAAAGAGGGCTTTAGGTCCTAAAAGTGAGGGTTTGGCTGTTAAAAATGAGGCACTGAGCTTTAAGAGAGAGGTTTGGACCCTAGCAGTGAGGTTTGTGGTCCTATCTATAAGGCTTTGAGCATTAAAAGAGGGGTTTGGGTGCTTTAAAGTAAGACCTTGGGACGTGAAAATGAGGGTATGTCCCTAAAAAGGAGGGGTTTGGACCCTGAAAGTGAGGGTTTGGGATCTAAAATAGAGGCTTTGAGCCTTAAAAGAGGGATTTGGACGTTAAAAATGAGATTTTGCTCCATAAAAGTAAGGGGTTTGGATGCTAAAAATGAGGGTTTGGGAACTAAAAGTGAGGCTTTGAGCCTTGAAAGAGGGGTTTGGACGCTGAAAGTGAGGTTTGCGGTCCCAACTCTAAGTCTTTGATGTTAAAAGAGGGGTTTGGGTGTTTTAAAGTGAGTCTTTGGGTGCTGAAAATGAGGCTTTGAGCCTTAAAAGAGGGCTTTGGGCATTAATAATGATGGTTTGGTTCCTGAAAGTGAAGGCCTGGATGCTAAAAGCAAGGGTTTCTGACCTAAAAATGAGGCACTGAGCATTAAAAGAGGGGTTTGGACCCTGAAAGTGAAGGTTTGGATGATAAAAATGAGGCTTTGAGGCTTAAAATCGAGGGGCTGGACTCTAAAAGTCATGATTTGTACTAGAACGAGAGTTTGACAATTAAAAGTCCGGGTTCAGTGCTAAGAGTGAGGGTTTGGCACCTAAAAATGAGGCACTGAGCGTTAAAAGAGAGGTTTGGACCCTGAAAGTGCGGCTTTGGGTGTTAAAACCGAGGCTTTGGGAGTTAAAAGAGGGCTTTAGGTCCTAAAAGTGAGGGTTTGCTGTTAAAAATGAGGCTTTGAGCGTTAAAACCGGTTTGGCCCCTGAAAGTGAGATTTGCAGTCTTACTCTAAAAGGCTTTGAGGTTAAAAGAGGGGTTTGGGTGCTTTAAAGTGCGTCTTTGGGAGGTATAAATGAGGCATTGAGCATTAAAAGAGGGGTTTGGGCAAAGAAAGTGAGGTTTTGGCTGTTAAAAATGAAGCTTTGAGCATAAAAGAGGGCTTTGGACCCTAGAATTGTGGTTTGCGGCCCTAACTATAAGGCTTTGAGCATTAAAAGAGGGGTTTGGGTGCTTTAAAGTAAGTCCTTGGGACATGAAAATGAGGGTATGTCCCTAAAAAGGAGGGGTTTGGACCCTAAAAGTGAGGTTTGCAGTCCTAACTCTAAGTCTTTGATGTTAAAAGAGGGGTTTGGGTGTTTTAAAGTGAGTTTTGGGGACCTGAAAATGAGGCACTGAGCGTTAAAAGAGGGGTTTGGACCCTGAAAGTTTGTCTTTGAGTGTTAAAACTGAGGCTTTGAGTGTTAAAAGAGGGCTTTAGGTCCTAAAAGTGAGGTTTTGGCTGTTAGAAATGAGGCATTGAATTTTAAAACCAAGGTTTGGACCCTAGCAGTGAGGTTTGCAGTCCTAACTCTAAGGCTTTGAGCATTAAAAGAGGGGTTTGGGTGTTTTAAAGTGAGTCTTTGGGTGCTGAAAATGAGGCTTTGAGCCTTAAAAGAGGGCTTTGGGCATTAATAATGATGGTTTGGTTCCTGAAAGTGAAGGCCTGGATGCTAAAAGCAGGGGGTTTCTGACCTAAAAATGAGGCACTGAGCATTAAAAGAGGGGTTTGGACCCTGAAAGTGAAGGTTTGGATGATAAAAATGAGTTTCTGAAGCTTAATAGAGGGGTTTGGACTCTAAAAATTACTATTTGGAACAAAACAATGATGGTTTGCCCATAAAAAGTCCAAGTTCGATGCTAAAAGCGGAGGGTTTGGGACCTAAAAAAAAGGCAGTGAGAGTTAAAAGAGGGGTTTGGGTAATAGAAGTAAGGGTTTGGAATTTAAAAAAGAGGGTTTGTCCCTGAAAAGAGGGGTTTGGACGCTGAAAGTGAGGTTTGCGGTCCCAACTCTAAGTCTTTGATGTTAAAAGAGGTGTTTGGGTGTTTTAAAGTGAGTTTTGGGGACCTGGAAATGAGGCACTGAGCATTAAAAGAGGCGTTTGGACCCTGAAAGTGCGGTTTTGGGTGTTAAAACCGAGGCTGTGAGTGTTAAAAGAGGGCTTTAGGTCCTAAAAGTGAGGGTTTGGCTGTTAAAAATGAGGCACTGAGCTTTAAGAGAGAGGTTTGGACCCTAGCAGTGAGGTTTGTGGTCCTATCTATAAGGCTTTGAGCATTAAAAGAGGGGTTTGGGTGCTTTAAAGTGCGTCTTTGGGACGTGAAAATGAGGGTATGTCCCTAAAAAGGAGGGGTTTGGAGCCTAAAAGTGAGGGTTTGGGATCTTAAATAGAGGCTTTGAGCCTTAAAAGAGGGATTTGGACGTTAAAAATGAGATTTTGCTCCATAAAAGTAAGGGGTTTGGATGCTAAAAATGAGGGTTTGGGAACTAAAAGTGAGGCTTTGAGCCTTGAAAGAGGGGTTTGGACGCTGAAAGTGAGGTTTGCGGTCCCAACTCTAAGTCTTTGATGTTAAAAGAGGGGTTTGGGTGTTTTAAAGTGAGTCTTTGGGTGCTGAAAATGAGGCTTTGAGCCTTAAAAGAGGGCTTTGGGCATTAATAATGATGGTTTGGTTCCTGAAAGTGAAGGCCTGGATGCTAAAAGCAAGGGTTTCTGACCTAAAAATGAGGCACTGAGCATTAAAAGAGGGCTTTGGACCCTGAAAGTGAAGGTTTGGATGATAAAAATGAGGCTTTGAGGCTTAAAAACAAGGGGCTGGACTCTAAAAGTCATGATTTGTACTAGAACGAGAGTTTGACAATTAAAAGTCCGGGTTCAGTGCTAAGAGTGAGGGTTTGGGACCTAAAAATGAGGCACTGAGCGTTAAAAGAGAGGTTTGGACCCTGAAAGTGCGGCTTTGGGTGTTAAAACCGAGGCTTTGGGAGTTAAAAGAGGGCTTTAGGTCCTAAAAGTGAGGGTTTGCTGTTAAAAATGAGGCTTTGAGCGTTAAAACCGGTTTGGCCCCTGAAAGTGAGATTTGCAGTCTTACTCTAAAAGGCTTTGAGGTTAAAAGAGGCTTTGGGTGCTTTAAAGTGCGTCTTTGGGAGGTATAAATGAGGCATTGAGCATTAAAAGAGGGGTTTGGGCAAAGAAAGTGAGGTTTTGGCTGTTAAAAATGAAGCTTTGAGCATAAAAGAGGGCTTTGGACCCTAGAATTGTGGTTTGCGGCCCTAACGATAAGGCTTTGAGCATTAAAAGAGGGGTTTGGGTGCTTTAAAGTAAGTCCTTGGGACGTGAAAATGAGGGTATGTCCCTAAAAAGGAGGGGCTTGGACCCTAAAAGTGAGGTTTGCAGTCCTAACTCTAAGTCTTTGATGTTAAAAGAGGTGTTTGGGTGTTTTAAAGTGAGTTTTGGGGACCTGAAAATGAGGCACTGAGCGTTAAAAGAGGGGTTTGGACCCTGAAAGTTTGGCTTTGAGTGTTAAAACTGAGGCTTTGAGTGTTAAAAGAGGGCTTTAGGTCCTAAAAGTGAGGGTTTGGCTGTTAGAAATGAGGCATTGAATTTTAAAACCAAGGTTTGGACCCTAGCAGTGAGGTTTGCAGTCCTAACTCTAAGGCTTTGAGCATTAAAAGAGGGGTTTGGGTGTTTTAAAGTGAGTCTTTGGGTGCTGAAAAATGAGGCTTTGAGCCTTAAAAGAGGGCTTTGGGCATTAATAATGATGGTTTGGTTCCTGAAAGTGAAGGCCTGGATGCTAAAAGCAGGGGGTTTCTGACCTAAAAATGAGGCACTGAGCATTAAAAGAGGGGTTTGGACCCTGAAAGTGAAGGTTTGGATGATAAAAATGAGTTTTTGAAGCTTAATAGAGGGGTTTGGACTCTAAAAATTACTATTTGGAACAAAACAATGATGGTTTGACCATAAGAAGTCCAAGTTCGATGCTAAAAATGAGGGTTTTCTGACCTAAAAAAAAGGCAGTGAGAGTTAAAAGAGGGGTTTGGGTAATAGAAGTAAGGGTTTGGAATTTAAAAAAGAGGGTTTGTCCCTGAAAAGGAGGGGTTTGGACCCTAAAAGTGAGGTTTGCAGTCCTAACTCTAAGTCTTTGATGTTAAAAGAGGTGTTTGGGTGTTTTAAAGTGAGTTTTGGGGACCTGGAAATGAGGCACTGAGCATTAAAAGAGGCGTTTGGACGCTGGAAGTTTGGCTTTGAGTGTTAAAACTGAGGCTTTGAGTGTTAAAAGAGGGCTTTAGGTCCTAAAAGTGAAGGTTTGGCTGTTAAAAATGAGGCACGGAGCTTTAAGAGAGAGGTTTGGACCCTAGCAGTGAGGTTTGTGGTCCTAACTATAAGGCATTGAGCATTAAAAGAGGGGTTTGGGTGCTTTAAAGTGCGTCTTTGGGTGCTGAAAATGAGGGTATGTCCCTAAAAAGGAGGGGTTTGGACCCTGAAAGTGAGGGTTTGGCATCTAAAATAGAGGCTTTGAGCCTTAAAAGAGGGATTTGGACGTTAAAAATGAGATTTTGCTCCATAAAAGTAAGGGGTTTGGATGCTAAAAATGAGGGTTTGGGAACTAAAAGTGAGGCTTTGAGCCTTGAAAGAGGGGTTTGGATGCTGAAAGTGAGGTTTGCGGTCCCAACTCTAAGTCTTTGATGTTAAAAGAGGGGTTTGGGTGTTTTAAAGTGAGTCTTTGGGTGCTGAAAATGAGGCTTTGAGCCTTAAAAGAGGGCTTTGGGCATTAATAATGATGGTTTGGTTCCTGAAATTGAAGGCCTGGATGCTAAAAGCAAGGGTTTCTGAACTAAAAATGAGGCACTGAGCATTAAAAGAGGGGTTTGGACCCTGAAAGTGAAGGTTTGGATGATAAAAATGAGGCTTTGAGGCTTAAAAACAAGGGGATGGACTCTAAAAGTCATGATTTGTACTAGAACAAGAGTTTGACAATTAAAAGTCCGGGTTCAGTGCTAAGAGTGAGGGTTTGGGACCTAAAAATGAGGCACTGAGCGTTAAAAGAGAGGTTTGGACCCTGAAAGTGCGGCTTTGGGTGTTAAAACCGAGGCTTTGGGAGTTAAAAGAGGGCTTTAGGTCCTAAAAGTGAGGGTTTGCTGTTAAAAATGAGGCTTTGAGCGTTAAAACCGGGTTGGCCCCTGAAAGTGAGATTTGCAGTCTTACTCTAAAAGGCTTTGAGGTTAAAAGAGGCTTTGGGTGCTTTAAAGTGCGTCTTTGGGAGGTATAAATGAGGCATTGAGCATTAAAAGAGGGGTTTGGGCAAAGAAAGTGAGGTTTTGGCTGTTAAAAATGAAGCTTTGAGCATAAAAGAGGGCTTTGGACCCTAGAATTGTGGTTTGCGGCCCTAACGATAAGGCTTTGAGCATTAAAAGAGGGGTTTGGGTGCTTTAAAGTAAGTCCTTGGGACGTGAAAATGAGGGTATGTCCCTAAAAAGGAGGGGTTTGGACCCTAAAAGTGAGGTTTGCAGTCCTAACTCTAAGGCTTTGAGCATTAAAAGAGGGGTTTGGGTGTTTTAAAGTGAGTCTTTGGGTGCTGAAAATGAGGCTTTGAGCCTTAAAAGAGGGCTTTGGGCATTAATAATGATGGTTTGGTTCCTGAAAGTGAAGGCCTGGATGCTAAAAGCAGGGGGGTTCTGACCTAAAAATGAGGCACTGAGCATTAAAAGAGGGGTTTGGACCCTGAAAGTGAAGGTTTGGATGATAAAAATGAGTTTTTGAAGCTTAATAGAGGGGTTTGGACTCTAAAAATTACTATTTGGAACAAAACAATGATGGTTTGCCCATAAAAAGTCCAAGTTCGGTGCTAAAAATGAGGGTTTTCTGACCTAAAAAAAAGGCAGTGAGCGTGAAAAGAGGGGTTTGGGTAATAGAAGTAAGGGTTTGGAATTTTAAAAAGAGGGTTTGTCCCTGAAAAGGAGGGGTTTGGACCCTAAAAGTGAGGTTTGCAGTCCTAACTCTAAGTCTTTGATGTTAAAAGAGGTGTTTGGGTGTTTTAAAGTGAGTTTTGGGGACCTGGAAATGAGGCACTGAGCATTAAAAGAGGCGTTTGGACCCTGAAAGTGCGGTTTTGGGTGTTAAAACTGAGGCTTTGAGTGTTAAAAGAGGGCTTTAGGTCCTAAAAGTGAGGGTTTGGCTGTTAGAAATGAGGCATTGAATTTTAAAACCAAGGTTTGGACCCTAGCAGTGAGGTTTGCAGTCCTAACTCTAAGGCTTTGATGTTAAAAGAGGGGTTTGGGTGTTTTAAAGTGAGTCTTTGGGTGCTGAAAATGAGGCTTTGAGCCTTAAAAGAGGGCTTTGGGCATTAATAATGATGGTTTGGTTCCTGAAAGTGAAGGCCTGGATGCTAAAAGCAAGGGTTTCTGACCTAAAAATGAGGCACTGAGCATTAAAAGAGGGCTTTGGACCCTGAAAGTGAAGGTTTGGATGATAAAAATGAGGCTTTGAGGCTTAAAAACAAGGGGCTGGACTCTAAAAGTCATGATTTGTACTAGAACGAGAGTTTGACAATTAAAAGTCCGGGTTCAGTGCTAAGAGTGAGGGTTTGGGACCTAAAAATGAGGCACTGAGCGTTAAAAGAGAGGTTTGGACCCTGAAAGTGCGGCTTTGGGTGTTAAAACCGAGGCTTTGGGAGTTAAAAGAGGGCTTTAGGTCCTAAAAGTGAGGGTTTGCTGTTAAAAATGAGGCTTTGAGCGTTAAAACCGGTTTGGCCCCTGAAAGTGAGATTTGCAGTCTTACTCTAAAAGGCTTTGAGGTTAAAAGAGGCTTTGGGTGCTTTAAAGTGCGTCTTTGGGAGGTATAAATGAGGCATTGAGCATTAAAAGAGGGGTTTGGGCAAAGAAAGTGAGGTTTTGGCTGTTAAAAATGAAGCTTTGAGCATAAAAGAGGGCTTTGGACCCTAGAATTGTGGTTTGCGGCCCTAACGATAAGGCTTTGAGCATTAAAAGAGGGGTTTGGGTGCTTTAAAGTAAGTCCTTGGGACGTGAAAATGAGGGTATGTCCCTAAAAAGGAGGGGCTTGGACCCTAAAAGTGAGGTTTGCAGTCCTAACTCTAAGTCTTTGATGTTAAAAGAGGTGTTTGGGTGTTTTAAAGTGAGTTTTGGGGACCTGAAAATGAGGCACTGAGCGTTAAAAGAGGGGTTTGGACCCTGAAAGTTTGGCTTTGAGTGTTAAAACTGAGGCTTTGAGTGTTAAAAGAGGGCTTTAGGTCCTAAAAGTGAGGGTTTGGCTGTTAGAAATGAGGCATTGAATTTTAAAACCAAGGTTTGGACCCTAGCAGTGAGGTTTGCAGTCCTAACTCTAAGGCTTTGAGCATTAAAAGAGGGGTTTGGGTGTTTTAAAGTGAGTCTTTGGGTGCTGAAAAATGAGGCTTTGAGCCTTAAAAGAGGGCTTTGGGCATTAATAATGATGGTTTGGTTCCTGAAAGTGAAGGCCTGGATGCTAAAAGCAGGGGGTTTCTGACCTAAAAATGAGGCACTGAGCATTAAAAGAGGGGTTTGGACCCTGAAAGTGAAGGTTTGGATGATAAAAATGAGTTTTTGAAGCTTAATAGAGGGGTTTGGACTCTAAAAATTACTATTTGGAACAAAACAATGATGGTTTGACCATAAGAAGTCCAAGTTCGATGCTAAAAATGAGGGTTTTCTGACCTAAAAAAAAGGCAGTGAGAGTTAAAAGAGGGGTTTGGGTAATAGAAGTAAGGGTTTGGAATTTAAAAAAGAGGGTTTGTCCCTGAAAAGGAGGGGTTTGGACCCTAAAAGTGAGGTTTGCAGTCCTAACTCTAAGTCTTTGATGTTAAAAGAGGTGTTTGGGTGTTTTAAAGTGAGTTTTGGGGACCTGGAAATGAGGCACTGAGCATTAAAAGAGGCGTTTGGACGCTGGAAGTTTGGCTTTGAGTGTTAAAACTGAGGCTTTGAGTGTTAAAAGAGGGCTTTAGGTCCTAAAAGTGAAGGTTTGGCTGTTAAAAATGAGGCACGGAGCTTTAAGAGAGAGGTTTGGACCCTAGCAGTGAGGTTTGTGGTCCTAACTATAAGGCATTGAGCATTAAAAGAGGGGTTTGGGTGCTTTAAAGTGCGTCTTTGGGTGCTGAAAATGAGGGTATGTCCCTAAAAAGGAGGGGTTTGGACCCTGAAAGTGAGGGTTTGGCATCTAAAATAGAGGCTTTGAGCCTTAAAAGAGGGATTTGGACGTTAAAAATGAGATTTTGCTCCATAAAAGTAAGGGGTTTGGATGCTAAAAATGAGGGTTTGGGAACTAAAAGTGAGGCTTTGAGCCTTGAAAGAGGGGTTTGGATGCTGAAAGTGAGGTTTGCGGTCCCAACTCTAAGTCTTTGATGTTAAAAGAGGGGTTTGGGTGTTTTAAAGTGAGTCTTTGGGTGCTGAAAATGAGGCTTTGAGCCTTAAAAGAGGGCTTTGGGCATTAATAATGATGGTTTGGTTCCTGAAATTGAAGGCCTGGATGCTAAAAGCAAGGGTTTCTGAACTAAAAATGAGGCACTGAGCATTAAAAGAGGGGTTTGGACCCTGAAAGTGAAGGTTTGGATGATAAAAATGAGGCTTTGAGGCTTAAAAACAAGGGGATGGACTCTAAAAGTCATGATTTGTACTAGAACAAGAGTTTGACAATTAAAAGTCCGGGTTCAGTGCTAAGAGTGAGGGTTTGGGACCTAAAAATGAGGCACTGAGCGTTAAAAGAGAGGTTTGGACCCTGAAAGTGCGGCTTTGGGTGTTAAAACCGAGGCTTTGGGAGTTAAAAGAGGGCTTTAGGTCCTAAAAGTGAGGGTTTGCTGTTAAAAATGAGGCTTTGAGCGTTAAAACCGGGTTGGCCCCTGAAAGTGAGATTTGCAGTCTTACTCTAAAAGGCTTTGAGGTTAAAAGAGGCTTTGGGTGCTTTAAAGTGCGTCTTTGGGAGGTATAAATGAGGCATTGAGCATTAAAAGAGGGGTTTGGGCAAAGAAAGTGAGGTTTTGGCTGTTAAAAATGAAGCTTTGAGCATAAAAGAGGGCTTTGGACCCTAGAATTGTGGTTTGCGGCCCTAACGATAAGGCTTTGAGCATTAAAAGAGGGGTTTGGGTGCTTTAAAGTAAGTCCTTGGGACGTGAAAATGAGGGTATGTCCCTAAAAAGGAGGGGTTTGGACCCTAAAAGTGAGGTTTGCAGTCCTAACTCTAAGGCTTTGAGCATTAAAAGAGGGGTTTGGGTGTTTTAAAGTGAGTCTTTGGGTGCTGAAAATGAGGCTTTGAGCCTTAAAAGAGGGCTTTGGGCATTAATAATGATGGTTTGGTTCCTGAAAGTGAAGGCCTGGATGCTAAAAGCAGGGGGGTTCTGACCTAAAAATGAGGCACTGAGCATTAAAAGAGGGGTTTGGACCCTGAAAGTGAAGGTTTGGATGATAAAAATGAGTTTTTGAAGCTTAATAGAGGGGTTTGGACTCTAAAAATTACTATTTGGAACAAAACAATGATGGTTTGCCCATAAAAAGTCCAAGTTCGGTGCTAAAAATGAGGGTTTTCTGACCTAAAAAAAAGGCAGTGAGCGTGAAAAGAGGGGTTTGGGTAATAGAAGTAAGGGTTTGGAATTTTAAAAAGAGGGTTTGTCCCTGAAAAGGAGGGGTTTGGACCCTAAAAGTGAGGTTTGCAGTCCTAACTCTAAGTCTTTGATGTTAAAAGAGGTGTTTGGGTGTTTTAAAGTGAGTTTTGGGGACCTGGAAATGAGGCACTGAGCATTAAAAGAGGCGTTTGGACCCTGAAAGTGCGGTTTTGGGTGTTAAAACTGAGGCTTTGAGTGTTAAAAGAGGGCTTTAGGTCCTAAAAGTGAGGGTTTGGCTGTTAGAAATGAGGCATTGAATTTTAAAACCAAGGTTTGGACCCTAGCAGTGAGGTTTGCAGTCCTAACTCTAAGGCTTTGATGTTAAAAGAGGGGTTTGGGTGTTTTAAAGTGAGTCTTTGGGTGCTGAAAATGAGGCTTTGAGCCTTAAAAGAGGGCTTTGGGCATTAATAATGATGGTTTGGTACCTGAAAGTGAAGGCCTGGATGCTAAAAGCAGGGGGTTTCTGACCTAAAAATGAGGCACTGAGCATTAAAAGAGGGGTTTGGACCCTGAAAGTGAAGGTTTGGATGATAAAAATGAGTTTTTGAAGCTTAATAGAGGGGTTTGGACGCTAAAAATTACTATTTGGAACAAAACAATGATGGTTTGCCCATAAAAAGTCCAAGTTCGATGCTAAAAGCAGAGGGTTTGGGACCTAAAAATGAGGCAGTGAGCGTTAAAAGAGGCGTTTGGATCCTGAAAGTGCGGTTTTGGGTGTTAAAACTGAGGCTTTGGGTGTTAAAACTGAGGCTTTGATTGTTAAAAGAGGGCTTTAGGTCCTAAAAGTGAGGGTTTGGCTGTTAAAAATGAGGCACTGATCTTTAAGAGAGAGGT
The DNA here is from genome assembly GCF_963921805.1 of Phalacrocorax carbo. NCBI lineage: Eukaryota > Metazoa > Chordata > Aves > Suliformes > Phalacrocoracidae > Phalacrocorax > Phalacrocorax carbo. The sequence goes on along the minus strand of NW_026990280.1, from coordinate 1,078,881 downwards.
TTGGACCCTAGCAGTGAGGTTTGTGGTCCTATCTATAAGGCTTTGAGCATTAAAAGAGGGGTTTGGGTGCTTTAAAGTAAGTCCTTGGGACGTGAAAATGAGGGTATGTCCCTAAAAAGGAGGGGTTTGGACCCTGAAAGTGAGGGTTTGGGATCTAAAATAGAGGATTTGAGCCTTAAAAGAGGGATTTGGACGTTAAAAATGAGATTTTGCTCCATAAAAGTAAGGGGTTTGGATGCTAAAAATGAGGGTTTGGGAACTAAAAGTGAGGCTTTGAGCCTTGAAAGAGGGCTTTGGGCATTAATAATGATGGTTTGGTTCCTGTAAGTGAAGGCCTGGATGCTAAAAGCAAGGGTTTCTGAACTAAAAATGAGGCACTGAGCATTAAAAGAGGGGTTTGGACCCTGAAAGTGAAGGTTTGGATGATAAAAATGAGGCTTTGAGGCTTAAAATCGAGGGGCTGGACTCTAAAAGTCATGATTTGTACTAGAACGAGAGTTTGACAATTAAAAGTCCGGGTTCAGTGCTAAGAGTGAGGGTTTGGCACCTAAAAATGAGGCACTGAGCGTTAAAAGAGAGGTTTGGACCCTGAAAGTGCGGCTTTGGGTGTTAAAACCGAGGCTTTGGGAGTTAAAAGAGGGCTTTAGGTCCTAAAAGTGAGGGTTTGCTGTTAAAAATGAGGCTTTGAGCGTTAAAACCGGTTTGGCCCCTAAAAGTGAGATTTGCAGTCTTACTCTAAAAGGCTTTGAGGTTAAAAGAGGGGTTTGGGTGCTTTAAAGTGCGTCTTTGGGAGGTATAAATGAGGCATTGAGCATTAAAAGAGGGGTTTGGGCAAAGAAAGTGAGGTTTTGGCTGTTAAAAATGAAGCTTTGAGCATAAAAGAGGGCTTTGGACCCTAGCATTGTGGTTTGCGGCCCTAATTATAAGGCTTTGAGCATTAAAAGAGGGGTTTGGGTGCTTTAAAGTAAGTCCTTGGGACATGAAAATGAGGGTATGTCCCTAAAAAGGAGGGGTTTGGACCCTAAAAGTGAGGTTTGCAGTCCTAACTCTAAGTCTTTGATGTTAAAAGAGGGGTTTGGGTGTTTTAAAGTGAGTTTTGGGGACCTGAAAATGAGGCACTGAGCGTTAAAAGAGGGGTTTGGACCCTGAAAGTTTGGCTTTGAGTGTTAAAACTGAGGCTTTGAGTGTTAAAAGAGGGCTTTAGGTCCTAAAAGTGAGGGTTTGGCTGTTAGAAATGAGGCATTGAATTTTAAAACCAAGGTTTGGACCCTAGCAGTGAGGTTTGCAGTCCTAACTATAAGGCTTTGATGTTAAAAGAGGGGTTTGGGTGTTTTAAAGTGAGTCTTTGGGTGCTGAAAATGAGGCTTTGAGCCTTAAAAGAGGGCTTTGGGCATTAATAATGATGTTTTGGTACCTGAAAGTGAAGGCCTGGATGCTAAAAGCAGGGGGTTTCTGACCTAGAAATGAGGCACTGAGCATTAAAAGAGGGGTTTGGACCCTGAAAGTGAAGGTTTGGATGATAAAAATGACTTTTTGAAGCTTAATAGAGGGGTTTGGACGCTAAAAATTACTATTTGGAAAAAAACAATGATGGTTTGCCCATAAAAAGTCCAAGTTCGATGCTAAAAGCAGAGGGTTTGGGACCTAAAAATGAGGCAGTGAGCGTTAAAAGAGGCGTTTGGATCCTGAAAGTGCGGTTTTGGGTGTTAAAACTGAGGCTTTGAGTGTTAAAAGAGGGCTTTAGGTCCTAAAAGTGAGGGTTTGGCTGTTAAAAATGAGGCACTGAGCTTTAAGAGAGAGGTTTGGACCCTAGCAGTGAGGTTTGTGGTCCTATCTATAAGGCTTTGAGCATTAAAAGAGGGGTTTGGGTGCTTTAAAGTAAGACCTTGGGACGTGAAAATGAGGGTATGTCCCTAAAAAGGAGGGGTTTGGACCCTGAAAGTGAGGGTTTGGGATCTAAAATAGAGGCTTTGAGCCTTAAAAGAGGGATTTGGACGTTAAAAATGAGATTTTGCTCCATAAAAGTAAGGGGTTTGGATGCTAAAAATGAGGGTTTGGGAACTAAAAGTGAGGCTTTGAGCCTTGAAAGAGGGGTTTGGACGCTGAAAGTGAGGTTTGCGGTCCCAACTCTAAGTCTTTGATGTTAAAAGAGGGGTTTGGGTGTTTTAAAGTGAGTCTTTGGGTGCTGAAAATGAGGCTTTGAGCCTTAAAAGAGGGCTTTGGGCATTAATAATGATGGTTTGGTTCCTGAAAGTGAAGGCCTGGATGCTAAAAGCAAGGGTTTCTGACCTAAAAATGAGGCACTGAGCATTAAAAGAGGGGTTTGGACCCTGAAAGTGAAGGTTTGGATGATAAAAATGAGGCTTTGAGGCTTAAAATCGAGGGGCTGGACTCTAAAAGTCATGATTTGTACTAGAACGAGAGTTTGACAATTAAAAGTCCGGGTTCAGTGCTAAGAGTGAGGGTTTGGGACCTAAAAATGAGGCACTGAGCGTTAAAAGAGAGGTTTGGACCCTGAAAGTGCGGCTTTGGGTGTTAAAACCGAGGCTTTGGGAGTTAAAAGAGGGCTTTAGGTCCTAAAAGTGAGGGTTTGCTGTTAAAAATGAGGCTTTGAGCGTTAAAACCGGTTTGGCCCCTGAAAGTGAGATTTGCAGTCTTACTCTAAAAGGCTTTGAGGTTAAAAGAGGGGTTTGGGTGCTTTAAAGTGCGTCTTTGGGAGGTATAAATGAGGCATTGAGCAGTAAAAGAGGGGTTTGGGCAAAGAAAGTGAGGTTTTGGCTGTTAAAAATGAAGCTTTGAGCATAAAAGAGGGCTTTGGACCCTAGCATTGTGGTTTGCGGCCCTAACTATAAGGCTTTGAGCATTAAAAGAGGGGTTTGGGTGCTTTAAAGGAAGTCCTTGGGACATGAAAATGAGGGTATGTCCCTAAAAAGGAGGGGTTTGGACCCTAAAAGTGAGGTTTGCAGTCCTAACTCTAAGTCTTTGATGTTAAAAGAGGGGTTTGGGTGTTTTAAAGTGAGTTTTGGGGACCTGAAAATGAGGCACTGAGCGTTAAAAGAGGGGTTTGGACCCTGAAAGTTTGTCTTTGAGTGTTAAAACTGAGGCTTTGAGTGTTAAAAGAGGGCTTTAGGTCCTAAAAGTGAGGTTTTGGCTGTTAGAAATGAGGCATTGAATTTTAAAACCAAGGTTTGGACCCTAGCAGTGAGGTTTGCAGTCCTAACTCTAAGGCTTTGAGCATTAAAAGAGGGGTTTGGGTGTTTTAAAGTGAGTCTTTGGGTGCTGAAAATGAGGCTTTGAGCCTTAAAAGAGGGCTTTGGGCATTAATAATGATGGTTTGGTTCCTGAAAGTGAAGGCCTGGATGCTAAAAGCAGGGGGTTTCTGACCTAAAAATGAGGCACTGAGCATTAAAAGAGGGGTTTGGACCCTGAAAGTGAAGGTTTGGATGATAAAAATGAGTTTCTGAAGCTTAATAGAGGGGTTTGGACTCTAAAAATTACTATTTGGAACAAAACAATGATGGTTTGCCCATAAAAAGTCCAAGTTCGATGCTAAAAGCGGAGGGTTTGGGACCTAAAAAAAAGGCAGTGAGAGTTAAAAGAGGGGTTTGGGTAATAGAAGTAAGGGTTTGGAATTTAAAAAAGAGGGTTTGTCCCTGAAAAGAGGGGTTTGGACGCTGAAAGTGAGGTTTGCGGTCCCAACTCTAAGTCTTTGATGTTAAAAGAGGTGTTTGGGTGTTTTAAAGTGAGTTTTGGGGACCTGGAAATGAGGCACTGAGCATTAAAAGAGGCGTTTGGACCCTGAAAGTGCGGTTTTGGGTGTTAAAACCGAGGCTGTGAGTGTTAAAAGAGGGCTTTAGGTCCTAAAAGTGAGGGTTTGGCTGTTAAAAATGAGGCACTGAGCTTTGAGAGTTTTGGACCCTAGCAGTGAGGTTTGTGGTCCTATCTATAAGGCTTTGAGCATTAAAAGAGGGGTTTGGGTGCTTTAAAGTGCGTCTTTGGGACGTGAAAATGTGGGTATGTCCCTAAAAAGGAGGGGTTTGGAGCCTAAAAGTGAGGGTTTGGGATCTTAAATAGAGGCTTTGAGCCTTAAAAGAGGGATTTGGACGTTAAAAATGAGATTTTGCTCCATAAAAGTAAGGGGTTTGGATGCTAAAAATGAGGGTTTGGGAACTAAAAGTGAGGCTTTGAGCCTGAAAGAGGGGTTTGGACGCTGAAAGTGAGGTTTGCGGTCCCAACTCTAAGTCTTTGATGTTAAAAGAGGGGTTTGGGTGTTTTAAAGTGAGTCTTTGTGTGCTGAAAATGAGGCTTTGAGCCTTAAAAGAGGGCTTTGGGCATTAATAATGATGGTTTGGTTCCTGAAAGTGAAGGCCTGGATGCTAAAAGCAAGGGTTTCTGACCTAAAAATGAGGCACTGAGCATTAAAAGAGGGCTTTGGACCCTGAAAGTGAAGGTTTGGATGATAAAAATGAGGCTTTGAGGCTTAAAAACAAGGGGCTGGACTCTAAAAGTCATGATTTGTACTAGAATGAGAGTTTGACAATTAAAAGTCCGGGTTCAGTGCTAAGAGTGAGGGTTTGGGACCTAAAAATGAGGCACTGAGCGTTAAAAGAGAGGTTTGGACCCTGAAAGTGCGGCTTTGGGTGTTAAAACCGAGGCTTTGGGAGTTAAAAGAGGGCTTTAGGTCCTAAAAGTGAGGGTTTGCTGTTAAAAATGAGGCTTTGAGCGTTAAAACCGGTTTGGCCCCTGAAAGTGAGATTTGCAGTCTTACTCTAAAAGGCTTTGAGGTTAAAAGAGGCTTTGGGTGCTTTAAAGTGCGTCTTTGGGAGGTATAAATGAGGCATTGAGCATTAAAAGAGGGGTTTGGGCAAAGAAAGTGAGGTTTTGGCTGTTAAAAATGAAGCTTTGAGCATAAAAGAGGGCTTTGGACCCTAGCATTGTGGTTTGCGGCCCTAACGATAAGGCTTTGAGCATTAAAAGAGGGGTTTGGGTGCTTTAAAGTAAGTCCTTGGGACGTGAAAATGAGGGTATGTCCCTAAAAAGGAGGGGTTTGGACCCTAAAAGTGAGGTTTGCAGTCCTAACTCTAAGTCTTTGATGTTAAAAGAGGTGTTTGGGTGTTTTAAAGTGAGTCTTTGGGTACTGAAAATGAGGCACTGAGCGTTAAAAGAGGGGTTTGGACGCTGGAAGTTTGGCTTTGAGTGTTAAAACTGAGGCTTTGAGTGTTAAAAGAGGGCTTTAGGTCCTAAAAGTGAGGGTTTGGCTGTTAGAAATGAGGCATTGAATTTTAAAACCAAGGTTTGGACCCTAGCAGTGAGGTTTGCAGTCCTAACTCTAAGGCTTTGAGCATTAAAAGAGGGGTTTGGGTGTTTTAAAGTGAGTCTTTGGGTGCTGAAAATGAGGCTTTGAGCCTTAAAAGAGGGCTTTGGGCATTAATAATGATGGTTTGGTTCCTGAAAGTGAAGGCCTGGATGCTAAAAGCAGGGAGTTTCTGACCTAAAAATGAGGCACTGAGCATTAAAAGAGGGGTTTGGACCCTGAAAGTGAAGGTTTGGATGATAAAAATGAGTTTTTGAAGCTTAATAGAGGGGTTTGGACTCTAAAAATTACTATTTGGAACAAAACAATGATGGTTTGACCATAAGAAGTCCAAGTTCGATGCTAAAAATGAGGGTTTTCTGACCTAAAAAAAAGGCAGTGAGAGTTAAAAGAGGGGTTTGGGTAATAGAAGTAAGGGTTTGGAATTTCAAAAAGAGGGTTTGTCCCTGAAAAGGAGGGGTTTGGACCCTAAAAGTGAGGTTTGCAGTCCTAACTCTAAGTCTTTGATGTTAAAAGAGGTGTTTGGGTGTTTTAAAGTGAGTTTTGGGGACCTGGAAATGAGGCACTGAGCATTAAAAGAGGCGTTTGGACCCTGAAAGTGCGGTTTTGGGTGTTAAAACCGAGGCTTTGAGTGTTAAAAGAGGGCTTTAGGTCCTAAAAGTGAGGGTTTGGCTGTTAAAAATGAGGCACTGAGCTTTAAGAGAGAGGTTTGGACCCTAGCAGTGAGGTTTGTGGTCCTAACTATAAGGCTTTGAGCATTAAAAGAGGGGTTTGGGTGCTTTAAAGTGCGTCTTTGGGACGTGAAAATGAGGGTATGTCCCTAAAAAGGAGGGGTTTGGACCCTGAAAGTGAGGGTTTGGGATCTAAAATAGAGGCTTTGAGCCTTAAAAGAGGGATTTGGACGTTAAAAATGAGATTTTGCTCCATAAAAGTAAGGGGTTTGGATGCTAAAAATGAGGGTTTGGGAACTAAAAGTGAGGCTTTGAGCCTTGAAAGAGGGGTTTGGACGCTGAAAGTGAGGTTTGCGGTCCCAACTCTAAGTCTTTGATGTTAAAAGAGGGGTTTGGGTGTTTTAAAGTGAGTCTTTGGGTGCTGAAAATGAGGCTTTGAGGCTTAAAAGAGGGCTTTGGGCATTAATAATGATGGTTTGGTTCCTGAAAGTGAAGGCCTGGATGCTAAAAGCAAGGGTTTCTGAACTAAAAATGAGGCACTGAGCATTAAAAGAGGGCTTTGGACCCTGAAAGTGAAGGTTTGGATGATAAAAATGAGGCTTTGAGGCTTAAAAACAAGGGGCTGGACTCTAAAAGTCATGATTTGTACTAGAACGAGAGTTTGACAATTAAAAGTCCGGGTTCAGTGCTAAGAGTGAGGGTTTGGGACCTAAAAATGAGGCACTGAGCGTTAAAAGAGAGGTTTGGACCCTGAAAGTGCGGCTTTGGGTGTTAAAACCGAGGCTTTGGGAGTTAAAAGAGGGCTTTAGGTCCTAAAAGTGAGGGTTTGCTGTTAAAAATGAGGCTTTGAGCGTTAAAACCGGTTTGGCCCCTAAAAGTGAGATTTGCAGTCTTACTCTAAAAGGCTTTGAGGTTAAAAGAGGCTTTGGGTGCTTTAAAGTGCGTCTTTGGGAGGTATAAATGAGGCATTGAGCATTAAAAGAGGGGTTTGGGCAAAGAAAGTGAGGTTTTGGCTGTTAAAAATGAAGCTTTGAGCATAAAAGAGGGCTTTGGACCCTAGAATTGTGGTTTGCGGCCCTAACGATAAGGCTTTGAGCATTAAAAGAGGGGTTTGGGTGCTTTAAAGTAAGTCCTTGGGACGTGAAAATGAGGGTATGTCCCTAAAAAGGAGGGGCTTGGACCCTAAAAGTGAGGTTTGCAGTCCTAACTCTAAGTCTTTGATGTTAAAAGAGGTGTTTGGGTGTTTTAAAGTGAGTTTTGGGGACCTGAAAATGAGGCACTGAGCGTTAAAAGAGGGGTTTGGACCCTGAAAGTTTGGCTTTGAGTGTTAAAACTGAGGCTTTGAGTGTTAAAAGAGGGCTTTAGGTCCTAAAAGTGAGGGTTTGGCTGTTAGAAATGAGGCATTGAATTTTAAAACCAAGGTTTGGACCCTAGCAGTGAGGTTTGCAGTCCTAACTCTAAGGCTTTGAGCATTAAAAGAGGGGTTTGGGTGTTTTAAAGTGAGTCTTTGGGTGCTGAAAAATGAGGCTTTGAGCCTTAAAAGAGGGCTTTGGGCATTAATAATGATGGTTTGGTTCCTGAAAGTGAAGGCCTGGATGCTAAAAGCAGGGGGTTTCTGACCTAAAAATGAGGCACTGAGCATTAAAAGAGGGGTTTGGACCCTGAAAGTGAAGGTTTGGATGATAAAAATGAGTTTTTGAAGCTTAATAGAGGGGTTTGGACTCTAAAAATTACTATTTGGAACAAAACAATGATGGTTTGACCATAAGAAGTCCAAGTTCGATGCTAAAAATGAGGGTTTTCTGACCTAAAAAAAAGGCAGTGAGAGTTAAAAGAGGGGTTTGGGTAATAGAAGTAAGGGTTTGGAATTTAAAAAAGAGGGTTTGTCCCTGAAAAGGAGGGGTTTGGACCCTAAAAGTGAGGTTTGCAGTCCTAACTCTAAGTCTTTGATGTTAAAAGAGGTGTTTGGGTGTTTTAAAGTGAGTTTTGGGGACCTGGAAATGAGGCACTGAGCATTAAAAGAGGCGTTTGGACGCTGGAAGTTTGGCTTTGAGTGTTAAAACTGAGGCTTTGAGTGTTAAAAGAGGGCTTTAGGTCCTAAAAGTGAAGGTTTGGCTGTTAAAAATGAGGCACGGAGCTTTAAGAGAGAGGTTTGGACCCTAGCAGTGAGGTTTGTGGTCCTAACTATAAGGCATTGAGCATTAAAAGAGGGGTTTGGGTGCTTTAAAGTGCGTCTTTGGGTGCTGAAAATGAGGGTATGTCCCTAAAAAGGAGGGGTTTGGACCCTGAAAGTGAGGGTTTGGCATCTAAAATAGAGGCTTTGAGCCTTAAAAGAGGGATTTGGACGTTAAAAATGAGATTTTGCTCCATAAAAGTAAGGGGTTTGGATGCTAAAAATGAGGGTTTGGGAACTAAAAGTGAGGCTTTGAGCCTTGAAAGAGGGGTTTGGATGCTGAAAGTGAGGTTTGCGGTCCCAACTCTAAGTCTTTGATGTTAAAAGAGGGGTTTGGGTGTTTTAAAGTGAGTCTTTGGGTGCTGAAAATGAGGCTTTGAGCCTTAAAAGAGGGCTTTGGGCATTAATAATGATGGTTTGGTTCCTGAAATTGAAGGCCTGGATGCTAAAAGCAAGGGTTTCTGAACTAAAAATGAGGCACTGAGCATTAAAAGAGGGGTTTGGACCCTGAAAGTGAAGGTTTGGATGATAAAAATGAGGCTTTGAGGCTTAAAAACAAGGGGCTGGACTCTAAAAGTCATGATTTGTACTAGAACGAGAGTTTGACAATTAAAAGTCCGGGTTCAGTGCTAAGAGTGAGGGTTTGGGACCTAAAAATGAGGCACTGAGCGTTAAAAGAGAGGTTTGGACCCTGAAAGTGCGGCTTTGGGTGTTAAAACCGAGGCTTTGGGAGTTAAAAGAGGGCTTTAGGTCCTAAAAGTGAGGGTTTGCTGTTAAAAATGAGGCTTTGAGCGTTAAAACCGGGTTGGCCCCTGAAAGTGAGATTTGCAGTCTTACTCTAAAAGGCTTTGAGGTTAAAAGAGGCTTTGGGTGCTTTAAAGTGCGTCTTTGGGAGGTATAAATGAGGCATTGAGCATTAAAAGAGGGGTTTGGGCAAAGAAAGTGAGGTTTTGGCTGTTAAAAATGAAGCTTTGAGCATAAAAGAGGGCTTTGGACCCTAGAATTGTGGTTTGCGGCCCTAACGATAAGGCTTTGAGCATTAAAAGAGGGGTTTGGGTGCTTTAAAGTAAGTCCTTGGGACGTGAAAATGAGGGTATGTCCCTAAAAAGGAGGGGCTTGGACCCTAAAAGTGAGGTTTGCAGTCCTAACTCTAAGTCTTTGATGTTAAAAGAGGTGTTTGGGTGTTTTAAAGTGAGTTTTGGGGACCTGAAAATGAGGCACTGAGCGTTAAAAGAGGGGTTTGGACCCTGAAAGTTTGGCTTTGAGTGTTAAAACTGAGGCTTTGAGTGTTAAAAGAGGGCTTTAGGTCCTAAAAGTGAGGTTTTGGCTGTTAGAAATGAGGCATTGAATTTTAAAACCAAGGTTTGGACCCTAGCAGTGAGGTTTGCAGTCCTAACTCTAAGGCTTTGAGCATTAAAAGAGGGGTTTGGGTGTTTTAAAGTGAGTCTTTGGGTGCTGAAAATGAGGCTTTGAGCCTTAAAAGAGGGCTTTGGGCATTAATAATGATGGTTTGGTTCCTGAAAGTGAAGGCCTGGATGCTAAAAGCAGGGGGTTTCTGACCTAAAAATGAGGCACTGAGCATTAAAAGAGGGGTTTGGACCCTGAAAGTGAAGGTTTGGATGATAAAAATGAGTTTTTGAAGCTTAATAGAGGGGTTTGGACTCTAAAAATTACTATTTGGAACAAAACAATGATGGTTTGACCATAAGAAGTCCAAGTTCGATGCTAAAAATGAGGGTTTTCTGACCTAAAAATGAGGCAGTGAGCGTTAAAAGAGGGGTTTGGGTAATAGAAGTAAGGGTTTGGAATTTTAAAAAGAGGGTTTGTCCCTGAAAAGGAGGGGTTTGGACCCTAAAAGTGAGGTTTGCAGTCCTAACTCTAAGTCTTTGATGTTAAAAGAGGTGTTTGGGTGTTTTAAAGTGAGTTTTGGGGACCTGGAAATGAGGCACTGAGCATTAAAAGAGGCGTTTGGACCCTGAAAGTGCGGTTTTGGGTGTTAAAACCGAGGCTTTGAGTGTTAAAAGAGGGCTTTAGGTCCTAAAAGTGAGGGTTTGGCTGTTAAAAATGAGGCACTGAGCTTTAAGAGAGAGGTTTGGACCCTAGCAGTGAGGTTTGTGGTCCTAACTATAAGGCTTTGAGCATTAAAAGAGGGGTTTGGGTGCTTTAAAGTGCGTCTTTGGGATGTGAAAATGAGGGTATGTCCCTAAAAAGGAGGGGTTTGGACCCTGAAAGTGAGGGTTTGGGATCTAAAATAGAGGCTTTGAGCCTTAAAAGAGAGCGTTGGACGTTAAAATGAGATTTTGCTCCATAAAAGTAAGGGGTTTGGATGTTAAAAATGAGGGTTTGGCATCTAAAATAGAGGCTTTGAGCCTTAAAAGAGGGATTTGGACTTTAAAAATGAGATTTTGCTCCATAAAAGTAAGGGGTTTGGATGCTAAAAATGAGGGTTTGGCATCTAAAATAGAGGCTTTGAGCCTTAAAAGAGGGATTTGGACGTTAAAAATGAGATTTTGCTCCATAAAAGTAAGGGGTTTGGATGCTAAAAATGAGGGTTTGGCATCTAAAATAGAGGCTTTGAGCCTTAAAAGAGGGATTTGGACGTTAAAAATGAGATTTTGCTCCATAAAAGTAAGGGGTTTGGATGCTAAAAATGAGGGTTTGGGAACTAAAAGTGAGGCTTTGAGCCTTGAAAGAGGGGTTTGGACGCTGAAAGTGAGGTTTGCGGTCCCAACTCTAAGTCTTTGGTGTTAAAAGAGGGGTTTGGGTGTTTTAAAGTGAGTCTTTGTGTGCTGAAAATGAGGCTTTGAGCCTTAAAAGAGGGCTTTGGGCATTAATAATGATGGTTTGGTTCCTGAAAGTGAAGGCCTGGATGCTAAAAGCAAGGGTTTCTGAACTAAAAATGAGGCACTGAGCATTAAAAGAGGGGTTTGGACCCTGAAAGTGTAGGTTTGGGTGATAAAAATGAGGCTTTGAGGCTTAAAATCGAGGGGCTGGACTCTAAAAGTCATGATTTGTACTAGAACGAGAGTTTGACAATTAAAAGTCCGGGTTCAGTGCTAAGAGTGAGGGTTTGGGACCTAAAAATGAGGCACTGAGCGTTAAAAGAGAGGTTTGGACCCTGAAAGTGCGGCTTTGGGTGTTAAAACCGAGGCTTTGGGAGTTAAAAGAGGGCTTTAGGTCCTAAAAGTGAGGGTTTGCTGTTAAAAAGGAGGCTTTGAGCGTTAAAACCGGTTTGGCCCCTGAAAGTGAGATTTGCAGTCTTACTCTAAAAGGCTTTGAGGTTAAAAGAGGCTTTGGGTACTTTAAAGTGCGTCTTTGGGAGGTATAAATGAGGCATTGAGCATTAAAAGAGGGGTTTGGGCAAAGAAAGTGAGGTTTTGGCTGTTAAAAATGAAGCTTTGAGCATAAAAGAGGGCTTTGGACACTAGCATTGTGGTTTGCGGCCCTAACTATAAGGCTTTGAGCATTAAAAGAGGGGTTTGGGTGCTTTAAAGGAAGTCCTTGGGACATGAAAATGAGGGTATGTCCCTAAAAAGGAGGGGTTTGGACCCTAAAAGTGAGGTTTGCAGTCCTAACTCTAAGTCTTTGATGTTAAAAGAGGTGTTTGAGTGTTTTAAAGTGAGTTTTGGGGACCTGGAAATGAGGCACTGAGCGTTAAAAGAGGGGTTTGGACCCTGAAAGTTTGGCTTTGAGTGTTAAAACTGAGGCTTTGAGTGTTAAAAGAGGGCTTTAGGTCCTAAAAGTGAGGGTTTGGCTGTTAGAAATGAGGCATTGAATTTTAAAACCAAGGTTTGGACCCTAGCAGTGAGGTTTGCAGTCCTAACTCTAAGGCTTTAGGCATTAAAAGAGGGGTTTGGGCATTAATAATGATGGTTTGGTTCCTGAAAGTGAAGGCCTGGATGCTAAAAGCATGGGTTTCTGAACTAAAAATGAGGCACTGAGCATTAAAAGAGGGGTTTGGACCCTGAAAGTGTAGGTTTGGATGATAAAAATGAGGCTTTGAGGCTTAAAAACAAGGGGCTGGACTCTAAAAGTCATGATTTGTACTAGAACGAGAGTTTGACAATTAAAAGTCCGGGTTCAGTGCTAATAGTGAGGGTTTGGGACCTAAAAATGAGGCACTGAGCGTTAAAAGAGAGGTTTGGACCCTGAAAGTGCGGCTTTGGGTGTTAAAACCGAGGCTTTGGGAGTTAAAAGAGGGCTTTAGGTCCTAAAAGTGAGGGTTTGCTGTTAAAAATGAGGCTTTGAGCGTTAAAACCGGTTTGGCCCCTGAAAGTGAGATTTGCAGTCTTACTCTAAAAGGCTTTGAGGTTAAAAGAGGCTTTGGGTGCTTTAAAGTGCGTCTTTGGGAGGTATAAATGAGGCATTGAGCATTAAAAGAGGGGTTTGGGCAAAGAAAGTGAGGTTTTGGCTGTTAAAAATGAAGCTTTGAGCATAAAAGAGGGCTTTGGACCCTAGCATTGTGGTTTGCGGCCCTAACTATAAGGCTTTGAGCATTAAAAGAGGGGTTTGGGTGCTTTAAAGTAAGTCCTTGGGACGTGAAAATGAGGGTATGTCCCTAAAAAGGAGGGGTTTGGACCCTAAAAGTGAGGTTTGCAGTCCTAACTATAAGTCTTTGATGTTAAAAGAGGTGTTTGGGTGTTTTAAAGTGAGTTTTGGGGACCTGAAAATGAGGCACTGAGCGTTAAAAGAGGGGTTTGGACCCTGAAAGTTTGGCTTTGAGTGTTAAAACTGAGGCTTTGAGTGTTAAAAGAGGGCTTTAGGTCCTAAAAGTGAGGTTTTGGCTGTTAGAAATGAGGCATTGAATTTTAAAACCAAGGTTTGGACCCTAGCAGTGAGGTTTGCAGTCCTAACTCTAAGGCTTTGAGCATTAAAAGAGGGGTTTGGGTGTTTTAAAGTGAGTCTTTGGGTGCTGAAAATGAGGCTTTGAGCCTTAAAAGAGGGCTTTGGGCATTAATAATGATGGTTTGGTTCCTGAAAGTGAAGGCCTGGATGCTAAAAGCAGGGGGTTTCTGACCTAAAAATGAGGCACTGAGCATTAAAAGAGGGGTTTGGACCCTGAAAGTGAAGGTTTGGATGATAAAAATGAGTTTCTGAAGCTTAATAGAGGGGTTTGGACTCTAAAAATTACTATTTGGAACAAAACAATGATGGTTTGCCCATAAAAAGTCCAAGTTCGATGCTAAAAGCGGAGGGTTTGGGACCTAAAAAAAAGGCAGTGAGAGTTAAAAGAGGGGTTTGGGTAATAGAAGTAAGGGTTTGGAATTTAAAAAAGAGGGTTTGTCCCTGAAAAGAGGGGTTTGGACGCTGAAAGTGAGGTTTGCGGTCCCAACTCTAAGTCTTTGATGTTAAAAGAGGTGTTTGGGTGTTTTAAAGTGAGTTTTGGGGACCTGGAAATGAGGCACTGAGCATTAAAAGAGGCGTTTGGACCCTGAAAGTGCGGTTTTGGGTGTTAAAACCGAGGCTGTGAGTGTTAAAAGAGGGCTTTAGGTCCTAAAAGTGAGGGTTTGGCTGTTAAAAATGAGGCACTGAGCTTTGAGAGTTTTGGACCCTTGCAGTGAGGTTTGTGGTCCTATCTATAAGGCTTTGAGCATTAAAAGAGGGGTTTGGGTGCTTTAAAGTGCGTCTTTGGGACGTGAAAATGCGGGTATGTCCCTAAAAAGGAGGGGTTTGGAGCCTAAAAGTGAGGGTTTGGGATCTTAAATAGAGGCTTTGAGCCTTAAAAGAGGGATTTGGACGTTAAAAATGAGATTTTGCTCCATAAAAGTAAGGGGTTTGGATGCTAAAAATGAGGGTTTGGGAACTAAAAGTGAGGCTTTGAGCCTGAAAGAGGGGTTTGGACGCTGAAAGTGAGGTTTGCGGTCCCAACTCTAAGTCTTTGATGTTAAAAGAGGGGTTTGGGTGTTTTAAAGTGAGTCTTTGGGTGCTGAAAATGAGGCTTTGAGCCTTAAAAGAGGGCTTTGGGCATTAATAATGATGGTTTGGTTCCTGAAAGTGAAGGCCTGGATGCTAAAAGCAAGGGTTTCTGAACTAAAAATGAGGCACTGAGCATTAAAAGAGGGGTTTGGACCCTGAAAGTGAAGGTTTGGATGATAAAAATGAGGCTTTGAGGCTTAAAATCGAGGGGCTGGACTCTAAAAGTCATGATTTGTACTAGAACGAGAGTTTGACAATTAAAAGTCCGGGTTCAGTGCTAAGAGTGAGGGTTTGGGACCTAAAAATGAGGCACTGAGCGTTAAAAGAGAGGTTTGGACCCTGAAAGTGCGGCTTTGGGTGTTAAAACCGAGGCTTTGGGAGTTAAAAGAGGGCTTTAGGTCCTAAAAGTGAGGGTTTGCTGTTAAAAATGAGGCTTTGAGCGTTAAAACCGGTTTGGCCCCTGAAAGTGAGATTTGCAGTCTTACTCTAAAAGGCTTTGAGGTTAAAAGAGGCTTTGGGTGCTTTAAAGTGCGTCTTTGGGAGGTATAAATGAGGCATTGAGCATTAAAAGAGGGGTTTGGGCAAAGAAAGTGAGGTTTTGGCTGTTAAAAATGAAGCTTTGAGCATAAAAGAGGGCTTTGGACCCTAGCATTGTGGTTTGCGGCCCTAACGATAAGGCTTTGAGCATTAAAAGAGGGGTTTGGGTGCTTTAAAGTAAGTCCTTGGGACGTGAAAATGAGGGTATGTCCCTAAAAAGGAGGGGCTTGGACCCTAAAAGTGAGGTTTGCAGTCCTAACTCTAAGTCTTTGATGTTAAAAGAGGTGTTTGGGTGTTTTAAAGTGAGTTTTGGGGACCTGAAAATGAGGCACTGAGCGTTAAAAGAGGGGTTTGGACCCTGAAAGTTTGGCTTTGAGTGTTAAAACTGAGGCTTTGAGTGTTAAAAGAGGGCTTTAGGTCCTAAAAGTGAGGGTTTGGCTGTTAGAAATGAGGCATTGAATTTTAAAACCAAGGTTTGGACCCTAGCAGTGAGGTTTGCAGTCCTAACTCTAAGGCTTTGAGCATTAAAAGAGGGGTTTGGGTGTTTTAAAGTGAGTCTTTGGGTGCTGAAAAATGAGGCTTTGAGCCTTAAAAGAGGGCTTTGGGCATTAATAATGATGGTTTGGTTCCTGAAAGTGAAGGCCTGGATGCTAAAAGCAGGGGGTTTCTGACCTAAAAATGAGGCACTGAGCATTAAAAGAGGGGTTTGGACCCTGAAAGTGAAGGTTTGGATGATAAAAATGAGTTTTTGAAGCTTAATAGAGGGGTTTGGACTCTAAAAATTACTATTTGGAACAAAACAATGATGGTTTGACCATAAGAAGTCCAAGTTCGATGCTAAAAATGAGGGTTTTCTGACCTAAAAAAAAGGCAGTGAGAGTTAAAAGAGGGGTTTGGGTAATAGAAGTAAGGGTTTGGAATTTAAAAAAGAGGGTTTGTCCCTGAAAAGGAGGGGTTTGGACCCTAAAAGTGAGGTTTGCAGTCCTAACTCTAAGTCTTTGATGTTAAAAGAGGTGTTTGGGTGTTTTAAAGTGAGTTTTGGGGACCTGGAAATGAGGCACTGAGCATTAAAAGAGGCGTTTGGACGCTGGAAGTTTGGCTTTGAGTGTTAAAACTGAGGCTTTGAGTGTTAAAAGAGGGCTTTAGGTCCTAAAAGTGAAGGTTTGGCTGTTAAAAATGAGGCACGGAGCTTTAAGAGAGAGGTTTGGACCCTAGCAGTGAGGTTTGTGGTCCTAACTATAAGGCATTGAGCATTAAAAGAGGGGTTTGGGTGCTTTAAAGTGCGTCTTTGGGTGCTGAAAATGAGGGTATGTCCCTAAAAAGGAGGGGTTTGGACCCTGAAAGTGAGGGTTTGGCATCTAAAATAGAGGCTTTGAGCCTTAAAAGAGGGATTTGGACGTTAAAAATGAGATTTTGCTCCATAAAAGTAAGGGGTTTGGATGCTAAAAATGAGGGTTTGGGAACTAAAAGTGAGGCTTTGAGCCTTGAAAGAGGGGTTTGGATGCTGAAAGTGAGGTTTGCGGTCCCAACTCTAAGTCTTTGATGTTAAAAGAGGGGTTTGGGTGTTTTAAAGTGAGTCTTTGGGTGCTGAAAATGAGGCTTTGAGCCTTAAAAGAGGGCTTTGGGCATTAATAATGATGGTTTGGTTCCTGAAATTGAAGGCCTGGATGCTAAAAGCAAGGGTTTCTGAACTAAAAATGAGGCACTGAGCATTAAAAGAGGGGTTTGGACCCTGAAAGTGAAGGTTTGGATGATAAAAATGAGGCTTTGAGGCTTAAAAACAAGGGGATGGACTATAAAAGTCATGATTTGTACTAGAACGAGAGTTTGACAATTAAAAGTCCGGGTTCAGTGCTAAGAGTGAGGGTTTGGGACCTAAAAATGAGGCACTGAGCGTTAAAAGAGAGGTTTGGACCCTGAAAGTGCGGCTTTGGGTGTTAAAACCGAGGCTTTGGGAGTTAAAAGAGGGCTTTAGGTCCTAAAAGTGAGGGTTTGCTGTTAAAAATGAGGCTTTGAGCGTTAAAACCGGTTTGGCCCCTAAAAGTGAGATTTGCAGTCTTACTCTAAAAGGCTTTGAGGTTAAAAGAGGCTTTGGGTGCTTTAAAGTGCGTCTTTGGGAGGTATAAATGAGGCATTGAGCATTAAAAGAGGGGTTTGGGCAAAGAAAGTGAGGTTTTGGCTGTTAAAAATGAAGCTTTGAGCATAAAAGAGGGCTTTGGACCCTAGAATTGTGGTTTGCGGCCCTAACGATAAGGCTTTGAGCATTAAAAGAGGGGTTTGGGTGCTTTAAAGTAAGTCCTTGGGACGTGAAAATGAGGGTATGTCCCTAAAAAGGAGGGGCTTGGACCCTAAAAGTGAGGTTTGCAGTCCTAACTCTAAGTCTTTGATGTTAAAAGAGGTGTTTGGGTGTTTTAAAGTGAGTTTTGGGGACCTGAAAATGAGGCACTGAGCGTTAAAAGAGGGGTTTGGACCCTGAAAGTTTGGCTTTGAGTGTTAAAACTGAGGCTTTGAGTGTTAAAAGAGGGCTTTAGGTCCTAAAAGTGAGGTTTTGGCTGTTAGAAATGAGGCATTGAATTTTAAAACCAAGGTTTGGACCCTAGCAGTGAGGTTTGCAGTCCTAACTCTAAGGCTTTGAGCATTAAAAGAGGGGTTTGGGTGTTTTAAAGTGAGTCTTTGGGTGCTGAAAATGAGGCTTTGAGCCTTAAAAGAGGGCTTTGGGCATTAATAATGATGGTTTGGTTCCTGAAAGTGAAGGCCTGGATGCTAAAAGCAGGGGGTTTCTGACCTAAAAATGAGGCACTGAGCATTAAAAGAGGGGTTTGGACCCTGAAAGTGAAGGTTTGGATGATAAAAATGAGTTTTTGAAGCTTAATAGAGGGGTTTGGACTCTAAAAATTACTATTTGGAACAAAACAATGATGGTTTGACCATAAGAAGTCCAAGTTCGATGCTAAAAATGAGGGTTTTCTGACCTAAAAATGAGGCAGTGAGCGTTAAAAGAGGGGTTTGGGTAATAGAAGTAAGGGTTTGGAATTTAAAAAAGAGGGTTTGTCCCTGAAAAGGAGGGGTTTGGACGCTGAAAGTGAGGTTTGCAGTCCTAACTCTAAGTCTTTGATGTTAAAAGAGGTGTTTGGGTGTTTTAAAGTGAGTTTTGGGGACCTGGAAATGAGGCACTGAGCATTAAAAGAGGCGTTTGGACCCTGAAAGTGCGGTTTTGGGTGTTAAAACCGAGGCTTTGAGTGTTAAAAGAGGGCTTTAGGTCCTAAAAGTGAGGGTTTGGCTGTTAAAAATGAGGCACTGAGCTTTAAGAGAGAGGTTTGGACCCTAGCAGTGAGGTTTGTGGTCCTATCTATAAGGCTTTGAGCATTAAAAGAGGGGTTTGGGTGCTTTAAAGTGCGTCTTTGGGACGTGAAAATGAGGGTATGTCCCTAAAAAGGAGGGGTTTGGACCCTGAAAGTGAGGGTTTGGGATCTAAAATAGAGGCTTTGAGCCTTAAAAGAGAGCGTTGGACGTTAAAATGAGATTTTGCTCCATAAAAGTAAGGGGTTTGGATGTTAAAAATGAGGGTTTGGCATCTAAAATAGAGGCTTTGAGCCTTAAAAGAGGGATTTGGACGTTAAAAATGAGATTTTGCTCCATAAAAGTAAGGGGTTTGGATGTTAAAAATGAGGGTTTGGCATCTAAAATAGAGGCTTTGAGCCTTAAAAGAGGGATTTGGACGTTAAAAATGAGATTTTGCTCCATAAAAGTAAGGGGTTTGGATGCTAAAAATGAGGGTTTGGCATCTAAAATAGAGGCTTTGAGCCTTAAAAGAGGGATTTGGACGTTAAAAATGAGATTTTGCTCCATAAAAGTAAGGGGTTTGGATGCTAAAAATGAGGGTTTGGGAACTAAAAGTGAGGCTTTGAGCCTTGAAAGAGGGGTTTGGACGCTGAAAGTGAGGTTTGCGGTCCCAACTCTAAGTCTTTGGTGTTAAAAGAGGGGTTTGGGTGTTTTAAAGTGAGTCTTTGTGTGCTGAAAATGAGGCTTTGAGCCTTAAAAGAGGGCTTTGGGCATTAATAATGATGGTTTGGTTCCTGAAAGTGAAGGCCTGGATGCTAAAAGCAAGGGTTTCTGAACTAAAAATGAGGCACTGAGCATTAAAAGAGGGGTTTGGACCCTGAAAGTGTAGGTTTGGGTGATAAAAATGAGGCTTTGAGGCTTAAAATCGAGGGGCTGGACTCTAAAAGTCATGATTTGTACTAGAACGAGAGTTTGACAATTAAAAGTCCGGGTTCAGTGCTAAGAGTGAGGGTTTGGGACCTAAAAATGAGGCACTGAGCGTTAAAAGAGAGGTTTGGACCCTGAAAGTGCGGCTTTGGGTGTTAAAACCGAGGCTTTGGGAGTTAAAAGAGGGCTTTAGGTCCTAAAAGTGAGGGTTTGCTGTTAAAAAGGAGGCTTTGAGCGTTAAAACCGGTTTGGCCCCTGAAAGTGAGATTTGCAGTCTTACTCTAAAAGGCTTTGAGGTTAAAAGAGGCTTTGGGTACTTTAAAGTGCGTCTTTGGGAGGTATAAATGAGGCATTGAGCATTAAAAGAGGGGTTTGGGCAAAGAAAGTGAGGTTTTGGCTGTTAAAAATGAAGCTTTGAGCATAAAAGAGGGCTTTGGACCCTAGCATTGTGGTTTGCGGCCCTAACTATAAGGCTTTGAGCATTAAAAGAGGGGTTTGGGTGCTTTAAAGGAAGTCCTTGGGACATGAAAATGAGGGTATGTCCCTAAAAAGGAGGGGTTTGGACCCTAAAAGTGAGGTTTGCAGTCCTAACTCTAAGTCTTTGATGTTAAAAGAGGTGTTTGGGTGTTTTAAAGTGAGTTTTGGGGACCTGGAAATGAGGCACTGAGCATTAAAAGAGGCGTTTGGACGCTGGAAGTTTGGCTTTGAGTGTTAAAACTGAGGCTTTGAGTGTTAAAAGAGGGCTTTAGGTCCTAAAAGTGAAGGTTTGGCTGTTAAAAATGAGGCACGGAGCTTTAAGAGAGAGGTTTGGACCCTAGCAGTGAGGTTTGTGGTCCTAACTATAAGGCATTGAGCATTAAAAGAGGGGTTTGGGTGCTTTAAAGTGCGTCTTTGGGTGCTGAAAATGAGGGTATGTCCCTAAAAAGGAGGGGTTTGGACCCTGAAAGTGAGGGTTTGGCATCTAAAATAGAGGCTTTGAGCCTTAAAAGAGGGATTTGGACGTTAAAAATGAGATTTTGCTCCATAAAAGTAAGGGGTTTGGATGCTAAAAATGAGGGTTTGGGAACTAAAAGTGAGGCTTTGAGCCTTGAAAGAGGGGTTTGGATGCTGAAAGTGAGGTTTGCGGTCCCAACTCTAAGTCTTTGATGTTAAAAGAGGGGTTTGGGTGTTTTAAAGTGAGTCTTTGGGTGCTGAAAATGAGGCTTTGAGCCTTAAAAGAGGGCTTTGGGCATTAATAATGATGGTTTGGTTCCTGAAATTGAAGGCCTGGATGCTAAAAGCAAGGGTTTCTGAACTAAAAATGAGGCACTGAGCATTAAAAGAGGGGTTTGGACCCTGAAAGTGAAGGTTTGGATGATAAAAATGAGGCTTTGAGGCTTAAAAACAAGGGGCTGGACTCTAAAAGTCATGATTTGTACTAGAACGAGAGTTTGACAATTAAAAGTCCGGGTTCAGTGCTAAGAGTGAGGGTTTGGGACCTAAAAATGAGGCACTGAGCGTTAAAAGAGAGGTTTGGACCCTGAAAGTGCGGCTTTGGGTGTTAAAACCGAGGCTTTGGGAGTTAAAAGAGGGCTTTAGGTCCTAAAAGTGAGGGTTTGCTGTTAAAAATGAGGCTTTGAGCGTTAAAACCGGGTTGGCCCCTGAAAGTGAGATTTGCAGTCTTACTCTAAAAGGCTTTGAGGTTAAAAGAGGCTTTGGGTGCTTTAAAGTGCGTCTTTGGGAGGTATAAATGAGGCATTGAGCATTAAAAGAGGGGTTTGGGCAAAGAAAGTGAGGTTTTGGCTGTTAAAAATGAAGCTTTGAGCATAAAAGAGGGCTTTGGACCCTAGAATTGTGGTTTGCGGCCCTAACGATAAGGCTTTGAGCATTAAAAGAGGGGTTTGGGTGCTTTAAAGTAAGTCCTTGGGACGTGAAAATGAGGGTATGTCCCTAAAAAGGAGGGGCTTGGACCCTAAAAGTGAGGTTTGCAGTCCTAACTCTAAGTCTTTGATGTTAAAAGAGGTGTTTGGGTGTTTTAAAGTGAGTTTTGGGGACCTGAAAATGAGGCACTGAGCGTTAAAAGAGGGGTTTGGACCCTGAAAGTTTGGCTTTGAGTGTTAAAACTGAGGCTTTGAGTGTTAAAAGAGGGCTTTAGGTCCTAAAAGTGAGGTTTTGGCTGTTAGAAATGAGGCATTGAATTTTAAAACCAAGGTTTGGACCCTAGCAGTGAGGTTTGCAGTCCTAACTCTAAGGCTTTGAGCATTAAAAGAGGGGTTTGGGTGTTTTAAAGTGAGTCTTTGGGTGCTGAAAATGAGGCTTTGAGCCTTAAAAGAGGGCTTTGGGCATTAATAATGATGGTTTGGTTCCTGAAAGTGAAGGCCTGGATGCTAAAAGCAGGGGGTTTCTGACCTAAAAATGAGGCACTGAGCATTAAAAGAGGGGTTTGGACCCTGAAAGTGAAGGTTTGGATGATAAAAATGAGTTTTTGAAGCTTAATAGAGGGGTTTGGACTCTAAAAATTACTATTTGGAACAAAACAATGATGGTTTGACCATAAGAAGTCCAAGTTCGATGCTAAAAATGAGGGTTTTCTGACCTAAAAATGAGGCAGTGAGCGTTAAAAGAGGGGTTTGGGTAATAGAAGTAAGGGTTTGGAATTTTAAAAAGAGGGTTTGTCCCTGAAAAGGAGGGGTTTGGACCCTAAAAGTGAGGTTTGCAGTCCTAACTCTAAGTCTTTGATGTTAAAAGAGGTGTTTGGGTGTTTTAAAGTGAGTTTTGGGGACCTGGAAATGAGGCACTGAGCATTAAAAGAGGCGTTTGGACCCTGAAAGTGCGGTTTTGGGTGTTAAAACCGAGGCTTTGAGTGTTAAAAGAGGGCTTTAGGTCCTAAAAGTGAGGGTTTGGCTGTTAAAAATGAGGCACTGAGCTTTAAGAGAGAGGTTTGGACCCTAGCAGTGAGGTTTGTGGTCCTAACTATAAGGCTTTGAGCATTAAAAGAGGGGTTTGGGTGCTTTAAAGTGCGTCTTTGGGACGTGAAAATGAGGGTATGTCCCTAAAAAGGAGGGGTTTGGACCCTGAAAGTGAGGGTTTGGGATCTAAAATAGAGGCTTTGAGCCTTAAAAGAGAGCGTTGGACGTTAAAATGAGATTTTGCTCCATAAAAGTAAGGGGTTTGGATGTTAAAAATGAGGGTTTGGCATCTAAAATAGAGGCTTTGAGCCTTAAAAGAGGGATTTGGACGTTAAAAATGAGATTTTGCTCCATAAAAGTAAGGGGTTTGGATGTTAAAAATGAGGGTTTGGCATCTAAAATAGAGGCTTTGAGCCTTAAAAGAGGGATTTGGACGTTAAAAATGAGATTTTGCTCCATAAAAGTAAGGGGTTTGGATGCTAAAAATGAGGGTTTGGCATCTAAAATAGAGGCTTTGAGCCTTAAAAGAGGGATTTGGACGTTAAAAATGAGATTTTGCTCCATAAAAGTAAGGGGTTTGGATGCTAAAAATGAGGGTTTGGGAACTAAAAGTGAGGCTTTGAGCCTTGAAAGAGGGGTTTGGACGCTGAAAGTGAGGTTTGCGGTCCCAACTCTAAGTCTTTGGTGTTAAAAGAGGGGTTTGGGTGTTTTAAAGTGAGTCTTTGTGTGCTGAAAATGAGGCTTTGAGCCTTAAAAGAGGGCTTTGGGCATTAATAATGATGGTTTGGTTCCTGAAAGTGAAGGCCTGGATGCTAAAAGCAAGGGTTTCTGAACTAAAAATGAGGCACTGAGCATTAAAAGAGGGGTTTGGACCCTGAAAGTGTAGGTTTGGGTGATAAAAATGAGGCTTTGAGGCTTAAAATCGAGGGGCTGGACTCTAAAAGTCATGATTTGTACTAGAACGAGAGTTTGACAATTAAAAGTCCGGGTTCAGTGCTAAGAGTGAGGGTTTGGGACCTAAAAATGAGGCACTGAGCGTTAAAAGAGAGGTTTGGACCCTGAAAGTGCGGCTTTGGGTGTTAAAACCGAGGCTTTGGGAGTTAAAAGAGGGCTTTAGGTCCTAAAAGTGAGGGTTTGCTGTTAAAAAGGAGGCTTTGAGCGTTAAAACCGGTTTGGCCCCTGAAAGTGAGATTTGCAGTCTTACTCTAAAAGGCTTTGAGGTTAAAAGAGGCTTTGGGTACTTTAAAGTGCGTCTTTGGGAGGTATAAATGAGGCATTGAGCATTAAAAGAGGGGTTTGGGCAAAGAAAGTGAGGTTTTGGCTGTTAAAAATGAAGCTTTGAGCATAAAAGAGGGCTTTGGACCCTAGCATTGTGGTTTGCGGCCCTAACTATAAGGCTTTGAGCATTAAAAGAGGGGTTTGGGTGCTTTAAAGGAAGTCCTTGGGACATGAAAATGAGGGTATGTCCCTAAAAAGGAGGGGTTTGGACCCTAAAAGTGAGGTTTGCAGTCCTAACTCTAAGTCTTTGATGTTAAAAGAGGTGTTTGGGTGTTTTAAAGTGAGTTTTGGGGACCTGGAAATGAGGCACTGAGCGTTAAAAGAGGGGTTTGGACCCTGAAAGTTTGGCTTTGAGTGTTAAAACTGAGGCTTTGAGTGTTAAAAGAGGGCTTTAGGTCCTAAAAGTGAGGGTTTGGCTGTTAGAAATGAGGCATTGAATTTTAAAACCAAGGTTTGGACCCTAGCAGTGAGGTTTGCAGTCCTAACTATAAGGCTTTGAGCATTAAAAGAGGGGTTTGGGCATTAATAATGATGGTTTGGTTCCTGAAAGTGAAGGCCTGGATGCTAAAAGCATGGGTTTCTGAACTAAAAATGAGGCACTGAGCATTAAAAGAGGGGTTTGGACCCTGAAAGTGTAGGTTTGGATGATAAAAATGAGGCTTTGAGGCTTAAAAACAAGGGGCTGGACTCTAAAAGTCATGATTTGTACTAGAACGAGAGTTTGACAATTAAAAGTCCGGGTTCAGTGCTAAGAGTGAGGGTTTGGGACCTAAAAATGAGGCACTGAGCGTTAAAAGAGAGGTTTGGACCCTGAAAGTGCGGCTTTGGGTGTTAAAACCGAGGCTTTGGGAGTTAAAAGAGGGCTTTAGGTCCTAAAAGTGAGGGTTTGCTGTTAAAAATGAGGCTTTGAGCGTTAAAACCGGTTTGGCCCCTGAAAGTGAGATTTGCAGTCTTACTCTAAAAGGCTTTGAGGTTAAAAGAGGCTTTGGGTGCTTTAAAGTGCGTCTTTGGGAGGTATAAATGAGGCATTGAGCATTAAAAGAGGGGTTTGGGCAAAGAAAGTGAGGTTTTGGCTGTTAAAAATGAAGCTTTGAGCATAAAAGAGGGCTTTGGACCCTAGCATTGTGGTTTGCGGCCCTAACTCTAAGGCTTTGAGCATTAAAAGAGGGGTTTGGGTGCTTTAAAGTAAGTCCTTGGGACGTGAAAATGAGGGTATGTCCCTGAAAAGGAGGGGCTTGGACCCTAAAAGTGAGGTTTGCAGTCCTAACTCTAAGTCTTTGATGTTAAAAGAGGTGTTTGGGTGTTTTAAAGTGAGTTTTGGGGACCTGAAAATGAGGCACTGAGCGTTAAAAGAGGGGTTTGGACCCTGAAAGTTTGGCTTTGAGTGTTAAAACTGAGGCTTTGAGTGTTAAAAGAGGGCTTTAGGTCCTAAAAGTGAGGTTTTGGCTGTTAGAAATGAGGCATTGAATTTTAAAACCAAGGTTTGGACCCTAGCAGTGAGGTTTGCAGTCCTAACTCTAAGGCTTTGAGCATTAAAAGAGGGGTTTGGGTGTTTTAAAGTGAGTCTTTGGGTGCTGAAAAATGAGGCTTTGAGCCTTAAAAGAGGGCTTTGGGCATTAATAATGATGGTTTGGTTCCTGAAAGTGAAGGCCTGGATGCTAAAAGCAGGGGGTTTCTGACCTAAAAATGAGGCACTGAGCATTAAAAGAGGGGTTTGGACCCTGAAAGTGAAGGTTTGGATGATAAAAATGAGTTTTTGAAGCTTAATAGAGGGGTTTGGACTCTAAAAATTACTATTTGGAACAAAACAATGATGGTTTGACCATAAGAAGTCCAAGTTCGATGCTAAAAATGAGGGTTTTCTGACCTAAAAAAAAGGCAGTGAGAGTTAAAAGAGGGGTTTGGGTAATAGAAGTAAGGGTTTGGAATTTAAAAAAGAGGGTTTGTCCCTGAAAAGGAGGGGTTTGGACCCTAAAAGTGAGGTTTGCAGTCCTAACTCTAAGTCTTTGATGTTAAAAGAGGTGTTTGGGTGTTTTAAAGTGAGTTTTGGGGACCTGGAAATGAGGCACTGAGCATTAAAAGAGGCGTTTGGACGCTGGAAGTTTGGCTTTGAGTGTTAAAACTGAGGCTTTGAGTGTTAAAAGAGGGCTTTAGGTCCTAAAAGTGAAGGTTTGGCTGTTAAAAATGAGGCACGGAGCTTTAAGAGAGAGGTTTGGACCCTAGCAGTGAGGTTTGTGGTCCTAACTATAAGGCATTGAGCATTAAAAGAGGGGTTTGGGTGCTTTAAAGTGCGTCTTTGGGTGCTGAAAATGAGGGTATGTCCCTAAAAAGGAGGGGTTTGGACCCTGAAAGTGAGGGTTTGGCATCTAAAATAGAGGCTTTGAGCCTTAAAAGAGGGATTTGGACGT
Organism: Phalacrocorax carbo; assembly: GCF_963921805.1. Taxonomy (NCBI): domain Eukaryota; kingdom Metazoa; phylum Chordata; class Aves; order Suliformes; family Phalacrocoracidae; genus Phalacrocorax; species Phalacrocorax carbo. The sequence continues at coordinate 1,053,487 of NW_026990280.1, read as the reverse complement.
TAAAAATGAGATTTTGCTCCATAAAAGTAAGGGGTTTGGATGCTAAAAATGAGGGTTTGGGAACTAAAAGTGAGGCTTTGAGCCTTGAAAGAGGGGTTTGGATGCTGAAAGTGAGGTTTGCGGTCCCAACTCTAAGTCTTTGATGTTAAAAGAGGGGTTTGGGTGTTTTAAAGTGAGTCTTTGGGTGCTGAAAATGAGGCTTTGAGCCTTAAAAGAGGGCTTTGGGCATTAATAATGATGGTTTGGTTCCTGAAATTGAAGGCCTGGATGCTAAAAGCAAGGGTTTCTGAACTAAAAATGAGGCACTGAGCATTAAAAGAGGGGTTTGGACCCTGAAAGTGAAGGTTTGGATGATAAAAATGAGGCTTTGAGGCTTAAAAACAAGGGGATGGACTCTAAAAGTCATGATTTGTACTAGAACGAGAGTTTGACAATTAAAAGTCCGGGTTCAGTGCTAAGAGTGAGGGTTTGGGACCTAAAAATGAGGCACTGAGCGTTAAAAGAGAGGTTTGGACCCTGAAAGTGCGGCTTTGGGTGTTAAAACCGAGGCTTTGGGAGTTAAAAGAGGGCTTTAGGTCCTAAAAGTGAGGGTTTGCTGTTAAAAAGGAGGCTTTGAGCGTTAAAACCGGTTTGGCCCCTGAAAGTGAGATTTGCAGTCTTACTCTAAAAGGCTTTGAGGTTAAAAGAGGCTTTGGGTGCTTTAAAGTGCGTCTTTGGGAGGTATAAATGAGGCATTGAGCATTAAAAGAGGGGTTTGGGCAAAGAAAGTGAGGTTTTGGCTGTTAAAAATGAAGCTTTGAGCATAAAAGAGGGCTTTGGACCCTAGAATTGTGGTTTGCGGCCCTAACGATAAGGCTTTGAGCATTAAAAGAGGGGTTTGGGTGCTTTAAAGTAAGTCCTTGGGACGTGAAAATGAGGGTATGTCCCTAAAAAGGAGGGGCTTGGACCCTAAAAGTGAGGTTTGCAGTCCTAACTCTAAGTCTTTGATGTTAAAAGAGGTGTTTGGGTGTTTTAAAGTGAGTTTTGGGGACCTGAAAATGAGGCACTGAGCGTTAAAAGAGGGGTTTGGACCCTGAAAGTTTGGCTTTGAGTGTTAAAACTGAGGCTTTGAGTGTTAAAAGAGGGCTTTAGGTCCTAAAAGTGAGGTTTTGGCTGTTAGAAATGAGGCATTGAATTTTAAAACCAAGGTTTGGACCCTAGCAGTGAGGTTTGCAGTCCTAACTCTAAGGCTTTGAGCATTAAAAGAGGGGTTTGGGTGTTTTAAAGTGAGTCTTTGGGTGCTGAAAATGAGGCTTTGAGCCTTAAAAGAGGGCTTTGGGCATTAATAATGATGGTTTGGTACCTGAAAGTGAAGGCCTGGATGCTAAAAGCAGGGGGTTTCTGACCTAAAAGTGAGGCACTGAGCATTAAAAGAGGGGTTTGGACCCTGAAAGTGAAGGTTTGGATGATAAAAATGAGTTTTTGAAGCTTAATAGAGGGGTTTGGACTCTAAAAATTACTATTTGGAACAAAACAATGATGGTTTGACCATAAGAAGTCCAAGTTCGATGCTAAAAATGAGGGTTTTCTGACCTAAAAATGAGGCAGTGAGCGTTAAAAGAGGGGTTTGGGTAATAGAAGTAAGGGTTTGGAATTTTAAAAAGAGGGTTTGTCCCTGAAAAGGAGGGGTTTGGACCCTAAAAGTGAGGTTTGCAGTCCTAACTCTAAGTCTTTGATGTTAAAAGAGGTGTTTGGGTGTTTTAAAGTGAGTTTTGGGGACCTGGAAATGAGGCACTGAGCATTAAAAGAGGCGTTTGGACCCTGAAAGTGCGGTTTTGGGTGTTAAAACCGAGGCTTTGAGTGTTAAAAGAGGGCTTTAGGTCCTAAAAGTGAGGGTTTGGCTGTTAAAAATGAGGCACTGAGCTTTAAGAGAGAGGTTTGGACCCTAGCAGTGAGGTTTGTGGTCCTAACTATAAGGCTTTGAGCATTAAAAGAGGGGTTTGGGTGCTTTAAAGTGCGTCTTTGGGACGTGAAAATGAGGGTATGTCCCTAAAAAGGAGGGGTTTGGACCCTGAAAGTGAGGGTTTGGGATCTAAAATAGAGGCTTTGAGCCTTAAAAGAGAGCGTTGGACGTTAAAATGAGATTTTGCTCCATAAAAGTAAGGGGTTTGGATGTTAAAAATGAGGGTTTGGCATCTAAAATAGAGGCTTTGAGCCTTAAAAGAGGGATTTGGACGTTAAAAATGAGATTTTGCTCCATAAAAGTAAGGGGTTTGGATGTTAAAAATGAGGGTTTGGCATCTAAAATAGAGGCTTTGAGCCTTAAAAGAGGGATTTGGACGTTAAAAATGAGATTTTGCTCCATAAAAGTAAGGGGTTTGGATGCTAAAAATGAGGGTTTGGCATCTAAAATAGAGGCTTTGAGCCTTAAAAGAGGGATTTGGACGTTAAAAATGAGATTTTGCTCCATAAAAGTAAGGGGTTTGGATGCTAAAAATGAGGGTTTGGGAACTAAAAGTGAGGCTTTGAGCCTTGAAAGAGGGGTTTGGACGCTGAAAGTGAGGTTTGCGGTCCCAACTCTAAGTCTTTGGTGTTAAAAGAGGGGTTTGGGTGTTTTAAAGTGAGTCTTTGTGTGCTGAAAATGAGGCTTTGAGCCTTAAAAGAGGGCTTTGGGCATTAATAATGATGGTTTGGTTCCTGAAAGTGAAGGCCTGGATGCTAAAAGCAAGGGTTTCTGAACTAAAAATGAGGCACTGAGCATTAAAAGAGGGGTTTGGACCCTGAAAGTGTAGGTTTGGGTGATAAAAATGAGGCTTTGAGGCTTAAAATCGAGGGGCTGGACTCTAAAAGTCATGATTTGTACTAGAACGAGAGTTTGACAATTAAAAGTCCGGGTTCAGTGCTAAGAGTGAGGGTTTGGGACCTAAAAATGAGGCACTGAGCGTTAAAAGAGAGGTTTGGACCCTGAAAGTGCGGCTTTGGGTGTTAAAACCGAGGCTTTGGGAGTTAAAAGAGGGCTTTAGGTCCTAAAAGTGAGGGTTTGCTGTTAAAAATGAGGCTTTGAGCGTTAAAACCGGTTTGGCCCCTGAAAGTGAGATTTGCAGTCTTACTCTAAAAGGCTTTGAGGTTAAAAGAGGCTTTGGGTGCTTTAAAGTGCGTCTTTGGGAGGTATAAATGAGGCATTGAGCATTAAAAGAGGGGTTTGGGCAAAGAAAGTGAGGTTTTGGCTGTTAAAAATGAAGCTTTGAGCATAAAAGAGGGCTTTGGACCCTAGCATTGTGGTTTGCGGCCCTAACTATAAGGCTTTGAGCATTAAAAGAGGGGTTTGGGTGCTTTAAAGGAAGTCCTTGGGACATGAAAATGAGGGTATGTCCCTAAAAAGGAGGGGTTTGGACCCTAAAAGTGAGGTTTGCAGTCCTAACTCTAAGTCTTTGATGTTAAAAGAGGTGTTTGGGTGTTTTAAAGTGAGTTTTGGGGACCTGGAAATGAGGCACTGAGCGTTAAAAGAGGGGTTTGGACCCTGAAAGTTTGGCTTTGAGTGTTAAAACTGAGGCTTTGAGTGTTAAAAGAGGGCTTTAGGTCCTAAAAGTGAGGGTTTGGCTGTTAGAAATGAGGCATTGAATTTTAAAACCAAGGTTTGGACCCTAGCAGTGAGGTTTGCAGTCCTAACTATAAGGCTTTGAGCATTAAAAGAGGGGTTTGGGCATTAATAATGATGGTTTGGTTCCTGAAAGTGAAGGCCTGGATGCTAAAAGCATGGGTTTCTGAACTAAAAATGAGGCACTGAGCATTAAAAGAGGGGTTTGGACCCTGAAAGTGTAGGTTTGGATGATAAAAATGAGGCTTTGAGGCTTAAAAACAAGGGGCTGGACTCTAAAAGTCATGATTTGTACTAGAACGAGAGTTTGACAATTAAAAGTCCGGGTTCAGTGCTAAGAGTGAGGGTTTGGGACCTAAAAATGAGGCACTGAGCGTTAAAAGAGAGGTTTGGACCCTGAAAGTGCGGCTTTGGGTGTTAAAACCGAGGCTTTGGGAGTTAAAAGAGGGCTTTAGGTCCTAAAAGTGAGGGTTTGCTGTTAAAAATGAGGCTTTGAGCGTTAAAACCGGTTTGGCCCCTGAAAGTGAGATTTGCAGTCTTACTCTAAAAGGCTTTGAGGTTAAAAGAGGCTTTGGGTGCTTTAAAGTGCGTCTTTGGGAGGTATAAATGAGGCATTGAGCATTAAAAGAGGGGTTTGGGCAAAGAAAGTGAGGTTTTGGCTGTTAAAAATGAAGCTTTGAGCATAAAAGAGGGCTTTGGACCCTAGCATTGTGGTTTGCGGCCCTAACTATAAGGCTTTGAGCATTAAAAGAGGGGTTTGGGTGCTTTAAAGTAAGTCCTTGGGACGTGAAAATGAGGGTATGTCCCTAAAAAGGAGGGGTTTGGACCCTAAAAGTGAGGTTTGCAGTCCTAACTCTAAGTCTTTGATGTTAAAAGAGGTGTTTGGGTGTTTTAAAGTGAGTTTTGGGGACCTGAAAATGAGGCACTGAGCGTTAAAAGAGGGGTTTGGACCCTGAAAGTTTGGCTTTGAGTGTTAAAACTGAGGCTTTGAGTGTTAAAAGAGGGCTTTAGGTCCTAAAAGTGAGGTTTTGGCTGTTAGAAATGAGGCATTGAATTTTAAAACCAAGGTTTGGACCCTAGCAGTGAGGTTTGCAGTCCTAACTCTAAGGCTTTGAGCATTAAAAGAGGGGTTTGGGTGTTTTAAAGTGAGTCTTTGGGTGCTGAAAATGAGGCTTTGAGCCTTAAAAGAGGGCTTTGGGCATTAATAATGATGGTTTGGTTCCTGAAAGTGAAGGCCTGGATGCTAAAAGCAAGGGTTTCTGAACTAAAAATGAGGCACTGAGCATTAAAAGAGGGGTTTGGACCCTGAAAGTGTAGGTTTGGATGATAAAAATGAGGCTTTGAGGCTTAAAATCGAGGGGCTGGACTCTAAAAGTCATGATTTGTACTAGAACGAGAGTTTGACAATTAAAAGTCCGGGTTCAGTGCTAAGAGTGAGGGTTTGGGACCTAAAAATGAGGCACTGAGCGTTAAAAGAGAGGTTTGGACCCTGAAAGTGCGGCTTTGGGTGTTAAAACCGAGGCTTTGGGAGTTAAAAGAGGGCTTTAGGTCCTAAAAGTGAGGGTTTGCTGTTAAAAATGAGGCTTTGAGCGTTAAAACCGGTTTGGCCCCTGAAAGTGAGATTTGCAGTCTTACTCTAAAAGGCTTTGAGGTTAAAAGAGGCTTTGGGTGCTTTAAAGTGCGTCTTTGGGAGGTATAAATGAGGCATTGAGCATTAAAAGAGGGGTTTGGGCAAAGAAAGTGAGGTTTTGGCTGTTAAAAATGAAGCTTTGAGCATAAAAGAGGGCTTTGGACCCTAGCATTGTGGTTTGCGGCCCTAACTATAAGGCTTTGAGCATTAAAAGAGGGGTTTGGGTGCTTTAAAGGAAGTCCTTGGGACATGAAAATGAGGGTATGTCCCTAAAAAGGAGGGGTTTGGACCCTAAAAGTGAGGTTTGCAGTCCTAACTATAAGTCTTTGATGTTAAAAGAGGTGTTTGGGTGTTTTAAAGTGAGTTTTGGGGACCTGGAAATGAGGCACTGAGCGTTAAAAGAGGGGTTTGGACCCTGAAAGTTTGGCTTTGAGTGTTAAAACTGAGGCTTTGAGTGTTAAAAGAGGGCTTTAGGTCCTAAAAGTGAGGGTTTGGCTGTTAGAAATGAGGCATTGAATTTTAAAACCAAGGTTTGGTCCCTAGCAGTGAGGTTTGCAGTCCTAACTCTAAGGCTTTGAGCATTAAAAGAGGGGTTTGGGCATTAATAATGATGGTTTGGTTCCTGAAAGTGAAGGCCTGGATGCTAAAAGCATGGGTTTCTGAACTAAAAATGAGGCACTGAGCATTAAAAGAGGGGTTTGGACCCTGAAAGTGTAGGTTTGGATGATAAAAATGAGGCTTTGAGGCTTAAAAACAAGGGGCTGGACTCTAAAAGTCATGATTTGTACTAGAACGAGAGTTTGACAATTAAAAGTCCGGGTTCAGTGCTAAGAGTGAGGGTTTGGGACCTAAAAATGAGGCACTGAGCGTTAAAAGAGAGGTTTGGACCCTGAAAGTGCGGCTTTGGGTGTTAAAACCGAGGCTTTGGGAGTTAAAAGAGGGCTTTAGGTCCTAAAAGTGAGGGTTTGCTGTTAAAAATGAGGCTTTGAGCGTTAAAACCGGTTTGGCCCCTGAAAGTGAGATTTGCAGTCTTACTCTAAAAGGCTTTGAGGTTAAAAGAGGCTTTGGGTGCTTTAAAGTGCGTCTTTGGGAGGTATAAATGAGGCATTGAGCATTAAAAGAGGGGTTTGGGCAAAGAAAGTGAGGTTTTGGCTGTTAAAAATGAAGCTTTGAGCATAAAAGAGGGCTTTGGACCCTAGCATTGTGGTTTGCGGCCCTAACTATAAGGCTTTGAGCATTAAAAGAGGGGTTTGGGTGCTTTAAAGTAAGTCCTTGGGACGTGAAAATGAGGGTATGTCCCTAAAAAGGAGGGGTTTGGACCCTAAAAGTGAGGTTTGCAGTCCTAACTCTAAGTCTTTGATGTTAAAAGAGGTGTTTGGGTGTTTTAAAGTGAGTTTTGGGGACCTGAAAATGAGGCACTGAGCGTTAAAAGAGGGGTTTGGACCCTGAAAGTTTGGCTTTGAGTGTTAAAACTGAGGCTTTGAGTGTTAAAAGAGGGCTTTAGGTCCTAAAAGTGAGGTTTTGGCTGTTAGAAATGAGGCATTGAATTTTAAAACCAAGGTTTGGACCCTAGCAGTGAGGTTTGTGGTCCTAACTATAAGGCTTTGAGCATTAAAAGAGGGGTTTGGGTGTTTTAAAGTGAGTCTTTGGGTGCTGAAAATGAGGCTTTGAGCCTTAAAAGAGGGCTTTGGGCATTAATAATGATGGTTTGGTTCCTGAAAGTGAAGGCCTGGATGCTAAAAGCAGGGGGTTTCTGACCTAAAAATGAGGCACTGAGCATTAAAAGAGGGGTTTGGACCCTGAAAGTGAAGGTTTGGATGATAAAAATGAGTTTCTGAAGCTTAATAGAGGGGTTTGGACTCTAAAAATTACTATTTGGAACAAAACAATGATGGTTTGCCCATAAAAAGTCCAAGTTCGATGCTAAAAGCGGAGGGTTTGGGACCTAAAAAAAAGGCAGTGAGAGTTAAAAGAGGGGTTTGGGTAATAGAAGTAAGGGTTTGGAATTTAAAAAAGAGGGTTTGTCCCTGAAAAGGAGGGGTTTGGACGCTGAAAGTGAGGTTTGCGGTCCCAACTCTAAGTCTTTGATGTTAAAAGAGGTGTTTGGGTGTTTTAAAGTGAGTTTTGGGGACCTGGAAATGAGGCACTGAGCATTAAAAGAGGCGTTTGGACCCTGAAAGTGCGGTTTTGGGTGTTAAAACCGAGGCTTTGAGTGTTAAAAGAGGGCTTTAGGTCCTAAAAGTGAGGGTTTGGCTGTTAAAAATGAGGCACTGAGCTTTAAGAGAGAGGTTTGGACCCTAGCAGTGAGGTTTGTGGTCCTAACTATAAGGCTTTGAGCATTAAAAGAGGGGTTTGGGTGCTTTAAAGTGCGTCTTTGGGACGTGAAAATGAGGGTATGTCCCTAAAAAGGAGGGGTTTGGACCCTGAAAGTGAGGGTTTGGGATCTAAAATAGAGGCTTTGAGCCTTAAAAGAGAGCGTTGGACGTTAAAAATGAGATTTTGCTCCATAAAAGTAAGGGGTTTGGATGCTAAAAATGAGGGTTTGGCATCTAAAATAGAGGCTTTGAGCCTTAAAAGAGGGATTTGGACGTTAAAAATGAGATTTTGCTCCATAAAAGTAAGGGGTTTGGATGCTAAAAATGAGGGTTTGGGAACTAAAAGTGAGGCTTTGAGCCTTGAAAGAGGGGTTTGGACGCTGAAAGTGAGGTTTGCGGCCCCAACTCTAAGTCTTTGGTGTTAAAAGAGGGGTTTGGGTGTTTTAAAGTGAGTCTTTGTGTGCTGAAAATGAGGCTTTGAGCCTTAAAAGAGGGCTTTGGGCATTAATAATGATGGTTTGGTTCCTGAAATTGAAGGCCTGGATGCTAAAAGCAAGGGTTTCTGAACTAAAAATGAGGCACTGAGCATTAAAAGAGGGGTTTGGACCCTGAAAGTGTAGGTTTGGGTGATAAAAATGAGGCTTTGAGGCTTAAAATCGAGGGGCTGGACTCTAAAAGTCATGATTTGTACTAGAACGAGAGTTTGACAATTAAAAGTCCGGGTTCAGTGCTAAGAGTGAGGGTTTGGGACCTAAAAATGAGGCACTGAGCGTTAAAAGAGAGGTTTGGACCCTGAAAGTGCGGCTTTGGGTGTTAAAACCGAGGCTTTGGGAGTTAAAAGAGGGCTTTAGGTCCTAAAAGTGAGGGTTTGCTGTTAAAAATGAGGCTTTGAGCGTTAAAACCGGGTTGGCCCCTGAAAGTGAGATTTGCAGTCTTACTCTAAAAGGCTTTGAGGTTAAAAGAGGCTTTGGGTGCTTTAAAGTGCGTCTTTGGGAGGTATAAATGAGGCATTGAGCATTAAAAGAGGGGTTTGGGCAAAGAAAGTGAGGTTTTGGCTGTTAAAAATGAAGCTTTGAGCATAAAAGAGGGCTTTGGACCCTAGCATTGTGGTTTGCGGCCCTAACTATAAGGCTTTGAGCATTAAAAGAGGGGTTTGGGTGTTTTAAAGTGCGTCTTTGGGACGTGAAAATGAGGGTATGTCCCTAAAAAGGAGGGGTTTGGACCCTGAAAGTGAGGGTTTGGCATCTAAAATAGAGGCTTTGAGCCTTAAAAGAGGGATTTGGACGTTAAAAATGATATTTTGCTCCATAAAAGTAAGGGGTTTGGATGCTAAAAATGAGGGTTTGGGAACTAAAAGTGAGGCTTTGAGCCTTGAAAGAGGGGTTTGGACGCTGAAAGTGAGGTTTGCGGTCCCAACTCTAAGTCTTTGATGTTAAAAGAGGGGTTTGGGTGTTTTAAAGTGAGTCTTTGGGTGCTGAAAATGAGGCTTTGAGCCTTAAAAGAGGGCTTTGGGCATTAATAATGATGGTTTGGTTCCTGAAAGTGAAGGCCTGGATGCTAAAAGCATGGGTTTCTGAACTAAAAATGAGGCACTGAGCATTAAAAGAGGGGTTTGGACCCTGAAAGTGTAGGTTTGGATGATAAAAATGAGGCTTTGAGGCTTAAAAACAAGGGGCTGGACTCTAAAAGTCATGATTTGTACTAGAACGAGAGTTTGACAATTACAAGTCCGGGTTCAGTGCTAAGAGTGAGGGTTTGGGACCTAAAAATGAGGCACTGAGCGTTAAAAGAGAGGTTTGGACCCTGAAAGTGCGGCTTTGGGTGTTAAAACCGAGGCTTTGGGAGTTAAAAGAGGGCTTTAGGTCCTAAAAGTGAGGGTTTGCTGTTAAAAATGAGGCTTTGAGCGTTAAAACCGGTTTGGCCCCTGAAAGTGAGATTTGCAGTCTTACTCTAAAAGGCTTTGAGGTTAAAAGAGGCTTTGGGTGCTTTAAAGTGCGTCTTTGGGAGGTATAAATGAGGCATTGAGCATTAAAAGAGGGGTTTGGGCAAAGAAAGTGAGGTTTTGGCTGTTAAAAATGAAGCTTTGAGCATAAAAGAGGGCTTTGGACCCTAGCATTGTGGTTTGCGGCCCTAACTATAAGGCTTTGAGCATTAAAAGAGGGGTTTGGGTGCTTTAAAGTAAGTCCTTGGGACGTGAAAATGAGGGTATGTCCCTAAAAAGGAGGGGTTTGGACCCTAAAAGTGAGGTTTGCAGTCCTAACTCTAAGTCTTTGATGTTAAAAGAGGTGTTTGGGTGTTTTAAAGTGAGTTTTGGGGACCTGAAAATGAGGCACTGAGCGTTAAAAGAGGGGTTTGGACCCTGAAAGTTTGGCTTTGAGTGTTAAAACTGAGGCTTTGAGTGTTAAAAGAGGGCTTTAGGTCCTAAAAGTGAGGTTTTGGCTGTTAGAAATGAGGCATTGAATTTTAAAACCAAGGTTTGGACCCTAGCAGTGAGGTTTGTGGTCCTAACTATAAGGCTTTGAGCATTAAAAGAGGGGTTTGGGTGTTTTAAAGTGAGTCTTTGGGTGCTGAAAATGAGGCTTTGAGCCTTAAAAGAGGGCTTTGGGCATTAATAATGATGGTTTGGTTCCTGAAAGTGAAGGCCTGGATGCTAAAAGCAGGGGGTTTCTGACCTAAAAATGAGGCACTGAGCATTAAAAGAGGGGTTTGGACCCTGAAAGTGAAGGTTTGGATGATAAAAATGAGTTTCTGAAGCTTAATAGAGGGGTTTGGACTCTAAAAATTACTATTTGGAACAAAACAATGATGGTTTGCCCATAAAAAGTCCAAGTTCGATGCTAAAAGCGGAGGGTTTGGGACCTAAAAAAAAGGCAGTGAGAGTTAAAAGAGGGGTTTGGGTAATAGAAGTAAGGGTTTGGAATTTAAAAAAGAGGGTTTGTCCCTGAAAAGGAGGGGTTTGGACGCTGAAAGTGAGGTTTGCGGTCCCAACTCTAAGTCTTTGATGTTAAAAGAGGTGTTTGGGTGTTTTAAAGTGAGTTTTGGGGACCTGGAAATGAGGCACTGAGCATTAAAAGAGGCGTTTGGACCCTGAAAGTGCGGTTTTGGGTGTTAAAACCGAGGCTTTGAGTGTTAAAAGAGGGCTTTAGGTCCTAAAAGTGAGGGTTTGGCTGTTAAAAATGAGGCACTGAGCTTTAAGAGAGAGGTTTGGACCCTAGCAGTGAGGTTTGTGGTCCTAACTATAAGGCTTTGAGCATTAAAAGAGGGGTTTGGGTGCTTTAAAGTGCGTCTTTGGGACGTGAAAATGAGGGTATGTCCCTAAAAAGGAGGGGTTTGGACCCTGAAAGTGAGGGTTTGGGATCTAAAATAGAGGCTTTGAGCCTTAAAAGAGAGCGTTGGACGTTAAAAATGAGATTTTGCTCCATAAAAGTAAGGGGTTTGGATGCTAAAAATGAGGGTTTGGCATCTAAAATAGAGGCTTTGAGCCTTAAAAGAGGGATTTGGACGTTAAAAATGAGATTTTGCTCCATAAAAGTAAGGGGTTTGGATGCTAAAAATGAGGGTTTGGGAACTAAAAGTGAGGCTTTGAGCCTTGAAAGAGGGGTTTGGACGCTGAAAGTGAGGTTTGCGGTCCCAACTCTAAGTCTTTGGTGTTAAAAGAGGGGTTTGGGTGTTTTAAAGTGAGTCTTTGTGTGCTGAAAATGAGGCTTTGAGCCTTAAAAGAGGGCTTTGGGCATTAATAATGATGGTTTGGTTCCTGAAATTGAAGGCCTGGATGCTAAAAGCAAGGGTTTCTGAACTAAAAATGAGGCACTGAGCATTAAAAGAGGGGTTTGGACCCTGAAAGTGTAGGTTTGGGTGATAAAAATGAGGCTTTGAGGCTTAAAATCGAGGGGCTGGACTCTAAAAGTCATGATTTGTACTAGAACGAGAGTTTGACAATTAAAAGTCCGGGTTCAGTGCTAAGAGTGAGGGTTTGGGACCTAAAAATGAGGCACTGAGCGTTAAAAGAGAGGTTTGGACCCTGAAAGTGCGGCTTTGGGTGTTAAAACCGAGGCTTTGGGAGTTAAAAGAGGGCTTTAGGTCCTAAAAGTGAGGGTTTGCTGTTAAAAATGAGGCTTTGAGCGTTAAAACCGGGTTGGCCCCTGAAAGTGAGATTTGCAGTCTTACTCTAAAAGGCTTTGAGGTTAAAAGAGGCTTTGGGTGCTTTAAAGTGCGTCTTTGGGAGGTATAAATGAGGCATTGAGCATTAAAAGAGGGGTTTGGGCAAAGAAAGTGAGGTTTTGGCTGTTAAAAATGAAGCTTTGAGCATAAAAGAGGGCTTTGGACCCTAGCATTGTGGTTTGCGGCCCTAACTATAAGGCTTTGAGCATTAAAAGAGGGGTTTGGGTGTTTTAAAGTGCGTCTTTGGGACGTGAAAATGAGGGTATGTCCCTAAAAAGGAGGGGTTTGGACCCTGAAAGTGAGGGTTTGGCATCTAAAATAGAGGCTTTGAGCCTTAAAAGAGGGATTTGGACGTTAAAAATGATATTTTGCTCCATAAAAGTAAGGGGTTTGGATGCTAAAAATGAGGGTTTGGGAACTAAAAGTGAGGCTTTGAGCCTTGAAAGAGGGGTTTGGACGCTGAAAGTGAGGTTTGCGGTCCCAACTCTAAGTCTTTGATGTTAAAAGAGGGGTTTGGGTGTTTTAAAGTGAGTCTTTGGGTGCTGAAAATGAGGCTTTGAGCCTTAAAAGAGGGCTTTGGGCATTAATAATGATGGTTTGGTTCCTGAAAGTGAAGGCCTGGATGCTAAAAGCAGGGGGTTTCTGAACTAAAAATGAGGCACTGAGCATTAAAAGAGGGGTTTGGACCCTGAAAGTGAAGGTTTGGATGATAAAAATGAGTTTCTGAAGCTTAATAGAGGGGTTTGGACTCTAAAAATTACTATTTGGAACAAAACAATGATGGTTTGCCCATAAAAAGTCCAAGTTCGATGCTAAAAGCGGAGGGTTTGGGACCTAAAAAAAAGGCAGTGAGAGTTAAAAGAGGGGTTTGGGTAATAGAAGTAAGGGTTTGGAATTTAAAAAAGAGGGTTTGTCCCTGAAAAGGAGGGGTTTGGACGCTGAAAGTGAGGTTTGCTGTCCCAACTCTAAGTCTTTGATGTTAAAAGAGGTGTTTGGGTGTTTTAAAGTGAGTTTTGGGGACCTGGAAATGAGGCACTGAGCATTAAAAGAGGCGTTTGGACCCTGAAAGTGCGGTTTTGGGTGTTAAAACCGAGGCTTTGAGTGTTAAAAGAGGGCTTTAGGTCCTAAAAGTGAGGGTTTGGCTGTTAAAAATGAGGCACTGAGCTTTAAGAGAGAGGTTTGGACCCTAGCAGTGAGGTTTGTGGTCCTAACTATAAGGCTTTGAGCATTAAAAGAGGGGTTTGGGTGCTTTAAAGTGCGTCTTTGGGACGTGAAAATGAGGGTATGTCCCTAAAAAGGAGGGGTTTGGACCCTGAAAGTGAGGGTTTGGGATCTAAAATAGAGGCTTTGAGCCTTAAAAGAGGGATTTGGACGTTAAAAATGAGATTTTGCTCCATAAAAGTAAGGGGTTTGGATGCTAAAAATGAGGGTTTGGCATCTAAAATAGAGGCTTTGAGCCTTAAAAGAGGGATTTGGACGTTAAAAATGAGATTTTGCTCCATAAAAGTAAGGGGTTTGGATGCTAAAAATGAGGGTTTGGGAACTAAAAGTGAGGCTTTGAGCCTTGAAAGAGGGGTTTGGACGCTGAAAGTGAGGTTTGCGGTCCCAACTCTAAGTCTTTGGTGTTAAAAGAGGGGTTTGGGTGTTTTAAAGTGAGTCTTTGTGTGCTGAAAATGAGGCTTTGAGCCTTAAAAGAGGGCTTTGGGCATTAATAATGATGGTTTGGTTCCTGAAATTGAAGGCCTGGATGCTAAAAGCAAGGGTTTCTGAACTAAAAATGAGGCACTGAGCATTAAAAGAGGGGTTTGGACCCTGAAAGTGTAGGTTTGGGTGATAAAAATGAGGCTTTGAGGCTTAAAATCGAGGGGCTGGACTCTAAAAGTCATGATTTGTACTAGAACGAGAGTTTGACAATTAAAAGTCCGGGTTCAGTGCTAAGAGTGAGGGTTTGGGACCTAAAAATGAGGCACTGAGCGTTAAAAGAGAGGTTTGGACCCTGAAAGTGCGGCTTTGGGTGTTAAAACCGAGGCTTTGGGAGTTAAAAGAGGGCTTTAGGTCCTAAAAGTGAGGGTTTGCTGTTAAAAATGAGGCTTTGAGCGTTAAAACCGGTTTGGCCCCTGAAAGTGAGATTTGCAGTCTTACTCTAAAAGGCTTTGAGGTTAAAAGAGGCTTTGGGTGCTTTAAAGTGCGTCTTTGGGAGGTATAAATGAGGCATTGAGCATTAAAAGAGGGGTTTGGGCAAAGAAAGTGAGGTTTTGGCTGTTAAAAATGAAGCTTTGAGCATAAAAGAGGGCTTTGGACCCTAGCATTGTGGTTTGCGGCCCTAACTATAAGGCTTTGAGCATTAAAAGAGGGGTTTGGGTGTTTTAAAGTGCGTCTTTGGGACGTGAAAATGAGGGTATGTCCCTAAAAAGGAGGGGTTTGGACCCTGAAAGTGAGGGTTTGGCATCTAAAATAGAGGCTTTGAGCCTTAAAAGAGGGATTTGGACGTTAAAAATGATATTTTGCTCCATAAAAGTAAGGGGTTTGGATGCTAAAAATGAGGGTTTGGGAACTAAAAGTGAGGCTTTGAGCCTTGAAAGAGGGGTTTGGACGCTGAAAGTGAGGTTTGCGGTCCCAACTCTAAGTCTTTGATGTTAAAAGAGGGGTTTGGGTGTTTTAAAGTGAGTCTTTGGGTGCTGAAAATGAGGCTTTGAGCCTTAAAAGAGGGCTTTGGGCATTAATAATGATGGTTTGGTTCCTGAAAGTGAAGGCCTGGATGCTAAAAGCAAGGGTTTCTGAACTAAAAATGAGGCACTGAGCATTAAAAGAGGGGTTTGGACCCTGAAAGTGAAGGTTTGGATGATAAAAATGAGGCTTTGAGGCTTAAAACCGAGGGGCTGGACTCTAAAAGTCATGATTTGTACTAGAACGAGAGTTTGACAATTACAAGTCTGGGTTCAGTGCTAAGAGTGAGGGTTTGGGACCTAAAAATGAGGCACTGAGTGTTAAAAGAGAGGTTTGGACCCTGAAAGTGCGGCTTTGGGTGTTAAAACCCAGGCTTTGGGAGTTAAAAGAGGGCTTTAGGTCCTAAAAGTGAGGGTTTGCTGTTAAAAATGAGGCTTTGAGCGTTAAAACCGGGTTGGCCCCTGAAAGTGAGATTTGCAGTCTTACTCTAAAAGGCTTTGAGGTTAAAAGAGGCTTTGGGTGCTTTAAAGTGCGTCTTTGGGAGGTATAAATGAGGCATTGAGCATTAAAAGAGGGGTTTGGGCAAAGAAAGTGAGGTTTTGGCTGTTAAAAATGAAGCTTTGAGCATTGTGGTTTGCGGCCCTAACTATAAGGCTTTGAGCATTAAAAGAGGGGTTTGGGCAAAGAAAGTGTGGTTTTGGCTGTTAAAAATGAAGCTTTGAGCATAAAAGAGGGCTTTGGACCCTAGCATTGTGGTTTGCGGCCCTAACTATAAGGCTTTGAGCATTAAAGGAGGGGTTTGGGTGCTTTAAAGGAAGTCCTTGGGACATGAAAATGAGGGTATGTCCCTAAAAAGGAGGGGTTTGGACCCTAAAAGTGAGGTTTGCAGTCCTAACTCTAAGTCTTTGATGTTAAAAGAGGTGTTTGGGTGTTTTAAAGTGAGTTTTGGGGACCTGGAAATGAGGCACTGAGCGTTAAAAGAGGGGTTTGGACCCTGAAGGTTTGGCTTTGAGTGTTAAAACTGAGGCTTTGAGTGTTAAAAGAGGGCTTTAGGTCCTAAAAGTGAAGGTTTGGCTGTTAAAAATGAGGCACGGAGCTTTAAGAGAGAGGTTTGGACCCTAGCAGTGAGGTTTGTGGCCCTAACTATAAGGCTTTGAGCATTAAAAGAGGGGTTTGGGTGTTTTAAAGTGCGTCTTTGGGACGTGAAAATGAGGGTATGTCCCTAAAAAGGAGGGGTTTGGACCCTGAAAGTGAGGGTTTGGCATCTAAAATAGAGGCTTTGAGCCTTAAAAGAGGGATTTGGACGTTAAAAATGAGATTTTGCTCCATAAAAGTAAGGGGTTTGGATGCTAAAAATGAGGGTTTGGGAACTAAAAGTGAGGCTTTGAGCCTTGAAAGAGGGGTTTGGATGCTGAAAGTGAGGTTTGCGGTCCCAACTCTAAGTCTTTGATGTTAAAAGAGGGGTTTGGGTGTTTTAAAGTGAGTCTTTGTGTGCTGAAAATGAGGCTTTGAGCCTTAAAAGAGGGCTTTGGCCATTAATAATGATGGTTTGGTTCCTGAAAGTGAAGGCCTGGATGCTAAAAGCAAGGGTTTCTGAACTAAAAATGAGGCACTGAGCATTAAAAGAGGGGTTTGGACCCTGAAAGTGAAGGTTTGGATGATAAAAATGAGGCTTTGAGGCTTAAAACCGAGGGGCTGGACTCTTAAAGTCATGATTTGTACTAGAACGAGAGTTTGACAATTACAAGTCCGGGTTCAGTGCTAAGAGTGAGGGTTTGGGACCTAAAAATGAGGCACTGAGTGTTAAAAGAGAGGTTTGGACCCTGAAAGTGCGGCTTTGGGTGTTAAAACCGAGGCTTTGGGAGTTAAAAGAGGGCTTTAGGTCCTAAAAGTGAGGGTTTGCTGTTAAAAATGAGGCTTTGAGCGTTAAAACCGGTTTGGCCCCTGAAAGTGAGATTTGCAGTCTTACTCTAAAAGGCTTTGAGGTTAAAAGAGGCTTTGGGTGCTTTAAAGTGCGTCTTTGGGAGGTATAAATGAGGCATTGAGCATTAAAAGAGGGGTTTGGGCAAAGAAAGTGAGGTTTTGGCTGTTAAAAATGAAGCTTTGAGCATTGTGGTTTGCGGCCCTAACTATAAGGCTTTGAGCATTAAAAGAGGGGTTTGGGTGCTTTAAAGTAAGTCCTTGGGACATGAAAATGAGGGTATGTCCCTAAAAAGGAGGGGTTTGGACCCTAAAAGTGAGGTTTGCAGTCCTAACTCTAAGTCTTTGATGTTAAAAGAGGTGTTTGGGTGTTTTAAAGTGAGTTTTGGGGACCTGAAAATGAGGCACTGAGCGTTAAAAGAGGGGTTTGGACGCTGGAAGTTTGGCTTTGAGTGTTAAAACTGAGGCTTTGAGTGTTAAAAGAGGGCTTTAGGTCCTAAAAGTGAAGGTTTGGCTGTTAAAAATGAGGCATGGAGCTTTAAGAGAGAGGTTTGGACCCTAGCAGTGAGGTTTCTGGTCCTAACTATAAGGCTTTGAGCATTAAAAGAGGGGTTTGGGTGCTTTAAAGTGCGTCTTTGGGACGTGAAAATGAGGGTATGTCCCTAAAAAGGAGGGGTTTGGACCCTGAAAGTGAGGGTTTGGCATCTAAAATAGAGGCTTTGAGCCTTAAAAGAGGGATTTGGACGTTAAAAATGAGATTTTGCTCCATAAAAGTAAGGGGTTTGGATGCTAAAAATGAGGGTTTGGGAACTAAAAGTGAGGCTTTGAGCCTTGAAAGAGGGGTTTGGATGCTGAAAGTGAGGTTTGCGGTCCCAACTCTAAGTCTTTGATGTTAAAAGAGGGGTTTGGGTGTTTTAAAGTGAGTCTTTGGGTGCTGAAAATGAGGCTTTGAGCCTTAAAAGAGGGCTTTGGACCCTGAAAGTGTAGGTTTGGAGGATAAAAATGAGGCTTTGAGACTTAAAATCGAGGGGCTGGACTCTAAAAGTCATGATTTGTACTAGAACGAGAGTTTGACAATTAAAAGTCCGGGTTCAGTGCTAAGAGTGAGGGTTTGGGACCTAAAAATGAGGCACTGAGCGTTAAAAGAGAGGTTTGGACCCTGAAAGTGCGGCTTTGGGTGTTAAAACCGAGGCTTTGGGAGTTAAAAGAGGGCTTTAGGTCCTAAAAGTGAGGGTTTGCTGTTAAAAATGAGGCTTTGAGCGTTAAAACCGGTTTGGCCCCTAAAAGTGAGATTTGCAGTCTTACTCTAAAAGGCTTTGAGGTTAAAAGAGGCTTTGGGTGCTTTAAAGTGCGTCTTTGGGAGGTATAAATGAGGCATTGAGCAGTAAAAGAGGGGTTTGGGCAAAGAAAGTGAGGTTTTGGCTGTTAAAAATGAAGCTTTGAGCATTGTGGTTTGCGGCCCTAACTATAAGGCTTTGAGCATTAAAAGAGGGGTTTGGGTGCTTTAAAGGAAGTCCTTGGGACATGAAAATGAGGGTATGTCCCTAAAAAGGAGGGGTTTGGACCCTAAAAGTGAGGTTTGCAGTCCTAACTCTAAGTCTTTGATGTTAAAAGAGGTGTTTGGGTGTTTTAAAGTGAGTTTTGGGGACCTGGAAATGAGGCACTGAGCGTTAAAAGAGGGGTTTGGACCCTGAAAGTTTGGCTTTGAGTGTTAAAACTGAGGCTTTGAGTGTTAAAAGAGGGCTTTAGGTCCTAAAAGTGAGGGTTTGGCTGTTAGAAATGAGGCACTGAGCTTTAAGAGAGAGGTTTGGACCCTAGCAGTGAGGTTTGTGGTCCGAACTATAAGGCTTTGAGCATTAAAAGAGGGGTTTGGGTGCTTTAAAGTGCGTCTTTGGGACGTGAAAATGAGGGTATGTCCCTAAAAAGGAGGGGTTTGGACCCTGAAAGTGAGGGTTTGGCATCTAAAATAGAGGCTTTGAGCCTTAAAAGAGGGATTTGGACGTTAAAAATGAGATTTTGCTCCATAAAAGTAAGGGGTTTGGATGCTAAAAATGAGGGTTTGGGAACTAAAAGTGAGGCTTTGAGCCTTGAAAGAGGGGTTTGGACGCTGAAAGTGAGGTTTGCGGTCCCAACTCTAAGTCTTTGGTGTTAAAAGAGGGGTTTGGGTGTTTTAAAGTGAGTCTTTGGGTGCTGAAAATGAGGCTTTGAGCCTTAAAAGAGGGCTTTGGCCATTAATAATGATGGTTTGGTTCCTGAAAGTGAAGGCCTGGATGCTAAAAGCAAGGGTTTCTGACCTAAAAATGAGGCACTGAGCATTAAAAGAGGGGTTTGGACCCTGAAAGTGAAGGTTTGGATGATAAAAATGAGGCTTTGAGGCTTAAAATCGAGGGGCTGGACTCTAAAAGTCATGATTTGTACTAGAACAAGAGTTTGACAATTAAAAGTCCGGGTTCAGTGCTAAGAGTGAGGGTTTGGGACCTAAAAATGAGGCACTGAGCGTTAAAAGAGAGGTTTGGACCCTGAAAGTGCGGCTTTGGGTGTTAAAACCGAGGCTTTGGGAGTTAAAAGAGGGCTTTAGGTCCTAAAAGTGAGGGTTTGCTGTTAAAAATGAGGCTTTGAGCGTTAAAACCGGTTTGGCCCCTAAAAGTGAGATTTGCAGTCTTACTGTGAGAAACCATAAATTAGGATATTGCTTATTAAGACTTATGTCGAGATTGTGAGAAACTATAAATTAAGGTACTGCTTATTAAGACTTAGGTTGAGGTCAAGGTAGAGGTCATGTGAAGAATACCTCCCAAACCACCAGATGTCCAGACTAACCAACAGAGATAAGGAAGTGAAGCTTGCGAAGACAGAGATAAGAAACTGAAGCATGAGAAGAATACCTCCCACTATTCCTTTGAACATGGAAGAAAAAAATGTATAAAAAGAGACTGTTCGAACTGCTCAGTACGGCAGTTGGCGGAGCGCAGACTCCCCTGCCGTCCAGCGCTGTATTTGCTCATATTCTACTTGCTATAATTAATAAAATTCTAATTGGATTCTGATCCATTGTGGTCTCAATTTATGACAATCTTGGTGCCGTGACTCGGATAAGGAACGGTGAGCTTCTGTCCTCCGGGGAGGCGCCCCGCGGCAATCCGCGGCCCCGCGACCGACAGCTTACCTCAACCTTACCGACGAACCTAAATTCTAGAATGATGAGCAAAGGGGAAACCGGTAAAATCCCATAAAAATTCTGTGCACGGGAGTCCGGACGAAGACGCAGGGCGCGTAAGTATATTGCGAATTTGGTCGCAGGTTTACCGTTCGGGCGGGATTGGGGTTCCTGGAATATAACAAGTGAGAGGTTCGCTATATTGAACCAAGCGAGTGTGGACCCTTAAGTACTGCGTTTCCCATCTCCCGCGAGGGACTGGGCCAGGAACAAGGGGAGCGAGTGAGTGCACGCTTGTGGATATTCCAGAAGATGGGGGCGAAGGGCAGCAAGCCTTCGACTCCCATGGGAAGGGTACCCACTGTACCTAAGAATACCCCTCTGGCATATATCCTAGACAATTGGAGATATTTCCCTGGAACCCTAGGGAGAGATAAACAGAAAATGATAGAATATTGTACTAGGATATGGGGAGGGAAGAAGATTTCTAAAGATGTCTTTTGGCCAGTCTATGGGTCAGAAAAAGACTGGGTCAGACAACAATTAAACCTCTGGGTTAATAATAAAAAACCCCTTAACCCGGAAGAGAGTCAGTATGCAAAAATGTGGCTAGAAAGACCGGGAGCTAGACTTTATCCACTGAATGAAGTGAAAACTAAACAAAAGAAAAAGAAGGAAGAGTTAGATGAAACCCTTCTAACCCCCCCTCCTTACATTCCTCCTCCTGCTCCCACAGCCCCTCCAGAGGTCCCCAGAGCACCCACCCCCCCACCAGAATCAGAACAAGGGTCTCCCCCTCCTCCTAGACGCGTGACTAGGAGTCAAAAAGGGGCAGCTCAGATGTATCCTCTAAGGGAAATACCCATGGGGGGACCCCAACCTGTGATTGGATATATTTCTGTACCCCTAAGCTCGGCTGACCTATGAGATTTTAAAAGAACCGAGATGGGAAACCTAATTGAGGACCCACTCGGAGTGGCAGAAAGATTAGATCAATTTTTGGGACCAAACCTTTATACTTGGGATGAGATGCAATCTATCCTTGGTCAATTATTTACTACCGAGGAAAGAGATATGATCAGACGAGCAGGAATGAAACTGTGGGATGCTCAGCATGCCCAGGGACCCCAAGCAGATATTAAATGGCCACTCCAAAAACCTAATTGGGATAATCAGGATCCGGTGCATAGAACTCATATGCAGGACCTGAGAACTCTAGTAATTCAAGGGATTAGAGAAGCAGTACCCCGTGGCCAGAATATCAATAAAGCATTTAATGAAATGCAAAAGAAAAATGAGAGCCCTACTGAGTGGCTGGAACGACTGAGGAAAGCCCTTCAGCTGTATTCTGGGGTAAATCCAGACGACCCTTTAGGGCAAGCGCTCCTCAAAACTCCGTTTGTGGCAAAATCATGGGAAGATATCAGAAAGAAGATTGAAAAGTTAGAAGACTGGCAGAATAGAGGGTTGGATGAATTATTGAGAGAAGCTCAGAAAGTCTACGTAAGGCGGGAAGAAGAGAGCAGCAAGCGACAAGTAAAAATGATGGTAGCAGCAGTCAGAGAGGATCGCAAAGGGCAGACTGGTGAACACAGATCTGCTGGAGCGAAACAAGGGAATGTAGTAGTAAAGAAGGAACAGAGATGTTGTTTTTACTGTGGAAAGAAGGGACATATAAAGAAGAATTGCAGAGAAAGGATCAGGGATGAGGAAATATTGAAAACGGAATAGGAGAGTCAGGGGCTCTATATCTTAGGGGACCGGAGTCATCATGAGCCCTTGATAAAATTAAAAATAGGTCCCCATAAACAAGAGTTCACCTTTTTAGTAGACACTGGAGCTGAGAAATCGACTATTAGGCAAATACCTGAGGGATGTAAAGTTTCCCCTGAAAAAGTACAAGTAATTGGGGCAAAAGGAGAACCCTTTAAAGTAAGCAAAATCAAAAATGTAGTGTTCGAAACTGAAAATAAATTTGGAATGGGTGAACTCTTGCTCGTCCCTGAAGCAGAATTTAATCTGTTAGGACGGGATTTAATTGTTGAATTGCAATTAGAAATTAAAGTAAAAAATCAAGAGCTAACGGTGTCTGCTTATCCTTTGACCGTGGATGATCAAAAACAAATTAACCCCGATGTCTGGTACTCTCCGGACACAATAAGTAAACTAAAAATCCCACCGATTAAAATTCAAATTTCCGAACCCCACATACCTGTGAGGGTAAGGCAATATCCCATATCCCTAGAAGGATGGAGAGGATTAAAGCCAGAAATTGATCGATTGTTAGCACAAGGAATCTTAGAGCCTTGTATGTCACCCTTTAACACTCCCATTTTGCCTGTGAGAAAGCCAAATGGGAAATATCGGCTTGTACATGATTTAAGGGAAATAAACAAAAGAACTATCACCCGGTTCCCTGTAGTAGCAAATCCATACACACTGCTAAGCAAGCTAGGACCCCATAACTCCTGGTATAGTGTGATTGATTTAAAGGATGCCTTTTGGGCCTGTCCACTGGCAGAAGAATGCCGTGATTATTTTGCCTTTGAATGGGAAGACATAGAGACAGGCCGTAGACAGCAATTAAGATGGACGGTGCTCCCCCAAGGGTTCACTGAGTCCCCTAATCTGTTTGGACAGGCCCTGGAAGAGCTCTTAAAAGAATACCGGGTACAAACGGGAAATGTGCTGTTACAGTATGTAGATGATCTGCTCATAGCAGGGAATAATAAGGAAGATGTAAGAAAAGAAAGCATTCGACTCCTAAACTTTCTTGCACAACAGGGACTACGGGTATCACAAGAAAAGTTACAATTTGTGGAAGAAAAAGTGAAATATTTGGGGCATTATTTGTTTAACGGCAAAAAGATATTGGATCCAGAGCGCATTAAGGGAATTTTAGAATTACCTATGCCTGTCACTAAAAGGCAAATTCGGCAAGCATTAGGGCTATTTGGGTATTGTAGGCAGTGGATAGAGAATTACAGCTTTAAAGTTAAAATTTTATATGAACAACTGTCTAAAGATAAAATACCCAAGTGGACCCCTCAGGATCAAGAGCAGTTTGCCAGCCTCAAAAGGGAGTTAAGTCAAGCACCGGTTTTAAGCCTCCCAGATCTAAAGCGGCCATTCCATTTATTCGTTAACATACATGAAGGAACAGCATTCGGAGTATTAACTCAGGAATGGGCTGGACAAAAGAAACCGGTGGCATACTTATCAAAGCTGTTAGATCCTGTGAGCAGGGGTTGGCCAAGTTGTTTACAAATCATTGTTGCTGCTGCCTTATTACTTGAAGAAACGAATCGTATTACCTTCAATGGAGAAGTTGTCCTATATGCGCCTCATAACATAAGGGGGGTGCTTCAACAAAAAGCAGAAAAATGGCTTACAGATAGCCGACTGCTAAAGTATGAGGGAATACTTATAGAATCTCCAAAACTGTCCCTAAGGACTGTCGGAGCGGTTAACCCTGCAGAATTTCTATACCCAGGGGAAAGTACTGAGTTAATACACGATTGTCTCCAAACGATTGAACAACAAACACGAATTCGACCAGATCTAGAAGAAGAGGAATTACAACATGGAGAAATATTTTTTATAGATGGGTCATCTCGAATAGTGGAAGGTAAACGATTGTCAGGGGATGCCATCGTTAAGTTGGAGAAAGGAGAATTTAAGACAATAGAATCGGGCCCCCTGAGTGCCAGCTGGTCGGCTCAAGCCTGTGAGCTGTACGCATTGTGGAAAGCCTTAGTGTCACTGAAGGGAAAGGATGGAACTATATATACAGACTCACGCTATGCGTTCGGAGTAGTACATACCTTTGGGAAAATATGGGAGGAAAGAGGATTTGTTAACTCACAGGGAAAAGAACTGATACACCCAGAATTAATTCGGCGAGTTCTGGGGGCATTGAAAATGCCAAATAAAATAGCAGTCGTACATATAAAGGGACACCAGCGAGGTACGAGTTATCAAGTTAGGGGAAATAATGCAGCCGATACAGAAGCAAAACGAGTAGCAGGCAATTATAGTACGATTTTGACGATGCAACAGGTGCCTGTTAGTAAAAATTTGAGTTTTGAGTCTGCAGAAAAGGAAAAACTAAAACAAATGGGAGCTAAGGAACAAGATAGTAAATACATATTGCCAGATGGGAGAGAAGTCTTGCCGAAAGGCATAGCACTCGAAATATTTTCAAAAATACACAGTAAAACACACTGGGGAACCCAGGCGTTAGTTGATCATTTCAATCAACAGTTTGCCTGTATAAGCGTATATAACATAGCAAAGGCAGTCACGGCAGCCTGCGAGACCTGTCAAAAGGTTAATCGAAACAACATGAGACAAAAACCTCTTGGAGGACGTTCCCCAGCATATAGACCTTTCTCACACATACAAGTGGATTTTACTGAACTGCCCAGGGTAGGGTGTTACAAATATTTATTAGTAATGGTGGATCATTTAACACATTATGTTGAGGCTTTTCCTACCTCTAAGGCAACTGCTAACCAAGTTACTAAGGTATTACTTGAACATATTATACCTCGATATGTAATCGACTCGGACAGAGGAACACACTTTGTGTCAAAAATTGTTAGAGATCTAACAGGAAGTTTGGGTATTAAGTGGGAATACCATACACCATGGCATCCACAAAGCTCGGGAAAAGTTGAAAGGATGAACGGAGAAATCAAAACTATTTTGACTAAATTAATGATAGAAACCAAATTATCATGGGTTAAGTGCCTACCCATGGCACTATTAATTCTCAGAACCAGGCCCCGAGCAGATGTAAGAATATCAGCGTTTGAACTGGTGTATGGAATGCCCTATAGAATCGAAAGTCCACAAACAAATGTTTTAATTCGAGATCATGTGATTAATAAATATATTTCACAATTAGCAGAACATCGTAACAAGCTTTGGGAACATGGACTGATTGTGCAACGACCCCCGTTGGACTTAAAAATTCACAATTTTAAACCTGGGGACTGGATATTGGTTAAAACGTGGAAAGAAGAAACCCTAAAACCCAATTGGGAGGGACCTTATCTTGTTTTGCTTACAACAGAAACAGCTGTCCGGACTGCTGAGCGTGGATGGACTCATGCCAGTCGCATTAAAGGCCCAGTGACGAGACCTCACTGGAAAGTAATCAGTACTCCAGGTGACACCAAAATAACTCTGAGAAGATAATGTAATGATAGAAACTTTAGTTGATTATTTTGCCGCATTACCTTTTAGTATAAAGTGTATATTGCTGTTTATATTTGCTATAATTATCTCTCTTTTTATCTATTATATTTGGAAGCGTACGAAGTGTGTTGAAGGAAATTGCTAAACTTATGCAGTAACACAATATTGAATATAGAGGAAAAGCTAATAAGCACTTTAGATATACGAATCAGATGCAATAATTTGAACTGCAATTGTTATCCATTTGCTTGTTGCAAGTGTAAGGTATGCCAGGATAAATGGTGGACACACTGTGAATATGGATACCCTCCGATAAGAGTTTGCACACAGTGTTGGAAAATCCAAAGAACTCTCACTGAGTGGAAATTAAAAACAATTAGAGTCAGAACAAGAAATTATTCGAGGATCCCATGAATGGTGGGAAATTTTTGCCAAAAAGAATAAACCCTCAGTATTATTGTTACCATTCCAACGAACCAGTCCCCTTTGTAGTTGAAATTTTGGCTACAAAGTGCAGAAGGGAAGGACTAACTGTGTCTTGCTTTGTCCCATTAGTCAAAGCTGCAAAGTGGGAAGCCTATATAAACAGGCAGAAAACCCGAAACAGCTGTTCTCCTGAAGATTTCCCTTGCTGCCGAGAAGATGGTACACCCCGTGGCTCGAAGCAACCGAGTCGACGGGCGAGGCAGAGGAGAAACAAACTGTGGAGAAAAGAACCAGAACAATGGGACGCGAAAGCAGCTATGGTCGAACTTCCCCAAGACTGGTAAAAGTGTACCTAAGTTGGCAAAATTGACAGACACCCTTTTTCCTGGTATACCGTTAGTTTTATTATTGATAATAGCCCAAGCAAATGGAAAAAGAAACCCTCATGAACCCATAAACTGGATAATAACAAGCATACAATATCCGAATAAGCCAATCCAAGCACAAACAGATGAGAAAAAAATTAGTTTTAAAGTGAGCATAGAAGACCTGATTATTGACCAAGGCCCAGCAGGTCCAGGTAAAGCAGTTTATATATGCCCAGCATTGAACCCTGGCAAATTATACTGTAATTCTCCAGGCCATTTTTTTTGTCCATACTGGGGATGCGTCACATGGGCCTCTGATTGGTCTGCATCCGGGGACCAAAATTTAGAAATAACAAAGTCACCGCTTAATTGTAAGACAACAACATTAAGGTGGAATTCGAATCCGAAAACTTATAATTGTATGGGCATCGATATAACCATAAAAGATCCTAGTCAGGACTTTTGGCTTGAAGGAAAATTTTGGGGAATTAGATATTACGAACAAGGTGCAGATAGAGGGGGAATTTTTCAAATTAAGAAGGAACCGATGCCCCACGATCTTTTGCCAATAGGACCAAATTTGGTCCTGAATCCGCCCACTTCCTCTAAAGAAAGGATGGCCCCCGTAATTGTCAGAATCCCTTCCTCAGGCTCTCCTTTGAAAACAACTAATAACGCTGTGACTAAATTCTCTTTATCCAGAGATTTAGAGTCGTCAGAATCCAAGAACCCCTTATGGGATCTAATGCAAGCCTCTTATCATGCCCTTAATGAAAGTAAACCAAATTTAACTGAAGAATGCTGGTTATGTTATAATATTAGACCACCATATTTAGAGGCAGTTGGAAAACCAGGTATGATTCAATGGTCTAATGGTTCAAACCCACGAGAATGTCCATGGGATGACCAGAGGAATCATACGCAAGGAATTACTATTCAATTAGTAACAGGTCAGGGGAGATGTATAGGCACAGTGCCCGAAAAGTATCAGCCTTTGTGCAGCCGAACAGTCACTAACACCAATATAAAGAAACACAAAGATAAAAAGGACAAATGGGCTATCCCGACACCAGGAGCTAAATGGGTTTGTTCAGACATCGGAATAACGCCTTGCCTATCCTTAAACGTGTTTAATGAATCTCAGTTTTGCATACAGGTGATTATTGTTCCTCGTCTAATCTATCACACCTCTGAGGAGGTGCTACGCCACTTTGAAGGAAACCTGAATAGACAAAAACGAGAGCCAATTACGGCGATAACCCTAGCTACACTGCTGATAGCAGGTGGAGTTGGAGCAGGTACAGGCATAGCCTCCCTGGTGAAAGGTCAGGAATTACAAAGTTTGCAGGTGGCTGTAGATGAGGATTTAATAAAAATAGAGCAATCTATTCAAAGTTTAGCCACTTCAGTAAAATCTTTATCAGAAGTGGTGCTGCAAAATAGGAGAGGATTAGACCTATTGTTCTTAAAAGAAGGAGGGTTATGCATAGCTCTCAATGAAGAATGTTGGTTTTTTGCTGACCATACGGGAGTAGTCCAAGACACCATGTCTGAACTCCGGAAAAGGTTAAATCAACGTAAAAAAGATCGTGAAGCAAGCAAGTCATGGTATGAAAACTGGTTTAATGCTTCACCTTGGCTAACCACTTTGTTGTCTGCTTTAGCAGGACCGCTTATTATATTGATTTTAGGACTTATATTTGGACCTTGCATATTACGCTGTATTTTACATTTTATTAAAGAACGATTCGACATAGCTAAATTGCTTATTTTGACTATGAAGTCTGAGGCAAAATATAAGAGTGTATCTATTAATGAAGATGACGATTGTTGTGAATGCGTTATGCCACATAAGAACTATGATTGTAATTGTGAGATATTACCTTGTGAGTGTTATGATAAATGTTGGGATTGTGGAAGAAGATTTGCCTGCAGTGTCGAAAATGAAAGTAGTATCTAATAAACAATAATAGGATAAAAAGAAAAAGGGGGGATTGTGAGAAACCATAAATTAGGATATTGCTTACTAAGACTTATGTCGAGATTGTGAGAAACTATAAATTAAGGTACTGCTTACTAAGACTTATGTCGAGATTGTGAGAAACTATAAATTAAGGTACTGCTTATTAAGACTTAGGTTGAGGTCAAGGTAGAGGTCATGTGAAGAATACCTCCCAAACCACCAGATGTCCAGACTAACCAACAGAGATAAGGAAGTGAAGCTTGCGAAGACAGAGATAAGAAACTGAAGCATGAGAAGAATACCTCCCACTATTCCTTTGAACATGGAAGAAAAAAATGTATAAAAAGAGACTGTTCGAACTGCTCAATACGGCAGTTGGCGGAGCGCAGACTCCCCTGCCGTCCAGCGCTGTATTTGCTCATATTCTACTTGCTATAATTAATAAAATTCTAATTGGATTCTGATCCATTGTGGTCTCAATTTATGACATTACTCTAAAAGGCTTTGAGGTTAAAAGAGGCTTTGGGTGCTTTAAAGTGCGTCTTTGGGAGGTATAAATGAGGCATTGAGCATTAAAAGAGGGGTTTGGGCAAAGAAAGTGAGGTTTTGGCTGTTAAAAATGAAGCTTTGAGCATAAAAGAGGGCTTTGGACCCTAGCATTGTGGTTTGCGGCCCTAACTATAAGGCTTTGAGCCTTAAAAGAGGGGTTTGGGTGCTTTAAAGTAAGTCCTTGGGACCTGAAAATGAGGGTATGTCCCTAAAAAGGAGGGGTTTGGACCCTAAAAGTGAGGTTTGCAGTCCTAACTCTAAGTCTTTGATGTTAAAAGAGGTGTTTGGGTGTTTTAAAGTGAGTTTTGGGGACCTGGAAATGAGGCACTGAGCGTTAAAAGAGGGGTTTGGACCCTGGAAGTTTGGCTTTGAGTGTTAAAACTGAGGCTTTGAGTGTTAAAAGAGGGCTTTAGGTCCTAAAAGTGAGGGTTTGGCTGTTAGAAATGAGGCACTGAGCTTTAAGAGAGAGGTTTGGACCCTAGCAGTGAGGTTTGTGGTCCTAACTATAAGGCTTTGAGCATTAAAAGAGGGGTTTGGACGTTAAAAATGAGATTTTGCTCCATAAAAGTAAGGGGTTTGGATGCTAAAAATGAGGGTTTGGGAACTAAAAGTGAGGCTTTGAGCCTTGAAAGAGGGGTTTGGATGCTGAAAGTGAGGTTTGCGGTCCCAACTCTAAGTCTTTGATGTTAAAAGAGGGGTTTGGGTGTTTTAAAGTGAGTCTTTGGGTGCTGAAAATGAGGCACTGAGCATTAAAAGAGGGGTTTGGACCCTTAAAGTGAAGGTTTGGATGATAAAAATGAGGCTTTGAGGCTTAAAATCGAGGGGCTGGACTCTAAAAGTCATGATTTGTACTAGAACGAGAGTTTGGCAATTAAAAGTCCGGGTTCAGTGCTAAGAGTGAGGGTTTGGGACCTAAAAATGAGGCAGTGAGCGTTAAAAGAGAGGTTTGGACCCTGAAAGTGCGGCTTTGGGTGTTAAAACCGAGGCTTTGGGAGTTAAAAGAGGGCTTTAGGTCCTAAAAGTGAGGGTTTGCTGTTAAAAATGAGGCTTTGAGCGTTAAAACCGGTTTGGCCCCTGAAAGTGAGATTTGCAGTCTTACTCTAAAAGGCTTTGAGGTTAAAAGAGGCTTTGGGTGCTTTAAAGTGCGTCTTTGGGAGGTATAAATGAGGCATTGAGCAGTAAAAGAGGGGTTTGGGCAAAGAAAGTGAGGTTTTGGCTGTTAAAAATGAAGCTTTGAGCATAAAAGAGGGCTTTGGACCCTAGCATTGTGGTTTGCGGCCCTAACGATAAGGCTTTGAGCATTAAAAGAGGGGTTTGGGTGCTTTAAAGTAAGTCCTTGGGACGTGAAAATGAGGGTATGTCCCTAAAAAGGAGGGGTTTGGACCCTAAAAGTGAGGTTTGCAGTCCTAACTATAAGTCTTTGATGTTAAAAGAGGTGTTTGGGTGTTTTAAAGTGAGTTTTGGGGACCTGAAAATGAGGCACTGAGCATTAAAAGAGGGGTTTGGACCCTGGAAGTTTGGCTTTGAGTGTTAAAACTGAGGCTTTGAGTGTTAAAAGAGGGCTTTAGGTCCTAAAAGTGAGGGTTTGGCTGTTAGAAATGAAGCATTGAATTTTAAAACCAAGGTTTGGACCCTAGCAGTGAGGTTTGCGGTCCCAACTCTAAGGCTTTGATGTTAAAAGAGGGGTTTGGGTGTTTTAAAGTGAGTCTTTGGGTGCTGAAAATGAGGCTTTGAGCCTTAAAAGAGGGCTTTGGGCATTAATAATGATGTTTTGGTACCTGAAAGTGAAGGCCTGGATGCTAAAAGCAGGGGGTTTCTGACCTAAAAATGAGGCACTGAGCATTAAAAGAGGGGTTTGGACCCTGAAAGTGAAGGTTTGGATGATAAAAATGACTTTTTGAAGCTTAATAGAGGGGTTTGGACTCTAAAACTTACTATTTGGAACAAAACAATGATGGTTTGACCATAAAAAGTCCAAGTTCGATGCTAAAAATGAGGGTTTGGGACCTAAAAAAAAGGCAGTGAGCGTTAAAAGAGGGGTTTGGGTAATAGAAGTAAGGGTTTGGAATTTAAAAAAGAGGGTTTGTCCCTGAAAAGGAGGGGTTTGGACCCTAAAAGTGAGGTTTGCAGTCCTAACTCTAAGTCTTTGATGTTAAAAGAGGTGTTTGGGTGTTTTAAAGTGAGTTTTGGGGACCTGGAAATGAGGCACTGAGCGTTAAAAGAGAGGTTTGGACCGTGAAAGTACGGTTTTGGGTGTTAAAACCGAGGCTTTGGGAGTTAAAAGAGGGCTTTAGGTCCTAAAAGTGAGGGTTTGCTGTTAAAAATGAGGCTTTGAGCGTTAAAACCGGTTTGGCCCCTGAAAGTGAGATTTGCAGTCTTACTCTAAAAGGCTTTGAGGTTAAAAGAGGCTTTGGGTGCTTTAAAGTGCATCTTTGGGAGGTATAAATGAGGCATTGAGCATTAAAAGAGGGGTTTGGGCAAAGAAAGTGAGGTTTTGGCTGTTAAAAATGAAGCTTTGAGCATTGTGGTTTGCGGCCCTAACTATAAGGCTTTGAGCATTAAAAGAGGGGTTTGGGTGCTTTAAAGTGCGTCTTTGGGACATGAAAATGAGGGTATGTCCCTAAAAAGGAGGGGTTTGGACCCTAAAAGTGAGGTTTGCAGTCCTAACTCTAAGTCTTTGATGTTAAAAGAGGTGTTTGGGTGTTTTAAAGTGAGTTTTGGGGACCTGGAAATGAGGCACTGAGCGTTAAAAGAGGGGTTTGGACCCTGAAAGTTTGGCTTTGAGTGTTAAAACTGAGGCTTTGAGTGTTAAAAGAGGGCTTTAGGTCCTAAAAGTGAGGGTTTGGCTGTTAGAAATGAGGCACTGAGCTTTAAGAGAGAGGTTTGGACCCTAGCAGTGAGGTTTGTGGTCCGAACTATAAGGCTTTGAGCATTAAAAGAGGGGTTTGGGTGCTTTAAAGTGCGTCTTTGGGACGTGAAAATGAGGGTATGTCCCTAAAAAGGAGGGGTTTGGACCCTGAAAGTGAGGGTTTGGCATCTAAAATAGAGGCTTTGAGCCTTAAAAGAGGGATTTGGACGTTAAAAATGAGATTTTGCTCCATAAAAGTAAGGGGTTTGGATGCTAAAAATGAGGGTTTGGGAACTAAAAGTGAGGCTTTGAGCCTTGAAAGAGGGGTTTGGACGCTGAAAGTGAGGTTTGCGGTCCCAACTCTAAGTCTTTGGTGTTAAAAGAGGGGTTTGGGTGTTTTAAAGTGAGTCTTTGGGTGCTGAAAATGAGGCTTTGAGCCTTAAAAGAGGGCTTTGGCCATTAATAATGATGGTTTGGTTCCTGAAAGTGAAGGCCTGGATGCTAAAAGCAAGGGTTTCTGACCTAAAAATGAGGCACTGAGCATTAAAAGAGGGGTTTGGACCCTGAAAGTGAAGGTTTGGATGATAAAAATGAGGCTTTGAGACTTAAAATCGAGGGGCTGGACTCTAAAAGTCATGATTTGTACTAGAACGAGAGTTTGACAATTAAAAGTCCGGGTTCAGTGCTAAGAGTGAGGGTTTGGGACCTAAAAATGAGGCACTGAGCGTTAAAAGAGAGGTTTGGACCCTGAAAGTGCGGCTTTGGGTGTTAAAACCGAGGCTTTGGGAGTTAAAAGAGGGCTTTAGGTCCTAAAAGTGAGGGTTTGCTGTTAAAAATGAGGCTTTGAGCGTTAAAACCGGTTTGGCCCCTAAAAGTGAGATTTGCAGTCTTACTGTGAGAAACCATAAATTAGGATATTGCTTATTAAGACTTATGTCGAGATTGTGAGAAACTATAAATTAAGGTACTGCTTATTAAGACTTAGGTTGAGGTCAAGGTAGAGGTCATGTGAAGAATACCTCCCAAACCACCAGATGTCCAGACTAACCAACAGAGATAAGGAAGTGAAGCTTGCGAAGACAGAGATAAGAAACTGAAGCATGAGAAGAATACCTCCCACTATTCCTTTGAACATGGAAGAAAAAAATGTATAAAAAGAGACTGTTCGAACTGCTCAATACGGCAGTTGGCGGAGCGCAGACTCCCCTGCCGTCCAGCGCTGTATTTGCTCATATTCTACTTGCTATAATTAATAAAATTCTAATTGGATTCTGATCCATTGTGGTCTCAATTTATGACAATCTTGGTGCCGTGACTCGGATAAGGAACGGTGAGCTTCTGTCCTCCGGGGAGGCGCCCCGCGGCAATCCGCGGCCCCGCGACCGACAGCTTACCTCAACCTTACCGACGAACCTAAATTCTAGAATGATGAGCAAAGGGGAAACCGGTAAAATCCCATAAAAATTCTGTGCACGGGAGTCCGGACGAAGACGCAGGGCGCGTAAGTATATTGCGAATTTGGTCGCAGGTTTACCGTTCGGGCGGGATTGGGGTTCCTGGAATATAACAAGTGAGAGGTTCGCTATATTGAACCAAGCGAGTGTGGACCCTTAAGTACTGCGTTTCCCATCTCCCGCGAGGGACTGGGCCAGGAACAAGGGGAGCGAGTGAGTGTATGTTTGTGGATATTCCAGAAGATGGGGGCGAAGGGCAGCAAGCCTTCGACTCCCATGGGAAGGGTACCCACTGTACCTAAGAATACCCCTCTGGCATATATCCTAGACAATTGGAGATATTTCCCTGGAACCCTAGGGAGAGATAAACAGAAAATGATAGAATATTGTACTAGGATATGGGGAGGGAAGAAGATTTCTAAAGATGTCTTTTGGCCAGTCTATGGGTCAGAAAAAGACTGGGTCAGACAACAATTAAACCTCTGGGTTAATAATAAAAAACCCCTTAACCCGGAAGAGAGTCAGTATGCAAAAATGTGGCTAGAAAGACCGGGAGCTAGACTTTATCCACTGAATGAAGTGAAAACTAAACAAAAGAAAAAGAAGGAAGAGTTAGATGAAACCCTTCTAACCCCCCCTCCTTACATTCCTCCTCCTGCTCCCACAGCCCCTCCAGAGGTCCCCAGAGCACCCACCCCCCCACCAGAATCAGAACAAGGGTCTCCCCCTCCTCCTAGACGCGTGACTAGGAGTCAAAAAGGGGCAGCTCAGATGTATCCTCTAAGGGAAATACCCATGGGGGGACCCCAACCTGTGATTGGATATATTTCTGTACCCCTAAGCTCGGCTGACCTATGAGATTTTAAAAGAACCGAGATGGGAAACCTAATTGAGGACCCACTCGGAGTGGCAGAAAGATTAGATCAATTTTTGGGACCAAACCTTTATACTTGGGATGAGATGCAATCTATCCTTGGTCAATTATTTACTACCGAGGAAAGAGATATGATCAGACGAGCAGGAATGAAACTGTGGGATGCTCAGCATGCCCAGGGACCCCAAGCAGATATTAAATGGCCACTCCAAAAACCTAATTGGGATAATCAGGATCCGGTGCATAGAACTCATATGCAGGACCTGAGAACTCTAGTAATTCAAGGGATTAGAGAAGCAGTACCCCGTGGCCAGAATATCAATAAAGCATTTAATGAAATGCAAAAGAAAAATGAGAGCCCTACTGAGTGGCTGGAACGACTGAGGAAAGCCCTTCAGCTGTACTCTGGGGTAAATCCAGACGACCCTTTAGGGCAAGCGCTCCTCAAAACTCCGTTTGTGGCAAAATCATGGGAAGATATCAGAAAGAAGATTGAAAAGTTAGAAGACTGGCAGAATAGAGGGTTGGATGAATTATTGAGAGAAGCTCAGAAAGTCTACGTAAGGCGGGAAGAAGAGAGCAGCAAGCGACAAGTAAAAATGATGGTAGCAGCAGTCAGAGAGGATCGCAAAGGGCAGACTGGTGAACACAGATCTGCTGGAGCGAAACAAGGGAATGTAGTAGTAAAGAAGGAACAGAGATGTTGTTTTTACTGTGGAAAGAAGGGACATATAAAGAAGAATTGCAGAGAAAGGATCAGGGATGAGGAAATATTGAAAACGGAATAGGAGAGTCAGGGGCTCTATATCTTAGGGGACCGGAGTCATCATGAGCCCTTGATAAAATTAAAAATAGGTCCCCATAAACAAGAGTTCACCTTTTTAGTAGACACTGGAGCTGAGAAATCGACTATTAGGCAAATACCTGAGGGATGTAAAGTTTCCCCTGAAAAAGTACAAGTAATTGGGGCAAAAGGAGAACCCTTTAAAGTAAGCAAAATCAAAAATGTAGTGTTCGAAACTGAAAATAAATTTGGAATGGGTGAACTCTTGCTCGTCCCTGAAGCAGAATTTAATCTGTTAGGACGGGATTTAATTGTTGAATTGCAATTAGAAATTAAAGTAAAAAATCAAGAGCTAACGGTGTCTGCTTATCCTTTGACCGTGGATGATCAAAAACAAATTAACCCCGATGTCTGGTACTCTCCGGACACAATAAGTAAACTAAAAATCCCACCGATTAAAATTCAAATTTCCGAACCCCACATACCTGTGAGGGTAAGGCAATATCCCATATCCCTAGAAGGATGGAGAGGATTAAAGCCAGAAATTGATCGATTGTTAGCACAAGGAATCTTAGAGCCTTGTATGTCACCCTTTAACACTCCCATTTTGCCTGTGAGAAAGCCAAATGGGAAATATCGGCTTGTACATGATTTAAGGGAAATAAACAAAAGAACTATCACCCGGTTCCCTGTAGTAGCAAATCCATACACACTGCTAAGCAAGCTAGGACCCCATAACTCCTGGTATAGTGTGATTGATTTAAAGGATGCCTTTTGGGCCTGTCCACTGGCAGAAGAATGCCGTGATTATTTTGCCTTTGAATGGGAAGACATAGAGACAGGCCGTAGACAGCAATTAAGATGGACGGTGCTCCCCCAAGGGTTCACTGAGTCCCCTAATCTGTTTGGACAGGCCCTGGAAGAGCTCTTAAAAGAATACCGGGTACAAACGGGAAATGTGCTGTTACAGTATGTAGATGATCTGCTCATAGCAGGGAATAATAAGGAAGATGTAAGAAAAGAAAGCATTCGACTCCTAAACTTTCTTGCACAACAGGGACTACGGGTATCACAAGAAAAGTTACAATTTGTGGAAGAAAAAGTGAAATATTTGGGGCATTATTTGTTTAACGGCAAAAAGATATTGGATCCAGAGCGCATTAAGGGAATTTTAGAATTACCTATGCCTGTCACTAAAAGGCAAATTCGGCAAGCATTAGGGCTATTTGGGTATTGTAGGCAGTGGATAGAGAATTACAGCTTTAAAGTTAAAATTTTATATGAACAACTGTCTAAAGATAAAATACCCAAGTGGACCCCTCAGGATCAAGAGCAGTTTGCCAGCCTCAAAAGGGAGTTAAGTCAAGCACCGGTTTTAAGCCTCCCAGATCTAAAGCGGCCATTCCATTTATTCGTTAACATACATGAAGGAACAGCATTCGGAGTATTAACTCAGGAATGGGCTGGACAAAAGAAACCGGTGGCATACTTATCAAAGCTGTTAGATCCTGTGAGCAGGGGTTGGCCAAGTTGTTTACAAATCATTGTTGCTGCTGCCTTATTACTTGAAGAAACGAATCGTATTACCTTCAATGGAGAAGTTGTCCTATATGCGCCTCATAACATAAGGGGGGTGCTTCAACAAAAAGCAGAAAAATGGCTTACAGATAGCCGACTGCTAAAGTATGAGGGAATACTTATAGAATCTCCAAAACTGTCCCTAAGGACTGTCGGAGCGGTTAACCCTGCAGAATTTCTATACCCAGGGGAAAGTACTGAGTTAATACACGATTGTCTCCAAACGATTGAACAACAAACACGAATTCGACCAGATCTAGAAGAAGAGGAATTACAACATGGAGAAATATTTTTTATAGATGGGTCATCTCGAATAGTGGAAGGTAAACGATTGTCAGGGGATGCCATCGTTAAGTTGGAGAAAGGAGAATTTAAGACAATAGAATCGGGCCCCCTGAGTGCCAGCTGGTCGGCTCAAGCCTGTGAGCTGTACGCATTGTGGAAAGCCTTAGTGTCACTGAAGGGAAAGGATGGAACTATATATACAGACTCACGCTATGCGTTCGGAGTAGTACATACCTTTGGGAAAATATGGGAGGAAAGAGGATTTGTTAACTCACAGGGAAAAGAACTGATACACCCAGAATTAATTCGGCGAGTTCTGGGGGCATTGAAAATGCCAAATAAAATAGCAGTCGTACATATAAAGGGACACCAGCGAGGTACGAGTTATCAAGTTAGGGGAAATAATGCAGCCGATACAGAAGCAAAACGAGTAGCAGGCAATTATAGTACGATTTTGACGATGCAACAGGTGCCTGTTAGTAAAAATTTGAGTTTTGAGTCTGCAGAAAAGGAAAAACTAAAACAAATGGGAGCTAAGGAACAAGATAGTAAATACATATTGCCAGATGGGAGAGAAGTCTTGCCGAAAGGCATAGCACTCGAAATATTTTCAAAAATACACAGTAAAACACACTGGGGAACCCAGGCGTTAGTTGATCATTTCAATCAACAGTTTGCCTGTATAAGCGTATATAACATAGCAAAGGCAGTCACGGCAGCCTGCGAGACCTGTCAAAAGGTTAATCGAAACAACATGAGACAAAAACCTCTTGGAGGACGTTCCCCAGCATATAGACCTTTCTCACACATACAAGTGGATTTTACTGAACTGCCCAGGGTAGGGTGTTACAAATATTTATTAGTAATGGTGGATCATTTAACACATTATGTTGAGGCTTTTCCTACCTCTAAGGCAACTGCTAACCAAGTTACTAAGGTATTACTTGAACATATTATACCTCGATATGTAATCGACTCGGACAGAGGAACACACTTTGTGTCAAAAATTGTTAGAGATCTAACAGGAAGTTTGGGTATTAAGTGGGAATACCATACACCATGGCATCCACAAAGCTCGGGAAAAGTTGAAAGGATGAACGGAGAAATCAAAACTATTTTGACTAAATTAATGATAGAAACCAAATTATCATGGGTTAAGTGCCTACCCATGGCACTATTAATTCTCAGAACCAGGCCCCGAGCAGATGTAAGAATATCAGCGTTTGAACTGGTGTATGGAATGCCCTATAGAATCGAAAGTCCACAAACAAATGTTTTAATTCGAGATCATGTGATTAATAAATATATTTCACAATTAGCAGAACATCGTAACAAGCTTTGGGAACATGGACTGATTGTGCAACGACCCCCGTTGG
The DNA here is from genome assembly GCF_963921805.1 of Phalacrocorax carbo. Classification (NCBI taxonomy): domain Eukaryota; kingdom Metazoa; phylum Chordata; class Aves; order Suliformes; family Phalacrocoracidae; genus Phalacrocorax; species Phalacrocorax carbo. The sequence continues at coordinate 1,016,353 of NW_026990280.1, read as the reverse complement.
ACTTAAAAATTCACAATTTTAAACCTGGGGACTGGATATTGGTTAAAACGTGGAAAGAAGAAACCCTAAAACCCAATTGGGAGGGACCTTATCTTGTTTTGCTTACAACAGAAACAGCTGTCCGGACTGCTGAGCGTGGATGGACTCATGCCAGTCGCATTAAAGGCCCAGTGACGAGACCTCACTGGAAAGTAATCAGTACTCCAGGTGACACCAAAATAACTCTGAGAAGATAATGTAATGATAGAAACTTTAGTTGATTATTTTGCCGCATTACCTTTTGGTATAAAGTGTATATTGCTGTTTATATTTGCTATAATTATCTCTCTTTTTATCTATTATATTTGGAAGCGTACGAAGTGTGTTGAAGGAAATTGCTAAACTTATGCAGTAACACAATATTGAATATAGAGGAAAAGCTAATAAGCACTCTAGATATACGAATCAGATGCAATAATTTGAACTGCAATTGTTATCCATTTGCTTGTTGCAAGTGTAAGGTATGCCAGGATAAATGGTGGACACACTGTGAATATGGATACCCTCCGATAAGAGTTTGCACACAGTGTTGGAAAATCCAAAGAACTCTCACTGAGTGGAAATTAAAAACAATTAGAGTCAGAACAAGAAATTATTCGAGGATCCCATGAATGGTGGGAAATTTTTGCCAAAAAGAATAAACCCTCAGTATTATTGTTACCATTCCAACGAACCAGTCCCCTTTGTAGTTGAAATTTTGGCTACAAAGTGCAGAAGGGAAGGACTAACTGTGTCTTGCTTTGTCCCATTAGTCAAAGCTGCAAAGTGGGAAGCCTATATAAACAGGCAGAAAACCCGAAACAGCTGTTCTCCTGAAGATTTCCCTTGCTGCCGAGAAGATGGTACACCCCGTGGCTCGAAGCAACCGAGTCGACGGGCGAGGCAGAGGAGAAACAAACTGTGGAGAAAAGAACCAGAACAATGGGACGCGAAAGCAGCTATGGTCGAACTTCCCCAAGACTGGTAAAAGTGTACCTAAGTTGGCAAAATTGACAGACACCCTTTTTCCTGGTATACCGTTAGTTTTATTATTGATAATAGCCCAAGCAAATGGAAAAAGAAACCCTCATGAACCCATAAACTGGATAATAACAAGCATACAATATCCGAATAAGCCAATCCAAGCACAAACAGATGAGAAAACAATTAGTTTTAAAGTGAGCATAGAAGACCTGATTATTGACCAAGGCCCAGCAGGTCCAGGTAAAGCAGTTTATATATGCCCAGCATTGAACCCTGGCAAATTATACTGTAATTCTCCAGGCCATTTTTTTTGTCCATACTGGGGATGCGTCACATGGGCCTCTGATTGGTCTGCATCCGGGGACCAAAATTTAGAAATAACAAAGTCACCGCTTAATTGTAAGACAACAACATTAAGGTGGAATTCGAATCCGAAAACTTATAATTGTATGGGCATCGATATAACCATAAAAGATCCTAGTCAGGACTTTTGGCTTGAAGGAAAATTTTGGGGAATTAGATATTACGAACAAGGTGCAGATAGAGGGGGAATTTTTCAAATTAAGAAGGAACCGATGCCCCACGATCTTTTGCCAATAGGACCAAATTTGGTCCTGAATCCGCCCACTTCCTCTAAAGAAAGGATGGCCCCCGTAATTGTCAGAATCCCTTCCTCAGGCTCTCCTTTGAAAACAACTAATAACGCTGTGACTAAATTCTCTTTATCCAGAGATTTAGAGTCGTCAGAATCCAAGAACCCCTTATGGGATCTAATGCAAGCCTCTTATCATGCCCTTAATGAAAGTAAACCAAATTTAACTGAAGAATGCTGGTTATGTTATAATATTAGACCACCATATTTAGAGGCAGTTGGAAAACCAGGTATGATTCAATGGTCTAATGGTTCAAACCCACGAGAATGTCCATGGGATGACCAGAGGAATCATACGCAAGGAATTACTATTCAATTAGTAACAGGTCAGGGGAGATGTATAGGCACAGTGCCCGAAAAGTATCAGCCTTTGTGCAGCCGAACAGTCACTAACACCAATATAAAGAAACACAAAGATAAAAAGGACAAATGGGCTATCCCGACACCAGGAGCTAAATGGGTTTGTTCAGACATCGGAATAACGCCTTGCCTATCCTTAAACGTGTTTAATGAATCTCAGTTTTGCATACAGGTGATTATTGTTCCTCGTCTAATCTATCACACCTCTGAGGAGGTGCTACGCCACTTTGAAGGAAACCTGAATAGACAAAAACGAGAGCCAATTACGGCGATAACCCTAGCTACACTGCTGATAGCAGGTGGAGTTGGAGCAGGTACAGGCATAGCCTCCCTGGTGAAAGGTCAGGAATTACAAAGTTTGCAGGTGGCTGTAGATGAGGATTTAATAAAAATAGAGCAATCTATTCAAAGTTTAGCCACTTCAGTAAAATCTTTATCAGAAGTGGTGCTGCAAAATAGGAGAGGATTAGACCTATTGTTCTTAAAAGAAGGAGGGTTATGCATAGCTCTCAATGAAGAATGTTGGTTTTTTGCTGACCATACGGGAGTAGTCCAAGACACCATGTCTGAACTCCGGAAAAGGTTAAATCAACGTAAAAAAGATCGTGAAGCAAGCAAGTCATGGTATGAAAACTGGTTTAATGCTTCACCTTGGCTAACCACTTTGTTGTCTGCTTTAGCAGGACCGCTTATTATATTGATTTTAGGACTTATATTTGGACCTTGCATATTACGCTGTATTTTACATTTTATTAAAGAACGATTCGACATAGCTAAATTGCTTATTTTGACTATGAAGTCTGAGGCAAAATATAAGAGTGTATCTATTAATGAAGATGACGATTGTTGTGAATGCGTTATGCCACATAAGAACTATGATTGTAATTGTGAGATATTACCTTGTGAGTGTTATGATAAATGTTGGGATTGTGGAAGAAGATTTGCCTGCAGTGTCGAAAATGAAAGTAGTATCTAATAAACAATAATAGGATAAAAAGAAAAAGGGGGGATTGTGAGAAACCATAAATTAGGATATTGCTTACTAAGACTTATGTCGAGATTGTGAGAAACTATAAATTAAGGTACTGCTTACTAAGACTTATGTCGAGATTGTGAGAAACTATAAATTAAGGTACTGCTTATTAAGACTTAGGTTGAGGTCAAGGTAGAGGTCATGTGAAGAATACCTCCCAAACCACCAGATGTCCAGACTAACCAACAGAGATAAGGAAGTGAAGCTTGCGAAGACAGAGATAAGAAACTGAAGCATGAGAAGAATACCTCCCACTATTCCTTTGAACATGGAAGAAAAAAATGTATAAAAAGAGACTGTTCGAACTGCTCAATACGGCAGTTGGCGGAGCGCAGACTCCCCTGCCGTCCAGCGCTGTATTTGCTCATATTCTACTTGCTATAATTAATAAAATTCTAATTGGATTCTGATCCATTGTGGTCTCAATTTATGACATTACTCTAAAAGGCTTTGAGGTTAAAAGAGGCTTTGGGTGCTTTAAAGTGCGTCTTTGGGAGGTATAAATGAGGCATTGAGCATTAAAAGAGGGGTTTGGGCAAAGAAAGTGAGGTTTTGGCTGTTAAAAATGAAGCTTTGAGCATAAAAGAGGGCTTTGGACCCTAGCATTGTGGTTTGCGGCCCTAACTATAAGGCTTTGAGCCTTAAAAGAGGGGTTTGGGTGCTTTAAAGTAAGTCCTTGGGACATGAAAATGAGGGTATGTCCCTAAAAAGGAGGGGTTTGGACCCTAAAAGTGAGGTTTGCAGTCCTAACTCTAAGTCTTTGATGTTAAAAGAGGTGTTTGGGTGTTTTAAAGTGAGTTTTGGGGACCTGGAAATGAGGCACTGAGCGTTAAAAGAGGGGTTTGGACCCTGGAAGTTTGGCTTTGAGTGTTAAAACTGAGGCTTTGAGTGTTAAAAGAGGGCTTTAGGTCCTAAAAGTGAGGGTTTGGCTGTTAGAAATGAGGCACTGAGCTTTAAGAGAGAGGTTTGGACCCTAGCAGTGAGGTTTGTGGTCCTATCTATAAGGCTTTGAGCATTAAAAGTGGGGTTTGGGTGTTTTAAAGTGAGTCTTTGGGTGCTGAAAATGAGGGTTTGAGCCTTAATAGAGGGCTTTGGGCATTAATAATGATGGTTTGGTACCTGAAAGTGAAGGCCTGGATGCTAAAAGCAGGGGGTTTCTGACCTAAAAATGAGGCACTGAGCATTAAAAGAGGGGTTTGGACCCTGAAAGTGAAGGTTTGGATGATAAAAATGACTTTTTGAAGCTTAATAGAGGGGTTTGGACTCTAAAAATTACTATTTGGAACAAAACAATGATGGTTTGACCATAAAAGGCCAAGTTCGATGCTAAAAGCAGAGGGTTTGGGACCTAAAAATGAGGCAGTGAGCGTGAAAAGAGGGGTTTGGGTAATAGAAGTAAGGGTTTGGAATTTAAAAAAGAGGGTTTGTCCCTAAAAAGGAGGGGTTTGGACCCTAAAAGTGAGGTTTGCAGTCCTAACTCTAAGTCTTTGATGTTAAAAGAGGTGTTTGGGTGTTTTAAAGTGAGTTTTGGGGACCTGGAAATGAGGCACTGAGCGTTAAAAGAGAGGTTTGGACCCTGAAAGTGCAGCTTTGGGTGTTAAAACCGAGGCTTTGGGAGTTAAAAGAGGGCTTTAGGTCCTAAAAGTGAGGGTTTGCTGTTAAAAATGAGGCTTTGAGCGTTAAAACCGGTTTGGCCCCTAAAAGTGAGATTTGCAGTCTTACTCTAAAAGGCTTTGAGGTTAAAAGAGGCTTTGGGTGCTTTAAAGTGCGTCTTTGGGAGGTATAAATGAGGCATTGAGCATTAAAAGAGGGGTTTGGGCAAAGAAAGTGAGGGTTTGGCTGTTAAAAATGAAGCTTTGAGCATAAAAGAGGGCTTTGGACCCTAGCATTGTGGTTTGCGGCCCTAACTATAAGGCTTTGAGCATTAAAAGAGGGGTTTGGGTGCTTTAAAGTAAGTCCTTGGGACGTGAAAATGAGGGTATGTCCCTAAAAAGGAGGGGTTTGGACCCTAAAAGTGAGGTTTGCAGTCCTAACTATAAGTCTTTGATGTTAAAAGAGGTGTTTGGGTGTTTTAAAGTGAGTTTTGGGGACCTGGAAATGAGGCACTGGCCCTGGGGACAGTGATGCACAGACATCAACATGATGGATACAAAATGTCTGTTTATTTGGCTGCGTCACACGCTTATATAGCTCTTGCGGTTCCTGTTCCTGCCACTCCTATGGGGAGGAGTCTATCTTTCCGTTACATCCCGTGATCTTCCGGTCGCCGATCCCTGTCTATTCCCCTACAGGTTTGGATGCTAAAAATGAGGGTTTGGGAACTAAAAGTGAGGCTTTGAGCCTTGAAAGAGGGGTTTGGACGCTGAAAGTGAGGTTTGCGGTCCCAACTCTAAGTCTTTGATGTTAAAAGAGGGGTTTGGGTGTTTTAAAGTGAGTCTTTGGGTGCTGAAAATGAGGCTTTGAGCCTTAAAAGAGGGCTTTGGACCCTGAAAGTGAAGGTTTGGATGATAAAAATGAGTTTTTGAAGCTTAATAGAGGGGTTTGGACTCTAAAAATTACTCTTTGGAACAAAACAATGATGGTTTGCCCATAAAAAGTCCAAGTTCGATGCTAAAAATGAGGGTTTTCTGACCTAAAAATGAGGCAGTGAGCGTTAAAAGAGGGGTTTGGGTAATAGAAGTAAGGGTTTGGAATTTAAAAAAGAGGGTTTGTCCCTGAAAAGGAGGGGTTTGGACCCTAAAAGTGAGGTTTGCAGTCCTAACTCTAAGTCTTTGATGTTAAAAGAGGTGTTTGGGTGTTTTAAAGTGAGTTTTGGGGACCTGGAAATGAGGCACTGAGCGTTAAAAGAGAGGTTTGGACCGTGAAAGTGCGGTTTTGGGTGTTAAAACTGAGGCTTTGAGTGTTAAAAGAGGGCTTTAGGTCCTAAAAGTGAGGGTTTGCTGTTAAAAATGAGGCTTTGAGCATTAAAACCGGTTTGGCCCCTAAAAGTGAGATTTGCAGTCTTACTCTAAAAGGCTTTGAGGTTAAAAGAGGCTTTGGGTGCTTTAAAGTGTGTCTTTGGGAGGTATAAATGAGGCATTGAGCATTAAAAGAGGGGTTTGGGCAAAGAAAGTGAGGTTTTGGCTGTTAAAAATGAAGCTTTGAGCATTGTGGTTTGCGGCCCTAACTATAAGGCTTTGAGCATTAAAAGAGGGGTTTGGGTGCTTTAAAGTAAGTCCTTGGGACATGAAAATGAGGGTATGTCCCTAAAAAGGAGGGGTTTGGACCCTAAAAGTGAGGTTTGCAGTCCTAACTCTAAGTCTTTGATGTTAAAAGAGGTGTTTGGGTGTTTTAAAGTGAGATTTGGGGACCAGAAAATGAGGCACTGAGCGTTAAAAGAGAGGCTTGGACCCTGAAAGTGCAGCTTTGGGTGTTAAAACCGAGGCTTTGGGAGTTAAAAGAGGGCTTTAGGTCCTAAAAGTGAGGGTTTGCTGTTAAAAATGAGGCTTTGAGCGTTAAAACAGGTTTGGCCCCTGAAAGTGAGATTTGCAGCCTTACTCTAAAAGGCTTTGAGGTTAAAAGAGGCTTTGGGTACTTTAAAGTGCGTCTTTGGGAGGTATAAATGAGGCATTGAGCATTAAAAGAGGGGTTTGGGCAAAGAAAGTGAGGTTTTGGCTGTTAAAAATGAAGCTTTGAGCATTGTGGTTTGCGGCCCTAATTATAAGGCTTTGAGCATTAAAAGAGGGGTTTGGGTGCTTTAAAGTAAGTCCTTGGGACCTGAAAATGAGGGTATGTCCCTAAAAAGGAGGGGTTTGGACCCTAAAAGTGAGGTTTGCAGTCCTAACTATAAGTCTTTGATGTTAAAAGAGGTGTTTGGGTGTTTTAAAGTGAGTTTTGGGGACCTGGAAATGAGGCACTGAGCATTAAAAGAGGGGTTTGGACCCTGGAAGTTTGGCTTTGAGTGTTAAAACTGAGGCTTTGAGTGTTAAAAGAGGGCTTTAGGTCCTAAAAGTGAGGGTTTGGCTGTTAGAAATGAGGCATTGAATTTTAAAACCAAGGTTTGGACCCTAGCAGTGAGGTTTGCAGTCCTAACTCTAAGGCTTTGAGCATTAAAAGAGGGGTTTGGGTGTTTTAAAGTGAGTCTTTGGGTGCTGAAAATGAGGCTTTGAGCCTTAAAAGAGGGCTTTGGGCATTAATAATGATGGTTTGGTACCTGAAAGTGAAGGCCTGGATGCTAAAAGCAGGGGGTTTCTGACCTAAAAATGAGGCACTGAGCATTAAAAGAGGGGTTTGGACCCTGAAAGTGAAGGTTTGGATGATAAAAATGAGTTTTTGAAGCTTAATAGAGGGGTTTCTACTCTAAAAATTACTCTTTGGAACAAAACAATGATGGTTTGCCCATAAAAAGTCCAAGTTCGATGCTAAAAATGAGGGTTTGGGACCTAAAAAAAAGGCAGTGAGCGTTAAAAGAGGGGTTTGGGTAATAGAAGTAAGGGTTTGGAATTTAAAAAAGAGGGTTTGTCCCTGAAAAGGAGGGGTTTGGACCCTAAAAGTGAGGTTTGCAGTCCTAACTCTAAGTCTTTGATGTTAAAAGAGGTGTTTGGGTGTTTTAAAGTGAGTTTTGGGGACCTGGAAATGAGGCACTGAGCGTTAAAAGAGAGGTTTGGACCGTGAAAGTGCGGTTTTGGGTGTTAAAACTGAGGCTTTGAGTGTTAAAAAAGGGCTTTAGGTCCTAAAAGTGAGGGTTTGCTGTTAAAAATGAGGCTTTGAGCATTAAAACCGGTTTGGCCCCTAAAAGTGAGATTTGCAGTCTTACTCTAAAAGGCTTTGAGGTTAAAAGAGGCTTTGGGTGCTTTAAAGTGTGTCTTTGGGAGGTATAAATGAGGCATTGAGCATTAAAAGAGGGGTTTGGGCAAAGAAAGTGAGGTTTTGGCTGTTAAAAATGAAGCTTTGAGCATTGTGGTTTGCGGCCCTAACTATAAGGCTTTGAGCATTAAAAGAGGGGTTTGGGTGCTTTAAAGTAAGTCCTTGGGACATGAAAATGAGGGTATGTCCCTAAAAAGGAGGGGTTTGGACCCTAAAAGTGAGGTTTGCAGTCCTAACTCTAAGTCTTTGATGTTAAAAGAGGTGTTTGGGTGTTTTAAAGTGAGATTTGGGGACCAGAAAATGAGGCACTGAGCGTTAAAAGAGAGGCTTGGACCCTGAAAGTGCAGCTTTGGGTGTTAAAACCGAGGCTTTGGGAGTTAAAAGAGGGCTTTAGGTCCTAAAAGTGAGGGTTTGCTGTTAAAAATGAGGCTTTGAGCGTTAAAACAGGTTTGGCCCCTGAAAGTGAGATTTGCAGCCTTACTCTAAAAGGCTTTGAGGTTAAAAGAGGCTTTGGGTACTTTAAAGTGCGTCTTTGGGAGGTATAAATGAGGCATTGAGCATTAAAAGAGGGGTTTGGGCAAAGAAAGTGAGGTTTTGGCTGTTAAAAATGAAGCTTTGAGCATTGTGGTTTGCGGCCCTAATTATAAGGCTTTGAGCATTAAAAGAGGGGTTTGGGTGCTTTAAAGTAAGTCCTTGGGACCTGAAAATGAGGGTATGTCCCTAAAAAGGAGGGGTTTGGACCCTAAAAGTGAGGTTTGCAGTCCTAACTCTAAGTCTTTGATGTTAAAAGAGGTGTTTGGGTGTTTTAAAGTGAGTTTTGGGGACCTGGAAATGAGGCACTGAGCGTTAAAAGAGGCGTTTGGACCCTGAAAGTTTGGCTTTGAGTGTTAAAACTGAGGCTTTGAGTGATAAAAGAGGGCTTTAGGTCCTAAAAGTGAGGGTTTGGCTGTTAGAAATGAGGCATTGAATTTTAAAACCAAGGTTTGGACCCTAGCAGTGAGGTTTGCAGTCCTAACTATAAGGCTTTGAGCATTAAAAGAGGGGTTTGGGTGCTTTAAAGTAAGTCTTTGGGTGCTGAAAATGAGGCTTTGAGCCTTAAAAGAGGGCTTTGGGCATTAATAATGTGTTTTGGTACCTGAAAGTGAAGGCCTGGATGCTAAAAGCAGGGGGGTTTGGACCTAAAAATGAGGCACTGAGCATTAAAAGAGGGGTTTGGACCCTGAAAGTGAAGGTTTGGATGATAAAAATGAGTTTTTGAAGCTTAATAGAGGGGTTTGGATTCTAAGGATTACTATTTGGAACAAAACAATGATGGTTTGACCATAAAAAGTCCAAGTTCGATGCTAAAAATGAGGGTTTGGGACCTAAAAAAAAGGCAGTGAGCGTTAAAAGAGGGGTTTGGGTAATAGAAGTAAGGGTTTGGAATTTAAAAAAGAGGGTTTGTCCCTAAAAAGGAGGGGTTTGGACCCTAAAAGTGAGGTTTGCAGTCCTAACTCTAAGTCTTTGATGTTAAAAGAGGTGTTTGGGTGTTTTAAAGTGAGTTTTGGGGACCTGGAAATGAGGCACTGAGCGTTAAAAGAGGGGTTTGGACCCTGAAAGTTTGGCTTTGAGTGTTAAAACTGAGGCTTTGAGTGTTAAAAGAGGGCTTTAGGTCCTAAAAGTGAGGGTTTGGCTGTTAGAAATGAGGCACTGAGCTTTAAGAGAGAGGTTTGGACCCTAGCAGTGAGGTTTGTGGTCCGAACTATAAGGCTTTGAGCATTAAAAGAGGGGTTTGGGTGCTTTAAAGTGCGTCTTTGGGACGTGAAAATGAGGGTATGTCCCTAAAAAGGAGGGGTTTGGACCCTGAAAGTGAGGGTTTGGCATCTAAAATAGAGGCTTTGAGCCTTAAAAGAGGGATTTGGACGTTAAAAATGAGATTTTGCTCCATAAAAGTAAGGGGTTTGGATGCTAAAAATGAGGGTTTGGGAACTAAAAGTGAGGCTTTGAGCCTTGAAAGAGGGGTTTGGACGCTGAAAGTGAGGTTTGCGGTCCCAACTCTAAGTCTTTGGTGTTAAAAGAGGGGTTTGGGTGTTTTAAAGTGAGTCTTTGGGTGCTGAAAATGAGGCTTTGAGCCTTAAAAGAGGGCTTTGGCCATTAATAATGATGGTTTGGTTCCTGAAAGTGAAGGCCTGGATGCTAAAAGCAAGGGTTTCTGACCTAAAAATGAGGCACTGAGCATTAAAAGAGGGGTTTGGACCCTGAAAGTGAAGGTTTGGATGATAAAAATGAGGCTTTGAGACTTAAAATCGAGGGGCTGGACTCTAAAAGTCATGATTTGTACTAGAACGAGAGTTTGACAATTAAAAGTCCGGGTTCAGTGCTAAGAGTGAGGGTTTGGGACCTAAAAATGAGGCACTGAGCGTTAAAAGAGAGGTTTGGACCCTGAAAGTGCGGCTTTGGGTGTTAAAACCGAGGCTTTGGGAGTTAAAAGAGGGCTTTAGGTCCTAAAAGTGAGGGTTTGCTGTTAAAAATGAGGCTTTGAGCGTTAAAACCGGTTTGGCCCCTAAAAGTGAGATTTGCAGTCTTACTGTGAGAAACCATAAATTAGGATATTGCTTATTAAGACTTATGTCGAGATTGTGAGAAACTATAAATTAAGGTACTGCTTATTAAGACTTAGGTTGAGGTCAAGGTAGAGGTCATGTGAAGAATACCTCCCAAACCACCAGATGTCCAGACTAACCAACAGAGATAAGGAAGTGAAGCTTGCGAAGACAGAGATAAGAAACTGAAGCATGAGAAGAATACCTCCCACTATTCCTTTGAACATGGAAGAAAAAAATGTATAAAAAGAGACTGTTCGAACTGCTCAATACGGCAGTTGGCGGAGCGCAGACTCCCCTGCCGTCCAGCGCTGTATTTGCTCATATTCTACTTGCTATAATTAATAAAATTCTAATTGGATTCTGATCCATTGTGGTCTCAATTTATGACAATCTTGGTGCCGTGACTCGGATAAGGAACGGTGAGCTTCTGTCCTCCGGGGAGGCGCCCCGCGGCAATCCGCGGCCCCGCGACCGACAGCTTACCTCAACCTTACCGACGAACCTAAATTCTAGAATGATGAGCAAAGGGGAAACCGGTAAAATCCCATAAAAATTCTGTGCACGGGAGTCCGGACGAAGACGCAGGGCGCGTAAGTATATTGCGAATTTGGTCGCAGGTTTACCGTTCGGGCGGGATTGGGGTTCCTGGAATATAACAAGTGAGAGGTTCGCTATATTGAACCAAGCGAGTGTGGACCCTTAAGTACTGCGTTTCCCATCTCCCGCGAGGGACTGGGCCAGGAACAAGGGGAGCGAGTGAGTGTATGTTTGTGGATATTCCAGAAGATGGGGGCGAAGGGCAGCAAGCCTTCGACTCCCATGGGAAGGGTACCCACTGTACCTAAGAATACCCCTCTGGCATATATCCTAGACAATTGGAGATATTTCCCTGGAACCCTAGGGAGAGATAAACAGAAAATGATAGAATATTGTACTAGGATATGGGGAGGGAAGAAGATTTCTAAAGATGTCTTTTGGCCAGTCTATGGGTCAGAAAAAGACTGGGTCAGACAACAATTAAACCTCTGGGTTAATAATAAAAAACCCCTTAACCCGGAAGAGAGTCAGTATGCAAAAATGTGGCTAGAAAGACCGGGAGCTAGACTTTATCCACTGAATGAAGTGAAAACTAAACAAAAGAAAAAGAAGGAAGAGTTAGATGAAACCCTTCTAACCCCCCCTCCTTACATTCCTCCTCCTGCTCCCACAGCCCCTCCAGAGGTCCCCAGAGCACCCACCCCCCCACCAGAATCAGAACAAGGGTCTCCCCCTCCTCCTAGACGCGTGACTAGGAGTCAAAAAGGGGCAGCTCAGATGTATCCTCTAAGGGAAATACCCATGGGGGGACCCCAACCTGTGATTGGATATATTTCTGTACCCCTAAGCTCGGCTGACCTATGAGATTTTAAAAGAACCGAGATGGGAAACCTAATTGAGGACCCACTCGGAGTGGCAGAAAGATTAGATCAATTTTTGGGACCAAACCTTTATACTTGGGATGAGATGCAATCTATCCTTGGTCAATTATTTACTACCGAGGAAAGAGATATGATCAGACGAGCAGGAATGAAACTGTGGGATGCTCAGCATGCCCAGGGACCCCAAGCAGATATTAAATGGCCACTCCAAAAACCTAATTGGGATAATCAGGATCCGGTGCATAGAACTCATATGCAGGACCTGAGAACTCTAGTAATTCAAGGGATTAGAGAAGCAGTACCCCGTGGCCAGAATATCAATAAAGCATTTAATGAAATGCAAAAGAAAAATGAGAGCCCTACTGAGTGGCTGGAACGACTGAGGAAAGCCCTTCAGCTGTACTCTGGGGTAAATCCAGACGACCCTTTAGGGCAAGCGCTCCTCAAAACTCCGTTTGTGGCAAAATCATGGGAAGATATCAGAAAGAAGATTGAAAAGTTAGAAGACTGGCAGAATAGAGGGTTGGATGAATTATTGAGAGAAGCTCAGAAAGTCTACGTAAGGCGGGAAGAAGAGAGCAGCAAGCGACAAGTAAAAATGATGGTAGCAGCAGTCAGAGAGGATCGCAAAGGGCAGACTGGTGAACACAGATCTGCTGGAGCGAAACAAGGGAATGTAGTAGTAAAGAAGGAACAGAGATGTTGTTTTTACTGTGGAAAGAAGGGACATATAAAGAAGAATTGCAGAGAAAGGATCAGGGATGAGGAAATATTGAAAACGGAATAGGAGAGTCAGGGGCTCTATATCTTAGGGGACCGGAGTCATCATGAGCCCTTGATAAAATTAAAAATAGGTCCCCATAAACAAGAGTTCACCTTTTTAGTAGACACTGGAGCTGAGAAATCGACTATTAGGCAAATACCTGAGGGATGTAAAGTTTCCCCTGAAAAAGTACAAGTAATTGGGGCAAAAGGAGAACCCTTTAAAGTAAGCAAAATCAAAAATGTAGTGTTCGAAACTGAAAATAAATTTGGAATGGGTGAACTCTTGCTCGTCCCTGAAGCAGAATTTAATCTGTTAGGACGGGATTTAATTGTTGAATTGCAATTAGAAATTAAAGTAAAAAATCAAGAGCTAACGGTGTCTGCTTATCCTTTGACCGTGGATGATCAAAAACAAATTAACCCCGATGTCTGGTACTCTCCGGACACAATAAGTAAACTAAAAATCCCACCGATTAAAATTCAAATTTCCGAACCCCACATACCTGTGAGGGTAAGGCAATATCCCATATCCCTAGAAGGATGGAGAGGATTAAAGCCAGAAATTGATCGATTGTTAGCACAAGGAATCTTAGAGCCTTGTATGTCACCCTTTAACACTCCCATTTTGCCTGTGAGAAAGCCAAATGGGAAATATCGGCTTGTACATGATTTAAGGGAAATAAACAAAAGAACTATCACCCGGTTCCCTGTAGTAGCAAATCCATACACACTGCTAAGCAAGCTAGGACCCCATAACTCCTGGTATAGTGTGATTGATTTAAAGGATGCCTTTTGGGCCTGTCCACTGGCAGAAGAATGCCGTGATTATTTTGCCTTTGAATGGGAAGACATAGAGACAGGCCGTAGACAGCAATTAAGATGGACGGTGCTCCCCCAAGGGTTCACTGAGTCCCCTAATCTGTTTGGACAGGCCCTGGAAGAGCTCTTAAAAGAATACCGGGTACAAACGGGAAATGTGCTGTTACAGTATGTAGATGATCTGCTCATAGCAGGGAATAATAAGGAAGATGTAAGAAAAGAAAGCATTCGACTCCTAAACTTTCTTGCACAACAGGGACTACGGGTATCACAAGAAAAGTTACAATTTGTGGAAGAAAAAGTGAAATATTTGGGGCATTATTTGTTTAACGGCAAAAAGATATTGGATCCAGAGCGCATTAAGGGAATTTTAGAATTACCTATGCCTGTCACTAAAAGGCAAATTCGGCAAGCATTAGGGCTATTTGGGTATTGTAGGCAGTGGATAGAGAATTACAGCTTTAAAGTTAAAATTTTATATGAACAACTGTCTAAAGATAAAATACCCAAGTGGACCCCTCAGGATCAAGAGCAGTTTGCCAGCCTCAAAAGGGAGTTAAGTCAAGCACCGGTTTTAAGCCTCCCAGATCTAAAGCGGCCATTCCATTTATTCGTTAACATACATGAAGGAACAGCATTCGGAGTATTAACTCAGGAATGGGCTGGACAAAAGAAACCGGTGGCATACTTATCAAAGCTGTTAGATCCTGTGAGCAGGGGTTGGCCAAGTTGTTTACAAATCATTGTTGCTGCTGCCTTATTACTTGAAGAAACGAATCGTATTACCTTCAATGGAGAAGTTGTCCTATATGCGCCTCATAACATAAGGGGGGTGCTTCAACAAAAAGCAGAAAAATGGCTTACAGATAGCCGACTGCTAAAGTATGAGGGAATACTTATAGAATCTCCAAAACTGTCCCTAAGGACTGTCGGAGCGGTTAACCCTGCAGAATTTCTATACCCAGGGGAAAGTACTGAGTTAATACACGATTGTCTCCAAACGATTGAACAACAAACACGAATTCGACCAGATCTAGAAGAAGAGGAATTACAACATGGAGAAATATTTTTTATAGATGGGTCATCTCGAATAGTGGAAGGTAAACGATTGTCAGGGGATGCCATCGTTAAGTTGGAGAAAGGAGAATTTAAGACAATAGAATCGGGCCCCCTGAGTGCCAGCTGGTCGGCTCAAGCCTGTGAGCTGTACGCATTGTGGAAAGCCTTAGTGTCACTGAAGGGAAAGGATGGAACTATATATACAGACTCACGCTATGCGTTCGGAGTAGTACATACCTTTGGGAAAATATGGGAGGAAAGAGGATTTGTTAACTCACAGGGAAAAGAACTGATACACCCAGAATTAATTCGGCGAGTTCTGGGGGCATTGAAAATGCCAAATAAAATAGCAGTCGTACATATAAAGGGACACCAGCGAGGTACGAGTTATCAAGTTAGGGGAAATAATGCAGCCGATACAGAAGCAAAACGAGTAGCAGGCAATTATAGTACGATTTTGACGATGCAACAGGTGCCTGTTAGTAAAAATTTGAGTTTTGAGTCTGCAGAAAAGGAAAAACTAAAACAAATGGGAGCTAAGGAACAAGATAGTAAATACATATTGCCAGATGGGAGAGAAGTCTTGCCGAAAGGCATAGCACTCGAAATATTTTCAAAAATACACAGTAAAACACACTGGGGAACCCAGGCGTTAGTTGATCATTTCAATCAACAGTTTGCCTGTATAAGCGTATATAACATAGCAAAGGCAGTCACGGCAGCCTGCGAGACCTGTCAAAAGGTTAATCGAAACAACATGAGACAAAAACCTCTTGGAGGACGTTCCCCAGCATATAGACCTTTCTCACACATACAAGTGGATTTTACTGAACTGCCCAGGGTAGGGTGTTACAAATATTTATTAGTAATGGTGGATCATTTAACACATTATGTTGAGGCTTTTCCTACCTCTAAGGCAACTGCTAACCAAGTTACTAAGGTATTACTTGAACATATTATACCTCGATATGTAATCGACTCGGACAGAGGAACACACTTTGTGTCAAAAATTGTTAGAGATCTAACAGGAAGTTTGGGTATTAAGTGGGAATACCATACACCATGGCATCCACAAAGCTCGGGAAAAGTTGAAAGGATGAACGGAGAAATCAAAACTATTTTGACTAAATTAATGATAGAAACCAAATTATCATGGGTTAAGTGCCTACCCATGGCACTATTAATTCTCAGAACCAGGCCCCGAGCAGATGTAAGAATATCAGCGTTTGAACTGGTGTATGGAATGCCCTATAGAATCGAAAGTCCACAAACAAATGTTTTAATTCGAGATCATGTGATTAATAAATATATTTCACAATTAGCAGAACATCGTAACAAGCTTTGGGAACATGGACTGATTGTGCAACGACCCCCGTTGGACTTAAAAATTCACAATTTTAAACCTGGGGACTGGATATTGGTTAAAACGTGGAAAGAAGAAACCCTAAAACCCAATTGGGAGGGACCTTATCTTGTTTTGCTTACAACAGAAACAGCTGTCCGGACTGCTGAGCGTGGATGGACTCATGCCAGTCGCATTAAAGGCCCAGTGACGAGACCTCACTGGAAAGTAATCAGTACTCCAGGTGACACCAAAATAACTCTGAGAAGATAATGTAATGATAGAAACTTTAGTTGATTATTTTGCCGCATTACCTTTTGGTATAAAGTGTATATTGCTGTTTATATTTGCTATAATTATCTCTCTTTTTATCTATTATATTTGGAAGCGTACGAAGTGTGTTGAAGGAAATTGCTAAACTTATGCAGTAACACAATATTGAATATAGAGGAAAAGCTAATAAGCACTCTAGATATACGAATCAGATGCAATAATTTGAACTGCAATTGTTATCCATTTGCTTGTTGCAAGTGTAAGGTATGCCAGGATAAATGGTGGACACACTGTGAATATGGATACCCTCCGATAAGAGTTTGCACACAGTGTTGGAAAATCCAAAGAACTCTCACTGAGTGGAAATTAAAAACAATTAGAGTCAGAACAAGAAATTATTCGAGGATCCCATGAATGGTGGGAAATTTTTGCCAAAAAGAATAAACCCTCAGTATTATTGTTACCATTCCAACGAACCAGTCCCCTTTGTAGTTGAAATTTTGGCTACAAAGTGCAGAAGGGAAGGACTAACTGTGTCTTGCTTTGTCCCATTAGTCAAAGCTGCAAAGTGGGAAGCCTATATAAACAGGCAGAAAACCCGAAACAGCTGTTCTCCTGAAGATTTCCCTTGCTGCCGAGAAGATGGTACACCCCGTGGCTCGAAGCAACCGAGTCGACGGGCGAGGCAGAGGAGAAACAAACTGTGGAGAAAAGAACCAGAACAATGGGACGCGAAAGCAGCTATGGTCGAACTTCCCCAAGACTGGTAAAAGTGTACCTAAGTTGGCAAAATTGACAGACACCCTTTTTCCTGGTATACCGTTAGTTTTATTATTGATAATAGCCCAAGCAAATGGAAAAAGAAACCCTCATGAACCCATAAACTGGATAATAACAAGCATACAATATCCGAATAAGCCAATCCAAGCACAAACAGATGAGAAAACAATTAGTTTTAAAGTGAGCATAGAAGACCTGATTATTGACCAAGGCCCAGCAGGTCCAGGTAAAGCAGTTTATATATGCCCAGCATTGAACCCTGGCAAATTATACTGTAATTCTCCAGGCCATTTTTTTTGTCCATACTGGGGATGCGTCACATGGGCCTCTGATTGGTCTGCATCCGGGGACCAAAATTTAGAAATAACAAAGTCACCGCTTAATTGTAAGACAACAACATTAAGGTGGAATTCGAATCCGAAAACTTATAATTGTATGGGCATCGATATAACCATAAAAGATCCTAGTCAGGACTTTTGGCTTGAAGGAAAATTTTGGGGAATTAGATATTACGAACAAGGTGCAGATAGAGGGGGAATTTTTCAAATTAAGAAGGAACCGATGCCCCACGATCTTTTGCCAATAGGACCAAATTTGGTCCTGAATCCGCCCACTTCCTCTAAAGAAAGGATGGCCCCCGTAATTGTCAGAATCCCTTCCTCAGGCTCTCCTTTGAAAACAACTAATAACGCTGTGACTAAATTCTCTTTATCCAGAGATTTAGAGTCGTCAGAATCCAAGAACCCCTTATGGGATCTAATGCAAGCCTCTTATCATGCCCTTAATGAAAGTAAACCAAATTTAACTGAAGAATGCTGGTTATGTTATAATATTAGACCACCATATTTAGAGGCAGTTGGAAAACCAGGTATGATTCAATGGTCTAATGGTTCAAACCCACGAGAATGTCCATGGGATGACCAGAGGAATCATACGCAAGGAATTACTATTCAATTAGTAACAGGTCAGGGGAGATGTATAGGCACAGTGCCCGAAAAGTATCAGCCTTTGTGCAGCCGAACAGTCACTAACACCAATATAAAGAAACACAAAGATAAAAAGGACAAATGGGCTATCCCGACACCAGGAGCTAAATGGGTTTGTTCAGACATCGGAATAACGCCTTGCCTATCCTTAAACGTGTTTAATGAATCTCAGTTTTGCATACAGGTGATTATTGTTCCTCGTCTAATCTATCACACCTCTGAGGAGGTGCTACGCCACTTTGAAGGAAACCTGAATAGACAAAAACGAGAGCCAATTACGGCGATAACCCTAGCTACACTGCTGATAGCAGGTGGAGTTGGAGCAGGTACAGGCATAGCCTCCCTGGTGAAAGGTCAGGAATTACAAAGTTTGCAGGTGGCTGTAGATGAGGATTTAATAAAAATAGAGCAATCTATTCAAAGTTTAGCCACTTCAGTAAAATCTTTATCAGAAGTGGTGCTGCAAAATAGGAGAGGATTAGACCTATTGTTCTTAAAAGAAGGAGGGTTATGCATAGCTCTCAATGAAGAATGTTGGTTTTTTGCTGACCATACGGGAGTAGTCCAAGACACCATGTCTGAACTCCGGAAAAGGTTAAATCAACGTAAAAAAGATCGTGAAGCAAGCAAGTCATGGTATGAAAACTGGTTTAATGCTTCACCTTGGCTAACCACTTTGTTGTCTGCTTTAGCAGGACCGCTTATTATATTGATTTTAGGACTTATATTTGGACCTTGCATATTACGCTGTATTTTACATTTTATTAAAGAACGATTCGACATAGCTAAATTGCTTATTTTGACTATGAAGTCTGAGGCAAAATATAAGAGTGTATCTATTAATGAAGATGACGATTGTTGTGAATGCGTTATGCCACATAAGAACTATGATTGTAATTGTGAGATATTACCTTGTGAGTGTTATGATAAATGTTGGGATTGTGGAAGAAGATTTGCCTGCAGTGTCGAAAATGAAAGTAGTATCTAATAAACAATAATAGGATAAAAAGAAAAAGGGGGGATTGTGAGAAACCATAAATTAGGATATTGCTTACTAAGACTTATGTCGAGATTGTGAGAAACTATAAATTAAGGTACTGCTTACTAAGACTTATGTCGAGATTGTGAGAAACTATAAATTAAGGTACTGCTTATTAAGACTTAGGTTGAGGTCAAGGTAGAGGTCATGTGAAGAATACCTCCCAAACCACCAGATGTCCAGACTAACCAACAGAGATAAGGAAGTGAAGCTTGCGAAGACAGAGATAAGAAACTGAAGCATGAGAAGAATACCTCCCACTATTCCTTTGAACATGGAAGAAAAAAATGTATAAAAAGAGACTGTTCGAACTGCTCAATACGGCAGTTGGCGGAGCGCAGACTCCCCTGCCGTCCAGCGCTGTATTTGCTCATATTCTACTTGCTATAATTAATAAAATTCTAATTGGATTCTGATCCATTGTGGTCTCAATTTATGACATTACTCTAAAAGGCTTTGAGGTTAAAAGAGGCTTTGGGTGCTTTAAAGTGCGTCTTTGGGAGGTATAAATGAGGCATTGAGCATTAAAAGAGGGGTTTGGGCAAAGAAAGTGAGGTTTTGGCTGTTAAAAATGAAGCTTTGAGCATAAAAGAGGGCTTTGGACCCTAGCATTGTGGTTTGCGGCCCTAACTATAAGGCTTTGAGCCTTAAAAGAGGGGTTTGGGTGCTTTAAAGTAAGTCCTTGGGACATGAAAATGAGGGTATGTCCCTAAAAAGGAGGGGTTTGGACCCTAAAAGTGAGGTTTGCAGTCCTAACTCTAAGTCTTTGATGTTAAAAGAGGTGTTTGGGTGTTTTAAAGTGAGTTTTGGGGACCTGGAAATGAGGCACTGAGCGTTAAAAGAGGGGTTTGGACCCTGGAAGTTTGGCTTTGAGTGTTAAAACTGAGGCTTTGAGTGTTAAAAGAGGGCTTTAGGTCCTAAAAGTGAGGGTTTGGCTGTTAGAAATGAGGCACTGAGCTTTAAGAGAGAGGTTTGGACCCTAGCAGTGAGGTTTGTGGTCCTATCTATAAGGCTTTGAGCATTAAAAGTGGGGTTTGGGTGTTTTAAAGTGAGTCTTTGGGTGCTGAAAATGAGGGTTTGAGCCTTAATAGAGGGCTTTGGGCATTAATAATGATGGTTTGGTACCTGAAAGTGAAGGCCTGGATGCTAAAAGCAGGGGGTTTCTGACCTAAAAATGAGGCACTGAGCATTAAAAGAGGGGTTTGGACCCTGAAAGTGAAGGTTTGGATGATAAAAATGACTTTTTGAAGCTTAATAGAGGGGTTTGGACTCTAAAAATTACTATTTGGAACAAAACAATGATGGTTTGACCATAAAAGGCCAAGTTCGATGCTAAAAGCAGAGGGTTTGGGACCTAAAAATGAGGCAGTGAGCGTGAAAAGAGGGGTTTGGGTAATAGAAGTAAGGGTTTGGAATTTTAAAAAGAGGGTTTGTCCCTAAAAAGGAGGGGTTTGGACCCTAAAAGTGAGGTTTGCAGTCCTAACTCTAAGTCTTTGATGTTAAAAGAGGTGTTTGGGTGTTTTAAAGTGAGTTTTGGGGACCTGGAAATGAGGCACTGAGCGTTAAAAGAGAGGTTTGGACCCTGAAAGTGCAGCTTTGGGTGTTAAAACCGAGGCTTTGGGAGTTAAAAGAGGGCTTTAGGTCCTAAAAGTGAGGGTTTGCTGTTAAAAATGAGGCTTTGAGCGTTAAAACCGGTTTGGCCCCTAAAAGTGAGATTTGCAGTCTTACTCTAAAAGGCTTTGAGGTTAAAAGAGGCTTTGGGTGCTTTAAAGTGCGTCTTTGGGAGGTATAAATGAGGCATTGAGCATTAAAAGAGGGGTTTGGGCAAAGAAAGTGAGGGTTTGGCTGTTAAAAATGAAGCTTTGAGCATAAAAGAGGGCTTTGGACCCTAGCATTGTGGTTTGCGGCCCTAACTATAAGGCTTTGAGCATTAAAAGAGGGGTTTGGGTGCTTTAAAGTAAGTCCTTGGGACGTGAAAATGAGGGTATGTCCCTAAAAAGGAGGGGTTTGGACCCTAAAAGTGAGGTTTGCAGTCCTAACTATAAGTCTTTGATGTTAAAAGAGGTGTTTGGGTGTTTTAAAGTGAGTTTTGGGGACCTGGAAATGAGGCACTGAGCATTAAAAGAGGGGTTTGGACCCTGGAAGTTTGGCTTTGAGTGTTAAAACTGAGGCTTTGAGTGTTAAAAGAGGGCTTTAGGTCCTAAAAGTGAGGGTTTGGCTGTTAGAAATGAGGCATTGAATTTTAAAACCAAGGTTTGGACCCTAGCAGTGAGGTTTGCAGTCCTAACTCTAAGGCTTTGAGCATTAAAAGAGGGGTTTGGGTGTTTTAAAGTGAGTCTTTGGGTGCTGAAAATGAGGCTTTGAGCCTTAAAAGAGGGCTTTGGGCATTAATAATGATGGTTTGGTACCTGAAAGTGAAGGCCTGGATGCTAAAAGCAGGGGGTTTCTGACCTAAAAATGAGGCACTGAGCATTAAAAGAGGGGTTTGGACCCTGAAAGTGAAGGTTTGGATGATAAAAATGAGTTTTTGAAGCTTAATAGAGGGGTTTGGACTCTAAAAATTACTCTTTGGAACAAAACAATGATGGTTTGCCCATAAAAAGTCCAAGTTCGATGCTAAAAATGAGGGTTTTCTGACCTAAAAATGAGGCAGTGAGCGTTAAAAGAGGGGTTTGGGTAATAGAAGTAAGGGTTTGGAATTTAAAAAAGAGGGTTTGTCCCTGAAAAGGAGGGGTTTGGACCCTAAAAGTGAGGTTTGCAGTCCTAACTCTAAGTCTTTGATGTTAAAAGAGGTGTTTGGGTGTTTTAAAGTGAGTTTTGGGGACCTGGAAATGAGGCACTGAGCGTTAAAAGAGAGGTTTGGACCGTGAAAGTGCGGTTTTGGGTGTTAAAACTGAGGCTTTGAGTGTTAAAAGAGGGCTTTAGGTCCTAAAAGTGAGGGTTTGCTGTTAAAAATGAGGCTTTGAGCATTAAAACCGGTTTGGCCCCTAAAAGTGAGATTTGCAGTCTTACTCTAAAAGGCTTTGAGGTTAAAAGAGGCTTTGGGTGCTTTAAAGTGTGTCTTTGGGAGGTATAAATGAGGCATTGAGCATTAAAAGAGGGGTTTGGGCAAAGAAAGTGAGGTTTTGGCTGTTAAAAATGAAGCTTTGAGCATTGTGGTTTGCGGCCCTAACTATAAGGCTTTGAGCATTAAAAGAGGGGTTTGGGTGCTTTAAAGTAAGTCCTTGGGACATGAAAATGAGGGTATGTCCCTAAAAAGGAGGGGTTTGGACCCTAAAAGTGAGGTTTGCAGTCCTAACTCTAAGTCTTTGATGTTAAAAGAGGTGTTTGGGTGTTTTAAAGTGAGATTTGGGGACCAGAAAATGAGGCACTGAGCGTTAAAAGAGAGGCTTGGACCCTGAAAGTGCAGCTTTGGGTGTTAAAACCGAGGCTTTGGGAGTTAAAAGAGGGCTTTAGGTCCTAAAAGTGAGGGTTTGCTGTTAAAAATGAGGCTTTGAGCGTTAAAACAGGTTTGGCCCCTGAAAGTGAGATTTGCAGCCTTACTCTAAAAGGCTTTGAGGTTAAAAGAGGCTTTGGGTACTTTAAAGTGCGTCTTTGGGAGGTATAAATGAGGCATTGAGCATTAAAAGAGGGGTTTGGGCAAAGAAAGTGAGGTTTTGGCTGTTAAAAATGAAGCTTTGAGCATTGTGGTTTGCGGCCCTAATTATAAGGCTTTGAGCATTAAAAGAGGGGTTTGGGTGCTTTAAAGTAAGTCCTTGGGACCTGAAAATGAGGGTATGTCCCTAAAAAGGAGGGGTTTGGACCCTAAAAGTGAGGTTTGCAGTCCTAACTATAAGTCTTTGATGTTAAAAGAGGTGTTTGGGTGTTTTAAAGTGAGTTTTGGGGACCTGGAAATGAGGCACTGAGCATTAAAAGAGGGGTTTGGACCCTGGAAGTTTGGCTTTGAGTGTTAAAACTGAGGCTTTGAGTGTTAAAAGAGGGCTTTAGGTCCTAAAAGTGAGGGTTTGGCTGTTAGAAATGAGGCATTGAATTTTAAAACCAAGGTTTGGACCCTAGCAGTGAGGTTTGCAGTCCTAACTCTAAGGCTTTGAGCATTAAAAGAGGGGTTTGGGTGTTTTAAAGTGAGTCTTTGGGTGCTGAAAATGAGGCTTTGAGCCTTAAAAGAGGGCTTTGGGCATTAATAATGATGGTTTGGTACCTGAAAGTGAAGGCCTGGATGCTAAAAGCAGGGGGTTTCTGACCTAAAAATGAGGCACTGAGCATTAAAAGAGGGGTTTGGACCCTGAAAGTGAAGGTTTGGATGATAAAAATGAGTTTTTGAAGCTTAATAGAGGGGTTTCTACTCTAAAAATTACTCTTTGGAACAAAACAATGATGGTTTGCCCATAAAAAGTCCAAGTTCGATGCTAAAAATGAGGGTTTGGGACCTAAAAAAAAGGCAGTGAGCGTTAAAAGAGGGGTTTGGGTAATAGAAGTAAGGGTTTGGAATTTAAAAAAGAGGGTTTGTCCCTGAAAAGGAGGGGTTTGGACCCTAAAAGTGAGGTTTGCAGTCCTAACTCTAAGTCTTTGATGTTAAAAGAGGTGTTTGGGTGTTTTAAAGTGAGTTTTGGGGACCTGGAAATGAGGCACTGAGCGTTAAGAGAGGCGTTTGGACCCTGAAAGTGCGGTTTTGGGTGTTAAAACTGAGGCTTTGAGTGTTAAAAGAGGGCTTTAGGTCCTAAAAGTGAGGGTTTGCTGTTAAAAATGAGGCTTTGAGCATTAAAACCGGTTTGGCCCCTAAAAGTGAGATTTGCAGTCTTACTCTAAAAGGCTTTGAGGTTAAAAGAGGCTTTGGGTGCTTTAAAGTGTGTCTTTGGGAGGTATAAATGAGGCATTGAGCATTAAAAGAGGGGTTTGGGCAAAGAAAGTGAGGTTTTGGCTGTTAAAAATGAAGCTTTGAGCATTGTGGTTTGCGGCCCTAACTATAAGGCTTTGAGCATTAAAAGAGGGGTTTGGGTGCTTTAAAGTAAGTCCTTGGGACATGAAAATGAGGGTATGTCCCTAAAAAGGAGGGGTTTGGACCCTAAAAGTGAGGTTTGCAGTCCTAACTCTAAGTCTTTGATGTTAAAAGAGGTGTTTGGGTGTTTTAAAGTGAGATTTGGGGACCAGAAAATGAGGCACTGAGCGTTAAAAGAGAGGCTTGGACCCTGAAAGTGCAGCTTTGGGTGTTAAAACCGAGGCTTTGGGAGTTAAAAGAGGGCTTTAGGTCCTAAAAGTGAGGGTTTGCTGTTAAAAATGAGGCTTTGAGCGTTAAAACAGGTTTGGCCCCTGAAAGTGAGATTTGCAGCCTTACTCTAAAAGGCTTTGAGGTTAAAAGAGGCTTTGGGTACTTTAAAGTGCGTCTTTGGGAGGTATAAATGAGGCATTGAGCATTAAAAGAGGGGTTTGGGCAAAGAAAGTGAGGTTTTGGCTGTTAAAAATGAAGCTTTGAGCATTGTGGTTTGCGGCCCTAATTATAAGGCTTTGAGCATTAAAAGAGGGGTTTGGGTGCTTTAAAGTAAGTCCTTGGGACCTGAAAATGAGGGTATGTCCCTAAAAAGGAGGGGTTTGGACCCTAAAAGTGAGGTTTGCAGTCCTAACTCTAAGTCTTTGATGTTAAAAGAGGTGTTTGGGTGTTTTAAAGTGAGTTTTGGGGACCTGGAAATGAGGCACTGAGCGTTAAAAGAGGCGTTTGGACCCTGAAAGTTTGGCTTTGAGTGTTAAAACTGAGGCTTTGAGTGATAAAAGAGGGCTTTAGGTCCTAAAAGTGAGGGTTTGGCTGTTAGAAATGAGGCATTGAATTTTAAAACCAAGGTTTGGACCCTAGCAGTGAGGTTTGCAGTCCTAACTATAAGGCTTTGAGCATTAAAAGAGGGGTTTGGGTGCTTTAAAGTAAGTCTTTGGGTGCTGAAAATGAGGCTTTGAGCCTTAAAAGAGGGCTTTGGGCATTAATAATGTGTTTTGGTACCTGAAAGTGAAGGCCTGGATGCTAAAAGCAGGGGGGTTTGGACCTAAAAATGAGGCACTGAGCATTAAAAGAGGGGTTTGGACCCTGAAAGTGAAGGTTTGGATGATAAAAATGAGTTTTTGAAGCTTAATAGAGGGGTTTGGATTCTAAGGATTACTATTTGGAACAAAACAATGATGGTTTGACCATAAAAAGTCCAAGTTCGATGCTAAAAATGAGGGTTTGGGACCTAAAAAAAAGGCAGTGAGCGTTAAAAGAGGGGTTTGGGTAATAGAAGTAAGGGTTTGGAATTTAAAAAAGAGGGTTTGTCCCTAAAAAGGAGGGGTTTGGACCCTAAAAGTGAGGTTTGCAGTCCTAACTCTGAGGCTTTGATGTTAAAAGAGGTGTTTGGGTGTTTTAAAGTGAGTTTTGGGGACCTGGAAATGAGGCACTGAGCGTTAAAAGAGGGGTTTGGACCCTGAAAGTTTGGCTTTGAGTGTTAAAACTGAGGCTTTGAGTGTTAAAAGAGGGCTTTAGGTCCTAAAAGTGAGGGTTTGGCTGTTAAAAATGAGGCACTGAGCTTTAAGAGAGAGGTTTGGACCCTAGCAGTGAGGTTTGTGGTCCTAACTATAAGGCTTTGAGCATTAAAAGAAGGGTTTGGACGTTAAAAATGAGATTTTGCTCCATAAAAGTAAGGGCTTTGGATGCTAAAAATGAGGGTTTGGGAACTAAAAGTGAGGCTTTGAGCCTTGAAAGAGGGGTTTGGATGCTGAAAGTGAGGTTTGCGGTCCCAACTCTAAGTCTTTGATGTTAAAAGAGGGGTTTGGGTGTTTTAAAGTGAGTCTTTGGGTGCTGAAAATGAGGCTTTGAGCCTTAAAAGAGGGCTTTGGCCATTAATAATGATGGTTTGGTTCCTGAAAGTGAAGGCCTGGATGCTAAAAGCAGGGGGTTTCTGACCTAAAAATGAGGCACTGAGCATTAAAAGAGGGGTTTGGACCCTGAAAGTGTAGGTTTGGATGATAAAAATGAGGCTTTGAGGCTTAAAAACAAGGGGCTGGACTCTAAAAGTCATGATTTGTACTAGAACGAGAGTTTGACAACTAAAAGTCCGGGTTCAGTGCTAAGAGTGAGGGTTTGGGACCTAAAAATGAGGCACTGAGCGTTAAAAGAGAGGTTTGGACCCTGAAAGTGCGGCTTTGGGTGTTAAAACCGAGGCTTTGGGAGTTAAAAGAGGGCTTTAGGTCCTAAAAGTGAGGGTTTGCTGTTAAAAATGAGGCTTTGAGCGTTAAAACCGGTTTGGCCCCTAAAAGTGAGATTTGCAGTCTTACTCTAAAAGGCTTTGAGGTTAAAAGAGGCTTTGGGTGCTTTAAAGTGCGTCTTTGAGAGGTATAAATGAGGCATTGAGCATTAAAAGAGGGGTTTGGGCAAAGAAAGTGAGGGTTTGGCTGTTAAAAATGAAGCTTTGAGCATAAAAGAGGGCTTTGGACCCTAGCATTGTGGTTTGCGGCCCTAACTATAAGGCTTTGAGCATTAAAAGAGGGGTTTGGGTGCTTTAAAGTAAGTCCTTGGGACGTGAAAATGAGGGTATGTCCCTAAAAAGGAGGGGTTTGGACCCTAAAAGTGAGGTTTGCAGTCCTAACTATAAGTCTTTGATGTTAAAAGAGGTGTTTGGGTGTTTTAAAGTGAGTTTTGGGGACCTGAAAATGAGGCACTGAGCATTAAAAGAGGGGTTTGGACCCTGAAAGTGAAGGTTTGGATGATAAAAATGACTTTTTGAAGCTTAATAGAGGGGTTTGGACTCTAAAACTTACTATTTGGAACAAAACAATGATGGTTTGCCCATAAAAAGTCCAAGTTCGATGCTAAAAATGAGGGTTTGGGACCTAAAAAAAAGGCAGTGAGCGTTAAAAGAGGGGTTTGGGTAATAGAAGTAAGGGTTTGGAATTTTAAAAAGAGGGTTTGTCCCTGAAAAGGAGGGGTTTGGACCCTAAAAGTGAGGTTTGCAGTCCTAACTCTAAGTCTTTGATGTTAAAAGAGGGGTTTGGGTGTTTTTAAGTGAGTTTTGGGGACCTGGAAATGAGGAACTGAGCATTAAAAGAGGCGTTTGGACCCTGAAAGTGCGGTTTTGGGTGTTAAAACCGAGGCTGTGAGTGTTAAAAGAGGGCTTTAGGTCCTAAAAGTGAGGGTTTGGCTGTTAAAAATGAGGCACTGAGCTTTGAGAGTTTTGGACCCTAGCAGTGAGGTTTGTGGTCCTATCTATAAGGCTTTGAGCATTAAAAGAGGGGTTTGGGTGCTTTAAAGTAAGTCTTTGGGTGCTGAAAATGAGGGTATGTCCCTAAAAAGGAGGGGTTTGGAGCCTAAAAGTGAGGGTTTGGGATCTAAAATAGAGGCTTTGAGCCTTAAAAGAGGGATTTGGACGTTAAAAATGAGATTTTGCTCCATAAAAGTAAGGGGTTTGGATGCTAAAAATGAGGGTTTGGGAACTAAAAGTGAGGCTTTGAGCCTTGAAAGAGGGGTTTGGACGCTGAAAGTGAGGTTTGCGGTCCCAACTCTAAGTCTTTGATGTTAAAAGAGGGGTTTGGGTGTTTTAAAGTGAGTCTTTGGGTGCTGAAAATGAGGCTTTGAGCCTTAAAAGAGGGCTTTGGGCATTAATAATGATGGTTTGGTTCCTGAATGTGAAGGCCTGGATGCTAAAAGCAAGGGTTTCTGACCTAAAAATGAGGCACTGAGCATTAAAAGAGGGGTTTGGACCCTGAAAGTGAAGGTTTGGATGATAAAAATGAGGCTTTGAGGCTTAAAAACGAGGGGCTGGACTCTAAAAGTCATGATTTGTACTAGAACGAGAGTTTGACAATTAAAAGTCCGGGTTCAGTGCTAAGAGTGAGGGTTTGGGACCTAAAAATGAGGCACTGAGCGTTAAAAGAGAGGTTTGGACCCTGAAAGTGCGGCTTTGGGTGTTAAAACCGAGGCTTTGGGAGTTAAAAGAGGGCTTTAGGTCCTAAAAGTGAGGGTTTGCTGTTAAAAATGAGGCTTTGAGCGCTAAAACCGGTTTGACCCCTGAAAGTGAGATTTGCAGTCTTACTCTAAAAGGCTTTGAGGTTAAAAGAGGCTTTGGGTGCTTTAAAGTGCGTCTTTGGGAGGTATAAATGAGGCATTGAGCATTAAAAGAGGGGTTTGGGCAAAGAAAGTGAGGTTTTGGCTGTTAAAAATGAAGCTTTGAGCATTGTGGTTTGCGGCCCTAACTATAAGGCTTTGAGCATTAAAAGAGGGGTTTGGGTGCTTTAAAGTAAGTCCTTGGGACATGAAAATGAGGGTATGTCCCTAAAAAGGAGGGGTTTGGACCCTAAAAGTGAGGTTTGCAGTCCTAACTCTAAGTCTTTGATGTTAAAAGAGGTGTTTGGGTGTTTTAAAGTGAGATTTGGGGACCTGGAAATGAGGCACTGAGCGTTAAAAGAGGGGTTTGGACCCTGAAAGTTTGGCTTTGAGTGTTAAAACTGAGGCTTTGAGTGTTAAAAGAGGGCTTTAGGTCCTAAAAGTGAGGGTTTGGCTGTTAGAAATGAGGCATTGAATTTTAAAACCAAGGTTTGGACCCTAGCAGTGAGGTTTGCGGCCCTAACTATAAGGCTTTGAGCATTAAAAGAGGGTTTTGGGTGCTTTAAAGTAAGTCTTTGGGTGCTGAAAATGAGGCTTTGAGCCTTAAAAGAGGGCTTTGGGCATTAATAATGATGTTTTGGTACCTGAAAGTGAAGGCCTGGATGCTAAAAGCAGGGGGGTTCTGACCTAAAAATGAGGCACTGAGCATTAAAAGAGGGGTTTGGACCCTGAAAGTGAAGGTTTGGATGATAAAAATGACTTTTTGAAGCTTAATAGAGGGGTTTGGACTCTAAAAATTACTATTTGGAGCAAAACAATGATGGTTTGCCCATAAAAAGTCCAAGTTCGATGCTAAAAATGAGGGTTTGGGACCTAAAAATGAGGCAGTGAGCGTTAAAAGAGGGGTTTGGGTAATAGAAGTAAGGGTTTGGAATTTTAAAAAGAGGGTTTGTCCCTGAAAAGGAGGGGTTTGGACCCTAAAAGTGAGGTTTGCAGTCCTAACTCTAAGTCTTTGATGTTAAAAGAGGTGTTTGGGTGTTTTAAAGTGAGTTTTGGGGACCTGGAAATGAGGCACTGAGCGTTAAAAGAGAGGTTTGGACCGTGAAAGTGCGGTTTTGGGTGTTAAAACTGAGGCTTTGAGTGTTAAAAGAGGGCTTTAGGTCCTAAAAGTGAGGGTTTGCTGTTAAAAATGAGGCTTTGAGCATTAAAACCGGTTTGGCCCCTAAAAGTGAGATTTGCAGTCTTACTCTAAAAGGCTTTGAGGTTAAAAGAGGCTTTGGGTGCTTTAAAGTGTGTCTTTGGGAGGTATAAATGAGGCATTGAGCATTAAAAGAGGGGTTTGGGCAAAGAAAGTGAGGTTTTGGCTGTTAAAAATGAAGCTTTGAGCATTGTGGTTTGCGGCCCTAACTATAAGGCTTTGAGCATTAAAAGAGGGGTTTGGGTGCTTTAAAGTAAGTCCTTGGGACATGAAAATGAGGGTATGTCCCTAAAAAGGAGGGGTTTGGACCCTAAAAGTGAGGTTTGCAGTCCTAACTCTAAGTCTTTGATGTTAAAAGAGGTGTTTGGGTGTTTTAAAGTGAGATTTGGGGACCAGAAAATGAGGCACTGAGCGTTAAAAGAGAGGCTTGGACCCTGAAAGTGCAGCTTTGGGTGTTAAAACCGAGGCTTTGGGAGTTAAAAGAGGGCTTTAGGTCCTAAAAGTGAGGGTTTGCTGTTAAAAATGAGGCTTTGAGCGTTAAAACAGGTTTGGCCCCTGAAAGTGATATTTGCAGCCTTACTCTAAAAGGCTTTGAGGTTAAAAGAGGCTTTGGGTACTTTAAAGTGCGTCTTTGGGAGGTATAAATGAGGCATTGAGCATTAAAAGAGGGGTTTGGGCAAAGAAAGTGAGGTTTTGGCTGTTAAAAATGAAGCTTTGAGCATTGTGGTTTGCGGCCCTAATTATAAGGCTTTGAGCATTAAAAGAGGGGTTTGGGTGCTTTAAAGTAAGTCCTTGGGACCTGAAAATGAGGGTATGTCCCTAAAAAGGAGGGGTTTGGACCCTAAAAGTGAGGTTTGCAGTCCTAACTATAAGTCTTTGATGTTAAAAGAGGTGTTTGGGTGTTTTAAAGTGAGTTTTGGGGACCTGGAAATGAGGCACTGAGCATTAAAAGAGGGGTTTGGACCCTGGAAGTTTGGCTTTGAGTGTTAAAACTGAGGCTTTGAGTGTTAAAAGAGGGCTTTAGGTCCTAAAAGTGAGGGTTTGGCTGTTAGAAATGAGGCATTGAATTTTAAAACCAAGGTTTGGACCCTAGCAGTGAGGTTTGCAGTCCTAACTCTAAGGCTTTGAGCATTAAAAGAGGGGTTTGGGTGTTTTAAAGTGAGTCTTTGGGTGCTGAAAATGAGGCTTTGAGCCTTAAAAGAGGGCTTTGGGCATTAATAATGATGGTTTGGTACCTGAAAGTGAAGGCCTGGATGCTAAAAGCAGGGGGTTTCTGACCTAAAAATGAGGCACTGAGCATTAAAAGAGGGGTTTGGACCCTGAAAGTGAAGGTTTGGATGATAAAAATGAGTTTTTGAAGCTTAATAGAGGGGTTTCTACTCTAAAAATTACTCTTTGGAACAAAACAATGATGGTTTGCCCATAAAAAGTCCAAGTTCGATGCTAAAAATGAGGGTTTGGGACCTAAAAAAAAGGCAGTGAGCGTTAAAAGAGGGGTTTGGGTAATAGAAGTAAGGGTTTGGAATTTAAAAAAGAGGGTTTGTCCCTGAAAAGGAGGGGTTTGGACCCTAAAAGTGAGGTTTGCAGTCCTAACTCTAAGTCTTTGATGTTAAAAGAGGTGTTTGGGTGTTTTAAAGTGAGTTTTGGGGACCTGGAAATGAGGCACTGAGCGTTAAAAGAGAGGTTTGGACCGTGAAAGTGCGGTTTTGGGTGTTAAAACTGAGGCTTTGAGTGTTAAAAAAGGGCTTTAGGTCCTAAAAGTGAGGGTTTGCTGTTAAAAATGAGGCTTTGAGCATTAAAACCGGTTTGGCCCCTAAAAGTGAGATTTGCAGTCTTACTCTAAAAGGCTTTGAGGTTAAAAGAGGCTTTGGGTGCTTTAAAGTGTGTCTTTGGGAGGTATAAATGAGGCATTGAGCATTAAAAGAGGGGTTTGGGCAAAGAAAGTGAGGTTTTGGCTGTTAAAAATGAAGCTTTGAGCATTGTGGTTTGCGGCCCTAACTATAAGGCTTTGAGCATTAAAAGAGGGGTTTGGGTGCTTTAAAGTAAGTCCTTGGGACATGAAAATGAGGGTATGTCCCTAAAAAGGAGGGGTTTGGACCCTAAAAGTGAGGTTTGCAGTCCTAACTCTAAGTCTTTGATGTTAAAAGAGGTGTTTGGGTGTTTTAAAGTGAGATTTGGGGACCAGAAAATGAGGCACTGAGCGTTAAAAGAGAGGCTTGGACCCTGAAAGTGCAGCTTTGGGTGTTAAAACCGAGGCTTTGGGAGTTAAAAGAGGGCTTTAGGTCCTAAAAGTGAGGGTTTGCTGTTAAAAATGAGGCTTTGAGCGTTAAAACAGGTTTGGCCCCTGAAAGTGAGATTTGCAGCCTTACTCTAAAAGGCTTTGAGGTTAAAAGAGGCTTTGGGTACTT
Source organism: Phalacrocorax carbo (assembly GCF_963921805.1). Taxonomy (NCBI): domain Eukaryota; kingdom Metazoa; phylum Chordata; class Aves; order Suliformes; family Phalacrocoracidae; genus Phalacrocorax; species Phalacrocorax carbo. The sequence continues at coordinate 984,731 of NW_026990280.1, read as the reverse complement.
TAAAGTGCGTCTTTGGGAGGTATAAATGAGGCATTGAGCATTAAAAGAGGGGTTTGGGCAAAGAAAGTGAGGTTTTGGCTGTTAAAAATGAAGCTTTGAGCATTGTGGTTTGCGGCCCTAATTATAAGGCTTTGAGCATTAAAAGAGGGGTTTGGGTGCTTTAAAGTAAGTCCTTGGGACCTGAAAATGAGGGTATGTCCCTAAAAAGGAGGGGTTTGGACCCTAAAAGTGAGGTTTGCAGTCCTAACTCTAAGTCTTTGATGTTAAAAGAGGTGTTTGGGTGTTTTAAAGTGAGTTTTGGGGACCTGGAAATGAGGCACTGAGCGTTAAAAGAGGCGTTTGGACCCTGAAAGTTTGGCTTTGAGTGTTAAAACTGAGGCTTTGAGTGATAAAAGAGGGCTTTAGGTCCTAAAAGTGAGGGTTTGGCTGTTAGAAATGAGGCATTGAATTTTAAAACCAAGGTTTGGACCCTAGCAGTGAGGTTTGCAGTCCTAACTATAAGGCTTTGAGCATTAAAAGAGGGGTTTGGGTGCTTTAAAGTAAGTCTTTGGGTGCTGAAAATGAGGCTTTGAGCCTTAAAAGAGGGCTTTGGGCATTAATAATGTGTTTTGGTACCTGAAAGTGAAGGCCTGGATGCTAAAAGCAGGGGGGTTTGGACCTAAAAATGAGGCACTGAGCATTAAAAGAGGGGTTTGGACCCTGAAAGTGAAGGTTTGGATGATAAAAATGAGTTTTTGAAGCTTAATAGAGGGGTTTGGATTCTAAGGATTACTATTTGGAACAAAACAATGATGGTTTGACCATAAAAAGTCCAAGTTCGATGCTAAAAATGAGGGTTTGGGACCTAAAAAAAAGGCAGTGAGCGTTAAAAGAGGGGTTTGGGTAATAGAAGTAAGGGTTTGGAATTTAAAAAAGAGGGTTTGTCCCTAAAAAGGAGGGGTTTGGACCCTAAAAGTGAGGTTTGCAGTCCTAACTCTAAGTCTTTGATGTTAAAAGAGGTGTTTGGGTGTTTTAAAGTGAGTTTTGGGGACCTGGAAATGAGGCACTGAGCGTTAAAAGAGGGGTTTGGACCCTGAAAGTTTGGCTTTGAGTGTTAAAACTGAGGCTTTGAGTGTTAAAAGAGGGCTTTAGGTCCTAAAAGTGAGGGTTTGGCTGTTAGAAATGAGGCATTGAATTTTAAAACCAAGGTTTGGACCCTAGCAGTGAGGTTTGCAGTCCTAACTATAAGGCTTTGAGCATTAAAAGAGGGGTTTGGGTGCTTTAAAGTGAGTCTTTGGGACGTGAAAATGAGGCTTTAAGCCCTAAAAAGGAGGGGTTTGGACCCTGAAAGTGAGGGTTTGGCATCTAAAATAGAGGCTTTGAGCCTTAAAAGAGGGATTTGGACGTTAAAAATGAGATTTTGCTCCATAAAAGTAAGGGGTTTGGATGCTAAAAATGAGGGTTTGGGAACTAAAAGTGAGGCTTTGAGCCTTGAAAGAGGGGTTTGGATGCTGAAAGTGAGGTTTGCGGTCCCAACTCTAAGTCTTTGATGTTAAAAGAGGGGTTTGGGTGTTTTAAAGTGAGTCTTTGGGTGCTGAAAATGAGGCACTGAGCATTAAAAGAGGGGTTTGGACTCTGAAAGTGAAGGTTTGGATGATAAAAATGAGGCTTTGAGGCTTAAAAACAAGGGGCTGGACTCTAAAAGTCATGATTTGTACTAGAACGAGAGTTTGACAATTAAAAGTCCGGGATCAGTGCTAAGAGTGAGGGTTTGGGACCTAAAAAATGAGGCAGTGAGCGTTAAAAGAGAGGTTTGGACCCTGAAAGTGCGGCTTTGGGTGTTAAAACCGAGGCTTTGGGAGTTAAAAGAGGGCTTTAGGTCCTAAAAGTGAGGGTTTGCTGTTAAAAATGAGGCTTTGAGCGTTAAAACCGGTTTGGCCCCTAAAAGTGAGATTTGCAGTCTTACTCTAAAAGGCTTTGAGGTTAAAAGAGGCTTTGGGTGCTTTAAAGTGCGTCTTTGGGAGGTATAAATGAGGCATTGAGCATTAAAAGAGGGGTTTGGGCAAAGAAAGTGAGGTTTTGGCTGTTAAAAATGAAGCTTTGAGCATAAAAGAGGGCTTTGGACCCTAGCATTGTGGTTTGTGGTCCTAACTATAAGGCTTTGAGCATTAAAAGAGGGGTTTGGGTGCTTTAAAGTAAGTCCTTGGGACATGAAAATGAGGGTATGTCCCTAAAAAGGAGGGGTTTGGACCCTAAAAGTGAGGTTTGCAGTCCTAACTCTAAGTCTTTGATGTTAAAAGAGGTGTTTGGGTGTTTTAAAGTGAGTTTTGGGGACCTGAAAATGAGGCACTGAGCGTTAAAAGAGGGGTTTGGACCCTGGAAGTTTGGCTTTGAGTGTTAAAACTGAGGCTTTGAGTGTTAAAAGAGGGCTTTAGGTCCTAAAAGTGAGGGTTTGGCTGTTAGAAATGAGGCACTGAATTTTAAAACCAAGGTTTGGACCCTAGCAGTGAGGTTTGCAGTCCTAACTCTAAGGCTTTGATGTTAAAAGAGGGGTTTGGGTGTTTTAAAGTGAGTCTTTGGGTGCTGAAAATGAGGCTTTGAGCCTTAAAAGAGGGCTTTGGGCATTAATAATGATGTTTTGGTACCTGAAAGTGAAGGCCTGGATGCTAAAAGCAGGGGGTTTCTGACCTAAAAGTGAGGCACTGAGCATTAAAAGAGGGGTTTGGACCCTGAAAGTGAAGGTTTGGATGATAAAAATGAGTTTTTGAAGCTTAATAGAGGGGTTTGGACTCTAAAAATTACTATTTGGAACAAAACAATGATGGTTTGCCCATAAAAAGTCCAAGTTCGATGCTAAAAGCAGAGGGTTTGGGACCTAAAAATGAGGCAGTGAGCGTGAAAAGAGGGGTTTGGGTAATAGAAGTAAGGGTTTGGAATTTAAAAAAGAGGGTTTGTCCCTGAAAAGGAGGGGTTTGGACCCTAAAAGTGAGGTTTGCAGTCCTAACTCTAAGTCTTTGATGTTAAAAGAGGTGTTTGGTTGTTTTAAAGTGAGTTTTGGGGACCTGGAAATGAGGCACTGAGCATTAAAAGAGGCGTTTGGACCCTGAAAGTGCGGTTTTGGGTGTTAAAACTGAGGCTTTGAGTGTTAAAAGAGGGCTTTAGGTCCTAAAAGTGAGGGTTTGGCTGTTAAAAATGAGGCACTGAGCTTTAAGAGAGAGGTTTGGACCCTAGCAGTGAGGTTTGTGGTCCTATCTATAAGGCTTTGAGCATTAAAAGAGGGGTTTGGGTGCTTTAAAGTAAGTCTTTGGGTGCTGAAAATGAGGGTATGTCCCTAAAAAGGAGGGGTTTGGAGCCTAAAAGTGAGGGTTTGGGATCTAAAATAGAGGCTTTGAGCCTTAAAAGAGGGATTTGGACGTTAAAAATGAGATTTTGCTCCATAAAAGTAAGGGGTTTGGATGCTAAAAATGAGGGTTTGGGAACTAAAAGTGAGGCTTTGAGCCTTGAAAGAGGGGTTTGGACGCTGAAAGTGAGGTTTGCGGTCCCAACTCTAAGTCTTTGATGTTAAAAGAGGGGTTTGGGTGTTTTAAAGTGAGTCTTTGGGTGCTGAAAATGAGGCTTTGAGCCTTAAAAGAGGGCTTTGGCCATTAATAATGATGGTTTGGTTCCTGAAAGTGAAGGCCTGGATGCTAAAAGCAGGGGGTTTCTGACCTAAAAATGAGGCACTGAGCATTAAAAGAGGGGTTTGGACCCTGAAAGTGTAGGTTTGGATGATAAAAATGAGGCTTTGAGGCTTAAAAACAAGGGGCTGGACTCTAAAAGTCATGATTTGTACTAGAACAAGAGTTTGACAATTAAAAGTCCGGGTTCAGTGCTAAGAGTGAGGGTTTGGGACCTAAAAATGAGGCACTGAGCGTTAAAAGAGAGGTTTGGACCCTGAAAGTGCGGCTTTGGGTGTTAAAACCGAGGCTTTGGGAGTTAAAAGAGGGCTTTAGGTCCTAAAAGTGAGGGTTTGCTGTTAAAAATGAGGCTTTGAGCGTTAAAACCGGTTTGGCCCCTAAAAGTGAGATTTGCAGTCTTACTCTAAAAGGCTTTGAGGTTAAAAGAGGCTTTGGGTGCTTTAAAGTGCGTCTTTGGGAGGTATAAATGAGGCATTGAGCATTAAAAGAGGGGTTTGGGCAAAGAAAGTGAGGTTTGTCGTCCTATCTATAAGGCTTTGAGCATTAAAAGAGGGGTTTGGGTGCTTTAAAGTAAGTCCTTGGGACATGAAAATGAGGGTATGTCCCTAAAAAGGAGGGGTTTGGACCCTAAAAGTGAGGTTTGCAGTCCTAACTCTAAGTCTTTGATGTTAAAAGAGGGGTTTGGGTGTTTTAAAGTGAGATTTGGGGACCTGAAAATGAGGCACTGAGCGTTAAAAGAGGGGTTTGGACCCTGAAAGTTTGGCTTTGAGTGTTAAAACTGAGGCTTTGAGTGTTAAAAGAGGGCTTTAGGTCCTAAAAGTGAGGGTTTGGCTGTTAGAAATGAGGCATTGAATTTTAAAACCAAGGTTTGGACCCTAGCAGTGAGGTTTGCAGTCCTAACTATAAGGCTTTGAGCATTAAAAGAGGGGTTTGGGTGCTTTAAAGTGAGTCTTTGGGACGTGAAAATGAGGCTTTAAGCCCTAAAAAGGAGGGGTTTGGACCCTGAAAGTGAGGGTTTGGCATCTAAAATAGAGGCTTTGAGCCTTAAAAGAGGGATTTGGACGTTAAAAATGAGATTTTGCTCCATAAAAGTAAGGGGTTTGGATGCTAAAAATGAGGGTTTGGGAACTAAAAGTGAGGCTTTGAGCCTTGAAAGAGGGGTTTGGACGCTGAAAGTGAGGTTTGCGGTCCCAACTCTAAGTCTTTGATGTTAAAAGAGGGGTTTGGGTGTTTTAAAGTGAGTCTTTGGGTGCTGAAAATGAGGCACTGAGCATTAAAAGAGGGGTTTGGACTCTGAAAGTGAAGGTTTGGATGATAAAAATGAGGCTTTGAGGCTTAAAAACAAGGGGCTGGACTCTAAAAGTCATGATTTGTACTAGAACGAGAGTTTGACAATTAAAAGTCCGGGATCAGTGCTAAGAGTGAGGGTTTGGGACCTAAAAATGAGGCACTGAGCGTTAAAAGAGAGGTTTGGACCCTGAAAGTGCGGCTTTGGGTGTTAAAACCGAGGCTTTGGGAGTTAAAAGAGGGCTTTAGGTCCTAAAAGTGAGGGTTTGCTGTTAAAAATGAGGCTTTGAGCGTTAAAACCGGTTTGGCCCCTAAAAGTGAGATTTGCAGTCTTACTCTAAAAGGCTTTGAGGTTAAAAGAGGATTTGGGTGCTTTAAAGTGCGACTTTGGGAGGTATAGATGAGGCATTGAGCATTAAAAGAGGGGTTTGGGCAAAGAAAGTGAGGGTTTGGCTGTTAACAATGAAGCTTTGAGCATAAAAGAGGGCTTTGGACCCTAGCATTGTGGTTTGCGGCCCTAACTCTAAGGCTTTGGGCATTAAAAGAGGGGTTTGGGTGCTTTAAAGTAAGTCCTTGGGACATGAAAATGAGGGTATGTCCCTAAAAAGGAGGGGTTTGGACCCTAAAAGTGAGGTTTGCAGTCCTAACTATAAGTCTTAGATGTTAAAAGAGGTGTTTGGGTGTTTTAAAGTGAGTTTTGGGGACCTGGAAATGAGGCACTGAGCGTTAAAAGAGGGTTTTGGACCCTGAAAGTTTGGCTTTGAGTGTTAAAACTGAGGCTTTGAGTGTTAAAAGAGGGCTTTAGGTCCTAAAAGTGAGGGTTTGGCTGTTAGAAATGAGGCATTGAATTTTAAAACCAAGGTTTGGACCCTAGCAGTGAGGTTTGCAGTCCTAACTATAAGGCTTTGAGCATTAAAAGAGGGGTTTGGGTGCTTTAAAGTGAGTCTTTGGGACGTGAAAATGAGGCTTTAAGCCCTAAAAAGGAGGGGTTTGGACCCTGAAAGTGAGGGTTTGGCATCTAAAATAGAGGCTTTGAGCCTTAAAAGAGGGATTTGGACGTTAAAAATGAGATTTTGCTCCATAAAAGTAAGGGGTTTGGATGCTAAAAATGAGGGTTTGGGAACTAAAAGTGAGGCTTTGAGCCTTGAAAGAGGGGTTTGGATGCTGAAAGTGAGGTTTGCGGTCCCAACTCTAAGTCTTTGATGTTAAAAGAGGGGTTTGGGTGTTTTAAAGTGAGTCTTTGGGTGCTGAAAATGAGGCACTGAGCATTAAAAGAGGGGTTTGGACTCTGAAAGTGAAGGTTTGGATGATAAAAATGAGGCTTTGAGGCTTAAAAACAAGGGGCTGGACTCTAAAAGTCATGATTTGTACTAGAACGAGAGTTTGACAATTAAAAGTCCGGGATCAGTGCTAAGAGTGAGGGTTTGGGACCTAAAAAATGAGGCACTGAGCGTTAAAAGAGAGGTTTGGACCCTGAAAGTGCGGCTTTGGGTGTTAAAACCGAGGCTTTGGGAGTTAAAAGAGGGCTTTAGGTCCTAAAAGTGAGGGTTTGCTGTTAAAAATGAGGCTTTGAGCGTTAAAACCGGTTTGGCCCCTAAAAGTGAGATTTGCAGTCTTACTCTAAAAGGCTTTGAGGTTAAAAGAGGCTTTGGGTGCTTTAAAGTGCGTCTTTGGGAGGTATAAATGAGGCATTGAGCATTAAAAGAGGGGTTTGGGCAAAGAAAGTGAGGTTTTGGCTGTTAAAAATGAAGCTTTGAGCATAAAAGAGGGCTTTGGACCCTAGCATTGTGGTTTGTGGTCCTAACTATAAGGCTTTGAGCATTAAAAGAGGGGTTTGGGTGCTTTAAAGTAAGTCCTTGGGACATGAAAATGAGGGTATGTCCCTAAAAAGGAGGGGTTTGGACCCTAAAAGTGAGGTTTGCAGTCCTAACTCTAAGTCTTTGATGTTAAAAGAGGTGTTTGGGTGTTTTAAAGTGAGTTTTGGGGACCTGAAAATGAGGCACTGAGCGTTAAAAGAGGGGTTTGGACCCTGGAAGTTTGGCTTTGAGTGTTAAAACTGAGGCTTTGAGTGTTAAAAGAGGGCTTTAGGTCCTAAAAGTGAGGGTTTGGCTGTTAGAAATGAGGCACTGAATTTTAAAACCAAGGTTTGGACCCTAGCAGTGAGGTTTGCAGTCCTAACTCTAAGGCTTTGATGTTAAAAGAGGGGTTTGGGTGTTTTAAAGTGAGTCTTTGGGTGCTGAAAATGAGGCTTTGAGCCTTAAAAGAGGGCTTTGGGCATTAATAATGATGTTTTGGTACCTGAAAGTGAAGGCCTGGATGCTAAAAGCAGGGGGTTTCTGACCTAAAAGTGAGGCACTGAGCATTAAAAGAGGGGTTTGGACCCTGAAAGTGAAGGTTTGGATGATAAAAATGAGTTTTTGAAGCTTAATAGAGGGGTTTGGACTCTAAAAATTACTATTTGGAACAAAACAATGATGGTTTGCCCATAAAAAGTCCAAGTTCGATGCTAAAAGCAGAGGGTTTGGGACCTAAAAATGAGGCAGTGAGCGTGAAAAGAGGGGTTTGGGTAATAGAAGTAAGGGTTTGGAATTTAAAAAAGAGGGTTTGTCCCTGAAAAGGAGGGGTTTGGACCCTAAAAGTGAGGTTTGCAGTCCTAACTCTAAGTCTTTGATGTTAAAAGAGGTGTTTGGTTGTTTTAAAGTGAGTTTTGGGGACCTGGAAATGAGGCACTGAGCATTAAAAGAGGCGTTTGGACCCTGAAAGTGCGGTTTTGGGTGTTAAAACTGAGGCTTTGAGTGTTAAAAGAGGGCTTTAGGTCCTAAAAGTGAGGGTTTGGCTGTTAAAAATGAGGCACTGAGCTTTAAGAGAGAGGTTTGGACCCTAGCAGTGGGGTTTGTGGTCCTATCTATAAGGCTTTGAGCATTAAAAGAGGGGTTTGGGTGCTTTAAAGTAAGTCTTTGGGTGCTGAAAATGAGGGTATGTCCCTAAAAAGGAGGGGTTTGGAGCCTAAAAGTGAGGGTTTGGGATCTAAAATAGAGGCTTTGAGCCTTAAAAGAGGGATTTGGACGTTAAAAATGAGATTTTGCTCCATAAAAGTAAGGGGTTTGGATGCTAAAAATGAGGGTTTGGGAACTAAAAGTGAGGCTTTGAGCCTTGAAAGAGGGGTTTGGACGCTGAAAGTGAGGTTTGCGGTCCCAACTCTAAGTCTTTGATGTTAAAAGAGGGGTTTGGGTGTTTTAAAGTGAGTCTTTGGGTGCTGAAAATGAGGCTTTGAGCCTTAAAAGAGGGCTTTGGCCATTAATAATGATGGTTTGGTTCCTGAAAGTGAAGGCCTGGATGCTAAAAGCAGGGGGTTTCTGACCTAAAAATGAGGCACTGAGCATTAAAAGAGGGGTTTGGACCCTGAAAGTGTAGGTTTGGATGATAAAAATGAGGCTTTGAGGCTTAAAAACAAGGGGCTGGACTCTAAAAGTCATGATTTGTACTAGAACAAGAGTTTGACAATTAAAAGTCCGGGTTCAGTGCTAAGAGTGAGGGTTTGGGACCTAAAAATGAGGCACTGAGCGTTAAAAGAGAGGTTTGGACCCTGAAAGTGCGGCTTTGGGTGTTAAAACCGAGGCTTTGGGAGTTAAAAGAGGGCTTTAGGTCCTAAAAGTGAGGGTTTGCTGTTAAAAATGAGGCTTTGAGCGTTAAAACCGGTTTGGCCCCTAAAAGTGAGATTTGCAGTCTTACTCTAAAAGGCTTTGAGGTTAAAAGAGGCTTTGGGTGCTTTAAAGTGCGTCTTTGGGAGGTATAAATGAGGCATTGAGCATTAAAAGAGGGGTTTGGGCAAAGAAAGTGAGGTTTGTCGTCCTATCTATAAGGCTTTGAGCATTAAAAGAGGGGTTTGGGTGCTTTAAAGTAAGTCCTTGGGACATGAAAATGAGGGTATGTCCCTAAAAAGGAGGGGTTTGGACCCTAAAAGTGAGGTTTGCAGTCCTAACTCTAAGTCTTTGATGTTAAAAGAGGGGTTTGGGTGTTTTAAAGTGAGTTTTGGGGACCTGAAAATGAGGCACTGAGCGTTAAAAGAGGGGTTTGGACCCTGAAAGTTTGTCTTTGAGTGTTAAAACTGAGGCTTTGAGTGTTAAAAGAGGGCTTTAGGTCCTAAAAGTGAGGGTTTGGCTGTTAGAAATGAGGCATTGAATTTTAAAACCAAGGTTTGGACCCTAGCAGTGAGGTTTGCAGTCCTAACTATAAGGCTTTGATGTTAAAAGAGGGGTTTGGGTGTTTTAAAGTGAGTCTTTGGGTGCTGAAAATGAGGCTTTGAGCCTTAAAAGAGGGCTTTGGGCATTAATAATGATGTTTTGGTACCTGAAAGTGAGGGCCTGGATGCTAAAAGCAAGTGGTTCTGACCTAAAAATGAGGCACTGAGCATTAAAAGAGGGGTTTGGACCCTGAAAGTGAAGGTTTGGATGATAAAAATGACTTTTTGAAGCTTAATAGAGGGGTTTGGACGCTAAAAATTACTATTTGGAACAAAACAATGATGGTTTGCCCATAAAAAGTCCAAGTTCGATGCTAAAAGCAGGGGGTTTCTGACCTAAAAATGAGGCACTGAGCATTAAAAGAGGGGTTTGGACCCTGAAAGTGAAGGTTTGGATGATAAAAATGAGTTTTTGAAGCTTAATAGAGGGGTTTGGACGCTAAAAATTACGATTTGGAACAAAACAATGATGGTTTGCCCATAAAAAGTCCAAGTTCGATGCTAAAAGCAGAGGGTTTGGGACCTAAAATTGAGGCAGTGAGCGTTAAAAGAGGGGTTTGGACCCTGAAAGTGAAGGTTTGGATGATAAAAATGAGTTTTTGAAGCTTAATAGAGGGGTTTGGACTCTAAAAATTACTATTTGGAACAAAACAATGATGTTTTGACCATAAAAAGTCCAAGTTCGATGCTAAAAGCAGGGGGTTTCTGACCTAAAAATGAGGCACTGAGCATTAAAAGAGGGGTTTGGACCCTGAAAGTGAAGGTTTGGATGATTAAAATGAGTTTTTGAAGCTTAATATAGGGGTTTGGACTCTAAAAATTACTATTTGGAACAAAACAATGATGGTTTGCCCATAAAAAGTCCAAGTTCGATGCTAAAAGCAGAGGGTTTGGGACCTAAAAATGAGGCAGTGAGCGTTAAAAGAGGGGTTTGGGTAATAGAAGTAAGGGTTTGGAATTTTAAAAAGAGGGTTTGTCCCTGAAAAGGAGGGGTTTGAACCCTGAAAGTGAGGTGTGCGGTCCCAACTCTACGTCTTTGATGTTAAAAGAGGGGTTTGGGTGTTTTAAAGTGAGTCTTTGGGTGCTGAAAATGAGGCTTTGAGCCTTAAAAGAGGGCTTTGGGCATTAATAATGATGGTTTGGTACCTGAAAGTGAAGGCCTGGATGCTAAAAGCAGGGGGTTTCTGACCTAAAAATGAGGCACTGAGCATTAAAAGAGGGGTTTGGACCCTGAAAGTGAAGGTTTGGATGATAAAAATGAGTTTTTGAAGCTTAATAGAGGGGTTTGGACTCTAAAAATTACTATTTGGAACAAAACAATGATGTTTTGACCATAAAAAGTCCAAGTTCGATGCTAAAAGCAGGGGGTTTCTGACCTAAAAATGAGGCACTGAGCATTAAAAGAGGGGTTTGGACCCTGAAAGTGAAGGTTTGGATGATACAAATGAGTTTTTGAAGCTTAATAGAGGGGTTTGGACTCTAAAAATTACTATTTGGAACAAAACAATGATGGTTTGACCATAAAAAGTCCAAGTTCGATGCTAAAAGCGGAGGGTTTGGGACCTAAAAATGAGGCAGTGAGCGTTAAAAGAGGGGTTTGGGTAATAGAAGTAAGGGTTTGGAATTTAAAAAAGAGGGTTTGTCCCTGAAAAGGAGGGGTTTGGACCCTAAAAGTGAGGTTTGCAGTCCTAACTCTAAGTCTTTGATGTTAAAAGAGGGGTTTGGGTGTTTTAAAGTGAGTCTTTGGGTGCTGAAAATGAGGCTTTGAGCCTTAAAAGAGGGCTTTGGGCATTAATAATGATGTTTTGGTACCTGAAAGTGAAGGCCTGGATGCTAAAAGCAGGGGGTTTCTGACCTAAAAATGAGGCACTGAGCATTAAAAGAGGGGTTTGGACCCTGAAAGTGAAGGTTTGGATGATAAAAATGACTTTTTGAAGCTTAATAGAGGGGTTTGGACTCTAAAAATTACTATTTGGAACAAAACAATGATGGTTTGACCATAAAAAGTCCAAGTTCGATGCTAAAAGCGGAGGGTTTGGAACCTAAAAATGAGGCAGTGAGCGTTAAAAGAGGGGTTTGGGTAATAGAAGTAAGGGTTTGGAATTTTAAAAAGAGGGTTTGTCCCTGAAAAGGAGGGGTTTGGACCCTAAAAGTGAGGTTTGCAGTCCTAACTCTGAGGCTTTGATGTTAAAAGAGGGGTTTGGGTGTTTTAAAGTGAGTCTTTGGGTGCTGAAAATGAGGCTTTGAGCGTTAAAAGAGGGCTTTGGGCATTAATAATGATGTTTTGGTACCTGAAAGTGAAGGCCTGGATGCTAAAAGCAGGAGGTTTCTGACCTAAAAATGAGGCACTGTGCATTAAAAGAGGGGTTTGGACCCTGAAAGTGAAGGTTTGGATGATAAAAATGACTTTTTGAAGCTTAATAGAGGGGTTTGGACTCTAAAAATTACTCTTTGGAACAAAACAATGATGTTTTGACCATAAAAAGTCCAAGTTCGATGCTAAAAGCAGGGGGTTTCTGACCTAAAAATGAGGCACTGAGCATTAAAAGAGGGGTTTGGACCCTGAAAGTGAAGGTTTGGATGATAAAAATGAGTTTTTGAAGCTTAATAGAGGGGTTTGGACTCTAAAAATTACTATTTGGAACAAAACAATGATGGTTTGCCCATAAAAAGTCCAAGTTCGATGCTAAAAGCAGAGGGTTTGGGACCTAAAAATGAGGCAGTGAGCGTTAAAAGAGGGGTTTGGGTAATAGAAGTAAGGGTTTGGAATTTTAAAAAGAGGGTTTGTCCCTGAAAAGGAGGGGTTTGGACCCTAAAAGTGAGGTTTGCAGTCCTAACTCTAAGTCTTTGATGTTAAAAGAGGGGTTTGGGTGTTTTAAAGTGAGTCTTTGGGTGCTGAAAATGAGGCTTTGAGCCTTAAAAGAGGGCTTTGGGCATTAATAATGATGTTTTGGTACCTGAAAGTGAAGGCCTGGATGCTAAAAGCAGGGGGTTTCTGACCTAAAAATGAGGCACTGAGCATTAAAAGAGGGGTTTGGACCCTGAAAGTGAAGGTTTGGATGATAAAAATGAGTTTTTGAAGCTTAATAGAGGGGTTTGGACGCTAAAAATTACTATTTGGAACAAAACAATGATGGTTTGCCCATAAAAAGTCCAAGTTCGATGCTAAAAGCAGAGGGTTTGGGACCTAAAAATGAGGCAGTGAGCGTTAAAAGAGGGGTTTGGGTAATAGAAGTAAGGGTTTGGAATTTTAAAAAGAGGGTTTGTCCCTGAAAAGGAGGGGTTTGGACGCTGAAAGTGAGGTTTGCGGTCCCAACTCTAAGTCTTTGATGTTAAAAGAGGGGTTTGGGTGTTTTAAAGTGAGTCTTTGGGTGCTGAAAATGAGGCTTTGAGCCTTAAAAGAGGGCTTTGGGCATTAATAATGATGGTTTGGTACCTGAAAGTGAAGGCCTGGATGCTAAAAGCAGGGGGTTTCTGACCTAAAAATGAGGCACTGAGCATTAAAAGAGGGGTTTGGACCCTGAAAGTGAAGGTTTGGATGATAAAAATGAGTTTTTGAAGCTTAATAGAGGGGTTTGGACTCTAAAAATTACTATTTGGAACAAAACAATGATGGTTTGACCATAAAAAGTCCAAGTTCGATGCTAAAAGCAGAGGGTTTGGGACCTAAAAATGAGGCAGTGAGCGTTAAAAGAGGGGTTTGGGTAATAGAAGTAAGGGTTTGGAATTTTAAAAAGAGGGTTTGTCCCTGAAAAGGAGGGGTTTGGACCCTAAAAGTGAGGTTTGCAGTCCTAACTCTGAGGCTTTGATGTTAAAAGAGGGGTTTGGGTGTTTTAAAGTGAGTCTTTGGGTGCTGAAAATGAGGCTTTGAGCCTTAAAAGAGGGCTTTGGGCATTAATAATGATGTTTTGGTTCCTGAAAGTGAAGGCCTGGATGCTAAAAGCAGGGGGTTTCTGACCTAAAAATGAGGCACTGAGCATTAAAAGAGGGGTTTGGACCCTGAAAGTGAAGGTTTGGATGATAAAAATGACTTTTTGAAGCTTAATAGAGGGGTTTGGACTCTAAAAATTACTATTTGGAACAAAACAATGATGGTTTGCCCATAAAAAGTCCAAGTTCGATGCTAAAAGCAGGGGGTTTCTGACCTAAAAATGAGGCACTGAGCATTAAAAGAGGGGTTTGGACCCTGAAAGTGAAGGTTTGGATGATACAAATGAGTTTTTGAAGCTTAATAGAGGGGTTTGGACGCTAAAAATTACTATTTGGAACAAAACAATGATGGTTTGACCATAAAAAGTCCAAGTTCGATGCTAAAAGCGGAGGGTTTGGGACCTAAAAATGAGGCAGTGAGCGTTAAAAGAGGGGTTTGGGTAATAGAAGTAAGGGTTTGGAATTTTAAAAAGAGGGTTTGTCCCTAAAAAGGAGGGGTTTGGACCCTAAAAGTGAGGTTTGCAGTCCTAACTCTAAGTCTTTGATGTTAAAAGAGGGGTTTGGGTGTTTTTAAGTGAGTTTTGGGGACCTGGAAATGAGGAACTGAGCATTAAAAGAGGCGTTTGGACCCTGAAAGTGCGGTTTTGGGTGTTAAAACTGAGGCTTTGAGTGTTAAAAGAGGGCTTTAGGTCCTAAAAGTGAGGGTTTGGCTGTTAAAAATGAGGCTTTGAGCTTTAAGAGAGAGGTTTGGACCCTAGCAGTGAGGTTTGTGGTCCTATCTATAAGGCTTTGAGCATTAAAAGAGGGGTTTGGGTGCTTTAAAGTGCGTCTTTGGGACGTGAAAATGAGGGTATGTCCCTAAAAAGGAGGGGTTTGGAGCCTAAAAGTGAGGGTTTGGGATCTAAAATAGAGGCTTTGAGCCTTAAAAGAGGGATTTGGACGTTAAAAATGAGATTTTGCTCCATAAAAGTAAGGGGTTTGGATGCTAAAAATGAGGGTTTGGGAACTAAAAGTGAGGCTTTGAGCCTTGAAAGAGGGGTTTGGATGCTGAAAGTGAGGTTTGCGGTCCCAACTCTAAGTCTTTGATGTTAAAAGAGGGGTTTGGGTGTTTTAAAGTGAGTCTTTGGTTGCTGAAAATGAGGCACTGAGCATTAAAAGAGGGGTTTGGACCCTAAAAGTGAGGTTTGCAGTCCTAACTCTAAGTCTTTGATGTTAAAAGAGGGGTTTGGGTGTTTTAAAGTGAGTCTTTGGGTGCTGAAAATGAGGCTTTGAGCCTTAAAAGAGGGCTTTGGGCATTAATAATGATGGTTTGGTACCTGAAAGTGAAGGCCTGGATGCTAAAAGCAGGGGGTTTCTGACCTAGAAATGAGGCACTGAGCATTAAAAGAGGGCTTTGGACCCTGAAAGTGAAGGTTTGGATGATAAAAATGAGTTTTTGAAGCTTAATAGAGGGGTTTGGACTCTAAAAATTACTATTTGGAACAAAACAATGATGGTTTGACCATAAAAAGTCCAAGTTCGATGGTAAAAGCGGAGGGTTTGGGACCTAAAAATGAGGCAGTGAGCGTTAAAAGAGGGGTTTGGGTAATAGAAGTAAGGGTTTGGAATTTTAAAAAGAGGGTTTGTCCCTGAAAAGGAGGGGTTTGGACCCTAAAAGTGAGGTTTGCAGTCCTAACTCTGAGGCTTTGATGTTAAAAGAGGGGTTTGGGTGTTTTAAAGTGAGTCTTTGGGTGCTGAAAATGAGGCTTTGAGCCTTAAAAGAGGGCTTTGGGCATTAATAATGATGTTTTGGTACCTGAAAGTGAAGGCCTGGATGCTAAAAGCAGGGGGTTTCTGACCTAAAAATGAGGCACTGAGCATTAAAAGAGGGGTTTGGACCCTGAAAGTGAAGGTTTGGATGATAAAAATGAGTTTTTGAAGCTTAATAGAGGGGTTTGGACGCTAAAAATTACTATTTGGAACAAAACAATGATGGTTTGCCCATAAAAAGTCCAAGTTCGATGCTAAAAGCAGAGGGTTTGGGACCTAAAAATGAGGCAGTGAGCGTTAAAAGAGGGGTTTGGGTAATAGAAGTAAGGGTTTGGAATTTTAAAAAGAGGGTTTGTCCCTGAAAAGGAGGGGTTTGGACGCTGAAAGTGAGGTTTGCGGTCCCAACTCTAAGTCTTTGATGTTAAAAGAGGGGTTTGGGTGTTTTAAAGTGAGTCTTTGGGTGCTGAAAATGAGGCTTTGAGCCTTAAAAGAGGGCTTTGGGCATTAATAATGATGGTTTGGTACCTGAAAGTGAAGGCCTGGATGCTAAAAGCAGGGGGTTTCTGACCTAAAAATGAGGCACTGAGCATTAAAAGAGGGGTTTGGACCCTGAAAGTGAAGGTTTGGATGATAAAAATGACTTTTTGAAGCTTAATAGAGGGGTTTGGACGCTAAAAATTACTATTTGGAACAAAACAATGATGGTTTGCCCATAAAAAGTCCAAGTTCGATGCTAAAAGCAGAGGGTTTGGGACCTAAAAATGAGGCAGTGAGCGTTAAAAGAGGGGTTTGGGTAATAGAAGTAAGGGTTTGGAATTTTAAAAAGAGGGTTTGTCCCTGAAAAGGAGGGGTTTGGACCCTAAAAGTGAGGTTTGCAGTCCTAACTCTGAGGCTTTGATGTTAAAAGAGGGGTTTGGGTGTTTTAAAGTGAGTCTTTGGGTGCTGAAAATGAGGCTTTGAGCCTTAAAAGAGGGCTTTGGGCATTAATAATGATGTTTTGGTTCCTGAAAGTGAAGGCCTGGATGCTAAAAGCAGGGGGTTTCTGACCTAAAAATGAGGCACTGAGCATTAAAAGAGGGGTTTGGACCCTGAAAGTGAAGGTTTGGATGATAAAAATGACTTTTTGAAGCTTAATAGAGGGGTTTGGACTCTAAAAATTACTATTTGGAACAAAACAATGATGGTTTGCCCATAAAAAGTCCAAGTTCGATGCTAAAAGCAGGGGGTTTCTGACCTAAAAATGAGGCACTGAGCATTAAAAGAGGGGTTTGGACCCTGAAAGTGAAGGTTTGGATGATAAAAATGACTTTTTGAAGCTTAATAGAGGGGTTTGGACTCTAAAAATTACTATTTGGAACAAAACAATGATGGTTTGACCATAAAAAGTCCAAGTTCGATGCTAAAAGCGGAGGGTTTGGGACCTAAAAATGAGGCAGTGAGCGTTAAAAGAGGGGTTTGGGTAATAGAAGTAAGGGTTTGGAATTTTAAAAAGAGGGTTTGTCCCTAAAAAGGAGGGGTTTGGACCCTAAAAGTGAGGTTTGCAGTCCTAACTCTAAGTCTTTGATGTTAAAAGAGGGGTTTGGGTGTTTTTAAGTGAGTTTTGGGGACCTGGAAATGAGGCACTGAGCATTAAAAGAGGCGTTTGGACCCTGAAAGTGCGGTTTTGGGTGTTAAAACTGAGGCTTTGAGTGTTAAAAGAGGGCTTTAGGTCCTAAAAGTGAGGGTTTGGCTGTTAAAAATGAGGCTTTGAGCTTTAAGAGAGAGGTTTGGACCCTAGCAGTGAGGTTTGTGGTCCTATCTATAAGGCTTTGAGCATTAAAAGAGGGGTTTGGGTGCTTTAAAGTGCGTCTTTGGGACGTGAAAATGAGGGTATGTCCCTAAAAAGGAGGGGTTTGGAGCCTAAAAGTGAGGGTTTGGGATCTGAAATAGAGGCTTTGAGCCTTAAAAGAGGGATTTGGACGTTAAAAATGAGATTTTGCTCCATAAAAGTAAGGGGTTTGGATGCTAAAAATGAGGGTTTGGGAACTAAAAGTGAGGCTTTGAGCCTTGAAAGAGGGGTTTGGATGCTGAAAGTGAGGTTTGCGGTCCCAACTCTAAGTCTTTGATGTTAAAAGAGGGGTTTGGGTGTTTTAAAGTGAGTCTTTGGTTGCTGAAAATGAGGCACTGAGCATTAAAAGAGGGGTTTGGACCCTAAAAGTGAGGTTTGCAGTCCTAACTATAAGTCTTTGATGTTAAAAGAGGTGTTTGGGTGTTTTAAAGTGAGTCTTTGGGTGCTGAAAATGAGGCACTGAGCGTTAAAAGAGGGGTTTGGACCCTGAAAGTTTGGCTTTGAGTGTTAAAACTGAGACTTTGAGTGTTAAAAGAGGGCTTTAGGTCCTAAAAGTGAGGGTTTGGCTGTTAGAAATGAGGCATTGAATTTTAAAACCAAGGTTTGGACCCTAGCAGTGAGGTTTGCAGTCCTAACTCTAAGGCTTTGATGTTAAAAGAGGGGTTTGGGTGTTTTAAAGTGAGTCTTTGGGTGCTGAAAATGAGGCTTTGAGCCTTAAAAGAGGGCTTTGGGCATTAATAATGATGGTTTGGTACCTGAAAGTGAAGGCCTGGATGCCAAAAGCAGGGGGTTTCTGACCTAAAAATGAGGCACTGAGCATTAAAAGAGGGGTTTGGACCCTGAAAGTGAAGGTTCGGATGATAAAAATGACTTTTTGAAGCTTAATAGAGGGGTTTGGACTCTAAAAATTACTATTTGGAACAAAACAATGATGGTTTGCCCATAAAAAGTCCAAGTTCGATGCTAAAAGCAGAGGGTTTGGGACCTAAAAATGAGGCAGTGAGCGTGAAAAGAGGGGTTTGGGTAATAGAAGTAAGGGTTTGGAATTTTAAAAAGAGGGTTTGTCCCTGAAAAGGAGGGGTTTGGACGCTGAAAGTGAGGTTTGCGGTCCCAACTCTAAGTCTTTGATGTTAAAAGAGGGGTTTGGGTGTTTTAAAGTGAGTCTTTGGGTGCTGAAAATGAGGCTTTGAGCCTTAAAAGAGGGCTTTGGGCATTAATAATGATGGTTTGGTACCTGAAAGTGAAGGCCTGGATGCTAAAAGCAGGGGGTTTCTGACCTAAAAATGAGGCACTGAGCATTAAAAGAGGGGTTTGGACCCTGAAAGTGAAGGTTTGGATGATAAAAATGAGTTTTTGAAGCTTAATAGAGGGGTTTGGACTGTCAAAATTACTATTTGGAACAAAACAATGATGGTTTGCCCATAAAAAGTCCAAGTTCGATGCTAAAAGCAGAGGGTTTGGGACCTAAAAATGAGGCAGTGAGCGTTAAAAGAGGGGTTTGGGTAATAGAAGTAAGGGTTTGGAATTTTAAAAAGAGGGTTTGTCCCTAAAAAGGAGGGGTTTGGACCCTAAAAGTGAGGTTTGCAGTCCTAACTCTGAGGCTTTGATGTTAAAAGAGGGGTTTGGGTGTTTTAAAGTGAGTCTTTGGGTGCTGAAAATGAGGCTTTGAGCCTTAAAAGAGGGCTTTGGGCATTAATAATGATGTTTTGGTACCTGAAAGTGAAGGCCTGGATGCTAAAAGCAGGGGGTTTCTGACCTAAAAATGAGGCACTGAGCATTAAAAGAGGGGTTTGGACCCTGAAAGTGAAGGTTTGGATGATAAAAATGAGTTTTTGAAGCTTAATAGAGGGGTTTGGACGCTAAAAATTACTATTTGGAACAAAACAATGATGGTTTGCCCATAAAAAGTCCAAGTTCGATGCTAAAAGCAGAGGGTTTGGGACCTAAAAATGAGGCAGTGAGCGTTAAAAGAGGGGTTTGGGTAATAGAAGTAAGGGTTTGGAATTTTAAAAAGAGGGTTTGTCCCTGAAAAGGAGGGGTTTGGACGCTGAAAGTGAGGTTTGCGGTCCCAACTCTAAGTCTTTGATGTTAAAAGAGGGGTTTGGGTGTTTTAAAGTGAGTCTTTGGGTGCTGAAAATGAGGCTTTGAGCCTTAAAAGAGGGCTTTGGGCATTAATAATGATGGTTTGGTACCTGAAAGTGAAGGCCTGGATGCTAAAAGCAGGGGGTTTCTGACGTAAAAATGAGGCACTGAGCATTAAAAGAGGGGTTTGGACCCTGAAAGTGAAGGTTTGGATGATAAAAATGAGTTTTTAAAGCTTAATAGAGGGGTTTGGACTGTAAAAATTACTATTTGGAACAAAACAATGATGGTTTGCCCATAAAAAGTCCAAGTTCGATGCTAAAAGCAGAGGGTTTGGGACCTAAAAATGAGGCAGTGAGCGTTAAAAGAGGGGTTTGGGTAATAGAAGTAAGGGTTTGGAATTTTAAAAAGAGGGTTTGTCCCTGAAAAGGAGGGGTTTGGACCCTAAAAGTGAGGTTTGCAGTCCTAACTCTGAGGCTTTGATGTTAAAAGAGGGGTTTGGGTGTTTTAAAGTGAGTCTTTGGGTGCTGAAAATGAGGCTTTGAGCCTTAAAAGAGGGCTTTGGGCATTAATAATGATGTTTTGGTTCCTGAAAGTGAAGGCCTGGATGCTAAAAGCAGGGGGTTTCTGACCTAAAAATGAGGCACTGAGCATTAAAAGAGGGGTTTGGACCCTGAAAGTGAAGGTTTGGATGATAAAAATGACTTTTTGAAGCTTAATAGAGGGGTTTGGACTCTAAAAATTACTATTTGGAACAAAACAATGATGGTTTGCCCATAAAAAGTCCAAGTTCGATGCTAAAAGCAGGGGGTTTCTGACCTAAAAATGAGGCACTGAGCATTAAAAGAGGGGTTTGGACCCTGAAAGTGAAGGTTTGGATGATAAAAATGACTTTTTGAAGCTTAATAGAGGGGTTTGGACTCTAAAAATTACTATTTGGAACAAAACAATGATGGTTTGACCATAAAAAGTCCAAGTTCGATGCTAAAAGCGGAGGGTTTGGGACCTAAAAATGAGGCAGTGAGCGTTAAAAGAGGGGTTTGAAAAATAGAAGTAAGGGTTTGGAATTTTAAAAAGAGGGTTTGTCCCTAAAAAGGAGGGGTTTGGACCCTAAAAGTGAGGTTTGCAGTCCTAACTCTAAGTCTTTGATGTTAAAAGAGGGGTTTGGGTGTTTTTAAGTGAGTTTTGGGGACCTGGAAATGAGGCACTGAGCATTAAAAGAGGCGTTTGGACCCTGAAAGTGCGGTTTTGGGTGTTAAAACTGAGGCTTTGAGTGTTAAAAGAGGGCTTTAGGTCCTAAAAGTGAGGGTTTGGCTGTTAAAAATGAGGCTTTGAGCTTTAAGAGAGAGGTTTGGACCCTAGCAGTGAGGTTTGTGGTCCTATCTATAAGGCTTTGAGCATTAAAAGAGGGGTTTGGGTGCTTTAAAGTGCGTCTTTGGGACGTGAAAATGCGGGTATGTCCCTAAAAAGGAGGGGTTTGGAGCCTAAAAGTGAGGGTTTGGGATCTAAAATAGAGGCTTTGAGCCTTAAAAGAGGGATTTGGACGTTAAAAATGAGATTTTGCTCCATAAAAGTAAGGGGTTTGGATGCTAAAAATGAGGGTTTGGGAACTAAAAGTGAGGCTTTGAGCCTTGAAAGAGGGGTTTGGATGCTGAAAGTGAGGTTTGCGGTCCCAACTCTAAGTCTTTGATGTTAAAAGAGGGGTTTGGGTGTTTTAAAGTGAGTCTTTGGTTGCTGAAAATGAGGCACTGAGCATTAAAAGAGGGGTTTGGACCCTAAAAGTGAGGTTTGCAGTCCTAACTATAAGTCTTTGATGTTAAAAGAGGTGTTTGGGTGTTTTAAAGTGAGTCTTTGGGTGCTGAAAATGAGGCACTGAGCGTTAAAAGAGGGGTTTGGACCCTGAAAGTTTGGCTTTGAGTGTTAAAACTGAGACTTTGAGTGTTAAAAGAGGGCTTTAGGTCCTAAAAGTGAGGGTTTGGCTGTTAGAAATGAGGCATTGAATTTTAAAACCAAGGTTTGGACCCTAGCAGTGAGGTTTGCAGTCCTAACTCTAAGGCTTTGATGTTAAAAGAGGGGTTTGGGTGTTTTAAAGTGAGTCTTTGGGTGCTGAAAATGAGGCTTTGAGCCTTAAAAGAGGGCTTTGGGCATTAATAATGATGGTTTGGTACCTGAAAGTGAAGGCCTGGATGCTAAAAGCAGGGGGTTTCTGACCTAAAAATGAGGCACTGAGCATTAAAAGAGGGGTTTGGACCCTGAAAGTGAAGGTTCGGATGATAAAAATGAGTTTTTGAAGCTTAATAGAGGGGTTTGGACTGTCAAAATTACTATTTGGAACAAAACAATGATGGTTTGCCCATAAAAAGTCCAAGTTCGATGCTAAAAGCAGAGGGTTTGGGACCTAAAAATGAGGCAGTGAGCGTGAAAAGAGGGGTTTGGGTAATAGAAGTAAGGGTTTGGAATTTTAAAAAGAGGGTTTGTCCCTAAAAAGGAGGGGTTTGGACCCTAAAAGTGAGGTTTGCAGTCCTAACTCTGAGGCTTTGATGTTAAAAGAGGGGTTTGGGTGTTTTAAAGTGAGTCTTTGGGTGCTGAAAATGAGGCTTTGAGCCTTAAAAGAGGGCTTTGGGCATTAATAATGATGTTTTGGTACCTGAAAGTGAAGGCCTGGATGCTAAAAGCAGGGGGTTTCTGACCTAAAAATGAGGCACTGAGCATTAAAAGAGGGGTTTGGACCCTGAAAGTGAAGGTTTGGATGATAAAAATGACTTTTTGAAGCTTAATAGAGGGGTTTGGACGCTAAAAATTACTATTTGGAACAAAACAATGATGGTTTGCCCATAAAAAGTCCAAGTTCGATGCTAAAAGCAGAGGGTTTGGGACCTAAAAATGAGGCAGTGAGCGTTAAAAGAGGGGTTTGGGTAATAGAAGTAAGGGTTTGGAATTTTAAAAAGAGGGTTTGTCCCTGAAAAGGAGGGGTTTGGACGCTGAAAGTGAGGTTTGCGGTCCCAACTCTAAGTCTTTGATGTTAAAAGAGGGGTTTGGGTGTTTTAAAGTGAGTCTTTGGGTGCTGAAAATGAGGCTTTGAGCCTTAAAAGAGGGCTTTGGGCATTAATAATGATGGTTTGGTACCTGAAAGTGAAGGCCTGGATGCTAAAAGCAGGGGGTTTCTGACGTAAAAATGAGGCACTGAGCATTAAAAGAGGGGTTTGGACCCTGAAAGTGAAGGTTTGGATGATAAAAATGAGTTTTTAAAGCTTAATAGAGGGGTTTGGACTGTCAAAATTACTATTTGGAACAAAACAATGATGGTTTGCCCATAAAAAGTCCAAGTTCGATGCTAAAAGCAGAGGGTTTGGGACCTAAAAATGAGGCAGTGAGCGTGAAAAGAGGGGTTTGGGTAATAGAAGTAAGGGTTTGGAATTTTAAAAAGAGGGTTTGTCCCTAAAAAGGAGGGGTTTGGACCCTAAAAGTGAGGTTTGCAGTCCTAACTCTGAGGCTTTGATGTTAAAAGAGGGGTTTGGGTGTTTTAAAGTGAGTCTTTGGGTGCTGAAAATGAGGCTTTGAGCCTTAAAAGAGGGCTTTGGGCATTAATAATGATGTTTTGGTACCTGAAAGTGAAGGCCTGGATGCTAAAAGCAGGGGGTTTCTGACCTAAAAATGAGGCACTGAGCATTAAAAGAGGGGTTTGGACCCTGAAAGTGAAGGTTTGGATGATAAAAATGACTTTTTGAAGCTTAATAGAGGGGTTTGGACGCTAAAAATTACTATTTGGAACAAAACAATGATGGTTTGCCCATAAAAAGTCCAAGTTCGATGCTAAAAGCAGAGGGTTTGGGACCTAAAAATGAGGCAGTGAGCGTTAAAAGAGGGGTTTGGGTAATAGAAGTAAGGGTTTGGAATTTTAAAAAGAGGGTTTGTCCCTGAAAAGGAGGGGTTTGGACGCTGAAAGTGAGGTTTGCGGTCCCAACTCTAAGTCTTTGATGTTAAAAGAGGGGTTTGGGTGTTTTAAAGTGAGTCTTTGGGTGCTGAAAATGAGGCTTTGAGCCTTAAAAGAGGGCTTTGGGCATTAATAATGATGGTTTGGTACCTGAAAGTGAAGGCCTGGATGCTAAAAGCAGGGGGTTTCTGACGTAAAAATGAGGCACTGAGCATTAAAAGAGGGGTTTGGACCCTGAAAGTGAAGGTTTGGATGATAAAAATGAGTTTTTAAAGCTTAATAGAGGGGTTTGGACTGTAAAAATTACTATTTGGAACAAAACAATGATGGTTTGCCCATAAAAAGTCCAAGTTCGATGCTAAAAGCAGAGGGTTTGGGACCTAAAAATGAGGCAGTGAGCGTTAAAAGAGGGGTTTGGGTAATAGAAGTAAGGGTTTGGAATTTTAAAAAGAGGGTTTGTCCCTGAAAAGGAGGGGTTTGGACCCTAAAAGTGAGGTTTGCAGTCCTAACTCTGAGGCTTTGATGTTAAAAGAGGGGTTTGGGTGTTTTAAAGTGAGTCTTTGGGTGCTGAAAATGAGGCTTTGAGCCTTAAAAGAGGGCTTTGGGCATTAATAATGATGTTTTGGTTCCTGAAAGTGAAGGCCTGGATGCTAAAAGCAGGGGGTTTCTGACCTAAAAATGAGGCACTGAGCATTAAAAGAGGGGTTTGGACCCTGAAAGTGAAGGTTTGGATGATAAAAATGAGTTTTTGAAGCTTAATAGAGGGGTTTGGACTCTAAAAATTACTATTTGGAACAAAACAATGATGGTTTGCCCATAAAAAGTCCAAGTTCGATGCTAAAAGCAGGGGGTTTCTGACCTAAAAATGAGGCACTGAGCATTAAAAGAGGGGTTTGGACCCTGAAAGTGAAGGTTTGGATGATAAAAATGACTTTTTGAAGCTTAATAGAGGGGTTTGGACTCTAAAAATTACTATTTGGAACAAAACAATGATGGTTTGACCATAAAAAGTCCAAGTTCGATGCTAAAAGCGGAGGGTTTGGGACCTAAAAATGAGGCAGTGAGCGTTAAAAGAGGGGTTTGAAAAATAGAAGTAAGGGTTTGGAATTTTAAAAAGAGGGTTTGTCCCTAAAAAGGAGGGGTTTGGACCCTAAAAGTGAGGTTTGCAGTCCTAACTCTAAGTCTTTGATGTTAAAAGAGGGGTTTGGGTGTTTTTAAGTGAGTTTTGGGGACCTGGAAATGAGGCACTGAGCATTAAAAGAGGCGTTTGGACCCTGAAAGTGCGGTTTTGGGTGTTAAAACTGAGGCTTTGAGTGTTAAAAGAGGGCTTTAGGTCCTAAAAGTGAGGGTTTGGCTGTTAAAAATGAGGCTTTGAGCTTTAAGAGAGAGGTTTGGACCCTAGCAGTGAGGTTTGTGGTCCTATCTATAAGGCTTTGAGCATTAAAAGAGGGGTTTGGGTGCTTTAAAGTGCGTCTTTGGGACGTGAAAATGCGGGTATGTCCCTAAAAAGGAGGGGTTTGGAGCCTAAAAGTGAGGGTTTGGGATCTAAAATAGAGGCTTTGAGCCTTAAAAGAGGGATTTGGACGTTAAAAATGAGATTTTGCTCCATAAAAGTAAGGGGTTTGGATGCTAAAAATGAGGGTTTGGGAACTAAAAGTGAGGCTTTGAGCCTTGAAAGAGGGGTTTGGATGCTGAAAGTGAGGTTTGCGGTCCCAACTCTAAGTCTTTGATGTTAAAAGAGGGGTTTGGGTGTTTTAAAGTGAGTCTTTGGTTGCTGAAAATGAGGCACTGAGCATTAAAAGAGGGGTTTGGACCCTAAAAGTGAGGTTTGCAGTCCTAACTATAAGTCTTTGATGTTAAAAGAGGTGTTTGGGTGTTTTAAAGTGAGTCTTTGGGTGCTGAAAATGAGGCACTGAGCGTTAAAAGAGGGGTTTGGACCCTGAAAGTTTGGCTTTGAGTGTTAAAACTGAGACTTTGAGTGTTAAAAGAGGGCTTTAGGTCCTAAAAGTGAGGGTTTGGCTGTTAGAAATGAGGCATTGAATTTTAAAACCAAGGTTTGGACCCTAGCAGTGAGGTTTGCAGTCCTAACTCTAAGGCTTTGATGTTAAAAGAGGGGTTTGGGTGTTTTAAAGTGAGTCTTTGGGTGCTGAAAATGAGGCTTTGAGCCTTAAAAGAGGGCTTTGGGCATTAATAATGATGGTTTGGTACCTGAAAGTGAAGGCCTGGATGCCAAAAGCAGGGGGTTTCTGACCTAAAAATGAGGCACTGAGCATTAAAAGAGGGGTTTGGACCCTGAAAGTGAAGGTTCGGATGATAAAAATGACTTTTTGAAGCTTAATAGAGGGGTTTGGACGCTAAAAATTACTATTTGGAACAAAACAATGATGGTTTGCCCATAAAAAGTCCAAGTTCGATGCTAAAAGCAGAGGGTTTGGGACCTAAAAATGAGGCAGTGAGCATTAAAAGAGGGGTTTGGGTAATAGAAGTAAGGGTTTGGAATTTTAAAAAGAGGGTTTGTCCCTGAAAAGGAGGGGTTTGGACCCTAAAAGTGAGGTTTGCAGTCCTAACT
Source organism: Phalacrocorax carbo (assembly GCF_963921805.1). Lineage (NCBI taxonomy): Eukaryota > Metazoa > Chordata > Aves > Suliformes > Phalacrocoracidae > Phalacrocorax > Phalacrocorax carbo. The sequence continues at coordinate 959,453 of NW_026990280.1, read as the reverse complement.
CTAAGTCTTTGATGTTAAAAGAGGGGTTTGGGTGTTTTAAAGTGAGTCTTTGGGTGCTGAAAATGAGGCTTTGAGCCTTAAAAGAGGGCTTTGGGCATTAATAATGATGGTTTGGTACCTGAAAGTGAAGGCCTGGATGCTAAAAGCAGGGGGTTTCTGACCTAAAAATGAGGCACTGAGCATTAAAAGAGGGGTTTGGACCCTGAAAGTGAAGGTTTGGATGATAAAAATGAGTTTTTAAAGCTTAATAGAGGGGTTTGGACTCTAAAAATTACTCTTTGGAACAAAACAATGATGTTTTGACCATAAAAAGTCCAAGTTCGATGCTAAAAGCAGGGGGTTTCTGACCTAAAAATGAGGCACTGAGCATTAAAAGAGGGGTTTGGACCCTGAAAGTGAAGGTTTGGATGATAAAAATGACTTTTTGAAGCTTAATAGAGGGGTTTGGACGCTAAAAATTACTATTTGGAACAAAACAATGATGGTTTGCCCATAAAAAGTCCAAGTTCGATGCTAAAAGCAGAGGGTTTGGGACCTAAAAATGAGGCAGTGAGCGTTAAAAGAGGGGTTTGGGTAATAGAAGTAAGGGTTTGGAATTTTAAAAAGAGGGTTTGTCCCTGAAAAGGAGGGGTTTGGACCCTAAAAGTGAGGTTTGCAGTCCTAACTCTGAGGCTTTGATGTTAAAAGAGGGGTTTGGGTGTTTTAAAGTGAGTCTTTGGGTGCTGAAAATGAGGCTTTGAGCCTTAAAAGAGGGCTTTGGGCATTAATAATGATGGTTTGGTACCTGAAAGTGAAGGCCTGGATGCTAAAAGCAGGGGGTTTCTGACCTAAAAATGAGGCACTGAGCATTAAAAGAGGGGTTTGGACCCTGAAAGTGAAGGTTTGGATGATAAAAATGAGTTTTTGAAGCTTAATAGAGGGGTTTGGACTGTCAAAATTACTATTTGGAACAAAACAATGATGGTTTGCCCATAAAAAGTCCAAGTTCGATGCTAAAAGCAGAGGGTTTGGGACCTAAAAATGAGGCAGTGAGCGTTAAAAGAGGGGTTTGGGTAATAGAAGTAAGGGTTTGGAATTTTAAAAAGAGGGTTTGTCCCTAAAAAGGAGGGGTTTGGACCCTAAAAGTGAGGTTTGCAGTCCTAACTCTGAGGCTTTGATGTTAAAAGAGGGGTTTGGGTGTTTTAAAGTGAGTCTTTGGGTGCTGAAAATGAGGCTTTGAGCCTTAAAAGAGGGCTTTGGGCATTAATAATGATGTTTTGGTTCCTGAAAGTGAAGGCCTGGATGCTAAAAGCAGGGGGTTTCTGACCTAAAAATGAGGCACTGAGCATTAAAAGAGGGGTTTGGACCCTGAAAGTGAAGGTTTGGATGATAAAAATGACTTTTTGAAGCTTAATAGAGGGGTTTGGACTCTAAAACTTACTATTTGGAACAAAACAATGATGTTTTGACCATAAAAAGTCCAAGTTCGATGCTAAAAGCAGGGGGTTTCTGACCTAAAAATGAGGCACTGAGCATTAAAAGAGGGGTTTGGACCCTGAAAGTGAAGGTTTGGATGATAAAAATGAGTTTTTGAAGCTTAATAGAGGGGTTTGGACTCTAAAAATTACTATTTGGAACAAAACAATGATGGTTTGACCATAAAAAGTCCAAGTTCGATGCTAAAAGCGGAGGGTTTGGGACCTAAAAATGAGGCAGTGAGCGTTAAAAGAGGGGTTTGGGTAATAGAAGTAAGGGTTTGGAATTTTAAAAAGAGGGTTTGTCCCTGAAAAGGAGGGGTTTGGACCCTAAAAGTGAGGTTTGCAGTCCTAACTCTAAGTCTTTGATGTTAAAAGAGGGGTTTGGGTGTTTTTAAGTGAGTTTTGGGGACCTGGAAATGAGGAACTGAGCATTAAAAGAGGCGTTTGGACCCTGAAAGTGCGGTTTTGGGTGTTAAAACTGAGGCTTTGAGTGTTAAAAGAGGGCTTTAGGTCCTAAAAGTGAGGGTTTGGCTGTTAGAAATGAGGCTTTGAGCTTTAAGAGAGAGGTTTGGACCCTAGCAGTGAGGTTTCTGGTCCTAACTATAAGGCTTTGAGCATTAAAAGAGGGGTTTGGGTGCTTTAAAGTGCGTCTTTGGGACGTGAAAATGAGGGTATGTCCCTAAAAAGGAGGGGTTTGGAGCCTAAAAGTGAGGGTTTGGGATCTAAAATAGAGGCTTTGAGCCTTAAAAGAGGGATTTGGACGTTAAAAATGAGATTTTGCTCCATAAAAGTAAGGGGTTTGGATGCTAAAAATGAGGGTTTGGGAACTAAAAGTGAGGCTTTGAGCCTTGAAAGAGGGGTTTGGATGCTGAAAGTGAGGTTTGCGGTCCCAACTCTAAGTCTTTGATGTTAAAAGAGGGGTTTGGGTGTTTTAAAGTGAGTCTTTGGTTGCTGAAAATGAGGCACTGAGCATTAAAAGAGGGGTTTGGACCCTAAAAGTGAGGTTTGCAGTCCTAACTATAAGTCTTTGATGTTAAAAGAGGTGTTTGGGTGTTTTAAAGTGAGTCTTTGGGTGCTGAAAATGAGGCACTGAGCGTTAAAAGAGGGGTTTGGACCCTGAAAGTTTGGCTTTGAGTGTTAAAACTGAGACTTTGAGTGTTAAAAGAGGGCTTTAGGTCCTAAAAGTGAGGGTTTGGCTGTTAGAAATGAGGCATTGAATTTTAAAACCAAGGTTTGGACCCTAGCAGTGAGGTTTGCAGTCCTAACTCTAAGGCTTTGATGTTAAAAGAGGGGTTTGGGTGTTTTAAAGTGAGTCTTTGGGTGCTGAAAATGAGGCTTTGAGCCTTAAAAGAGGGCTTTGGGCATTAATAATGATGGTTTGGTACCTGAAAGTGAAGGCCTGGATGCCAAAAGCAGGGGGTTTCTGACCTAAAAATGAGGCACTGAGCATTAAAAGAGGGGTTTGGACCCTGAAAGTGAAGGTTCGGATGATAAAAATGAGTTTTTGAAGCTTAATAGAGGGGTTTGGACGCTAAAAATTACTATTTGGAACAAAACAATGATGGTTTGCCCATAAAAAGTCCAAGTTCGATGCTAAAAGCAGAGGGTTTGGGACCTAAAAATGAGGCAGTGAGCGTTAAAAGAGGGGTTTGGGTAATAGAAGTAAGGGTTTGGAATTTTAAAAAGAGGGTTTGTCCCTGAAAAGGAGGGGTTTGGACCCTAAAAGTGAGGTTTGCAGTCCTAACTCTGAGGCTTTGATGTTAAAAGAGGGGTTTGGGTGTTTTAAAGTGAGTCTTTGGGTGCTGAAAATGAGGCTTTGAGCCTTAAAAGAGGGCTTTGGGCATTAATAATGATGTTTTGGTTCCTGAAAGTGAAGGCCTGGATGCTAAAAGCAGGGGGTTTCTGACCTAAAAATGAGGCACTGAGCATTAAAAGAGGGGTTTGGACCCTGAAAGTGAAGGTTTGGATGATAAAAATGACTTTTTGAAGCTTAATAGAGGGGTTTGGACTCTAAAAATTACTATTTGGAACAAAACAATGATGTTTTGACCATAAAAAGTCCAAGTTCGATGCTAAAAGCAGGGGGTTTCTGACCTAAAAATGAGGCACTGAGCATTAAAAGAGGGGTTTGGACCCTGAAAGTGAAGGTTTGGATGATACAAATGAGTTTTTGAAGCTTAATAGAGGGGTTTGGACTCTAAAAATTACTATTTGGAACAAAACAATGATGGTTTGACCATAAAAAGTCCAAGTTCGATGCTAAAAGCGGAGGGTTTGGGACCTAAAAATGAGGCAGTGAGCGTTAAAAGAGGGGTTTGGGTAATAGAAGTAAGGGTTTGGAATTTTAAAAAGAGGGTTTGTCCCTGAAAAGGAGGGGTTTGGACCCTAAAAGTGAGGTTTGCAGTCCTAACTCTAAGTCTTTGATGTTAAAAGAGGGGTTTGGGTGTTTTTAAGTGAGTTTTGGGGACCTGGAAATGAGGCACTGAGCATTAAAAGAGGCGTTTGGACCCTGAAAGTTTGGCTTTGAGTGTTAAAACTGAGGCTTTGAGTGTTAAAAGAGGGCTTTAGGTCCTAAAAGTGAGGGTTTGGCTGTTAAAAATGAGGCTTTGAGCTTTAAGAGAGAGGTTTGGACCCTAGCAGTGAGGTTTGTGGTCCTATCTATAAGGCTTTGAGCATTAAAAGAGGGGTTTGGGTGCTTTAAAGTGCGTCTTTGGGACGTGAAAATGAGGGTATGTCCCTAAAAAGGAGGGGTTTGGAGCCTAAAAGTGAGGGTTTGGGATCTAAAATAGAGGCTTTGAGCCTTAAAAGAGGGATTTGGACGTTAAAAATGAGATTTTGCTCCATAAAAGTAAGGGGTTTGGATGCTAAAAATGAGGGTTTGGGAACTAAAAGTGAGGCTTTGAGCCTTGAAAGAGGGGTTTGGATGCTGAAAGTGAGGTTTGCGGTCCCAACTCTAAGTCTTTGATGTTAAAAGAGGGGTTTGGGTGTTTTAAAGTGAGTCTTTGGTTGCTGAAAATGAGGCACTGAGCATTAAAAGAGGGGTTTGGACCCTAAAAGTGAGGTTTGCAGTCCTAACTATAAGTCTTTGATGTTAAAAGAGGTGTTTGGGTGTTTTAAAGTGAGTCTTTGGGTGCTGAAAATGAGGCACTGAGCGTTAAAAGAGGGGTTTGGACCCTGAAAGTTTGGCTTTGAGTGTTAAAACTGAGACTTTGAGTGTTAAAAGAGGGCTTTAGGTCCTAAAAGTGAGGGTTTGGCTGTTAGAAATGAGGCATTGAATTTTAAAACCAAGGTTTGGACCCTAGCAGTGAGGTTTGCAGTCCTAACTCTAAGGCTTTGATGTTAAAAGAGGGGTTTGGGTGTTTTAAAGTGAGTCTTTGGGTGCTGAAAATGAGGCTTTGAGCCTTAAAAGAGGGCTTTGGGCATTAATAATGATGGTTTGGTACCTGAAAGTGAAGGCCTGGATGCCAAAAGCAGGGGGTTTCTGACCTAAAAATGAGGCACTGAGCATTAAAAGAGGGGTTTGGACCCTGAAAGTGAAGGTTCGGATGATAAAAATGACTTTTTGAAGCTTAATAGAGGGGTTTGGACGCTAAAAATTACTATTTGGAACAAAACAATGATGGTTTGCCCATAAAAAGTCCAAGTTCGATGCTAAAAGCAGAGGGTTTGGGACCTAAAAATGAGGCAGTGAGCGTTAAAAGAGGGGTTTGGGTAATAGAAGTAAGGGTTTGGAATTTTAAGAAGAGGGTTTGTCCCTGAAAAGGAGGGGTTTGGACCCTAAAAGTGAGGTTTGCAGTCCTAACTCTAAGTCTTTGATGTTAAAAGAGGGGTTTGGGTGTTTTAAAGTGAGTCTTTGGGTGCTGAAAATGAGGCTTTGAGCCTTAAAAGAGGGCTTTGGGCATTAATAATGATGTTTTGGTACCTGAAAGTGAAGGCCTGGATGCTAAAAGCAGGGGGTTTCTGACCTAAAAATGAGGCACTGAGCATTAAAAGAGGGGTTTGGACCCTGAAAGTGAAGGTTTGGATGATAAAAATGAGTTTTTAAATCTTAATAGAGGGGTTTGGACTCTAAAAATTACTCTTTGGAACAAAACAATGATGTTTTGACCATAAAAAGTCCAAGTTCGATGCTAAAAGCAGGGGGTTTCTGACCTAAAAATGAGGCACTGAGCATTAAAAGAGGGGTTTGGACCCTGAAAGTGAAGGTTTGGATGATAAAAATGAGTTTTTGAAGCTTAATAGAGGGGTTTGGACTGTAAAAATTACTATTTGGAACAAAACAATGATGGTTTGCCCATAAAAAGTCCAAGTTCGATGCTAAAAGCGGAGGGTTTGGGACCTAAAAATGAGGCAGTGAGCGTTAAAAGAGGGGTTTGGGTAATAGAAGTAAGGGTTTGGAATTTTAAAAAGAGGGTTTGTCCCTGAAAAGGAGGGGTTTGGACCCTAAAAGTGAGGTTTGCAGTCCTAACTCTGAGGCTTTGATGTTAAAAGAGGGGTTTGGGTGTTTTAAAGTGAGTCTTTGGGTGCTGAAAATGAGGCTTTGAGCCTTAAAAGAGGGCTTTGGGCATTAATAATGATGTTTTGGTTCCTGAAAGTGAAGGCCTGGATGCTAAAAGCAGGGGGTTTCTGACCTAAAAATGAGGCACTGAGCATTAAAAGAGGGGTTTGGACCCTGAAAGTGAAGGTTTGGATGATAAAAATGACTTTTTGAAGCTTAATAGAGGGGTTTGGACTCTAAAACTTACTATTTGGAACAAAACAATGATGTTTTGACCATAAAAAGTCCAAGTTCGATGCTAAAAGCAGGGGGTTTCTGACCTAAAAATGAGGCACTGAGCATTAAAAGAGGGGTTTGGACCCTGAAAGTGAAGGTTTGGATGATAAAAATGAGTTTTTGAAGCTTAATAGAGGGGTTTGGACTCTAAAAATTACTATTTGGAACAAAACAATGATGGTTTGACCATAAAAAGTCCAAGTTCGATGCTAAAAGCGGAGGGTTTGGGACCTAAAAATGAGGCAGTGAGCGTTAAAAGAGGGGTTTGGGTAATAGAAGTAAGGGTTTGGAATTTTAAAAAGAGGGTTTGTCCCTGAAAAGGAGGGGTTTGGACCCTAAAAGTGAGGTTTGCAGTCCTAACTCTAAGTCTTTGATGTTAAAAGAGGGGTTTGGGTGTTTTTAAGTGAGTTTTGGGGACCTGGAAATGAGGAACTGAGCATTAAAAGAGGCGTTTGGACCCTGAAAGTGCGGTTTTGGGTGTTAAAACTGAGGCTTTGAGTGTTAAAAGAGGGCTTTAGGTCCTAAAAGTGAGGGTTTGGCTGTTAGAAATGAGGCTTTGAGCTTTAAGAGAGAGGTTTGGACCCTAGCAGTGAGGTTTCTGGTCCTAACTATAAGGCTTTGAGCATTAAAAGAGGGGTTTGGGTGCTTTAAAGTGCGTCTTTGGGACGTGAAAATGAGGGTATGTCCCTAAAAAGGAGGGGTTTGGAGCCTAAAAGTGAGGGTTTGGGATCTAAAATAGAGGCTTTGAGCCTTAAAAGAGGGATTTGGACGTTAAAAATGAGATTTTGCTCCATAAAAGTAAGGGGTTTGGATGCTAAAAATGAGGGTTTGGGAACTAAAAGTGAGGCTTTGAGCCTTGAAAGAGGGGTTTGGATGCTGAAAGTGAGGTTTGCGGTCCCAACTCTAAGTCTTTGATGTTAAAAGAGGGGTTTGGGTGTTTTAAAGTGAGTCTTTGGTTGCTGAAAATGAGGCACTGAGCATTAAAAGAGGGGTTTGGACCCTAAAAGTGAGGTTTGCAGTCCTAACTATAAGTCTTTGATGTTAAAAGAGGTGTTTGGGTGTTTTAAAGTGAGTCTTTGGGTGCTGAAAATGAGGCACTGAGCGTTAAAAGAGGGGTTTGGACCCTGAAAGTTTGGCTTTGAGTGTTAAAACTGAGACTTTGAGTGTTAAAAGAGGGCTTTAGGTCCTAAAAGTGAGGGTTTGGCTGTTAGAAATGAGGCATTGAATTTTAAAACCAAGGTTTGGACCCTAGCAGTGAGGTTTGCAGTCCTAACTCTAAGGCTTTGATGTTAAAAGAGGGGTTTGGGTGTTTTAAAGTGAGTCTTTGGGTGCTGAAAATGAGGCTTTGAGCCTTAAAAGAGGGCTTTGGGCATTAATAATGATGGTTTGGTACCTGAAAGTGAAGGCCTGGATGCCAAAAGCAGGGGGTTTCTGACCTAAAAATGAGGCACTGAGCATTAAAAGAGGGGTTTGGACCCTGAAAGTGAAGGTTCGGATGATAAAAATGACTTTTTGAAGCTTAATAGAGGGGTTTGGACGCTAAAAATTACTATTTGGAACAAAACAATGATGGTTTGCCCATAAAAAGTCCAAGTTCGATGCTAAAAGCAGAGGGTTTGGGACCTAAAAATGAGGCAGTGAGCGTTAAAAGAGGGGTTTGAAAAATAGAAGTAAGGGTTTGGAATTTTAAAAAGAGGGTTTGTCCCTGAAAAGGAGGGGTTTGGACCCTAAAAGTGAGGTTTGCAGTCCTAACTCTAAGGCTTTGATGTTAAAAGAGGGGTTTGGGTGTTTTAAAGTGAGTCTTTGGGTGCTGAAAATGAGGCTTTGAGCCTTAAAAGAGGGCTTTGGGCATTAATAATGATGGTTTGGTACCTGAAAGTGAAGGCCTGGATGCTAAAAGCAGGGGGTTTCTGACCTAAAAATGAGGCACTGAGCATTAAAAGAGGGGTTTGGACCCTGAAAGTGAAGGTTTGGATGATAAAAATGAGTTTTTAAAGCTTAATAGAGGGGTTTGGACTCTAAAAATTACTCTTTGGAACAAAACAATGATGTTTTGACCATAAAAAGTCCAAGTTCGATGCTAAAAGCAGGGGGTTTCTGACCTAAAAATGAGGCACTGAGCATTAAAAGAGGGGTTTGGACCCTGAAAGTGAAGGTTTGGATGATAAAAATGAGTTTTTGAAGCTTAATAGAGGGGTTTGGACTCTAAAAATTACTATTTGGAACAAAACAATGATGGTTTGCCCATAAAAAGTCCAAGTTCGATGCTAAAAGCAGAGGGTTTGGGACCTAAAAATGAGGCAGTGAGCGTTAAAAGAGGGGTTTGGGTAATAGAAGTAAGGGTTTGGAATTTTAAAAAGAGGGTTTGTCCCTGAAAAGGAGGGGTTTGGACCCTAAAAGTGAGGTTTGCAGTCCTAACTCTGAGGCTTTGATGTTAAAAGAGGGGTTTGGGTGTTTTTAAGTGAGTCTTTGGGTGCTGAAAATGAGGCTTTGAGCCTTAAAAGAGGGCTTTGGGCATTAATAATGATGTTTTGGTTCCTGAAAGTGAAGGCCTGGATGCTAAAAGCAGGGGGTTTCTGACCTAAAAATGAGGCACTGAGCATTAAAAGAGGGGTTTGGACCCTGAAAGTGAAGGTTTGGATGATAAAAATGACTTTTTGAAGCTTAATAGAGGGGTTTGGACTCTAAAAATTACTATTTGGAACAAAACAATGATGTTTTGACCATAAAAAGTCCAAGTTCGATGCTAAAAGCAGGGGGTTTCTGACCTAAAAATGAGGCACTGAGCATTAAAAGAGGGGTTTGGACCCTGAAAGTGAAGGTTTGGATGATACAAATGAGTTTTTGAAGCTTAATAGAGGGGTTTGGACTCTAAAAATTACTATTTGGAACAAAACAATGATGGTTTGACCATAAAAAGTCCAAGTTCGATGCTAAAAGCGGAGGGTTTGGGACCTAAAAATGAGGCAGTGAGCGTTAAAAGAGGGGTTTGGGTAATAGAAGTAAGGGTTTGGAATTTTAAAAAGAGGGTTTGTCCCTGAAAAGGAGGGGTTTGGACCCTAAAAGTGAGGTTTGCAGTCCTAACTCTAAGTCTTTGATGTTAAAAGAGGGGTTTGGGTGTTTTTAAGTGAGTTTTGGGGACCTGGAAATGAGGCACTGAGCATTAAAAGAGGCGTTTGGACCCTGAAAGTTTGGCTTTGAGTGTTAAAACTGAGGCTTTGAGTGTTAAAAGAGGGCTTTAGGTCCTAAAAGTGAGGGTTTGGCTGTTAAAAATGAGGCTTTGAGCTTTAAGAGAGAGGTTTGGACCCTAGCAGTGAGGTTTGTGGTCCTATCTATAAGGCTTTGAGCATTAAAAGAGGGGTTTGGGTGCTTTAAAGTGCGTCTTTGGGACGTGAAAATGCGGGTATGTCCCTAAAAAGGAGGGGTTTGGAGCCTAAAAGTGAGGGTTTGGGATCTAAAATAGAGGCTTTGAGCCTTAAAAGAGGGATTTGGACGTTAAAAATGAGATTTTGCTCCATAAAAGTAAGGGGTTTGGATGCTAAAAATGAGGGTTTGGGAACTAAAAGTGAGGCTTTGAGCCTTGAAAGAGGGGTTTGGATGCTGAAAGTGAGGTTTGCGGTCCCAACTCTAAGTCTTTGATGTTAAAAGAGGGGTTTGGGTGTTTTAAAGTGAGTCTTTGGTTGCTGAAAATGAGGCACTGAGCATTAAAAGAGGGGTTTGGACCCTAAAAGTGAGGTTTGCAGTCCTAACTATAAGTCTTTGATGTTAAAAGAGGTGTTTGGGTGTTTTAAAGTGAGTCTTTGGGTGCTGAAAATGAGGCACTGAGCGTTAAAAGAGGGGTTTGGACCCTGAAAGTTTGGCTTTGAGTGTTAAAACTGAGACTTTGAGTGTTAAAAGAGGGCTTTAGGTCCTAAAAGTGAGGGTTTGGCTGTTAGAAATGAGGCATTGAATTTTAAAACCAAGGTTTGGACCCTAGCAGTGAGGTTTGCAGTCCTAACTCTAAGGCTTTGATGTTAAAAGAGGGGTTTGGGTGTTTTAAAGTGAGTCTTTGGGTGCTGAAAATGAGGCTTTGAGCCTTAAAAGAGGGCTTTGGGCATTAATAATGATGGTTTGGTACCTGAAAGTGAAGGCCTGGATGCCAAAAGCAGGGGGTTTCTGACCTAAAAATGAGGCACTGAGCATTAAAAGAGGGGTTTGGACCCTGAAAGTGAAGGTTCGGATGATAAAAATGACTTTTTGAAGCTTAATAGAGGGGTTTGGACGCTAAAAATTACTATTTGGAACAAAACAATGATGGTTTGCCCATAAAAAGTCCAAGTTCGATGCTAAAAGCAGAGGGTTTGGGACCTAAAAATGAGGCAGTGAGCGTTAAAAGAGGGGTTTGGGTAATAGAAGTAAGGGTTTGGAATTTTAAGAAGAGGGTTTGTCCCTGAAAAGGAGGGGTTTGGACCCTAAAAGTGAGGTTTGCAGTCCTAACTCTAAGTCTTTGATGTTAAAAGAGGGGTTTGGGTGTTTTAAAGTGAGTCTTTGGGTGCTGAAAATGAGGCTTTGAGCCTTAAAAGAGGGCTTTGGGCATTAATAATGATGTTTTGGTACCTGAAAGTGAAGGCCTGGATGCTAAAAGCAGGGGGTTTCTGACCTAAAAATGAGGCACTGAGCATTAAAAGAGGGGTTTGGACCCTGAAAGTGAAGGTTTGGATGATAAAAATGAGTTTTTAAATCTTAATAGAGGGGTTTGGACTCTAAAAATTACTCTTTGGAACAAAACAATGATGTTTTGACCATAAAAAGTCCAAGTTCGATGCTAAAAGCAGGGGGTTTCTGACCTAAAAATGAGGCACTGAGCATTAAAAGAGGGGTTTGGACCCTGAAAGTGAAGGTTTGGATGATAAAAATGAGTTTTTGAAGCTTAATAGAGGGGTTTGGACTGTAAAAATTACTATTTGGAACAAAACAATGATGGTTTGCCCATAAAAAGTCCAAGTTCGATGCTAAAAGCGGAGGGTTTGGGACCTAAAAATGAGGCAGTGAGCGTTAAAAGAGGGGTTTGGGTAATAGAAGTAAGGGTTTGGAATTTTAAAAAGAGGGTTTGTCCCTGAAAAGGAGGGGTTTGGACCCTAAAAGTGAGGTTTGCAGTCCTAACTCTGAGGCTTTGATGTTAAAAGAGGGGTTTGGGTGTTTTAAAGTGAGTCTTTGGGTGCTGAAAATGAGGCTTTGAGCCTTAAAAGAGGGCTTTGGGCATTAATAATGATGTTTTGGTTCCTGAAAGTGAAGGCCTGGATGCTAAAAGCAGGGGGTTTCTGACCTAAAAATGAGGCACTGAGCATTAAAAGAGGGGTTTGGACCCTGAAAGTGAAGGTTTGGATGATAAAAATGACTTTTTGAAGCTTAATAGAGGGGTTTGGACTCTAAAACTTACTATTTGGAACAAAACAATGATGTTTTGACCATAAAAAGTCCAAGTTCGATGCTAAAAGCAGGGGGTTTCTGACCTAAAAATGAGGCACTGAGCATTAAAAGAGGGGTTTGGACCCTGAAAGTGAAGGTTTGGATGATAAAAATGAGTTTTTGAAGCTTAATAGAGGGGTTTGGACTCTAAAAATTACTATTTGGAACAAAACAATGATGGTTTGCCCATAAAAAGTCCAAGTTCGATGCTAAAAGCAGAGGGTTTGGGACCTAAAAATGAGGCAGTGAGCGTTAAAAGAGGGGTTTGGGTAATAGAAGTAAGGGTTTGGAATTTTAAAAAGAGGGTTTGTCCCTGAAAAGGAGGGGTTTGGACCCTAAAAGTGAGGTTTGCAGTCCTAACTCTAAGTCTTTGATGTTAAAAGAGGGGTTTGGGTGTTTTAAAGTGAGTCTTTGGGTGCTGAAAATGAGGCTTTGAGCCTTAAAAGAGGGCTTTGGGCATTAATAATGATGGTTTGGTTCCTGAAAGTGAAGGCCTGGATGCTAAAAGCAGGGGGTTTCTGACCTAAAAATGAGGCACTGAGCATTAAAAGAGGGGTTTGGACCCTGAAAGTGAAGGTTTGGATGATAAAAATGAGTTTTTGAAGCTTAATAGAGGGGTTTGGACGCTAAAAATTACTATTTGGAACAAAACAATGATGGTTTGCCCATAAAAAGTCCAAGTTCGATGCTAAAAGCAGAGGGTTTGGGACCTAAAAATGAGGCAGTGAGCGTTAAAAGAGGGGTTTGGGTAATAGAAGTAAGGGTTTGGAATTTTAAAAAGAGGGTTTGTCCCTGAAAAGGAGGGGTTTGGACCCTAAAAGTGAGGTTTGCAGTCCTAACTCTGAGGCTTTGATGTTAAAAGAGGGGTTTGGGTGTTTTAAAGTGAGTCTTTGGGTGCTGAAAATGAGGCTTTGAGCCTTAAAAGAGGGCTTTGGGCATTAATAATGATGTTTTGGTTCCTGAAAGTGAAGGCCTGGATGCTAAAAGCAGGGGGTTTCTGACCTAAAAATGAGGCACTGAGCATTAAAAGAGGGGTTTGGACCCTGAAAGTGAAGGTTTGGATGATAAAAATGACTTTTTGAAGCTTAATAGAGGGGTTTGGACTCTAAAACTTACTATTTGGAACAAAACAATGATGTTTTGACCATAAAAAGTCCAAGTTCGATGCTAAAAGCAGGGGGTTTCTGACCTAAAAATGAGGCACTGAGCATTAAAAGAGGGGTTTGGACCCTGAAAGTGAAGGTTTGGATGATAAAAATGAGTTTTTGAAGCTTAATAGAGGGGTTTGGACTCTAAAAATTACTATTTGGAACAAAACAATGATGGTTTGCCCATAAAAAGTCCAAGTTCGATGCTAAAAGCGGAGGGTTTGGGACCTAAAAATGAGGCAGTGAGCGTTAAAAGAGGGGTTTGGGTAATAGAAGTAAGGGTTTGGAATTTTAAAAAGAGGGTTTGTCCCTGAAAAGGAGGGGTTTGGACCCTAAAAGTGAGGTTTGCAGTCCTAACTCTAAGTCTTTGATGTTAAAAGAGGGGTTTGGGTGTTTTAAAGTGAGTCTTTGGGTGCTGAAAATGAGGCTTTGAGCCTTAAAAGAGGGCTTTGGGCATTAATAATGATGGTTTGGTTCCTGAAAGTGAAGGCCTGGATGCTAAAAGCAGGGGGTTTCTGACCTAAAAATGAGGCACTGAGCATTAAAAGAGGGGTTTGGACCCTGAAAGTGAAGGTTTGGATGATAAAAATGAGTTTTTGAAGCTTAATAGAGGGGTTTGGACGCTAAAAATTACTATTTGGAACAAAACAATGATGGTTTGCCCATAAAAAGTCCAAGTTCGATGCTAAAAGCAGAGGGTTTGGGACCTAAAAATGAGGCAGTGAGCGTTAAAAGAGGGGTTTGGGTAATAGAAGTAAGGGTTTGGAATTTTAAAAAGAGGGTTTGTCCCTGAAAAGGAGGGGTTTGGACCCTAAAAGTGAGGTTTGCAGTCCTAACTCTGAGGCTTTGATGTTAAAAGAGGGGTTTGGGTGTTTTAAAGTGAGTCTTTGGGTGCTGAAAATGAGGCTTTGAGCCTTAAAAGAGGGCTTTGGGCATTAATAATGATGTTTTGGTTCCTGAAAGTGAAGGCCTGGATGCTAAAAGCAGGGGGTTTCTGACCTAAAAATGAGGCACTGAGCATTAAAAGAGGGGTTTGGACCCTGAAAGTGAAGGTTTGGATGATAAAAATGACTTTTTGAAGCTTAATAGAGGGGTTTGGACTCTAAAAATTACTATTTGGAACAAAACAATGATGTTTTGACCATAAAAAGTCCAAGTTCGATGCTAAAAGCAGGGGGTTTCTGACCTAAAAATGAGGCACTGAGCATTAAAAGAGGGGTTTGGACCCTGAAAGTGAAGGTTTGGATGATAAAAATGACTTTTTGAAGCTTAATAGAGGGGTTTGGACTCTAAAAATTACTATTTGGAACAAAACAATGATGGTTTGACCATAAAAAGTCCAAGTTCGATGCTAAAAGCGGAGGGTTTGGGACCTAAAAATGAGGCAGTGAGCGTTAAAAGAGGGGTTTGGGTAATAGAAGTAAGGGTTTGGAATTTTAAAAAGAGGGTTTGTCCCTGAAAAGGAGGGGTTTGGACCCTAAAAGTGAGGTTTGCAGTCCTAACTCTAAGTCTTTGATGTTAAAAGAGGGGTTTGGGTGTTTTTAAGTGAGTTTTGGGGACCTGGAAATGAGGCACTGAGCATTAAAAGAGGCGTTTGGACCCTGAAAGTTTGGCTTTGAGTGTTAAAACTGAGGCTTTGAGTGTTAAAAGAGGGCTTTAGGTCCTAAAAGTGAGGGTTTGGCTGTTAAAAATGAGGCTTTGAGCTTTAAGAGAGAGGTTTGGACCCTAGCAGTGAGGTTTGTGGTCCTATCTATAAGGCTTTGAGCATTAAAAGAGGGGTTTGGGTGCTTTAAAGTGCGTCTTTGGGACGTGAAAATGCGGGTATGTCCCTAAAAAGGAGGGGTTTGGAGCCTAAAAGTGAGGGTTTGGGATCTAAAATAGAGGCTTTGAGCCTTAAAAGAGGGATTTGGACGTTAAAAATGAGATTTTGCTCCATAAAAGTAAGGGGTTTGGATGCTAAAAATGAGGGTTTGGGAACTAAAAGTGAGGCTTTGAGCCTTGAAAGAGGGGTTTGGATGCTGAAAGTGAGGTTTGCGGTCCCAACTCTAAGTCTTTGATGTTAAAAGAGGGGTTTGGGTGTTTTAAAGTGAGTCTTTGGTTGCTGAAAATGAGGCACTGAGCATTAAAAGAGGGGTTTGGACCCTAAAAGTGAGGTTTGCAGTCCTAACTATAAGTCTTTGATGTTAAAAGAGGTGTTTGGGTGTTTTAAAGTGAGTCTTTGGGTGCTGAAAATGAGGCACTGAGCGTTAAAAGAGGGGTTTGGACCCTGAAAGTTTGGCTTTGAGTGTTAAAACTGAGACTTTGAGTGTTAAAAGAGGGCTTTAGGTCCTAAAAGTGAGGGTTTGGCTGTTAGAAATGAGGCATTGAATTTTAAAACCAAGGTTTGGACCCTAGCAGTGAGGTTTGCAGTCCTAACTCTAAGGCTTTGATGTTAAAAGAGGGGTTTGGGTGTTTTAAAGTGAGTCTTTGGGTGCTGAAAATGAGGCTTTGAGCCTTAAAAGAGGGCTTTGGGCATTAATAATGATGGTTTGGTACCTGAAAGTGAAGGCCTGGATGCCAAAAGCAGGGGGTTTCTGACCTAAAAATGAGGCACTGAGCATTAAAAGAGGGGTTTGGACCCTGAAAGTGAAGGTTCGGATGATAAAAATGACTTTTTGAAGCTTAATAGAGGGGTTTGGACTCTAAAAATTACTATTTGGAACAAAACAATGATGGTTTGCCCATAAAAAGTCCAAGTTCGATGCTAAAAGCAGAGGGTTTGGGACCTAAAAATGAGGCAGTGAGCGTTAAAAGAGGGGTTTGGGTAATAGAAGTAAGGGTTTGGAATTTTAAAAAGAGGGTTTGTCCCTGAAAAGGAGGGGTTTGGACCCTAAAAGTGAGGTTTGCAGTCCTAACTCTAAGTCTTTGATGTTAAAAGAGGGGTTTGGGTGTTTTAAAGTGAGTCTTTGGGTGCTGAAAATGAGGCTTTGAGCCTTAAAAGAGGGCTTTGGGCATTAATAATGATGGTTTGGTACCTGAAAGTGAAGGCCTGGATGCTAAAAGCAGGGGGTTTCTGACCTAAAAATGAGGCACTGAGCATTAAAAGAGGGGTTTGGACCCTGAAAGTGAAGGTTTGGATGATAAAAATGAGTTTTTAAAGCTTAATAGAGGGGTTTGGACTCTAAAAATTACTCTTTGGAACAAAACAATGATGTTTTGACCATAAAAAGTCCAAGTTCGATGCTAAAAGCAGGGGGTTTCTGACCTAAAAATGAGGCACTGAGCATTAAAAGAGGGGTTTGGACCCTGAAAGTGAAGGTTTGGATGATAAAAATGAGTTTTTGAAGCTTAATAGAGGGGTTTGGACTCTAAAAATTACTATTTGGAACAAAACAATGATGGTTTGCCCATAAAAAGTCCAAGTTCGATGCTAAAAGCGGAGGGTTTGGGACCTAAAAATGAGGCAGTGAGCGTTAAAAGAGGGGTTTGGGTAATAGAAGTAAGGGTTTGGAATTTTAAAAAGAGGGTTTGTCCCTGAAAAGGAGGGGTTTGGACCCTAAAAGTGAGGTTTGCAGTCCTAACTCTGAGGCTTTGATGTTAAAAGAGGGGTTTGGGTGTTTTAAAGTGAGTCTTTGGGTGCTGAAAATGAGGCTTTGAGCCTTAAAAGAGGGCTTTGGGCATTAATAATGATGTTTTGGTACCTGAAAGTGAAGGCCTGGATGCTAAAAGCAGGGGGTTTCTGACCTAAAAATGAGGCACTGAGCATTAAAAGAGGGGTTTGGACCCTGAAAGTGAAGGTTTGGATGATAAAAATGACTTTTTGAAGCTTAATAGAGGGGTTTGGACTCTAAAACTTACTATTTGGAACAAAACAATGATGTTTTGACCATAAAAAGTCCAAGTTCGATGCTAAAAGCAGGGGGTTTCTGACCTAAAAATGAGGCACTGAGCATTAAAAGAGGGGTTTGGACCCTGAAAGTGAAGGTTTGGATGATACAAATGAGTTTTTGAAGCTTAATAGAGGGGTTTGGACGCTAAAAATTACTATTTGGAACAAAACAATGATGGTTTGCCCATAAAAAGTCCAAGTTCGATGCTAAAAGCAGAGGGTTTGGGACCTAAAAATGAGGCAGTGAGCGTTAAAAGAGGGGTTTGGGTAATAGAAGTAAGGGTTTGGAATTTTAAAAAGAGGGTTTGTCCCTGAAAAGGAGGGGTTTGGACGCTGAAAGTGAGGTTTGCGGTCCCAACTCTAAGTCTTTGATGTTAAAAGAGGGGTTTGGGTGTTTTAAAGTGAGTCTTTGGGTGCTGAAAATGAGGCTTTGAGCCTTAAAAGAGGGCTTTGGGCATTAATAATGATGGTTTGGTACCTGAAAGTGAAGGCCTGGATGCTAAAAGCAGGGGGTTTCTGACCTAAAAATGAGGCACTGAGCATTAAAAGAGGGGTTTGGACCCTGAAAGTGAAGGTTTGGATGATAAAAATGAGTTTTTGAAGCTTAATAGAGGGGTTTGGACTCTAAAAATTACTATTTGGAACAAAACAATGATGGTTTGCCCATAAAAAGTCCAAGTTCGATGCTAAAAGCAGAGGGTTTGGGACCTAAAAATGAGGCAGTGAGCGTTAAAAGAGGGGTTTGGGTAATAGAAGTAAGGGTTTGGAATTTTAAAAAGAGGGTTTGTCCCTAAAAAGGAGGGGTTTGGACCCTAAAAGTGAGGTTTGCAGTCCTAACTCTGAGGCTTTGATGTTAAAAGAGGGGTTTGGGTGTTTTAAAGTGAGTCTTTGGGTGCTGAAAATGAGGCTTTGAGCCTTAAAAGAGGGCTTTGGGCATTAATAATGATGTTTTGGTTCCTGAAAGTGAAGGCCTGGATGCTAAAAGCAGGGGGTTTCTGACCTAAAAATGAGGCACTGAGCATTAAAAGAGGGGTTTGGACCCTGAAAGTGAAGGTTTGGATGATAAAAATGACTTTTTGAAGCTTAATAGAGGGGTTTGGACTCTAAAAATTACTATTTGGAACAAAACAATGATGGTTTGCCCATAAAAAGTCCAAGTTCGATGCTAAAAGCAGGGGGTTTCTGACCTAAAAATGAGGCACTGAGCATTAAAAGAGGGGTTTGGACCCTGAAAGTGAAGGTTTGGATGATAAAAATGAGTTTTTGAAGCTTAATAGAGGGGTTTGGACTCTAAAAATTACTATTTGGAACAAAACAATGATGGTTTGACCATAAAAAGTCCAAGTTCGATGCTAAAAGCAGAGGGTTTGGGACCTAAAAATGAGGCAGTGAGCGTTAAAAGAGGGGTTTGGGTAATAGAAGTAAGGGTTTGGAATTTTAAAAAGAGGGTTTGTCCCTGAAAAGGAGGGGTTTGGACCCTAAAAGTGAGGTTTGCAGTCCTAACTCTAAGTCTTTGATGTTAAAAGAGGGGTTTGGGTGTTTTTAAGTGAGTTTTGGGGACCTGGAAATGAGGAACTGAGCATTAAAAGAGGCGTTTGGACCCTGAAAGTGCGGTTTTGGGTGTTAAAACTGAGGCTTTGAGTGTTAAAAGAGGGCTTTAGGTCCTAAAAGTGAGGGTTTGGCTGTTAAAAATGAGGCTTTGAGCTTTAAGAGAGAGGTTTGGACCCTAGCAGTGAGGTTTGTGGTCCTATCTATAAGGCTTTGAGCATTAAAAGAGGGGTTTGGGTGCTTTAAAGTGCGTCTTTGGGTGCTGAAAATGAGGGTATGTCCCTAAAAAGGAGGGGTTTGGAGCCTAAAAGTGAGGGTTTGGGATCTAAAATAGAGGCTTTGAGCCTTAAAAGAGGGATTTGGACGTTAAAAATGAGATTTTGCTCCATAAAAGTAAGGGGTTTGGATGCTAAAAATGAGGGTTTGGGAACTAAAAGTGAGGCTTTGAGCCTTGAAAGAGGGGTTTGGACGCTGAAAGTGAGGTTTGCGGTCCCAACTCTAAGTCTTTGATGTTAAAAGAGGGGTTTGGGTGTTTTAAAGTGAGTCTTTGGTTGCTGAAAATGAGGCACTGAGCATTAAAAGAGGGGTTTGGACCCTAAAAGTGAGGTTTGCAGTCCTAACTATAAGTCTTTGATGTTAAAAGAGGTGTTTGGGTGTTTTAAAGTGAGTCTTTGGGTGCTGAAAATGAGGCACTGAGCGTTAAAAGAGGGGTTTGGACCCTGAAAGTTTGGCTTTGAGTGTTAAAACTGAGACTTTGAGTGTTAAAAGAGGGCTTTAGGTCCTAAAAGTGAGGGTTTGGCTGTTAGAAATGAGGCATTGAATTTTAAAACCAAGGTTTGGACCCTAGCAGTGAGGTTTGCAGTCCTAACTCTAAGGCTTTGATGTTAAAAGAGGGGTTTGGGTGTTTTAAAGTGAGTCTTTGGGTGCTGAAAATGAGGCTTTGAGCCTTAAAAGAGGGCTTTGGGCATTAATAATGATGGTTTGGTACCTGAAAGTGAAGGCCTGGATGCCAAAAGCAGGGGGTTTCTGACCTAAAAATGAGGCACTGAGCATTAAAAGAGGGGTTTGGACCCTGAAAGTGAAGGTTCGGATGATAAAAATGACTTTTTGAAGCTTAATAGAGGGGTTTGGACGCTAAAAATTACTATTTGGAACAAAACAATGATGGTTTGCCCATAAAAAGTCCAAGTTCGATGCTAAAAGCAGAGGGTTTGGGACCTAAAAATGAGGCAGTGAGCGTTAAAAGAGGGGTTTGGGTAATAGAAGTAAGGGTTTGGAATTTTAAAAAGAGGGTTTGTCCCTGAAAAGGAGGGGTTTGGACCCTAAAAGTGAGGTTTGCAGTCCTAACTCTAAGTCTTTGATGTTAAAAGAGGGGTTTGGGTGTTTTAAAGTGAGTCTTTGGGTGCTGAAAATGAGGCTTTGAGCCTTAAAAGAGGGCTTTGGGCATTAATAATGATGTTTTGGTACCTGAAAGTGAAGGCCTGGATGCTAAAAGCAGGGGGTTTCTGACCTAAAAATGAGGCACTGAGCATTAAAAGAGGGGTTTGGACCCTGAAAGTGAAGGTTTGGATGATAAAAATGAGTTTTTAAATCTTAATAGAGGGGTTTGGACTCTAAAAATTACTCTTTGGAACAAAACAATGATGTTTTGACCATAAAAAGTCCAAGTTCGATGCTAAAAGCAGGGGGTTTCTGACCTAAAAATGAGGCACTGAGCATTAAAAGAGGGGTTTGGACCCTGAAAGTGAAGGTTTGGATGATAAAAATGAGTTTTTGAAGCTTAATAGAGGGGTTTGGACTCTAAAAATTACTATTTGGAACAAAACAATGATGGTTTGCCCATAAAAAGTCCAAGTTCGATGCTAAAAGCAGAGGGTTTGGGACCTAAAAATGAGGCAGTGAGCGTTAAAAGAGGGGTTTGGGTAATAGAAGTAAGGGTTTGGAATTTTAAAAAGAGGGTTTGTCCCTGAAAAGGAGGGGTTTGGACCCTAAAAGTGAGGTTTGCAGTCCTAACTCTGAGGCTTTGATGTTAAAAGAGGGGTTTGGGTGTTTTAAAGTGAGTCTTTGGGTGCTGAAAATGAGGCTTTGAGCCTTAAAAGAGGGCTTTGGGCATTAATAATGATGTTTTGGTTCCTGAAAGTGAAGGCCTGGATGCTAAAAGCAGGGGGTTTCTGACCTAAAAATGAGGCACTGAGCATTAAAAGAGGGGTTTGGACCCTGAAAGTGAAGGTTTGGATGATAAAAATGAGTTTTTGAAGCTTAATAGAGGGGTTTGGACGCTAAAAATTACTATTTGGAACAAAACAATGATGGTTTGCCCATAAAAAGTCCAAGTTCGATGCTAAAAGCAGAGGGTTTGGGACCTAAAAATGAGGCAGTGAGCGTTAAAAGAGGGGTTTGGGTAATAGAAGTAAGGGTTTGGAATTTTAAAAAGAGGGTTTGTCCCTGAAAAGGAGGGGTTTGGACGCTGAAAGTGAGGTTTGCAGTCCTAACTCTAAGTCTTTGATGTTAAAAGAGGGGTTTGGGTGTTTTAAAGTGAGTCTTTGGGTGCTGAAAATGAGGCTTTGAGCCTTAAAAGAGGGCTTTGGGCATTAATAATGATGGTTTGGTACCTGAAAGTGAAGGCCTGGATGCTAAAAGCAGGGGGTTTCTGACCTAAAAATGAGGCACTGAGCATTAAAAGAGGGGTTTGGACCCTGAAAGTGAAGGTTTGGATGATAAAAATGAGTTTTTGAAGCTTAATAGAGGGGTTTGGACTGTAAAAATTACTATTTGGAACAAAACAATGATGGTTTGCCCATAAAAAGTCCAAGTTCGATGCTAAAAGCAGAGGGTTTGGGACCTAAAAATGAGGCAGTGAGCGTTAAAAGAGGGGTTTGGGTAATAGAAGTAAGGGTTTGGAATTTTAAAAAGAGGTTTTGTCCCTAAAAAGGAGGGGTTTGGACCCTAAAAGTGAGGTTTGCAGTCCTAACTCTGAGGCTTTGATGTTAAAAGAGGGGTTTGGGTGTTTTAAAGTGAGTCTTTGGGTGCTGAAAATGAGGCTTTGAGCCTTAAAAGAGGGCTTTGGGCATTAATAATGATGTTTTGGTTCCTGAAAGTGAAGGCCTGGATGCTAAAAGCAGGGGGTTTCTGACCTAAAAATGAGGCACTGAGCATTAAAAGAGGGGTTTGGACCCTGAAAGTGAAGGTTTGGATGATAAAAATGACTTTTTGAAGCTTAATAGAGGGGTTTGGACTCTAAAAATTACTCTTTGGAACAAAACAATGATGTTTTGACCATAAAAAGTCCAAGTTCGATGCTAAAAGCAGGGGGTTTCTGACCTAAAAATGAGGCACTGAGCATTAAAAGAGGGGTTTGGACCCTGAAAGTGAAGGTTTGGATGATAAAAATGAGTTTTTGAAGCTTAATAGAGGGGTTTGGACTCTAAAAATTACTATTTGGAACAAAACAATGATGGTTTGCCCATAAAAAGTCCAAGTTCGATGCTAAAAGCAGAGGGTTTGGGACCTAAAAATGAGGCAGTGAGCGTTAAAAGAGGGGTTTGGGTAATAGAAGTAAGGGTTTGGAATTTTAAAAAGAGGGTTTGTCCCTGAAAAGGAGGGGTTTGGACCCTAAAAGTGAGGTTTGCAGTCCTAACTCTGAGGCTTTGATGTTAAAAGAGGGGTTTGGGTGTTTTAAAGTGAGTCTTTGGGTGCTGAAAATGAGGCTTTGAGCCTTAAAAGAGGGCTTTGGGCATTAATAATGATGTTTTGGTTCCTGAAAGTGAAGGCCTGGATGCTAAAAGCAGGGGGTTTCTGACCTAAAAATGAGGCACTGAGCATTAAAAGAGGGGTTTGGACCCTGAAAGTGAAGGTTTGGATGATAAAAATGAGTTTTTGAAGCTTAATAGAGGGGTTTGGACGCTAAAAATTACTATTTGGAACAAAACAATGATGGTTTGCCCATAAAAAGTCCAAGTTCGATGCTAAAAGCAGAGGGTTTGGGACCTAAAAATGAGGCAGTGAGCGTTAAAAGAGGGGTTTGGGTAATAGAAGTAAGGGTTTGGAATTTTAAAAAGAGGGTTTGTCCCTGAAAAGGAGGGGTTTGGACGCTGAAAGTGAGGTTTGCAGTCCTAACTCTAAGTCTTTGATGTTAAAAGAGGGGTTTGGGTGTTTTAAAGTGAGTCTTTGGGTGCTGAAAATGAGGCTTTGAGCCTTAAAAGAGGGCTTTGGGCATTAATAATGATGGTTTGGTACCTGAAAGTGAAGGCCTGGATGCTAAAAGCAGGGGGTTTCTGACCTAAAAATGAGGCACTGAGCATTAAAAGAGGGGTTTGGACCCTGAAAGTGAAGGTTTGGATGATAAAAATGAGTTTTTGAAGCTTAATAGAGGGGTTTGGACTGTAAAAATTACTATTTGGAACAAAACAATGATGGTTTGCCCATAAAAAGTCCAAGTTCGATGCTAAAAGCAGAGGGTTTGGGACCTAAAAATGAGGCAGTGAGCGTTAAAAGAGGGGTTTGGGTAATAGAAGTAAGGGTTTGGAATTTTAAAAAGAGGTTTTGTCCCTAAAAAGGAGGGGTTTGGACCCTAAAAGTGAGGTTTGCAGTCCTAACTCTGAGGCTTTGATGTTAAAAGAGGGGTTTGGGTGTTTTAAAGTGAGTCTTTGGGTGCTGAAAATGAGGCTTTGAGCCTTAAAAGAGGGCTTTGGGCATTAATAATGATGTTTTGGTTCCTGAAAGTGAAGGCCTGGATGCTAAAAGCAGGGGGTTTCTGACCTAAAAATGAGGCACTGAGCATTAAAAGAGGGGTTTGGACCCTGAAAGTGAAGGTTTGGATGATAAAAATGACTTTTTGAAGCTTAATAGAGGGGTTTGGACTCTAAAACTTACTATTTGGAACAAAACAATGATGTTTTGACCATAAAAAGTCCAAGTTCGATGCTAAAAGCAGGGGGTTTCTGACCTAAAAATGAGGCACTGAGCATTAAAAGAGGGGTTTGGACCCTGAAAGTGAAGGTTTGGATGATAAAAATGAGTTTTTGAAGCTTAATAGAGGGGTTTGGACTCTAAAAATTACTATTTGGAACAAAACAATGATGGTTTGACCATAAAAAGTCCAAGTTCGATGCTAAAAGCGGAGGGTTTGGGACCTAAAAATGAGGCAGTGAGCGTTAAAAGAGGGGTTTGGGTAATAGAAGTAAGGGTTTGGAATTTTAAAAAGAGGGTTTGTCCCTGAAAAGGAGGGGTTTGGACCCTAAAAGTGAGGTTTGCAGTCCTAACTCTAAGTCTTTGATGTTAAAAGAGGGGTTTGGGTGTTTTTAAGTGAGTTTTGGGGACCTGGAAATGAGGAACTGAGCATTAAAAGAGGCGTTTGGACCCTGAAAGTGCGGTTTTGGGTGTTAAAACTGAGGCTTTGAGTGTTAAAAGAGGGCTTTAGGTCCTAAAAGTGAGGGTTTGGTTGTTAAAAATGAGGCTTTGAGCTTTAAGAGAGAGGTTTGGACCCTAGCAGTGAGGTTTCTGGTCCTAACTATAAGGCTTTGAGCATTAAAAGAGGGGTTTGGGTGCTTTAAAGTGCGTCTTTGGGACGTGAAAATGAGGGTATGTCCCTAAAAAGGAGGGGTTTGGAGCCTAAAAGTGAGGGTTTGGGATCTAAAATAGAGGCTTTGAGCCTTAAAAGAGGGATTTGGACGTTAAAAATGAGATTTTGCTCCATAAAAGTAAGGGGTTTGGATGCTAAAAATGAGGGTTTGGGAACTAAAAGTGAGGCTTTGAGCCTTGAAAGAGGGGTTTGGATGCTGAAAGTGAGGTTTGCGGTCCCAACTCTAAGTCTTTGATGTTAAAAGAGGGGTTTGGGTGTTTTAAAGTGAGTCTTTGGTTGCTGAAAATGAGGCACTGAGCATTAAAAGAGGGGTTTGGACCCTAAAAGTGAGGTTTGCAGTCCTAACTATAAGTCTTTGATGTTAAAAGAGGTGTTTGGGTGTTTTAAAGTGAGTCTTTGGGTGCTGAAAATGAGGCACTGAGCGTTAAAAGAGGGGTTTGGACCCTGAAAGTTTGGCTTTGAGTGTTAAAACTGAGACTTTGAGTGTTAAAAGAGGGCTTTAGGTCCTAAAAGTGAGGGTTTGGCTGTTAGAAATGAGGCATTGAATTTTAAAACCAAGGTTTGGACCCTAGCAGTGAGGTTTGCAGTCCTAACTCTAAGGCTTTGATGTTAAAAGAGGGGTTTGGGTGTTTTAAAGTGAGTCTTTGGGTGCTGAAAATGAGGCTTTGAGCCTTAAAAGAGGGCTTTGGGCATTAATAATGATGGTTTGGTACCTGAAAGTGAAGGCCTGGATGCCAAAAGCAGGGGGTTTCTGACCTAAAAATGAGGCACTGAGCATTAAAAGAGGGGTTTGGACCCTGAAAGTGAAGGTTCGGATGATAAAAATGACTTTTTGAAGCTTAATAGAGGGGTTTGGACGCTAAAAATTACTATTTGGAACAAAACAATGATGGTTTGCCCATAAAAAGTCCAAGTTCGATGCTAAAAGCAGAGGGTTTGGGACCTAAAAATGAGGCAGTGAGCGTTAAAAGAGGGGTTTGAAAAATAGAAGTAAGGGTTTGGAATTTTAAAAAGAGGGTTTGTCCCTGAAAAGGAGGGGTTTGGACCCTAAAAGTGAGGTTTGCAGTCCTAACTCTAAGGCTTTGATGTTAAAAGAGGGGTTTGGGTGTTTTAAAGTGAGTCTTTGGGTGCTGAAAATGAGGCTTTGAGCCTTAAAAGAGGGCTTTGGGCATTAATAATGATGGTTTGGTACCTGAAAGTGAAGGCCTGGATGCTAAAAGCAGGGGGTTTCTGACCTAAAAATGAGGCACTGAGCATTAAAAGAGGGGTTTGGACCCTGAAAGTGAAGGTTTGGATGATAAAAATGAGTTTTTAAAGCTTAATAGAGGGGTTTGGACTCTAAAAATTACTCTTTGGAACAAAACAATGATGTTTTGACCATAAAAAGTCCAAGTTCGATGCTAAAAGCAGGGGGTTTCTGACCTAAAAATGAGGCACTGAGCATTAAAAGAGGGGTTTGGACCCTGAAAGTGAAGGTTTGGATGATAAAAATGAGTTTTTGAAGCTTAATAGAGGGGTTTGGACTCTAAAAATTACTATTTGGAACAAAACAATGATGGTTTGCCCATAAAAAGTCCAAGTTCGATGCTAAAAGCAGAGGGTTTGGGACCTAAAAATGAGGCAGTGAGCGTTAAAAGAGGGGTTTGGGTAATAGAAGTAAGGGTTTGGAATTTTAAAAAGAGGGTTTGTCCCTGAAAAGGAGGGGTTTGGACCCTAAAAGTGAGGTTTGCAGTCCTAACTCTGAGGCTTTGATGTTAAAAGAGGGGTTTGGGTGTTTTTAAGTGAGTCTTTGGGTGCTGAAAATGAGGCTTTGAGCCTTAAAAGAGGGCTTTGGGCATTAATAATGATGTTTTGGTTCCTGAAAGTGAAGGCCTGGATGCTAAAAGCAGGGGGTTTCTGACCTAAAAATGAGGCACTGAGCATTAAAAGAGGGGTTTGGACCCTGAAAGTGAAGGTTTGGATGATAAAAATGACTTTTTGAAGCTTAATAGAGGGGTTTGGACTCTAAAAATTACTATTTGGAACAAAACAATGATGTTTTGACCATAAAAAGTCCAAGTTCGATGCTAAAAGCAGGGGGTTTCTGACCTAAAAATGAGGCACTGAGCATTAAAAGAGGGGTTTGGACCCTGAAAGTGAAGGTTTGGATGATAAAAATGAGTTTTTGAAGCTTAATAGAGGGGTTTGGACTCTAAAAATTACTATTTGGAACAAAACAATGATGGTTTGACCATAAAAAGTCCAAGTTCGATGCTAAAAGCGGAGGGTTTGGGACCTAAAAATGAGGCAGTGAGCGTTAAAAGAGGGGTTTGGGTAATAGAAGTAAGGGTTTGGAATTTTAAAAAGAGGGTTTGTCCCTGAAAAGGAGGGGTTTGGACCCTAAAAGTGAGGTTTGCAGTCCTAACTCTAAGTCTTTGATGTTAAAAGAGGGGTTTGGGTGTTTTTAAGTGAGTTTTGGGGACCTGGAAATGAGGCACTGAGCATTAAAAGAGGCGTTTGGACCCTGAAAGTTTGGCTTTGAGTGTTAAAACTGAGGCTTTGAGTGTTAAAAGAGGGCTTTAGGTCCTAAAAGTGAGGGTTTGGCTGTTAAAAATGAGGCTTTGAGCTTTAAGAGAGAGGTTTGGACCCTAGCAGTGAGGTTTGTGGTCCTATCTATAAGGCTTTGAGCATTAAAAGAGGGGTTTGGGTGCTTTAAAGTGCGTCTTTGGGACGTGAAAATGCGGGTATGTCCCTAAAAAGGAGGGGTTTGGAGCCTAAAAGTGAGGGTTTGGGATCTAAAATAGAGGCTTTGAGCCTTAAAAGAGGGATTTGGACGTTAAAAATGAGATTTTGCTCCATAAAAGTAAGGGGTTTGGATGCTAAAAATGAGGGTTTGGGAACTAAAAGTGAGGCTTTGAGCCTTGAAAGAGGGGTTTGGATGCTGAAAGTGAGGTTTGCGGTCCCAACTCTAAGTCTTTGATGTTAAAAGAGGGGTTTGGGTGTTTTAAAGTGAGTCTTTGGTTGCTGAAAATGAGGCACTGAGCATTAAAAGAGGGGTTTGGACCCTAAAAGTGAGGTTTGCAGTCCTAACTATAAGTCTTTGATGTTAAAAGAGGTGTTTGGGTGTTTTAAAGTGAGTCTTTGGGTGCTGAAAATGAGGCACTGAGCGTTAAAAGAGGGGTTTGGACCCTGAAAGTTTGGCTTTGAGTGTTAAAACTGAGACTTTGAGTGTTAAAAGAGGGCTTTAGGTCCTAAAAGTGAGGGTTTGGCTGTTAGAAATGAGGCATTGAATTTTAAAACCAAGGTTTGGACCCTAGCAGTGAGGTTTGCAGTCCTAACTCTAAGGCTTTGATGTTAAAAGAGGGGTTTGGGTGTTTTAAAGTGAGTCTTTGGGTGCTGAAAATGAGGCTTTGAGCCTTAAAAGAGGGCTTTGGGCATTAATAATGATGGTTTGGTACCTGAAAGTGAAGGCCTGGATGCCAAAAGCAGGGGGTTTCTGACCTAAAAATGAGGCACTGAGCATTAAAAGAGGGGTTTGGACCCTGAAAGTGAAGGTTCGGATGATAAAAATGACTTTTTGAAGCTTAATAGAGGGGTTTGGACGCTAAAAATTACTATTTGGAACAAAACAATGATGGTTTGCCCATAAAAAGTCCAAGTTCGATGCTAAAAGCAGAGGGTTTGGGACCTAAAAATGAGGCAGTGAGCGTTAAAAGAGGGGTTTGGGTAATAGAAGTAAGGGTTTGGAATTTTAAAAAGAGGGTTTGTCCCTGAAAAGGAGGGGTTTGGACCCTAAAAGTGAGGTTTGCAGTCCTAACTCTAAGTCTTTGATGTTAAAAGAGGGGTTTGGGTGTTTTAAAGTGAGTCTTTGGGTGCTGAAAATGAGGCTTTGAGCCTTAAAAGAGGGCTTTGGGCATTAATAATGATGTTTTGGTACCTGAAAGTGAAGGCCTGGATGCTAAAAGCAGGGGGTTTCTGACCTAAAAATGAGGCACTGAGCATTAAAAGAGGGGTTTGGACCCTGAAAGTGAAGGTTTGGATGATAAAAATGAGTTTTTAAATCTTAATAGAGGGGTTTGGACTCTAAAAATTACTATTTGGAACAAAACAATGATGTTTTGACCATAAAAAGTCCAAGTTCGATGCTAAAAGCAGGGGGTTTCTGACCTAAAAATGAGGCACTGAGCATTAAAAGAGGGGTTTGGACCCTGAAAGTGAAGGTTTGGATGATAAAAATGAGTTTTTGAAGCTTAATAGAGGGGTTTGGACTGTAAAAATTACTATTTGGAACAAAACAATGATGGTTTGCCCATAAAAAGTCCAAGTTCGATGCTAAAAGCAGAGGGTTTGGGACCTAAAAATGAGGCAGTGAGCGTTAAAAGAGGGGTTTGGGTAATAGAAGTAAGGGTTTGGAATTTTAAAAAGAGGGTTTGTCCCTGAAAAGGAGGGGTTTGGACCCTAAAAGTGAGGTTTGCAGTCCTAACTCTGAGGCTTTGATGTTAAAAGAGGGGTTTGGGTGTTTTAAAGTGAGTCTTTGGGTGCTGAAAATGAGGCTTTGAGCCTTAAAAGAGGGCTTTGGGCATTAATAATGATGTTTTGGTTCCTGAAAGTGAAGGCTTGGATGCTAAAAGCAGGGGGTTTCTGACCTAAAAATGAGGCACTGAGCATTAAAAGAGGGGTTTGGACCCTGAAAGTGAAGGTTTGGATGATAAAAATGACTTTTTGAAGCTTAATAGAGGGGTTTGGACTCTAAAAATTACTATTTGGAACAAAACAATGATGTTTTGACCATAAAAAGTCCAAGTTCGATGCTAAAAGCAGGGGGTTTCTGACCTAAAAATGAGGCACTGAGCATTAAAAGAGGGGTTTGGACCCTGAAAGTGAAGGTTTGGATGATAAAAATGAGTTTTTGAAGCTTAATAGAGGGGTTTGGACTCTAAAAATTACTATTTGGAACAAAACAATGATGGTTTGCCCATAAAAAGTCCAAGTTCGATGCTAAAAGCAGAGGGTTTGGGACCTAAAAATGAGGCAGTGAGCGTTAAAAGAGGGGTTTGGGTAATAGAAGTAAGGGTTTGGAATTTTAAAAAGAGGGTTTGTCCCTGAAAAGGAGGGGTTTGGACCCTAAAAGTGAGGTTTGCAGTCCTAACTCTAAGTCTTTGATGTTAAAAGAGGGGTTTGGGTGTTTTAAAGTGAGTCTTTGGGTGCTGAAAATGAGGCTTTGAGCCTTAAAAGAGGGCTTTGGGCATTAATAATGATGGTTTGGTTCCTGAAAGTGAAGGCCTGGATGCTAAAAGCAGGGGGTTTCTGACCTAAAAATGAGGCACTGAGCATTAAAAGAGGGGTTTGGACCCTGAAAGTGAAGGTTTGGATGATAAAAATGAGTTTTTGAAGCTTAATAGAGGGGTTTGGACGCTAAAAATTACTATTTGGAACAAAACAATGATGGTTTGCCCATAAAAAGTCCAAGTTCGATGCTAAAAGCAGAGGGTTTGGGACCTAAAAATGAGGCAGTGAGCGTTAAAAGAGGGGTTTGGGTAATAGAAGTAAGGGTTTGGAATTTTAAAAAGAGGGTTTGTCCCTGAAAAGGAGGGGTTTGGACCCTAAAAGTGAGGTTTGCAGTCCTAACTCTGAGGCTTTGATGTTAAAAGAGGGGTTTGGGTGTTTTAAAGTGAGTCTTTGGGTGCTGAAAATGAGGCTTTGAGCCTTAAAAGAGGGCTTTGGGCATTAATAATGATGTTTTGGTTCCTGAAAGTGAAGGCCTGGATGCTAAAAGCAGGGGGTTTCTGACCTAAAAATGAGGCACTGAGCATTAAAAGAGGGGTTTGGACCCTGAAAGTGAAGGTTTGGATGATAAAAATGACTTTTTGAAGCTTAATAGAGGGGTTTGGACTCTAAAAATTACTATTTGGAACAAAACAATGATGTTTTGACCATAAAAAGTCCAAGTTCGATGCTAAAAGCAGGGGGTTTCTGACCTAAAAATGAGGCACTGAGCATTAAAAGAGGGGTTTGGACCCTGAAAGTGAAGGTTTGGATGATAAAAATGAGTTTTTGAAGCTTAATAGAGGGGTTTGGACTCTAAAAATTACTATTTGGAACAAAACAATGATGGTTTGACCATAAAAAGTCCAAGTTCGATGCTAAAAGCGGAGGGTTTGGGACCTAAAAATGAGGCAGTGAGCGTTAAAAGAGGGGTTTGGGTAATAGAAGTAAGGGTTTGGAATTTTAAAAAGAGGGTTTGTCCCTGAAAAGGAGGGGTTTGGACCCTAAAAGTGAGGTTTGCAGTCCTAACTCTAAGTCTTTGATGTTAAAAGAGGGGTTTGGGTGTTTTTAAGTGAGTTTTGGGGACCTGGAAATGAGGCACTGAGCATTAAAAGAGGCGTTTGGACCCTGAAAGTTTGGCTTTGAGTGTTAAAACTGAGGCTTTGAGTGTTAAAAGAGGGATTTAGGTCCTAAAAGTGAGGGTTTGGCTGTTAAAAATGAGGCTTTGAGCTTTAAGAGAGAGGTTTGGACCCTAGCAGTGAGGTTTGTGGTCCTATCTATAAGGCTTTGAGCATTAAAAGAGGGGTTTGGGTGCTTTAAAGTGCGTCTTTGGGACGTGAAAATGCGGGTATGTCCCTAAAAAGGAGGGGTTTGGAGCCTAAAAGTGAGGGTTTGGGATCTAAAATAGAGGCTTTGAGCCTTAAAAGAGGGATTTGGACGTTAAAAATGAGATTTTGCTCCATAAAAGTAAGGGGTTTGGATGCTAAAAATGAGGGTTTGGGAACTAAAAGTGAGGCTTTGAGCCTTGAAAGAGGGGTTTGGATGCTGAAAGTGAGGTTTGCGGTCCCAACTCTAAGTCTTTGATGTTAAAAGAGGGGTTTGGGTGTTTTAAAGTGAGTCTTTGGTTGCTGAAAATGAGGCACTGAGCATTAAAAGAGGGGTTTGGACCCTAAAAGTGAGGTTTGCAGTCCTAACTATAAGTCTTTGATGTTAAAAGAGGTGTTTGGGTGTTTTAAAGTGAGTCTTTGGGTGCTGAAAATGAGGCACTGAGCGTTAAAAGAGGGGTTTGGACCCTGAAAGTTTGGCTTTGAGTGTTAAAACTGAGACTTTGAGTGTTAAAAGAGGGCTTTAGGTCCTAAAAGTGAGGGTTTGGCTGTTAGAAATGAGGCATTGAATTTTAAAACCAAGGTTTGGACCCTAGCAGTGAGGTTTGCAGTCCTAACTCTAAGGCTTTGATGTTAAAAGAGGGGTTTGGGTGTTTTAAAGTGAGTCTTTGGGTGCTGAAAATGAGGCTTTGAGCCTTAAAAGAGGGCTTTGGGCATTAATAATGATGGTTTGGTACCTGAAAGTGAAGGCCTGGATGCCAAAAGCAGGGGGTTTCTGACCTAAAAATGAGGCACTGAGCATTAAAAGAGGGGTTTGGACCCTGAAAGTGAAGGTTCGGATGATAAAAATGACTTTTTGAAGCTTAATAGAGGGGTTTGGACGCTAAAAATTACTATTTGGAACAAAACAATGATGGTTTGCCCATAAAAAGTCCAAGTTCGATGCTAAAAGCAGAGGGTTTGGGACCTAAAAATGAGGCAGTGAGCGTTAAAAGAGGGGTTTGGGTAATAGAAGTAAGGGTTTGGAATTTTAAAAAGAGGGTTTGTCCCTGAAAAGGAGGGGTTTGGACCCTAAAAGTGAGGTTTGCAGTCCTAACTCTGAGGCTTTGATGTTAAAAGAGGGGTTTGGGTGTTTTAAAGTGAGTCTTTGGGTGCTGAAAATGAGGCTTTGAGCCTTAAAAGAGGGCTTTGGGCATTAATAATGATGTTTTGGTACCTGAAAGTGAAGGCCTGGATGCTAAAAGCAGGGGGTTTCTGACCTAAAAATGAGGCACTGAGCATTAAAAGAGGGGTTTGGACCCTGAAAGTGAAGGTTTGGATGATAAAAATGAGTTTTTAAATCTTAATAGAGGGGTTTGGACTCTAAAAATTACTCTTTGGAACAAAACAATGATGTTTTGACCATAAAAAGTCCAAGTTCGATGCTAAAAGCAGGGGGTTTCTGACCTAAAAATGAGGCACTGAGCATTAAAAGAGGGGTTTGGACCCTGAAAGTGAAGGTTTGGATGATAAAAATGAGTTTTTGAAGCTTAATAGAGGGGTTTGGACTGTAAAAATTACTATTTGGAACAAAACAATGATGGTTTGCCCATAAAAAGTCCAAGTTCGATGCTAAAAGCGGAGGGTTTGGGACCTAAAAATGAGGCAGTGAGCGTTAAAAGAGGGGTTTGGGTAATAGAAGTAAGGGTTTGGAATTTTAAAAAGAGGGTTTGTCCCTGAAAAGGAGGGGTTTGGACCCTAAAAGTGAGGTTTGCAGTCCTAACTCTGAGGCTTTGATGTTAAAAGAGGGGTTTGGGTGTTTTAAAGTGAGTCTTTGGGTGCTGAAAATGAGGCTTTGAGCCTTAAAAGAGGGCTTTGGGCATTAATAATGATGTTTTGGTTCCTGAAAGTGAAGGCCTGGATGCTAAAAGCAGGGGGTTTCTGACCTAAAAATGAGGCACTGAGCATTAAAAGAGGGGTTTGGACCCTGAAAGTGAAGGTTTGGATGATAAAAATGACTTTTTGAAGCTTAATAGAGGGGTTTGGACTCTAAAACTTACTATTTGGAACAAAACAATGATGTTTTGACCATAAAAAGTCCAAGTTCGATGCTAAAAGCAGGGGGTTTCTGACCTAAAAATGAGGCACTGAGCATTAAAAGAGGGGTTTGGACCCTGAAAGTGAAGGTTTGGATGATAAAAATGAGTTTTTGAAGCTTAATAGAGGGGTTTGGACTCTAAAAATTACTATTTGGAACAAAACAATGATGGTTTGCCCATAAAAAGTCCAAGTTCGATGCTAAAAGCAGAGGGTTTGGGACCTAAAAATGAGGCAGTGAGCGTTAAAAGAGGGGTTTGGGTAATAGAAGTAAGGGTTTGGAATTTTAAAAAGAGGGTTTGTCCCTGAAAAGGAGGGGTTTGGACCCTAAAAGTGAGGTTTGCAGTCCTAACTCTAAGTCTTTGATGTTAAAAGAGGGGTTTGGGTGTTTTAAAGTGAGTCTTTGGGTGCTGAAAATGAGGCTTTGAGCCTTAAAAGAGGGCTTTGGGCATTAATAATGATGGTTTGGTTCCTGAAAGTGAAGGCCTGGATGCTAAAAGCAGGGGGTTTCTGACCTAAAAATGAGGCACTGAGCATTAAAAGAGGGGTTTGGACCCTGAAAGTGAAGGTTTGGATGATAAAAATGAGTTTTTGAAGCTTAATAGAGGGGTTTGGACGCTAAAAATTACTATTTGGAACAAAACAATGATGGTTTGCCCATAAAAAGTCCAAGTTCGATGCTAAAAGCAGAGGGTTTGGGACCTAAAAATGAGGCAGTGAGCGTTAAAAGAGGGGTTTGGGTAATAGAAGTAAGGGTTTGGAATTTTAAAAAGAGGGTTTGTCCCTGAAAAGGAGGGGTTTGGACCCTAAAAGTGAGGTTTGCAGTCCTAACTCTGAGGCTTTGATGTTAAAAGAGGGGTTTGGGTGTTTTAAAGTGAGTCTTTGGGTGCTGAAAATGAGGCTTTGAGCCTTAAAAGAGGGCTTTGGGCATTAATAATGATGTTTTGGTTCCTGAAAGTGAAGGCCTGGATGCTAAAAGCAGGGGGTTTCTGACCTAAAAATGAGGCACTGAGCATTAAAAGAGGGGTTTGGACCCTGAAAGTGAAGGTTTGGATGATAAAAATGACTTTTTGAAGCTTAATAGAGGGGTTTGGACTCTAAAAATTACTATTTGGAACAAAACAATGATGTTTTGACCATAAAAAGTCCAAGTTCGATGCTAAAAGCAGGGGGTTTCTGACCTAAAAATGAGGCACTGAGCATTAAAAGAGGGGTTTGGACCCTGAAAGTGAAGGTTTGGATGATAAAAATGAGTTTTTGAAGCTTAATAGAGGGGTTTGGACTCTAAAAATTACTATTTGGAACAAAACAATGATGGTTTGACCATAAAAAGTCCAAGTTCGATGCTAAAAGCGGAGGGTTTGGGACCTAAAAATGAGGCAGTGAGCGTTAAAAGAGGGGTTTGGGTAATAGAAGTAAGGGTTTGGAATTTTAAAAAGAGGGTTTGTCCCTGAAAAGGAGGGGTTTGGACCCTAAAAGTGAGGTTTGCAGTCCTAACTCTAAGTCTTTGATGTTAAAAGAGGGGTTTGGGTGTTTTTAAGTGAGTTTTGGGGACCTGGAAATGAGGCACTGAGCATTAAAAGAGGCGTTTGGACCCTGAAAGTTTGGCTTTGAGTGTTAAAACTGAGGCTTTGAGTGTTAAAAGAGGGCTTTAGGTCCTAAAAGTGAGGGTTTGGCTGTTAAAAATGAGGCTTTGAGCTTTAAGAGAGAGGTTTGGACCCTAGCAGTGAGGTTTGTGGTCCTATCTATAAGGCTTTGAGCATTAAAAGAGGGGTTTGGGTGCTTTAAAGTGCGTCTTTGGGACGTGAAAATGCGGGTATGTCCCTAAAAAGGAGGGGTTTGGAGCCTAAAAGTGAGGGTTTGGGATCTAAAATAGAGGCTTTGAGCCTTAAAAGAGGGATTTGGACGTTAAAAATGAGATTTTGCTCCATAAAAGTAAGGGGTTTGGATGCTAAAAATGAGGGTTTGGGAACTAAAAGTGAGGCTTTGAGCCTTGAAAGAGGGGTTTGGATGCTGAAAGTGAGGTTTGCGGTCCCAACTCTAAGTCTTTGATGTTAAAAGAGGGGTTTGGGTGTTTTAAAGTGAGTCTTTGGTTGCTGAAAATGAGGCACTGAGCATTAAAAGAGGGGTTTGGACCCTAAAAGTGAGGTTTGCAGTCCTAACTATAAGTCTTTGATGTTAAAAGAGGTGTTTGGGTGTTTTAAAGTGAGTCTTTGGGTGCTGAAAATGAGGCACTGAGCGTTAAAAGAGGGGTTTGGACCCTGAAAGTTTGGCTTTGAGTGTTAAAACTGAGACTTTGAGTGTTAAAAGAGGGCTTTAGGTCCTAAAAGTGAGGGTTTGGCTGTTAGAAATGAGGCATTGAATTTTAAAACCAAGGTTTGGACCCTAGCAGTGAGGTTTGCAGTCCTAACTCTAAGGCTTTGATGTTAAAAGAGGGGTTTGGGTGTTTTAAAGTGAGTCTTTGGGTGCTGAAAATGAGGCTTTGAGCCTTAAAAGAGGGCTTTGGGCATTAATAATGATGGTTTGGTACCTGAAAGTGAAGGCCTGGATGCCAAAAGCAGGGGGTTTCTGACCTAAAAATGAGGCACTGAGCATTAAAAGAGGGGTTTGGACCCTGAAAGTGAAGGTTCGGATGATAAAAATGACTTTTTGAAGCTTAATAGAGGGGTTTGGACGCTAAAAATTACTATTTGGAACAAAACAATGATGGTTTGCCCATAAAAAGTCCAAGTTCGATGCTAAAAGCAGAGGGTTTGGGACCTAAAAATGAGGCAGTGAGCGTTAAAAGAGGGGTTTGGGTAATAGAAGTAAGGGTTTGGAATTTTAAAAAGAGGGTTTGTCCCTGAAAAGGAGGGGTTTGGACCCTAAAAGTGAGGTTTGCAGTCCTAACTCTAAGTCTTTGATGTTAAAAGAGGGGTTTGGGTGTTTTAAAGTGAGTCTTTGGGTGCTGAAAATGAGGCTTTGAGCCTTAAAAGAGGGCTTTGGGCATTAATAATGATGTTTTGGTACCTGAAAGTGAAGGCCTGGATGCTAAAAGCA
This sequence comes from Phalacrocorax carbo, assembly GCF_963921805.1. Lineage (NCBI taxonomy): Eukaryota > Metazoa > Chordata > Aves > Suliformes > Phalacrocoracidae > Phalacrocorax > Phalacrocorax carbo. The sequence continues at coordinate 923,945 of NW_026990280.1, read as the reverse complement.
GGGGGTTTCTGACCTAAAAATGAGGCACTGAGCATTAAAAGAGGGGTTTGGACCCTGAAAGTGAAGGTTTGGATGATAAAAATGAGTTTTTAAATCTTAATAGAGGGGTTTGGACTCTAAAAATTACTCTTTGGAACAAAACAATGATGTTTTGACCATAAAAAGTCCAAGTTCGATGCTAAAAGCAGGGGGTTTCTGACCTAAAAATGAGGCACTGAGCATTAAAAGAGGGGTTTGGACCCTGAAAGTGAAGGTTTGGATGATAAAAATGAGTTTTTGAAGCTTAATAGAGGGGTTTGGACTGTAAAAATTACTATTTGGAACAAAACAATGATGGTTTGCCCATAAAAAGTCCAAGTTCGATGCTAAAAGCGGAGGGTTTGGGACCTAAAAATGAGGCAGTGAGCGTTAAAAGAGGGGTTTGGGTAATAGAAGTAAGGGTTTGGAATTTTAAAAAGAGGGTTTGTCCCTGAAAAGGAGGGGTTTGGACCCTAAAAGTGAGGTTTGCAGTCCTAACTCTGAGGCTTTGATGTTAAAAGAGGGGTTTGGGTGTTTTAAAGTGAGTCTTTGGGTGCTGAAAATGAGGCTTTGAGCCTTAAAAGAGGGCTTTGGGCATTAATAATGATGTTTTGGTTCCTGAAAGTGAAGGCCTGGATGCTAAAAGCAGGGGGTTTCTGACCTAAAAATGAGGCACTGAGCATTAAAAGAGGGGTTTGGACCCTGAAAGTGAAGGTTTGGATGATAAAAATGACTTTTTGAAGCTTAATAGAGGGGTTTGGACTCTAAAACTTACTATTTGGAACAAAACAATGATGTTTTGACCATAAAAAGTCCAAGTTCGATGCTAAAAGCAGGGGGTTTCTGACCTAAAAATGAGGCACTGAGCATTAAAAGAGGGGTTTGGACCCTGAAAGTGAAGGTTTGGATGATAAAAATGAGTTTTTGAAGCTTAATAGAGGGGTTTGGACTCTAAAAATTACTATTTGGAACAAAACAATGATGGTTTGCCCATAAAAAGTCCAAGTTCGATGCTAAAAGCAGAGGGTTTGGGACCTAAAAATGAGGCAGTGAGCGTTAAAAGAGGGGTTTGGGTAATAGAAGTAAGGGTTTGGAATTTTAAAAAGAGGGTTTGTCCCTGAAAAGGAGGGGTTTGGACCCTAAAAGTGAGGTTTGCAGTCCTAACTCTAAGTCTTTGATGTTAAAAGAGGGGTTTGGGTGTTTTAAAGTGAGTCTTTGGGTGCTGAAAATGAGGCTTTGAGCCTTAAAAGAGGGCTTTGGGCATTAATAATGATGGTTTGGTTCCTGAAAGTGAAGGCCTGGATGCTAAAAGCAGGGGGTTTCTGACCTAAAAATGAGGCACTGAGCATTAAAAGAGGGGTTTGGACCCTGAAAGTGAAGGTTTGGATGATAAAAATGAGTTTTTGAAGCTTAATAGAGGGGTTTGGACGCTAAAAATTACTATTTGGAACAAAACAATGATGGTTTGCCCATAAAAAGTCCAAGTTCGATGCTAAAAGCAGAGGGTTTGGGACCTAAAAATGAGGCAGTGAGCGTTAAAAGAGGGGTTTGGGTAATAGAAGTAAGGGTTTGGAATTTTAAAAAGAGGGTTTGTCCCTGAAAAGGAGGGGTTTGGACCCTAAAAGTGAGGTTTGCAGTCCTAACTCTGAGGCTTTGATGTTAAAAGAGGGGTTTGGGTGTTTTAAAGTGAGTCTTTGGGTGCTGAAAATGAGGCTTTGAGCCTTAAAAGAGGGCTTTGGGCATTAATAATGATGTTTTGGTTCCTGAAAGTGAAGGCCTGGATGCTAAAAGCAGGGGGTTTCTGACCTAAAAATGAGGCACTGAGCATTAAAAGAGGGGTTTGGACCCTGAAAGTGAAGGTTTGGATGATAAAAATGACTTTTTGAAGCTTAATAGAGGGGTTTGGACTCTAAAAATTACTATTTGGAACAAAACAATGATGTTTTGACCATAAAAAGTCCAAGTTCGATGCTAAAAGCAGGGGGTTTCTGACCTAAAAATGAGGCACTGAGCATTAAAAGAGGGGTTTGGACCCTGAAAGTGAAGGTTTGGATGATAAAAATGAGTTTTTGAAGCTTAATAGAGGGGTTTGGACTCTAAAAATTACTATTTGGAACAAAACAATGATGGTTTGACCATAAAAAGTCCAAGTTCGATGCTAAAAGCGGAGGGTTTGGGACCTAAAAATGAGGCAGTGAGCGTTAAAAGAGGGGTTTGGGTAATAGAAGTAAGGGTTTGGAATTTTAAAAAGAGGGTTTGTCCCTGAAAAGGAGGGGTTTGGACCCTAAAAGTGAGGTTTGCAGTCCTAACTCTAAGTCTTTGATGTTAAAAGAGGGGTTTGGGTGTTTTTAAGTGAGTTTTGGGGACCTGGAAATGAGGCACTGAGCATTAAAAGAGGCGTTTGGACCCTGAAAGTTTGGCTTTGAGTGTTAAAACTGAGGCTTTGAGTGTTAAAAGAGGGCTTTAGGTCCTAAAAGTGAGGGTTTGGCTGTTAAAAATGAGGCTTTGAGCTTTAAGAGAGAGGTTTGGACCCTAGCAGTGAGGTTTGTGGTCCTATCTATAAGGCTTTGAGCATTAAAAGAGGGGTTTGGGTGCTTTAAAGTGCGTCTTTGGGACGTGAAAATGCGGGTATGTCCCTAAAAAGGAGGGGTTTGGAGCCTAAAAGTGAGGGTTTGGGATCTAAAATAGAGGCTTTGAGCCTTAAAAGAGGGATTTGGACGTTAAAAATGAGATTTTGCTCCATAAAAGTAAGGGGTTTGGATGCTAAAAATGAGGGTTTGGGAACTAAAAGTGAGGCTTTGAGCCTTGAAAGAGGGGTTTGGATGCTGAAAGTGAGGTTTGCGGTCCCAACTCTAAGTCTTTGATGTTAAAAGAGGGGTTTGGGTGTTTTAAAGTGAGTCTTTGGTTGCTGAAAATGAGGCACTGAGCATTAAAAGAGGGGTTTGGACCCTAAAAGTGAGGTTTGCAGTCCTAACTATAAGTCTTTGATGTTAAAAGAGGTGTTTGGGTGTTTTAAAGTGAGTCTTTGGGTGCTGAAAATGAGGCACTGAGCGTTAAAAGAGGGGTTTGGACCCTGAAAGTTTGGCTTTGAGTGTTAAAACTGAGACTTTGAGTGTTAAAAGAGGGCTTTAGGTCCTAAAAGTGAGGGTTTGGCTGTTAGAAATGAGGCATTGAATTTTAAAACCAAGGTTTGGACCCTAGCAGTGAGGTTTGCAGTCCTAACTCTAAGGCTTTGATGTTAAAAGAGGGGTTTGGGTGTTTTAAAGTGAGTCTTTGGGTGCTGAAAATGAGGCTTTGAGCCTTAAAAGAGGGCTTTGGGCATTAATAATGATGGTTTGGTACCTGAAAGTGAAGGCCTGGATGCCAAAAGCAGGGGGTTTCTGACCTAAAAATGAGGCACTGAGCATTAAAAGAGGGGTTTGGACCCTGAAAGTGAAGGTTCGGATGATAAAAATGACTTTTTGAAGCTTAATAGAGGGGTTTGGACGCTAAAAATTACTATTTGGAACAAAACAATGATGGTTTGCCCATAAAAAGTCCAAGTTCGATGCTAAAAGCAGAGGGTTTGGGACCTAAAAATGAGGCAGTGAGCGTTAAAAGAGGGGTTTGGGTAATAGAAGTAAGGGTTTGGAATTTTAAAAAGAGGGTTTGTCCCTGAAAAGGAGGGGTTTGGACCCTAAAAGTGAGGTTTGCAGTCCTAACTCTAAGTCTTTGATGTTAAAAGAGGGGTTTGGGTGTTTTAAAGTGAGTCTTTGGGTGCTGAAAATGAGGCTTTGAGCCTTAAAAGAGGGCTTTGGGCATTAATAATGATGTTTTGGTACCTGAAAGTGAAGGCCTGGATGCTAAAAGCAGGGGGTTTCTGACCTAAAAATGAGGCACTGAGCATTAAAAGAGGGGTTTGGACCCTGAAAGTGAAGGTTTGGATGATAAAAATGAGTTTTTAAATCTTAATAGAGGGGTTTGGACTCTAAAAATTACTCTTTGGAACAAAACAATGATGTTTTGACCATAAAAAGTCCAAGTTCGATGCTAAAAGCAGGGGGTTTCTGACCTAAAAATGAGGCACTGAGCATTAAAAGAGGGGTTTGGACCCTGAAAGTGAAGGTTTGGATGATAAAAATGAGTTTTTGAAGCTTAATAGAGGGGTTTGGACTGTAAAAATTACTATTTGGAACAAAACAATGATGGTTTGCCCATAAAAAGTCCAAGTTCGATGCTAAAAGCGGAGGGTTTGGGACCTAAAAATGAGGCAGTGAGCGTTAAAAGAGGGGTTTGGGTAATAGAAGTAAGGGTTTGGAATTTTAAAAAGAGGGTTTGTCCCTGAAAAGGAGGGGTTTGGACCCTAAAAGTGAGGTTTGCAGTCCTAACTCTGAGGCTTTGATGTTAAAAGAGGGGTTTGGGTGTTTTAAAGTGAGTCTTTGGGTGCTGAAAATGAGGCTTTGAGCCTTAAAAGAGGGCTTTGGGCATTAATAATGATGTTTTGGTTCCTGAAAGTGAAGGCCTGGATGCTAAAAGCAGGGGGTTTCTGACCTAAAAATGAGGCACTGAGCATTAAAAGAGGGGTTTGGACCCTGAAAGTGAAGGTTTGGATGATAAAAATGACTTTTTGAAGCTTAATAGAGGGGTTTGGACTCTAAAACTTACTATTTGGAACAAAACAATGATGTTTTGACCATAAAAAGTCCAAGTTCGATGCTAAAAGCAGGGGGTTTCTGACCTAAAAATGAGGCACTGAGCATTAAAAGAGGGGTTTGGACCCTGAAAGTGAAGGTTTGGATGATAAAAATGAGTTTTTGAAGCTTAATAGAGGGGTTTGGACTCTAAAAATTACTATTTGGAACAAAACAATGATGGTTTGCCCATAAAAAGTCCAAGTTCGATGCTAAAAGCAGAGGGTTTGGGACCTAAAAATGAGGCAGTGAGCGTTAAAAGAGGGGTTTGGGTAATAGAAGTAAGGGTTTGGAATTTTAAAAAGAGGGTTTGTCCCTGAAAAGGAGGGGTTTGGACCCTAAAAGTGAGGTTTGCAGTCCTAACTCTAAGTCTTTGATGTTAAAAGAGGGGTTTGGGTGTTTTAAAGTGAGTCTTTGGGTGCTGAAAATGAGGCTTTGAGCCTTAAAAGAGGGCTTTGGGCATTAATAATGATGGTTTGGTACCTGAAAGTGAAGGCCTGGATGCTAAAAGCAGGGGGTTTCTGACCTAAAAATGAGGCACTGAGCATTAAAAGAGGGGTTTGGACCCTGAAAGTGAAGGTTTGGATGATAAAAATGAGTTTTTGAAGCTTAATAGAGGGGTTTGGACGCTAAAAATTACTATTTGGAACAAAACAATGATGGTTTGCCCATAAAAAGTCCAAGTTCGATGCTAAAAGCAGAGGGTTTGGGACCTAAAAATGAGGCAGTGAGCGTTAAAAGAGGGGTTTGGGTAATAGAAGTAAGGGTTTGGAATTTTAAAAAGAGGGTTTGTCCCTGAAAAGGAGGGGTTTGGACGCTGAAAGTGAGGTTTGCAGTCCTAACTCTGAGGCTTTGATGTTAAAAGAGGGGTTTGGGTGTTTTAAAGTGAGTCTTTGGGTGCTGAAAATGAGGCTTTGAGCCTTAAAAGAGGGCTTTGGGCATTAATAATGATGTTTTGGTTCCTGAAAGTGAAGGCCTGGATGCTAAAAGCAGGGGGTTTCTGACCTAAAAATGAGGCACTGAGCATTAAAAGAGGGGTTTGGACCCTGAAAGTGAAGGTTTGGATGATAAAAATGACTTTTTGAAGCTTAATAGAGGGGTTTGGACTCTAAAAATTACTATTTGGAACAAAACAATGATGGTTTGCCCATAAAAAGTCCAAGTTCGATGCTAAAAGCAGGGGGTTTCTGACCTAAAAATGAGGCACTGAGCATTAAAAGAGGGGTTTGGACCCTGAAAGTGAAGGTTTGGATGATAAAAATGAGTTTTTGAAGCTTAATAGAGGGGTTTGGACTCTAAAAATTACTATTTGGAACAAAACAATGATGGTTTGACCATAAAAAGTCCAAGTTCGATGCTAAAAGCAGAGGGTTTGGGACCTAAAAATGAGGCAGTGAGCGTTAAAAGAGGGGTTTGGGTAATAGAAGTAAGGGTTTGGAATTTTAAAAAGAGGGTTTGTCCCTGAAAAGGAGGGGTTTGGACCCTAAAAGTGAGGTTTGCAGTCCTAACTCTGAGGCTTTGATGTTAAAAGAGGGGTTTGGGTGTTTTTAAGTGAGTCTTTGGGTGCTGAAAATGAGGCACTGAGCATTAAAAGAGAGGTTTGGACCCTGAAAGTGCGGTTTTGGGTGTTAAAACTGAGGCTTTGAGTTTTAAATAGGGCTTTAGGTCCTAAAAGTGAGGGTTTGGCTGTAAGAAATGAGGCACTGAGCTTTAAGAGAGGTTTGGACCCTAGCAGTGAGGTTTGTGGTCCTATCTATAAGGCTTTGAGCATTAAAAGAGGGGTTTGGGTGCTTTAAAGTGCGTCTTTGGGACGTGAAAATGAGGGTATGTCCCTAAAAAGGAGGGGTTTGGAGCCTAAAAGTGAGGGTTTGGGATCTAAAATAGAGGCTTTGAGCCTTAAAAGAGGGATTTGGACGTTAAAAATGAGATTTTGCTCCATAAAAGTAAGGGGTTTGGATGCTAAAAATGAGGGTTTGGGAACTAAAAGTGAGGCTTTGAGCCTTGAAAGAGGGGTTTGGATGCTGAAAGTGAGGTTTGCGGTCCCAACTCTAAGTCTTTGATGTTAAAAGAGGGGTTTGGGTGTTTTAAAGTGAGTCTTTGGTTGCTGAAAATGAGGCACTGAGCATTAAAAGAGGGGTTTGGACCCTAAAAGTGAGGTTTGCAGTCCTAACTATAAGTCTTTGATGTTAAAAGAGGTGTTTGGGTGTTTTAAAGTGAGTCTTTGGGTGCTGAAAATGAGGCACTGAGCGTTAAAAGAGGGGTTTGGACCCTGAAAGTTTGGCTTTGAGTGTTAAAACTGAGACTTTGAGTGTTAAAAGAGGGCTTTAGGTCCTAAAAGTGAGGGTTTGGCTGTTAGAAATGAGGCATTGAATTTTAAAACCAAGGTTTGGACCCTAGCAGTGAGGTTTGCAGTCCTAACTCTAAGGCTTTGATGTTAAAAGAGGGGTTTGGGTGTTTTAAAGTGAGTCTTTGGGTGCTGAAAATGAGGCTTTGAGCCTTAAAAGAGGGCTTTGGGCATTAATAATGATGGTTTGGTACCTGAAAGTGAAGGCCTGGATGCCAAAAGCAGGGGGTTTCTGACCTAAAAATGAGGCACTGAGCATTAAAAGAGGGGTTTGGACCCTGAAAGTGAAGGTTCGGATGATAAAAATGACTTTTTGAAGCTTAATAGAGGGGTTTGGACGCTAAAAATTACTATTTGGAACAAAACAATGATGGTTTGCCCATAAAAAGTCCAAGTTCGATGCTAAAAGCAGAGGGTTTGGGACCTAAAAATGAGGCAGTGAGCGTTAAAAGAGGGGTTTGGGTAATAGAAGTAAGGGTTTGGAATTTTAAAAAGAGGGTTTGTCCCTGAAAAGGAGGGGTTTGGACCCTAAAAGTGAGGTTTGCAGTCCTAACTCTAAGGCTTTGATGTTAAAAGAGGGGTTTGGGTGTTTTAAAGTGAGTCTTTGGGTGCTGAAAATGAGGCTTTGAGCCTTAAAAGAGGGCTTTGGGCATTAATAATGATGGTTTGGTACCTGAAAGTGAAGGCCTGGATGCTAAAAGCAGGGGGTTTCTGACCTAAAAATGAGGCACTGAGCATTAAAAGAGGGGTTTGGACCCTGAAAGTGAAGGTTTGGATGATAAAAATGAGTTTTTAAAGCTTAATAGAGGGGTTTGGACTCTAAAAATTACTCTTTGGAACAAAACAATGATGTTTTGACCATAAAAAGTCCAAGTTCGATGCTAAAAGCAGGGGGTTTCTGACCTAAAAATGAGGCACTGAGCATTAAAAGAGGGGTTTGGACCCTGAAAGTGAAGGTTTGGATGATAAAAATGAGTTTTTGAAGCTTAATAGAGGGGTTTGGACTCTAAAAATTACTATTTGGAACAAAACAATGATGGTTTGCCCATAAAAAGTCCAAGTTCGATGCTAAAAGCAGAGGGTTTGGGACCTAAAAATGAGGCAGTGAGCGTTAAAAGAGGGGTTTGGGTAATAGAAGTAAGGGTTTGGAATTTTAAAAAGAGGGTTTGTCCCTGAAAAGGAGGGGTTTGGACCCTAAAAGTGAGGTTTGCAGTCCTAACTCTGAGGCTTTGATGTTAAAAGAGGGGTTTGGGTGTTTTAAAGTGAGTCTTTGGGTGCTGAAAATGAGGCTTTGAGCCTTAAAAGAGGGCTTTGGGCATTAATAATGATGTTTTGGTTCCTGAAAGTGAAGGCCTGGATGCTAAAAGCAGGGGGTTTCTGACCTAAAAATGAGGCACTGAGCATTAAAAGAGGGGTTTGGACCCTGAAAGTGAAGGTTTGGATGATAAAAATGAGTTTTTGAAGCTTAATAGAGGGGTTTGGACTCTAAGAATTACTATTTGGAACAAAACAATGATGTTTTGACCATAAAAAGTCCAAGTTCGATGCTAAAAGCAGGGGGTTTCTGACCTAAAAATGAGGCACTGAGCATTAAAAGAGGGGTTTGGACCCTGAAAGTGAAGGTTTGGATGATAAAAATGAGTTTTTGAAGCTTAATAGAGGGGTTTGGACTCTAAAAATTACTATTTGGAACAAAACAATGATGGTTTGACCATAAAAAGTCCAAGTTCGATGCTAAAAGCGGAGGGTTTGGGACCTAAAAATGAGGCAGTGAGCGTTAAAAGAGGGGTTTGGGTAATAGAAGTAAGGGTTTGGAATTTTAAAAAGAGGGTTTGTCCCTGAAAAGGAGGGGTTTGGACCCTAAAAGTGAGGTTTGCAGTCCTAACTCTAAGTCTTTGATGTTAAAAGAGGGGTTTGGGTGTTTTTAAGTGAGTTTTGGGGACCTGGAAATGAGGCACTGAGCATTAAAAGAGGCGTTTGGACCCTGAAAGTTTGGCTTTGAGTGTTAAAACTGAGGCTTTGAGTGTTAAAAGAGGGCTTTAGGTCCTAAAAGTGAGGGTTTGGCTGTTAAAAATGAGGCACTGAGCTTTAAGAGAGAGGTTTGGACCCTAGCAGTGAGGTTTGTGGTCCTATCTATAAGGCTTTGAGCATTAAAAGAGGGGTTTGGGTGCTTTAAAGTGCGTCTTTGGGACGTGAAAATGAGGGTATGTCCCTAAAAAGGAGGGGTTTGGAGCCTAAAAGTGAGGGTTTGGGATCTAAAATAGAGGCTTTGAGCCTTAAAAGAGGGATTTGGACGTTAAAAATGAGATTTTGCTCCATAAAAGTAAGGGGTTTGGATGCTAAAAATGAGGGTTTGGGAACTAAAAGTGAGGCTTTGAGCCTTGAAAGAGGGGTTTGGATGCTGAAAGTGAGGTTTGCGGTCCCAACTCTAAGTCTTTGATGTTAAAAGAGGGGTTTGGGTGTTTTAAAGTGAGTCTTTGGGTGCTGAAAATGAGGCACTGAGCATTAAAAGAGGGGTTTGGACCCTAAAAGTGAGGTTTGCAGTCCTAACTATAAGTCTTTGATGTTAAAAGAGGTGTTTGGGTGTTTTAAAGTGAGTCTTTGGGTGCTGAAAATGAGGCACTGAGCGTTAAAAGAGGGTTTTGGACCCTGAAAGTTTGGCTTTGAGTGTTAAAACTGAGACTTTGAGTGTTAAAAGAGGGCTTTAGGTCCTAAAAGTGAGGGTTTGGCTGTTAGAAATGAGGCATTGAATTTTAAAACCAAGGTTTGGACCCTAGCAGTGAGGTTTGCAGTCCTAACTCTAAGGCTTTGATGTTAAAAGAGGGGTTTGGGTGTTTTAAAGTGAGTCTTTGGGTGCTGAAAATGAGGCTTTGAGCCTTAAAAGAGGGCTTTGGGCATTAATAATGATGGTTTGGTTCCTGAAAGTGAAGGCCTGGATGCCAAAAGCAGGGGGTTTCTGACCTAAAAATGAGGCACTGAGCATTAAAAGAGGGGTTTGGACCCTGAAAGTGAAGGTTCGGATGATAAAAATGACTTTTTGAAGCTTAATAGAGGGGTTTGGACGCTAAAAATTACTATTTGGAACAAAACAATGATGGTTTGCCCATAAAAAGTCCAAGTTCGATGCTAAAAGCAGAGGGTTTGGGACCTAAAAATGAGGCAGTGAGCGTTAAAAGAGGGGTTTGGGTAATAGAAGTAAGGGTTTGGAATTTAAAAAAGAGGGTTTGTCCCTGAAAAGGAGGGGTTTGGACCCTAAAAGTGAGGTTTGCAGCCCTAACTCTAAGCCTTTGATGTTAAAAGAGGTGTTTGGTTGTCTTAAAGTGAGTTTTGGGGACCTGGAAATGAGGCACTGAGCATTAAAAGAGAGGTTTGGACCCTGAAAGTGCGGCTTTGGGTGTTAAAACCGAGGCTTTGAGTATTAAAAGAGGGCTTTAGGTCCTAAAAGTGAGGGTTTGCTGTTAAAAATGAGGCTTTGAGCGTTAAAACCGGTTTGGCCCCTAAAAGTGAGATTTGCAGTCTTACTCTAAAAGGCTTTGAGCATTAAAAGAGGGGTTTGGGTGCTTTAAAGTGCGTCGTTGGGAGGTATAAATGAGGCATTGAGCATTAAAAGTGGGGTTTGGGCAAAGAAAGTGAGGGTTTGGCTGTTAAAAATGAAGGTTTGAGCATAAAAGAGGGCTTTGGACCCTAGCATTGTGGTTTGTGGTCCTAACTATAAGGCTTTGAGCATTAAAAGAGGGGTTTGGGTGCTTTAAAGTAAGTCTTTGGGACGTGAAAATGAGGGTATGTCCCTAAAAAGGAGGGGTTTGGAGCCTAAAAGTGAGGGTTTGGGATCTAAAATAGAGGCTTTGAGCATTAAAAGAGGGTATTGGGTGTTTTAAAGTGAGTCTTTGGGTGCTGAAAATGAGGCTTTGAGCCTTAAAAGAGGGCTTTGGGCATTAATAATGATGGTTTGGTTCCTGAAAGTGAAGGCCTGGATGCTAAAAGGAAGGGTTTCTGAACTAAAAATGAGGCACTGAGCATTAAAAGAGGGGTTTGGACCCTGAAAGTGAAGGTTTGGATGATAAAAATGAGGCTTTGAGGCTTAAAAACAAGGGGCTGGACTCTAAAAGTCATGATTTGTACTAGAACGAGAGTTTGACAATTAAAAGTCCGGGTTCAGTGCTAAGAGTGAGGGTTTGGGACGTAAAAATGAGGCACTGAGCGTTAATAGAGAGGTTTGGACCCTGAAAGTGCGGCTTTGGGTGTTAAAACCGAGGCTTTGGGAGTTAAAAGAGGGCTTTAGGTCCTAAAAGTGAGGGTTTGCTGTTAAAAATGAGGCTTTGAGCGTTAAAACCGGTTTGGCCCCTGAAAGTGAGATTTGCAGTCTTACTCTAAAAGGCTTTGAGGTTAAAAGAGGCTTTGGGTGCTTTAAAGTGCGTCTTTGGGAGGTATAAATGAGGCATTGAGCATTAAAAGAGGGGTTTGGGCAAAGAAAGTGAGGTTTTGGCTGTTAAAAATGAAGCTTTGAGCATAAAGGAGGGCTTTGGACCCTAGCATTGTGGTTTGCGGCCCTAACGATAAGGCTTTGAGCATTAAAAGAGGGGTTTGGGTGCTTTAAAGTAAGTCCTTGGGACATGAAAATGAGGGTATGTCCCTAAAAAGGAGGGGTTTGGACCCTAAAAGTGAGGTTTGCAGTCCTAACTCTAAGTCTTTGATGTTAAAAGAGGTGTTTGGTTGTTTTAAAGTGAGATTTGGGGACCTGAAAATGAGGCACTGAGCGTTAAAAGAGGGGTTTGGACCCTGAAAGTTTGGCTTTGAGTGTTAAAACTGAGGCTTTGAGTGTTAAAAGAGGGCTTTAGGTCCTAAAAGTGAGGGTTTGGCTGTTAAAAATGAGGCACTGAGCTTTAAGAGAGAGTTTTGGACCCTAGCAGTGAGGTTTGTGGTCCTAACTATAAGGCTTTGAGCATTAAAAGTGGGGTTTGGGTGCTTTAAAGTGCGTCTTTGGGACGTGAAAATGAGGGTATGTCCCTAAAAAGGAGGGGTTTGGACCCTGAAAGTGAGGGTTTGGCATCTAAAATAGAGGCTTTGAGACTTAAAAGAGGGATTTGGACGTTAAAAATGAGATTTTGCTCCATAAAAGTAAGGGGTTTGGATGCTAAAAATGAGGGTTTGGGAACTAAAAGTGAGGCTTTGAGCCTTGAAAGAGGGGTTTGGATGCTGAAAGTGAGGTTTGCGGTCCCAAACTCTAAGTCTTTGATGTTAAAAGAGGGGTTTGGGTGTTTTAAAATGAGTCTTTGGGTGCTGAAAATGAGGCACTGAGCGTTAAAAGAGGGGTTTGGACCCTGAAAGTTTGGCTTTGAGTGTTAAAACTGAGGCTTTGAGTGTTAAAAGAGGGCTTTAGGTCCTAAAAGTGAGGGTTTGGCTGTTAGAAATGAGGCATTGAATTTTAAAACCAAGGTTTGGACCCTAGCAGTGAGGTTTGCAGTCCTAACTCTAAGGCTTTGATGTTAAAAGAGGGGTTTGGGTGTTTTAAAGTGAGTCTTTGGGTGCTGAAAATGAGGCTTTGAGCCTTAAAAGAGGGCTTTGGGCATTAATAATGATGGTTTGGTTCCTGAAAGTGAAGGCCTGGATGCTAAAAGCAGGGGGTTTCTGACCTAAAAATGAGGCACTGAGCATTAAAAGAGGGGTTTGGACCCTGAAAGTGAAGGTTTGGATGATAAAAATGACTTTTTGAAGCTTAATAGAGGGGTTTGGACTCTAAAAATTACTATTTGGAACAAAACAATGATGGTTTGCCCATAAAAAGTCCAAGTTCGATGCTAAAAGCGGAGGGTTTGGGACCTAAAAATGAGGCAGTGAGCGTTAAAAGAGGGGTTTGGGTAATAGAAGTAAGGGTTTGGAATTTAAAAAAGAGGGTTTGTCCCTGAAAAGGAGGGGTTTGGACCCTAAAAGTGAGGTTTGCAGTCCTAACTCTAAGTCTTTGATGTTAAAAGAGGTGTTTGGGTGTTTTAAAGTGAGTTTTGGGGACCTGGAAATGAGGCACTGAGCATTAAAAGAGGCGTTTGGACCCTGAAAGTGCGGTTTTGGGTGTTAAAACCGAGGCTTTGAGTGTTAAAAGAGGGCTTTAGGTCCTAAAAGTGAGGGTTTGGCTGTTAAAAATGAGGCACTGAGCTTTAAGAGAGAGTTTTGGACCCTAGCAGTGAGGTTTGTGGTCCTATCTATAAGGCTTTGAGCATTAAAAGAGGGGTTTGGGTGCTTTAAAGTGCGTCTTTGGGTGCTGAAAATGAGGGTATGTCCCTAAAAAGGAGGGGTTTGGACCCTGAAAGTGAGGGTTTGGCATCTGAAATAGAGGCTTTGAGCCTTAAAAGAGGGATTTGGACGTTAAAAATGAGATTTTGCTCCATAAAAGTAAGGGGTTTGGATGCTAAAAATGAGGGTTTGGGAACTAAAAGTGAGGCTTTGAGCCTTGAAAGAGGGGTTTGGACGCTGAAAGTGAGGTTTGCGGTCCCAACTCTAAGTCTTTGATGTTAAAAGAGGGGTTTGGGTGTTTTAAAGTGAGTCTTTGGGTGCTGAAAATGAGGCTTTGAGCCTTAAAAGAGGGCTTTGGCCATTAATAATGATGGTTTGGTTCCTGAAAGTGAAGGCCTGGATGCTAAAAGCAAGGGTTTCTGACCTAAAAATGAGGCACTGAGCATTAAAAGAGGGGTTTGGACCCTGAAAGTGAAGGTTTGGATGATAAAAATGAGGCTTTGAGGCTTAAAAACGAGGGGCTGGACTCTAAAAGTCATGATTTGTACTAGAACGAGAGTTTGACAATTAAAAGTCCGGGTTCAGTGCTAAGAGTGAGGGTTTGGGACCTAAAAATGAGGCACTGAGCGTTAAAAGAGAGGTTTGGACCCTGAAAGTGCGGCTTTGGGTGTTAAAACCGAGGCTTTGGGAGTTAAAAGAGGGCTTTAGGTCCTAAAAGTGAGGGTTTGCTGTTAAAAATGAGGCTTTGAGCGTTAAAACCGGTTTGGCCCCTGAAAGTGAGATTTGCAGTCTTACTCTAAAAGGCTTTGAGGTTAAAAGAGGCTTTGGGTGCTTTAAAGTGCGTCTTTGGGAGGTATAAATGAGGCATTGAGCATTAAAAGAGGGGTTTGGGCAAAGAAAGTGAGGTTTTGGCTGTTAAAAATGAAGCTTTGAGCATAAAAGAGGGCTTTGGACCCTAGCATTGTGGTTTGCGGCCCTAACTATAAGGCTTTGAGCATTAAAAGAGGGGTTTGGGTGCTTTAAAGTAAGTCCTTGGGACATGAAAATGAGGGTATGTCCCTAAAAAGGAGGGGTTTGGACCCTAAAAGTGAGGTTTGCAGTCCTAACTCTAAGTCTTTGATGTTAAAAGAGGTGTTTGGGTGTTTTAAAGTGAGATTTGGGGACCTGAAAATGAGGCACTGAGCGCTAAAAGAGGGGTTTGGACCCTGAAAGTTTGGCTTTGAGTGTTAAAACTGAGGCTTTGAGTGTTAAAAGAGGGCTTTAGGTCCTAAAAGTGAGGGTTTGGCTGTTAGAAATGAGGCATTGAATTTTAAAACCAAGGTTTGGACCCTAGCAGTGAGGTTTGCAGTCCTAACTCTAAGGCTTTGATGTTAAAAGAGGGGTTTGGGTGTTTTAAAGTGAGTCTTTGGGTGCTGAAAATGAGGCTTTGAGCCTTAAAAGAGGGCTTTGGGCATTAATAATGATGTTTTGGTACCTGAAAGTGAAGGCCTGGATGCTAAAAGCAGGGGGTTTCTGACCTAAAAGTGAGGCACTGAGCATTAAAAGAGGGGTTTGGACCCTGAAAGTGAAGGTTTGGATGATAAAAATGAGTTTTTGAAGCTTAATAGAGGGGTTTGGACTCTAAAAATTACTATTTGGAACAAAACAATGATGGTTTGACCATAAAAAGTCCAAGTTCGATGCTAAAAGCAGAGGGTTTGGGACCTAAAAATGAGGCAGTGAGCGTGAAAAGAGGGGTTTGGGTAATAGAAGTAAGGGTTTGGAATTTAAAAAAGAGGGTTTGTCCCTGAAAAGGAGGGGTTTGGACCCTAAAAGTGAGGTTTGCAGTCCTAACTATAAGTCTTTGATGTTAAAAGAGGTGTTTGGTTGTTTTAAAGTGAGTTTTGGGGACCTGGAAATGAGGCACTGAGCATTAAAAGAGGCGTTTGGACCCTGAAAGTGCGGTTTTGGGTGTTAAAACTGAGGCTTTGAGTGTTAAAAGAGGGCTTTAGGTCCTAAAAGTGAGGGTTTGGCTGTTAAAAATGAGGCACTGAGCTTTAAGAGAGAGGTTTGGACCCTAGCAGTGAGGTTTGTGGTCCTATCTATAAGGCTTTGAGCATTAAAAGAGGGGTTTGGGTGCTTTAAAGTAAGTCTTTGGGTGCTGAAAATGAGGGTATGTCCCTAAAAAGGAGGGGTTTGGACCCTGAAAGTGAGGGTTTGGCATCTGAAATAGAGGCTTTGAGCCTTAAAAGAGGGATTTGGACGTTAAAAATGAGATTTTGCTCCATAAAAGTAAGGGGTTTGGATGCTAAAAATGAGGGTTTGGGAACTAAAAGTGAGGCTTTGAGCCTTGAAAGAGGGGTTTGGACGCTGAAAGTGAGGTTTGCGGTCCCAACTCTAAGTCTTTGGTGTTAAAAGAGGGGTTTGGGTGTTTTAAAGTGAGTCTTTGGGTGCTGAAAATGAGGCTTTGAGCCTTAAAAGAGGGCTTTGGGCATTAATAATGATGGTTTGGTTCCTGAAAGTGAAGGCCTGGATGCTAAAAGCAGGGGGTTTCTGACCTAAAAATGAGGCACTGAGCATTAAAAGAGGGGTTTGGACCCTGAAAGTGTAGGTTTGGATGATAAAAATGAGGCTTTGAGGCTTAAAAACAAGGGGCTGGACTCTAAAAGTCATGATTTGTACTAGAACAAGAGTTTGACAATTAAAAGTCCGGGTTCAGTGCTAAGAGTGAGGGTTTGGGACCTAAAAATGAGGCACTGAGCGTTAAAAGAGAGGTTTGGACCCTGAAAGTGCGGCTTTGGGTGTTAAAACCGAGGCTTTGGGAGTTAAAAGAGGGCTTTAGGTCCTAAAAGTGAGGGTTTGCTGTTAAAAATGAGGCTTTGAGCATTAAAACCGGTTTGGCCCCTAAAAGTGAGATTTGCAGTCTTACTCTAAAAGGCTTTGAGGTTAAAAGAGGCTTTGGGTGCTTTAAAGTGCGTCTTTGGGAGGTATAAATGAGGCATTGAGCATTAAAAGAGGGGTTTGGGCAAAGAAAGTGAGGTTTGCGGCCCTAACTATAAGGCTTTGAGCATTAAAAGAGGGGTTTGGGTGCTTTAAAGTAAGTCCTTGGGACATGAAAATGAGGGTATGTCCCTAAAAAGGAGGGGTTTGGACCCTAAAAGTGAGGTTTGCAGTCCTAACTCTAAGTCTTTGATGTTAAAAGAGGGGTTTGGGTGTTTTAAAGTGAGTTTTGGGGACCTGAAAATGAGGCACTGAGCGTTAAAAGAGGGGTTTGGACCCTGAAAGTTTGTCTTTGAGTGTTAAAACTGAGGCTTTGAGTGTTAAAAGAGGGCTTTAGGTCCTAAAAGTGAGGGTTTGGCTGTTAGAAACGAGGCATTGAATTTTAAAACCAAGGTTTGGACCCTAGCAGTGAGGTTTGCAGTCCTAACTCTAAGGCTTTGATGTTAAAAGAGGGGTTTGGGTGTTTTAAAGTGAGTCTTTGGGTGCTGAAAATGAGGCTTTGAGCCTTAAAAGAGGGGATTGGGCATTAATAATGATGTTTTGGTACCTGAAAGTGAAGGCCTGGATGCTAAAAGCAGGGGGGTTCTGACCTAAAAATGAGGCACTGAGCATTAAAAGAGGGGTTTGGACCCTGAAAGTGAAGGTTTGGATGATAAAAATGAGTTTTTGAAGCTTAATAGAGGGGTTTGGACTCTAAAAATTACTATTTGGAACAAAACAATGATGGTTTGACCATAAAAAGTCCAAGTTTGATGCTAGAAGCAGAGGGTTTGGGACCTAAAAATGAGGCAGTGAGCGTGAAAAGAGGGGTTTGGGTAATAGAAGTAAGGGTTTGGAATTTTAAAAAGAGGGTTTGTCCCTGAAAAGGAGGGGTTTGGACCCTAAAAGTGAGGTTTGCAGCCCTAACTCTAAGTCTTTGATGTTAAAAGAGGTGTTTGGTTGTTTTAAAGTGAGTTTTGGGGACCTGGAAATGAGGCACTGAGCATTAAAAGAGGCGTTTGGACCCTGAAAGTGCGGTTTTGGGTGTTAAAACTGAGGCTTTGAGTGTTAAAAGAGGGCTTTAGGTCCTAAAAGTGAGGGTTTGGCTGTTAAAAATGAGGCACTGAGCTTTGAGAGTTTTGGACCCTAGCAGTGAGGTTTGTGGTCCTATCTATAAGGCTTTGAGCATTAAAAGAGGGGTTTGGGTGCTTTAAAGTAAGTCCTTGGGACGTGAAAATGAGGGTATGTCCCTAAAAAGGAGGGGTTTGGAGCCTAAAAGTGAGGGTTTGGGATCTAAAATAGAGGCTTTGAGCCTTAAAAGAGGGATTTGGACGTTAAAAATGAGATTTTGCTCCATAAAAGTAAGGGGTTTGGATGCTAAAAATGAGGGTTTGGGAACTAAAAGTGAGGCTTTGAGCCTTGAAAGAGGGGTTTGGACGCTGAAAGTGAGGTTTGCGGTCCCAACTCTAAGTCTTTGATGTTAAAAGAGGGGTTTGGGTGTTTTAAAGTGAGTCTTTGGGTGCTGAAAATGAGGCTTTGAGCCTTAAAAGAGGGCTTTGGGCATTAATAATGATGTTTTGGTACCTGAAAGTGAAGGCCTGGATGCTAAAAGCAAGGGGTTCTGACCTAAAAATGAGGCACTGAGCATTAAAAGAGGGGTTTGGACCCTGAAAGTGAAGGTTTGGATGATAAAAATGAGTTTTTAAAGCTTAATAGAGGGGTTTGGACGCTAAAAATTACTATTTGGAACAAAACAATGATGGTTTGACCATAAAAAGTCCAAGTTCAATGCTAAAAGCAGGGGGTTTCTGACCTAAAAATGAGGCACTGAGCATTAAAAGAGGGGTTTGGACCCTGAAAGTGAAGGTTTGGATGATAAAAATGAGTTTTTGAAGCTTAATAGAGGGGTTTGGACTCTAAAAATTACTATTTGGAACAAAACAATGATGGTTTGCCCATAAAAAGTCCAAGTTCGATGCTAAAAGCAGAGGGTTTGGGACCTAAAAATGAGGCAGTGAGCGTTAAAAGAGGGGTTTGGGTAATAGAAGTAAGGGTTTGGAATTTTAAAATAGGGTATGTCCCTGAAAAGGAGGGGTTTGGACCCTAAAAGTGAGGTTTGCAGTCCTAACTCTGAGGCTTTGATGTTAAAAGAGGGGTTTGGGTGTTTTAAAGTGAGTCTTTGGGTGCTGAAAATGAGGCTTTGAGCCTTAAAAGAGGGCTTTGGGCATTAATAATGATGTTTTGGTACCTGAAAGTGAAGGCCTGGATGCTAAAAGCAGGGGGTTTCTGACCTAAAAATGAGGCACTGAGCATTAAAAGAGGGGTTTGGACCCTGAAAGTGAAGGTTTGGATGATAAAAATGAGTTTTTGAAGCTTAATAGAGGGGTTTGGACGCTAAAAATTACTATTTGGAACAAAACAATGATGGTTTGACCATAAAAAGTCCAAGTTCGATGCTAAAAGCAGGGGGTTTCTGACCTAAAAATGAGGCACTGAGCATTAAAAGAGGGGTTTGGACCCTGAAAGTGAAGGTTTGGATGATAAAAATGACTTTTTGAAGCTTAATAGAGGGGTTTGGACTCTAAAAATTACTATTTGGAACAAAACAATGATGTTTTGACCATAAAAAGTCCAAGTTCGATGCTAAAAGCAGGGGGTTTCTGACCTAAAAATGAGGCACTGAGCATTAAAAGAGGGGTTTGGACCCTGAAAGTGAAGGTTTGGATGATACAAATGAGTTTTTGAAGCTTAATAGAGGGGTTTGGACGCTAAAAATTACTATTTGGAACAAAACAATGATGGTTTGCCCATAAAAAGTCCAAGTTCGATGCTAAAAGCAGAGGGTTTGGGACCTAAAAATGAGGCAGTGAGCGTTAAAAGAGGGGTTTGGGTAATAGAAGTAAGGGTTTGGAATTTTAAAAAGAGGGTTTGTCCCTGAAAAGGAGGGGTTTGGACGCTGAAAGTGAGGTTTGCGGTCCCAACTCTAAGTCTTTGATGTTAAAAGAGGGGTTTGGGTGTTTTAAAGTGAGTCTTTGGGTGCTGAAAATGAGGCTTTGAGCCTTAAAAGAGGGCTTTGGGCATTAATAATGATGTTTTGGTACCTGCAAGTGAAGACCTGGATGCTAAAAGCAGGGGGTTTCTGACCTAAAAATGAGGCACTGAGCATTAAAAGAGGGGTTTGGACCCTGAAAGTGAAGGTTTGGATGATAAAAATGACTTTTTGAAGCTTAATAGAGGGGTTTGGACTCTAAAAATTACTCTTTGGAACAAAACAATGATGTTTTGACCATAAAAAGTCCAAGTTCGATGCTAAAAGCAGGGGGTTTCTGACCTAAAAATGAGGCACTGAGCATTAAAAGAGGGGTTTGGACCCTGAAAGTGAAGGTTTGGATGATAAAAATGAGTTTTTGAAGCTTAATAGAGGGGTTTGGACGCTAAAAATTACTATTTGGAACAAAACAATGATGGTTTGCCCATAAAAAGTCCAAGTTCGATGCTAAAAGCAGAGGGTTTGGGACCTAAAAATGAGGCAGTGAGCGTTAAAAGAGGGGTTTGGGTAATAGAAGTAAGGGTTTGGAATTTTAAAAAGAGGGTTTGTCCCTGAAAAGGAGGGGTTTGGACGCTGAAAGTGAGGTTTGCGGTCCCAACTCTACGTCTTTGATGTTAAAAGAGGGGTTTGGGTGTTTTAAAGTGAGTCTTTGGGTGCTGAAAATGAGGCTTTGAGCTTTAAAAGAGGGCTTTGGGCATTAATAATGATGGTTTGGTACCTGAAAGTGAAGGCCTGGATGCTAAAATCAGGGGGTTTCTGACCTAAAAATGAGGCACTGAGCATTAAAAGAGGGGTTTGGACCCTGAAAGTGAAGGTTTGGATGATAAAAATGAGTTTTTGAAGCTTAATAGAGGGGTTTGGACTCTAAAAATTACTATTTGGAACAAAACAATGATGTTTTGACCATAAAAAGTCCAAGTTCGATGCTAAAAGCAGGGGGTTTCTGACCTAAAAATGAGGCACTGAGCATTAAAAGAGGGGTTTGGACCCTGAAAGTGAAGGTTTGGATGATACAAATGAGTTTTTGAAGCTTAATAGAGGGGTTTGGACGCTAAAAATTACTATTTGGAACAAAACAATGATGGTTTGCCCATAAAAAGTCCAAGTTCGATGCTAAAAGCAGAGGGTTTGGGACCTAAAAATGAGGCAGTGAGCGTTAAAAGAGGGGTTTGGGTAATAGAAGTAAGGGTTTGGAATTTTAAAAAGAGGGTTTGTCCCTGAAAAGGAGGGGTTTGGACCCTAAAAGTGAGGTTTGCAGTCCTAACTCTAAGTCTTTGATGTTAAAAGAGGGGTTTGGGTGTTTTAAAGTGAGTCTTTGGGTGCTGAAAATGAGGCTTTGAGCCTTAAAAGAGGGCTTTGGGCATTAATAATGATGTTTTGGTACCTGAAAGTGAAGGCCTGGATGCTAAAAGCAGGGGGTTTCTGACCTAAAAATGAGGCACTGAGCATTAAAAGAGGGGTTTGGACCCTGAAAGTGAAGGTTTGGATGATAAAAATGAGTTTTTGAAGCTTAATAGAGGGGTTTGGACTCTAAAAATTACTATTTGGAACAAAACAATGATGTTTTGACCATAAAAAGTCCAAGTTCGATGCTAAAAGCAGGGGGTTTCTGACCTAAAAATGAGGCACTGAGCATTAAAAGAGGGGTTTGGACCCTGAAAGTGAAGGTTTGGATGATAAAAATGAGTTTTTGAAGCTTAATAGAGGGGTTTGGACTCTAAAAATTACTATTTGGAACAAAACAATGATGTTTTGACCATAAAAAGTCCAAGCTCGGTGTTAAAAGCAGGGGGGTTCTGACCTAAAGATGAGGCACTGAGCATTAAAAGAGGGGTTTGGACCCTGAAAGTGAAGGTTTGGATGATACAAATGAGTTTTTGAAGCTTAATAGAGGGGTTTGGACGCTAAAAATTACTATTTGGAACAAAACAATGATGGTTTGCCCATAAAAAGTCCAAGTTCGATGCTAAAAGCAGAGGGTTTGGGACCTAAAAATGAGGCAGTGAGCGTGAAAAGAGGGGTTTGGGTAATAGAAGTAAGGGTTTGGAATTTTAAAAAGAGGGTTTGTCCCTGAAAAGGAGGGGTTTGGACCCTAAAAGTGAGGTTTGCAGTCCTAACTCTAAGTCTTTGATGTTAAAAGAGGGGTTTGGGTGTTTTAAAGTGAGTCTTTGGGTGCTGAAAATGAGGCTTTGAGCCTTAAAAGAGGGCTTTGGGCATTAATAATGATGTTTTGGTACCTGAAAGTGAAGGCCTGGATGCTAAAAGCAGGGGGTTTCTGACCTAAAAATGAGGCACTGAGCATTAAAAGAGGGGTTTGGACCCTGAAAGTGAAGGTTTGGATGATAAAAATGAGTTTTTGAAGCTTAATAGAGGGGTTTGGACTCTAAAAATTACTATTTGGAACAAAACAATGATGTTTTGACCATAAAAAGTCCAAGTTCGATGCTAAAAGCAGGGGGTTTCTGACCTAAAAATGAGGCACTGAGCATTAAAAGAGGGGTTTGGACCCTGAAAGTGAAGGTTTGGATGATAAAAATGAGTTTTTGAAGCTTAATAGAGGGGTTTGGACTCTAAAAATTACTATTTGGAACAAAACAATGATGTTTTGACCATAAAAAGTCCAAGCTCGGTGTTAAAAGCAGGGGGGTTCTGACCTAAAGATGAGGCACTGAGCATTAAAAGAGGGGTTTGGACCCTGAAAGTGAAGGTTTGGATGATAAAAATGAGTTTTTGAAGCTTAATAGAGGGGTTTGGACGCTAAAAATTACTATTTGGAACAAAACAATGATGGTTTGACCATAAAAAGTCCAAGTTCGATGCTAGAAGCAGAGGGTTTGGGACCTAAAAATGAGGCAGTGAGCGTGAAAAGAGGGGTTTGGGTAATAGAAGTAAGGGTTTGGAATTTTAAGAAGAGGGTTTGTCCCTGAAAAGGAGGGGTTTGGACCCTAAAAGTGAGGTTTGCAGTCCTAACTCTAAGTCTTTGATGTTAAAAGAGGGGTTTGGGTGTTTTAAAGTGAGTTTTGGGGACCTGGAAATGAGGCACTGAGCATTAAAAGAGAGGTTTGGACCCTGAAAGTTTGGCTTTGGGTGTTAAAACTGAGGCTTTGAGTGTTAAAAGAGGGCTTTAGGTCCTAAAAGTGAGGGTTTGGCTGTAAGAAATGAGGCACTGAGCTTTAAGAGAGAGGTTTGGACCCTAGCACTGATGTTTGTGGTCCTATCTATAAGGCTTTGAGCATTAAAAGAGGGGTTTGGGTGCTTTAAAGTAAGTCTTTGGGTGCTGAAAATGAGGGTATGTCCCTAAAAAGGAGGGGTTTGGAGCCTAAAAGTGAGGGTTTGGGATCTAAAATAGAGGCTTTGAGCCTTAAAAGAGGGATTTGGACGTTAAAAATGAGATTTTGCTCCATAAAAGTAAGGGGTTTGGATGCTAAAAATGAGGGTTTGGGAACTCAAAGTGAGGCTTTGAGCCTTGAAAGAGGGGTTTGGACGCTGAAAGTGAGGTTTGCGGTCCCAACTCTAAGTCTTTGATGTTAAAAGAGGGGTTTGGGTGTTTTAAAGTGAGTCTTTGGGTGCTGAAAATGAGGCTTTGAGCCTTAAAAGAGGGCTTTGGCCATTAATAATGATGGTTTGGTTCCTGAAAGTGAAGGCCTGGATGCTAAAAGCAGGGGGTTTCTGACCTAAAAATGAGGCACTGAGCATTAAAAGAGGGGTTTGGACCCTGAAAGTGAAGGTTTGGATGATAAAAATGAGTTTTTAAAGCTTAATAGAGGGGTTTGGACGCTAAAAATTACTATTTGGAACAAAACAATGATGGTTTGCCCATAAAAAGTCCAAGTTCGATGCTAAAAGCAGAGGGTTTGGGACCTAAAAATGAGGCAGTGAGCGTTAAAAGAGGGGTTTGGGTAATAGAAGTAAGGGTTTGGAATTTTAAAAAGAGGGTTTGTCCCTGAAAAGGAGGGGTTTGGACGCTGAAAGTGAGGTTTGCGGTCCCAACTCTAAGTCTTTGATGTTAAAAGAGGGGTTTGGGTGTTTTAAAGTGAGTCTTTGGGTGCTGAAAATGAGGCTTTGAGCCTTAAAAGAGGGCTTTGGGCATTAATAATGATGTTTTGGTACCTGAAAGTGAAGGCCTGGATGCTAAAAGCAAGGGGTTCTGACCTAAAAATGAGGCACTGAGCATTAAAAGAGGGGTTTGGACCCTGAAAGTGAAGGTTTGGATGATAAAAATGAGTTTTTGAAACTTAATAGAGGGGTTTGGACGCTAAAAATTACTATTTGGAACAAAACAATGATGGTTTGACCATAAAAAGTCCAAGTTCGATGCTAAAAGCAGGGGGTTTCTGACCTAAAAATGAGGCACTGAGCATTAAAAGAGGGGTTTGGACCCTGAAAGTGAAGGTTTGGATGATAAAAATGAGTTTTTGAAGCTTAATAGAGGGGTTTGGACTCTAAAAATTACTATTTGGAACAAAACAATGATGTTTTGACCATAAAAAGTCCAAGCTCGGTGTTAAAAGCAGGGGGGTTCTGACCTAAAGATGAGGCACTGAGCATTAAAAGAGGGGTTTGGACCCTGAAAGTGAAGGTTTGGATGATACAAATGAGTTTTTGAAGCTTAATAGAGGGGTTTGGACGCTAAAAATTACTATTTGGAACAAAACAATGATGGTTTGCCCATAAAAAGTCCAAGTTCGATGCTAAAAGCAGAGGGTTTGGGACCTAAAAATGAGGCAGTGAGCGTGAAAAGAGGGGTTTGGGTAATAGAAGTAAGGGTTTGGAATTTTAAAAAGAGGGTTTGTCCCTGAAAAGGAGGGGTTTGGACCCTAAAAGTGAGGTTTGCAGTCCTAACTCTAAGTCTTTGATGTTAAAAGAGGGGTTTGGGTGTTTTAAAGTGAGTCTTTGGGTGCTGAAAATGAGGCTTTGAGCCTTAAAAGAGGGCTTTGGGCATTAATAATGATGTTTTGGTACCTGAAAGTGAAGGCCTGGATGCTAAAAGCAGGGGGTTTCTGACCTAAAAATGAGGCACTGAGCATTAAAAGAGGGGTTTGGACCCTGAAAGTGAAGGTTTGGATGATAAAAATGAGTTTTTGAAGCTTAATAGAGGGGTTTGGACTCTAAAAATTACTATTTGGAACAAAACAATGATGTTTTGACCATAAAAAGTCCAAGTTCGATGCTAAAAGCAGGGGGTTTCTGACCTAAAAATGAGGCACTGAGCATTAAAAGAGGGGTTTGGACCCTGAAAGTGAAGGTTTGGATGATAAAAATGAGTTTTTGAAGCTTAATAGAGGGGTTTGGACTCTAAAAATTACTATTTGGAACAAAACAATGATGTTTTGACCATAAAAAGTCCAAGCTCGGTGTTAAAAGCAGGGGGGTTCTGACCTAAAGATGAGGCACTGAGCATTAAAAGAGGGGTTTGGACCCTGAAAGTGAAGGTTTGGATGATAAAAATGACTTTTTGAAGCTTAATAGAGGGGTTTGGACGCTAAAAATTACTATTTGGAACAAAACAATGATGGTTTGACCATAAAAAGTCCAAGTTCGATGCTAGAAGCAGAGGGTTTGGGACCTAAAAATGAGGCAGTGAGCGTGAAAAGAGGGGTTTGGGTAATAGAAGTAAGGGTTTGGAATCTTAAAAAGAGGGTTTGTCCCTGAAAAGGAGGGGTTTGGACCCTAAAAGTGAGGTTTGCAGTCCTAACTCTAAGTCTTTGATGTTAAAAGAGGGGTTTGGGTGTTTTAAAGTGAGTTTTGGGGACCTGGAAATGAGGCACTGAGCATTAAAAGAGAGGTTTGGACCCTGAAAGTTTGGCTTTGGGTGTTAAAACTGAGGCTTTGAGTGTTAAAAGAGGGCTTTAGGTCCTAAAAGTGAGGGTTTGGCTGTAAGAAATGAGGCACTGAGCTTTAAGAGAGAGGTTTGGACCCTAGCACTGATGTTTGTGGTCCTATCTATAAGGCTTTGAGCATTAAAAGAGGGGTTTGGGTGCTTTAAAGTAAGTCCTTGGGACGTGAAAATGCGGGTATGTCCCTAAAAAGGAGGGGTTTGGAGCCTAAAAGTGAGGGTTTGGGATCTAAAATAGAGGCTTTGAGCCTTAAAAGAGGGATTTGGACGTTAAAAATGAGATTTTGCTCCATAAAAGTAAGGGGTTTGGATGCTAAAAATGAGGGTTTGGGAACTAAAAGTGAGGCTTTGAGCCTTGAAAGAGGGGTTTGGATGCTGAAAGTGAGGTTTGCGGTCCCAACTCTAAGTCTTTGATGTTAAAAGAGGGGTTTGGGTGTTTTAAAGTGAGTCTTTGGTTGCTGAAAATGAGGCACTGAGCATTAAAAGAGGGGTTTGGCCATTAATAATGATGGTTTGGTTCCTGAAAGTGAAGGCCTGGATGCTAAAAGCAGGGGGTTTCTGACCTAAAAATGAGGCACTGAGCATTAAAAGAGGGGTTTGGACCCTGAAAGTGAAGGTTTGGATGATAAAAATGAGTTTTTAAAGCTTAATAGAGGGGTTTGGACGCTAAAAATTACTATTTGGAACAAAACAATGATGGTTTGCCCATAAAAAGTCCAAGTTCGATGCTAAAAGCAGAGGGTTTGGGACCTAAAAATGAGGCAGTGAGCGTTAAAAGAGGGGTTTGGGTAATAGAAGTAAGGGTTTGGAATTTTAAAAAGAGGGTTTGTCCCTGAAAAGGAGGGGTTTGGACGCTGAAAGTGAGGTTTGCGGTCCCAACTCTAAGTCTTTGATGTTAAAAGAGGGGTTTGGGTGTTTTAAAGTGAGTCTTTGGGTGCTGAAAATGAGGCTTTGAGCCTTAAAAGAGGGCTTTGGGCATTAATAATGATGTTTTGGTACCTGAAAGTGAAGGCCTGGATGCTAAAAGCAAGGGGTTCTGACCTAAAAATGAGGCACTGAGCATTAAAAGAGGGGTTTGGACCCTGAAAGTGAAGGTTTGGATGATAAAAATGAGTTTTTGAAACTTAATAGAGGGGTTTGGACGCTAAAAATTACTATTTGGAACAAAACAATGATGGTTTGCCCATAAAAAGTCCAAGTTCGATGCTAAAAGCAGGGGGTTTCTGACCTAAAAATGAGGCACTGAGCATTAAAAGAGGGGTTTGGACCCTGAAAGTGAAGGTTTGGATGATACAAATGAGTTTTTGAAGCTTAATAGAGGGGTTTGGACGCTAAAAATTACTATTTGGAACAAAACAATGATGGTTTGCCCATAAAAAGTCCAAGTTCGATGCTAAAAGCAGAGGGTTTGGGACCTAAAAATGAGGCAGTGAGCGTTAAAAGAGGGGTTTGGGTAATAGAAGTAAGGGTTTGGAATTTTAAAATAGGGTATGTCCCTGAAAAGGAGGGGTTTGGACCCTAAAAGTGAGGTTTGCAGTCCTAACTCTGAGGCTTTGATGTTAAAAGAGGGGTTTGGGTGTTTTAAAGTGAGTCTTTGGGTGCTGAAAATGAGGCTTTGAGCCTTAAAAGAGGGCTTTGGGCATTAATAATGATGGTTTGGTACCTG
The DNA here is from genome assembly GCF_963921805.1 of Phalacrocorax carbo. Classification (NCBI taxonomy): domain Eukaryota; kingdom Metazoa; phylum Chordata; class Aves; order Suliformes; family Phalacrocoracidae; genus Phalacrocorax; species Phalacrocorax carbo. Next base: position 897,176 of record NW_026990280.1, on the reverse strand, counting down.
AAAGTGAAGGCCTGGATGCTAAAAGCAGGGGGTTTCTGACCTAAAAATGAGGCACTGAGCATTAAAAGAGGGGTTTGGACCCTGAAAGTGAAGGTTTGGATGATAAAAATGAGTTTTTGAAGCTTAATAGAGGGGTTTGGACGCTAAAAATTACTATTTGGAACAAAACAATGATGGTTTGACCATAAAAAGTCCAAGTTCGATGCTAAAAGCAGGGGGTTTCTGACCTAAAAATGAGGCACTGAGCATTAAAAGAGGGGTTTGGACCCTGAAAGTGAAGGTTTGGATGATAAAAATGACTTTTTGAAGCTTAATAGAGGGGTTTGGACTCTAAAAATTACTATTTGGAACAAAACAATGATGTTTTGACCATAAAAAGTCCAAGCTCGGTGTTAAAAGCAGGGGGTTTCTGACCTAAAAATGAGGCACTGAGCATTAAAAGAGGGGTTTGGACCCTGAAAATGAAGGTTTGGATGATAAAAATGAGTTTTTGAAGCTTAATAGAGGGGTTTGGACGCTAAAAATTACTATTTGGAACAAAACAATGATGGTTTGCCCATAAAAAGTCCAAGTTCGATGCTAAAAGCAGAGGGTTTGGGACCTAAAAATGAGGCAGTGAGCGTTAAAAGAGGGGTTTGGGTAATAGAAGTAAGGGTTTGGAATTTTAAAAAGAGGGTTTGTCCCTGAAAAGGAGGGGTTTGGACGCTGAAAGTGAGGTTTGCGGTCCCAACTCTAAGTCTTTGATGTTAAAAGAGGGGTTTGGGTGTTTTAAAGTGAGTCTTTGGGTGCTGAAAATGAGGCTTTGAGCCTTAAAAGAGGGCTTTGGGCATTAATAATGATGGTTTGGTTCCTGAAAGTGAAGGCCTGGATGCTAAAAGCAGGGGGTTTCTGACCTAAAAATGAGGCACTGAGCATTAAAAGAGGGGTTTGGACCCTGAAAGTGAAGGTTTGGATGATAAAAATGAGTTTTTGAAGCTTAATAGAGGGGTTTGGACTCTAAAAATTACTATTTGGAACAAAACAATGATGTTTTGACCATAAAAAGTCCAAGTTCGATGCTAAAAGCAGGGGGTTTCTGACCTAAAAATGAGGCACTGAGCATTAAAAGAGGGGTTTGGACCCTGAAAGTGAAGGTTTGGATGATACAAATGAGTTTTTGAAGCTTAATAGAGGGGTTTGGACGCTAAAAATTACTATTTGGAACAAAACAATGATGGTTTGCCCATAAAAAGTCCAAGTTCGATGCTAAAAGCAGGGGGTTTCTGACCTAAAAATGAGGCAGTGAGCGTTAAAAGAGGGGTTTGGGTAATAGAAGTAAGGGTTTGGAATTTTAAAATGAGGGTTTGTCCCTGAAAAGGAGGGGTTTGGACCCTAAAAGTGAGGTTTGCAGTCCTAACTCTGAGGCTTTGATGTTAAAAGAGGGGTTTGGGTGTTTTAAAGTGAGTCTTTGGGTGCTGAAAATGAGGCTTTGAGCCTTAAAAGAGGGCTTTGGGCATTAATAATGATGGTTTGGTACCTGAAAGTGAAGGCCTGGATGCTAAAAGCAGGGGGTTTCTGACGTAAAAATGAGGCACTGAGCATTAAAAGAGGGGTTTGGACCCTGAAAGTGAAGGTTTGGATGATAAAAATGACTTTTTGAAGCTTAATAGAGGGGTTTGGACTCTAAAAATTACTATTTGGAACAAAACAATGATGTTTTGACCATAAAAAGTCCAAGTTCGATGCTAAAAGCAGGGGGTTTCTGACCTAAAAATGAGGCACTGAGCATTAAAAGAGGGGTTTGGACCCTGAAAGTGAAGGTTTGGATGATAAAAATGACTTTTTGAAGCTTAATAGAGGGGTTTGGACGCTAAAAATTACTATTTGGAACAAAACAATGATGGTTTGCCCATAAAAAGTCCAAGTTCGATGCTAAAAGCAGAGGGTTTGGGACCTAAAAATGAGGCAGTGAGCGTTAAAAGAGGGGTTTGGGTAATAGAAGTAAGGGTTTGGAATTTTAAAAAGAGGGTTTGTCCCTGAAAAGGAGGGGTTTGGACGCTGAAAGTGAGGTTTGCAGTCCCAACTCTACGTCTTTGATGTTAAAAGAGGGGTTTGGGTGTTTTAAAGTGAGTCTTTGGGTGCTGAAAATGAGGCTTTGAGCCTTAAAAGAGGGCTTTGGGCATTAATAATGATGGTTTGGTACCTGAAAGTGAAGGCCTGGATGCTAAAAGCAGGGGGTTTCTGACCTAAAAATGAGGCACTGAGCATTAAAAGAGAGGTTTGGACCCTGAAAGTTTGGCTTTGGGTGTTAAAACTGAGGCTTTGAGTGTTAAAAGAGGGCTTTAGGTCCTAAAAGTGAGGGTTTGGCTGTAAGAAATGAGGCACTGAGCTTTAAGAGAGAGGTTTGGACCCTAGCACTGATGTTTGTGGTCCTATCTATAAGGCTTTGAGCATTAAAAGAGGGGTTTGGGTGCTTTAAAGTAAGTCCTTGGGACGTGAAAATGCGGGTATGTCCCTAAAAAGGAGGGGTTTGGAGCCTAAAAGTGAGGGTTTGGGATCTAAAATAGAGGCTTTGAGCCTTAAAAGAGGGATTTGGACGTTAAAAATGAGATTTTGCTCCATAAAAGTAAGGGGTTTGGATGCTAAAAATGAGGGTTTGGGAACTAAAAGTGAGGCTTTGAGCCTTGAAAGAGGGGTTTGGACGCTGAAAGTGAGGTTTGCGGTCCCAACTCTAAGTCTTTGATGTTAAAAGAGGGGTTTGGGTGTTTTAAAGTGAGTCTTTGGGTGCTGAAAATGAGGCTTTGAGCCTTAAAAGAGGGCTTTGGGCATTAATAATGATGTTTTGGTACCTGAAAGTGAAGGCCTGGATGCTAAAAGCAGGGGGTTTCTGACCTAAAAATGAGGCACTGAGCATTAAAAGAGGGGTTTGGACCCTGAAAGTGAAGGTTTGGATGATAAAAATGAGTTTTTAAAGCTTAATAGAGGGGTTTGGACGCTAAAAATTACTATTTGGAACAAAACAATGATGGTTTGCCCATAAAAAGTCCAAGTTCGATGCTAAAAGCAGAGGGTTTGGGACCTAAAAATGAGGCAGTGAGCGTTAAAAGAGGGGTTTGGGTAATAGAAGTAAGGGTTTGGAATTTTAAAAAGAGGGTTTGTCCCTGAAAAGGAGGGGTTTGGACGCTGAAAGTGAGGTTTGCGGTCCCAACTCTAAGGCTTTGATGTTAAAAGAGGGGTTTGGGTGTTTTAAAGTGAGTCTTTGGGTGCTGAAAATGAGGCTTTGAGCCTTAAAAGAGGGCTTTGGGCATTAATAATGATGTTTTGGTACCTGAAAGTGAAGGCCTGGATGCTAAAAGCAGGGGGTTTCTGACCTAAAAATGAGGCACTGAGCATTAAAAGAGGGGTTTGGACCCTGAAAGTGAAGGTTTGGATGATAAAAATGAGTTTTTGAAACTTAATAGAGGGGTTTGGACGCTAAAAATTACTATTTGGAACAAAACAATGATGGTTTGACCATAAAAAGTCCAAGTTCGATGCTAAAAGCAGGGGGTTTCTGACCTAAAAATGAGGCACTGAGCATTAAAAGAGGGGTTTGGACCCTGAAAGTGAAGGTTTGGATGATAAAAATGACTTTTTGAAGCTTAATAGAGGGGTTTGGACTCTAAAAATTACTATTTGGAACAAAACAATGATGGTTTGCCCATAAAAAGTCCAAGTTCGATGCTAAAAGCAGAGGGTTTGGGACCTAAAAATGAGGCAGTGAGCGTTAAAAGAGGGGTTTGGGTAATAGAAGTAAGGGTTTGGAATTTTAAAATAGGGTATGTCCCTGAAAAGGAGGGGTTTGGACCCTAAAAGTGAGGTTTGCAGTCCTAACTCTGAGGCTTTGATGTTAAAAGAGGGGTTTGGGTGTTTTAAAGTGAGTCTTTGGGTGCTGAAAATGAGGCTTTGAGCCTTAAAAGAGGGCTTTGGGCATTAATAATGATGTTTTGGTACCTGAAAGTGAAGGCCTGGATGCTAAAAGCAGGGGGTTTCTGACGTAAAAATGAGGCACTGAGCATTAAAAGAGGGGTTTGGACCCTGAAAGTGAAGGTTTGGATGATAAAAATGAGTTTTTGAAGCTTAATAGAGGGGTTTGGACTCTAAAAATTACTATTTGGAACAAAACAATGATGTTTTGACCATAAAAAGTCCAAGTTCGATGCTAAAAGCAGGGGGTTTCTGACCTAAAAATGAGGCACTGAGCATTAAAAGAGGGGTTTGGACCCTGAAAGTGAAGGTTTGGATGATAAAAATGACTTTTTGAAGCTTAATAGAGGGGTTTGGACGCTAAAAATTACTATTTGGAACAAAACAATGATGGTTTGCCCATAAAAAGTCCAAGCTCGGTGCTAAAAGCAGAGGGTTTGGGACCTAAAAATGAGGCAGTGAGCGTGAAAAGAGGGGTTTGGGTAATAGAAGTAAGGGTTTGGAATTTAAAAAAGAGGGTTTGTCCCTGAAAAGGAGGGGTTTGGACGCTGAAAGTGAGGTTTGCGGTCCCAACTCTAAGTCTTTGATGTTAAAAGAGGGGTTTGGGTGTTTTAAAGTGAGTCTTTGGGTGCTGAAAATGAGGCTTTGAGCCTTAAAAGAGGGCTTTGGGCATTAATAATGATGGTTTGGTTCCTGAAAGTGAAGGCCTGGATGCTAAAAGCAGGGGGTTTCTGACCTAAAAATGAGGCACTGAGCATTAAAAGAGGGGTTTGGACCCTGAAAGTGAAGGTTTGGATGATACAAATGAGTTTTTGAAGCTTAATAGAGGGGTTTGGACTCTAAAAATTACTATTTGGAACAAAACAATGATGGTTTGCCCATAAAAAGTCCAAGTTCGATGCTAAAAGCAGGGGGTTTCTGACCTAAAAATGAGGCAGTGAGCGTTAAAAGAGGGGTTTGGGTAATAGAAGTAAGGGTTTGGAATTTTAAAAAGAGGGTTTGTCCCTGAAAAGGAGGGGTTTGGACCCTAAAAGTGAGGTTTGCAGTCCTAACTCTGAGGCTTTGATGTTAAAAGAGGGGTTTGGGTGTTTTAAAGTGAGTCTTTGGGTGCTGAAAATGAGGCTTTGAGCCTTAAAAGAGGGCTTTGGGCATTAATAATGATGTTTTGGTACCTGAAAGTGAAGGCCTGGATGCTAAAAGCAGGGGGTTTCTGACGTAAAAATGAGGCACTGAGCATTAAAAGAGGGGTTTGGACCCTGAAAGTGAAGGTTTGGATGATAAAAATGAGTTTTTGAAGCTTAATAGAGGGGTTTGGACTCTAAAAATTACTATTTGGAACAAAACAATGATGTTTTGACCATAAAAAGTCCAAGTTCGATGCTAAAAGCAGGGGGTTTCTGACCTAAAAATGAGGCACTGAGCATTAAAAGAGGGGTTTGGACCCTGAAAGTGAAGGTTTGGATGATAAAAATGACTTTTTGAAGCTTAATAGAGGGGTTTGGACGCTAAAAATTACTATTTGGAACAAAACAATGATGGTTTGCCCATAAAAAGTCCAAGTTCGATGCTAAAAGCAGAGGGTTTGGGACCTAAAAATGAGGCAGTGAGCGTGAAAAGAGGGGTTTGGGTAATAGAAGTAAGGGTTTGGAATTTTAAAAAGAGGGTTTGTCCCTGAAAAGGAGGGGTTTGGACGCTGAAAGTGAGGTTTGCGGTCCCAACTCTACGTCTTTGATGTTAAAAGAGGGGTTTGGGTGTTTTAAAGTGAGTCTTTGGGTGCTGAAAATGAGGCTTTGAGCCTTAAAAGAGGGCTTTGGGCATTAATAATGATGTTTTGGTACCTGAAAGTGAAGGCCTGGATGCTAAAAGCAGGGGGTTTCTGACCTAAAAATGAGGCACTGAGCATTAAAAGAGGGGTTTGGACCCTGAAAGTGAAGGTTTGGATGATAAAAATGAGTTTTTGAAGCTTAATAGAGGGGTTTGGACTCTAAAAATTACTATTTGGAACAAAACAATGATGGTTTGACCATAAAAAGTCCAAGTTCGATGCTAAAAGCGGAGGGTTTGGGACCTAAAAATGAGGCAGTGAGCGTTAAAAGAGGGGTTTGGGTAATAGAAGTAAGGGTTTGGAATTTTAAAAAGAGGGTTTGTCCCTGAAAAGGAGGGGTTTGGACCCTAAAAGTGAGGTTTGCAGTCCTAACTCTAAGTCTTTGATGTTAAAAGAGGGGTTTGGGTGTTTTTAAGTGAGTTTTGGGGACCTGGAAATGAGACACTGAGCATTAAAAGAGGCGTTTGGACCCTGAAAGTTTGGCTTTGAGTGTTAAAACTGAGGCTTTGAGTGTTAAAAGAGGGCTTTAGGTCCTAAAAGTGAGGGTTTGGCTGTTAAAAATGAGGCTTTGAGCTTTAAGAGAGAGGTTTGGACCCTAGCAGTGAGGTTTGTGGTCCTATCTATAAGGCTTTGAGCATTAAAAGAGGGGTTTGGGTGCTTTAAAGTGCGTCTTTGGGACGTGAAAATGCGGGTATGTCCCTAAAAAGGAGGGGTTTGGAGCCTAAAAGTGAGGGTTTGGGATCTAAAATAGAGGCTTTGAGCCTTAAAAGAGGGATTTGGACGTTAAAAATGAGATTTTGCTCCATAAAAGTAAGGGGTTTAGATGCTAAAAATGAGGGTTTGGGAACTAAAAGTGAGGCTTTGAGCCTTGAAAGAGGGGTTTGGATGCTGAAAGTGAGGTTTGCGGTCCCAACTCTAAGTCTTTGATGTTAAAAGAGGGGTTTGGGTGTTTTAAAGTGAGTCTTTGGGTGCTGAAAATGAGGCACTGAGCGTTAAAAGAGGGGTTTGGACCCTGAAAGTTTGGTTTTGAGTGTTAAAACTGAGGCTTTGAGTGTTAACAGAGGGCTTTAGGTCCTAAAAGTGAGGGTTTGGCTGTTAGAAATGAGGCATTGAATTTTAAAACCAAGGTTTGGACCCTAGCAGTGAGGTTTGCAGTCCTAACTCTAAGGCTTTGAGCATTAAAAGAGGGGTTTGGGTGTTTTAAAGTGAGTCTTTGGGTGCTGAAAATGAGGCTTTGAGCCTTAAAAGAGGGCTTTGGGCATTAATAATGATGGTTTGGTTCCTGAAAGTGAAGGCCTGGATGCTAAAAGGAAGGGTTTCTGACCTAAAAATGAGGCACTGAGCATTAAAAGAGGGGTTTGGACCCTGAAAGTGAAGGTTTGGATGATAAAAATGAGGCTTTGAGGCTTAAAATCGAGGGGCTGGACTCTAAAAGTCATGATTTGTACTAGAACGAGAGTTTGACAATTAAAAGTCCGGGTTCAGTGCTAAGAGTGAGGGTTTGGGACCTGAAAATGAGGCACTGAGCGTTAAAAGAGAGGTTTGGACCCTGAAAGTGCGGCTTTGGGTGTTAAAACCGAGGCTTTGGGAGTTAAAAGAGGGCTTTAGGTCCTAAAAGTGAGGGTTTGCTGTTAAAAATGAGGCTTTGAGCGTTAAAACCGGTTTGGCCCCTAAAAGTGAGATTTGCAGTCTTACTCTAAAAGGCTTTGAGGTTAAAAGAGGCTTTGGGTGCTTTAAAGTGCGTCTTTGGGAGGTATAAATGAGGCATTGAGCATTAAAAGAGGGGTTTGGGCAAAGAAAGTGAGGTTTTGGCTGTTAAAAATGAAGCTTTGAGCATAAAGGAGGGCTTTGGACCCTAGCATTGTGGTTTGCGGCCCTAACTATAAGGCTTTGAGCATTAAAAGAGGGGTTTGGGTGCTTTAAAGTAAGTCCTTGGGACATGAAAATGAGGGTATGTCCCTAAAAAGGAGGGGTTTGGACCCTAAAAGTGAGGTTTGCAGTCCTAACTCTAAGTCTTTGATGTTAAAAGAGGTGTTTGGGTGTTTTAAAGTGAGATTTGGGGACCTGAAAATGAGGCACTGAGCGCTAAAAGAGGGGTTTGGACCCTGAAAGTTTGGCTTTGAGTGTTAAAACTGAGGCTTTGAGTGTTAAAAGAGGGCTTTAGGTCCTAAAAGTGAGGGTTTGGCTGTTAGAAATGAGGCATTGAATTTTAAAACCAAGGTTTGGACCCTAGCAGTGAGGTTTGCAGTCCTAACTCTAAGGCTTTGATGTTAAAAGAGGGGTTTGGGTGTTTTAAAGTGAGTCTTTGGGTGCTGAAAATGAGGCTTTGAGCCTTAAAAGAGGGCTTTGGGCATTAATAATGATGGTTTGGTTCCTGAAAGTGAAGGCCTGGATGCTAAAAGCAGGGGGTTTCTGACCTAAAAATGAGGCACTGAGCATTAAAAGAGGGGTTTGGACCCTGAAAGTGAAGGTTTGGATGATAAAAATGAGTTTTTGAAGCTTAATAGAGGGGTTTGGACTCTAAAAATTACTATTTGGAACAAAACAATGATGGTTTGACCATAAAAAGTCCAAGTTCGATGCTAAAAGCGGAGGGTTTGGGACCTAAAAATGAGGCAGTGAGCGTTAAAAGAGGGGTTTGGGTAATAGAAGTAAGGGTTTGGAATTTAAAAAAGAGGGTTTGTCTCTGAAAAGGAGGGGTTTGGACCCTAAAAGTGAGGTTTGCAGTCCTAACTCTAAGTCTTTGATGTTAAAAGAGGTGTTTGGGTGTTTTAAAGTGAGTTTTGGGGACCTGGAAATGAGGCACTGAGCATTAAAAGAGGGGTTTGGACCCTGAAAGTGCGGTTTTGGGTGTTAAAACCGAGGCTTTGAGTGTTAAAAGAGGGCTTTAGGTCCTAAAAGTGAGGGTTTGGCTGTTAAAAATGAGGCACTGAGCTTTAAGAGAGAGGTTTGGACCCTAGCAGTGAGGTTTGTGGTCCTAACTATAAGGCTTTGAGCATTGAAAGAGGGGTTTGGGTGCTTTAAAGTAAGTCCTTGGGACATGAAAATGCGGGTATGTCCCTAAAAAGGAGGGGTTTGGACCCTGAAAGTGAGGGTTTGGGATCTAAAATAGAGGCTTTGAGCCTTAAAAGAGGGCTTTGGACGTTAAAAATGAGATTTTGCTCCATAAAAGTAAGGGGTTTGGATGCTAAAAATGAGGGTTTGGGAACTAAAAGTGAGGCTTTGAGCCTTGAAAGAGGGGTTTGGACGCTGAAAGTGAGGTTTGCGGTCCCAACTCTAAGTCTTTGATGTTAAAAGAGGGGTTTGGGTGTTTTAAAGTGAGTCTTTGGGTGCTGAAAATGAGGCTTTGAGCCTTAAAAGAGGGCTTTGGGCATTAATAATGATGGTTTGGTTCCTGAAAGTGAAGGCCTGGATGCTAAAAGCAGGGGGTTTCTGACCTAAAAATGAGGCACTGAGCATTAAAAGAGGGGTTTGGACCCTGAAAGTGTAGGTTTGGATGATAAAAATGAGGCTTTGAGGCTTAAAATCGAGGGGCTGGACTCTAAAAGTCATGATTTGTACTAGAACGAGAGTTTGACAATTAAAAGTCCGGGTTCAGTGCTAAGAGTGAGGGTTTGGGACCTAAAAATGAGGCACTGAGCGTTAAAAGAGAGGTTTGGACCCTGAAAGTGCGGCTTTGGGTGTTAAAACCGAGGCTTTGGGAGTTAAAAGAGGGCTTTAGGTCCTAAAAGTGAGGGTTTGCTGTTAAAAATGAGGCTTTGAGCGTTAAAACCGGTTTGGCCCCTAAAAGTGAGATTTGCAGTCTTACTCTAAAAGGCTTTGAGGTTAAAAGAGGCTTTGGGTGCTTTAAAGTGCGTCTTTGGGAGGTATAAATGAGGCATTGAGCATTAAAAGAGGGGTTTGGGCAAAGAAAGTGAGGTTTTGGCTGTTAAAAATGAAGCTTTGAGCATTGTGGTTTGCGGCCCTAACTATAAGGCTTTGAGCATTAAAAGAGGGGTTTGGGTGCTTTAAAGTAAGTCCTTGGGACATGAAAATGAGGGTATGTCCCTAAAAAGGAGGGGTTTGGACCCTAAAAGTGAGGTTTGCAGTCCTAACTCTAAGTCTTTGATGTTAAAAGAGGTGTTTGGGTGTTTTAAAGTGAGTTTTGGGGACCTGGAAATGAGGCACTGAGCGTTAAAAGAGGCGTTTGGACCCTGAAAGTTTGGCTTTGAGTGTTAAAACTGAGGCTTTGAGTGTTAAAAGAGGGCTTTAGGTCCTAAAAGTGAAGGTTTGGCTGTTAAAAATGAGGCACGGAGCTTTAAGAGAGAGGTTTGGACCCTAGCAGTGAGGTTTGCGGTCCTAACTATAAGGCTTTGAGCATTAAAAGAGGGGTTTGGGTGTTTTAAAGTGCGTCTTTGGGACGTGAAAATGAGGGTATGTCCCTAAAAAGGAGGGGTTTGGACCCTGAAAGTGAGGGTTTGGCATCTAAAATAGAGGCTTTGAGCCTTAAAAGAGGGATTTGGATGTTAAAAATGAGATTTTGCTCCATAAAAGTAAGGGGTTTGGATGCTAAAAATGAGGGTTTGGGAACTAAAAGTGAGGCTTTGAGCCTTGAAAGAGGGGTTTGGACGCTGAAAGTGAGGTTTGCGGTCCCAACTCTAAGTCTTTGATGTTAAAAGAGGGGTTTGGGTGTTTTAAAGTGAGTCTTTGGGTGCTGAAAATGAGGCTTTGAGCCTTAAAAGAGGGCTTTGGGCATTAATAATGATGGTTTGGTTCCTGAAAGTGAAGGCCTGGATGCTAAAAGCAAGGGTTTCTGAACTAAAAATGAGGCACTGAGCATTAAAAGAGGGGTTTGGACCCTGAAAGTGAAGGTTTGGATGATAAAAATGAGTTTTTGAAGCTTAATAGAGGGGTTTGGACTCTAAAAATTACTATTTGGAACAAAACAATGATGGTTTGCCCATAAAAAGTCCAAGTTCGATGCTAAAAATGAGGGTTTTCTGACCTAAAAAAAAGGCAGTGAGAGTTAAAAGAGGGGTTTGGGTAATAGAAGTAAGGGTTTGGAATTTAAAAAAGAGGGTTTGTCCCTGAAAAGGAGGGGTTTGGACCCTAGCAGTGAGGTTTGTGGTCCTAACTATAAGGCTTTGAGCATTAAAAGAGGGGTTTGGGTGTTTTTAAGGGAGATTTGGGGACCTGAAAATGAGGCACTGAGCGTTAAAAGAGGGGTTTGGACCCTGAAAGTTTGGCTTTGAGTGTTAAAACTGAGGCTTTGAGTGTTAAAAGAGGGCTTTAGGTCCTAAAAGTGAGGGTTTGGCTGTTAAAAATGAGGCACTGAGCTTTAAGAGAGAGTTTTGGACCCTAGCAGTGAGGTTTGTGGTCCTAACTATAAGGCTTTGAGCATTAAAAGAGGGGTTTGGGTGCTTTAAAGTGCGTCTTTGGGACGTGAAAATGAGGGTATGTCCCTAAAAAGGAGGGGTTTGGATGCTGAAAGTGAGGTTTGCAGTCCCAACTCTAAGTCTTTGATGTTAAAAGAGGGGTTTGGGTGTTTTAAAATGAGTCTTTGGGTGCTGAAAATGAGGCACTGAGCGTTAAAAGAGGCGTTTGGACCCTGAAAGTTTGGCTTTGAGTGTTAAAACTGAGGCTTTGAGTGTTAAAAGAGGGCTTTAGGTCCCAAAAGTGAGGGTTTGGCTGTTAGAAATGAGGCATTGAATTTTAAAACCAAGGTTTGGACCCTAGCAGTGAGGTTTGCAGTCCTAACTCTAAGGCTTTGAGCATTAAAAGAGGGGTTTGGGTGTTTTAAAGTGAGTCTTTGGGTGCTGAAAATGAGGCTTTGAGCCTTAAAAGAGGGCTTTGGGCATTAATAATGATGGTTTGGTTCCTGAAAGTGAAGGCCTGGATGCTAAAAGCAGGGGGTTTCTGACCTGAAAATGAGGCACTGAGCATTAAAAGAGGGGTTTGGACCCTGAAAGTGTAGGTTTGGATGATAAAAATGACTTTTTGAAGCTTAATAGAGGGGTTTGGACTCTAAAAATTACTATTTGGAACAAAACAATGATGGTTTGCCCATAAAAAGTCCAAGTTCGATGCTAAAAATGAGGGTTTTCTGACCTAAAAAAAAGGCAGTGAGAGTTAAAAGAGGGGTTTGGGTAATAGAAGTAAGGGTTTGGAATTTAAAAAAGAGGGTTTGTCCCTGAAAAGGAGGGGTTTGGACCCTAAAAGTGAGGTTTGCAGTCCTAACTCTAAGTCTTTGATGTTAAAAGAGGTGTTTGGGTGTTTTAAAGTGAGTTTTGGGGACCTGGAAATGAGGCACTGAGCATTAAAAGAGGCGTTTGGACCCTGAAAGTGCAGTTTTGGGTGTTAAAACCGAGGCTTTGAGTGTTAAAAGAGGGCTTTAGGTCCTAAAAGTGAGGGTTTGGCTGTTAAAAATGAGGCACTGAGCTTTAAGAGAGAGGTTTGGACCCTAGCAGTGAGGTTTGCGGCCCTAACTATAAGGCTTTGAGCATTAAAAGAGGGGTTTGGGTGCTTTAAAGTGCGTCTTTGGGTGCTGAAAATGAGGGTATGTCCCTAAAAAGGAGGGGTTTGGACCCTAAAAGTGAGGGTTTGGCATCTAAAATAGAGGCTTTGAGCCTTAAAAGAGGGCTTTGGACGTTAAAAATGAGATTTTGCTCCATAAAAGTAAGGGGTTTGGATGCTAAAAATGAGGGTTTGGGAACTAAAAGTGAGGCTTTGAGCCTTGAAAGAGGGGTTTGGACGCTGAAAGTGAGGTTTGCGGTCCCAACTCTAAGTCTTTGATGTTAAAAGAGGGGTTTGGGTGTTTTAAAGTGAGTCTTTGGGTGCTGAAAATGAGGCTTTGAGCCTTAAAAGAGGGCTTTGGGCATTAATAATGATGGTTTGGTTCCTGAAAGTGAAGGCCTGGATGCTAAAAGCAAGGGTTTCTGAACTAAAAATGAGGCACTGAGCATTAAAAGAGGGGTTTGGACCCTGAAAGTGAAGGTTTGGATGATAAAAATGAGGCTTTGAGGCTTAAAAACAAGGGGCTGGACTCTAAAAGTCATGATTTGCACTAGAACGAGAGTTTGACAATTAAAAGTCCGGGTTCAGTGCTAAGAGTGAGGGTTTGGGACCTAAAAATGAGGCACTGAGCGTTAAAAGAGAGGTTTGGACCCTGAAAGTGCGGCTTTGGGTGTTAAAACCGAGGCTTTGGGAGTTAAAAGAGGGCTTTAGGTCCTAAAAGTGAGGGTTTGCTGTTAAAAATGAGGCTTTGAGCGTTAAAACCGGTTTGGCCCCTGAAAGTGAGATTTGCAGTCTTACTCTAAAAGGCTTTGAGGTTAAAAGAGGCTTTGGGTGCTTTAAAGTGCGTCTTTGGGAGGTATAAATGAGGCATTGAGCATTAAAAGAGGGGTTTGGGCAAAGAAAGTGAGGTTTTGGCTGTTAAAAATGAAGCTTTGAGCATAAAAGAGGGCTTTGGACCCTAGCATTGTGGTTTGCGGCCCAAACTATAAGGCTTTGAGCATTAAAAGAGGGGTTTGGGTGCTTTAAAGGAAGTCCTTGGGACGTGAAAATGAGGGTATGTCCCTAAAAAGGAGGGGTTTGGACCCTAAAAGTGAGGTTTGCAGTCCTAACTCTAAGTCTTTGATGTTAAAAGAGGTGTTTGGGTGTTTTAAAGTGAGTTTTGGGGACCTGAAAATGAGGCACTGAGCGTTAAAAGAGGGGTTTGGACCCTGAAAGTTTGGCTTTGAGTGTTAAAACTGAGGCTTTGAGTGTTAAAAGAGGGCTTTAGGTCCTAAAAGTGAGGGTTTGGCTGTTAGAAATGAGGCATTGAATTTTAAAACCAAGGTTTGGACCCTAGCAGTGAGGTTTGCAGTCCTAACTCTAAGGCTTTGAGCATTAAAAGAGGGGTTTGGGTGTTTTAAAGTGAGTCTTTGGGTGCTGAAAATGAGGCTTTGAGCCTTAAAAGAGGGCTTTGGGCATTAATAATGATGGTTTGGTTCCTGAAAGTGAAGGCCTGGATGCTAAAAGCAGGGGGTTTCTGACCTAAAAATGAGGCACTGAGCATTAAAAGAGGGGTTTGGACCCTGAAAGTGAAGGTTTGGATGATAAAAATGAGTTTTTGAAGCTTAATAGAGGGGTTTGGACTCTAAAAATTACTGTTTGGAACAAAACAATGATGGTTTGACCATAAGAAGTCCAAGTTCGATGCTAAAAATGAGGGTTTTCTGACCTAAAAAAAAGGCAGTGAGAGTTAAAAGAGGGGTTTGGGTAATAGAAGTAAGGGTTTGGAATTTAAAAAAGAGGGTTTGTCCCTGAAAAGGAGGGGTTTGGACCCTAAAAGTGAGGTTTGCAGTCCTAACTCTAAGTCTTTGATGTTAGAAGAGGTGTTTGGGTGTTTTAAAGTGAGTTTTGGGGACCTGGAAATGAGGCACTGAGCATTAAAAGAGGCGTTTGGACCCTGAAAGTGCGGTTTTGGGTGTTAAAACCGAGGCTTTGAGTGTTAAAAGAGGGCTTTAGGTCCTAAAAGTGAGGGTTTGGCTGTTAAAAATGAGGCACTGAGCTTTAAGAGAGAGGTTTGGACCCTAGCAGTGAGGTTTGTGGTCCTAACTATAAGGCTTTGAGCATTAAAAGAGGGGTTTGGGTGCTTTAAAGTGCGTCTTTGGGTGCTGAAAATGAGGGTATGTCCCTAAAAAGGAGGGGTTTGGACCCTGAAAGTGAGGGTTTGGCATCTAAAATAGAGGCTTTGAGCCTTAAAAGAGAGCGTTGGACGTTAAAATTGAGATTTTGCTCCATAAAAGTAAGGGGTTTGGATGCTAAAAATGAGGGTTTGGGAACTAAAAGTGAGGCTTTGAGCCTTGAAAGAGGGGTTTGGACGCTGAAAGTGAGGTTTGCGGTCCCAACTCTAAGTCTTTGGTGTTAAAAGAGGGGTTTGGGTGTTTTAAAGTGAGTCTTTGTGTGCTGAAAATGAGGCTTTGAGCCTTAAAAGAGGGCTTTGGGCATTAATAATGATGGTTTGGTTCCTGAAAGTGAAGGCCTGGATGCTAAAAGCAAGGGTTTCTGAACTAAAAATGAGGCACTGAGCATTAAAAGAGGGGTTTGGACCCTGAAAGTGTAGGTTTGGATGATAAAAATGAGGCTTTGAGGCTTAAAATCGAGGGGCTGGACTCTAAAAGTCATGATTTGTACTAGAACGAGAGTTTGACAATTAAAAGTCCGGGTTCAGTGCTAAGAGTGAGGGTTTGGGACCTAAAAATGAGGCACTGAGCGTTAAAAGAGAGGTTTGGACCCTGAAAGTGCGGCTTTGGGTGTTAAAACCGAGGCTTTGGGAGTTAAAAGAGGGCTTTAGGTCCTAAAAGTGAGGGTTTGCTGTTAAAAATGAGGCTTTGAGCGTTAAAACCGGTTTGGCCCCTGAAAGTGAGATTTGCAGTCTTACTCTAAAAGGCTTTGAGGTTAAAAGAGGCTTTGGGTGCTTTAAAGTGCGTCTTTGGGAGGTATAAATGAGGCATTGAGCATTAAAAGAGGGGTTTGGGCAAAGAAAGTGAGGTTTTGGCTGTTAAAAATGAAGCTTTGAGCATAAAAGAGGGCTTTGGACCCTAGCATTGTGGTTTGTGGCCCTAACTCTAAGGCTTTGAGCATTAAAAGAGGGGTTTGGGTGCTTTAAAGTAAGTCCTTGGGACGTGAAAATGAGGGTATGTCCCTAAAAAGGAGGGGTTTGGACCCTAAAAGTGAGGTTTGCAGTCCTAACTACAAGTCTTTGATGTTAAAAGAGGTGTTTGGGTGTTTTAAAGTGAGTTTTGGGGACCTGGAAATGAGGCACTGAGCGTTAAAAGAGGGGTTTGGACCCTGAAAGTTTGGCTTTGAGTGTTAAAACTGAGGCTTTGAGTGTTAAAAGAGGGCTTTAGGTCCTAAAAGTGAGGGTTTGGCTGTTAGAAATGAGGCATTGAATTTTAAAACCAAGGTTTGGACCCTAGCAGTGAGGTTTGCAGTCCTAACTCTAAGGCTTTGAGCATTAAAAGAGGGGTTTGGGCATTAATAATGATGGTTTGGTTCCTGAAAGTGAAGGCCTGGTTGCTAAAAGCAAGGGTTTCTGAACTAAAAATGAGGCACTGAGCATTAAAAGAGGGGTTTGGACCCTGAAAGTGAAGGTTTGGATGATAAAAATGAGGCTTTGAGGCTTAAAAACGAGGGGCTGGACTCTAAAAGTCATGATTTGTACTAGAACGAGAGTTTGACAATTAAAAGTCCGGGTTCAGTGCTAAGAGTGAGGGTTTGGGACCTAAAAATGAGGCACTGAGCGTTAAAAGAGAGGTTTGGACCCTGAAAGTGCGGCTTTGGGTGTTAAAACCGAGGCTTTGGGAGTTAAAAGAGGGCTTTAGGTCCTAAAAGTGAGGGTTTGCTGTTAAAAATGAGGCTTTGAGCGTTAAAACCGGTTTGGCCCCTAAAAGTGAGATTTGCAGTCTTACTCTAAAAGGCTTTGAGGTTAAAAGAGGCTTTGGGTGCTTTAAAGTGCGTCTTTGGGAGGTATAAATGAGGCATTGAGCATTAAAAGAGGGGTTTGGGCAAAGAAAGTGAGGTTTTGGCTGTTAAAAATGAAGCTTTGAGCATAAAGGAGGGCTTTGGACCCTAGCATTGTGGTTTGCGGCCCTAACTATAAGGCTTTGAGCATTAAAAGAGGGGTTTGGGTGCTTTAAAGTAAGTCCTTGGGACATGAAAATGAGGGTATGTCCCTAAAATGGAGGGGTTTGGACCCTAAAAGTGAGGTTTGCAGTCCTAACTCTAAGTCTTTGATGTTAAAAGAGGTGTTTGGGTGTTTTAAAGTGAGTTTTGGGGACCTGGAAATGAGGCACTGAGCATTAAAAGAGGCGTTTGGACCCTGGAAGTTTGGCTTTGAGTGTTAAAACTGAGGCTTTGAGGGTTAAAAGAGGGCTTTAGGTCCTAAAAGTGAGGGTTTGGCTGTTAAAAATGAGGCACGGAGCTTTAAGAGAGAGGTTTGGACCCTAGCAGTGAGGTTTGTGGTCCTAACTATAAGGCTTTGAGCATTAAAAGAGGGGTTTGGGTGCTTTAAAGTGCGTCTTTGGGACGTGAAAATGAGGGTATGTCCCTAAAAAGGAGGGGTTTGGACCCTGAAAGTGAGGGTTTGGCATCTAAAACAGAGGCTTTGAGCCTTAAAAGAGGGATTTGGACGTTAAAAATGAGATTTTGCTCCATAAAAGTAAGGGGTTTGGATGCTAAAAATGAGGGTTTGGGAACTAAAAGTGAGGCTTTGAGCCTTGAAAGAGGGGTTTGGACGCTGAAAGTGAGGTTTGCGGTCCCAACTCTAAGTCTTTGATGTTAAAAGAGGGGTTTGGGTGTTTTAAAGTGAGTCTTTGGGTGCTGAAAATGAGGCTTTGAGCCTTAAAAGAGGGCTTTGGGCATTAATAATGATGGTTTGGTTCCTGAAAGTGAAGGCCTGGATGCTAAAAGCAGGGGTTTCTGAACTAAAAATGAGGCACTGAGCATTAAAAGAGGGGTTTGGACCCTGAAAGTGAAGGTTTGGATGATAAAAATGAGGCTTTGAGGCTTAAAAACGAGGGGCTGGACTCTAAAAGTCATGATTTGTACTAGAACGAGAGTTTGACAATTACAAGTCCGGGTTCAGTGCTAAGAGTGAGGGTTTGGGACCTAAAAATGAGGCACTGAGCGTTAAAAGAGAGGTTTGGACCCTGAAAGTGCGGCTTTGGGTGTTAAAACCGAGGCTTTGGGAGTTAAAAGAGGGCTTTAGGTCCTAAAAGTGAGGGTTTGCTGTTAAAAATGAGGCTTTGAGCGTTAAAACCGGTTTGGCCCCTGAAAGTGAGATTTGCAGTCTTACTCTAAAAGGCTTTGAGGTTAAAAGAGGCTTTGGGTGCTTTAAAGTGCGTCTTTGGGAGGTATAAATGAGGCATTGAGCATTAAAAGAGGGGTTTGGGCAAAGAAAGTGAGGTTTTGGCTGTTAAAAATGAAGCTTTGAGCATTGTGGTTTGCGGCCCTAACTATAAGGCTTTGAGCATTAAAAGAGGGGTTTGGGTGCTTTAAAGTAAGTCCTTGGGACATGAAAATGAGGGTATGTCCCTAAAAAGGAGGGGTTTGGACCCTAAAAGTGAGGTTTGCAGTCCTAACTCTAAGTCTTTGATGTTAAAAGAGGTGTTTGGGTGTTTTAAAGTGAGTTTTGGGGACCTGAAAATGAGGCACTGAGCGTTAAAAGAGGCGTTTGGACCCTGGAAGTTTGGCTTTGAGTGTTAAAACTGAGGCTTTGAGGGTTAAAAGAGGGCTTTAGGTCCTAAAAGTGAGGGTTTGGCTGTTAAAAATGAGGCACGGAGCTTTAAGAGAGAGGTTTGGACCCTAGCAGTGAGGTTTGTGGTCCTAACTATAAGGCTTTGAGCATTAAAAGTGGGGTTTGGGTGCTTTAAAGTGCGTCTTTGGGTGCTGAAAATGAGGGTATGTCCCTAAAAAGGAGGGGTTTGGACCCTGAAAGTGAGGGTTTGGCATCTAAAATAGAGGCTTTGAGCCTTAAAAGAGGGCTTTGGACGTTAAAAATGAGATTTTGCTCCATAAAAGTAAGGGGTTTGGATGCTAAAAATGAGGGTTTGGGAACTAAAAGTGAGGCTTTGAGCCTTGAAAGAGGGGTTTGGACGCTGAAAGTGAGGTTTGCGGTCCCAACTCTAAGTCTTTGATGTTAAAAGAGGGGTTTGGGTGTTTTAAAGTGAGTCTTTGGGTGCTGAAAATGAGGCTTTGAGCCTTAAAAGAGGGCTTTGGGCATTAATAATGATGGTTTGGTTCCTGAAAGTGAAGGCCTGGATGCTAAAAGCAAGGGTTTCTGAACTAAAAATGAGGCACTGAGCATTAAAAGAGGGGTTTGGACCCTGAAAGTGAAGGTTTGGATGATAAAAATGAGGCTTTGAGGCTTAAAATCGAGGGGCTGGACTCTAAAAGTCATGATTTGTACTAGAACGAGAGTTTGACAATTAAAAGTCCGGGTTCAGTGCTAAGAGTGAGGGTTTGGGACCTAAAAATGAGGCACTGAGCGTTAAAAGAGAGGTTTGGACCCTGAAAGTGCGGCTTTGGGTGTTAAAACCGAGGCTTTGGGAGTTAAAAGAGGGCTTTAGGTCCTAAAAGTGAGGGTTTGCTGTTAAAAATGAGGCTTTGAGCGTTAAAACCGGTTTGGCCCCTGAAAGTGAGATTTGCAGTCTTACTCTAAAAGGCTTTGAGGTTAAAAGAGGCTTTGGGTGCTTTAAAGTGCGT
Organism: Phalacrocorax carbo; assembly: GCF_963921805.1. Lineage (NCBI taxonomy): Eukaryota > Metazoa > Chordata > Aves > Suliformes > Phalacrocoracidae > Phalacrocorax > Phalacrocorax carbo. The sequence goes on along the minus strand of NW_026990280.1, from coordinate 878,179 downwards.
CTTTGGGAGGTATAAATGAGGCATTGAGCATTAAAAGAGGGGTTTGGGCAAAGAAAGTGAGGTTTTGGCTGTTAAAAATGAAGCTTTGAGCATAAAAGAGGGCTTTGGACCCTAGCATTGTGGTTTGCGGCCCTAACTATAGTGCTTTGAGCATTAAAAGAGGGGTTTGGGTGCTTTAAAGTAAGTCCTTGGGACATGAAAATGAGGGTATGTCCCTAAAATGGAGGGGTTTGGACCCTAAAAGTGAGGTTTGCAGTCCTAACTCTAAGTCTTTGATGTTAAAAGAGGTGTTTGGGTGTTTTAAAGTGAGTTTTGGGGACCTGAAAATGAGGCACTGAGCGTTAAAAGAGGCGTTTGGACCCTGGAAGTTTGGCTTTGAGTGTTAAAACTGAGGCTTTGAGTGTTAAAAGAGGGCTTTAGGTCCTAAAAGTGAGGGTTTGGCTGTTAAAAATGAGGCACGGAGCTTTAAGAGAGAGGTTTGGACCCTAGCAGTGAGGTTTGTGGTCCTAACTATAAGGCTTTGAGCATTAAAAGAGGGGTTTGGGTGCTTTAAAGTCCGTCTTTGGGTGCTGAAAATGAGGGTATGTCCCTAAAAAGGAGGGGTTTGGAGCCTAAAAGTGAGGGTTTGGGATCTAAAATAGAGGCTTTGAGCCTTAAAAGAGGGATTTGGACGTTAAAAATGAGATTTTGCTCCATAAAAGTAAGGGGTTTGGATGCTAAAAATGAGGGTTTGGGAACTAAAAGTGAGGCTTTGAGCCTTGAAAGAGGGGTTTGGACGCTGAAAGTGAGGTTTGCGGTCCCAACTCTAAGACTTTGATGTTAAAAGAGGGGTTTGGGTGTTTTAAAGTGAGTCTTTGGGTGCTGAAAATGAGGCTTTGAGCCTTAAAAGAGGGCTTTGGGCATTAATAATGATGGTTTGGTTCCTGAAAGTTAAGTCCTGGATGCTAAAAGCAGGGGGTTTCTGACCTAAAAATGAGGCACTGAGCATTAAAAGAGGGGTTTGGACCCTGAAAGTGAAGGTTTGGATGATAAAAATGACTTTTTGAAGCTTAATAGAGGGGTTTGGACTCTAAAAATTACTATTTGGAACAAATTACTATTTGGAACAACGGATAATAAAAGCTTGCCTTTTCTCCTTACTGCCGGTTGGGACCATCCACTGCCTGCTTGGAAATCAGGGGTGCACGTGTGCTACTGCTTCGGTTATAAGGTAGGAAGATGCTTGTTTGTATTTCAGAGCCTTGCAAGTATTCATTTAGGGAGTTATCACCATGAGCATGGCTAAGCTGGCTGCTTGGCTTACAGCTGTACGGGGCACAGACAAAAATTGCTCTCAGGCTTGTCCTCTTGCTCAGACATCTAATGAGGCAAAGTCACCGCAGCATGACTGCTTCTAGGGCAGCAGTCTTCTGCCTTGCTTTTGCCTCAGAAACTGGCTGCAGATAGGGGTGGGGTTGTTTTGCCACAGGGTTTGTGAGCCCAGCTTTGCCTCATCCCCCTCCTTCTTCAGCTTGCCTGGCTGTGGCTCCTCGTCCTCCTGCCAGGCTGGAGAGCAACGAGGGTGGTAACATCTGAAATGCGGGCACTTGTTCTCAGTTGTACCTGTCTCCTACGGGAGAGCTGAGAGACCTTGCTCACAGAAGACGGGCTAGGGAGAACACAAGGCAATCTACATTAGTCAGGTGGTAAGGGGCCAAAATTTCCACCACAGACCACCTCCTCCTGGGTGAAATGCTATTGCCAATGGTGAAAAGCCTCAGGTTTTTTTAAAGGCAAAACCAACAAGGAAACCAACAAAAAAAAAGCTGGATGATTTTTTTCCCCCTCAGCTGGGCTTGTTTTCCCCAGCCCTGGCCACTCTGCAAGGCGATGCTTGTCACCAATATTAGGGTGCAGGAGAGGGCCCAGAACAGGGATGTTGCAGGCAGCACATTTCTTGAGGCTCCCAGTAATGCAGTCGCTGGGGATTGATCAAGAAATCGGGCAGTCGCCCAGAATTTCTATTTTTGCTCTCTCCCCAATTCCCATGACTCTTTTTTCCCTTTCTCTTTCTCCTCTGCCTGACTCCCCGCCTGTATTTCCTGACTCCTGTCTGTCTGTCCTGCAGCCTGTTCCTATGTTTTCCTTTCCCCACACCTCTCTCCCCCGCTCCCTGGCCTTCTCCTTCCTCTGTCACCGCGTCCTGGCCGCCTGTTTCCCCTCTGTGCTGCCGCCTGTCCCCTCTCTCCCGCCTGTATCCCCCGCTCGGCTGGCCCTGCTGCTCTCGGGGCCTGCGGGGGGGCGGTTCCCGCCCAGGGTCGGGCGGCAGGAGGGCGCGCCCCGGGGCATGCTGGGAGCTGTAGGCCTGGGGCAGGGGCTGGGGCCGGGGCAACATGGCCGCCCGGCAAGCTCACAAGCTGTGAGGCACCCGTGGATTCCCTGAGGTGGAAGGCAGTCGAGTGAGTGGGGCTGCAGCAGAGGGAGGGAGGCAGCGAGGGAGGGAGGGATGGACAGACCGAGAGAGACAGAAGTGCCTGAGCTGTGCCATGTGCGTGGCAGTGCAGAGAGCAGGAACTGCGGTGAGTCCTGGGCCCCTGGGATCCTGTCACCCCTCTTCCGCACCCCAGTCCCTCCTGAAACCCCTCTTCCCTTTCCCTCTGTGGATTCTGTGGTGGGATATGTAGGTACATATGTATTTATGTGTATGTATGTAATTTATATTATACATAGACATAATACAAATCTTATAACATGAAATACTTGTTTATACATACTTTAATATTTATAAGTATAGCATAGTAGTATTTTACAGAAAAAATACACTGTTCTGTATGTAAGCTATGCCCGGCCCAGCTCAGCCACCCACGGGGTGGGCAGGGGCTGCATTAACAACCCCACACTCCCTCCCGCTGAGCAAATGCCCGCAGGCAGAGAGAGGTGCTGCAAAGGCAACACCCAACTCTTTTAATGAATTTTAATTAGTATTTTCTCCCCCGGAGTGCCCCAGGTCCTCTGCACAAGCTTCTAACAGGGTCACTTGGTCCTGCAGTCTGTGTCTTCCGAGTCAGTGTGAAAACTGTCAGCGTGGCACGGAAGCAGAGTGGAAAAGGTGCCTGCAGAGGTCCAGGGCGTGAGGTCGCGGGGGCCCTTAGGGAGCACAAGAACCTGAGGAGCAGGGAACGCTCCTGGGACAGTTCAATTTCTGGGCAGTGCTGAATCACAGTCAGACCTTCCAGGTGTAGGTACATGGATATAGAGGGAGGGGAATTGTAGGAGAGGAGAAGAAATGTGCTTAGCTGGGGAGCAGCTTCCCTGCCAAAGGGCTATAGGCAGCCCTGTCCTTGAGCGCGTGCCACGCCGGCCTTTCTTCTGCTTTAACTTCCAAACAGCATATGCCTGGGCAGCTGTTCTTTTTCTCCTTCCTTTTGGGTTTAAGTTTCAGCGGCTACAACCGCCGCAGTTGAAGCTAAAACCAGCTTGAGTGTCTGGACTGCAAGTGCATACAATGGCCACATCCTGTAGTAGGCACTACTCCTGGCCTGCTGGTGAAAGACTCGAAATCCTGGTCCGTCTGAGGACTCTGTTGTTGCTGGTAGCGAGTAGTGACAGGGAGGCCGTTCTGTTTCAGTGGCTTTCTAGAGAAGGCAACAAGACGTAATACCAACACAATTGGGTCTTGTGACTGTGGAAGCAGGCTAGAAGACCTGGCCCAACTCTTTGCTGAAGCTTCTGGTAGCTGATTCTTCCTTTCCTTTACTTGCAGCCAAATGAGGTAGAGCAGGGTAAGACTGTCTTGACCACGATAGGTCTAAAGACCTCGCAGGGCAGCCAGAAGGAAGCTGTTGAATGAGGCCTTCGCTGTGGCACTACTCTGTCAGTAGTCAAATGCTAGAGAGGAGAAGGCAGCTCACAAGCAGGGGATGGTGCTGGGCCGGTGGGTCATGGGCAGCCGTAGTCGTTGGCTATGTCCATGTTGGCCTCCCTCTGCACAAAAACCTGCAGCTGGACCCTAAAAGTGAGGTTTGCAGTCCTAACTATAAGTCTTTGATGTTAAAAGAGGTGTTTGGGTGTTTTAAAGTGAGATTTGGGGACCTGAAAATGAGGCACTGAGCGTTAAAAGAGGCGTTTGGACCCTGAAAGTTTGGCTTTGAGTGTTAAAACTGAGGCTTTGAGTGTTAAAAGAGGGCTTTAGGTCCTAAAAGTGAGGGTTTGGCTGTTAGAAATGAGGCATTGAATTTTAAAACCAAGGTTTGGACCCTAGCAGTGAGGTTTGCGGCCCTAACTCTAAGGCTTTGATGTTAAAAGAGGGGTTTGGGTGTTTTAAAGTGAGTCTTTGGGTGCTGAAAATGAGGCTTTGAGCCTTAAAAGAGGGCTTTGGGCATTAATAATGATGTTTTGGTACCTGAAAGTGAAGGCCTGGATGCTAAAAGCATGGGGTTTCTGACCTAAAAATGAGGCACTGAGCATTAAAAGAGGGGTTTGGACCCTGAAAGTGAAGGTTTGGATGATAAAAATGACTTTTTGAAGCTTAATAGAGGGGTTTGGACGCTAAAAATTACTATTTGGAACAAAACAATGATAGTTTGACCATAAAAAGTCCAAGTTCGATGCTAGAAGCAGAGGGTTTGGGATCTAAAAATGAGGCAGTGAGCGTGAAAAGAGGGGTTTGGGTAATAGAAGTAAGGGTTTGGAATTTTAAAAAGAGGGTTTGTCCCTGAAAAGGAGGGGTTTGGACCCTAAAAGTGAGGTTTGCAGTCCTAACTCTAAGTCTTTGATGTTAAAAGAGGTGTTTGGGTGTTTTAAAGTGAGTCTTTGGGTGCTGAAAATGAGGCTTTGAGCCTTAAAAGAGGGCTTTGGGCATTAATAATGATGGTTTGGTACCTGAAAGTGAAGGCCTGGATGCTAAAAGCAGGGGGTTTCTGACCTAGAAATGAGGCACTGAGCATTAAAAGAGGGGTTTGGACCCTGAAAGTGAAGGTTTGGATGATAAAAATGAGTTTTTGAAGCTTAATAGAGGGGTTTGGACGCTAAAAATTACTATTTGGAACAAAACAATGATGGTTTGCCCATAAAAAGTCCAAGTTCGATGCTGAAAGCAGAGGGTTTCTGACCTAAAAATGAGGCAGTGAGCGTTAAAAGAGGGGTTTGGGTAATAGAAGTAAGGGTTTGGAATTTTAAAAAGAGGGTTTGTCCCTGAAAAGGAGGGGTTTGGACCCTAAAAGTGAGGTTTGCAGTCCTAACTCTAAGTCTTTGATGTTAAAAGAGGGGTTTGGGTGTTTTAAAGTGAGTCTTTGGGTGCTGAAAATGAGGCTTTGAGCCTTAAAAGAGGGCTTTGGGCATTAATAATGATGTTTTGGTTCCTGAAAGTGAAGGCCTGGATGCTAAAAGCAGGGGGTTTCTGACCTAAAAATGAGGCACTGAGCATTAAAAGAGGGGTTTGGACCCTGAAAGTGAAGGTTTGGATGATAAAAATGAGTTTTTAAAGCTTAATAGAGGGGTTTGGATGCTAAAAATTACTATTTGGAACAAAACAATGATGGTTTGACCATAAAAAGTCCAAGTTCGATGCTAAAAGCAGGGGGTTTCTGACCTAAAAATGAGGCACTGAGCGTTAAAAGAGGGGTTTGGACCCTGAAAGTGAAGGTTTGGATGATAAAAATGAGTTTTTGAAGCTTAATAGAGGGGTTTGGACTCTAAAAATTACTATTTGGAACAAAACAATGATGGTTTGCCCATAAAAAGTCCAAGTTCGATGCTAAAAGCAGAGGGTTTGGGACCTAAAAATGAGGCAGTGAGCGTTAAAAGAGGGGTTTGGGTAATAGAAGTAAGGGTTTGGAATTTTAAAAAGAGGGTTTGTCCCTGAAAAGGAGGGGTTTGGACGCTGAAAGTGAGGTTTGCGGTCCCAACTCTAAGTCTTTGATGTTAAAAGAGGGGTTTGGGTGTTTTAAAGTGAGTCTTTGGGTGCTGAAAATGAGGCTTTGAGCCTTAAAAGAGGGCTTTGGGCATTAATAATGATGGTTTGGTTCCTGAAAGTGAAGGCCTGGATGCTAAAAGCAAGGGTTTCTGACCTAAAAATGAGGCACTGAGCATTAAAAGAGGGGTTTGGACCCTGAAAGTGAAGGTTTGGATGATAAAAATGAGTTTTTGAAGCTTAATAGAGGGGTTTGGACGCTAAAAATTACTATTTGGAACAAAACAATGATGGTTTGCCCATAAAAAGTCCGAGTTCGATGCTAAAAGCAGAGGGTTTGGGACCTAAAAATGAGGCAGTGAGCGTTAAAAGAGGGGTTTGGGTAATAGAAGTAAGGGTTTGGAATTTAAAAAAGAGGGTTTGTCCCTGAAAAGGAGGGGTTTGGACCCTAAAAGTGAGGTTTGCAGTCCTAACTCTAAGTCTTTGATGTTAAAAGAGGGGTTTGGGTGTTTTAAAGTGAGTCTTTGGGTGCTGAAAATGAGGCTTTGAGCCTTAAAAGAGGGCTTTGGGCATTAATAATGATGTTTTGGTTCCTGAAAGTGAAGGCCTGGATGCTAAAAGCAGGGGGTTTCTGACCTAAAAATGAGGCACTGAGCATTAAAAGAGGGGTTTGGACCCTGAAAGTGAAGGTTTGGATGATAAAAATGAGTTTTTGAAGCTTAATAGAGGGGTTTGGACGCTAAAAATTACTATTTGGAACAAAACAATGATGGTTTGACCATAAAAAGTCCAAGTTCGATGCTAAAAGCAGGGGGTTTCTGACCTAAAAATGAGGCACTGAGCGTTAAAAGAGGGGTTTGGACCCTGAAAGTGAAGGTTTGGATGATAAAAATGAGTTTTTGAAGCTTAATAGAGGGGTTTGGACTCTAAAAATTACTATTTGGAACAAAACAATGATGGTTTGCCCATAAAAAGTCCAATTTCGATGCTAAAAGCAGAGGGTTTGGGACCTAAAAATGAGGCAGTGAGCGTTAAAAGAGGGGTTTGGGTAATAGAAGTAAGGGTTTGGAATTTTAAAAAGAGGGTTTGTCCCTGAAAAGGAGGGGTTTGGACGCTGAAAGTGAGGTTTGCGGTCCCAACTCTAAGTCTTTGATGTTAAAAGAGGGGTTTGGGTGTTTTAAAGTGAGTCTTTGGGTGCTGAAAATGAGGCTTTGAGCCTTAAAAGAGGGCTTTGGGCATTAATAATGATGGTTTGGTTCCTGAAAGTGAAGGCCTGGATGCTAAAAGCAAGGGTTTCTGACCTAAAAATGAGGCACTGAGCATTAAAAGAGGGGTTTGGACCCTGAAAGTGAAGGTTTGGATGATAAAAATGAGTTTTTGAAGCTTAATAGAGGGGTTTGGACGCTAAAAATTACTATTTGGAACAAAACAATGATGGTTTGCCCATAAAAAGTCCGAGTTCGATGCTAAAAGCAGAGGGTTTGGGACCTAAAAATGAGGCAGTGAGCGTTAAAAGAGGGGTTTGGGTAATAGAAGTAAGGGTTTGGAATTTAAAAAAGAGGGTTTGTCCCTGAAAAGGAGGGGTTTGGACCCTAAAAGTGAGGTTTGCAGTCCTAACTCTAAGTCTTTGATGTTAAAAGAGGGGTTTGGGTGTTTTAAAGTGAGTCTTTGGGTGCTGAAAATGAGGCTTTGAGCCTTAAAAGAGGGCTTTGGGCATTAATAATGATGTTTTGGTTCCTGAAAGTGAAGGCCTGGATGCTAAAAGCAGGGGGTTTCTGACCTAAAAATGAGGCACTGAGCATTAAAAGAGGGGTTTGGACCCTGAAAGTGAAGGTTTGGATGATAAAAATGAGTTTTTGAAGCTTAATAGAGGGGTTTGGACTCTAAAAATTACTATTTGGAACAAAACAATGATGGTTTGACCATAAAAAGTCCAAGTTCGATGCTAAAAGCAGAGGGTTTGGGACCTAAAAAAGAGGCAGTGAGCGTTAAAAGAGGGGTTTGGGTAATAGAAGTAAGGGTTTGGAATTTTAAAAAGAGGGTTTGTCCCTGAAAAGGAGGGGTTTGGACCCTAGCAGTGAGGTTTGCAGTCCTAACTCTGAGGCTTTGATGTTAAAAGAGGGGTTTGGGTGTTTTAAAGTGAGTCTTTGGGTGCTGAAAATGAGGCTTTGAGCCTTAAAAGAGGGCTTTGGGCATTAATAATGATGGTTTGGTACCTGAAAGTGAAGGCCTGGATGCTAAAAGCAGGGGGTTTCTGACCTAAAAATGAGGCACTGAGCATTAAAAGAGGGGTTTGGACCCTGAAAGTGAAGGTTTGGATGATAAAAATGAGTTTTTAAAGCTTAATAGAGGGGTTTGGATGCTAAAAATTACTATTTGGAACAAAACAATGATGGTTTGCCCATAAAAAGTCCAAGTTCGATGCTAAAAATGAGGGTTTTCTGACCTAAAAAAAAGGCAGTGAGAGTTAAAAGAGGGGTTTGGGTAATAGAAGTAAGGGTTTGGAATTTTAAAAAGAGGGTTTGTCCCTGAAAAGGAGGGGTTTGGACGCTGAAAGTGAGGTTTGCGGTCCCAACTCTAAGTCTTTGATGTTAAAAGAGGGGTTTGGGTGTTTTAAAGTGAGTCTTTGGGTGCTGAAAATGAGGCTTTGAGCCTTAAAAGAGGGCTTTGGGCATTAATAATGATGGTTTGGTTCCTGAAAGTGAAGGCCTGGATGCTAAAAGCAAGGGTTTCTGACCTAAAAATGAGGCACTGAGCATTAAAAGAGGGGTTTGGACCCTGAAAGTGAAGGTTTGGATGATAAAAATGAGGCTTTGAGACTTAAAATCGAGGGGCTGGACTCTAAAAGTCATGACTTGTACTAGAACGAGAGTTTGACAATTACAAGTCCAGGTTCAGTGCTAAGAGTGAGGGTTTGGGACCTAAAAATGAGGCACTGAGCGTTAAAAGAGAGGTTTGGACCCTGAAAGTGCGGCTTTGGGTGTTAAAACCGAGGCTTTGGGAGTTAAAAGAGGGCTTTAGGTCCTAAAAGTGAGGGTTTGCTGTTAAAAATGAGGCTTTGAGCGTTAAAACCGGTTTGGCCCCTGAAAGTGAGATTTGCAGTCTTACTCTAAAAGGCTTTGAGGTTAAAAGAGGCTTTGGGTGCTTTAAAGTGCGTCTTTGGGAGGTATAAATGAGGCATTGAGCATTAAAAGAGGGGTTTGGGCAAAGAAAGTGAGGTTTTGGCTGTTAAAAATGAAGCTTTGAGCATAAAAGAGGGCTTTGGACCCTAGCATTGTGGTTTGCGGCCCTAACTATAAGGCTTTGAGCATTAAAAGAGGGGTTTGGGTGCTTTAAAGTGAGTCCTTGGGACATGAAAATGAGGGTATGTCCCTAAAAAGGAGGGGTTTGGACCCTAAAAGTGAGGTTTGCAGTCCTAACTCTAAGTCTTTGATGTTAAAAGAGGTGTTTGGTTGTTTTAAAGTGAGTTTTGGGGACCTGAAAATGAGGCACTGAGCGTTAAAAGAGGGGTTTGGACCCTGAAGGTTTGGCTTTGAGTGTTAAAACTGAGGCTTTGAGTGTTAGAAGAGGGCTTTAGGTCCTAAAAGTGAGGGTTTGGCTGTTAGAAATGAGGCATTGAATTTTAAAACCAAGGTTTGGACCCTAGCAGTGAGGTTTGCAGTCCTAACTCTAAGGCTTTGATGTTAAAAGAGGGGTTTGGGTGTTTTAAAGTGAGTCTTTGGGTGCTGAAAATGAGGCTTTGAGCCTTAAAAGAGGGCTTTGGGCATTAATAATGATGTTTTGGTACCTGAAAGTGAAGGCCTGGATGCTAAAAGCAGGGGGTTTCTGACCTAAAAATGAGGCACTGAGCATTAAAAGAGGGGTTTGGACCCTGAAAGTGAAGGTTTGGATGATAAAAATGACTTTTTGAAGCTTAATAGAGGGGTTTGGACGCTAAAAATTACTATTTGGAACAAAACAATGATGGTTTGCCCATAAAAAGTCCAAGTTCGATGCTAAAAGCAGAGGGTTTGGGACCTAAAAATGAGGCAGTGAGCGTTAAAAGAGGGGTTTGGGTAATAGAAGTAAGGGTTTGGAATTTTAAAAAGAGGGTTTGTCCCTGAAAAGGAGGGGTTTGGACCCTAAAAGTGAGGTTTGCAGTCCTAACTCTAAGTCTTTGATGTTAAAAGAGGGGTTTGGGTGTTTTAAAGTGAGTCTTTGGGTGCTGAAAATGAGGCTTTGAGCCTTAAAAGAGGGCTTTGGGCATTAATAATGATGTTTTGGTACCTGAAAGTGAAGGCCTGGATGCTAAAAGCAGGGGGTTTCTGACCTAGAAATGAGGCACTGAGCATTAAAAGAGGGGTTTGGACCCTGAAAGTGAAGGTTTGGATGATAAAAATGAGTTTTTGAAGCTTAATAGAGGGGTTTGGACGCTAAAAATTACTATTTGGAACAAAACAATGATGGTTTGCCCATAAAAAGTCCAAGTTCGATGCTGAAAGCAGAGGGTTTCTGACCTAAAAATGAGGCAGTGAGCGTTAAAAGAGGGGTTTGGGTAATAGAAGTAAGGGTTTGGAATTTTAAAAAGAGGGTTTGTCCCTGAAAAGGAGGGGTTTGGACCCTAAAAGTGAGGTTTGCAGTCCTAACTCTAAGTCTTTGATGTTAAAAGAGGGGTTTGGGTGTTTTAAAGTGAGTCTTTGGGTGCTGAAAATGAGGCTTTGAGCCTTAAAAGAGGGCTTTGGGCATTAATAATGATGTTTTGGTACCTGAAAGTGAAGGCCTGGATGCTAAAAGCAGGGGGTTTCTGACCTAAAAATGAGGCACTGAGCATTAAAAGAGGGGTTTGGACCCTGAAAGTGAAGGTTTGGATGATAAAAATGAGTTTTTGAAGCTTAATAGAGGGGTTTGGACTCTAAAAATTACTATTTGGAACAAAACAATGATGGTTTGCCCATAAAAAGTCCAAGTTCGATGCTAAAAGCAGAGGGTTTGGGACCTAAAAATGAGGCAGTGAGCGTTAAAAGAGGGGTTTGGGTAATAGAAGTAAGGGTTTTGAATTTTAAAAAGAGGGTTTGTCCCTGAAAAGGAGGGGTTTGGACGCTGAAAGTGAGGTTTGCGGTCCCAACTCTGAGGCTTTGATGTTAAAAGAGGGGTTTGGGTGTTTTAAAGTGAGTCTTTGGGTGCTGAAAATGAGGCTTTGAGCCTTAAAAGAGGGCTTTGGGCATTAATAATGATGTTTTGGTTCCTGAAAGTGAAGGCCTGGATGCTAAAAGCAGGGGGTTTCTGACCTAAAAATGAGGCACTGAGCATTAAAAGAGGGGTTTGGACCCTGAAAGTGAAGGTTTGGATGATAAAAATGACTTTTTGAAGCTTAATAGAGGGGTTTGGACTCTAAAAATTACTATTTGGAACAAAACAATGATGTTTTGACCATAAAAAGTCCAAGTTCGATGCTAAAAGCAGAGGGTTTGGGACCTAAAAATGAGGCAGTGAGCGTTAAAAGAGGCGTTTGGATCCTGAAAGTGCAGTTTTGGGTGTTAAAACTGAGGCTTTGGGTGTTAAAACTGAGGCTTTGATTGTTAAAAGAGGGCTTTAGGTCCTAAAAGTGAGGGTTTGGCTGTTAAAAATGAGGCACTGAGCTTTAAGAGAGAGGTTTGGACCCTAGCAGTGAGGTTTGTGGTCCTATCTATAAGGCTTTGAGCATTAAAAGAGGGGTTTGGGTGCTTTAAAGTAAGTCCTTGGGACGTGAAAATGAGGGTATGTCCCTAAAAAGGAGGGGTTTGGACCCTGAAAGTGAGGGTTTGGGATTTAAAATAGAGGCTTTGAGCCTTAAAAGAGGGATTTGGACGTTAAAAATGAGATTTTGCTCCATAAAAGTAAGGGGTTTGGATGCTAAAAATGAGGGTTTGGGAACTAAAAGTGAGGCTTTGAGCCTTGAAAGAGGGCTTTGGGCATTAATAATGATGGTTTGGTTCCTGAAAGTGAAGGCCTGGATGCTAAAAGCAAGGGTTTCTGAACTAAAAATGAGGCACTGAGCATTAAAAGAGGGGTTTGGACCCTGAAAGTGAAGGTTTGGATGATAAAAATGAGGCTTTGAGGCTTAAAATCGAGGGGCTGGACTCTAAAAGTCATGATTTGTACTAGAACGAGAGTTTGACAATTAAAAGTCCGGGTTCAGTGCTAAGAGTGAGGGTGTGGCACCTAAAAATGAGGCACTGAGCGTTAAAAGAGAGGTTTGGACCCTGAAAGTGCGGCTTTGGGTGTTAAAACCGAGGCTTTGGGAGTTAAAAGAGGGCTTTAGGTCCTAAAAGTGAGGGTTTGCTGTTAAAAATGAGGCTTTGAGCGTTAAAACCGGTTTGGCCCCTGAAAGTGAGATTTGCAGTCTTACTCTAAAAGGCTTTGAGGTTAAAAGAGGCTTTGGGTGCTTTAAAGTGCGTCTTTGGGAGGTATAAATGAGGCATTGAGCAGTAAAAGAGGGGTTTGGGCAAAGAAAGTGAGGTTTTGGCTGTTAAAAATGAAGCTTTGAGCATAAAAGAGGGCTTTGGACCCTAGCATTGTGGTTTGCGGCCCTAATTATAAGGCTTTGAGCATTAAAAGAGGGGTTTGGGTGCTTTAAAGTAAGTCCTTGGGACATGAAAATGAGGGTATGTCCCTAAAAAGGAGGGGTTTGGACCCTAAAAGTGAGGTTTGCAGTCCTAACTCTAAGTCTTTGATGTTAAAAGAGGGGTTTGGGTGTTTTAAAGTGAGTTTTGGGGACCTGAAAATGAGGCACTGAGCGTTAAAAGAGGGGTTTGGACCCTGAAAGTTTGGCTTTGAGTGTTAAAACTGAGGCTTTGAGTGTTAAAAGAGGGCTTTAGGTCCTAAAAGTGAGGGTTTGGCTGTTAGAAATGAGGCATTGAATTTTAAAACCAAGGTTTGGACCCTAGCAGTGAGGTTTGTGGTCCTAACTCTAAGGCTTTGATGTTAAAAGAGGGGTTTGGGTGTTTTAAAGTGAGTCTTTGGGTGCTGAAAATGAGGCTTTGAGCCTTAAAAGAGGGCTTTGGGCATTAATAATGATGTTTTGGTACCTGAAAGTGAAGGCCTGGATGCTAAAAGCAGGGGGTTTCTGACCTAGAAATGAGGCACTGAGCATTAAAAGAGGGGTTTGGACCCTGAAAGTGAAGGTTTGGATGATAAAAATGACTTTTTGAAGCTTAATAGAGGGGTTTGGACGCTAAAAATTACTATTTGGAACAAAACAATGATGGTTTGCCCATAAAAAGTCCAAGTTCGATGCTAAAAGCAGAGGGTTTGGGACCTAAAAATGAGGCAGTGAGCGTTAAAAGAGGCGTTTGGATCCTGAAAGTGCGGTTTTGGGTGTTAAAACTGAGGCTTTGATTGTTAAAAGAGGGCTTTAGGTCCTAAAAGTGAGGGTTTGGCTGTTAAAAATGAGGCACTGAGCTTTAAGAGAGAGGTTTGGACCCTAGCAGTGAGGTTTGTGGTCCTATCTATAAGGCTTTGAGCATTAAAAGAGGGGTTTGGGTGCTTTAAAGTGCGTCTTTGGGACGTGAAAATGAGGGTATGTCCCTAAAAAGGAGGGGTTTGGACCCTGAAAGTGAGGGTTTGGGATCTAAAATAGAGGCTTTGAGCCTTAAAAGAGGGATTTGGACGTTAAAAATGAGATTTTGCTCCATAAAAGTAAGGGGTTTGGATGCTAAAAATGAGGGTTTGGGAACTAAAAGTGAGGCTTTGAGCCTTGAAAGAGGGGTTTGGACGCTGAAAGTGAGGTTTGCGGTCCCAACTCTAAGTCTTTGATGTTAAAAGAGGGGTTTGGGTGTTTTAAAGTGAGTCTTTGGGTGCTGAAAATGAGGCTTTGAGCCTTAAAAGAGGGCTTTGGGCATTAATAATGATGGTTTGGTTCCTGAAAGTGAAGGCCTGGATGCTAAAAGCAAGGGTTTCTGACCTAAAAATGAGGCACTGAGCATTAAAAGAGGGGTTTGGACCCTGAAAGTGAAGGTTTGGATGATAAAAATGAGGCTTTGAGGCTTAAAATCGAGGGGCTGGACTCTAAAAGTCATGATTTGTACTAGAACGAGAGTTTGACAATTAAAAGTCCGGGTTCAGTGCTAAGAGTGAGGGTTTGGGACCTAAAAATGAGGCACTGAGCGTTAAAAGAGAGGTTTGGACCCTGAAAGTGCGGCTTTGGGTGTTAAAACCGAGGCTTTGGGAGTTAAAAGAGGGCTTTAGGTCCTAAAAGTGAGGGTTTGCTGTTAAAAATGAGGCTTTGAGCGTTAAAACCGGTTTGGCCCCTGAAAGTGAGATTTGCAGTCTTACTCTAAAAGGCTTTGAGGTTAAAAGAGGCTTTGGGTACTTTAAAGTGCGTCTTTGGGAGGTATAAATGAGGCATTGAGCATTAAAAGAGGGGTTTGGGCAAAGAAAGTGAGGTTTTGGCTGTTAAAAATGAAGCTTTGAGCATAAAAGAGGGCTTTGGACCCTAGCATTGTGGTTTGCGGCCCTAACTCTAAGGCTTTGAGCATTAAAAGAGGGGTTTGGGTGCTTTAAAGTAAGTCCTTGGGACATGAAAATGAGGGTATGTCCCTAAAAAGGAGGGGTTTGGACCCTAAAAGTGAGGTTTGCAGTCCTAACTCTAAGTCTTTGATGTTAAAAGAGGTGTTTGGGTGTTTTAAAGTGAGATTTGGGGACCTGAAAATGAGGCACTGAGCGTTAAAAGAGGGGTTTGGACCCTGAAAGTTTGGCTTTGAGTGTTAAAACTGAGGCTTTGAGTGTTAAAAGAGGGCTTTAGGTCCTAAAAGTGAGGGTTTGGCTGTTAGAAATGAGGCATTGAATTTTAAAACCAAGGTTTGGACCCTAGCAGTGAGGTTTGCGGCCCTAACTATAAGGCTTTGAGCATTAAAAGAGGGGTTTGGGTGCTTTAAAGTGCGTCTTTGGGTGCTGAAAATGAGGCTTTGAGCCTTAAAAGAGGGCTTTGGGCATTAATAATGATGTTTTCGTACCTGAAAGTGAAGGCCTGGATGCTAAAAGCAGGGGGTTTGGACCTAAAAGTGAGGCTTTGAGCCTTGAAAGAGGGGTTTGGACCCTGAAAGTGAAGGTTTGGATGATAAAAATGAGTTTTTGAAGCTTAATAGAGGGGTTTGGACTCTAAAAATTACTATTTGGAACAAAACAATGATGGTTTGACCATAAGAAGTCCAAGTTCGATGCTAAAAATGAGGGTTTGGGACCTAAAAAAAAGGCAGTGAGCGTTAAAAGAGGGGTTTGGGTAATAGAAGTAAGGGTTGGGAATTTAAAAAAGAGGGTTTGTCCCTGAAAAGGAGGGGTTTGGACCCTAAAAGTGAGGTTTGCAGTCCTAACTCTAAGTCTTTGATGTTAAAAGAGGTGTTTGGGTGTTTTAAAGTGAGTTTTGGGGACCTGGAAATGAGGCACTGAGCATTAAAAGAGGCGTTTGGACCCTGAAAGTGCGGTTTTGGGTGTTAAAACTGAGGCTTTGAGTGTTAAAAGAGGGCTTTAGGTCCTAAAAGTGAGGGTTTGGCTGATAAAAATGAGGCACTGAGCTTTGAGAGTTTTGGACCCTAGCAGTGAGGTTTGTGGTCCTAACTATAAGGCTTTGAGCATTAAAAGAGGGGTTTGGGTGCTTTAAAGTGCGTCTTTGGGACGTGAAAATGAGGGTATGTCCCTAAAAAGGAGGGGTTTGGACCCTGAAAGTGAGGGTTTGGCATCTAAAATAGAGGCTTTGAGCCTTAAAAGAGGGATTTGGACGTTAAAAATGAGATTTTGCTCCATAAAAGTAAGGGGTTTGGATGCTAAAAATGAGGGTTTGGGAACTAAAAGTGAGGCTTTGAGCCTTGAAAGAGGGGTTTGGACGCTGAAAGTGAGGTTTGCGGTCCCAACTCTAAGTCTTTGATGTTAAAAGAGGGGTTTGGGTGTTTTAAAGTGAGTCTTTGGGTGCTGAAAATGAGGCTTTGAGCCTTAAAAGAGGGCTTTGGGCATTAATAATGATGGTTTGGTTCCTGAAAGTGAAGGCCTGGATGCTAAAAGCAAGGGTTTCTGACCTAAAAATGAGGCACTGAGCATTAAAAGAGGGGTTTGGACCCTGAAAGTGAAGGTTTGGATGATAAAAATGAGGCTTTGAGGCTTAAAATCGAGGGGCTGGACTCTAAAAGTCATGATTTGTACTAGAACGAGAGTTTGACAATTAAAAGTCCGGGTTCAGTGCTAAGAGTGAGGGTTTGGGACCTAAAAATGAGGCACTGAGCGTTAAAAGAGAGGTTTGGACCCTGAAAGTGCGGCTTTGGGTGTTAAAACCGAGGCTTTGGGAGTTAAAAGAGGGCTTTAGGTCCTAAAAGTGAGGGTTTGCTGTTAAAAATGAGGCTTTGAGCGTTAAAACCGGGTTGGCCCCTGAAAGTGAGATTTGCAGTCTTACTCTAAAAGGCTTTGAGGTTAAAAGAGGCTTTGGGTACTTTAAAGTGCGTCTTTGGGAGGTATAAATGAGGCATTGATCATTAAAAGAGGGGTTTGGGCAAAGAAAGTGAGGTTTTGGCTGTTAAAAATGAAGCTTTGAGCATAAAAGAGGGCTTTGGACCCTAGCATTGTGGTTTGCGGCCCTAACTATAAGGCTTTGAGCATTAAAAGAGGGGTTTGGGTGCTTTAAAGTAAGTCCTTGGGACATGAAAATGAGGGTATGTCCCTAAAAAGGAGGGGTTTGGACCCTAAAAGTGAGGTTTGCAGTCCTAACTCTAAGTCTTTGATGTTAAAAGAGGTGTTTGGGTGTTTTAAAGTGAGATTTGGGGACCTGAAAATGAGGCACTGAGCGTTAAAAGAGGCATTTGGACCCTGAAAGTTTGGCTTTGAGTGTTAAAACTGAGGCTTTGAGTGTTAAAAGAGGGCTTTAGGTCCTAAAAGTGAGGGTTTGGCTGTTAGAAATGAGGCATTGAATTTTAAAACCAAGGTTTGGACCCTAGCAGTGAGGTTTGCGGCCCTAACTATAAGGCTTTGAGCATTAAAAGAGGGGTTTGGGTGCTTTAAAGTGCGTCTTTGGGTGCTGAAAATGAGGCTTTGAGCCTTAAAAGAGGGCTTTGGGCATTAATAATGATGTTTTGGTACCTGAAAGTGAAGGCCTGGATGCTAAAAGCAGGGGGTTTGGACCTAAAAATGAGGCACTGAGCATTAAAAGAGGGGTTTGGACCCTGAAAGTGAAGGTTTGGATGATAAAAATGAGTTTTTGAAGCTTAATAGAGGGGTTTGGACTCTAAAAATTAGTATTTGGAACAAAACAATGATGGTTTGCCCATAAAAAGTCCAAGTTCGATGCTAAAAATGAGGGTTTGGGACCTAAAAAAAAGGCAGTGAGCGTTAAAAGAGGGGTTTGGGTAATAGAAGTAAGGGTTGGGAATTTAAAAAAGAGGGTTTGTCCCTGAAAAGGAGGGGTTTGGACCCTAAAAGTGAGGTTTGCAGTCCTAACTCTAAGTCTTTGATGTTAAAAGAGGTGTTTGGGTGTTTTAAAGTGAGTTTTGGGGACCTGGAAATGAGGCACTGAGCATTAAAAGAGGCGTTTGGACCCTGAAAGTGCGGTTTTGGGTGTTAAAACCGAGGCTTTGAGTGTTAAAAGAGGGCTTTAGGTCCTAAAAGTGAGGGTTTGGCTGATAAAAATGAGGCACTGAGCTTTGAGAGTTTTGGACCCTAGCAGTGAGGTTTGTGGTCCTAACTATAAGGCTTTGAGCATTAAAAGAGGGGTTTGGGTGCTTTAAAGTGCGTCTTTGGGACGTGAAAATGAGGGTATGTCCCTAAAAAGGAGGGGTTTGGACCCTGAAAGTGAGGGTTTGGCATCTAAAATAGAGGCTTTGAGCCTTAAAAGAGGGATTTGGACGTTAAAAATGAGATTTTGCTCCATAAAAGTAAGGGGTTTGGATGCTAAAAATGAGGGTTTGGGAACTAAAAGTGAGGCTTTGAGCCTTGAAAGAGGGGTTTGGACGCTGAAAGTGAGGTTTGCGGTCCCAACTCTAAGTCTTTGATGTTAAAAGAGGGGTTTGGGTGTTTTAAAGTGAGTCTTTGGGTGCTGAAAATGAGGCTTTGAGCCTTAAAAGAGGGCTTTGGGCATTAATAATGATGGTTTGGTTCCTGAAAGTGAAGGCCTGGATGCTAAAAGCAAGGGTTTCTGACCTAAAAATGAGGCACTGAGCATTAAAAGAGGGGTTTGGACCCTGAAAGTGAAGGTTTGGATGATAAAAATGAGGCTTTGAGGCTTAAAAACGAGGGGCTGGACTCTAAAAGTCATGATTTGTACTAGAACGAGAGTTTGACAATTAAAAGTCCGGGTTCAGTGCTAAGAGTGAGGGTTTGGGACCTAAAAATGAGGCACTGAGCGTTAAAAGAGAGGTTTGGACCCTGAAAGTGCGGCTTTGGGTGTTAAAACCGAGGCTTTGGGAGTTAAAAGAGGGCTTTAGGTCCTAAAAGTGAGGGTTTGCTGTTAAAAATGAGGCTTTGAGCGTTAAAACCGGTTTGGCCCCTGAAAGTGAGATTTGCAGTCTTACTCTAAAAGGCTTTGAGGTTAAAAGAGGCTTTGGGTACTTTAAAGTGCGTCTTTGGGAGGTATAAATGAGGCATTGAGCATGAAAAGAGGGGTTTGGGCAAAGAAAGTGAGGTTTTGGCTGTTAAAAATGAAGCTTTGAGCATAAAAGAGGGCTTTGGACCCTAGCATTGTGGTTTGCGGCCCTAACTCTAAGGCTTTGAGCATTAAAAGAGGGGTTTGGGTGCTTTAAAGTAAGTCCTTGGGACATGAAAATGAGGATATGTCCCTAAAAAGGAGGGGTTTGGACCCTAAAAGTGAGGTTTGCAGTCCTAACTATAAGTCTTTGATGTTAAAAGAGGTGTTTGGGTGTTTTAAAGTAGAGATTTGGGGACCTGAAAATGAGGCACTGAGCGTTAAAAGAGGCATTTGGACCCTGAAAGCTTGGCTTTGAGTGTTAAAACTGAGGCTTTGAGTGTTAAAAGAGGGCTTTAGGTCCTAAAAGTGAGGGTTTGGCTGTTAGAAATGAGGCATTGAATTTTAAAACCAAGGTTTGGACCCTAGCAGTGAGGTTTGCGGCCCTAACTATAAGGCTTTGAGCATTAAAAGAGGGGTTTGGGTGCTTTAAAGTAAGTCTTTGGGTGCTGAAAATGAGGCTTTGAGCCTTAAAAGAGGGCTTTGGGCATTAATAATGATGTTTTGGTACCTGAAAGTGAAGGCCTGGATGCTAAAAGCAGGGGGTTTCTGACCTAAAAATGAGGCACTGAGCATTAAAAGAGGGGTTTGGACCCTGAAAGTGAAGGTTTGGATGATAAAAATGAGGCTTTGAGGCTTAAAAACGAGGGGCTGGACTCTAAAAGTCATGATTTGTACTAGAACGAGAGTTTGACAATTAAAAGTCCGGGTTCAGTGCTAAGAGTGAGGGTTTGGGACCTAAAAATGAGGCACTGAGCGTTAAAAGAGAGGTTTGGACCCTGAAAGTGCGGCTTTGGGTGTTAAAACCGAGGCTTTGGGAGTTAAAAGAGGGCTTTAGGTCCTAAAAGTGAGGGTTTGCTGTTAAAAATGAGGCTTTGAGCGTTAAAACCGGGTTGGCCCCTAAAAGTGAGATTTGCAGTCTTACTCTAAAAGGCTTTGAGGTTAAAAGAGGCTTTGGGTGCTTTAAAGTGCGTCTTTGGGAGGTATAAATGAGGCATTGAGCATGAAAAGAGGGGTTTGGGCAAAGAAAGTGAGGTTTTGGCTGTTAAAAATGAAGCTTTGAGCATAAAAGAGGGCTTTGGACCCTAGCATTGTGGTTTGCGGCCCTAACTATAAGGCTTTGAGCATTAAAAGAGGGGTTTGGGTGCTTTAAAGTAAGTCCTTGGGACATGAAAATGAGGGTATGTCCCTAAAAAGGAGGGGTTTGGACCCTAAAAGTGAGGTTTGCAGTCCTAACTCTAAGTCTTTGATGTTAAAAGAGGTGTTTGGGTGTTTTAAAGTGAGTTTTGGGGACCTGAAAATGAGGCACTGAGCGTTAAAAGAGGGGTTTGGACCCTGAAAGTTTGGCTTTGAGTGTTAAAACTGAGGCTTTGAGTGTTAAAAGAGGGCTTTAGGTCCTAAAAGTGAGGGTTTGGCTGTTAGAAATGAGGCATTGAATTTTAAAACCAAGGTTTGGACCCTAGCAGTGAGGTTTGCGGCCCTAACTATAAGGCTTTGAGCATTAAAAGAGGGGTTTGGGTGCTTTAAAGTGCGTCTTTGGGTGCTGAAAATGAGGCTTTGAGCCTTAAAAGAGGGCTTTGGGCATTAATAATGATGTTTTGGTACCTGAAAGTGAAGGGCTGGATGCTAAAAGCAGGGGGTTTGGACCTAAAAGTGAGGCTTTGAGCCTTGAAAGAGGGGTTTGGACCCTGAAAGTGAAGGTTTGGATGATAAAAATGAGTTTTTAAAGCTTAATAGAGGGGTTTGGACTCTAAAAATTAGTATTTGGAACAAAACAATGATGGTTTGACCATAAAAAGTCCAAGTTCGATGCTAAAAATGAGGGTTTGGGACCTAAAAAAAAGGCAGTGAGCGTTAAAAGAGGGGTTTGGGTAATAGAAGTAAGGGTTTGGAATTTTAAAAAGAGGGTTTGTCCCTGAAAAGGAGGGGTTTGGACCCTAAAAGTGAGGTTTGCAGTCCTAACTCTAAGTCTTTGATGTTAAAAGAGGTGTTTGGTTGTTTTAAAGTGAGTTTTGGGGACCTGGAAATGAGGCACTGAGCATTAAAAGAGGCATTTGGACCCTGAAAGTGCGGTTTTCGGTGTTAAAACTGAGGCTTTGAGTGTTAAAAGAGGGCTTTAGGTCCTAAAAGTGAGGGTTTGGCTGTTAGAAATGAGGCATTGAATTTTAAAACCAAGGTTTGGACCCTAGCAGTGAGGTTTGCGGCCCTAACTATAAGACTTTGAGCATTAAAAGAGGGGTTTGGGTGTTTTAAAGTGAGTCTTTGGGTGCTGAAAATGAGGCTTTGAGCCTTAAAAGAGGGCTTTGGGCATTAATAATGATGTTTTGGTACCTGAAAGTGAAGGCCTGGATGCTAAAAGCAGGGGGTTTGGACCTAAAAGTGAGGCTTTAAGCCTTGAAAGAGGGGTTTGGACCCTGAAAGTGAAGGTTTGGATGATAAAAATGAGTTTTTGAAGCTTAATAGAGGGGTTTGGACTCTAAAAATTACTATTTGGAACAAAACAATGATGGTTTGCCCATAAAAAGTCCAAGTTCGATGCTAGAAGCAGAGGGTTTGGGACCTAAAAATGAGGCAGTGAGCGTTAAAAGAGGGGTTTGGGTAATAGAAGTAAGGGTTTGGAATTTTAAAAAGAGGGTTTGTCCCTGAAAAGGAGGGGTTTGGACCCTAAAAGTGAGGTTTGCAGTCCTAACTCTAAGTCTTTGATGTTAAAAGAGGTGTTTGGGTGTTTTAAAGTGAGTTTTGGGGACCTGGAAATGAGGCACTGAGCATTAAAAGAGGCATTTGGACCCTGAAAGTGCGGTTTTGGGTGTTAAAACTGAGGCTTTGAGTGTTAAAAGAGGGCTTTAGGTCCTAAAAGTGAGGGTTTGGCTGTTAGAAATGAGGCACTGAGCTTTAAGAGAGACTTTTGGACCCTAGCAGTGAGGTTTGTGGTCCTAACTATAAGGTTTTGAGCATTAAAAGAGGGGTTTGGGTGCTTTAAAGTGCGTCTTTGGGACGTGAAAATGAGGGTATGTCCCTAAAAAGGAGGGGTTTGGACCCTGAAAGTGAGGGTTTGGCATCTAAAATAGAGGCTTTGAGCCTTAAAAGAGGGATTTGGACGTTAAAAATGAGATTTTGCTCCATAAAAGTAAGGGGTTTGGATGCTAAAAATGAGGGTTTGGGAACTAAAAGTGAGGCTTTGAGCCTTGAAAGAGGGGTTTGGACGCTGAAAGTGAGGTTTGCGGTCCCAACTCTAAGTCTTTGATGTTAAAAGAGGGGTTTGGGTGTTTTAAAGTGAGTCTTTGGGTGCTGAAAATGAGGCACTGAGCCTTAAAAGAGGGCTTTGGGCATTAATAATGATGGTTTGGTTCCTGAAAGTGAAGGCCTGGATGCTAAAAGCAAGGGTTTCTGACCTAAAAATGAGGCACTGAGCATTAAAAGAGGGGTTTGGACCCTGAAAGTGAAGGTTTGGATGATAAAAATGAGGCTTTGAGGCTTAAAATCGAGGGGCTGGACTCTAAAAGTCATGATTTGTACTAGAACGAGAGTTTGACAACTAAAAGTCCGGGTTCAGTGCTAAGAGTGAGGGTTTGGGACCTAAAAATGAGGCACTGAGCGTTAAAAGAGAGGTTTGGACCCTGAAAGTGCGGCTTTGGGTGTTAAAACCGAGGCTTTGGGAGTTAAAAGAGGGCTTTAGGTCCTAAAAGTGAGGGTTTGCTGTTAAAAATGAGGCTTTGAGCGTTAAAACCGGGTTGGCCCCTAAAAGTGAGATTTGCAGTCTTACTCTAAAAGGCTTTGAGGTTAAAAGAGGCTTTGGGTACTTTAAAGTGCGTCTTTGGGAGGTATAAATGAGGCATTGAGCATTAAAAGAGGGGTTTGGGCAAAGAAAGTGAGGTTTTGGCTGTTAAAAATGAAGCTTTGAGCATAAAAGAGGGCTTTGGACCCTAGCATTGTGGTTTGCGGCCCTAACTATAAGGCTTTGAGCATTAAAAGAGGGGTTTGGGTGCTTTAAAGTAAGTCCTTGGGACATGAAAATGAGGGTATGTCCCTAAAAAGGAGGGGTTTGGACCCTAAAAGTGAGGTTTGCAGTCCTAACTCTAAGTCTTTGATGTTAAAAGAGGTGTTTGGGTGTTTTAAAGTGAGTTTTGGGGACCTGAAAATGAGGCACTGAGCGTTAAAAGAGGCATTTGGACCCTGAAAGCTTGGCTTTGAGTGTTAAAACTGAGGCTTTGAGTGTTAAAAGAGGGCTTTAGGTCCTAAAAGTGAGGGTTTGGCTGTTAGAAATGAGGCATTGAATTTTAAAACCAAGGTTTGGACCCTAGCAGTGAGGTTTGCGGCCCTAACTATAAGGCTTTGAGCATTAAAAGAGGGGTTTGGGTGCTTTAAAGTAAGTCTTTGGGTGCTGAAAATGAGGCTTTGAGCCTTAAAAGAGGGCTTTGGGCATTAATAATGATGTTTTGGTACCTGAAAGTGAAGGCCTGGATGCTAAAAGCAGGGGGTTTCTGACCTAAAAATGAGGCACTGAGCATTAAAAGAGGGGTTTGGACCCTGAAAGTGAAGGTTTGGATGATAAAAATGAGTTTTTGAAGCTTAATAGAGGGGTTTGGACTCTAAAAATTAGTATTTGGAACAAAACAATGATGGTTTGCCCATAAAAAGTCCAAGTTCGATGCTAAAAATGAGGGTTTGGGACCTAAAAAAAAGGCAGTGAGCGTTAAAAGAGGGGTTTGGGTAATAGAAGTAAGGGTTTGGAATTTTAAAAAGAGGGTTTGTCCCTGAAAAGGAGGGGTTTGGACCCTAAAAGTGAGGTTTGCAGTCCTAACTCTAAGTCTTTGATGTTAAAAGAGGTGTTTGGTTGTTTTAAAGTGAGTTTTGGGGACCTGGAAATGAGGCACTGAGCATTAAAAGAGGCATTTGGACCCTGAAAGTGCGGTTTTCGGTGTTAAAACTGAGGCTTTGAGTGTTAAAAGAGGGCTTTAGGTCCTAAAAGTGAGGGTTTGGCTGTTAGAAATGAGGCATTGAATTTTAAAACCAAGGTTTGGACCCTAGCAGTGAGGTTTGCGGCCCTAACTATAAGACTTTGAGCATTAAAAGAGGGGTTTGGGTGTTTTAAAGTGAGTCTTTGGGTGCTGAAAATGAGGCTTTGAGCCTTAAAAGAGGGCTTTGGGCATTAATAATGATGTTTTGGTACCTGAAAGTGAAGGGCTGGATGCTAAAAGCAGGGGGTTTGGACCTAAAAGTGAGGCTTTAAGCCTTGAAAGAGGGGTTTGGACCCTGAAAGTGAAGGTTTGGATGATAAAAATGAGTTTTTGAAGCTTAATAGAGGGGTTTGGACTCTAAAAATTACTATTTGGAACAAAACAATGATGGTTTGACCATAAAAAGTCCAAGTTCGATGCTAAAAATGAGGGTTTGGGACCTAAAAAAAAGGCAGTGAGCGTTAAAAGAGGGGTTTGGGTAATAGAAGTAAGGGTTTGGAATTTAAAAAAGAGGGTTTGTCCCTGAAAAGGAGGGGTTTGGACCCTAAAAGTGAGGTTTGCAGTCCTAACTCTAAGTCTTTGATGTTAAAAGAGGTGTTTGGGTGTTTTAAAGTGAGTTTTGGGGACCTGGAAATGAGGCACTGAGCATTAAAAGAGGCATTTGGACCCTGAAAGTGCGGTTTTGGGTGTTAAAACTGAGGCTTTGAGTGTTAAAAGAGGGCTTTAGGTCCTAAAAGTGAGGGTTTGGCTGTTAGAAATGAGGCACTGAGCTTTAAGAGAGACTTTTGGACCCTAGCAGTGAGGTTTGTGGTCCTAACTATAAGGCTTTGAGCATTAAAAGAGGGGTTTGGGTGCTTTAAAGTGCGTCTTTGGGACGTGAAAATGAGGGTATGTCCCTAAAAAGGAGGGGTTTGGACCCTGAAAGTGAGGGTTTGGCATCTAAAATAGAGGCTTTGAGCCTTAAAAGGGGGATTTGGACGTTAAAAATGAGATTTTGCTCCATAAAAGTAAGGGGTTTGGATGCTAAAAATGAGGGTTTGGGACCTAAAAATGAGGCTTTGAGCCTTGAAAGAGGGGTTTGGACCCTGAAAGTGAAGGTTTGGATGATAAAAATGAGTTTTTGAAGCTTAATAGAGGGGTTTGGACTCTAAAAATTACTATTTGGAACAAAACAATGATGGTTTGACCATAAAAAGTCCAAGTTCAATGCTAGAAGCAGAGGGTTTGGGACCTGAAAATGAGGCACTGAGCATTAAAAGAGGGGTTTGGACCCTGAAAGTTTGTCTTTGAGTGTGAAAACTGAGGCTTTGAGTGTTAAAAGAGGGCTTTAGGTCCTAAAAGTGAGGGTTTGGCTGTTAGAAATGAGGCATTGAATTTTAAAACCAAGGTTTGGACCCTAGCAGTGAGGTTTGCAGTCCTAACTCTAAGGCTTTGATGTTAAAAGAGGGGTTTGGGTGTTTTAAAGTGAGTCTTTGGGTGCTGAAAATGAGGCTTTGAGCCTTAAAAGAGGGCTTTGGGCATTAATAATGATGGTTTGGTACCTGAAAGTGAAGGCCTGGATGCTAAAAGCAGGGGGTTTCTGACCTAGAAATGAGGCACTGAGCATTAAAAGAGGGCTTTGGACCCTGAAAGTGAAGGTTTGGATGATAAAAATGAGTTTTTGAAGCTTAATAGAGGGGTTTGGACGCTAAAAATTACTATTTGGAACAAAACAATGATGGTTTGCCCATAAAAAGTCCAAGTTCGATGCTAAAAGCAGAGGGTTTGGGACCTAAAAATGAGGCAGTGAGCATTAAAAGAGGCGTTTGGATCCTGAAAGTGCGGTTTTGGGTGTTAAAACTGAGGCTTTGGGTGTTAAAACTGAGGCTTTGATTGTTAAAAGAGGGCTTTAGGTCCTAAAAGTGAGGGTTTGGCTGTTAAAAATGAGGCACTGAGCTTTAAGAGAGAGGTTTGGACCCTAGCAGTGAGGTTTGTGGTCCTATCTATAAGGCTTTGAGCATTAAAAGAGGGGTTTGGGTGCTTTAAAGTGCGTCTTTGGGACGTGAAAATGAGGGTATGTCCCTAAAAAGGAGGGGTTTGGACCCTGAAAGTGAGGGTTTGGCATCTAAAATAGAGGCTTTGAGCCTTAAAAGAGGGATTTGGACGTTAAAAATGAGATTTTGCTCCATAAAAGTAAGGGGTTTGGATGCTAAAAATGAGGGTTTGGGAACTAAAAGTGAGGCTTTGAGCCTTGAAAGAGGGGTTTGGACGCTGAAAGTGAGGTTTGCGGTCCCAACTCTAAGTCTTTGATGTTAAAAGAGGGGTTTGGGTGTTTTAAAGTGAGTCTTTGGGTGCTGAAAATGAGGCTTTGAGCCTTAAAAGAGGGCTTTGGCCATTAATAATGATGGTTTGGTTCCTGAAAGTGAAGGCCTGGATGCTAAAAGCAAGGGTTTCTGAACTAAAAATGAGGCACTGAGCATTAAAAGAGGGGTTTGGACCCTGAAAGTGAAGGTTTGGATGATAAAAATGAGGCTTTGAGGCTTAAAATCGAGGGGCTGGACTCTAAAAGTCATGATTTGTACTAGAACGAGAGTTTGACAATTAAAAGTCCGGGTTCAGTGCTAAGAGTGAGGGTTTGGGACCTAAAAATGAGGCACTGAGCGTTAAAAGAGAGGTTTGGACCCTGAAAGTGCGGCTTTGGGTGTTAAAACCGAGGCTTTGGGAGTTAAAAGAGGGCTTTAGGTCCTAAAAGTGAGGGTTTGCTGTTAAAAATGAGGCTTTGAGCGTTAAAACCGGTTTGGCCCCTGAAAGTGAGATTTGCAGTCTTACTCTAAAAGGCTTTGAGGTTAAAAGAGGCTTTGGGTGCTTTAAAGTGCGTCTTTGGGAGGTATAAATGAGGCATTGAGCATTAAAAGAGGGGTTTGGGCAAAGAAAGTGAGGTTTTGGCTGTTAAAAATGAAGCTTTGAGCATAAAAGAGGGCTTTGGACCCTAGCATTGTGGTTTGCGGCCCTAACTATAAGGCTTTGAGCATTAAAAGAGGGGTTTGGGTGCTTTAAAGGAAGTCCTTGGGACATGAAAATGAGGGTTTGTCCCTAAAAAGGAGGGGTTTGGACCCTAAAAGTGAGGTTTGCAGTCCTAACTCTAAGTCTTTGATGTTAAAAGAGGGGTTTGGGTGTTTTAAAGTGAGTTTTGGGGACCTGAAAATGAGGCACTGAGCGTTAAAAGAGGGGTTTGGACCCTGAAAGTTTGGCTTTGAGTGTTAAAACTGAGGCTTTGAGTGTTAAAAGAGGGCTTTAGGTCCTAAAAGTGAGGGTTTGGCTGTTAGAAATGAGGCATTGAATTTTAAAACCAAGGTTTGGACCCTAGCAGTGAGGTTTGCAGTCTTAACTCTAAGGCTTTGATGTTAAAAGAGGGGTTTGGGTGTTTTAAAGTGAGTCTTTGGGTGCTGAAAATGAGGCTTTGAGCCTTAAAAGAGGGCTTTGGGCATTAATAATGATGTTTTGGTACCTGAAAGTGAAGGCCTGGATGCTAAAAGCAGGGGGTTTCTGACCTAAAAATGAGGCACTGAGCATTAAAAGAGGGGTTTGGACCCTGAAAGTGAAGGTTTGGATGATAAAAATGAGTTTTTTAAGCTTAATAGAGGGGTTTGGACGCTAAAAATTACTATTTGGAACAAAACAATGATGGTTTGCCCATAAAAAGTCCAAGTTCGATGCTAAAAGCAGAGGGTTTGGGACCTAAAAATGAGGCAGTGAGCGTTAAAAGAGGCGTTTGGATCCTGAAAGTGCGGTTTTGGGTGTTAAAACTGAG
The DNA here is from genome assembly GCF_963921805.1 of Phalacrocorax carbo. NCBI lineage: Eukaryota > Metazoa > Chordata > Aves > Suliformes > Phalacrocoracidae > Phalacrocorax > Phalacrocorax carbo. The sequence goes on along the minus strand of NW_026990280.1, from coordinate 850,865 downwards.
GCTTTGGGTGTTAAAACTGAGGCTTTGATTGTTAAAAGAGGGCTTTAGGTCCTAAAAGTGAGGGTTTGGCTGTTAAAAATGAGGCACTGAGCTTTAAGAGAGAGGTTTGGACCCTAGCAGTGAGGTTTGTGGTCCTATCTATAAGGCTTTGAGCATTAAAAGAGGGGTTTGGGTGCTTTAAAGTGCGTCTTTGGGACGTGAAAATGAGGGTATGTCCCTAAAAAGGAGGGGTTTGGACCCTGAAAGTGAGGGTTTGGCATCTAAAATAGAGGCTTTGAGCCTTAAAAGAGGGATTTGGACGTTAAAAATGAGATTTTGCTCCATAAAAGTAAGGGGTTTGGATGCTAAAAATGAGGGTTTGGGAACTAAAAGTGAGGCTTTGAGCCTTGAAAGAGGGGTTTGGACGCTGAAAGTGAGGTTTGCGGTCCCAACTCTAAGTCTTTGATGTTAAAAGAGGGGTTTGGGTGTTTTAAAGTGAGTCTTTGGGTGCTGAAAATGAGGCTTTGAGCCTTAAAAGAGGGCTTTGGCCATTAATAATGATGGTTTGGTTCCTGAAAGTGAAGGCCTGGATGCTAAAAGCAAGGGTTTCTGAACTAAAAATGAGGCACTGAGCATTAAAAGAGGGGTTTGGACCCTGAAAGTGAAGGTTTGGATGATAAAAATGAGGCTTTGAGGCTTAAAATCGAGGGGCTGGACTCTAAAAGTCATGATTTGTACTAGAACGAGAGTTTGACAATTAAAAGTCCGGGTTCAGTGCTAAGAGTGAGGGTTTGGGACCTAAAAATGAGGCACTGAGCGTTAAAAGAGAGGTTTGGACCCTGAAAGTGCGGCTTTGGGTGTTAAAACCGAGGCTTTGGGAGTTAAAAGAGGGCTTTAGGTCCTAAAAGTGAGGGTTTGCTGTTAAAAATGAGGCTTTGAGCGTTAAAACCGGTTTGGCCCCTGAAAGTGAGATTTGCAGTCTTACTCTAAAAGGCTTTGAGGTTAAAAGAGGCTTTGGGTGCTTTAAAGTGCGTCTTTGGGAGGTATAAATGAGGCATTGAGCATTAAAAGAGGGGTTTGGGCAAAGAAAGTGAGGTTTTGGCTGTTAAAAATGAAGCTTTGAGCATAAAAGAGGGCTTTGGACCCTAGCATTGTGGTTTGCGGCCCTAACTATAAGGCTTTGAGCATTAAAAGAGGGGTTTGGGTGCTTTAAAGGAAGTCCTTGGGACATGAAAATGAGGGTTTGTCCCTAAAAAGGAGGGGTTTGGACCCTAAAAGTGAGGTTTGCAGTCCTAACTCTAAGTCTTTGATGTTAAAAGAGGGGTTTGGGTGTTTTAAAGTGAGTTTTGGGGACCTGAAAATGAGGCACTGAGCGTTAAAAGAGGGGTTTGGACCCTGAAAGTTTGGCTTTGAGTGTTAAAACTGAGGCTTTGAGTGTTAAAAGAGGGCTTTAGGTCCTAAAAGTGAGGGTTTGGCTGTTAGAAATGAGGCATTGAATTTTAAAACCAAGGTTTGGACCCTAGCAGTGAGGTTTGCAGTCTTAACTCTAAGGCTTTGATGTTAAAAGAGGGGTTTGGGTGTTTTAAAGTGAGTCTTTGGGTGCTGAAAATGAGGCTTTGAGCCTTAAAAGAGGGCTTTGGGCATTAATAATGATGTTTTGGTACCTGAAAGTGAAGGCCTGGATGCTAAAAGCAGGGGGTTTCTGACCTAAAAATGAGGCACTGAGCATTAAAAGAGGGGTTTGGACCCTGAAAGTGAAGGTTTGGATGATAAAAATGAGTTTTTTAAGCTTAATAGAGGGGTTTGGACGCTAAAAATTACTATTTGGAACAAAACAATGATGGTTTGCCCATAAAAAGTCCAAGTTCGATGCTAAAAGCAGAGGGTTTGGGACCTAAAAATGAGGCAGTGAGCGTTAAAAGAGGCGTTTGGATCCTGAAAGTGCGGTTTTGGGTGTTAAAACTGAGGCTTTGGGTGTTAAAACTGAGGCTTTGATTGTTAAAAGAGGGCTTTAGGTCCTAAAAGTGAGGGTTTGGCTGTTAAAAATGAGGCACTGAGCTTTAAGAGAGAGGTTTGGACCCTAGCAGTGAGGTTTGTGGTCCTATCTATAAGGCTTTGAGCATTAAAAGAGGGGTTTGGGTGCTTTAAAGTGCGTCTTTGGGACGTGAAAATGAGGGTATGTCCCTAAAAAGGAGGGGTTTGGACCCTGAAAGTGAGGGTTTGGCATCTAAAATAGAGGCTTTGAGCCTTAAAAGAGGGATTTGGACGTTAAAAATGAGATTTTGCTCCATAAAAGTAAGGGGTTTGGATGCTAAAAATGAGGGTTTGGGAACTAAAAGTGAGGCTTTGAGCCTTGAAAGAGGGGTTTGGACGCTGAAAGTGAGGTTTGCGGTCCCAACTCTAAGTCTTTGATGTTAAAAGAGGGGTTTGGGTGTTTTAAAGTGAGTCTTTGGGTGCTGAAAATGAGGCTTTGAGCCTTAAAAGAGGGCTTTGGCCATTAATAATGATGGTTTGGTTCCTGAAAGTGAAGGCCTGGATGCTAAAAGCAAGGGTTTCTGAACTAAAAATGAGGCACTGAGCATTAAAAGAGGGGTTTGGACCCTGAAAGTGAAGGTTTGGATGATAAAAATGAGGCTTTGAGGCTTAAAATCGAGGGGCTGGACTCTAAAAGTCATGATTTGTACTAGAACGAGAGTTTGACAATTAAAAGTCCGGGTTCAGTGCTAAGAGTGAGGGTTTGGGACCTAAAAATGAGGCACTGAGCGTTAAAAGAGAGGTTTGGACCCTGAAAGTGCGGCTTTGGGTGTTAAAACCGAGGCTTTGGGAGTTAAAAGAGGGCTTTAGGTCCTAAAAGTGAGGGTTTGCTGTTAAAAATGAGGCTTTGAGCGTTAAAACCGGTTTGGCCCCTGAAAGTGAGATTTGCAGTCTTACTCTAAAAGGCTTTGAGGTTAAAAGAGGCTTTGGGTGCTTTAAAGTGCGTCTTTGGGAGGTATAAATGAGGCATTGAGCATTAAAAGAGGGGTTTGGGCAAAGAAAGTGAGGTTTTGGCTGTTAAAAATGAAGCTTTGAGCATAAAAGAGGGCTTTGGACCCTAGCATTGTGGTTTGCGGCCCTAACTATAAGGCTTTGAGCATTAAAAGAGGGGTTTGGGTGCTTTAAAGGAAGTCCTTGGGACATGAAAATGAGGGTTTGTCCCTAAAAAGGAGGGGTTTGGACCCTAAAAGTGAGGTTTGCAGTCCTAACTCTAAGTCTTTGATGTTAAAAGAGGGGTTTGGGTGTTTTAAAGTGAGTTTTGGGGACCTGAAAATGAGGCACTGAGCGTTAAAAGAGGGGTTTGGACCCTGAAAGTTTGGCTTTGAGTGTTAAAACTGAGGCTTTGAGTGTTAAAAGAGGGCTTTAGGTCCTAAAAGTGAGGGTTTGGCTGTTAGAAATGAGGCATTGAATTTTAAAACCAAGGTTTGGACCCTAGCAGTGAGGTTTGCAGTCTTAACTCTAAGGCTTTGATGTTAAAAGAGGGGTTTGGGTGTTTTAAAGTGAGTCTTTGGGTGCTGAAAATGAGGCTTTGAGCCTTAAAAGAGGGCTTTGGGCATTAATAATGATGTTTTGGTACCTGAAAGTGAAGGCCTGGATGCTAAAAGCAGGGGGTTTCTGACCTAAAAATGAGGCACTGAGCATTAAAAGAGGGGTTTGGACCCTGAAAGTGAAGGTTTGGATGATAAAAATGAGTTTTTGAAGCTTAATAGAGGGGTTTGGACGCTAAAAATTACTATTTGGAACAAAACAATGATGGTTTGCCCATAAAAAGTCCAAGTTCGATGCTAAAAGCAGAGGGTTTGGGACCTAAAAATGAGGCAGTGAGCGTTAAAAGAGGCGTTTGGATCCTGAAAGTGCGGTTTTGGGTGTTAAAACTGAGGCTTTGGGTGTTAAAACTGAGGCTTTGATTGTTAAAAGAGGGCTTTAGGTCCTAAAAGTGAGGGTTTGGCTGTTAAAAATGAGGCACTGAGCTTTAAGAGAGAGGTTTGGACCCTAGCAGTGAGGTTTGTGGTCCTATCTATAAGGCTTTGAGCATTAAAAGAGGGGTTTGGGTGCTTTAAAGTGCGTCTTTGGGACGTGAAAATGAGGGTATGTCCCTAAAAAGGAGGGGTTTGGACCCTGAAAGTGAGGGTTTGGGATCTAAAATAGAGGCTTTGAGCCTTAAAAGAGGGATTTGGACGTTAAAAATGAGATTTTGCTCCATAAAAGTAAGGGGTTTGGATGCTAAAAATGAGGGTTTGGGAACTAAAAGTGAGGCTTTGAGCCTTGAAAGAGGGGTTTGGACGCTGAAAGTGAGGTTTGCGGTCCCAACTCTAAGTCTTTGATGTTAAAAGAGGGGTTTGGGTGTTTTAAAGTGAGTCTTTGGGTGCTGAAAATGAGGCTTTGAGCCTTAAAAGAGGGCTTTGGGCATTAATAATGATGGTTTGGTTGCTGAAAGTGAAGGCCTGGATGCTAAAAGCAAGGGTTTCTGACCTAAAAATGAGGCACTGAGCATTAAAAGAGGGGTTTGGACCCTGAAAGTGAAGGTTTGGATGATAAAAATGAGGCTTTGAGGCTTAAAATCGAGGGGCTGGACTCTAAAAGTCATGATTTGTACTAGAACGAGAGTTTGACAATTAAAAGTCCGGGTTCAGTGCTAAGAGTGAGGGTTTGGGACCTAAAAATGAGGCACTGAGCGTTAAAAGAGAGGTTTGGACCCTGAAAGTGCGGCTTTGGGTGTTAAAACCGAGGCTTTGGGAGTTAAAAGAGGGCTTTAGGTCCTAAAAGTGAGGGTTTGCTGTTAAAAATGAGGCTTTGAGCGTTAAAACCGGTTTGGCCCCTAAAAGTGAGATTTGCAGTCTTACTCTAAAAGGCTTTGAGGTTAAAAGAGGCTTTGGGTGCTTTAAAGTGCGTCTTTGGGAGGTATAAATGAGGCATTGAGCAGTAAAAGAGGGGTTTGGGCAAAGAAAGTGAGGTTTTGGCTGTTAAAAATGAAGCTTTGAGCATAAAAGAGGGCTTTGGACCCTAGCATTGTGGTTTGCGGCCCTAACTATAAGGCTTTGAGCATTAAAAGAGGGGTTTGGGTGCTTTAAAGTGAGTCCTTGGGACATGAAAATGAGGGTATGTCCCTAAAAAGGAGGGGTTTGGACCCTAAAAGTGAGGTTTGCAGTCCTAACTCTAAGTCTTTGATGTTAAAAGAGGTGTTTGGGTGTTTTAAAGTGAGTTTTGGGGACCTGAAAATGAGGCACTGAGCATTAAAAGAGGGGTTTGGACCCTGAAAGTTTGGCTTTGAGTGTTAAAACTGAGGCTTTGAGTGTTAAAAGAGGGCTTTAGGTCCTAAAAGTGAGGGTTTGGCTGTTAGAAATGAGGCATTGAATTTTAAAACCAAGGTTTGGACCCTAGCAGTGAGGTTTGCAGTCCTAACTCTAAGGCTTTGATGTTAAAAGAGGGGTTTGGGTGTTTTAAAGTGAGTCTTTGGGTGCTGAAAATGAGGCTTTGAGCCTTAAAAGAGGGCTTTGGGCATTAATAATGATGGTTTGGTACCTGAAAGTGAAGGCCTGGATGCTAAAAGCAGGGGGTTTCTGACCTAGAAATGAGGCACTGAGCATTAAAAGAGGGCTTTGGACCCTGAAAGTGAAGGTTTGGATGATAAAAATGAGTTTTTGAAGCTTAATAGAGGGGTTTGGACGCTAAAAATTACTATTTGGAACAAAACAATGATGGTTTGCCCATAAAAAGTCCAAGTTCGATGCTAAAAGCAGAGGGTTTGGGACCTAAAAATGAGGCAGTGAGCGTTAAAAGAGGCGTTTGGATCCTGAAAGTGCGGTTTTGGGTGTTAAAACTGAGGCTTTGGGTGTTAAAACTGAGGCTTTGATTGTTAAAAGAGGGCTTTAGGTCCTAAAAGTGAGGGTTTGGCTGTTAAAAATGAGGCACTGAGCTTTAAGAGAGAGGTTTGGACCCTAGCAGTGAGGTTTGTGGTCCTATCTATAAGGCTTTGAGCATTAAAAGAGGGGTTTGGGTGCTTTAAAGTAAGTCCTTGGGACGTGAAAATGAGGGTATGTCCCTAAAAAGGAGGGGTTTGGACCCTGAAAGTGAGGGTTTGGCATCTAAAATAGAGGCTTTGAGCCTTAAAAGAGGGATTTGGACGTTAAAAATGAGGTTTTGCTCCATAAAAGTAAGGGGTTTGGATGCTAAAAATGAGGGTTTGGGAACTAAAAGTGAGGCTTTGAGGCTTGAAAGAGGGGTTTGGACGCTGAAAGTGAGGTTTGCGGTCCCAACTCTAAGTCTTTGATGTTAAAAGAGGGGTTTGGGTGTTTTAAAGTGAGTCTTTGGGTGCTGAAAATGAGGCTTTGAGCCTTAAAAGAGGGCTTTGGGCATTAATAATGATGGTTTGGTTCCTGAAAGTGAAGGCCTGGATGCTAAAAGCAAGGGTTTCTGACCTAAAAATGAGGCACTGAGCATTAAAAGAGGGGTTTGGACCCTGAAAGTGAAGGTTTGGATGATAAAAATGAGGCTTTGAGGCTTAAAATCGAGGGGCTGGACTCTAAAAGTCATGATTTGTACTAGAACGAGAGTTTGACAATTAAAAGTCCGGGTTCAGTGCTAAGAGTGAGGGTTTGGGACCTAAAAATGAGGCACTGAGCGTTAAAAGAGAGGTTTGGACCCTGAAAGTGCGGCTTTGGGTGTTAAAACCGAGGCTTTGGGAGTTAAAAGAGGGCTTTAGGTCCTAAAAGTGAGGGTTTGCTGTTAAAAATGAGGCTTTGAGCGTTAAAACCGGTTTGGCCCCTGAAAGTGAGATTTGCAGTCTTACTCTAAAAGGCTTTGAGGTTAAAAGAGGGGTTTGGGTGCTTTAAAGTGCGTCTTTGGGAGGTATAAATGAGGCATTGAGCAGTAAAAGAGGGGTTTGGGCAAAGAAAGTGAGGTTTTGGCTGTTAAAAATGAAGCTTTGAGCATAAAAGAGGGCTTTGGACCCTAGCATTGTGGTTTGCGGCCCTAACGATAAGGCTTTGAGCATTAAAAGAGGGGTTTGGGTGCTTTAAAGGAAGTCCTTGGGACATGAAAATGAGGGTATGTCCCTAAAAAGGAGGGGTTTGGACCCTAAAAGTGAGGTTTGCAGTCCTAACTCTAAGTCTTTGATGTTAAAAGAGGGGTTTGGGTGTTTCAAAGTGAGTTTTGGGGACCTGAAAATGAGGCACTGAGCGTTAAAAGAGGGGTTTGGACCCTGAAAGTTTGTCTTTGAGTGTTAAAACTGAGGCTTTGAGTGTTAAAAGAGGGCTTTAGGTCCTAAAAGTGAGGGTTTGGCTGTTAGAAATGAGGCATTGAATTTTAAAACCAAGGTTTGGACCCTAGCAGTGAGGTTTGCAGTCCTAACTATAAGGCTTTGATGTTAAAAGAGGGGTTTGGGTGTTTTAAAGTGAGTCTTTGGGTGCTGAAAATGAGGCTTTGAGCCTTAAAAGAGGGCTTTGGGCATTAATAATGATGGTTTGGTTCCTGAAAGTGAAGGCCTGGATGCTAAAAGCAAGGGTTTCTGAACTAAAAAGAGGCACTGAGCATTAAAAGAGGGGTTTGGACCCTGAAAGTGAAGGTTTGGATGATAAAAGTGAGGCTTTGAGGCTTAAAATCGAGGGGCTGGACTCTAAAAGTCATGATTTGTACTAGAACGAGAGTTTGGCAATTAAAAGTCCGGGTTCAGTGCTAAGAGTGAGGGTTTGGGACCTAAAAATGAGGCACTGAGCGTTAAAAGAGAGGTTTGGACCCTGAAAGTGCGGCTTTGGGTGTTAAAACCGAGGCTTTGGGAGTTAGAGGGCTTTAGGTCCTAAAAGTGAGGGTTTGCTGTTAAAAATGAGGCTTTGAGCGTTACAACCGGTTTGGCCCCTAAAAGTGAGATTTGCAGTCTTACTCTAAAAGGCTTTGAGGTTAAAAGAGGCTTTGGGTGCTTTAAAGTGCGTCTTTGGGAGGTATAAATGAGGCATTGAGCAGTAAAAGAGGGGTTTGGGCAAAGAAAGTGAGGTTTTGGCTGTTAAAAATGAAGCTTTGAGCATAAAAGAGGGCTTTGGACCCTAGCATTGTGGTTTGCGGCCCTAACTATAAGGCTTTGAGCATTAAAAGAGGGGTTTGGGTGCTTTAAAGGAAGTCCTTGGGACATGAAAATGAGGGTATGTCCCTAAAAAGGAGGGGTTTGGACCCTAAAAGTGAGGTTTGCAGTCCTAACTCTAAGTCTTTGATGTTAAAAGAGGTGTTTGGGTGTTTTAAAGTGAGTTTTGGGGACCTGGAAATGAGGCACTGAGCGTTAAAAGAGGGGTTTGGACCCTGAAAGTTTGGCTTTGAGTGTTAAAACTGAGGCTTTGAGTGTTAAAAGAGGGCTTTAGGTCCTAAAAGTGAGGGTTTGGCTGTTAGAAATGAGGCATTGAATTTTAAAACCAAGGTTTGGACACTAGCAGTGAGGTTTGCAGTCCTAACTCTAAGTCTTTGATGTTAAAAGAGGTGTTGGGGTGTTTTAAAGTGAGTCTTTGGGTGCTGAAAATGAGGCTTTGAGCCTTAAAAGAGGGCTTTGGGCATTAATAATGATGGTTTGGTTCCTGAAAGTGAAGGCCTGGATGCTAAAAGCAAGGGTTTCTGAACTAAAAAGAGGCACTGAGCATTAAAAGAGGGGTTTGGACCCTGAAAGTGAAGGTTTGGATGATAAAAGTGAGGCTTTGAGGCTTAAAAACGAGGGGCTGGACTCTAAAAGTCATGATTTGTACTACAACGAAAGTTTGACAATTAAAAGTCCGGGTTCAGTGCTAAGAGTGAGGGTTTGGGACCTAAAAATGAGGCACTGAGCGTTAAAAGAGAGGTTTGGACCCTGAAAGTGCGGCTTTGGGTGTTAAAACCGAGGCTTTGGGAGTTAAAAGAGGGCTTTAGGTCCTAAAAGTGAGGGTTTGCTGTTAAAAATGAGGCTTTGAGCGTTAAAACCGGGTTGGCCCCTGAAAGTGAGATTTGCAGTCTTACTCTAAAAGGCTTTGAGGTTAAAAGAGGCTTTGGGTGCTTTAAAGTGCGTCTTTGGGAGGTATAAATGAGGCATTGAGCAGTAAAAGAGGGGTTTGGGCAAAGAAAGTGAGGTTTTGGCTGTTAAAAATGAAGCTTTGAGCATAAAAGAGGGCTTTGGACCCTAGAATTGTGGTTTGCGGCCCTAACGATAAGGCTTTGAGCATTAAAAGAGGGGTTTGGGTGCTTTAAAGTAAGTCCTTGGGATGTGAAAATGAGGGTATGTCCCTAAAAAGGAGGGGCTTGGACCCTAAAAGTGAGGTTTGCAGTCCTAACTCTAAGTCTTTGATGTTAAAAGAGGTGTTTGGGTGTTTTAAAGTGAGTTTTGGGGACCTGAAAATGAGGCACTGAGCGTTAAAAGAGGGGTTTGGACCCTGAAAGTTTGGCTTTGAGTGTTAAAACTGAGGCTTTGAGTGTTAAAAGAGGGCTTTAGGTCCTAAAAGTGAGGGTTTGGCTGTTAGAAATGAGGCATTGAATTTTAAAACCAAGGTTTGGACCCTAGCAGTGAGGTTTGCAGTCCTAACTCTAAGGCTTTGAGCATTAAAAGAGGTGTTTGGGTGTTTTAAAGTGAGTCTTTGGGTGCTGAAAATGAGGCTTTGAGCCTTAAAAGAGGGCTTTGGGCATTAATAATGATGGTTTGGTTCCTGAAAGTGAAGGCCTGGATGCTAAAAGCAGGGGGTTTCTGACCTAAAAATGAGGCACTGAGCATTAAAAGAGGGGTTTGGACCCTGAAAGTGAAGGTTTGGATGATAAAAATGAGTTTTTGAAGCTTAATAGAGGGGTTTGGACTCTAAAAATTACTATTTGGAACAAAACAATGATGGTTTGACCATAAAAAGTCCAAGTTCGATGCTAAAAATGAGGGTTTTCTGACCTAAAAAAAAGGCAGTGAGAGTTAAAAGAGGGGTTTGGGTAATAGAAGTAAGGGTTTGGAATTTAAAAAAGAGGGTTTGTCCCTGAAAAGGAGGGGTTTGGACCCTAAAAGTGAGGTTTGCAGTCCTAACTCTAAGTCTTTGATGTTAAAAGAGGTGTTTGGGTGTTTTAAAGTGAGTTTTGGGGACCTGGAAATGAGGCACTGAGCATTAAAAGAGGCGTTTGGACCCTGAAAGTGCGGTTTTGGGTGTTAAAACCGAGGCTTTGAGTGTTAAAAGAGGGCTTTAGGTCCTAAAAGTGAGGGTTTGGCTGTTAAAAATGAGGCACTGAGCTTTAAGAGAGAGGTTTGGACCCTAGCAGTGAGGTTTGTGGTCCTATCTATAAGGCTTTGAGCATTAAAAGAGGGGTTTGGGTGCTTTAAAGTGCGTCTTTGGGACGTGAAAATGAGGGTATGTCCCTAAAAAGGAGGGGTTTGGACCCTGAAAGTGAGGGTTTGGGATCTAAAATAGAGGCTTTGAGCCTTAAAAGAGAGCGTTGGACGTTAAAAATGAGATTTTGCTCCATAAAAGTAAGGGGTTTGGATGTTAAAAATGAGGGTTTGGCATCTAAAATAGAGGCTTTGAGCCTTAAAAGAGGGATTTGGACGTTAAAAATGAGATTTTGCTCCATAAAAGTAAGGGGTTTGGATGCTAAAAATGAGGGTTTGGCATCTAAAATAGAGGCTTTGAGCCTTAAAAGAGGGATTTGGACGTTAAAAATGAGATTTTGCTCCATAAAAGTAAGGGGTTTGGATGCTAAAAATGAGGGTTTGGGAACTAAAAGTGAGGCTTTGAGCCTTGAAAGAGGGGTTTGGACGCTGAAAGTGAGGTTTGCGGTCCCAACTCTAAGTCTTTGGTGTTAAAAGAGGGGTTTGGGTGTTTTAAAGTGAGTCTTTGGGTGCTGAAAATGAGGCTTTGAGCCTTAAAAGAGGGCTTTGGGCATTAATAATGATGGTTTGGTTCCTGAAAGTGAAGGCGTGGATGCTAAAAGCAAGGGTTTCTGAACTAAAAATGAGGCACTGAGCATTAAAAGAGGGGTTTGGACCCTGAAAGTGAAGGTTTGGATGATAAAAATGAGGCTTTGAGGCTTAAAAACAAGGGGCTGGACTCTAAAAGTCATGATTTGTACTAGAACGAGAGTTTGACAATTAAAAGTCCGGGTTCAGTGCTAAGAGTGAGGGTTTGGGACCTAAAAATGAGGCACTGAGCGTTAAAAGAGAGGTTTGGACCCTGAAAGTGCGGCTTTGGGTGTTAAAACCGAGGCTTTGGGAGTTAAAAGAGGGCTTTAGGTCCTAAAAGTGAGGGTTTGCTGTTAAAAATGAGGCTTTGAGCGTTAAAACCGGTTTGGCCCCTGAAAGTGAGATTTGCAGTCTTACTCTAAAAGGCTTTGAGGTTAAAAGAGGCTTTGGGTGCTTTAAAGTGCGTCTTTGGGAGGTATAAATGAGGCATTGAGCATTAAAAGAGGGGTTTGGGCAAAGAAAGTGAGGTTTTGGCTGTTAAAAATGAAGCTTTGAGCATAAAAGAGGGCTTTGGACCCTAGCATTGTGGTTTGCGGCCCTAACGATAAGGCTTTGAGCATTAAAAGAGGGGTTTGGGTGCTTTAAAGTAAGTCCTTGGGACGTGAAAATGAGGGTATGTCCCTAAAAAGGAGGGGCTTGGACCCTAAAAGTGAGGTTTGCAGTCCTAACTCTAAGTCTTTGATGTTAAAAGAGGTGTTTGGGTGTTTTAAAGTGAGTTTTGGGGACCTGAAAATGAGGCACTGAGCGTTAAAAGAGGGGTTTGGACCCTGAAAGTTTGGCTTTGAGTGTTAAAACTGAGGCTTTGAGTGTTAAAAGAGGGCTTTAGGTCCTAAAAGTGAGGTTTTGGCTGTTAGAAATGAGGCATTGAATTTTAAAACCAAGGTTTGGACCCTAGCAGTGAGGTTTGCAGTCCTAACTCTAAGGCTTTGAGCATTAAAAGAGGTGTTTGGGTGTTTTAAAGTGAGTCTTTGGGTGCTGAAAATGAGGCTTTGAGCCTTAAAAGAGGGCTTTGGGCATTAATAATGATGGTTTGGTTCCTGAAAGTGAAGGCCTGGATGCTAAAAGCAGGGGGTTTCTGACCTAAAAATGAGGCACTGAGCATTAAAAGAGGGGTTTGGACCCTGAAAGTGAAGGTTTGGATGATAAAAATGAGTTTTTGAAGCTTAATAGAGGGGTTTGGACTCTAAAAATTACTATTTGGAACAAAACAATGATGGTTTGACCATAAAAAGTCCAAGTTCGATGCTAAAAATGAGGGTTTTCTGACCTAAAAAAAAGGCAGTGAGAGTTAAAAGAGGGGTTTGGGTAATAGAAGTAAGGGTTTGGAATTTAAAAAAGAGGGTTTGTCCCTGAAAAGGAGGGGTTTGGACCCTAAAAGTGAGGTTTGCAGTCCTAACTCTAAGTCTTTGATGTTAAAAGAGGTGTTTGGGTGTTTTAAAGTGAGTTTTGGGGACCTGGAAATGAGGCACTGAGCATTAAAAGAGGCGTTTGGACCCTGAAAGTGCGGTTTTGGGTGTTAAAACCGAGGCTTTGAGTGTTAAAAGAGGGCTTTAGGTCCTAAAAGTGAGGGTTTGGCTGTTAAAAATGAGGCACTGAGCTTTAAGAGAGAGGTTTGGACCCTAGCAGTGAGGTTTGTGGTCCTAACTATAAGGCTTTGAGCATTAAAAGAGGGGTTTGGGTGCTTTAAAGTGCGTCTTTGGGACGTGAAAATGAGGGTATGTCCCTAAAAAGGAGGGGTTTGGACCCTGAAAGTGAGGGTTTGGGATCTAAAATAGAGGCTTTGAGCCTTAAAAGAGAGCGTTGGACGTTAAAAATGAGATTTTGCTCCATAAAAGTAAGGGGTTTGGATGCCAAAAATGAGGGTTTGGCATCTAAAATAGAGGCTTTGAGCCTTAAAAGAGGGATTTGGACGTTAAAAATGAGATTTTGCTCCATAAAAGTAAGGGGTTTGGATGCTAAAAATGAGGGTTTGGGAACTAAAAGTGAGGCTTTGAGCCTTGAAAGAGGGGTTTGGACGCTGAAAGTGAGGTTTGCGGTCCCAACTCTAAGTCTTTGGTGTTAAAAGAGGGGTTTGGGTGTTTTAAAGTGAGTCTTTGGGTGCTGAAAATGAGGCTTTGAGCCTTAAAAGAGGGCTTTGGGCATTAATAATGATGGTTTGGTTCCTGAAAGTGAAGGCCTGGATGCTAAAAGCAAGGGTTTCTGAACTAAAAATGAGGCACTGAGCATTAAAAGAGGGGTTTGGACCCTGAAAGTGAAGGTTTGGATGATAAAAATGAGGCTTTGAGGCTTAAAATCGAGGGGCTGGACTCTAAAAGTCATGATTTGTACTAGAACGAGAGTTTGACAATTAAAAGTCCGGGTTCAGTGCTAAGAGTGAGGGTTTGGGACCTAAAAATGAGGCACTGAGCGTTAAAAGAGAGGTTTGGACCCTGAAAGTGCGGCTTTGGGTGTTAAAACCGAGGCTTTGGGAGTTAAAAGAGGGCTTTAGGTCCTAAAAGTGAGGGTTTGCTGTTAAAAATGAGGCTTTGAGCGTTAAAACCGGTTTGGCCCCTAAAAGTGAGATTTGCAGTCTTACTCTAAAAGGCTTTGAGGTTAAAAGAGGCTTTGGGTGCTTTAAAGTGCGTCTTTGGGAGGTATAAATGAGGCATTGAGCATTAAAAGAGGGGTTTGGGCAAAGAAAGTGAGGTTTTGGCTGTTAAAAATGAAGCTTTGAGCATAAAAGAGGGCTTTGGACCCTAGCATTGTGGTTTGCGGCCCTAACTATAAGGCTTTGAGCATTAAAAGAGGGGTTTGGGTGCTTTAAAGGAAGTCCTTGGGACATGAAAATGAGGGTATGTCCCTAAAAAGGAGGGGTTTGGACCCTAAAAGTGAGGTTTGCAGTCCTAACTCTAAGTCTTTGATGTTAAAAGAGGTGTTTGGGTGTTTTAAAGTGAGATTTGGGGACCTGGAAATGAGGCACTGAGCGTTAAAAGAGGGGTTTGGACCCTGAAAGTTTGGCTTTGGGTGTTAAAACTGAGGCTTTGAGTGTTAAAAGAGGGCTTTAGGTCCTAAAAGTGAGGGTTTGGCTGTTAGAAATGAGGCATTGAATTTTAAAACCAAGGTTTGGACCCTAGCAGTGAGGTTTGCAGTCCTAACTCTAAGGCTTTGAGCATTAAAAGAGGGGTTTGGGCATTAATAATGATGGTTTGGTTCCTGAAAGTGAAGGCCTGGATGCTAAAAGCATGGGTTTCTGAACTAAAAATGAGGCACTGAGCATTAAAAGAGGGGTTTGGACCCTGAAAGTGTAGGTTTGGATGATAAAAATGAGGCTTTGAGGCTTAAAAACAAGGGGCTGGACTCTAAAAGTCATGATTTGTACTAGAACGAGAGTTTGACAATTAAAAGTCCGGGTTCAGTGCTAAGAGTGAGGGTTTGGGACCTAAAAATGAGGCACTGAGCGTTAAAAGAGAGGTTTGGACCCTGAAAGTGCGGCTTTGGGTGTTAAAACCGAGGCTTTGGGAGTTAAAAGAGGGCTTTAGGTCCTAAAAGTGAGGGTTTGCTGTTAAAAATGAGGCTTTGAGCGTTAAAACCGGTTTGGCCCCTGAAAGTGAGATTTGCAGTCTTACTCTAAAAGGCTTTGAGGTTAAAAGAGGCTTTGGGTGCTTTAAAGTGCGTCTTTGGGAGGTATAAATGAGGCATTGAGCATTAAAAGAGGGGTTTGGGCAAAGAAAGTGAGGTTTTGGCTGTTAAAAATGAAGCTTTGAGCATAAAAGAGGGCTTTGGACCCTAGCATTGTGGTTTGCGGCCCTAACTATAAGGCTTTGAGCATTAAAAGAGGTGTTTGGGTGCTTTAAAGTAAGTCCTTGGGACGTGAAAATGAGGGTATGTCCCTAAAAAGGAGGGGTTTGGACCCTAAAAGTGAGGTTTGCAGTCCTAACTCTAAGTCTTTGATGTTAAAAGAGGTGTTTGGGTGTTTTAAAGTGAGTTTTGGGGACCTGAAAATGAGGCACTGAGCGTTAAAAGAGGGGTTTGGACCCTGAAAGTTTGGCTTTGAGTGTTAAAACTGAGGCTTTGAGTGTTAAAAGAGGGCTTTAGGTCCTAAAAGTGAGGTTTTGGCTGTTAGAAATGAGGCATTGAATTTTAAAACCAAGGTTTGGACCCTAGCAGTGAGGTTTGCAGTCCTAACTCTAAGGCTTTGAGCATTAAAAGAGGTGTTTGGGTGTTTTAAAGTGAGTCTTTGGGTGCTGAAAATGAGGCTTTGAGCCTTAAAAGAGGGCTTTGGGCATTAATAATGATGGTTTGGTTCCTGAAAGTGAAGGCCTGGATGCTAAAAGCAGGGGGTTTCTGACCTAAAAATGAGGCACTGAGCATTAAAAGAGGGGTTTGGACCCTGAAAGTGAAGGTTTGGATGATAAAAATGAGTTTTTGAAGCTTAATAGAGGGGTTTGGACTCTAAAAATTACTATTTGGAACAAAACAATGATGGTTTGACCATAAGAAGTCCAAGTTCGATGCTAAAAATGAGGGTTTTCTGACCTAAAAAAAAGGCAGTGAGAGTTAAAAGAGGGGTTTGGGTAATAGAAGTAAGGGTTTGGAATTTAAAAAAGAGGGTTTGTCCCTGAAAAGGAGGGGTTTGGACCCTAAAAGTGAGGTTTGCAGTCCTAACTCTAAGTCTTTGATGTTAAAAGAGGTGTTTGGGTGTTTTAAAGTGAGTTTTGGGGACCTGGAAATGAGGCACTGAGCATTAAAAGAGGCGTTTGGACCCTGAAAGTGCGGTTTTGGGTGTTAAAACCGAGGCTTTGAGTGTTAAAAGAGGGCTTTAGGTCCTAAAAGTGAGGGTTTGGCTGTTAAAAATGAGGCACTGAGCTTTAAGAGAGAGGTTTGGACCCTAGCAGTGAGGTTTGTGGTCCTAACTATAAGGCTTTGAGCATTAAAAGAGGGGTTTGGGTGCTTTAAAGTGCGTCTTTGGGACGTGAAAATGAGGGTATGTCCCTAAAAAGGAGGGGTTTGGACCCTGAAAGTGAGGGTTTGGGATCTAAAATAGAGGCTTTGAGCCTTAAAAGAGAGCGTTGGACGTTAAAAATGAGATTTTGCTCCATAAAAGTAAGGGGTTTGGATGTTAAAAATGAGGGTTTGGCATCTAAAATAGAGGCTTTGAGCCTTAAAAGAGGGATTTGGACGTTAAAAATGAGATTTTGCTCCATAAAAGTAAGGGGTTTGGATGCTAAAAATGAGGGTTTGGCATCTAAAATAGAGGCTTTGAGCCTTAAAAGAGGGATTTGGACGTTAAAAATGAGATTTTGCTCCATAAAAGTAAGGGGTTTGGATGCTAAAAATGAGGGTTTGGGAACTAAAAGTGAGGCTTTGAGCCTTGAAAGAGGGGTTTGGACGCTGAAAGTGAGGTTTGCGGTCCCAACTCTAAGTCTTTGGTGTTAAAAGAGGGGTTTGGGTGTTTTAAAGTGAGTCTTTGGGTGCTGAAAATGAGGCTTTGAGCCTTAAAAGAGGGCTTTGGCCATTAATAATGATGGTTTGGTTCCTGAAAGTGAAGGCCTGGATGCTAAAAGCAAGGGTTTCTGACCTAAAAATGAGGCACTGAGCATTAAAAGAGGGGTTTGGACCCTGAAAGTGTAGGTTTGGATGATAAAAATGAGGCTTTGAGGCTTAAAATCGAGGGGCTGGACTCTAAAAGTCATGATTTGTACTAGAACGAGAGTTTGACAATTAAAAGTCCGGGTTCAGTGCTAAGAGTGAGGGTTTGGGACCTAAAAATGAGGCACTGAGCGTTAAAAGAGAGGTTTGGACCCTGAAAGTGCGGCTTTGGGTGTTAAAACCGAGGCTTTGGGAGTTAAAAGAGGGCTTTAGGTCCTAAAAGTGAGGGTTTGCTGTTAAAAAGGAGGCTTTGAGCGTTAAAACCGGTTTGGCCCCTGAAAGTGAGATTTGCAGTCTTACTCTAAAAGGCTTTGAGGTTAAAAGAGGCTTTGGGTGCTTTAAAGTGCATCTTTGGGAGGTATAAATGAGGCATTGAGCATTAAAAGAGGGGTTTGGGCAAAGAAAGTGAGGTTTTGGCTGTTAAAAATGAAGCTTTGAGCATAAAAGAGGGCTTTGGACCCTAGCATTGTGGTTTGCGGCCCTAACTATAGTGCTTTGAGCATTAAAAGAGGGGTTTGGGTGCTTTAAAGGAAGTCCTTGGGACATGAAAATGAGGGTATGTCCCTAAAAAGGAGGGGTTTGGACCCTAAAAGTGAGGTTTGCAGTCCTAACTCTAAGTCTTTGATGTTAAAAGAGGTGTTTGGGTGTTTTAAAGTGAGATTTGGGGACCTGGAAATGAGGCACTGAGCGTTAAAAGAGGGGTTTGGACCCTGAAAGTTTGGCTTTGAGTGTTAAAACTGAGGCTTTGAGTGTTAAAAGAGGGCTTTAGGTCCTAAAAGTGAGGGTTTGGCTGTTAGAAATGAGGCATTGAATTTTAAAACCAAGGTTTGGACCCTAGCAGTGAGGTTTGCAGTCCTAACTCTAAGGCTTTGAGCATTAAAAGAGGGGTTTGGGCATTAATAATGATGGTTTGGTTCCTGAAAGTGAAGGCCTGGATGCTAAAAGCATGGGTTTCTGAACTAAAAATGAGGCACTGAGCATTAAAAGAGGGGTTTGGACCCTGAAAGTGTAGGTTTGGATGATAAAAATGAGGCTTTGAGGCTTAAAAACAAGGGGCTGGACTCTAAAAGTCATGATTTGTACTAGAACGAGAGTTTGACAATTAAAAGTCCGGGTTCAGTGCTAAGAGTGAGGGTTTGGGACCTAAAAATGAGGCACTGAGCGTTAAAAGAGAGGTTTGGACCCTGAAAGTGCGGCTTTGGGTGTTAAAACCGAGGCTTTGGGAGTTAAAAGAGGGCTTTAGGTCCTAAAAGTGAGGGTTTGCTGTTAAAAATGAGGCTTTGAGCGTTAAAACCGGTTTGGCCCCTGAAAGTGAGATTTGCAGTCTTACTCTAAAAGGCTTTGAGGTTAAAAGAGGCTTTGGGTGCTTTAAAGTGCGTCTTTGGGAGGTATAAATGAGGCATTGAGCATTAAAAGAGGGGTTTGGGCAAAGAAAGTGAGGTTTTGGCTGTTAAAAATGAAGCTTTGAGCATAAAAGAGGGCTTTGGACCCTAGCATTGTGGTTTGCGGCCCTAACTATAAGGCTTTGAGCATTAAAAGAGGGGTTTGGGTGCTTTAAAGTAAGTCCTTGGGACGTGAAAATGAGGGTATGTCCCTAAAAAGGAGGGGTTTGGACCCTAAAAGTGAGGTTTGCAGTCCTAACTCTAAGTCTTTGATGTTAAAAGAGGTGTTTGGGTGTTTTAAAGTGAGTTTTGGGGACCTGAAAATGAGGCACTGAGCGTTAAAAGAGGGGTTTGGACCCTGAAAGTTTGGCTTTGAGTGTTAAAACTGAGGCTTTGAGTGTTAAAAGAGGGCTTTAGGTCCTAAAAGTGAGGTTTTGGCTGTTAGAAATGAGGCATTGAATTTTAAAACCAAGGTTTGGACCCTAGCAGTGAGGTTTGCAGTCCTAACTCTAAGGCTTTGAGCATTAAAAGAGGGGTTTGGGTGTTTTAAAGTGAGTCTTTGGGTGCTGAAAATGAGGCTTTGAGCCTTAAAAGAGGGCTTTGGGCATTAATAATGATGGTTTGGTTCCTGAAAGTGAAGGCCTGGATGCTAAAAGCAGGGGGTTTCTGACCTAAAAATGAGGCACTGAGCATTAAAAGAGGGGTTTGGACCCTGAAAGTGAAGGTTTGGATGATAAAAATGAGTTTCTGAAGCTTAATAGAGGGGTTTGGACTCTAAAAATTACTATTTGGAACAAAACAATGATGGTTTGCCCATAAAAAGTCCAAGTTCGATGCTAAAAGCGGAGGGTTTGGGACCTAAAAAAAAGGCAGTGAGAGTTAAAAGAGGGGTTTGGGTAATAGAAGTAAGGGTTTGGAATTTAAAAAAGAGGGTTTGTCCCTGAAAAGGAGGGGTTTGGACGCTGAAAGTGAGGTTTGCGGTCCCAACTCTAAGTCTTTGATGTTAAAAGAGGTGTTTGGGTGTTTTAAAGTGAGTTTTGGGGACCTGGAAATGAGGCACTGAGCATTAAAAGAGGCGTTTGGACCCTGAAAGTGCGGTTTTGGGTGTTAAAACTGAGGCTTTGAGTGTTAAAAGAGGGCTTTAGGTCCTAAAAGTGAGGGTTTGGCTGTTAAAAATGAGGCACTGAGTTTTGAGAGTTTTGGACCCTAGCAGTGAGGTTTGTGGTCCTATCTATAAGGCTTTGAGCATTAAAAGAGGGGTTTGGGTGCTTTAAAGTAAGTCCTTGGGACGTGAAAATGCGGGTATGTCCCTAAAAAGGAGGGGTTTGGAGCCTAAAAGTGAGGGTTTGGGATCTTAAATAGAGGCTTTGAGCCTTAAAAGAGGGATTTGGACGTTAAAAATGAGATTTTGCTCCATAAAAGTAAGGGGTTTGGATGCTAAAAATGAGGGTTTGGGAACTAAAAGTGAGGCTTTGAGCCTTGAAAGAGGGGTTTGGACGCTGAAAGTGAGGTTTGCGGTCCCAACTCTAAGTCTTTGGTGTTAAAAGAGGGGTTTGGGTGTTTTAAAGTGAGTCTTTGTGTGCTGAAAATGAGGCTTTGAGCCTTAAAAGAGGGCTTTGGGCATTAATAATGATGGTTTGGTTCCTGAAAGTGAAGGCCTGGATGCTAAAAGCAAGGGTTTCTGAACTAAAAATGAGGCACTGAGCATTAAAAGAGGGGTTTGGACCCTGAAAGTGTAGGTTTGGATGATAAAAATGAGGCTTTGAGGCTTAAAATCGAGGGGCTGGACTCTAAAAGTCATGATTTGTACTAGAACGAGAGTTTGACAATTAAAAGTCCGGGTTCAGTGCTAAGAGTGAGGGTTTGGGACCTAAAAATGAGGCACTGAGCGTTAAAAGAGAGGTTTGGACCCTGAAAGTGCGGCTTTGGGTGTTAAAACCGAGGCTTTGGGAGTTAAAAGAGGGCTTTAGGTCCTAAAAGTGAGGGTTTGCTGTTAAAAATGAGGCTTTGAGCGTTAAAACCGGTTTGGCCCCTGAAAGTGAGATTTGCAGTCTTACTCTAAAAGGCTTTGAGGTTAAAAGAGGCTTTGGGTGCTTTAAAGTGCGTCTTTGGGAGGTATAAATGAGGCATTGAGCATTAAAAGAGGGGTTTGGGGAAAGAAAGTGAGGTTTTGGCTGTTAAAAATGAAGCTTTGAGCATAAAAGAGGGCTTTGGACCCTAGCATTGTGGTTTGCGGCCCTAACGATAAGGCTTTGAGCATTAAAAGAGGGGTTTGGGTGCTTTAAAGTAAGTCCTTGGGACGTGAAAATGAGGGTATGTCCCTAAAAAGGAGGGTTTTGGACCCTAGCAGTGAGGTTTGCAGTCCTAACTCTAAGTCTTTGATGTTAAAAGAGGTGTTTGGGTGTTTTAAAGTGAGTTTTGGGGACCTGAAAATGAGGCACTGAGCGTTAAAAGAGGGGTTTGGACGCTGGAAGTTTGGCTTTGAGTGTTAAAACTGAGGCTTTGAGTGTTAAAAGAGGGCTTTAGGTCCTAAAAGTGAGGGTTTGGCTGTTAGAAATGAGGCATTGAATTTTAAAACCAAGGTTTGGACCCTAGCAGTGAGGTTTGCAGTCCTAACTCTAAGGCTTTGAGCATTAAAAGAGGGGTTTGGGTGTTTTAAAGTGAGTCTTTGGGTGCTGAAAAATGAGGCTTTGAGCCTTAAAAGAGGGCTTTGGGCATTAATAATGATGGTTTGGTTCCTGAAAGTGAAGGCCTGGATGCTAAAAGCAGGGGGTTTCTGACCTAAAAATGAGGCACTGAGCATTAAAAGAGGGGTTTGGACCCTGAAAGTGAAGGTTTGGATGATAAAAATGAGTTTTTGAAGCTTAATAGAGGGGTTTGGACTCTAAAAATTACTATTTGGAACAAAACAATGATGGTTTGACCATAAGAAGTCCAAGTTCGATGCTAAAAATGAGGGTTTTCTGACCTAAAAAAAAGGCAGTGAGAGTTAAAAGAGGGGTTTGGGTAATAGAAGTAAGGGTTTGGAATTTAAAAAAGAGGGTTTGTCCCTGAAAAGGAGGGGTTTGGACCCTAAAAGTGAGGTTTGCAGTCCTAACTCTAAGTCTTTGATGTTAAAAGAGGTGTTTGGGTGTTTTAAAGTGAGTTTTGGGGACCTGGAAATGAGGCACTGAGCATTAAAAGAGGCGTTTGGACCCTGAAAGTGCGGTTTTGGGTGTTAAAACTGAGGCTTTGAGTGTTAAAAGAGGGCTTTAGGTCCTAAAAGTGAGGGTTTGGCTGTAAGAAATGAGGCACTGAGCTTTAAGAGAGAGGTTTGGACCCTAGCAGTGAGGTTTGTGGTCCTAACTATAAGGCTTTGAGCATTAAAAGAGGGGTTTGGGTGCTTTAAAGTGCGTCTTTGGGACGTGAAAATGAGGGTATGTCCCTAAAAAGGAGGGGTTTGGACCCTGAAAGTGAGGGTTTGGGATCTAAAATAGAGGCTTTGAGCCTTAAAAGAGAGCGTTGGACGTTAAAAATGAGATTTTGCTCCATAAAAGTAAGGGGTTTGGATGCTAAAAATGAGGGTTTGGCATCTAAAATAGAGGCTTTGAGCCTTAAAAGAGGGATTTGGACGTTAAAAATGATATTTTGCTCCATAAAAGTAAGGGGTTTGGATGCTAAAAATGAGGGTTTGGGAACTAAAAGTGAGGCTTTGAGCCTTGAAAGAGGGGTTTGGATGCTGAAAGTGAGGTTTGCGGTCCCAACTCTAAGTCTTTGATGTTAAAAGAGGGGTTTGGGTGTTTTAAAGTGAGTCTTTGGGTGCTGAAAATGAGGCTTTGAGCCTTAAAAGAGGGCTTTGGGCATTAATAATGATGGTTTGGTTCCTGAAAGTGAAGGCCTGGATGCTAAAAGCAAGGGTTTCTGAACTAAAAATGAGGCACTGAGCATTAAAAGAGGGGTTTGGACCCTGAAAGTGAAGGTTTGGATGATAAAAATGAGGCTTTGAGGCTTAAAACCGAGGGGCTGGACTCTAAAAGTCATGATTTGTACTAGAACGAGAGTTTGACAATTACAAGTCCGGGTTCAGTGCTAAGAGTGAGGGTTTGGGACCTAAAAATGAGGCACTGAGCGTTAAAAGAGAGGTTTGGACCCTGAAAGTGCGGCTTTGGGTGTTAAAACCCAGGCTTTGGGAGTTAAAAGAGGGCTTTAGGTCCTAAAAGTGAGGGTTTGCTGTTAAAAATGAGGCTTTGAGCGTTAAAACCGGTTTGGCCCCTGAAAGTGAGATTTGCAGTCTTACTCTAAAAGGCTTTGAGGTTAAAAGAGGCTTTGGGTGCTTTAAAGTGCGTCTTTGGGAGGTATAAATGAGGCATTGAGCATTAAAAGAGGGGTTTGGGCAAAGAAAGTGAGGTTTTGGCTGTTAAAAATGAAGCTTTGAGCATAAAAGAGGGCTTTGGACCCTAGCATTGTGGTTTGCGGCCCTAACGATAAGGCTTTGAGCATTAAAAGAGGGGTTTGGGTGCTTTAAAGTAAGTCCTTGGGACGTGAAAATGAGGGTATGTCCCTAAAAAGGAGGGGCTTGGACCCTAAAAGTGAGGTTTGCAGTCCTAACTCTAAGTCTTTGATGTTAAAAGAGGTGTTTGGGTGTTTTAAAGTGAGTTTTGGGGACCTGAAAATGAGGCACTGAGCGTTAAAAGAGGGGTTTGGACGCTGGAAGTTTGGCTTTGAGTGTTAAAACTGAGGCTTTGAGTGTTAAAAGAGGGCTTTAGGTCCTAAAAGTGAGGGTTTGGCTGTTAGAAATGAGGCATTGAATTTTAAAACCAAGGTTTGGACCCTAGCAGTGAGGTTTGCAGTCCTAACTCTAAGGCTTTGAGCATTAAAAGAGGGGTTTGGGTGTTTTAAAGTGAGTCTTTGGGTGCTGAAAAATGAGGCTTTGAGCCTTAAAAGAGGGCTTTGGGCATTAATAATGATGGTTTGGTTCCTGAAAGTGAAGGCCTGGATGCTAAAAGCAGGGGGTTTCTGACCTAAAAATGAGGCACTGAGCATTAAAAGAGGGGTTTGGACCCTGAAAGTGAAGGTTTGGATGATAAAAATGAGTTTTTGAAGCTTAATAGAGGGGTTTGGACTCTAAAAATTACTATTTGGAACAAAACAATGATGGTTTGACCATAAGAAGTCCAAGTTCGATGCTAAAAATGAGGGTTTTCTGACCTAAAAAAAAGGCAGTGAGAGTTAAAAGAGGGGTTTGGGTAATAGAAGTAAGGGTTTGGAATTTAAAAAAGAGGGTTTGTCCCTGAAAAGGAGGGGTTTGGACCCTAAAAGTGAGGTTTGCAGTCCTAACTCTAAGTCTTTGATGTTAAAAGAGGTGTTTGGGTGTTTTAAAGTGAGTTTTGGGGACCTGGAAATGAGGCACTGAGCATTAAAAGAGGCGTTTGGACCCTGAAAGTGCGGTTTTGGGTGTTAAAACTGAGGCTTTGAGTGTTAAAAGAGGGCTTTAGGTCCTAAAAGTGAGGGTTTGGCTGTAAGAAATGAGGCACTGAGCTTTAAGAGAGAGGTTTGGACCCTAGCAGTGAGGTTTGTGGTCCTAACTATAAGGCTTTGAGCATTAAAAGAGGGGTTTGGGTGCTTTAAAGTGCGTCTTTGGGACGTGAAAATGAGGGTATGTCCCTAAAAAGGAGGGGTTTGGACCCTGAAAGTGAGGGTTTGGGATCTAAAATAGAGGCTTTGAGCCTTAAAAGAGAGCGTTGGACGTTAAAAATGAGATTTTGCTCCATAAAAGTAAGGGGTTTGGATGCTAAAAATGAGGGTTTGGCATCTAAAATAGAGGCTTTGAGCCTTAAAAGAGGGATTTGGACGTTAAAAATGATATTTTGCTCCATAAAAGTAAGGGGTTTGGATGCTAAAAATGAGGGTTTGGGAACTAAAAGTGAGGCTTTGAGCCTTGAAAGAGGGGTTTGGATGCTGAAAGTGAGGTTTGCGGTCCCAACTCTAAGTCTTTGATGTTAAAAGAGGGGTTTGGGTGTTTTAAAGTGAGTCTTTGGGTGCTGAAAATGAGGCTTTGAGCCTTAAAAGAGGGCTTTGGGCATTAATAATGATGGTTTGGTTCCTGAAAGTGAAGGCCTGGATGCTAAAAGCAAGGGTTTCTGAACTAAAAATGAGGCACTGAGCATTAAAAGAGGGGTTTGGACCCTGAAAGTGAAGGTTTGGATGATAAAAATGAGGCTTTGAGGCTTAAAACCGAGGGGCTGGACTCTAAAAGTCATGATTTGTACTAGAACGAGAGTTTGACAATTACAAGTCCGGGTTCAGTGCTAAGAGTGAGGGTTTGGGACCTAAAAATGAGGCACTGAGCGTTAAAAGAGAGGTTTGGACCCTGAAAGTGCGGCTTTGGGTGTTAAAACCCAGGCTTTGGGAGTTAAAAGAGGGCTTTAGGTCCTAAAAGTGAGGGTTTGCTGTTAAAAATGAGGCTTTGAGCGTTAAAACCGGTTTGGCCCCTGAAAGTGAGATTTGCAGTCTTACTCTAAAAGGCTTTGAGGTTAAAAGAGGCTTTGGGTGCTTTAAAGTGCGTCTTTGGGAGGTATAAATGAGGCATTGAGCATTAAAAGAGGGGTTTGGGCAAAGAAAGTGAGGTTTTGGCTGTTAAAAATGAAGCTTTGAGCATTGTGGTTTGCGGCCCTAACTATAAGGCTTTGAGCATTAAAAGAGGGGTTTGGGTGCTTTAAAGTAAGTCCTTGGGACATGAAAATGAGGGTATGTCCCTAAAAAGGAGGGGTTTGGACCCTAAAAGTGAGGTTTGCAGTCCTAACTCTAAGTCTTTGATGTTAAAAGAGGTGTTTGGGTGTTTTAAAGTGAGTTTTGGGGACCTGGAAATGAGGCACTGAGCGTTAAAAGAGGGGTTTGGACGCTGGAAGTTTGGCTTTGAGTGTTAAAACTGAGGCTTTGAGTGTTAAAAGAGGGCTTTAGGTCCTAAAAGTGAAGGTTTGGCTGTTAAAAATGAGGCACGGAGCTTTAAGAGAGAGGTTTGGACCCTAGCAGTGAGGTTTGTGGCCCTAACTATAAGGCTTTGAGCATTAAAAGAGGGGTTTGGGTGTTTTAAAGTGCGTCTTTGGGACGTGAAAATGAGGGTATGTCCCTAAAAAGGAGGGGTTTGGACCCTGAAAGTGAGGGTTTGGCATCTAAAATAGAGGCTTTGAGCCTTAAAAGAGGGATTTGGACGTTAAAAATGAGATTTTGCTCCATAAAAGTAAGGGGTTTGGATGCTAAAAATGAGGGTTTGGGAACTAAAAGTGAGGCTTTGAGCCTTGAAAGAGGGGTTTGGATGCTGAAAGTGAGGTTTGCGGTCCCAACTCTAAGTCTTTGATGTTAAAAGAGGGGTTTGGGTGTTTTAAAGTGAGTCTTTGGGTGCTGAAAATGAGGCTTTGAGCCTTAAAAGAGGGCTTTGGGCATTAATAATGATGGTTTGGTTCCTGAAAGTGAAGGCCTGGATGCTAAAAGCAAGGGTTTCTGACCTAAAAATGAGGCACTGAGCATTAAAAGAGGGGTTTGGACCCTGAAAGTGAAGGTTTGGATGATAAAAATGAGGCTTTGAGGCTTAAAACCGAGGGGCTGGACTCTAAAAGTCATGATTTGTACTAGAACGAGAGTTTGACAATTACAAGTCCGGGTTCAGTGCTAAGAGTGAGGGTTTGGGACCTAAAAATGAGGCACTGAGTGTTAAAAGAGAGGTTTGGACCCTGAAAGTGCGGCTTTGGGTGTTAAAACCGAGGCTTTGGGAGTTAAAAGAGGGCTTTAGGTCCTAAAAGTGAGGGTTTGCTGTTAAAAATGAGGCTTTGAGCGTTAAAACCGGTTTGGCCCCTGAAAGTGAGATTTGCAGTCTTACTCTAAAAGGCTTTGAGGTTAAAAGAGGCTTTGGGTGCTTTAAAGTGCGTCTTTGGGAGGTATAAATGAGGCATTGAGCATTAAAAGAGGGGTTTGGGCAAAGAAAGTGAGGTTTTGGCTGTTAAAAATGAAGCTTTGAGCATTGTGGTTTGCGGCCCTAACTATAAGGCTTTGAGCATTAAAAGAGGGGTTTGGGTGCTTTAAAGTAAGTCCTTGGGACATGAAAATGAGGGTATGTCCCTAAAAAGGAGGGGTTTGGACCCTAAAAGTGAGGTTTGCAGTCCTAACTCTAAGTCTTTGATGTTAAAAGAGGTGTTTGGGTGTTTTAAAGTGAGTTTTGGGGACCTGGAAATGAGGCACTGAGCGTTAAAAGAGGCGTTTGGACCCTGAAAGTTTGGCTTTGAGTGTTAAAACTGAGGCTTTGAGTGTTAAAAGAGGGCTTTAGGTCCTAAAAGTGAAGGTTTGGCTGTTAAAAATGAGGCACGGAGCTTTAAGAGAGAGGTTTGGACCCTAGCAGTGAGGTTTGTGGCCCTAACTATAAGGCTTTGAGCATTAAAAGAGGGGTTTGGGTGTTTTAAAGTGCGTCTTTGGGACGTGAAAATGAGGGTATGTCCCTAAAAAGGAGGGGTTTGGACCCTGAAAGTGAGGGTTTGGCATCTAAAATAGAGGCTTTGAGCCTTAAAAGAGGGATTTGGACGTTAAAAATGAGATTTTGCTCCATAAAAGTAAGGGGTTTGGATGCTAAAAATGAGGGTTTGGGAACTAAAAGTGAGGCTTTGAGCCTTGAAAGAGGGGTTTGGACGCTGAAAGTGAGGTTTGCGGTCCCAACTCTAAGTCTTTGATGTTAAAAGAGGGGTTTGGGTGTTTTAAAGTGAGTCTTTGGGTGCTGAAAATGAGGCTTTGAGCCTTAAAAGAGGGCTTTGGCCATTAATAATGATGGTTTGGTTCCTGAAAGTGAAGGCCTGGATGCTAAAAGCAAGGGTTTCTGAACTAAAAATGAGGCACTGAGCATTAAAAGAGGGGTTTGGACCCTGAAAGTGAAGGTTTGGATGATAAAAATGAGGCTTTGAGGCTTAAAACCGAGGGGCTGGACTCTAAAAGTCATGATTTGTACTAGAACGAGAGTTTGGCAATTAAAAGTCCGGGTTCAGTGCTAAGAGTGAGGGTTTGGGACCTAAAAATGAGGCACTGAGCGTTAAAAGAGAGGTTTGGACCCTGAAAGTGCGGCTTTGGGTGTTAAAACCGAGGCTTTGGGAGTTAAAAGAGGGCTTTAGGTCCTAAAAGTGAGGGTTTGCTGTTAAAAATGAGGCTTTGAGCGTTAAAACCGGTTTGGCCCCTGAAAGTGAGATTTGCAGTCTTACTCTAAAAGGCTTTGAGGTTAAAAGAGGCTTTGGGTGCTTTAAAGTGCGTCTTTGGGAGGTATAAATGAGGCATTGAGCATTAAAAGAGGGGTTTGGGCAAAGAAAGTGAGGTTTTGGCTGTTAAAAATGAAGCTTTGAGCATTGTGGTTTGCGGCCCTAACTATAAGGCTTTGAGCATTAAAAGAGGGGTTTGGGTGCTTTAAAGTAAGTCCTTGGGACATGAAAATGAGGGTATGTCCCTAAAAAGGAGGGGTTTGGACCATAAAAGTGAGGTTTGCAGTCCTAACTCTAAGTCTTTGATGTTAAAAGAGGTGTTTGGGTGTTTTAAAGTGAGTTTTGGGGACCTGGAAATGAGGCACTGAGCATTAAAAGAGGCGTTTGGACCCTGGAAGTTTGGCTTTGAGTGTAAAAACTGAGGCTTTGAGCCTTAAAAGAGGGCTTTTGGCATTAATAATGATGGTTTGGTTCCTGAAAGTGAAGGCCTGGATGCTAAAAGCAGGGGGTTTCTGACCTAAAAATGAGGCACTGAGCATTAAAAGAGGGGTTTGGACCCTGAAAGTGAAGGTTTGGATGATAAAAATGACTTTTTGAAGCTTAATAGAGGGGTTTGGACTCTAAAAATTACTATTTGGAACAAAACAATGATGGTTTGACCATAAGAAGTCCAAGTTCGATGCTAAAAATGAGGGTTTGGGACCTAAAAAAAAGGCAGTGAGCGTGAAAAGAGGGGTTTGGGTAATAGAAGTAAGGGTTTGGAATTTAAAAAAGAGGGTTTGTCCCTGAAAAGGAGGGGTTTGGACCCTAAAAGTGAGGTTTGCAGTCCTAACTCTAAGTCTTTGATGTTAAAAGAGGTGTTTGGGTGTTTTAAAGTGAGTTTTGGGGACCTGGAAATGAGGCACTGAGCATTAAAAGAGGCGTTTGGACCCTGAAAGTGCGGTTTTGGGTGTTAAAACCGAGGCTTTGAGTGTTAAAAGAGGGCGTTAGGTCCTAAAAGTGAGGGTTTGGCTGTTAAAAATGAGGCACTGAGCTTTAAGAGAGAGGTTTGGACCCTAGCAGTGAGGTTTGTGGTCCTAACTATAAGGCTTTGAGCATTAAAAGAGGGGTTTGGGTGCTTTAAAGTGCGTCTTTGGGACGTGAAAATGAGGGTATGTCCCTAAAAAGGAGGGGTTTGGACCCTGAAAGTGAGGGTTTGGGATCTAAAATAGAGGCTTTGAGCCTTAAAAGAGAGCGTTGGACGTTAAAAATGAGATTTTGCTCCATAAAAGTAAGGGGTTTGGATGTTAAAAATGAGGGTTTGGCATCTAAAATAGAGGCTTTGAGCCTTAAAAGAGGGATTTGGACGTTAAAAATGAGATTTTGCTCCATAAAAGTAAGGGGTTTGGATGCTAAAAATGAGGGTTTGGGAACTAAAAGTGAGGCTTTGAGCCTTGAAAGAGGGGTTTGGACGCTGAAAGTGAGGTTTGCGGTCCCAACTCTAAGTCTTTGATGTTAAAAGAGGGGTTTGGGTGTTTTAAAGTGAGTCTTTGTGTGCTGAAAATGAGGCTTTGAGCCTTAAAAGAGGGCTTTGGGCATTAATAATGATGGTTTGGTTCCTGAAAGTGAAGGCCTGGATGCTAAAAGCAAGGGTTTCTGAACTAAAAATGAGGCACTGAGCATTAAAAGAGGGGTTTGGACCCTGAAAGTGTAGGTTTGGATGATAAAAATGAGGCTTTGAGGCTTAAAATCGAGGGGCTGGACTCTAAAAGTCATGATTTGTACTAGAACGAGAGTTTGACAATTAAAAGTCCGGGTTCAGTGCTAAGAGTGAGGGTTTGGGACCTAAAAATGAGGCACTGAGCGTTAAAAGAGAGGTTTGGACCCTGAAAGTGCGGCTTTGGGTGTTAAAACCGAGGCTTTGGGAGATAAAAGAGGGCTTTAGGTCCTAAAAGTGAGGGTTTGCTGTTAAAAATGAGGCTTTGAGCGTTAAAACCGGTTTGGCCCCTGAAAGTGAGATTTGCAGTCTTACTCTAAAAGGCTTTGAGGTTAAAAGAGGCTTTGGGTGCTTTAAAGTGCGTCTTTGGGAGGTATAAATGAGGCATTGAGCATTAAAAGAGGGGTTTGGGCAAAGAAAGTGAGGTTTTGGCTGTTAAAAATGAAGCTTTGAGCATAAAAGAGGGCTTTGGACCCTAGCATTGTGGTTTGCGGCCCTAACTATAAGGCTTTGAGCATTAAAAGAGGGGTTTGGGTGCTTTAAAGGAAGTCCTTGGGACATGAAAATGAGGGTATGTCCCTAAAAAGGAGGGGTTTGGACCCTAAAAGTGAGGTTTGCAGTCCTAACTCTAAGTCTTTGATGTTAAAAGAGGTGTTTGGGTGTTTTAAAGTGAGTTTTGGGGACCTGGAAATGAGGCACTGAGCGTTAAAAGAGGCGTTTGGACCCTGAAAGTTTGGCTTTGAGTGTTAAAACTGAGGCTTTGAGTGTTAAAAGAGGGCTTTAGGTCCTAAAAGTGAAGGTTTGGCTGTTAAAAATGAGGCACGGAGCTTTAAGAGAGAGGTTTGGACCCTAGCAGTGAGGTTTGTGGTCCTAACTATAAGGCTTTGAGCATTAAAAGAGGGGTTTGGGTGTTTTAAAGTGCGTCTTTGGGACGTGAAAATGAGGGTATGTCCCTAAAAAGGAGGGGTTTGGACCCTGAAAGTGAGGGTTTGGCATCTAAAATAGAGGCTTTGAGCCTTAAAAGAGGGATTTGGACGTTAAAAATGAGATTTTGCTCCATAAAAGTAAGGGGTTTGGATGCTAAAAATGAGGGTTTGGGAACTAAAAGTGAGGCTTTGAGCCTTGAAAGAGGGGTTTGGATGCTGAAAGTGAGGTTTGCGGTCCCAACTCTAAGTCTTTGATGTTAAAAGAGGGGTTTGGGTGTTTTAAAGTGAGTCTTTGGGTGCTGAAAATGAGGCTTTGAGCCTTAAAAGAGGGCTTTGGGCATTAATAATGATGGTTTGGTTCCTGAAAGTGAAGTCCTGGATGCTAAAAGCAAGGGTTTCTGAACTAAAAATGAGGCACTGAGCATTAAAAGAGGGGTTTGGACCCTGAAAGTGAAGGTTTGGATGATAAAAATGAGGCTTTGAGGCTTAAAACCGAGGGGCTGGACTCTAAAAGTCATGATTTGTACTAGAACGAGAGTTTGACAATTACAAGTCTGGGTTCAGTGCTAAGAGTGAGGGTTTGGGACCTAAAAATGAGGCACTGAGTGTTAAAAGAGAGGTTTGGACCCTGAAAGTGCGGCTTTGGGTGTTAAAACCCAGGCTTTGGGAGTTAAAAGAGGGCTTTAGGTCCTAAAAGTGAGGGTTTGCTGTTAAAAATGAGGCTTTGAGCGTTAAAACCGGTTTGGCCCCTGAAAGTGAGATTTGCAGTCTTACTCTAAAAGGCTTTGAGGTTAAAAGAGGCTTTGGGTGCTTTAAAGTGCGTCTTTGGGAGGTATAAATGAGGCATTGAGCATTAAAAGAGGGGTTTGGGCAAAGAAAGTGAGGTTTTGGCTGTTAAAAATGAAGCTTTGAGCATTGTGGTTTGCGGCCCTAACTATAAGGCTTTGAGCATTAAAAGAGGGGTTTGGGCAAAGAAAGTGAGGTTTTGGCTGTTAAAAATGAAGCTTTGAGCATAAAAGAGGGCTTTGGACCCTAGCTTTGTGGTTTGCGGCCCTAACTATAAGGCTTTGAGCATTAAAAGAGGGGTTTGGGTGCTTTAAAGGAAGTCCTTGGGACATGAAAATGAGGGTATGTCCCTAAAAAGGAGGGGTTTGGACCCTAAAAGTGAGGTTTGCAGTCCTAACTCTAAGTCTTTGATGTTAAAAGAGGTGTTTGGGTGTTTTAAAGTGAGTTTTGGGGACCTGGAAATGAGGCACTGAGCGTTAAAAGAGGGGTTTGGACCCTGAAAGTTTGGCTTTGAGTGTTAAAACTGAGGCTTTGAGTGTTAAAAGAGGGCTTTAGGTCCTAAAAGTGAAGGTTTGGCTGTTAAAAATGAGGCACGGAGCTTTAAGAGAGAGGTTTGGACCCTAGCAGTGAGGTTTGTGGCCCTAACTATAAGGCTTTGAGCATTAAAAGAGGGGTTTGGGTGTTTTAAAGTGCGTCTTTGGGACGTGAAAATGAGGGTATGTCCCTAAAAAGGAGGGGTTTGGACCCTGAAAGTGAGGGTTTGGGATCTAAAATAGAGGCTTTGAGCCTTAAAAGAGGGATTTGGACGTTAAAAATGAGATTTTGCTCCATAAAAGTAAGGGGTTTGGATGCTAAAAATGAGGGTTTGGGAACTAAAAGTGAGGCTTTGAGCCTTGAAAGAGGGGTTTGGACGCTGAAAGTGAGGTTTGCGGTCCCAACTCTAAGTCTTTGATGTTAAAAGAGGGGTTTGGGTGTTTTAAAGTGAGTCTTTGGGTGCTGAAAATGAGGCTTTGAGCCTTAAAAGAGGGCTTTGGGCATTAATAATGATGGTTTGGTTCCTGAAAGTGAAGGCCTGGATGCTAAAAGCAAGGGTTTCTGAACTAAAAATGAGGCACTGAGCATTAAAAGAGGGGTTTGGACCCTGAAAGTGAAGGTTTGGATGATAAAAATGAGTTTTTGAAGCTTAATAGAGGGGTTTGGACTCTAAAAATTACTATTTGGAACAAAACAATGATGGTTTGACCATAAGAAGTCCAAGTTCGATGCTAAAAATGAGGGTTTTCTGACCTAAAAAAAAGGCAGTGAGAGTTAAAAGAGGGGTTTGGGTAATAGAAGTAAGGGTTTGGAATTTAAAAAAGAGGGTTTGTCCCTGAAAAGGAGGGGTTTGGACCCTAAAAGTGAGGTTTGCAGTCCTAACTCTAAGTCTTTGATGTTAAAAGAGGTGTTTGGGTGTTTTAAAGTGAGTTTTGGGGACCTGGAAATGAGGCACTGAGCATTAAAAGAGGCGTTTGGACCCTGAAAGTGCGGTTTTGGGTGTTAAAACTGAGGCTTTGAGTGTTAAAAGAGGGCTTTAGGTCCTAAAAGTGAGGGTTTGGCTGTAAGAAATGAGGCACTGAGCTTTAAGAGAGAGGTTTGGACCCTAGCAGTGAGGTTTGTGGTCCTAACTATAAGGCTTTGAGCATTAAAAGAGGGGTTTGGGTGCTTTAAAGTGCGTCTTTGGGACGTGAAAATGAGGGTATGTCCCTAAAAAGGAGGGGTTTGGACCCTGAAAGTGAGGGTTTGGGATCTAAAATAGAGGCTTTGAGCCTTAAAAGAGAGCGTTGGACGTTAAAAATGAGATTTTGCTCCATAAAAGTAAGGGGTTTGGATGCTAAAAATGAGGGTTTGGCATCTAAAATAGAGGCTTTGAGCCTTAAAAGAGGGATTTGGACGTTAAAAATGATATTTTGCTCCATAAAAGTAAGGGGTTTGGATGCTAAAAATGAGGGTTTGGGAACTAAAAGTGAGGCTTTGAGCCTTGAAAGAGGGGTTTGGATGCTGAAAGTGAGGTTTGCGGTCCCAACTCTAAGTCTTTGATGTTAAAAGAGGGGTTTGGGTGTTTTAAAGTGAGTCTTTGGGTGCTGAAAATGAGGCTTTGAGCCTTAAAAGAGGGCTTTGGGCATTAATAATGATGGTTTGGTTCCTGAAAGTGAAGGCCTGGATGCTAAAAGCAAGGGTTTCTGAACTAAAAATGAGGCACTGAGCATTAAAAGAGGGGTTTGGACCCTGAAAGTGAAGGTTTGGATGATAAAAATGAGGCTTTGAGGCTTAAAACCGAGGGGCTGGACTCTAAAAGTCATGATTTGTACTAGAACGAGAGTTTGACAATTACAAGTCCGGGTTCAGTGCTAAGAGTGAGGGTTTGGGACCTAAAAATGAGGCACTGAGCGTTAAAAGAGAGGTTTGGACCCTGAAAGTGCGGCTTTGGGTGTTAAAACCCAGGCTTTGGGAGTTAAAAGAGGGCTTTAGGTCCTAAAAGTGAGGGTTTGCTGTTAAAAATGAGGCTTTGAGCGTTAAAACCGGTTTGGCCCCTGAAAGTGAGATTTGCAGTCTTACTCTAAAAGGCTTTGAGGTTAAAAGAGGCTTTGGGTGCTTTAAAGTGCGTCTTTGGGAGGTATAAATGAGGCATTGAGCATTAAAAGAGGGGTTTGGGCAAAGAAAGTGAGGTTTTGGCTGTTAAAAATGAAGCTTTGAGCATTGTGGTTTGCGGCCCTAACTATAAGGCTTTGAGCATTAAAAGAGGGGTTTGGGTGCTTTAAAGTAAGTCCTTGGGACATGAAAATGAGGGTATGTCCCTAAAAAGGAGGGGTTTGGACCCTAAAAGTGAGGTTTGCAGTCCTAACTCTAAGTCTTTGATGTTAAAAGAGGTGTTTGGGTGTTTTAAAGTGAGTTTTGGGGACCTGGAAATGAGGCACTGAGCGTTAAAAGAGGGGTTTGGACGCTGGAAGTTTGGCTTTGAGTGTTAAAACTGAGGCTTTGAGTGTTAAAAGAGGGCTTTAGGTCCTAAAAGTGAAGGTTTGGCTGTTAAAAATGAGGCACGGAGCTTTAAGAGAGAGGTTTGGACCCTAGCAGTGAGGTTTGTGGCCCTAACTATAAGGCTTTGAGCATTAAAAGAGGGGTTTGGGTGTTTTAAAGTGCGTCTTTGGGACGTGAAAATGAGGGTATGTCCCTAAAAAGGAGGGGTTTGGACCCTGAAAGTGAGGGTTTGGCATCTAAAATAGAGGCTTTGAGCCTTAAAAGAGGGATTTGGACGTTAAAAATGAGATTTTGCTCCATAAAAGTAAGGGGTTTGGATGCTAAAAATGAGGGTTTGGGAACTAAAAGTGAGGCTTTGAGCCTTGAAAGAGGGGTTTGGATGCTGAAAGTGAGGTTTGCGGTCCCAACTCTAAGTCTTTGATGTTAAAAGAGGGGTTTGGGTGTTTTAAAGTGAGTCTTTGGGTGCTGAAAATGAGGCTTTGAGCCTTAAAAGAGGGCTTTGGGCATTAATAATGATGGTTTGGTTCCTGAAAGTGAAGGCCTGGATGCTAAAAGCAAGGGTTTCTGAACTAAAAATGAGGCACTGAGCATTAAAAGAGGGGTTTGGACCCTGAAAGTGAAGGTTTGGATGATAAAAATGAGGCTTTGAGGCTTAAAACCGAGGGGCTGGACTCTAAAAGTCATGATTTGTACTAGAACGAGAGTTTGACAATTACAAGTCCGGGTTCAGTGCTAAGAG
The DNA here is from genome assembly GCF_963921805.1 of Phalacrocorax carbo. NCBI lineage: Eukaryota > Metazoa > Chordata > Aves > Suliformes > Phalacrocoracidae > Phalacrocorax > Phalacrocorax carbo. The sequence continues at coordinate 816,536 of NW_026990280.1, read as the reverse complement.
TGAGGGTTTGGGACCTAAAAATGAGGCACTGAGTGTTAAAAGAGAGGTTTGGACCCTGAAAGTGCGGCTTTGGGTGTTAAAACCGAGGCTTTGGGAGTTAAAAGAGGGCTTTAGGTCCTAAAAGTGAGGGTTTGCTGTTAAAAATGAGGCTTTGAGCGTTAAAACCGGTTTGGCCCCTGAAAGTGAGATTTGCAGTCTTACTCTAAAAGGCTTTGAGGTTAAAAGAGGCTTTGGGTGCTTTAAAGTGCGTCTTTGGGAGGTATAAATGAGGCATTGAGCATTAAAAGAGGGGTTTGGGCAAAGAAAGTGAGGTTTTGGCTGTTAAAAATGAAGCTTTGAGCATTGTGGTTTGCGGCCCTAACTATAAGGCTTTGAGCATTAAAAGAGGGGTTTGGGTGCTTTAAAGTAAGTCCTTGGGACATGAAAATGAGGGTATGTCCCTAAAAAGGAGGGGTTTGGACCCTAAAAGTGAGGTTTGCAGTCCTAACTCTAAGTCTTTGATGTTAAAAGAGGTGTTTGGGTGTTTTAAAGTGAGTTTTGGGGACCTGGAAATGAGGCACTGAGCGTTAAAAGAGGCGTTTGGACCCTGAAAGTTTGGCTTTGAGTGTTAAAACTGAGGCTTTGAGTGTTAAAAGAGGGCTTTAGGTCCTAAAAGTGAAGGTTTGGCTGTTAAAAATGAGGCACGGAGCTTTAAGAGAGAGGTTTGGACCCTAGCAGTGAGGTTTGTGGCCCTAACTATAAGGCTTTGAGCATTAAAAGAGGGGTTTGGGTGTTTTAAAGTGCGTCTTTGGGACGTGAAAATGAGGGTATGTCCCTAAAAAGGAGGGGTTTGGACCCTGAAAGTGAGGGTTTGGCATCTAAAATAGAGGCTTTGAGCCTTAAAAGAGGGATTTGGACGTTAAAAATGAGATTTTGCTCCATAAAAGTAAGGGGTTTGGATGCTAAAAATGAGGGTTTGGGAACTAAAAGTGAGGCTTTGAGCCTTGAAAGAGGGGTTTGGACGCTGAAAGTGAGGTTTGCGGTCCCAACTCTAAGTCTTTGATGTTAAAAGAGGGGTTTGGGTGTTTTAAAGTGAGTCTTTGGGTGCTGAAAATGAGGCTTTGAGCCTTAAAAGAGGGCTTTGGCCATTAATAATGATGGTTTGGTTCCTGAAAGTGAAGGCCTGGATGCTAAAAGCAAGGGTTTCTGAACTAAAAATGAGGCACTGAGCATTAAAAGAGGGGTTTGGACCCTGAAAGTGAAGGTTTGGATGATAAAAATGAGGCTTTGAGGCTTAAAACCGAGGGGCTGGACTCTAAAAGTCATGATTTGTACTAGAACGAGAGTTTGGCAATTAAAAGTCCGGGTTCAGTGCTAAGAGTGAGGGTTTGGGACCTAAAAATGAGGCACTGAGCGTTAAAAGAGAGGTTTGGACCCTGAAAGTGCGGCTTTGGGTGTTAAAACCGAGGCTTTGGGAGTTAAAAGAGGGCTTTAGGTCCTAAAAGTGAGGGTTTGCTGTTAAAAATGAGGCTTTGAGCGTTAAAACCGGTTTGGCCCCTGAAAGTGAGATTTGCAGTCTTACTCTAAAAGGCTTTGAGGTTAAAAGAGGCTTTGGGTGCTTTAAAGTGCGTCTTTGGGAGGTATAAATGAGGCATTGAGCATTAAAAGAGGGGTTTGGGCAAAGAAAGTGAGGTTTTGGCTGTTAAAAATGAAGCTTTGAGCATTGTGGTTTGCGGCCCTAACTATAAGGCTTTGAGCATTAAAAGAGGGGTTTGGGTGCTTTAAAGTAAGTCCTTGGGACATGAAAATGAGGGTATGTCCCTAAAAAGGAGGGGTTTGGACCATAAAAGTGAGGTTTGCAGTCCTAACTCTAAGTCTTTGATGTTAAAAGAGGTGTTTGGGTGTTTTAAAGTGAGTTTTGGGGACCTGGAAATGAGGCACTGAGCATTAAAAGAGGCGTTTGGACCCTGGAAGTTTGGCTTTGAGTGTAAAAACTGAGGCTTTGAGCCTTAAAAGAGGGCTTTTGGCATTAATAATGATGGTTTGGTTCCTGAAAGTGAAGGCCTGGATGCTAAAAGCAGGGGGTTTCTGACCTAAAAATGAGGCACTGAGCATTAAAAGAGGGGTTTGGACCCTGAAAGTGAAGGTTTGGATGATAAAAATGACTTTTTGAAGCTTAATAGAGGGGTTTGGACTCTAAAAATTACTATTTGGAACAAAACAATGATGGTTTGACCATAAGAAGTCCAAGTTCGATGCTAAAAATGAGGGTTTGGGACCTAAAAAAAAGGCAGTGAGCGTGAAAAGAGGGGTTTGGGTAATAGAAGTAAGGGTTTGGAATTTAAAAAAGAGGGTTTGTCCCTGAAAAGGAGGGGTTTGGACCCTAAAAGTGAGGTTTGCAGTCCTAACTCTAAGTCTTTGATGTTAAAAGAGGTGTTTGGGTGTTTTAAAGTGAGTTTTGGGGACCTGGAAATGAGGCACTGAGCATTAAAAGAGGCGTTTGGACCCTGAAAGTGCGGTTTTGGGTGTTAAAACCGAGGCTTTGAGTGTTAAAAGAGGGCGTTAGGTCCTAAAAGTGAGGGTTTGGCTGTTAAAAATGAGGCACTGAGCTTTAAGAGAGAGGTTTGGACCCTAGCAGTGAGGTTTGTGGTCCTAACTATAAGGCTTTGAGCATTAAAAGAGGGGTTTGGGTGCTTTAAAGTGCGTCTTTGGGACGTGAAAATGAGGGTATGTCCCTAAAAAGGAGGGGTTTGGACCCTGAAAGTGAGGGTTTGGGATCTAAAATAGAGGCTTTGAGCCTTAAAAGAGAGCGTTGGACGTTAAAAATGAGATTTTGCTCCATAAAAGTAAGGGGTTTGGATGTTAAAAATGAGGGTTTGGCATCTAAAATAGAGGCTTTGAGCCTTAAAAGAGGGATTTGGACGTTAAAAATGAGATTTTGCTCCATAAAAGTAAGGGGTTTGGATGCTAAAAATGAGGGTTTGGGAACTAAAAGTGAGGCTTTGAGCCTTGAAAGAGGGGTTTGGACGCTGAAAGTGAGGTTTGCGGTCCCAACTCTAAGTCTTTGATGTTAAAAGAGGGGTTTGGGTGTTTTAAAGTGAGTCTTTGTGTGCTGAAAATGAGGCTTTGAGCCTTAAAAGAGGGCTTTGGGCATTAATAATGATGGTTTGGTTCCTGAAAGTGAAGGCCTGGATGCTAAAAGCAAGGGTTTCTGAACTAAAAATGAGGCACTGAGCATTAAAAGAGGGGTTTGGACCCTGAAAGTGTAGGTTTGGATGATAAAAATGAGGCTTTGAGGCTTAAAATCGAGGGGCTGGACTCTAAAAGTCATGATTTGTACTAGAACGAGAGTTTGACAATTAAAAGTCCGGGTTCAGTGCTAAGAGTGAGGGTTTGGGACCTAAAAATGAGGCACTGAGCGTTAAAAGAGAGGTTTGGACCCTGAAAGTGCGGCTTTGGGTGTTAAAACCGAGGCTTTGGGAGATAAAAGAGGGCTTTAGGTCCTAAAAGTGAGGGTTTGCTGTTAAAAATGAGGCTTTGAGCGTTAAAACCGGTTTGGCCCCTGAAAGTGAGATTTGCAGTCTTACTCTAAAAGGCTTTGAGGTTAAAAGAGGCTTTGGGTGCTTTAAAGTGCGTCTTTGGGAGGTATAAATGAGGCATTGAGCATTAAAAGAGGGGTTTGGGCAAAGAAAGTGAGGTTTTGGCTGTTAAAAATGAAGCTTTGAGCATAAAAGAGGGCTTTGGACCCTAGCATTGTGGTTTGCGGCCCTAACTATAAGGCTTTGAGCATTAAAAGAGGGGTTTGGGTGCTTTAAAGGAAGTCCTTGGGACATGAAAATGAGGGTATGTCCCTAAAAAGGAGGGGTTTGGACCCTAAAAGTGAGGTTTGCAGTCCTAACTCTAAGTCTTTGATGTTAAAAGAGGTGTTTGGGTGTTTTAAAGTGAGTTTTGGGGACCTGGAAATGAGGCACTGAGCGTTAAAAGAGGGGTTTGGACCCTGAAAGTTTGGCTTTGAGTGTTAAAACTGAGGCTTTGAGTGTTAAAAGAGGGCTTTAGGTCCTAAAAGTGAAGGTTTGGCTGTTAAAAATGAGGCACGGAGCTTTAAGAGAGAGGTTTGGACCCTAGCAGTGAGGTTTGTGGTCCTAACTATAAGGCTTTGAGCATTAAAAGAGGGGTTTGGGTGTTTTAAAGTGCGTCTTTGGGACGTGAAAATGAGGGTATGTCCCTAAAAAGGAGGGGTTTGGACCCTGAAAGTGAGGGTTTGGCATCTAAAATAGAGGCTTTGAGCCTTAAAAGAGGGATTTGGACGTTAAAAATGAGATTTTGCTCCATAAAAGTAAGGGGTTTGGATGCTAAAAATGAGGGTTTGGGAACTAAAAGTGAGGCTTTGAGCCTTGAAAGAGGGGTTTGGATGCTGAAAGTGAGGTTTGCGGTCCCAACTCTAAGTCTTTGATGTTAAAAGAGGGGTTTGGGTGTTTTAAAGTGAGTCTTTGGGTGCTGAAAATGAGGCTTTGAGCCTTAAAAGAGGGCTTTGGGCATTAATAATGATGGTTTGGTTCCTGAAAGTGAAGTCCTGGATGCTAAAAGCAAGGGTTTCTGAACTAAAAATGAGGCACTGAGCATTAAAAGAGGGGTTTGGACCCTGAAAGTGAAGGTTTGGATGATAAAAATGAGGCTTTGAGGCTTAAAACCGAGGGGCTGGACTCTAAAAGTCATGATTTGTACTAGAACGAGAGTTTGACAATTACAAGTCTGGGTTCAGTGCTAAGAGTGAGGGTTTGGGACCTAAAAATGAGGCACTGAGTGTTAAAAGAGAGGTTTGGACCCTGAAAGTGCGGCTTTGGGTGTTAAAACCCAGGCTTTGGGAGTTAAAAGAGGGCTTTAGGTCCTAAAAGTGAGGGTTTGCTGTTAAAAATGAGGCTTTGAGCGTTAAAACCGGTTTGGCCCCTGAAAGTGAGATTTGCAGTCTTACTCTAAAAGGCTTTGAGGTTAAAAGAGGCTTTGGGTGCTTTAAAGTGCGTCTTTGGGAGGTATAAATGAGGCATTGAGCATTAAAAGAGGGGTTTGGGCAAAGAAAGTGAGGTTTTGGCTGTTAAAAATGAAGCTTTGAGCATTGTGGTTTGCGGCCCTAACTATAAGGCTTTGAGCATTAAAAGAGGGGTTTGGGCAAAGAAAGTGAGGTTTTGGCTGTTAAAAATGAAGCTTTGAGCATAAAAGAGGGCTTTGGACCCTAGCTTTGTGGTTTGCGGCCCTAACTATAAGGCTTTGAGCATTAAAAGAGGGGTTTGGGTGCTTTAAAGGAAGTCCTTGGGACATGAAAATGAGGGTATGTCCCTAAAAAGGAGGGGTTTGGACCCTAAAAGTGAGGTTTGCAGTCCTAACTCTAAGTCTTTGATGTTAAAAGAGGTGTTTGGGTGTTTTAAAGTGAGTTTTGGGGACCTGGAAATGAGGCACTGAGCGTTAAAAGAGGGGTTTGGACCCTGAAAGTTTGGCTTTGAGTGTTAAAACTGAGGCTTTGAGTGTTAAAAGAGGGCTTTAGGTCCTAAAAGTGAAGGTTTGGCTGTTAAAAATGAGGCACGGAGCTTTAAGAGAGAGGTTTGGACCCTAGCAGTGAGGTTTGTGGCCCTAACTATAAGGCTTTGAGCATTAAAAGAGGGGTTTGGGTGTTTTAAAGTGCGTCTTTGGGACGTGAAAATGAGGGTATGTCCCTAAAAAGGAGGGGTTTGGACCCTGAAAGTGAGGGTTTGGCATCTAAAATAGAGGCTTTGAGCCTTAAAAGAGGGATTTGGACGTTAAAAATGAGATTTTGCTCCATAAAAGTAAGGGGTTTGGATGCTAAAAATGAGGGTTTGGGAACTAAAAGTGAGGCTTTGAGCCTTGAAAGAGGGGTTTGGACGCTGAAAGTGAGGTTTGCGGTCCCAACTCTAAGTCTTTGATGTTAAAAGAGGGGTTTGGGTGTTTTAAAGTGAGTCTTTGGGTGCTGAAAATGAGGCTTTGAGCCTTAAAAGAGGGCTTTGGCCATTAATAATGATGGTTTGGTTCCTGAAAGTGAAGGCCTGGATGCTAAAAGCAAGGGTTTCTGAACTAAAAATGAGGCACTGAGCATTAAAAGAGGGGTTTGGACCCTGAAAGTGAAGGTTTGGATGATAAAAATGAGGCTTTGAGGCTTAAAACCGAGGGGCTGGACTCTAAAAGTCATGATTTGTACTAGAACGAGAGTTTGGCAATTAAAAGTCCGGGTTCAGTGCTAAGAGTGAGGGTTTGGGACCTAAAAATGAGGCACTGAGCGTTAAAAGAGAGGTTTGGACCCTGAAAGTGCGGCTTTGGGTGTTAAAACCGAGGCTTTGGGAGTTAAAAGAGGGCTTTAGGTCCTAAAAGTGAGGGTTTGCTGTTAAAAATGAGGCTTTGAGCGTTAAAACCGGTTTGGCCCCTGAAAGTGAGATTTGCAGTCTTACTCTAAAAGGCTTTGAGGTTAAAAGAGGCTTTGGGTGCTTTAAAGTGCGTCTTTGGGAGGTATAAATGAGGCATTGAGCATTAAAAGAGGGGTTTGGGCAAAGAAAGTGAGGTTTTGGCTGTTAAAAATGAAGCTTTGAGCATTGTGGTTTGCGGCCCTAACTATAAGGCTTTGAGCATTAAAAGAGGGGTTTGGGTGCTTTAAAGTAAGTCCTTGGGACATGAAAATGAGGGTATGTCCCTAAAAAGGAGGGGTTTGGACCATAAAAGTGAGGTTTGCAGTCCTAACTCTAAGTCTTTGATGTTAAAAGAGGTGTTTGGGTGTTTTAAAGTGAGTTTTGGGGACCTGGAAATGAGGCACTGAGCATTAAAAGAGGCGTTTGGACCCTGGAAGTTTGGCTTTGAGTGTAAAAACTGAGGCTTTGAGCCTTAAAAGAGGGCTTTTGGCATTAATAATGATGGTTTGGTTCCTGAAAGTGAAGGCCTGGATGCTAAAAGCAGGGGGTTTCTGACCTAAAAATGAGGCACTGAGCATTAAAAGAGGGGTTTGGACCCTGAAAGTGAAGGTTTGGATGATAAAAATGAGTTTTTGAAGCTTAATAGAGGGGTTTGGACTCTAAGAATTACTATTTGGAACAAAACAATGATGGTTTGACCATAAGAAGTCCAAGTTCGATGCTAAAAATGAGGGTTTTCTGACCTAAAAAAAAGGCAGTGAGAGTTAAAAGAGGGGTTTGGGTAATAGAAGTAAGGGTTTGGAATTTAAAAAAGAGGGTTTGTCCCTGAAAAGGAGGGGTTTGGACCCTAAAAGTGAGGTTTGCAGTCCTAACTCTAAGTCTTTGATGTTAAAAGAGGTGTTTGGGTGTTTTAAAGTGAGTTTTGGGGACCTGGAAATGAGGCACTGAGCATTAAAAGAGGCGTTTGGACCCTGAAAGTTTGGCTTTGAGTGTTAAAACTGAGGCTTTGAGTGTTAAAAGAGGGCGTTAGGTCCTAAAAGTGAGGGTTTGGCTGTTAAAAATGAGGCACTGAGCTTTAAGAGAGAGGTTTGGACCCTAGCAGTGAGGTTTGTGGTCCTAACTATAAGGCTTTGAGCATTAAAAGAGGGGTTTGGGTGCTTTAAAGTGCGTCTTTGGGACGTGAAAATGAGGGTATGTCCCTAAAAAGGAGGGGTTTGGACCCTGAAAGTGAGGGTTTGGGATCTAAAATAGAGGCTTTGAGCCTTAAAAGAGAGCGTTGGACGTTAAAAATGAGATTTTGCTCCATAAAAGTAAGGGGTTTGGATGTTAAAAATGAGGGTTTGGCATCTAAAATAGAGGCTTTGAGCCTTAAAAGAGGGATTTGGACGTTAAAAATGAGATTTTGCTCCATAAAAGTAAGGGGTTTGGATGCTAAAAATGAGGGTTTGGGAACTAAAAGTGAGGCTTTGAGCCTTGAAAGAGGGGTTTGGACGCTGAAAGTGAGGTTTGCGGTCCCAACTCTAAGTCTTTGATGTTAAAAGAGGGGTTTGGGTGTTTTAAAGTGAGTCTTTGTGTGCTGAAAATGAGGCTTTGAGCCTTAAAAGAGGGCTTTGGGCATTAATAATGATGGTTTGGTTCCTGAAAGTGAAGGCCTGGATGCTAAAAGCAAGGGTTTCTGAACTAAAAATGAGGCACTGAGCATTAAAAGAGGGGTTTGGACCCTGAAAGTGTAGGTTTGGATGATAAAAATGAGGCTTTGAGGCTTAAAATCGAGGGGCTGGACTCTAAAAGTCATGATTTGTACTAGAACGAGAGTTTGACAATTAAAAGTCCGGGTTCAGTGCTAAGAGTGAGGGTTTGGGACCTAAAAATGAGGCACTGAGCGTTAAAAGAGAGGTTTGGACCCTGAAAGTGCGGCTTTGGGTGTTAAAACCGAGGCTTTGGGAGATAAAAGAGGGCTTTAGGTCCTAAAAGTGAGGGTTTGCTGTTAAAAAGGAGGCTTTGAGCGTTAAAACCGGTTTGGCCCCTGAAAGTGAGATTTGCAGTCTTACTCTAAAAGGCTTTGAGGTTAAAAGAGGCTTTGGGTGCTTTAAAGTGCGTCTTTGGGAGGTATAAATGAGGCATTGAGCATTAAAAGAGGGGTTTGGGCAAAGAAAGTGAGGTTTTGGCTGTTAAAAATGAAGCTTTGAGCATAAAAGAGGGCTTTGGACCCTAGCATTGTGGTTTGCGGCCCTAACTATAAGGCTTTGAGCATTAAAAGAGGGGTTTGGGTGCTTTAAAGGAAGTCCTTGGGACATGAAAATGAGGGTATGTCCCTAAAAAGGAGGGGTTTGGACCCTAAAAGTGAGGTTTGCAGTCCTAACTCTAAGTCTTTGATGTTAAAAGAGGTGTTTGGGTGTTTTAAAGTGAGTTTTGGGGACCTGGAAATGAGGCACTGAGCGTTAAAAGAGGGGTTTGCACCCTGAAAGTTTGGCTTTGAGTGTTAAAACTGAGGCTTTGAGTGTTAAAAGAGGGCTTTAGGTCCTAAAAGTGAGGGTTTGGCTGTTAGAAATGAGGCATTGAATTTTAAAACCAAGGTTTGGACCCTAGCAGTGAGGTTTGCAGTCCTAACTATAAGGCTTTGAGCATTAAAAGAGGGGTTTGGGTGCTTTAAAGTGCGTCTTTGGGTGCTGAAAATGAGGGTATGTCCCTAAAAAGGAGGGGTTTGGACCCTGAAAGTGAGGGTTTGGGATCTAAAATAGAGGCTTTGAGCCTTAAAAGAGGGATTTGGACGTTAAAAATGAGATTTTGCTCCATAAAAGTAAGGGGTTTGGATGCTAAAAATGAGGGTTTGGGAACTAAAAGTGAGGCTTTGAGCCTTGAAAGAGGGGTTTGGACGCTGAAAGTGAGGTTTGCGGTCCCAACTCTAAGACTTTGATGTTAAAAGAGGGGTTTGGGTGTTTTAAAGTGAGATTTGGGGACCTGAAAATGAGGCACTGAGCGTTAAAAGAGGGGTTTGGACCCTGAAAGTTTGGCTTTGAGTGTTAAAACTGAGGCTTTGAGTGTTAAAAGAGGGCTTTAGGTCCTAAAAGTGAGGGTTTGGCTGTTAGAAATGAGGCATTGAATTTTAAAACCAAGGTTTGGACCCTAGCAGTGAGGTTTGCAGTCCTAACTATAAGGCTTTGAGCATTAAAAGAGGGGTTTGGGTGCTTTAAAGGAAGTCTTTGGGTGCTGAAAATGAGGCTTTGAGCCTTAAAAGAGGGCTTTGGGCATTAATAATGATGTTTTGGTACCTGAAAGTGAAGGCCTGGATGCTAAAAGCAGGGGGTTTGGACCTAAAAATGAGGCACTGAGCATTAAAAGAGGGGTTTGGACCCTGAAAGTGAAGGTTTGGATGATAAAAATGAGGCTTTGAGACTTAAAATCGAGGGGCTGGACTCTAAAAGTCATGATTTGTACTAGAACGAGAGTTTGACAATTACAAGTCCGGGTTCAGTGCTAAGAGTGAGGGTTTGGGACCTAAAAATGAGGCACTGAGCGTTAAAAGAGAGGTTTGGACCCTGAAAGTGCGGCTTTGGGTGTTAAAACCCAGGCTTTGGGAGTTAAAAGAGGGCTTTAGGTCCTAAAAGTGAGGGTTTGCTGTTAAAAATGAGGCTTTGAGCGTTAAAACCGGTTTGGCCCCTGAAAGTGAGATTTGCAGTCTTACTCTAAAAGGCTTTGAGGTTAAAAGAGGCTTTGGGTGCTTTAAAGTGCGTCTTTGGGAGGTATAAATGAGGCATTGAGCATTAAAAGAGGGGTTTGGGCAAAGAAAGTGAGGGTTTGGCTGTTAAAAATGAAGCTTTGAGCATAAAAGAGGGCTTTGGACCCTAGCATTGTGGTTTGCGGCCCTAACGATAAGGCTTTGAGCATTAAAAGAGGGGTTTGGGTGCTTTAAAGTAAGTCCTTGGGACATGAAAATGAGGGTATGTCCCTAAAAAGGAGGGGTTTGGACCCTAAAAGTGAGGTTTGCAGTCCTAACTCTAAGTCTTTGATGTTAAAAGAGGTGTTTGGGTGTTTTAAAGTGAGTTTTGGGGACCTGGAAATGAGGCACTGAGCGTTAAAAGAGGGGTTTGGACCCTGAAAGTTTGGCTTTGAGTGTTAAAACTGAGGCTTTGAGTGTTAAAAGAGGGCTTTAGGTCCTAAAAGTGAGGGTTTGGCTGTTAGAAATGAGGCATTGAATTTTAAAACCAAGGTTTGGACCCTAGCAGTGAGGTTTGCAGTCCTAACTATAAGGCTTTGAGCATTAAAAGAGGGGTTTGGGTGCTTTAAAGTGCGTCTTTGGGTGCTGAAAATGAGGGTATGTCCCTAAAAAGGAGGGGTTTGGACCCTGAAAGTGAGGGTTTGGGATCTAAAATAGAGGCTTTGAGCCTTAAAAGAGGGATTTGGACGTTAAAAATGAGATTTTGCTCCATAAAAGTAAGGGGTTTGGATGCTAAAAATGAGGGTTTGGGAACTAAAAGTGAGGCTTTGAGCCTTGAAAGAGGGGTTTGGACGCTGAAAGTGAGGTTTGCGGTCCCAACTCTAAGACTTTGATGTTAAAAGAGGGGTTTGGGTGTTTTAAAGTGAGATTTGGGGACCTGAAAATGAGGCACTGAGCGTTAAAAGAGGGGTTTGGACCCTGAAAGTTTGGCTTTGAGTGTTAAAACTGAGGCTTTGAGTGTTAAAAGAGGGCTTTAGGTCCTAAAAGTGAGGGTTTGGCTGTTAGAAATGAGGCATTGAATTTTAAAACCAAGGTTTGGACCCTAGCAGTGAGGTTTGCAGTCCTAACTATAAGGCTTTGAGCATTAAAAGAGGGGTTTGGGTGCTTTAAAGGAAGTCTTTGGGTGCTGAAAATGAGGCTTTGAGCCTTAAAAGAGGGCTTTGGGCATTAATAATGATGTTTTGGTACCTGAAAGTGAAGGCCTGGATGCTAAAAGCAGGGGGTTTGGACCTAAAAATGAGGCACTGAGCATTAAAAGAGGGGTTTGGACCCTGAAAGTGAAGGTTTGGATGATAAAAATGAGTTTTTGAAGCTTAATAGAGGGGTTTGGACTCTAAGAATTACTATTTGGAACAAAACAATGATGGTTTGACCATAAAAAGTCCAAGTTCGATGCTAAAAATGAGGGTTTGGGACCTAAAAAAAAGGCAGTGAGCGTGAAAAGAGGGGTTTGGGTAATAGAAGTAAGGGTTTGGAATTTTAAGAAGAGGGTTTGTCCCTAAAAAGGAGGGGTTTGGACCCTAAAAGTGAGGTTTGCAGTCCTAACTCTAAGTCTTTGATGTTAAAAGAGGTGTTTGGGTGTTTTAAAGTGAGTTTTGGGGACCTGAAAATGAGGCACTGAGCGTTAAAAGAGGGGTTTGGACCCTGAAAGTTTGGCTTTGAGTGTTAAAACTGAGGCTTTGAGTGTTAAAAGAGGGCTTTAGGTCCTAAAAGTGAGGGTTTGGCTGTTAGAAATGAGGCATTGAATTTTAAAACCAAGGTTTGGACCCTAGCAGTGAGGTTTGCAGTCCTAACTATAAGGCTTTGAGCATTAAAAGAGGGGTTTGGGTGCTTTAAAGGAAGTCTTTGGGTGCTGAAAATGAGGCTTTGAGCCTTAAAAGAGGGCTTTGGGCATTAATAATGATGTTTTGGTACCTGAAAGTGAAGGCCTGGATGCTAAAAGCAGGGGGTTTGGACCTAAAAATGAGGCACTGAGCATTAAAAGAGGGGTTTGGACCCTGAAAGTGAAGGTTTGGATGATAAAAATGAGTTTTTGAAGCTTAATAGAGGGGTTTGGACTCTAAGAATTACTATTTGGAACAAAACAATGATGGTTTGACCATAAAAAGTCCAAGTTCGATGCTAAAAATGAGGGTTTGGGACCTAAAAAAAAGGCAGTGAGCGTTAAAAGAGGGGTTTGGGTAATAGAAGTAAGGGTTTGGAATTTTAAGAAGAGGGTTTGTCCCTAAAAAGGAGGGGTTTGGACCCTAAAAGTGAGGTTTGCAGTCCTAACTATAAGTCTTTGATGTTAAAAGAGGTGTTTGGGTGTTTTAAAGTGAGTTTTGGGGACCTGAAAATGAGGCACTGAGCGTTAAAAGTGGGGTTTGGACCCTGAAAGTTTGGCTTTGAGTGTTAAAACTGAGGCTTTGAGTGTTAAAAGAGGGCTTTAGGTCCTAAAAGTGAGGGTTTGGCTGTTAAAAATGAGGCACTGAACTTTAAGAGAGAGGTTTGGACCCTAGCAGTGAGGTTTGTGGTCCTAACTATAAGGCTTTGAGCATTAAAAGAGGGGTTTGGGTGCTTTAAAGTAAGTCCTTGGGACGTGAAAATGAGGGTATGTCCCTAAAAAGGAGGGGTTTGGACCCTGAAAGTGAGGGTTTGGCTTCTAAAATAGAGGCTTTGAGCCTTAAAAGAGGGATTTGGACGTTAAAAATGAGATTTTGCTCCATAAAAGTAAGGGGTTTGGATGCTAAAAATGAGGGTTTGGGAACTAAAAGTGAGGCTTTGAGCCTTGAAAGAGGGGTTTGGACGCTGAAAGTGAGGTTTGCGGTCCCAACTCTAAGTCTTTGATGTTAAAAGAGGGGTTTGGGTGTTTTAAAGTGAGTCTTTGGGTGCTGAAAATGAGGCTTTGAGCCTTAAAAGAGGGCTTTGGACCCTGAAAGTGAAGGTTTGGATGATAAAAATGAGGCTTTGAGACTTAAAATCGAGGGGCTGGACTCTAAAAGTCATGATTTGTACTAGAACGAGAGTTTGACAATTACAAGTCCGGGTTCAGTGCTAAGAGTGAGGGTTTGGGACCTAAAAATGAGGCACTGAGCGTTAAAAGAGAGGTTTGGACCCTGAAAGTGCGGCTTTGGGTGTTAAAACCGAGGCTTTGGGAGTTAAAAGAGGGCTTTAGGTCCTAAAAGTGAGGGTTTGCTGTTAAAAATGAGGCATTGAATTTTAAAACCAAGGTTTGGACCCTAGCAGTGAGGTTTGCAGTCCTAACTATAAGGCTTTGAGCATTAAAAGAGGGGTTTGGGTGCTTTAAAGGAAGTCTTTGGGTGCTGAAAATGAAGCTTTGAGCATAAAAGAGGGCTTTGGACCCTAGCATTGTGGTTTGCGGCCCTAACTCTAAGGCTTTGAGCATTAAAAGAGGGGTTTGGGTGCTTTAAAGTGCGTCTTTGGGACGTGAAAATGAGGGTATGTCCCTAAAAAGGAGGGGTTTGGACCCTGAAAGTGAGGGTTTGGCATCTAAAAGAGAGGCTTTGAGCCTTAAAAGAGGGATTTGGACGTTAAAAATGAGATTTTGCTCCATAAAAGTAAGGGGTTTGGATGCTAAAAATGAGGGTTTGGGAACTAAAAGTGAGGCTTTGAGCCTTGAAAGAGGGGTTTGGACGCTGAAAGTGAGGTTTGCGGTCCCAACTCTAAGTCTTTGATGTTAAAAGAGGGGTTTGGGTGTTTTAAAGTGAGTTTTGGGGACCTGGAAATGAGGCACTGAGCATTAAAAGAGAGGTTTGGACCCTGAAAGTGCGGCTTTGGGTGTTAAAACCGAGGCTTTGGGAGTTAAAAGAGGGCTTTAGGTCCTAAAAGTGAGGGTTTGCTGTTAAAAATGAGGCTTTGAGCGTTAAAACCGGTTTGGCCCCTGAAAGTGAGATTTGCAGTCTTACTCTAAAAGGCTTTGAGGTTAAAAGAGGCTTTGGGTGCTTTAAAGTGTGTCTTTGGGAGGTATAAATGAGGCATTGAGCATTAAAAGAGGGGTTTGGGCAAAGAAAGTGAGGTTTTGGCTGTTAAAAATGAAGCTTTGAGCATAAAAGAGGGCTTTGGACCCTAGCATTGTGGTTTGCGGCCCTAACTATAAGGCTTTGAGCATTAAAAGAGGGGTTTGGGTGCTTTAAAGTAAGTCCTTGGGACATGAAAATGAGGGTATGTCCCTAAAAAGGAGGGGTTTGGACCCTGAAAGTGAGGTTTGCAGTCCTAACTATAAGTCTTTGATGTTAAAAGAGGGGTTTGGGTGTTTTAAAGTGAGATTTGGGGACCTGGAAATGAGGCACTGAGCGTTAAAAGAGGGGTTTGGACCCTGAAGGTTTGGCTTTGAGTGTTAAAACTGAGGCTTTGAGTGTTAAAAGAGGGCTTTAGGTCCTAAAAGTGAGGGTTTGGCTGTTAGAAATGAGGCATTGAATTTTAAAACCAAGGTTTGGACCCTAGCAGTGAGGTTTGCGGCCCTAACTATAAGGCTTTGAGCATTAAAAGAGGGGTTTGGGTGTTTTAAAGTGAGTCTTTGGGTGCTGAAAATGAGGCTTTGAACCTTAAAAGAGGGCTTTGGGCATTAATAATGATGTTTTGGTACCTGAAAGTGAAGGCCTGGATGCTAAAAGCAGGGGGTTTGGACCTAAAAATGAGGCACTGAGCATTAAAAGAGGGGTTTGGACCCTGAAAGTGAAGGTTTGGATGATAAAAATGAGTTTTTGAAGCTTAATAGAGGGGTTTGGACTCTAAAAATTACTATTTGGAACAAAACAATGATGGTTTGACCATAAAAAGTCCAAGTTCGATGCTAAAAATGAGGGTTTGGGACCTAAAAATGAGGCAGTGAGCGTTAAAAGAGGGGTTTGGGTAATAGAAGTAAGGGTTTGGAATTTAAAAAAGAGGGTTTGTCCCTGAAAAGGAGGGGTTTGGACCCTAAAAGTGAGGTTTGCAGTCCTAACTCTAAGTCTTTGATGTTAAAAGAGGTGTTTGGGTGTTTTAAAGTGAGTTTTGGGGACCTGGAAATGAGGCACTGAGCATTAAAAGAGGCGTTTGGATCTTGAAAGTGCGGTTTTGGGTGTTAAAACTGAGGCTTTGAGTGTTAAAAGAGGGCTTTAGGTCCTAAAAGTGAGGGTTTGGCTGTTAAAAATGAGGCTTTGAGCTTTAAAACCTGTCTTGAGACACTAAAAGTGAGGTTTGCAGTCCTAATTATAAGGCATTGAGCATTAAAAGAGGGGTTTGGACCCTGAAAATGAGGGTTTGGGACTTTAAAAATGAGGCACTGTGCATTTAAAAGAGGGGTTTGGACCCTGAAAGTGCGTGTTTGGGTGTTAAAATTGAGGCTTTGAGCATTAAAAGAGGGGTTTGGATCCTTAAAGTGAGGGTTTGGCTGTTAAAATTGAGGGTTGAGCTTTAAACCAGGGTTGGGATAATGAAAGTTGAGGTGTGCGGTCCTAACTATAAGGCTTTGATGTTAAAAGAGTGGTTGGAGTGCTTTTAAGTGAGTTTTGGGGACCTGAAAATGAGGGTATGTCATGGAAAAGGAGGGGTTTTGAGCCTAACAGTGAGGGTTTGGGATCTCAAAGTGAGGCTTTGCATGTGAAAACAGGGCTTTGGACATTAAAAATGAGGATTTGGTATCTAAGGGTGAGGGTTGGGATGCTAAAAGTGAAACTCTGGAACCTAGAAATGAGGCTTTGAGCCTTAAAAGAGGGGAGTGGGTGGTAAAAGTGACGCTTTGGGACTTAAAAATTTGGCTTTGCGTGATAAAAGAGGGGTTTGAACCCTAAAAGCGAGGGTTTGGGACCTTAAAAACGAGGCTATGAGGCTAAAGGAAAGGTTTGGACCCTAAAAGACCTTTTTTAAGGCTCAATGCCTCATTTTCAGCACCCAAAGACTCACTTTAAAACACCCAAACCCCTCTTTTAACATCAAAGACTTAGAGTTGGGACCGCAAACCTCACTTTCAGCGTCCAAACCCCTCTTTCAAGGCTCAAAGCCTCACTTTTAGTTCCCAAACCCTCATTTTTAGCATCCAAACCCCTTACTTTTATGGAGCAAAATCTCATTTTTAACGTCCAAATCCCTCTTTTAAGGCTCAAAGCCTCTATTTTAGATGCCAAACCCTCACTTTCAGGGTCCAAACCCCTCCTTTTCAGGGACATACCTTCATTTCCACGTCCCAAAGACTTACTTTAAAGCACCCAAACCCCTCTTTTAATGCTCAAAGCCTTATAGATAGGACCACAAACCTCACTGCTAGGGTCCAAACCTCTCTCTTAAAGCTCAGTGCCTCATTTTTAACAGCCAAACCCTCACTTTTAGGACCTAAAGCCCTCTTTTAACACTCAAAGCCTCAGTTTTAACACCCAAAACCGCACTTTCAGGGTCCAAACCCCTCTTTTAACGCTCAGTGCCTCATTTCCAGGTCCCCAAAACTCACTTTAAAACACCCAAACACCACTTTTAACATCAAAGACTTAGAGTTAGGACTGCAAACTTCACTTTTAGGGTCCAAACCCCTCCTTTTCAGGGACATACCCTCATTTTCAGGTCCTAAAGACTCCCTTTAAAGCACCGAATCTCTCACTTTTAACCTCAAACCCTTATAGATAGGAATGCAACCCTCACTTTTAGGGTCCAAAACCTATTTTAAGCTTCAAAGCCTCATTTTTAAGTTCCAAACCTTCATTTTCAGCGCCCAGACCCCTCTTTTAATGCTCAGTGCTTCATTTTTAGGTCCAATACCCCTGATTTCAGGATCCAGGCCTTCACTTTCAGGAACCAAACCATCATTATTAATGCCCAAAGCCCTCTTTTAAGGCTCAAAGCCTCTATTTTAGATGCCAAACCCTCACTTTTAGGGTCCAAACCCCTCCTTTTTAGGGACATACCCTCATTTTCAGGTCCCCAAAACTCACTTTAAAGCACCCAAACCCCTCTTTTAATGCTCAAAGCCTTATAGTTAGGACCACAAACCACAATGCTAGGGTCCAAAGCCCTCTTTTATGCTCAAAGCTTCATTTTTAACAGCCAAAACCTCACTTTCTTTGCCCAAACCCCTCTTTTACTGCTCAATGCCTCATTTATACCTCCCAAAGACGCACTTCAAAGCACCCAAAGCATCTTTTAACCTCAAAGCCTTCACTTTCAGTTACCAAACCTTCATTATTAATGGCCAAAGCCCTCTTTCAAGGCTCAAAGCCTGTATTTTAGATCCCAAACCCTCACTTTTAGGGTCCAAACCTGTCTTTTAGACTCACAGCCTCAATATTGGGTCCCAGTTGCTCACTTTTAGGCTCCGAACCCCTCCTTTTTATGGACATACCCTCATTTTCAGGTCCCCAAAACTCACTTTAAAGCATCGAAACCACTCTTTTAACATCAAAGCCTTATAATTAGGACTGCAAACCTCACTTTTAGGGTCCAAATGTGGGCTTTACGCTCAAAGCCTCATTTTTAACAGCCAAACCCTATACTTTTAGAACCCAAAGATCTCTTTTAACTCTCAAACCTTCACTTTCAAGTTCCAAACCTTCACTTTCAAGTTCCAAACCCCTCCTTTAAGGCGCAAAACCCTCCTTTTTGGAGTCCAAACCCTCACGTTTATTGCCAAATCCCTCTTTTCAGGCTCAAAGCCTCATTTTCGGCACCCAAATACTCACTTTTAGGGTCCAAACCCCTCCTTTTCAGGGACAAACCCTCTTTTTTAAATTCCAAAGCTTTACACTTCTATGACCCAAACCCCTCTTTTAATGCTCAGTGCCTCATTTTTAGGTCACAAACCTTCACTTTTAGCATCGAACTTGGACTTTTTATGGTCAAACCATCATTGTTTTGTTCCACATAGTAATTTTTAGAGTCCAAATCCCTCTTTCACGGCTCAAAGCCTCATTTTTTAAGTTCCAAACCTTCACTTTCAGTGTCCAAACCCTTCTTTTAATGCTCAGTGCCTCATTTTTAGGTCAGAATCCCTTGCTTTTAGCATCCAGGCCTTCACTTTCAGGTACCAAACCATCATTATTAATGCCCAAAGCCCTCTTTTAAGGCTCAAAGCCTCATTTCTAGATCCCAAACCCTCACTTTTAGGGTCCAACCCTGTCTTTTAGGCTCAAAGCCTCAATTTTGGGGGCCAAACCCTCACTTTTAGGGTCCAAACCCCTCCTTTTTAGGGACATACCCTCATTTTCAGGTCCCCAAAACTCACTTTAAAGCACCCAAACCCCTCTTTTAATGCTCAAAGCCTTATTGTTAGGACCGCAAACCTCACTTTTTAGGGTCCAAAGCCCTCTTTTATGCTCAAAGCTTCATTTTTAACAGCCAAAACCTCACTTTCTTTGCCCAAACCCCTCTTTTAATGCTCAATGCCTCATTTATACCTCCCAAAGACGCACTTTAAAGCACCCAAAGCCTCTTTTAACCTCAAAGCCTTTTAGAGTAAGACTGCAAATCTCACTTTCAGGGGCCAAAACGGTTTTAACGCTCAAAGCCTCATTTTTAACAGCAAACCCTCACTTTTAGGACCTATAGCCCTCTTTTAACTTTCAAGGTCTCATTTTCAAACGCCCAAAGCTGCACTTGGATGGTCCAAACCTCTCTTTTAATGCTCAGAGCCTCATTTTTAGGTCCCAAACCCTCACTTATAGGGTGCAAATCCCTCTATTAAGGATTAATGTGGTTTTTTTAGGGTCCCAAACCCGCACGTTTATGGCCTATGGCCATCTTCTGATAGTCAAAGGATCAGGTTTAAGTCCCAAAGCATCACTTTCAGGGCAGTTACTCGCCTCGTCGCTGCGGCCGCTCCCTGGCAGGCAGGCAGGCATGCGCAGGCACCACGGCGTTCCCTGGGGGCTCCGGAGACACGCGCTGCACGGCGTCCATCGGAGGTGCGGGGTCGATGGCGCTCACGCCGCGGGGGCGGGTGTTGTTCCTCCCCCTCCGCTGCCTCTGCTTCCTCCTCCCGGGACAGGCCTTCCTCCTGCAGGGGTGCGGGGAGGGGCTCCGTGGTGTGCGCGCAGAGGCGGGCAGCCCTCGGCCTCGCTGCTCCAGCTCCTCTCCCTTCCCGCACGCCGGGCACGCGAGGGCCTGAGAGCCCGGCGCGGTGTGGGCCAGCTGCAGGGGCCCTGCTTTTATAGGGCCCGAGCGACAGCGAGGTGGCTCTTGGCAGCAGGAGCCCACTGTGGTGTCGATTGTGCCTGTGGGCGACGCGTGTGGCCAAATATGGGGGGTTTGGGGGCGGGGGGGCTGTGGCCTCAGAGATGGCCAGATGTGGGAGCGGGAGGAGGGCGGTGGGGGCTGAGGGCTGAGTAATACCCATGTGTTGTAGGGTAGAGCATTTGACCAACTGCTGTGTTTGGAAAGACAGTATTTCTGTTAATGCTGGCTTAGAAATTGGTGGTCTCAGAGGTTCCACACAATCCTGCTGGAGTTTCTGTAGGTCTCAGATTAGTTTGCTGACTCTGTAGTAATTCGTGCCCCTAAACGCCTTGCCCACGTGCATGCCATGTCCGCCGGGTTGTTTTGCTGTTGGCTGCACTTGGTGAAGGCAGGGAGGGACCTTTCACCCATCAGTCCCTGAGGAGGCAAGAGGAGGAGCTGGCAGGAGCTGACGTGGTTTGAGAGAAGGCTGTGAATCAGTAAGACGTTCTCATGGCTACTCCCGAGGGATGTGCTTTCACTCTAGCGGTGTGTGCCTATAGATAACGCCTCGCAAGAGAGCTTTGGCTGCTGGAAGGCCGTGACTCCTCTAACTTCATCAGTTCTGTGATCAAGTCATGGAACAAAGCGCTTTGCATGCCTATGTATTGCATTATTTCAGATCTCTCTCTGTAGGTAAATATGTAGGTTTGTGAAGAAATCTGGATGTTGCAAGGAATTCTGCAAAACACATTCAGAACCAATAATGTGAATTTTGACAATGTGCAAAGCTTTTACGACCAAACTTACCCGTTACGGTTTGACACTCAGTTCTCTTGCGTGTCAGATGTAGTTTCTCTTTGCCATCAGATTACGCGCCTGGGAGAGCTAGAGAACAATACGCGTGTTCTATTAGACATGGACATTCTTTCCTACTGAGGTGTAATGTCTGCTTTTATCTCAGAATGACCTTCTCACTCCTGTGACTTTTTCCGCAGCGTTTGGCATCCTGTGTTGAAAAGAACAGGTTGGATCTGACGGGCGGAGCCTTTCCCTTGAGAGGGCAGGGCAGCAAGGCCAAGTTACTCAGCTGTCGGGCTGTAGAAACCTTTCCCACCCACGCAGCCAGAGAAGGCAGCGTTGATGAAGGTTTGTTCCTGATGTCCCTGTTTGGTGACTCTAAACGAAATGGTTTTGGCATCCAAGCAATGAATGCTGTTCCATACCCACAGCCTGAACGTCTTCAATATCTGTGTAGGCTAACTTGTTGGGCTTGTTTTATTTTTTATTTTCCTAAATCTCTTGATCCACTCTTACTGTATGGAAAACTTGATTAGCTGATAATTGGGTATTCAATTTGGCTTAGGACGGGTACAATCTGAACTCGAAAAGGGGCCAGTATGACTGAAACCTATCACAGAGGTGTTTGCTATGGTGTAAATGTTTAAAATGATTCTTAGCAAAGTGTTGTGTTTCATGAGTGATGTAATAGGATGAAGCCAAACTAGAAAGTGATGTTTTAAAAATATCAGAGAGACTGTATTTTCTCCCACTAAGAAACAATGTCTTGTCTTTTCCAGTCATATCTCCTGGCACCAGTGTCTCAGTCTTCAGCTGGCAAGTGAATACACGTGGCCAGGGAAAACCATCTACTTATTTGGGTGTATTTGACTTGGACTGCTGGTATCAGGCTCAAATGCCAGGCTCACTAAGGTAGGTTTTTATGAAGCTGGTTTCAGTATCCCTCCCCGTAATTCATTGGGAAGTCAGCGTTTAGCTTCTGCACTTGTTTTCTTTCAGGCCAGAAGAATCCCTTCAGGACTGCCCCTATTTTGCACTGTGTTGCTGTACACTTCAATGGGAGAACTTATCTTGGGCCGTATATCTCTGGGACACAGGGCTCTACCCACCCTGGGGACAGTGATGCACAGACATCAATATGATGGATACCAAATGTCCGTTTATTTAGCTGCGTCACACGCTTATATAGCTCTTGCACTTCCTGTTCCTGCCACTCCTATGGGGAGGAGTCTATCTTTCCGTCACATCCCGTGATCTTCCGGTTGCCGATCCCTGTCTATTCCCCTACAGCACTGTGGTCACTGGACGCTGTGACAAGCACGACTGCTCCAAACCTCCTTCTGGATGTTGTGGTGCAGGAGCGCAGCCTAAGCTGGAGAGTTCCTCCTTCTTATCCACAACCTGAGCTGTGTTTTCACCCAAGCACCTATAATTTTGGTAGGTATTACACGGCTTTGAGTAGTGATAAGCTTAAACCGAGCTCAAATGCCATTTATTGGTTCTCCTGTTCACTGTTTGTCACGCAAAAACCCAACCAAACCGAAACACCCCAACCCCCCACCCACCCAACTGTGATGGCGTTGTACTGACCAAGTATGTACTACTGTGACACCCGTCTGACAGGCGGCTGGGTCTGGGGGTTGGGTGCTTCTGTAACGCAGCCCGTGAAGTGGTGCTGGTGATCAGATGAAATGACTCTGGGCTGAAGCTCAAAGCGCAGCACCTCGATAGCCCCAGGGGTAAAATTTCTACACTCGGTCATCACTTTTCTAAAAGAGGTTGTAAGTGATGTGATGAAGAAAATGGGTACTTGGTTGTACCTTTTCAGAGGTTGCTGTGACAAAAATGTAAACTGGTGCTACCATCACGGTGAGAGTATGGAATGTTGTCCAACGTACGTTGTCTCTGCAGATGGCACGTGCCTGCTGAGCTCTGGAGTTGTTCATGTGACGTGCAGCGGCTTCCAGAAGGAGTTGAGCTTTTACTGTGTCTTTATGGAGAATGTCAAGAGAGGGACCTTTCCTAAGCTTTCTATGGCGCTGCTTTTAGCGTCAGAGACCATTTTATGCTGCTCCTGCCCATCCACACATGTAATTGCAACTGTACCCTGCCAGTTTTATGCAAATGGTGATGTTTGAGGTCCCCTCTTGGGAGTGTAAACCCACCGTTGCCTCCCGTTGAAGCACGATCAGGGCCTGAATGTCTAGAAAGGTAGAGAGCGCTGCTGTAGGAGCAGGAAGAGAAAGTCGGGGAAAGCTGTTCCTTCTCTCTCATCAATGAGTGCAACTGCCTGCGTGGTCCTGAGTTCGGGTTTTGATCCCTGATGAGCTGGGAAAAGGAGGGCAGACTGGAGAAAAGGAAGCATCGTTCCCTCAGAACAACCTTCCCCCCGTCAGTCTCTCAAAGCATGAGGTTCCGTGCAGGAGCTGACGATGGGGGTGTCTCACTCGGATGGGAGCTGTTGCCGACAGCCGCTTGCTGCACTCTACGTGATCATTTGCTTCCAAGGACGTGGGCTGCAGCAAACAATTGCTGTTGGCAGCTCTACCCGATGACTTCCCTGTATTTTCCCTTCATCGGTCGGCTTTTCTGCAGCCTCTCAAAGCAGATCTTCACCTCTGTAGCCTTTGCCTTGTGCTGCAGTCGCCCAATTGACTCCTCTGGGACTGCCCTCTTGTTGCTGCAACACCTCAGTCACCTTTAGCTCGTGACGCCCACCACCTTCTCTCTGCTTTATCCCACCGCAGTGACTTCACCCCCCTCCTTCAGAGGTTTCCCATTTGCAGGGCACCAACCTTTCTCTCTCCTCTGAAGGATTTCCATGAGAGATGCAGCCTTTGTGATGAAGAACCCATCTTCACCCAGGCAGGCTCCAAGCGAAATGCTCAGCACGCGAGTCATCAGGCAGAGGAGCACTTGGTAGGAAGGGGAGAGCAGTCTTTCCCTGCCCTCATCTTCCTCTCTACTGGATTCCTCACCAGATCTGTGGGGGTGCGTTGGGGCAAAGAGCCCTTGTGCACAGTGTGGTAGCTAACATGAACGTCTTGGCAGGTTGGCCTGGCCCATCGGCTGTTTCTTTTGCAAGCCTGATGTAGACTCTGACATGGTGTAGACCTGGGCATGGTGTGAATGGTACGGAATAAGGGGAGGCGACTGTGCTGGTTTTGGCTGAGAAGGGGTTAATTCTCCTCACTGCGGTGGTCAGGGACCTTTCCAGCTTCCCACGCTCTGCCATGTGGGTGGGGGGCTGGGAGGGGCGGGGCCACAGCCGGGGCAGCTGACCCTGATTGGCCAATGGGATGATCATTCCATACCACGTGACACCATGACCAGTATATTAATGGGGGCAGTTGGCGCGTGGGGGCCCCCCCACTGCCCTGTCCCACCCCTCTCTGCCCCTCTGTCCCTCTCTGCCGCTCTGTCCCTCTCTCCCCCTCCTCCTCCTCCTCCCAGCTCCACCAGGGCTCCAGGACCTGGGCAGCCCCAGGGAGGCGGCCATGGGGCCTGGCGGTGGGGCAGAGCGGGGCGGGGGGACGGTGTCGCTGGATGGTGTCCAGGGAAGGGAACATCAGTCTGATGCTCCAGCGGTGGCTTGTCTACCAAAGCCCAACCTTCCTCGTGGTTTCAAAGGGGACAAGGAGAGCTCTCCAGGCCTGGCCAGGCCCCCCGGTGTAGGGCTGCAACAGTGCTTGTGGTCGGGGCGGGGCGGGGCAGGACAGGCAGGTCCTGGGAGGCGACCAGGAGGGTTTTCTGGCCGCTCCGAGCTGTGTGTCCCCAAGGCTGCAGGAGCGGCCCAGCAAGCTCAGGGGGCAGCTGCAGAGCGGGGTGGCTGCGTGCGGGCACCTGACGCTTGCTCAGAGGGACCGTGGCTGCCGGCGAGCGCACGGCGATGGAGAGGAGCCGGGAGGAGGCTGTGCCCATGCAGCGTGCTGCGAGCAAAGCCACGAGCATCCTCCGCTGTGGCACAGGAGAGACGGGATTTTGGCGTGGGTGACGCCGGCGCCGCCCTCGGCCACCCAGCAGGGACGAGGGGTGGGCAGGAGCTGCCAGTGCCGGCAGCGTGGCGTGAAAAGCACCGGCCCCTTCCCTCGCAGGGCAGCCCCTTGTTCCAGGGATCCACCCGGCAGGGATTTAAGGAAGGAAACCAGATCGCTGCTTACGGCTTTGCTTTGAGCGTGTTTTGGATTTGAAGAGCACGTTTAATAAAGGGTATCTTATGTCAACAAAGTGTCCGGAGTCGTTCTGTGGTTACAAGGCGAGGGCAGTCGGGGTCTTGGGGGCTCGGTGGGTGGAAACCCTTTCTGGCTGGGAGCATCCACCCACCCATCCCCCTGCACCCCCCCAAAACCAGCCCAGCTGCTTCAAGACTCCTAAACACTTCCCAACATCCCTTTCAACCCGCATTACCGACCCATCCTAAATCCTGCCTCCTCCGAGCCCTGCCAGGATGGAGAAGGTGCAAATGCAAACAAATATTCTTAATAAGAACCCCCACCCTCAATGCTTTTCCATGTTTTCAAGTTCAAGTTGCCTTTTCATGTTCAAGTTACTTCCACGTTGAAATAAAATGTTTAATTGATCGTTTGGTGGTGTTTCACCTTAATTTAGTCCAAGGGGATCATTAGGACCTTGGTCGCTCTCCCTCCTCCTCTCAGGTGGGGATGCGACAGTGCCTAGAGCACGAGTCCTGTAAGCAGCAGCTGAGGGAACTGGGGTTGTTTAGTCTCGAGAAAAGGAGGCTGAGGGGCAAGGGATAGGACGAGAGGAAATGGCCTCAAGCTGCGCCAGGGGAGGTTTAGATTGGCTATCAGGAAAAATTCCTTCACCAAAAGGGTTGCCAAGCACCGGGACAGGCTGCCCGGGGCAGCGGCTGAGTCTCCATCCCTGGAGGGATTTAAGAGACGCTTTGGGACCTGGTTTAGTGGTGGGCTGGCAGTGTTGGGTTTATGGTTGGCCTCGAGGATCTTAAAGCTCCTTTCCAACCTAAATAATTCTATGATTCTATAAAGGAGGTGCTTGCATCGCTGGGATGGCATTTGAATGAGCCGTTGGTGCTGCTGCTGTTGGTACCCAAGGTGGGCACATGTTTGCAGGAGCTGGGGGATATCAGGGAGGGGCGACAGTGCACCCAGCAGGGGCAGGCTGACCAGGCCAAGAGGGAGCGCGTGGGGTGGTGGGGGATACAGGGGAGGTGGAGGCACAGGCACAGAGGCTGGTGCTGGTAGAGCTGGGGCCTGAGTCCTTTGGGCACCTTTGCTGTGTGGGCGTCCTCGATTTGATCCTCTAAGGAAACCCCCAAAATGTGTCACTGTTTGTTACGCTCTGCCCTGATTTTAGAGAGGAAAGCAGGTGAAGTGGGAGCGTGGTGGCGAGCACTTCTTGTTATCAACTTACGCATCTTTCTCCCTGCTTTCTGTTCATTTGAGACTCTGCTCATTTCTTCATCCTCATCCTTGCCTCCCACATCCTCCCCTCCAAGAGTTCCCTCAGCCTCCTCTCCTTATACTCAGCTTTGCCACTGGGGATGGAGGGTGCCCGTGCCTAAAAGAGACCCCCACCCCCCTCGTGCCAAGCGCCCACCGCTCCGCTGCCACTCCCTGATACACGGGATGCTTCACACTTCTGATCTTCAAAGTACGGCGCAGATATTAACCTACCTTCTCTCAAACTGCTTTTGACTCCGGCCATATACGGTTCCTACGCTCCTGCCTCACGACGATGTATTGGGCCCGTTCTCGTCCCTGAATTGGTCTTTTCTTGCTTCCTGAATTTGAGATTTTAGACAATCTGTGGGATGGATCCTGGGTTTTGTTTTGCTTTACCCTAAAGGTTTCATAAACACAAAGCACCCTTACACTCTGTCTGTAACAAAGATGTGCCAAGAGGAAGGACTACCTTGACACTGCAATAATAGATAAAACAGACTCCTCTCTCTCCACCTGAGAGAAAGCAGCTGGGCTCTCTGGGGTGACTAAACTGAAGAAATTCAAAACTGCCATAAAATAGCAGCATTGACTTTTGCAACCATTTGCTCAATCAGTATCAACTGAGTTGTTAAAAAAAGAACGTTGGAGGCTGATTTCTGTTGGGAAATCAGTTTCTTCAGCCCTGTTCAGCCAGTAACCAAAAGGCTGGCTTTCCATCTGATCCTTTAGTTATATTCAATTTTTATGTCTAATTATGGTTTCCTCAAGAAGGGTTCATTGTTCAGAGTCCTCTTTTTCAGAAGCAAACAAGAAACTGGGGAAGCTCCCCCTTGGAGGCTGGCATTATACAGCCTGCCATTGCCCAGTGCTGAGACACAACCGTTCATAAACTGTTAATGAGTTCTTGTAACTTGTTAGGAATCAGTCATACGGCCTGCAGGCAAGAGTCAAATTTGGCAGCTAACATGAGGGCGAGACAATGAAGAAATATTCAAAGGAGAAGCTTTTGTGCATCCTTGTTTAAAAAAAACCTTGAGTAAGTTTGATTTTGCTCTTTACGGTCCAACAATAACCGGCAAGCTTTCCAGGGATTTATTCCTACCACACCATGACCCACGTTCTGCTTTGAAACGCACACAGAAATGTGTGTCTTCAGAAACAAAACAAAAGCCAAAGCACAAACCCCACACTTAAGACCAGGAGCTGAGCTGGCTTTCAGAAGAAAGGTAATGGCACCTCCAGCACCAGAGCGCCTGAGGCTGCAGTGCTTTTCCAGGGGGAGAGAGGGGCTTGTCCAGAGAGAGGCAAGGCTTCCACCCTCCCTACGCCCACCCACAGCCCAAAGCAGGTACACGCAGAGCAAACGAGAAGGGGATGGGTTTGCTTTGCCTTTCATTGACTTTAATTCCTTCTAACTAAAGCTAAGCCTTCCCTCCCACTCCAGGACTATTGCTTTCCTTGGATGTGTGTTTGGTTTTGGGTTTGGTTTTGGGTTTTTTTTGTGTGTGTGGGTTGGGGTTTTTTTTGTTTGTTTGTTTTTGAGGCATCTCTCTTGGCTTCCGGTAAGACATTAGTCAGAAATGTAATGCAGACATGCCAGGGAACACACCAGGCTAAAGAAATGTTCACTTTATTGATGGACACGTGATTGCTGTTTGTAAACATGCTAGCAAACTAAGAGACAACTAACTGTTTTCAAGAAATAAAATCCCATCTGAATTAGATCAAATACTCTAAAGGTGGTTTACATCAAAGCATTCCATTAACCCCCAGGGTCACTGGGCCAGCTCAACTCACTCGAAGTCACAGTGAGAAACATTCATGTCCAAAAAGGAATTTGACCCAATCACTGTTAGAATTACGGATGTCAGGTTTCGAGCTACATACAAAAAGTTATCAATTTTAGGTTGATTGTACACCATTCCACGGGAATCAGAGGCTGTATTCTTCACAGACACAGACCCTGAGCTCATGAATCTCTAGGTTTGCAGGGATGAATGTCACGGGCTCCTGACAGATGTTCTGCAGAAGACCTTTATTGTCAGCTTTCCACTGCTTATATATCTTTTCGACACATTCCTCATGCGATCACGTGCACAATTTCTGTTATTCGTCAGCGAGCTCTAGGCCTTATGCTACAGTCTAACAGGCTGGTCTAGTTGCTCTAGCTCTAGGCACGCGCCTTATGCCACAGTCTAACAGGCTGGTCTGGTTGCTCTAGCTCTAGGCACGAGCCTTATGCTACAGTCTAACAGGCTGGTCTAGTTGCTCTAGCTCTAGGCACGCGCCTTATGCCGCAGTCTAACGGGCTGGTCTAGCTGCTCTAGCTCTAGGCACGCGCCTTATGCCGCAGTCTAACGGGCTGGTCTAGTTGCTCTAGCTCTAGGCACGCGCCTTATGCCACAGTCTAACGGGCTGGTCTAGTTGCTCTAGCTCTAGGCACGCGCCTTATGCCACAGTCTAACAGGCTGGTCTAGTTGCTCTAGCTCTAGGCACGCGCCTTATGCTGCAGTCTAACGGGCTGGTCTGGTTGCTCTAGCTCTAGGCACGCACCTTATGCTACAGTCTAACGGGCTGGTCTAGTTGCTCTAGCTCTAGGCACGCGCCTTATGCCACAGTCTAACAGGCTGGTCTGGTTGCTCTAGCTCTAGGCACGCGCCTTATGCTACAGTCTAACGGGCTGGTCTGGTTGCTCTAGCTCTAGGCACGTGCCTTATGCCACAGTCTAACAGGCTGGTCTAGTTGCTCTAGCTCTAGGCACGAGCCTTATGCTACAGTCTAACGGGCTGGTCTATCTGCGTTACCTCATTTGTTTTTGCTAACTTAAGTTCTTCTTGGCATTTCCCACGCTCCTGCCTCTGTTTTTTACTGCGCCTTCCTTCAGTTCAAGGACGTGTCAAACAGTGCTAAGTTACTTGCAAATTCATCCCCCACATAGGTTAAGTTATCCTAACAGCTTATCAAGCGATCACATCCAATGAGCCAGGGTTAGAGTAAAGCCTCACACCACTCGAGTGAAGAAAAAGCAGCGATACTGAAAATAAAGATGAAAAATAAGAAACACCACAGAGGAATTTGGATACTGCAAGGACTATTTTGAAATGCAGAGTTACACGCAGTAGCCGACCCAAGTGGCTAATCAAGAGCTAGACCATTACCAGGCCACTATTTCCTTCTGTTACTTAATTATATTTCTGCAGCAGAACGACAGTGTTTTCAAACCTGATGAAAAATGCTGCCCCTTTTCCGAATGGAAATTCCAAGTGGTGCTATACTAAAGCAAGGCTTCACCTTTGGGAAACTAAAGCAGCATCCAACCCTGGGGTCACCCACATCCAAACATGGGCCGGAGGCACAAGTTTAGAAAAATGACAGGGATTTGACCCACAAAGGCACCAGGCTCTCACCCTGTGCCAAAGTCTGTACACTGGGTTTTAGGGATTTTCATTTGCAGACAAACTATTCAACTAAACCGCTACATCCGAGAAAGTGGAAAGAGCCAATGCAGAACTGCAGAACCCCACGTTGTGTAGCAACACTATTTACCTTCAGGGCAAGCTATGGAAGACATTTCTGTACCCAGAGGGGCCCAAACAACATCACCTCCGTTATACAGTTTTAGGAACAAATACCCAAGTGTTTAAGGACATGAAAAGGAATCAGGTCGCTGCACAGATCTAACATGGGGCATATGTTGGGTTTGGGATTTGTTTGAACCCCCACATCAAAAGGGAGGAACCGAGCCAGGTTCAATAACAATGCTTTCCTCAGTGGGTTTTGGTAACAATTTCAAAAAACATTAGGCAAAGCAAAAGTATTTAAAACCACAAGCTAAGTGATACAAGGCGAAAATGGCAACAAAGACACTCCAAACCATTCCTATTGCAAGGAACAGAAGCACACACCAAGCTACACAAACATACACATTAGTAGCCGTAGACAGACAGATGCAGAGCACGTCACCGCGTTCGGTTGTGCAAACCTTGAACCTACATCGCCTAAAAACGATCAAACCTTACCTGTACAACACAAAGCCGTTCAGGAAATAGCCTCGCATATTCAGGGTGAAATACAGCGCGTTACTGGGCACCAACACCAACAGTCACATCAGAGCTGTGCAAATGATGGCATTGCTCAGTTTTTACTGTGCTGAAACAAATACCTTCTCTTTACAATATAGACTATGGTTTCTTGGAAAATAGTTTACGTTAATGTTTGGAAAGTTAATACACGCCTACATTGTTTAGAATTAAGCGCAGTGTGTAGAAAAACGTGTGAGAGTGTGTTTTTACATCCTGCTTTTGGTGTTCCACTCACTGGCTCAATTCAACTTCTAGAAGAAGAAATAAAGGTGATCAGGACTTCAAATAGAGCACTGGTACCCAACATCAAGCAGTGAACACAAATTATAGAGCCTGAACATCAAAACATGCTGCTCTGATAGTCTAGAGAATGTGGACATTCATTCGTATACAGAAACTCTTCTCTCTTGGTACAGTCAGTGCCACTGAAAAAGCCCCCAAATCCCATTTCTACTTTGTCACAGGTTACTCTCAGACATACAGATACAGAACACAACAGTGCAAGAACTTCTCAGGTATTTTGTCTCTGCTGCGGAAGTATCAAAAATACAAAGTCTGTGCTACCGTTTTGGGTTCTTAAATAATCAACCATCAAAATACGAAGGTACCTTTAGCCAGGCTGTATATCCCCAGGATTACAGACAGCTACCAGACACAGTACTTCAAGTTCTAAGAAAGAACAGCCATAGCCCAGACACTCTGAGGTGCAAGTTTACTTGAGTGACAAACATCAGTGACCTGACAAAGAAGTCACAGAAATGTCAGCAGCAGCACCTTTAGAACAGCGTTTCTTTGTGGAAGCCCAAGCCCTGTGCTCAGATATCTGCCATACTTAGCCATCACAGCACCAAAATACTAAATCTGTTACGTGTGCTGTATCGACTGAAAATAGGAGTGGAAACGTCACCTGAAAGCAGTTCCTAGGATTAGGCGCGATTTAGGAGCCCTGTGAAAAAACCCAGAAAGGTCTCAATTGCCAGAATTTGCTTTAAGATAATCTGGAAAATGCTACAGTATTTTAGGGAGTAGTTATTACATTTGAAAACTTGCTGAGATTTCACACACTCATTGATCTGTAGCTGCCCTCTACTCATGACGAATCAGACATACAACCACGGATATTGTTGACAAACAACTCATACACCATCCAAAGTGCCCCATGAGCAGAGGGCAATTCAGAGGCTGCTGTGGAATTTAGGGGCAAAGAGAAAGGCTCATGCTGCCTGCCACTGCTAGAACACCACCGGGCTCGCACTTACAGCCACGCACCTCCCGAAGGGGAGGAAGGACAAGGACGTACTTTACATCACCACACAAGGGTCGCTTCATCCACTTACCTTGAGGAACACACTCCAAGGCCAGTAACGCATTTTGGAAGGCCTCTCCACCACTACAGCCTCCATTCCTCGCTCCCAAACAGGAGCCACTCTAACAGTGGTTTCTGCAATGTTTCCAGCTGAAGGAACAGAAAGCTCATCTGCCTGGTTCATTTTCTGTGTCAGAACAGCAGTGCCATTCTTGCCTTGAACCGCACACAGCTATTTACCTGATCCTTGATGACAGCAGCACCTCTCCTCTCATTTAGGGCAGCATTACAATACCAGGAGAGGGTGCCGCCCAACCAGAAACGGAGCGTGCATCGACAAGACGGCGCTAGGCACACCTATTTCAGTTAACCCCGAGAACAAGGCCACGTTTAGAAGCGCAACACTGTGGTGTCCAGAATTACTGGGGAGGGCCTGAAAGCACTGCAACAACTACTGCAGCAATACGCCCAAAGCTTGCACCCAGAGCCACATAAATTCAGGGTTTTTTGCTTGCAGATGCTTCATGGGCACCAGGAGGCTGCTGTAGTGTTTGTGCAAGAGACGCTGTAACTCACCAGTGTACTTCATTTATTCAGAGCCAACACTAGAAAGACATGGCAAAACCACAAGCTAACAACGGCTACTCATTGTGGTGGAGAGGCAAATCTTTAAGAAGGCTGGAAAACACGACCGTTCAAATAAGGCCGGTGGAGCTGACATACTACTGGGCTGTATGAATACATGAATGACAGCAACAATCCTGTAGCCAGGATTGCATTTCAATAGCGGTAATTTCAATCACTGCACCTGATTCTCTGTCCTCCGTAAATCTGAGGAACACAGAATACAGAATGACAACCTGGAGCACAGGGACCAGCTTAGGGTAGAAAAGAGATCTTAGAAAGAGAACTACTAACATTTGCTAACATGCGAAACTGATTACTGCGTTTCAAGTTTGGAAAGGATTAACGCTTCCTTCATAATACCTGCACAAACACAATACTGTTTGGGATATTGTTCTTTTGCTCTTGCCTGAAACGGACGTTGTCTTTAGGAAACTAGTCGCAATCACTTATGAAGGAAACTGCTTTTTTGCATGGCTCGCCAGCTGGCACCCTTGCTCTTTCCTCTATGGCTAGTATGCAAAAACCCCAGATTTGGGGCAGAAGAATACCTGCCATCTCCTGCCCCCTCTCCCCAAATGCAAGAAATAGTCGAACACTGACAATCAGACTCTTCTGGATGGGAACAAATTATAAGTTTACACTACAGTGCGTATCTGCCTTTAGCCTAAAAGCAAGAGAAGCAAACACATCGAATAGGGAATCTCTCCAAGTACAGGAAGCAGGATCTGCAACTCGGCTCTCAGAAAAAGCAAGCAGACGGATGACGACACCACAGAACTAGAGTTGCTTTGCAAAACAGCAGCGCACGCATGTGTGTTAAGTATCAACCGGTCAACTAGCGTTGGAGATGAACGCTTGAACGGTCTAAGAAACACGTGTAAGACTGCATCTGGGGTGCCTCAGTTTGAACGGGACAGCTCGAGGGCACGAATGTGAGGGTGCCTCTGTACCGCTAGACTTTGCGTCCCAGCCTCTCTCCTCGGTTGGCACGGGCCAGTTGCCAGATTTGCCTGACAGCTCCCCAGCATGGCCACACGGTACATGACAGAAGTCACACACCTGCTTCCCGCATCCTTCTCTCCCTGCCTATTAACATTACTATTGTAGTATCAAACTACCAGCAATCAGGCTTTCACTAATAACTCATGGTTTCGTCTGGGTTTAGACCAAGTTCAACAGCAAGGCACACCTTCATCTCCTAAGCACACTACAGAAGATGCTGAGGTGGGAAGGCTTGTAGATGTGGCTCATCTAGCCTAACCCACAGCCGCCTTTAGTGACGTATGCCTCGCTTCAGCTTTCGTTGTGCAGAACAATCCCTAGAGTCACACTGATGCAGCCTGCTTGATTTCTGGGTGCAACAAGCCCTCAAATACCAGATTTGTGGTTTCCTAAGCACAGCTCTGTTGGATCGGTCAGCTCCAAAACTTAAAAAGCTCAACTCACCCCAAAAATGTTAACTTGCGCCCCTCTCCTGGTTTGGAATATCCAGACAGCGAAGCACCACCGGAAGCCTTGTTCACCAGGCAGTTGCCGGACAAACCCCTTTGTGACACAGAGCAGCAAGTCAACAGGAGCACAGGCTGCACAAAGTCAGTGCTTGGCAGCAACCTCATCCAGAGCAGGAACTCCACTGGCAGAAAACCTCTTCAGCTTCCGCTGGACTTAGGAAGGGACTTCCTAAAGCCTCTTTCCTCCACGGCTACCCCAGCAAGCAGCAGTGGGGCAGCAGTGGGGCAGCAGTGGAGCAGCGCTGCCCGGCTCCCCTCCTGCAGCACTGACAAGCAACACAGCAGGCACAGTGCAAAAATCAGCCTCCACCAATGGCCCCGAGTGATCCGCATCAGAGATTCAAAAGAAGGAACGGCGCAACGAAACCACAAACAGAAACACACTGGTTACTACCAAGGCGGAGCAGCCGGCATGGTGTGTGCTATCCTAAAGCACTCTGAGCATGAGGGACACAGTTTCACCTCAAACACAGCAAGTGAAATCCACCTGAGGGTGGCACCCCAGCGCCTCTCAAGGGAGGCCAGCCGTGCGGCCGAAACAACCAGCCAGAGAGCGCAGCGTGACCACAGCAGTGCCCAGCGCCTTACGAGACGCACTGCTGGCGCTGCTGCAGGGACAGGGTTTGTGTCCACTGGAACAGAGGCTGCTGTCAACCCAGCGGCAGCCGCCAAACCCAAAATAACCCTTACACCTGGTAGCATTGCCCCAGTCTAGGAACAAACCCTAAATCCAGAGGCACCCCACACCTGGCTGCACCCACCAGACCTAGCAGCATGCACCTGACACAGCAACACCCCCAAATCCTCAAGTTTCCCCCCAAATTGGCAGCAACCAGCAGACCCAGGTACACCCCCCAAAAACTGTCAGTGACCTGTCAGCACAATCAATATTTATACAGCTAAATAACCAAAGGATTAGACAATACTTTGTCTTCACTGCCCCCCAATCCATTTTCTTTCTCTTATTTCTTTTTTATTTTTTTCCATTTTAATTTCACCTTGTTTTGCTTGTGGTTTTTATATAAGACCTGCTTTTGTAGAAGCGTGAAAGGTCTCTGTGGTCCCTCTGCTCATGAATCCATTTGCTAAAATAATGTTTTTGAAATCCTATTTTTTGAAAACCTCTTTTTTAGGTATCTTACTGACCAGTTCATTCATGTCTAATATTGAAAGCTTTTGAAAAGCAGGAACGGGTTCGGTTCTATACAGGACAGCGCTGCTCAGAAATGGACCCCAGTCCCTGCTGGCCTCAGCGACCCAGTGGCACACACTCCTGTTACCGGCTCATCTGGTGGCTGGCTGTACAGAAATGTAATCTTTTTTGCCGTGGCTGGGGGTGGTGATGGCGGTGTTGCTGGTGTTCTGTCTCAGCTCTATAATCCATAAAGGAACAGAGACTTTAAGGTGTATCATGTTACTGGTTTGACAGGACTTGCATGCTAGAGAAGAGTTGCTCAAGTGACTTGCTACTTTTACAACCTCTTGCTAGAAGGAGCAAGAGGGAACAGGGAAGGGTGTAGAGGAGGACCGGAGCAGCCCCGTAGCTGGTGTGTGCCGCCAGCATCGCCCTCGTACAGCCGTCTCGCCAGCAAAACGCAGGAGGAGCAGAGCAGCTTATGGCCACTGCACGAAGCAGCTGCAGCGCAGGAAGGGGAATTTAACTGCGAGGCTGTGAGGCACAGCACGCGTGGTAGCCGAAGCCCCGCGGGAAACACGCGGAGGTGTCAAGCTCTCTAAAGGACCCTGAGATATGAACAGCAAGAACTTAGCAATTGTTGACCTGGTATTTCTTGCAAACGGAAGCAGCTGACGGCTTCCTCTTTATTTGCTCCTAGTCCAGTCCTTGGGCAGATAGGACAGACCTTGCAGCAGGGCATGCCTGCTGGAGAAAAACTGCTAAAGCCGCCTCTTTGTTGCTGCTCCTGTAACCAGAGCGATAGAATTAACCAACCATAGATGTTGCTATACTCCTCGTACAGCCTTATCCAACTGGACGTTAAGTCTGGGGACATGGAGTATACCAATCAGTGTATTCTTTGATCTGCATTTTAGTCCCTCGGTAATCATTAATGTGAACGAAACAATAGACAATGTGCTGCTGTCAGAAAAGGATGACAAAATGTGGTTTCGTGTAGTGGACTGAGAAAACTGGCCAGGACTGCCAAGATTAAGAGCCGAGTAGGTAAAAGGTAATTCCGACAGGGGGAGATCGCGACCACCGACTCACGGACCACCACCGACCCAAGTAACACCACCTACTCAAAAGAGAACAACAGAAGAGGATAACTGAGCCTGTGCAGTAATTTACATACGGAACGAGCAAGTTTGTACCAATCGGTAGAAAGGACAATAATGAATATCTATGAATATGTAACTTTTTGATCTATAAATTGTACGGGAAAGGTGCGTAAGGTACGCACGTTAGGAGGAGCGATCCCGCGTGCATCCGGCGCTGTGAATAAAGAATGCCTGCTCTTTAATACTAAATTGCTGTTAAAGAGCTGTTTCTGATTTTACCGCGTTTTTCGGTAACACTCCTACCAGTCTGTCACGATCCACTGTCGGGCTGAACAATTTGGCAGAGGTTAAACCCCCTTGCTTTCCAACCGACCTCAGGTAATTCTGGGAGGTTGGGGGCGGCTGGGCTTAACTTCTGACTGACTCCAACGTGTTGCCGTGGCCAGGTTCCTTCTACATTCTCGGGAACAGAACTAAGACTCAAAACGGAATCAAAGTGCCAAGTCCCTTCATTTGGCCAGCGACGGAGACGCGAGAGAAAAGCAGAGAAAGAGAGAAAAAAGGGAGAACGGGGGGAGAGAGAAAACGAGAGCGACACGAGAGTGTTGCAATAGCTACCGCCGCGGGTCTGGGGCGGTCCGTCCCTCCCCGCGGTCTGTCCCTCCCCGCGGTCCGTCCCTCCGTGCGGTCCGTCCTTCTCCGCGGTCCGTCCCTCCGTGCGGTCCGTCCCTCCCCGCGGTCCGTCCCTCCCCGCGGTCAGTCCCTCCGCGCGGTCCGTCCTTCCCCGCGGTCCGTCCTTCCACACGGTCCGTCCTTCCCCGCGGTCCGTCCCTCCGCGCGGTCAGTCCCTCCGTGCGGTCCGTCCCTCCGTGCGGTCCGTCCCTCCGTGCGGTCCGTCCCTCCGCGTGGTCCGTCCTTCCCCGCGGTCCGTCCTTCCACACGGTCCGTCCTTCCCCGCGGTCCGTCCCTCCGTGCGGTCCGTCCCTCCGTGCGGTCCGTCCCTCCGCGCGGTCCGTCCTTCCCCGCGGTCCGTCCCTCCGTGCGGTCCGTCCCTCCGTGCGGTCCGTCCTTCCCCGCGGTCCGTCCCTCCGCGCGGTCCGTCCCTCCGTGCGGTCCGTCCCTCCCCGCGGTCAGTCCCTCCGCGCGGTCCGTCCCTCCCCGCGGTCCGTCCCTCCGTGCGGTCCGTCCTTCCCCGCGGTCCGTCCCTCCGTGCAGTCCGTCCCTCCGTGCGGTCCGTCCCTCCGCGCGGTCCGTCCTTCCCCGCGGTCCGTCCCTCCGCGCGGTCAGTCCCTCCGCGCGGTCAGTCCCTCCGTGCGGTCCCTCCCTCCGTGCGGTCCGTCCTTCCACATGGTCCGTCCCTCCGTGCGGTCCGTCCCTACGCGCGGTCCGTCCTCCGTGCGGTCCGTCCTTCCCCGCGGTCAGTCCCTCCGTGCGGTCCGTCCTTCCCCGCGGTCCGTCCTTCCCCGCGGTCAGTCCCTCCGTGCGGTCCGTCCTTCCCCGCGGTCTGTCCCTCCGTGCGGTCCGTCCCTCCGCGCGGTCAGTCCCTCCGCACGGTCCCTCCCTCCGTGCGGTCCCTCCCTCCGTGCGGTCCGTCCCTCCGTGCGGTCCGTCCCTCCGCGTGGTCCGTCCTTCCCCGCGGTCCGTCCTTCCACACGGTCCGTCCTTCCCCGCGGTCCGTCCCTCCGTGCGGTCCGTCCCTCCGTGCGGTCCGTCCCTCCGCGCGGTCCGTCCTTCCCCGCGGTCCGTCCCTCCGCGCGGTCCGTCCCTCCGTGCGGTCCGTCCCTCCGTGCGGTCCGTCCCTCCGTGCGGTCCGTCCTTCCCCGCGGTCCGTCCCTCCGCGCGGTCCGTCCCTCCGTGCGGTCCGTCCCTCCCCGCGGTCAGTCCCTCCGCGCGGTCCGTCCCTCCCCGCGGTCCGTCCCTCCGTGCGGTCCGTCCTTCCACACGGTCCGTCCCTCCATGCGGTCCATCCTTCCCCGCGGTCCGTCCTTCCCCGCGGTCAGTCCCTCCGCGCGGTCTGTCCCTCCGTGCGGTCCCTCCCTCCGTGCGGTCCGTCCTTCCACACGGTCCGTCCCTCCGTGCGGTCCATCCTTCCCCGCGGTCCGTCCTTCCCCGCGGTCCCTCCCTCCGTGCGGTCCGTCCTTCCGCGCGGTCCGTCCCTCCGCGCGGTCAGTCCCTCCGTGCGGTCCGTCCTTCCACACGGTCCGTCCCTCCGTGCGGTCCGTCCTTCCCCGCGGTCCGTCCCTCCGTGCGGTCCGTCCTTCCCCGCGGTCCATCCCTCCGTGCGGTCCGTCCCTCCGCGCGGTCCGTCCCTCCGCGCGGTCCGTCCCTCCGTGCGGTCCGTCCCTCCCCGCGGTCAGTCCCTCCGCGCGGTCCGTCCCTCCGTGCGGTCCGTCCCTCCGTGCGGTCCGTCCTTCCCCGCGGTCCGTCCCTCCGTGCGGTCCGTCCTTCCCCGCGGTCCATCCCTCCGTGCGGTCCGTCCCTCCGCGCCGACTGTGAGATCTGATTCTGCGCTTTTGAACAACTGAGGAGACGATAAGCAGTGAGTCACGTGTCTCTCTGATAATGTTTTCCTAGCGTAAGCTTACCTGGGGCTTGGGGCATGATATAATTCCATAGGCTGGAAAAGGAGAAAGAGGACAGTTACCCTTTTTCCTTGTGGTAAAGCTGCACTTGAGCCTGAGCTCTCAAGAAACACTGCTGAGTTTATTTCAGTAAAACTGAAATCGAGGGGTTCTAAGGCAGTGTTGCAAAGCCCTTCAGAATTCAAGGGACACCTGGAATTATAAACGTGAAACGTTCTTTTTTCCAGGTCATAGACGTTAAATAAGTCCATCAATCGCCCTCTTAGAGCTTGCTTGCATCTTTTTATATATTTCAATATTGCTGGAAATTTTTTCAGTTTTCAAGTCCTTTAATGACGGTTCACGCTTTTTAGTATTTCGTATAAA
The DNA here is from genome assembly GCF_963921805.1 of Phalacrocorax carbo. Classification (NCBI taxonomy): domain Eukaryota; kingdom Metazoa; phylum Chordata; class Aves; order Suliformes; family Phalacrocoracidae; genus Phalacrocorax; species Phalacrocorax carbo. The sequence goes on along the minus strand of NW_026990280.1, from coordinate 778,373 downwards.
ACCAAGATGTTGCTGCTGACCCCACCTATTGAATAGCTGCGTGTTTTAATTGCCCAAGCCTCTGGCTGAGTATTCATGCCATTGAACGCTACTCACTGAAGGTGTGTGCGTGAGGCGTGAATCCAACCTTCGTACCCAGGTGGCGAATAGGAGTTTCCCCAGGGACGGATCCAGAGCAGGGAATTAAGCTCTCACTCTGCACTGCGCTTTGGAGGAGGAGCGGGTTTGTGCCCCTTCTCCGAGTGGATGGTGAGCTGAGGGGTATTTCGCCCTTAGGGAACCTGAAGTTAAGCCAAAGAATGTCGAGTGAGTTCAAAACCCTGCCCAAGCCTTTGGAACATCCCGGCTATAGTCACTGAGGCAAAGGAGTATTTTAGTTGAGCAACACTTATGCTGGGTAAAATGAGAGGGTGAGAGGCTTTTGCTGCTTCAAATACTCATGGAAATGTCATTTTAAACGTGGTTCTTCAGACGAGATAAGTCTGCACCTCTTTTCTTAGCAGGACAAAACTTCTGAGCCTGTTCCCAGAGATAGAAAGAGCAGAGGAATTCCGTGGAGTTCCATGGTGGAGGTGAAAGATCCCAACCCAAAGGGTGCTGTGCTGACAAGCAGTGGGAAATACGCGATGCCAGCTCTTCCTGCGTAAGTATGGAATGAATTGGACTGACCGAGCAGTGAACAAGAGAAACCATGCGCAGAAGTGTGAGTGGCAATGCAACCGAACTGGCCAGCGCCTGCAGTGACGGGGGAGGAAGCACTGTCATTGCGGCTTAACCTGAAAATCTGTGATACTGTCTCATGTTGCAGTAGGGTGGTCCCCGTGTTCATGCCCCTGGAAGCTGGTTAAACCTGTGCTGTGCTAAGAACGTGTATTTCTGCAGAGCATTTGGGTGGTGTTTGTAGCGGAGTCGTTCTCTTTGAGAGGTCGTTTTGGTTCTGTTTGATGTGGCAAAGGCTCCTTGCAAAACCTAAGAAATTGCCGCTGGACTGAGATGTCCCCCGCCTCTGACTTCTATGAACTCCCGTGTGTGGAAGAGACGGAACTTTTCCTGTTGCTTTAAATTAAGAAAACACTCCTGTGTGCTGAGAGGAGCGGCTGTTTTAAACTGCGCTTGGTAGCACTTCTGTTTTGCTGCCATGGATCTCCTTCTGGAGAAGCTGTAACACAGGCTCCTTCCCTTTCTAAAATGTAATCACTCAGAGACGAACTTGATCGGAGACTAACTTGGTGCTGCGCCTGCAATGTACATTTGCCGCCTGGCAAAGGAGAGGTGGGATTCATTTCACCTGATTTCTAGCTGTCAAAAAGTTATTTTTCTGGTCTGAGCTAATTTCTTGCTTGGTCAAAGGAAAGGGAGAGTTCTGCAGCAGGAAAATTGTTCCCCCCTCCCTCTTCTGGTGTTGTGGCTCTAGAAGAGTAGTTTAATCTGAAGGCCTATGTTTTAGAAGGCGAATGTGGAGTGAGAAGAATTCCACCTGTTCTCTTCCTTCGATAAAATCCAAAGCTTGGAAGAGTTTTCTTTGAGCCATCTTTAAACTTTTCTCTCCCACCAGGCCCTCTCCCCCTCCAGGGAAGCTTCTGTGCGAGGAAAGAAGGAAAAGCCTCCCTTTTTGCCAGAGGAGCCATCGCCCTCTTCTTCCTCCTCATCCTGCTCTGGTGATCCTAGTCCAGATGAGTTGTTGTGTCTCATTTGTGAAGATACAATGTCCGATGCCGCTGTTAGTGCCTGCTGTGGAAACAGTTCCTGTGACGGATGTAAGTGCAGCTCCCATGGTTGTTACTTCAAAACATCACATCTGATCTTCTGAAAGCAGAAAGAGGAGATCAGGGAATTACTTTGTCACCAGTTCTATTTAAGACTTAAGCAGAGCCTGAACAGGAAAGGACTTTTCTCACTTAAAGGGAAAAAAGGCAGGAAGCTTTTTTCCCTTTTTACTTATGTAGTTAAATCCTCTTGACAGGTGGAAGGAGGAGTTTGAGAAGAGAGCCTAACTGCGCAGGTGATTACAGTATTAGATATCGAACGCGTTTGGTTTGTCCGCAGCCCTTTCCCTCACACAAAATTATAGAGCCATCTCTGGTGCCTTCCTGTGGTCTGCAGCCAACGGGGAGCTGGGCATTTAATCCACACTCCTCTCCATGGGAGAGGCGGTTAAAAACTTCAGAGCTGTGCTGGTTGTAGCTGGGATAGAGTTAATGTCCTTCAGCGTCGCTGGCATAGTGCTGAGGGCACACTGATGTTTCAGCTGTTGTTAAGTAGCGGCTCCGTGTCGCTAAGTAGCGCCTCTGCTAGTCAGGGGCCTCTCCAGCTTCCCGAGCAGGTATGAGTGGCCGCGCCAGGGACCCCTCTGCCCGCCCAGCTCCATCAGGGGTGATGCCCAGGTGCGAGGGCAGAAGGAGGCCCCGAGCCGTGCGTCAGTCGGCCAGAGTGAGTCGGCCAGCGTCAGTCGGCCAGCATCGCCTGCCCGCACTCAGCTGGCTGGCGTCAGTCAGCGTCAGCGTCTGTTGTCGGGAGTCAGTCAGGACTTAATCCTGTCGGCACCGCTGACCCCCCGTCTGGGGTGTGGGGCTGAGCGCGGTGGTTCAAGTGCCGCCTTAGGCCCGTCAGTCAGGGTGGCTGTGTCAGCCTTGGCTGGCAGCTGTCACCTGCGTTTGGGCACACGGTGCCGTGTCCTGCTCTGCTGAGGGCGGCTCCTCATTCCCTGCCTGCTTCAGCTCGTTTTCCTGCTTCCAAATGCCTGGGGTTTGCTGGTTTAAGGCAGTGAAACGAACTTAATCAGGCTTCCCTTAACTTTGTGTCTTCTGCCTAGTGATCCGTCGGACAGAGCTTTGGAGGAAGAATGGTGACAAGCCCCTGCTGGTGTGGTGGTGTTTTACTGGTGTGGAGGAGAGGATACTTCAGTTGGTCGGAGCGAGTCCCCAAACCCCTGGGCCTGTCGCGTGGGCTGCCAACGTTTCCGCAGCTCCCCTCGTCGGGCGGCTGTTTGCAAGGGGTGTGTTTGAGCACTGGGGGTTCAGCAGCCGCCGGGCCCTGGCCCTGGGCAGCCTGCTCTGGGTGACCCTGCCTGCGCAGGGGCTGGACCAGCTGCCCCCAGGGATTCCGGAAGGCCTTTCTCTCCCTTGTGACTCCGTGACTCTGGAACTGGTGCTGCGAGGGGCCAGCGCTGTGGGAGCACTGGGAACGTTGTCTTCCCTGGGCTCTGCCTCTGTCGGGACGGCTGCGTGTGCGCTCTGCCCTGAGACACTCGGCGCCTGCGCCCGCCTGTCCAGGTACGCCAAGCAGTGTGCAACAGAGCACACTTTCAGGAGTGACCTGAGGAACTTTTGCTAGCTTTGCCACGTTGGAGAGGGACTGCAGCTCCTGCCTGCAGGAATAGTCGTGTTGGAGAATAACCACAGGAGGCAGCTGGGTAAAGTGGCTCTAGTGTCAAATGCTGATGTGTCTCGGGTTTGGGTTTTTTCATTTAAAGGGAAATGAAATCTGTGGTCTGCATCAGATACGGGATCGGGGCTGTTGGAGGCTGTATTTCTGGGGAAAATGTCACTGAGCCAGTCATTAATAGTAATTCAAAAAGCTCTATAATTGTGATCTTTCCCTGCTGTTCAACAAAGCGGATGCTGTTTTTCTCAACAGAGCATAGTTTTTCTTCCATTTCTTCTTCTTTGGCTTCTTCCCACTCTTTGTCCTCTTTCCTTAGACAATGTGACCCGAGCAGTGTCAGGCAATGCTGTCCCTTCTCTGACCACCAAGTAACGCTTCCCTGAGATCACTTTAGCTTCCACATCTGGCTGAGCGAAAGAATGACGCCCGTCAGCCTCAGCCTCCCTCCGTGCGAGAGTGAGCCTCTACGTGCACGAGGGAGTCCAGAGCTGACTGAGAGTGCCTTGGGTGCTGCGCTTTCTAAAAGCGAAGGGGTTTCTTGCAGCTCTCCTTGCAAAGTGAGTGTGTGGTTTCACACGTGCATGAGCTAGCAGGACGGCTTACGGCCACAGAATGGAGATGGGCAAATCCCCTCTCCTTCTCCCCGGTGCAGTGTCCTGCCTCCTTCCTTGTGCCAGCTTTTATGCTTGCTGGCTCTCTCTGCAACCCCGTTTCACTCTCTAAGCTGGTGGAAAACTCTCTGCTCTTGTGGGTGCGTTCCCTGTCTGCTTGGGGAGTTAATGTGGCTCCTAAGGAGCTCTAAAACGTGTGCAGGTCAGGGCAAGGGAAGGCACAGGGATACAGGAGCAGAAGGAAGGAGCAGATGGAGAGATGGGGGCAGCAGCAAGGCCTCTCTTTTGGTGGCACTGAAGTGAACCTGGTTTGTGACATCACGTCTGCAGCTGCGACTGACCGTATCTTTAGCTTTTCCTTCAGTAAGCCCGTAACATTGTTGGCCTTTGAATCTGACTTTCATGTACTACATGTCAGTCAACAGTGACATCCCAGAACACTGACTTGGCTGGATGTGATTCTGCTCAAACATGTAATTTCTCAACTTGTTCTTTTTTATTTATTTTCTGGAGCTTTTTAATGCAAAACTCACTCTCTGACTCGTGCCGCCTCGCTTGACTTGACTCCAGTGTCTTGGGCTTTTTTCCCGTGTTGTTTATCCTGTCAGTACCCCTGCGTCCCTTTTTGTTGGTGATCTCGTAGGCATCAGAAAAGCAAAGGATTCTGCTTTTGCTCTGCTGTGAGATCCAAACCTGTCCTGAGTGCCCTTTTGTTAAGGAAAAGAGCCGCAGGAGGTGGACGGGAGATTATTCACGGCAAAGGGATGAAAGTTCTGTCAATCTGAAAAATGTCGATGGCTGTCAGGAGCCTCTTTTTGCATTTTCTTCTCTATTCACAGTGAAGAATGCGAGACCTCGCGGCTCAGGTAACGAGCAGCCTGCTGCCGTTTCCCGAGGTGACCATTCAGGCTCTTGGGGAAGATGAGCTCACCCGAGGTTCTGTGCTGCGTGGGCGGTTTTCCAGAGGTGAGCCTTTTCCTTGAAATTGGGTCTTGCTGTGAAGTTGTTACTGCCTGGAGGTGACCTGAGGCACGGGGTCACAGTATCAGCTGTGTCAGGTTGGTGCTGCTCAGGTGCGTCAGGTTTTGAGAGAACAGAAAGGATGAACTATGACAAAATGATGAAAAATGTTAACATTAAAACATTAGTAGAGTTAAACTTTGAAAGGACAACAGCCTGCGCCAGTCTTGAGCTATTAAAATAACACGGGCAAGTCAGTGAGCCCTCCTCAACTCCTAATTGAATGAAAGGCAGTTTACAAAAAAGTCCTGGTGTGGTTTTGGGCTGTATTTATTTGTACCATCATAACATCCCGTGCAGAACTAGTTCTCCCACAGTGTTAGAGAGGCAACCCCCCCTGCTTTTTCTTTCCTAGCCTGACTAAAAACAGAAGGAAGAGGAAAGCCCTGTTAGGCGCTGCAGCCAGGTTTGCAGAGTATTTAGTAGGACGCAGAGGAGTGTCCCGGGAGAGCTGCTGAGAGCGGCTGAGCAGATGAGGTAGCTGACTTTGTCGGTGATCTGAAGGTAGTGCTGGGGGCCTGCCTGGGTGTCCGGGCACCTGTGAAGACCATGTAGAATCTCTCTGTGTGACTGTAAGTGCAGTAGTTGAGTTAATACTCCCTTTGTGTTGGAAGTAGTTCAGTGAAACTAAATGTGCTAACTTCTCTCTGTGATCAGCGCGTGTAAAAGTTGAAATTGGCTCCCGCAGTGCCCATTTTAAGGTAATTCCTTGTTGAAGTCCAAATCCCTGCCCAAAGTAGGCGTGTGTCAAGCAAAGTTAGTAAAGTAGAAAAGAATTGGCTGAGATTTTGCCATATTTGAATTATGCTTTAGGAGATGTATTCTCATATGTATTTAGATGATTTCTAGCAAAACCAAGCTGAATATGGTATAAAGACTAGAGACCAATCTATTGTAATCTTTATCCCAAACAACCAGAATTCTTCAGTGCAGGAATGCCAAGTCCAAATGCAAAATAATAAGGTGGTTCATTTTACGATGCATTGGTTGAGGATTCAGTGGGTGATTTTCAATAATCGACTGGAATTCGGTAAGCCTCTCTTGCTCTGTGAGGTACTTCTGTTGAAGCAAAGGGGCAGTGATTGTGATTTTCCTGTTGTTTTCAACCCTCTCTTGGGAGTTTGCTTTAGCCAGCCTTTTCTCTTCTTCCAGGGAGAGGTGGCCTGGCCTGGCTGGCGTGTGGCCCTCAGCTGGAGGTCGTGAGCGCTGTGACGGGAGAGCGGCTCTCTGCACACCGTTTCAGTGGAGCCCGTGAGCAGCCTCCCACCATCCGCGTGGTGAAGGAGGTTTCCTGGCAGACGGGAACGGGGCTGCTGGTTGGCTTGAGAGAAGCAGAGGGAAGTGTTCTCTGCCTGTACGACCTTGGAACATCAAGCGTGGTTACAGCAGTACTTCTGCCAGGAAGGGTAGGTCCTTTTTAATGGGGGAAACGTTGTCAGGTGCTGCATAACGCTGTTTCAGGAGCAGCTTTGGAGCGTCTCTTTGCTAGGACGTCCAATTTCTCTACTGTGTCATCATACTGTCACTGCAGAGTGTCCAGTCGAGAGCACCTTGATGTGAAATCGTGGGGTTAACGGTACTGTTATCCTTTGAGTTTGCTGAGAGTCAAACAAGTTTTCTGGTTTTACAGTAGAGCACGTAGTTACCTAATTCTCCACTTTGACAAAAAGGCCTTGAAAACTACCTTTTTTTTTAGCCAGAGTGACAAAGAACTCGTCCTCACCCTGCCTTTCGAGTGTTGGTAACATACATGTCCTGAATGGTTCATTATGTCAGAAATACTGTCTTTAAAATATCTCAGACTTCCATGGCTGTGCTGTAGCTGACTTCGGCACATTCCCAGGAGTCTCGGACTAGCAAGCAGGTGACTTCAGAGCAAAGCACATTTTTCTGTTGACTTAGGATGGGAAAAAACAGGCTTCACTGCGTTACCTGGCAGGTGGTTACAGACTGACTTTCAGCCTGAAGCCCTTGAACCTCTGCTTATTGCATATGGTGCTTGTGCCGGTGGGATACTCTGGTGTAATGTTGCTAATTTTCCCTGCCTTCTCTAACCCATAAACTCAGATGACGTCCTTTCCCCTCGGCTCCTTATCTGAGTGTAGACAAGAGTCACCTTAAGGTAATGGAACATCAAGGTTCCCTCTATCTTTACCACCTTAGAATCTGCGACAGATAAATACTTCCGTATTACTCAGCTTTCCAGAGCGTGGTTTGGTTTGACTTGCTAGAATCCAGGCGGGGTTTGTTTGTCTGTAGCGCTACAGTGTGATTGCTGGCAGTGAGCGTTTGTGGGGTGGTGATTTCTAACGAGCTGAGCTGGGTTGGTGCTCCGCTGTGTGGGTTTGCCGATCATCCTGATAAATCTCAGCGTTTGAGATGGAAAGGCAAGCTGTGTGCTGACATAGACGTGCAGTCATTCAGACTTGTAAAAGCAAATCTGAATTGACAACATTAACGGTATTAAATTGGTTTATAACGGTTGCATGTTTCAGAGCTCTGGAATGGTATTTTCCCCACTCTTCCTGGTTTGTGTGAGGCAGAAGGGCAGCATGCAGAGTCAGGGAGCTGAGACAGGATTTCTGCGTTCGTTCCCAGAAGGAGCTGGCAGCAGTGTAGGAGAGTGTGCAAAGCCAGTGCCTGGTGCCGTGGGAAAATAGGCAGTTCCAGGAGCTTCTACAGGGAAAACTGAAGCATTAAAACTGGGAACCTGTATGCAAAAGTGGAAAAGGTGGATTTGGGGCCAGTTGTACAACAACAAAACGAGACCTTAAAAGAAAAAAAGTTAACAGCAACACGGGAACTTTGGCTGATTCCGCAGCACGATAGGTGCAGTGTTTCTGCTTTCCTCCTGAGAGTCATCAAGGCTTGGAGCAGCAAGAATTCGAATAATCAACGCACTTTTGGTGGTGCTTTGAGTAGCTGAGAAGATTGGAGATTTCATCTGATTTCCAGGAAGTGTGAAACAATATAAAGTTGTCTCAAATACTGCGGGCACTTCTAGGAGTAGAGTTCTTGTGGCCCAGGGGAAAGGTAAATTCTGTAGCAGATTGCCAGGCAGCGCAGTCACAGCAAGTGCTTGATACGGGAGAGGAGAGAACTTTGGGGCTTCAAGGTTTGGTCAATTTTTCCCCACCTCTGGGGAGAAAAACCAATATATATAAAAAAAGGACTCCTTGTGGTGCTCACTGCTCTGTTCCATTGTCGTGTAACAGGTTGCTGTTGATGTAAAGCTCCCTGGTGTCACTGTGTGACATTATGCAAGGAGGCTGAAGGGCAGCCCGTGTTCTTTTGTTGTGGAGCCTTAGTGCAGGAGCCCTCACGTGCTGGTGTCTCTGCTGGAGCAGTCAGGGCTGTCCCGGGAGGGGCTGCAGGTGCTGAAAGGTCTGTCTTCATCAGGGCCTTGTACTAAAGCTGCTGGCAGGCGGCTCCGCGTGTTACAGAGCAGCGTGCGCTTCTCCTCAGCCGGAGCTGGCTTTTGGCGAACCAGCTGCTGGGCTTTTTGCCGCTGTTTCGGCACTGAAAACTTTTCTGCTTTCCCTGGTTGCTCTGTTGATTCTAAATGAGGACTGGTGTAACTTTCCCTAAGCTGGTATCTCCCTTCCGCTCTCTGTAACAATACTCCCTTGCCGTGGCAGCGGTGTGTCTCCCCTGCAACTTGGCCGCTGCCGCGTCTGACTGAGAGCCGAGATTTGCCCTAGTACCTGTTTGGCAAAGAAGGCGTGGGCTGTATCCCAGTGCTGACGGGCTGGGAGCTGTGGGAGAGCGAGAGTGAGTTTGGCCTTTCTTACTCCAGTCCCTTAAATACGGTCAAGTTTCTTGCATTTAACGGATTTTCTGTGTTGTCTTCGAGTTAATGGTTTCTAAGTAGAAAATGGAACTTGGTAAGCTGTAATAATAGACTGCACCATTGCAGTTGGAGTGAGCTCAGCGAAATCCCTGCAGGAAACCCAGTAAACGGAAGGCAGTAACGGATTTTTGTACAGGACATTTTTGGGGGTTGGTTTCTTTGTTTGTTTTGTCTGGATATAATTGGGATCAATGCTGTGTTTTTAAGTCTGAGAAACCTGTATTTACTTTCTTGCTTCTGATGGGCTGATTCTGGCTTCACTTTTGAGTGATTTCTATTTAGCTTGTCAAAGAGCTGAAATACTAACTTGTAGTTTTCCTGTAGGTAACTGCTGTAGAGCCCATAACTAACCCCGGAGGAGCCAGCGTGAGGCCTTGGCACCTGCACCGGGCTCTGCAAGGGTTTTGTGGCGTGGCAGCGGTGGCGACAGATGTTGGTCATCTGCTTGTGGTGGACCTTGGTTTGGATGATCTCTCTTGCAGTCAGAGGGAGAATGAACCATCGGGTGAGCTTGCGGTTTCTAAACTTGAACAGAAAAGTAAGAAAACTTGTGTCTTTTAAATCAACAACACGCATCCCGCTTTGAAGCTACTGCTGTGCAGACGTTTATGACTGCTGATTACAGGTGGCGGTTTGACATCGTCTGGCCCTGAAAGGATTAAAAATGGGAGTGGCTTCATACTCCTCCTAAGGTTACAAATACCCCCTCCCACCAGGGTCCCTCTGTCACGGTGATTCTCGCCAGTGAGGGGTAGGAATCTGACCATCTGAGTCGGTGCAGCTGCCTGACAGGAAGGTGTGTCGGTGTCGTGGTTCAGCCTCAGCTGGCAACTGAACACCCCACAGCCGCTCGCTCACCCCCCCCCCCACCCCTGTGGGATGGGGAAGAGAATCGGACGAGCAAAAGAACTTGTGGGTTGAGATAAGCACAGTTTAATGATTACAATAAAATGATAATGATAAATGATTATGATAATAATGACAGTAATGTTAATATAATAAAAGGGAAAAGGAAGGGAAAGGGAAAAACAGGGAAAAAAAACCACGGAAACACGAACGATACAACCGCTCACCACCCGCCGACCGACGCTGCCCGTCCCCGAGCCGCGATTGCTCCCTCCCTCCCCCGGCCAGCCCCTCCCAGCTAGCATACTGGGCATGACGTTACATGATATGGAATATCCCTTTGGTCAGTTTGAATCCGCTCCCTTAGCTGTGCCCCCTCCCCTCCTGGCTCCTTGTGCTCCCAGCAGAGCATGGGAGGCTGGACATGTCCTTGACTAGTATAAGCGCTACCCAGCAACAGCCCAAACATCTGTGTGTTATCTCAACAGGTTTTTTTTTCCATGCTAATTTCAAAGCACAGCACTATACCAGCTAGAGTGAAGAAAATTAACTCTATCCCAGCTAAAACCATGACAGTCGGACGTGCCCTATTTCTTGGGAATGTTCTTCTGCTTCTGTTCATTGACTTGGGGCAAAGTTTAGGCTTGTTTTTTAAAGTAAATATGCCTTACCAAAATCCCTGCATTTGACCAAACGGAACCTGTACTTGGTGTACTCGGATTGCATATGCTGTTTTTGCTCTTACAAGAGTGGCCTCGGGAGCTGGTCTCACTTCAAGTAGCTTCACCATGAGGCCCAAACTCCTGATGTGCAGAGCCCAGGAAGAATTTGTCTATGGAGGTTACGCTTTCACCTGGTTTTGAAATAGGAGCGAGGATACCTGTCCAGTCAGAGAGTTCCTATGTGCTCTGAATGCGTACAAAATGGGAAGAGCAGACAAAGTATTGCATCAATGGGTATTTTGCCGGGGACGGTAGAATTAAATCATACATGTTGTCACGTCAGTGTTTCAAATGCAACCTGAATGGCATAACGCATTCCTTTATTGTGTGGTTTTGTGCGTGCAGGTCTAACAGTTGTCACTAGAGCTGCTGCTGGCGTTTCACAAGGAAGAGCAACCGTGAGCAGAGCAGGGAGACATCTCTGCCTTCAGTTACAGTGTCCTTCAGGAACAGCAATATCGACCCTGTGCTACATCAGCAGAAGCAACCAGCTCGCCGTGGGTTTTTCCGATGGCTCCCTGTCACTGTGGAATATGAAAACTCTGCAGCGGGAGTAAGTCGGCCTTTGCACTTGGTCACGCCTGGAGGTGCAGGGCTCTCAAGGCTCTGCTTGAGGAGGAAGTCTGTTAATTTAAAGAGCCCTTTTTCAGGGAGGGAAATGTGGAGTGTAATCTTGGCCTGTTTAGGAATCCCCTTCTGAAGTAACCATTGAGCCATACCTGGATTCAGTGGGCCGCCTTCTCCCCAGCGGGCTGGGATTGTTCTCCTTATTGTGCCCGTGGGCTGAGGAACTGCGGAAAGCTCCCTTCTCTGGGTTCTGTCAAGCAGTCAGGGTGTGAGAGAGCTGCTTTCCATAAGGCAGTTTGTTCCACCAGCAGTATTCAGTGACAGCAGGAGTTGTGTGTGTTTCAATGAAAGAGATTGTAGACATTATTTCTCAGAACCAGCTCCTGCAATGAGGGCACCCATTGAAAGGCTGAAGTATGTTAATGATGGGATTGTGGTGATCATATTCTTTAAAGCGTCCAGGTTGAAAGGAGTGAGACATGAAGGATCAAGAGCTGATCTGTGGCTGAAAAGACATTCTCTCCCACATTTCAGCCTCGACCAAAAGAGGGGATTGACCCATTCCAAGGCAGCGATGCATGGGAATGAAAGTCTGCTTGGAACACTTGGAGGTGGAATAAGGGTCATGTCAAGGGATAAGCAACAGAGAAATTAGGGAGATGATTTCAGCTCTGCCAAAGAGCAATCCCCCCTAGAATATTTGACCCAATTCAGATAGGGATTCACGTAAGCAAATCTGCAGTGACTCACCGGGAACTATTGGCGGCATAAATAGAGAGTGGAGGGACAGTGAGGTGGCAAGAATAGATTGTGAAGGTGCAAAGAAGGTTCAGAAGTCTGGAGGAGAAACGCTTTAGATAGTCCAAGTAAAGAAACAAGACACTACTGGTGTTTGGCGCTGTTTTCAGCTTGTGCAGAAGAGAGGCTGCATTTTCAGTTCAATATTGAAGCAGGCGACAAGAGTAGGAAGAATCTTTTGCCTGGCAGCTGAAGGAATCCTTCCTGCTCCTCCTCCGCAGGCAGAGGAGGAGATAAAGCCAGGTTATTGCCCGTGATGGACAGTAATTTCCGCACCTCGTGGCTGTTGCATCAAAAGCAGTCGCTCCCGTGACTCCCTTGTTTGAGATGGGAGTGGGACCTTCTGTGCCTTGAGGAGTAGCACGTCAGGGGCTCTTTGCTCAGAAGATGCTTCTCCCCTTCTACAAACAGGCAGGGCCACCAGGCTCACCTGCTTTCTGTTTTTGTTAACCCTGCAGGCACCACTGTCAGCTTGAAGGAGGAAGGATTCCTGTCTGCGCCGTTACTTTTCAAGAGCCTGAGCATGATCCTCGCAACTGCTGCTACTTGTGGGCTGTTCAGTCGACGCAAGAAAGGTGAATAAAAGCTTACTATCGGCCACTGATTTTTTTTTTTTTTGAGTATTTGTTCACCTAGAGTTGACCCACGTGTATTTGTTTTGTTGAATTAGCCGTGCAGGAGATTCTCTCCGGTATGGAAGGGGCTGACGGTGCGATTTGTACAGGATGTAACAGGGATGGAGAGGGACCTACTAGTTCCTCCCTGCTGAAAGGCAGCAAAGTGACAGTGGCTCTATTTCTGTGCTGGCATTCTTAAATGGCTTCCTTTGTTTCCTGATGACTGCTTCACGATTTGCTTGATATTCACACCGTGGTATTAAAATACCATGGAGCGCAGTGGAGGCTGCAGCTCCAGAGCACTAAAGGTGCGGATCCACCAGCCTGCTGCCCCTAAAGGAGGAGGTGACAGCATGGCCGGTTCCCTGGTGCCAGCCTGAGCCTTGGTGAGCCAGCTCAGCTCGCCTGGCAGGGAAGGTGCTCAGCAGCCAAGTCGGTGGTTTCCTGCTGGGCTAATGACTGAAAGGAGGGTGTGGAAGGTGCCGTGTGTGCAGGGGAGGGACTGGAGCTTTGGTGGGAAGGGAAGGGGAGAAAGATCTGCCCCTTTCAGCATCAGCAAGCTATTTACTCAGCTCGGCTGCTCATGGAGTGGCAATCTTTTTCAGTTTGACTGTAAAGCAGTTTTGATTACGAGCTCTTCAATGCCAAGAACTGTTCCCAACCATTTTTATTCCATAGAACATCTTGAAGCTTCCAGATTGTATGGGTAGCCTTTGCCCCAGAAGCTGTTAGTGTCCAAATTTCCTCCTTTGTGGTTTAGCGGCTAAATGTGACCAATTCTTAGGTTTTGGGAAGGGCTGTTTTTCTTTTCAGCAAGACAGTGCTATTCAGGAAACCTCAGCCTAGATCTAAGGAAAGGGTAACGAGGACTATAAAGCAGCTTTGTAACCAAATGTCATCATTTGTACCTTTTCCAGTGAAGGCGATGCCGTGAGTTTACATCTGTTGCAGTTAGCGTTCGCAGACAGGAGGCGCTTGGCTTCAGGACAAGTCATGTACGAGGTAAGACGTGCACGTCTGTGAAAGGATGGAAAGAGTCCTTTTCCCTAAGGGAGTATCAGTGAAGTTGGCAGGGGGAATATTGACCATGACAATTCAGAGATGACTTAAAAAGAAAGAATCTTTTGCTGAGTCTTCCCGGGCACGGCCTTTGTCCATACTTTTTGAAAAGAAGTCGTACAATTTCATACCGCCGTGTCGTGTGTTCCAGCCAGGGCCGTCTGCAAAGAGCCCGTATAAATTCAGTTCCTGAAGAGGCAGCAGCTTTTACAAATAAAATGATTCTTCATTTAAACACCAAGTGAATGGCATGTAGGAAGAGAAGACAGGGCTTTGAGTAGCTCTGTTTAACCAAACTGCAGAGTTGAATAAGGTTCTGTCTGTCTCCCTTCCTTAAAACACGGGCGTACAGCTTTATTCTGTTCCGGTCTTCAGGTTTAAATTCTTGTTTTGCCTTTGAGCTCTGTCAGCAGGACTTCACATGACGCTCACCTGCAGGGTCTCTTCGGTGCTAGTCCTGAAACTTAGTAGCTCTAAAGAGAACTCTTTCTACTTTTTGGCTGCGTTACCTATGAACTCTGCTCTTGAAGCCAGCAAAATACGCAAATACAGTAAAGAGTGGTCTGATTTGGTCAAAAAAGTATATGTAAATTTTTAGAAGTGGCTCCAAAGAGGTTGTGTTTAAAATAGAGATGAACTAGCCTTATCTCTCTGTTATCTAACAGATAGAAGACGCGTTTTTAGAATGTATAATTTTATTCAGTGTTACGCCTGAAACCCTTGCAAAATCTTTTTGATGGGAAAGTAATCTTAATTCAGAGCATGTCTTTCCTGTTGAGGTGCGGTAGGAGAGGATCTGTGCTCTACAGCCTTGATATTTATTAGTAGTATTTCCTAGAATGGTTAAGAGAAAGCTTGCCTGTTCTCAGAGTAGGTGAGTTAAATGTAACATATCAGGTCATACGAGAATGGATTGTCTCATGCCAGTTCCTTCTAGAGCTCTGAAACTTTAGGAAACTTGGGTAGAATGAGGTACAATCAATTTTTTTATTTTCTGGTAGGTTTTTGGAGATTTTTAGCTGCTTAGCTTTTGGTTTTGTTTGGTTGGTTTTTAATTGTAGAGCTGCTCTTTGTCCACAATCCACACACCCATGTGTTGTAGGGTAGAGCATTTGACCAAGTGCTGTATTTGGAAAGACAGTATTTCAGTCAATGCTTGCTTAGCAAATGGTGGTCTCAGAGGTTCCACACAATCCTGCTGGAGTTTCTGTAGGTCTCAGATTAGTTTGCTGACTCTGTAGTAATTCGTGCCCCTAAACGCCTTGCCCACGTGCATGCCATGTCTGCCGTGTTGTTTTGCTGTTGGCTGCACTTGGTGAAGGAAGGGAGGCATATTTCACCCATCAGTCCCTGAGGAGGTGAGAGGAGGAGCTGGCAGGAGCTGACGTGGTTTGAGAGAAGGCTGTGACTCAGTAAGAAGTTCTCATGGCTACTCCCGAGGGATGGGCATTCACTCTAGTGGTGTGTGCCTATAGATAACGCCTCGCAAGAGAGCTTTGGCTGCTGGAAGGCCACGACTCCTCTAACTTCATCAGTTCTGTGATCAAGTCATGGAACAAAGCGCTTTGCATGCCTATGTATGGCATTATTTCAGATCTCTCTTTCTAGATAAATAAGTAGGTTTGTGAAGAAACCGGGATGGTGCAAGGAATTCTGCAAAACACATTTAGAACCAGTAATGCGAGGGAAATGCTCAGTTCTGAAAATGTGCAAAGCTTTTACGACCAAACTTACCCGTTACGGTTTGACACTTAGTTCTCTTGCGTGTCAGCTGTAGTTTCTCTTTGCCATCAGATTAAGTACCTGGGAGAGATACAGTACAATATGCAGGTTCTATTAGACATAGACATTCTTTCCTACTGAGGTATAATGTCTGCTTTTCTCTCAGAATGACCTTTCTCTCACCTGTGATTTTTTCCGCAGCGTTTGGCATCCTGTGTTGAAAAGTACAGTTTGGATCTGACGGGTGGAGCCTTTCCCTTGAGAGGGCAGGGCAGCAAGGCCAAGTTACTCAGCTGTCAGGCTGTAGAAATCTTTCCCAACTGCATTGACAGAGAAGACAGCGTTGATGAAGGTTTGTTCCTGATGCCCGTGTTTGGTGATTCTAAACTAAATGGTTTAGGCATCCAAGCAATGAATGCTGTTCCATACCCACAGCCTGAAAGTCTTCAATATCTGTATAGACTAACTTCTTGGGCTTATTTCAAAGGAAAAACTGGGTGCTTAGGTTCTGTGGGACTTGTTAAAATAAACCCTATTTTTCCCTTCAATGCTTGCTGACATGCTGTAGCGATGTATGGTGGGGTCACCTCTATAACGCCTGTCAGTCATTTTATTCCTCCAGCTCTCATCTTTGAACAGTAAGATCATCCCCTCCATTGCTTAGGAATGTTCCCTCAACTTTCTTTTTTCCCCTCTTCCAACCTATGCCTGCACCTGCATCCATCTGGCGGCCGGTCAGGAGTGGTGTTCCCCGGGGCTCGGTCCTGGGGCCAGATCTGTTTGATACCTTCCCCAACCACCTGGATGAGCCGGCAGTGTGCCCGCGTGGCCAGGAAGGCCACCAGCATCCTGGCTTGTATGAGAGATAGTGTGGCCAGCAGGAGTAGGGCAGTGATCGTCCCCCCCTACTGGGCGGTGGGGAGGCTGCACCTCGAATCCTGTGTTCAGTTTTGGGCCCCTCACTACGAGAAAGACACTGAGGTGCTGAGTGTGTCCAAAGAAGGGCAGCGAAGCTGGTGAAGGGTCTAGAGCACAAGGTTTAGTTGGGATCTTAGGAAAAATTTCTTCACAGAATGGGTTGCGAAGCAGTGGAACAGGCTGCCCAGGGAAGTGGTGGCGTCACCATCCCTGGAGGGAGTTAAAAGATGTGCAGACGTGGCGCTGTGGGACAGGGTTTAGTGGTGGACTTGGCAGTATCAGGTTTACAGTTGGGCTCGATGATCTTAGGGGCCTTTTCCAACCTAAATGATTCTACGAGTCTATGATCTGCCTGTGCACTTTGCCCTCTCTGTGTCTAATAGGTTCCTACACCTACAAGCTCTTAAAGCAATAGCTTCTGGCTTCCCTTGTCCGGATCGACAGTTAAAACTCCTCTGGTGTCTTTCATTACCTTGCAATAATGAGATGTGCATCTCTGGGTTTGCACATCCAGTGATGCTCTGAGCACATCTCTGAGCCGGCTGCAGTGATAACTTTCACAGCCTTTTGTTTGGGTGTGTGAATGCCCTTCCCTCTCTTCTTACTGGCCTTAACTTATGTCTGCTGTTACAAAGACGACACTGGCATGACTTTCTAGGCTATTTGTGTTTATTAGCTTTGTCTTAGTCCTGAAGAGGCAGCTTCCACCTCTTTTGGGGTGCCATCCTCTAACAACAGCGTGTCAAAATCTAATGAAAACCCCTTTGATTTTTTTCCACCTGTGTCATGATTCTGAGGAGAGGGCCTTCTAAAACCTTGTCAAAAACAACCAACAGGCGCACCCACCAAAAAACCCAAACCAAAACCAACAAAAAAGGCCCTTTCGGTCCCCTTTTCATGAAGTCTGAGGCACGGAAAAATGCTTGTCATTTTTCTGATGGCTCCTCATTAGCTTTGATCCAGAAACTATTCAAGTTGTGGGCCCACATGAGCTTCTGTTGGATGTGGGTTGAGGTTAGAAATGAAGCTGGCTTCTGATTTATGAAACTAATTGACATCTTCAAAGGCAGTTTCAGCGGCTCACACAAGTGAAAGGGCACAGAAGTTCACGATGAAACACAGTAAAGCGTGGGAGGCTCCCTGAGCAGCCCTGATGAAGTCAGCAGAGAACAGAGACCCATTTTGCCAAATGACCTGTCTCCTGGTTCCCTGCTCTGTCAGGGTAAAGGATGCACCCCCCACTTTGCTCACATCTGGAGAATGCCTTCTCCCCAGAGACGACAGACCATGCCACTTCTTGAGAGAACCCGAGTGTAACATGGTCAATGTTTGATGTTAAACCCTTTGTTCCAACCTCCTGTTTGTTGGGGTTGGGTTTTGGTGTTGGTTTTGTGTGATAATTGTGTTCTTTCATTCTGACTGTGCTGGAAAGGAGCTATTCGTAACACTCGTAATCGAGTCGAATCTGGAAATTAATAATGCCAGCTGAGTGATCAAGTGTATACGACAAGTATTTGTATGCTTTCTAAAAGCAGCAATGTATGTTTTCCTAGGGTGGTGGGTTGTTTTTTGGTTTTTGTTTTTTTTCTAACCATCTTGATGCACTCTTACTGTATGGGAAACTTGATTACCTGACAATTGTGTATTGGATTTGTCTTAGGACGGACACAGGTTGAACTCGCAAAGGGGGGCAGCATGACTGAAACCTATCACAGAGGTGATGCTATGGTGTACATTTTTAAAATTCTTCTTAGTCAAGTGTTGCGTTTCATGAGTGACGTAACAGAACGAAGCCAAAATAGAAAGTGATGTTTTGAAAATGTCAGATAGATTGTATTTTCTCTCAATAAGAAACAATGTCTTGTCTTTTCCAGTCATATCTCCTGGCACCAGTGTCTCAGTCTTCAGCTGGCAAGTGAATACACGTGGCCAGGGAAAACCATCTACTTATTTGGGTGTATTTGACTTGGACTGCTGGTATCAGGCTCAAATGCCAGGCTCACTAAGGTAGGTTTTTATGAAGCTGGTTTCAGTATCCCTCCCCGTAATTCATTGGAAAGTCGGCGTTTAGCTTCTGCACTTGTTTTCTTTCAGGCCAGAAGAATCCCTTCAGGACTGCCCCTATTTTGCACTGTGGTCACTGGACGCTGTGACAAGCACGACTGCTCCAAACCTCCTTCTGGATGTTGTGGTGCAGGAGCGCAGCCTAAGCTGGAGAGTTCCTCCTTCTTATCCACAACCTGAGCTGTGTTTTCATCCAAGCACCTATAATTTTGGTAGGTATTACACGGCTTTGAGTAGTGATAAGCTTAAACCGAGCTCAAATGCCATTTATTGGTTCTCCTGTTCACTGTTTGTCACGCAAAAACCCAACCAAACCGAAACACCCCAACCCCCCACCCACCCAACTGTGATGACGTTGTACTGACCAAGTGTGTGCTGTTGTGACACCTGCCTGACAGGCGGCTGGGTCTGGGGGTTGGGTGCTTCTGTAACGCAGCCCGTGAAGTGGTGCTGGTGATCAGATGAAATGACTCTGGGCTGAAGCTCAAAGCGCAGCACCTCGATAGCCCCAGGGGTAAAACTTCTACACTCAGCCATTATTTTTCTAAAAAAGGCTGTAAGTGATGTCATGAGGAAAACGGGTACTCAGTTGTACCTTTCCAGAGGTTGCTGTGACAAAAATGTAAACTGGTGCTACCATCACGGTGAGAGTATGGAATGTTGTTCAACGTTCATTGTCTCTGCAGATGGCACGTGCCTGCTGAGCTCTGGAGTTGTTCATGTGACGTGCAGCGGCTTCCAGAAGGAGGTGATCTTTTACTGTGTCTTTATGGAGAATGTCAAGAGATGGACCTTTCCTAAGCTTTCCATGGCGCTGCTTTCGGTGTCAGGGACCATTTAATGCTCCTCCTGCCCATCCACACATGTAATTGCAACTGTACCCTGCCAGTTTTATGCAAATGGTGATGTTTGAGGTCCCCTCTTGGGAGTGTAAACCCACCGTTGCCTCCCGTTGAAGCACGATCAGGGCCTGAATGTCTAGAAAGGAAGAGAGCGCTGCTGTAGGAGCAGGAAGAGAAAGTCGGGGAAAGCTGTTCCTTCTCTCTCATCAATGAGTGCAACTGCCTGCGTGGTCCTGAGTTTGGGTTTTGATCCCTGATGAGCTGGGAAAAGGAGGGCAGACTGGAGAAAAGGAAGCATCGTTCCCTCAGAACAACCTTCCCCCCGTCAGTCTCTCAAAGCATGAGGTTCCGTGCAGGAGCTGACGATGGGGGTGTCTCACTCGGATGCGAGTGGCTGCGAACATCCGCTTGCGGCACTGTACCTGATCGTTTGCTTCCAAGGACGTGGGCTGCAGCAAACAATTGCTGTTGGCAGCTCTACCCGATGACTTCCCTGTATTTTCCCTTCATCGGTCAGCTTTTCTGCAGCCTCTCAAAGCAGATCTTCACCTCTGTAGCCTTTGCCTTGTGCTACAGGTGCCCAATTGACTCCTCTGGGACTGCCTTCTTGTTGCTGCAACACCTCAGTCACCTTTAGCTCGTGACACCCGCCACCTTCTCTCTGCTTTATCCCACCGCAGTGACTTCACCCCCCTCCTTCAGAGGTTTCCCATTTGCAGGGCACCAACCTTTCTCTCTCCTCTGAAGGATTTCCATGAGAGATGCAGCCTTTGTGATGAAGAACCCATCTTCACCCAGGCAGGCTCTAAGCAAAATGCTCAGCACGCGAGTCATCAGGCAGAGGAGCACTTGGTAGGAAGGGGAGAGCAGTCTTTCCCTGCCCTCATCTTCCTCTCTACTGGATTCCTCACCAGATCTGTGGGGGTGCGTTGGGGCAAAGAGCCCTTGTGCACAGTGTGGTAGCTAACATGAACGTCTTGGCAGGTTGGCCTGGCCCATCGGCTGTTTCTTTTGCAAACCTGATGTAGGCTCTTCCATTCAGATTGGGTGATCTGATGTCAGCTCCACGTTGGAAATAATTGGGAAATGCAGAAATTTGTCATACCCTTTGCTGAATTGAGACTAGATCATTCAGAGGCTTGTTAGGGATTTGAGCAGGAATTGCTTGTGAATGTGAGTAAGACAAATCTCAGAATTAGGGACAAGAAGCTTGGTTTGGGGTTTTGTTTGCCACCGTAAGTTGTACTCGGTGTGTTTCCTTGTCTGAGACTGGTTTCAGAAAAAGATGGAAATCTGATGTGTGTATTCGAATGTGTAGAAATGGCTTTGAATGTGATGATTTTATTTAGAAGGGAAAGATACTTCTGAATGTGCTTAAAAAGCCAAAGAAAGAAGCAAACAAAAAGCAAAAGCCCTAAAAAGGAAAATTTGATGAGGGCTCAGTCTTGGGCCCCTCGGGACAAGAAGGACATAGAGTTGCCGGCGTGTGTCCAAAGAAGGGCAACAAAGCTGGGGAAGGGTCTGGAGAACAGGTCTCATGAGAAGAGGTTGAGGGACCTGGGATTGTTTGGCCTGGAGGAGAGGAGGCTGAGGGGAGACCTTATCGCTCCCTGCAACTGCCTGACAGGAGGCTGTTGTGAGGTGGGGGTTGGTCTCTTCTCCCAGGTCACTAGCGATAGAACGAGAGGAAACGGCTTCAAGCTGCATCAGGGGAGGTTTAGGTTGGATATTAGGGAAAATGCCTTCACTGCAAGGGTGGTCAGGCCTTGGAAGAGGCTACCCAGAGAGGTGGGGGACTCACCATCCCTGGAGGTATTGAAAAGACATGTAGACGTGGCACTTGAGGGCCTGATTTAGGAGACATGGTAGTGTTGGGTTGACAGTTGCACTCAATGATCCTAGAGGGCTTTTCCAACCTTAAGGATTCTATGATTCTATGTTTCTATGATCATTTCACCTGGAAGAAGTACCAGAACACCAGCTGCACTAAGCTACTCCTTAACAGTGCACGTCTGTGCCTGCCTGTGCTTTGCCCTTCTGAAGGATCACCACAGCATTAGAA
The DNA here is from genome assembly GCF_963921805.1 of Phalacrocorax carbo. Lineage (NCBI taxonomy): Eukaryota > Metazoa > Chordata > Aves > Suliformes > Phalacrocoracidae > Phalacrocorax > Phalacrocorax carbo. Next base: position 757,291 of record NW_026990280.1, on the reverse strand, counting down.
CACAGTGTTTGAAGCGCCTAAAACTGAAACCTATTAGAACATCAATGTTTCACTTCTTTTCTGTCATTTTGGAAAATGACAACTTAATGTTTGGGGTGTCGTAACTCCTTCATGTCTTCATAGCCTGGAAAGCTGCTTGATCTTGGCTTCACTGCTTCCATGCAAACGTTGCAGAGTTCTGTTTGTTCTGTCCCCTTCGCGCATTCCTGATGGCAAACTTCTCTGCACCCCATGTGCCATGGGTATAAGCAGGGCATGTTGCTGGGAATAGTTAATTGGAACGCAGTAAATTGAGAGGATAATGCAGAGGCATGCAAATAAAGATTAGAATTAGCCTTTGGGAAGTTGTCATGTCAGGGGGAAAATTCCATGTGCTCCTCACAGCAACAAGCAGCCCAGCCTGTGATGCCTGAGTGAGTGTAGGGTTAGAAACAAGCACTTACTGTTGGTGGTTTGGATGTTGAAAGCAGGTAGGATTCTCCTTTGATTTTGCCTGTTACTTTTAGGAGGAGCAGTTAGAGGCGGTCTTGTCAGCTGCTGCCCAGACAGGTTCTGTAGGGCTTCTGACTGGCTGCATTAAGCTTTGGACATCTAAAGGTAAGACTTGTTATGTTTTTTTTATGTTGCATGGTTTCTTCGTTTGGAATTCTTGATTCATTTCTTTTTTGTTCTCTCTTTTTAAAGAGCAGCCAAGTTCTGCTGCTAATTTACAGTTGGCCCTTGACTGGACGTGGAGCAGAGTGATCTACACAAAAGGCGCATTTGACCGAATCTGTGAGTACTAGTGCAGCCATGCTGCAAACCTAGAATCAGTCTTTCCAGTTGAGCTTATTCAGTGATCTGCTGGTAGATGGTCTTGCCCGCAGATCTGGAAGTGCACTTTGAAACTCTGCAATGGCTCTGTAGGCTAACGATTTCATACCTGTTCTTGAAAAGGTGTTGCGCTGTTTGACGGCTCCTGCAGCTCCACTGACCCGCAGATGTTACAGGCTCTGCAGCACCACCAGTTGCTTTTGAGCAACCTTAGCACAGTCTTGAACTGTTTTCTAACAGAGGCACAAGAGCTCTCTGGAGAAGGTTTGTCACAGTATTTCTAACTCTCTGGTATGTCTTATGAAGATTTGGAACGATGCTGGGGACTGTAATTGTGGAAAGAGGAGCTTCTGTTGGTTTTGCTGATTGGCAGAAAGTCAAATGTAGCGGGGAGAAGGGGCTTAAATGGGAGGGGTTGGGGCTGCCACGTAATGTGCGTTGAGTTCAGGGCAAGAGTTTGTTGGGGAGCTGGTGCGAGTGGGTGGGGAGGCTGCGTTCAGCAAGGAGCTGTGCAAGCACCCGGCTTGAAATTACAGCAACGGGATGTGGCACTGTGACAAATACTCCCTTTGATTGTCAGCTAGCAGTGCGTGATTGCATGCAAATATTGGATTGGAAATTACTAAAATCAGAGAGGAAGCCTAAATGAGTAACATGTAAAGTGAGTTGCATGAGTTTCTGTAGCTGTTTCTATTAGAACTTGTTCCTGGCATATTGAGGAGAAAAGAGAATGTCCCTTTGCTAGAGTAAACGTCTCTGCTACGTGAAGAACAGGTGCCTTATCCATGAGTGGATTTAGTAGTTCCGACTTCACTTCTTTTTATTAAACCTTTAGTGAATCTTCTTCTTTGTAGGGGTTGCTTGTGATTGTGGGCTTTTACTTCAGAGAAGGACGTGATACGGAGTGAAAAATGCACAGGCAAAGATTTCTACCGTGTTATTTTTCTACTTTCTCTTTAGTGCAATGAGGGGAGTTTTATAAAAAACAAAAGAAATTGCACAGCAACAGTCCTCTTAAGCTTCTTTTCATGTTTTGCAGACTTGACAAATAAGCTGGCGGTGACCAGCCTCACAGCTTTGTATGCACGAGTGCTCCTCTGGTTCTGTGGGTCCCGCCTCCTGCCAGAGGGCTCAGGTAAGCCTAAACTGTCACGCGTCTGTAGCAGTCAGTGCTTCCTATGAACACGTGCTTCCCCATGGTTTTGTCAAGGCTTCATCAATACCAAGTCGTGCCGGTTCAGTGACAGCAGATGCTGAAGTTCTGCTGCTGAAATTGAGATTTCACTGTTTTTTCAACTACGTCGTGCAGAATGATGCCAACAGTTTCTTTCCGGGGTGTTTCTCATAAACAGCAATAAGCCTCTGAGGGAGGGAGTTGCTCGTGCCCACAGCTTGAAATCCTTGGGATTGTAAACAAGTAACTCCTAAAGCACCAACACGGGAATGCTTGATTTTACAGTAAAAGCCTGACGTGCGTGTTTTGAACTTTTTACGGATTGTTTGAGGAAAAAATACACCTTGGAAATAGTTCATCATTTGGATGGGTTATAAATCCTGTTGTCAGCCTTAACTGTCTTACGCATGTTCACGTGACACGTTTAAAAACCCATTTCCTTTGCGAACTGGGGGTTTTTTTTTAGAGTGAACTTCAGCTGACACTACATGTTCTGGATGCTACATCACCTGTAAGCTTGAAATGGCACTTAGGACAAGGAGGAATTGACTCCTGTGTCATAGGTCTCTTTTAGCAAAGGCAGAAGGAGGATGGGCTTCTTTCAAAGTCGGAGGCTTGCCTGTGCTTTTGATGCTTAGCTTGTGTGTTCTTCTGTCTTTTTAGTCAAAAACTGTAGGTTGAAAATGTGATATGACTTCTTTAACTTACTTCTTATTTATTGCCTGTAGGTGATGAGATGCGTTTCTCTAGACCTTTCTACAATTATCCTCTGATTCGGAGCTACTACGCTGGTCGTCGACAGCAACTGGAGCGTTTATCAAGGTAGGACGTGCAGGAAAGCTCTAGAGCAGTTCCACTGCAAATTCAGAAGCGGCAGCAAGTGGTTTTTCCATCAGCAGCTGTATTTGCTACGCTTCATGCATTTGCTGGCAACACTCTTGACTGGAGTGATGCGCGTGTCCTGCTGAACAGAGAGGTTCCTTTCCCGTGTTGAAATGTTGATATATACCTCTGCTTAGTGCCCTTTGTTGGTATCATCATTGTTTTGACGTGCACGTAATTCATTGGCAATTCTGTGTCATTTGTTACCACTGGAAAAGGTCGTGTGGTGAGGACAGGATCAGTCACGGCCAGGTCAGCAAGGCACGGCCTTTGCAGAGCAATTGTTCTGGACACAGAAGAAAGCATGTTTTAGAAAAAAAAAAACAAAAACAAAAAACAAAGCAAAAATAATCTCTCTCAATGACCAGTGATAGATGGCGATAAGGGGATAGGCCCAAATCTCCTACTCCCAAGCACCGCGGTGTCATTGAAGGAGATGGGCAGAGTCACATGCAGCTGGCACGGCCAGCGCTCTCCTGGCTACTGGATAAAAGTCCCTTCCCCACGGGAACTCCCTTTCCTGGGCTGGCTCACGAGCATAATGGTGATGTGCCTTGGGTTAGGTGAGAACAGATTTTTCTTTGGCAACTGTTCTGTAACCTAAAGAAAGTCCTCAAGTAGCCGTGGCTGTGGCACCGTGAGCAAGGTGCAGCAGGAGGAGTCCAGGTGGAAGCTGCTCTATGTCAGGCGTTGGCTTTCAAGCTCCTCTTCCTGCGCGTCCTTCTCGGGTAACTCTCGTACAGGCTCACGGGCTCCTTAGAAGCACCACCTCCAGCGTGCTGCTTCTGCTCGTCCTCCTCGGGAAATGAAAGGCTGGCATCGCAGCCCGCAGGAGCCTGCGATGGGCTTCTGAGGAATGCAGTGTTTCACAGGCCAGCCCTCCATCACTGTGATGGCACGTGCAGAGGCGCAAACGTGCTGCTTCAGGTGATACCAGAATTCAGCTGTGGGCTCAGCTTTCTGACCGTGACTGTCTTTCAGTAACAAAAGCGAGGTGCTGAGACCAAAGCCTGACATTGCCGTGCTGGGGTCTCACCGCTGTGTGTGGGAACACTCCCGCTGGGGGCGTGAGGTTTGGGGTAGCTTTGCTTACACTGCCCTTGTATTACAAGTAATGCGGCACAAAAGAAAAACTGAAAACTAAAAGGTCGCTGCAACTTTCCCCTTAATAAGGGAGCTTTTTGGATTCCTATTTGGAGCTCCTTTAATAATTCACTAGGATCTAATGAGCACCTTTCACCTGACTCCGAAATTTCTTTCCAGTCGATTTCAAGTCACGATCGTGCCTTTGTCTGTTTGTTCCTTTCTTGGAGTCGTGGGAGCTTTAGCTGGGTTTGTTTTGGCTGGAGGAAATCTGTGACACCGAGAGGCCGCAATTAGTGTTTTCCTCTGTGCAAATCCTCGCTATGTTTTGTTCCAGAGGCAAACGGGACTCTGACTGCCTGATGATCGATGGGATGGTTTCCCAGTTAGGAGACCGAGTTGAGAAGCTGTGGCGGAGAGATGAAGGAGGAACGGGGAAATACCCACCTCCTAGCTTATGGGTGAGTGTTGTGTTCGCTGAAGGCAACAACAACAGCCACAACAAACCCCAGCCCCAGCCCAGCCCTCCCCCAAAGCCAATGATTTCTCAAAGAGAGGAGTTTTAAAAAGCTTCTACCTTTTCATTCCAGGCACTGATGGAGCTCTATTTGCTAGAAGGCGTTGAAGAAAGCCACAAACATGCAATCGTATCCCTTGGAGTTATTTCTGTTACACCTCCAGTATACGCGCATCAGGGGTCTGAAATGTCTGTCACCTACGTGTTCGATGCATTTTCTAATTTGTGCTTCAAACACACTCGGATGAACACGTGTAGTTAAGAATTAAGTCGCAGACAGAAGCATTGTTTGATTTCTTTGTACTGTGGATTGTTTAGGAATTTTTGAAATGTTTTGTTGCAAAGTCTTTTCTGATGTGAGAAAACAGGTTTACTAAGCAATGTTAAAGGTAGAAAGCCCCCCTAGATTTTCTCAAAATGTAAACTGTTTTTCATTTTTGAAGCACCCACAGCTGTAGCAAACAGCTGCTTCCTCGAGCGATGCACTGGAATGTGCTGCTTCAGAGCAAAAGGATTTCTGACAGCGGTTTACCAGGACCTGATGTTGCTGAAATCATCCATTTTCCAGCACAGCTAACAGGGCTTGCTTTTGTGCTGTTACAAGTGCGGGCACACAGAATAATAGAGAGAGAGAAGGGAAAAGTCATTGGGCAGAAACTGAATTTTTAAGCTGCCGAAATACACTGTGTTGCTTTGGTTGTTTGTTGCCTGACCCGAGAGGGGAGCCTAGAGAGCAGGGGCTTTAAAGCTGTTGCACCCCGGAGCCCTCTGATGAGAATAGACCCCCCAAAACAGCTGTCAGAAAGAGAAAACGACACTGCCGATGAGTGATCCACATACTGGTTTAAATCCAGTTTTAATCATCCAGAGCTAAGCTGTGCTGTAAGGACACCCTAATTTCACTTGTTTTATATACGCTGGAAAGGAGGGAAGAAACCAGCTGTAGAATTTGTTTGCTTTAATAATCAAGCATTGGCCGTTCTCGTGTTTTGAATGTCCAGCTGGTGGCTCCAGTGACTAAAGAGGGAGCCTGTGTTTCCAACGGGACTGTTTAAATATCAAAAGGCAACCTTTCTGAATGCCTTAGAGAAATCAAAGAGTCTGTCTTTCTGGTTATTTATTCAGAATGCAATTTTGTTGTCAGGACCTGACTATCTTCAGGTTGCAACAGCATGAAACGGCAAGACTAATACATGAGTATTTTCTGCGTCCTACCACTATGATATTCTTATTTCCTTTTATTATTTATTCCTATTATATTAATCATAGGAATAATATTATTTCATTTGATAAATTGTTGGTCTTGCAAATTTATTAGCCTTAATTAGATACTTGATATCAGACAATTTACTTGCTGCTAGACATCATACATTCCTTTCCGAACAAAACAGAAGCTTCCGTCGACTCCTTCGCAGCTGCCTTTGCCATCCCTTCGGGCCTTGTTAAGCTTATTCAAGGATTTTGGCTTCTAGACCACAAGGACTATGAAGTAAGCATGTGACAGTTTAGTTAGGCATACGTTGTAGTACAAGGCTATGATCTAGCAAATGACTTTAAAAACCTGGTGCTTAGCTAACAACAGGTGATAAAACATGGGAAGCTTCTTTTGTAATCCTGCTTCAGCGGCACCTTCAGCAATATGTGATGATCTGCAGTTTGGTTTTAATTGCGTTGACAGGAAGTGGATTAAGACAATGAAGAAGTCAACGTTAATGCTTGACGTGTGACTTGCCAAAGCCGTCTGTTCAGGTTGGGTGGTTTGGGTACTTTAAATAGTCAAATGACCATCCTAGCAGCAAGATTTGAGACTGAAGACCGCAAAAGTGACTCTTCAATCTAATTCATGTTCCTTCTGATGCTGAAGGTTGCTCTTTGCCTGTCACAATTTTAATACAACCTGTCTGGGAGAATAACTTGTATTTATAAGAAGTGATGTTTGCCTATGGGGATTTGGTTACCCTAGCCGAGTGTGAATCACTCCTTTTCAAAGACTCTGTTTTTTTTCTGTATGGCTAACTGATTTTTTTTTCCTGCAAATAGTAAAGAATTTATATTTACCTGTCCGGTATCAAGGACATTCACCCTTACTGAAGAAACTTTTGAACGGTTTTGTTGTGTGCTTGTGTGTCCAGTCTGATCCCCTCTATACAAAGAGGATGTGGCCAGGCTGGAAGGGGCCCAGAGAAGGGCCACCAGGATGATCAGAGGACTGGGAAGCTGCCATACGAGGATGGGCTGGGAGAGCTGGGTTTGTTCAGCCTTGAGAAAAGGAGGCTCAGAGGGGATCTCATCCCCGTGTACCAGGGCTTAGGGGGCAGCTACAAAGAAGGTGGAGACTCCCTTTTTACACGGAGTCCCATAGAGAGGACAAGGGGGATGGACACAGGTTGCTCTTGGGGAGATTCCGACTGGCCACCAGAGGGAAATTTTTCACACTGAGGACAGTCACCGTTGGAATAATCTCCCCAGGGACGTGGTTGACTCGGCCACGTTGGACACCGTCAAGAGTCGTCTGGGCAGGGTGCTGGGCCATCTTGTCTAGACTGGGCTCTTCCCAGAAAGGTTGGGCTAGATGATCGCTGAGGTCCTTTCCAACCTGGGATTCTGTGATCTTAGTAAACCTTATCTCCAGCTTCGGCAGAACTCCCTGGCCCTGCTCTTTCACCCAGCTACAATCAAACCTGTGTCGTGGCAACACGTGAGAATTCTTCGGTCCCTCATGTGCCAAGGAGAGCACAGGCGAGCCCTCAGATACATGCAGGTGATGAAGCCACCGTTCTCAAGCAGTCGTGAAGAGCGGCTTTTCCTCACTGTGCTGTTGTCCAATAGGTAAAGAAATATATGCCACCATTTTGGCATTGAAATACTGTGAAAGGTGGAGAACAAACACTAGAAATCACAATCCCCTAAATTTCCTTTAAACTCTGAGCACAATAACTGTGGGGCATCTTTTTAGTTATACTATTAATACGCCTTTACATCTCAAAAAATTAACTACAGGTGCATGGTGGAGGCTTGGGCTCTGCTGCAGGAAGACACCGCTCAGTTAAAGGAGGAAGAGCTATTAAAAGACATGTATGACATCTGTCGGGGGATGGGACTAGTGGGAGACTTCCTGAGGCTGCCTTTCACAGACTCTGAACAAGTAAGTGTGGGCAAGAGGAAAATCTGAATCCCTTCTTTGCCAAGAGAAGAGGCAGGGTCATCATATATGTTTTAAAATGTGTTATTTCTCATAGAAGTGTTTGGAGAAATTTTTACGGATTCATGAGATTCTTTTAGCCCGGCACCTGCAGCGTGCCAACTGTATGGCAGCACCACAGCTGAACCAGGCGATGAACGTTCATCTCATGGTAAGCGTAAAAGTCCTGCCAAGTGTGCCAGTTTCTCTCAGGGGTTACTGACCGGTTTAACAGCGCTCAGTAAGAATCCTGCTTTCTTTATCACACCCTTCTTTGAAATACTTGCAATAAGCCTCTGCACCTTACGTTACAGCTGAACCTAAAAGTTGAACAGAATGTGTCACTACTCCAAAGCTACCCCGTGCAGTTGGAAATTCTGTGTTCCAGGCTGTTGTTGACTCCACTTCGAACAGTTTGTTTGTGTCTGAGGATTAAATAAGTATCTCCTGTCAGCCACTCTTACCATTCAGATATTCAGCGACGTACGTTATGTAGCGTTCAGAAGATTGGAAGTTGTTTGGGTCACTGTGGAATGAAGAGTGTGTTGTATGTCATCGCTGGTATCTCGCACGCAACTCTGGGTGCCAACCCACAGGCAACGTTTGCATCATGGGTTGTTCTTTTTATTATTTCCTCAGGTTATAGCGTGAGGTCTGCAATTCCACAGCTTTCGTTTTACCACTTTTAGGACAGAAATTCTTACCTAACTTCTGAGTCTCAAAGTAGCCAGGTCAAATTCTGTGTTATGTGAACTTCTGTTGTGGTTCTGTGATCCATTTGCTGCTTTCCGGAACCATAGTTCTCCAGGGAAGCAAACTTGTGGGGTGGTTCCGGAAGGTTTAGGTCCTGCATTTGAAAGCTTCCATCCCGGGGGAAGGGGTGTGTAGGTAGCTTTCTCTTCCTCATTTTAATCCTCACTTCCTTTTGTCCAACGTAACCCGCCGCTGCCCTGGAGATTCAGTCACCTGGGGCAGTGGCGTTTCAGGAAAAACAAGGGAAAGGCTGCTGTTTTGTCAGCCGCGTGAAACTTGTGGGTGCTGACAAGCGTGTCAGAATGAGATTCTGCAGGGTGCCGGCATGGTTTTAACTTAAAGTTGTAGGTTCTGCTATTATTCTAGTCTTCCTTCCACTTGGCTAAATATACAGGGTGAAACTTCTTGCTTTACGCTTTTTGTTCACCAGAATGATCGTGCTCCTCGCTGGAGACAGAGAGCAGTTGCCAGAAATTCTCTCTCAGCCCAGCACGGCAAGACCCTTCCTAGAGGTCAGAGGCAGCTGGCTGTAGAGAGAGCCAAGCCTTACCATCTGCCTTCGTCCGGACCAAGAGAAGGTAATTTTTAGGGGGGGAACATAACGCACAACTCACCATCGCTTTGATTGCACAAGGCTGATCGTTTTTCCCTCGTGCTTTACAGCTGCAAGACCAAAGCCATTCTCAACAGTAACAAAACCAGCTAATGCAGGAAATGTGGATCCAAGGGCACCTTTCAGCAGTCGTGTGTTGGCCAAAGTTAGAGAGTTATGGGTAGGAAATGAGCAGAAACCCAGTTGAGAGAGAGTTTTTCTGTTATGATAATGTTTGTTATGCAAAATACATATATTTATATTATGGTAAATATGTTTAGAGAATTTAAGAGAGCTGAAACTAAAACAATGATTACCATCAAGCTATTGGTGTACACATCTTGCTAGACTTGATTGTGTGATCAAATAGTGATCTCTTCCCACTTGCTGACACATTTCTGCTTTGTTTCTGCCTCTTTTACTTAAAAATAGGCAGAACGATAAAGAGCAGGAAAGAGGCCAGTAGCTGTCAGATGAGTTTCCTACAGGTGGTGTGGCCAAATCAACCCCAGTTCGGGTATATTTGGCCTTGAGGGCAATGAAGGTCAGTTACTGCCCTTCTCTGCTGTCCTTTTGCCATGAGAAAAGACCAAGACCTTGGGCAGATCGTACTATAAGGGCATGCCCGGCGTGCAAATAAGGCCGCAGATAACTAAGTAGTTTAATCCCCCATCAGAACCCCTTCTCATGGAAGATGACTCTCAGGGTTGTCAGCGCACTCCATTTATTTGCTGCAATTCATCCCTTCCCATGTAACCAACCATAAATAGCTTCTGGTGGGGAAGAAGCAAGCTCCAGGCAGAAGCCAACCCATAGCCTCTTGTGAGTTGTTAGGCAATGCTTGTAACCTCTTAGCCTAGGCCAGTCGGAAAATGCAATGAAAGAATAGAATTTCTCATCGTAAGATAGCATTTGTTTCTTATGTTGTTGGTACTTTTGTCTTCTGTGCAAAACTTGCAGGTTTCCATCGCAGGAATGCTGTTCTCACCAAAGCAGTCACGATAATGAGTGCCTTTGAGATGCTCAGAGAGAAATGTTCTGCAGTTCCTTCTGAATTACAGCTGTTCCTCAAATAAAAAGCGTTTTCCAATGCACTGTGCTGTGTGGGTGACCCATACGTGAGGCAGAGGGAAAAATGCAGGTGACGGTTCCTGATGTGCCTGTTGGTTCAGGTCACTCACTCCTGGGCTGTGCATCACCCGGCATGGCTCAAGAGCAGGCTTATCCCACAGCAGCCATGGGTGTGGTGTGCCTTGCGTTGAACTTGGTTTAAACCCAGACTAGACCACGACTTATTAGTGAAAGCCCGATCGCTGGTAGTTTGATACTACAATTGTAATGTTAATACACAGAGAGAGAGGGATGCAGGAAGTAGGTGTGTGATTTCTGTGAACACCGACAGCACAAGCGTAGATGACCCTAGGAATCCAGGGCACAGGAAAAGCTTTGCTTCTGATCTAGCCTATTGGTCTCATAGCAGCTTCCTGAAGGACGAGAACGGCACGCTCGTCTCCGCAGGATCCAACAGTGATGTGGGCCAGGTAAGCCTTGAGTCAAAGAACCAACTGGAAGCAGCTGTCAGTAATACACAGTTGTGGGTCAGTCAGTTAGTTTATCTCCCATTATTAACATTCATGTAAATGTAACGAACGGGGGATGATTCCTCCAAGCATGCACACCTGCCATAGTTCCTTTCTGACATTCATACATGGAAGTTAACACACCGCACCTCTCTAATACATAATCATTGACCTGGCTGGGCACCCCCTTCTTCCATGGGTCTCTATCTCCGCCGCTTAAGTTTAAAGGTACAGTGTGATTTTAATTCACTGCGCATGCTCAAGAGGAGTGGGATGGGGGTCAGCCCTTTCATCCCTCAGTTGAGTCGGGGGTCACTATCTCCCGCTGTTGGAATTACCTTTCCCCCAGTGACTCTGCGTGGGCAAATGTGCAGTTTTTCAGGGCCTTCTGGGGCCAGAAGTTCCCTTTGATCACTGCTGACTGAGTTGGGGCCTTCCCTTCACACCCTTCTTTGTAGCAGGATGTTCCCACTGTCAGTCCTTGAAGTTCTACTGATTTGTATTCTTTTAGGAGGTTCCTGTCAATGGGGCAGTCATTGCTAATAGCCTCCTCTCTGGCCCAAGCATTGTTTATTATCTTGTTAAAATTCTCAGGTGTTACCTTCTCCTCCTGACTCACTCGCTCTCACTGCTATTCTCACTTGAATAGCAAAGGCTATTAAAGACCAAGGGAACAAGCTCAGCCAAGACCTGCTGAGCAGACGCCCAAGCTGCCCACTTCTCGGAGGTCTCCTCTTGTGCCCGCAGTGGTTGTGTCTGCTGGCGCTCGCAAGGTTCCTGCCAAGACAATGCTGCCTGTAAAACCTTCAGGCTTTACATGTTGCTCCTCTGATCTGGAAGACTGACTCAGCAAACAACACAACCATCCAGGACATCAGTATATGCAGCGCCTGGTCCCTCCTGCCTCTCTTTCTGCAAAAAACAGTCACAGGAGAAAGTGCTGGAAAGCAGGCTCACATTCAACCTGTGCAGCAGCAAATCCCCCGCGGGCTAGAGGGGAACTTCTTCCTCGACGTACCCGTTTTCTTTTGGCTAAGTCTGAAAAGCAAGTCTCTTGTGACTGGCCAGACTAAGCCTTTCCTGCTGCCTTAGCACGCCCTGATCTCCAAACACAGTAACAACGGATAATAAAAGCTTGCCTTTTCTCCTTACTGCCGGTTGGGACCATCCACTGCCTGCTTGGAAATCAGGGGTGCACGTGTGCTACTGCTTCGGTTATAAGGTAGGAAGATGCTTGTTTGTATTTCAGAGCCTTGCAAGTATTCATTTAGGGAGTTATCACCATGAGCATGGCTAAGCTGGCTGCTTGGCTTACAGCTGTACGGGGCACAGACAAAAATTGCTCTCAGGCTTGTCCTCTTGCTCAGACATCTAATGAGGCAAAGTCACCGCAGCATGACTGCTTCTAGGGCAGCAGTCTTCTGCCTTGCTTTTGCCTCAGAAACTGGCTGCAGATAGGGGTGGGGTTGTTTTGCCACAGGGTTTGTGAGCCCAGCTTTGCCTCATCCCCCTCCTTCTTCAGCTTGCCTGGCTGTGGCTCCTCGTCCTCCTGCCAGGCTGGAGAGCAAAGAGGGTGGTAACATCTGAAATGCGGGCACTTGTTCTCAATTGTACCTGTCTCCTACGGGAGAGCTGAGAGACCTTGCTCACAGAAGACGGGCTAGGGAGAACACAAGGCAATCTACATTAGTCAGGTGGTAAGGGGCCAAAATTTCCACCACAGACCACCTCCTCCTGGGTGAAATGCTATTGCCAATGGTGAAAAGCCTCAGGTTTTTTTAAAGGCAAAACCAACAAGGAAACCAACAAAAAAAAAGCTGGATGATTTTTTTCCCCCTCAGCTGGGCTTGTTTTCCCCAGCCCTGGCCACTCTGCAAGGCGATGCTTGTCACCAATATGAGGGTGCAGGAGAGGGCCCAGAACAGGGATGTTGCAGGCAGCACATTTCTTGAGGCTCCCAGTAATGCAGTCGCTGGGGATTGATCAAGAAATCGGGCAGTCGCCCAGAATTTCTATTTTTGCTCTCTCCCCAATTCCCATGACTCTTTTTTCCCTTTCTCTTTCTCCTCTGCCTGACTCCCCGCCTGTATTTCCTGACTCCTGTCTGTCTGTCCTGCAGCCTGTTCCTATGTTTTCCTTTCCCCACACCTCTCTCCCCCGCTCCCTGGCCTTCTCCTTCCTCTGTCACCGCGTCCTGGCCGCCTGTTTCCCCTCTGTGCTGCCGCCTGTCCCCTCTCTCCCGCCTGTATCCCCCGCTCGGCTGGCCCTGCTGCTCTCGGGGCCTGCGGGGGGGCGGTTCCCGCCCAGGGTCGGGCGGCAGGAGGGCGCGCCCCGGGGCATGCTGGGAGCTGTAGGCCTGGGGCAGGGGCTGGGGCCGGGGCAACATGGCCGCCCGGCAAGCTCACAAGCTGTGAGGCACCCGTGGATTCCCTGAGGTGGAAGGCAGTCGAGTGAGTGGGGCTGCAGCAGAGGGAGGGAGGCAGCGAGGGAGGGAGGGATGGACAGACCGAGAGAGACAGAAGTGCCTGAGCTGTGCCATGTGCGTGGCAGTGCAGAGAGCAGGAACTGCGGTGAGTCCTGGGCCCCTGGGGTCCTGTCACCCCTCTTCCGCACCCCAGTCCCTCCTGAAACCCCTCTTCCCTTTCCCTCTGTGGATTCTGTGGTGGGATATGTAGGTACATATGTATTTATGTGTATGTATGTAATTTATATTATACATAGACATAATACAAATCTTATAACATGAAATACTTGTTTATACATACTTTAATATTTATAAGTATAGAATAGTAGTATTTTACAGAAAAAATACACTGTTCTGTATGTAAGCTATGCCCGGCCCAGCTCAGCCACCCACGGGGTGGGCAGGGGCTGCATTAACAACCCCACACTCCCTCCCGCTGAGCAAATGCCCGCAGGCAGAGAGAGGTGCTGCAAAGGCAACACCCAACTCTTTTAATGAATTTTAATTAGTATTTTCTCCCCCGGAGTGCCCCAGGTCCTCTGCACAAGCTTCTAACAGGGTCACTTGGTCCTGCAGTCTGTGTCTTCCGAGTCAGTGTGAAAACTGTCAGCGTGGCACGGAAGCAGAGTGGAAAAGGTGCCTGCAGAGGTCCAGGGCGTGAGGTCGCGGGGGCCCTTAGGGAGCACAAGAACCTGAGGAGCAGGGAACGCTCCTGGGACAGTTCAATTTCTGGGCAGTGCTGAATCACAGTCAGACCTTCCAGGTGTAGGTACATGGATATAGAGGGAGGGGAATTGTAGGAGAGGAGAAGAAATGTGCTTAGCTGGGGAGCAGCTTCCCTGCCAAAGGGCTATAGGCAGCCCTGTCCTTGAGCGCGTGCCACGCCGGCCTTTCTTCTGCTTTAACTTCCAAACAGCATATGCCTGGGCAGCTGTTCTTTTTCTCCTTCCTTTTGGGTTTAAGTTTCAGCGGCTACAACCGCCGCAGTTGAAGCTAAAACCAGCTTGAGTGTCTGGACTGCAAGTGCATACAATGGCCACATCCTGTAGTAGGCACTACTCCTGGCCTGCTGGTGAAAGACTCGAAATCCTGGTCCGTCTGAGGACTCTGTTGTTGCTGGTAGCGAGTAGTGACAGGGAGGCCGTTCTGTTTCAGTGGCTTTCTAGAGAAGGCAACAAGACGTAATACCAACACAATTGGGTCTTGTGACTGTGGAAGCAGGCTAGAAGACCTGGCCCAACTCTTTGCTGAAGCTTCTGGTAGCTGATTCTTCCTTTCCTTTACTTGCAGCCAAATGAGGTAGAGCAGGGTAAGACTGTCTTGACCACGATAGGTCTAAAGACCTCGCAGGGCAGCCAGAAGGAAGCTGTTGAATGAGGCCTTCGCTGTGGCACTACTCTGTCAGTAGTCAAATGCTAGAGAGGAGAAGGCAGCTCACAAGCAGGGGATGGTGCTGGGCCGGTGGGTCATGGGCAGCCGTAGTCGTTGGCTATGTCCATGTTGGCCTCCCTCTGCACAAAAACCTGCAGCTGGACCCTAAAAGTGAGGTTTGCAGTCCTAACTATAAGTCTTTGATGTTAAAAGAGGTGTTTGGGTGTTTTAAAGTGAGATTTGGGGACCTGAAAATGAGGCACTGAGCATTAAAAGGGGCGTTTGGACCCTGAAAGTTTGTCTTTGAGTGTTAAAACTGAGGCTTTGAGTGTTAAAAGAGGGCTTTAGGTCCTAAAAGTGAGGGTTTGGCTGTTAGAAATGAGGCATTGAATTTTAAAACCAAGGTTTGGACCCTAGCAGTGAGGTTTGCAGTCCTAACTATAAGGCTTTGAGCATTAAAAGAGGGGTTTGGGTGCTTTAAAGGAAGTCTTTGGGTGCTGAAAATGAGGCTTTGAGCCTTAAAAGAGGGCTTTGGGCATTAATAATGATGTTTTGGTACCTGAAAGTGAAGGCCTGGATGCTAAAAGCAGGGGGTTCTGACCTAAAAATGAGACACTGAGCATTAAAAGAGGGGTTTGGACCCTGAAAGTGAAGGTTTGGATGATAAAAATGAGTTTTTGAAGCTTAATGGAGGGGTTTGGACTCTAAAAATTACTATTTGGAACAAAACAATGATGGTTTGCCCATAAAAAGTCCAAGTTCGATGCTAAAAGCAGAGGGTTTGGGACCTAAAAATGAGGCAGTGAGCGTGAAAAGAGGGGTTTGGGTAATAGAAGTAAGGGTTTGGAATTTAAAAAAGAGGGTTTGTCCCTGAAAAGGAGGGGTTTGGACCCTAAAAGTGAGGTTTGCAGTCCTAACTCTAAGTCTTTGATGTTAAAAGAGGTGTTTGGGTGTTTTAAAGTGAGTTTTGGGGACCTGGAAATGAGGCACTGAGCTTTAAGAGAGAGGTTTGGACCCTGAAAGTGCGGCTTTGGGTGTTAAAACCGAGGCTTTGAGTGTTAAAAGAGGGCTTTAGGTCCTAAAAGTGAGGGTTTGGCTGTTAAAAATGAGGCACTGAGCTTTAAGAGAGAGGTTTGGACCCTAGCAGTGAGGTTTGTGGTCCTAACTATAAGGCTTTGAGCATTAAAAGAGGGGTTTGGGTACTTTAAAGTGCGTCTTTGGGACGTGAAAATGAGGGTATGTCCCTAAAAAGGAGGGGTTTGGACCCTGAAAGTGAGGGTTTGGCATCTAAAATAGAGGCTTTGAGCCTTAAAAGAGGGATTTGGACGTTAAAAATGAGATTTTGCTCCATAAAAGTAAGGGGTTTGGATGCTAAAAATGAGGGTTTGGGAACTGAAAGTGAGGCTTTGAACCTTGAAAGAGGGGTTTGGACGCTGAAAGTGAGGTTTGCGGTCCCAACTCTAAGTCTTTGATGTTAAAAGAGGGGTTTGGGTGTTTTAAAGTGAGTCTTTGGGTGCTGAAAATGAGGCACTGAGCATTAAAAGAGGGGTTTGGACCCTGAAAGTGAAGGTTTGGATGATAAAAATGAAGCTTTGAGACTTAAAATCGAGGGGCTGGACTCTAAAAGTCATGATTTGTACTAGAACGAGAGTTTGACAATTACAAGTCCGGGTTCAGTGCTAAGAGTGAGGGTTTGGGACCTAAAAATGAGGCACTGAGCGTTAAAAGAGAGGTTTGGACCCTGAAAGTGCGGCTTTGGGTGTTAAAACCGAGGCTTTGGGAGTTAAAAGAGGGCTTTAGGTCCTAAAAGTGAGAGTTTGGCTGTTAGAAATGAGGCATTGAATTTTAAAACCAAGGTTTGGACCCTAGCAGTGAGATTTGCAGTCTTACTCTAAAAGGCTTTGAGGTTAAAAGAGGCTTTGGGTGCTTTAAAGTGCATCTTTGGGAGGTATAAATGAGGCATTGAGCATGAAAAGAGGGGTTTGGGCCAAGAAAGTGAGGTTTGTGGTCCTAACTATAAGGCTTTGAGCATTAAAAGAGGGGTTTGGGTGCTTTAAAGTAAGTCCTTGGGACGTGAAAATGAGGGTATGTCCCTAAAAAGGAGGGGTTTGGACCCTAAAAGTGAGGTTTGCAGTCCTAACTCTAAGTCTTTGATGTTAAAAGAGGTGTTTGGGTGTTTTAAAGTGAGTTTTGGGGACCTGAAAATGAGGCACTGAGCGTTAAAAGAGGGGTTTGGACCCTGAAAGTTTGGCTTTGAGTGTGAAAACTGAGGCTTTGAGTGTTAAAAGAGGGCTTTAGGTCCTAAAAGTGAGGGTTTGGCTGTTAGAAATGAGGCATTGAATTTTAAAACCAAGGTTTGGACCCTAGCAGTGAGGTTTGCAGTCCTAACTCTAAGGCTTTGAGCATTAAAAGAGGGGTTTGGGTGTTTTAAAGTGAGTCTTTGGGTGCTGAAAATGAGGCTTTGAGCCTTAAAAGAGGGCTTTGGGCATTAATAATGATGTTTTGGTACCTGAAAGTGAAACCCTGGATGCTAAAAGCAGGGGGTTTCTGACCTAAAAATGAGGCACTGAGCATTAAAAGAGGGGTTTGGACCCTGAAAGTGAAGGTTTGGATGATAAAAATGAGTTTTTGAAGCTTAATAGAGGGGTTTGGACTCTAAAAATTACTATTTGGAACAAAACAATGATGGTTTGCCCATAAAAAGTCCAAGTTCGATGCTAAAAGCAGAGGGTTTGGGACCTAAAAATGAGGCAGTGAGCGTGAAAAGAGGGGTTTGGGTAATAGAAGTAAGGGTTTGGAATTTTAAAAAGAGGGTTTGTCCCTGAAAAGGAGGGGTTTGGACCCTAAAAGTGAGGTTTGCAGTCCTAACTCTAAGGCTTTGATGTTAAAAGAGGTGTTTGGTTGTTTTAAAGTGAGTTTTGGGGACCTGGAAATGAGGCACTGAGCATTAAAAGAGGCGTTTGGACCCTGAAAGTGCGGTTTTGGGTGTTAAAACTGAGGCTTTGAGTGTTAAAAGAGGGCTTTAGGTCCTAAAAGTGAGGGTTTGCTGTTAAAAATGAGGCACTGAATTTTAAAACCAAGGTTTGGACCCTAGCAGTGAGGTTTGCAGTCCTAACTCTAAGGCTTTGATGTTAAAAGAGGGGTTTGGGTGCTTTAAAGTAAGTCTTTTGGTGCTGAAAATGAGGGTATGTCCCTAAAAAGGAGGGGTTTGGAGCCTAAAAGTGAGGGTTTGGGATCTAAAATAGAGGCTTTGAGCCTTAAAAGAGGGATTTGGACGTTAAAAATGAGATTTTGCTCCATAAAAGTAAGGGGTTTGGATGCTAAAAATGAGGGTTTGGGAACTAAAAGTGAGGCTTTGAGCCTTGAAAGAGGGGTTTGGACGCTGAAAGTGAGGTTTGCGGTCCCAACTCTAAGTCTTTGATGTTAAAAGAGGGGTTTGGGTGTTTTAAAGTGAGTCTTTGGGTGCTGAAAATGAGGCTTTGAGCCTTAAAAGAGGGCTTTGGGCATTAATAATGATGGTTTGGTTCCTGAAAGTGAAGGCCTGGATGCTAAAAGCAAGGGTTTCTGAACTAAAAATGAGGCACTGAGCGTTAAAAGAGGGGTTTGGACCCTGAAAGTTTGTCTTTGAGTGTTAAAACTGAGGCTTTGAGTGTTAAAAGAGGGCTTTAGGTCCTAAAAGTGAGGGTTTGGCTGTTAGAAATGAGGCATTGAATTTTAAAACCAAGGTTTGGACCCTAGCAGTGAGGTTTGCAGTCCTAACTATAAGGCTTTGATGTTAAAAGAGGGGTTTGGGTGTTTTAAAGTGAGTCTTTGGGTGCTGAAAATGAGGCTTTGAGCCTTAAAAGAGGGCTTTGGGCATTAATAATGATGTTTTGGTACCTGAAAGTGAAGGCCTGGATGCTAAAAGCAGGGGGTTTCTGACCTATAAGTGAGGCACTGAGCATTAAAAGAGGGGTTTGGACCCTGAAAGTGAAGGTTTGGATGATAAAAATGAGTTTTTGAAGCTTAATAGAGGGGTTTGGACTCTAAAAATTACTATTTGGAACAAAACAATGATGGTTTGACCATAAAAAGTCCAAGTTCGATGCTAGAAGCAGAGGGTTTGGGACCTAAAAATGAGGCAGTGAGCGTGAAAAGAGGGGTTTGGGTAATAGAAGTAAGGGTTTGGAATTTTAAAAAGAGGGTTTGTCCCTGAAAAGGAGGGGTTTGGACCCTAAAAGTGAGGTTTGCAGTCCTAACTCTAAGTCTTTGATGTTAAAAGAGGTGTTTGGTTGTTTTAAAGTGAGTTTTGGGGACCTGAAAATGAGGCACTGAGCGTTAAAAGAGGCGTTTGGACCCTGAAAGTTTGGCTTTGAGTGTGAAAACTGAGGCTTTGAGTGTTAAAAGAGGGCTTTAGGTCCTAAAAGTGAGGGTTTGGCTGTTAGAAATGAGGCATTGAATTTTAAAACCAAGGTTTGGACCCTAGCAGTGAGGTTTGCAGTCCTAACTCTAAGGCTTTGAGCGTTAAAAGAGGGGTTTGGGTGTTTTAAAGTGAGTCTTTGGGTGCTGAAAATGAGGCTTTGAGCCTTAAAAGAGGGCTTTGGGCATTAATAATGATGTTTTGGTACCTGAAAGTGAAGGCCTGGATGCTAAAAGCAGGGGGTTTCTGACCTAAAAATGAGGCACTGAGCATTAAAAGAGGGGTTTGGACCCTGAAAGTGAAGGTTTGGATGATAAAAATGAGTTTTTGAAGCTTAATAGAGGGGTTTGGACTCTAAAAATTACTATTTGGAACAAAACAATGATGGTTTGCCCATAAAAAGTCCAAGTTCGATGCTAGAAGCAGAGGGTTTGGGACCTAAAAATGAGGCAGTGAGCGTGAAAAGAGGGGTTTGGGTAATAGAAGTAAGGGTTTGGAATTTAAAAAAGAGGGTTTGTCCCTGAAAAGGAGGGGTTTGGACCCTAAAAGTGAGGTTTGCAGTCCTAACTCTAAGGCTTTGATGTTAAAAGAGGAGTTTGGTTGTTTTAAAGTGAGTTTTGGGGACCTGGAAATGAGGCACTGAGCATTAAAAGAGGCGTTTGGACCCTGAAAGTGCGGTTTTGGGTGTTAAAACTGAGGCTTTGAGTGTTAAAAGAGGGCTTTAGGTCCTAAAAGTGAGGGTTTGGCTGTTAAAAATGAGGCACTGAGCTTTAAGAGAGAGGTTTGGACCCTAGCAGTGAGGTTTGTGGTCCTATCTATAAGGCTTTGAGCATTAAAAGAGGGGTTTGGGTGCTTTAAAGTGCGTCTTTGGGTGCTGAAAATGAGGGTATGTCCCTAAAAAGGAGGGGTTTGGAGCCTAAAAGTGAGGGTTTGGGATCTAAAATAGAGGCTTTGAGCCTTAAAAGAGGGATTTGGACGTTAAAAATGAGATTTTGCTCCATAAAAGTAAGGGGTTTGGATGCTAAAAATGAGGGTTTGGGAACTAAAAGTGAGGCTTTGAGCCTTGAAAGAGGGGTTTGGACGCTGAAAGTGAGGTTTGCGGTCCTAACTCTAAGGCTTTGATGTTAAAAGAGGGGTTTGGGTGTTTTAAAGTGAGTCTTTGGGTGCTGAAAATGAGGCTTTGAGCCTTAAAAGAGGGCTTTGGGCATTAATAATGATGGTTTGGTTCCTGAAAGTGAAGGCCTGGATGCTAAAAGCAAGGGTTTCTGAACTAAAAATGAGGCACTGAGCGTTAAAAGAGGGGTTTGGACCCTGAAAGTTTGTCTTTGAGTGTTAAAACTGAGGGTTTGAGTTTTAAAAGAGGGCTTTAGGTCCTAAAAGTGAGGGTTTGGCTGTTAGAAATGAGGCATTGAATTTTAAAACCAAGGTTTGGACCCTAGCAGTGAGGTTTGCAGTCCTAACTCTAAGGCTTTGATGTTAAAAGAGGGGTTTGGGTGTTTTAAAGTGAGTCTTTGGGTGCTGAAAATGAGGCTTTGAGCCTTAAAAGAGGGCTTTGGGCATTAATAATGATGGTTTGGTACCTGAAAGTGAAGGCCTGGATGCTAAAAGCAGCGGGTTTCTGACCTAAAATTGAGGCACTGAGCATTAAAAGAGGGGTTTGGACCCTGAAAGTGAAGGTTTGGATGATAAAAATGAGTTTTTGAAGCTTAATAGAGGGGTTTGGACTCTAAAAATTACTATTTGGAACAAAACAATGATGGTTTGCCCATAAAAAGTCCAAGTTCGATGCTAAAAGCAGAGGGTTTGGGACCTAAAAATGAGGCAGTGAGCGTGAAAAGAGGGGTTTGGGTAATAGAAGTAAGGGTTTGGAATTTAAAAAAGAGGGTTTGTCCCTGAAAAGGAGGGGTTTGGACCCTAAAAGTGAGGTTTGCAGTCCTAACTCTAAGTCTTTGATGTTAAAAGAGGTGTTTGGTTGTTTTAAAGTGAGTTTTGGGGACCTGGAAATGAGGCACTGAGCATTAAAAGAGGCGTTTGGACCCTGAAAATGTGTTTTTGGGTGTTAAAACTGAGGCTTTGAGTGTTAAAAGAGGGCTTTAGGTCCTAAAAGTGAGGGTTTGGCTGTTAAAAATGAGGCACTGAGCTTTAAGAGAGAGGTTTGGACCCTGGAAGTGCGGCTTTGGGTGTTAAAACCGAGGCTTTGGGAGTTAAAAGAGGGCTTTAGGTCCTAAAAGTGAGGGTTTGCTGTTAAAAATGAGGCTTTGAGCGTTAAAACCGGTTTGGCCCCTAAAAGTGAGATTTGCAGTCTTACTCTAAAAGGCTTTGAGGTTAACAGAGGCTTTGGTGGCTTTAAAGTGCGTCTTTGGGAGGTATAAATGAGGCATTGAGCATTAAAAGAGGGGTTTGGGCAAAGAAAGTGAGGTTTTGGCTGTTAAAAATGAAGCTTTGAGCATAAAAGAGGGCTTTGGACCCTAGCATTGTGGTTTGCGGCCCTAACTCTAAGGCTTTGAGCATTAAAAGAGGGGTTTGGGTGCTTTAAAGTAAGTCCTTGGGACATGAAAATGAGGGTATGTCCCTAAAAAGGAGGGGTTTGGACCCTAAAAGTGAGGTTTGCAGTCCTAACTCTAAGTCTTTGATGTTAAAAGAGGTGTTTGGGTGTTTTAAAGTGAGTTTTGGGGACCTGAAAATGAGGCACTGAGCGTTAAAAGAGGGGTTTGGACCCTGAAAGTTTGTCTTTGAGTGTTAAAACTGAGGCTTTGAGTGTTAAAAGAGGGCTTTAGGTCCTAAAAGTGAGGGTTTGGCTGTTAGAAATGAGGCATTGAATTTTAAAACCAAGGTTTGGACCCTAGCAGTGAGGTTTGTGGTCCTAACTCTAAGGCTTTGATGTTAAAAGAGGGGTTTGGGTGTTTTAAAGTGAGTCTTTGGGTGCTGAAAATGAGGCTTTGAGCCTTAAAAGAGGGCTTTGGGCATTAATAATGATGTTTTGGTACCTGAAAGTGAAGGCCTGGATGCTAAAAGCAGGGGGTTTCTGACCTAAAAATGAGGCACTGAGCATTAAAAGAGGCGTTTGGACCCTGAAAGTGAAGGTTTGGATGATAAAAATGAGGTTTTGAAGCTTAATAGAGGGGTTTGGACGCTAAAAATTACTATTTGGAACAAAACAATGATGGTTTGACCATAAAAAGTCCAAGTTCGATGCTAAAAGCAGAGGGTTTGGGACCTAAAAATGAGGCAGTGAGCGTTAAAAGAGGCGTTTGGATCCTGAAAGTGCGGTTTTGGGTGTTAAAACTGAGGCTTTGAGTGTTAAAAGAAGGCTTTAGGTCCTAAAAGTGAGGGTTTGGCTGTTAAAAATGAGGCACTGAGCTTTAAGAGAGAGGTTTGGACCCTAGCAGTGAGGTTTGTGGTCCTATCTATAAGGCTTTGAGCATTAAAAGAGGGGTTTGGGTGCTTTAAAGTGCGTCTTTGGGACGTGAAAATGAGGGTATGTCCCTAAAAAGGAGGGGTTTGGACCCTGAAAGTGAGGGTTTGGGATCTAAAATAGAGGCTTTGAGCCTTAAAAGAGGGATTTGGACGTTAAAAATGAGATTTTGCTCCATAAAAGTAAGGGGTTTGGATGCTAAAAATGAGGGTTTGGGAACTAAAAGTGAGGCTTTGAGCCTTGAAAGAGGGGTTTGGACGCTGAAAGTGAGGTTTGCGGTCCCAACTCTAAGTCTTTGATGTTAAAAGAGGGGTTTGGGTGTTTTAAAGTGAGTCTTTGGGTGCTGAAAATGAGGCTTTGAGCCTTAAAAGAGGGCTTTGGGCATTAATAATGATGGTTTGGTACCTGAAAGTGAAGGCCTGGATGCTAAAAGCAGGGGGTTTCTGACCTAAAAATGAGGCACTGAGCATTAAAAGAGGGGTTTGGACCCTGAAAGTGAAGGTTTGGATGATAAAAATGAGTTTTTGAAGCTTAATAGAGGGGTTTGGACTCTAAAAATTACTATTTGGAACAAAACAATGATGGTTTGACCATAAAAAGTCCAAGTTCGATGCTAAAAATGAGGGTTTGGGACCTAAAAATGAGGCAGTGAGCGTGAAAAGAGGGGTTTGGGTAATAGAAGTAAGGGTTTGGAATTTAAAAAAGAGGGTTTGTCCCTGAAAAGGAGGGGTTTGGACCCTAAAAGTGAGGTTTGCAGTCCTAACTCTAAGTCTTTGATGTTAAAAGAGGTGTTTGGTTGTTTTAAAGTGAGTTTTGGGGACCTGGAAATGAGGCACTGAGCATTAAAAGAGGCGTTTGGACCCTGAAAGTGCGGTTTTGGGTGTTAAAACTGAGGCTTTGAGTGTTAAAAGAGGGCTTTAGGTCCTAAAAGTGAGGGTTTGGCTGTTAAAAATGAGGCACTGAGCTTTAAGAGAGAGGTTTGGACCCTAGCAGTGAGGTTTGTGGTCCTATCTATAAGGCTTTGAGCATTAAAAGAGGGGTTTGGGTGCTTTAAAGTAAGTCCTTGGGACGTGAAAATGAGGGTATGTCCCTAAAAAGGAGGGGTTTGGACCCTGAAAGTGAGGGTTTGGGATCTAAAATAGAGGCTTTGAGCCTTAAAAGAGGGATTTGGACGTTAAAAATGAGATTTTGCTCCATAAAAGTAAGGGGTTTGGATGCTAAAAATGAGGGTTTGGGAACTAAAAGTGAGGCTTTGAGCCTTGAAAGAGGGGTTTGGACCCTAAAAGTGAGGTTTGCAGTCCTAACTCTAAGTCTTTGATGTTAAAAGAGGTGTTTGGTTGTTTTAAAGTGAGTTTTGGGGACCTGAAAATGAGGCACTGAGCGTTAAAAGAGGGGTTTGGACCCTGAAAGTTTGGCTTTGAGTGTGAAAACTGAGGCTTTGAGTGTTAAAAGAGGGCTTTAGGTCCTAAAAGTGAGGGTTTGGCTGTTAGAAATGAGGCATTGAATTTTAAAACCAAGGTTTGGACCCTAGCAGTGAGGTTTGCAGTCCTAACTCTAAGGCTTTGAGCATTAAAAGAGGGGTTTGGGTGTTTTAAAGTGAGTCTTTGGGTGCTGAAAATGAGGCTTTGAGCCTTAAAAGAGGGCTTTGGGCATTAATAATGATGTTTTGGTACCTGAAAGTGAAGGCCTGGATGCTAAAAGCAGGGGGTTTCTGACCTAAAAATGAGGCACTGAGCATTAAAAGAGGGGTTTGGACCCTGAAAGTGAAGGTTTGGATGATAAAAATGAGTTTTTGAAGCTTAATAGAGGGGTTTGGACTCTAAAAATTACTATTTGGAACAAAACAATGATGGTTTGCCCATAAAAAGTCCAAGTTCGATGCTAGAAGCAGAGGGTTTGGGACCTAAAAATGAGGCAGTGAGCGTGAAAAGAGGGGTTTGGGTAATAGAAGTAAGGGTTTGGAATTTAAAAAAGAGGGTTTGTCCCTGAAAAGGAGGGGTTTGGACCCTAAAAGTGAGGTTTGCAGTCCTAACTCTAAGTCTTTGATGTTAAAAGAGGTGTTTGGTTGTTTTAAAGTGAGTCTTTGGGTGCTGAAAATGAGGCTTTGAGCCTTAAAAGAGGGCTTTGGGCATTAATAATGATGTTTTGGTACCTGAAAGTGAAGGCCTGGATGCTAAAAGCAAGGGTTTCTGAACTAAAAATGAGGCACTGAGCATTAAAAGAGGGGTTTGGACCCTGAAAGTGAAGGTTTGGATGATAAAAATGAGGCTTTGAGACTTAAAATCGAGGGGCTGGACTCTAAAAGTCATGATTTGTACTAGAACGAGAGTTTGACAATTACAAGTCCGGGTTCAGTGCTAAGAGTGAGGGTTTGGGACCTAAAAATGAGGCACTGAGCGTTAAAAGAGAGGTTTGGACCCTGAAAGTGCGGCTTTGGGTGTTAAAACCGAGGCTTTGGGAGTTAAAAGAGGGCTTTAGGTCCTAAAAGTGAGGGTTTGCTGTTAAAAATGAGGCTTTGAGCGTTAAAACCGTTTTGGCCCCTAAAAGTGAGATTTGCAGTCTTACTCTAAAAGGCTTTGAGGTTAAAAGAGGCTTTGGGTGCTTTAAAGTGCGTCTTTGGGAGGTATAAATGAGGCATTGAGCATTAAAAGAGGGGTTTGGGCAAAGAAAGTGAGGTTTTGGCTGTTAAAAATGAAGCTTTGAGCATAAAAGAGGGCTTTGGACCCTAGCATTGTGGTTTGCGGCCCTAACTCTAAGGCTTTGAGCATTAAAAGAGGGGTTTGGGTGCTTTAAAGTAAGTCCTTGGGACGTGAAAATGAGGGTATGTCCCTAAAAAGGAGGGGTTTGGAGCCTAAAAGTGAGGGTTTGGGATCTAAAATAGAGGCTTTGAGCCTTAAAAGAGGGATTTGGACGTTAAAAATGAGATTTTGCTCCATAAAAGTAAGGGGTTTGGATGCTAAAAATGAGGGTTTGGGAACTAAAAGTGAGGCTTTGAGCCTTGAAAGAGGGGTTTGGACGCTGAAAGTGAGGTTTGCGGTCCCAACTCTAAGTCTTTGATGTTAAAAGAGGGGTTTGGGTGTTTTAAAGTGAGATTTGGGTGCTGAAAATGAGGCTTTGAGCCTTAAAAGAGGGCTTTGGGCATTAATAATGATGGTTTGGTTCCTGAAAGTGAAGGCCTGGATGCTAAAAGCAAGGGTTTCTGACCTAAAAATGAGGCACTGAGCATTAAAAGAGGGGTTTGGACCCTGAAAGTGAAGGTTTGGATGATAAAAATGAGGCTTTGAGGCTTAAAATCGAGGGGCTGGACTCTAAAAGTCATGATTTGTACTAGAACGAGAGTTTGACAATTACAAGTCCGGGTTCAGTGCTAAGAGTGAGGGTTTGGGACCTAAAAATGAGGCACTGAGCGTTAAAAGAGAGGTTTGGACCCTGAAAGTGCGGCTTTGGGTGTTAAAACCGAGGCTTTGGGAGTTAAAAGAGGGCTTTAGGTCCTAAAAGTGAGGGTTTGCTGTTAAAAATGAGGCTTTGAGCGTTAAAACCGGTTTGGCCCCTAAAAGTGAGATTTGCAGTCTTACTCTAAAAGGCTTTGAGGTTAAAAGAGGCTTTGGGTGCTTTAAAGTGCGTCTTTGGGAGGTATAAATGAGGCATTGAGCATTAAAAGAGGGGTTTGGGCAAAGAAAGTGAGGTTTTGGCTGTTAAAAATGAAGCTTTGAGCATAAAAGAGGGCTTTGGACCCTAGCATTGTGGTTTGCGGCCCTAACTCTAAGGCTTTGAGCATTAAAAGAGGGGTTTGGGTGCTTTAAAGTAAGTCCTTGGGACGTGAAAATGAGGGTATGTCCGTAAAAAGGAGGGGTTTGGACCCTAAAAGTGAGGTTTGCAGTCCTAACTGTAAGTCTTTGATGTTAAAAGAGGGGTTTGGGTGTTTTAAAGTGAGATTTGGGGACCTGAAAATGAGGCACTGAGCGTTAAAAGAGGGGTTTGGACCCTGAAAGTTTGTCTTTGAGTGTGAAAACTGAGGCTTTGAGTGTTAAAAGAGGGCTTTAGGTCCTAAAAGTGAGGGTTTGGCTGTTAGAAATGAGGCATTGAATTTTAAAACCAAGGTTTGGACCCTAGCAGTGAGGTTTGCAGTCCTAACTCTAAGGCTTTGATGTTAAAAGAGGGGTTTGGGTGTTTTAAAGTGAGTCTTTGGGTGCTGAAAATGAGGCTTTGAGCCTTAAAAGAGGGCTTTGGGCATTAATAATGATGTTTTGGTACCTGAAAGTGAAGGCCTGGATGCTAAAAGCAGGGGGTTTCTGACCTAAAAATGAGGCACTGAGCATTAAAAGAGGGGTTTGGACCCTGAAAGTGAAGGTTTGGATGATAAAAATGAGTTTTTGAAGCTTAATAGAGGGGTTTGGACTCTAAAAATTACTATTTGGAACAAAACAATGATGGTTTGCCCATAAAAAGTCCAAGTTCGATGCTAGAAGCAGAGGGTTTGGGACCTAAAAATGAGGCAGTGAGCGTGAAAAGAGGGGTTTGGGTAATAGAAGTAAGGGTTTGGAATTTAAAAAAGAGGGTTTGTCCCTGAAAAGGAGCGGTTTGGACCCTAAAAGTGAGGTTTGCAGTCCCAACTCTAAGGCTTTGATGTTAAAAGAGGGGTTTGGGTGTTTTAAAGTGAGTCTTTGGGTGCTGAAAATGAGGCTTTGAGCCTTAAAAGAGGGCTTTGGGCATTAATAATGATGTTTTGGTACCTGAAAGTGAAGGCCTGGATGCTAAAAGCAAGGGTTTCTGAACTAAAAATGAGGCACTGAGCATTAAAAGAGGGGTTTGGACCCTGAAAGTGAAGGTTTGGATGATAAAAATGAGGCTTTGAGGCTTAAAATCGAGGGGCTGGACTCTAAAAGTCATGATTTGTACTAGAACGAGAGTTTGACAATTACAAGTCCGGGTTCAGTGCTAAGAGTGAGGGTTTGGGACCTAAAAATGAGGCACTGAGCGTTAAAAGAGAGGTTTGGACCCTGAAAGTGCGACTTTGGGTGTTAAAACCGAGGCTTTGGGAGTTAAAAGAGGGCTTTAGGTCCTAAAAGTGAGGGTTTGCTGTTAAAAATGAGGCTTTGAGCGTTAAAACCGGTTTGGCCCCTAAAAGTGAGATTTGCAGTCTTACTCTAAAAGGCTTTGAGGTTAAAAGAGGCTTTGGGTGCTTTAAAGTGCGTCTTTGGGAGGTATAAATGAGGCATTGAGCATTAAAAGAGGGGTTTGGGCAAAGAAAGTGAGGTTTTGGCTGTTAAAAATGAAGCTTTGAGCATAAAAGAGGGCTTTGGACCCTAGCATTGTGGTTTGCGGCCCTAACTATAAGGCTTTGAGCATTAAAAGAGGGGTTTGGGTGCTTTAAAGTAAGTCCTTGGGACATGAAAATGAGGGTATGTCCCTAAAAAGGAGGGGTTTGGAGCCTAAAAGTGAGGTTTGCAGTCCTAACTCTAAGGCTTTGATGTTAAAAGAGGTGTTTGGTTGTTTTAAAGTGAGTTTTGGGGACCTGGAAATGAGGCACTGAGCATTAAAAGAGGCGTTTGGACCCTGAAAGTGCGGTTTTGGGTGTTAAAACTGAGGCTTTGAGTGTTAAAAGAGGGCTTTAGGTCCTAAAAGTGAGGGTTTGGCTGTTAAAAATGAGGCACTGAGCTTTAAGAGAGAGGTTTGGACCCTGAAAGTGAAGGTTTGGATGATAAAAATGAGTTTTTGAAGCTTAATAGAGGGGTTTGGACGCTAAAAAATAGTATTTGGAACAAAACAATGATGGTTTGCCCATAAAAAGTCCAAGTTCGATGCTAGAAGCAGAGGGTTTGGGACCTAAAAATGAGGCAGTGAGCGTTAAAAGAGGCGTTTGGATCCTGAAAGTGCGGCTTTGGGTGTTAAAACTGAGGCTTTGAGTGTTAAAAGAGGGCTTTAGGTCCTAAAAGTGAGGGTTTGGCTGTTAGAAATGAGGCACTGAGCTTTAAGAGAGAGGTTTGGACCCTAGCAGTGAGGTTTGTGGTCCTAACTATAAGGCTTTGAGCATTAAAAGAGGGGTTTGGGTGCTTTAAATAATGATGGTTTGGTTCCTGAAAGTGAAGGCCTGGATGCTAAAAGCAAGGGTTTCTGAACTAAAAATGAGGCACTGAGCATTAAAAGAGGGGTTTGGACCCTGAAAGTGAAGGTTTGGATGATAAAAATGAGGCTTTGAGACTTAAAATCGAGGGGCTGGACTCTAAAAGTCATGATTTGTACTAGAACGAGAGTTTGACAATTACAAGTCCGGGTTCAGTGCTAAGAGTGAGGGTTTGGGACCTAAAAATGAGGCACTGAGCGTTAAAAGAGAGGTTTGGACCCTGAAAGTGCGGCTTTGGGTGTTAAAACCGAGGCTTTGGGAGTTAAAAGAGGGCTCTAGGTCCTAAAAGTGAGGGTTTGCTGTTAAAAATGAGGCTTTGAGCGTTAAAACCGTTTTGGCCCCTGAAAGTGAGATTTGCAGTCTTACTCTAAAAGGCTTTGAGGTTAAAAGAGGCTTTGGGTGCTTTAAAGTGCGTCTTTGGGAGGTATAAATGAGGCATTGAGCATTAAAAGAGGGGTTTGGGCAAAGAAAGTGAGGTTTTGGCTGTTAAAAATGAAGCTTTGAGCATAAAAGAGGGCTTTGGACCCTAGCATTGTGGTTTGCGGCCCTAACTATAAGGCTTTGAGCATTAAAAGAGGGGTTTGGGTGCTTTAAAGTGAGTTTTGGGGACCTGGAAATGAGGCACTGAGCGTTAAAAGTGGGGTTTGGACCCTGAAAGTTTGGCTTTGAGTGTTAAAACTGAGGCTTTGAGTGTTAAAAGAAGGCTTTAGGTCCTAAAAGTGAGGGTTTGGCTGTTAAAAATGAGGCACTGAGCTTTAAGAGAGAGGTTTGGACCCTAGCAGTGAGGTTTGTGGTCCTATCTATAAGGCTTTGAGCATTAAAAGAGGGGTTTGGGTGCTTTAAAGTGAGTCCTTGGGACGTGAAAATGAGGGTATGTCCCTAAAAAGGAGGGGTTTGGAGCCTAAAAGTGAGGGTTTGGGATCTAAAATAGAGGCTTTGAGCCTTAAAAGAGGGATTTGGACGTTAAAAATGAGATTTTGCTCCATAAAAGTAAGGGGTTTGGATGCTAAAAATGAGGGTTTGGGAACTAAAAGTGAGGCTTTGAGCCTTGAAAGAGGGGTTTGGACGCTGAAAGTGAGGTTTGCGGTCCCAACTCTAAGTCTTTGATGTTAAAAGAGGGGTTTGGGTGTTTTAAAGTGAGTCTTTGGGTGCTGAAAATGAGGCACTGAGCCTTAAAAGAGGGCTTTGGGCATTAATAATGATGTTTTGGTACCTGAAAGTGAAGGCCTGGATGCTAAAAGCAAGGGTTTCTGACCTAAAAATGAGGCACTGAGCATTAAAAGAGGGGTTTGGACCCTGAAAGTGTAGGTTTGGATGATAAAAATGAGGCTTTGAGGCTTAAAATCGAGGGGCTGGACTCTAAAAGTCATGATTTGTACTAGAACGAGAGTTTGACAATTACAAGTCCGGGTTCAGTGCTAAGAGTGAGGGTTTGGGACCTAAAAATGAGGCACTGAGCGTTAAAAGAGAGGTTTGGACCCTGAAAGTGCGGCTTTGGGTGTTAAAACCGAGGCTTTGGGAGTTAAAAGAGGGCTTTAGGTCCTAAAAGTGAGGGTTTGCTGTTAAAAATGAGGCTTTGAGCGTTAAAACCGGTTTGGCCCCTAAAAGTGAGATTTGCAGTCTTACTCTAAAAGGCTTTGAGGTTAAAAGAGGCTTTGGGTGCTTTAAAGTGCGTCTTTGGGAGGTATAAATGAGGCATTGAGCATTAAAAGAGGGGTTTGGGCAAAGAAAGTGAGGTTTTGGCTGTTAAAAATGAAGCTTTGAGCATAAAAGAGGGCTTTGGACCCTAGCATTGTGGTTTGCGGCCCTAACTCTAAGGCTTTGAGCATTAAAAGAGGGGTTTGGGTGCTTTAAAGTAAGTCCTTGGGACATGAAAATGAGGGTATGTCCCTAAAAAGGAGGGGTTTGGACCCTAAAAGTGAGGTTTGCAGTCCTAACTCTAAGTCTTTGATGTTAAAAGAGGGGTTTGGGTGTTTTAAAGTGAGTTTTGGGGACCTGAAAATGAGGCACTGAGCGTTAAAAGAGGGGTTTGGACCCTGAAAGTTTGTCTTTGAGTGTTAAAACTGAGGCTTTGAGTGTTAAAAGAGGGCTTTAGGTCCTAAAAGTGAGGGTTTGGCTGTTAGAAATGAGGCATTGAATTTTAAAACCAAGGTTTGGACCCTAGCAGTGAGGTTTGCAGTCCTAACTATAAGGCTTTGAGCATTAAAAGAGGGGTTTGGGTGTTTTAAAGTGAGTCTTTGGGTGCTGAAAATGAGGCTTTGAGCCTTAAAAGAGGGCTTTGGGCATTAATAATGATGTTTTGGTACCTGAAAGTGAAGGCCTGGATGCTAAAAGCAGGGGGTTTCTGACCTAAAAATGAGGCACTGAGCATTAAAAGAGGGGTTTGGACCCTGAAAGTGAAGGTTTGGATGATAAAAATGAGTTTTTGAAGCTTAATAGAGGGGTTTGGACTCTAAAAATTACTATTTGGAACAAAACAATGATGGTTTGCCCATAAAAAGTCCAAGTTCGATGCTAGAAGCAGAGGGTTTGGGACCTAAAAATGAGGCAGTGAGCGTTAAAAGAGGCGTTTGGATCCTGAAAGTGCGGTTTTGGGTGTTAAAACTGAGGCTTTGAGTGTTAAAAGAGGGCTTTAGGTCCTAAAAGTGAGGGTTTGGCTGTTAAAAATGAGGCACTGAGCTTTAAGAGAGAGGTTTGGACCCTAGCAGTGAGGTTTGTGTTCCTATCTATAAGGCTTTGAGCATTAAAAGAGGGGTTTGGGTGCTTTAAAGTAAGTCCTTGGGACGTGAAAATGAGGGTATGTCCCTAAAAAGGAGGGGTTTGGAGCCTAAAAGTGAGGGTTTGGGATCTAAAATAGAGGCTTTGAGCCTTAAAAGAGGGATTTGGACGTTAAAAATGAGATTTTGCTCCATAAAAGTAAGGGGTTTGGATGCTAAAAATGAGGGTTTGGGAACTAAAAGTGAGGCTTTGAGCCTTGAAAGAGGGGTTTGGACGCTGAAAGTGAGGTTTGCGGTCCCAACTCTAAGTCTTTGATGTTAAAAGAGGGGTTTGGGTGTTTTAAAGTGAGTCTTTGGGTGCTGAAAATGAGGCTTTGAGCCTTAAAAGAGGGCTTTGGGCATTAATAATGATGGTTTGGTTCCTGAAAGTGAAGGCCTGGATGCTAAAAGCAAGGGTTTCTGACCTAAAAATGAGGCACTGAGCATTAAAAGAGGGGTTTGGACCCTGAAAGTGTAGGTTTGGATGATAAAAATGAGGCTTTGAGGCTTAAAATCGAGGGGCTGGACTCTAAAAGTCATGATTTGTACTAGAACGAGAGTTTGACAATTACAAGTCCGGGTTCAGTGCTAAGAGTGAGGGTTTGGGACCTAAAAATGAGGCACTGAGCGTTAAAAGAGAGGTTTGGACCCTGAAAGTGCGGCTTTGGGTGTTAAAACCGAGGCTTTGGGAGTTAAAAGAGGGCTTTAGGTCCTAAAAGTGAGGGTTTGCTGTTAAAAATGAGGCTTTGAGCGTTAAAACCGGTTTGGCCCCTAAAAGTGAGATTTGCAGTCTTACTCTAAAAGGCTTTGAGGTTAAAAGAGGCTTTGGGTGCTTTAAAGAGCGTCTTTGGGAGGTATAAATGAGGCATTGAGCATTAAAAGAGGGGTTTGGGCAAAGAAAGTGAGGTTTTGGCTGTTAAAAATGAAGCTTTGAGCATTAAAAGAGGGCTTTGGACCCTAGCATTGTGGTTTGCGGCCCTAACTATAAGGCTTTGAGCATTAAAAGAGGGGTTTGGGTGCTTTAAAGTAAGTCCTTGGGACGTGAAAATGAGGGTATGTCCCTAAAAAGGAGGGGTTTGGACCCTAAAAGTGAGGTTTGCAGTCCTAACTGTAAGTCTTTGATGTTAAAAGAGGGGTTTGGGTGTTTTAAAGTGAGATTTGGGGACCTGAAAATGAGGCACTGAGCGTTAAAAGAGGGGTTTGGACCCTGAAAGTTTGTCTTTGAGTGTTAAAACCGAGGCTTTGAGTGTTAAAAGAGGGCTTTAGGTCCTAAAAGTGAGGGTTTGGCTGTTAGAAATGAGGCATTGAATTTTAAAACCAAGCTTTGGACCCTAGCAGTGAGGTTTGCAGTCCTAACTATAAGGCTTTGAGCATTAAAAGAGGGGTTTGGGTGTTTTAAAGTGAGTCTTTGGGTGCTGAAAATGAGGCTTTGAGCCTTAAAAGAGGGCTTTGGGCATTAATAATGATGTTTTGGTACCTGAAAGTGAAGGCCTGGATGCTAAAAGCAGGGGGTTTGGACCTAAAAATGAGGCACTGAGCATTAAAAGAGGGGTTTGCACCCTGAAAGTGAAGGTTTGGATGATAAAAATGAGTTTTTGAAGCTTAATAGAGGGGTTTGGACGCTAAAAATTACTATTTGGAACAAAACAATGATGGTTTGCCCATAAAAAGTCCAAGTTCGATGCTAAAAGCAGAGGGTTTGGGACCTAAAAATGAGGCAGTGAGCGTGAAAAGAGGGGTTTGGGTAATAGAAGTAAGGGTTTGGAATTTAAAAAAGAGGGTTTGTCCCTGAAAAGGAGGGGTTTGGACCCTAAAAGTGAGGTTTGCAGTCCTAACTCTAAGTCTTTGATGTTAAAAGAGGTGTTTGGGTGTTTTAAAGTGAGTTTTGGGGACCTGGAAATGAGGCACTGAGCGTTAAAAGAGGCGTTTGGACCCTGAAATTGTGGTTTTGGGTGTTAAAACCGAGGCTTTGAGTGTTAAAAGAGGGCTTTAGGTCCTAAAAGTGAGGGTTTGGCTGTTAAAAATGAGGCACTGAGCTTTAAGAGAGAGGTTTGGACCCTAGCAGTGAGGTTTGTGGTCCTAACTATAAGGCTTTGAGCATTAAAAGAGGGGTTTGGGTGCTTTAAAGTGAGTCTTTGGGACGTGAAAATGAGGGTATGTCCCTAAAAAGGAGGGGTTTGGAGCCTGAAAGTGAGGGTTTGGCATCTAAAATAGAGGCTTTGAGCCTTAAAAGAGGGATTTGGACGTTAAAAATGAGATTTTGCTCCATAAAAGTAAGGGGTTTGGATGCTAAAAATGAGGGTTTGGGAACTAAAAGTGAGGCTTTGAGCCTTGAAAGAGGGGTTTGGACGCTGAAAGTGAGGTTTGCGGTCCCAACTCTAAGTCTTTGATGTTAAAAGAGGGGTTTGGGTGTTTTAAAGTGAGTCTTTGGGTGCTGAAAATGAGGCTTTGAGCCTTAAAAGAGGGCTTTGGACCCTGAAAGTGAAGGTTTGGATGATAAAAATGAGGCTTTGAGACTTAAAATCGAGGGGCTGGACTCTAAAAGTCATGATTTGTACTAGAACGAGAGTTTGACAATTACAAGTCCGGGTTCAGTGCTAAGAGTGAGGGTTTGGGACCTAAAAATGAGGCACTGAGCGTTAAAAGAGAGGTTTGGACCCTGAAAGTGCGGCTTTGGGTGTTAAAACCGAGGCTTTGGGAGTTAAAAGAGGGCTTTAGGTCCTAAAAGTGAGGGTTTGCTGTTAAAAATGAGGCTTTGAGCGTTAAAACCAGTTTGGCCCCTGAAAGTGAGATTTGCAGTCTTACTCTAAAAGGCTTTGAGGTTAAAAGAGGCTTTGGGTGCTTTAAAGTGCGTCTTTGGGAGGTATAAATGAGGCATTGAGCATTAAAAGAGGGGTTTGGACCCTGAAAGTTTGGCTTTGAGTGTTAAAACTGAGGCTTTGAGTGTTAAAAGAGGGCTTTAGGTCCTAAAAGTGAGGGTTTGGCTGTTAGAAATGAGGCATTGAATTTTAAAACCAAGGTTTGGACCCTAGCAGTGAGGTTTGCAGTCCTAACTCTAAGGCTTTGAGCGTTAAAAGAGGGGTTTGGGTGTTTTAAAGTGAGTCTTTGGGTGCTGAAAATGAGGCTTTGAGCCTTAAAAGAGGGCTTTGGGCATTAATAATGATGTTTTGGTACCTGAAAGTGAAGGCCTGGATGCTAAAAGCAGGGGGTTTCTGACCTAAAAATGAGGCACTGAGCATTAAAAGAGGGGTTTGGACCCTGAAAGTGAAGGTTTGGATGATAAAAATGAGTTTTTGAAGCTTAATAGAGGGGTTTGGACTCTAAAAATTACTATTTGGAACAAAACAATGATGGTTTGACCATAAAAAGTCCAAGTTCGATGCTAAAAGCGGAGGGTTTGGGACCTAAAAATGAGGCAGTGAGCGTGAAAAGAGGGGTTTGGGAAATAGAAGTAAGGGTTTGGAATTTAAAAAAGAGGGTTTGTCCCTGAAAAGGAGGGGTTTGGACCCTAAAAGTGAGGTTTGCAGTCCTAACTCTAAGTCTTTGATGTTAAAAGAGGTGTTTGGGTGTTTTAAAGTGAGTTTTGGGGACCTGGAAATGAGGCACTGAGCATTAAAAGAGGCGTTTGGACCCTGAAAGTGTGGTTTTGGGTGTTAAAACCGAGGCTTTGAGTGTTAAAAGAGGGCTTTAGGTCCTAAAAGTGAGGGTTTGGCTGTTAAAAATGAGGCACTGAGCTTTAAGAGAGAGGTTTGGACCCTAGCAGTGAGGTTTGTGGTCCTAACTATAAGGCTTTGAGCATTAAAAGAGGGGTTTGGGTGCTTTAAAGTGAGTCTTTGGGACGTGAAAATGAGGGTATGTCCCTAAAAAGGAGGGGTTTGGACCCTGAAAGTGAGGGTTTGGCATCTAAAATAGAGGCTTTGAGCCTTAAAAGAGGGATTTGGACGTTAAAAATGAGATTTTGCTCCATAAAAGTAAGGGGTTTGGATGCTAAAAATGAGGGTTTGGGAACTAAAAGTGAGGCTTTGAGCCTTGAAAGAGGGGTTTGGACGCTGAAAGTGAGGTTTGCGGTCCCAACTCTAAGTCTTTGATGTTAAAAGAGGGGTTTGGGTGTTTTAAAGTGAGTCTTTGGGTGCTGAAAATGAGGGTTTGAGCCTTAAAAGAGGGCTTTGGACGCTGAAAGTGAGGTTTGCGGTCCCAACTCTAATTCTTTGGTGTTAAAAGAGGGGTTTGGGTGTTTTAAAGTGAGTCTTTGTATGCTAAAAATGAGGCTTTGAGCCTTAAAAGAGGGCTTTGGGCATTAATAATGATGGTTTGGTTCCTGAAAGTGAAGGCCTGGATGCTAAAAGCAAGGGTTTCTGAACTAAAAGTGAGGCACTGAGCATTAAAAGAGGGGTTTGGACCCTGAAAGTGAAGGTTTGGATGATAAAAATGAGGCTTTGAGGCTTAAAAACGAGGGGCTGGACTCTAAAAGTCATGTTTTGTACTAGAACGAGAGTTTGACAATTACAAGTCCGGGTTCAGTGCTAAGAGTGAGGGTTTGGGACCTAAAAATGAGGCACTGAGCGTTAAAAGAGGGGTTTGGACCCTGAAAGTGCGGCTTTGGGTGTTAAAACCGAGGCTTTGGGAGTTAAAAGAGGGCTTTAGGTCCTAAAAGTGAGGGTTTGCTGTTAAAAATGAGGCTTTGAGCGTTAAAACCGGTTTGGCCCCTGAAAGTGAGATTTGCAGTCTTACTCTAAAAGGCTTTGAGGTTAAAAGAGGCTTTGGGTGCTTTAAAGTGCGTCTTTGGGAGGTATAAATGAGGCATTGAGCATTAAAAGAGGGGTTTGGGCAAAGAAAGTGAGGTTTTGGCTGTTAAAAATGAAGCTTTGAGCATAAAAGAGGGCTTTGGACCCTAGCATTGTGGTTTGCGGCCCTAACTCTAAGGCTTTGAGCATTAAAAGAGGGGTTTGGGTGCTTTAAAGTAAGTCCTTGGGACATGAAAATGAGGGTATGTCCCTAAAAAGGAGGGGTTTGGACCCTAAAAGTGAGGTTTGCAGTCCTAACTATAAGTCTTTGATGTTAAAAGAGGTGTTTGGTTGTTTTAAAGTGAGTTTTGGGGACCTGGAAATGAGGCACTGAGCATTAAAAGAGGCGTTTGGACCCTGAAAGTGCGGTTTTGGGTGTTAAAACTGAGGCTTTGAGTGTTAAAAGAGGGCTTTAGGTCCTAAAAGTGAGGGTTTGGCTGTTAGAAATGAGGCACTGAGCTTTAAGAGAGAGGTTTGGACCCTAGCAGTGAGGTTTGTGGTCCTAACTGTAAGGCTTTGAGCATTAAAAGAGGGGTTTGGGTGCTTTAAAGTGCGTCTTTGGGTGCTGAAAATGAGGGTATGTCCCTAAAAAGGAGGGGTTTGGACCCTGAAAGTGAGGGTTTGGGATCTAAAATAGAGGCTTTGAGCCTTAAAAGAGGGATTTGGACGTTAAAAATCAGATTTTGCTCCATAAAAGTAAGGGGTTTGGATGCTAAAAATGAGGGTTTGGGAACTAAAAGTGAGGCTTTGAGCCTTGAAAGAGGGGTTTGGACGCTGAAAGTGAGGTTTGCGGTCCCAACTCTAAGTCTTTGATGTTAAAAGAGGGGTTTGGGTGTTTTAAAGTGAGTCTTTGGGTGCTGAAAATGAGGCTTTGAGCCTTAAAAGAGGGCTTTGGACCCTGAAAGTGAAGGTTTGGATGATAAAAATGAGGCTTTGAGACTTAAAATCGAGGGGCTGGACTCTAAAAGTCATGACTTGTACTAGAACGAGAGTTTGACAATTACAAGTCCGGGTTCAGTGCTAAGAGTGAGGGTTTGGGACCTAAAAATGAGGCACTGAGTGTTAAAAGAGAGGTTTGGACCCTGAAAGTGCGGCTTTGGGTGTTAAAACCGAGGCTTTGGGAGTTAAAAGAGGGCTTTAGGTCCTAAAAGTGAGGGTTTGCTGTTAAAAATGAGGCTTTGAGCGTTAAAACCGGTTTGGCCCCTGAAAGTGAGATTTGCAGTCTTACTCTAAAAGGCTTTGAGGTTAAAAGAGGCTTTGGGTGCTTTAAAGTGCGTCTTTGGGAGGTATAAATGAGGCATTGAGCAGTAAAAGAGGGGTTTGGGCAAAGAAAGTGAGGTTTTGGCTGTTAAAAATGAAGCTTTGAGCATAAAAGATGGCTTTGGACCCTAGCATTGTGGTTTGCGGCCCTAACTCTAAGGCTTTGAGCATTAAAAGAGGGGTTTGGGTGCTTTAAAGTAAGTCCTTGGGACATGAAAATGAGGGTATGTCCCTAAAAAGGAGGGGTTTGGACCCTAAAAGTGAGGTTTGCAGTCCTAACTCTAAGTCTTTTATGTTAAAAGAGGTGTTTGGGTGTTTTAAAGTGAGATTTGGGGACCTGAAAATGAGGCACTGAGCGTTAAAAGAGGGGTTTGGACCCTGAAAGTTTGTCTTTGAGTGTTAAAACTGAGGCTTTGAGTGTTAAAAGAGGGCTTTAGGTCCTAAAAGTGAGGGTTTGGCTGTTAGAAATGAGGCATTGAATTTTAAAACCAAGGTTTGGACCCTAGCAGTGAGGTTTGCAGTCCTAACTATAAGGCTTTGAGCATTAAAAGAGGGGTTTGGGTGCTTTAAAGGAAGTCTTTGGGTGCTGAAAATGAGGCTTTGAGCCTTAAAAGAGGGCTTTGGGCATTAATAATGATGTTTTGGTACCTGAAAGTGAAGGCCTGGATGCTAAAAGCAGGGGGTTTGGACCTAAAAATGAGGCACTGAGCATTAAAAGAGGGGTTTGGACCCTGAAAGTGAAGGTTTGGATGATAAAAATGAGTTTTTGAAGCTTAATAGAGGGGTTTGGACTCTAAGAATTACTATTTGGAACAAAACAATGATGGTTTGACCATAAAAAGTCCAAGTTCGATGCTAAAAATGAGGGTTTGGGACCTAAAAAAAAGGCAGTGAGTGTTAAAAGAGGGGTTTGGGTAATAGAAGTAAGGGTTTGGAATTTTAAAAAGAGGGTTTGTCCCTAAAAAGGAGCGGTTTGGACCCTAAAAGTGAGGTTTGCAGTCCTAACTCTAAGTCTTTGATGTTAAAAGAGGTGTTTGGGTGTTTTAAAGTGAGTTTTGGGGACCTGAAAATGAGGCACTGAGCGTTAAAAGTGGGGTTTGGACCCTGAAAGTTTGGCTTTGAGTGTTAAAACTGAGGCTTTGAGTGTTAAAAGAGGGCTTTAGGTCCTAAAAGTGAGGGTTTGGCTGTTAAAAATGAGGCACTGAACTTTAAGAGAGAGGTTTGGACCCTAGCAGTGAGGTTTGTGGTCCTAACTATAAGGCTTTGAGCATTAAAAGAGGGGTTTGGGTGCTTTAAAGTGCGTCTTTGGGTGCTGAAAATGAGGGTATGTCCCTAAAAAGGAGGGGTTTGGACCCTGAAAGTGAGGGTTTGGGATCTAAAATAGAGGCTTTGAGCCTTAAAAGAGGGATTTGGACGTTAAAAATGAGATTTTGCTCCATAAAAGTAAGGGGTTTGGATGCTAAAAATGAGGGTTTGGGAACTAAAAGTGAGGCTTTGAGCCTTGAAAGAGGGGTTTGGACGCTGAAAGTGAGGTTTGCGGTCCCAACTCTAAGTCTTTGATGTTAAAAGAGGGGTTTGGGTGTTTTAAAGTGAGTCTTTGGGTGCTGAAAATGAGGCTTTGAGCCTTAAAAGAGGGCTTTGGACCCTGAAAGTGAAGGTTTGGATGATAAAAATGAGGCTTTGAGACTT
Organism: Phalacrocorax carbo; assembly: GCF_963921805.1. Lineage (NCBI taxonomy): Eukaryota > Metazoa > Chordata > Aves > Suliformes > Phalacrocoracidae > Phalacrocorax > Phalacrocorax carbo. Next base: position 718,454 of record NW_026990280.1, on the reverse strand, counting down.
AAAATCGAGGGGCTGGACTCTAAAAGTCATGATTTGTACTAGAACGAGAGTTTGACAATTACAAGTCCGGGTTCAGTGCTAAGAGTGAGGGTTTGGGACCTAAAAATGAGGCACTGAGCGTTAAAAGAGAGGTTTGGACCCTGAAAGTGCGGCTTTGGGTGTTAAAACCGAGGCTTTGGGAGTTAAAAGAGGGCTTTAGGTCCTAAAAGTGAGGGTTTGCTGTTAAAAATGAGGCTTTGAGCGTTAAAACCGGTTTGGCCCCTAAAAGTGAGATTTGCAGTCTTACTCTAAAAGGCTTTGAGGTTAAAAGAGGCTTTGGGTGCTTTAAAGTGCGTCTTTGGGAGGTATAAATGAGGCATTGAGCATTAAAAGAGGGGTTTGGGCAAAGAAAGTGAGGTTTTGGCTGTTAAAAATGAAGCTTTGAGCATAAAAGAGGGCTTTGGACCCTAGCATTGTGGTTTGCGGCCCTAACTCTAAGGCTTTGAGCATTAAAAGAGAGGTTTGGGTGCTTTAAAGTAAGTCCTTGGGACATGAAAATGAGGGTATGTCCCTAAAAAGGAGGGGTTTGGAGCCTAAAAGTGAGGTTTGCAGTCCTAACTCTAAGTCTTTGATGTTAAAAGAGGTGTTTGGGTGTTTTAAAGTGAGTTTTGGGGACCTGGAAATGAGGCACTGAGCATTAAAAGAGGGGTTTGGACCCTGAAAGTTTGTCTTTGAGTGTGAAAACTGAGGCTTTGAGTGTTAAAAGAGGGCTTTAGGTCCTAAAAGTGAGGGTTTGGCTGTTAGAAATGAGGCATTGAATTTTAAAACCAAGGTTTGGACCCTAGCAGTGAGGTTTGCAGTCCTAACTATAAGGCTTTGAGCATTAAAAGAGGGGTTTGGGTGCTTTAAAGGAAGTCTTTGGGTGCTGAAAATGAGGCTTTGAGCCTTAAAAGAGGGCTTTGGGCATTAATAATGATGGTTTGGTACCTGAAAGTGAAGGCCTGGATGCTAAAAGCAGGGGGTTTGGACCTAAAAATGAGGCACTGAGCATTAAAAGAGGGGTTTGGACCCTGAAAGTGAAGGTTTGGATGATAAAAATGAGTTTTTGAAGCTTAATAGAGGGGTTTGGACTCTAAGAATTACTATTTGGAACAAAACAATGATGGTTTGACCATAAAAAGTCCAAGTTCGATGCTAAAAATGAGGGTTTGGGACCTAAAAAAAAGGCAGTGAGTGTTAAAAGAGGGGTTTGGGTAATAGAAGTAAGGGTTTGGAATTTTAAGAAGAGGGTTTGTCCCTAAAAAGGAGGGGTTTGGACCCTAAAAGTGAGGTTTGCAGTCCTAACTCTAAGTCTTTGATGTTAAAAGAGGTGTTTGGGTGTTTTAAAGTGAGTTTTGGGGACCTGAAAATGAGGCACTGAGCGTTAAAAGTGGGGTTTGGACCCTGAAAGTTTGGCTTTGAGTGTTAAAACTGAGGCTTTGAGTGTTAAAAGAGGGCTTTAGGTCCTAAAAGTGAGGGTTTGGCTGTTAAAAATGAGGCACTGAACTTTAAGAGAGAGGTTTGGACCCTAGCAGTGAGGTTTGTGGTCCTAACTATAAGGCTTTGAGCATTAAAAGAGGGGTTTGGGTGCTTTAAAGTGCGTCTTTGGGACGTGAAAATGAGGGTATGTCCCTAAAAAGGAGGGGTTTGGACCCTGAAAGTGAGGGTTTGGGATCTAAAATAGAGGCTTTGAGCCTTAAAAGAGGGATTTGGACGTTAAAAATGAGATTTTGCTCCATAAAAGTAAGGGGTTTGGATGCTAAAAATGAGGGTTTGGGAACTAAAAGTGAGGCTTTGAGCCTTGAAAGAGGGGTTTGGACGCTGAAAGTGAGGTTTGCGGTCCCAACTCTAAGTCTTTGATGTTAAAAGAGGGGTTTGGGTGTTTTAAAGTGAGTCTTTGGGTGCTGAAAATGAGGCTTTGAGCCTTAAAAGAGGGCTTTGGACCCTGAAAGTGAAGGTTTGGATGATAAAAATGAGGCTTTGAGACTTAAAATCGAGGGGCTGGACTCTAAAAGTCATGATTTGTACTAGAACGAGAGTTTGACAATTACAAGTCCGGGTTCAGTGCTAAGAGTGAGGGTTTGGGACCTAAAAATGAGGCACTGAGCGTTAAAAGAGAGGTTTGGACCCTGAAAGTGCGGCTTTGGGTGTTAAAACCGAGGCTTTGGGAGTTAAAAGAGGGCTTTAGGTCCTAAAAGTGAGGGTTTGCTGTTAAAAATGAGGCTTTGAGCGTTAAAACCGGTTTGGCCCCTGAAAGTGAGATTTGCAGTCTTACTCTAAAAGGCTTTGAGGTTAAAAGAGGCTTTGGGTGCTTTAAAGTGCGTCTTTGGGAGGTATAAATGAGGCATTGAGCATTAAAAGAGGGGTTTGGGCAAAGAAAGTGAGGGTTTGGCTGTTAAAAATGAAGCTTTGAGCATAAAAGAGGGCTTTGGACCCTAGCATTGTGGTTTGCGGCCCTAACTCTAAGGCTTTGAGCATTAAAAGAGGGGTTTGGGTGCTTTAAAGTAAGTCCTTGGGACATGAAAATGAGGGTATGTCCCTAAAAAGGAGGGGTTTGGACCCTAAAAGTGAGGTTTGCAGTCCTAACTCTAAGTCTTTGATGTTAAAAGAGGTGTTTGGTTGTTTTAAAGTGAGATTTGGGGACCTGAAAATGAGGCACTGAGCGTTAAAAGAGGGGTTTGGACCCTGAAAGTTTGGCTTTGAGTGTTAAAACTGAGGCTTTGAGTGTTAAAAGAGGGCTTTAGGTCCTAAAAGTGAGGGTTTGGCTGTTAGAAATGAGGCATTGAATTTTAAAACCAAGGTTTGGACCCTAGCAGTGAGGTTTGCAGTCCTAACTATAAGGCTTTGAGCATTAAAAGAGGGGTTTGGGTGCTTTAAAGGAAGTCTTTGGGTGCTGAAAATGAGGCTTTGAGCCTTAAAAGAGGGCTTTGGGCATTAATAATGATGTTTTGGTACCTGAAAGTGAAGGCCTGGATGCTAAAAGCAGGGGGTTTCTGACCTAAAAATGAGGCACTGAGCATTAAAAGAGGGGTTTGGACCCTGAAAGTGAAGGTTTGGATGATAAAAATGACTTTTTGAAGCTTAATAGAGGGGTTTGGACTCTAAGAATTACTATTTGGAACAAAACAATGATGGTTTGACCATAAAAAGTCCAAGTTCGATGCTAAAAATGAGGGTTTGGGACCTAAAAATGAGGCAGTGAGCGTTAAAAGAGGGGTTTGGGTAATAGAAGTAAGGGTTTGGAATTTTAAGAAGAGGGTTTGTCCCTAAAAAGGAGGGGTTTGGACCCTAAAAGTGAGGTTTGCAGTCCTAACTCTAAGTCTTTGATGTTAAAAGAGGTGTTTGGGTGTTTTAAAGTGAGTTTTGGGGACCTGAAAATGAGGCACTGAGCGTTAAAAGTGGGGTTTGGACCCTGAAAGTTTGGCTTTGAGTGTTAAAACTGAGGCTTTGAGTGTTAAAAGAGGGCTTTAGGTCCTAAAAGTGAGGGTTTGGCTGTTAAAAATGAGGCACTGAACTTTAAGAGAGAGGTTTGGACCCTAGCAGTGAGGTTTGTGGTCCTAACTATAAGGCTTTGAGCATTAAAAGAGGGGTTTGGGTGCTTTAAAGTGCGTCTTTGGGTGCTGAAAATGAGGGTATGTCCCTAAAAAGGAGGGGTTTGGACCCTGAAAGTGAGGGTTTGGGATCTAAAATAGAGGCTTTGAGCCTTAAAAGAGGGATTTGGACGTTAAAAATGAGATTTTGCTCCATAAAAGTAAGGGGTTTGGATGCTAAAAATGAGGGTTTGGGAACTAAAAGTGAGGCTTTGAGCCTTGAAAGAGGGGTTTGGACGCTGAAAGTGAGGTTTGCGGTCCCAACTCTAAGTCTTTGATGTTAAAAGAGGGGTTTGGGTGTTTTAAAGTGAGTCTTTGGGTGCTGAAAATGAGGCTTTGAGCCTTAAAAGAGGGCTTTGGACCCTGAAAGTGAAGGTTTGGATGATAAAAATGAGGCTTTGAGACTTAAAATCGAGGGGCTGGACTCTAAAAGTCATGATTTGTACTAGAACGAGAGTTTGACAATTACAAGTCCGGGTTCAGTGCTAAGAGTGAGGGTTTGGGACCTAAAAATGAGGCACTGAGCGTTAAAAGAGAGGTTTGGACCCTGAAAGTGCGGCTTTGGGTGTTAAAACCGAGGCTTTGGGAGTTAAAAGAGGGCTTTAGGTCCTAAAAGTGAGGGTTTGCTGTTAAAAATGAGGCTTTGAGCGTTAAAACCGGTTTGGCCCCTAAAAGTGAGATTTGCAGTCTTACTCTAAAAGGCTTTGAGGTTAAAAGAGGCTTTGGGTGCTTTAAAGTGCGTCTTTGGGAGGTATAAATGAGGCATTGAGCATTAAAAGAGGGGTTTGGGCAAAGAAAGTGAGGTTTTGGCTGTTAAAAATGAAGCTTTGAGCATAAAAGAGGGCTTTGGACCCTAGCATTGTGGTTTGCGGCCCTAACTCTAAGGCTTTGAGCATTAAAAGAGAGGTTTGGGTGCTTTAAAGTAAGTCCTTGGGACATGAAAATGAGGGTATGTCCCTAAAAAGGAGGGGTTTGGACCCTAAAAGTGAGGTTTGCAGTCCTAACTCTAAGTCTTTGATGTTAAAAGAGGTGTTTGGGTGTTTTAAAGTGAGTTTTGGGGACCTGGAAATGAGGCACTGAGCATTAAAAGAGGGGTTTGGACCCTGAAAGTTTGTCTTTGAGTGTGAAAACTGAGGCTTTGAGTGTTAAAAGAGGGCTTTAGGTCCTAAAAGTGAGGGTTTGGCTGTTAGAAATGAGGCATTGAATTTTAAAACCAAGGTTTGGACCCTAGCAGTGAGGTTTGCAGTCCTAACTATAAGGCTTTGAGCATTAAAAGAGGGGTTTGGGTGCTTTAAAGGAAGTCTTTGGGTGCTGAAAATGAGGCTTTGAGCCTTAAAAGAGGGCTTTGGGCATTAATAATGATGTTTTGGTACCTGAAAGTGAAGGCCTGGATGCTAAAAGCAGGGGGTTTGGACCTAAAAATGAGGCACTGAGCATTAAAAGAGGGGTTTGGACCCTGAAAGTGAAGGTTTGGATGATAAAAATGAGTTTTTGAAGCTTAATAGAGGGGTTTGGACTCTAAGAATTACTATTTGGAACAAAACAATGATGGTTTGACCATAAAAAGTCCAAGTTCGATGCTAAAAATGAGGGTTTGGGACCTAAAAAAAAGGCAGTGAGTGTTAAAAGAGGGGTTTGGGTAATAGAAGTAAGGGTTTGGAATTTTAAGAAGAGGGTTTGTCCCTAAAAAGGAGGGGTTTGGACCCTAAAAGTGAGGTTTGCAGTCCTAACTCTAAGTCTTTGATGTTAAAAGAGGTGTTTGGGTGTTTTAAAGTGAGTTTTGGGGACCTGAAAATGAGGCACTGAGCGTTAAAAGTGGGGTTTGGACCCTGAAAGTTTGGCTTTGAGTGTTAAAACTGAGGCTTTGAGTGTTAAAAGAGGGCTTTAGGTCCTAAAAGTGAGGGTTTGGCTGTTAAAAATGAGGCACTGAACTTTAAGAGAGAGGTTTGGACCCTAGCAGTGAGTTTTGTGGTCCTAACTATAAGGCTTTGAGCATTAAAAGAGGGGTTTGGGTGCTTTAAAGTGCGTCTTTGGGACGTGAAAATGAGGGTATGTCCCTAAAAAGGAGGGGTTTGGACCCTGAAAGTGAGGGTTTGGGATCTAAAATAGAGGCTTTGAGCCTTAAAAGAGGGATTTGGACGTTAAAAATGAGATTTTGCTCCATAAAAGTAAGGGGTTTGGATGCTAAAAATGAGGGTTTGGGAACTAAAAGTGAGGCTTTGAGCCTTGAAAGAGGGGTTTGGACGCTGAAAGTGAGGTTTGCGGTCCCAACTCTAAGTCTTTGATGTTAAAAGAGGGGTTTGGGTGTTTTAAAGTGAGTCTTTGGGTGCTGAAAATGAGGCTTTGAGCCTTAAAAGAGGGCTTTGGACCCTGAAAGTGAAGGTTTGGATGATAAAAATGAGGCTTTGAGACTTAAAATCGAGGGGCTGGACTCTAAAAGTCATGATTTGTACTAGAACGAGAGTTTGACAATTACAAGTCCGGGTTCAGTGCTAAGAGTGAGGGTTTGGGACCTAAAAATGAGGCACTGAGCGTTAAAAGAGAGGTTTGGACCCTGAAAGTGCGGCTTTGGGTGTTAAAACCGAGGCTTTGGGAGTTAAAAGAGGGCTTTAGGTCCTAAAAGTGAGGGTTTGCTGTTAAAAATGAGGCTTTGAGCGTTAAAACCGGTTTGGCCCCTGAAAGTGAGATTTGCAGTCTTACTCTAAAAGGCTTTGAGGTTAAAAGAGGCTTTGGGTGCTTTAAAGTGCGTCTTTGGGAGGTATAAATGAGGCATTGAGCATTAAAAGAGGGGTTTGGGCAAAGAAAGTGAGGGTTTGGCTGTTAAAAATGAAGCTTTGAGCATAAAAGAGGGCTTTGGACCCTAGCATTGTGGTTTGCGGCCCTAACTCTAAGGCTTTGAGCATTAAAAGAGGGGTTTGGGTGCTTTAAAGTAAGTCCTTGGGACATGAAAATGAGGGTATGTCCCTAAAAAGGAGGGGTTTGGACCCTAAAAGTGAGGTTTGCAGTCCTAACTCTAAGTCTTTGATGTTAAAAGAGGTGTTTGGTTGTTTTAAAGTGAGATTTGGGGACCTGAAAATGAGGCACTGAGCGTTAAAAGAGGGGTTTGGACCCTGAAAGTTTGGCTTTGAGTGTTAAAACTGAGGCTTTGAGTGTTAAAAGAGGGCTTTAGGTCCTAAAAGTGAGGGTTTGGCTGTTAGAAATGAGGCATTGAATTTTAAAACCAAGGTTTGGACCCTAGCAGTGAGGTTTGCAGTCCTAACTATAAGGCTTTGAGCATTAAAAGAGGGGTTTGGGTGCTTTAAAGGAAGTCTTTGGGTGCTGAAAATGAGGCTTTGAGCCTTAAAAGAGGGCTTTGGGCATTAATAATGATGTTTTGGTACCTGAAAGTGAAGGCCTGGATGCTAAAAGCAGGGGGTTTCTGACCTAAAAATGAGGCACTGAGCATTAAAAGAGGGGTTTGGACCCTGAAAGTGAAGGTTTGGATGATAAAAATGACTTTTTGAAGCTTAATAGAGGGGTTTGGACTCTAAGAATTACTATTTGGAACAAAACAATGATGGTTTGACCATAAAAAGTCCAAGTTCGATGCTAAAAATGAGGGTTTGGGACCTAAAAATGAGGCAGTGAGCGTTAAAAGAGGGGTTTGGGTAATAGAAGTAAGGGTTTGGAATTTTAAGAAGAGGGTTTGTCCCTAAAAAGGAGGGGTTTGGACCCTAAAAGTGAGGTTTGCAGTCCTAACTCTAAGTCTTTGATGTTAAAAGAGGTGTTTGGGTGTTTTAAAGTGAGTTTTGGGGACCTGAAAATGAGGCACTGAGCGTTAAAAGTGGGGTTTGGACCCTGAAAGTTTGGCTTTGAGTGTTAAAACTGAGGCTTTGAGTGTTAAAAGAGGGCTTTAGGTCCTAAAAGTGAGGGTTTGGCTGTTAAAAATGAGGCACTGAACTTTAAGAGAGAGGTTTGGACCCTAGCAGTGAGGTTTGTGGTCCTAACTATAAGGCTTTGAGCATTAAAAGAGGGGTTTGGGTGCTTTAAAGTGCGTCTTTGGGTGCTGAAAATGAGGGTATGTCCCTAAAAAGGAGGGGTTTGGACCCTGAAAGTGAGGGTTTGGGATCTAAAATAGAGGCTTTGAGCCTTAAAAGAGGGATTTGGACGTTAAAAATGAGATTTTGCTCCATAAAAGTAAGGGGTTTGGATGCTAAAAATGAGGGTTTGGGAACTAAAAGTGAGGCTTTGAGCCTTGAAAGAGGGGTTTGGACGCTGAAAGTGAGGTTTGCGGTCCCAACTCTAAGTCTTTGATGTTAAAAGAGGGGTTTGGGTGTTTTAAAGTGAGTCTTTGGGTGCTGAAAATGAGGCTTTGAGCCTTAAAAGAGGGCTTTGGACCCTGAAAGTGAAGGTTTGGATGATAAAAATGAGGCTTTGAGACTTAAAATCGAGGGGCTGGACTCTAAAAGTCATGATTTGTACTAGAACGAGAGTTTGACAATTACAAGTCCGGGTTCAGTGCTAAGAGTGAGGGTTTGGGACCTAAAAATGAGGCACTGAGCGTTAAAAGAGAGGTTTGGACCCTGAAAGTGCGGCTTTGGGTGTTAAAACCGAGGCTTTGGGAGTTAAAAGAGGGCTTTAGGTCCTAAAAGTGAGGGTTTGCTGTTAAAAATGAGGCTTTGAGCGTTAAAACCGGTTTGGCCCCTAAAAGTGAGATTTGCAGTCTTACTCTAAAAGGCTTTGAGGTTAAAAGAGGCTTTGGGTGCTTTAAAGTGCGTCTTTGGGAGGTATAAATGAGGCATTGAGCATTAAAAGAGGGGTTTGGGCAAAGAAAGTGAGGTTTTGGCTGTTAAAAATGAAGCTTTGAGCATAAAAGAGGGCTTTGGACCCTAGCATTGTGGTTTGCGGCCCTAACTCTAAGGCTTTGAGCATTAAAAGAGAGGTTTGGGTGCTTTAAAGTAAGTCCTTGGGACATGAAAATGAGGGTATGTCCCTAAAAAGGAGGGGTTTGGACCCTAAAAGTGAGGTTTGCAGTCCTAACTCTAAGTCTTTGATGTTAAAAGAGGTGTTTGGGTGTTTTAAAGTGAGTTTTGGGGACCTGGAAATGAGGCACTGAGCATTAAAAGAGGGGTTTGGACCCTGAAAGTTTGTCTTTGAGTGTGAAAACTGAGGCTTTGAGTGTTAAAAGAGGGCTTTAGGTCCTAAAAGTGAGGGTTTGGCTGTTAGAAATGAGGCATTGAATTTTAAAACCAAGGTTTGGACCCTAGCAGTGAGGTTTGCAGTCCTAACTATAAGGCTTTGAGCATTAAAAGAGGGGTTTGGGTGCTTTAAAGGAAGTCTTTGGGTGCTGAAAATGAGGCTTTGAGCCTTAAAAGAGGGCTTTGGGCATTAATAATGATGTTTTGGTACCTGAAAGTGAAGGCCTGGATGCTAAAAGCAGGGGGTTTGGACCTAAAAATGAGGCACTGAGCATTAAAAGAGGGGTTTGGACCCTGAAAGTGAAGGTTTGGATGATAAAAATGAGTTTTTGAAGCTTAATAGAGGGGTTTGGACTCTAAGAATTACTATTTGGAACAAAACAATGATGGTTTGACCATAAAAAGTCCAAGTTCGATGCTAAAAATGAGGGTTTGGGACCTAAAAAAAAGGCAGTGAGTGTTAAAAGAGGGGTTTGGGTAATAGAAGTAAGGGTTTGGAATTTTAAGAAGAGGGTTTGTCCCTAAAAAGGAGGGGTTTGGACCCTAAAAGTGAGGTTTGCAGTCCTAACTCTAAGTCTTTGATGTTAAAAGAGGTGTTTGGGTGTTTTAAAGTGAGTTTTGGGGACCTGAAAATGAGGCACTGAGCGTTAAAAGTGGGGTTTGGACCCTGAAAGTTTGGCTTTGAGTGTTAAAACTGAGGCTTTGAGTGTTAAAAGAGGGCTTTAGGTCCTAAAAGTGAGGGTTTGGCTGTTAAAAATGAGGCACTGAACTTTAAGAGAGAGGTTTGGACCCTAGCAGTGAGGTTTGTGGTCCTAACTATAAGGCTTTGAGCATTAAAAGAGGGGTTTGGGTGCTTTAAAGTGCGTCTTTGGGACGTGAAAATGAGGGTATGTCCCTAAAAAGGAGGGGTTTGGACCCTGAAAGTGAGGGTTTGGGATCTAAAATAGAGGCTTTGAGCCTTAAAAGAGGGATTTGGACGTTAAAAATGAGATTTTGCTCCATAAAAGTAAGGGGTTTGGATGCTAAAAATGAGGGTTTGGGAACTAAAAGTGAGGCTTTGAGCCTTGAAAGAGGGGTTTGGACGCTGAAAGTGAGGTTTGCGGTCCCAACTCTAAGTCTTTGATGTTAAAAGAGGGGTTTGGGTGTTTTAAAGTGAGTCTTTGGGTGCTGAAAATGAGGCTTTGAGCCTTAAAAGAGGGCTTTGGACCCTGAAAGTGAAGGTTTGGATGATAAAAATGAGGCTTTGAGACTTAAAATCGAGGGGCTGGACTCTAAAAGTCATGATTTGTACTAGAACGAGAGTTTGACAATTACAAGTCCGGGTTCAGTGCTAAGAGTGAGGGTTTGGGACCTAAAAATGAGGCACTGAGCGTTAAAAGAGAGGTTTGGACCCTGAAAGTGCGGCTTTGGGTGTTAAAACCGAGGCTTTGGGAGTTAAAAGAGGGCTTTAGGTCCTAAAAGTGAGGGTTTGCTGTTAAAAATGAGGCTTTGAGCGTTAAAACCGGTTTGGCCCCTGAAAGTGAGATTTGCAGTCTTACTCTAAAAGGCTTTGAGGTTAAAAGAGGCTTTGGGTGCTTTAAAGTGCGTCTTTGGGAGGTATAAATGAGGCATTGAGCATTAAAAGAGGGGTTTGGGCAAAGAAAGTGAGGGTTTGGCTGTTAAAAATGAAGCTTTGAGCATAAAAGAGGGCTTTGGACCCTAGCATTGTGGTTTGCGGCCCTAACTCTAAGGCTTTGAGCATTAAAAGAGGGGTTTGGGTGCTTTAAAGTAAGTCCTTGGGACATGAAAATGAGGGTATGTCCCTAAAAAGGAGGGGTTTGGACCCTAAAAGTGAGGTTTGCAGTCCTAACTCTAAGTCTTTGATGTTAAAAGAGGTGTTTGGGTGTTTTAAAGTGAGATTTGGGGACCTGAAAATGAGGCACTGAGCGTTAAAAGAGGGGTTTGGACCCTGAAAGTTTGTCTTTGAGTGTTAAAACTGAGGCTTTGAGTGTTAAAAGAGGGCTTTAGGTCCTAAAAGTGAGGGTTTGGCTGTTAGAAATGAGGCATTGAATTTTAAAACCAAGGTTTGGACCCTAGCAGTGAGGTTTGCAGTCCTAACTATAAGGCTTTGAGCATTAAAAGAGGGGTTTGGGTGCTTTAAAGGAAGTCTTTGGGTGCTGAAAATGAGGCTTTGAGCCTTAAAAGAGGGCTTTGGGCATTAATAATGATGTTTTGGTACCTGAAAGTGAAGGCCTGGATGCTAAAAGCAGGGGGTTTCTGACCTATAAGTGAGGCACTGAGCATTAAAAGAGGGGTTTGGACCCTGAAAGTGAAGGTTTGGATGATAAAAATGAGTTTTTGAAGCTTAATAGAGGGGTTTGGACTCTAAGAATTACTATTTGGAACAAAACAATGATGGTTTGACCATAAAAAGTCCAAGTTCGATGCTAAAAATGAGGGTTTGGGACCTAAAAATGAGGCAGTGAGCGTTAAAAGAGGGGTTTGGGTAATAGAAGTAAGGGTTTGGAATTTTAAGAAGAGGGTTTGTCCCTAAAAAGGAGGGGTTTGGACCCTAAAAGTGAGGTTTGCAGTCCTAACTCTAAGTCTTTGATGTTAAAAGAGGTGTTTGGGTGTTTTAAAGTGAGTTTTGGGGACCTGAAAATGAGGCACTGAGCGTTAAAAGTGGGGTTTGGACCCTGAAAGTTTGGCTTTGAGTGTTAAAACTGAGGCTTTGAGTGTTAAAAGAGGGCTTTAGGTCCTAAAAGTGAGGGTTTGGCTGTTAAAAATGAGGCACTGAACTTTAAGAGAGAGGTTTGGACCCTAGCAGTGAGGTTTGTGGTCCTAACTATAAGGCTTTGAGCATTAAAAGAGGGGTTTGGGTGCTTTAAAGTGCGTCTTTGGGTGCTGAAAATGAGGGTATGTCCCTAAAAAGGAGGGGTTTGGACCCTGAAAGTGAGGGTTTGGGATCTAAAATAGAGGCTTTGAGCCTTAAAAGAGGGATTTGGACGTTAAAAATGAGATTTTGCTCCATAAAAGTAAGGGGTTTGGATGCTAAAAATGAGGGTTTGGGAACTAAAAGTGAGGCTTTGAGCCTTGAAAGAGGGGTTTGGACGCTGAAAGTGAGGTTTGCGGTCCCAACTCTAAGTCTTTGATGTTAAAAGAGGGGTTTGGGTGTTTTAAAGTGAGTCTTTGGGTGCTGAAAATGAGGCTTTGAGCCTTAAAAGAGGGCTTTGGACCCTGAAAGTGAAGGTTTGGATGATAAAAATGAGGCTTTGAGACTTAAAATCGAGGGGCTGGACTCTAAAAGTCATGATTTGTACTAGAACGAGAGTTTGACAATTACAAGTCCGGGTTCAGTGCTAAGAGTGAGGGTTTGGGACCTAAAAATGAGGCACTGAGCGTTAAAAGAGAGGTTTGGACCCTGAAAGTGCGGCTTTGGGTGTTAAAACCGAGGCTTTGGGAGTTAAAAGAGGGCTTTAGGTCCTAAAAGTGAGGGTTTGCTGTTAAAAATGAGGCTTTGAGCGTTAAAACCGGTTTGGCCCCTGAAAGTGAGATTTGCAGTCTTACTCTAAAAGGCTTTGAGGTTAAAAGAGGCTTTGGGTGCTTTAAAGTGCGTCTTTGGGAGGTATAAATGAGGCATTGAGCAGTAAAAGAGGGGTTTGGGCAAAGAAAGTGAGGGTTTGGCTGTTAAAAATGAAGCTTTGAGCATAAAAGAGGGCTTTGGACCCTAGCATTGTGGTTTGCGGCCCTAACTCTAAGGCTTTGAGCATTAAAAGAGGGGTTTGGGTGCTTTAAAGTAAGTCCTTGGGACATGAAAATGAGGGTATGTCCCTAAAAAGGAGGGGTTTGGAGCCTAAAAGTGAGGTTTGCAGTCCTAACTCTAAGTCTTTGATGTTAAAAGAGGTGTTTGGGTGTTTTAAAGTGAGATTTGGGGACCTGAAAATGAGGCACTGAGCGTTAAAAGAGGGGTTTGGACCCTGAAAGTTTGGCTTTGAGTGTTAAAACTGAGGCTTTGAGTGTTAAAAGAGGGCTTTAGGTCCTAAAAGTGAGGGTTTGGCTGTTAGAAATGAGGCATTGAATTTTAAAACCAAGGTTTGGACCCTAGCAGTGAGGTTTGCAGTCCTAACTATAAGGCTTTGAGCATTAAAAGAGGGGTTTGGGTGCTTTAAAGGAAGTCTTTGGGTGCTGAAAATGAGGCTTTGAGCCTTAAAAGAGGGCTTTGGGCATTAATAATGATGTTTTGGTACCTGAAAGTGAAGGCCTGGATGCTAAAAGCAGGGGGTTTCTGACCTAAAAATGAGGCACTGAGCATTAAAAGAGGGGTTTGGACCCTGAAAGTGAAGGTTTGGATGATAAAAATGAGTTTTTGAAGCTTAATAGAGGGGTTTGGACTCTAAGAATTACTATTTGGAACAAAACAATGATGGTTTGACCATAAAAAGTCCAAGTTCGATGCTAAAAATGAGGGTTTGGGACCTAAAAATGAGGCAGTGAGCGTTAAAAGAGGGGTTTGGGTAATAGAAGTAAGGGTTTGGAATTTTAAGAAGAGGGTTTGTCCCTAAAAAGGAGGGGTTTGGACCCTAAAAGTGAGGTTTGCAGTCCTAACTCTAAGTCTTTGATGTTAAAAGAGGTGTTTGGGTGTTTTAAAGTGAGTCTTTGGGTGCTGAAAATGAGGCTTTGAGCCTTAAAAGAGGGCTTTGGACCCTGAAAGTGAAGGTTTGGATGATAAAAATGAGGCTTTGAGACTTAAAATCGAGGGGCTGGACTCTAAAAGTCATGATTTGTACTAGAACGAGAGTTTGACAATTACAAGTCCGGGTTCAGTGCTAAGAGTGAGGGTTTGGGACCTAAAAATGAGGCACTGAGCGTTAAAAGAGAGGTTTGGACCCTGAAAGTGCGGCTTTGGGTGTTAAAACCGAGGCTTTGGGAGTTAAAAGAGGGCTTTAGGTCCTAAAAGTGAGGGTTTGCTGTTAAAAATGAGGCTTTGAGCGTTAAAACCGGTTTGGCCCCTAAAAGTGAGATTTGCAGTCTTACTCTAAAAGGCTTTGAGGTTAAAAGAGGCTTTGGGTGCTTTAAAGTGCGTCTTTGGGAGGTATAAATGAGGCATTGAGCATTAAAAGAGGGGTTTGGGCAAAGAAAGTGAGGTTTTGGCTGTTAAAAATGAAGCTTTGAGCATAAAAGAGGGCTTTGGACCCTAGCATTGTGGTTTGCGGCCCTAACTCTAAGGCTTTGAGCATTAAAAGAGGGGTTTGGGTGCTTTAAAGTAAGTCCTTGGGACATGAAAATGAGGGTATGTCCCTAAAAAGGAGGGGTTTGGACCCTAAAAGTGAGGTTTGCAGTCCTAACTCTAAGTCTTTGATGTTAAAAGAGGTGTTTGGGTGTTTTAAAGTGAGTTTTGGGGACCTGGAAATGAGGCACTGAGCATTAAAAGAGGGGTTTGGACCCTGAAAGTTTGTCTTTGAGTGTGAAAACTGAGGCTTTGAGTGTTAAAAGAGGGCTTTAGGTCCTAAAAGTGAGGGTTTGGCTGTTAGAAATGAGGCATTGAATTTTAAAACCAAGGTTTGGACCCTAGCAGTGAGGTTTGCAGTCCTAACTCTAAGGCTTTGAGCATTAAAAGAGGGGTTTGGGTGCTTTAAAGGAAGTCTTTGGGTGCTGAAAATGAGGCTTTGAGCCTTAAAAGAGGGCTTTGGGCATTAATAATGATGGTTTGGTACCTGAAAGTGAAGGCCTGGATGCTAAAAGCAGGGGGTTTGGACCTAAAAATGAGGCACTGAGCATTAAAAGAGGGGTTTGGACCCTGAAAGTGAAGGTTTGGATGATAAAAATGAGTTTTTGAAGCTTAATAGAGGGGTTTGGACTCTAAGAATTACTATTTGGAACAAAACAATGATGGTTTGACCATAAAAAGTCCAAGTTCGATGCTAAAAATGAGGGTTTGGGACCTACAAAAAAGGCAGTGAGTGTTAAAAGAGGGGTTTGGGTAATAGAAGTAAGGGTTTGGAATTTTAAGAAGAGGGTTTGTCCCTAAAAAGGAGGGGTTTGGACCCTAAAAGTGAGGTTTGCAGTCCTAACTCTAAGTCTTTGATGTTAAAAGAGGTGTTTGGGTGTTTTAAAGTGAGTTTTGGGGACCTGAAAATGAGGCACTGAGCGTTAAAAGTGGGGTTTGGACCCTGAAAGTTTGGCTTTGAGTGTTAAAACTGAGGCTTTGAGTGTTAAAAGAGGGCTTTAGGTCCTAAAAGTGAGGGTTTGGCTGTTAAAAATGAGGCACTGAACTTTAAGAGAGAGGTTTGGACCCTAGCAGTGAGGTTT
Organism: Phalacrocorax carbo; assembly: GCF_963921805.1. Lineage (NCBI taxonomy): Eukaryota > Metazoa > Chordata > Aves > Suliformes > Phalacrocoracidae > Phalacrocorax > Phalacrocorax carbo. The sequence goes on along the minus strand of NW_026990280.1, from coordinate 703,381 downwards.
GTGGTCCTAACTATAAGGCTTTGAGCATTAAAAGAGGGGTTTGGGTGCTTTAAAGTGCGTCTTTGGGACGTGAAAATGAGGGTATGTCCCTAAAAAGGAGGGGTTTGGACCCTGAAAGTGAGGGTTTGGGATCTAAAATAGAGGCTTTGAGCCTTAAAAGAGGGATTTGGACGTTAAAAATGAGATTTTGCTCCATAAAAGTAAGGGGTTTGGATGCTAAAAATGAGGGTTTGGGAACTAAAAGTGAGGCTTTGAGCCTTGAAAGAGGGGTTTGGACGCTGAAAGTGAGGTTTGCGGTCCCAACTCTAAGTCTTTGATGTTAAAAGAGGGGTTTGGGTGTTTTAAAGTGAGTCTTTGGGTGCTGAAAATGAGGCTTTGAGCCTTAAAAGAGGGCTTTGGACCCTGAAAGTGAAGGTTTGGATGATAAAAATGAGGCTTTGAGACTTAAAATCGAGGGGCTGGACTCTAAAAGTCATGATTTGTACTAGAACGAGAGTTTGACAATTACAAGTCCGGGTTCAGTGCTAAGAGTGAGGGTTTGGGACCTAAAAATGAGGCACTGAGCGTTAAAAGAGAGGTTTGGACCCTGAAAGTGCGGCTTTGGGTGTTAAAACCGAGGCTTTGGGAGTTAAAAGAGGGCTTTAGGTCCTAAAAGTGAGGGTTTGCTGTTAAAAATGAGGCTTTGAGCGTTAAAACCGGTTTGGCCCCTGAAAGTGAGATTTGCAGTCTTACTCTAAAAGGCTTTGAGGTTAAAAGAGGCTTTGGGTGCTTTAAAGTGCGTCTTTGGGAGGTATAAATGAGGCATTGAGCATTAAAAGAGGGGTTTGGGCAAAGAAAGTGAGGTTTTGGCTGTTAAAAATGAAGCTTTGAGCATAAAAGAGGGCTTTGGACCCTAGCATTGTGGTTTGCGGCCCTAACTCTAAGGCTTTGAGCATTAAAAGAGGGGTTTGGGTGCTTTAAAGGAAGTCTTTGGGTGCTGAAAATGAGGCTTTGAGCCTTAAAAGAGGGCTTTGGGCATTAATAATGATGTTTTGGTACCTGAAAGTGAAGGCCTGGATGCTAAAAGCAGGGGGTTTCTGACCTAAAAATGAGGCACTGAGCATTAAAAGAGGGGTTTGGACCCTGAAAGTGAAGGTTTGGATGATAAAAATGACTTTTTGAAGCTTAATAGAGGGGTTTGGACTCTAAGAATTACTATTTGGAACAAAACAATGATGGTTTGACCATAAAAAGTCCAAGTTCGATGCTAAAAATGAGGGTTTGGGACCTAAAAATGAGGCAGTGAGCGTTAAAAGAGGGGTTTGGGTAATAGAAGTAAGGGTTTGGAATTTTAAGAAGAGGGTTTGTCCCTAAAAAGGAGGGGTTTGGACCCTAAAAGTGAGGTTTGCAGTCCTAACTCTAAGTCTTTGATGTTAAAAGAGGTGTTTGGGTGTTTTAAAGTGAGTTTTGGGGACCTGAAAATGAGGCACTGAGCGTTAAAAGTGGGGTTTGGACCCTGAAAGTTTGGCTTTGAGTGTTAAAACTGAGGCTTTGAGTGTTAAAAGAGGGCTTTAGGTCCTAAAAGTGAGGGTTTGGCTGTTAAAAATGAGGCACTGAACTTTAAGAGAGAGGTTTGGACCCTAGCAGTGAGGTTTGTGGTCCTAACTATAAGGCTTTGAGCATTAAAAGAGGGGTTTGGGTGCTTTAAAGTGCGTCTTTGGGTGCTGAAAATGAGGGTATGTCCCTAAAAAGGAGGGGTTTGGACCCTGAAAGTGAGGGTTTGGGATCTAAAATAGAGGCTTTGAGCCTTAAAAGAGGGATTTGGACGTTAAAAATGAGATTTTGCTCCATAAAAGTAAGGGGTTTGGATGCTAAAAATGAGGGTTTGGGAACTAAAAGTGAGGCTTTGAGCCTTGAAAGAGGGGTTTGGACGCTGAAAGTGAGGTTTGCGGTCCCAACTCTAAGTCTTTGATGTTAAAAGAGGGGTTTGGGTGTTTTAAAGTGAGTCTTTGGGTGCTGAAAATGAGGCTTTGAGCCTTAAAAGAGGGCTTTGGACCCTGAAAGTGAAGGTTTGGATGATAAAAATGAGGCTTTGAGACTTAAAATCGAGGGGCTGGACTCTAAAAGTCATGATTTGTACTAGAACGAGAGTTTGACAATTACAAGTCCGGGTTCAGTGCTAAGAGTGAGGGTTTGGGACCTAAAAATGAGGCACTGAGCGTTAAAAGAGAGGTTTGGACCCTGAAAGTGCGGCTTTGGGTGTTAAAACCGAGGCTTTGGGAGTTAAAAGAGGGCTTTAGGTCCTAAAAGTGAGGGTTTGCTGTTAAAAATGAGGCTTTGAGCGTTAAAACCGGTTTGGCCCCTAAAAGTGAGATTTGCAGTCTTACTCTAAAAGGCTTTGAGGTTAAAAGAGGCTTTGGGTGCTTTAAAGTGCGTCTTTGGGAGGTATAAATGAGGCATTGAGCATTAAAAGAGGGGTTTGGGCAAAGAAAGTGAGGTTTTGGCTGTTAAAAATGAAGCTTTGAGCATAAAAGAGGGCTTTGGACCCTAGCATTGTGGTTTGCGGCCCTAACTCTAAGGCTTTGAGCATTAAAAGAGAGGTTTGGGTGCTTTAAAGTAAGTCCTTGGGACATGAAAATGAGGGTATGTCCCTAAAAAGGAGGGGTTTGGACCCTAAAAGTGAGGTTTGCAGTCCTAACTCTAAGTCTTTGATGTTAAAAGAGGTGTTTGGGTGTTTTAAAGTGAGTTTTGGGGACCTGGAAATGAGGCACTGAGCATTAAAAGAGGGGTTTGGACCCTGAAAGTTTGTCTTTGAGTGTGAAAACTGAGGCTTTGAGTGTTAAAAGAGGGCTTTAGGTCCTAAAAGTGAGGGTTTGGCTGTTAGAAATGAGGCATTGAATTTTAAAACCAAGGTTTGGACCCTAGCAGTGAGGTTTGCAGTCCTAACTATAAGGCTTTGAGCATTAAAAGAGGGGTTTGGGTGCTTTAAAGGAAGTCTTTGGGTGCTGAAAATGAGGCTTTGAGCCTTAAAAGAGGGCTTTGGGCATTAATAATGATGTTTTGGTACCTGAAAGTGAAGGCCTGGATGCTAAAAGCAGGGGGTTTGGACCTAAAAATGAGGCACTGAGCATTAAAAGAGGGGTTTGGACCCTGAAAGTGAAGGTTTGGATGATAAAAATGAGTTTTTGAAGCTTAATAGAGGGGTTTGGACTCTAAGAATTACTATTTGGAACAAAACAATGATGGTTTGACCATAAAAAGTCCAAGTTCGATGCTAAAAATGAGGGTTTGGGACCTAAAAAAAAGGCAGTGAGTGTTAAAAGAGGGGTTTGGGTAATAGAAGTAAGGGTTTGGAATTTTAAGAAGAGGGTTTGTCCCTAAAAAGGAGGGGTTTGGACCCTAAAAGTGAGGTTTGCAGTCCTAACTCTAAGTCTTTGATGTTAAAAGAGGTGTTTGGGTGTTTTAAAGTGAGTTTTGGGGACCTGAAAATGAGGCACTGAGCGTTAAAAGTGGGGTTTGGACCCTGAAAGTTTGGCTTTGAGTGTTAAAACTGAGGCTTTGAGTGTTAAAAGAGGGCTTTAGGTCCTAAAAGTGAGGGTTTGGCTGTTAAAAATGAGGCACTGAACTTTAAGAGAGAGGTTTGGACCCTAGCAGTGAGGTTTGTGGTCCTAACTATAAGGCTTTGAGCATTAAAAGAGGGGTTTGGGTGCTTTAAAGTGCGTATTTGGGACGTGAAAATGAGGGTATGTCCCTAAAAAGGAGGGGTTTGGACCCTGAAAGTGAGGGTTTGGGATCTAAAATAGAGGCTTTGAGCCTTAAAAGAGGGATTTGGACGTTAAAAATGAGATTTTGCTCCATAAAAGTAAGGGGTTTGGATGCTAAAAATGAGGGTTTGGGAACTAAAAGTGAGGCTTTGAGCCTTGAAAGAGGGGTTTGGACGCTGAAAGTGAGGTTTGCGGTCCCAACTCTAAGTCTTTGATGTTAAAAGAGGGGTTTGGGTGTTTTAAAGTGAGTCTTTGGGTGCTGAAAATGAGGCTTTGAGCCTTAAAAGAGGGCTTTGGACCCTGAAAGTGAAGGTTTGGATGATAAAAATGAGGCTTTGAGACTTAAAATCGAGGGGCTGGACTCTAAAAGTCATGATTTGTACTAGAACGAGAGTTTGACAATTACAAGTCCGGGTTCAGTGCTAAGAGTGAGGGTTTGGGACCTAAAAATGAGGCACTGAGCGTTAAAAGAGAGGTTTGGACCCTGAAAGTGCGGCTTTGGGTGTTAAAACCGAGGCTTTGGGAGTTAAAAGAGGGCTTTAGGTCCTAAAAGTGAGGGTTTGCTGTTAAAAATGAGGCTTTGAGCGTTAAAACCGGTTTGGCCCCTGAAAGTGAGATTTGCAGTCTTACTCTAAAAGGCTTTGAGGTTAAAAGAGGCTTTGGGTGCTTTAAAGTGCGTCTTTGGGAGGTATAAATGAGGCATTGAGCATTAAAAGAGGGGTTTGGGCAAAGAAAGTGAGGGTTTGGCTGTTAAAAATGAAGCTTTGAGCATAAAAGAGGGCTTTGGACCCTAGCATTGTGGTTTGCGGCCCTAACTCTAAGGCTTTGAGCATTAAAAGAGGGGTTTGGGTGCTTTAAAGGAAGTCTTTGGGTGCTGAAAATGAGGCTTTGAGCCTTAAAAGAGGGCTTTGGGCATTAATAATGATGTTTTGGTACCTGAAAGTGAAGGCCTGGATGCTAAAAGCAGGGGGTTTCTGACCTAAAAATGAGGCACTGAGCATTAAAAGAGGGGTTTGGACCCTGAAAGTGAAGGTTTGGATGATAAAAATGACTTTTTGAAGCTTAATAGAGGGGTTTGGACTCTAAGAATTACTATTTGGAACAAAACAATGATGGTTTGACCATAAAAAGTCCAAGTTCGATGCTAAAAATGAGGGTTTGGGACCTAAAAATGAGGCAGTGAGCGTTAAAAGAGGGGTTTGGGTAATAGAAGTAAGGGTTTGGAATTTTAAGAAGAGGGTTTGTCCCTAAAAAGGAGGGGTTTGGACCCTAAAAGTGAGGTTTGCAGTCCTAACTCTAAGTCTTTGATGTTAAAAGAGGTGTTTGGGTGTTTTAAAGTGAGTTTTGGGGACCTGAAAATGAGGCACTGAGCGTTAAAAGTGGGGTTTGGACCCTGAAAGTTTGGCTTTGAGTGTTAAAACTGAGGCTTTGAGTGTTAAAAGAGGGCTTTAGGTCCTAAAAGTGAGGGTTTGGCTGTTAAAAATGAGGCACTGAACTTTAAGAGAGAGGTTTGGACCCTAGCAGTGAGGTTTGTGGTCCTAACTATAAGGCTTTGAGCATTAAAAGAGGGGTTTGGGTGCTTTAAAGTGCGTCTTTGGGTGCTGAAAATGAGGGTATGTCCCTAAAAAGGAGGGGTTTGGACCCTGAAAGTGAGGGTTTGGGATCTAAAATAGAGGCTTTGAGCCTTAAAAGAGGGATTTGGACGTTAAAAATGAGATTTTGCTCCATAAAAGTAAGGGGTTTGGATGCTAAAAATGAGGGTTTGGGAACTAAAAGTGAGGCTTTGAGCCTTGAAAGAGGGGTTTGGACGCTGAAAGTGAGGTTTGCGGTCCCAACTCTAAGTCTTTGATGTTAAAAGAGGGGTTTGGGTGTTTTAAAGTGAGTCTTTGGGTGCTGAAAATGAGGCTTTGAGCCTTAAAAGAGGGCTTTGGACCCTGAAAGTGAAGGTTTGGATGATAAAAATGAGGCTTTGAGACTTAAAATCGAGGGGCTGGACTCTAAAAGTCATGATTTGTACTAGAACGAGAGTTTGACAATTACAAGTCCGGGTTCAGTGCTAAGAGTGAGGGTTTGGGACCTAAAAATGAGGCACTGAGCGTTAAAAGAGAGGTTTGGACCCTGAAAGTGCGGCTTTGGGTGTTAAAACCGAGGCTTTGGGAGTTAAAAGAGGGCTTTAGGTCCTAAAAGTGAGGGTTTGCTGTTAAAAATGAGGCTTTGAGCGTTAAAACCGGTTTGGCCCCTAAAAGTGAGATTTGCAGTCTTACTCTAAAAGGCTTTGAGGTTAAAAGAGGCTTTGGGTGCTTTAAAGTGCGTCTTTGGGAGGTATAAATGAGGCATTGAGCATTAAAAGAGGGGTTTGGGCAAAGAAAGTGAGGTTTTGGCTGTTAAAAATGAAGCTTTGAGCATAAAAGAGGGCTTTGGACCCTAGCATTGTGGTTTGCGGCCCTAACTCTAAGGCTTTGAGCATTAAAAGAGAGGTTTGGGTGCTTTAAAGTAAGTCCTTGGGACATGAAAATGAGGGTATGTCCCTAAAAAGGAGGGGTTTGGACCCTAAAAGTGAGGTTTGCAGTCCTAACTCTAAGTCTTTGATGTTAAAAGAGGTGTTTGGGTGTTTTAAAGTGAGATTTGGGGACCTGGAAATGAGGCACTGAGCGTTAAAAGTGGGGTTTGGACCCTGAAAGTTTGGCTTTGAGTGTTAAAACTGAGGCTTTGAGTGTTAAAAGAGGGCTTTAGGTCCTAAAAGTGAGGGTTTGGCTGTTAGAAATGAGGCACTGAATTTTAAAACCAAGGTTTGGACCCTAGCAGTGAGGTTTGCAGTCCTAACTATAAGGCTTTGAGCATTAAAAGAGGGGTTTGGGTGCTTTAAAGGAAGTCTTTGGGTGCTGAAAATGAGGCTTTGAGCCTTAAAAGAGGGCTTTGGGCATTAATAATGATGGTTTGGTACCTGAAAGTGAAGGCCTGGATGCTAAAAGCAGGGGGTTTGGACCTAAAAATGAGGCACTGAGCATTAAAAGAGGGGTTTGGACCCTGAAAGTGAAGGTTTGGATGATAAAAATGAGTTTTTGAAGCTTAATAGAGGGGTTTGGACTCTAAGAATTACTATTTGGAACAAAACGATGATGGTTTGACCATAAAAAGTCCAAGTTCGATGCTAAAAATGAGGGTTTGGGACCTAAAAAAAAGGCAGTGAGCGTTAAAAGAGGGGTTTGGGTAATAGAAGTAAGGGTTTGGAATTTAAAAAAGAGGGTTTGTCCCTGAAAAGGAGGGGTTTGGACCCTAAAAGTGAGGTTTGCAGTCCTAACTCTAAGTCTTTGATGTTAAAAGAGGTGTTTGGGTGTTTTAAAGTGAGTTTTGGGGACCTGGAAATGAGGCACTGAGCGTTAAAAGTGGGGTTTGGACCCTGAAAGTTTGGCTTTGAGTGTTAAAACTGAGGCTTTGAGTGTTAAAAGAGGGCTTTAGGTCCTAAAAGTGAGGGTTTGGCTGTTAAAAATGAGGCACTGAACTTTAAGAGAGAGGTTTGGACCCTAGCAGTGAGGTTTGTGGTCCTAACTATAAGGCTTTGAGCATTAAAAGAGGGGTTTGGGTGCTTTAAAGTGCGTCTTTGGGTGCTGAAAATGAGGGTATGTCCCTAAAAAGGAGGGGTTTGGAGCCTGAAAGTGAGGGTTTGGCATCTAAAATAGAGGCTTTGAGCCTTAAAAGAGGGATTTGGACGTTAAAAATGAGATTTTGCTCCATAAAAGTAAGGGGTTTGGATGCTAAAAATGAGGGTTTGGGAACTAAAAGTGAGGCTTTGAGCCTTGAAAGAGGGGTTTGGACGCTGAAAGTGAGGTTTGCGGTCCCAACTCTAAGTCTTTGATGTTAAAAGAGGGGTTTGGGTGTTTTAAAGTGAGTCTTTGGGTGCTGAAAATGAGGCTTTGAGCCTTAAAAGAGGGCTTTGGACCCTGAAAGTGAAGGTTTGGATGATAAAAATGAGGCTTTGAGACTTAAAATCGAGGGGCTGGACTCTAAAAGTCATGATTTGTACTAGAACGAGAGTTTGACAATTACAAGTCCGGGTTCAGTGCTAAGAGTGAGGGTTTGGGACCTAAAAATGAGGCACTGAGCGTTAAAAGAGAGGTTTGGACCCTGAAAGTGCGGCTTTGGGTGTTAAAACCGAGGCTTTGGGAGTTAAAAGAGGGCTTTAGGTCCTAAAAGTGAGGGTTTGCTGTTAAAAATGAGGCTTTGAGCGTTAAAACCGGTTTGGCCCCTAAAAGTGAGATTTGCAGTCTTACTCTAAAAGGCTTTGAGGTTAAAAGAGGCTTTGGGTGCTTTAAAGTGCGTCTTTGGGAGGTATAAATGAGGCATTGAGCATTAAAAGAGGGGTTTGGGCAAAGAAAGTGAGGTTTTGGCTGTTAAAAATGAAGCTTTGAGCATAAAAGAGGGCTTTGGACCCTAGCATTGTGGTTTGCGGCCCTAACTCTAAGGCTTTGAGCATTAAAAGAGGGGTTTGGGTGCTTTAAAGTGCGTCTTTGGGACATGAAAATGAGGGTATGTCCCTAAAAAGGAGGGGTTTGGACCCTAAAAGTGAGGTTTGCAGTCCTAACTCTAAGTCTTTGATGTTAAAAGAGGTGTTTGGGTGTTTTAAAGTGAGATTTGGGGACCTGAAAATGAGGCACTGAGCGTTAAAAGAGGGGTTTGGACCCTGAAAGTTTGGCTTTGAGTGTTAAAACTGAGGCTTTGAGTGTTAAAAGAGGGCTTTAGGTCCTAAAAGTGAGGGTTTGGCTGTTAGAAATGAGGCACTGAATTTTAAAACCAAGGTTTGGACCCTAGCAGTGAGGTTTGCAGTCCTAACTATAAGGCTTTGAGCATTAAAAGAGGGGTTTGGGTGCTTTAAAGGAAGTCTTTGGGTGCTGAAAATGAGGCTTTGAGCCTTAAAAGAGGGCTTTGGGCATTAATAATGATGTTTTGGTACCTGAAAGTGAAGGCCTGGATGCTAAAAGCAGGGGGTTTGGACCTAAAAATGAGGCACTGAGCATTAAAAGAGGGGTTTGGACCCTGAAAGTGAAGGTTTGGATGATAAAAATGAGTTTTTGAAGCTTAATAGAGGGGTTTGGACTCTAAGAATTACTATTTGGAACAAAACGATGATGGTTTGACCATAAAAAGTCCAAGTTCGATGCTAAAAATGAGGGTTTGGGACCTAAAAATGAGGCAGTGAGCGTTAAAAGAGGGGTTTGGGTAATAGAAGTAAGGGTTTGGAATTTAAAAAAGAGGGTTTGTCCCTAAAAAGGAGGGGTTTGGACCCTAAAAGTGAGGTTTGCAGTCCTAACTCTAAGTCTTTGATGTTAAAAGAGGTGTTTGGGTGTTTTAAAGTGAGTTTTGGGGACCTGAAAATGAGGCACTGAGCGTTAAAAGTGGGGTTTGGACCCTGAAAGTTTGGCTTTGAGTGTTAAAACTGAGGCTTTGAGTGTTAAAAGAGGGCTTTAGGTCCTAAAAGTGAGGGTTTGGCTGTTAAAAATGAGGCACTGAGCTTTAAGAGAGAGGTTTGGACCCTAGCAGTGAGGTTTGTGGTCCTAACTATAAGGCTTTGAGCATTAAAAGAGGGGTTTGGGTGCTTTAAAGTGCGTCTTTGGGTGCTGAAAATGAGGGTATGTCCCTAAAAAGGAGGGGTTTGGAGCCTGAAAGTGAGGGTTTGGCATCTAAAATAGAGGCTTTGAGCCTTAAAAGAGGGATTTGGACGTTAAAAATGAGATTTTGCTCCATAGAAGTAAGGGGTTTGGATGCTAAAAATGAGGGTTTGGGAACTAAAAGTGAGGCTTTGAGCCTTGAAAGAGGGGTTTGGACGCTGAAAGTGAGGTTTGTGGTCCCAACTCTAAGTCTTTGATGTTAAAAGAGGGGTTTGGGTGTTTTAAAGTGAGTCTTTGGGTGCTGAAAATGAGGCACTGAGCCTTAAAAGAGGGCTTTGGACCCTGAAAGTGAAGGTTTGGATGATAAAAATGAGGCTTTGAGACTTAAAATCGAGGGGCTGGACTCTAAAAGTCATGATTTGTACTAGAACGAGAGTTTGACAATTACAAGTCCGGGTTCAGTGCTAAGAGTGAGGGTTTGGGACCTAAAAATGAGGCACTGAGCGTTAAAAGAGAGGTTTGGACCCTGAAAGTGCGGCTTTGGGTGTTAAAACCGAGGCTTTGGGAGTTAAAAGAGGGCTTTAGGTCCTAAAAGTGAGGGTTTGCTGTTAAAAATGAGGCTTTGAGCGTTAAAACCGGTTTGGCCCCTAAAAGTGAGATTTGCAGTCTTACTCTAAAAGGCTTTGAGGTTAAAAGAGGCTTTGGGTGCTTTAAAGTGCGTCTTTGGGAGGTATAAATGAGGCATTGAGCATTAAAAGAGGGGTTTGGGCAAAGAAAGTGAGGTTTTGGCTGTTAAAAATGAAGCTTTGAGCATAAAAGAGGGCTTTGGACCCTAGCATTGTGGTTTGCGGCCCTAACTCTAAGGCTTTGAGCATTAAAAGAGGGGTTTGGGTGCTTTAAAGTAAGTCCTTGGGACATGAAAATGAGGGTATGTCCCTAAAAAGGAGGGGTTTGGACCCTAAAAGTGAGGTTTGCAGTCCTAACTCTAAGTCTTTGATGTTAAAAGAGGTGTTTGGTTGTTTTAAAGTGAGTTTTGGGGACCTGGAAATGAGGCACTGAGCGTTAAAAGAGGGGTTTGGACCCTGAAAGTTTGGCTTTGAGTGTTAAAACTGAGGCTTTGAGTGTTAAAAGAGGGCTTTAGGTCCTAAAAGTGAGGGTTTGGCTGTTAGAAATGAGGCACTGAATTTTAAAACCAAGGTTTGGACCCTAGCAGTGAGGTTTGCAGTCCTAACTATAAGGCTTTGAGCATTAAAAGAGGGGTTTGGGTGCTTTAAAGGAAGTCTTTGGGTGCTGAAAATGAGGCTTTGAGCCTTAAAAGAGGGCTTTGGGCATTAATAATGATGGTTTGGTACCTGAAAGTGAAGGCCTGGATGCTAAAAGCAGGGGGTTTGGACCTAAAAATGAGGCACTGAGCATTAAAAGAGGGGTTTGGACCCTGAAAGTGAAGGTTTGGATGATAAAAATGAGTTTTTGAAGCTTAATAGAGGGGTTTGGACTCTAAGAATTACTATTTGGAACAAAACAATGATGGTTTGACCATAAAAAGTCCAAGTTCGATGCTAAAAATGAGGGTTTCGGACCTAAAAAAAAGGCAGTGAGCGTTAAAAGAGGGGTTTGGGTAATAGAAGTAAGGGTTTGGAATTTAAAAAAGAGGGTTTGTCCCTAAAAAGGAGGGGTTTGGACCCTAAAAGTGAGGTTTGCAGTCCTAACTCTAAGTCTTTGATGTTAAAAGAGGTGTTTGGGTGTTTTAAAGTGAGTTTTGGGGACCTGAAAATGAGGCACTGAGCGTTAAAAGTGGGGTTTGGACCCTGAAAGTTTGGCTTTGAGTGTTAAAACTGAGGCTTTGAGTGTTAAAAGAGGGCTTTAGGTCCTAAAAGTGAGGGTTTGGCTGTTAAAAATGAGGCACTGAGCTTTAAGAGAGAGGTTTGGACCCTAGCAGTGAGGTTTGTGGTCCTAACTATAAGGCTTTGAGCATTAAAAGAGGGGTTTGGGTGCTTTAAAGTGCGTCTTTGGGTGCTGAAAATGAGGGTATGTCCCTAAAAAGGAGGGGTTTGGACCCTGAAAGTGAGGGTTTGGCATCTAAAATAGAGGCTTTGAGCCTTAAAAGAGGGATTTGGACGTTAAAAATGAGATTTTGCTCCATAAAAGTAAGGGGTTTGGATGCTAAAAATGAGGGTTTGGGAACTAAAAGTGAGGCTTTGAGCCTTGAAAGAGGGGTTTGGACGCTGAAAGTGAGGTTTGCGGTCCCAACTCTAAGTCTTTGATGTTAAAAGAGGGGTTTGGGTGTTTTAAAGTGAGTCTTTGGGTGCTGAAAATGAGGCTTTGAGCCTTAAAAGAGGGCTTTGGACCCTGAAAGTGAAGGTTTGGATGATAAAAATGAGGCTTTGAGACTTAAAATCGAGGGGCTGGACTCTAAAAGTCATGATTTGTACTAGAACGAGAGTTTGACAATTACAAGTCCGGGTTCAGTGCTAAGAGTGAGGGTTTGGGACCTAAAAATGAGGCACTGAGCGTTAAAAGAGAGGTTTGGACCCTGAAAGTGCGGCTTTGGGTGTTAAAACCGAGGCTTTGGGAGTTAAAAGAGGGCTTTAGGTCCTAAAAGTGAGGGTTTGCTGTTAAAAATGAGGCTTTGAGCGTTAAAACCGGTTTGGCCCCTGAAAGTGAGATTTGCAGTCTTACTCTAAAAGGCTTTGAGGTTAAAAGAGGCTTTGGGTGCTTTAAAGTGCGTCTTTGGGAGGTATAAATGAGGCATTGAGCAGTAAAAGAGGGGTTTGGGCAAAGAAAGTGAGGTTTTGGCTGTTAAAAATGAAGCTTTGAGCATAAAAGATGGCTTTGGACCCTAGCATTGTGGTTTGCGGCCCTAACTCTAAGGCTTTGAGCATTAAAAGAGGGGTTTGGGTGCTTTAAAGTAAGTCCTTGGGACATGAAAATGAGGGTATGTCCCTAAAAAGGAGGGGTTTGGACCCTAAAAGTGAGGTTTGCAGTCCTAACTCTAAGTCTTTGATGTTAAAAGAGGTGTTTGGTTGTTTTAAAGTGAGTTTTGGGGACCTGGAAATGAGGCACTGAGCGTTAAAAGAGGGGTTTGGACCCTGAAAGTTTGGCTTTGAGTGTTAAAACTGAGGCTTTGAGTGTTAAAAGAGGGCTTTAGGTCCTAAAAGTGAGGGTTTGGCTGTTAAAAATGAGGCACTGAACTTTAAGAGAGAGGTTTGGACCCTAGCAGTGAGGTTTGTGGTCCTAACTATAAGGCTTTGAGCATTAAAAGAGGGGTTTGGGTGCTTTAAAGTAAGTCCTTGGGACGTGAAAATGAGGGTATGTCCCTAAAAAGGAGGGGTTTGGACCCTGAAAGTGAGGGTTTGGCATCTAAAATAGAGGCTTTGAGCCTTAAAAGAGGGATTTGGACGTTAAAAATGAGATTTTGCTCCATAAAAGTAAGGGGTTTGGATGCTAAAAATGAGGGTTTGGGAACTAAAAGTGAGGCTTTGAGCCTTGAAAGAGGGGTTTGGACGCTGAAAGTGAGGTTTGCGGTCCCAACTCTAAGTCTTTGATGTTAAAAGAGGGGTTTGGGTGTTTTAAAGTGAGTCTTTGGGTGCTGAAAATGAGGGTTTGAGCCTTAAAAGAGGGCTTTGGACCCTGAAAGTGAAGGTTTGGATGATAAAAATGAGGCTTTGAGACTTAAAATCGAGGGGCTGGACTCTAAAAGTCATGATTTGTACTAGAACGAGAGTTTGACCATTACAAGTCCGGGTTCAGTGCTAAGAGTGAGGGTTTGGGACCTAAAAATGAGGCACTGAGCGTTAAAAGAGAGGTTTGGACCCTGAAAGTGCGGCTTTGGGTGTTAAAACCGAGGCTTTGGGAGTTAAAAGAGGGCTTTAGGTCCTAAAAGTGAGGGTTTGCTGTTAAAAATGAGGCTTTGAGCGTTAAAACCGGTTTGGCCCCTAAAAGTGAGATTTGCAGTCTTACTCTAAAAGGCTTTGAGGTTAAAAGAGGCTTTGGGTGCTTTAAAGTGCGTCTTTGGGAGGTATAAATGAGGCATTGAGCAGTAAAAGAGGGGTTTGGGCAAAGAAAGTGAGGGTTTGGCTGTTAAAAATGAAGCTTTGAGCATAAAAGAGGGCTTTGGACCCTAGCATTGTGGTTTGCGGCCCTAACTCTAAGGCTTTGAGCATTAAAAGAGGGGTTTGGGTGCTTTAAAGTAAGTCCTTGGGACATGAAAATGAGGGTATGTCCCTAAAAAGGAGGGGTTTGGAGCCTAAAAGTGAGGTTTGCAGTCCTAACTCTAAGTCTTTGATGTTAAAAGAGGTGTTTGGGTGTTTTAAAGTGAGTTTTGGGGACCTGAAAATGAGGCACTGAGCGTTAAAAGAGGGGTTTGGACCCTGAAAGTTTGGCTTTGAGTGTTAAAACTGAGGCTTTGAGTGTTAAAAGAGGGCTTTAGGTCCTAAAAGTGAGGGTTTGGCTGTTAGAAATGAGGCATTGAATTTTAAAACCAAGGTTTGGACCCTAGCAGTGAGGTTTGCAGTCCTAACTATAAGGCTTTGAGCATTAAAAGAGGGGTTTGGGTGCTTTAAAGGAAGTCTTTGGGTGCTGAAAATGAGGCTTTGAGCCTTAAAAGAGGGCTTTGGGCATTAATAATGATGTTTTGGTACCTGAAAGTGAAGGCCTGGATGCTAAAAGCAGGGGGTTTGGACCTAAAAATGAGGCACTGAGCATTAAAAGAGGGGTTTGGACCCTGAAAGTGAAGGTTTGGATGATAAAAATGAGTTTTTGAAGCTTAATAGAGGGGTTTGGACTCTAAGAATTACTATTTGGAACAAAACAATGATGGTTTGACCATAAAAAGTCCAAGTTTGATGCTAAAAATGAGGGTTTGGGACCTAAAAAAAAGGCAGTGAGCGTTAAAAGAGGGGTTTGGGTAATAGAAGTAAGGGTTTGGAATTTTAAGAAGAGGGTTTGTCCCTAAAAAGGAGGGGTTTGGACCCTAAAAGTGAGGTTTGCAGTCCTAACTCTAAGTCTTTGATGTTAAAAGAGGTGTTTGGGTGTTTTAAAGTGAGTTTTGGGGACCTGAAAATGAGGCACTGAGCGTTAAAAGTGGGGTTTGGACCCTGAAAGTTTGGCTTTGAGTGTTAAAACTGAGGCTTTGAGTGTTAAAAGAGGGCTTTAGGTCCTAAAAGTGAGGGTTTGGCTGTTAAAAATGAGGCACTGAACTTTAAGAGAGAGGTTTGGACCCTAGCAGTGAGGTTTGTGGTCCTAACTATAAGGCTTTGAGCATTAAAAGAGGGGTTTGGGTGCTTTAAAGTAAGTCCTTGGGACGTGAAAATGAGGGTATGTCCCTAAAAAGGAGGGGTTTGGACCCTGAAAGTGAGGGTTTGGCATCTAAAATAGAGGCTTTGAGCCTTAAAAGAGGGATTTGGACGTTAAAAATGAGATTTTGCTCCATAAAAGTAAGGGGTTTGGATGCTAAAAATGAGGGTTTGGGAACTAAAAGTGAGGCTTTGAGCCTTGAAAGAGGGGTTTGGACGCTGAAAGTGAGGTTTGCGGTCCCAACTCTAAGACTTTGATGTTAAAAGAGGGGTTTGGGTGTTTTAAAGTGAGTCTTTGGGTGCTGAAAATGAGGCACTGAGCCTTAAAAGAGGGCTTTGGACCCTGAAAGTGAAGGTTTGGATGATAAAAATGAGGCTTTGAGACTTAAAATCGAGGGGCTGGACTCTAAAAGTCATGATTTGTACTAGAACGAGAGTTTGACAATTACAAGTCCGGGTTCAGTGCTAAGAGTGAGGGTTTGGGACCTAAAAATGAGGCACTGAGCGTTAAAAGAGAGGTTTGGACCCTGAAAGTGCGGCTTTGGGTGTTAAAACCGAGGCTTTGGGAGTTAAAAGAGGGCTTTAGGTCCTAAAAGTGAGGGTTTGCTGTTAAAAATGAGGCTTTGAGCGTTAAAACCGGTTTGGCCCCTAAAAGTGAGATTTGCAGTCTTACTCTAAAAGGCTTTGAGGTTAAAAGAGGCTTTGGGTGCTTTAAAGTGCGTCTTTGGGAGGTATAAATGAGGCATTGAGCATTAAAAGAGGGGTTTGGGCAAAGAAAGTGAGGTTTTGGCTGTTAAAAATGAAGCTTTGAGCATAAAAGAGGGCTTTGGACCCTAGCATTGTGGTTTGCGGCCCTAACTCTAAGGCTTTGAGCATTAAAAGAGGGGTTTGGGTGCTTTAAAGTAAGTCCTTGGGACATGAAAATGAGGGTATGTCCCTAAAAAGGAGGGGTTTGGAGCCTAAAAGTGAGGTTTGCAGTCCTAACTCTAAGTCTTTGATGTTAAAAGAGGTGTTTGGGTGTTTTAAAGTGAGATTTGGGGACCTGAAAATGAGGCACTGAGCGTTAAAAGAGGGGTTTGGACCCTGAAAGTTTGGCTTTGAGTGTTAAAACTGAGGCTTTGAGTGTTAAAAGAGGGCTTTAGGTCCTAAAAGTGAGGGTTTGGCTGTTAGAAATGAGGCATTGAATTTTAAAACCAAGGTTTGGACCCTAGCAGTGAGGTTTGCAGTCCTAACTCTAAGGCTTTGAGCATTAAAAGAGGGGTTTGGGTGCTTTAAAGGAAGTCTTTGGGTGCTGAAAATGAGGCTTTGAGCCTTAAAAGAGGGCTTTGGGCATTAATAATGATGTTTTGGTACCTGAAAGTGAAGGCCTGGATGCTAAAAGCAGGGGGTTTGGACCTAAAAATGAGGCACTGAGCATTAAAAGAGGGGTTTGGACCCTGAAAGTGAAGGTTTGGATGATAAAAATGAGTTTTTGAAGCTTAATAGAGGGGTTTGGACTCTAAGAATTACTATTTGGAACAAAACAATGATGGTTTGACCATAAAAAGTCCAAGTTCGATGCTAAAAATGAGGGTTTCGGACCTAAAAAAAAGGCAGTGAGCGTTAAAAGAGGGGTTTGGGTAATAGAAGTAAGGGTTTGGAATTTTAAGAAGAGGGTTTGTCCCTAAAAAGGAGGGGTTTGGACCCTAAAAGTGAGGTTTGCAGTCCTAACTCTAAGTCTTTGATGTTAAAAGAGGTGTTTGGGTGTTTTAAAGTGAGTTTTGGGGACCTGGAAATGAGGCACTGAGCGTTAAAAGAGGGGTTTGGACCCTGAAAGTTTGGCTTTGAGTGTTAAAACTGAGGCTTTGAGTGTTAAAAGAGGGCTTTAGGTCCTAAAAGTGAGGGTTTGGCTGTTAAAAATGAGGCACTGAACTTTAAGAGAGAGGTTTGGACCCTAGCAGTGAGGTTTGTGGTCCTAACTATAAGGCTTTGAGCATTAAAAGAGGGGTTTGGGTGCTTTAAAGTAAGTCCTTGGGACGTGAAAATGAGGGTATGTCCCTAAAAAGGAGGGGTTTGGACCCTGAAAGTGAGGGTTTGGCATCTAAAATAGAGGCTTTGAGCCTTAAAAGAGGGATTTGGACGTTAAAAATGAGATTTTGCTCCATAAAAGTAAGGGGTTTGGATGCTAAAAATGAGGGTTTGGGAACTAAAAGTGAGGCTTTGAGCCTTGAAAGAGGGGTTTGGACGCTGAAAGTGAGGTTTGCGGTCCCAACTCTAAGTCTTTGATGTTAAAAGAGGGGTTTGGGTGTTTTAAAGTGAGTCTTTGGGTGCTGAAAATGAGGCTTTGAGCCTTAAAAGAGGGCTTTGGACCCTGAAAGTGAAGGTTTGGATGATAAAAATGAGGCTTTGAGACTTAAAATCGAGGGGCTGGACTCTAAAAGTCATGATTTGTACTAGAACGAGAGTTTGACAATTACAAGTCCGGGTTCAGTGCTAAGAGTGAGGGTTTGGGACCTAAAAATGAGGCACTGAGCGTTAAAAGAGAGGTTTGGACCCTGAAAGTGCGGCTTTGGGTGTTAAAACCGAGGCTTTGGGAGTTAAAAGAGGGCTTTAGGTCCTAAAAGTGAGGGTTTGCTGTTAAAAATGAGGCTTTGAGCGTTAAAACCGGTTTGGCCCCTGAAAGTGAGATTTGCAGTCTTACTCTAAAAGGCTTTGAGGTTAAAAGAGGCTTTGGGTGCTTTAAAGTGCGTCTTTGGGAGGTATAAATGAGGCATTGAGCAGTAAAAGAGGGGTTTGGGCAAAGAAAGTGAGGTTTTGGCTGTTAAAAATGAAGCTTTGAGCATAAAAGATGGCTTTGGACCCTAGCATTGTGGTTTGCGGCCCTAACTCTAAGGCTTTGAGCATTAAAAGAGGGGTTTGGGTGCTTTAAAGTAAGTCCTTGGGACATGAAAATGAGGGTATGTCCCTAAAAAGGAGGGGTTTGGACCCTAAAAGTGAGGTTTGCAGTCCTAACTCTAAGTCTTTGATGTTAAAAGAGGTGTTTGGTTGTTTTAAAGTGAGTTTTGGGGACCTGGAAATGAGGCACTGAGCGTTAAAAGAGGGGTTTGGACCCTGAAAGTTTGGCTTTGAGTGTTAAAACTGAGGCTTTGAGTGTTAAAAGAGGGCTTTAGGTCCTAAAAGTGAGGGTTTGGCTGTTAAAAATGAGGCACTGAACTTTAAGAGAGAGGTTTGGACCCTAGCAGTGAGGTTTGTGGTCCTAACTATAAGGCTTTGAGCATTAAAAGAGGGGTTTGGGTGCTTTAAAGTAAGTCCTTGGGACGTGAAAATGAGGGTATGTCCCTAAAAAGGAGGGGTTTGGACCCTGAAAGTGAGGGTTTGGCATCTAAAATAGAGGCTTTGAGCCTTAAAAGAGGGATTTGGACGTTAAAAATGAGATTTTGCTCCATAAAAGTAAGGGGTTTGGATGCTAAAAATGAGGGTTTGGGAACTAAAAGTGAGGCTTTGAGCCTTGAAAGAGGGGTTTGGACGCTGAAAGTGAGGTTTGCGGTCCCAACTCTAAGACTTTGATGTTAAAAGAGGGGTTTGGGTGTTTTAAAGTGAGTCTTTGGGTGCTGAAAATGAGGCACTGAGCCTTAAAAGAGGGCTTTGGACCCTGAAAGTGAAGGTTTGGATGATAAAAATGAGGCTTTGAGACTTAAAATCGAGGGGCTGGACTCTAAAAGTCATGATTTGTACTAGAACGAGAGTTTGACAATTACAAGTCCGGGTTCAGTGCTAAGAGTGAGGGTTTGGGACCTAAAAATGAGGCACTGAGCGTTAAAAGAGAGGTTTGGACCCTGAAAGTGCGGCTTTGGGTGTTAAAACCGAGGCTTTGGGAGTTAAAAGAGGGCTTTAGGTCCTAAAAGTGAGGGTTTGCTGTTAAAAATGAGGCTTTGAGCGTTAAAACCGGTTTGGCCCCTAAAAGTGAGATTTGCAGTCTTACTCTAAAAGGCTTTGAGGTTAAAAGAGGCTTTGGGTGCTTTAAAGTGCGTCTTTGGGAGGTATAAATGAGGCATTGAGCATTAAAAGAGGGGTTTGGGCAAAGAAAGTGAGGTTTTGGCTGTTAAAAATGAAGCTTTGAGCATAAAAGAGGGCTTTGGACCCTAGCATTGTGGTTTGCGGCCCTAACTCTAAGGCTTTGAGCATTAAAAGAGGGGTTTGGGTGCTTTAAAGTAAGTCCTTGGGACATGAAAATGAGGGTATGTCCCTAAAAAGGAGGGGTTTGGAGCCTAAAAGTGAGGTTTGCAGTCCTAACTCTAAGTCTTTGATGTTAAAAGAGGTGTTTGGGTGTTTTAAAGTGAGATTTGGGGACCTGAAAATGAGGCACTGAGCGTTAAAAGAGGGGTTTGGACCCTGAAAGTTTGGCTTTGAGTGTTAAAACTGAGGCTTTGAGTGTTAAAAGAGGGCTTTAGGTCCTAAAAGTGAGGGTTTGGCTGTTAGAAATGAGGCATTGAATTTTAAAACCAAGGTTTGGACCCTAGCAGTGAGGTTTGCAGTCCTAACTCTAAGGCTTTGAGCATTAAAAGAGGGGTTTGGGTGCTTTAAAGGAAGTCTTTGGGTGCTGAAAATGAGGCTTTGAGCCTTAAAAGAGGGCTTTGGGCATTAATAATGATGTTTTGGTACCTGAAAGTGAAGGCCTGGATGCTAAAAGCAGGGGGTTTGGACCTAAAAATGAGGCACTGAGCATTAAAAGAGGGGTTTGGACCCTGAAAGTGAAGGTTTGGATGATAAAAATGAGTTTTTGAAGCTTAATAGAGGGGTTTGGACTCTAAGAATTACTATTTGGAACAAAACAATGATGGTTTGACCATAAAAAGTCCAAGTTCGATGCTAAAAATGAGGGTTTCGGACCTAAAAAAAAGGCAGTGAGCGTTAAAAGAGGGGTTTGGGTAATAGAAGTAAGGGTTTGGAATTTTAAGAAGAGGGTTTGTCCCTAAAAAGGAGGGGTTTGGACCCTAAAAGTGAGGTTTGCAGTCCTAACTCTAAGTCTTTGATGTTAAAAGAGGTGTTTGGGTGTTTTAAAGTGAGTTTTGGGGACCTGGAAATGAGGCACTGAGCGTTAAAAGAGGGGTTTGGACCCTGAAAGTTTGGCTTTGAGTGTTAAAACTGAGGCTTTGAGTGTTAAAAGAGGGCTTTAGGTCCTAAAAGTGAGGGTTTGGCTGTTAAAAATGAGGCACTGAACTTTAAGAGAGAGGTTTGGACCCTAGCAGTGAGGTTTGTGGTCCTAACTATAAGGCTTTGAGCATTAAAAGAGGGGTTTGGGTGCTTTAAAGTAAGTCCTTGGGACGTGAAAATGAGGGTATGTCCCTAAAAAGGAGGGGTTTGGACCCTGAAAGTGAGGGTTTGGCATCTAAAATAGAGGCTTTGAGCCTTAAAAGAGGGATTTGGACGTTAAAAATGAGATTTTGCTCCATAAAAGTAAGGGGTTTGGATGCTAAAAATGAGGGTTTGGGAACTAAAAGTGAGGCTTTGAGCCTTGAAAGAGGGGTTTGGACGCTGAAAGTGAGGTTTGCGGTCCCAACTCTAAGTCTTTGATGTTAAAAGAGGGGTTTGGGTGTTTTAAAGTGAGTCTTTGGGTGCTGAAAATGAGGCTTTGAGCCTTAAAAGAGGGCTTTGGACCCTGAAAGTGAAGGTTTGGATGATAAAAATGAGGCTTTGAGACTTAAAATCGAGGGGCTGGACTCTAAAAGTCATGATTTGTACTAGAACGAGAGTTTGACAATTACAAGTCCGGGTTCAGTGCTAAGAGTGAGGGTTTGGGACCTAAAAATGAGGCACTGAGCGTTAAAAGAGAGGTTTGGACCCTGAAAGTGCGGCTTTGGGTGTTAAAACCGAGGCTTTGGGAGTTAAAAGAGGGCTTTAGGTCCTAAAAGTGAGGGTTTGCTGTTAAAAATGAGGCTTTGAGCGTTAAAACCGGTTTGGCCCCTGAAAGTGAGATTTGCAGTCTTACTCTAAAAGGCTTTGAGGTTAAAAGAGGCTTTGGGTGCTTTAAAGTGCGTCTTTGGGAGGTATAAATGAGGCATTGAGCAGTAAAAGAGGGGTTTGGGCAAAGAAAGTGAGGTTTTGGCTGTTAAAAATGAAGCTTTGAGCATAAAAGATGGCTTTGGACCCTAGCATTGTGGTTTGCGGCCCTAACTCTAAGGCTTTGAGCATTAAAAGAGGGGTTTGGGTGCTTTAAAGTAAGTCCTTGGGACATGAAAATGAGGGTATGTCCCTAAAAAGGAGGGGTTTGGACCCTAAAAGTGAGGTTTGCAGTCCTAACTCTAAGTCTTTGATGTTAAAAGAGGTGTTTGGTTGTTTTAAAGTGAGTTTTGGGGACCTGGAAATGAGGCACTGAGCGTTAAAAGAGGGGTTTGGACCCTGAAAGTTTGGCTTTGAGTGTTAAAACTGAGGCTTTGAGTGTTAAAAGAGGGCTTTAGGTCCTAAAAGTGAGGGTTTGGCTGTTAAAAATGAGGCACTGAACTTTAAGAGAGAGGTTTGGACCCTAGCAGTGAGGTTTGTGGTCCTAACTATAAGGCTTTGAGCATTAAAAGAGGGGTTTGGGTGCTTTAAAGTAAGTCCTTGGGACGTGAAAATGAGGGTATGTCCCTAAAAAGGAGGGGTTTGGACCCTGAAAGTGAGGGTTTGGCATCTAAAATAGAGGCTTTGAGCCTTAAAAGAGGGATTTGGACGTTAAAAATGAGATTTTGCTCCATAAAAGTAAGGGGTTTGGATGCTAAAAATGAGGGTTTGGGAACTAAAAGTGAGGCTTTGAGCCTTGAAAGAGGGGTTTGGACGCTGAAAGTGAGGTTTGCGGTCCCAACTCTAAGTCTTTGATGTTAAAAGAGGGGTTTGGGTGTTTTAAAGTGAGTCTTTGGGTGCTGAAAATGAGGCTTTGAGCCTTAAAAGAGGGCTTTGGACCCTGAAAGTGAAGGTTTGGATGATAAAAATGAGGCTTTGAGACTTAAAATCGAGGGGCTGGACTCTAAAAGTCATGATTTGTACTAGAACGAGAGTTTGACCATTACAAGTCCGGGTTCAGTGCTAAGAGTGAGGGTTTGGGACCTAAAAATGAGGCACTGAGCGTTAAAAGAGAGGTTTGGACCCTGAAAGTGCGGCTTTGGGTGTTAAAACCGAGGCTTTGGGAGTTAAAAGAGGGCTTTAGGTCCTAAAAGTGAGGGTTTGCTGTTAAAAATGAGGCTTTGAGCGTTAAAACCGGTTTGGCCCCTAAAAGTGAGATTTGCAGTCTTACTCTAAAAGGCTTTGAGGTTAAAAGAGGCTTTGGGTGCTTTAAAGTGCGTCTTTGGGAGGTATAAATGAGGCATTGAGCAGTAAAAGAGGGGTTTGGGCAAAGAAAGTGAGGGTTTGGCTGTTAAAAATGAAGCTTTGAGCATAAAAGAGGGCTTTGGACCCTAGCATTGTGGTTTGCGGCCCTAACTCTAAGGCTTTGAGCATTAAAAGAGGGGTTTGGGTGCTTTAAAGTAAGTCCTTGGGACATGAAAATGAGGGTATGTCCCTAAAAAGGAGGGGTTTGGAGCCTAAAAGTGAGGTTTGCAGTCCTAACTCTAAGTCTTTGATGTTAAAAGAGGTGTTTGGGTGTTTTAAAGTGAGTTTTGGGGACCTGAAAATGAGGCACTGAGCGTTAAAAGAGGGGTTTGGACCCTGAAAGTTTGGCTTTGAGTGTTAAAACTGAGGCTTTGAGTGTTAAAAGAGGGCTTTAGGTCCTAAAAGTGAGGGTTTGGCTGTTAGAAATGAGGCATTGAATTTTAAAACCAAGGTTTGGACCCTAGCAGTGAGGTTTGCAGTCCTAACTATAAGGCTTTGAGCATTAAAAGAGGGGTTTGGGTGCTTTAAAGGAAGTCTTTGGGTGCTGAAAATGAGGCTTTGAGCCTTAAAAGAGGGCTTTGGGCATTAATAATGATGTTTTGGTACCTGAAAGTGAAGGCCTGGATGCTAAAAGCAGGGGGTTTGGACCTAAAAATGAGGCACTGAGCATTAAAAGAGGGGTTTGGACCCTGAAAGTGAAGGTTTGGATGATAAAAATGAGTTTTTGAAGCTTAATAGAGGGGTTTGGACTCTAAGAATTACTATTTGGAACAAAACAATGATGGTTTGACCATAAAAAGTCCAAGTTTGATGCTAAAAATGAGGGTTTGGGACCTAAAAAAAAGGCAGTGAGCGTTAAAAGAGGGGTTTGGGTAATAGAAGTAAGGGTTTGGAATTTTAAGAAGAGGGTTTGTCCCTAAAAAGGAGGGGTTTGGACCCTAAAAGTGAGGTTTGCAGTCCTAACTCTAAGTCTTTGATGTTAAAAGAGGTGTTTGGGTGTTTTAAAGTGAGTTTTGGGGACCTGAAAATGAGGCACTGAGCGTTAAAAGTGGGGTTTGGACCCTGAAAGTTTGGCTTTGAGTGTTAAAACTGAGGCTTTGAGTGTTAAAAGAGGGCTTTAGGTCCTAAAAGTGAGGGTTTGGCTGTTAAAAATGAGGCACTGAGCTTTAAGAGAGAGGTTTGGACCCTAGCAGTGAGGTTTGTGGTCCTAACTATAAGGCTTTGAGCATTAAAAGAGGGGTTTGGGTGCTTTAAAGTAAGTCCTTGGGACGTGAAAATGAGGGTATGTCCCTAAAAAGGAGGGGTTTGGACCCTGAAAGTGAGGGTTTGGCATCTAAAATAGAGGCTTTGAGCCTTAAAAGAGGGATTTGGACGTTAAAAATGAGATTTTGCTCCATAAAAGTAAGGGGTTTGGATGCTAAAAATGAGGGTTTGGGAACTAAAAGTGAGGCTTTGAGCCTTGAAAGAGGGGTTTGGACGCTGAAAGTGAGGTTTGCGGTCCCAACTCTAAGACTTTGATGTTAAAAGAGGGGTTTGGGTGTTTTAAAGTGAGTCTTTGGGTGCTGAAAATGAGGCACTGAGCCTTAAAAGAGGGCTTTGGACCCTGAAAGTGAAGGTTTGGATGATAAAAATGAGGCTTTGAGACTTAAAATCGAGGGTCTGGACTCTAAAAGTCATGATTTGTACTAGAACGAGAGTTTGACAATTACAAGTCCGGGTTCAGTGCTAAGAGTGAGGGTTTGGGACCTAAAAATGAGGCACTGAGCGTTAAAAGAGAGGTTTGGACCCTGAAAGTGCGGCTTTGGGTGTTAAAACCGAGGCTTTGGGAGTTAAAAGAGGGCTTTAGGTCCTAAAAGTGAGGGTTTGCTGTTAAAAATGAGGCTTTGAGCGTTAAAACCGGTTTGGCCCCTAAAAGTGAGATTTGCAGTCTTACTCTAAAAGGCTTTGAGGTTAAAAGAGGCTTTGGGTGCTTTAAAGTGCGTCTTTGGGAGGTATAAATGAGGCATTGAGCATTAAAAGAGGGGTTTGGGCAAAGAAAGTGAGGTTTTGGCTGTTAAAAATGAAGCTTTGAGCATAAAAGAGGGCTTTGGACCCTAGCATTGTGGTTTGCGGCCCTAACTCTAAGGCTTTGAGCATTAAAAGAGGGGTTTGGGTGCTTTAAAGTAAGTCCTTGGGACATGAAAATGAGGGTATGTCCCTAAAAAGGAGGGGTTTGGAGCCTAAAAGTGAGGTTTGCAGTCCTAACTCTAAGTCTTTGATGTTAAAAGAGGTGTTTGGGTGTTTTAAAGTGAGATTTGGGGACCTGAAAATGAGGCACTGAGCGTTAAAAGAGGGGTTTGGACCCTGAAAGTTTGGCTTTGAGTGTTAAAACTGAGGCTTTGAGTGTTAAAAGAGGGCTTTAGGTCCTAAAAGTGAGGGTTTGGCTGTTAGAAATGAGGCATTGAATTTTAAAACCAAGGTTTGGACCCTAGCAGTGAGGTTTGCAGTCCTAACTCTAAGGCTTTGAGCATTAAAAGAGGGGTTTGGGTGCTTTAAAGGAAGTCTTTGGGTGCTGAAAATGAGGCTTTGAGCCTTAAAAGAGGGCTTTGGGCATTAATAATGATGTTTTGGTACCTGAAAGTGAAGGCCTGGATGCTAAAAGCAGGGGGTTTGGACCTAAAAATGAGGCACTGAGCATTAAAAGAGGGGTTTGGACCCTGAAAGTGAAGGTTTGGATGATAAAAATGAGTTTTTGAAGCTTAATAGAGGGGTTTGGACTCTAAGAATTACTATTTGGAACAAAACAATGATGGTTTGACCATAAAAAGTCCAAGTTCGATGCTAAAAATGAGGGTTTCGGACCTAAAAAAAAGGCAGTGAGCGTTAAAAGAGGGGTTTGGGTAATAGAAGTAAGGGTTTGGAATTTTAAGAAGAGGGTTTGTCCCTAAAAAGGAGGGGTTTGGACCCTAAAAGTGAGGTTTGCAGTCCTAACTATAAGTCTTTGATGTTAAAAGAGGTGTTTGGGTGTTTTAAAGTGAGTTTTGGGGACCTGAAAATGAGGCACTGAGCGTTAAAAGTGGGGTTTGGACCCTGAAAGTTTGGCTTTGAGTGTTAAAACTGAGGCTTTGAGTGTTAAAAGAGGGCTTTAGGTCCTAAAAGTGAGGGTTTGGCTGTTAAAAATGAGGCACTGAACTTTAAGAGAGAGGTTTGGACCCTAGCAGTGAGGTTTGTGGTCCTAACTATAAGGCTTTGAGCATTAAAAGAGGGGTTTGGGTGCTTTAAAGTAAGTCCTTGGGACGTGAAAATGAGGGTATGTCCCTAAAAAGGAGGGGTTTGGACCCTGAAAGTGAGGGTTTGGGATCTAAAATAGAGGCTTTGAGCCTTAAAAGAGGGATTTGGACGTTAAAAATGAGATTTTGCTCCATAAAAGTAAGGGGTTTGGATGCTAAAAATGAGGGTTTGGGAACTAAAAGTGAGGCTTTGAGCCTTGAAAGAGGGGTTTGGACGCTGAAAGTGAGGTTTGCGGTCCCAACTCTAAGTCTTTGATGTTAAAAGAGGGGTTTGGGTGTTTTAAAGTGAGTCTTTGGGTGCTGAAAATGAGGCTTTGAGCCTTAAAAGAGGGCTTTGGACCCTGAAAGTGAAGGTTTGGATGATAAAAATGAGGCTTTGAGACTTAAAATCGAGGGGCTGGACTCTAAAAGTCATGATTTGTACTAGAACGAGAGTTTGACAATTACAAGTCCGGGTTCAGTGCTAAGAGTGAGGGTTTGGGACCTAAAAATGAGGCACTGAGCGTTAAAAGAGAGGTTTGGACCCTGAAAGTGCGGCTTTGGGTGTTAAAACCGAGGCTTTGGGAGTTAAAAGAGGGCTTTAGGTCCTAAAAGTGAGGGTTTGCTGTTAAAAATGAGGCTTTGAGCGTTAAAACCGGTTTGGCCCCTAAAAGTGAGATTTGCAGTCTTACTCTAAAAGGCTTTGAGGTTAAAAGAGGCTTTGGGTGCTTTAAAGTGCGTCTTTGGGAGGTATAAATGAGGCATTGAGCATTAAAAGAGGGGTTTGGACCCTGAAAGTGAGGGTTTGGCTGTTAAAAATGAAGCTTTGAGCATAAAAGAGGGCTTTGGACCCTAGCATTGTGGTTTGCGGCCCTAACTCTAAGGCTTTGAGCATTAAAAGAGGGGTTTGGGTGCTTTAAAGTAAGTCCTTGGGACATGAAAATGAGGGTATGTCCCTAAAAAGGAGGGGTTTGGACCCTAAAAGTGAGGTTTGCAGTCCTAACTCTAAGTCTTTGATGTTAAAAGAGGGGTTTGGGTGTTTTAAAGTGAGATTTGGGGACCTGAAAATGAGGCACTGAGCGTTAAAAGAGGGGTTTGGACCCTGAAAGTTTGGCTTTGAGTGTTAAAACTGAGGCTTTGAGTGTTAAAAGAGGGCTTTAGGTCCTAAAAGTGAGGGTTTGGCTGTTAGAAATGAGGCACTGAATTTTAAAACCAAGGTTTGGACCCTAGCAGTGAGGTTTGCAGTCCTAACTATAAGGCTTTGAGCCTTAAAAGAGGGCTTTGGGCATTAATAATGATGGTTTGGTACCTGAAAGTGAAGGCCTGGATGCTAAAAGCAGGGGGTTTGGACCTAAAAATGAGGCACTGAGCATTAAAAGAGGGGTTTGGACCCTGAAAGTGAAGGTTTGGATGATAAAAATGAGTTTTTGAAGCTTAATAGAGGGGTTTGGACTCTAAGAATTACTATTTGGAACAAAACAATGATGGTTTGACGATAAAAAGTCCAAGTTCGATGCTAAAAATGAGGGTTTGGGACCTAAAAAAAAGGCAGTGAGCGTGAAAAGAGGGGTTTGGGTAATAGAAGTAAGGGTTTGGAATTTAAAAAAGAGGGTTTGTCCCTGAAAAGGAGGGGTTTGGACCCTAAAAGTGAGGTTTGCAGTCCTAACTCTAAGTCTTTGATGTTAAAAGAGGTGTTTGGGTGTTTTAAAGTGAGTTTTGGGGACCTGAAAATGAGGCACTGAGCGTTAAAAGTGGGGTTTGGACCCTGAAAGTTTGGCTTTGAGTGTTAAAACTGAGGCTTTGAGTGTTAAAAGAGGGCTTTAGGTCCTAAAAGTGAGGGTTTGGCTGTTAAAAATGAGGCACTGAGCTTTAAGAGAGAGGTTTGGACCCTAGCAGTGAGGTTTGTGGTCCTAACTATAAGGCTTTGAGCATTAAAAGAGGGGTTTGGGTGCTTTAAAGTGCGTCTTTGGGTGCTGAAAATGAGGGTATGTCCCTAAAAAGGAGGGGTTTGGACCCTGAAAGTGAGGGTTTGGCATCTAAAAGAGAGGCTTTGAGCCTTAAAAGAGGGATTTGGACGTTAAAAATGAGATTTTGCTCCATAAAAGTAAGGGGTTTGGATGCTAAAAATGAGGGTTTGGGAACTAAAAGTGAGGCTTTGAGCCTTGAAAGAGGGGTTTGGACGCTGAAAGTGAGGTTTGCGGTCCCAACTCTAAGACTTTGATGTTAAAAGAGGGGTTTGGGTGTTTTAAAGTGAGTCTTTGGGTGCTGAAAATGAGGCTTTGAGCCTTAAAAGAGGGCTTTGGACCCTGAAAGTGAAGGTTTGGATGATAAAAATGAGGCTTTGAGACTTAAAATCGAGGGGCTGGACTCTAAAAGTCATGATTTGTACTAGAACGAGAGTTTGACCATTACAAGTCCGGGTTCAGTGCTAAGAGTGAGGGTTTGGGACCTAAAAATGAGGCACTGAGCGTTAAAAGAGAGGTTTGGACCCTGAAAGTGCGGCTTTGGGTGTTAAAACCGAGGCTTTGGGAGTTAAAAGAGGGCTTTAGGTCCTAAAAGTGAGGGTTTGCTGTTAAAAATGAGGCTTTGAGCGTTAAAACCGGTTTGGCCCCTAAAAGTGAGATTTGCAGTCTTACTCTAAAAGGCTTTGAGGTTAAAAGAGGCTTTGGGTGCTTTAAAGTGCGTCTTTGGGAGGTATAAATGAGGCATTGAGCAGTAAAAGAGGGGTTTGGGCAAAGAAAGTGAGGGTTTGGCTGTTAAAAATGAAGCTTTGAGCATAAAAGAGGGCTTTGGACCCTAGCATTGTGGTTTGCGGCCCTAACTCTAAGGCTTTGAGCATTAAAAGAGGGGTTTGGGTGCTTTAAAGTAAGTCCTTGGGACATGAAAATGAGGGTATGTCCCTAAAAAGGAGGGGTTTGGACCCTAAAAGTGAGGTTTGCAGTCCTAACTCTAAGTCTTTGATGTTAAAAGAGGTGTTTGGGTGTTTTAAAGTGAGTTTTGGGGACCTGAAAATGAGGCACTGAGCGTTAAAAGAGGGGTTTGGACCCTGAAAGTTTGGCTTTGAGTGTTAAAACTGAGGCTTTGAGTGTTAAAAGAGGGCTTTAGGTCCTAAAAGTGAGGGTTTGGCTGTTAGAAATGAGGCATTGAATTTTAAAACCAAGGTTTGGACCCTAGCAGTGAGGTTTGCAGTCCTAACTATAAGGCTTTGAGCATTAAAAGAGGGGTTTGGGTGCTTTAAAGGAAGTCTTTGGGTGCTGAAAATGAGGCTTTGAGCCTTAAAAGAGGGCTTTGGGCATTAATAATGATGTTTTGGTACCTGAAAGTGAAGGCCTGGATGCTAAAAGCAGGGGGTTTGGACCTAAAAATGAGGCACTGAGCATTAAAAGAGGGGTTTGGACCCTGAAAGTGAAGGTTTGGATGATAAAAATGAGTTTTTGAAGCTTAATAGAGGGGTTTGGACTCTAAGAATTACTATTTGGAACAAAACAATGATGGTTTGACCATAAAAAG
This sequence comes from Phalacrocorax carbo, assembly GCF_963921805.1. NCBI lineage: Eukaryota > Metazoa > Chordata > Aves > Suliformes > Phalacrocoracidae > Phalacrocorax > Phalacrocorax carbo. The sequence continues at coordinate 674,657 of NW_026990280.1, read as the reverse complement.
TCCAAGTTTGATGCTAAAAATGAGGGTTTGGGACCTAAAAAAAAGGCAGTGAGCGTTAAAAGAGGGGTTTGGGTAATAGAAGTAAGGGTTTGGAATTTTAAGAAGAGGGTTTGTCCCTAAAAAGGAGGGGTTTGGACCCTAAAAGTGAGGTTTGCAGTCCTAACTCTAAGTCTTTGATGTTAAAAGAGGTGTTTGGGTGTTTTAAAGTGAGTTTTGGGGACCTGAAAATGAGGCACTGAGCGTTAAAAGTGGGGTTTGGACCCTAGCAGTGAGGTTTGTGGTCCTAACTATAAGGCTTTGAGCATTAAAAGAGGGGTTTGGGTGCTTTAAAGTAAGTCCTTGGGACGTGAAAATGAGGGTATGTCCCTAAAAAGGAGGGGTTTGGACCCTGAAAGTGAGGGTTTGGCATCTAAAATAGAGGCTTTGAGCCTTAAAAGAGGGATTTGGACGTTAAAAATGAGATTTTGCTCCATAAAAGTAAGGGGTTTGGATGCTAAAAATGAGGGTTTGGGAACTAAAAGTGAGGCTTTGAGCCTTGAAAGAGGGGTTTGGACGCTGAAAGTGAGGTTTGCGGTCCCAACTCTAAGACTTTGATGTTAAAAGAGGGGTTTGGGTGTTTTAAAGTGAGTCTTTGGGTGCTGAAAATGAGGCACTGAGCCTTAAAAGAGGGCTTTGGACCCTGAAAGTGAAGGTTTGGATGATAAAAATGAGGCTTTGAGACTTAAAATCGAGGGGCTGGACTCTAAAAGTCATGATTTGTACTAGAACGAGAGTTTGACAATTACAAGTCCGGGTTCAGTGCTAAGAGTGAGGGTTTGGGACCTAAAAATGAGGCACTGAGCGTTAAAAGAGAGGTTTGGACCCTGAAAGTGCGGCTTTGGGTGTTAAAACCGAGGCTTTGGGAGTTAAAAGAGGGCTTTAGGTCCTAAAAGTGAGGGTTTGCTGTTAAAAATGAGGCTTTGAGCGTTAAAACCGGTTTGGCCCCTAAAAGTGAGATTTGCAGTCTTACTCTAAAAGGCTTTGAGGTTAAAAGAGGCTTTGGGTGCTTTAAAGTGCGTCTTTGGGAGGTATAAATGAGGCATTGAGCATTAAAAGAGGGGTTTGGGCAAAGAAAGTGAGGTTTTGGCTGTTAAAAATGAAGCTTTGAACATAAAAGAGGGCTTTGGACCCTAGCATTGTGGTTTGCGGCCCTAACTCTAAGGCTTTGAGCATTAAAAGAGGGGTTTGGGTGCTTTAAAGTAAGTCCTTGGGACATGAAAATGAGGGTATGTCCCTAAAAAGGAGGGGTTTGGAGCCTAAAAGTGAGGTTTGCAGTCCTAACTCTAAGTCTTTGATGTTAAAAGAGGTGTTTGGGTGTTTTAAAGTGAGATTTGGGGACCTGAAAATGAGGCACTGAGCGTTAAAAGAGGGGTTTGGACCCTGAAAGTTTGGCTTTGAGTGTTAAAACTGAGGCTTTGAGTGTTAAAAGAGGGCTTTAGGTCCTAAAAGTGAGGGTTTGGCTGTTAGAAATGAGGCATTGAATTTTAAAACCAAGGTTTGGACCCTAGCAGTGAGGTTTGCAGTCCTAACTCTAAGGCTTTGAGCATTAAAAGAGGGGTTTGGGTGCTTTAAAGGAAGTCTTTGGGTGCTGAAAATGAGGCTTTGAGCCTTAAAAGAGGGCTTTGGGCATTAATAATGATGTTTTGGTACCTGAAAGTGAAGGCCTGGATGCTAAAAGCAGGGGGTTTGGACCTAAAAATGAGGCACTGAGCATTAAAAGAGGGGTTTGGACCCTGAAAGTGAAGGTTTGGATGATAAAAATGAGTTTTTGAAGCTTAATAGAGGGGTTTGGACTCTAAGAATTACTATTTGGAACAAAACAATGATGGTTTGACCATAAAAAGTCCAAGTTCGATGCTAAAAATGAGGGTTTCGGACCTAAAAAAAAGGCAGTGAGCGTTAAAAGAGGGGTTTGGGTAATAGAAGTAAGGGTTTGGAATTTTAAGAAGAGGGTTTGTCCCTAAAAAGGAGGGGTTTGGACCCTAAAAGTGAGGTTTGCAGTCCTAACTCTAAGTCTTTGATGTTAAAAGAGGTGTTTGGGTGTTTTAAAGTGAGTTTTGGGGACCTGAAAATGAGGCACTGAGCGTTAAAAGTGGGGTTTGGACCCTGAAAGTTTGGCTTTGAGTGTTAAAACTGAGGCTTTGAGTGTTAAAAGAGGGCTTTAGGTCCTAAAAGTGAGGGTTTGGCTGTTAAAAATGAGGCACTGAACTTTAAGAGAGAGGTTTGGACCCTAGCAGTGAGGTTTGTGGTCCTAACTATAAGGCTTTGAGCATTAAAAGAGGGGTTTGGGTGCTTTAAAGTAAGTCCTTGGGACGTGAAAATGAGGGTATGTCCCTAAAAAGGAGGGGTTTGGACCCTGAAAGTGAGGGTTTGGCATCTAAAATAGAGGCTTTGAGCCTTAAAAGAGGGATTTGGACGTTAAAAATGAGATTTTGCTCCATAAAAGTAAGGGGTTTGGATGCTAAAAATGAGGGTTTGGGAACTAAAAGTGAGGCTTTGAGCCTTGAAAGAGGGGTTTGGACGCTGAAAGTGAGGTTTGCGGTCCCAACTCTAAGTCTTTGATGTTAAAAGAGGGGTTTGGGTGTTTTAAAGTGAGTCTTTGGGTGCTGAAAATGAGGCTTTGAGCCTTAAAAGAGGGCTTTGGACCCTGAAAGTGAAGGTTTGGATGATAAAAATGAGGCTTTGAGACTTAAAATCGAGGGTCTGGACTCTAAAAGTCATGATTTGTACTAGAACGAGAGTTTGACAATTACAAGTCCGGGTTCAGTGCTAAGAGTGAGGGTTTGGGACCTAAAAATGAGGCACTGAGCGTTAAAAGAGAGGTTTGGACCCTGAAAGTGCGGCTTTGGGTGTTAAAACCGAGGCTTTGGGAGTTAAAAGAGGGCTTTAGGTCCTAAAAGTGAGGGTTTGCTGTTAAAAATGAGGCTTTGAGCGTTAAAACCGGTTTGGCCCCTAAAAGTGAGATTTGCAGTCTTACTCTAAAAGGCTTTGAGGTTAAAAGAGGCTTTGGGTGCTTTAAAGTGCGTCTTTGGGAGGTATAAATGAGGCATTGAGCATTAAAAGAGGGGTTTGGGCAAAGAAAGTGAGGGTTTGGCTGTTAAAAATGAAGCTTTGAGCATAAAAGAGGGCTTTGGACCCTAGCATTGTGGTTTGCGGCCCTAACTATAAGGCTTTGAGCATTAAAAGAGGGGTTTGGGTGCTTTAAAGTAAGTCCTTGGGACATGAAAATGAGGGTATGTCCCTAAAAAGGAGGGGTTTGGAGCCTAAAAGTGAGGTTTGCAGTCCTAACTCTAAGTCTTTGATGTTAAAAGAGGGGTTTGGGTGTTTTAAAGTGAGATTTGGGGACCTGAAAATGAGGCACTGAGCGTTAAAAGAGGGGTTTGGACCCTGAAAGTTTGGCTTTGAGTGTTAAAACTGAGGCTTTGAGTGTTAAAAGAGGGCTTTAGGTCCTAAAAGTGAGGGTTTGGCTGTTAGAAATGAGGCACTGAATTTTAAAACCAAGGTTTGGACCCTAGCAGTGAGGTTTGCAGTCCTAACTATAAGGCTTTGAGCATTAAAAGAGGGGTTTGGGTGCTTTAAAGGAAGTCTTTGGGTGCTGAAAATGAGGCTTTGAGCCTTAAAAGAGGGCTTTGGGCATTAATAATGATGGTTTGGTACCTGAAAGTGAAGGCCTGGATGCTAAAAGCAGGGGGTTTGGACCTAAAAATGAGGCACTGAGCATTAAAAGAGGGGTTTGGACCCTGAAAGTGAAGGTTTGGATGATAAAAATGAGTTTTTGAAGCTTAATAGAGGGGTTTGGACTCTAAGAATTACTATTTGGAACAAAACAATGATGGTTTGACGATAAAAAGTCCAAGTTCGATGCTAAAAATGAGGGTTTGGGACCTAAAAAAAAGGCAGTGAGCGTGAAAAGAGGGGTTTGGGTAATAGAAGTAAGGGTTTGGAATTTAAAAAAGAGGGTTTGTCCCTAAAAAGGAGGGGTTTGGACCCTAAAAGTGAGGTTTGCAGTCCTAACTCTAAGTCTTTGATGTTAAAAGAGGTGTTTGGGTGTTTTAAAGTGAGTTTTGGGGACCTGAAAATGAGGCACTGAGCGTTAAAAGTGGGGTTTGGACCCTGAAAGTTTGGCTTTGAGTGTTAAAACTGAGGCTTTGAGTGTTAAAAGAGGGCTTTAGGTCCTAAAAGTGAGGGTTTGGCTGTTAAAAATGAGGCACTGAGCTTTAAGAGAGAGGTTTGGACCCTAGCAGTGAGGTTTGTGGTCCTAACTATAAGGCTTTGAGCATTAAAAGAGGGGTTTGGGTGCTTTAAAGTGCGTCTTTGGGTGCTGAAAATGAGGGTATGTCCCTAAAAAGGAGGGGTTTGGACCCTGAAAGTGAGGGTTTGGCATCTAAAAGAGAGGCTTTGAGCCTTAAAAGAGGGATTTGGACGTTAAAAATGAGATTTTGCTCCATAAAAGTAAGGGGTTTGGATGCTAAAAATGAGGGTTTGGGAACTAAAAGTGAGGCTTTGAGCCTTGAAAGAGGGGTTTGGACGCTGAAAGTGAGGTTTGCGGTCCCAACTCTAAGACTTTGATGTTAAAAGAGGGGTTTGGGTGTTTTAAAGTGAGTCTTTGGGTGCTGAAAATGAGGCTTTGAGCCTTAAAAGAGGGCTTTGGACCCTGAAAGTGAAGGTTTGGATGATAAAAATGAGGCTTTGAGACTTAAAATCGAGGGGCTGGACTCTAAAAGTCATGATTTGTACTAGAACGAGAGTTTGACCATTACAAGTCCGGGTTCAGTGCTAAGAGTGAGGGTTTGGGACCTAAAAATGAGGCACTGAGCGTTAAAAGAGAGGTTTGGACCCTGAAAGTGCGGCTTTGGGTGTTAAAACCGAGGCTTTGGGAGTTAAAAGAGGGCTTTAGGTCCTAAAAGTGAGGGTTTGCTGTTAAAAATGAGGCTTTGAGCGTTAAAACCGGTTTGGCCCCTAAAAGTGAGATTTGCAGTCTTACTCTAAAAGGCTTTGAGGTTAAAAGAGGCTTTGGGTGCTTTAAAGTGCGTCTTTGGGAGGTATAAATGAGGCATTGAGCAGTAAAAGAGGGGTTTGGGCAAAGAAAGTGAGGGTTTGGCTGTTAAAAATGAAGCTTTGAGCATAAAAGAGGGCTTTGGACCCTAGCATTGTGGTTTGCGGCCCTAACTCTAAGGCTTTGAGCATTAAAAGAGGGGTTTGGGTGCTTTAAAGTAAGTCCTTGGGACATGAAAATGAGGGTATGTCCCTAAAAAGGAGGGGTTTGGAGCCTAAAAGTGAGGTTTGCAGTCCTAACTCTAAGTCTTTGATGTTAAAAGAGGTGTTTGGGTGTTTTAAAGTGAGTTTTGGGGACCTGAAAATGAGGCACTGAGCGTTAAAAGAGGGGTTTGGACCCTGAAAGTTTGGCTTTGAGTGTTAAAACTGAGGCTTTGAGTGTTAAAAGAGGGCTTTAGGTCCTAAAAGTGAGGGTTTGGCTGTTAGAAATGAGGCATTGAATTTTAAAACCAAGGTTTGGACCCTAGCAGTGAGGTTTGCAGTCCTAACTCTAAGGCTTTGAGCATTAAAAGAGGGGTTTGGGTGCTTTAAAGGAAGTCTTTGGGTGCTGAAAATGAGGCTTTGAGCCTTAAAAGAGGGCTTTGGGCATTAATAATGATGTTTTGGTACCTGAAAGTGAAGGCCTGGATGCTAAAAGCAGGGGGTTTGGACCTAAAAATGAGGCACTGAGCATTAAAAGAGGGGTTTGGACCCTGAAAGTGAAGGTTTGGATGATAAAAATGAGTTTTTGAAGCTTAATAGAGGGGTTTGGACTCTAAGAATTACTATTTGGAACAAAACAATGATGGTTTGACCATAAAAAGTCCAAGTTTGATGCTAAAAATGAGGGTTTGGGACCTAAAAAAAAGGCAGTGAGCGTTAAAAGAGGGGTTTGGGTAATAGAAGTAAGGGTTTGGAATTTTAAGAAGAGGGTTTGTCCCTAAAAAGGAGGGGTTTGGACCCTAAAAGTGAGGTTTGCAGTCCTAACTCTAAGTCTTTGATGTTAAAAGAGGTGTTTGGGTGTTTTAAAGTGAGTTTTGGGGACCTGAAAATGAGGCACTGAGCGTTAAAAGTGGGGTTTGGACCCTGAAAGTTTGGCTTTGAGTGTTAAAACTGAGGCTTTGAGTGTTAAAAGAGGGCTTTAGGTCCTAAAAGTGAGGGTTTGGCTGTTAAAAATGAGGCACTGAACTTTAAGAGAGAGGTTTGGACCCTAGCAGTGAGGTTTGTGGTCCTAACTATAAGGCTTTGAGCATTAAAAGAGGGGTTTGGGTGCTTTAAAGTAAGTCCTTGGGACGTGAAAATGAGGGTATGTCCCTAAAAAGGAGGGGTTTGGACCCTGAAAGTGAGGGTTTGGCATCTAAAAGAGAGGCTTTGAGCCTTAAAAGAGGGATTTGGACGTTAAAAATGAGATTTTGCTCCATAAAAGTAAGGGGTTTGGATGCTAAAAATGAGGGTTTGGGAACTAAAAGTGAGGCTTTGAGCCTTGAAAGAGGGGTTTGGACGCTGAAAGTGAGGTTTGCGGTCCCAACTCTAAGACTTTGATGTTAAAAGAGGGGTTTGGGTGTTTTAAAGTGAGTCTTTGGGTGCTGAAAATGAGGCACTGAGCCTTAAAAGAGGGCTTTGGACCCTGAAAGTGAAGGTTTGGATGATAAAAATGAGGCTTTGAGACTTAAAATCGAGGGTCTGGACTCTAAAAGTCATGATTTGTACTAGAACGAGAGTTTGACAATTACAAGTCCGGGTTCAGTGCTAAGAGTGAGGGTTTGGGACCTAAAAATGAGGCACTGAGCGTTAAAAGAGAGGTTTGGACCCTGAAAGTGCGGCTTTGGGTGTTAAAACCGAGGCTTTGGGAGTTAAAAGAGGGCTTTAGGTCCTAAAAGTGAGGGTTTGCTGTTAAAAATGAGGCTTTGAGCGTTAAAACCGGTTTGGCCCCTAAAAGTGAGATTTGCAGTCTTACTCTAAAAGGCTTTGAGGTTAAAAGAGGCTTTGGGTGCTTTAAAGTGCGTCTTTGGGAGGTATAAATGAGGCATTGAGCATTAAAAGAGGGGTTTGGGCAAAGAAAGTGAGGTTTTGGCTGTTAAAAATGAAGCTTTGAGCATAAAAGAGGGCTTTGGACCCTAGCATTGTGGTTTGCGGCCCTAACTCTAAGGCTTTGAGCATTAAAAGAGGGGTTTGGGTGCTTTAAAGTAAGTCCTTGGGACATGAAAATGAGGGTATGTCCCTAAAAAGGAGGGGTTTGGAGCCTAAAAGTGAGGTTTGCAGTCCTAACTCTAAGTCTTTGATGTTAAAAGAGGTGTTTGGGTGTTTTAAAGTGAGATTTGGGGACCTGAAAATGAGGCACTGAGCGTTAAAAGAGGGGTTTGGACCCTGAAAGTTTGGCTTTGAGTGTTAAAACTGAGGCTTTGAGTGTTAAAAGAGGGCTTTAGGTCCTAAAAGTGAGGGTTTGGCTGTTAGAAATGAGGCATTGAATTTTAAAACCAAGGTTTGGACCCTAGCAGTGAGGTTTGCAGTCCTAACTCTAAGGCTTTGAGCATTAAAAGAGGGGTTTGGGTGCTTTAAAGGAAGTCTTTGGGTGCTGAAAATGAGGCTTTGAGCCTTAAAAGAGGGCTTTGGGCATTAATAATGATGTTTTGGTACCTGAAAGTGAAGGCCTGGATGCTAAAAGCAGGGGGTTTGGACCTAAAAATGAGGCACTGAGCATTAAAAGAGGGGTTTGGACCCTGAAAGTGAAGGTTTGGATGATAAAAATGAGTTTTTGAAGCTTAATAGAGGGGTTTGGACTCTAAGAATTACTATTTGGAACAAAACAATGATGGTTTGACCATAAAAAGTCCAAGTTCGATGCTAAAAATGAGGGTTTCGGACCTAAAAAAAAGGCAGTGAGCGTTAAAAGAGGGGTTTGGGTAATAGAAGTAAGGGTTTGGAATTTTAAGAAGAGGGTTTGTCCCTAAAAAGGAGGGGTTTGGACCCTAAAAGTGAGGTTTGCAGTCCTAACTATAAGTCTTTGATGTTAAAAGAGGTGTTTGGGTGTTTTAAAGTGAGTTTTGGGGACCTGAAAATGAGGCACTGAGCGTTAAAAGTGGGGTTTGGACCCTGAAAGTTTGGCTTTGAGTGTTAAAACTGAGGCTTTGAGTGTTAAAAGAGGGCTTTAGGTCCTAAAAGTGAGGGTTTGGCTGTTAAAAATGAGGCACTGAACTTTAAGAGAGAGGTTTGGACCCTAGCAGTGAGGTTTGTGGTCCTAACTATAAGGCTTTGAGCATTAAAAGAGGGGTTTGGGTGCTTTAAAGTAAGTCCTTGGGACGTGAAAATGAGGGTATGTCCCTAAAAAGGAGGGGTTTGGACCCTGAAAGTGAGGGTTTGGGATCTAAAATAGAGGCTTTGAGCCTTAAAAGAGGGATTTGGACGTTAAAAATGAGATTTTGCTCCATAAAAGTAAGGGGTTTGGATGCTAAAAATGAGGGTTTGGGAACTAAAAGTGAGGCTTTGAGCCTTGAAAGAGGGGTTTGGACGCTGAAAGTGAGGTTTGCGGTCCCAACTCTAAGTCTTTGATGTTAAAAGAGGGGTTTGGGTGTTTTAAAGTGAGTCTTTGGGTGCTGAAAATGAGGCTTTGAGCCTTAAAAGAGGGCTTTGGACCCTGAAAGTGAAGGTTTGGATGATAAAAATGAGGCTTTGAGACTTAAAATCGAGGGGCTGGACTCTAAAAGTCATGATTTGTACTAGAACGAGAGTTTGACAATTACAAGTCCGGGTTCAGTGCTAAGAGTGAGGGTTTGGGACCTAAAAATGAGGCACTGAGCGTTAAAAGAGAGGTTTGGACCCTGAAAGTGCGGCTTTGGGTGTTAAAACCGAGGCTTTGGGAGTTAAAAGAGGGCTTTAGGTCCTAAAAGTGAGGGTTTGCTGTTAAAAATGAGGCTTTGAGCGTTAAAACCGGTTTGGCCCCTAAAAGTGAGATTTGCAGTCTTACTCTAAAAGGCTTTGAGGTTAAAAGAGGCTTTGGGTGCTTTAAAGTGCGTCTTTGGGAGGTATAAATGAGGCATTGAGCAGTAAAAGAGGGGTTTGGGCAAAGAAAGTGAGGTTTTGGCTGTTAAAAATGAAGCTTTGAGCATAAAAGATGGCTTTGGACCCTAGCATTGTGGTTTGCGGCCCTAACTCTAAGGCTTTGAGCATTAAAAGAGGGGTTTGGGTGCTTTAAAGTAAGTCCTTGGGACATGAAAATGAGGGTATGTCCCTAAAAAGGAGGGGTTTGGACCCTAAAAGTGAGGTTTGCAGTCCTAACTCTAAGTCTTTGATGTTAAAAGAGGTGTTTGGTTGTTTTAAAGTGAGTTTTGGGGACCTGGAAATGAGGCACTGAGCGTTAAAAGAGGGGTTTGGACCCTGAAAGTTTGGCTTTGAGTGTTAAAACTGAGGCTTTGAGTGTTAAAAGAGGGCTTTAGGTCCTAAAAGTGAGGGTTTGGCTGTTAAAAATGAGGCACTGAACTTTAAGAGAGAGGTTTGGACCCTAGCAGTGAGGTTTGTGGTCCTAACTATAAGGCTTTGAGCATTAAAAGAGGGGTTTGGGTGCTTTAAAGTAAGTCCTTGGGACGTGAAAATGAGGGTATGTCCCTAAAAAGGAGGGGTTTGGACCCTGAAAGTGAGGGTTTGGCATCTAAAATAGAGGCTTTGAGCCTTAAAAGAGGGATTTGGACGTTAAAAATGAGATTTTGCTCCATAAAAGTAAGGGGTTTGGATGCTAAAAATGAGGGTTTGGGAACTAAAAGTGAGGCTTTGAGCCTTGAAAGAGGGGTTTGGACGCTGAAAGTGAGGTTTGCGGTCCCAACTCTAAGTCTTTGATGTTAAAAGAGGGGTTTGGGTGTTTTAAAGTGAGTCTTTGGGTGCTGAAAATGAGGGTTTGAGCCTTAAAAGAGGGCTTTGGACCCTGAAAGTGAAGGTTTGGATGATAAAAATGAGGCTTTGAGACTTAAAATCGAGGGGCTGGACTCTAAAAGTCATGATTTGTACTAGAACGAGAGTTTGACCATTACAAGTCCGGGTTCAGTGCTAAGAGTGAGGGTTTGGGACCTAAAAATGAGGCACTGAGCGTTAAAAGAGAGGTTTGGACCCTGAAAGTGCGGCTTTGGGTGTTAAAACCGAGGCTTTGGGAGTTAAAAGAGGGCTTTAGGTCCTAAAAGTGAGGGTTTGCTGTTAAAAATGAGGCTTTGAGCGTTAAAACCGGTTTGGCCCCTAAAAGTGAGATTTGCAGTCTTACTCTAAAAGGCTTTGAGGTTAAAAGAGGCTTTGGGTGCTTTAAAGTGCGTCTTTGGGAGGTATAAATGAGGCATTGAGCAGTAAAAGAGGGGTTTGGGCAAAGAAAGTGAGGGTTTGGCTGTTAAAAATGAAGCTTTGAGCATAAAAGAGGGCTTTGGACCCTAGCATTGTGGTTTGCGGCCCTAACTCTAAGGCTTTGAGCATTAAAAGAGGGGTTTGGGTGCTTTAAAGTAAGTCCTTGGGACATGAAAATGAGGGTATGTCCCTAAAAAGGAGGGGTTTGGAGCCTAAAAGTGAGGTTTGCAGTCCTAACTCTAAGTCTTTGATGTTAAAAGAGGTGTTTGGGTGTTTTAAAGTGAGTTTTGGGGACCTGAAAATGAGGCACTGAGCGTTAAAAGAGGGGTTTGGACCCTGAAAGTTTGGCTTTGAGTGTTAAAACTGAGGCTTTGAGTGTTAAAAGAGGGCTTTAGGTCCTAAAAGTGAGGGTTTGGCTGTTAGAAATGAGGCATTGAATTTTAAAACCAAGGTTTGGACCCTAGCAGTGAGGTTTGCAGTCCTAACTATAAGGCTTTGAGCATTAAAAGAGGGGTTTGGGTGCTTTAAAGGAAGTCTTTGGGTGCTGAAAATGAGGCTTTGAGCCTTAAAAGAGGGCTTTGGGCATTAATAATGATGTTTTGGTACCTGAAAGTGAAGGCCTGGATGCTAAAAGCAGGGGGTTTGGACCTAAAAATGAGGCACTGAGCATTAAAAGAGGGGTTTGGACCCTGAAAGTGAAGGTTTGGATGATAAAAATGAGTTTTTGAAGCTTAATAGAGGGGTTTGGACTCTAAGAATTACTATTTGGAACAAAACAATGATGGTTTGACCATAAAAAGTCCAAGTTTGATGCTAAAAATGAGGGTTTGGGACCTAAAAAAAAGGCAGTGAGCGTTAAAAGAGGGGTTTGGGTAATAGAAGTAAGGGTTTGGAATTTTAAGAAGAGGGTTTGTCCCTAAAAAGGAGGGGTTTGGACCCTAAAAGTGAGGTTTGCAGTCCTAACTCTAAGTCTTTGATGTTAAAAGAGGTGTTTGGGTGTTTTAAAGTGAGTTTTGGGGACCTGAAAATGAGGCACTGAGCGTTAAAAGTGGGGTTTGGACCCTGAAAGTTTGGCTTTGAGTGTTAAAACTGAGGCTTTGAGTGTTAAAAGAGGGCTTTAGGTCCTAAAAGTGAGGGTTTGGCTGTTAAAAATGAGGCACTGAACTTTAAGAGAGAGGTTTGGACCCTAGCAGTGAGGTTTGTGGTCCTAACTATAAGGCTTTGAGCATTAAAAGAGGGGTTTGGGTGCTTTAAAGTAAGTCCTTGGGACGTGAAAATGAGGGTATGTCCCTAAAAAGGAGGGGTTTGGACCCTGAAAGTGAGGGTTTGGCATCTAAAATAGAGGCTTTGAGCCTTAAAAGAGGGATTTGGACGTTAAAAATGAGATTTTGCTCCATAAAAGTAAGGGGTTTGGATGCTAAAAATGAGGGTTTGGGAACTAAAAGTGAGGCTTTGAGCCTTGAAAGAGGGGTTTGGACGCTGAAAGTGAGGTTTGCGGTCCCAACTCTAAGACTTTGATGTTAAAAGAGGGGTTTGGGTGTTTTAAAGTGAGTCTTTGGGTGCTGAAAATGAGGCACTGAGCCTTAAAAGAGGGCTTTGGACCCTGAAAGTGAAGGTTTGGATGATAAAAATGAGGCTTTGAGACTTAAAATCGAGGGGCTGGACTCTAAAAGTCATGATTTGTACTAGAACGAGAGTTTGACAATTACAAGTCCGGGTTCAGTGCTAAGAGTGAGGGTTTGGGACCTAAAAATGAGGCACTGAGCGTTAAAAGAGAGGTTTGGACCCTGAAAGTGCGGCTTTGGGTGTTAAAACCGAGGCTTTGGGAGTTAAAAGAGGGCTTTAGGTCCTAAAAGTGAGGGTTTGCTGTTAAAAATGAGGCTTTGAGCGTTAAAACCGGTTTGGCCCCTAAAAGTGAGATTTGCAGTCTTACTCTAAAAGGCTTTGAGGTTAAAAGAGGCTTTGGGTGCTTTAAAGTGCGTCTTTGGGAGGTATAAATGAGGCATTGAGCATTAAAAGAGGGGTTTGGGCAAAGAAAGTGAGGTTTTGGCTGTTAAAAATGAAGCTTTGAGCATAAAAGAGGGCTTTGGACCCTAGCATTGTGGTTTGCGGCCCTAACTCTAAGGCTTTGAGCATTAAAAGAGGGGTTTGGGTGCTTTAAAGTAAGTCCTTGGGACATGAAAATGAGGGTATGTCCCTAAAAAGGAGGGGTTTGGAGCCTAAAAGTGAGGTTTGCAGTCCTAACTCTAAGTCTTTGATGTTAAAAGAGGTGTTTGGGTGTTTTAAAGTGAGATTTGGGGACCTGAAAATGAGGCACTGAGCGTTAAAAGAGGGGTTTGGACCCTGAAAGTTTGGCTTTGAGTGTTAAAACTGAGGCTTTGAGTGTTAAAAGAGGGCTTTAGGTCCTAAAAGTGAGGGTTTGGCTGTTAGAAATGAGGCATTGAATTTTAAAACCAAGGTTTGGACCCTAGCAGTGAGGTTTGCAGTCCTAACTCTAAGGCTTTGAGCATTAAAAGAGGGGTTTGGGTGCTTTAAAGGAAGTCTTTGGGTGCTGAAAATGAGGCTTTGAGCCTTAAAAGAGGGCTTTGGGCATTAATAATGATGTTTTGGTACCTGAAAGTGAAGGCCTGGATGCTAAAAGCAGGGGGTTTGGACCTAAAAATGAGGCACTGAGCATTAAAAGAGGGGTTTGGACCCTGAAAGTGAAGGTTTGGATGATAAAAATGAGTTTTTGAAGCTTAATAGAGGGGTTTGGACTCTAAGAATTACTATTTGGAACAAAACAATGATGGTTTGACCATAAAAAGTCCAAGTTCGATGCTAAAAATGAGGGTTTCGGACCTAAAAAAAAGGCAGTGAGCGTTAAAAGAGGGGTTTGGGTAATAGAAGTAAGGGTTTGGAATTTTAAGAAGAGGGTTTGTCCCTAAAAAGGAGGGGTTTGGACCCTAAAAGTGAGGTTTGCAGTCCTAACTCTAAGTCTTTGATGTTAAAAGAGGTGTTTGGGTGTTTTAAAGTGAGTTTTGGGGACCTGGAAATGAGGCACTGAGCGTTAAAAGAGGGGTTTGGACCCTGAAAGTTTGGCTTTGAGTGTTAAAACTGAGGCTTTGAGTGTTAAAAGAGGGCTTTAGGTCCTAAAAGTGAGGGTTTGGCTGTTAAAAATGAGGCACTGAACTTTAAGAGAGAGGTTTGGACCCTAGCAGTGAGGTTTGTGGTCCTAACTATAAGGCTTTGAGCATTAAAAGAGGGGTTTGGGTGCTTTAAAGTAAGTCCTTGGGACGTGAAAATGAGGGTATGTCCCTAAAAAGGAGGGGTTTGGACCCTGAAAGTGAGGGTTTGGCATCTAAAATAGAGGCTTTGAGCCTTAAAAGAGGGATTTGGACGTTAAAAATGAGATTTTGCTCCATAAAAGTAAGGGGTTTGGATGCTAAAAATGAGGGTTTGGGAACTAAAAGTGAGGCTTTGAGCCTTGAAAGAGGGGTTTGGACGCTGAAAGTGAGGTTTGCGGTCCCAACTCTAAGTCTTTGATGTTAAAAGAGGGGTTTGGGTGTTTTAAAGTGAGTCTTTGGGTGCTGAAAATGAGGCTTTGAGCCTTAAAAGAGGGCTTTGGACCCTGAAAGTGAAGGTTTGGATGATAAAAATGAGGCTTTGAGACTTAAAATCGAGGGGCTGGACTCTAAAAGTCATGATTTGTACTAGAACGAGAGTTTGACAATTACAAGTCCGGGTTCAGTGCTAAGAGTGAGGGTTTGGGACCTAAAAATGAGGCACTGAGCGTTAAAAGAGAGGTTTGGACCCTGAAAGTGCGGCTTTGGGTGTTAAAACCGAGGCTTTGGGAGTTAAAAGAGGGCTTTAGGTCCTAAAAGTGAGGGTTTGCTGTTAAAAATGAGGCTTTGAGCGTTAAAACCGGTTTGGCCCCTGAAAGTGAGATTTGCAGTCTTACTCTAAAAGGCTTTGAGGTTAAAAGAGGCTTTGGGTGCTTTAAAGTGCGTCTTTGGGAGGTATAAATGAGGCATTGAGCAGTAAAAGAGGGGTTTGGGCAAAGAAAGTGAGGTTTTGGCTGTTAAAAATGAAGCTTTGAGCATAAAAGATGGCTTTGGACCCTAGCATTGTGGTTTGCGGCCCTAACTCTAAGGCTTTGAGCATTAAAAGAGGGGTTTGGGTGCTTTAAAGTAAGTCCTTGGGACATGAAAATGAGGGTATGTCCCTAAAAAGGAGGGGTTTGGACCCTAAAAGTGAGGTTTGCAGTCCTAACTCTAAGTCTTTGATGTTAAAAGAGGTGTTTGGTTGTTTTAAAGTGAGTTTTGGGGACCTGGAAATGAGGCACTGAGCGTTAAAAGAGGGGTTTGGACCCTGAAAGTTTGGCTTTGAGTGTTAAAACTGAGGCTTTGAGTGTTAAAAGAGGGCTTTAGGTCCTAAAAGTGAGGGTTTGGCTGTTAAAAATGAGGCACTGAACTTTAAGAGAGAGGTTTGGACCCTAGCAGTGAGGTTTGTGGTCCTAACTATAAGGCTTTGAGCATTAAAAGAGGGGTTTGGGTGCTTTAAAGTAAGTCCTTGGGACGTGAAAATGAGGGTATGTCCCTAAAAAGGAGGGGTTTGGACCCTGAAAGTGAGGGTTTGGCATCTAAAATAGAGGCTTTGAGCCTTAAAAGAGGGATTTGGACGTTAAAAATGAGATTTTGCTCCATAAAAGTAAGGGGTTTGGATGCTAAAAATGAGGGTTTGGGAACTAAAAGTGAGGCTTTGAGCCTTGAAAGAGGGGTTTGGACGCTGAAAGTGAGGTTTGCGGTCCCAACTCTAAGTCTTTGATGTTAAAAGAGGGGTTTGGGTGTTTTAAAGTGAGTCTTTGGGTGCTGAAAATGAGGCTTTGAGCCTTAAAAGAGGGCTTTGGACCCTGAAAGTGAAGGTTTGGATGATAAAAATGAGGCTTTGAGACTTAAAATCGAGGGGCTGGACTCTAAAAGTCATGATTTGTACTAGAACGAGAGTTTGACCATTACAAGTCCGGGTTCAGTGCTAAGAGTGAGGGTTTGGGACCTAAAAATGAGGCACTGAGCGTTAAAAGAGAGGTTTGGACCCTGAAAGTGCGGCTTTGGGTGTTAAAACCGAGGCTTTGGGAGTTAAAAGAGGGCTTTAGGTCCTAAAAGTGAGGGTTTGCTGTTAAAAATGAGGCTTTGAGCGTTAAAACCGGTTTGGCCCCTAAAAGTGAGATTTGCAGTCTTACTCTAAAAGGCTTTGAGGTTAAAAGAGGCTTTGGGTGCTTTAAAGTGCGTCTTTGGGAGGTATAAATGAGGCATTGAGCAGTAAAAGAGGGGTTTGGGCAAAGAAAGTGAGGGTTTGGCTGTTAAAAATGAAGCTTTGAGCATAAAAGAGGGCTTTGGACCCTAGCATTGTGGTTTGCGGCCCTAACTCTAAGGCTTTGAGCATTAAAAGAGGGGTTTGGGTGCTTTAAAGTAAGTCCTTGGGACATGAAAATGAGGGTATGTCCCTAAAAAGGAGGGGTTTGGAGCCTAAAAGTGAGGTTTGCAGTCCTAACTCTAAGTCTTTGATGTTAAAAGAGGTGTTTGGGTGTTTTAAAGTGAGTTTTGGGGACCTGAAAATGAGGCACTGAGCGTTAAAAGAGGGGTTTGGACCCTGAAAGTTTGGCTTTGAGTGTTAAAACTGAGGCTTTGAGTGTTAAAAGAGGGCTTTAGGTCCTAAAAGTGAGGGTTTGGCTGTTAGAAATGAGGCATTGAATTTTAAAACCAAGGTTTGGACCCTAGCAGTGAGGTTTGCAGTCCTAACTCTAAGGCTTTGAGCATTAAAAGAGGGGTTTGGGTGCTTTAAAGGAAGTCTTTGGGTGCTGAAAATGAGGCTTTGAGCCTTAAAAGAGGGCTTTGGGCATTAATAATGATGTTTTGGTACCTGAAAGTGAAGGCCTGGATGCTAAAAGCAGGGGGTTTGGACCTAAAAATGAGGCACTGAGCATTAAAAGAGGGGTTTGGACCCTGAAAGTGAAGGTTTGGATGATAAAAATGAGTTTTTGAAGCTTAATAGAGGGGTTTGGACTCTAAGAATTACTATTTGGAACAAAACAATGATGGTTTGACCATAAAAAGTCCAAGTTTGATGCTAAAAATGAGGGTTTGGGACCTAAAAAAAAGGCAGTGAGCGTTAAAAGAGGGGTTTGGGTAATAGAAGTAAGGGTTTGGAATTTTAAGAAGAGGGTTTGTCCCTAAAAAGGAGGGGTTTGGACCCTAAAAGTGAGGTTTGCAGTCCTAACTCTAAGTCTTTGATGTTAAAAGAGGTGTTTGGGTGTTTTAAAGTGAGTTTTGGGGACCTGAAAATGAGGCACTGAGCGTTAAAAGTGGGGTTTGGACCCTGAAAGTTTGGCTTTGAGTGTTAAAACTGAGGCTTTGAGTGTTAAAAGAGGGCTTTAGGTCCTAAAAGTGAGGGTTTGGCTGTTAAAAATGAGGCACTGAGCTTTAAGAGAGAGGTTTGGACCCTAGCAGTGAGGTTTGTGGTCCTAACTATAAGGCTTTGAGCATTAAAAGAGGGGTTTGGGTGCTTTAAAGTAAGTCCTTGGGACGTGAAAATGAGGGTATGTCCCTAAAAAGGAGGGGTTTGGACCCTGAAAGTGAGGGTTTGGCATCTAAAATAGAGGCTTTGAGCCTTAAAAGAGGGATTTGGACGTTAAAAATGAGATTTTGCTCCATAAAAGTAAGGGGTTTGGATGCTAAAAATGAGGGTTTGGGAACTAAAAGTGAGGCTTTGAGCCTTGAAAGAGGGGTTTGGACGCTGAAAGTGAGGTTTGCGGTCCCAACTCTAAGACTTTGATGTTAAAAGAGGGGTTTGGGTGTTTTAAAGTGAGTCTTTGGGTGCTGAAAATGAGGCACTGAGCCTTAAAAGAGGGCTTTGGACCCTGAAAGTGAAGGTTTGGATGATAAAAATGAGGCTTTGAGACTTAAAATCGAGGGTCTGGACTCTAAAAGTCATGATTTGTACTAGAACGAGAGTTTGACAATTACAAGTCCGGGTTCAGTGCTAAGAGTGAGGGTTTGGGACCTAAAAATGAGGCACTGAGCGTTAAAAGAGAGGTTTGGACCCTGAAAGTGCGGCTTTGGGTGTTAAAACCGAGGCTTTGGGAGTTAAAAGAGGGCTTTAGGTCCTAAAAGTGAGGGTTTGCTGTTAAAAATGAGGCTTTGAGCGTTAAAACCGGTTTGGCCCCTAAAAGTGAGATTTGCAGTCTTACTCTAAAAGGCTTTGAGGTTAAAAGAGGCTTTGGGTGCTTTAAAGTGCGTCTTTGGGAGGTATAAATGAGGCATTGAGCATTAAAAGAGGGGTTTGGGCAAAGAAAGTGAGGTTTTGGCTGTTAAAAATGAAGCTTTGAGCATAAAAGAGGGCTTTGGACCCTAGCATTGTGGTTTGCGGCCCTAACTCTAAGGCTTTGAGCATTAAAAGAGGGGTTTGGGTGCTTTAAAGTAAGTCCTTGGGACATGAAAATGAGGGTATGTCCCTAAAAAGGAGGGGTTTGGAGCCTAAAAGTGAGGTTTGCAGTCCTAACTCTAAGTCTTTGATGTTAAAAGAGGTGTTTGGGTGTTTTAAAGTGAGATTTGGGGACCTGAAAATGAGGCACTGAGCGTTAAAAGAGGGGTTTGGACCCTGAAAGTTTGGCTTTGAGTGTTAAAACTGAGGCTTTGAGTGTTAAAAGAGGGCTTTAGGTCCTAAAAGTGAGGGTTTGGCTGTTAGAAATGAGGCATTGAATTTTAAAACCAAGGTTTGGACCCTAGCAGTGAGGTTTGCAGTCCTAACTCTAAGGCTTTGAGCATTAAAAGAGGGGTTTGGGTGCTTTAAAGGAAGTCTTTGGGTGCTGAAAATGAGGCTTTGAGCCTTAAAAGAGGGCTTTGGGCATTAATAATGATGTTTTGGTACCTGAAAGTGAAGGCCTGGATGCTAAAAGCAGGGGGTTTGGACCTAAAAATGAGGCACTGAGCATTAAAAGAGGGGTTTGGACCCTGAAAGTGAAGGTTTGGATGATAAAAATGAGTTTTTGAAGCTTAATAGAGGGGTTTGGACTCTAAGAATTACTATTTGGAACAAAACAATGATGGTTTGACCATAAAAAGTCCAAGTTCGATGCTAAAAATGAGGGTTTCGGACCTAAAAAAAAGGCAGTGAGCGTTAAAAGAGGGGTTTGGGTAATAGAAGTAAGGGTTTGGAATTTTAAGAAGAGGGTTTGTCCCTAAAAAGGAGGGGTTTGGACCCTAAAAGTGAGGTTTGCAGTCCTAACTATAAGTCTTTGATGTTAAAAGAGGTGTTTGGGTGTTTTAAAGTGAGTTTTGGGGACCTGAAAATGAGGCACTGAGCGTTAAAAGTGGGGTTTGGACCCTGAAAGTTTGGCTTTGAGTGTTAAAACTGAGGCTTTGAGTGTTAAAAGAGGGCTTTAGGTCCTAAAAGTGAGGGTTTGGCTGTTAAAAATGAGGCACTGAACTTTAAGAGAGAGGTTTGGACCCTAGCAGTGAGGTTTGTGGTCCTAACTATAAGGCTTTGAGCATTAAAAGAGGGGTTTGGGTGCTTTAAAGTAAGTCCTTGGGACGTGAAAATGAGGGTATGTCCCTAAAAAGGAGGGGTTTGGACCCTGAAAGTGAGGGTTTGGGATCTAAAATAGAGGCTTTGAGCCTTAAAAGAGGGATTTGGACGTTAAAAATGAGATTTTGCTCCATAAAAGTAAGGGGTTTGGATGCTAAAAATGAGGGTTTGGGAACTAAAAGTGAGGCTTTGAGCCTTGAAAGAGGGGTTTGGACGCTGAAAGTGAGGTTTGCGGTCCCAACTCTAAGTCTTTGATGTTAAAAGAGGGGTTTGGGTGTTTTAAAGTGAGTCTTTGGGTGCTGAAAATGAGGCTTTGAGCCTTAAAAGAGGGCTTTGGACCCTGAAAGTGAAGGTTTGGATGATAAAAATGAGGCTTTGAGACTTAAAATCGAGGGGCTGGACTCTAAAAGTCATGATTTGTACTAGAACGAGAGTTTGACAATTACAAGTCCGGGTTCAGTGCTAAGAGTGAGGGTTTGGGACCTAAAAATGAGGCACTGAGCGTTAAAAGAGAGGTTTGGACCCTGAAAGTGCGGCTTTGGGTGTTAAAACCGAGGCTTTGGGAGTTAAAAGAGGGCTTTAGGTCCTAAAAGTGAGGGTTTGCTGTTAAAAATGAGGCTTTGAGCGTTAAAACCGGTTTGGCCCCTAAAAGTGAGATTTGCAGTCTTACTCTAAAAGGCTTTGAGGTTAAAAGAGGCTTTGGGTGCTTTAAAGTGCGTCTTTGGGAGGTATAAATGAGGCATTGAGCATTAAAAGAGGGGTTTGGACCCTGAAAGTGAGGGTTTGGCTGTTAAAAATGAAGCTTTGAGCATAAAAGAGGGCTTTGGACCCTAGCATTGTGGTTTGCGGCCCTAACTCTAAGGCTTTGAGCATTAAAAGAGGGGTTTGGGTGCTTTAAAGTAAGTCCTTGGGACATGAAAATGAGGGTATGTCCCTAAAAAGGAGGGGTTTGGACCCTAAAAGTGAGGTTTGCAGTCCTAACTCTAAGTCTTTGATGTTAAAAGAGGGGTTTGGGTGTTTTAAAGTGAGATTTGGGGACCTGAAAATGAGGCACTGAGCGTTAAAAGAGGGGTTTGGACCCTGAAAGTTTGGCTTTGAGTGTTAAAACTGAGGCTTTGAGTGTTAAAAGAGGGCTTTAGGTCCTAAAAGTGAGGGTTTGGCTGTTAGAAATGAGGCACTGAATTTTAAAACCAAGGTTTGGACCCTAGCAGTGAGGTTTGCAGTCCTAACTATAAGGCTTTGAGCCTTAAAAGAGGGCTTTGGGCATTAATAATGATGGTTTGGTACCTGAAAGTGAAGGCCTGGATGCTAAAAGCAGGGGGTTTCTGACCTAAAAATGAGGCACTGAGCATTAAAAGAGGGGTTTGGACCCTGAAAGTGAAGGTTTGGATGATAAAAATGAGTTTTTGAAGCTTAATAGAGGGGTTTGGACTCTAAGAATTACTATTTGGAACAAAACAATGATGGTTTGACCATAAAAAGTCCAAGTTCGATGCTAAAAATGAGGGTTTGGGACCTAAAAAAAAGGCAGTGAGCGTGAAAAGAGGGGTTTGGGTAATAGAAGTAAGGGTTTGGAATTTAAAAAAGAGGGTTTGTCCCTGAAAAGGAGGGGTTTGGACCCTAAAAGTGAGGTTTGCAGTCCTAACTCTAAGTCTTTGATGTTAAAAGAGGTGTTTGGGTGTTTTAAAGTGAGTTTTGGGGACCTGAAAATGAGGCACTGAGCGTTAAAAGTGGGGTTTGGACCCTGAAAGTTTGGCTTTGAGTGTTAAAACTGAGGCTTTGAGTGTTAAAAGAGGGCTTTAGGTCCTAAAAGTGAGGGTTTGGCTGTTAAAAATGAGGCACTGAGCTTTAAGAGAGAGGTTTGGACCCTAGCAGTGAGGTTTGTGGTCCTAACTATAAGGCTTTGAGCATTAAAAGAGGGGTTTGGGTGCTTTAAAGTGCGTCTTTGGGTGCTGAAAATGAGGGTATGTCCCTAAAAAGGAGGGGTTTGGACCCTGAAAGTGAGGGTTTGGCATCTAAAAGAGAGGCTTTGAGCCTTAAAAGAGGGATTTGGACGTTAAAAATGAGATTTTGCTCCATAAAAGTAAGGGGTTTGGATGCTAAAAATGAGGGTTTGGGAACTAAAAGTGAGGCTTTGAGCCTTGAAAGAGGGGTTTGGACGCTGAAAGTGAGGTTTGCGGTCCCAACTCTAAGACTTTGATGTTAAAAGAGGGGTTTGGGTGTTTTAAAGTGAGTCTTTGGGTGCTGAAAATGAGGCTTTGAGCCTTAAAAGAGGGCTTTGGACCCTGAAAGTGAAGGTTTGGATGATAAAAATGAGGCTTTGAGACTTAAAATCGAGGGGCTGGACTCTAAAAGTCATGATTTGTACTAGAACGAGAGTTTGACCATTACAAGTCCGGGTTCAGTGCTAAGAGTGAGGGTTTGGGACCTAAAAATGAGGCACTGAGCGTTAAAAGAGAGGTTTGGACCCTGAAAGTGCGGCTTTGGGTGTTAAAACCGAGGCTTTGGGAGTTAAAAGAGGGCTTTAGGTCCTAAAAGTGAGGGTTTGCTGTTAAAAATGAGGCTTTGAGCGTTAAAACCGGTTTGGCCCCTAAAAGTGAGATTTGCAGTCTTACTCTAAAAGGCTTTGAGGTTAAAAGAGGCTTTGGGTGCTTTAAAGTGCGTCTTTGGGAGGTATAAATGAGGCATTGAGCAGTAAAAGAGGGGTTTGGGCAAAGAAAGTGAGGGTTTGGCTGTTAAAAATGAAGCTTTGAGCATAAAAGAGGGCTTTGGACCCTAGCATTGTGGTTTGCGGCCCTAACTCTAAGGCTTTGAGCATTAAAAGAGGGGTTTGGGTGCTTTAAAGTAAGTCCTTGGGACATGAAAATGAGGGTATGTCCCTAAAAAGGAGGGGTTTGGACCCTAAAAGTGAGGTTTGCAGTCCTAACTCTAAGTCTTTGATGTTAAAAGAGGTGTTTGGGTGTTTTAAAGTGAGTTTTGGGGACCTGAAAATGAGGCACTGAGCGTTAAAAGAGGGGTTTGGACCCTGAAAGTTTGGCTTTGAGTGTTAAAACTGAGGCTTTGAGTGTTAAAAGAGGGCTTTAGGTCCTAAAAGTGAGGGTTTGGCTGTTAGAAATGAGGCATTGAATTTTAAAACCAAGGTTTGGACCCTAGCAGTGAGGTTTGCAGTCCTAACTATAAGGCTTTGAGCATTAAAAGAGGGGTTTGGGTGCTTTAAAGGAAGTCTTTGGGTGCTGAAAATGAGGCTTTGAGCCTTAAAAGAGGGCTTTGGGCATTAATAATGATGTTTTGGTACCTGAAAGTGAAGGCCTGGATGCTAAAAGCAGGGGGTTTGGACCTAAAAATGAGGCACTGAGCATTAAAAGAGGGGTTTGGACCCTGAAAGTGAAGGTTTGGATGATAAAAATGAGTTTTTGAAGCTTAATAGAGGGGTTTGGACTCTAAGAATTACTATTTGGAACAAAACAATGATGGTTTGACCATAAAAAGTCCAAGTTTGATGCTAAAAATGAGGGTTTGGGACCTAAAAAAAAGGCAGTGAGCGTTAAAAGAGGGGTTTGGGTAATAGAAGTAAGGGTTTGGAATTTTAAGAAGAGGGTTTGTCCCTAAAAAGGAGGGGTTTGGACCCTAAAAGTGAGGTTTGCAGTCCTAACTCTAAGTCTTTGATGTTAAAAGAGGTGTTTGGGTGTTTTAAAGTGAGTTTTGGGGACCTGAAAATGAGGCACTGAGCGTTAAAAGTGGGGTTTGGACCCTAGCAGTGAGGTTTGTGGTCCTAACTATAAGGCTTTGAGCATTAAAAGAGGGGTTTGGGTGCTTTAAAGTAAGTCCTTGGGACGTGAAAATGAGGGTATGTCCCTAAAAAGGAGGGGTTTGGACCCTGAAAGTGAGGGTTTGGCATCTAAAATAGAGGCTTTGAGCCTTAAAAGAGGGATTTGGACGTTAAAAATGAGATTTTGCTCCATAAAAGTAAGGGGTTTGGATGCTAAAAATGAGGGTTTGGGAACTAAAAGTGAGGCTTTGAGCCTTGAAAGAGGGGTTTGGACGCTGAAAGTGAGGTTTGCGGTCCCAACTCTAAGACTTTGATGTTAAAAGAGGGGTTTGGGTGTTTTAAAGTGAGTCTTTGGGTGCTGAAAATGAGGCACTGAGCCTTAAAAGAGGGCTTTGGACCCTGAAAGTGAAGGTTTGGATGATAAAAATGAGGCTTTGAGACTTAAAATCGAGGGGCTGGACTCTAAAAGTCATGATTTGTACTAGAACGAGAGTTTGACAATTACAAGTCCGGGTTCAGTGCTAAGAGTGAGGGTTTGGGACCTAAAAATGAGGCACTGAGCGTTAAAAGAGAGGTTTGGACCCTGAAAGTGCGGCTTTGGGTGTTAAAACCGAGGCTTTGGGAGTTAAAAGAGGGCTTTAGGTCCTAAAAGTGAGGGTTTGCTGTTAAAAATGAGGCTTTGAGCGTTAAAACCGGTTTGGCCCCTAAAAGTGAGATTTGCAGTCTTACTCTAAAAGGCTTTGAGGTTAAAAGAGGCTTTGGGTGCTTTAAAGTGCGTCTTTGGGAGGTATAAATGAGGCATTGAGCATTAAAAGAGGGGTTTGGGCAAAGAAAGTGAGGTTTTGGCTGTTAAAAATGAAGCTTTGAACATAAAAGAGGGCTTTGGACCCTAGCATTGTGGTTTGCGGCCCTAACTCTAAGGCTTTGAGCATTAAAAGAGGGGTTTGGGTGCTTTAAAGTAAGTCCTTGGGACATGAAAATGAGGGTATGTCCCTAAAAAGGAGGGGTTTGGAGCCTAAAAGTGAGGTTTGCAGTCCTAACTCTAAGTCTTTGATGTTAAAAGAGGTGTTTGGGTGTTTTAAAGTGAGATTTGGGGACCTGAAAATGAGGCACTGAGCGTTAAAAGAGGGGTTTGGACCCTGAAAGTTTGGCTTTGAGTGTTAAAACTGAGGCTTTGAGTGTTAAAAGAGGGCTTTAGGTCCTAAAAGTGAGGGTTTGGCTGTTAGAAATGAGGCATTGAATTTTAAAACCAAGGTTTGGACCCTAGCAGTGAGGTTTGCAGTCCTAACTCTAAGGCTTTGAGCATTAAAAGAGGGGTTTGGGTGCTTTAAAGGAAGTCTTTGGGTGCTGAAAATGAGGCTTTGAGCCTTAAAAGAGGGCTTTGGGCATTAATAATGATGTTTTGGTACCTGAAAGTGAAGGCCTGGATGCTAAAAGCAGGGGGTTTGGACCTAAAAATGAGGCACTGAGCATTAAAAGAGGGGTTTGGACCCTGAAAGTGAAGGTTTGGATGATAAAAATGAGTTTTTGAAGCTTAATAGAGGGGTTTGGACTCTAAGAATTACTATTTGGAACAAAACAATGATGGTTTGACCATAAAAAGTCCAAGTTCGATGCTAAAAATGAGGGTTTCGGACCTAAAAAAAAGGCAGTGAGCGTTAAAAGAGGGGTTTGGGTAATAGAAGTAAGGGTTTGGAATTTTAAGAAGAGGGTTTGTCCCTAAAAAGGAGGGGTTTGGACCCTAAAAGTGAGGTTTGCAGTCCTAACTCTAAGTCTTTGATGTTAAAAGAGGTGTTTGGGTGTTTTAAAGTGAGTTTTGGGGACCTGAAAATGAGGCACTGAGCGTTAAAAGTGGGGTTTGGACCCTGAAAGTTTGGCTTTGAGTGTTAAAACTGAGGCTTTGAGTGTTAAAAGAGGGCTTTAGGTCCTAAAAGTGAGGGTTTGGCTGTTAAAAATGAGGCACTGAACTTTAAGAGAGAGGTTTGGACCCTAGCAGTGAGGTTTGTGGTCCTAACTATAAGGCTTTGAGCATTAAAAGAGGGGTTTGGGTGCTTTAAAGTAAGTCCTTGGGACGTGAAAATGAGGGTATGTCCCTAAAAAGGAGGGGTTTGGACCCTGAAAGTGAGGGTTTGGGATCTAAAATAGAGGCTTTGAGCCTTAAAAGAGGGATTTGGACGTTAAAAATGAGATTTTGCTCCATAAAAGTAAGGGGTTTGGATGCTAAAAATGAGGGTTTGGGAACTAAAAGTGAGGCTTTGAGCCTTGAAAGAGGGGTTTGGACGCTGAAAGTGAGGTTTGCGGTCCCAACTCTAAGTCTTTGATGTTAAAAGAGGGGTTTGGGTGTTTTAAAGTGAGTCTTTGGGTGCTGAAAATGAGGCTTTGAGCCTTAAAAGAGGGCTTTGGACCCTGAAAGTGAAGGTTTGGATGATAAAAATGAGGCTTTGAGACTTAAAATCGAGGGTCTGGACTCTAAAAGTCATGATTTGTACTAGAACGAGAGTTTGACAATTACAAGTCCGGGTTCAGTGCTAAGAGTGAGGGTTTGGGACCTAAAAATGAGGCACTGAGCGTTAAAAGAGAGGTTTGGACCCTGAAAGTGCGGCTTTGGGTGTTAAAACCGAGGCTTTGGGAGTTAAAAGAGGGCTTTAGGTCCTAAAAGTGAGGGTTTGCTGTTAAAAATGAGGCTTTGAGCGTTAAAACCGGTTTGGCCCCTAAAAGTGAGATTTGCAGTCTTACTCTAAAAGGCTTTGAGGTTAAAAGAGGCTTTGGGTGCTTTAAAGTGCGTCTTTGGGAGGTATAAATGAGGCATTGAGCATTAAAAGAGGGGTTTGGGCAAAGAAAGTGAGGGTTTGGCTGTTAAAAATGAAGCTTTGAGCATAAAAGAGGGCTTTGGACCCTAGCATTGTGGTTTGCGGCCCTAACTCTAAGGCTTTGAGCATTAAAAGAGGGGTTTGGGTGCTTTAAAGTAAGTCCTTGGGACATGAAAATGAGGGTATGTCCCTAAAAAGGAGGGGTTTGGACCCTAAAAGTGAGGTTTGCAGTCCTAACTCTAAGTCTTTGATGTTAAAAGAGGGGTTTGGGTGTTTTAAAGTGAGATTTGGGGACCTGAAAATGAGGCACTGAGCGTTAAAAGAGGGGTTTGGACCCTGAAAGTTTGGCTTTGAGTGTTAAAACTGAGGCTTTGAGTGTTAAAAGAGGGCTTTAGGTCCTAAAAGTGAGGGTTTGGCTGTTAGAAATGAGGCACTGAATTTTAAAACCAAGGTTTGGACCCTAGCAGTGAGGTTTGCAGTCCTAACTATAAGGCTTTGAGCATTAAAAGAGGGGTTTGGGTGCTTTAAAGGAAGTCTTTGGGTGCTGAAAATGAGGCTTTGAGCCTTAAAAGAGGGCTTTGGGCATTAATAATGATGGTTTGGTACCTGAAAGTGAAGGCCTGGATGCTAAAAGCAGGGGGTTTGGACCTAAAAATGAGGCACTGAGCATTAAAAGAGGGGTTTGGACCCTGAAAGTGAAGGTTTGGATGATAAAAATGAGTTTTTGAAGCTTAATAGAGGGGTTTGGACTCTAAGAATTACTATTTGGAACAAAACAATGATGGTTTGACGATAAAAAGTCCAAGTTCGATGCTAAAAATGAGGGTTTGGGACCTAAAAAAAAGGCAGTGAGCGTGAAAAGAGGGGTTTGGGTAATAGAAGTAAGGGTTTGGAATTTAAAAAAGAGGGTTTGTCCCTAAAAAGGAGGGGTTTGGACCCTAAAAGTGAGGTTTGCAGTCCTAACTCTAAGTCTTTGATGTTAAAAGAGGTGTTTGGGTGTTTTAAAGTGAGTTTTGGGGACCTGAAAATGAGGCACTGAGCGTTAAAAGTGGGGTTTGGACCCTGAAAGTTTGGCTTTGAGTGTTAAAACTGAGGCTTTGAGTGTTAAAAGAGGGCTTTAGGTCCTAAAAGTGAGGGTTTGGCTGTTAAAAATGAGGCACTGAGCTTTAAGAGAGAGGTTTGGACCCTAGCAGTGAGGTTTGTGGTCCTAACTATAAGGCTTTGAGCATTAAAAGAGGGGTTTGGGTGCTTTAAAGTGCGTCTTTGGGTGCTGAAAATGAGGGTATGTCCCTAAAAAGGAGGGGTTTGGACCCTGAAAGTGAGGGTTTGGCATCTAAAAGAGAGGCTTTGAGCCTTAAAAGAGGGATTTGGACGTTAAAAATGAGATTTTGCTCCATAAAAGTAAGGGGTTTGGATGCTAAAAATGAGGGTTTGGGAACTAAAAGTGAGGCTTTGAGCCTTGAAAGAGGGGTTTGGACGCTGAAAGTGAGGTTTGCGGTCCCAACTCTAAGACTTTGATGTTAAAAGAGGGGTTTGGGTGTTTTAAAGTGAGTCTTTGGGTGCTGAAAATGAGGCTTTGAGCCTTAAAAGAGGGCTTTGGACCCTGAAAGTGAAGGTTTGGATGATAAAAATGAGGCTTTGAGACTTAAAATCGAGGGGCTGGACTCTAAAAGTCATGATTTGTACTAGAACGAGAGTTTGACCATTACAAGTCCGGGTTCAGTGCTAAGAGTGAGGGTTTGGGACCTAAAAATGAGGCACTGAGCGTTAAAAGAGAGGTTTGGACCCTGAAAGTGCGGCTTTGGGTGTTAAAACCGAGGCTTTGGGAGTTAAAAGAGGGCTTTAGGTCCTAAAAGTGAGGGTTTGCTGTTAAAAATGAGGCTTTGAGCGTTAAAACCGGTTTGGCCCCTAAAAGTGAGATTTGCAGTCTTACTCTAAAAGGCTTTGAGGTTAAAAGAGGCTTTGGGTGCTTTAAAGTGCGTCTTTGGGAGGTATAAATGAGGCATTGAGCAGTAAAAGAGGGGTTTGGGCAAAGAAAGTGAGGGTTTGGCTGTTAAAAATGAAGCTTTGAGCATAAAAGAGGGCTTTGGACCCTAGCATTGTGGTTTGCGGCCCTAACTCTAAGGCTTTGAGCATTAAAAGAGGGGTTTGGGTGCTTTAAAGTAAGTCCTTGGGACATGAAAATGAGGGTATGTCCCTAAAAAGGAGGGGTTTGGAGCCTAAAAGTGAGGTTTGCAGTCCTAACTCTAAGTCTTTGATGTTAAAAGAGGTGTTTGGGTGTTTTAAAGTGAGTTTTGGGGACCTGAAAATGAGGCACTGAGCGTTAAAAGAGGGGTTTGGACCCTGAAAGTTTGGCTTTGAGTGTTAAAACTGAGGCTTTGAGTGTTAAAAGAGGGCTTTAGGTCCTAAAAGTGAGGGTTTGGCTGTTAGAAATGAGGCATTGAATTTTAAAACCAAGGTTTGGACCCTAGCAGTGAGGTTTGCAGTCCTAACTCTAAGGCTTTGAGCATTAAAAGAGGGGTTTGGGTGCTTTAAAGGAAGTCTTTGGGTGCTGAAAATGAGGCTTTGAGCCTTAAAAGAGGGCTTTGGGCATTAATAATGATGTTTTGGTACCTGAAAGTGAAGGCCTGGATGCTAAAAGCAGGGGGTTTGGACCTAAAAATGAGGCACTGAGCATTAAAAGAGGGGTTTGGACCCTGAAAGTGAAGGTTTGGATGATAAAAATGAGTTTTTGAAGCTTAATAGAGGGGTTTGGACTCTAAGAATTACTATTTGGAACAAAACAATGATGGTTTGACCATAAAAAGTCCAAGTTTGATGCTAAAAATGAGGGTTTGGGACCTAAAAAAAAGGCAGTGAGCGTTAAAAGAGGGGTTTGGGTAATAGAAGTAAGGGTTTGGAATTTTAAGAAGAGGGTTTGTCCCTAAAAAGGAGGGGTTTGGACCCTAAAAGTGAGGTTTGCAGTCCTAACTCTAAGTCTTTGATGTTAAAAGAGGTGTTTGGGTGTTTTAAAGTGAGTTTTGGGGACCTGAAAATGAGGCACTGAGCGTTAAAAGTGGGGTTTGGACCCTGAAAGTTTGGCTTTGAGTGTTAAAACTGAGGCTTTGAGTGTTAAAAGAGGGCTTTAGGTCCTAAAAGTGAGGGTTTGGCTGTTAAAAATGAGGCACTGAACTTTAAGAGAGAGGTTTGGACCCTAGCAGTGAGGTTTGTGGTCCTAACTATAAGGCTTTGAGCATTAAAAGAGGGGTTTGGGTGCTTTAAAGTAAGTCCTTGGGACGTGAAAATGAGGGTATGTCCCTAAAAAGGAGGGGTTTGGACCCTGAAAGTGAGGGTTTGGCATCTAAAATAGAGGCTTTGAGCCTTAAAAGAGGGATTTGGACGTTAAAAATGAGATTTTGCTCCATAAAAGTAAGGGGTTTGGATGCTAAAAATGAGGGTTTGGGAACTAAAAGTGAGGCTTTGAGCCTTGAAAGAGGGGTTTGGACGCTGAAAGTGAGGTTTGCGGTCCCAACTCTAAGACTTTGATGTTAAAAGAGGGGTTTGGGTGTTTTAAAGTGAGTCTTTGGGTGCTGAAAATGAGGCACTGAGCCTTAAAAGAGGGCTTTGGACCCTGAAAGTGAAGGTTTGGATGATAAAAATGAGGCTTTGAGACTTAAAATCGAGGGTCTGGACTCTAAAAGTCATGATTTGTACTAGAACGAGAGTTTGACAATTACAAGTCCGGGTTCAGTGCTAAGAGTGAGGGTTTGGGACCTAAAAATGAGGCACTGAGCGTTAAAAGAGAGGTTTGGACCCTGAAAGTGCGGCTTTGGGTGTTAAAACCGAGGCTTTGGGAGTTAAAAGAGGGCTTTAGGTCCTAAAAGTGAGGGTTTGCTGTTAAAAATGAGGCTTTGAGCGTTAAAACCGGTTTGGCCCCTAAAAGTGAGATTTGCAGTCTTACTCTAAAAGGCTTTGAGGTTAAAAGAGGCTTTGGGTGCTTTAAAGTGCGTCTTTGGGAGGTATAAATGAGGCATTGAGCATTAAAAGAGGGGTTTGGGCAAAGAAAGTGAGGTTTTGGCTGTTAAAAATGAAGCTTTGAGCATAAAAGAGGGCTTTGGACCCTAGCATTGTGGTTTGCGGCCCTAACTCTAAGGCTTTGAGCATTAAAAGAGGGGTTTGGGTGCTTTAAAGTAAGTCCTTGGGACATGAAAATGAGGGTATGTCCCTAAAAAGGAGGGGTTTGGAGCCTAAAAGTGAGGTTTGCAGTCCTAACTCTAAGTCTTTGATGTTAAAAGAGGTGTTTGGGTGTTTTAAAGTGAGATTTGGGGACCTGAAAATGAGGCACTGAGCGTTAAAAGAGGGGTTTGGACCCTGAAAGTTTGGCTTTGAGTGTTAAAACTGAGGCTTTGAGTGTTAAAAGAGGGCTTTAGGTCCTAAAAGTGAGGGTTTGGCTGTTAGAAATGAGGCATTGAATTTTAAAACCAAGGTTTGGACCCTAGCAGTGAGGTTTGCAGTCCTAACTCTAAGGCTTTGAGCATTAAAAGAGGGGTTTGGGTGCTTTAAAGGAAGTCTTTGGGTGCTGAAAATGAGGCTTTGAGCCTTAAAAGAGGGCTTTGGGCATTAATAATGATGTTTTGGTACCTGAAAGTGAAGGCCTGGATGCTAAAAGCAGGGGGTTTGGACCTAAAAATGAGGCACTGAGCATTAAAAGAGGGGTTTGGACCCTGAAAGTGAAGGTTTGGATGATAAAAATGAGTTTTTGAAGCTTAATAGAGGGGTTTGGACTCTAAGAATTACTATTTGGAACAAAACAATGATGGTTTGACCATAAAAAGTCCAAGTTCGATGCTAAAAATGAGGGTTTCGGACCTAAAAAAAAGGCAGTGAGCGTTAAAAGAGGGGTTTGGGTAATAGAAGTAAGGGTTTGGAATTTTAAGAAGAGGGTTTGTCCCTAAAAAGGAGGGGTTTGGACCCTAAAAGTGAGGTTTGCAGTCCTAACTATAAGTCTTTGATGTTAAAAGAGGTGTTTGGGTGTTTTAAAGTGAGTTTTGGGGACCTGAAAATGAGGCACTGAGCGTTAAAAGTGGGGTTTGGACCCTGAAAGTTTGGCTTTGAGTGTTAAAACTGAGGCTTTGAGTGTTAAAAGAGGGCTTTAGGTCCTAAAAGTGAGGGTTTGGCTGTTAAAAATGAGGCACTGAACTTTAAGAGAGAGGTTTGGACCCTAGCAGTGAGGTTTGTGGTCCTAACTATAAGGCTTTGAGCATTAAAAGAGGGGTTTGGGTGCTTTAAAGTAAGTCCTTGGGACGTGAAAATGAGGGTATGTCCCTAAAAAGGAGGGGTTTGGACCCTGAAAGTGAGGGTTTGGGATCTAAAATAGAGGCTTTGAGCCTTAAAAGAGGGATTTGGACGTTAAAAATGAGATTTTGCTCCATAAAAGTAAGGGGTTTGGATGCTAAAAATGAGGGTTTGGGAACTAAAAGTGAGGCTTTGAGCCTTGAAAGAGGGGTTTGGACGCTGAAAGTGAGGTTTGCGGTCCCAACTCTAAGTCTTTGATGTTAAAAGAGGGGTTTGGGTGTTTTAAAGTGAGTCTTTGGGTGCTGAAAATGAGGCTTTGAGCCTTAAAAGAGGGCTTTGGACCCTGAAAGTGAAGGTTTGGATGATAAAAATGAGGCTTTGAGACTTAAAATCGAGGGGCTGGACTCTAAAAGTCATGATTTGTACTAGAACGAGAGTTTGACAATTACAAGTCCGGGTTCAGTGCTAAGAGTGAGGGTTTGGGACCTAAAAATGAGGCACTGAGCGTTAAAAGAGAGGTTTGGACCCTGAAAGTGCGGCTTTGGGTGTTAAAACCGAGGCTTTGGGAGTTAAAAGAGGGCTTTAGGTCCTAAAAGTGAGGGTTTGCTGTTAAAAATGAGGCTTTGAGCGTTAAAACCGGTTTGGCCCCTAAAAGTGAGATTTGCAGTCTTACTCTAAAAGGCTTTGAGGTTAAAAGAGGCTTTGGGTGCTTTAAAGTGCGTCTTTGGGAGGTATAAATGAGGCATTGAGCATTAAAAGAGGGGTTTGGGCAAAGAAAGTGAGGTTTTGGCTGTTAAAAATGAAGCTTTGAGCATAAAAGAGGGCTTTGGACCCTAGCATTGTGGTTTGCGGCCCTAACTCTAAGGCTTTGAGCATTAAAAGAGGGGTTTGGGTGCTTTAAAGTAAGTCCTTGGGACATGAAAATGAGGGTATGTCCCTAAAAAGGAGGGGTTTGGACCCTAAAAGTGAGGTTTGCAGTCCTAACTCTAAGTCTTTGATGTTAAAAGAGGGGTTTGGGTGTTTTAAAGTGAGATTTGGGGACCTGAAAATGAGGCACTGAGCGTTAAAAGAGGGGTTTGGACCCTGAAAGTTTGGCTTTGAGTGTTAAAACTGAGGCTTTGAGTGTTAAAAGAGGGCTTTAGGTCCTAAAAGTGAGGGTTTGGCTGTTAGAAATGAGGCACTGAATTTTAAAACCAAGGTTTGGACCCTAGCAGTGAGGTTTGCAGTCCTAACTATAAGGCTTTGAGCATTAAAAGAGGGGTTTGGGTGCTTTAAAGGAAGTCTTTGGGTGCTGAAAATGAGGCTTTGAGCCTTAAAAGAGGGCTTTGGGCATTAATAATGATGGTTTGGTACCTGAAAGTGAAGGCCTGGATGCTAAAAGCAGGGGGTTTGGACCTAAAAATGAGGCACTGAGCATTAAAAGAGGGGTTTGGACCCTGAAAGTGAAGGTTTGGATGATAAAAATGAGTTTTTGAAGCTTAATAGAGGGGTTTGGACTCTAAGAATTACTATTTGGAACAAAACAATGATGGTTTGACGATAAAAAGTCCAAGTTCGATGCTAAAAATGAGGGTTTGGGACCTAAAAAAAAGGCAGTGAGCGTGAAAAGAGGGGTTTGGGTAATAGAAGTAAGGGTTTGGAATTTAAAAAAGAGGGTTTGTCCCTGAAAAGGAGGGGTTTGGACCCTAAAAGTGAGGTTTGCAGTCCTAACTCTAAGTCTTTGATGTTAAAAGAGGTGTTTGGGTGTTTTAAAGTGAGTTTTGGGGACCTGAAAATGAGGCACTGAGCGTTAAAAGTGGGGTTTGGACCCTGAAAGTTTGGCTTTGAGTGTTAAAACTGAGGCTTTGAGTGTTAAAAGAGGGCTTTAGGTCCTAAAAGTGAGGGTTTGGCTGTTAAAAATGAGGCACTGAGCTTTAAGAGAGAGGTTTGGACCCTAGCAGTGAGGTTTGTGGTCCTAACTATAAGGCTTTGAGCATTAAAAGAGGGGTTTGGGTGCTTTAAAGTGCGTCTTTGGGTGCTGAAAATGAGGGTATGTCCCTAAAAAGGAGGGGTTTGGACCCTGAAAGTGAGGGTTTGGCATCTAAAAGAGAGGCTTTGAGCCTTAAAAGAGGGATTTGGACGTTAAAAATGAGATTTTGCTCCATAAAAGTAAGGGGTTTGGATGCTAAAAATGAGGGTTTGGGAACTAAAAGTGAGGCTTTGAGCCTTGAAAGAGGGGTTTGGACGCTGAAAGTGAGGTTTGCGGTCCCAACTCTAAGACTTTGATGTTAAAAGAGGGGTTTGGGTGTTTTAAAGTGAGTCTTTGGGTGCTGAAAATGAGGCTTTGAGCCTTAAAAGAGGGCTTTGGACCCTGAAAGTGAAGGTTTGGATGATAAAAATGAGGCTTTGAGACTTAAAATCGAGGGGCTGGACTCTAAAAGTCATGATTTGTACTAGAACGAGAGTTTGACAATTACAAGTCCGGGTTCAGTGCTAAGAGTGAGGGTTTGGGACCTAAAAATGAGGCACTGAGCGTTAAAAGAGAGGTTTGGACCCTGAAAGTGCGGCTTTGGGTGTTAAAACCGAGGCTTTGGGAGTTAAAAGAGGGCTTTAGGTCCTAAAAGTGAGGGTTTGCTGTTAAAAATGAGGCTTTGAGCGTTAAAACCGGTTTGGCCCCTGAAAGTGAGATTTGCAGTCTTACTCTAAAAGGCTTTGAGGTTAAAAGAGGCTTTGGGTGCTTTAAAGTGCGTCTTTGGGAGGTATAAATGAGGCATTGAGCAGTAAAAGAGGGGTTTGGGCAAAGAAAGTGAGGGTTTGGCTGTTAAAAATGAAGCTTTGAGCATAAAAGAGGGCTTTGGACCCTAGCATTGTGGTTTGCGGCCCTAACTCTAAGGCTTTGAGCATTAAAAGAGGGGTTTGGGTGCTTTAAAGTAAGTCCTTGGGACATGAAAATGAGGGTATGTCCCTAAAAAGGAGGGGTTTGGACCCTAAAAGTGAGGTTTGCAGTCCTAACTCTAAGTCTTTGATGTTAAAAGAGGTGTTTGGGTGTTTTAAAGTGAGATTTGGGGACCTGAAAATGAGGCACTGAGCGTTAAAAGAGGGGTTTGGACCCTGAAAGTTTGGCTTTGAGTGTTAAAACTGAGGCTTTGAGTGTTAAAAGAGGGCTTTAGGTCCTAAAAGTGAGGGTTTGGCTGTTAGAAATGAGGCATTGAATTTTAAAACCAAGGTTTGGACCCTAGCAGTGAGGTTTGCAGTCCTAACTATAAGGCTTTGAGCATTAAAAGAGGGGTTTGGGTGCTTTAAAGGAAGTCTTTGGGTGCTGAAAATGAGGCTTTGAGCCTTAAAAGAGGGCTTTGGGCATTAATAATGATGGTTTGGTACCTGAAAGTGAAGGCCTGGATGCTAAAAGCAGGGGGTTTGGACCTAAAAATGAGGCACTGAGCATTAAAAGAGGGGTTTGGACCCTGAAAGTGAAGGTTTGGATGATAAAAATGAGTTTTTGAAGCTTAATAGAGGGGTTTGGACTCTAAGAATTACTATTTGGAACAAAACAATGATGGTTTGACCATAAAAAGTCCAAGTTTGATGCTAAAAATGAGGGTTTGGGACCTAAAAAAAAGGCAGTGAGCGTGAAAAGAGGGGTTTGGGTAATAGAAGTAAGGGTTTGGAATTTAAAAAAGAGGGTTTGTCCCTGAAAAGGAGGGGTTTGGACCCTAAAAGTGAGGTTTGCAGTCCTAACTCTAAGTCTTTGATGTTAAAAGAGGTGTTTGGGTGCTTTAAAGTGCGTCTTTGGGTGCTGAAAATGAGGGTATGTCCCTAAAAAGGAGGGGTTTGGAGCCTGAAAGTGAGGGTTTGGCATCTAAAATAGAGGCTTTGAGCCTTAAAAGAGGGATTTGGACGTTAAAAATGAGATTTTGCTCCATAAAAGTAAGGGGTTTGGATGCTAAAAATGAGGGTTTGGGAACTAAAAGTGAGGCTTTGAGCCTTGAAAGAGGGGTTTGGACGCTGAAAGTGAGGTTTGCGGTCCCAACTCTAAGTCTTTGATGTTAAAAGAGGGGTTTGGGTGTTTTAAAGTGAGTCTTTGGGTGCTGAAAATGAGGCTTTGAGCCTTAAAAGAGGGCTTTGGACCCTGAAAGTGAAGGTTTGGATGATAAAAATGAGGCTTTGAGGCTTAAAATCGAGGGGCTGGACTCTAAAAGTCATGATTTGTACTAGAACGAGAGTTTGACAATTACAAGTCCGGGTTCAGTGCTAAGAGTGAGGGTTTGGGACCTAAAAATGAGGCACTGAGCGTTAAAAGAGAGGTTTGGACCCTGAAAGTGCGGCTTTGGGTGTTAAAACCGAGGCTTTGGGAGTTAAAAGAGGGCTTTAGGTCCTAAAAGTGAGGGTTTGCTGTTAAAAATGAGGCTTTGAGCGTTAAAACCGGTTTGGCCCCTAAAAGTGAGATTTGCAGTCTTACTCTAAAAGGCTTTGAGGTTAAAAGAGGCTTTGGGTGCTTTAAAGTGCGTCTTTGGGAGGTATAAATGAGGCATTGAGCATTAAAAGAGGGGTTTGGGCAAAGAAAGTGAGGGTTTGGCTGTTAAAAATGAAGCTTTGAGCATAAAAGAGGGCTTTGGACCCTAGCATTGTGGTTTGCGGCCCTAACTCTAAGGCTTTGAGCATTAAAAGAGGGGTTTGGGTGCTTTAAAGTAAGTCCTTGGGACATGAAAATGAGGGTATGTCCCTAAAAAGGAGGGGTTTGGACCCTAAAAGTGAGGTTTGCAGTCCTAACTCTAAGTCTTTGATGTTAAAAGAGGGGTTTGGGTGTTTTAAAGTGAGATTTGGGGACCTGAAAATGAGGCACTGAGCGTTAAAAGAGGGGTTTGGACCCTGAAAGTTTGGCTTTGAGTGTTAAAACTGAGGCTTTGAGTGTTAAAAGAGGGCTTTAGGTCCTAAAAGTGAGGGTTTGGCTGTTAGAAATGAGGCACTGAATTTTAAAACCAAGGTTTGGACCCTAGCAGTGAGGTTTGCAGTCCTAACTATAAGGCTTTGAGCATTAAAAGAGGGGTTTGGGTGCTTTAAAGGAAGTCTTTGGGTGCTGAAAATGAGGCTTTGAGCCTTAAAAGAGGGCTTTGGGCATTAATAATGATGTTTTGGTACCTGAAAGTGAAGGCCTGGATGCTAAAAGCAGGGGGTTTGGACCTAAAAATGAGGCACTGAGCATTAAAAGAGGGGTTTGGACCCTGAAAGTGAAGGTTTGGATGATAAAAATGAGTTTTTGAAGCTTAATAGAGGGGTTTGGACTCTAAGAATTACTATTTGGAACAAAACAATGATGGTTTGACGATAAAAAGTCCAAGTTCGATGCTAAAAATGAGGGTTTGGGACCTAAAAAAAAGGCAGTGAGCGTGAAAAGAGGGGTTTGGGTAATAGAAGTAAGGGTTTGGAATTTAAAAAAGAGGGTTTGTCCCTGAAAAGGAGGGGTTTGGACCCTAAAAGTGAGGTTTGCAGTCCTAACTCTAAGTCTTTGATGTTAAAAGAGGTGTTTGGGTGTTTTAAAGTGAGTTTTGGGGACCTGAAAATGAGGCACTGAGCGTTAAAAGTGGGGTTTGGACCCTGAAAGTGTGGTTTTGAGTGTTAAAACTGAGGCTTTGAATGTTAAAAGAGGGCTTTAGGTCCTAAAAGTGAGGGTTTGGCTGTTAAAAATGAGGCACTGAGCTTTAAGAGAGAGGTTTGGACCCTAGCAGTGAGGTTTGTGGTCCTAACTATAAGGCTTTGAGCATTAAAAGAGGGGTTTGGGTGCTTTAAAGTGCGTCTTTGGGTGCTGAAAATGAGGGTATGTCCCTAAAAAGGAGGGGTTTGGAGCCTGAAAGTGAGGGTTTGGGATCTAAAATAGAGGCTTTGAGCCTTAAAAGAGGGATTTGGACGTTAAAAATGAGATTTTGCTCCATAAAAGTAAGGGGTTTGGATGCTAAAAATGAGGGTTTGGGAACTAAAAGTGAGGCTTTGAGCCTTGAAAGAGGGGTTTGGACGCTGAAAGTGAGGTTTGCGGTCCCAACTCTAAGTCTTTGATGTTAAAAGAGGGGTTTGGGTGTTTTAAAGTGAGTCTTTGGGTGCTGAAAATGAGGCTTTGAGCCTTAAAAGAGGGCTTTGGACCCTGAAAGTGAAGGTTTGGATGATAAAAATGAGGCTTTGAGACTTAAAATCGAGGGGCTGGACTCTAAAAGTCATGATTTGTACTAGAACGAGAGTTTGACAATTACAAGTCCGGGTTCAGTGCTAAGAGTGAGGGTTTGGGACCTAAAAATGAGGCACTGAGCGTTAAAAGAGAGGTTTGGACCCTGAAAGTGCGGCTTTGGGTGTTAAAACCGAGGCTTTGGGAGTTAAAAGAGGGCTTTAGGTCCTAAAAGTGAGGGTTTGCTGTTAAAAATGAGGCTTTGAGCGTTAAAACCGGTTTGGCCCCTAAAAGTGAGATTTGCAGTCTTACTCTAAAAGGCTTTGAGGTTAAAAGAGGCTTTGGGTGCTTTAAAGTGCGTCTTTGGGAGGTATAAATGAGGCGTTGAGCATTAAAAGAGGGGTTTGGGCAAAGAAAGTGAGGTTTTGGCTGTTAAAAATGAAGCTTTGAGCATAAAAGAGGGCTTTGGACCCTAGCATTGTGGTTTGCGGCCCTAACTCTAAGGCTTTGAGCATTAAAAGAGGGGTTTGGGTGCTTTAAAGTAAGTCCTTGGGACATGAAAATGAGGGTATGTCCCTAAAAAGGAGGGGTTTGGACCCTAAAAGTGAGGTTTGCAGTCCTAACTCTAAGTCTTTGATGTTAAAAGAGGGGTTTGGGTGTTTTAAAGTGAGATTTGGGGACCTGAAAATGAGGCACTGAGCGTTAAAAGAGGGGTTTGGACCCTGAAAGTTTGGCTTTGAGTGTGAAAACTGAGGCTTTGAGTGTTAAAAGAGGGCTTTAGGTCCTAAAAGTGAGGGTTTGGCTGTTAGAAATGAGGCATTGAATTTTAAAACCAAGGTTTGGACCCTAGCAGTGAGGTTTGCAGTCCTAACTCTAAGGCTTTGAGCATTAAAAGAGGGGTTTGGGTGCTTTAAAGTAAGTCTTTGGGTGCTGAAAATGAGGCTTTGAGCCTTAAAAGAGGGCTTTGGGCATTAATAATGATGTTTTGGTACCTGAAAGTGAAGGCCTGGATGCTAAAAGCAGGGGGTTTGGACCTAAAAATGAGGCACTGAGCATTAAAAGAGGGGTTTGGACCCTGAAAGTGAAGGTTTGGATGATAAAAATGAGTTTTTGAAGCTTAATAGAGGGGTTTGGACTCTGAAAATTACTATTTGGAACAAAACAATGATGGTTTGACCATAAAAAGTCCAAGTTCGATGCTAAAAGCAGAGGGTTTGGGACCTAAAAATGAGGCAGTGAGCGTGAAAAGAGGGGTTTGGGTAATAGAAGTAAGGGTTTGGAATTTTAAAAAGAGGGTTTGTCCCTGAAAAGGAGGGGTTTGGACCCTAGCAGTGAGGTTTGCAGTCCTAACTCTAAGTCTTTGATGTTAAAAGAGGTGTTTGGGTGTTTTAAAGTGAGTTTTGGGGACCTGGAAATGAGGCACTGAGCATTAAAAGAGGCGTTTGGACCCTGAAAGTGTGGTTTTGGGTCTTAAAACCGAGGCTTTGAGTGTTAAAAGAGGGCTTTAGGTCCTAAAAGTGAGGGTTTGGCTGTTAGAAATGAGGCACTGAGCTTTAAGAGAGAGGTTTGGACCCTAGCAGTGAGTTTTGTGGTCCTAACTATAAGGCTTTGAGCATTAAAAGAGGGGTTTGGGTGCTTTAAAGTGCGTCTTTGGGTGCTGAAAATGAGGGTATGTCCCTAAAAAGGAGGGGTTTGGAGCCTGAAAGTGAGGGTTTGGCATCTAAAATAGAGGCTTTGAGCCTTAAAAGAGGGATTTGGACGTTAAAAATGAGATTTTGCTCCATAAAAGTAAGGGGTTTGGATGCTAAAAATGAGGGTTTGGGAACTAAAAGTGAGGCTTTGAGCCTTGAAAGAGGGGTTTGGACGCTGAAAGTGAGGTTTGCGGTCCCAACTCTAAGTCTTTGATGTTAAAAGAGGGGTTTGGGTGTTTTAAAGTGAGTCTTTGGGTGCTGAAAATGAGGCACTGAGCCTTAAAAGAGGGCTTTGGACCCTGAAAGTGAAGGTTTGGATGATAAAAATGAGGCTTTGAGACTTAAAATCGAGGGGCTGGACTCTAAAAGTCATGATTTGTACTAGAACGAGAGTTTGACAATTACAAGTCCGGGTTCAGTGCTAAGAGTGAGGGTTTGGGACCTAAAAATGAGGCACTGAGCGTGAAAAGAGAGGTTTGGACCCTGAAAGTGCGGCTTTGGGTGTTAAAACCGAGGCTTTGGGAGTTAAAAGAGGGCTTTAGGTCCTAAAAGTGAGGGTTTGCTGTTAAAAATGAGGCTTTGAGCGTTAAAACCGGTTTGGCCCCTGAAAGTGAGATTTGCAGTCTTACTCTAAAAGGCTTTGAGGTTAAAAGAGGCTTTGGGTGCTTTAAAGTGCGTCTTTGGGAGGTATAAATGAGGCATTGAGCATTAAAAGAGGGGTTTGGGCAAAGAAAGTGAGGTTTTGGCTGTTAAAAATGAAGCTTTGAGCATAAAAGAGGGCTTTGGACCCTAGCAT
Source organism: Phalacrocorax carbo (assembly GCF_963921805.1). Taxonomy (NCBI): domain Eukaryota; kingdom Metazoa; phylum Chordata; class Aves; order Suliformes; family Phalacrocoracidae; genus Phalacrocorax; species Phalacrocorax carbo. Next base: position 635,227 of record NW_026990280.1, on the reverse strand, counting down.
TGTGGTTTGCGGCCCTAACTCTAAGGCTTTGAGCATTAAAAGAGGGGTTTGGGTGCTTTAAAGTAAGTCCTTGGGACATGAAAATGAGGGTATGTCCCTAAAAAGGAGGGGTTTGGACCCTAAAAGTGAGGTTTGCAGTCCTAACTATAGGGCTTTGAGCATTAAAAGAGGGGTTTGGGTGTTTTAAAGTGAGTCTTTGGGTGCTGAAAATGAGGCTTTGAGCCTTAAAAGAGGGCTTTGGGCATTAATAATGATGTTTTGGTACCTGAAAGTGAAGGCCTGGATGCTAAAAGCAGGGGGTTTCTGACCTAAAAATGAGGCACTGAGCATTAAAAGAGGCGTTTGGACCCTGAAAGTGAAGGTTTGGATGATAAAAATGAGTTTTTGAAGCTTAATAGAGGGGTTTGGACTCTGAAAATTACTATTTGGAACAAAACAATGATGGTTTGACCATAAAAAGTCCAAGTTCGATGCTAAAAGCAGAGGGTTTGGGACCTAAAAATGAGGCAGTGAGCGTGAAAAGAGGGGTTTGGGTAATAGAAGTAAGGGTTTGGAATTTTAAAAAGAGGGTTTGTCCCTGAAAAGGAGGGGTTTGGACCCTAGCAGTGAGGTTTGCAGTCCTAACTCTAAGTCTTTGATGTTAAAAGAGGTGTTTGGGTGTTTTAAAGTGAGTTTTGGGGACCTGGAAATGAGGCACTGAGCATTAAAAGAGGCGTTTGGACCCTGAAAGTGTGGTTTTGGGTCTTAAAACCGAGGCTTTGAGTGTTAAAAGAGGGCTTTAGGTCCTAAAAGTGAGGGTTTGGCTGTTAAAAATGAGGCACTGAGCTTTAAGAGAGAGGTTTGGACCCTAGCAGTGAGTTTTGTGGTCCTAACTATAAGGCTTTGAGCATTAAAAGAGGGGTTTGGGTGCTTTAAAGTGCGTCTTTGGGACGTGAAAATGAGGGTATGTCCCTAAAAAGGAGGGGTTTGGAGCCTGAAAGTGAGGGTTTGGCATCTAAAATAGAGGCTTTGAGCCTTAAAAGAGGGATTTGGACGTTAAAAATGAGATTTTGCTCCATAAAAGTAAGGGGTTTGGATGCTAAAAATGAGGGTTTGGGAACTAAAAGTGAGGCTTTGAGCCTTGAAAGAGGGGTTTGGACGCTGAAAGTGAGGTTTGCGGTCCCAACTCTAAGTCTTTGATGTTAAAAGAGGGGTTTGGGTGTTTTAAAGTGAGTCTTTGGGTGCTGAAAATGAGGCACTGAGCCTTAAAAGAGGGCTTTGGACCCTGAAAGTGAAGGTTTGGATGATAAAAATGAGGCTTTGAGACTTAAAATCGAGGGGCTGGACTCTAAAAGTCATGATTTGTACTAGAACGAGAGTTTGACAATTACAAGTCCGGGTTCAGTGCTAAGAGTGAGGGTTTGGGACCTAAAAATGAGGCACTGAGCGTTAAAAGAGAGGTTTGGACCCTGAAAGTGCGGCTTTGGGTGTTAAAACCGAGGCTTTGGGAGTTAAAAGAGGGCTTTAGGTCCTAAAAGTGAGGGTTTGCTGTTAAAAATGAGGCTTTGAGCGTTAAAACCGGTTTGGCCCCTGAAAGTGAGATTTGCAGTCTTACTCTAAAAGGCTTTGAGGTTAAAAGAGGCTTTGGGTGCTTTAAAGTGCGTCTTTGGGAGGTATAAATGAGGCATTGAGCATTAAAAGAGGGGTTTGGGCAAAGAAAGAGAGGTTTTGGCTGTTAAAAATGAAGCTTTGAGCATAAAAGAGGGCTTTGGACCCTAGCATTGTGGTTTGCGGCCCTAACTCTAAGGCTTTGAGCATTAAAAGAGGGGTTTGGGTGCTTTAAAGTAAGTCCTTGGGACATGAAAATGAGGGTATGTCCCTAAAAAGGAGGGGTTTGGACCCTAAAAGTGAGGTTTGCAGTCCTAACTATAAGGCTTTGAGCATTAAAAGAGGTGTTTGGGTGTTTTAAAGTGAGTCTTTGGGTGCTGAAAATGTGGCTTTGAGCCTTAAAAGAGGGCTTTGGGCATTAATAATGATGTTTCGGTACCTGAAAGTGAAGGCCTGGATGCTAAAAGCAGCGGGTTTCTGACCTAAAAATGAGGCACTGAGCATTAAAAGAGGGGTTTGGACCCTGAAAGTGAAGGTTTGGATGATAAAAATGAGTTTTTGAAGCTTAATAGAGGGGTTTGGACTCTGAAAATTACTATTTGGAACAAAACAATGATGGTTTGACCATAAAAAGTCCAAGTTCGATGCTAAAAGCAGAGGGTTTGGGACCTAAAAATGAGGCAGTGAGCGTGAAAAGAGGGGTTTGGGTAATAGAAGTAAGGGTTTGGAATTTTAAAAAGAGGGTTTGTCCCTGAAAAGGAGGGGTTTGGACCCTAGCAGTGAGGTTTGCAGTCCTAACTCTAAGTCTTTGATGTTAAAAGAGGTGTTTGGGTGTTTTAAAGTGAGTTTTGGGGACCTGGAAATGAGGCACTGAGCATTAAAAGAGGCGTTTGGACCCTGAAAGTGTGGTTTTGGGTGTTAAAACCGAGGCTTTGAGTGTTAAAAGAGGGCTTTAGGTCCTAAAAGTGAGGGTTTGGCTGTTAAAAATGAGGCACTGAGCTTTAAGAGAGAGGTTTGGACCCTAGCAGTGAGGTTTGTGGTCCTAACTATAAGGCTTTGAGCATTAAAAGAGGGGTTTGGGTGCTTTAAAGTGCGTCTTTGGGACGTGAAAATGAGGGTATGTCCCTAAAAAGGAGGGGTTTGGACCCTGAAAGTGAGGGTTTGGCATCTAAAATAGAGGCTTTGAGCCTTAAAAGAGGGATTTGGACGTTAAAAATGAGATTTTGCTCCATAAAAGTAAGGGGTTTGGATGCTAAAAATGAGGGTTTGGGAACTAAAAGTGAGGCTTTGAGCCTTGAAAGAGGGGTTTGGACGCTGAAAGTGAGGTTTGCGGTCCCAACTCTAAGTCTTTGATGTTAAAAGAGGGGTTTGGGTGTTTTAAAGTGAGTCTTTGGGTGCTGAAAATGAGGCACTGAGCCTTAAAAGAGGGCTTTGGACCCTGAAAGTGAAGGTTTGGATGATAAAAATGAGTTTTTGAAGCTTAATAGAGGGGTTTGGACTCTAAAAATTACTATTTGGAACAAAACAATGATGGTTTGACCATAAAAAGTCCAAGTTCGATGCTAAAAATGAGGGTTTGGGACCTAAAAATGAGGCAGTGAGCGTGAAAAGAGGGGTTTGGGTAATAGAAGTAAGGGTTTGGAATTTAAAAAAAGAGGGTTTGTCCCTGAAAAGGAGCGGTTTGGACCCTAAAAGTGAGGTTTGCGGTCCCAACTCTAAGTCTTTGATGTTAAAAGAGGGGTTTGGGTGTTTTAAAGTGAGTCTTTGGGTGCTGAAAATGAGGCTTTGAGCCTTAAAAGAGGGCTTTGGGCATTAATAATGATGGTTTGGTACCTGAAAGTGAAGGCCTGGATGCTAAAAGCAAGGGTTTCTGAACTAAAAATGAGGCACTGAGCATTAAAAGAGGGCTTTGGACCCTGAAAGTGTAGGTTTGGATGATAAAAATGAGGCTTTGAGACTTAAAATCGAGGGGCTGGACTCTAAAAGTCATGATTTGTACTAGAACGAGAGTTTGACAATTACAAGTCCGGGTTCAGTGCTAAGAGTGAGGGTTTGGGACCTAAAAATGAGGCACTGAGCGTTAAAAGAGAGGTTTGGACCCTGAAAGTGCGGCTTTGGGTGTTAAAACCGAGGCTTTGGGAGTTAAAAGAGGGCTTTAGGTCCTAAAAGTGAGGGTTTGCTGTTAAAAATGAGGCTTTGAGCGTTAAAACCGGTTTGGCCCCTAAAAGTGAGATTTGCAGTCTTACTCTAAAAGGCTTTGAGGTTAAAAGAGGCTTTGGGTGCTTTAAAGTGCGTCTTTGGGAGGTATAAATGAGGCATTGAGCATTAAAAGAGGGGTTTGGGCAAAGAAAGTGAGGTTTTGGCTGTTAAAAATGAAGCTTTGAGCATAAAAGAGGGCTTTGGACCCTAGCATTGTGGTTTGCGGCCCTAACTCTAAGGCTTTGAGCATTAAAAGAGGGGTTTGGGTGCTTTAAAGTAAGTCCTTGGGACATGAAAATGAGGGTATGTCCCTAAAAAGGAGGGGTTTGGAGCCTAAAAGTGAGGTTTGCAGTCCTAACTCTAAGTCTTTGATGTTAAAAGAGGTGTTTGGGTGTTTTAAAGTGAGTTTTGGGGACCTGGAAATGAGGCACTGAGCATTAAAAGAGGGGTTTGGACCCTGAAAGTGTGGTTTTGGGTGTTAAAACCGAGGCTTTGAGTGTTAAAAGAGGGCTTTAGGTCCTAAAAGTGAGGGTTTGGCTGTTAGAAATGAGGCACTGAGCTTTAAGAGAGAGGTTTGGACCCTAGCAGTGAGTTTTGTGGTCCTAACTATAAGGCTTTGAGCATTAAAAGAGGGGTTTGGGTGCTTTAAAGTGCGTCTTTGGGACGTGAAAATGAGGGTATGTCCCTAAAAAGGAGGGGTTTGGACCCTGAAAGTGAGGGTTTGGCATCTAAAATAGAGGCTTTGAGCCTTAAAAGAGGGATTTGGACGTTAAAAATGAGATTTTGCTCCATAAAAGTAAGGGGTTTGGATGCTAAAAATGAGGGTTTGGGAACTAAAAGTGAGGCTTTGAGCCTTGAAAGAGGGGTTTGGACGCTGAAAGTGAGGTTTGCGGTCCCAACTCTAAGTCTTTGATGTTAAAAGAGGGGTTTGGGTGTTTTAAAGTGAGTCTTTGGGTGCTGAAAATGAGGCTTTGAGCCTTAAAAGAGGGCTTTGGGCATTAATAATGATGGTTTGGTACCTGAAAGTGAAGGCCTGGATGCTAAAAGCAGGGGGTTTCTGACCTAAAAATGAGGCACTGAGCATTAAAAGAGGGGTTTGGACCCTGAAAGTGAAGGTTTGGATGATAAAAATGAGTTTTTGAAGCTTAATAGAGGGGTTTGGACTCTAAAAATTACTATTTGGAACAAAACAATGATGGTTTGACCATAAAAAGTCCAAGTTCGATGCTAAAAATGAGGGTTTGGGAACTAAAAGTGAGGCAGTGAGCGTGAAAAGAGGGGTTTGGGTAATAGAAGTAAGGGTTTGGAATTTAAAAAAGAGGGTTTGTCCCTGAAAAGGAGCGGTTTGGACCCTAAAAGTGAGGTTTGCGGTCCCAACTCTAAGTCTTTGATGTTAAAAGAGGTGTTTGGGTGTTTTAAAGTGAGTTTTGGGGACCTGGAAATGAGGCACTGAGCATTAAAAGAGGCGTTTGGACCCTGAAAGTGCGGTTTTGGGTGTTAAAACCGAGGCTTTGAGTGTTAAAAGAGGGCTTTAGGTCCTAAAAGTGAGGGTTTGGCTGTTAAAAATGAGGCACTGAGCTTTAAGAGAGAGGTTTGGACCCTAGCAGTGAGGTTTGTGGTCCTAACTATAAGGCTTTGAGCATTAAAAGAGGGGTTTGGGTGCTTTAAAGTGCGTCTTTGGGACGTGAAAATGAGGGTATGTCCCTAAAAAGGAGGGGTTTGGAGCCTGAAAGTGAGGGTTTGGCATCTAAAATAGAGGCTTTGAGCCTTAAAAGAGGGATTTGGACGTTAAAAATGAGATTTTGCTCCATAAAAGTAAGGGGTTTGGATGCTAAAAATGAGGGTTTGGGAACTAAAAGTGAGGCTTTGAGCCTTGAAAGAGGGGTTTGGACGCTGAAAGTGAGGTTTGCGGTCCCAACTCTAAGTCTTTGATGTTAAAAGAGGGGTTTGGGTGTTTTAAAGTGAGTCTTTGGGTGCTGAAAATGAGGCACTGAGCATTAAAAGAGGGCTTTGGACCATGAAAGTGAAGGTTTGGATGATAAAAATGAGGCTTTGAGGCTTAAAAACGAGGGGCTGGACTCTAAAAGTCATGATTTGTACTAGAACGAGAGTTTGACAATTACAAGTCCGGGTTCAGTGCTAAGAGTGAGGGTTTGGGACCTAAAAATGAGGCACTGAGCGTTAAAAGAGAGGTTTGGACCCTGAAAGTGCGGCTTTGGGTGTTAAAACCGAGGCTTTGGGAGTTAAAAGAGGGCTTTAGGTCCTAAAAGTGAGGGTTTGCTGTTAAAAATGAGGCTTTGAGCGTTAAAACCGGTTTGGCCCCTGAAAGTGAGATTTGCAGTCTTACTCTAAAAGGCTTTGAGGTTAAAAGAGGCTTTGGGTGCTTTAAAGTGCGTCTTTGGGAGGTATAAATGAGGCGTTGAGCATTAAAAGAGGGGTTTGGGCAAAGAAAGTGAGGTTTTGGCTGTTAAAAATGAAGCTTTGAGCATAAAAGAGGGCTTTGGACCCTAGCATTGTGGTTTGCGGCCCTAACTCTAAGGCTTTGAGCATTAAAAGAGGGGTTTGGGTGCTTTAAAGTAAGTCCTTGGGACATGAAAATGAGGGTATGTCCCTAAAAAGGAGGGGTTTGGACCCTAAAAGTGAGGTTTGCAGTCCTAACTCTAAGTCTTTGATGTTAAAAGAGGGGTTTGGGTGTTTTAAAGTGAGATTTGGGGACCTGAAAATGAGGCACTGAGCGTTAAAAGAGGGGTTTGGACCCTGAAAGTTTGGCTTTGAGTGTGAAAACTGAGGCTTTGAGTGTTAAAAGAGGGCTTTAGGTCCTAAAAGTGAGGGTTTGGCTGTTAGAAATGAGGCATTGAATTTTAAAACCAAGGTTTGGACCCTAGCAGTGAGGTTTGCAGTCCTAACTCTAAGGCTTTGAGCATTAAAAGAGGGGTTTGGGTGCTTTAAAGTAAGTCTTTGGGTGCTGAAAATGAGGCTTTGAGCCTTAAAAGAGGGCTTTGGGCATTAATAATGATGTTTTGGTACCTGAAAGTGAAGGCCTGGATGCTAAAAGCAGGGGGTTTGGACCTAAAAATGAGGCACTGAGCATTAAAAGAGGGGTTTGGACCCTGAAAGTGAAGGTTTGGATGATAAAAATGAGTTTTTGAAGCTTAATAGAGGGGTTTGGACTCTGAAAATTACTATTTGGAACAAAACAATGATGGTTTGACCATAAAAAGTCCAAGTTCGATGCTAAAAGCAGAGGGTTTGGGACCTAAAAATGAGGCAGTGAGCGTGAAAAGAGGGGTTTGGGTAATAGAAGTAAGGGTTTGGAATTTTAAAAAGAGGGTTTGTCCCTGAAAAGGAGGGGTTTGGACCCTAGCAGTGAGGTTTGCAGTCCTAACTCTAAGTCTTTGATGTTAAAAGAGGTGTTTGGGTGTTTTAAAGTGAGTTTTGGGGACCTGGAAATGAGGCACTGAGCATTAAAAGAGGCGTTTGGACCCTGAAAGTGTGGTTTTGGGTCTTAAAACCGAGGCTTTGAGTGTTAAAAGAGGGCTTTAGGTCCTAAAAGTGAGGGTTTGGCTGTTAGAAATGAGGCACTGAGCTTTAAGAGAGAGGTTTGGACCCTAGCAGTGAGTTTTGTGGTCCTAACTATAAGGCTTTGAGCATTAAAAGAGGGGTTTGGGTGCTTTAAAGTGCGTCTTTGGGTGCTGAAAATGAGGGTATGTCCCTAAAAAGGAGGGGTTTGGAGCCTGAAAGTGAGGGTTTGGCATCTAAAATAGAGGCTTTGAGCCTTAAAAGAGGGATTTGGACGTTAAAAATGAGATTTTGCTCCATAAAAGTAAGGGGTTTGGATGCTAAAAATGAGGGTTTGGGAACTAAAAGTGAGGCTTTGAGCCTTGAAAGAGGGGTTTGGACGCTGAAAGTGAGGTTTGCGGTCCCAACTCTAAGTCTTTGATGTTAAAAGAGGGGTTTGGGTGTTTTAAAGTGAGTCTTTGGGTGCTGAAAATGAGGCACTGAGCCTTAAAAGAGGGCTTTGGACCCTGAAAGTGAAGGTTTGGATGATAAAAATGAGGCTTTGAGACTTAAAATCGAGGGGCTGGACTCTAAAAGTCATGATTTGTACTAGAACGAGAGTTTGACAATTACAAGTCCGGGTTCAGTGCTAAGAGTGAGGGTTTGGGACCTAAAAATGAGGCACTGAGCGTGAAAAGAGAGGTTTGGACCCTGAAAGTGCGGCTTTGGGTGTTAAAACCGAGGCTTTGGGAGTTAAAAGAGGGCTTTAGGTCCTAAAAGTGAGGGTTTGCTGTTAAAAATGAGGCTTTGAGCGTTAAAACCGGTTTGGCCCCTGAAAGTGAGATTTGCAGTCTTACTCTAAAAGGCTTTGAGGTTAAAAGAGGCTTTGGGTGCTTTAAAGTGCGTCTTTGGGAGGTATAAATGAGGCATTGAGCATTAAAAGAGGGGTTTGGGCAAAGAAAGTGAGGTTTTGGCTGTTAAAAATGAAGCTTTGAGCATAAAAGAGGGCTTTGGACCCTAGCATTGTGGTTTGCGGCCCTAACTCTAAGGCTTTGAGCATTAAAAGAGGGGTTTGGGTGCTTTAAAGTAAGTCCTTGGGACATGAAAATGAGGGTATGTCCCTAAAAAGGAGGGGTTTGGACCCTAAAAGTGAGGTTTGCAGTCCTAACTATAGGGCTTTGAGCATTAAAAGAGGGGTTTGGGTGTTTTAAAGTGAGTCTTTGGGTGCTGAAAATGAGGCTTTGAGCCTTAAAAGAGGGCTTTGGGCATTAATAATGATGTTTTGGTACCTGAAAGTGAAGGCCTGGATGCTAAAAGCAGGGGGTTTCTGACCTAAAAATGAGGCACTGAGCATTAAAAGAGGCGTTTGGACCCTGAAAGTGAAGGTTTGGATGATAAAAATGAGTTTTTGAAGCTTAATAGAGGGGTTTGGACTCTGAAAATTACTATTTGGAACAAAACAATGATGGTTTGACCATAAAAAGTCCAAGTTCGATGCTAAAAGCAGAGGGTTTGGGACCTAAAAATGAGGCAGTGAGCGTGAAAAGAGGGGTTTGGGTAATAGAAGTAAGGGTTTGGAATTTTAAAAAGAGGGTTTGTCCCTGAAAAGGAGGGGTTTGGACCCTAGCAGTGAGGTTTGCAGTCCTAACTCTAAGTCTTTGATGTTAAAAGAGGTGTTTGGGTGTTTTAAAGTGAGTTTTGGGGACCTGGAAATGAGGCACTGAGCATTAAAAGAGGCGTTTGGACCCTGAAAGTGTGGTTTTGGGTCTTAAAACCGAGGCTTTGAGTGTTAAAAGAGGGCTTTAGGTCCTAAAAGTGAGGGTTTGGCTGTTAAAAATGAGGCACTGAGCTTTAAGAGAGAGGTTTGGACCCTAGCAGTGAGTTTTGTGGTCCTAACTATAAGGCTTTGAGCATTAAAAGAGGGGTTTGGGTGCTTTAAAGTGCGTCTTTGGGACGTGAAAATGAGGGTATGTCCCTAAAAAGGAGGGGTTTGGAGCCTGAAAGTGAGGGTTTGGCATCTAAAATAGAGGCTTTGAGCCTTAAAAGAGGGATTTGGACGTTAAAAATGAGATTTTGCTCCATAAAAGTAAGGGGTTTGGATGCTAAAAATGAGGGTTTGGGAACTAAAAGTGAGGCTTTGAGCCTTGAAAGAGGGGTTTGGACGCTGAAAGTGAGGTTTGCGGTCCCAACTCTAAGTCTTTGATGTTAAAAGAGGGGTTTGGGTGTTTTAAAGTGAGTCTTTGGGTGCTGAAAATGAGGCACTGAGCCTTAAAAGAGGGCTTTGGACCCTGAAAGTGAAGGTTTGGATGATAAAAATGAGGCTTTGAGACTTAAAATCGAGGGGCTGGACTCTAAAAGTCATGATTTGTACTAGAACGAGAGTTTGACAATTACAAGTCCGGGTTCAGTGCTAAGAGTGAGGGTTTGGGACCTAAAAATGAGGCACTGAGCGTTAAAAGAGAGGTTTGGACCCTGAAAGTGCGGCTTTGGGTGTTAAAACCGAGGCTTTGGGAGTTAAAAGAGGGCTTTAGGTCCTAAAAGTGAGGGTTTGCTGTTAAAAATGAGGCTTTGAGCGTTAAAACCGGTTTGGCCCCTGAAAGTGAGATTTGCAGTCTTACTCTAAAAGGCTTTGAGGTTAAAAGAGGCTTTGGGTGCTTTAAAGTGCGTCTTTGGGAGGTATAAATGAGGCATTGAGCATTAAAAGAGGGGTTTGGGCAAAGAAAGAGAGGTTTTGGCTGTTAAAAATGAAGCTTTGAGCATAAAAGAGGGCTTTGGACCCTAGCATTGTGGTTTGCGGCCCTAACTCTAAGGCTTTGAGCATTAAAAGAGGGGTTTGGGTGCTTTAAAGTAAGTCCTTGGGACATGAAAATGAGGGTATGTCCCTAAAAAGGAGGGGTTTGGACCCTAAAAGTGAGGTTTGCAGTCCTAACTATAAGGCTTTGAGCATTAAAAGAGGTGTTTGGGTGTTTTAAAGTGAGTCTTTGGGTGCTGAAAATGTGGCTTTGAGCCTTAAAAGAGGGCTTTGGGCATTAATAATGATGTTTCGGTACCTGAAAGTGAAGGCCTGGATGCTAAAAGCAGCGGGTTTCTGACCTAAAAATGAGGCACTGAGCATTAAAAGAGGGGTTTGGACCCTGAAAGTGAAGGTTTGGATGATAAAAATGAGTTTTTGAAGCTTAATAGAGGGGTTTGGACTCTGAAAATTACTATTTGGAACAAAACAATGATGGTTTGACCATAAAAAGTCCAAGTTCGATGCTAAAAGCAGAGGGTTTGGGACCTAAAAATGAGGCAGTGAGCGTGAAAAGAGGGGTTTGGGTAATAGAAGTAAGGGTTTGGAATTTTAAAAAGAGGGTTTGTCCCTGAAAAGGAGGGGTTTGGACCCTAGCAGTGAGGTTTGCAGTCCTAACTCTAAGTCTTTGATGTTAAAAGAGGTGTTTGGGTGTTTTAAAGTGAGTTTTGGGGACCTGGAAATGAGGCACTGAGCATTAAAAGAGGCGTTTGGACCCTGAAAGTGTGGTTTTGGGTGTTAAAACCGAGGCTTTGAGTGTTAAAAGAGGGCTTTAGGTCCTAAAAGTGAGGGTTTGGCTGTTAAAAATGAGGCACTGAGCTTTAAGAGAGAGGTTTGGACCCTAGCAGTGAGGTTTGTGGTCCTAACTATAAGGCTTTGAGCATTAAAAGAGGGGTTTGGGTGCTTTAAAGTGCGTCTTTGGGACGTGAAAATGAGGGTATGTCCCTAAAAAGGAGGGGTTTGGACCCTGAAAGTGAGGGTTTGGCATCTAAAATAGAGGCTTTGAGCCTTAAAAGAGGGATTTGGACGTTAAAAATGAGATTTTGCTCCATAAAAGTAAGGGGTTTGGATGCTAAAAATGAGGGTTTGGGAACTAAAAGTGAGGCTTTGAGCCTTGAAAGAGGGGTTTGGACGCTGAAAGTGAGGTTTGCGGTCCCAACTCTAAGTCTTTGATGTTAAAAGAGGGGTTTGGGTGTTTTAAAGTGAGTCTTTGGGTGCTGAAAATGAGGCACTGAGCCTTAAAAGAGGGCTTTGGACCCTGAAAGTGAAGGTTTGGATGATAAAAATGAGTTTTTGAAGCTTAATAGAGGGGTTTGGACTCTAAAAATTACTATTTGGAACAAAACAATGATGGTTTGACCATAAAAAGTCCAAGTTCGATGCTAAAAATGAGGGTTTGGGACCTAAAAATGAGGCAGTGAGCGTGAAAAGAGGGGTTTGGGTAATAGAAGTAAGGGTTTGGAATTTAAAAAAAGAGGGTTTGTCCCTGAAAAGGAGCGGTTTGGACCCTAAAAGTGAGGTTTGCGGTCCCAACTCTAAGTCTTTGATGTTAAAAGAGGGGTTTGGGTGTTTTAAAGTGAGTCTTTGGGTGCTGAAAATGAGGCTTTGAGCCTTAAAAGAGGGCTTTGGGCATTAATAATGATGGTTTGGTACCTGAAAGTGAAGGCCTGGATGCTAAAAGCAAGGGTTTCTGAACTAAAAATGAGGCACTGAGCATTAAAAGAGGGCTTTGGACCCTGAAAGTGTAGGTTTGGATGATAAAAATGAGGCTTTGAGACTTAAAATCGAGGGGCTGGACTCTAAAAGTCATGATTTGTACTAGAACGAGAGTTTGACAATTACAAGTCCGGGTTCAGTGCTAAGAGTGAGGGTTTGGGACCTAAAAATGAGGCACTGAGCGTTAAAAGAGAGGTTTGGACCCTGAAAGTGCGGCTTTGGGTGTTAAAACCGAGGCTTTGGGAGTTAAAAGAGGGCTTTAGGTCCTAAAAGTGAGGGTTTGCTGTTAAAAATGAGGCTTTGAGCGTTAAAACCGGTTTGGCCCCTAAAAGTGAGATTTGCAGTCTTACTCTAAAAGGCTTTGAGGTTAAAAGAGGCTTTGGGTGCTTTAAAGTGCGTCTTTGGGAGGTATAAATGAGGCATTGAGCATTAAAAGAGGGGTTTGGGCAAAGAAAGTGAGGTTTTGGCTGTTAAAAATGAAGCTTTGAGCATAAAAGAGGGCTTTGGACCCTAGCATTGTGGTTTGCGGCCCTAACTCTAAGGCTTTGAGCATTAAAAGAGGGGTTTGGGTGCTTTAAAGTAAGTCCTTGGGACATGAAAATGAGGGTATGTCCCTAAAAAGGAGGGGTTTGGAGCCTAAAAGTGAGGTTTGCAGTCCTAACTCTAAGTCTTTGATGTTAAAAGAGGTGTTTGGGTGTTTTAAAGTGAGTTTTGGGGACCTGGAAATGAGGCACTGAGCATTAAAAGAGGGGTTTGGACCCTGAAAGTGTGGTTTTGGGTGTTAAAACCGAGGCTTTGAGTGTTAAAAGAGGGCTTTAGGTCCTAAAAGTGAGGGTTTGGCTGTTAGAAATGAGGCACTGAGCTTTAAGAGAGAGGTTTGGACCCTAGCAGTGAGGTTTGTGGTCCTAACTATAAGGCTTTGAGCATTAAAAGAGGGGTTTGGGTGCTTTAAAGTGCGTCTTTGGGACGTGAAAATGAGGGTATGTCCCTAAAAAGGAGGGGTTTGGACCCTGAAAGTGAGGGTTTGGCATCTAAAATAGAGGCTTTGAGCCTTAAAAGAGGGATTTGGACGTTAAAAATGAGATTTTGCTCCATAAAAGTAAGGGGTTTGGATGCTAAAAATGAGGGTTTGGGAACTAAAAGTGAGGCTTTGAGCCTTGAAAGAGGGGTTTGGACGCTGAAAGTGAGGTTTGCGGTCCCAACTCTAAGTCTTTGATGTTAAAAGAGGGGTTTGGGTGTTTTAAAGTGAGTCTTTGGGTGCTGAAAATGAGGCTTTGAGCCTTAAAAGAGGGCTTTGGGCATTAATAATGATGGTTTGGTACCTGAAAGTGAAGGCCTGGATGCTAAAAGCAGGGGGTTTCTGACCTAAAAATGAGGCACTGAGCATTAAAAGAGGGGTTTGGACCCTGAAAGTGAAGGTTTGGATGATAAAAATGAGTTTTTGAAGCTTAATAGAGGGGTTTGGACTCTAAAAATTACTATTTGGAACAAAACAATGATGGTTTGACCATAAAAAGTCCAAGTTCGATGCTAAAAATGAGGGTTTGGGAACTAAAAGTGAGGCAGTGAGCGTGAAAAGAGGGGTTTGGGTAATAGAAGTAAGGGTTTGGAATTTAAAAAAGAGGGTTTGTCCCTGAAAAGGAGCGGTTTGGACCCTAAAAGTGAGGTTTGCGGTCCCAACTCTAAGTCTTTGATGTTAAAAGAGGTGTTTGGGTGTTTTAAAGTGAGTTTTGGGGACCTGGAAATGAGGCACTGAGCATTAAAAGAGGCGTTTGGACCCTGAAAGTGCGGTTTTGGGTGTTAAAACCGAGGCTTTGAGTGTTAAAAGAGGGCTTTAGGTCCTAAAAGTGAGGGTTTGGCTGTTAAAAATGAGGCACTGAGCTTTAAGAGAGAGGTTTGGACCCTAGCAGTGAGGTTTGTGGTCCTAACTATAAGGCTTTGAGCATTAAAAGAGGGGTTTGGGTGCTTTAAAGTGCGTCTTTGGGACGTGAAAATGAGGGTATGTCCCTAAAAAGGAGGGGTTTGGAGCCTGAAAGTGAGGGTTTGGCATCTAAAATAGAGGCTTTGAGCCTTAAAAGAGGGATTTGGACGTTAAAAATGAGATTTTGCTCCATAAAAGTAAGGGGTTTGGATGCTAAAAATGAGGGTTTGGGAACTAAAAGTGAGGCTTTGAGCCTTGAAAGAGGGGTTTGGACGCTGAAAGTGAGGTTTGCGGTCCCAACTCTAAGTCTTTGATGTTAAAAGAGGGGTTTGGGTGTTTTAAAGTGAGTCTTTGGGTGCTGAAAATGAGGCACTGAGCATTAAAAGAGGGCTTTGGACCATGAAAGTGAAGGTTTGGATGATAAAAATGAGGCTTTGAGGCTTAAAAACGAGGGGCTGGACTCTAAAAGTCATGATTTGTACTAGAACGAGAGTTTGACAATTACAAGTCCGGGTTCAGTGCTAAGAGTGAGGGTTTGGGACCTAAAAATGAGGCACTGAGCGTTAAAAGAGAGGTTTGGACCCTGAAAGTGCGGCTTTGGGTGTTAAAACCGAGGCTTTGGGAGTTAAAAGAGGGCTTTAGGTCCTAAAAGTGAGGGTTTGCTGTTAAAAATGAGGCTTTGAGCGTTAAAACCGGTTTGGCCCCTGAAAGTGAGATTTGCAGTCTTACTCTAAAAGGCTTTGAGGTTAAAAGAGGCTTTGGGTGCTTTAAAGTGCGTCTTTGGGAGGTATAAATGAGGCATTGAGCATTAAAAGAGGGGTTTGGGCAAAGAAAGTGAGGTTTTGGCTGTTAAAAATGAAGCTTTGAGCATAAAAGAGTGCTTTGGACCCTAGCATTGTGGTTTGCGGCCCTAACTATAAGGCTTTGAGCATTAAAAGAGGGGTTTGGGTGCTTTAAAGTAAGTCCTTGGGACATGAAAATGAGGGTATGTCCCTAAAAAGGAGGGGTTTGGACCCTAAAAGTGAGGTTTGCAGTCCTAACTCTAAGTCTTTGATGTTAAAAGAGGTGTTTGGGTGTTTTAAAGTGAGTTTTGGGGACCTGGAAATGAGGCACTGAGCGTTAAAAGAGGGGTTTGGACCCTGAAAGTGTGGTTTTGGGTGTTAAAACCGAGGCTTTGAGTGTTAAAAGAGGGCTTTAGGTCCTAAAAGTGAGGGTTTGGCTGTTAGAAATGAGGCACTGAGCTTTAAGAGAGAGGTTTGGACCCTAGCAGTGAGGTTTGTGGTCCTAACTATAAGGCTTTGAGCATTAAAAGAGGGGTTTGGGTGCTTTAAAGTGCGTCTTTGGGACGTGAAAATGAGGGTATGTCCCTAAAAAGGAGGGGTTTGGACCCTGAAAGTGAGGTTTGCAGTCCTAACTCTAAGTCTTTGATGTTAAAAGAGGTGTTTGGGTGTTTTAAAGTGAGTTTTGGGGACCTGGAAATGAGGCACTGAGCATTAAAAGAGGGGTTTGGACCCTGAAAGTGTGGTTTTGGGTGTTAAAACCGAGGCTTTGAGTGTTAAAAGAGGGCTTTAGGTCCTAAAAGTGAGGGTTTGGCTGTTAGAAATGAGGCACTGAGCTTTAAGAGAGAGGTTTGGACCCTAGCAGTGAGGTTTGTGGTCCTAACTATAAGGCTTTGAGCATTAAAAGAGGGGTTTGGACCCTGAAAGTGAAGGTTTGGATGATAAAAATGAGTTTTTGAAGCTTAATAGAGGGGTTTGGACTCTAAAAATTACTATTTGGAACAAAACAATGATGGTTTGACCATAAAAAGTCCAAGTTCGATGCTAAAAATGTGGGTTTGGGACCTAAAAATGAGGCAGTGAGAGTGAAAAGAGGGGTTTGGGTAATAGAAGTAAGGGTTTGGAATTTAAAAAAGAGGGTTTGTCCCTGAAAAGGAGGGGTTTGGAGCCTAAAAGTGAGGTTTGCAGTCCTAACTCTAAGTCTTTGATGTTAAAAGAGGTGTTTGGGTGTTTTAAAGTGAGTTTTGGGGACCTGGAAATGAGGCACTGAGCATTAAAAGAGGCGTTTGGACCCTGAAAGTGCGGTTTTGGGTGTTAAAACCGAGGCTTTGAGTGTTAAAAGAGGGCTTTAGGTCCTAAAAGTGAGGGTTTGGCTGTTAAAAATGAGGCACTGAGCTTTAAGAGAGAGGTTTGGACCCTAGCAGTGAGGTTTGTGGTCCTAACTATAAGGCTTTGAGCATTAAAAGAGGGGTTTGGGTGCTTTAAAGTGCGTCTTTGGGACGTGAAAATGAGGGTATGTCCCTAAAAAGGAGGGGTTTGGAGCCTGAAAGTGAGGGTTTGGCATCTAAAATAGAGGCTTTGAGCCTTAAAAGAGGGATTTGGACGTTAAAAATGAGATTTTGCTCCATAAAAGTAAGGGGTTTGGATGCTAAAAATGAGGGTTTGGGAACTAAAAGTGAGGCTTTGAGCCTTGAAAGAGGGGTTTGGACGCTGAAAGTGAGGTTTGCGGTCCCAACTCTAAGTCTTTGATGTTAAAAGAGGGGTTTGGGTGTTTTAAAGTGAGTCTTTGGGTGCTGAAAATGAGGCACTGAGCATTAAAAGAGGGCTTTGGACCATGAAAGTGAAGGTTTGGATGATAAAAATGAGGCTTTGAGGCTTAAAAACGAGGGGCTGGACTCTAAAAGTCATGATTTGTACTAGAACGAGAGTTTGACAATTACAAGTCCGGGTTCAGTGCTAAGAGTGAGGGTTTGGGACCTAAAAATGAGGCACTGAGCGTTAAAAGAGAGGTTTGGACCCTGAAAGTGCGGCTTTGGGTGTTAAAACCGAGGCTTTGGGAGTTAAAAGAGGGCTTTAGGTCCTAAAAGTGAGGGTTTGCTGTTAAAAATGAGGCTTTGAGCGTTAAAACCGGTTTGGCCCCTGAAAGTGAGATTTGCAGTCTTACTCTAAAAGGCTTTGAGGTTAAAAGAGGCTTTGGGTGCTTTAAAGTGCGTCTTTGGGAGGTATAAATGAGGCATTGAGCATTAAAAGAGGGGTTTGGGCAAAGAAAGTGAGGTTTTGGCTGTTAAAAATGAAGCTTTGAGCATAAAAGAGTGCTTTGGACCCTAGCATTGTGGTTTGCGGCCCTAACTATAAGGCTTTGAGCATTAAAAGAGGGGTTTGGGTGCTTTAAAGTAAGTCCTTGGGACATGAAAATGAGGGTATGTCCCTAAAAAGGAGGGGTTTGGACCCTAAAAGTGAGGTTTGCAGTCCTAACTCTAAGTCTTTGATGTTAAAAGAGGTGTTTGGGTGTTTTAAAGTGAGTTTTGGGGACCTGGAAATGAGGCACTGAGCGTTAAAAGAGGGGTTTGGACCCTGAAAGTGTGGTTTTGGGTGTTAAAACCGAGGCTTTGAGTGTTAAAAGAGGGCTTTAGGTCCTAAAAGTGAGGGTTTGGCTGTTAGAAATGAGGCACTGAGCTTTAAGAGAGAGGTTTGGACCCTAGCAGTGAGGTTTGTGGTCCTAACTATAAGGCTTTGAGCATTAAAAGAGGGGTTTGGGTGCTTTAAAGTGCGTCTTTGGGACGTGAAAATGAGGGTATGTCCCTAAAAAGGAGGGGTTTGGAGCCTGAAAGTGAGGGTTTGGCATCTAAAATAGAGGCTTTGAGCCTTAAAAGAGGGATTTGGACGTTAAAAATGAGATTTTGCTCCATAAAAGTAAGGGGTTTGGATGCTAAAAATGAGGGTTTGGGAACTAAAAGTGAGGCTTTGAGCCTTGAAAGAGGGGTTTGGACGCTGAAAGTGAGGTTTGCGGTCCCAACTCTAAGTCTTTGATGTTAAAAGAGGGGTTTGGGTGTTTTAAAGTGAGTCTTTGGGTGCTGAAAATGAGGCACTGAGCATTAAAAGAGGGCTTTGGACCATGAAAGTGAAGGTTTGGATGATAAAAATGAGGCTTTGAGGCTTAAAAACGAGGGGCTGGACTCTAAAAGTCATGATTTGTACTAGAACGAGAGTTTGACAATTACAAGTCCGGGTTCAGTGCTAAGAGTGAGGGTTTGGGACCTAAAAATGAGGCACTGAGCGTTAAAAGAGAGGTTTGGACCCTGAAAGTGCGGCTTTGGGTGTTAAAACCGAGGCTTTGGGAGTTAAAAGAGGGCTTTAGGTCCTAAAAGTGAGGGTTTGCTGTTAAAAATGAGGCTTTGAGCGTTAAAACCGGTTTGGCCCCTGAAAGTGAGATTTGCAGTCTTACTCTAAAAGGCTTTGAGGTTAAAAGAGGCTTTGGGTGCTTTAAAGTGCGTCTTTGGGAGGTATAAATGAGGCATTGAGCATTAAAAGAGGGGTTTGGGCAAAGAAAGTGAGGTTTTGGCTGTTAAAAATGAAGCTTTGAGCATAAAAGAGTGCTTTGGACCCTAGCATTGTGGTTTGCGGCCCTAACTATAAGGCTTTGAGCATTAAAAGAGGGGTTTGGGTGCTTTAAAGTAAGTCCTTGGGACATGAAAATGAGGGTATGTCCCTAAAAAGGAGGGGTTTGGACCCTAAAAGTGAGGTTTGCAGTCCTAACTCTAAGTCTTTGATGTTAAAAGAGGTGTTTGGGTGTTTTAAAGTGAGTTTTGGGGACCTGGAAATGAGGCACTGAGCGTTAAAAGAGGGGTTTGGACCCTGAAAGTGTGGTTTTGGGTGTTAAAACCGAGGCTTTGAGTGTTAAAAGAGGGCTTTAGGTCCTAAAAGTGAGGGTTTGGCTGTTAGAAATGAGGCACTGAGCTTTAAGAGAGAGGTTTGGACCCTAGCAGTGAGGTTTGTGGTCCTAACTATAAGGCTTTGAGCATTAAAAGAGGGGTTTGGGTGCTTTAAAGTGCGTCTTTGGGACGTGAAAATGAGGGTATGTCCCTAAAAAGGAGGGGTTTGGACCCTGAAAGTGAGGGTTTGGCATCTAAAATAGAGGCTTTGAGCCTTAAAAGAGGGATTTGGACGTTAAAAATGAGATTTTGCTCCATAAAAGTAAGGGGTTTGGATGCTAAAAATGAGGGTTTGGGAACTAAAAGTGAGGCTTTGAGCCTTGAAAGAGGGGTTTGGACGCTGAAAGTGAGGTTTGCGGTCCCAACTCTAAGTCTTTGATGTTAAAAGAGGGGTTTGGGTGTTTTAAAGTGAGTCTTTGTATGCTAAAAATGAGGCTTTGAGCCTTAAAAGAGGGCTTTGGGCATTAATAATGATGGTTTGGTACCTGAAAGTGAAGGCCTGGATGCTAAAAGCAGGGGGTTTCTGACCTAAAAATGAGGCACTGAGCATTAAAAGAGGGGTTTGGACCCTGAAAGTGAAGGTTTGGATGATAAAAATGAGTTTTTGAAGCTTAATAGAGGGGTTTGGACTCTAAAAATTACTATTTGGAACAAAACAATGATGGTTTGACCATAAAAAGTCCAAGTTCGATGCTAAAAATGAGGGTTTGGGACCTAAAAATGAGGCAGTGAGAGTGAAAAGAGGGGTTTGGGTAATAGAAGTAAGGGTTTGGAATTTAAAAAAGAGGGTTTGTCCCTGAAAAGGAGGGGTTTGGAGCCTAAAAGTGAGGTTTGCAGTCCTAACTCTAAGTCTTTGATGTTAAAAGAGGTGTTTGGGTGTTTTAAAGTGAGTTTTGGGGACCTGGAAATGAGGCACTGAGCATTAAAAGAGGCGTTTGGACCCTGAAAGTGCGGTTTTGGGTGTTAAAACCGAGGCTTTGAGTGTTAAAAGAGGGCTTTAGGTCCTAAAAGTGAGGGTTTGGCTGTTAGAAATGAGGCACTGAGCTTTAAGAGAGAGGTTTGGACCCTAGCAGTGAGGTTTGTGGTCCTAACTATAAGGCTTTGAGCATTAAAAGAGGGGTTTGGGTGCTTTAAAGTGCGTCTTTGGGACGTGAAAATGAGGGTATGTCCCTAAAAAGGAGGGGTTTGGACCCTGAAAGTGAGGGTTTGGCATCTAAAATAGAGGCTTTGAGCCTTAAAAGAGGGATTTGGACGTTAAAAATGAGATTTTGCTCCATAAAAGTAAGGGGTTTGGATGCTAAAAATGAGGGTTTGGGAACTAAAAGTGAGGCTTTGAGCCTTGAAAGAGGGGTTTGGACGCTGAAAGTGAGGTTTGCGGTCCCAACTCTAAGTCTTTGATGTTAAAAGAGGGGTTTGGGTGTTTTAAAGTGAGTCTTTGGGTGCTGAAAATGAGGCTTTGAGCCTTAAAAGAGGGCTTTGGACCCTGAAAGTGAAGGTTTGGATGATAAAAATGAGGCTTTGAGACTTAAAATCGAGGGGCTGGACTCTAAAAGTCATGATTTGTACTAGAACGAGAGTTTGACAATTACAAGTCCGGGTTCAGTGCTAAGAGTGAGGGTTTGGGACCTAAAAATGAGGCACTGAGCGTTAAAAGAGGGGTTTGGACCCTGAAAGTGCGGCTTTGGGTGTTAAAACCGAGGCTTTGGGAGTTAAAAGAGGGCTTTAGGTCCTAAAAGTGAGGGTTTGCTGTTAAAAATGAGGCTTTGAGCGTTAAAACCGGTTTGGCCCCTGAAAGTGAGATTTGCAGTCTTACTCTAAAAGGCTTTGAGGTTAAAAGAGGCTTTGGGTGCTTTAAAGTGCGTCTTTGGGAGGTATAAATGAGGCATTGAGCATTAAAAGAGGGGTTTGGGCAAAGAAAGTGAGGTTTTGGCTGTTAAAAATGAAGCTTTGAGCATAAAAGAGTGCTTTGGACCCTAGCATTGTGGTTTGCGGCCCTAACTCTAAGGCTTTGAGCATTAAAAGAGGGGTTTGGGTGCTTTAAAGTAAGTCCTTGGGACATGAAAATGAGGGTATGTCCCTAAAAAGGAGGGGTTTGGACCCTAGCAGTGAGGTTTGCAGTCCTAACTCTAAGTCTTTGAGGTTAAAAGAGGTGTTTGGGTGTTTTAAAGTGAGTTTTGGGGACCTGGAAATGAGGCACTGAGCGTTAAAAGAGGGGTTTGGACCCTGAAAGTGCGGCTTTGAGTGTTAAAACTGAGGCTTTGAGTGTTAAAAGAGGGCTTTAGGTCCTAAAAGTGAGGGTTTGGCTGTTAGAAATGAGGCACTGAGCTTTAAGAGAGAGGTTTGGACCCTAGCAGTGAGGTTTGTGGTCCTAACTATAAGGCTTTGAGCATTAAAAGAGGGGTTTGGGTGCTTTAAAGTGCGTCTTTGGGACGTGAAAATGAGGGTATGTCCCTAAAAAGGAGGGGTTTGGACCCTGAAAGTGAGGGTTTGGCATCTAAAATAGAGGCTTTGAGCCTTAAAAGAGGGATTTGGACGTTAAAAATGAGATTTTGCTCCATAAAAGTAAGGGGTTTGGATGCTAAAAATGAGGGTTTGGGAACTAAAAGTGAGGCTTTGAGCCTTGAAAGAGGGGTTTGGACGCTGAAAGTGAGGTTTGCGGTCCCAACTCTAAGTCTTTGATGTTAAAAGAGGGGTTTGGGTGTTTTAAAGTGAGTCTTTGGGTGCTGAAAATGAGGCTTTGAGCCTTAAAAGAGGGCTTTGGACCCTGAAAGTGAAGGTTTGGATGATAAAAATGAGTTTTTGAAGCTTAATAGAGGGGTTTGGACTCTAAAAATTACTATTTGGAACAAAACAATGATGGTTTGACCATAAAAAGTCCAA
The DNA here is from genome assembly GCF_963921805.1 of Phalacrocorax carbo. Taxonomy (NCBI): domain Eukaryota; kingdom Metazoa; phylum Chordata; class Aves; order Suliformes; family Phalacrocoracidae; genus Phalacrocorax; species Phalacrocorax carbo. The sequence continues at coordinate 613,924 of NW_026990280.1, read as the reverse complement.
GTTCGATGCTAAAAATGTGGGTTTGGGACCTAAAAATGAGGCAGTGAGCGTGAAAAGAGGGGTTTGGGTAATAGAAGTAAGGGTTTGGAATTTAAAAAAGAGGGTTTGTCCCTGAAAAGGAGGGGTTTGGACCCTAAAAGTGAGGTTTGCGGTCCCAACTCTAAGTCTTTGATGTTAAAAGAGGGGTTTGGGTGTTTTAAAGTGAGTCTTTGGGTGCTGAAAATGAGGCTTTGAGCCTTAAAAGAGGGCTTTGGGCATTAATAATGATGGTTTGGTACCTGAAAGTGAAGGCCTGGATGCTAAAAGCAAGGGTTTCTGAACTAAAAATGAGGCACTGAGCATTAAAAGAGGGCTTTGGACCCTGAAAGTGTAGGTTTGGATGATAAAAATGAGGCTTTGAGACTTAAAATCGAGGGGCTGGACTCTAAAAGTCATGATTTGTACTAGAACGAGAGTTTGACAATTACAAGTCCGGGTTCAGTGCTAAGAGTGAGGGTTTGGGACCTAAAAATGAGGCACTGAGCGTTAAAAGAGAGGTTTGGACCCTGAAAGTGCGGCTTTGGGTGTTAAAACCGAGGCTTTGGGAGTTAAAAGAGGGCTTTAGGTCCTAAAAGTGAGGGTTTGCTGTTAAAAATGAGGCTTTGAGCGTTAAAACCGGTTTGGCCCCTGAAAGTGAGATTTGCAGTCTTACTCTAAAAGGCTTTGAGGTTAAAAGAGGCTTTGGGTGCTTTAAAGTGTGTCTTTGGGAGGTATAAATGAGGCATTGAGCATTAAAAGAGGGGTTTGGGCAAAGAAAGTGAGGTTTTGGCTGTTAAAAATGAAGCTTTGAGCATAAAAGAGGGCTTTGGACCCTAGCATTGTGGTTTGCGGCCCTAACTCTAAGGCTTTGAGCATTAAAAGAGGGGTTTGGGTGCTTTAAAGTAAGTCCTTGGGACATGAAAATGAGGGTATGTCCCTAAAAAGGAGGGGTTTGGACCCTAAAAGTGAGGTTTGCAGTCCTAACTCTAAGTCTTTGATGTTAAAAGAGGTGTTTGGGTGTTTTAAAGTGAGTTTTGGGGACCTGGAAATGAGGCACTGAGCATTAAAAGAGGGGTTTGGACCCTGAAAGTGTGGTTTTGGGTGTTAAAACCGAGGCTTTGAGTGTTAAAAGAGGGCTTTAGGTCCTAAAAGTGAGGGTTTGGCTGTTAGAAATGAGGCACTGAGCTTTAAGAGAGAGGTTTGGACCCTAGCAGTGAGTTTTGTGGTCCTAACTATAAGGCTTTGAGCATTAAAAGAGGGGTTTGGGTGCTTTAAAGTGCGTCTTTGGGACGTGAAAATGAGGGTATGTCCCTAAAAAGGAGGGGTTTGGACCCTGAAAGTGAGGGTTTGGCATCTAAAATAGAGGCTTTGAGCCTTAAAAGAGGGATTTGGACGTTAAAAATGAGATTTTGCTCCATAAAAGTAAGGGGTTTGGATGCTAAAAATGAGGGTTTGGGAACTAAAAGTGAGGCTTTGAGCCTTGAAAGAGGGGTTTGGACGCTGAAAGTGAGGTTTGCGGTCCCAACTCTAAGTCTTTGATGTTAAAAGAGGGGTTTGGGTGTTTTAAAGTGAGTCTTTGGGTGCTGAAAATGAGGCTTTGAGCCTTAAAAGAGGGCTTTGGGCATTAATAATGATGGTTTGGTACCTGAAAGTGAAGGCCTGGATGCTAAAAGCAGGGGGTTTCTGACCTAAAAATGAGGCACTGAGCATTAAAAGAGGGGTTTGGACCCTGAAAGTGAAGGTTTGGATGATAAAAATGAGTTTTTGAAGCTTAATAGAGGGGTTTGGACTCTAAAAATTACTATTTGGAACAAAACAATGATGGTTTGACCATAAAAAGTCCAAGTTCGATGCTAAAAATGTGGGTTTGGGACCTAAAAATGAGGCAGTGAGAGTGAAAAGAGGGGTTTGGGTAATAGAAGTAAGGGTTTGGAATTTAAAAAAGAGGGTTTGTCCCTGAAAAGGAGGGGTTTGGAGCCTAAAAGTGAGGTTTGCAGTCCTAACTCTAAGTCTTTGATGTTAAAAGAGGTGTTTGGGTGTTTTAAAGTGAGTTTTGGGGACCTGGAAATGAGGCACTGAGCATTAAAAGAGGCGTTTGGACCCTGAAAGTGCGGTTTTGGGTGTTAAAACCGAGGCTTTGAGTGTTAAAAGAGGGCTTTAGGTCCTAAAATTGAGGGTTTGGCTGTTAAAAATGAGGCACTGAGCTTTAAGAGAGAGGTTTGGACCCTAGCAGTGAGGTTTGTGGTCCTAACTATAAGGCTTTGAGCATTAAAAGAGGGGTTTGGGTGCTTTAAAGTGCGTCTTTGGGACGTGAAAATGAGGGTATGTCCCTAAAAAGGAGGGGTTTGGACCCTGAAAGTGAGGGTTTGGCATCTAAAATAGAGGCTTTGAGCCTTAAAAGAGGGATTTGGACGTTAAAAATGAGATTTTGCTCCATAAAAGTAAGGGGTTTGGATGCTAAAAATGAGGGTTTGGGAACTAAAAGTGAGGCTTTGAGCCTTGAAAGAGGGGTTTGGACGCTGAAAGTGAGGTTTGCGGTCCCAACTCTAAGTCTTTGATGTTAAAAGAGGGGTTTGGGTGTTTTAAAGTGAGTCTTTGGGTGCTGAAAATGAGGCACTGAGCATTAAAAGAGGGGTTTGGACCATGAAAGTGTAGGTTTGGATGATAAAAATGAGGCTTTGAGGCTTAAAAACGAGGGGCTGGACTCTAAAAGTCATGATTTGTACTAGAACGAGAGTTTGACAATTACAAGTCCGGGTTCAGTGCTAAGAGTGAGGGTTTGGGACCTAAAAATGAGGCACTGAGCGTTAAAAGAGAGGTTTGGACCCTGAAAGTGCGGCTTTGGGTGTTAAAACCGAGGCTTTGGGAGTTAAAAGAGGGCTTTAGGTCCTAAAAGTGAGGGTTTGCTGTTAAAAATGAGGCTTTGAGCGTTAAAACCGGTTTGGCCCCTGAAAGTGAGATTTGCAGTCTTACTCTAAAAGGCTTTGAGGTTAAAAGAGGCTTTGGGTGCTTTAAAGTGCGTCTTTGGGAGGTATAAATGAGGCATTGAGCATTAAAAGAGGGGTTTGGGCAAAGAAAGTGAGGTTTTGGCTGTTAAAAATGAAGCTTTGAGCATAAAAGAGTGCTTTGGACCCTAGCATTGTGGTTTGCGGCCCTAACTATAAGGCTTTGAGCATTAAAAGAGGGGTTTGGGTGCTTTAAAGTAAGTCCTTGGGACATGAAAATGAGGGTATGTCCCTAAAAAGGAGGGGTTTGGACCCTAGCAGTGAGGTTTGCAGTCCTAACTCTAAGTCTTTGATGTTAAAAGAGGTGTTTGGGTGTTTTAAAGTGAGTTTTGGGGACCTGGAAATGAGGCACTGAGCGTTAAAAGAGGGGTTTGGACCCTGAAAGTGCGGCTTTGAGTGTTAAAACTGAGGCTTTGAGTGTTAAAAGAGGGCTTTAGGTCCTAAAAGTGAGGGTTTGGCTGTTAGAAATGAGGCACTGAGCTTTAAGAGAGAGGTTTGGACCCTAGCAGTGAGGTTTGTGGTCCTAACTATAAGGCTTTGAGCATTAAAAGAGGGGTTTGGGTGCTTTAAAGTGCGTCTTTGGGTGCTGAAAATGAGGGTATGTCCCTAAAAAGGAGGGGTTTGGACCCTGAAAGTGAGGGTTTGGCATCTAAAATAGAGGCTTTGAGCCTTAAAAGAGGGATTTGGACGTTAAAAATGAGATTTTGCTCCATAAAAGTAAGGGGTTTGGATGCTAAAAATGAGGGTTTGGGAACTAAAAGTGAGGCTTTGAGCCTTGAAAGAGGGGTTTGGACGCTGAAAGTGAGGTTTGCGGTCCCAACTCTAAGTCTTTGATGTTAAAAGAGGGGTTTGGGTGTTTTAAAGTGAGTTTTGGGGACCTGGAAATGAGGCACTGAGCGTTAAAAGAGGGGTTTGGACCCTGAAAGTGCGGCTTTGAGTGTTAAAACTGAGGCTTTGAGTGTTAAAAGAGGGCTTTAGGTCCTAAAAGTGAGGGTTTGGCTGTTAGAAATGAGGCACTGAGCTTTAAGAGAGAGGTTTGGACCCTAGCAGTGAGGTTTGTGGTCCTAACTATAAGGCTTTGAGCATTAAAAGAGGGGTTTGGGTGCTTTAAAGTGCGTCTTTGGGACGTGAAAATGAGGGTATGTCCCTAAAAAGGAGGGGTTTGGACCCTGAAAGTGAGGGTTTGGCATCTAAAATAGAGGCTTTGAGCCTTAAAAGAGGGATTTGGACGTTAAAAATGAGATTTTGCTCCATAAAAGTAAGGGGTTTGGATGCTAAAAATGAGGGTTTGGGAACTAAAAGTGAGGCTTTGAGCCTTGAAAGAGGGGTTTGGACGCTGAAAGTGAGGTTTGCGGTCCCAACTCTAAGTCTTTGATGTTAAAAGAGGGGTTTGGGTGTTTTAAAGTGAGTCTTTGGGTGCTGAAAATGAGGCTTTGAGCCTTAAAAGAGGGCTTTGGACCCTGAAAGTGAAGGTTTGGATGATAAAAATGAGTTTTTGAAGCTTAATAGAGGGGTTTTGACTCTAAAAATTACTATTTGGAACAAAACAATGATGGTTTGACCATAAAAAGTCCAAGTTCGATGCTAAAAATGAGGGTTTGGGACCTAAAAATGAGGCAGTGAGCGTGAAAAGAGGGGTTTGGGTAATAGAAGTAAGGGTTTGGAATTTAAAAAAGAGGGTTTGTCCCTGAAAAGGAGGGGTTTGGACCCTAAAAGTGAGGTTTGCGGTCCCAACTCTAAGTCTTTGATGTTAAAAGAGGGGTTTGGGTGTTTTAAAGTGAGTCTTTGGGTGCTGAAAATGAGGCTTTGAGCCTTAAAAGAGGGCTTTGGGCATTAATAATGATGGTTTGGTACCTGAAAGTGAAGGCCTGGATGCTAAAAGCAAGGGTTTCTGAACTAAAAATGAGGCACTGAGCATTAAAAGAGGGCTTTGGACCCTGAAAGTGTAGGTTTGGATGATAAAAATGAGGCTTTGAGACTTAAAATCGAGGGGCTGGACTCTAAAAGTCATGATTTGTACTAGAACGAGAGTTTGACAATTACAAGTCCGGGTTCAGTGCTAAGAGTGAGGGTTTGGGACCTAAAAATGAGGCACTGAGCGTTAAAAGAGAGGTTTGGACCCTGAAAGTGCGGCTTTGGGTGTTAAAACCGAGGCTTTGGGAGTTAAAAGAGGGCTTTAGGTCCTAAAAGTGAGGGTTTGCTGTTAAAAATGAGGCTTTGAGCGTTAAAACCGGTTTGGCCCCTGAAAGTGAGATTTGCAGTCTTACTCTAAAAGGCTTTGAGGTTAAAAGAGGCTTTGGGTGCTTTAAAGTGTGTCTTTGGGAGGTATAAATGAGGCATTGAGCATTAAAAGAGGGGTTTGGGCAAAGAAAGTGAGGTTTTGGCTGTTAAAAATGAAGCTTTGAGCATAAAAGAGGGCTTTGGACCCTAGCATTGTGGTTTGCGGCCCTAACTATAAGGCTTTGAGCATTAAAAGAGGGGTTTGGGTGCTTTAAAGTAAGTCCTTGGGACATGAAAATGAGGGTATGTCCCTAAAAAGGAGGGGTTTGGACCCTAAAAGTGAGGTTTGCAGTCCTAACTCTAAGTCTTTGATGTTAAAAGAGGTGTTTGGGTGTTTTAAAGTGAGTTTTGGGGACCTGGAAATGAGGCACTGAACATTAAAAGAGGGGTTTGGACCCTGAAAGTGTGGTTTTGGGTGTTAAAACCGAGGCTTTGAGTGTTAAAAGAGGGCTTTAGGTCCTAAAAGTGAGGGTTTGGCTGTTAGAAATGAGGCACTGAGCTTTAAGAGAGAGGTTTGGACCCTAGCAGTGAGGTTTGTGGTCCTAACTATAAGGCTTTGAGCCTTAAAAGAGGGATTTGGACGTTAAAAATGAGATTTTGCTCCATAAAAGTAAGGGGTTTGGATGCTAAAAATGAGGGTTTGGGAAGTAAAAGTGAGGCTTTGAGCCTTGAAAGAGGGGTTTGGACGCTGAAAGTGAGGTTTGCGGTCCCAACTCTAAGTCTTTGATGTTAAAAGAGGGGTTTGGGTGTTTTAAAGTGAGTCTTTGGGTGCTGAAAATGAGGCTTTGAGCCTTAAAAGAGGGCTTTGGGCATTAATAATGATGTTTTGGTACCTGAAAGTGAAGGCCTGGATGCTAAAAGCAGGGGGTTTCTGACCTAAAAATGAGGCACTGAGCATTAAAAGAGGGGTTTGGACCCTGAAAGTGAAGGTTTGGATGATAAAAATGAGTTTTTGAAGCTTAATAGAGGGGTTTGGACTCTAAAAATTACTATTTGGAACAAAACAATGATGGTTTGACCATAAAAAGTCCAAGTTCGATGCTAAAAATGTGGGTTTGGGACCTAAAAATGAGGCAGTGAGCGTGAAAAGAGGGGTTTGGGTAATAGAAGTAAGGGTTTGGAATTTAAAAAAGAGGGTTTGTCCCTGAAAAGGAGGGGTTTGGACCCTAAAAGTGAGGTTTGCAGTCCTAACTCTAAGTCTTTGATGTTAAAAGAGGTGTTTGGGTGTTTTAAAGTGAGTTTTGGGGACCTGGAAATGAGGCACTGAGCATTAAAAGAGGCGTTTGGACCCTGAAAGTGCGGTTTTGGGTGTTAAAACCGAGGCTTTGAGTGTTAAAAGAGGGCTTTAGGTCCTAAAAGTGAGGGTTTGGCTGTTAAAATGAGGCACTAAGCTTTAAGAGAGAGGTTTGGACCCTAGCAGTGAGGTTTGTGGTCCTAACTATAAGGCTTTGAGCATTAAAAGAGGGGTTTGGGTGCTTTAAAGTGCGTCTTTGGGACGTGAAAATGAGGGTATGTCCCTAAAAAGGAGGGGTTTGGACCCTGAAAGTGAGGGTTTGGCATCTAAAATAGAGGCTTTGAGCCTTAAAAGAGGGATTTGGACGTTAAAAATGAGATTTTGCTCCATAAAAGTAAGGGGTTTGGATGCTAAAAATGAGGGTTTGGGAACTAAAAGTGAGGCTTTGAGCCTTGAAAGAGGGGTTTGGACGCTGAAAGTGAGGTTTGCGGTCCCAACTCTAAGTCTTTGATGTTAAAAGAGGGGTTTGGGTGTTTTAAAGTGAGTCTTTGGGTGCTGAAAATGAGGCACTGAGCATTAAAAGAGGGGTTTGGACCATGAAAGTGTAGGTTTGGATGATAAAAATGAGGCTTTGAGGCTTAAAAACGAGGGGCTGGACTCTAAAAGTCATGATTTGTACTAGAACGAGAGTTTGACAATTACAAGTCCGGGTTCAGTGCTAAGAGTGAGGGTTTGGGACCTAAAAATGAGGCACTGAGCGTTAAAAGAGAGGTTTGGACCCTGAAAGTGCGGCTTTGGGTGTTAAAACCGAGGCTTTGGGAGTTAAAAGAGGGCTTTAGGTCCTAAAAGTGAGGGTTTGCTGTTAAAAATGAGGCTTTGAGCGTTAAAACCGGTTTGGCCCCTAAAAGTGAGATTTGCAGTCTTACTCTAAAAGGCTTTGAGGTTAAAAGAGGCTTTGGGTGCTTTAAAGTGCGTCTTTGGGAGGTATAAATGAGGCATTGAGCATTAAAAGAGGGGTTTGGGCAAAGAAAGTGAGGTTTTGGCTGTTAAAAATGAAGCTTTGAGCATAAAAGAGGGCTTTGGACCCTAGCATTGTGGTTTGCGGCCCTAACTATAAGGCTTTGAGCATTAAAAGAGGGGTTTGGGTGCTTTAAAGTAAGTCCTTGGGACATGAAAATGAGGGTATGTCCCTAAAAAGGAGGGGTTTGGACCCTAGCAGTGAGGTTTGCAGTCCTAACTCTAAGTCTTTGATGTTAAAAGAGGTGTTTGGGTGTTTTAAAGTGAGTTTTGGGGACCTGGAAATGAGGCACTGAGCGTTAAAAGAGGGGTTTGGACCCTGAAAGTTTGGCTTTGAGTGTTAAAACTGAGGCTTTGAGTGTTAAAAGAGGGCTTTAGGTCCTAAAAGTGAGGGTTTGGCTGTTAGAAATGAGGCATTGAATTTTAAAACCAAGGTTTGGACCCTAGCAGTGAGGTTTGCAGTCCTAACTCTAAGGCTTTGATGTTAAAAGAGGGGTTTGGGTGTTTTAAAGTGAGTCTTTGGGTGCTGAAAATGAGGCTTTGAGCCTTAAAAGAGGGCTTTGGGCATTAATAATGATGTTTTGGTACCTGAAAGTGAAGGCCTGGATGCTAAAAGCAGGGGGTTTCTGACCTAAAAATGAGGCACTGAGCATTAAAAGAGGCGTTTGGACCCTGAAAGTGAAGGTTTGGATGATAAAAATGAGGTTTTGAAGCTTAATAGAGGGGTTTGGACTCTAAAAATTACTATTTGGAACAAAACAATGATGGTTTGACCATAAAAAGTCCAAGTTCGATGCTAAAAGCAGAGGGATTGGGACCTAAAAATGAGGCAGTGAGCGTTAAAAGAGGCGTTTGGATCCTGAAAGTGCGGTTTTGGGTGTTAAAACTGAGGCTTTGAGTGTTAAAAGAAGGCTTTAGGTCCTAAAAGTGAGGGTTTGGCTGTTAAAAATGAGGCACTGAGCTTTAAGAGAGAGGTTTGGACCCTAGCAGTGAGGTTTGTGGTCCTAACTATAAGGCTTTGAGCATTAAAAGAGGGGTTTGGGTGCTTTAAAGTGCGTCTTTGGGACGTGAAAATGAGGGTATGTCCCTAAAAAGGAGGGGTTTGGAGCCTGAAAGTGAGGGTTTGGGATCTAAAATAGAGGCTTTGAGCCTTAAAAGAGGGATTTGGACGTTAAAAATGAGATTTTGCTCCATAAAAGTAAGGGGTTTGGATGCTAAAAATGAGGGTTTGGGAACTAAAAGTGAGGCTTTGAGCCTTGAAAGAGGGGTTTGGACGCTGAAAGTGAGGTTTGCGGTCCCAACTCTAAGTCTTTGATGTTAAAAGAGGGGTTTGGGTGTTTTAAAGTGAGTCTTTGGGTGCTGAAAATGAGGCTTTGAGCCTTAAAAGAGGGCTTTGGGCATTAATAATGATGGTTTGGTACCTGAAAGTGAAGGCCTGGATGCTAAAAGCAGGGGGTTTCTGACCTAAAAATGAGGCACTGAGCATTAAAAGAGGGGTTTGGACCCTGAAAGTGAAGGTTTGGATGATAAAAATGAGTTTTTGAAGCTTAATAGAGGGGTTTGGACTCTAAAAATTACTATTTGGAACAAAACAATGATGGTTTGACCATAAAAAGTCCAAGTTCGATGCTAAAAATGAGGGTTTGGGACCTAAAAATGAGGCAGTGAGCGTGAAAAGAGGGGTTTGGGTAATAGAAGTAAGGGTTTGGAATTTAAAAAAGAGGGTTTGTCCCTGAAAAGGAGGGGTTTGGACCCTAAAAGTGAGGTTTGCAGTCCTAACTCTAAGTCTTTGATGTTAAAAGAGGTGTTTGGGTGTTTTAAAGTGAGTTTTGGGGACCTGGAAATGAGGCACTGAGCATTAAAAGAGGCGTTTGGACCCTGAAAGTGCGGTTTTGGGTGTTAAAACCGAGGCTTTGAGTGTTAAAAGAGGGCTTTAGGTCCTAAAAGTGAGGGTTTGGCTGTTAAAATGAGGCACTGAGCTTTAAGAGAGAGGTTTGGACCCTAGCAGTGAGGTTTGTGGTCCTAACTATAAGGCTTTGAGCATTAAAAGAGGGGTTTGGGTGCTTTAAAGTGCGTCTTTGGGACGTGAAAATGAGGGTATGTCCCTAAAAAGGAGGGGTTTGGAGCCTGAAAGTGAGGGTTTGGGATCTAAAATAGAGGCTTTGAGCCTTAAAAGAGGGATTTGGACGTTAAAAATGAGATTTTGCTCCATAAAAGTAAGGGGTTTGGATGCTAAAAATGAGGGTTTGGGAACTAAAAGTGAGGCTTTGAGCCTTGAAAGAGGGGTTTGGACGCTGAAAGTGAGGTTTGCGGTCCCAACTCTAAGTCTTTGATGTTAAAAGAGGGGTTTGGGTGTTTTAAAGTGAGTCTTTGGGTGCTGAAAATGAGGCACTGAGCATTAAAAGAGGGGTTTGGACCATGAAAGTGTAGGTTTGGATGATAAAAATGAGGCTTTGAGGCTTAAAAACGAGGGGCTGGACTCTAAAAGTCATGATTTGTACTAGAACGAGAGTTTGACAATTACAAGTCCGGGTTCAGTGCTAAGAGTGAGGGTTTGGGACCTAAAAATGAGGCACTGAGCGTGAAAAGAGAGGTTTGGACCCTGAAAGTGCGGCTTTGGGTGTTAAAACCGAGGCTTTGGGAGTTAAAAGAGGGCTTTAGGTCCTAAAAGTGAGGGTTTGCTGTTAAAAATGAGGCTTTGAGCGTTAAAACCGGTTTGGCCCCTAAAAGTGAGATTTGCAGTCTTACTCTAAAAGGCTTTGAGGTTAAAAGAGGCTTTGGGTGCTTTAAAGTGCGTCTTTGGGAGGTATAAATGAGGCATTGAGCATTAAAAGAGGGGTTTGGGCAAAGAAAGTGAGGTTTTGGCTGTTAAAAATGAAGCTTTGAGCATAAAAGAGGGCTTTGGACCCTAGCATTGTGGTTTGCGGCCCTAACTATAAGGCTTTGAGCATTAAAAGAGGGGTTTGGGTGCTTTAAAGTAAGTCCTTGGGACATGAAAATGAGGGTATGTCCCTAAAAAGGAGGGGTTTGGACCCTAGCAGTGAGGTTTGCAGTCCTAACTCTAAGTCTTTGATGTTAAAAGAGGTGTTTGGGTGTTTTAAAGTGAGTTTTGGGGACCTGGAAATGAGGCACTGAGCGTTAAAAGAGGCGTTTGGACCCTGAAAGTGTGGTTTTGGGTGTTAAAACCGAGGCTTTGAGTGTTAAAAGAGGGCTTTAGGTCCTAAAAGTGAGGGTTTGGCTGTTAAAAATGAGGCACTGAGCTTTAAGAGAGAGGTTTGGACCCTAGCAGTGAGGTTTGTGGTCCTAACTATAAGGCTTTGAGCATTAAAAGAGGGGTTTGGGTGCTTTAAAGTGCGTCTTTGGGACGTGAAAATGAGGGTATGTCCCTAAAAAGGAGGGGTTTGGAGCCTGAAAGTGAGGGTTTGGGATCTAAAATAGAGGCTTTGAGCCTTAAAAGAGGGATTTGGACGTTAAAAATGAGATTTTGCTCCATAAAAGTAAGGGGTTTGGATGCTAAAAATGAGGGTTTGGGAACTAAAAGTGAGGCTTTGAGCCTTGAAAGAGGGGTTTGGACGCTGAAAGTGAGGTTTGCGGTCCCAACTCTAAGTCTTTGATGTTAAAAGAGGGGTTTGGGTGTTTTAAAGTGAGTCTTTGGGTGCTGAAAATGAGGCTTTGAGCCTTAAAAGAGGGCTTTGGGCATTAATAATGATGGTTTGGTACCTGAAAGTGAAACCCTGGATGCTAAAAGCAGGGGGTTTCTGACCTAAAAAAGAGGCACTGAGCATTAAAAGAGGGGTTTGGACCCTGAAAGTGAAGGTTTGGATGATAAAAATGAGTTTTTGAAGCTTAATAGAGGGGTTTGGACTCTAAAAATTACTATTTGGAACAAAACAATGATGGTTTGACCATAAAAAGTCCAAGTTCGATGCTAAAAATGAGGGTTTGGGAACTAAAAGTGAGGCAGTGAGCGTGAAAAGAGGGGTTTGGGTAATAGAAGTAAGGGTTTGGAATTTAAAAAAGAGGGTTTGTCCCTGAAAAGGAGGGGTTTGGACCCTAAAAGTGAGGTTTGCGGTCCCAACTCTAAGTCTTTAATGTTAAAAGAGGGGTTTGGGTGTTTTAAAGTGAGTCTTTGGGTGCTGAAAATGAGGCTTTGAGCCTTAAAAGAGGGCTTTGGGCATTAATAATGATGGTTTGGTACCTGAAAGTGAAGGCCTGGATGCTAAAAGCAAGGGTTTCTGAACTAAAAATGAGGCACTGAGCATTAAAAGAGGGCTTTGGACCATGAAAGTGTAGGTTTGGATGATAAAAATGAGGCTTTGAGACTTAAAATCGAGGGGCTGGACTCTAAAAGTCATGATTTGTACTAGAACGAGAGTTTGACAATTACAAGTCCGGGTTCAGTGCTAAGAGTGAGGGTTTGGGACCTAAAAATGAGGCACTGAGCGTTAAAAGAGGGGTTTGGACCCTGAAAGTGCGGCTTTGGGTGTTAAAACTGAGGCTTTGAGTGTTAAAAGAGGGCTTTAGGTCCTAAAAGTGAGGGTTTGGCTGTTAGAAATGAGGCACTGAGCTTTAAGAGAGAGGTTTGGACCCTAGCAGTGAGGTTTGTGGTCCTAACTATAAGGCTTTGAGCATTAAAAGAGGGGTTTGGGTGCTTTAAAGTGCGTCTTTGGGACGTGAAAATGAGGGTATGTCCCTAAAAAGGAGGGGTTTGGACCCTGAAAGTGAGGTTTGCGGTCCCAACTCTAAGTCTTTGATGTTAAAAGAGGGGTTTGGGTGTTTTAAAGTGAGTCTTTGTGTGCTGAAAATGAGGCTTTGAGCCTTAAAAGAGGGCTTTGGGCATTAATAATGATGGTTTGGTACCTGAAAGTGAAGGCCTGGATGCTAAAAGCAGGGGGTTTCTGACCTAAAAATGAGGCACTGAGCATTAAAAGAGGGGTTTGGACCCTGACAGTGAAGGTTTGGATGATAAAAATGAGTTTTTGAAGCTTAATAGAGGGGTTTGGACTCTAAAAATTACTATTTGGAACAAAACAATGATGGTTTGACCATAAAAAGTCCAAGTTCGATGCTAAAAATGAGGGTTTGGGACATAAAAATGAGGCAGTGAGCGTGAAAAGAGGGGTTTGGGTAATAGAAGTAAGGATTTGGAATTTTAAAAAGAGGGTTTGTCCCTGAAAAGGAGGGGTTTGGACCCTAAAAGTGAGGTTTGCAGTCCTAACTCTAAGTCTTTGATGTTAAAAGAGGTGTTTGGGTGTTTTAAAGTGAGTTTTGGGGACCTGGAAATGAGGCACTGAGCATTAAAAGAGGGGTTTGGGTGCTTTAAAGTGCGTCTTTGGGACGTGAAAATGAGGGTATGTCCCTAAAAAGGAGGGGTTTGGACCCTGAAAGTGAGGGTTTGGCATCTAAAATAGAGGCTTTGAGCCTTAAAAGAGGGATTTGGACGTTAAAAATGAGATTTTGCTCCATAAAAGTAAGGGGTTTGGATGCTAAAAATGAGGGTTTGGGAACTAAAAGTGAGGCTTTGAGCCTTGAAAGAGGGGTTTGGACGCTGAAAGTGAGGTTTGCGGTCCCAACTCTAAGTCTTTGATGTTAAAAGAGGGGTTTGGGTGTTTTAAAGTGAGTCTTTGGGTGCTGAAAATGAGGCTTTGAGCCTTAAAAGAGGGCTTTGGGCATTAATAATGATGGTTTGGTACCTGAAAGTGAAACCCTGGATGCTAAAAGCAGGGGGTTTCTGACCTAAAAATGAGGCACTGAGCATTAAAAGAGGGGTTTGGACCCTGAAAGTGAAGGTTTGGATGATAAAAATGAGTTTTTGAAGCTTAATAGAGGGGTTTGGACTCTAAAAATTACTATTTGGAACAAAACAATGATGGTTTGCCCATAAAAAGTCCAAGTTCGATGCTAAAAATGAGGGTTTGGGAACTAAAAGTGAGGCAGTGAGCGTGAAAAGAGGGGTTTGGGTAATAGAAGTAAGGGTTTGGAATTTAAAAAAGAGGGTTTGTCCCTGAAAAGGAGGGGTTTGGACCCTAAAAGTGAGGTTTGCGGTCCCAACTCTAAGTCTTTAATGTTAAAAGAGGGGTTTGGGTGTTTTAAAGTGAGTCTTTGGGTGCTGAAAATGAGGCTTTGAGCCTTAAAAGAGGGCTTTGGGCATTAATAATGATGGTTTGGTACCTGAAAGTGAAGGCCTGGATGCTAAAAGCAAGGGTTTCTGAACTAAAAATGAGGCACTGAGCATTAAAAGAGGGCTTTGGACCCTGAAAGTGTAGGTTTGGATGATAAAAATGAGGCTTTGAGACTTAAAATCGAGGGGCTGGACTCTAAAAGTCATGATTTGTACTAGAACGAGAGTTTGACAATTACAAGTCCGGGTTCAGTGCTAAGAGTGAGGGTTTGGGACCTAAAAATGAGGCACTGAGCGTTAAAAGAGGGGTTTGGACCCTGAAAGTGCGGCTTTGGGTGTTAAAACTGAGGCTTTGAGTGTTAAAAGAGGGCTTTAGGTCCTAAAAGTGAGGGTTTGGCTGTTAGAAATGAGGCACTGAGCTTTAAGAGAGAGGTTTGGACCCTAGCAGTGAGGTTTGTGGTCCTAACTATAAGGCTTTGAGCATTAAAAGAGGGGTTTGGGTGCTTTAAAGTGCGTCTTTGGGACGTGAAAATGAGGGTATGTCCCTAAAAAGGAGGGGTTTGGACCCTGAAAGTGAGGTTTGCGGTCCCAACTCTAAGTCTTTGATGTTAAAAGAGGGGTTTGGGTGTTTTAAAGTGAGTCTTTGTGTGCTGAAAATGAGGCTTTGAGCCTTAAAAGAGGGCTTTGGGCATTAATAATGATGGTTTGGTACCTGAAAGTGAAGGCCTGGATGCTAAAAGCAGGGGGTTTCTGACCTAAAAATGAGGCACTGAGCATTAAAAGAGGGGTTTGGACCCTGACAGTGAAGGTTTGGATGATAAAAATGAGTTTTTGAAGCTTAATAGAGGGGTTTGGACTCTAAGAATTACTATTTGGAACAAAACAATGATGGTTTGACCATAAAAAGTCCAAGTTCGATGCTAAAAATGAGGGTTTGGGACATAAAAGTGAGGCAGTGAGCGTGAAAAGAGGGGTTTGGGTAATAGAAGTAAGGGTTTGGAATTTTAAAAAGAGGGTTTGTCCCTGAAAAGGAGGGGTTTGGACCCTAAAAGTGAGGTTTGCGGTCCCAACTCTAAGTCTTTAATGTTAAAAGAGGGGTTTGGGTGTTTTAAAGTGAGTCTTTGGGTGCTGAAAATGAGGCTTTGAGCCTTAAAAGAGGGCTTTGGGCATTAATAATGATGGTTTGGTACCTGAAAGTGAAGGCCTGGATGCTAAAAGCAAGGGTTTCTGAACTAAAAATGAGGCACTGAGCATTAAAAGAGGGCTTTGGACCCTGAAAGTGTAGGTTTGGATGATAAAAATGAGGCTTTGAGACTTAAAATCGAGGGGCTGGACTCTAAAAGTCATGATTTGTACTAGAACGAGAGTTTGACAATTACAAGTCCGGGTTCAGTGCTAAGAGTGAGGGTTTGGGACCTAAAAATGAGGCACTGAGCGTTAAAAGAGGGGTTTGGACCCTGAAAGTGCGGCTTTGGGTGTTAAAACTGAGGCTTTGAGTGTTAAAAGAGGGCTTTAGGTCCTAAAAGTGAGGGTTTGGCTGCTAGAAATGAGGCACTGAGCTTTAAGAGAGAGGTTTGGACCCTAGCAGTGAGGTTTGTGGTCCTAACTATAAGGCTTTGAGCATTAAAAGAGGGGTTTGGGTGCTTTAAAGTGCGTCTTTGGGACGTGAAAATGAGGGTATGTCCCTAAAAAGGAGGGGTTTGGAGCCTGAAAGTGAGGGTTTGGGATCTAAAATAGAGGCTTTGAGCCTTAAAAGAGGGATTTGGACGTTAAAAATGAGATTTTGCTCCATAAAAGTAAGGGGTTTGGATGCTAAAAATGAGGGTTTGGGAACTAAAAGTGAGGCTTTGAGCCTTGAAAGAGGGGTTTGGACGCTGAAAGTGAGGTTTGCGGTCCCAACTCTAAGTCTTTGATGTTAAAAGAGGGGTTTGGGTGTTTTAAAGTGAGTCTTTGTGTGCTGAAAATGAGGCTTTGAGCCTTAAAAGAGGGCTTTGGGCATTAATAATGATGGTTTGGTACCTGAAAGTGAAGGCCTGGATGCTAAAAGCAGGGGGTTTCTGACCTAAAAATGAGGCACTGAGCATTAAAAGAGGGCTTTGGACCCTGAAAGTGAAGGTTTGGATGATAAAAATGAGTTTTTGAAGCTTAATAGAGGGGTTTGGACTCTAAAAATTACTATTTGGAACAAAACAATGATGGTTTGACCATAAAAAGTCCAAGTTCGATGCTAAAAATGAGGGTTTGGGACCTAAAAATGAGGCAGTGAGCGTGAAAAGAGGGGTTTGGGTAATAGAAGTAAGGGTTTGGAATTTAAAAAAGAGGGTTTGTCCCTGAAAAGGAGGGGTTTGGACCCTAGCAGTGAGGTTTGCAGTCCTAACTCTAAGTCTTTGATGTTAAAAGAGGTGTTTGGGTGTTTTAAAGTGAGTTTTGGGGACCTGGAAATGAGGCACTGAGCATTAAAAGAGGCGTTTGGACCCTGAAAGTGCGGTTTTGGGTGTTAAAACCGAGGCTTTGAGTGTTAAAAGAGGGCTTTAGATCCTAAAAGTGAGGGTTTGGCTGTTAGAAATGAGGCACTGAGCTTTAAGAGAGAGGTTTGGACCCTAGCAGTGAGGTTTGTGGTCCTAACTATAAGGCTTTGAGCATTAAAAGAGGGGTTTGGGTGCTTTAAAGTGCGTCTTTGGGATGTGAAAATGAGGGTATGTCCCTAAAAAGGAGGGGTTTGGACCCTGAAAGTGAGGGTTTGGCATCTAAAATAGAGGCTTTGAGCCTTAAAAGAGGGATTTGGACGTTAAAAATGAGATTTTGCTCCATAAAAGTAAGGGGTTTGGATGCTAAAAATGAGGGTTTGGGAACTAAAAGTGAGGCTTTGAGCCTTGAAAGAGGGGTTTGGACGCTGAAAGTGAGGTTTGCAGTCCCAACTCTAAGTCTTTGATGTTAAAAGAGGGGTTTGGGTGTTTTAAAGTGAGTCTTTGGGTGCTGAAAATGAGGCTTTGAGCCTTAAAAGAGGGCTTTGGGCATTAATAATGATGTTTTGGTACCTGAAAGTGAAGGCCTGGATGCTAAAAGCAGGGGGTTTCTGACCTAAAAATGAGGCACTGAGCATTAAAAGAGGGGTTTGGACCCTGAAAGTGAAGGTTTGGATGATAAAAATGAGTTTTTGAAGCTTAATAGAGGGGTTTGGACTCTAAAAATTACTATTTGGAACAAAACAATGATGGTTTGCCCATAAAAAGTCCAAGTTCGATGCTAAAAATGAGGGTTTGGGAACTAAAAGTGAGGCAGTGAGCGTGAAAAGAGGGGTTTGGGTAATAGAAGTAAGGGTTTGGAATTTAAAAAAGAGGGTTTGTCCCTGAAAAGGAGCGGTTTGGACCCTAAAAGTGAGGTTTGCGGTCCCAACTCTAAGTCTTTAATGTTAAAAGAGGGGTTTGGGTGTTTTAAAGTGAGTCTTTGGGTGCTGAAAATGAGGCTTTGAGCCTTAAAAGAGGGCTTTGGGCATTAATAATGATGGTTTGGTACCTGAAAGTGAAGGCCTGGATGCTAAAAGCAAGGGTTTCTGAACTAAAAATGAGGCACTGAGCATTAAAAGAGGGCTTTGGACCCTGAAAGTGTAGGTTTGGATGATAAAAATGAGGCTTTGAGACTTAAAATCGAGGGGCTGGACTCTAAAAGTCATGATTTGTACTAGAACGAGAGTTTGACAATTACAAGTCCGGGTTCAGTGCTAAGAGTGAGGGTTTGGGACCTAAAAATGAGGCACTGAGCGTTAAAAGAGGGGTTTGGACCCTGAAAGTGTGGCTTTGGGTGTTAAAACTGAGGCTTTGAGTGTTAAAAGAGGGCTTTAGGTCCTAAAAGTGAGGGTTTGGCTGTTAGAAATGAGGCACTGAGCTTTAAGAGAGAGGTTTGGACCCTAGCAGTGAGGTTTGTGGTCCTAACTATAAGGCTTTGAGCATTAAAAGAGGGGTTTGGGTGCTTTAAAGTGCGTCTTTGGGACGTGAAAATGAGGGTATGTCCCTAAAAAGGAGGGGTTTGGACCCTGAAAGTGAGGGTTTGGGATCTAAAATAGAGGCTTTGAGCCTTAAAAGAGGGATTTGGACGTTAAAAATGAGATTTTGCTCCATAAAAGTAAGGGGTTTGGATGCTAAAAATGAGGGTTTGGGAACTAAAAGTGAGGCTTTGAGCCTTGAAAGAGGGGTTTGGACGCTGAAAGTGAGGTTTGCGGTCCCAACTCTAAGTCTTTGATGTTAAAAGAGGGGTTTGGGTGTTTTAAAGTGAGTCTTTGTGTGCTGAAAATGAGGCTTTGAGCCTTAAAAGAGGGCTTTGGGCATTAATAATGATGGTTTGGTACCTGAAAGTGAAGGCCTGGATGCTAAAAGCAGGGGGTTTCTGACCTAAAAATGAGGCACTGAGCATTAAAAGAGGGGTTTGGACCCTGAAAGTGAAGGTTTGGATGATAAAAATGAGTTTTTGAAGCTTAATAGAGGGGTTTGGACTCTAAAAATTACTATTTGGAACAAAACAATGATGGTTTGACCATAAAAAGTCCAAGTTCGATGCTAAAAGCAGAGGGTTTGGGACCTAAAAATGAGGCAGTGAGCGTGAAAAGAGGGGTTTGGGTAATAGAAGTAAGGGTTTGGAATTTAAAAAAGAGGGTTTGTCCCTGAAAAGGAGGGGTTTGGACCCTAAAAGTGAGGTTTGCAGTCCTAACTCTAAGTCTTTGATGTTAAAAGAGGTGTTTGGGTGTTTTAAAGTGAGTTTTGGGGACCTGGAAATGAGGCACTGAGCATTAAAAGAGGCGTTTGGACCCTGAAAGTGCGGCTTTGGGTGTTAAAACCGAGGCTTTGAGTGTTAAAAGAGGGCTTTAGGTCCTAAAAGTGAGGGTTTGGCTGTTAAAATGAGGCACTGAGCTTTAAGAGAGAGGTTTGGACCCTAGCAGTGAGGTTTGTGGTACTAACTATAAGGCTTTGAGCATTAAAAGAGGGGTTTGGGTGCTTTAAAGTAAGTCCTTGGGACGTGAAAATGAGGGTATGTCCCTAAAAAGGAGGGGTTTGGACCCTGAAAGTGAGGGTTTGGGATCTAAAATAGAGGCTTTGAGCCTTAAAAGAGGGATTTGGACGTTAAAAATGAGATTTTGCTCCATAAAAGTAAGGGGTTTGGATGCTAAAAATGAGGGTTTGGGAACTAAAAGTGAGGCTTTGAGCCTTGAAAGAGGGGTTTGGACGCTGAAAGTGAGGTTTGCGGTCCCAACTCTAAGTCTTTGATGTTAAAAGAGGGGTTTGGGTGTTTTAAAGTGAGTCTTTGGGTGCTGAAAATGAGGCTTTGAGCCTTAAAAGAGGGCTTTGGGCATTAATAATGATGGTTTGGTACCTGAAAGTGAAGGCCTGGATGCTAAAAGCAGGGGGTTTCTGACCTAAAAATGAGGCACTGAGCATTAAAAGAGGGGTTTGGACCCTGAAAGTGTAGGTTTGGATGATAAAAATGAGGCTTTGAGACTTAAAATCGAGGGGCTGGACTCTAAAAGTCATGATTTGTACTAGAACGAGAGTTTGACAATTACAAGTGAGGGTTCAGTGCTAAGAGTGAGGGTTTGGGACCTAAAAATGAGGCACTGAGCGTGAAAAGAGGGGTTTGGGTAATAGAAGTAAGGGTTTGGAATTTAAAAAAGAGGGTTTGTCCCTGAAAAGGAGGGGTTTGGACCCTAGCAGTGAGGTTTGCAGTCCTAACTCTAAGTCTTTGATGTTAAAAGAGGTGTTTGGGTGTTTTAAAGTGAGTTTTGGGGACCTGGAAATGAGGCACTGAGCATTAAAAGAGGCGTTTGGACCCTGAAAGTGCGGTTTTGGGTGTTAAAACCGAGGCTTTGAGTGTTAAAAGAGGGCTTTAGGTCCTAAAAGTGAGGGTTTGGCTGTTAGAAATGAGGCACTGAGCTTTAAGAGAGAGGTTTGGACCCTAGCAGTGAGGTTTGTGGTCCTAACTATAAGGCTTTGAGCATTAAAAGAGGGGTTTGGGTGCTTTAAAGTGCGTCTTTGGGATGTGAAAATGAGGGTATGTCCCTAAAAAGGAGGGGTTTGGACCCTGAAAGTGAGGGTTTGGCATCTAAAATAGAGGCTTTGAGCCTTAAAAGAGGGATTTGGACGTTAAAAATGAGATTTTGCTCCATAAAAGTAAGGGGTTTGGATGCTAAAAATGAGGGTTTGGGAACTAAAAGTGAGGCTTTGAGCCTTGAAAGAGGGGTTTGGACGCTGAAAGTGAGGTTTGCGGTCCCAACTCTAAGTCTTTGATGTTAAAAGAGGGGTTTGGGTGTTTTAAAGTGAGTCTTTGGGTGCTGAAAATGAGGCACTGAGCATTAAAAGAGGGGTTTGGACCATGAAAGTGTAGGTTTGGATGATAAAAATGAGGCTTTGAGGCTTAAAAACGAGGGGCTGGACTCTAAAAGTCATGATTTGTACTAGAACGAGAGTTTGACAATTACAATTCCGGGTTCAGTGCTAAGAGTGAGGGTTTGGGACCTAAAAATGAGGCACTGAGCGTGAAAAGAGAGGTTTGGACCCTGAAAGTGCGGCTTTGGGTGTTAAAACCGAGGCTTTGGGAGTTAAAAGAGGGCTTTAGGTCCTAAAAGTGAGGGTTTGCTGTTAAAAATGAGGCTTTGAGCGTTAAAACCGGTTTGGCCCCTAAAAGTGAGATTTGCAGTCTTACTCTAAAAGGCTTTGAGGTTAAAAGAGGCTTTGGGTGCTTTAAAGTGCGTCTTTGGGAGGTATAAATGAGGCATTGAGCATTAAAAGAGGGGTTTGGGCAAAGAAAGTGAGGTTTTGGCTGTTAAAAATGAAGCTTTGAGCATAAAAGAGGGCTTTGGACCCTAGCATTGTGGTTTGCGGCCCTAACTATAAGGCTTTGAGCATTAAAAGAGGGGTTTGGGTGCTTTAAAGTAAGTCCTTGGGACATGAAAATGAGGGTATGTCCCTAAAAAGGAGGGGTTTGGACCCTAGCAGTGAGGTTTGCAGTCCTAACTCTAAGTCTTTGATGTTAAAAGAGGTGTTTGGGTGTTTTAAAGTGAGTTTTGGGGACCTGGAAATGAGGCACTGAGCGTTAAAAGAGGCGTTTGGACCCTGAAAGTGTGGTTTTGGGTGTTAAAACCGAGGCTTTGAGTGTTAAAAGAGGGCTTTAGGTCCTAAAAGTGAGGGTTTGGCTGTTAAAAATGAGGCACTGAGCTTTAAGAGAGAGGTTTGGACCCTAGCAGTGAGGTTTGTGGTCCTAACTATAAGGCTTTGAGCATTAAAAGAGGGGTTTGGGTGCTTTAAAGTGCGTCTTTGGGACGTGAAAATGAGGGTATGTCCCTAAAAGGGAGGGGTTTGGACCCTGAAAGTGAGGGTTTGGCATCTAAAATAGAGGCTTTGAGCCTTAAAAGAGGGATTTGGACGTTAAAAATGAGATTTTGCTCCATAAAAGTAAGGGGTTTGGATGCTAAAAATGAGGGTTTGGGAACTAAAAGTGAGGCTTTGAGCCTTGAAAGAGGGGTTTGGACGCTGAAAGTGAGGTTTGCGGTCCCAACTCTAAGTCTTTGATGTTAAAAGAGGGGTTTGGGTGTTTTAAAGTGAGTCTTTGGGTGCTGAAAATGAGGCTTTGAGCCTTAAAAGAGGGCTTTGGGCATTAATAATGATGTTTTGGTACCTGAAAGTGAAGGCCTGGATGCTAAAAGCAGGGGGTTTCTGACCTAAAAATGAGGCACTGAGCATTAAAAGAGGGGTTTGGACCCTGAAAGTGAAGGTTTGGATGATAAAAATGAGTTTTTGAAGCTTAATAGAGGGGTTTGGACTCTAAAAATTACTATTTGGAACAAAACAATGATGGTTTGACCATAAAAAGTCCAAGTTCGATGCTAAAAATGAGGGTTTGGGAACTAAAAGTGAGGCAGTGAGCGTGAAAAGAGGGGTTTGGGTAATAGAAGTAAGGGTTTGGAATTTAAAAAAGAGGGTTTGTCCCTGAAAAGGAGGGGTTTGGACCCTAAAAGTGAGGTTTGCGGTCCCAACTCTAAGTCTTTAATGTTAAAAGAGGGGTTTGGGTGTTTTAAAGTGAGTCTTTGGGTGCTGAAAATGAGGCTTTGAGCCTTAAAAGAGGGCTTTGGGCATTAATAATGATGGTTTGGTACCTGAAAGTGAAGGCCTGGATGCTAAAAGCAAGGGTTTCTGAACTAAAAATGAGGCACTGAGCATTAAAAGAGGGGTTTGGACCCTGAAAGTGTAGGTTTGGATGATAAAAATGAGGCTTTGAGACTTAAAATCGAGGGGCTGGACTCTAAAAGTCATGATTTGTACTAGAACGAGAGTTTGACAATTACAAGTCCGGGTTCAGTGCTAAGAGTGAGGGTTTGGGACCTAAAAATGAGGCACTGAGCGTTAAAAGAGGGGTTTGGACCCTGAAAGTGCGGCTTTGGGTGTTAAAACTGAGGCTTTGAGTGTTAAAAGAGGGCTTTAGGTCCTAAAAGTGAGGGTTTGGCTGTTAGAAATGAGGCACTGAGCTTTAAGAGAGAGGTTTGGACCCTAGCAGTGAGGTTTGTGGTCCTAACTATAAGGCTTTGAGCATTAAAAGAGGGGTTTGGGTGCTTTAAAGTGCGTCTTTGGGACGTGAAAATGAGGGTATGTCCCTAAAAAGGAGGGGTTTGGACCCTGAAAGTGAGGTTTGCGGTCCCAACTCTAAGTCTTTGATGTTAAAAGAGGGGTTTGGGTGTTTTAAAGTGAGTCTTTGTGTGCTGAAAATGAGGCTTTGAGCCTTAAAAGAGGGCTTTGGGCATTAATAATGATGGTTTGGTACCTGAAAGTGAAGGCCTGGATGCTAAAAGCAGGGGGTTTCTGACCTAAAAATGAGGCACTGAGCATTAAAAGAGGGGTTTGGACCCTGAAAGTGAAGGTTTGGATGATAAAAATGAGTTTTTGAAGCTTAATAGAGGGGTTTGGACTCTAAAAATTACTATTTGGAACAAAACAATGATGGTTTGCCCATAAAAAGTCCAAGTTCGATGCTAAAAATGAGGGTTTGGGAACTAAAAGTGAGGCAGTGAGCGTGAAAAGAGGGGTTTGGGTAATAGAAGTAAGGGTTTGGAATTTAAAAAAGAGGGTTTGTCCCTGAAAAGGAGCGGTTTGGACCCTAAAAGTGAGGTTTGCGGTCCCAACTCTAAGTCTTTAATGTTAAAAGAGGGGTTTGGGTGTTTTAAAGTGAGTCTTTGGGTGCTGAAAATGAGGCTTTGAGCCTTAAAAGAGGGCTTTGGGCATTAATAATGATGGTTTGGTACCTGAAAGTGAAGGCCTGGATGCTAAAAGCAAGGGTTTCTGAACTAAAAATGAGGCACTGAGCATTAAAAGAGGGCTTTGGACCCTGAAAGTGTAGGTTTGGATGATAAAAATGAGGCTTTGAGACTTAAAATCGAGGGGCTGGACTCTAAAAGTCATGATTTGTACTAGAACGAGAGTTTGACAATTACAAGTCCGGGTTCAGTGCTAAGAGTGAGGGTTTGGGACCTAAAAATGAGGCACTGAGCGTTAAAAGAGGGGTTTGGACCCTGAAAGTGTGGCTTTGGGTGTTAAAACTGAGGCTTTGAGTGTTAAAAGAGGGCTTTAGGTCCTAAAAGTGAGGGTTTGGCTGTTAGAAATGAGGCACTGAGCTTTAAGAGAGAGGTTTGGACCCTAGCAGTGAGGTTTGTGGTCCTAACTATAAGGCTTTGAGCATTAAAAGAGGGGTTTGGGTGCTTTAAAGTGCGTCTTTGGGACGTGAAAATGAGGGTATGTCCCTAAAAAGGAGGGGTTTGGAGCCTGAAAGTGAGGGTTTGGCATCTAAAATAGAGGCTTTGAGCCTTAAAAGAGGGATTTGGACGTTAAAAATGAGATTTTGCTCCATAAAAGTAAGGGGTTTGGATGCTAAAAATGAGGGTTTGGGAACTAAAAGTGAGGCTTTGAGCCTTGAAAGAGGGGTTTGGACGCTGAAAGTGAGGTTTGCGGTCCCAACTCTAAGTCTTTGATGTTAAAAGAGGGGTTTGGGTGTTTTAAAGTGAGTCTTTGGGTGCTGAAAATGAGGCTTTGAGCCTTAAAAGAGGGCTTTGGGCATTAATAATGATGGTTTGGTACCTGAAAGTGAAGGCCTGGATGCTAAAAGCAGGGGGTTTCTGACCTAAAAATGAGGCACTGAGCATTAAAAGAGGGGTTTGGACCCTGAAAGTGAAGGTTTGGATGATAAAAATGAGTTTTTGAAGCTTAATAGAGGGGTTTGGACTCTAAAAATTACTATTTGGAACAAAACAATGATGGTTTGACCATAAAAAGTCCAAGTTCGATGCTAAAAGCAGAGGGTTTGGGACCTAAAAATGAGGCAGTGAGCGTGAAAAGAGGGGTTTGGGTAATAGAAGTAAGGGTTTGGAATTTAAAAAAGAGGGTTTGTCCCTGAAAAGGAGGGGTTTGGACCCTAAAAGTGAGGTTTGCAGTCCTAACTCTAAGTCTTTGATGTTAAAAGAGGTGTTTGGGTGTTTTAAAGTGAGTTTTGGGGACCTGGAAATGAGGCACTGAGCATTAAAAGAGGCGTTTGGACCCTGAAAGTGCGGCTTTGGGTGTTAAAACCGAGGCTTTGAGTGTTAAAAGAGGGCTTTAGGTCCTAAAAGTGAGGGTTTGGCTGTTAAAATGAGGCACTGAGCTTTAAGAGAGAGGTTTGGACCCTAGCAGTGAGGTTTGTGGTACTAACTATAAGGCTTTGAGCATTAAAAGAGGGGTTTGGGTGCTTTAAAGTAAGTCCTTGGGACGTGAAAATGAGGGTATGTCCCTAAAAAGGAGGGGTTTGGACCCTGAAAGTGAGGGTTTGGGATCTAAAATAGAGGCTTTGAGCCTTAAAAGAGGGATTTGGACGTTAAAAATGAGATTTTGCTCCATAAAAGTAAGGGGTTTGGATGCTAAAAATGAGGGTTTGGGAACTAAAAGTGAGGCTTTGAGCCTTGAAAGAGGGGTTTGGACGCTGAAAGTGAGGTTTGCGGTCCCAACTCTAAGTCTTTGATGTTAAAAGAGGGGTTTG
Source organism: Phalacrocorax carbo (assembly GCF_963921805.1). NCBI lineage: Eukaryota > Metazoa > Chordata > Aves > Suliformes > Phalacrocoracidae > Phalacrocorax > Phalacrocorax carbo. The sequence continues at coordinate 589,209 of NW_026990280.1, read as the reverse complement.
GGTGTTTTAAAGTGAGTCTTTGGGTGCTGAAAATGAGGCTTTGAGCCTTAAAAGAGGGCTTTGGGCATTAATAATGATGGTTTGGTACCTGAAAGTGAAGGCCTGGATGCTAAAAGCAGGGGGTTTCTGACCTAAAAATGAGGCACTGAGCATTAAAAGAGGGGTTTGGACCCTGAAAGTGAAGGTTTGGATGATAAAAATGAGTTTTTGAAGCTTAATAGAGGGGTTTGGACTCTAAAAATTACTATTTGGAACAAAACAATGATGGTTTGACCATAAAAAGTCCAAGTTCGATGCTAAAAATGAGGGTTTGGGAACTAAAAGTGAGGCAGTGAGCGTGAAAAGAGGGGTTTGGGTAATAGAAGTAAGGGTTTGGAATTTAAAAAAGAGGGTTTGTCCCTGAAAAGGAGGGGTTTGGACCCTAAAAGTGAGGTTTGCGGTCCCAACTCTAAGTCTTTAATGTTAAAAGAGGGGTTTGGGTGTTTTAAAGTGAGTCTTTGGGTGCTGAAAATGAGGCTTTGAGCCTTAAAAGAGGGCTTTGGGCATTAATAATGATGGTTTGGTACCTGAAAGTGAAGGCCTGGATGCTAAAAGCAAGGGTTTCTGAACTAAAAATGAGGCACTGAGCATTAAAAGAGGGGTTTGGACCCTGAAAGTGTAGGTTTGGATGATAAAAATGAGGCTTTGAGACTTAAAATCGAGGGGCTGGACTCTAAAAGTCATGATTTGTACTAGAACGAGAGTTTGACAATTACAAGTGAGGGTTCAGTGCTAAGAGTGAGGGTTTGGGACCTAAAAATGAGGCAGTGAGCGTGAAAAGAGGGGTTTGGGTAATAGAAGTAAGGGTTTGGAATTTAAAAAAGAGGGTTTGTCCCTGAAAAGGAGGGGTTTGGACCCTAGCAGTGAGGTTTGCAGTCCTAACTCTAAGTCTTTGATGTTAAAAGAGGTGTTTGGGTGTTTTAAAGTGAGTTTTGGGGACCTGGAAATGAGGCACTGAGCATTAAAAGAGGCGTTTGGACCCTGAAAGTGCGGTTTTGGGTGTTAAAACCGAGGCTTTGAGTGTTAAAAGAGGGCTTTAGGTCCTAAAAGTGAGGGTTTGGCTGTTAGAAATGAGGCACTGAGCTTTAAGAGAGAGGTTTGGACCCTAGCAGTGAGGTTTGTGGTCCTAACTATAAGGCTTTGAGCATTAAAAGAGGGGTTTGGGTGCTTTAAAGTGCGTCTTTGGGATGTGAAAATGAGGGTATGTCCCTAAAAAGGAGGGGTTTGGACCCTGAAAGTGAGGGTTTGGCATCTAAAATAGAGGCTTTGAGCCTTAAAAGAGGGATTTGGACGTTAAAAATGAGATTTTGCTCCATAAAAGTAAGGGGTTTGGATGCTAAAAATGAGGGTTTGGGAACTAAAAGTGAGGCTTTGAGCCTTGAAAGAGGGGTTTGGACGCTGAAAGTGAGGTTTGCGGTCCCAACTCTAAGTCTTTGATGTTAAAAGAGGGGTTTGGGTGTTTTAAAGTGAGTCTTTGGGTGCTGAAAATGAGGCACTGAGCATTAAAAGAGGGGTTTGGACCATGAAAGTGTAGGTTTGGATGATAAAAATGAGGCTTTGAGGCTTAAAAACGAGGGGCTGGACTCTAAAAGTCATGATTTGTACTAGAACGAGAGTTTGACAATTACAATTCCGGGTTCAGTGCTAAGAGTGAGGGTTTGGGACCTAAAAATGAGGCACTGAGCGTGAAAAGAGAGGTTTGGACCCTGAAAGTGCGGCTTTGGGTGTTAAAACCGAGGCTTTGGGAGTTAAAAGAGGGCTTTAGGTCCTAAAAGTGAGGGTTTGCTGTTAAAAATGAGGCTTTGAGCGTTAAAACCGGTTTGGCCCCTAAAAGTGAGATTTGCAGTCTTACTCTAAAAGGCTTTGAGGTTGAAAGAGGCTTTGGGTGCTTTAAAGTGCGTCTTTGGGAGGTATAAATGAGGCATTGAGCATTAAAAGAGGGGTTTGGGCAAAGAAAGTGAGGTTTTGGCTGTTAAAAATGAAGCTTTGAGCATAAAAGAGGGCTTTGGACCCTAGCATTGTGGTTTGCGGCCCTAACTATAAGGCTTTGAGCATTAAAAGAGGGGTTTGGGTGCTTTAAAGTAAGTCCTTGGGACATGAAAATGAGGGTATGTCCCTAAAAAGGAGGGGTTTGGACCCTAGCAGTGAGGTTTGCAGTCCTAACTCTAAGTCTTTGATGTTAAAAGAGGTGTTTGGGTGTTTTAAAGTGAGTTTTGGGGACCTGGAAATGAGGCACTGAGCGTTAAAAGAGGCGTTTGGACCCTGAAAGTGTGGTTTTGGGTGTTAAAACCGAGGCTTTGAGTGTTAAAAGAGGGCTTTAGGTCCTAAAAGTGAGGGTTTGGCTGTTAAAAATGAGGCACTGAGCTTTAAGAGAGAGGTTTGGACCCTAGCAGTGAGGTTTGTGGTCCTAACTATAAGGCTTTGAGCATTAAAAGAGGGGTTTGGGTGCTTTAAAGTGCGTCTTTGGGACGTGAAAATGAGGGTATGTCCCTAAAAGGGAGGGGTTTGGACCCTGAAAGTGAGGGTTTGGCATCTAAAATAGAGGCTTTGAGCCTTAAAAGAGGGATTTGGACGTTAAAAATGAGATTTTGCTCCATAAAAGTAAGGGGTTTGGATGCTAAAAATGAGGGTTTGGGAACTAAAAGTGAGGCTTTGAGCCTTGAAAGAGGGGTTTGGACGCTGAAAGTGAGGTTTGCGGTCCCAACTCTAAGTCTTTGATGTTAAAAGAGGGGTTTGGGTGTTTTAAAGTGAGTCTTTGGGTGCTGAAAATGAGGCTTTGAGCCTTAAAAGAGGGCTTTGGGCATTAATAATGATGTTTTGGTACCTGAAAGTGAAGGCCTGGATGCTAAAAGCAGGGGGTTTCTGACCTAAAAATGAGGCACTGAGCATTAAAAGAGGGGTTTGGACCCTGAAAGTGAAGGTTTGGATGATAAAAATGAGTTTTTGAAGCTTAATAGAGGGGTTTGGACTCTAAAAATTACTATTTGGAACAAAACAATGATGGTTTGACCATAAAAAGTCCAAGTTCGATGCTAAAAATGAGGGTTTGGGAACTAAAAGTGAGGCAGTGAGCGTGAAAAGAGGGGTTTGGGTAATAGAAGTAAGGGTTTGGAATTTAAAAAAGAGGGTTTGTCCCTGAAAAGGAGGGGTTTGGACCCTAAAAGTGAGGTTTGCGGTCCCAACTCTAAGTCTTTAATGTTAAAAGAGGGGTTTGGGTGTTTTAAAGTGAGTCTTTGGGTGCTGAAAATGAGGCTTTGAGCCTTAAAAGAGGGCTTTGGGCATTAATAATGATGGTTTGGTACCTGAAAGTGAAGGCCTGGATGCTAAAAGCAAGGGTTTCTGAACTAAAAATGAGGCACTGAGCATTAAAAGAGGGGTTTGGACCCTGAAAGTGTAGGTTTGGATGATAAAAATGAGGCTTTGAGACTTAAAATCGAGGGGCTGGACTCTAAAAGTCATGATTTGTACTAGAACGAGAGTTTGACAATTACAAGTCCGGGTTCAGTGCTAAGAGTGAGGGTTTGGGACCTAAAAATGAGGCACTGAGCGTTAAAAGAGGGGTTTGGACCCTGAAAGTGCGGCTTTGGGTGTTAAAACTGAGGCTTTGAGTGTTAAAAGAGGGCTTTAGGTCCTAAAAGTGAGGGTTTGGCTGTTAGAAATGAGGCACTGAGCTTTAAGAGAGAGGTTTGGACCCTAGCAGTGAGGTTTGTGGTCCTAACTATAAGGCTTTGAGCATTAAAAGAGGGGTTTGGGTGCTTTAAAGTGCGTCTTTGGGACGTGAAAATGAGGGTATGTCCCTAAAAAGGAGGGGTTTGGACCCTGAAAGTGAGGTTTGCGGTCCCAACTCTAAGTCTTTGATGTTAAAAGAGGGGTTTGGGTGTTTTAAAGTGAGTCTTTGTGTGCTGAAAATGAGGCTTTGAGCCTTAAAAGAGGGCTTTGGGCATTAATAATGATGGTTTGGTACCTGAAAGTGAAGGCCTGGATGCTAAAAGCAGGGGGTTTCTGACCTAAAAATGAGGCACTGAGCATTAAAAGAGGGGTTTGGACCCTGACAGTGAAGGTTTGGATGATAAAAATGAGTTTTTGAAGCTTAATAGAGGGGTTTGGACTCTAAAAATTACTATTTGGAACAAAACAATGATGGTTTGACCATAAAAAGTCCAAGTTCGATGCTAAAAGCAGAGGGTTTGGGACCTAAAAATGAGGCAGTGAGCGTGAAAAGAGGGGTTTGGGTAATAGAAGTAAGGGTTTGGAATTTAAAAAAGAGGGTTTGTCCCTGAAAAGGAGGGGTTTGGACCCTAAAAGTGAGGTTTGCAGTCCTAACTCTAAGTCTTTGATGTTAAAAGAGGTGTTTGGGTGTTTTAAAGTGAGTTTTGGGGACCTGGAAATGAGGCACTGAGCATTAAAAGAGGCGTTTGGACCCTGAAAGTGCGGTTTTGGGTGTTAAAACCGAGGCTTTGAGTGTTAAAAGAGGGCTTTAGGTCCTTAAAGTGAGGGTTTGGCTGTTAAAATGAGGCACTGAGCTTTAAGAGAGAGGTTTGGACCCTAGCAGTGAGGTTTGTGGTCCTAACTATAAGGCTTTGAGCATTAAAAGAGGGGTTTGGGTGCTTTAAAGTGCGTCTTTGGGACGTGAAAATGAGGGTATGTCCCTAAAAAGGAGGGGTTTGGACCCTGAAAGTGAGGGTTTGGGATCTAAAATAGAGGCTTTGAGCCTTAAAAGAGGGATTTGGACGTTAAAAATGAGATTTTGCTCCATAAAAGTAAGGGGTTTGGATGCTAAAAATGAGGGTTTGGGAACTAAAAGTGAGGCTTTGAGCCTTGAAAGAGGGGTTTGGACGCTGAAAGTGAGGTTTGCGGTCCCAACTCTAAGTCTTTGATGTTAAAAGAGGGGTTTGGGTGTTTTAAAGTGAGTCTTTGGGTGCTGAAAATGAGGCTTTGAGCCTTAAAAGAGGGCTTTGGGCATTAATAATGATGTTTTGGTACCTGAAAGTGAAGGCCTGGATGCTAAAAGCAGGGGGTTTCTGACCTAAAAATGAGGCACTGAGCATTAAAAGAGGGGTTTGGACCCTGAAAGTGAAGGTTTGGATGATAAAAATGAGTTTTTGAAGCTTAATAGAGGGGTTTGGACTCTAAAAATTACTATTTGGAACAAAACAATGATGGTTTGACCATAAAAAGTCCAAGTTCGATGCTAAAAATGAGGGTTTGGGAACTAAAAGTGAGGCAGTGAGCGTGAAAAGAGGGGTTTGGGTAATAGAAGTAAGGGTTTGGAATTTAAAAAAGAGGGTTTGTCCCTGAAAAGGAGGGGTTTGGACCCTAAAAGTGAGGTTTGCGGTCCCAACTCTAAGTCTTTAATGTTAAAAGAGGGGTTTGGGTGTTTTAAAGTGAGTCTTTGGGTGCTGAAAATGAGGCTTTGAGCCTTAAAAGAGGGCTTTGGGCATTAATAATGATGGTTTGGTACCTGAAAGTGAAGGCCTGGATGCTAAAAGCAAGGGTTTCTGAACTAAAAATGAGGCACTGAGCATTAAAAGAGGGCTTTGGACCCTGAAAGTGTAGGTTTGGATGATAAAAATGAGGCTTTGAGACTTAAAATCGAGGGGCTGGACTCTAAAAGTCATGATTTGTACTAGAACGAGAGTTTGACAATTACAAGTGAGGGTTCAGTGCTAAGAGTGAGGGTTTGGGACCTAAAAATGAGGCACTGAGCGTTAAAAGAGGGGTTTGGACCCTGAAAGTGTGGCTTTGGGTGTTAAAACTGAGGCTTTGAGTGTTAAAAGAGGGCTTTAGGTCCTAAAAGTGAGGGTTTGGCTGTTAGAAATGAGGCACTGAGCTTTAAGAGAGAGGTTTGGACCCTAGCAGTGAGGTTTGTGGTCCTAACTATAAGGCTTTGAGCATTAAAAGAGGGGTTTGGGTGCTTTAAAGTGCGTCTTTGGGACGTGAAAATGAGGGTATGTCCCTAAAAAGGAGGGGTTTGGACCCTGAAAGTGAGGGTTTGGGATCTAAAATAGAGGCTTTGAGCCTTAAAAGAGGGATTTGGACGTTAAAAATGAGATTTTGCTCCATAAAAGTAAGGGGTTTGGATGCTAAAAATGAGGGTTTGGGAACTAAAAGTGAGGCTTTGAGCCTTGAAAGAGGGGTTTGGACGCTGAAAGTGAGGTTTGCGGTCCCAACTCTAAGTCTTTGATGTTAAAAGAGGGGTTTGGGTGTTTTAAAGTGAGTCTTTGTGTGCTGAAAATGAGGCTTTGAGCCTTAAAAGAGGGCTTTGGGCATTAATAATGATGGTTTGGTACCTGAAAGTGAAGGCCTGGATGCTAAAAGCAGGGGGTTTCTGACCTAAAAATGAGGCACTGAGCATTAAAAGAGGGGTTTGGACCCTGACAGTGAAGGTTTGGATGATAAAAATGAGTTTTTGAAGCTTAATAGAGGGGTTTGGACTCTAAAAATTACTATTTGGAACAAAACAATGATGGTTTGACCATAAAAAGTCCAAGTTCGATGCTAAAAATGAGGGTTTGGGACCTAAAAATGAGGCAGTGAGCGTGAAAAGAGGGGTTTGGGTAATAGAAGTAAGGGTTTGGAATTTAAAAAAGAGGGTTTGTCCCTGAAAAGGAGGGGTTTGGACCCTAAAAGTGAGGTTTGCAGTCCTAACTCTAAGTCTTTGATGTTAAAAGAGGTGTTTGGGTGTTTTAAAGTGAGTTTTGGGGACCTGGAAATGAGGCACTGAGCATTAAAAGAGGCGTTTGGACCCTGAAAGTGCGGCTTTGGGTGTTAAAACCGAGGCTTTGAGTGTTAAAAGAGGGCTTTAGGTCCTAAAAGTGAGGGTTTGGCTGTTAAAATGAGGCACTGAGCTTTAAGAGAGAGGTTTGGACCCTAGCAGTGAGGTTTGTGGTACTAACTATAAGGCTTTGAGCATTAAAAGAGGGGTTTGGGTGCTTTAAAGTAAGTCCTTGGGACGTGAAAATGAGGGTATGTCCCTAAAAAGGAGGGGTTTGGACCCTGAAAGTGAGAGTTTGGGATCTAAAATAGAGGCTTTGAGCCTTAAAAGAGGGATTTGGACGTTAAAAATGAGATTTTGCTCCATAAAAGTAAGGGGTTTGGATGCTAAAAATGAGGGTTTGGGAACTAAAAGTGAGGCTTTGAGCCTTGAAAGAGGGGTTTGGACGCTGAAAGTGAGGTTTGCGGTCCCAACTCTAAGTCTTTGATGTTAAAAGAGGGGTTTGGGTGTTTTAAAGTGAGTCTTTGGGTGCTGAAAATGAGGCTTTGAGCCTTAAAAGAGGGCTTTGGGCATTAATAATGATGGTTTGGTACCTGAAAGTGAAGGCCTGGATGCTAAAAGCAGGGGGTTTCTGACCTAAAAATGAGGCACTGAGCATTAAAAGAGGGGTTTGGACCCTGAAAGTGAAGGTTTGGATGATAAAAATGAGTTTTTGAAGCTTAATAGAGGGGTTTGGACTCTAAAAATTACTATTTGGAACAAAACAATGATGGTTTGACCATAAAAAGTCCAAGTTCGATGCTAAAAATGAGGGTTTGGGAACTAAAAGTGAGGCAGTGAGCGTGAAAAGAGGGGTTTGGGTAATAGAAGTAAGGGTTTGGAATTTAAAAAAGAGGGTTTGTCCCTGAAAAGGAGGGGTTTGGACCCTAAAAGTGAGGTTTGCGGTCCCAACTCTAAGTCTTTAATGTTAAAAGAGGGGTTTGGGTGTTTTAAAGTGAGTCTTTGGGTGCTGAAAATGAGGCTTTGAGCCTTAAAAGAGGGCTTTGGGCATTAATAATGATGGTTTGGTACCTGAAAGTGAAGGCCTGGATGCTAAAAGCAAGGGTTTCTGAACTAAAAATGAGGCACTGAGCATTAAAAGAGGGCTTTGGACCCTGAAAGTGTAGGTTTGGATGATAAAAATGAGGCTTTGAGACTTAAAATCGAGGGGCTGGACTCTAAAAGTCATGATTTGTACTAGAACGAGAGTTTGACAATTACAAGTGAGGGTTCAGTGCTAAGAGTGAGGGTTTGGGACCTAAAAATGAGGCACTGAGCGTTAAAAGAGGGGTTTGGACCCTGAAAGTGCGGCTTTGGGTGTTAAAACTGAGGCTTTGAGTGTTAAAAGAGGGCTTTAGGTCCTAAAAGTGAGGGTTTGGCTGTTAGAAATGAGGCACTGAGCTTTAAGAGAGAGGTTTGGACCCTAGCAGTGAGGTTTGTGGTCCTAACTATAAGGCTTTGAGCATTAAAAGAGGGGTTTGGGTGCTTTAAAGTGCGTCTTTGGGACGTGAAAATGAGGGTATGTCCCTAAAAAGGAGGGGTTTGGACCCTGAAAGTGAGGTTTGCGGTCCCAACTCTAAGTCTTTGATGTTAAAAGAGGGGTTTGGGTGTTTTAAAGTGAGTCTTTGGGTGCTGAAAATGAGGCTTTGAGCCTTAAAAGAGGGCTTTGGGCATTAATAATGATGGTTTGGTACCTGAAAGTGAAGGCCTGGATGCTAAAAGCAGGGGGTTTCTGACCTAAAAATGAGGCACTGAGCATTAAAAGAGGGGTTTGGACCCTGACAGTGAAGGTTTGGATGATAAAAATGAGTTTTTGAAGCTTAATAGAGGGGTTTGGACTCTAAAAATTACTATTTGGAACAAAACAATGATGGTTTGACCATAAAAAGTCCAAGTTCGATGCTAAAAATGAGGGTTTGGGACCTAAAAATGAGGCAGTGAGCGTGAAAAGAGGGGTTTGGGTAATAGAAGTAAGGGTTTGGAATTTAAAAAAGAGGGTTTGTCCCTGAAAAGGAGGGGTTTGGACCCTAAAAGTGAGGTTTGCAGTCCTAACTCTAAGTCTTTGATGTTAAAAGAGGTGTTTGGGTGTTTTAAAGTGAGTTTTGGGGACCTGGAAATGAGGCACTGAGCATTAAAAGAGGCGTTTGGACCCTGAAAGTGCGGTTTTGGGTGTTAAAACCGAGGCTTTGAGTGTTAAAAGAGGGCTTTAGGTCCTTAAAGTGAGGGTTTGGCTGTTAAAATGAGGCACTGAGCTTTAAGAGAGAGGTTTGGACCCTAGCAGTGAGGTTTGTGGTCCTAACTATAAGGCTTTGAGCATTAAAAGAGGGGTTTGGGTGCTTTAAAGTGCGTCTTTGGGACGTGAAAATGAGGGTATGTCCCTAAAAAGGAGGGGTTTGGACCCTGAAAGTGAGGGTTTGGGATCTAAAATAGAGGCTTTGAGCCTTAAAAGAGGGATTTGGACGTTAAAAATGAGATTTTGCTCCATAAAAGTAAGGGGTTTGGATGCTAAAAATGAGGGTTTGGGAACTAAAAGTGAGGCTTTGAGCCTTGAAAGAGGGGTTTGGACGCTGAAAGTGAGGTTTGCGGTCCCAACTCTAAGTCTTTGATGTTAAAAGAGGGGTTTGGGTGTTTTAAAGTGAGTCTTTGGGTGCTGAAAATGAGGCTTTGAGCCTTAAAAGAGGGCTTTGGGCATTAATAATGATGGTTTGGTACCTGAAAGTGAAGGCCTGGATGCTAAAAGCAGGGGGTTTCTGACCTAAAAATGAGGCACTGAGCATTAAAAGAGGGGTTTGGACCCTGACAGTGAAGGTTTGGATGATAAAAATGAGTTTTTGAAGCTTAATAGAGGGGTTTGGACTCTAAAAATTACTATTTGGAACAAAACAATGATGGTTTGACCATAAAAAGTCCAAGTTCGATGCTAAAAATGAGGGTTTGGGAACTAAAAGTGAGGCAGTGAGCGTGAAAAGAGGGGTTTGGGTAATAGAAGTAAGGGTTTGGAATTTAAAAAAGAGGGTTTGTCCCTGAAAAGGAGCGGTTTGGACCCTAAAAGTGAGGTCTGCGGTCCCAACTCTAAGTCTTTAATGTTAAAAGAGAGGTTTGGGTGTTTTAAAGTGAGTCTTTGGGTGCTGAAAATGAGGCTTTGAGCCTTAAAAGAGGGCTTTGGGCATTAATAATGATGGTTTGGTACCTGAAAGTGAAGGCCTGGATGCTAAAAGCAAGGGTTTCTGAACTAAAAATGAGGCACTGAGCATTAAAAGAGGGCTTTGGACCCTGAAAGTGTAGGTTTGGATGATAAAAATGAGGCTTTGAGACTTAAAATCGAGGGGCTGGACTCTAAAAGTCATGATTTGTACTAGAACGAGAGTTTGACAATTACAGTCCGGGTTCAGTGCTAAGAGTGAGGGTTTGGGACCTAAAAATGAGGCACTGAGCGTTAAAAGAGGGGTTTGGACCCTGAAAGTGCGGCTTTGGGTGTTAAAACTGAGGCTTTGAGTGTTAAAAGAGGGCTTTAGGTCCTAAAAGTGAGGGTTTGGCTGTTAGAAATGAGGCACTGAGCTTTAAGAGAGAGGTTTGGACCCTAGCAGTGAGGTTTGTGGTCCTAACTATAAGGCTTTGAGCATTAAAAGAGGGGTTTGGGTGCTTTAAAGTGCGTCTTTGGGACGTGAAAATGAGGGTATGTCCCTAAAAAGGAGGGGTTTGGACCCTGAAAGTGAGGGTTTGGGATCTAAAATAGAGGCTTTGAGCCTTAAAAGAGGGATTTGGACGTTAAAAATGAGATTTTGCTCCATAAAAGTAAGGGGTTTGGATGCTAAAAATGAGGGTTTGGGAACTAAAAGTGAGGCTTTGAGCCTTGAAAGAGGGGTTTGGACGCTGAAAGTGAGGTTTGCGGTCCCAACTCTAAGTCTTTGATGTTAAAAGAGGGGTTTGGGTGTTTTAAAGTGAGTCTTTGGGTGCTGAAAATGAGGCTTTGAGCCTTAAAAGAGGGCTTTGGGCATTAATAATGATGGTTTGGTTCCTGAAAGTGAAGGCCTGGATGCTAAAAGCAGGGGGTTTCTGACCTAAAAATGAGGCACTGAGCATTAAAAGAGGGGTTTGGACCCTGACAGTGAAGGTTTGGATGATAAAAATGAGTTTTTGAAGCTTAATAGAGGGGTTTGGACGCTAAAAATTACTATTTGGAACAAAACAATGATGGTTTGACCATAAAAAGTCCAAGTTCGATGCTAAAAATGAGGGTTTGGGACCTAAAAATGAGGCAGTGAGCGTGAAAAGAGGGGTTTGGGTAATAGAAGTAAGGGTTTGGAATTTAAAAAAGAGGGTTTGTCCCTGAAAAGGAGGGGTTTGGACCCTAAAAGTGAGGTTTGCAGTCCTAACTCTAAGTCTTTGATGTTAAAAGAGGTGTTTGGGTGTTTTAAAGTGAGTTTTGGGGACCTGGAAATGAGGCACTGAGCATTAAAAGAGGCGTTTGGACCCTGAAAGTGCGGCTTTGGGTGTTAAAACCGAGGCTTTGAGTGTTAAAAGAGGGCTTTAGGTCCTAAAAGTGAGGGTTTGGCTGTTAAAATGAGGCACTGAGCTTTAAGAGAGAGGTTTGGACCCTAGCAGTGAGGTTTGTGGTACTAACTATAAGGCTTTGAGCATTAAAAGAGGGGTTTGGGTGCTTTAAAGTGCGTCTTTGGGTGCTGAAAATGAGGGTATGTCCCTAAAAAGGAGGGGTTTGGACCCTGAAAGTGAGAGTTTGGGATCTAAAATAGAGGCTTTGAGCCTTAAAAGAGGGATTTGGACGTTAAAAATGAGATTTTGCTCCATAAAAGTAAGGGGTTTGGATGCTAAAAATGAGTCTTTGGGTGCTGAAAATGAGGCTTTGAGCCTTAAAAGAGGGCTTTGGACCCTGAAAGTGAAGGTTTGGATGATAAAAATGAGGCTTTGAGACTTAAAATCGAGGGGCTGGACTCTAAAAGTCATGATTTGTACTAGAACGAGAGTTTGACAATTACAAGTCCGGGTTCAGTGCTAAGAGTGAGGGTTTGGGACCTAAAAATGAGGCACTGAGCGTTAAAAGAGAGGTTTGGACCCTGAAAGTGCGGCTTTGGGTGTTAAAACCGAGGCTTTGGGAGTTAAAAGAGGGCTTTAGGTCCTAAAACTGAGGGTTTGCTGTTAAAAATGAGGCTTTGAGCGTTAAAAGAGGCTTTGGGTGCTTTAAAGTGCGTCTTTGGGAGGTATAAATGAGGCGTTGAGCATTAAAAGAGGGGTTTGGGCAAAGAAAGTGAGGTTTTGGCTGTTAAAAATGAAGCTTTGAGCATAAAAGAGGTCTTTGGACCCTAGCATTGTGGTTTGCGGCCCTAACTCTAAGGCTTTGAGCATTAAAAGAGGGGTTTGGGTGCTTTAAAGTAAGTCCTTGGGACATGAAAATGAGGGTATGTCCCTAAAAAGGAGGGGTTTGGACCCTAAAAGTGAGGTTTGCAGTCCTAACTCTAAGTCTTTGATGTTAAAAGAGGTGTTTGGGTGTTTTAAAGTGAGATTTGGGGACCTGAAAATGAGGCACTGAGCGTTAAAAGAGGGGTTTGGACCCTGAAAGTTTGGCTTTGAGTGTTAAAACTGAGGCTTTGAGTGTTAAAAGAGGGCTTTAGGTCCTAAAAGTGAGGGTTTGGCTGTTAGAAATGAGGCATTGAATTTTAAAACCAAGGTTTGGACCCTAGCAGTGAGGTTTGCAGTCCTAACTCTAAGGCTTTGAGCATTAAAAGAGGGGTTTGGGTGTTTTAAAGTGAGTCTTTGGGTGCTGAAAATGAGGCTTTGAGCCTTAAAAGAGGGCTTTGGGCATTAATAATGATGTTTTGGTTCCTGAAAGTGAAGGCCTGGATGCTAAAAGCAGGGGGTTTCTGACCTAAAAATGAGGCACTGAGCATTAAAAGAGGCGTTTGGACCCTGAAAGTGAAGGTTTGGATGATAAAAATGAGTTTTTGAAGCTTAATAGAGGGGTTTGGACTCTAAAAATTACTATTTGGAACAAAACAATGATGGTTTGACCATAAAAAGTCCAAGTTCGATGCTAAAAGCAGAGGGTTTGGGACCTAAAAATGAGGCAGTGAGCGTGAAAAGAGGGGTTTGGGTAATAGAAGTAAGGGTTTGGAATTTAAAAAAGAGGGTTTGTCCCTGAAAAGGAGGGGTTTGGACCCTAAAAGTGAGGTTTGCAGTCCTAACTCTAAGTCTTTGATGTTAAAAGAGGTGTTTGGGTGTTTTAAAGTGAGTTTTGGGGACCTGGAAATGAGGCACTGAGCATTAAAAGAGGCGTTTGGACCCTGAAAGTTTGGCTTTGGGTGTTAAAACTGAGGCTTTGAGTGTTAGAAGAGGGCTTTAGGTCCTAAAAGTGAGGGTTTGGCTGTTAAAAATGAGGCACTGAGCTTTAAGAGAGAGGTTTGGACCCTAGCAGTGAGGTTTGTGGTCCTAACTATAAGGCTTTGAGCATTAAAAGAGGGGTTTGGGTGCTTTAAAGTGCGTCTTTGGGACGTGAAAATGAGGGTATGTCCCTAAAAAGGAGGGGTTTGGACCCTGAAAGTGAGGGTTTGGGATCTAAAATAGAGGCTTTGAGCCTTAAAAGAGGGATTTGGACGTTAAAAATGAGATTTTGCTCCATAAAAGTAAGGGGTTTGGATGCTAAAAATGAGGGTTTGGGAACTAAAAGTGAGGCTTTGAGCCTTGAAAGAGGGGTTTGGACGCTGAAAGTGAGGTTTGCGGTCCCAACTCTAAGTCTTTGATGTTAAAAGAGGGGTTTGGGTGTTTTAAAGTGAGTCTTTGTGTGCTGAAAATGAGGCTTTGAGCCTTAAAAGAGGGCTTTGGGCATTAATAATGATGGTTTGGTACCTGAAAGTGAAGGCCTGGATGCTAAAAGCAGGGGGTTTCTGACCTAAAAATGAGGCACTGAGCATTAAAAGAGGGGTTTGGACCCTGACAGTGAAGGTTTGGATGATAAAAATGAGTTTTTGAAGCTTAATAGAGGGGTTTGGACTCTAAAAATTACTATTTGGAACAAAACAATGATGGTTTGACCATAAAAAGTCCAAGTTCGATGCTAAAAATGAGGGTTTGGGACCTAAAAATGAGGCAGTGAGCGTGAAAAGAGGGGTTTGGGTAATAGAAGTAAGGGTTTGGAATTTAAAAAAGAGGGTTTGTCCCTGAAAAGGAGGGGTTTGGACCCTAAAAGTGAGGTTTGCAGTCCTAACTCTAAGTCTTTGATGTTAAAAGAGGTGTTTGGGTGTTTTAAAGTGAGTTTTGGGGACCTGGAAATGAGGCACTGAGCATTAAAAGAGGCGTTTGGACCCTGAAAGTGCGGCTTTGGGTGTTAAAACCGAGGCTTTGAGTGTTAAAAGAGGGCTTTAGGTCCTAAAAGTGAGGGTTTGGCTGTTAAAATGAGGCACTGAGCTTTAAGAGAGAGGTTTGGACCCTAGCAGTGAGGTTTGTGGTACTAACTATAAGGCTTTGAGCATTAAAAGAGGGGTTTGGGTGCTTTAAAGTAAGTCCTTGGGACGTGAAAATGAGGGTATGTCCCTAAAAAGGAGGGGTTTGGACCCTGAAAGTGAGAGTTTGGGATCTAAAATAGAGGCTTTGAGCCTTAAAAGAGGGATTTGGACGTTAAAAATGAGATTTTGCTCCATAAAAGTAAGGGGTTTGGATGCTAAAAATGAGGGTTTGGGAACTAAAAGTGAGGCTTTGAGCCTTGAAAGAGGGGTTTGGACGCTGAAAGTGAGGTTTGCGGTCCCAACTCTAAGTCTTTGATGTTAAAAGAGGGGTTTGGGTGTTTTAAAGTGAGTCTTTGGGTGCTGAAAATGAGGCTTTGAGCCTTAAAAGAGGGCTTTGGGCATTAATAATGATGGTTTGGTACCTGAAAGTGAAGGCCTGGATGCTAAAAGCAGGGGGTTTCTGACCTAAAAATGAGGCACTGAGCATTAAAAGAGGGGTTTGGACCCTGAAAGTGAAGGTTTGGATGATAAAAATGAGTTTTTGAAGCTTAATAGAGGGGTTTGGACTCTAAAAATTACTATTTGGAACAAAACAATGATGGTTTGACCATAAAAAGTCCAAGTTCGATGCTAAAAATGAGGGTTTGGGAACTAAAAGTGAGGCAGTGAGCGTGAAAAGAGGGGTTTGGGTAATAGAAGTAAGGGTTTGGAATTTAAAAAAGAGGGTTTGTCCCTGAAAAGGAGGGGTTTGGACCCTAAAAGTGAGGTTTGCGGTCCCAACTCTAAGTCTTTAATGTTAAAAGAGGGGTTTGGGTGTTTTAAAGTGAGTCTTTGGGTGCTGAAAATGAGGCTTTGAGCCTTAAAAGAGGGCTTTGGGCATTAATAATGATGGTTTGGTACCTGAAAGTGAAGGCCTGGATGCTAAAAGCAAGGGTTTCTGAACTAAAAATGAGGCACTGAGCATTAAAAGAGGGCTTTGGACCCTGAAAGTGTAGGTTTGGATGATAAAAATGAGGCTTTGAGACTTAAAATCGAGGGGCTGGACTCTAAAAGTCATGATTTGTACTAGAACGAGAGTTTGACAATTACAAGTGAGGGTTCAGTGCTAAGAGTGAGGGTTTGGGACCTAAAAATGAGGCACTGAGCGTTAAAAGAGGGGTTTGGACCCTGAAAGTGCGGCTTTGGGTGTTAAAACTGAGGCTTTGAGTGTTAAAAGAGGGCTTTAGGTCCTAAAAGTGAGGGTTTGGCTGTTAGAAATGAGGCACTGAGCTTTAAGAGAGAGGTTTGGACCCTAGCAGTGAGGTTTGTGGTCCTAACTATAAGGCTTTGAGCATTAAAAGAGGGGTTTGGGTGCTTTAAAGTGCGTCTTTGGGACGTGAAAATGAGGGTATGTCCCTAAAAAGGAGGGGTTTGGACCCTGAAAGTGAGGTTTGCGGTCCCAACTCTAAGTCTTTGATGTTAAAAGAGGGGTTTGGGTGTTTTAAAGTGAGTCTTTGGGTGCTGAAAATGAGGCTTTGAGCCTTAAAAGAGGGCTTTGGGCATTAATAATGATGGTTTGGTACCTGAAAGTGAAGGCCTGGATGCTAAAAGCAGGGGGTTTCTGACCTAAAAATGAGGCACTGAGCATTAAAAGAGGGGTTTGGACCCTGACAGTGAAGGTTTGGATGATAAAAATGAGTTTTTGAAGCTTAATAGAGGGGTTTGGACTCTAAAAATTACTATTTGGAACAAAACAATGATGGTTTGACCATAAAAAGTCCAAGTTCGATGCTAAAAATGAGGGTTTGGGACCTAAAAATGAGGCAGTGAGCGTGAAAAGAGGGGTTTGGGTAATAGAAGTAAGGGTTTGGAATTTAAAAAAGAGGGTTTGTCCCTGAAAAGGAGGGGTTTGGACCCTAAAAGTGAGGTTTGCAGTCCTAACTCTAAGTCTTTGATGTTAAAAGAGGTGTTTGGGTGTTTTAAAGTGAGTTTTGGGGACCTGGAAATGAGGCACTGAGCATTAAAAGAGGCGTTTGGACCCTGAAAGTGCGGTTTTGGGTGTTAAAACCGAGGCTTTGAGTGTTAAAAGAGGGCTTTAGGTCCTTAAAGTGAGGGTTTGGCTGTTAAAATGAGGCACTGAGCTTTAAGAGAGAGGTTTGGACCCTAGCAGTGAGGTTTGTGGTCCTAACTATAAGGCTTTGAGCATTAAAAGAGGGGTTTGGGTGCTTTAAAGTGCGTCTTTGGGTGCTGAAAATGAGGGTATGTCCCTAAAAAGGAGGGGTTTGGAGCCTGAAAGTGAGGGTTTGGCATCTAAAATAGAGGCTTTGAGCCTTAAAAGAGGGATTTGGACGTTAAAAATGAGATTTTGCTCCATAAAAGTAAGGGGTTTGGATGCTAAAAATGAGGGTTTGGGAACTAAAAGTGAGGCTTTGAGCCTTGAAAGAGGGGTTTGGACGCTGAAAGTGAGGTTTGCGGTCCCAACTCTAAGTCTTTGATGTTAAAAGAGGGGTTTGGGTGTTTTAAAGTGAGTCTTTGGGTGCTGAAAATGAGGCTTTGAGCCTTAAAAGAGGGCTTTGGGCATTAATAATGATGGTTTGGTACCTGAAAGTGAAGGCCTGGATGCTAAAAGCAGGGGGTTTCTGACCTAAAAATGAGGCACTGAGCATTAAAAGAGGGGTTTGGACCCTGACAGTGAAGGTTTGGATGATAAAAATGAGTTTTTGAAGCTTAATAGAGGGGTTTGGACTCTAAAAATTACTATTTGGAACAAAACAATGATGGTTTGACCATAAAAAGTCCAAGTTCGATGCTAAAAATGAGGGTTTGGGAACTAAAAGTGAGGCAGTGAGCGTGAAAAGAGGGGTTTGGGTAATAGAAGTAAGGGTTTGGAATTTAAAAAAGAGGGTTTGTCCCTGAAAAGGAGCGGTTTGGACCCTAAAAGTGAGGTCTGCGGTCCCAACTCTAAGTCTTTAATGTTAAAAGAGAGGTTTGGGTGTTTTAAAGTGAGTCTTTGGGTGCTGAAAATGAGGCTTTGAGCCTTAAAAGAGGGCTTTGGGCATTAATAATGATGGTTTGGTACCTGAAAGTGAAGGCCTGGATGCTAAAAGCAAGGGTTTCTGAACTAAAAATGAGGCACTGAGCATTAAAAGAGGGCTTTGGACCCTGAAAGTGTAGGTTTGGATGATAAAAATGAGGCTTTGAGACTTAAAATCGAGGGGCTGGACTCTAAAAGTCATGATTTGTACTAGAACGAGAGTTTGACAATTACAGTCCGGGTTCAGTGCTAAGAGTGAGGGTTTGGGACCTAAAAATGAGGCACTGAGCGTTAAAAGAGGGGTTTGGACCCTGAAAGTGCGGCTTTGGGTGTTAAAACTGAGGCTTTGAGTGTTAAAAGAGGGCTTTAGGTCCTAAAAGTGAGGGTTTGGCTGTTAGAAATGAGGCACTGAGCTTTAAGAGAGAGGTTTGGACCCTAGCAGTGAGGTTTGTGGTCCTAACTATAAGGCTTTGAGCATTAAAAGAGGGGTTTGGGTGCTTTAAAGTGCGTCTTTGGGACGTGAAAATGAGGGTATGTCCCTAAAAAGGAGGGGTTTGGACCCTGAAAGTGAGGGTTTGGCATCTAAAATAGAGGCTTTGAGCCTTAAAAGAGGGATTTGGACGTTAAAAATGAGATTTTGCTCCATAAAAGTAAGGGGTTTGGATGCTAAAAATGAGGGTTTGGGAACTAAAAGTGAGGCTTTGAGCCTTGAAAGAGGGGTTTGGACGCTGAAAGTGAGGTTTGCGGTCCCAACTCTAAGTCTTTGATGTTAAAAGAGGGGTTTGGGTGTTTTAAAGTGAGTCTTTGGGTGCTGAAAATGAGGCTTTGAGCCTTAAAAGAGGGCTTTGGGCATTAATAATGATGGTTTGGTTCCTGAAAGTGAAGGCCTGGATGCTAAAAGCAGGGGGTTTCTGACCTAAAAATGAGGCACTGAGCATTAAAAGAGGGGTTTGGACCCTGACAGTGAAGGTTTGGATGATAAAAATGAGTTTTTGAAGCTTAATAGAGGGGTTTGGACGCTAAAAATTACTATTTGGAACAAAACAATGATGGTTTGACCATAAAAAGTCCAAGTTCGATGCTAAAAATGAGGGTTTGGGACCTAAAAATGAGGCAGTGAGCGTGAAAAGAGGGGTTTGGGTAATAGAAGTAAGGGTTTGGAATTTAAAAAAGAGGGTTTGTCCCTGAAAAGGAGGGGTTTGGACCCTAAAAGTGAGGTTTGCAGTCCTAACTCTAAGTCTTTGATGTTAAAAGAGGTGTTTGGGTGTTTTAAAGTGAGTTTTGGGGACCTGGAAATGAGGCACTGAGCATTAAAAGAGGCGTTTGGACCCTGAAAGTGCGGCTTTGGGTGTTAAAACCGAGGCTTTGAGTGTTAAAAGAGGGCTTTAGGTCCTAAAAGTGAGGGTTTGGCTGTTAAAATGAGGCACTGAGCTTTAAGAGAGAGGTTTGGACCCTAGCAGTGAGGTTTGTGGTACTAACTATAAGGCTTTGAGCATTAAAAGAGGGGTTTGGGTGCTTTAAAGTGCGTCTTTGGGTGCTGAAAATGAGGGTATGTCCCTAAAAAGGAGGGGTTTGGACCCTGAAAGTGAGAGTTTGGGATCTAAAATAGAGGCTTTGAGCCTTAAAAGAGGGATTTGGACGTTAAAAATGAGATTTTGCTCCATAAAAGTAAGGGGTTTGGATGCTAAAAATGAGTCTTTGGGTGCTGAAAATGAGGCTTTGAGCCTTAAAAGAGGGCTTTGGACCCTGAAAGTGAAGGTTTGGATGATAAAAATGAGGCTTTGAGACTTAAAATCGAGGGGCTGGACTCTAAAAGTCATGATTTGTACTAGAACGAGAGTTTGACAATTACAAGTCCGGGTTCAGTGCTAAGAGTGAGGGTTTGGGACCTAAAAATGAGGCACTGAGCGTTAAAAGAGAGGTTTGGACCCTGAAAGTGCGGCTTTGGGTGTTAAAACCGAGGCTTTGGGAGTTAAAAGAGGGCTTTAGGTCCTAAAACTGAGGGTTTGCTGTTAAAAATGAGGCTTTGAGCGTTAAAAGAGGCTTTGGGTGCTTTAAAGTGCGTCTTTGGGAGGTATAAATGAGGCGTTGAGCATTAAAAGAGGGGTTTGGGCAAAGAAAGTGAGGTTTTGGCTGTTAAAAATGAAGCTTTGAGCATAAAAGAGGTCTTTGGACCCTAGCATTGTGGTTTGCGGCCCTAACTCTAAGGCTTTGAGCATTAAAAGAGGGGTTTGGGTGCTTTAAAGTAAGTCCTTGGGACATGAAAATGAGGGTATGTCCCTAAAAAGGAGGGGTTTGGACCCTAAAAGTGAGGTTTGCAGTCCTAACTCTAAGTCTTTGATGTTAAAAGAGGTGTTTGGGTGTTTTAAAGTGAGATTTGGGGACCTGAAAATGAGGCACTGAGCGTTAAAAGAGGGGTTTGGACCCTGAAAGTTTGGCTTTGAGTGTTAAAACTGAGGCTTTGAGTGTTAAAAGAGGGCTTTAGGTCCTAAAAGTGAGGGTTTGGCTGTTAGAAATGAGGCATTGAATTTTAAAACCAAGGTTTGGACCCTAGCAGTGAGGTTTGCAGTCCTAACTCTAAGGCTTTGAGCATTAAAAGAGGGGTTTGGGTGTTTTAAAGTGAGTCTTTGGGTGCTGAAAATGAGGCTTTGAGCCTTAAAAGAGGGCTTTGGGCATTAATAATGATGTTTTGGTTCCTGAAAGTGAAGGCCTGGATGCTAAAAGCAGGGGGTTTCTGACCTAAAAATGAGGCACTGAGCATTAAAAGAGGCGTTTGGACCCTGAAAGTGAAGGTTTGGATGATAAAAATGAGTTTTTGAAGCTTAATAGAGGGGTTTGGACTCTAAAAATTACTATTTGGAACAAAACAATGATGGTTTGACCATAAAAAGTCCAAGTTCGATGCTAAAAGCAGAGGGTTTGGGACCTAAAAATGAGGCAGTGAGCGTGAAAAGAGGGGTTTGGGTAATAGAAGTAAGGGTTTGGAATTTAAAAAAGAGGGTTTGTCCCTGAAAAGGAGGGGTTTGGACCCTAAAAGTGAGGTTTGCAGTCCTAACTCTAAGTCTTTGATGTTAAAAGAGGTGTTTGGGTGTTTTAAAGTGAGTTTTGGGGACCTGGAAATGAGGCACTGAGCATTAAAAGAGGCGTTTGGACCCTGAAAGTTTGGCTTTGGGTGTTAAAACTGAGGCTTTGAGTGTTAGAAGAGGGCTTTAGGTCCTAAAAGTGAGGGTTTGGCTGTTAAAAATGAGGCACTGAGCTTTAAGAGAGAGTTTTGGACCCTAGCAGTGAGGTTTGTGGTCCTAACTATAAGGCTTTGAGCATTAAAAGAGGGGTTTGGGTGCTTTAAAGTGCGTCTTTGGGTGCTGAAAATGAGGGTATGTCCCTAAAAAGGAGGGGTTTGGACCCTGAAAGTGAGGGTTTGGCATCTAAAATAGAGGCTTTGAGCCTTAAAAGAGGGATTTGGACGTTAAAAATGAGATTTTGCTCCATAAAAGTAAGGGGTTTGGATGCTAAAAATGAGGGTTTGGGAACTAAAAGTGAGGCTTTGAGCCTTGAAAGAGGGGTTTGGACGCTGAAAGTGAGGTTTGCGGTCCCAACTCTAAGTCTTTGATGTTAAAAGAGGGGTTTGGGTGTTTTAAAGTGAGTCTTTGGGTGCTGAAAATGAGGCTTTGAGCCTTAAAAGAGGGGTTTGGACGCTGAAAGTGAGGTTTGCGGTCCCAACTCTAAGTCTTTGATGTTAAAAGAGGGGTTTGGGTGTTTTAAAGTGAGTCTTTGGGTGCTGAAAATGAGGCACTGAGCATTAAAAGAGGGGTTTGGACCATGAAAGTGTAGGTTTGGATGATAAAAATGAGGCTTTGAGACTTAAAATCGAGGGGCTGGACTCTAAAAGTCATGATTTGTACTAGAACGAGAGTTTGACAATTAAAAGTCCGGGTTCAGTGCTAAGAGTGAGGGTTTGGGACCTAAAAATGAGGCACTGAGCGTTAAAAGAGAGGTTTGGACCCTGAAAGTGCGGCTTTGGGTGTTAAAACCGAGGCTTTGGGAGTTAAAAGAGGGCTTTAGGTCCTAAAAGTGAGGGTTTGCTGTTAAAAATGAGGCTTTGAGCGTTAAAACCGGTTTGGCCCCTAAAAGTGAGATTTGCAGTCTTACTCTAAAAGGCTTTGAGGTTAAAAGAGGCTTTGGGCATTAATAATGATGTTTTGGTACCTGAAAGTGAAGGCCTGGATGCTAAAAGCAGGGGGTTTGGACCTAAAAATGAGGCACTGAGCATTAAAAGAGGGGTTTGGACCCTGACAGTGAAGGTTTGGATGATAAAAATGAGTTTTTGAAGCTTAATAGAGGGGTTTGGACTCTAAGAATTACTATTTGGAACAAAACAATGATGGTTTGACCATAAAAAGTCCAAGTTCGATGCTAAAAATGAGGGTTTGGGACCTAAAAAAAAGGCAGTGAGCGTGAAAAGAGGGGTTTGGGTAATAGAAGTAAGGGTTTGGAATTTAAAAAAGAGGGTTTGTCCCTGAAAAGGAGGGGTTTGGACCCTAAAAGTGAGGTTTGCAGTCCTAACTATAAGTCTTTGATGTTAAAAGAGGTGTTTGGGTGTTTTAAAGTGAGTTTTGGGGACCTGAAAATGAGGCACTGAGCGTTAAAAGTGGGGTTTGGACCCTGAAAGTTTGGCTTTGAGTGTTAAAACTGAGGCTTTGAGTGTTAAAAGAGGGCTTTAGGTCCTAAAAGTGAGGGTTTGGCTGTTAGAAATGAGGCACTGAGCTTTAAGAGAGAGGTTTGGACCCTAGCAGTGAGGTTTGTGGTCCTAACTATAAGGCTTTGAGCATTAAAAGAGGGGTTTGGGTGCTTTAAAGTGCGTCTTTGGGACGTGAAAATGAGGGTATGTCCCTAAAAAGGAGGGGTTTGGACCCTGAAAGTGAGGGTTTGGCATCTAAAATAGAGGCTTTGAGCCTTAAAAGAGGGATTTGGACGTTAAAAATGAGATTTTGCTCCATAAAAGTAAGGGGTTTGGATGCTAAAAATGAGGGTTTGGGAACTAAAAGTGAGGCTTTGAGCCTTGAAAGAGGGGTTTGGACGCTGAAAGTGAGGTTTGCGGTCCCAACTCTAAGTCTTTGATGTTAAAAGAGGGGTTTGGGTGTTTTAAAGTGAGTCTTTGGGTGCTGAAAATGAGGCACTGAGCATTAAAAGAGGGGTTTGGACCATGAAAGTGTAGGTTTGGATGATAAAAATGAGGCTTTGAGGCTTAAAAACGAGGGGCTGGACTCTAAAAGTCATGATTTGTACTAGAACGAGAGTTTGACAATTACAAGTCCGGGTTCAGTGCTAAGAGTGAGGGTTTGGGACCTAAAAATGAGGCACTGAGCGTTAAAAGAGAGGTTTGGACCCTGAAAGTGCGGCTTTGGGTGTTAAAACCGAGGCTTTGGGAGTTAAAAGAGGGCTTTAGGTCCTAAAAGTGAGGGTTTGCTGTTAAAAATGAGGCTTTGAGCGTTAAAACCGGTTTGGCCCCTGAAAGTGAGATTTGCAGTCTTACTCTAAAAGGCTTTGAGGTTAAAAGAGGCTTTGGGTGCTTTAAAGTGCGTCTTTGGGAGGTATAAATGAGGCATTGAGCATTAAAAGAGGGGTTTGGGCAAAGAAAGTGAGGTTTTGGCTGTTAAAAATGAAGCTTTGAGCATAAAAGAGGGCTTTGGACCCTAGCATTGTGGTTTGCGGCCCTAACTCTAAGGCTTTGAGCATTAAAAGAGGGGTTTGGGTGCTTTAAAGTAAGTCCTTGGGACATGAAAATGAGGGTATGTCCCTAAAAAGGAGGGGTTTGGACCCTAGCAGTGAGGTTTGCAGTCCTAACTCTAAGTCTTTGATGTTAAAAGAGGTGTTTGGGTGTTTTAAAGTGAGTTTTGGGGACCTGGAAATGAGGCACTGAGCGTTAAAAGAGGCGTTTGGACCCTGAAAGTTTGGCTTTGAGTGTTAAAACTGAGGCTTTGAGTGTTAAAAGAGGGCTTTAGGTCCTAAAAGTGAGGGTTTGGCTGTTAGAAATGAGGCACTGAGCTTTAAGAGAGAGGTTTGGACCCTAGCAGTGAGGTTTGCAGTCCTAACTATAAGGCTTTGAGCATTAAAAGAGGGGTTTGGGTGCTTTAAAGTGCGTCTTTGGGACGTGAAAATGAGGGTATGTCCCTAAAAAGGAGGGGTTTGGACCCTGAAAGTGAGGGTTTGGGATCTAAAATAGAGGCTTTGAGCCTTAAAAGAGGGATTTGGACGTTAAAAATGAGATTTTGCTCCATAAAAGTAAGGGGTTTGGATGCTAAAAATGAGGGTTTGGGAACTAAAAGTGAGGCTTTGAGCCTTGAAAGAGGGGTTTGGACGCTGAAAGTGAGGTTTGCGGTCCCAACTCTAAGTCTTTAATGTTAAAAGAGGGGTTTGGGTGTTTTAAAGTGAGTCTTTGGGTGCTGAAAATGAGGCTTTGAGCCTTAAAAGAGGGCTTTGGGCATTAATAATGATGGTTTGGTACCTGAAAGTGAAGGCCTGGATGCTAAAAGCAAGGGTTTCTGAACTAAAAATGAGGCACTGAGCATTAAAAGAGGGGTTTGGACCCTGAAAGTGTAGTTTTGGATGATAAAAATGAGGCTTTGAGACTTAAAATCGAGGGGCTGGACTCTAAAAGTCATGATTTGTACTAGAACGAGAGTTTGACAATTACAAGTCCGGGTTCAGTGCTAAGAGTGAGGGTTTGGGACCTAAAAATGAGGCACTGAGCGTTAAAAGAGGGGTTTGGACCCTGAAAGTGCGGCTTTGGGTGTTAAAACTGAGGCTTTGAGTGTTAAAAGAGGGCTTTAGGTCCTAAAAGTGAGGGTTTGGCTGTTAGAAATGAGGCTTTGAGCTTTAAGAGAGAGGTTTGGACCCTAGCAGTGAGGTTTGTGGTCCTAACTATAAGGCTTTGAGCATTAAAAGAGGGGTTTGGGTGCTTTAAAGTGCGTCTTTGGGACGTGAAAATGAGGGTATGTCCCTAAAAAGGAGGGGTTTGGACCCTGAAAGTGAGGTTTGCGGTCCCAACTCTAAGTCTTTGATGTTAAAAGAGGGGTTTGGGTGTTTTAAAGTGAGTCTTTGTGTGCCAAAAATGAGGCTTTGAGCCTTAAAAGAGGGCTTTGGGCATTAATAATGATGTTTTGGTACCTGAAAGTGAAGGCCTGGATGCTAAAAGCAGGGGGTTTCTGACCTAAAAATGAGGCACTGAGCATTAAAAGAGGGGTTTGGACCCTGAAAGTGAAGGTTTGGATGATAAAAATGAGTTTTTGAAGCTTAATAGAGGGGTTTGGACTCTAAAAATTACTATTTGGAACAAAACAATGATGGTTTGACCATAAAAAGTCCAAGTTCGATGCTAAAAATGAGGGTTTGGGACCTAAAAATGAGGCAGTGAGCGTGAAAAGAGGGGTTTGGGTAATAGAAGTAAGGGTTTGGAATTTAAAAAAGAGGGTTTGTCCCTGAAAAGGAGGGGTTTGGACCCTAAAAGTGAGGTTTGCAGTCCTAACTCTAAGTCTTTAATGTTAAAAGAGGTGTTTGGGTGTTTTAAAGTGAGTTTTGGGGACCTGGAAATGAGGCACTGAGCATTAAAAGAGGCGTTTGGACCCTGAAAGTGCGGTTTTGGGTGTTAAAACCGAGGCTTTGAGTGTTAAAAGAGGGCTTTAGGTCCTAAAAGTGAGGGTTTGGCTGTTAAAATGAGGCACTGAGCTTTAAGAGAGAGGTTTGGACCCTAGCAGTGAGGTTTGTGGTCCTAACTATAAGGCTTTGAGCATTAAAAGAGGGGTTTGGGTGCTTTAAAGTGCGTCTTTGGGTGCTGAAAATGAGGGTATGTCCCTAAAAAGGAGGGGTTTGGACCCTGAAAGTGAGGGTTTGGGATCTAAAATAGAGGCTTTGAGCCTTAAAAGAGGGATTTGGACGTTAAAAATGAGATTTTGCTCCATAGAAGTAAGGGGTTTGGATGCTAAAAATGAGGGTTTGGGAACTAAAAGTGAGGCTTTGAGCCTTGAAAGAGGGGTTTGGACGCTGAAAGTGAGGTTTGCGGTCCCAACTCTAAGTCTTTGATGTTAAAAGAGGGGTTTGGGTGTTTTAAAGTGAGTCTTTGGGTGCTGAAAATGAGGCTTTGAGCCTTAAAAGAGGGCTTTGGACCCTGAAAGTGAAGGTTTGGATGATAAAAATGAGGCTTTGAGACTTAAAATCGAGGGGCTGGACTCTAAAAGTCATGATTTGTACTAGAACGAGAGTTTGACAATTACAAGTCCGGGTTCAGTGCTAAGAGTGAGGGTTTGGGACCTAAAAATGAGGCACTGAGCGTTAAAAGAGAGGTTTGGACCCTGAAAGTGCGGCTTTGGGTGTTAAAACCGAGGCTTTGGGAGTTAAAAGAGGGCTTTAGGTCCTAAAAGTGAGGGTTTGCTGTTAAAAATGAGGCTTTGAGCGTTAAAAGAGGCTTTGGGTGCTTTAAAGTGCGTCTTTGGGAGGTATAAATGAGGCATTGAGCAGTAAAAGAGGGGTTTGGGCAAAGAAAGTGAGGTTTTGGCTGTTAAAAATGAAGCTTTGAGCATAAAAGAGGGCTTTGGACCCTAGCATTGTGGTTTGCGGCCCTAACTCTAAGGCTTTGAGCATTAAAAGAGGGGTTTGGGTGCTTTAAAGTAAGTCCTTGGGAAATGAAAATGAGGGTATGTCCCTAAAAAGGAGGGGTTTGGACCCTAAAAGTGAGGTTTGCAGTCCCAACTCTAAGTCTTTGATGTTAAAAGAGGTGTTTGGGTGTTTTAAAGTGAGTTTTGGGGACCTGAAAATGAGGCACTGAGCGTTAAAAGAGGGGTTTGGACCCTGAAAGTTTGGCTTTGAGTGTTAAAATGAGGCTTTGAGTGTTAAAAGAGGGCTTTAGGTCCTAAAAGTGAGGGTTTGGCTGTTAAGAAATGAGGCATTGAATTTTAAAACCAAGGTTTGGACCCTAGCAGTGAGGTTTGCAGTCCTAACTCTAAGGCTTTGAGCGTTAAAAGAGGGGTTTGGGTGTTTTAAAGTGAGTCTTTGGGTGCTGAAAATGAGGCTTTGAGCCTTAAAAGAGGGCTTTGGGCATTAATAATGATGTTTTGGTACCTGAAAGTGAAGGCCTGGATGCTAAAAGCAGGGGGTTTCTGACCTAAAAATGAGGCACTGAGCATTAAAAGAGGGGTTTGGACCCTGAAAGTGAAGGTTTGGATGATAAAAATGAGTTTTTGAAGCTTAATAGAGGGGTTTGGACTCTAAAAATTACTATTTGGAACAAAACAATGATGGTTTGACCATAAAAAGTCCAAGTTCGATGCTAAAAGCAGAGGGTTTGGGACCTAAAAATGAGGCAGTGAGCGTGAAAAGAGGGGTTTGGGTAATAGAAGTAAGGGTTTGGAATTTAAAAAAGAGGGTTTGTTCCTGAAAAGGAGGGGTTTGGACCCTAAAAGTGAGGTTTGCAGTCCTAACTCTAAGTCTTTGATGTTAAAAGAGGTGTTTGGGTGTTTTAAAGTGAGTTTTGGGGACCTGGAAATGAGGCACTGAGCATGAAAAGAGGCGTTTGGACCCTGAAAGTTTGGCTTTGGGTGTTAAAACTGAGGCTTTGAGTGTTCGAAGAGGGCTTTAGGTCCTAAAAGTGAGGGTTTGGCTGTTAAAAATGAGGCACTGAGCTTTAAGAGAGAGTTTTGGACCCTAGCAGTGAGGTTTGTGGTCCTAACTATAAGGCTTTGAGCATTAAAAGAGGGGTTTGGGTGCTTTAAAGTGCGTCTTTGGGTGCTGAAAATGAGGGTATGTCCCTAAAAAGGAGGGGTTTGGACCCTGAAAGTGAGGGTTTGGCATCTAAAATAGAGGCTTTGAGCCTTAAAAGAGGGATTTGGACGTTAAAAATGAGATTTTGCTCCATAAAAGTAAGGGGTTTGGATGCTAAAAATGAGGGTTTGGGAACTAAAAGTGAGGCTTTGAGCCTTGAAAGAGGGGTTTGGACGCTGAAAGTGAGGTTTGCGGTCCCAACTCTAAGTCTTTGATGTTAAAAGAGGGGTTTGGGTGTTTTAAAGTGAGTCTTTGGGTGCTGAAAATGAGGCACTGAGCATTAAAAGAGGGGTTTGGACCATGAAAGTGTAGGTTTGGATGATAAAAATGAGGCTTTGAGGCTTAAAATCGAGGGGCTGGACTCTAAAAGTCATGATTTGTACTAGAACGAGAGGTTGACAATTACAAGTCCGGGTTCAGTGCTAAGAGTGAGGGTTTCTGACCTAAAAATGAGGCACTGAGCGTTAAAAGAGAGGTTTGGACCCTGAAAGTGCGGCTTTGGGTGTTAAAACCGAGGCTTTGGGAGTTAAAAGAGGGCTTTAGGTCCTAAAAGTGAGGGTTTGCTGTTAAAAATGAGGCTTTGAGCGTTAAAACCGGTTTGGCCCCTAAAAGTGAGATTTGCAGTCTTACTCTAAAAGGCTTTGAGGTTAAAAGAGGCTTTGGGTGCTTTAAAGTGCGTCTTTGGGAGGTATAAATGAGGCATTGAGCATTAAAAGAGGGGTTTGGGCAAAGAAAGTGAGGTTTTGGCTGTTAAAAATGAAGCTTTGAGCATAAAAGAGGGCTTTGGACCCTAGCATTGTGGTTTGCGGCCCTAACTCTAAGGCTTTGAGCATTAAAAGAGGGGTTTGGGTGCTTTAAAGTAAGTCCTTGGGACATGAAAATGAGGGTATGTCCCTAAAAAGGAGGGGTTTGGACCCTAGCAGTGAGGTTTGCAGTCCTAACTCTAAGTCTTTGATGTTAAAAGAGGTGTTTGGGTGTTTTAAAGTGAGTTTTGGGGACCTGGAAATGAGGCACTGAGCGTTAAAAGAGGGGTTTGGACCCTGAAAGTTTGGCTTTGAGTGTTAAAACTGAGGCTTTGAGTGTTAAAAGAGGGCTTTAGGTCCTAAAAGTGAGGGTTTGGCTGTTAGAAATGAGGCACTGAGCTTTAAGAGAGAGGTTTGGACCCTAGCAGTGAGGTTTGCGGTCCTAACTATAAGGCTTTGAGCATTAAAAGAGGGGTTTGGGTGCTTTAAAGTGCGTCTTTGGGACGTGAAAATGAGGGTATGTCCCTAAAAAGGAGGGGTTTGGACCCTGAAAGTGAGGGTTTGGCATCTAAAATAGAGGCTTTGAGCCTTAAAAGAGGGATTTGGATGTTAAAAATGAGATTTTGCTCCATAAAAGTAAGGGGTTTGGATGCTAAAAATGAGGGTTTGGGAACTAAAAGTGAGGCTTTGAGCCTTGAAAGAGGGGTTTGGACGCTGAAAGTGAGGTTTGCGGTCCCAACTCTAAGTCTTTGATGTTAAAAGAGGGGTTTGGGTGTTTTAAAGTGAGTCTTTGGGTGCTGAAAATGAGGCTTTGAGCCTTAAAAGAGGGCTTTGGGCATTAATAATGATGTTTTGGTACCTGAAAGTGAAGGCCTGGATGCTAAAAGCAGGGGGTTTCTGACCTAAAAATGAGGCACTGAGCATTAAAAGAGGGGTTTGGACCCTGAAAGTGAAGGTTTGGATGATAAAAATGAGTTTTTGAAGCTTAATAGAGGGGTTTGGACTCTAAAAATTACTATTTGGAACAAAACAATGATGGTTTGACCATAAAAAGTCCAAGTTCGATGCTAAAAATGAGGGTTTGGGACCTAAAAAAAAGGCAGTGAGCGTTAAAAGAGGGGTTTGGGTAATAGAAGTAAGGGTTTGGAATTTAAAAAAGAGGGTTTGTCCCTGAAAAGGAGGGGTTTGGACCCTAAAAGTGAGGTTTGCAGTCCTAACTCTAAGTCTTTAATGTTAAAAGAGGTGTTTGGGTGTTTTAAAGTGAGTTTTGGGGACCTGGAAATGAGGCACTGAGCATTAAAAGAGGCGTTTGGACCCTGAAAGTGCGGTTTTGGGTGTTAAAACCGAGGCTTTGAGTGTTAAAAGAGGGCTTTAGGTCCTTAAAGTGAGGGTTTGGCTGTTAAAATGAGGCACTGAGCTTTAAGAGAGAGGTTTGGACCCTAGCAGTGAGGTTTGTGGTCCTAACTATAAGGCTTTGAGCATTAAAAGAGGGGTTTGGGTGCTTTAAAGTGCGTCTTTGGGACGTGAAAATGAGGGTATGTCCCTAAAAAGGAGGGGTTTGGAGCCTGAAAGTGAGGGTTTGGCATCTAAAATAGAGGCTTTGAGCCTTAAAAGAGGGATTTGGACGTTAAAAATGAGATTTTGCTCCATAAAAGTAAGGGGTTTGGATGCTAAAAATGAGGGTTTGGGAACTATAAGTGAGGCTTTGAGCCTTGAAAGAGGGGTTTGGACGCTGAAAGTGAGGTTTGCGGTCCCAACTCTAAGTCTTTGATGTTAAAAGAGGGGTTTGGGTGTTTTAAAGTGAGTCTTTGGGTGCTGAAAATGAGGCTTTGAGCCTTAAAAGAGGGGTTTGGACCCTGAAAGTGAAGGTTTGGATGATAAAAATGAGGCTTTGAGACTTAAAATCGAGGGGCTGGACTCTAAAAGTCATGATTTGTACTAGAACGAGAGTTTGACAATTACAAGTCCGGGTTCAGTGCTAAGAGTGAGGGTTTGGGACCTAAAAATGAGGCACTGAGCGTTAAAAGAGAGGTTTGGACCCTGAAAGTGCGGCTTTGGGTGTTAAAACCGAGGCTTTGGGAGTTAAAAGAGGGCTTTAGGTCCTAAAAGTGAGGGTTTGCTGTTAAAAATGAGGCTTTGAGCGTTAAAAGAGGCTTTGGGTGCTTTAAAGTGCGTCTTTGGGAGGTATAAATGAGGCGTTGAGCATTAAAAGAGGGGTTTGGGCAAAGAAAGTGAGGTTTTGGCTGTTAAAAATGAAGCTTTGAGCATAAAAGAGGTCTTTGGACCCTAGCATTGTGGTTTGCGGCCCTAACTCTAAGGCTTTGAGCATTAAAAGAGGGGTTTGGGTGCTTTAAAGTAAGTCCTTGGGACATGAAAATGAGGGTATGTCCCTAAAAAGGAGGGGTTTGGACCCTAAAAGTGAGGTTTGCAGTCCCAACTCTAAGTCTTTGATGTTAAAAGAGGTGTTTGGGTGTTTTAAAGTGAGATTTGGGGACCTGAAAATGAGGCACTGAGCGTTAAAAGAGGGGTTTGGACCCTGAAAGTTTGGCTTTGAGTGTTAAAATGAGGCTTTGAGTGTTAAAAGAGGGCTTTAGGTCCTAAAAGTGAGGGTTTGGCTGTTAAGAAATGAGGCATTGAATTTTAAAACCAAGGTTTGGACCCTAGCAGTGAGGTTTGCAGTCCTAACTCTAATGCTTTGAGCGTTAAAAGAGGGGTTTGGATGTTTTAAAGTGAGTCTTTGGGTGCTGAAAATGAGGCTTTGAGCCTTAAAAGAGGGCTTTGGGCATTAATAATGATGTTTTGGTACCTGAAAGTGAAGGCCTGGATGCTAAAAGCAGGGGGTTTCTGACCTAAAAATGAGGCACTGAGCATTAAAAGAGGGGTTTGGACCCTGAAAGTGAAGGTTTGGATGATAAAAATGAGTTTTTGAAGCTTAATAGAGGGGTTTGGACTCTAAAAATTACTATTTGGAACAAAACAATGATGGTTTGACCATAAAAAGTCCAAGTTCGATGCTAAAAGCAGAGGGTTTGGGACCTAAAAATGAGGCAGTGAGCGTGAAAAGAGGGGTTTGGGTAATAGAAGTAAGGGTTTGGAATTTAAAAAAGAGGGTTTGTCCCTGAAAAGGAGGGGTTTGGACCCTAAAAGTGAGGTTTGCAGTCCTAACTCTAAGTCTTTGATGTTAAAAGAGGTGTTTGGGTGTTTTAAAGTGAGTTTTGGGGACCTGGAAATGAGGCACTGAGCGTTAAAAGAGGCGTTTGGACCCTGAAAGTTTGGCTTTGGGTGTTAAAACTGAGGCTTTGAGTGTTAGAAGAGGGCTTTAGGTCCTAAAAGTGAGGGTTTGGCTGTTAAAAATGAGGCACTGAGCTTTAAGAGAGAGTTTTGGACCCTAGCAGTGAGGTTTGTGGTCCTAACTATAAGGCTTTGAGCATTAAAAGAGGGGTTTGGGTGCTTTAAAGTGCGTCTTTGGGTGCTGAAAATGAGGGTATGTCCCTAAAAAGGAGGGGTTTGGACCCTGAAAGTGAGGGTTTGGGATCTAAAATAGAGGCTTTGAGCCTTAAAAGAGGGATTTGGACGTTAAAAATGAGATTTTGCTCCATAAAAGTAAGGGGTTTGGATGCTAAAAATGAGGGTTTGGGAACTAAAAGTGAGGCTTTGAGCCTTGAAAGAGGGGTTTGGACGCTGAAAGTGAGGTTTGCGGTCCCAACTCTAAGTCTTTGATGTTAAAAGAGGGGTTTGGGTGTTTTAAAGTGAGTCTTTGGGTGCTGAAAATGAGGCACTGAGCATTAAAAGAGGGGTTTGGACCATGAAAGTGTAGGTTTGGATGATAAAAATGAGGCTTTGAGGCTTAAAAACGAGGGGCTGGACTCTAAAAGTCATGATTTGTACTAGAACGAGAGTTTGACAATTACAAGTCCGGGTTCAGTGCTAAGAGTGAGGGTTTGGGACCTAAAAATGAGGCACTGAGCGTTAAAAGAGAGGTTTGGACCCTGAAAGTGCGGCTTTGGGTGTTAAAACCGAGGCTTTGGGAGTTAAAAGAGGGCTTTAGGTCCTAAAAGTGAGGGTTTGCTGTTAAAAATGAGGCTTTGAGCGTTAAAACCGGTTTGGCCCCTAAAAGTGAGATTTGCAGTCTTACTCTAAAAGGCTTTGAGGTTAAAAGAGGCTTTGGGTGCTTTAAAGTGCGTCTTTGGGAGGTATAAATGAGGCATTGAGCATTAAAAGAGGGGTTTGGGCAAAGAAAGTGAGGTTTTGGCTGTTAAAAATGAAGCTTTGAGCATAAAAGAGGGCTTTGGACCCTAGCATTGTGGTTTGCGGCCCTAACTCTAAGGCTTTGAGCATTAAAAGAGGGGTTTGGGTGCTTTAAAGTAAGTCCTTGGGACATGAAAATGAGGGTATGTCCCTAAAAAGGAGGGGTTTGGACCCTAGCAGTGAGGTTTGCAGTCCTAACTCTAAGTCTTTGATGTTAAAAGAGGTGTTTGGGTGTTTTAAAGTGAGTTTTGGGGACCTGGAAATGAGGCACTGAGCGTTAAAAGAGGGGTTTGGACCCTGAAAGTTTGGCTTTGAGTGTTAAAACTGAGGCTTTGAGTGTTAAAAGAGGGCTTTAGGTCCTAAAAGTGAGGGTTTGGCTGTTAGAAATGAGGCACTGAGCTTTAAGAGAGAGGTTTGGACCCTAGCAGTGAGGTTTGCAGTCCTAACTATAAGGCTTTGAGCATTAAAAGAGGGGTTTGGGTGCTTTAAAGTGCGTCTTTGGGACGTGAAAATGAGGGTATGTCCCTAAAAAGGAGGGGTTTGGACCCTGAAAGTGAGGGTTTGGCATCTAAAATAGAGGCTTTGAGCCTTAAAAGAGGGATTTGGACGTTAAAAATGAGATTTTGCTCCATAAAAGTAAGGGGTTTGGATGCTAAAAATGAGGGTTTGGGAACTAAAAGTGAGGCTTTGAGCCTTGAAAGAGGGGTTTGGACGCTGAAAGTGAGGTTTGCGGTCCCAACTCTAAGTCTTTGATGTTAAAAGAGGGGTTTGGGTGTTTTAAAGTGAGTCTTTGGGTGCTGAAAATGAGGCTTTGAGCCTTAAAAGAGGGCTTTGGGCATTAATAATGATGTTTTGGTACCTGAAAGTGAAGGCCTGGATGCTAAAAGCAGGGGGTTTCTGACCTAAAAATGAGGCACTGAGCATTAAAAGAGGGGTTTGGACCCTGAAAGTGAAGGTTTGGATGATAAAAATGAGTTTTTGAAGCTTAATAGAGGGGTTTGGACTCTAAAAATTACTATTTGGAACAAAACAATGATGGTTTGACCATAAAAAGTCCAAGTTCGATGCTAAAAATGAGGGTTTGGGAACTAAAAGTGAGGCAGTGAGCGTGAAAAGAGGGGTTTGGGTAATAGAAGTAAGGGTTTGGAATTTAAAAAAGAGGGTTTGTCCCTGAAAAGGAGCGGTTTGGACCCTAAAAGTGAGGTTTGCGGTCCCAACTCTAAGTCTTTAATGTTAAAAGAGGGGTTTGGGTGTTTTAAAGTGAGTCTTTGGGTGCTGAAAATGAGGCTTTGAGCCTTAAAAGAGGGCTTTGGGCATTAATAATGATGGTTTGGTACCTGAAAGTGAAGGCCTGGATGCTAAAAGCAAGGGTTTCTGAACTAAAAATGAGGCACTGAGCATTAAAAGAGGGGTTTGGACCCTGAAAGTGTAGGTTTGGATGATAAAAATGAGGCTTTGAGACTTAAAATCGAGGGGCTGGACTCTAAAAGTCATGATTTGTACTAGAACGAGAGTTTGACAATTACAAGTCCGGGTTCAGTGCTAAGAGTGAGGGTTTGGGACCTAAAAATGAGGCACTGAGCGTTAAAAGAGGGGTTTGGACCCTGAAAGTGCGGCTTTGGGTGTTAAAACTGAGGCTTTGAGTGTTAAAAGAGGGCTTTAGGTCCTAAAAGTGAGGGTTTGGCTGTTAGAAATGAGGCACTGAGCTTTAAGAGAGAGGTTTGGACCCTAGCAGTGAGGTTTGTGGTCCTAACTATAAGGCTTTGAGCATTAAAAGAGGGGTTTGGGTGCTTTAAAGTGCGTCTTTGGGACGTGAAAATGAGGGTATGTCCCTAAAAAGGAGGGGTTTGGAGCCTGAAAGTGAGGGTTTGGGATCTAAAATAGAGGCTTTGAGCCTTAAAAGAGGGATTTGGACGTTAAAAATGAGATTTTGCTCCATAAAAGTAAGGGGTTTGGATGCTAAAAATGAGGGTTTGGGAACTAAAAGTGAGGCTTTGAGCCTTGAAAGAGGGGTTTGGACGCTGAAAGTGAGGTTTGCGGTCCCAACTCTAAGTCTTTGATGTTAAAAGAGGGGTTTGGGTGTTTTAAAGTGAGTCTTTGGGTGCTGAAAATGAGGCTTTGAGCCTTAAAAGAGGGCTTTGGGCATTAATAATGATGTTTTGGTACCTGAAAGTGAAGGCCTGGATGCTAAAAGCAGGGGGTTTCTGACCTAAAAATGAGGCACTGAGCATTAAAAGAGGGGTTTGGACCCTGACAGTGAAGGTTTGGATGATAAAAATGAGTTTTTGAAGCTTAATAGAGGGGTTTGGACTCTAAAAATTACTATTTGGAACAAAACAATGATGGTTTGACCATAAAAAGTCCAAGTTCGATGCTAAAAATGAGGGTTTGGGAACTAAAAGTGAGGCAGTGAGCGTGAAAAGAGGGGTTTGGGTAATAGAAGTAAGGGTTTGGAATTTAAAAAAGAGGGTTTGTCCCTGAAAAGGAGGGGTTTGGACCCTAAAAGTGAGGTTTGCAGTCCTAACTCTAAGTCTTTGATGTTAAAAGAGGTGTTTGGGTGTTTTAAAGTGAGTTTTGGGGACCTGGAAATGAGGCACTGAGCGTTAAAAGCGGGGTTTGGACCCTGAAAGTGCGGCTTTGGGTGTTAAAACCGAGGCTTTGAGTGTTAAAAGAGGGCTTTAGGTCCTAAAAGTGAGGGTTTGGCTGTTAAAATGAGGCACTGAGCTTTAAGAGAGAGGTTTGGACCCTAGCAGTGAGGTTTGTGGTCCTAACTATAAGGCTTTGAGCATTAAAAGAGGGGTTTGGGTGCTTTAAAGTGCGTCTTTGGGTGCTGAAAATGAGGGTATGTCCCTAAAAAGGAGGGGTTTGGACCCTGAAAGTGAGGGTTTGGGATCTAAAATAGAGGCTTTGAGCCTTAAAAGAGGGATTTGGACGTTAAAAATGAGATTTTGCTCCATAAAAGTAAGGGGTTTGGATGCTAAAAATGAGGGTTTGGGAACTAAAAGTGAGGCTTTGAGCCTTGAAAGAGGGGTTTGGACGCTGAAAGTGAGGTTTGCGGTCCCAACTCTAAGTCTTTGATGATAAAAGAGGGGTTTGGGTGTTTTAAAGTGAGTCTTTGGGTGCTGAAAATGAGGCTTTGAGCCTTAAAAGAGGGCTTTGGACCCTGAAAGTGAAGGTTTGGATGATAAAAATGAGGCTTTGAGACTTAAAATCGAGGGGCTGGACTCTAAAAGTCATGATTTGTACTAGAACGAGAGTTTGACAATTACAAGTCCGGGTTCAGTGCTAAGAGTGAGGGTTTGGGACCTAAAAATGAGGCACTGAGCGTTAAAAGAGAGGTTTGGACCCTGAAAGTGCGGCTTTGGGTGTTAAAACCGAGGCTTTGGGAGTTAAAAGAGGGCTTTAGGTCCTAAAAGTGAGGGTTTGCTGTTAAAAATGAGGCTTTGAGCGTTAAAAGAGGCTTTGGGTGCTTTAAAGTGCGTCTTTGGGAGGTATAAATGAGGCGTTGAGCATTAAAAGAGGGGTTTGGGCAAAGAAAGTGAGGTTTTGGCTGTTAAAAATGAAGCTTTGAGCATAAAAGAGGTCTTTGGACCCTAGCATTGTGGTTTGCGGCCCTAACTATAAGGCTTTGAGCATTAAAAGAGGGGTTTGGGTGCTTTAAAGTAAGTCCTTGAGACATGAAAATGAGGGTATGTCCCTGAAAAGGAGGGGTTTGGACCCTAGCAGTGAGGTTTGCAGTCCTAACTCTAAGTCTTTGATGTTAAAAGAGGTGTTTGGGTGTTTTAAAGTGAGTCTTTGGGTGCTGAAAATGAGGCTTTGAGCCTTAAAAGAGGGCTTTGGACCCTGAAAGTGAAGGTTTGGATGATAAAAATGAGGCTTTGAGACTTAAAATCGAGGGGCTGGACTCTAAAAGTCATGATTTGTACTAGAACGAGAGTTTGACAATTACAAGTCCGGGTTCAGTGCTAAGAGTGAGGGTTTGGGACCTAAAAATGAGGCACTGAGCGTTAAAAGAGAGGTTTGGACCCTGAAAGTGCGGCTTTGGGTGTTAAAACCGAGGCTTTGGGAGTTAAAAGAGGGCTTTAGGTCCTAAAAGTGAGGGTTTGCTGTTAAAAATGAGGCTTTGAGCGTTAAAACCGGTTTGGCCCCTGAAAGTGAGATTTGCAGTCTTACTCTAAAAGGCTTTGAGGTTAAAAGAGGCTTTGGGTGCTTTAAAGTGCGTCTTTGGGAGGTATAAATGAGGCATTGAGCAGTAAAAGAGGGTTTTGGGCAAAGAAAGTGAGGTTTTGGCTGTTAAAAATGAAGCTTTGAGCATAAAAGAGGGCTTTGGACCCTAGCATTGTGGTTTGCGGCCCTAACTCTAAGGCTTTGAGCATTAAAAGAGGGGTTTGGGTGCTTTAAAGTAAGTCCTTGGGACATGAAAATGAGGGTATGTCCCTAAAAAGGAGGGGTTTGGACCCTAAAAGTGAGGTTTGCAGTCCTAACTCTAAGTCTTTGATGTTAAAAGAGGTGTTTGGGTGTTTTAAAGTGAGATTTGGGGACCTGAAAATGAGGCACTGAGCGTTAAAAGAGGGGTTTGGACCTTGAAAGTTTGGCTTTGAGTGTTAAAACTGAGGCTTTGAGTGTTAAAAGAGGGCTTTAGGTCCTAAAAGTGAGGGTTTGGCTGTTAGAAATGAGGCATTGAATTTTAAAACCAAGGTTTGGACCCTAGCAGTGAGGTTTGCAGTCCTAACTATAAGGCTTTGAGCATTAAAAGAGGGGTTTGGGTGCTTTAAAGGAAGTCTTTGGGTGCTGAAAATGAGGCTTTGAGCCTTAAAAGAGGGCTTTGGGCATTAATAATGATGTTTTGGTACCTGAAAGTGAAGGCCTGGATGCTCTAAAGCAGGGGGTTTGGACCTAAAAATGAGGCACTGAGCATTAAAAGAGGGGTTTGGACCCTGAAAGTGAAGGTTTGGATGATAAAAATGAGTTTTTGAAGCTTAATAGAGGGGTTTGGACTCTAAGAATTACTATTTGGAACAAAACAATGATGGTTTGACCATAAAAAGTCCAAGTTCGATGCTAAAAATGAGGGTTTGGGACCTAAAAAAAAGGCAGTGAGCGTGAAAAGAGGGGTTTGGGTAATAGAAGTAAGGGTTTGGAATTTTAAAAAGAGGGTTTGTCCCTAAAAAGGAGGGGTTTGGACCCTAAAAGTGAGGTTTGCAGTCCTAACTCTAAGTCTTTGATGTTAAAAGAGGGGTTTGGGTGTTTTAAAGTGAG
This sequence comes from Phalacrocorax carbo, assembly GCF_963921805.1. Classification (NCBI taxonomy): domain Eukaryota; kingdom Metazoa; phylum Chordata; class Aves; order Suliformes; family Phalacrocoracidae; genus Phalacrocorax; species Phalacrocorax carbo. The sequence continues at coordinate 551,883 of NW_026990280.1, read as the reverse complement.
TTTTGGGGACCTGAAAATGAGGCACTGAGCGTTAAAAGTGGGGTTTGGACCATGAAAGTTTGGCTTTGAGTGTTAAAACTGAGGCTTTGAGTGTTAAAAGAGGGCTTTAGGTCCTAAAAGTGAGGGTTTGGCTGTTAAAAATGAGGCACTGAGCTTTAAGAGAGAGGTTTGGACCCTAGCAGTGAGGTTTGTGGTCCTAACTATAAGGCTTTGAGCATTAAAAGAGGGGTTTGGGTGCTTTAAAGTGCGTCTTTGGGTGCTGAAAATGAGGGTATGTCCCTAAAAAGGAGGGGTTTGGAGCCTGAAAGTGAGGGTTTGGCATCTAAAATAGAGGTTTGAGCCTTAAAAGAGGGATTTGGACGTTAAAAATGAGATTTTGCTCCATAAAAGTAAGGGGTTTGGATGCTAAAAAATGAGGGTTTGGGAACTAAAAGTGAGGCTTTGAGCCTTGAAAGAGGGGTTTGGACGCTGAAAGTGAGGTTTGCGGTCCCAGCTCTAAGTCTTTGATGTTAAAAGAGGGGTTTGGGTGTTTTAAAGTGAGTCTTTGGGTGCTGAAAATGAGGCTTTGAGCCTTAAAAGAGGGCTTTGGACCCTGAAAGTGAAGGTTTGGATGATAAAAATGAGGCTTTGAGACTTAAAATCGAGGGGCTGGACTCTAAAAGTCATGATTTGTACTAGAACGAGAGTTTGACAATTACAAGTCCGGGTTCAGTGCTAAGAGTGAGGGTTTGGGACCTAAAAATGAGGCACTGAGCGTTAAAAGAGAGGTTTGGACCCTGAAAGTGCGGCTTTGGGTGTTAAAACCGAGGCTTTGGGAGTTAAAAGAGGGCTTTAGGTCCTAAAAGTGAGGGTTTGCTGTTAAAAATGAGGCTTTGAGCGTTAAAATCGGTTTGGCCCCTGAAAGTGAGGTTTGCAGTCTTACTCTAAAAGGCTTTGAGGTTAAAAGAGGCTTTGGGTGCTTTAAAGTGCGTCTTTGGGAGGTATAAATGAGGCATTGAGCAGTAAAAGAGGGGTTTGGGCAAAGAAAGTGAGGGTTTGGCTGTTAAAAATGAAGCTTTGAGCATAAAAGAGGGCTTTGGACCCTAGCATTGTGGTTTGCGGCCCTAACTCTAAGGCTTTGAGCATTAAAAGAGGGGTTTGGGTGCTTTAAAGTAAGTCCTTGGGACATGAAAATGAGGGTATGTCCCTAAAAAGGAGGGGTTTGGACCCTAAAAGTGAGGTTTGCAGTCCTAACTCTAAGTCTTTGATGTTAAAAGAGGTGTTTGGGTGTTTTAAAGTGAGATTTGGGGACCTGAAAATGAGGCACTGAGCGTTAAAAGAGGGGTTTGGACCCTGAAAGTTTGGCTTTGAGTGTTAAAACTGAGGCTTTGAGTGTTAAAAGAGGGCTTTAGGTCCTAAAAGTGAGGGTTTGGCTGTTAGAAATGAGGCACTGAGCTTTAAGAGAGAGGTTTGGACCCTAGCAGTGAGGTTTGCAGTCCTAACTCTAAGGCTTTGAGCGTTAAAAGAGGGGTTTGGGTGTTTTAAAGTGAGTCTTTGGGTGCTGAAAATGAGGCTTTGAGCCTTAAAAGAGGGCTTTGGGCATTAATAATGATGTTTTGGTACCTGAAAGTGAAGGCCTGGATGCTAAAAGCAGGGGGTTTCTGATCTAAAAATGAGGCACTGAGCATTAAAAGAGGCGTTTGGACCCTGAAAGTGAAGGTTTGGATGATAAAAATGAGTTTTTGAAGCTTAATAGAGGGGTTTGGACTCTGAAAATTACTATTTGGAACAAAACAATGATGGTTTGACCATAAAAAGTCCAAGTTCGATGCTAAAAGCAGAGGGTTTGGGACCTAAAAATGAGGCAGTGAGCGTGAAAAGAGGGGTTTGGGTAATAGAAGTAAGGGTTTGGAATTTAAAAAAGAGGGTTTGTTCCTGAAAAGGAGGGGTTTGGACCCTAAAAGTGAGGTTTGCAGTCCTAACTCTAAGTCTTTGATGTTAAAAGAGGTGTTTGGGTGTTTTAAAGTGAGTTTTGGGGACCTGGAAATGAGGCACTGAGCATTAAAAGAGGGGTTTGGACCCTGAAAGTGTGGTTTTGGGTGTTAAAACCGAGGCTTTGAGTGTTAAAAGAGGGCTTTAGGTCCTAAAAGTGAGGGTTTGGCTGTTAAAAATGAGGCACTGAGCTTTAAGAGAGAGGTTTGGACCCTAGCAGTGAGGTTTGTGGTCCTAACTATAAGGCTTTGAGCATTAAAAGAGGGGTTTGGGTGCTTTAAAGTGCGTCTTTGGGACGTGAAAATGAGGGTATGTCCCTAAAAAGGAGGGGTTTGGACCCTGAAAGTGAGGGTTTGGGATCTAAAATAGAGGCTTTGAGCCTTAAAAGAGGGATTTGGACGTTAAAAATGAGATTTTGCTCCATAAAAGTAAGGGGTTTGGATGCTAAAAATGAGGGTTTGGGAACTAAAAGTGAGGCTTTGAGCCTTGAAAGAGGGGTTTGGACCCTGAAAGTGAGGTTTGCGGTCCCAACTCTAAGTCTTTGGTGTTAAAAGAGGGGTTTGGGTGTTTTAAAGTGAGTCTTTGTATGCTAAAAATGAGGCTTTGAGCCTTGAAAGAGGGGTTTGGGCATTAATAATGATGGTTTGGTTCCTGAAAGTGAAGGCCTGGATGCTAAAAGCAAGGGTTTCTGAACTAAAAGTGAGGCACTGAGCATTAAAAGAGGGGTTTGGACCCTGAAAGTGAAGGTTTGGATGATAAAAATGAGGCTTTGAGGCTTAAAAACGAGGGGCTGGACTCTAAAAGTCATGATTTGTACTAGAACGAGAGTTTGACAATTAAAAGTCCGGGTTCAGTGCTAAGAGTGAGGGTTTGGGACCTAAAAATGAGGCACTGAGCGTGAAAAGAGAGGTTTGGACCCTGAAAGTGCGGCTTTGGGTGTTAAAACCGAGGCTTTGGGAGTTAAAAGAGGGCTTTAGGTCCTAAAAGTGAGGGTTTGCTGTTAAAAATGAGGCTTTGAGCGTTAAAACCGGTTTGGCCCCTAAAAGTGAGATTTGCAGTCTTACTCTAAAAGGCTTTGAGGTTAAAAGAGGCTTTGGGCATTAATAATGATGTTTTGGTACCTGAAAGTGAAGGCCTGGATGCTAAAAGCAGGGGGTTTGGACCTAAAAATGAGGCACTGAGCATTAAAAGAGGGGTTTGGACCCTGAAAGTGAAGGTTTGGATGATAAAAATGAGTTTTTGAAGCTTAATAGAGGGGTTTGGACTCTAAGAATTACTATTTGGAACAAAACAATGATGGTTTGACCATAAAAAGTCCAAGTTCGATGCTAAAAATGAGGGTTTGGGACCTAAAAAAAAGGCAGTGAGCGTTAAAAGAGGGGTTTGGGTAATAGAAGTAAGGGTTTGGAATTTTAAAAAGAGGGTTTGTCCCTAAAAAGGAGGGGTTTGGACCCTAAAAGTGAGGTTTGCAGTCCTAACTATAAGTCTTTGATGTTAAAAGAGGTGTTTGGGTGTTTTAAAGTGAGTTTTGGGGACCTGAAAATGAGGCACTGAGCGTTAAAAGTGGGGTTTGGACCCTGAAAGTTTGGCTTTGAGTGTTAAAACTGAGGCTTTGAGTGTTAGAAGAGGGCTTTAGGTCCTAAAAGTGAGGGTTTGGCTGTTAAAAATGAGGCACTGAGCTTTAAGAGAGAGGTTTGGACCCTAGCAGTGAGGTTTGTGGTCCTAACTATAAGGCTTTGAGCATTAAAAGAGGGGTTTGGGTGCTTTAAAGTGCGTCTTTGGGTGCTGAAAATGAGGGTATGTCCCTAAAAAGGAGGGGTTTGGAGCCTGAAAGTGAGGGTTTGGCATCTAAAATAGAGGCTTTGAGCCTTAAAAGAGGGATTTGGACGTTAAAAATGAGATTTTGCTCCATAAAAGTAAGGGGTTTGGATGCTAAAAATGAGGGTTTGGGAACTAAAAGTGAGGCTTTGAGCCTTGAAAGAGGGGTTTGGACGCTGAAAGTGAGGTTTGCGGTCCCAACTCTAAGTCTTTGATGTTAAAAGAGGGGTTTGGGTGTCTTAAAGTGAGTCTTTGGGTGCTGAAAATGAGGCTTTGAGCCTTAAAAGAGGGCTTTGGACCCTGAAAGTGAAGGTTTGGATGATAAAAATGAGGCTTTGAGACTTAAAATCGAGGGGCTGGACTCTAAAAGTCATGATTTGTACTAGAACGAGAGTTTGACAATTACAAGTCCGGGTTCAGTGCTAAGAGTGAGGGTTTGGGACCTAAAAATGAGGCACTGAGCGTTAAAAGAGAGGTTTGGACCCTGAAAGTGCAGCTTTGGGTGTTAAAACCGAGGCTTTGGGAGTTAAAAGAGGGCTTTAGGTCCTAAAAGTGAGGGTTTGCTGTTAAAAATGAGGCTTTGAGCGTTAAAACCGGTTTGGCCCCTGAAAGTGAGATTTGCAGTCTTACTCTAAAAGGCTTTGAGGTTAAAAGAGGCTTTGGGTGCTTTAAAGTGCGTCTTTGGGAGGTATAAATGAGGCATTGAGCAGTAAAAGAGGGGTTTGGGCAAAGAAAGTGAGGTTTTGGCTGTTAAAAATGAAGCTTTGAGCATAAAAGATGGCTTTGGACCCTAGCATTGTGGTTTGCGGCCCTAACTCTAAGGCTTTGAGCATTAAAAGAGGGGTTTGGGTGCTTTAAAGTAAGTCCTTGGGACATGAAAATGAGGGTATGTCCCTAAAAAGGAGGGGTTTGGACCCTAAAAGTGAGGTTTGCAGTCCTAACTCTAAGTCTTTGATGTTAAAAGAGGTGTTTGGGTGTTTTAAAGTGAGTTTTGGGGACCTGGAAATGAGGCACTGAGCGTTAAAAGTGGGGTTTGGACCCTGAAAGTTTGGCTTTGAGTGTTAAAACTGAGGCTTTGAGTGTTAAAAGAGGGCTTTAGGTCCTAAAAGTGAGGGTTTGGCTGTTAGAAATGAGGCATTGAATTTTAAAACCAAGGTTTGGACCCTAGCAGTGAGGTTTGCAGTCCTAACTATAAGGCTTTGAGCATTAAAAGAGGGGTTTGGGTGCTTTAAAGTGCGTCTTTGGGACGTGAAAATGAGGGTATGTCCCTAAAAAGGAGGGGTTTGGACCCTGAAAATGAGGGTTTGGGATCTAAAATAGAGGCTTTGAGCCTTAAAAGAGGGATTTGGACGTTAAAAATGAGATTTTGCTCCATAAAAGTAAGGGGTTTGGATGCTAAAAATGAGGGTTTGGGAACTAAAAGTGAGGCTTTGAGCCTTGAAAGAGGGGTTTGGACGCTGAAAGTGAGGTTTGCGGTCCCAACTCTAAGTCTTTGATGTTAAAAGAGGGGTTTGGGTGTTTTAAAGTGAGTCTTTGGGTGCTGAAAATGAGGCTTTGAGCCTTAAAAGAGGGCTTTGGACCCTGAAAGTGAAGGTTTGGATGATAAAAATGAGGCTTTGAGGCTTAAAAACGAGGGGCTGGACTCTAAAAGTCATGATTTGTACTAGAACGAGAGTTTGACAATTACAAGTCCGGGTTCAGTGCTAAGAGTGAGGGTTTGGGACCTAAAAATGAGGCACTGAGCGTTAAAAGAGAGGTTTGGACCCTGAAAGTGCGGCTTTGGGTGTTAAAACCGAGGCTTTGGGAGTTAAAAGAGGGCTTTAGGTCCTAAAAGTGAGGGTTTGCTGTTAAAAATGAGGCTTTGAGCGTTAAAACCGGTTTGGCCCCTAAAAGTGAGATTTGCAGTCTTACTCTAAAAGGCTTTGAGGTTAAAAGAGGCTTTGGGTGCTTTAAAGTGCGTCTTTGGGAGGTATAAATGAGGCATTGAGCATTAAAAGAGGGGTTTGGGCAAAGAAAGTGAGGTTTTGGCTGTTAAAAATGAAGCTTTGAGCATAAAAGAGGGCTTTGGACCCTAGCATTGTGGTTTGCGGCCCTAACTATAAGGCTTTGAGCATTAAAAGAGGGGTTTGGGTGCTTTAAAGTAAGTCCTTGGGACATGAAAATGAGGGTATGTCCCTAAAAAGGAGGGGTTTGGACCCTAGCAGTGAGGTTTGCAGTCCTAACTCTAAGTCTTTGATGTTAAAAGAGGTGTTTGGGTGTTTTAAAGTGAGATTTGGGGACCTGAAAATGAGGCACTGAGCGTTAAAAGAGGGGTTTGGACCCTGAATGTTTGGCTTTGAGTGTTAAAACTGAGGCTTTGAGTGTTAAAAGAGGGCTTTAGGTCCTAAAAGTGAGGGTTTGGCTGTTAGAAATGAGGCATTGAATTTTAAAACCAAGGTTTGGACCCTAGCAGTGAGGTTTGCAGTCCTAACTCTAAGGCTTTGATGTTAAAAGAGGGGTTTGGGTGCTTTAAAGGAAGTCTTTGGGTGCTGAAAATGAGGCTTTGAGCCTTAAAAGAGGGCTTTGGGCATTAATAATGATGTTTTGGTACCTGAAAGTGAAGGCCTGGATGCTAAAAGCAGGGGGTTTGGACCTAAAAATGAGGCACTGAGCATTAAAAGAGGGGTTTGGACCCTGAAAGTGAAGGTTTGGATGATAAAAATGAGTTTTTGAAGCTTAATAGAGGGGTTTGGACTCTAAGAATTACTATTTGGAACAAAACAATGATGGTTTGACCATAAAAAGTCCAAGTTCGATGCTAAAAATGAGGGTTTGGGACCTAAAAAAAAGGCAGTGAGCGTGAAAAGAGGGGTTTGGGTAATAGAAGTAAGGGTTTGGAATTTTAAAAAGAGGGTTTGTCCCTAAAAAGGAGGGGTTTGGACCCTAAAAGTGAGGTTTGCAGTCCTAACTCTAAGTCTTTGATGTTAAAAGAGGTGTTTGGGTGTTTTAAAGTGAGTTTTGGGGACCTGAAAATGAGGCACTGAGCGTTAAAAGTGGGGTTTGGACCCTGAAAGTTTGGCTTTGAGTGTTAAAACTGAGGCTTTGAGTGTTAAAAGAGGGCTTTAGGTCCTAAAAGTGAGGGTTTGGCTGTTAAAAATGAGGCACTGAGCTTTAAGAGAGAGGTTTGGACCCTAGCAGTGAGGTTTGTGGTCCTAACTATAAGGCTTTGAGCATTAAAAGAGGGGTTTGGGTGCTTTAAAGTAAGTCCTTGGGACGTGAAAATGAGGGTATGTCCCTAAAAAGGAGGGGTTTGGAGCCTGAAAGTGAGGGTTTGGGATCTAAAATAGAGGCTTTGAGCCTTAAAAGAGGGATTTGGACGTTAAAAATGAGATTTTGCTCCATAAAAGTAAGGGGTTTGGATGCTAAAAATGAGGGTTTGGGAACTAAAAGTGAGGCTTTGAGCCTTGAAAGAGGGGTTTGGACGCTGAAAGTGAGGTTTGCGGTCCCAACTCTAAGTCTTTGATGTTAAAAGAGGGGTTTGGGTGTTTTAAAGTGAGTCTTTGGGTGCTGAAAATGAGGCTTTGAGCCTTAAAAGAGGGCTTTGGACCCTGAAAGTGAAGGTTTGGATGATAAAAATGAGGCTTTGAGACTTAAAATCGAGGGGCTGGACTCTAAAAGTCATGATTTGTACTAGAACGAGAGTTTGACAATTACAAGTCCGGGTTCAGTGCTAAGAGTGAGGGTTTGGGACCTAAAAATGAGGCACTGAGCGTTAAAAGAGAGGTTTGGACCCTGAAAGTGCGGCTTTGGGTGTTAAAACCGAGGCTTTGGGAGTTAAAAGAGGGCTTTAGGTCCTAAAAGTGAGGGTTTGCTGTTAAAAATGAGGCTTTGAGCGTTAAAACCGGTTTGGCCCCTAAAAGTGAGATTTGCAGTCTTACTCTAAAAGGCTTTGAGGTTAAAAGAGGCTTTGGGTGCTTTAAAGTGCGTCTTTGGGAGGTATAAATGAGGCATTGAGCATTAAAAGAGGGGTTTGGGCAAAGAAAGTGAGGGTTTGGCTGTTAAAAATGAAGCTTTGAGCATAAAAGAGGGCTTTGGACCCTAGCATTGTGGTTTGCGGCCCTAACTCTAAGGCTTTGAGCATTAAAAGAGGGGTTTGGGTGCTTTAAAGTAAGTCCTTGGGACATGAAAATGAGGGTATGTCCCTAAAAAGGAGGGGTTTGGACCCTAAAAGTGAGGTTTGCAGTCCTAACTCTAAGTCTTTGATGTTAAAAGAGGTGTTTGGGTGTTTTAAAGTGAGATTTGGGGACCTGGAAATGAGGCACTGAGCATTAAAAGAGGGGTTTGGACCCTGAAAGTTTGGCTTTGAGTGTTAAAACTGAGGCTTTGAGTGTTAAAAGAGGGCTTTAGGTCCTAAAAGTGAGGGTTTGGCTGTTAGAAATGAGGCATTGAATTTTAAAACCAAGGTTTGGACCCTAGCAGTGAGGTTTGCAGTCCTAACTCTAAGGCTTTGAGCATTAAAAGAGGGGTTTGGGTGCTTTAAAGGAAGTCTTTGGGTGCTGAAAATGAGGCTTTGAGCCTTAAAAGAGGGCTTTGGGCATTAATAATGATGTTTTGGTACCTGAAAGTGAAGGCCTGGATGCTAAAAGCAGGGGGTTTGGACCTAAAAATGAGGCACTGAGCATTAAAAGAGGGGTTTGGACCCTGAAAGTGAAGGTTTGGATGATAAAAATGAGTTTTTGAAGCTTAATAGAGGGGTTTGGACTCTAAGAATTACTATTTGGAACAAAACAATGATGGTTTGACCATAAAAAGTCCAAGTTCGATGCTAAAAGCAGAGGGTTTGGGACCTAAAAATGAGGCAGTGAGCGTGAAAAGAGGGGTTTGGGTAATAGAAGTAAGGGTTTGGAATTTAAAAAAGAGGGTTTGTTCCTGAAAAGGAGGGGTTTGGACCCTAAAAGTGAGGTTTGCAGTCCTAACTCTAAGTCTTTGATGTTAAAAGAGGTGTTTGGGTGTTTTAAAGTGAGTTTTGGGGACCTGAAAATGAGGCACTGAGCGTTAAAAGTGGGGTTTGGACCCTGAAAGTTTGGCTTTGGGTGTTAAAACTGAGGCTTTGAGTGTTAGAAGAGGGCTTTAGGTCCTAAAAGTGAGGGTTTGGCTGTTAAAAATGAGGCACTGAGCTTTAAGAGAGAGGTTTGGACCCTAGCAGTGAGGTTTGTGGTCCTAACTATAAGGCTTTGAGCATTAAAAGAGGGGTTTGGGTGCTTTAAAGTGCGTCTTTGGGACGTGAAAATGAGGGTATGTCCCTAAAAAGGAGGGGTTTGGACCCTGAAAGTGAGGGTTTGGGATCTAAAATAGAGGCTTTGAGCCTTAAAAGAGGGATTTGGACGTTAAAAATGAGATTTTGCTCCATAAAAGTAAGGGGTTTGGATGCTAAAAATGAGGGTTTGGGAACTAAAAGTGAGGCTTTGAGCCTTGAAAGAGGGGTTTGGACGCTGAAAGTGAGGTTTGCGGTCCCAACTCTAAGTCTTTGATGTTAAAAGAGGGGTTTGGGTGTTTTAAAGTGAGTCTTTGGGTGCTGAAAATGAGGCTTTGAGCCTTAAAAGAGGGCTTTGGACCCTGAAAGTGAAGGTTTGGATGATAAAAATGAGGCTTTGAGGCTTAAAAACGAGGGGCTGGACTCTAAAAGTCATGATTTGTACTAGAACGAGAGTTTGACAATTACAAGTCCGGGTTCAGTGCTAAGAGTGAGGGTTTGGGACCTAAAAATGAGGCACTGAGCGTTAAAAGAGAGGTTTGGACCCTGAAAGTGCGGCTTTGGGTGTTAAAACCGAGGCTTTGGGAGTTAAAAGAGGGCTTTAGGTCCTAAAAGTGAGGGTTTGCTGTTAAAAATGAGGCTTTGAGCGTTAAAACCGGTTTGGCCCCTAAAAGTGAGATTTGCAGTCTTACTCTAAAAGGCTTTGAGGTTAAAAGAGGCTTTGGGTGCTTTAAAGTGCGTCTTTGGGAGGTATAAATGAGGCATTGAGCATTAAAAGAGGGGTTTGGGCAAAGAAAGTGAGGGTTTGGCTGTTAAAAATGAAGCTTTGAGCATAAAAGAGGGCTTTGGACCCTAGCATTGTGGTTTGCGGCCCTAACTCTAAGGCTTTGAGCATTAAAAGAGGGGTTTGGGTGCTTTAAAGTAAGTCCTTGGGACATGAAAATGAGGGTATGTCCCTAAAAAGGAGGGGTTTGGACCCTAAAAGTGAGGTTTGCAGTCCTAACTCTAAGTCTTTGAGGTTAAAAGAGGGGTTTGGGTGCTTTAAACTGCGTCTTTGGGTGCTGAAAATGAGGCTTTGAGCCTTAAAAGAGGGCTTTGGGCATTAATAATGATGTTTTGGTACCTGAAAGTGAAGGCCTGGATGCTAAAAGCAGGGGGTTTCTGACCTAAAAATGAGGCACTGAGCATTAAAAGAGGGGTTTGGACCCTGAAAGTGAAGGTTTGGATGATAAAAATGAGTTTTTGAAGCTTAATAGAGGGGTTTGGACTCTAAGAATTACTATTTGGAACAAAACAATGATGGTTTGACCATAAAAAGTCCAAGTTCGATGCTAAAAATGAGGGTTTGGGACCTAAAAAAAAGGCAGTGAGCGTGAAAAGAGGGGTTTGGGTAATAGAAGTAAGGGTTTGGAATTTTAAAAAGAGGGTTTGTCCCTGAAAAGGAGGGGTTTGGACCCTAAAAGTGAGGTTTGCAGTCCTAACTCTAAGTCTTTGATGTTAAAAGAGGTGTTTGGGTGTTTTAAAGTGAGTTTTGGGGACCTGAAAATGAGGCACTGAGCGTTAAAAGTGGGGTTTGGACCCTGAAAGTTTGGCTTTGAGTGTTAAAACTGAGGCTTTGAGTGTTAAAAGAGGGCTTTAGGTCCTAAAAGTGAGGGTTTGGCTGTTAAAAATGAGGCACTGAGCTTTAAGAGAGAGGTTTGGACCCTAGCAGTGAGGTTTGTGGTCCTAACTATAAGGCTTTGAGCATTAAAAGAGGGGTTTGGGTGCTTTAAAGTGCGTCTTTGGGACGTGAAAATGAGGGTATGTCCCTAAAAAGGAGGGGTTTGGACCCTGAAAGTGAGGGTTTGGCATCTAAAATAGAGGCTTTGAGCCTTAAAAGAGGGATTTGGACGTTAAAAATGAGATTTTGCTCCATAAAAGTAAGGGGTTTGGATGCTAAAAATGAGGGTTTGGGAACTAAAAGTGAGGCTTTGAGCCTTGAAAGAGGGGTTTGGACGCTGAAAGTGAGGTTTGCGGTCCCAACTCTAAGTCTTTGATGTTAAAAGAGGGGTTTGGGTGTTTTAAAGTGAGTCTTTGGGTGCTGAAAATGAGGCTTTGAGCCTTAAAAGAGGGCTTTGGACCCTGAAAGTGAAGGTTTGGATGATAAAAATGAGGCTTTGAGACTTAAAATCGAGGGGCTGAACTCTAAAAGTCATGATTTGTACTAGAACGAGAGTTTGACAATTACAAGTCCGGGTTCAGTGCTAAGAGTGAGGGTTTGGGACCTAAAAATGAGGCACTGAGCGTTAAAAGAGAGGTTTGGACCCTGAAAGTGCGGCTTTGGGTGTTAAAACCGAGGCTTTGGGAGTTAAAAGAGGGCTTTAGGTCCTAAAAGTGAGGGTTTGCTGTTAAAAATGAGGCTTTGAGCGTTAAAACCGGTTTGGCCCCTGAAAGTGAGATTTGCAGTCTTACTCTAAAAGGCTTTGAGGTTAAAAGAGGCTTTGGGTGCTTTAAAGTGCGTCTTTGGGAGGTATAAATGAGGCATTGAGCATTAAAAGAGGGGTTTGGGCAAAGAAAGTGAGGTTTTGGCTGTTAAAAATGAAGCTTTGAGCATAAAAGAGGGCTTTGGACCCTAGCATTGTGGTTTGCGGCCCTAACTCTAAGGCTTTGAGCATTAAAAGAGGGGTTTGGGTGCTTTAAAGTAAGTCCTTGGGACATGAAAATGAGGGTATGTCCCTAAAAAGGAGGGGTTTGGAGCCTAAAAGTGAGGTTTGCAGTCCTAACTCTAAGTCTTTGATGTTAAAAGAGGGGTTTGGGTGTTTTAAAGTGAGATTTGGGGACCTGAAAATGAGGCACTGAGCGTTAAAAGAGGGGTTTGGACCCTGAAAGTTTGGCTTTGAGTGTTAAAACTGAGGCTTTGAGTGTTAAAAGAGGGCTTTAGGTCCTAAAAGTGAGGGTTTGGCTGTTAGAAATGAGGCATTGAATTTTAAAACCAAGGTTTGGACCCTAGCAGTGAGGTTTGCAGTCCTAACTATAAGGCTTTGAGCATTAAAAGAGGGGTTTGGGTGCTTTAAAGGAAGTCTTTGGGTGCTGAAAATGAGGCTTTGAGCCTTAAAAGAGGGCTTTGGGCATTAATAATGATGTTTTGGTACCTGAAAGTGAAGGCCTGGATGCTAAAAGCAGGGGGTTTGGACCTAAAAATGAGGCACTGAGCATTAAAAGAGGGGTTTGGACCCTGAAAGTGAAGGTTTGGATGATAAAAATGAGTTTTTGAAGCTTAATAGAGGGGTTTGGACTCTAAGAATTACTATTTGGAACAAAACAATGATGGTTTGACCATAAAAAGTCCAAGTTCGATGCTAAAAATGAGGGTTTGGGACCTAAAAATGAGGCAGTGAGCGTGAAAAGAGGGGTTTGGGTAATAGAAGTAAGGGTTTGGAATTTAAAAAAGAGGGTTTGTCCCTAAAAAGGAGGGGTTTGGACCCTAAAAGTGAGGTTTGCAGTCCTAACTCTAAGTCTTTGATGTTAAAAGAGGTGTTTGGGTGTTTTAAAGTGAGTTTTGGGGACCTGAAAATGAGGCACTGAGCGTTAAAAGTGGGGTTTGGACCCTGAAAGTTTGGCTTTGGGTGTTAAAACTGAGGCTTTGAGTGTTAGAAGAGGGCTTTAGGTCCTAAAAGTGAGGGTTTGGCTGTTAGAAATGAGGCACTGAGCTTTAAGAGAGAGGTTTGGACCCTAGCAGTGAGGTTTGTGGTCCTAACTATAAGGCTTTGAGCATTAAAAGAGGGGTTTGGGTGCTTTAAAGTGCGTCTTTGGGACGTGAAAATGAGGGTATGTCCCTAAAAAGGAGGGGTTTGGACCCTGAAAGTGAGGGTTTGGGATCTAAAATAGAGGCTTTGAGCCTTAAAAGAGGGATTTGGACGTTAAAAATGAGATTTTGCTCCATAAAAGTAAGGGGTTTGGATGCTAAAAATGAGGGTTTGGGAACTAAAAGTGAGGCTTTGAGCCTTGAAAGAGGGGTTTGGACGCTGAAAGTGAGGTTTGCGGTCCCAACTCTAAGTCTTTGATGTTAAAAGAGGGGTTTGGGTGTTTTAAAGTGAGTCTTTGGGTGCTGAAAATGAGGCTTTGAGCCTTAAAAGAGGGCTTTGGACCCTGAAAGTGAAGGTTTGGATGATAAAAATGAGGCTTTGAGACTTAAAATCGAGGGGCTGAACTCTAAAAGTCATGATTTGTACTAGAACGAGAGTTTGACAATTACAAGTCCGGGTTCAGTGCTAAGAGTGAGGGTTTGGGACCTAAAAATGAGGCACTGAGCGTTAAAAGAGAGGTTTGGACCCTGAAAGTGCGGCTTTGGGTGTTAAAACCGAGGCTTTGGGAGTTAAAAGAGGGCTTTAGGTCCTAAAAGTGAGGGTTTGCTGTTAAAAATGAGGCTTTGAGCGTTAAAACCGGTTTGGCCCCTGAAAGTGAGATTTGCAGTCTTACTCTAAAAGGCTTTGAGGTTAAAAGAGGCTTTGGGTGCTTTAAAGTGCGTCTTTGGGAGGTATAGATGAGGCATTGAGCATTAAAAGAGGGGTTTGGGCAAAGAAAGTGAGGTTTTGGCTGTTAAAAATGAAGCTTTGAGCATAAAAGAGGGCTTTGGACCCTAGCATTGTGGTTTGCGGCCCTAACTCTAAGGCTTTGAGCATTAAAAGAGGGGTTTGGGTGCTTTAAAGTAAGTCCTTGGGACATGAAAATGAGGGTATGTCCCTAAAAAGGAGGGGTTTGGACCCTAAAAGTGAGGTTTGCAGTCCTAACTCTAAGTCTTTGATGTTAAAAGAGGGGTTTGGGTGTTTTAAAGTGAGATTTGGGGACCTGAAAATGAGGCACTGAGCGTTAAAAGAGGGGTTTGGACCCTGAAAGTTTGGCTTTGAGTGTTAAAACTGAGGCTTTGAGTGTTAAAAGAGGGCTTTAGGTCCTAAAAGTGAGGGTTTGGCTGTTAGAAATGAGGCATTGAATTTTAAAACCAAGGTTTGGACCCTAGCAGTGAGGTTTGCAGTCCTAACTATAAGGCTTTGAGCATTAAAAGAGGGGTTTGGGTGCTTTAAAGGAAGTCTTTGGGTGCTGAAAATGAGGCTTTGAGCCTTAAAAGAGGGCTTTGGGCATTAATAATGATGTTTTGGTACCTGAAAGTGAAGGCCTGGATGCTAAAAGCAGGGGGTTTGGACCTAAAAATGAGGCACTGAGCATTAAAAGAGGGGTTTGGACCCTGAAAGTGAAGGTTTGGATGATAAAAATGAGTTTTTGAAGCTTAATAGAGGGGTTTGGACTCTAAGAATTACTATTTGGAACAAAACAATGATGGTTTGACCATAAAAAGTCCAAGTTCGATGCTAAAAATGAGGGTTTGGGACCTAAAAATGAGGCAGTGAGCGTGAAAAGAGGGGTTTGGGTAATAGAAGTAAGGGTTTGGAATTTAAAAAAGAGGGTTTGTCCCTAAAAAGGAGGGGTTTGGACCCTAAAAGTGAGGTTTGCAGTCCTAACTCTAAGTCTTTGATGTTAAAAGAGGTGTTTGGGTGTTTTAAAGTGAGTTTTGGGGACCTGAAAATGAGGCACTGAGCGTTAAAAGTGGGGTTTGGACCCTGAAAGTTTGGCTTTGGGTGTTAAAACTGAGGCTTTGAGTGTTAGAAGAGGGCTTTAGGTCCTAAAAGTGAGGGTTTGGCTGTTAAAAATGAGGCACTGAGCTTTAAGAGAGAGGTTTGGACCCTAGCAGTGAGGTTTGTGGTCCTAACTATAAGGCTTTGAGCATTAAAAGAGGGGTTTGGGTGCTTTAAAGTGCGTCTTTGGGTGCTGAAAATGAGGGTATGTCCCTAAAAAGGAGGGGTTTGGACCCTGAAAGTGAGGGTTTGGGATCTAAAATAGAGGCTTTGAGCCTTAAAAGAGGGATTTGGACGTTAAAAATGAGATTTTGCTCCATAAAAGTAAGGGGTTTGGATGCTAAAAATGAGGGTTTGGGAACTAAAAGTGAGGCTTTGAGCCTTGAAAGAGGGGTTTGGACGCTGAAAGTGAGGTTTGCGGTCCCAACTCTAAGTCTTTGATGTTAAAAGAGGGGTTTGGGTGTTTTAAAGTGAGTCTTTGGGTGCTGAAAATGAGGCTTTGAGCCTTAAAAGAGGGCTTTGGACCCTGAAAGTGAAGGTTTGGATGATAAAAATGAGGCTTTGAGGCTTAAAAACGAGGGGCTGGACTCTAAAAGTCATGATTTGTACTAGAACGAGAGTTTGACAATTACAAGTCCGGGTTCAGTGCTAAGAGTGAGGGTTTGGGACCTAAAAATGAGGCACTGAGCGTTAAAAGAGAGGTTTGGACCCTGAAAGTGCGGCTTTGGGTGTTAAAACCGAGGCTTTGGGAGTTAAAAGAGGGCTTTAGGTCCTAAAAGTGAGGGTTTGCTGTTAAAAATGAGGCTTTGAGCGTTAAAACCGGTTTGGCCCCTAAAAGTGAGATTTGCAGTCTTACTCTAAAAGGCTTTGAGGTTAAAAGAGGCTTTGGGTGCTTTAAAGTGCGTCTTTGGGAGGTATAAATGAGGCATTGAGCATTAAAAGAGGGGTTTGGGCAAAGAAAGTGAGGTTTTGGCTGTTAAAAATGAAGCTTTGAGCATAAAAGAGGGCTTTGGACCCTAGCATTGTGGTTTGCGGCCCTAACTCTAAGGCTTTGAGCATTAAAAGAGGGGTTTGGGTGCTTTAAAGTAAGTCCTTGGGACATGAAAATGAGGGTATGTCCCTAAAAAGGAGGGGTTTGGAGCCTAAAAGTGAGGTTTGCAGTCCTAACTCTAAGTCTTTGATGTTAAAAGAGGGGTTTGGGTGTTTTAAAGTGAGATTTGGGGACCTGAAAATGAGGCACTGAGCGTTAAAAGAGGGGTTTGGACCCTGAATGTTTGGCTTTGAGTGTTAAAACTGAGGCTTTGAGTGTTAAAAGAGGGCTTTAGGTCCTAAAAGTGAGGGTTTGGCTGTTAGAAATGAGGCATTGAATTTTAAAACCAAGGTTTGGACCGTAGCAGTGAGGTTTGCAGTCCTAACTCTAAGGCTTTGATGTTAAAAGAGGGGTTTGGGTGCTTTAAACTGCGTCTTTGGGTGCTGAAAATGAGGCTTTGAGCCTTAAAAGAGGGCTTTGGGCATTAATAATGATGTTTTGGTACCTGAAAGTGAAGGCCTGGATGCTAAAAGCAGGGGGTTTCTGACCTAAAAATGAGGCACTGAGCATTAAAAGAGGGGTTTGGACCCTGAAAGTGAAGGTTTGGATGATAAAAATGAGTTTTTGAAGCTTAATAGAGGGGTTTGGACTCTAAGAATTACTATTTGGAACAAAACAATGATGGTTTG
Source organism: Phalacrocorax carbo (assembly GCF_963921805.1). Taxonomy (NCBI): domain Eukaryota; kingdom Metazoa; phylum Chordata; class Aves; order Suliformes; family Phalacrocoracidae; genus Phalacrocorax; species Phalacrocorax carbo. The sequence goes on along the minus strand of NW_026990280.1, from coordinate 535,533 downwards.
ACCATAAAAAGTCCAAGTTCGATGCTAAAAATGAGGGTTTGGGACCTAAAAAAAAGGCAGTGAGCGTGAAAAGAGGGGTTTGGGTAATAGAAGTAAGGGTTTGGAATTTTAAAAAGAGGGTTTGTCCCTGAAAAGGAGGGGTTTGGACCCTAAAAGTGAGGTTTGCAGTCCTAACTCTAAGTCTTTGATGTTAAAAGAGGTGTTTGGGTGTTTTAAAGTGAGTTTTGGGGACCTGAAAATGAGGCACTGAGCGTTAAAAGTGGGGTTTGGACCCTGAAAGTTTGGCTTTGAGTGTTAAAACTGAGGCTTTGAGTGTTAAAAGAGGGCTTTAGGTCCTAAAAGTGAGGGTTTGGCTGTTAAAAATGAGGCACTGAGCTTTAAGAGAGAGGTTTGGACCCTAGCAGTGAGGTTTGTGGTCCTAACTATAAGGCTTTGAGCATTAAAAGAGGGGTTTGGGTGCTTTAAAGTGCGTCTTTGGGACGTGAAAATGAGGGTATGTCCCTAAAAAGGAGGGGTTTGGACCCTGAAAGTGAGGGTTTGGCATCTAAAATAGAGGCTTTGAGCCTTAAAAGAGGGATTTGGACGTTAAAAATGAGATTTTGCTCCATAAAAGTAAGGGGTTTGGATGCTAAAAATGAGGGTTTGGGAACTAAAAGTGAGGCTTTGAGCCTTGAAAGAGGGGTTTGGACGCTGAAAGTGAGGTTTGCGGTCCCAACTCTAAGTCTTTGATGTTAAAAGAGGGGTTTGGGTGTTTTAAAGTGAGTCTTTGGGGGCTGAAAATGAGGCTTTGAGCCTTAAAAGAGGGCTTTGGACCCTGAAAGTGAAGGTTTGGATGATAAAAATGAGGCTTTGAGACTTAAAATCGAGGGGCTGAACTCTAAAAGTCATGATTTGTACTAGAACGAGAGTTTGACAATTACAAGTCCGGGTTCAGTGCTAAGAGTGAGGGTTTGGGACCTAAAAATGAGGCACTGAGCGTTAAAAGAGAGGTTTGGACCCTGAAAGTGCGGCTTTGGGTGTTAAAACCGAGGCTTTGGGAGTTAAAAGAGGGCTTTAGGTCCTAAAAGTGAGGGTTTGCTGTTAAAAATGAGGCTTTGAGCGTTAAAACCGGTTTGGCCCCTGAAAGTGAGATTTGCAGTCTTACTCTAAAAGGCTTTGAGGTTAAAAGAGGCTTTGGGTGCTTTAAAGTGCGTCTTTGGGAGGTATAGATGAGGCATTGAGCATTAAAAGAGGGGTTTGGGCAAAGAAAGTGAGGTTTTGGCTGTTAAAAATGAAGCTTTGAGCATAAAAGAGGGCTTTGGACCCTAGCATTGTGGTTTGCGGCCCTAACTCTAAGGCTTTGAGCATTAAAAGAGGGGTTTGGGTGCTTTAAAGTAAGTCCTTGGGACATGAAAATGAGGGTATGTCCCTAAAAAGGAGGGGTTTGGACCCTAAAAGTGAGGTTTGCAGTCCTAACTCTAAGTCTTTGATGTTAAAAGAGGGGTTTGGGTGTTTTAAAGTGAGATTTGGGGACCTGAAAATGAGGCACTGAGCGTTAAAAGAGGGGTTTGGACCCTGAAAGTTTGGCTTTGAGTGTTAAAACTGAGGCTTTGAGTGTTAAAAGAGGGCTTTAGGTCCTAAAAGTGAGGGTTTGGCTGTTAGAAATGAGGCATTGAATTTTAAAACCAAGGTTTGGACCCTAGCAGTGAGGTTTGCAGTCCTAACTCTAAGGCTTTGAGCATTAAAAGAGGGGTTTGGGTGCTTTAAAGGAAGTCTTTGGGTGCTGAAAATGAGGCTTTGAGCCTTAAAAGAGGGCTTTGGGCATTAATAATGATGTTTTGGTACCTGAAAGTGAAGGCCTGGATGCTAAAAGCAGGGGGTTTGGACCTAAAAATGAGGCACTGAGCATTAAAAGAGGGGTTTGGACCCTAAAAGTGAGGTTTGCAGTCCTAACTCTAAGTCTTTGATGTTAAAAGAGGTGTTTGGGTGTTTTAAAGTGAGTTTTGGGGACCTGAAAATGAGGCACTGAGCGTTAAAAGTGGGGTTTGGACCCTGAAAGTTTGGCTTTGGGTGTTAAAACTGAGGCTTTGAGTGTTAGAAGAGGGCTTTAGGTCCTAAAAGTGAGGGTTTGGCTGTTAAAAATGAGGCACTGAGCTTTAAGAGAGAGGTTTGGACCCTAGCAGTGAGGTTTGTGGTCCTAACTATAAGGCTTTGAGCATTAAAAGAGGGGTTTGGGTGCTTTAAAGTGCGTCTTTGGGTGCTGAAAATGAGGGTATGTCCCTAAAAAGGAGGGGTTTGGACCCTGAAAGTGAGGGTTTGGCATCTAAAATAGAGGCTTTGAGCCTTAAAAGAGGGATTTGGACGTTAAAAATGAGATTTTGCTCCATAAAAGTAAGGGGTTTGGATGCTAAAAATGAGGGTTTGGGAACTAAAAGTGAGGCTTTGAGCCTTGAAAGAGGGGTTTGGACGCTGAAAGTGAGGTTTGCGGTCCCAACTCTAAGTCTTTGATGTTAAAAGAGGGGTTTGGGTGTTTTAAAGTGAGTCTTTGGGTGCTGAAAATGAGGCTTTGAGCCTTAAAAGAGGGCTTTGGACCCTGAAAGTGAAGGTTTGGATGATAAAAATGAGGCTTTGAGACTTAAAATCGAGGGGCTGAACTCTAAAAGTCATGATTTGTACTAGAACGAGAGTTTGACAATTACAAGTCCGGGTTCAGTGCTAAGAGTGAGGGTTTGGGACCTAAAAATGAGGCACTGAGCGTTAAAAGAGAGGTTTGGACCCTGAAAGTGCGGCTTTGGGTGTTAAAACCGAGGCTTTGGGAGTTAAAAGAGGGCTTTAGGTCCTAAAAGTGAGGGTTTGCTGTTAAAAATGAGGCTTTGAGCGTTAAAACCGGTTTGGCCCCTGAAAGTGAGATTTGCAGTCTTACTCTAAAAGGCTTTGAGGTTAAAAGAGGCTTTGGGTGCTTTAAAGTGCGTCTTTGGGAGGTATAAATGAGGCATTGAGCATTAAAAGAGGGGTTTGGGCAAAGAAAGTGAGGTTTTGGCTGTTAAAAATGAAGCTTTGAGCATAAAAGAGGGCTTTGGACCCTAGCATTGTGGTTTGCGGCCCTAACTCTAAGGCTTTGAGCATTAAAAGAGGGGTTTGGGTGCTTTAAAGTAAGTCCTTGGGACATGAAAATGAGGGTATGTCCCTAAAAAGGAGGGGTTTGGAGCCTAAAAGTGAGGTTTGCAGTCCTAACTCTAAGTCTTAGATGTTAAAAGAGGGGTTTGGGTGTTTTAAAGTGAGATTTGGGGACCTGAAAATGAGGCACTGAGCGTTAAAAGAGGGGTTTGGACCCTGAAAGTTTGGCTTTGAGTGTTAAAACTGAGGCTTTGAGTGTTAAAAGAGGGCTTTAGGTCCTAAAAGTGAGGGTTTGGCTGTTAGAAATGAGGCATTGAATTTTAAAACCAAGGTTTGGACCCTAGCAGTGAGGTTTGCAGTCCTAACTATAAGGCTTTGAGCATTAAAAGAGGGGTTTGGGTGCTTTAAAGGAAGTCTTTGGGTGCTGAAAATGAGGCTTTGAGCCTTAAAAGAGGGCTTTGGGCATTAATAATGATGTTTTGGTACCTGAAAGTGAAGGCCTGGATGCTAAAAGCAGGGGGTTTGGACCTAAAAATGAGGCACTGAGCATTAAAAGAGGGGTTTGGACCCTGAAAGTGAAGGTTTGGATGATAAAAATGAGTTTTTGAAGCTTAATAGAGGGGTTTGGACTCTAAAAATTACTATTTGGAACAAAACAATGATGGTTTGACCATAAAAAGTCCAAGTTCGATGCTAAAAATGAGGGTTTGGGACCTAAAAATGAGGCAGTGAGCGTGAAAAGAGGGGTTTGGGTAATAGAAGTAAGGGTTTGGAATTTAAAAAAGAGGGTTTGTCCCTAAAAAGGAGGGGTTTGGACCCTAAAAGTGAGGTTTGCAGTCCTAACTCTAAGTCTTTGATGTTAAAAGAGGTGTTTGGGTGTTTTAAAGTGAGTTTTGGGGACCTGAAAATGAGGCACTGAGCGTTAAAAGTGGGGTTTGGACCCTGAAAGTTTGGCTTTGGGTGTTAAAACTGAGGCTTTGAGTGTTAGAAGAGGGCTTTAGGTCCTAAAAGTGAGGGTTTGGCTGTTAAAAATGAGGCACTGAGCTTTAAGAGAGAGGTTTGGACCCTAGCAGTGAGGTTTGTGGTCCTAACTATAAGGCTTTGAGCATTAAAAGAGGGGTTTGGGTGCTTTAAAGTGCGTCTTTGGGTGCTGAAAATGAGGGTATGTCCCTAAAAAGGAGGGGTTTGGACCCTGAAAGTGAGGGTTTGGGATCTAAAATAGAGGCTTTGAGCCTTAAAAGAGGGATTTGGACGTTAAAAATGAGATTTTGCTCCATAAAAGTAAGGGGTTTGGATGCTAAAAATGAGGGTTTGGGAACTAAAAGTGAGGCTTTGAGCCTTGAAAGAGGGGTTTGGACGCTGAAAGTGAGGTTTGCGGTCCCAACTCTAAGTCTTTGATGTTAAAAGAGGGGTTTGGGTGTTTTAAAGTGAGTCTTTGGGTGCTGAAAATGAGGCTTTGAGCCTTAAAAGAGGGCTTTGGACCCTGAAAGTGAAGGTTTGGATGATAAAAATGAGGCTTTGAGACTTAAAATCGAGGGGCTGAACTCTAAAAGTCATGATTTGTACTAGAACGAGAGTTTGACAATTACAAGTCCGGGTTCAGTGCTAAGAGTGAGGGTTTGGGACCTAAAAATGAGGCACTGAGCGTTAAAAGAGAGGTTTGGACCCTGAAAGTGCGGCTTTGGGTGTTAAAACCGAGGCTTTGGGAGTTAAAAGAGGGCTTTAGGTCCTAAAAGTGAGGGTTTGCTGTTAAAAATGAGGCTTTGAGCGTTAAAACCGGTTTGGCCCCTGAAAGTGAGATTTGCAGTCTTACTCTAAAAGGCTTTGAGGTTAAAAGAGGCTTTGGGTGCTTTAAAGTGCGTCTTTGGGAGGTATAGATGAGGCATTGAGCATTAAAAGAGGGGTTTGGGCAAAGAAAGTGAGGTTTTGGCTGTTAAAAATGAAGCTTTGAGCATAAAAGAGGGCTTTGGACCCTAGCATTGTGGTTTGCGGCCCTAACTCTAAGGCTTTGAGCATTAAAAGAGGGGTTTGGGTGCTTTAAAGTAAGTCCTTGGGACATGAAAATGAGGGTATGTCCCTAAAAAGGAGGGGTTTGGACCCTAAAAGTGAGGTTTGCAGTCCTAACTCTAAGTCTTTGATGTTAAAAGAGGGGTTTGGGTGTTTTAAAGTGAGATTTGGGGACCTGAAAATGAGGCACTGAGCGTTAAAAGAGGGGTTTGGACCCTGAAAGTTTGGCTTTGAGTGTTAAAACTGAGGCTTTGAGTGTTAAAAGAGGGCTTTAGGTCCTAAAAGTGAGGGTTTGGCTGTTAGAAATGAGGCATTGAATTTTAAAACCAAGGTTTGGACCCTAGCAGTGAGGTTTGCAGTCCTAACTATAAGGCTTTGAGCATTAAAAGAGGGGTTTGGGTGCTTTAAAGGAAGTCTTTGGGTGCTGAAAATGAGGCTTTGAGCCTTAAAAGAGGGCTTTGGGCATTAATAATGATGTTTTGGTACCTGAAAGTGAAGGCCTGGATGCTAAAAGCAGGGGGTTTGGACCTAAAAATGAGGCACTGAGCATTAAAAGAGGGGTTTGGACCCTGAAAGTGAAGGTTTGGATGATAAAAATGAGTTTTTGAAGCTTAATAGAGGGGTTTGGACTCTAAGAATTACTATTTGGAACAAAACAATGATGGTTTGACCATAAAAAGTCCAAGTTCGATGCTAAAAATGAGGGTTTGGGACCTAAAAATGAGGCAGTGAGCGTGAAAAGAGGGGTTTGGGTAATAGAAGTAAGGGTTTGGAATTTAAAAAAGAGGGTTTGTCCCTAAAAAGGAGGGGTTTGGACCCTAAAAGTGAGGTTTGCAGTCCTAACTCTAAGTCTTTGATGTTAAAAGAGGTGTTTGGGTGTTTTAAAGTGAGTTTTGGGGACCTGAAAATGAGGCACTGAGCGTTAAAAGTGGGGTTTGGACCCTGAAAGTTTGGCTTTGGGTGTTAAAACTGAGGCTTTGAGTGTTAGAAGAGGGCTTTAGGTCCTAAAAGTGAGGGTTTGGCTGTTAAAAATGAGGCACTGAGCTTTAAGAGAGAGGTTTGGACCCTAGCAGTGAGGTTTGTGGTCCTAACTATAAGGCTTTGAGCATTAAAAGAGGGGTTTGGGTGCTTTAAAGTGCGTCTTTGGGTGCTGAAAATGAGGGTATGTCCCTAAAAAGGAGGGGTTTGGACCCTGAAAGTGAGGGTTTGGGATCTAAAATAGAGGCTTTGAGCCTTAAAAGAGGGATTTGGACGTTAAAAATGAGATTTTGCTCCATAAAAGTAAGGGGTTTGGATGCTAAAAATGAGGGTTTGGGAACTAAAAGTGAGGCTTTGAGCCTTGAAAGAGGGGTTTGGACGCTGAAAGTGAGGTTTGCGGTCCCAACTCTAAGTCTTTGATGTTAAAAGAGGGGTTTGGGTGTTTTAAAGTGAGTCTTTGGGTGCTGAAAATGAGGCTTTGAGCCTTAAAAGAGGGCTTTGGACCCTGAAAGTGAAGGTTTGGATGATAAAAATGAGGCTTTGAGACTTAAAATCGAGGGGCTGAACTCTAAAAGTCATGATTTGTACTAGAACGAGAGTTTGACAATTACAAGTCCGGGTTCAGTGCTAAGAGTGAGGGTTTGGGACCTAAAAATGAGGCACTGAGCGTTAAAAGAGAGGTTTGGACCCTGAAAGTGCGGCTTTGGGTGTTAAAACCGAGGCTTTGGGAGTTAAAAGAGGGCTTTAGGTCCTAAAAGTGAGGGTTTGCTGTTAAAAATGAGGCTTTGAGCGTTAAAACCGGTTTGGCCCCTGAAAGTGAGATTTGCAGTCTTACTCTAAAAGGCTTTGAGGTTAAAAGAGGCTTTGGGTGCTTTAAAGTGCGTCTTTGGGAGGTATAAATGAGGCATTGAGCAGTAAAAGAGGGGTTTGGGCAAAGAAAGTGAGGTTTTGGCTGTTAAAAATGAAGCTTTGAGCATAAAAGAGGGCTTTGGACCCTAGCATTGTGGTTTGCGGCCCTAACTCTAAGGCTTTGAGCATTAAAAGAGGGGTTTGGGTGCTTTAAAGTAAGTCCTTGGGACATGAAAATGAGGGTATGTCCCTAAAAAGGAGGGGTTTGGACCCTAAAAGTGAGGTTTGCAGTCCTAACTCTAAGTCTTTGATGTTAAAAGAGGGGTTTGGGTGTTTTAAAGTGAGATTTGGGGACCTGAAAATGAGGCACTGAGCGTTAAAAGAGGGGTTTGGACCCTGAAAGTTTGGCTTTGAGTGTTAAAACTGAGGCTTTGAGTGTTAAAAGAGGGCTTTAGGTCCTAAAAGTGAGGGTTTGGCTGTTAGAAATGAGGCATTGAATTTTAAAACCAAGGTTTGGACCCTAGCAGTGAGGTTTGCAGTCCTAACTCTAAGGCTTTGAGCATTAAAAGAGGGGTTTGGGTGCTTTAAAGGAAGTCTTTGGGTGCTGAAAATGAGGCTTTGAGCCTTAAAAGAGGGCTTTGGGCATTAATAATGATGTTTTGGTACCTGAAAGTGAAGGCCTGGATGCTAAAAGCAGGGGGTTTGGACCTAAAAATGAGGCACTGAGCATTAAAAGAGGGGTTTGGACCCTGAAAGTGAAGGTTTGGATGATAAAAATGAGTTTTTGAAGCTTAATAGAGGGGTTTGGACTCTAAGAATTACTATTTGGAACAAAACAATGATGGTTTGACCATAAAAAGTCCAAGTTCGATGCTAAAAATGAGGGTTTGGGACCTAAAAATGAGGCAGTGAGCGTGAAAAGAGGGGTTTGGGTAATAGAAGTAAGGGTTTGGAATTTAAAAAAGAGGGTTTGTCCCTAAAAAGGAGGGGTTTGGACCCTAAAAGTGAGGTTTGCAGTCCTAACTCTAAGTCTTTGATGTTAAAAGAGGTGTTTGGGTGTTTTAAAGTGAGTTTTGGGGACCTGAAAATGAGGCACTGAGCGTTAAAAGTGGGGTTTGGACCCTGAAAGTTTGGCTTTGGGTGTTAAAACTGAGGCTTTGAGTGTTAGAAGAGGGCTTTAGGTCCTAAAAGTGAGGGTTTGGCTGTTAAAAATGAGGCACTGAGCTTTAAGAGAGAGGTTTGGACCCTAGCAGTGAGGTTTGTGGTCCTAACTATAAGGCTTTGAGCATTAAAAGAGGGGTTTGGGTGCTTTAAAGTGCGTCTTTGGGTGCTGAAAATGAGGGTATGTCCCTAAAAAGGAGGGGTTTGGACCCTGAAAGTGAGGGTTTGGCATCTAAAATAGAGGCTTTGAGCCTTAAAAGAGGGATTTGGACGTTAAAAATGAGATTTTGCTCCATAAAAGTAAGGGGTTTGGATGCTAAAAATGAGGGTTTGGGAACTAAAAGTGAGGCTTTGAGCCTTGAAAGAGGGGTTTGGACCCTGAAAGTGCGGCTTTGGGTGTTAAAACCGAGGCTTTGGGAGTTAAAAGAGGGCTTTAGGTCCTAAAAGTGAGGGTTTGCTGTTAAAAATGAGGCTTTGAGCGTTAAAACCGGTTTGGCCCCTGAAAGTGAGATTTGCAGTCTTACTCTAAAAGGCTTTGAGGTTAAAAGAGGCTTTGGGTGCTTTAAAGTGTGTCTTTGGGAGGTATAAATGAGGCATTGAGCATTAAAAGAGGGGTTTGGGCAAAGAAAGTGAGGTTTTGGCTGTTAAAAATGAAGCTTTGAGCATAAAAGAGGGCTTTGGACCCTAGCATTGTGGTTTGCGGCCCTAACTCTAAGGCTTTGAGCATTAAAAGAGGGGTTTGGGTGCTTTAAAGTAAGTCCTTGGGACATGAAAATGAGGGTATGTCCCTAAAAAGGAGGGGTTTGGACCCTAAAAGTGAGGTTTGCAGTCCTAACTCTAAGTCTTTGATGTTAAAAGAGGTGTTTGGGTGTTTTAAAGTGAGATTTGGGGACCTGAAAATGAGGCACTGAGCGTTAAAAGAGGGGTTTGGACCCTGAAAGTTTGGCTTTGAGTGTTAAAACTGAGGCTTTGAGTGTTAAAAGAGGGCTTTAGGTCCTAAAAGTGAGGGTTTGGCTGTTAGAAATGAGGCATTGAATTTTAAAACCAAGGTTTGGACCCTAGCAGTGAGGTTTGCAGTCCTAACTCTAAGGCTTTGAGCGTTAAAAGAGGGGTTTGGGTGTTTTAAAGTGAGTCTTTGGGTGCTGAAAATGAGGCTTTGAGCCTTAAAAGAGGGCTTTGGGCATTAATAATGATGTTTTGGTACCTGAAAGTGAAGGCCTGGATGCTAAAAGCAGGGGGTTTCTGACCTAAAAATGAGGCACTGAGCATTAAAAGAGGCGTTTGGACCCTGAAAGTGAAGGTTTGGATGATAAAAATGAGTTTTTGAAGCTTAATAGAGGGGTTTGGACTCTAAAAATTACTATTTGGAACAAAACAATGATGGTTTGACCATAAAAAGTCCAAGTTCGATGCTAAAAGCAGAGGGTTTGGGACCTAAAAATGAGGCAGTGAGCGTGAAAAGAGGGGTTTGGGTAATAGAAGTAAGGGTTTGGAATTTAAAAAAGAGGGTTTGTTCCTGAAAAGGAGGGGTTTGGACCCTAAAAGTGAGGTTTGCAGTCCTAACTCTAAGTCTTTGATGTTAAAAGAGGTGTTTGGGTGTTTTAAAGTGAGTTTTGGGGACCTGGAAATGAGGCACTGAGCATGAAAAGAGGCGTTTGGACCCTGAAAGTTTGGCTTTGGGTGTTAAAACTGAGGCTTTGAGTGTTAGAAGAGGGCTTTAGGTCCTAAAAGTGAGGGTTTGGCTGTTAAAAATGAGGCACTGAGCTTTAAGAGAGAGGTTTGGACCCTAGCAGTGAGGTTTGTGGTCCTAACTATAAGGCTTTGAGCATTAAAAGAGGGGTTTGGGTGCTTTAAAGTGCGTCTTTGGGTGCTGAAAATGAGGGTATGTCCCTAAAAAGGAGGGGTTTGGACCCTGAAAGTGAGGGTTTGGGATCTAAAATAGAGGCTTTGAGCCTTAAAAGAGGGATTTGGACGTTAAAAATGAGATTTTGCTCCATAAAAGTAAGGGGTTTGGATGCTAAAAATGAGGGTTTGGGAACTAAAAGTGAGGCTTTGAGCCTTGAAAGAGGGGTTTGGACCCTGAAAGTGCGGCTTTGGGTGTTAAAACCGAGGCTTTGGGAGTTAAAAGAGGGCTTTAGGTCCTAAAAGTGAGGGTTTGCTGTTAAAAATGAGGCTTTGAGCGTTAAAACCGGTTTGGCCCCTGAAAGTGAGATTTGCAGTCTTACTCTAAAAGGCTTTGAGGTTAAAAGAGGCTTTGGGTGCTTTAAAGTGCGTCTTTGGGAGGTATAAATGAGGCATTGAGCATTAAAAGAGGGGTTTGGGCAAAGAAAGTGAGGTTTTGGCTGTTAAAAATGAAGCTTTGAGCATAAAAGAGGGCTTTGGACCCTAGCATTGTGGTTTGCGGCCCTAACTCTAAGGCTTTGAGCATTAAAAGAGGGGTTTGGGTGCTTTAAAGTAAGTCCTTGGGACATGAAAATGAGGGTATGTCCCTAAAAAGGAGGGGTTTGGACCCTAAAAGTGAGGTTTGCAGTCCTAACTCTAAGTCTTTGATGTTAAAAGAGGTGTTTGGGTGTTTTAAAGTGAGATTTGGGGACCTGAAAATGAGGCACTGAGCGTTAAAAGAGGGGTTTGGACCCTGAAAGTTTGGCTTTGAGTGTTAAAACTGAGGCTTTGAGTGTTAAAAGAGGGCTTTAGGTCCTAAAAGTGAGGGTTTGGCTGTTAGAAATGAGGCATTGAATTTTAAAACCAAGGTTTGGACCCTAGCAGTGAGGTTTGCAGTCCTAACTCTAAGGCTTTGAGCGTTAAAAGAGGGGTTTGGGTGTTTTAAAGTGAGTCTTTGGGTGCTGAAAATGAGGCTTTGAGCCTTAAAAGAGGGCTTTGGGCATTAATAATGATGTTTTGGTACCTGAAAGTGAAGGCCTGGATGCTAAAAGCAGGGGGTTTCTGACCTAAAAATGAGGCACTGAGCATTAAAAGAGGCGTTTGGACCCTGAAAGTGAAGGTTTGGATGATAAAAATGAGTTTTTGAAGCTTAATAGAGGGGTTTGGACTCTAAAAATTACTATTTGGAACAAAACAATGATGGTTTGACCATAAAAAGTCCAAGTTCGATGCTAAAAGCAGAGGGTTTGGGACCTAAAAATGAGGCAGTGAGCGTGAAAAGAGGGGTTTGGGTAATAGAAGTAAGGGTTTGGAATTTAAAAAAGAGGGTTTGTTCCTGAAAAGGAGGGGTTTGGACCCTAAAAGTGAGGTTTGCAGTCCTAACTCTAAGTCTTTGATGTTAAAAGAGGTGTTTGGGTGTTTTAAAGTGAGTTTTGGGGACCTGGAAATGAGGCACTGAGCATTAAAAGAGGCGTTTGGACCCTGAAAGTGCGGCTTTGGGTGTTAAAACCGAGGCTTTGAGTGTTAAAAGAGGGCTTTAGGTCCTAAAAGTGAGGGTTTGGCTGTTAAAATGAGGCACTGAGCTTTAAGAGAGAGGTTTGGACCCTAGCAGTGAGGTTTGTGGTACTAACTATAAGGCTTTGAGCATTAAAAGAGGGGTTTGGGTGCTTTAAAGTAAGTCCTTGGGACGTGAAAATGAGGGTATGTCCCTAAAAAGGAGGGGTTTGGACCCTGAAAGTGAGAGTTTGGGATCTAAAATAGAGGCTTTGAGCCTTAAAAGAGGGATTTGGACGTTAAAAATGAGATTTTGCTCCATAAAAGTAAGGGGTTTGGATGCTAAAAATGAGGGTTTGGGAACTAAAAGTGAGGCTTTGAGCCTTGAAAGAGGGGTTTGGACGCTGAAAGTGAGGTTTGCGGTCCCAACTCTAAGTCTTTGATGTTAAAAGAGGGGTTTGGGTGTTTTAAAGTGAGTCTTTGGGTGCTGAAAATGAGGCACTGAACATTAAAAGAGGGGTTTGGACCCTGAAAGTGAAGGTTTGGATGATAAAAATGAGGCTTTGAGGCTTAAAAACGAGGGGCTGGACTCTAAAAGTCATGATTTGTACTAGAACGAGAGTTTGACAATTACAAGTCCGGGTTCAGTGCTAAGAGTGAGGGTTTGGGACCTAAAAATGAGGCACTGAGCGTTAAAAGAGAGGTTTGGACCCTGAAAGTGCGGCTTTGGGTGTTAAAACCGAGGCTTTGGGAGTTAAAAGAGGGCTTTAGGTCCTAAAAGTGAGGGTTTGCTGTTAAAAATGAGGCTTTGAGCGTTAAAACCGGTTTGGCCCCTAAAAGTGAGATTTGCAGTCTTACTCTAAAAGGCTTTGAGGTTAAAAGAGGCTTTGGGTGCTTTAAAGTGCGTCTTTGGGAGGTATAGATGAGGCATTGAGCATTAAAAGAGGGGTTTGGGCAAAGAAAGTGAGGGTTTGGCTGTTAAAAATGAAGCTTTGAGCATAAAAGAGGGCTTTGGACCCTAGCATTGTGGTTTGCGGCCCTAACTCTAAGGCTTTGAGCATTAAAAGAGGGGTTTGGGTGCTTTAAAGTAAGTCCTTGGGACATGAAAATGAGGGTATGTCCCTGAAAAGGAGGGGTTTGGACCCTAGCAGTGAGGTTTGCAGTCCTAACTCTAAGTCTTTGATGTTAAAAGAGGTGTTTGGGTGTTTTAAAGTGAGTTTTGGGGACCTGGAAATGAGGCACTGAGCATTAAAAGAGGCGTTTGGACCCTGAAAGTGCGGTTTTGGGTTTTAAAACCGAGGCTTTGAGTGTTAAAAGAGGGCTTTAGGTCCTAAAAGTGAGGGTTTGGCTGTTAGAAATGAGGCACTGAGCTTTAAGAGAGAGGTTTGGACCCTAGCAGTGAGGTTTGCAGTCCTAACTATAAGGCTTTGAGCATTAAAAGAGGGGTTTGGGTGCTTTAAAGTGCGTCTTTGGGACGTGAAAATGAGGGTATGTCCCTAAAAAGGAGGGGTTTGGACCCTGAAAGTGAGGGTTTGGGATCTAAAATAGAGGCTTTGAGCCTTAAAAGAGGGATTTGGACGTTAAAAATGAGATTTTGCTCCATAAAAGTAGGGGGTTTGGATGCTAAAAATGAGGGTTTGGGAACTAAAAGTGAGGCTTTGAGCCTTGAAAGAGGGGTTTGGACGCTGAAAGTGAGGTTTGCGGTCCCAACTCTAAGTCTTTGATGTTAAAAGAGGGGTTTGGGTGTTTTAAAGTGAGTCTTTGGGTGCTGAAAATGAGGCTTTGAGCCTTAAAAGAGGGCTTTGGACCCTGAAAGTGAAGGTTTGGATGATAAAAATGAGGCTTTGAGGCTTAAAAACGAGGGGCTGGACTCTAAAAGTCATGATTTGTACTAGAACGAGAGTTTGACAATTACAAGTCCGGGTTCAGTGCTAAGAGTGAGGGTTTGGGACCTAAAAATGAGGCACTGAGCGTTAAAAGAGAGGTTTGGACCCTGAAAGTGCGGCTTTGGGTGTTAAAACCGAGGCTTTGGGAGTTAAAAGAGGGCTTTAGGTCCTAAAAGTGAGGGTTTGCTGTTAAAAATGAGGCTTTGAGCGTTAAAACCGGTTTGGCCCCTGAAAGTGAGATTTGCAGTCTTACTCTAAAAGGCTTTGAGGTTAAAAGAGGCTTTGGGTGCTTTAAAGTGCGTCTTTGGGAGGTATAAATGAGGCATTGAGCATTAAAAGAGGGGTTTGGGCAAAGAAAGTGAGGTTTTGGCTGTTAAAAATGAAGCTTTGAGCATAAAAGAGGGCTTTGGACCCTAGCATTGTGGTTTGCGGCCCTAACTATAAGGCTTTGAGCATTAAAAGAGGGGTTTGGGTGCTTTAAAGTAAGTCCTTGGGACATGAAAATGAGGGTATGTCCCTGAAAAGGAGGGGTTTGGACCCTAGCAGTGAGGTTTGCAGTCCTAACTCTAAGTCTTTGATGTTAAAAGAGGTGTTTGGGTGTTTTAAAGTGAGTTTTGGGGACCTGGAAATGAGGCACTGAGCATTAAAAGAGGCGTTTGGACCCTGAAAGTGCGGTTTTGGGTTTTAAAACCGAGGCTTTGAGTGTTAAAAGAGGGCTTTAGGTCCTAAAAGTGAGGGTTTGGCTGTTAGAAATGAGGCACTGAGCTTTAAGAGAGAGGTTTGGACCCTAGCAGTGAGGTTTGTGGTCCTAGCTGTAAGGCTTTGAGCATTAAAAGAGGGGTTTGGGTGCTTTAAAGTGCGTCTTTGGGTGCTGAAAATGAGGGTATGTCCCTAAAAAGGAGGGGTTTGGAGCCTGAAAGTGAGGGTTTGGCATCTAAAATAGAGGCTTTGAGCCTTAAAAGAGGGATTTGGACGTTAAAAATGAGATTTTGCTCCATAAAAGTAAGGGGTTTGGATGCTAAAAATGAGGGTTTGGGAACTAAAAGTGAGGCTTTGAGCCTTGAAAGAGGGGTTTGGACGCTGAAAGTGAGGTTTGCGGTCCCAACTCTAAGTCTTTGATGTTAAAAGAGGGGTTTGGGTGTTTTAAAGTGAGTCTTTGGGTGCTGAAAATGAGGCTTTGAGCCTTAAAAGAGGGCTTTGGACCCTGAAAGTGAAGGTTTGGATGATAAAAATGAGGCTTTGAGACTTAAAATCGAGGGGCTGGACTCTAAAAGTCATGATTTGTACTAGAACGAGAGTTTGACAATTACAAGTCCGGGTTCAGTGCTAAGAGTGAGGGTTTGGGACCTAAAAATGAGGCACTGAGCGTTAAAAGAGAGGTTTGGACCCTGAAAGTGCGGCTTTGGGTGTTAAAACCGAGGCTTTGGGAGTTAAAAGAGGGCTTTAGGTCCTAAAAGTGAGGGTTTGCTGTTAAAAATGAGGCTTTGAGCGTTAAAACCGGTTTGGCCCCTGAAAGTGAGATTTGCAGTCTTACTCTAAAAGGCTTTGAGGTTAAAAGAGGCTTTGGGTGCTTTAAAGTGCGTCTTTGGGAGGTATAAATGAGGCATTGAGCAGTAAAAGAGGGGTTTGGGCAAAGAAAGTGAGGTTTTGGCTGTTAAAAATGAAGCTTTGAGCATAAAAGAGGGCTTTGGACCCTAGCATTGTGGTTTGCGGCCCTAACTCTAAGGCTTTGAGCATTAAAAGAGGGGTTTGGGTGCTTTAAAGTGCGTCTTTGGGTGCTGAAAATGAGGCTTTGAGCCTTAAAAGAGGGCTTTGGGCATTAATAATGATGTTTTGGTTCCTGAAAGTGAAGGCCTGGATGCTAAAAGCAGGGGGTTTGGACCTAAAAATGAGGCACTGAGCATTAAAAGAGGGGTTTGGACCCTGAAAGTGAAGGTTTGGATGATAAAAATGAGTTTTTGAAGCTTAATAGAGGGGTTTGGACTCTAAGAATTACTATTTGGAACAAAACAATGATGGTTTGACCATAAAAAGTCCAAGTTCGATGCTAAAAATGAGGGTTTGGGACCTAAAAAAAAGGCAGTGAGCGTGAAAAGAGGGGTTTGGGTAATAGAAGTAAGGGTTTGGAATTTAAAAAAGAGGGTTTGTCCCTGAAAAGGAGGGGTTTGGACCCTAAAAGTGAGGTTTGCAGTCCTAACTCTAAGTCTTTGATGTTAAAAGAGGTGTTTGGGTGTTTTAAAGTGAGTTTTGGGGACCTGGAAATGAGGCACTGAGCGTTAAAAGCGGGGTTTGTACCCTGAAAGTTTGGCTTTGAGTGTTAAAACTGAGGCTTTGAGTGTTAAAAGAGGGCTTTAGGTCCTAAAAGTGAGGGTTTGGCTGTTAAAAATGAGGCACTGAGCTTTAAGAGAGAGGTTTGGACCCTAGCAGTGAGGTTTGTGGTCCTAACTATAAGGCTTTGAGCATTAAAAGAGGGGTTTGGGTGCTTTAAAGTGCGTCTTTGGGTGCTGAAAATGAGGGTATGTCCCTAAAAAGGAGGGGTTTGGACCCTGAAAGTGAGGGTTTGGCATCTAAAATAGAGGCTTTGAGCCTTAAAAGAGGGATTTGGACGTTAAAAATGAGATTTTGCTCCATAAAAGTAAGGGGTTTGGATGCTAAAAATGAGGGTTTGGGAACTAAAAGTGAGGCTTTGAGCCTTGAAAGAGGGGTTTGGACGCTGAAAGTGAGGTTTGCGGTCCCAGCTCTAAGTCTTTGATGTTAAAAGAGGGGTTTGGGTGTTTTAAAGTGAGTCTTTGGGTGCTGAATATGAGGCTTTGAGCCTTAAAAGAGGGCTTTGGACCCTGAAAGTGAAGGTTTGGATGATAAAAATGAGGCTTTGAGACTTAAAATCGAGGGGCTGGACTCTAAAAGTCATGATTTGTACTAGAACGAGAGTTTGACAATTACAAGTCCGGGTTCAGTGCTAAGAGTGAGGGTTTGGGACCTAAAAATGAGGCACTGAGCGTTAAAAGAGAGGTTTGGACCCTGAAAGTGCGGCTTTGGGTGTTAAAACCGAGGCTTTGGGAGTTAAAAGAGGGCTTTAGGTCCTAAAAGTGAGGGTTTGCTGTTAAAAATGAGGCTTTGAGCGTTAAAATCGGTTTGGCCCCTGAAAGTGAGATTTGCAGTCTTACTCTAAAAGGCTTTGAGGTTAAAAGAGGCTTTGGGTGCTTTAAAGTGCGTCTTTGGGAGGTATAAATGAGGCATTGAGCATTAAAAGAGGGGTTTGGGCAAAGAAAGTGAGGTTTTGGCTGTTAAAAATG
The DNA here is from genome assembly GCF_963921805.1 of Phalacrocorax carbo. NCBI lineage: Eukaryota > Metazoa > Chordata > Aves > Suliformes > Phalacrocoracidae > Phalacrocorax > Phalacrocorax carbo. The sequence goes on along the minus strand of NW_026990280.1, from coordinate 518,885 downwards.
AAGCTTTGAGCATAAAAGAGGGCTTTGGACCCTAGCATTGTGGTTTGCGGCCCTAACTATAAGGCTTTGAGCATTAAAAGAGGGGTTTGGGTGCTTTAAAGTAAGTCCTTGGGACATGAAAATGAGGGTATGTCCCTGAAAAGGAGGGGTTTGGACCCTAGCAGTGAGGTTTGCAGTCCTAACTCTAAGTCTTTGATGTTAAAAGAGGTGTTTGGGTGTTTTAAAGTGAGATTTGGGGACCTGAAAATGAGGCACTGAGCGTTAAAAGAGGGGTTTGGACCCTGAAAGTTTGGCTTTGAGTGTTAAAACTGAGGCTTTGAGTGTTAAAAGAGGGCTTTAGGTCCTAAAAGTGAGGGTTTGGCTGTTAGAAATGAGGCATTGAATTTTAAAACCAAGGTTTGGACCCTAGCAGTGAGGTTTGCAGTCCTAACTCTAAGGCTTTGAGCGTTAAAAGAGGGGTTTGGGTGTTTTAAAGTGAGTCTTTGGGTGCTGAAAATGAGGCTTTGAGCCTTAAAAGAGGGCTTTGGGCATTAATAATGATGTTTTGGTACCTGAAAGTGAAGGCCTGGATGCTAAAAGCAGGGGGTTTCTGACCTAAAAATGAGGCACTGAGCATTAAAAGAGGCGTTTGGACCCTGAAAGTGAAGGTTTGGATGATAAAAATGAGTTTTTGAAGCTTAATAGAGGGGTTTGGACTCTAAAAATTACTATTTGGAACAAAACAATGATGGTTTGACCATAAAAAGTCCAAGTTCGATGCTAAAAGCAGAGGGTTTGGGACCTAAAAATGAGGCAGTGAGCGTGAAAAGAGGGGTTTGGGTAATAGAAGTAAGGGTTTGGAATTTAAAAAAGAGGGTTTGTTCCTGAAAAGGAGGGGTTTGGACCCTAAAAGTGAGGTTTGCAGTCCTAACTCTAAGTCTTTGATGTTAAAAGAGGTGTTTGGGTGTTTTAAAGTGAGTTTTGGGGACCTGGAAATGAGGCACTGAGCATTAAAAGAGGCGTTTGGACCCTGAAAGTGCGGCTTTGGGTGTTAAAACCGAGGCTTTGAGTGTTAAAAGAGGGCTTTAGGTCCTAAAAGTGAGGGTTTGGCTGTTAAAATGAGGCACTGAGCTTTAAGAGAGAGGTTTGGACCCTAGCAGTGAGGTTTGTGGTACTAACTATAAGGCTTTGAGCATTAAAAGAGGGGTTTGGGTGCTTTAAAGTAAGTCCTTGGGACGTGAAAATGAGGGTATGTCCCTAAAAAGGAGGGGTTTGGACCCTGAAAGTGAGAGTTTGGGATCTAAAATAGAGGCTTTGAGCCTTAAAAGAGGGATTTGGACGTTAAAAATGAGATTTTGCTCCATAAAAGTAAGGGGTTTGGATGCTAAAAATGAGGGTTTGGGAACTAAAAGTGAGGCTTTGAGCCTTGAAAGAGGGGTTTGGACGCTGAAAGTGAGGTTTGCGGTCCCAACTCTAAGTCTTTGATGTTAAAAGAGGGGTTTGGGTGTTTTAAAGTGAGTCTTTGGGTGCTGAAAATGAGGCACTGAACATTAAAAGAGGGGTTTGGACCCTGAAAGTGAAGGTTTGGATGATAAAAATGAGGCTTTGAGGCTTAAAAACGAGGGGCTGGACTCTAAAAGTCATGATTTGTACTAGAACGAGAGTTTGACAATTACAAGTCCGGGTTCAGTGCTAAGAGTGAGGGTTTGGGACCTAAAAATGAGGCACTGAGCGTTAAAAGAGAGGTTTGGACCCTGAAAGTGCGGCTTTGGGTGTTAAAACCGAGGCTTTGGGAGTTAAAAGAGGGCTTTAGGTCCTAAAAGTGAGGGTTTGCTGTTAAAAATGAGGCTTTGAGCGTTAAAACCGGTTTGGCCCCTAAAAGTGAGATTTGCAGTCTTACTCTAAAAGGCTTTGAGGTTAAAAGAGGCTTTGGGTGCTTTAAAGTGCGTCTTTGGGAGGTATAGATGAGGCATTGAGCATTAAAAGAGGGGTTTGGGCAAAGAAAGTGAGGGTTTGGCTGTTAAAAATGAAGCTTTGAGCATAAAAGAGGGCTTTGGACCCTAGCATTGTGGTTTGCGGCCCTAACTCTAAGGCTTTGAGCATTAAAAGAGGGGTTTGGGTGCTTTAAAGTAAGTCCTTGGGACATGAAAATGAGGGTATGTCCCTGAAAAGGAGGGGTTTGGACCCTAGCAGTGAGGTTTGCAGTCCTAACTCTAAGTCTTTGATGTTAAAAGAGGTGTTTGGGTGTTTTAAAGTGAGTTTTGGGGACCTGGAAATGAGGCACTGAGCATTAAAAGAGGCGTTTGGACCCTGAAAGTGCGGTTTTGGGTTTTAAAACCGAGGCTTTGAGTGTTAAAAGAGGGCTTTAGGTCCTAAAAGTGAGGGTTTGGCTGTTAGAAATGAGGCACTGAGCTTTAAGAGAGAGGTTTGGACCCTAGCAGTGAGGTTTGCAGTCCTAACTATAAGGCTTTGAGCATTAAAAGAGGGGTTTGGGTGCTTTAAAGTGCGTCTTTGGGTGCTGAAAATGAGGGTATGTCCCTAAAAAGGAGGGGTTTGGACCCTGAAAGTGAGGGTTTGGGATCTAAAATAGAGGCTTTGAGCCTTAAAAGAGGGATTTGGACGTTAAAAATGAGATTTTGCTCCATAAAAGTAGGGGGTTTGGATGCTAAAAATGAGGGTTTGGGAACTAAAAGTGAGGCTTTGAGCCTTGAAAGAGGGGTTTGGACGCTGAAAGTGAGGTTTGCGGTCCCAACTCTAAGTCTTTGATGTTAAAAGAGGGGTTTGGGTGTTTTAAAGTGAGTCTTTGGGTGCTGAAAATGAGGCTTTGAGCCTTAAAAGAGGGCTTTGGACCCTGAAAGTGAAGGTTTGGATGATAAAAATGAGGCTTTGAGGCTTAAAAACGAGGGGCTGGACTCTAAAAGTCATGATTTGTACTAGAACGAGAGTTTGACAATTACAAGTCCGGGTTCAGTGCTAAGAGTGAGGGTTTGGGACCTAAAAATGAGGCACTGAGCGTTAAAAGAGAGGTTTGGACCCTGAAAGTGCGGCTTTGGGTGTTAAAACCGAGGCTTTGGGAGTTAAAAGAGGGCTTTAGGTCCTAAAAGTGAGGGTTTGCTGTTAAAAATGAGGCTTTGAGCGTTAAAACCGGTTTGGCCCCTAAAAGTGAGATTTGCAGTCTTACTCTAAAAGGCTTTGAGGTTAAAAGAGGCTTTGGGTGCTTTAAAGTGCGTCTTTGGGAGGTATAAATGAGGCATTGAGCATTAAAAGAGGGGTTTGGGCAAAGAAAGTGAGGTTTTGGCTGTTAAAAATGAAGCTTTGAGCATAAAAGAGGGCTTTGGACCCTAGCATTGTGGTTTGCGGCCCTAACTATAAGGCTTTGAGCATTAAAAGAGGGGTTTGGGTGCTTTAAAGTAAGTCCTTGGGACATGAAAATGAGGGTATGTCCCTGAAAAGGAGGGGTTTGGACCCTAGCAGTGAGGTTTGCAGTCCTAACTCTAAGTCTTTGATGTTAAAAGAGGTGTTTGGGTGTTTTAAAGTGAGTTTTGGGGACCTGGAAATGAGGCACTGAGCATTAAAAGAGGCGTTTGGACCCTGAAAGTGCGGTTTTGGGTTTTAAAACCGAGGCTTTGAGTGTTAAAAGAGGGCTTTAGGTCCTAAAAGTGAGGGTTTGGCTGTTAGAAATGAGGCACTGAGCTTTAAGAGAGAGGTTTGGACCCTAGCAGTGAGGTTTGTGGTCCTAGCTGTAAGGCTTTGAGCATTAAAAGAGGGGTTTGGGTGCTTTAAAGTGCGTCTTTGGGTGCTGAAAATGAGGGTATGTCCCTAAAAAGGAGGGGTTTGGACCCTGAAAGTGAGGGTTTGGGATCTAAAATAGAGGCTTTGAGCCTTAAAAGAGGGATTTGGACGTTAAAAATGAGATTTTGCTCCATAAAAGTAAGGGGTTTGGATGCTAAAAATGAGGGTTTGGGAACTAAAAGTGAGGCTTTGAGCCTTGAAAGAGGGGTTTGGACGCTGAAAGTGAGGTTTGCGGTCCCAACTCTAAGTCTTTGATGTTAAAAGAGGGGTTTGGGTGTTTTAAAGTGAGTCTTTGGGTGCTGAAAATGAGGCTTTGAGCCTTAAAAGAGGGCTTTGGACCCTGAAAGTGAAGGTTTGGATGATAAAAATGAGGCTTTGAGACTTAAAATCGAGGGGCTGGACTCTAAAAGTCATGATTTGTACTAGAACGAGAGTTTGACAATTACAAGTCCGGGTTCAGTGCTAAGAGTGAGGGTTTGGGACCTAAAAATGAGGCACTGAGCGTTAAAAGAGAGGTTTGGACCCTGAAAGTGCGGCTTTGGGTGTTAAAACCGAGGCTTTGGGAGTTAAAAGAGGGCTTTAGGTCCTAAAAGTGAGGGTTTGCTGTTAAAAATGAGGCTTTGAGCGTTAAAACCGGTTTGGCCCCTGAAAGTGAGATTTGCAGTCTTACTCTAAAAGGCTTTGAGGTTAAAAGAGGCTTTGGGTGCTTTAAAGTGCGTCTTTGGGAGGTATAAATGAGGCATTGAGCAGTAAAAGAGGGGTTTGGGCAAAGAAAGTGAGGTTTTGGCTGTTAAAAATGAAGCTTTGAGCATAAAAGAGGGCTTTGGACCCTAGCATTGTGGTTTGCGGCCCTAACTCTAAGGCTTTGAGCATTAAAAGAGGGGTTTGGGTGCTTTAAAGTGCGTCTTTGGGTGCTGAAAATGAGGCTTTGAGCCTTAAAAGAGGGCTTTGGGCATTAATAATGATGTTTTGGTTCCTGAAAGTGAAGGCCTGGATGCTAAAAGCAGGGGGTTTGGACCTAAAAATGAGGCACTGAGCATTAAAAGAGGGGTTTGGACCCTGAAAGTGAAGGTTTGGATGATAAAAATGAGTTTTTGAAGCTTAATAGAGGGGTTTGGACTCTAAGAATTACTATTTGGAACAAAACAATGATGGTTTGACCATAAAAAGTCCAAGTTCGATGCTAAAAATGAGGGTTTGGGACCTAAAAAAAAGGCAGTGAGCGTGAAAAGAGGGGTTTGGGTAATAGAAGTAAGGGTTTGGAATTTAAAAAAGAGGGTTTGTCCCTGAAAAGGAGGGGTTTGGACCCTAAAAGTGAGGTTTGCAGTCCTAACTCTAAGTCTTTGATGTTAAAAGAGGTGTTTGGGTGTTTTAAAGTGAGTTTTGGGGACCTGGAAATGAGGCACTGAGCGTTAAAAGCGGGGTTTGTACCCTGAAAGTTTGGCTTTGAGTGTTAAAACTGAGGCTTTGAGTGTTAAAAGAGGGCTTTAGGTCCTAAAAGTGAGGGTTTGGCTGTTAAAAATGAGGCACTGAGCTTTAAGAGAGAGGTTTGGACCCTAGCAGTGAGGTTTGTGGTCCTAACTATAAGGCTTTGAGCATTAAAAGAGGGGTTTGGGTGCTTTAAAGTGCGTCTTTGGGTGCTGAAAATGAGGGTATGTCCCTAAAAAGGAGGGGTTTGGACCCTGAAAGTGAGGGTTTGGCATCTAAAATAGAGGCTTTGAGCCTTAAAAGAGGGATTTGGACGTTAAAAATGAGATTTTGCTCCATAAAAGTAAGGGGTTTGGATGCTAAAAATGAGGGTTTGGGAACTAAAAGTGAGGCTTTGAGCCTTGAAAGAGGGGTTTGGACGCTGAAAGTGAGGTTTGCGGTCCCAGCTCTAAGTCTTTGATGTTAAAAGAGGGGTTTGGGTGTTTTAAAGTGAGTCTTTGGGTGCTGAATATGAGGCTTTGAGCCTTAAAAGAGGGCTTTGGACCCTGAAAGTGAAGGTTTGGATGATAAAAATGAGGCTTTGAGACTTAAAATCGAGGGGCTGGACTCTAAAAGTCATGATTTGTACTAGAACGAGAGTTTGACAATTACAAGTCCGGGTTCAGTGCTAAGAGTGAGGGTTTGGGACCTAAAAATGAGGCACTGAGCGTTAAAAGAGAGGTTTGGACCCTGAAAGTGCGGCTTTGGGTGTTAAAACCGAGGCTTTGGGAGTTAAAAGAGGGCTTTAGGTCCTAAAAGTGAGGGTTTGCTGTTAAAAATGAGGCTTTGAGCGTTAAAATCGGTTTGGCCCCTGAAAGTGAGATTTGCAGTCTTACTCTAAAAGGCTTTGAGGTTAAAAGAGGCTTTGGGTGCTTTAAAGTGCGTCTTTGGGAGGTATAAATGAGGCATTGAGCATTAAAAGAGGGGTTTGGGCAAAGAAAGTGAGGGTTTGGCTGTTAAAAATGAAGCTTTGAGCATAAAAGAGGGCTTTGGACCCTAGCATTGTGGTTTGCGGCCCTAACTCTAAGGCTTTGAGCATTAAAAGAGGGGTTTGGGTGCTTTAAAGTAAGTCCTTGGGACATGAAAATGAGGGTATGTCCCTGAAAAGGAGGGGTTTGGACCCTAAAAGTGAGGTTTGCAGTCCTAACTCTAAGTCTTTGATGTTAAAAGAGGTGTTTGGGTGTTTTAAAGTGAGTTTTGGGGACCTGGAAATGAGGCACTGAGCGTTAAAAGAGGCGTTTGGACCCTGAAAGTGTGGTTTTGGGTGTTAAAACCGAGGCTTTGAGTGTTAAAAGAGGGCTTTAGGTCCTAAAAGTGAGGGTTTGGCTGTTAGAAATGAGGCACTGAGCTTTAAGAGAGAGGTTTGGACCCTAGCAGTGAGGTTTGTGGTCCTAGCTGTAAGGCTTTGAGCATTAAAAGAGGGGTTTGGGTGCTTTAAAGTGCGTCTTTGGGTGCTGAAAATGAGGGTATGTCCCTAAAAAGGAGGGGTTTGGAGCCTGAAAGTGAGGGTTTGGGATCTAAAATAGAGGCTTTGAGCCTTAAAAGAGGGATTTGGACGTTAAAAATGAGATTTTGCTCCATAGAAGTAAGGGGTTTGGATGCTAAAAATGAGGGTTTGGGAACTAAAAGTGAGGCTTTGAGCCTTGAAAGAGGGGTTTGGACGCTGAAAGTGAGGTTTGCGGTCCCAACTCTAAGTCTTTGGTGTTAAAAGAGGGGTTTGGGTGTTTTAAAGTGAGTCTTTGTATGCTAAAAATGAGGCTTTGAGCCTTAAAAGAGGGCTTTGGGCATTAATAATGATGGTTTGGTTCCTGAAAGTGAAGGCCTGGATGCTAAAAGCAAGGGTTTCTGAACTAAAAGTGAGGCACTGAGCATTAAAAGAGGGGTTTGGACCCTGAAAGTGAAGGTTTGGATGATAAAAATGAGGCTTTGAGGCTTAAAAACGAGGGGCTGGACTCTAAAAGTCATGATTTGTACTAGAACGAGAGTTTGACAATTACAAGTCCGGGTTCAGTGCTAAGAGTGAGGGTTTGGGACCTAAAAATGAGGCACTGAGCGTTAAAAGAGAGGTTTGGACCCTGAAAGTGCGGCTTTGGGTGTTAAAACCGAGGCTTTGGGAGTTAAAAGAGGGCTTTAGGTCCTAAAAGTGAGGGTTTGCTGTTAAAAATGAGGCTTTGAGCGTTAAAACCGGTTTGGCCCCTAAAAGTGAGATTTGCAGTCTTACTCTAAAAGGCTTTGAGGTTAAAAGAGGCTTTGGGTGCTTTAAAGTGCGTCTTTGGGAGGTATAAATGAGGCATTGAGCATTAAAAGAGGGGTTTGGGCAAAGAAAGTGAGGGTTTGGCTGTTAAAAATGAAGCTTTGAGCATAAAAGAGGGCTTTGGACCCTAGCATTGTGGTTTGCGGCCCTAACTCTAAGGCTTTGAGCATTAAAAGAGGGGTTTGGGTGCTTTAAAGTAAGTCCTTGGGACATGAAAATGAGGGTATGTCCCTAAAAAAGGAGGGGTTTGGACCCTAAAAGTGAGGTTTGCAGTCCTAACTCTAAGTCTTTGATGTTAAAAGAGGTGTTTGGGTGTTTTAAAGTGAGATTTGGGGACCTGAAAATGAGGCACTGAGCGTTAAAAGAGGGGTTTGGACCCTGAAAGTTTGGCTTTGAGTGTTAAAACTGAGGCTTTGAATGTTAAAAGAGGGCTTTAGGTCCTAGAAGTGAGGGTTTGGCTGTTAGAAATGAGGCATTGAATTTTAAAACCAAGGTTTGGACCCTAGCAGTGAGGTTTGCAGTCCTAACTATAAGGCTTTGAGCATTAAAAGAGGGGTTTGGGTGCTTTAAAGGAAGTCTTTGGGTGCTGAAAATGAGGCTTTGAGCCTTAAAAGAGGGCTTTGGGCATTAATAATGATGCTTTGGTACCTGAAAGTGAAGGCCTGGATGCTAAAAGCAGTGGGTTTGGACCTAAAAATGAGGCACTGAGCATTAAAAGAGGGGTTTGGACCCTGAAAGTGAAGGTTTGGATGATAAAAATGAGTTTTTGAAGCTTAATAGAGGGGTTTGGACTCTAAGAATTACTATTTGGAACAAAACAATGATGGTTTGACCATAAAAAGTCCAAGTTCGATGCTAAAAATGAGGGTTTGGGACCTAAAAAAAAGGCAGTGAGCGTGAAAAGAGGGGTTTGGGTAATAGAAGTAAGGGTTTGGAATTTTAAAAAGAGGGTTTGTCCCTAAAAAGGAGGGGTTTGGACCCTAAAAGTGAGGTTTGCAGTCCTAACTGTAAGTCTTTGATGTTAAAAGAGGGGTTTGGGTGTTTTAAAGTGAGTTTTGGGGACCTGAAAATGAGGCACTGAGCGTTAAAAGTGGGGTTTGGACCCTGAAAGTGTGGTTTTGGGTCTTAAAACTGAGGCTTTGAGTGTTAAAAGAGGGCTTTAGGTCCTAAAAGTGAGGGTTTGGCTGTTAGAAATGAGGCACTGAGCTTTAAGAGAGAGGTTTGGACCCTAGCAGTGAGGTTTGTGGTCCTAACTATAAGGCTTTGAGCATTAAAAGAGGGGTTTGGGTGCTTTAAAGTGCGTCTTTGGGTGCTGAAAATGAGGGTATGTCCCTAAAAAGGAGGGGTTTGGAGCCTGAAAGTGAGGGTTTGGCATCTAAAATAGAGGCTTTGAGCCTTAAAAGAGGGATTTGGACGTTAAAAATGAGATTTTGCTCCATAAAAGTAAGGGGTTTGGATGCTAAAAATGAGGGTTTGGGAACTAAAAGTGAGGCTTTGAGCCTTGAAAGAGGGGTTTGGACGCTGAAAGTGAGGTTTGCGGTCCCAACTCTAAGTCTTTGATGTTAAAAGAGGGGTTTGGGTGTTTTAAAGTGAGTCTTTGGGTGCTGAAAATGAGGCTTTGAGCCTTAAAAGAGGGCTTTGGACCCTGAAAGTGAGGTTTGCGGTCCCAACTCTAAGTCTTTGGTGTTAAAAGAGGGGTTTGGGTGTTTTAAAGTGAGTCTTTGTATGCTAAAAATGAGGCTTTGAGCCTTAAAAGAGGGCTTTGGGCATTAATAATGATGGTTTGGTTCCTGAAAGTGAAGGCCTGGATGCTAAAAGCAAGGGTTTCTGAACTAAAAGTGAGGCACTGAGCATTAAAAGAGGGGTTTGGACCCTGAAAGTGAAGGTTTGGATGATAAAAATGAGGCTTTGAGGCTTAAAATCGAGGGGCTGGACTCTAAAAGTCATGATTTGTACTAGAACGAGAGTTTGACAATTACAAGTCCGGGTTCAGTGCTAAGAGTGAGGGTTTGGGACCTAAAAATGAGGCACTGAGCGTTAAAAGAGAGGTTTGGACCCTGAAAGTGCGGCTTTGGGTGTTAAAACCGAGGCTTTGGGAGTTAAAAGAGGGCTTTAGGTCCTAAAAGTGAGGGTTTGCTGTTAAAAATGAGGCTTTGAGCGTTAAAACCGGTTTGGCCCCTAAAAGTGAGATTTGCAGTCTTACTCTAAAAGGCTTTGAGGTTAAAAGAGGCTTTGGGCATTAATAATGATGTTTTGGTACCTGAAAGTGAAGGCCTGGATGCTAAAAGCAGGGGGTTTGGACCTAAAAATGAGGCACTGAGCATTAAAAGAGGGGTTTGGACCCTGAAAGTGAAGGTTTGGATGATAAAAATGAGTTTTTGAAGCTTAATAGAGGGGTTTGGACTCTAAGAATTACTATTTGGAACAAAACAATGATGGTTTGACCATAAAAAGTCCAAGTTCGATGCTAAAAATGAGGGTTTGGGACCTAAAAAAAAGGCAGTGAGCGTGAAAAGAGGGGTTTGGGTAATAGAAGTAAGGGTTTGGAATTTTAAAAAGAGGGTTTGTCCCTAAAAAGGAGGGGTTTGGACCCTAAAAGTGAGGTTTGCAGTCCTAACTCTAAGTCTTTGATGTTAAAAGAGGTGTTTGGGTGTTTTAAAGTGAGTTTTGGGGACCTGAAAATGAGGCACTGAGCGTTAAAAGTGGGGTTTGGACCCTGAAAGTTTGGCTTTGAGTGTTAAAACTGAGGCTTTGAGTGTTAAAAGAGGGCTTTAGGTCCTAAAAGTGAGGGTTTGGCTGTTAAAAATGAGGCACTGAGCTTTAAGAGAGAGGTTTGGACCCTAGCAGTGAGGTTTGTGGTCCTAACTATAAGGCTTTGAGCATTAAAAGAGGGGTTTGGGTGCTTTAAAGTGCGTCTTTGGGTGCTGAAAATGAGGGTATGTCCCTAAAAAGGAGGGGTTTGGACCCTGAAAGTGAGGGTTTGGCATCTAAAATAGAGGCTTTGAGCCTTAAAAGAGGGATTTGGACGTTAAAAATGAGATTTTGCTCCATAAAAGTAAGGGGTTTGGATGCTAAAAATGAGGGTTTGGGAACTAAAAGTGAGGCTTTGAGCCTTGAAAGAGGGGTTTGGACGCTGAAAGTGAGGTTTGCGGTCCCAGCTCTAAGTCTTTGATGTTAAAAGAGGGGTTTGGGTGTTTTAAAGTGAGTCTTTGGGTGCTGAAAATGAGGCTTTGAGCCTTAAAAGAGGGCTTTGGACCCTGAAAGTGAAGGTTTGGATGATAAAAATGAGGCTTTGAGACTTAAAATCGAGGGGCTGGACTCTAAAAGTCATGATTTGTACTAGAACGAGAGTTTGACAATTACAAGTCCGGGTTCAGTGCTAAGAGTGAGGGTTTGGGACCTAAAAATGAGGCACTGAGCGTGAAAAGAGAGGTTTGGACCCTGAAAGTGCGGCTTTGGGTGTTAAAACCGAGGCTTTGGGAGTTAAAAGAGGGCTTTAGGTCCTAAAAGTGAGGGTTTGCTGTTAAAAATGAGGCTTTGAGCGTTAAAACCGGTTTGGCCCCTAAAAGTGAGATTTGCAGTCTTACTCTAAAAGGCTTTGAGGTTAAAAGAGGCTTTGGGTGCTTTAAAGTGCGTCTTTGGGAGTTATAAATGACGCATTGAGCAGTAAAAGAGGGGTTTGGGCAAAGAAAGTGAGGGTTTGGCTGTTAAAAATGAAGCTTTGAGCATAAAAGAGGGCTTTGGACCCTAGCATTGTGGTTTGCGGCCCTAACACTAAGGCTTTGAGCATTAAAAGAGGGGTTTGGGTGCTTTAAAGTAAGTCCTTGGGACATGAAAATGAGGGTATGTCCCTAAAAAGGAGGGGTTTGGACCCTAAAAGTGAGGTTTGCAGTCCTAACTCTAAGTCTTTGATGTTAAAAGAGGTGTTTGGGTGTTTTAAAGTGAGATTTGGGGACCTGAAAATGAGGCACTGAGCGTTAAAAGAGGGGTTTGGACCCTGAAAGTTTGGCTTTGAGTGTTAAAACTGAGGCTTTGAGTGTTAAAAGAGGGCTTTAGGTCCTAAAAGTGAGGGTTTGGCTGTTAGAAATGAGGCACTGAATTTTAAAACCAAGGTTTGGACCCTAGCAGTGAGGTTTGCAGTCCTAACTCTAAGGCTTTGAGCGTTAAAAGAGGGGTTTGGGTGTTTTAAAGTGAGTCTTTGGGTGCTGAAAATGAGGCTTTGAGCCTTAAAAGAGGGCTTTGGGCATTAATAATGATGTTTTGGTACCTGAAAGTGAAGGCCTGGATGCTAAAAGCAGGGGGTTTCTGACCTAAAAATGAGGCACTGAGCATTAAAAGAGGGGTTTGGACCCTGAAAGTGAAGGTTTGGATGATAAAAATGAGTTTTTGAAGCTTAATAGAGGGGTTTGGACTCTGAAAATTACTATTTGGAACAAAACAATGATGGTTTGACCATAAAAAGTCCAAGTTCGATGCTAAAAGCAGAGGGTTTGGGACCTAAAAATGAGGCAGTGAGCGTGAAAAGAGGGGTTTGGGTAATAGAAGTAAGGGTTTGGAATTTAAAAAAGAGGGTTTGTCCCTGAAAAGGAGGGGTTTGGACCCTAAAAGTGAGGTTTGCAGTCCTAACTCTAAGTCTTTGATGTTAAAAGAGGTGTTTGGGTGTTTTAAAGTGAGTTTTGGGGACCTGGAAATGAGGCACTGAGCGTTAAAAGAGGCGTTTGGACCCTGAAAGTGTGGTTTTGGGTGTTAAAACCGAGGCTTTGAGTGTTAAAAGAGGGCTTTAGGTCCTAAAAGTGAGGGTTTGGCTGTTAAAAATGAGGCACTGAGCTTTAAGAGAGAGGTTTGGACCCTAGCAGTGAGGTTTGTGGTCCTAACTATAAGGCTTTGAGCATTAAAAGAGGGGTTTGGGTGCTTTAAAGTGCGTCTTTGGGTGCTGAAAATGAGGGTATGTCCCTAAAAAGGAGGGGTTTGGACCCTGAAAGTGAGGGTTTGGCATCTAAAATAGAGGCTTTGAGCCTTAAAAGAGGGATTTGGACGTTAAAAATGAGATTTTGCTCCATAAAAGTAAGGGGTTTGGATGCTAAAAATGAGGGTTTGGGAACTAAAAGTGAGGCTTTGAGCCTTGAAAGAGGGGTTTGGACGCTGAAAGTGAGGTTTGCGGTCCCAACTCTAAGTCTTTGATGTTAAAAGAGGGGTTTGGGTGTTTTAAAGTGAGTCTTTGGGTGCTGAAAATGAGGCTTTGAGCCTTAAAAGAGGGCTTTGGACCCTGAAAGTGAGGTTTGCGGTCCCAACTCTAAGTCTTTGGTGTTAAAAGAGGGGTTTGGGTGTTTTAAAGTGAGTCTTTGTATGCTAAAAATGAGGCTTTGAGCCTTAAAAGAGGGCTTTGGGCATTAATAATGATGGTTTGGTTCCTGAAAGTGAAGGCCTGGATGCTAAAAGCAAGGGTTTCTGAACTAAAAGTGAGGCACTGAGCATTAAAAGAGGGGTTTGGACCCTGAAAGTGAAGGTTTGGATGATAAAAATGAGGCTTTGAGGCTTAAAATCGAGGGGCTGGACTCTAAAAGTCATGATTTGTACTAGAACGAGAGTTTGACAATTACAAGTCCGGGTTCAGTGCTAAGAGTGAGGGTTTGGGACCTAAAAATGAGGCACTGAGCGTTAAAAGAGAGGTTTGGACCCTGAAAGTGCGGCTTTGGGTGTTAAAACCGAGGCTTTGGGAGTTAAAAGAGGGCTTTAGGTCCTAAAAGTGAGGGTTTGCTGTTAAAAATGAGGCTTTGAGCGTTAAAACCGGTTTGGCCCCTAAAAGTGAGATTTGCAGTCTTACTCTAAAAGGCTTTGAGGTTAAAAGAGGCTTTGGGCATTAATAATGATGTTTTGGTACCTGAAAGTGAAGGCCTGGATGCTAAAAGCAGGGGGTTTGGACCTAAAAATGAGGCACTGAGCATTAAAAGAGGGGTTTGGACCCTGAAAGTGAAGGTTTGGATGATAAAAATGAGTTTTTGAAGCTTAATAGAGGGGTTTGGACTCTAAGAATTACTATTTGGAACAAAACAATGATGGTTTGACCATAAAAAGTCCAAGTTCGATGCTAAAAATGAGGGTTTGGGACCTAAAAAAAAGGCAGTGAGCGTGAAAAGAGGGGTTTGGGTAATAGAAGTAAGGGTTTGGAATTTTAAAAAGAGGGTTTGTCCCTAAAAAGGAGGGGTTTGGACCCTAAAAGTGAGGTTTGCAGTCCTAACTCTAAGTCTTTGATGTTAAAAGAGGTGTTTGGGTGTTTTAAAGTGAGTTTTGGGGACCTGAAAATGAGGCACTGAGCGTTAAAAGTGGGGTTTGGACCCTGAAAGTTTGGCTTTGAGTGTTAAAACTGAGGCTTTGAGTGTTAAAAGAGGGCTTTAGGTCCTAAAAGTGAGGGTTTGGCTGTTAAAAATGAGGCACTGAGCTTTAAGAGAGAGGTTTGGACCCTAGCAGTGAGGTTTGTGGTCCTAACTATAAGGCTTTGAGCATTAAAAGAGGGGTTTGGGTGCTTTAAAGTGCGTCTTTGGGACGTGAAAATGAGGGTATGTCCCTAAAAAGGAGGGGTTTGGACCCTGAAAGTGAGGGTTTGGCATCTAAAATAGAGGCTTTGAGCCTTAAAAGAGGGATTTGGACGTTAAAAATGAGATTTTGCTCCATAAAAGTAAGGGGTTTGGATGCTAAAAATGAGGGTTTGGGAACTAAAAGTGAGGCTTTGAGCCTTGAAAGAGGGGTTTGGACGCTGAAAGTGAGGTTTGCGGTCCCAGCTCTAAGTCTTTGATGTTAAAAGAGGGGTTTGGGTGTTTTAAAGTGAGTCTTTGGGTGCTGAAAATGAGGCTTTGAGCCTTAAAAGAGGGCTTTGGACCCTGAAAGTGAAGGTTTGGATGATAAAAATGAGGCTTTGAGACTTAAAATCGAGGGGCTGGACTCTAAAAGTCATGATTTGTACTAGAACGAGAGTTTGACAATTACAAGTCCGGGTTCAGTGCTAAGAGTGAGGGTTTGGGACCTAAAAATGAGGCACTGAGCGTTAAAAGAGAGGTTTGGACCCTGAAAGTGCGGCTTTGGGTGTTAAAACCGAGGCTTTGGGAGTTAAAAGAGGGCTTTAGGTCCTAAAAGTGAGGGTTTGCTGTTAAAAATGAGGCTTTGAGCGTTAAAACCTGTTTGGCCCCTAAAAGTGAGATTTGCAGTCTTACTCTAAAAGGCTTTGAGGTTAAAAGAGGCTTTGGGTGCTTTAAAGTGCGTCTTTGGGAGTTATAAATGACGCATTGAGCAGTAAAAGAGGGGTTTGGGCAAAGAAAGTGAGGGTTTGGCTGTTAAAAATGAAGCTTTGAGCATAAAAGAGGGCTTTGGACCCTAGCATTGTGGTTTGCGGCCCTAACTCTAAGGCTTTGAGCATTAAAAGAGGGGTTTGGGTGCTTTAAAGTAAGTCCTTGGGACATGAAAATGAGGGTATGTCCCTGAAAAGGAGGGGTTTGGACCCTAAAAGTGAGGTTTGCAGTCCTAACTCTAAGTCTTTGATGTTAAAAGAGGTGTTTGGGTGTTTTAAAGTGAGTTTTGGGGACCTGGAAATGAGGCACTGAGCGTTAAAAGAGGCGTTTGGACCCTGAAAGTGTGGTTTTGGGTGTTAAAACCGAGGCTTTGAGTGTTAAAAGAGGGCTTTAGGTCCTAAAAGTGAGGGTTTGGCTGTTAAAAATGAGGCACTGAGCTTTAAGAGAGAGGTTTGGACCCTAGCAGTGAGGTTTGTGGTCCTAACTATAAGGCTTTGAGCATTAAAAGAGGGGTTTGGGTGCTTTAAAGTGCGTCTTTGGGTGCTGAAAATGAGGGTATGTCCCTAAAAAGGAGGGGTTTGGACCCTGAAAGTGAGGGTTTGGGATCTAAAATAGAGGCTTTGAGCCTTAAAAGAGGGATTTGGACGTTAAAAATGAGATTTTGCTCCATAAAAGTAAGGGGTTTGGATGCTAAAAATGAGGGTTTGGGAACTAAAAGTGAGGCTTTGAGCCTTGAAAGAGGGGTTTGGACGCTGAAAGTGAGGTTTGCGGTCCCAACTCTAAGTCTTTGATGTTAAAAGAGGGGTTTGGGTGTTTTAAAGTGAGTCTTTGGGTGCTGAAAATGAGGCTTTGAGCCTTAAAAGAGGGCTTTGGACCCTGAAAGTGAGGTTTGCGGTCCCAACTCTAAGTCTTTGGTGTTAAAAGAGGGGTTTGGGTGTTTTAAAGTGAGTCTTTGTATGCTAAAAATGAGGCTTTGAGCCTTAAAAGAGGGCTTTGGGCATTAATAATGATGGTTTGGTTCCTGAAAGTGAAGGCCTGGATGCTAAAAGCAAGGGTTTCTGAACTAAAAGTGAGGCACTGAGCATTAAAAGAGGGGTTTGGACCCTGAAAGTGAAGGTTTGGATGATAAAAATGAGGCTTTGAGGCTTAAAATCGAGGGGCTGGACTCTAAAAGTCATGATTTGTACTAGAACGAGAGTTTGACAATTACAAGTCCGGGTTCAGTGCTAAGAGTGAGGGTTTGGGACCTAAAAATGAGGCACTGAGCGTTAAAAGAGAGGTTTGGACCCTGAAAGTGCGGCTTTGGGTGTTAAAACCGAGGCTTTGGGAGTTAAAAGAGGGCTTTAGGTCCTAAAAGTGAGGGTTTGCTGTTAAAAATGAGGCTTTGAGCGTTAAAACCGGTTTGGCCCCTAAAAGTGAGATTTGCAGTCTTACTCTAAAAGGCTTTGAGGTTAAAAGAGGCTTTGGGCATTAATAATGATGTTTTGGTACCTGAAAGTGAAGGCCTGGATGCTAAAAGCAGGGGGTTTGGACCTAAAAATGAGGCACTGAGCATTAAAAGAGGGGTTTGGACCCTGAAAGTGAAGGTTTGGATGATAAAAATGAGTTTTTGAAGCTTAATAGAGGGGTTTGGACTCTAAGAATTACTATTTGGAACAAAACAATGATGGTTTGACCATAAAAAGTCCAAGTTCGATGCTAAAAATGAGGGTTTGGGACCTAAAAAAAAGGCAGTGAGCGTGAAAAGAGGGGTTTGGGTAATAGAAGTAAGGGTTTGGAATTTTAAAAAGAGGGTTTGTCCCTAAAAAGGAGGGGTTTGGACCCTAAAAGTGAGGTTTGCAGTCCTAACTCTAAGTCTTTGATGTTAAAAGAGGTGTTTGGGTGTTTTAAAGTGAGTTTTGGGGACCTGAAAATGAGGCACTGAGCGTTAAAAGTGGGGTTTGGACCCTGAAAGTTTGGCTTTGAGTGTTAAAACTGAGGCTTTGAGTGTTAAAAGAGGGCTTTAGGTCCTAAAAGTGAGGGTTTGGCTGTTAAAAATGAGGCACTGAGCTTTAAGAGAGAGGTTTGGACCCTAGCAGTGAGGTTTGTGGTCCTAACTATAAGGCTTTGAGCATTAAAAGAGGGGTTTGGGTGCTTTAAAGTGCGTCTTTGGGACGTGAAAATGAGGGTATGTCCCTAAAAAGGAGGGGTTTGGAGCCTGAAAGTGAGGGTTTGGCATCTAAAATAGAGGCTTTGAGCCTTAAAAGAGGGATTTGGACGTTAAAAATGAGATTTTGCTCCATAAAAGTAAGGGGTTTGGATGCTAAAAATGAGGGTTTGGGAACTAAAAGTGAGGCTTTGAGCCTTGAAAGAGGGGTTTGGACGCTGAAAGTGAGGTTTGCGGTCCCAGCTCTAAGTCTTTGATGTTAAAAGAGGGGTTTGGGTGTTTTAAAGTGAGTCTTTGGGTGCTGAAAATGAGGCTTTGAGCCTTAAAAGAGGGCTTTGGACCCTGAAAGTGAAGGTTTGGATGATAAAAATGAGGCTTTGAGACTTAAAATCGAGGGGCTGGACTCTAAAAGTCATGATTTGTACTAGAACGAGAGTTTGACAATTACAAGTCCGGGTTCAGTGCTAAGAGTGAGGGTTTGGGACCTAAAAATGAGGCACTGAGCGTTAAAAGAGAGGTTTGGACCCTGAAAGTGCGGCTTTGGGTGTTAAAACCGAGGCTTTGGGAGTTAAAAGAGGGCTTTAGGTCCTAAAAGTGAGGGTTTGCTGTTAAAAATGAGGCTTTGAGCGTTAAAACCGGTTTGGCCCCTAAAAGTGAGATTTGCAGTCTTACTCTAAAAGGCTTTGAGGTTAAAAGAGGCTTTGGGTGCTTTAAAGTGCGTCTTTGGGAGGTATAAATGAGGCATTGAGCAGTAAAAGAGGGGTTTGGGCAAAGAAAGTGAGGTTTTGGCTGTTAAAAATGAAGCTTTGAGCATAAAAGAGGGCTTTGGACCCTAGCATTGTGGTTTGCGGCCCTAACTCTAAGGCTTTGAGCATTAAAAGAGGGGTTTGGGTGCTTTAAAGTAAGTCCTTGGGACATGAAAATGAGGGTATGTCCCTGAAAAGGAGGGGTTTGGACCCTAGCAGTGAGGTTTGCAGTCCTAACTCTAAGTCTTTGATGTTAAAAGAGGTGTTTGGGTGTTTTAAAGTGAGTTTTGGGGACCTGGAAATGAGGCACTGAGCATTAAAAGAGGGGTTTGGACCCTGAAAGTGCGGTTTTGGGTTTTAAAACCGAGGCTTTGAGTGTTAAAAGAGGGCTTTAGGTCCTAAAAGTGAGGGTTTGGCTGTTAGAAATGAGGCACTGAGCTTTAAGAGAGAGGTTTGGACCCTAGCAGTGAGGTTTGTGGTCCTAGCTGTAAGGCTTTGAGCATTAAAAGAGGGGTTTGGGTGCTTTAAAGTGCGTCTTTGGGTGCTGAAAATGAGGGTATGTCCCTAAAAAGGAGGGGTTTGGAGCCTGAAAGTGAGGGTTTGGGATCTAAAATAGAGGCTTTGAGCCTTAAAAGAGGGATTTGGACGTTAAAAATGAGATTTTGCTCCATAGAAGTAAGGGGTTTGGATGCTAAAAATGAGGGTTTGGGAACTAAAAGTGAGGCTTTGAGCCTTGAAAGAGGGGTTTGGACGCTGAAAGTGAGGTTTGCGGTCCCAACTCTAAGTCTTTGATGTTAAAAGAGGGGTTTGGGTGTTTTAAAGTGAGTCTTTGGGTGCTGAAAATGAGGCTTTGAGCCTTAAAAGAGGGCTTTGGACCCTGAAAGTGAAGGTTTGGATGATAAAAATGAGGCTTTGAGACTTAAAATCGAGGGGCTGGACTCTAAAAGTCATGATTTGTACTAGAACGAGAGTTTGACAATTACAAGTCCGGGTTCAGTGCTAAGAGTGAGGGTTTGGGACCTAAAAATGAGGCACTGAGCGTTAAAAGAGAGGTTTGGACCCTGAAAGTGCGGCTTTGGGTGTTAAAACCGAGGCTTTGGGAGTTAAAAGAGGGCTTTAGGTCCTAAAAGTGAGGGTTTGCTGTTAAAAATGAGGCTTTGAGCGTTAAAACCGGTTTGGCCCCTGAAAGTGAGATTTGCAGTCTTACTCTAAAAGGCTTTGAGGTTAAAAGAGGCTTTGGGTGCTTTAAAGTGCGTCTTTGGGAGGTATAAATGAGGCATTGAGCATTAAAAGAGGGGTTTGGGCAAAGAAAGTGAGGTTTTGGCTGTTAAAAATGAAGCTTTGAGCATAAAAGAGGGCTTTGGACCCTAGCATTGTGGTTTGCGGCCCTAACTCTAAGGCTTTGAGCATTAAAAGAGGGGTTTGGGTGCTTTAAAGTAAGTCCTTGGGACATGAAAATGAGGGTATGTCCCTGAAAAGGAGGGGTTTGGACCCTAGCAGTGAGGTTTGCAGTCCTAACTCTAAGTCTTTGATGTTAAAAGAGGTGTTTGGGTGTTTTAAAGTGAGTTTTGGGGACCTGGAAATGAGGCACTGAGCATTAAAAGAGGCGTTTGGACCCTGAAAGTGCGGTTTTGGGTTTTAAAACCGAGGCTTTGAGTGTTAAAAGAGGGCTTTAGGTCCTAAAAGTGAGGGTTTGGCTGTTAGAAATGAGGCACTGAGCTTTAAGAGAGAGGTTTGGACCCTAGCAGTGAGGTTTGTGGTCCTAGCTGTAAGGCTTTGAGCATTAAAAGAGGGGTTTGGGTGCTTTAAAGTGCGTCTTTGGGTGCTGAAAATGAGGGTATGTCCCTAAAAAGGAGGGGTTTGGAGCCTGAAAGTGAGGGTTTGGGATCTAAAATAGAGGCTTTGAGCCTTAAAAGAGGGATTTGGACGTTAAAAATGAGATTTTGCTCCATAGAAGTAAGGGGTTTGGATGCTAAAAATGAGGGTTTGGGAACTAAAAGTGAGGCTTTGAGCCTTGAAAGAGGGGTTTGGACGCTGAAAGTGAGGTTTGCGGTCCCAACTCTAAGTCTTTGATGTTAAAAGAGGGGTTTGGGTGTTTTAAAGTGAGTCTTTGGGTGCTGAAAATGAGGCTTTGAGCCTTAAAAGAGGGCTTTGGACCCTGAAAGTGAAGGTTTGGATGATAAAAATGAGGCTTTGAGACTTAAAATCGAGGGGCTGGACTCTAAAAGTCATGATTTGTACTAGAACGAGAGTTTGACAATTACAAGTCCGGGTTCAGTGCTAAGAGTGAGGGTTTGGGACCTAAAAATGAGGCACTGAGCGTTAAAAGAGAGGTTTGGACCCTGAAAGTGCGGCTTTGGGTGTTAAAACCGAGGCTTTGGGAGTTAAAAGAGGGCTTTAGGTCCTAAAAGTGAGGGTTTGCTGTTAAAAATGAGGCTTTGAGCGTTAAAACCGGTTTGGCCCCTGAAAGTGAGATTTGCAGTCTTACTCTAAAAGGCTTTGAGGTTAAAAGAGGCTTTGGGTGCTTTAAAGTGCGTCTTTGGGAGGTATAAATGAGGCATTGAGCAGTAAAAGAGGGGTTTGGGCAAAGAAAGTGAGGTTTTGGCTGTTAAAAATGAAGCTTTGAGCATAAAAGAGGGCTTTGGACCCTAGCATTGTGGTTTGCGGCCCTAACTATAAGGCTTTGAGCATTAAAAGAGGGGTTTGGGTGCTTTAAAGTAAGTCCTTGGGACATGAAAATGAGGGTATGTCCCTGAAAAGGAGGGGTTTGGACCCTAGCAGTGAGGTTTGCAGTCCTAACTCTAAGTCTTTGATGTTAAAAGAGGTGTTTGGGTGTTTTAAAGTGAGTTTTGGGGACCTGGAAATGAGGCACTGAGCATTAAAAGAGGCGTTTGGACCCTGAAAGTGCGGTTTTGGGTTTTAAAACCGAGGCTTTGAGTGTTAAAAGAGGGCTTTAGGTCCTAAAAGTGAGGGTTTGGCTGTTAGAAATGAGGCACTGAGCTTTAAGAGAGAGGTTTGGACCCTAGCAGTGAGGTTTGTGGTCCTAGCTGTAAGGCTTTGAGCATTAAAAGAGGGGTTTGGGTGCTTTAAAGTGCGTCTTTGGGTGCTGAAAATGAGGGTATGTCCCTAAAAAGGAGGGGTTTGGAGCCTGAAAGTGAGGGTTTGGGATCTAAAATAGAGGCTTTGAGCCTTAAAAGAGGGATTTGGACGTTAAAAATGAGATTTTGCTCCATAGAAGTAAGGGGTTTGGATGCTAAAAATGAGGGTTTGGGAACTAAAAGTGAGGCTTTGAGCCTTGAAAGAGGGGTTTGGACGCTGAAAGTGAGGTTTGCGGTCCCAACTCTAAGTCTTTGATGTTAAAAGAGGGGTTTGGGTGTTTTAAAGTGAGTCTTTGGGTGCTGAAAATGAGGCTTTGAGCCTTAAAAGAGGGCTTTGGACCCTGAAAGTGAAGGTTTGGATGATAAAAATGAGGCTTTGAGACTTAAAATCGAGGGGCTGGACTCTAAAAGTCATGATTTGTACTAGAACGAGAGTTTGACAATTACAAGTCCGGGTTCAGTGCTAAGAGTGAGGGTTTGGGACCTAAAAATGAGGCACTGAGCGTTAAAAGAGAGGTTTGGACCCTGAAAGTGCGGCTTTGGGTGTTAAAACCGAGGCTTTGGGAGTTAAAAGAGGGCTTTAGGTCCTAAAAGTGAGGGTTTGCTGTTAAAAATGAGGCTTTGAGCGTTAAAACCGGTTTGGCCCCTGAAAGTGAGATTTGCAGTCTTACTCTAAAAGGCTTTGAGGTTAAAAGAGGCTTTGGGTGCTTTAAAGTGCGTCTTTGGGAGGTATAAATGAGGCATTGAGCAGTAAAAGAGGGGTTTGGGCAAAGAAAGTGAGGTTTTGGCTGTTAAAAATGAAGCTTTGAGCATAAAAGAGGGCTTTGGACCCTAGCATTGTGGTTTGCGGCCCTAACTATAAGGCTTTGAGCATTAAAAGAGGGGTTTGGGTGCTTTAAAGTGCGTCTTTGGGTGCTGAAAATGAGGCTTTGAGCCTTAAAAGAGGGCTTTGGGCATTAATAATGATGTTTTGGTTCCTGAAAGTGAAGGCCTGGATGCTAAAAGCAGGGGGTTTGGACCTAAAAATGAGGCACTGAGCATTAAAAGAGGGGTTTGGACCCTGAAAGTGAAGGTTTGGATGATAAAAATGAGTTTTTGAAGCTTAATAGAGGGGTTTGGACTCTAAGAATTACTATTTGGAACAAAACGATGATGGTTTGACCATAAAAAGTCCAAGTTCGATGCTAAAAATGAGGGTTTGGGACCTAAAAAAAAGGCAGTGAGCGTGAAAAGAGGGGTTTGGGTAATAGAAGTAAGGGTTTGGAATTTAAAAAAGAGGGTTTGTCCCTAAAAAGGAGGGGTTTGGACCCTAAAAGTGAGGTTTGCAGTCCTAACTCTAAGTCTTTGATGTTAAAAGAGGTGTTTGGGTGTTTTAAAGTGAGTTTTGGGGACCTGGAAAAGAGGCACTGAGCGTTAAAAGCGGGGTTTGTACCCTGAAAGTTTGGCTTTGAGTGTTAAAACTGAGGCTTTGAGTGTTAAAAGAGGGCTTTAGGTCCTAAAAGTGAGGGTTTGGCTGTTAAAAATGAGGCACTGAGCTTTAAGAGAGAGGTTTGGACCCTAGCAGTGAGGTTTGTGGTCCTAACTATAAGGCTTTGAGCATTAAAAGAGGGGTTTGGGTGCTTTAAAGTGCGTCTTTGGGTGCTGAAAATGAGGGTATGTCCCTAAAAAGGAGGGGTTTGGAGCCTGAAAGTGAGGGTTTGGGATCTAAAATAGAGGCTTTGAGCCTTAAAAGAGGGATTTGGACGTTAAAAATGAGATTTTGCTCCATAAAAGTAAGGGGTTTGGATGCTAAAAATGAGGGTTTGGGAACTAAAAGTGAGGCTTTGAGCCTTGAAAGAGGGGTTTGGACGCTGAAAGTGAGGTTTGCGGTCCCAGCTCTAAGTCTTTGATGTTAAAAGAGGGGTTTGGGTGTTTTAAAGTGAGTCTTTGGGTGCTGAAAATGAGGCTTTGAGCCTTAAAAGAGGGCTTTGGACCCTGAAAGTGAAGGTTTGGATGATAAAAATGAGGCTTTGAGACTTAAAATCGAGGGGCTGGACTCTAAAAGTCATGATTTGTACTAGAACGAGAGTTTGACAATTACAAGTCCGGGTTCAGTGCTAAGAGTGAGGGTTTGGGACCTAAAAATGAGGCACTGAGCGTTAAAAGAGAGGTTTGGACCCTGAAAGTGCGGCTTTGGGTGTTAAAACCGAGGCTTTGGGAGTTAAAAGAGGGCTTTAGGTCCTAAAAGTGAGGGTTTGCTGTTAAAAATGAGGCTTTGAGCGTTAAAACCGGTTTGGCCCCTGAAAGTGAGATTTGCAGTCTTACTCTAAAAGGCTTTGAGGTTAAAAGAGGCTTTGGGTGCTTTAAAGTGCGTCTTTGGGAGGTATAAATGAGGCATTGAGCAGTAAAAGAGGGGTTTGGGCAAAGAAAGTGAGGTTTTGGCTGTTAAAAATGAAGCTTTGAGCATAAAAGAGGGCTTTGGACCCTAGCATTGTGGTTTGCGGCCCTAACTATAAGGCTTTGAGCATTAAAAGAGGGGTTTGGGTGCTTTAAAGTAAGTCCTTGGGACATGAAAATGAGGGTATGTCCCTGAAAAGGAGGGGTTTGGACCCTAGCAGTGAGGTTTGCAGTCCTAACTCTAAGTCTTTGATGTTAAAAGAGGTGTTTGGGTGTTTTAAAGTGAGTTTTGGGGACCTGGAAATGAGGCACTGAGCATTAAAAGAGGCGTTTGGACCCTGAAAGTGCGGTTTTGGGTTTTAAAACCGAGGCTTTGAGTGTTAAAAGAGGGCTTTAGGTCCTAAAAGTGAGGGTTTGGCTGTTAGAAATGAGGCACTGAGCTTTAAGAGAGAGGTTTGGACCCTAGCAGTGAGGTTTGTGGTCCTAGCTGTAAGGCTTTGAGCATTAAAAGAGGGGTTTGGGTGCTTTAAAGTGCGTCTTTGGGTGCTGAAAATGAGGGTATGTCCCTAAAAAGGAGGGGTTTGGAGCCTGAAAGTGAGGGTTTGGGATCTAAAATAGAGGCTTTGAGCCTTAAAAGAGGGATTTGGACGTTAAAAATGAGATTTTGCTCCATAGAAGTAAGGGGTTTGGATGCTAAAAATGAGGGTTTGGGAACTAAAAGTGAGGCTTTGAGCCTTGAAAGAGGGGTTTGGACGCTGAAAGTGAGGTTTGCGGTCCCAACTCTAAGTCTTTGATGTTAAAAGAGGGGTTTGGGTGTTTTAAAGTGAGTCTTTGGGTGCTGAAAATGAGGCTTTGAGCCTTAAAAGAGGGCTTTGGACCCTGAAAGTGAAGGTTTGGATGATAAAAATGAGGCTTTGAGACTTAAAATCGAGGGGCTGGACTCTAAAAGTCATGATTTGTACTAGAACGAGAGTTTGACAATTACAAGTCCGGGTTCAGTGCTAAGAGTGAGGGTTTGGGACCTAAAAATGAGGCACTGAGCGTTAAAAGAGAGGTTTGGACCCTGAAAGTGCGGCTTTGGGTGTTAAAACCGAGGCTTTGGGAGTTAAAAGAGGGCTTTAGGTCCTAAAAGTGAGGGTTTGCTGTTAAAAATGAGGCTTTGAGCGTTAAAACCGGTTTGGCCCCTGAAAGTGAGATTTGCAGTCTTACTCTAAAAGGCTTTGAGGTTAAAAGAGGCTTTGGGTGCTTTAAAGTGCGTCTTTGGGAGGTATAAATGAGGCATTGAGCAGTAAAAGAGGGGTTTGGGCAAAGAAAGTGAGGTTTTGGCTGTTAAAAATGAAGCTTTGAGCATAAAAGAGGGCTTTGGACCCTAGCATTGTGGTTTGCGGCCCTAACTATAAGGCTTTGAGCATTAAAAGAGGGGTTTGGGTGCTTTAAAGTGCGTCTTTGGGTGCTGAAAATGAGGCTTTGAGCCTTAAAAGAGGGCTTTGGGCATTAATAATGATGTTTTGGTTCCTGAAAGTGAAGGCCTGGATGCTAAAAGCAGGGGGTTTGGACCTAAAAATGAGGCACTGAGCATTAAAAGAGGGGTTTGGACCCTGAAAGTGAAGGTTTGGATGATAAAAATGAGTTTTTGAAGCTTAATAGAGGGGTTTGGACTCTAAGAATTACTATTTGGAACAAAACGATGATGGTTTGACCATAAAAAGTCCAAGTTCGATGCTAAAAATGAGGGTTTGGGACCTAAAAAAAAGGCAGTGAGCGTGAAAAGAGGGGTTTGGGTAATAGAAGTAAGGGTTTGGAATTTAAAAAAGAGGGTTTGTCCCTAAAAAGGAGGGGTTTGGACCCTAAAAGTGAGGTTTGCAGTCCTAACTCTAAGTCTTTGATGTTAAAAGAGGTGTTTGGGTGTTTTAAAGTGAGTTTTGGGGACCTGGAAAAGAGGCACTGAGCGTTAAAAGCGGGGTTTGTACCCTGAAAGTTTGGCTTTGAGTGTTAAAACTGAGGCTTTGAGTGTTAAAAGAGGGCTTTAGGTCCTAAAAGTGAGGGTTTGGCTGTTAAAAATGAGGCACTGAGCTTTAAGAGAGAGGTTTGGACCCTAGCAGTGAGGTTTGTGGTCCTAACTATAAGGCTTTGAGCATTAAAAGAGGGGTTTGGGTGCTTTAAAGTGCGTCTTTGGGTGCTGAAAATGAGGGTATGTCCCTAAAAAGGAGGGGTTTGGAGCCTGAAAGTGAGGGTTTGGGATCTAAAATAGAGGCTTTGAGCCTTAAAAGAGGGATTTGGACGTTAAAAATGAGATTTTGCTCCATAAAAGTAAGGGGTTTGGATGCTAAAAATGAGGGTTTGGGAACTAAAAGTGAGGCTTTGAGCCTTGAAAGAGGGGTTTGGACGCTGAAAGTGAGGTTTGCGGTCCCAGCTCTAAGTCTTTGATGTTAAAAGAGGGGTTTGGGTGTTTTAAAGTGAGTCTTTGGGTGCTGAAAATGAGGCTTTGAGCCTTAAAAGAGGGCTTTGGACCCTGAAAGTGAAGGTTTGGATGATAAAAATGAGGCTTTGAGACTTAAAATCGAGGGGCTGGACTCTAAAAGTCATGATTTGTACTAGAACGAGAGTTTGACAATTACAAGTCCGGGTTCAGTGCTAAGAGTGAGGGTTTGGGACCTAAAAATGAGGCACTGAGCGTTAAAAGAGAGGTTTGGACCCTGAAAGTGCGGCTTTGGGTGTTAAAACCGAGGCTTTGGGAGTTAAAAGAGGGCTTTAGGTCCTAAAAGTGAGGGTTTGCTGTTAAAAATGAGGCTTTGAGCGTTAAAACCGGTTTGGCCCCTGAAAGTGAGATTTGCAGTCTTACTCTAAAAGGCTTTGAGGTTAAAAGAGGCTTTGGGTGCTTTAAAGTGCGTCTTTGGGAGGTATAAATGAGGCATTGAGCAGTAAAAGAGGGGTTTGGGCAAAGAAAGTGAGGTTTTGGCTGTTAAAAATGAAGCTTTGAGCATAAAAGAGGGCTTTGGACCCTAGCATTGTGGTTTGCGGCCCTAACTCTAAGGCTTTGAGCATTAAAAGAGGGGTTTGGGTGCTTTAAAGTGCGTCTTTGGGTGCTGAAAATGAGGCTTTGAGCCTTAAAAGAGGGCTTTGGGCATTAATAATGATGTTTTGGTTCCTGAAAGTGAAGGCCTGGATGCTAAAAGCAGGGGGTTTGGACCTAAAAATGAGGCACTGAGCATTAAAAGAGGGGTTTGGACCCTGAAAGTGAAGGTTTGGATGATAAAAATGAGTTTTTGAAGCTTAATAGAGGGGTTTGGACTCTAAGAATTACTATTTGGAACAAAACAATGATGGTTTGACCATAAAAAGTCCAAGTTCGATGCTAAAAATGAGGGTTTGGGACCTAAAAAAAAGGCAGTGAGCGTGAAAAGAGGGGTTTGGGTAATAGAAGTAAGGGTTTGGAATTTAAAAAAGAGGGTTTGTCCCTAAAAAGGAGGGGTTTGGACCCTAAAAGTGAGGTTTGCAGTCCTAACTCTAAGTCTTTGATGTTAAAAGAGGTGTTTGGGTGTTTTAAAGTGAGTTTTGGGGACCTGGAAAAGAGGCACTGAGCGTTAAAAGCGGGGTTTGTACCCTGAAAGTTTGGCTTTGAGTGTTAAAACTGAGGCTTTGAGTGTTAAAAGAGGGCTTTAGGTCCTAAAAGTGAGGGTTTGGCTGTTAGAAATGAGGCACTGAGCTTTAAGAGAGAGGTTTGGACCCTAGCAGTGAGGTTTGTGGTCCTAACTATAAGGCTTTGAGCATTAAAAGAGGGGTTTGGGTGCTTTAAAGTGCGTCTTTGGGTGCTGAAAATGAGGGTATGTCCCTAAAAAGGAGGGGTTTGGAGCCTGAAAGTGAGGGTTTGGGATCTAAAATAGAGGCTTTGAGCCTTAAAAGAGGGATTTGGACGTTAAAAATGAGATTTTGCTCCATAAAAGTAAGGGGTTTGGATGCTAAAAATGAGGGTTTGGGAACTAAAAGTGAGGCTTTGAGCCTTGAAAGAGGGGTTTGGACGCTGAAAGTGAGGTTTGCGGTCCCAGCTCTAAGTCTTTGATGTTAAAAGAGGGGTTTGGGTGTTTTAAAGTGAGTCTTTGGGTGCTGAAAATGAGGCTTTGAGCCTTAAAAGAGGGCTTTGGACCCTGAAAGTGAAGGTTTGGATGATAAAAATGAGGCTTTGAGACTTAAAATCGAGGGGCTGGACTCTAAAAGTCATGATTTGTACTAGAACGAGAGTTTGACAATTACAAGTCCGGGTTCAGTGCTAAGAGTGAGGGTTTGGGACCTAAAAATGAGGCACTGAGCGTTAAAAGAGAGGTTTGGACCCTGAAAGTGCGGCTTTGGGTGTTAAAACCGAGGCTTTGGGAGTTAAAAGAGGGCTTTAGGTCCTAAAAGTGAGGGTTTGCTGTTAAAAATGAGGCTTTGAGCGTTAAAACCGGTTTGGCCCCTGAAAGTGAGATTTGCAGTCTTACTCTAAAAGGCTTTGAGGTTAAAAGAGGCTTTGGGTGCTTTAAAGTGCGTCTTTGGGAGGTATAAATGAGGCATTGAGCAGTAAAAGAGGGGTTTGGGCAAAGAAAGTGAGGTTTTGGCTGTTAAAAATGAAGCTTTGAGCATAAAAGAGGGCTTTGGACCCTAGCATTGTGGTTTGCGGCCCTAACTCTAAGGCTTTGAGCATTAAAAGAGGGGTTTGGGTGCTTTAAAGTAAGTCCTTGGGACATGAAAATGAGGGTATGTCCCTGAAAAGGAGGGGTTTGGACCCTAGCAGTGAGGTTTGCAGTCCTAACTCTAAGTCTTTGATGTTAAAAGAGGTGTTTGGGTGTTTTAAAGTGAGTTTTGGGGACCTGGAAATGAGGCACTGAGCATTAAAAGAGGCGTTTGGACCCTGAAAGTGCGGTTTTGGGTTTTAAAACCGAGGCTTTGAGTGTTAAAAGAGGGCTTTAGGTCCTAAAAGTGAGGGTTTGGCTGTTAAAAATGAGGCACTGAGCTTTAAGAGAGAGGTTTGGACCCTAGCAGTGAGGTTTGTGGTCCTAACTATAAGGCTTTGAGCATTAAAAGAGGGGTTTGGGTGCTTTAAAGTGCGTCTTTGGGTGCTGAAAATGAGGGTATGTCCCTAAAAAGGAGGGGTTTGGAGCCTGAAAGTGAGGGTTTGGGATCTAAAATAGAGGCTTTGAGCCTTAAAAGAGGGATTTGGACGTTAAAAATGAGATTTTGCTCCATAAAAGTAAGGGGTTTGGATGCTAAAAATGAGGGTTTGGGAACTAAAAGTGAGGCTTTGAGCCTTGAAAGAGGGGTTTGGACGCTGAAAGTGAGGTTTGCGGTCCCAGCTCTAAGTCTTTGATGTTAAAAGAGGGGTTTGGGTGTTTTAAAGTGAGTCTTTGGGTGCTGAAAATGAGGCTTTGAGCCTTAAAAGAGGGCTTTGGACCCTGAAAGTGAAGGTTTGGATGATAAAAATGAGGCTTTGAGACTTAAAATCGAGGGGCTGGACTCTAAAAGTCATGATTTGTACTAGAACGAGAGTTTGACAATTACAAGTCCGGGTTCAGTGCTAAGAGTGAGGGTTTGGGACCTAAAAATGAGGCACTGAGCGTTAAAAGAGAGGTTTGGACCCTGAAAGTGCGGCTTTGGGTGTTAAAACCGAGGCTTTGGGAGTTAAAAGAGGGCTTTAGGTCCTAAAAGTGAGGGTTTGCTGTTAAAAATGAGGCTTTGAGCGTTAAAACCGGTTTGGCCCCTGAAAGTGAGATTTGCAGTCTTACTCTAAAAGGCTTTGAGGTTAAAAGAGGCTTTGGGTGCTTTAAAGTGCGTCTTTGGGAGGTATAAATGAGGCATTGAGCAGTAAAAGAGGGGTTTGGGCAAAGAAAGTGAGGTTTTGGCTGTTAAAAATGAAGCTTTGAGCATAAAAGAGGGCTTTGGACCCTAGCATTGTGGTTTGCGGCCCTAACTATAAGGCTTTGAGCATTAAAAGAGGGGTTTGGGTGCTTTAAAGTGCGTCTTTGGGTGCTGAAAATGAGGCTTTGAGCCTTAAAAGAGGGCTTTGGGCATTAATAATGATGTTTTGGTTCCTGAAAGTGAAGGCCTGGATGCTAAAAGCAGGGGGTTTGGACCTAAAAATGAGGCACTGAGCATTAAAAGAGGGGTTTGGACCCTGAAAGTGAAGGTTTGGATGATAAAAATGAGTTTTTGAAGCTTAATAGAGGGGTTTGGACTCTAAGAATTACTATTTGGAACAAAACAATGATGGTTTGACCATAAAAAGTCCAAGTTCGATGCTAAAAATGAGGGTTTGGGACCTAAAAAAAAGGCAGTGAGCGTGAAAAGAGGGGTTTGGGTAATAGAAGTAAGGGTTTGGAATTTAAAAAAGAGGGTTTGTCCCTAAAAAGGAGGGGTTTGGACCCTAAAAGTGAGGTTTGCAGTCCTAACTCTAAGTCTTTGATGTTAAAAGAGGTGTTTGGGTGTTTTAAAGTGAGTTTTGGGGACCTGGAAAAGAGGCACTGAGCGTTAAAAGCGGGGTTTGTACCCTGAAAGTTTGGCTTTGAGTGTTAAAACTGAGGCTTTGAGTGTTAAAAGAGGGCTTTAGGTCCTAAAAGTGAGGGTTTGGCTGTTAGAAATGAGGCACTGAGCTTTAAGAGAGAGGTTTGGACCCTAGCAGTGAGGTTTGTGGTCCTAACTATAAGGCTTTGAGCATTAAAAGAGGGGTTTGGGTGCTTTAAAGTGCGTCTTTGGGTGCTGAAAATGAGGGTATGTCCCTAAAAAGGAGGGGTTTGGAGCCTGAAAGTGAGGGTTTGGGATCTAAAATAGAGGCTTTGAGCCTTAAAAGAGGGATTTGGACGTTAAAAATGAGATTTTGCTCCATAAAAGTAAGGGGTTTGGATGCTAAAAATGAGGGTTTGGGAACTAAAAGTGAGGCTTTGAGCCTTGAAAGAGGGGTTTGGACGCTGAAAGTGAGGTTTGCGGTCCCAGCTCTAAGTCTTTGATGTTAAAAGAGGGGTTTGGGTGTTTTAAAGTGAGTCTTTGGGTGCTGAAAATGAGGCTTTGAGCCTTAAAAGAGGGCTTTGGACCCTGAAAGTGAAGGTTTGGATGATAAAAATGAGGCTTTGAGACTTAAAATCGAGGGGCTGGACTCTAAAAGTCATGATTTGTACTAGAACGAGAGTTTGACAATTACAAGTCCGGGTTCAGTGCTAAGAGTGAGGGTTTGGGACCTAAAAATGAGGCACTGAGCGTTAAAAGAGAGGTTTGGACCCTGAAAGTGCGGCTTTGGGTGTTAAAACCGAGGCTTTGGGAGTTAAAAGAGGGCTTTAGGTCCTAAAAGTGAGGGTTTGCTGTTAAAAATGAGGCTTTGAGCGTTAAAACCGGTTTGGCCCCTGAAAGTGAGATTTGCAGTCTTACTCTAAAAGGCTTTGAGGTTAAAAGAGGCTTTGGGTGCTTTAAAGTGCGTCTTTGGGAGGTATAAATGAGGCATTGAGCAGTAAAAGAGGGGTTTGGGCAAAGAAAGTGAGGTTTTGGCTGTTAAAAATGAAGCTTTGAGCATAAAAGAGGGCTTTGGACCCTAGCATTGTGGTTTGCGGCCCTAACTCTAAGGCTTTGAGCATTAAAAGAGGGGTTTGGGTGCTTTAAAGTAAGTCCTTGGGACATGAAAATGAGGGTATGTCCCTGAAAAGGAGGGGTTTGGACCCTAGCAGTGAGGTTTGCAGTCCTAACTCTAAGTCTTTGATGTTAAAAGAGGTGTTTGGGTGTTTTAAAGTGAGTTTTGGGGACCTGGAAATGAGGCACTGAGCATTAAAAGAGGCGTTTGGACCCTGAAAGTGCGGTTTTGGGTTTTAAAACCGAGGCTTTGAGTGTTAAAAGAGGGCTTTAGGTCCTAAAAGTGAGGGTTTGGCTGTTAGAAATGAGGCACTGAGCTTTAAGAGAGAGGTTTGGACCCTAGCAGTGAGGTTTGTGGTCCTAGCTGTAAGGCTTTGAGCATTAAAAGAGGGGTTTGGGTGCTTTAAAGTGCGTCTTTGGGTGCTGAAAATGAGGGTATGTCCCTAAAAAGGAGGGGTTTGGAGCCTGAAAGTGAGGGTTTGGGATCTAAAATAGAGGCTTTGAGCCTTAAAAGAGGGATTTGGACGTTAAAAATGAGATTTTGCTCCATAGAAGTAAGGGGTTTGGATGCTAAAAATGAGGGTTTGGGAACTAAAAGTGAGGCTTTGAGCCTTGAAAGAGGGGTTTGGACGCTGAAAGTGAGGTTTGCGGTCCCAACTCTAAGTCTTTGATGTTAAAAGAGGGGTTTGGGTGTTTTAAAGTGAGTCTTTGGGTGCTGAAAATGAGGCTTTGAGCCTTAAAAGAGGGCTTTGGACCCTGAAAGTGAAGGTTTGGATGATAAAAATGAGGCTTTGAGACTTAAAATCGAGGGGCTGGACTCTAAAAGTCATGATTTGTACTAGAACGAGAGTTTGACAATTACAAGTCCGGGTTCAGTGCTAAGAGTGAGGGTTTGGGACCTAAAAATGAGGCACTGAGCGTTAAAAGAGAGGTTTGGACCCTGAAAGTGCGGCTTTGGGTGTTAAAACCGAGGCTTTGGGAGTTAAAAGAGGGCTTTAGGTCCTAAAAGTGAGGGTTTGCTGTTAAAAATGAGGCTTTGAGCGTTAAAACCGGTTTGGCCCCTGAAAGTGAGATTTGCAGTCTTACTCTAAAAGGCTTTGAGGTTAAAAGAGGCTTTGGGTGCTTTAAAGTGCGTCTTTGGGAGGTATAAATGAGGCATTGAGCAGTAAAAGAGGGGTTTGGGCAAAGAAAGTGAGGTTTTGGCTGTTAAAAATGAAGCTTTGAGCATAAAAGAGGGCTTTGGACCCTAGCATTGTGGTTTGCGGCCCTAACTATAAGGCTTTGAGCATTAAAAGAGGGGTTTGGGTGCTTTAAAGTGCGTCTTTGGGTGCTGAAAATGAGGCTTTGAGCCTTAAAAGAGGGTTTTGGGCATTAATAATGATGTTTTGGTTCCTGAAAGTGAAGGCCTGGATGCTAAAAGCAGGGGGTTTGGACCTAAAAATGAGGCACTGAGCATTAAAAGAGGGGTTTGGACCCTGAAAGTGAAGGTTTGGATGATAAAAATGAGTTTTTGAAGCTTAATAGAGGGGTTTGGACTCTAAGAATTACTATTTGGAACAAAACAATGATGGTTTGACCATAAAAAGTCCAAGTTCGATGCTAAAAATGAGGGTTTGGGACCTAAAAAAAAGGCAGTGAGCGTGAAAAGAGGGGTTTGGGTAATAGAAGTAAGGGTTTGGAATTTAAAAAAGAGGGTTTGTCCCTAAAAAGGAGGGGTTTGGACCCTAAAAGTGAGGTTTGCAGTCCTAACTCTAAGTCTTTGATGTTAAAAGAGGTGTTTGGGTGTTTTAAAGTGAGTTTTGGGGACCTGGAAAAGAGGCACTGAGCGTTAAAAGCGGGGTTTGTACCCTGAAAGTTTGGCTTTGAGTGTTAAAACTGAGGCTTTGAGTGTTAAAAGAGGGCTTTAGGTCCTAAAAGTGAGGGTTTGGCTGTTAAAAATGAGGCACTGAGCTTTAAGAGAGAGGTTTGGACCCTAGCAGTGAGGTTTGTGGTCCTAACTATAAGGCTTTGAGCATTAAAAGAGGGGTTTGGGTGCTTTAAAGTGCGTCTTTGGGTGCTGAAAATGAGGGTATGTCCCTAAAAAGGAGGGGTTTGGAGCCTGAAAGTGAGGGTTTGGGATCTAAAATAGAGGCTTTGAGCCTTAAAAGAGGGATTTGGACGTTAAAAATGAGATTTTGCTCCATAAAAGTAAGGGGTTTGGATGCTAAAAATGAGGGTTTGGGAACTAAAAGTGAGGCTTTGAGCCTTGAAAGAGGGGTTTGGACGCTGAAAGTGAGGTTTGCGGTCCCAGCTCTAAGTCTTTGATGTTAAAAGAGGGGTTTGGGTGTTTTAAAGTGAGTCTTTGGGTGCTGAAAATGAGGCTTTGAGCCTTAAAAGAGGGCTTTGGACCCTGAAAGTGAAGGTTTGGATGATAAAAATGAGGCTTTGAGACTTAAAATCGAGGGGCTGGACTCTAAAAGTCATGATTTGTACTAGAACGAGAGTTTGACAATTACAAGTCCGGGTTCAGTGCTAAGAGTGAGGGTTTGGGACCTAAAAATGAGGCACTGAGCGTTAAAAGAGAGGTTTGGACCCTGAAAGTGCGGCTTTGGGTGTTAAAACCGAGGCTTTGGGAGTTAAAAGAGGGCTTTAGGTCCTAAAAGTGAGGGTTTGCTGTTAAAAATGAGGCTTTGAGCGTTAAAACCGGTTTGGCCCCTGAAAGTGAGATTTGCAGTCTTACTCTAAAAGGCTTTGAGGTTAAAAGAGGCTTTGGGTGCTTTAAAGTGCGTCTTTGGGAGGTATAAATGAGGCATTGAGCAGTAAAAGAGGGGTTTGGGCAAAGAAAGTGAGGTTTTGGCTGTTAAAAATGAAGCTTTGAGCATAAAAGAGGGCTTTGGACCCTAGCATTGTGGTTTGCGGCCCTAACTCTAAGGCTTTGAGCATTAAAAGAGGGGTTTGGGTGCTTTAAAGTAAGTCCTTGGGACATGAAAATGAGGGTATGTCCCTGAAAAGGAGGGGTTTGGACCCTAGCAGTGAGGTTTGCAGTCCTAACTCTAAGTCTTTGATGTTAAAAGAGGTGTTTGGGTGTTTTAAAGTGAGTTTTGGGGACCTGGAAATGAGGCACTGAGCATTAAAAGAGGCGTTTGGACCCTGAAAGTGCGGTTTTGGGTTTTAAAACCGAGGCTTTGAGTGTTAAAAGAGGGCTTTAGGTCCTAAAAGTGAGGGTTTGGCTGTTAGAAATGAGGCCCTGAGCTTTAAGAGAGAGGTTTGGACCCTAGCAGTGAGGTTTGTGGTCCTAGCTGTAAGGCTTTGAGCATTAAAAGAGGGGTTTGGGTGCTTTAAAGTGCGTCTTTGGGTGCTGAAAATGAGGGTATGTCCCTAAAAAGGAGGGGTTTGGAGCCTGAAAGTGAGGGTTTGGGATCTAAAATAGAGGCTTTGAGCCTTAAAAGAGGGATTTGGACGTTAAAAATGAGATTTTGCTCCATAGAAGTAAGGGGTTTGGATGCTAAAAATGAGGGTTTGGGAACTAAAAGTGAGGCTTTGAGCCTTGAAAGAGGGGTTTGGACGCTGAAAGTGAGGTTTGCGGTCCCAACTCTAAGTCTTTGATGTTAAAAGAGGGGTTTGGGTGTTTTAAAGTGAGTCTTTGGGTGCTGAAAATGAGGCTTTGAGCCTTAAAAGAGGGCTTTGGACCCTGAAAGTGAAGGTTTGGATGATAAAAATGAGGCTTTGAGACTTAAAATCGAGGGGCTGGACTCTAAAAGTCATGATTTGTACTAGAACGAGAGTTTGACAATTACAAGTCCGGGTTCAGTGCTAAGAGTGAGGGTTTGGGACCTAAAAATGAGGCACTGAGCGTTAAAAGAGAGGTTTGGACCCTGAAAGTGCGGCTTTGGGTGTTAAAACCGAGGCTTTGGGAGTTAAAAGAGGGCTTTAGGTCCTAAAAGTGAGGGTTTGCTGTTAAAAATGAGGCTTTGAGCGTTAAAACCGGTTTGGCCCCTGAAAGTGAGATTTGCAGTCTTACTCTAAAAGGCTTTGAGGTTAAAAGAGGCTTTGGGTGCTTTAAAGTGCGTCTTTGGGAGGTATAAATGAGGCATTGAGCAGTAAAAGAGGGGTTTGGGCAAAGAAAGTGAGGTTTTGGCTGTTAAAAATGAAGCTTTGAGCATAAAAGAGGGCTTTGGACCCTAGCATTGTGGTTTGCGGCCCTAACTATAAGGCTTTGAGCATTAAAAGAGGGGTTTGGGTGCTTTAAAGTAAGTCCTTGGGACATGAAAATGAGGGTATGTCCCTAAAAAGGAGGGGTTTGGACCCTAAAAGGGAGGTTTGCAGTCCTAACTCTAAGTCTTTGATGTTAAAAGAGGTGTTTGGGTGTTTTAAAGTGAGATTTGGGGACCTGAAAATGAGGCACTGAGCGTTAAAAGAGGGGTTTGGACCCTGAAAGTTTGGCTTTGAGTGTTAAAACTGAGGCTTTGAGTGTTAAAAGAGGGCTTTAGGTCCTAAAAGTGAGGGTTTGGCTGTTAGAAATGAGGCACTGAATTTTAAAACCAAGGTTTGGACCCTAGCAGTGAGGTTTGTGGTCCTAGCTGTAAGGCTTTGAGCATTAAAAGAGGGGTTTGGGTGCTTTAAAGTGCGTCTTTGGGTGCTGAAAATGAGGGTATGTCCCTAAAAAGGAGGGGTTTGGAGCCTGAAAGTGAGGGTTTGGCATCTAAAATAGAGGCTTTGAGCCTTAAAAGAGGGATTTGGACGTTAAAAATGAGATTTTGCTCCATAGAAGTAAGGGGTTTGGATGCTAAAAATGAGGGTTTGGGAACTAAAAGTGAGGCTTTGAGCCTTGAAAGAGGGGTTTGGACGCTGAAAGTGAGGTTTGCGGTCCCAACTCTAAGTCTTTGATGTTAAAAGAGGGGTTTGGGTGTTTTAAAGTGAGTCTTTGGGTGCTGAAAATGAGGCTTTGAGCCTTAAAAGAGGGCTTTGGACCCTGAAAGTGAAGGTTTGGATGATAAAAATGAGGCTTTGAGACTTAAAATCGAGGGGCTGGACTCTAAAAGTCATGATTTGTACTAGAACGAGAGTTTGACAATTACAAGTCCGGGTTCAGTGCTAAGAGTGAGGGTTTGGGACCTAAAAATGAGGCACTGAGCGTTAAAAGAGAGATTTGGACCCTGAAAGTGCGGCTTTGGGTGTTAAAACCGAGGCTTTGGGAGTTAAAAGAGGGCTTTAGGTCCTAAAAGTGAGGGTTTGCTGTTAAAAATGAGGCTTTGAGCGTTAAAACCGGTTTGGCCCCTGAAAGTGAGATTTGCAGTCTTACTCTAAAAGGCTTTGAGGTTAAAAGAGGCTTTGGGTGCTTTAAAGTGCGTCTTTGGGAGGTATAAATGAGGCATTGAGCATTAAAAGAGGGGTTTGGGCAAAGAAAGTGAGGTTTTGGCTGTTAAAAATGAAGCTTTGAGCATAAAAGAGGGCTTTGGACCCTAGCATTGTGGTTTGCGGCCCTAACTCTAAGGCTTTGAGCATTAAAAGAGGGGTTTGGGTGTTTTAAAGTGAGTCTTTGTATGCTAAAAATGAGGCTTTGAGCCTTAAAAGAGGGCTTTGGGCATTAATAATGATGGTTTGGTTCCTGAAAGTGAAGGCCTGGATGCTAAAAGCAAGGGTTTCTGAACTAAAAGTGAGGCACTGAGCATTAAAAGAGGGGTTTGGACCCTGAAAGTGAAGGTTTGGATGATAAAAATGAGGCTTTGAGGCTTAAAAACGAGGGGCTGGACTCTAAAAGTCATGATTTGTACTAGAACGAGAGTTTGACAATTACAAGTCCGGGTTCAGTGCTAAGAGTGAGGGTTTGGGACCTAAAAATTAGGCACTGAGCGTGAAAAGAGAGGTTTGGACCCTGAAAGTGCGGCTTTGGGTGTTAAAACCGAGGCTTTGGGAGTTAAAAGAGGGCTTTAGGTCCTAAAAGTGAGGGTTTGCTGTTAAAAATGAGGCTTTGAGCGTTAAAACCGGTTTGGCCCCTAAAAGTGAGATTTGCAGTCTTACTCTAAAAGGCTTTGAGGTTAAAAGAGGCTTTGGGCATTAATAATGATGTTTTGGTACCTGAAAGTGAAGGCCTGGATGCTAAAAGCAGGGGGTTTGGACCTAAAAATGAGGCACTGAGCATTAAAAGAGGGGTTTGGACCCTGAAAGTGAAGGTTTGGATGATAAAAATGAGTTTTTGAAGCTTAATAGAGGGGTTTGGACTCTAAGAATTACTATTTGGAACAAAACAATGATGGTTTGACCATAAAAAGTCCAAGTTCGATGCTAAAAATGAGGGTTTGGGACCTAAAAAAAAAGGCAGTGAGCGTGAAAAGAGGGGTTTGGGTAATAGAAGTAAGGGTTTGGAATTTTAAAAAGAGGGTTTGTCCCTAAAAAGGAGGGGTTTGGACCCTAAAAGTGAGGTTTGCAGTCCTAACTATAAGTCTTTGATGTTAAAAGAGGGGTTTGGGTGTTTTAAAGTGAGTTTTGGGGACCTGAAAATGAGGCACTGAGCGTTAAAAGTGGGGTTTGGACCCTGAAAGTTTGGCTTTGAGTGTTAAAACTGAGGCTTTGAGTGTTAAAAGAGGGCTTTAGGTCCTAAAAGTGAGGGTTTGGCTGTTAAAAATGAGGCACTGAGCTTTAAGAGAGAGGTTTGGACCCTAGCAGTGAGGTTTGTGGTCCTAACTATAAGGCTTTGAGCATTAAAAGAGGGGTTTGGGTGCTTTAAAGTGCGTCTTTGGGTGCTGAAAATGAGGGTATGTCCCTAAAAAGGAGGGGTTTGGAGCCTGAAAGTGAGGGTTTGGGATCTAAAATAGAGGCTTTGAGCCTTAAAAGAGGGATTTGGACGTTAAAAATGAGATTTTGCTCCATAGAAGTAAGGGGTTTGGATGCTAAAAATGAGGGTTTGGGAACTAAAAGTGAGGC
This sequence comes from Phalacrocorax carbo, assembly GCF_963921805.1. Taxonomy (NCBI): domain Eukaryota; kingdom Metazoa; phylum Chordata; class Aves; order Suliformes; family Phalacrocoracidae; genus Phalacrocorax; species Phalacrocorax carbo. The sequence continues at coordinate 481,257 of NW_026990280.1, read as the reverse complement.
TTTGAGCCTTGAAAGAGGGGTTTGGACGCTGAAAGTGAGGTTTGCGGTCCCAGCTCTAAGTCTTTGATGTTAAAAGAGGGGTTTGGGTGTTTTAAAGTGAGTCTTTGGGTGCTGAAAATGAGGCTTTGAGCCTTAAAAGAGGGCTTTGGACCCTGAAAGTGAAGGTTTGGATGATAAAAATGAGGCTTTGAGACTTAAAATCGAGGGGCTGGACTCTAAAAGTCATGATTTGTACTAGAACGAGAGTTTGACAATTACAAGTCCGGGTTCAGTGCTAAGAGTGAGGGTTTGGGACCTAAAAATGAGGCACTGAGCATTAAAAGAGAGGTTTGGACCCTGAAAGTGCGGCTTTGGGTGTTAAAACCGAGGCTTTGGGAGTTAAAAGAGGGCTTTAGGTCCTAAAAGTGAGGGTTTGCTGTTAAAAATGAGGCTTTGAGCGTTAAAACCGGTTTGGCCCCTGAAAGTGAGATTTGCAGTCTTACTCTAAAAGGCTTTGAGGTTAAAAGAGGCTTTGGGTGCTTTAAAGTGCGTCTTTGGGAGGTATAAATGAGGCATTGAGCAGTAAAAGAGGGGTTTGGGCAAAGAAAGTGAGGTTTTGGCTGTTAAAAATGAAGCTTTGAGCATAAAAGAGGGCTTTGGACCCTAGCATTGTGGTTTGCGGCCCTAACTCTAAGGCTTTGAGCATTAAAAGAGGGGTTTGGGTGCTTTAAAGTAAGTCCTTGGGACATGAAAATGAGGGTATGTCCCTGAAAAGGAGGGGTTTGGACCCTAGCAGTGAGGTTTGCAGTCCTAACTCTAAGTCTTTGATGTTAAAAGAGGTGTTTGGGTGTTTTAAAGTGAGTTTTGGGGACCTGGAAATGAGGCACTGAGCATTAAAAGAGGCGTTTGGACCCTGAAAGTGCGGTTTTGGGTTTTAAAACCGAGGCTTTGAGTGTTAAAAGAGGGCTTTAGGTCCTAAAAGTGAGGGTTTGGCTGTTAGAAATGAGGCACTGAGCTTTAAGAGAGAGGTTTGGACCCTAGCAGTGAGGTTTGTGGTCCTAGCTGTAAGGCTTTGAGCATTAAAAGAGGGGTTTGGGTGCTTTAAAGTGCGTCTTTGGGTGCTGAAAATGAGGGTATGTCCCTAAAAAGGAGGGGTTTGGAGCCTGAAAGTGAGGGTTTGGGATCTAAAATAGAGGCTTTGAGCCTTAAAAGAGGGATTTGGACGTTAAAAATGAGATTTTGCTCCATAGAAGTAAGGGGTTTGGATGCTAAAAATGAGGGTTTGGGAACTAAAAGTGAGGCTTTGAGCCTTGAAAGAGGGGTTTGGACGCTGAAAGTGAGGTTTGCGGTCCCAACTCTAAGTCTTTGATGTTAAAAGAGGGGTTTGGGTGTTTTAAAGTGAGTCTTTGGGTGCTGAAAATGAGGCTTTGAGCCTTAAAAGAGGGCTTTGGACCCTGAAAGTGAAGGTTTGGATGATAAAAATGAGGCTTTGAGACTTAAAATCGAGGGGCTGGACTCTAAAAGTCATGATTTGTACTAGAACGAGAGTTTGACAATTACAAGTCCGGGTTCAGTGCTAAGAGTGAGGGTTTGGGACCTAAAAATGAGGCACTGAGCGTTAAAAGAGAGGTTTGGACCCTGAAAGTGCGGCTTTGGGTGTTAAAACCGAGGCTTTGGGAGTTAAAAGAGGGCTTTAGGTCCTAAAAGTGAGGGTTTGCTGTTAAAAATGAGGCTTTGAGCGTTAAAACCGGTTTGGCCCCTGAAAGTGAGATTTGCAGTCTTACTCTAAAAGGCTTTGAGGTTAAAAGAGGCTTTGGGTGCTTTAAAGTGCGTCTTTGGGAGGTATAAATGAGGCATTGAGCAGTAAAAGAGGGGTTTGGGCAAAGAAAGTGAGGTTTTGGCTGTTAAAAATGAAGCTTTGAGCATAAAAGAGGGCTTTGGACCCTAGCATTGTGGTTTGCGGCCCTAACTATAAGGCTTTGAGCATTAAAAGAGGGGTTTGGGTGCTTTAAAGTGCGTCTTTGGGTGCTGAAAATGAGGCTTTGAGCCTTAAAAGAGGGCTTTGGGCATTAATAATGATGTTTTGGTTCCTGAAAGTGAAGGCCTGGATGCTAAAAGCAGGGGGTTTGGACCTAAAAATGAGGCACTGAGCATTAAAAGAGGGGTTTGGACCCTGAAAGTGAAGGTTTGGATGATAAAAATGAGTTTTTGAAGCTTAATAGAGGGGTTTGGACTCTAAGAATTACTATTTGGAACAAAACAATGATGGTTTGACCATAAAAAGTCCAAGTTCGATGCTAAAAATGAGGGTTTGGGACCTAAAAAAAAGGCAGTGAGCGTGAAAAGAGGGGTTTGGGTAATAGAAGTAAGGGTTTGGAATTTAAAAAAGAGGGTTTGTCCCTAAAAAGGAGGGGTTTGGACCCTAAAAGTGAGGTTTGCAGTCCTAACTCTAAGTCTTTGATGTTAAAAGAGGTGTTTGGGTGTTTTAAAGTGAGTTTTGGGGACCTGGAAAAGAGGCACTGAGCGTTAAAAGCGGGGTTTGTACCCTGAAAGTTTGGCTTTGAGTGTTAAAACTGAGGCTTTGAGTGTTAAAAGAGGGCTTTAGGTCCTAAAAGTGAGGGTTTGGCTGTTAAAAATGAGGCACTGAGCTTTAAGAGAGAGGTTTGGACCCTAGCAGTGAGGTTTGTGGTCCTAACTATAAGGCTTTGAGCATTAAAAGAGGGGTTTGGGTGCTTTAAAGTGCGTCTTTGGGTGCTGAAAATGAGGGTATGTCCCTAAAAAGGAGGGGTTTGGAGCCTGAAAGTGAGGGTTTGGCATCTAAAATAGAGGCTTTGAGCCTTAAAAGAGGGATTTGGACGTTAAAAATGAGATTTTGCTCCATAAAAGTAAGGGGTTTGGATGCTAAAAATGAGGGTTTGGGAACTAAAAGTGAGGCTTTGAGCCTTGAAAGAGGGGTTTGGACGCTGAAAGTGAGGTTTGCGGTCCCAGCTCTAAGTCTTTGATGTTAAAAGAGGGGTTTGGGTGTTTTAAAGTGAGTCTTTGGGTGCTGAAAATGAGGCTTTGAGCCTTAAAAGAGGGCTTTGGACCCTGAAAGTGAAGGTTTGGATGATAAAAATGAGGCTTTGAGACTTAAAATCGAGGGGCTGGACTCTAAAAGTCATGATTTGTACTAGAACGAGAGTTTGACAATTACAAGTCCGGGTTCAGTGCTAAGAGTGAGGGTTTGGGACCTAAAAATGAGGCACTGAGCGTTAAAAGAGAGGTTTGGACCCTGAAAGTGCGGCTTTGGGTGTTAAAACCGAGGCTTTGGGAGTTAAAAGAGGGCTTTAGGTCCTAAAAGTGAGGGTTTGCTGTTAAAAATGAGGCTTTGAGCGTTAAAACCGGTTTGGCCCCTGAAAGTGAGATTTGCAGTCTTACTCTAAAAGGCTTTGAGGTTAAAAGAGGCTTTGGGTGCTTTAAAGTGCGTCTTTGGGAGGTATAAATGAGGCATTGAGCATTAAAAGAGGGGTTTGGGCAAAGAAAGTGAGGTTTTGGCTGTTAAAAATGAAGCTTTGAGCATAAAAGAGGGCTTTGGACCCTAGCATTGTGGTTTGCGGCCCTAACTCTAAGGCTTTGAGCATTAAAAGAGGGGTTTGGGTGCTTTAAAGTAAGTCCTTGGGACATGAAAATGAGGGTATGTCCCTGAAAAGGAGGGGTTTGGACCCTAGCAGTGAGGTTTGCAGTCCTAACTCTAAGTCTTTGATGTTAAAAGAGGTGTTTGGGTGTTTTAAAGTGAGTTTTGGGGACCTGGAAATGAGGCACTGAGCATTAAAAGAGGCGTTTGGACCCTGAAAGTGCGGTTTTGGGTTTTAAAACCGAGGCTTTGAGTGTTAAAAGAGGGCTTTAGGTCCTAAAAGTGAGGGTTTGGCTGTTAGAAATGAGGCACTGAGCTTTAAGAGAGAGGTTTGGACCCTAGCAGTGAGGTTTGTGGTCCTAGCTGTAAGGCTTTGAGCATTAAAAGAGGGGTTTGGGTGCTTTAAAGTGCGTCTTTGGGTGCTGAAAATGAGGGTATGTCCCTAAAAAGGAGGGGTTTGGAGCCTGAAAGTGAGGGTTTGGCATCTAAAATAGAGGCTTTGAGCCTTAAAAGAGGGATTTGGACGTTAAAAATGAGATTTTGCTCCATAGAAGTAAGGGGTTTGGATGCTAAAAATGAGGGTTTGGGAACTAAAAGTGAGGCTTTGAGCCTTGAAAGAGGGGTTTGGACGCTGAAAGTGAGGTTTGCGGTCCCAACTCTAAGTCTTTGATGTTAAAAGAGGGGTTTGGGTGTTTTAAAGTGAGTCTTTGGGTGCTGAAAATGAGGCTTTGAGCCTTAAAAGAGGGCTTTGGACCCTGAAAGTGAAGGTTTGGATGATAAAAATGAGGCTTTGAGACTTAAAATCGAGGGGCTGGACTCTAAAAGTCATGATTTGTACTAGAACGAGAGTTTGACAATTAAAAGTCCGGGTTCAGTGCTAAGAGTGAGGGTTTGGGACCTAAAAATGAGGCACTGAGCGTTAAAAGAGAGGTTTGGACCCTGAAAGTGCGGCTTTGGGTGTTAAAACCGAGGCTTTGGGAGTTAAAAGAGGGCTTTAGGTCCTAAAAGTGAGGGTTTGCTGTTAAAAATGAGGCTTTGAGCGTTAAAACCGGTTTGGCCCCTGAAAGTGAGATTTGCAGTCTTACTCTAAAAGGCTTTGAGGTTAAAAGAGGCTTTGGGTGCTTTAAAGTGCGTCTTTGGGAGGTATAAATGAGGCATTGAGCATTAAAAGAGGGGTTTGGGCAAAGAAAGTGAGGTTTTGGCTGTTAAAAATGAAGCTTTGAGCATAAAAGAGGGCTTTGGACCCTAGCATTGTGGTTTGCGGCCCTAACTCTAAGGCTTTGAGCATTAAAAGAGGGGTTTGGGTGCTTTAAAGTAAGTCCTTGGGACATGAAAATGAGGGTATGTCCCTGAAAAGGAGGGGTTTGGACCCTAGCAGTGAGGTTTGCAGTCCTAACTCTAAGTCTTTGATGTTAAAAGAGGTGTTTGGGTGTTTTAAAGTGAGTTTTGGGGACCTGGAAATGAGGCACTGAGCATTAAAAGAGGCGTTTGGACCCTGAAAGTGCGGTTTTGGGTTTTAAAACCGAGGCTTTGAGTGTTAAAAGAGGGCTTTAGGTCCTAAAAGTGAGGGTTTGGCTGTTAGAAATGAGGCACTGAGCTTTAAGAGAGAGGTTTGGACCCTAGCAGTGAGGTTTGTGGTCCTAGCTGTAAGGCTTTGAGCATTAAAAGAGGGGTTTGGGTGCTTTAAAGTGCGTCTTTGGGTGCTGAAAATGAGGGTATGTCCCTAAAAAGGAGGGGTTTGGAGCCTGAAAGTGAGGGTTTGGCATCTAAAATAGAGGCTTTGAGCCTTAAAAGAGGGATTTGGACGTTAAAAATGAGATTTTGCTCCATAGAAGTAAGGGGTTTGGATGCTAAAAATGAGGGTTTGGGAACTAAAAGTGAGGCTTTGAGCCTTGAAAGAGGGGTTTGGACGCTGAAAGTGAGGTTTGCGGTCCCAACTCTAAGTCTTTGATGTTAAAAGAGGGGTTTGGGTGTTTTAAAGTGAGTCTTTGGGTGCTGAAAATGAGGCTTTGAGCCTTAAAAGAGGGCTTTGGACCCTGAAAGTGAAGGTTTGGATGATAAAAATGAGGCTTTGAGACTTAAAATCGAGGGGCTGGACTCTAAAAGTCATGATTTGTACTAGAACGAGAGTTTGACAATTAAAAGTCCGGGTTCAGTGCTAAGAGTGAGGGTTTGGGACCTAAAAATGAGGCACTGAGCGTTAAAAGAGAGGTTTGGACCCTGAAAGTGCGGCTTTGGGTGTTAAAACCGAGGCTTTGGGAGTTAAAAGAGCGCTTTAGGTCCTAAAAGTGAGGGTTTGCTGTTAAAAATGAGGCTTTGAGCGTTAAAACCGGTTTGGCCCCTGAAAGTGAGATTTGCAGTCTTACTCTAAAAGGCTTTGAGGTTAAAAGAGGCTTTGGGTGCTTTAAAGTGCGTCTTTGGGAGGTATAAATGAGGCATTGAGCATTAAAAGAGGGGTTTGGGCAAAGAAAGTGAGGTTTTGGCTGTTAAAAATGAAGCTTTGAGCATAAAAGAGGGCTTTGGACCCTAGCATTGTGGTTTGCGGCCCTAACTCTAAGGCTTTGAGCATTAAAAGAGGGGTTTGGGTGCTTTAAAGTAAGTCCTTGGGACATGAAAATGAGGGTATGTCCCTGAAAAGGAGGGGTTTGGACCCTAGCAGTGAGGTTTGCAGTCCTAACTCTAAGTCTTTGATGTTAAAAGAGGTGTTTGGGTGTTTTAAAGTGAGTTTTGGGGACCTGGAAATGAGGCACTGAGCATTAAAAGAGGCGTTTGGACCCTGAAAGTGCGGTTTTGGGTTTTAAAACCGAGGCTTTGAGTGTTAAAAGAGGGCTTTAGGTCCTAAAAGTGAGGGTTTGGCTGTTAGAAATGAGGCACTGAGCTTTAAGAGAGAGGTTTGGACCCTAGCAGTGAGGTTTGTGGTCCTAGCTGTAAGGCTTTGAGCATTAAAAGAGGGGTTTGGGTGCTTTAAAGTGCGTCTTTGGGTGCTGAAAATGAGGGTATGTCCCTAAAAAGGAGGGGTTTGGAGCCTGAAAGTGAGGGTTTGGCATCTAAAATAGAGGCTTTGAGCCTTAAAAGAGGGATTTGGACGTTAAAAATGAGATTTTGCTCCATAAAAGTAAGGGGTTTGGATGCTAAAAATGAGGGTTTGGGAACTAAAAGTGAGGCTTTGAGCCTTGAAAGAGGGGTTTGGACGCTGAAAGTGAGGTTTGCGGTCCCAACTCTAAGTCTTTGATGTTAAAAGAGGGGTTTGGGTGTTTTAAAGTGAGTCTTTGGGTGCTGAAAATGAGGCTTTGAGCCTTAAAAGAGGGCTTTGGACCCTGAAAGTGAAGGTTTGGATGATAAAAATGAGGCTTTGAGACTTAAAATCGAGGGGCTGGACTCTAAAAGTCATGATTTGTACTAGAACGAGAGTTTGACAATTAAAAGTCCGGGTTCAGTGCTAAGAGTGAGGGTTTGGGACCTAAAAATGAGGCACTGAGCGTTAAAAGAGAGGTTTGGACCCTGAAAGTGCGGCTTTGGGTGTTAAAACCGAGGCTTTGGGAGTTAAAAGAGGGCTTTAGGTCCTAAAAGTGAGGGTTTGCTGTTAAAAATGAGGCTTTGAGCGTTAAAACCGGTTTGGCCCCTGAAAGTGAGATTTGCAGTCTTACTCTAAAAGGCTTTGAGGTTAAAAGAGGCTTTGGGTGCTTTAAAGTGCGTCTTTGGGAGGTATAAATGAGGCATTGAGCATTAAAAGAGGGGTTTGGGCAAAGAAAGTGAGGTTTTGGCTGTTAAAAATGAAGCTTTGAGCATAAAAGATGGCTTTGGACCCTAGCATTGTGGTTTGCGGCCCTAACTCTAAGGCTTTGAGCATTAAAAGAGGGGTTTGGGTGCTTTAAAGTAAGTCCTTGGGACATGAAAATGAGGGTATGTCCCTAAAAAGGAGGGGTTTGGACCCTAAAAGGGAGGTTTGCAGTCCTAACTCTAAGTCTTTGATGTTAAAAGAGGTGTTTGGGTGTTTTAAAGTGAGATTTGGGGACCTGAAAATGAGGCACTGAGCGTTAAAAGAGGGGTTTGGACCCTGAAAGTTTGGCTTTGAGTGTTAAAACTGAGGCTTTGAGTGTTAAAAGAGGGCTTTAGGTCCTAAAAGTGAGGGTTTGGCTGTTAGAAATGAGGCATTGAATTTTAAAACCAAGGTTTGGACCCTAGCAGTGAGGTTTGCAGTCCTAACTATAAGGCTTTGAGCATTAAAAGAGGGGTTTGGGTGCTTTAAAGGAAGTCTTTGGGTGCTGAAAATGAGGCTTTGAGCCTTAAAAGAGGGCTTTGGGCATTAATAATGATGTTTTGGTACCTGAAAGTGAAGGCCTGGATGCTAAAAGCAGGGGGTTTGGACCGAAAAATGAGGCACTGAGCATTAAAAGAGGGGTTTGGACCCTGAAAGTGAAGGTTTGGATGATAAAAATGAGTTTTTGAAGCTTAATAGAGGGGTTTGGACTCTAAGAATTACTATTTGGAACAAAACAATGATGGTTTGACCATAAAAAGTCCAAGTTCGATGCTAAAAATGAGGGTTTGGGACCTAAAAAAAAGGCAGTGAGCGTTAAAAGAGGGGTTTGGGTAATAGAAGTAAGGGTTTGGAATTTTAAAAAGAGGGTTTGTCCCTAAAAAGGAGGGGTTTGGACCCTAAAAGTGAGGTTTGCAGTCCTAACTGTAAGTCTTTGATGTTAAAAGAGGGGTTTGGGTGTTTTAAAGTGAGTTTTGGGGACCTGAAAATGAGGCACTGAGCGTTAAAAGTGGGGTTTGGACCCTGAAAGTTTGGCTTTGAGTGTTAAAACTGAGGCTTTGAGTGTTAAAAGAGGGCTTTAGGTCCTAAAAGTGAGGGTTTGGCTGTTAAAAATGAGGCACTGAGCTTTAAGAGAGAGGTTTGGACCCTAGCAGTGAGGTTTGTGGTCCTAACTATAAGGCTTTGAGCATTAAAAGAGGGGTTTGGGTGCTTTAAAGTGCGTCTTTGGGTGCTGAAAATGAGGGTATGTCCCTAAAAAGGAGGGGTTTGGAGCCTGAAAGTGAGGGTTTGGCATCTAAAATAGAGGCTTTGAGCCTTAAAAGAGGGATTTGGACGTTAAAAATGAGATTTTGCTCCATAAAAGTAAGGGGTTTGGATGCTAAAAATGAGGGTTTGGGAACTAAAAGTGAGGCTTTGAGCCTTGAAAGAGGGGTTTGGACGCTGAAAGTGAGGTTTGCGGTCCCAGCTCTAAGTCTTTGATGTTAAAAGAGGGGTTTGGGTGTTTTAAAGTGAGTCTTTGGGTGCTGAATATGAGGCTTTGAGCCTTAAAAGAGGGCTTTGGACCCTGAAAGTGAAGGTTTGGATGATAAAAATGAGGCTTTGAGACTTAAAATCGAGGGGCTGGACTCTAAAAGTCATGATTTGTACTAGAACGAGAGTTTGACAATTACAAGTCCGGGTTCAGTGCTAAGAGTGAGGGTTTGGGACCTAAAAATGAGGCACTGAGCGTTAAAAGAGAGGTTTGGACCCTGAAAGTGCGGCTTTGGGTGTTAAAACCGAGGCTTTGGGAGTTAAAAGAGGGCTTTAGGTCCTAAAAGTGAGGGTTTGCTGTTAAAAATGAGGCTTTGAGCGTTAAAACCGGTTTGGCCCCTGAAAGTGAGATTTGCAGTCTTACTCTAAAAGGCTTTGAGGTTAAAAGAGGCTTTGGGTGCTTTAAAGTGCGTCTTTGGGAGGTATAAATGAGGCATTGAGCATTAAAAGAGGGGTTTGGGCAAAGAAAGTGAGGTTTTGGCTGTTAAAAATGAAGCTTTGAGCATAAAAGAGGGCTTTGGACCCTAGCATTGTGGTTTGCGGCCCTAACTCTAAGGCTTTGAGCATTAAAAGAGGGGTTTGGGTGCTTTAAAGTAAGTCCTTGGGACATGAAAATGAGGGTATGTCCCTGAAAAGGAGGGGTTTGGACCCTAGCAGTGAGGTTTGCAGTCCTAACTCTAAGTCTTTGATGTTAAAAGAGGTGTTTGGGTGTTTTAAAGTGAGTTTTGGGGACCTGGAAATGAGGCACTGAGCATTAAAAGAGGCGTTTGGACCCTGAAAGTGCGGTTTTGGGTTTTAAAACCGAGGCTTTGAGTGTTAAAAGAGGGCTTTAGGTCCTAAAAGTGAGGGTTTGGCTGTTAGAAATGAGGCACTGAGCTTTAAGAGAGAGGTTTGGACCCTAGCAGTGAGGTTTGTGGTCCTAGCTGTAAGGCTTTGAGCATTAAAAGAGGGGTTTGGGTGCTTTAAAGTGCGTCTTTGGGTGCTGAAAATGAGGGTATGTCCCTAAAAAGGAGGGGTTTGGAGCCTGAAAGTGAGGGTTTGGGATCTAAAATAGAGGCTTTGAGCCTTAAAAGAGGGATTTGGACGTTAAAAATGAGATTTTGCTCCATAGAAGTAAGGGGTTTGGATGCTAAAAATGAGGGTTTGGGAACTAAAAGTGAGGCTTTGAGCCTTGAAAGAGGGGTTTGGACGCTGAAAGTGAGGTTTGCGGTCCCAACTCTAAGTCTTTGATGTTAAAAGAGGGGTTTGGGTGTTTTAAAGTGAGTCTTTGGGTGCTAAAAATGAGGCTTTGAGCCTTAAAAGAGGGCTTTGGACCCTGAAAGTGAAGGTTTGGATGATAAAAATGAGGCTTTGAGACTTAAAATCGAGGGGCTGGACTCTAAAAGTCATGATTTGTACTAGAACGAGAGTTTGACAATTACAAGTCCGGGTTCAGTGCTAAGAGTGAGGGTTTGGGACCTAAAAATGAGGCACTGAGCGTTAAAAGAGAGGTTTGGACCCTGAAAGTGCGGCTTTGGGTGTTAAAACCGAGGCTTTGGGAGTTAAAAGAGGGCTTTAGGTCCTAAAAGTGAGGGTTTGCTGTTAAAAATGAGGCTTTGAGCGTTAAAACCGGTTTGGCCCCTGAAAGTGAGATTTGCAGTCTTACTCTAAAAGGCTTTGAGGTTAAAAGAGGCTTTGGGTGCTTTAAAGTGCGTCTTTGGGAGGTATAAATGAGGCATTGAGCATTAAAAGAGGGGTTTGGGCAAAGAAAGTGAGGTTTTGGCTGTTAAAAATGAAGCTTTGAGCATAAAAGAGGGCTTTGGACCCTAGCATTGTGGTTTGCGGCCCTAACTATAAGGCTTTGAGCATTAAAAGAGGGGTTTGGGTGCTTTAAAGTAAGTCTTTGGGTGCTGAAAATGAGGCTTTGAGCCTTAAAAGAGGGCTTTGGGCATTAATAATGATGTTTTGGTACCTGAAAGTGAAGGCCTGGATGCTAAAAGCAGGGGGTTTCTGACCTAAAAATGAGGCACTGAGCATTAAAAGAGGCGTTTGGACCCTGAAAGTGAAGGTTTGGATGATAAAAATGAGTTTTTGAAGCTTAATAGAGGGGTTTGGACTCTGAAAATTACTATTTGGAACAAAACAATGATGGTTTGACCATAAAAAGTCCAAGTTCGATGCTAAAAGCAGAGGGTTTGGGACCTAAAAATGAGGCAGTGAGCGTGAAAAGAGGGGTTTGGGTAATAGAAGTAAGGGTTTGGAATTTAAAAAAGAGGGTTTGTTCCTGAAAAGGAGGGGTTTGGACCCTAAAAGTGAGGTTTGCAGTCCTAACTCTAAGTCTTTGATGTTAAAAGAGGTGTTTGGGTGTTTTAAAGTGAGTTTTGGGGACCTGGAAATGAGGCACTGAGCGTTAAAAGAGGCGTTTGGACCCTGAAAGTGTGGTTTTGGGTGTTAAAACCGAGGCTTTGAGTGTTAAAAGAGGGCTTTAGGTCCTAAAAGTGAGGGTTTGGCTGTTAAAAATGAGGCACTGAGCTTTAAGAGAGAGGTTTGGACCCTAGCAGTGAGGTTTGTGGTCCTAACTATAAGGCTTTGAGCATTAAAAGAGGGGTTTGGGTGCTTTAAAGTGCGTCTTTGGGACGTGAAAATGAGGGTATGTCCCTAAAAAGGAGGGGTTTGGACCCTGAAAGTGAGGGTTTGGCATCTAAAATAGAGGCTTTGAGCCTTAAAAGAGGGATTTGGACGTTAAAAATGAGATTTTGCTCCATAAAAGTAAGGGGTTTGGATGCTAAAAATGAGGGTTTGGGAACTAAAAGTGAGGCTTTGAGCCTTGAAAGAGGGGTTTGGACGCTGAAAGTGAGGTTTGCGGTCCCAACTCTAAGTCTTTGATGTTAAAAGAGGGGTTTGGGTGTTTTAAAGTGAGTCTTTGGGTGCTGAAAATGAGGCTTTGAGCCTTGAAAGAGGGCTTTGGACCCTGAAAGTGAGGTTTGCGGTCCCAACTCTAAGTCTTTGGTGTTAAAAGAGGGGTTTGGGTGTTTTAAAGTGAGTCTTTGTATGCTAAAAATGAGGCTTTGAGCCTTAAAAGAGGGCTTTGGGCATTAATAATGATGGTTTGGTTCCTGAAAGTGAAGGCCTGGATGCTAAAAGCAAGGGTTTCTGAACTAAAAGTGAGGCACTGAGCATTAAAAGAGGGGTTTGGACCCTGAAAGTGAAGGTTTGGATGATAAAAATGAGGCTTTGAGGCTTAAAAACGAGGGGCTGGACTCTAAAAGTCATGATTTGTACTAGAACGAGAGTTTGACAATTACAAGTCCGGGTTCAGTGCTAAGAGTGAGGGTTTGGGACCTAAAAATGAGGCACTGAGCGTTAAAAGAGAGGTTTGGACCCTGAAAGTGCGGCTTTGGGTGTTAAAACCGAGGCTTTGGGAGTTAAAAGAGGGCTTTAGGTCCTAAAAGTGAGGGTTTGCTGTTAAAAATGAGGCTTTGAGCGTTAAAACCGGTTTGGCCCCTGAAAGTGAGATTTGCAGTCTTACTCTAAAAGGCTTTGAGGTTAAAAGAGGCTTTGGGTGCTTTAAAGTGCGTCTTTGGGAGGTATAAATGAGGCATTGAGCATTAAAAGAGGGGTTTGGGCAAAGAAAGTGAGGTTTTGGCTGTTAAAAATGAAGCTTTGAGCATAAAAGAGGGCTTTGGACCCTAGCATTGTGGTTTGCGGCCCTAACTCTAAGGCTTTGAGCATTAAAAGAGGGGTTTGGGTGCTTTAAAGTAAGTCCTTGGGACATGAAAATGAGGGTATGTCCCTAAAAAGGAGGGGTTTGGACCCTAAAAGTGAGGTTTGCAGTCCTAACTCTAAGTCTTTGATGTTAAAAGAGGTGTTTGGGTGTTTTAAAGTGAGATTTGGGGACCTGAAAATGAGGCACTGAGCGTTAAAAGAGGGGTTTGGACCCTGAAAGTTTGGCTTTGAGTGTTAAAACTGAGGCTTTGAGTGTTAAAAGAGGGCTTTAGGTCCTAAAAGTGAGGGTTTGGCTGTTAGAAATGAGGCATTGAATTTTAAAACCAAGGTTTGGACCCTAGCAGTGAGGTTTGCAGTCCTAACTATAAGGCTTTGAGCATTAAAAGAGGGGTTTGGGTGCTTTAAAGGAAGTCTTTGGGTGCTGAAAATGAGGCTTTGAGCCTTAAAAGAGGGCTTTGGGCATTAATAATGATGTTTTGGTACCTGAAAGTGAAGGCCTGGATGCTAAAAGCAGGGGGTTTGGACCTAAAAATGAGGCACTGAGCATTAAAAGAGGGGTTTGGACCCTGAAAGTGAAGGTTTGGATGATAAAAATGAGTTTTTGAAGCTTAATAGAGGGGTTTGGACTCTAAGAATTACTATTTGGAACAAAACAATGATGGTTTGACCATAAAAAGTCCAAGTTCGATGCTAAAAATGAGGGTTTGGGACCTAAAAAAAAGGCAGTGAGCGTTAAAAGAGGGGTTTGGGTAATAGAAGTAAGGGTTTGGAATTTTAAAAAGAGGGTTTGTCCCTAAAAAGGAGGGGTTTGGACCCTAAAAGTGAGGTTTGCAGTCCTAACTGTAAGTCTTTGATGTTAAAAGAGGGGTTTGGGTGTTTTAAAGTGAGTTTTGGGGACCTGAAAATGAGGCACTGAGCGTTAAAAGTGGGGTTTGGACCCTGAAAGTTTGGCTTTGAGTGTTAAAACTGAGGCTTTGAGTGTTAGAAGAGGGCTTTAGGTCCTAAAAGTGAGGGTTTGGCTGTTAAAAATGAGGCACTGAGCTTTAAGAGAGAGGTTTGGACCCTAGCAGTGAGGTTTGTGGTCCTAACTCTAAGGCTTTGAGCATTAAAAGAGGGGTTTGGGTGCTTTAAAGTGCGTCTTTGGGTGCTGAAAATGAGGGTATGTCCCTAAAAAGGAGGGGTTTGGAGCCTGAAAGTGAGGGTTTGGGATCTAAAATAGAGGCTTTGAGCCTTAAAAGAGGGATTTGGACGTTAAAAATGAGATTTTGCTCCATAAAAGTAAGGGGTTTGGATGCTAAAAATGAGGGTTTGGGAACTAAAAGTGAGGCTTTGAGCCTTGAAAGAGGGGTTTGGACGCTGAAAGTGAGGTTTGCGGTCCCAGCTCTAAGTCTTTGATGTTAAAAGAGGGGTTTGGGTGTTTTAAAGTGAGTCTTTGTGTGCTGAAAATGAGGCTTTGAGCCTTAAAAGAGGGCTTTGGACCCTGAAAGTGAAGGTTTGGATGATAAAAATGAGGCTTTGAGACTTAAAATCGAGGGGCTGGACTCTAAAAGTCATGATTTGTACTAGAACGAGAGTTTGACAATTACAAGTCCGGGTTCAGTGCTAAGAGTGAGGGTTTGGGACCTAAAAATGAGGCACTGAGCGTTAAAAGAGAGGTTTGGACCCTGAAAGTGCGGCTTTGGGTGTTAAAACCGAGGCTTTGGGAGTTAAAAGAGGGCTTTAGGTCCTAAAAGTGAGGGTTTGCTGTTAAAAATGAGGCTTTGAGCGTTAAAACCGGTTTGGCCCCTGAAAGTGAGATTTGCAGTCTTACTCTAAAAGGCTTTGAGGTTAAAAGAGGCTTTGGGTGCTTTAAAGTGCGTCTTTGGGAGTTATAAATGACGCATTGAGCAGTAAAAGAGGGGTTTGGGCAAAGAAAGTGAGGTTTTGGCTGTTAAAAATGAAGCTTTGAGCATAAAAGAGGGCTTTGGACCCTAGCATTGTGGTTTGCGGCCCTAACTCTAAGGCTTTGAGCATTAAAAGAGGGGTTTGGGTGCTTTAAAGTAAGTCCTTGGGACATGAAAATGAGGGTATGTCCCTGAAAAGGAGGGGTTTGGACCCTAAAAGTGAGGTTTGCAGTCCTAACTCTAAGTCTTTGATGTTAAAAGAGGTGTTTGGGTGTTTTAAAGTGAGATTTGGGGACCTGAAAATGAGGCACTGAGCGTTAAAAGAGGGGTTTGGACCCTGAATGTTTGGCTTTGAGTGTTAAAACTGAGGCTTTGAGTGTTAAAAGAGGGCTTTAGGTCCTAAAAGTGAGGGTTTGGCTGTTAGAAATGAGGCACTGAATTTTAAAACCAAGGTTTGGACCCTAGCAGTGTGGTTTGCAGTCCTAACTCTAAGGCTTTGAGCGTTAAAAGAGGGGTTTGGGTGTTTTAAAGTGAGTCTTTGGGTGCTGAAAATGAGGCTTTGAGCCTTAAAAGAGGGCTTTGGGCATTAATAATGATGTTTTGGTACCTGAAAGTGAAGGCCTGGATGCTAAAAGCAGGGGGTTTCTGACCTAAAAATGAGGCACTGAGCATTAAAAGAGGCGTTTGGACCCTGAAAGTGAAGGTTTGGATGATAAAAATGAGTTTTTGAAGCTTAATAGAGGGGTTTGGACTCTGAAAATTACTATTTGGAACAAAACAATGATGGTTTGACCATAAAAAGTCCAAGTTCGATGCTAAAAGCAGAGGGTTTGGGACCTAAAAATGAGGCAGTGAGCGTGAAAAGAGGGGTTTGGGTAATAGAAGTAAGGGTTTGGAATTTAAAAAAGAGGGTTTGTCCCTGAAAAGGAGGGGTTTGGACCCTAAAAGTGAGGTTTGCAGTCCTAACTCTAAGTCTTTGATGTTAAAAGAGGTGTTTGGGTGTTTTAAAGTGAGTTTTGGGGACCTGGAAATGAGGCACTGAGCGTTAAAAGAGGCGTTTGGACCCTGAAAGTGTGGTTTTGGGTGTTAAAACCGAGGCTTTGAGTGTTAAAAGAGGGCTTTAGGTCCTAAAAGTGAGGGTTTGGCTGTTAAAAATGAGGCACTGAGCTTTAAGAGAGAGGTTTGGACCCTAGCAGTGAGGTTTGTGGTCCTAACTATAAGGCTTTGAGCATTAAAAGAGGGGTTTGGGTGCTTTAAAGTAAGTCCTTGGGACGTGAAAATGAGGGTATGTCCCTAAAAAGGAGGGGTTTGGACCCTGAAAGTGAGGGTTTGGCATCTAAAATAGAGGCTTTGAGCCTTAAAAGAGGGATTTGGACGTTAAAAATGAGATTTTGCTCCATAAAAGTAAGGGGTTTGGATGCTAAAAATGAGGGTTTGGGAACTAAAAGTGAGGCTTTGAGCCTTGAAAGAGGGGTTTGGACGCTGAAAGTGAGGTTTGCGGTCCCAACTCTAAGACTTTGATGTTAAAAGAGGGGTTTGGGTGTTTTAAAGTGAGTCTTTGGGTGCTGAAAATGAGGCACTGAGCCTTAAAAGAGGGCTTTGGACCCTGAAAGTGAAGGTTTGGATGATAAAAATGAGGCTTTGAGACTTAAAATCGAGGGGCTGGACTCTAAAAGTCATGATTTGTACTAGAACGAGAGTTTGACAATTACAAGTCCGGGTTCAGTGCTAAGAGTGAGGGTTTGGGACCTAAAAATGAGGCACTGAGCGTTAAAAGAGAGGTTTGGACCCTGAAAGTGCGGCTTTGGGTGTTAAAACCGAGGCTTTGGGAGTTAAAAGAGGGCTTTAGGTCCTAAAAGTGAGGGTTTGCTGTTAAAAATGAGGCTTTGAGCGTTAAAACCGGTTTGGCCCCTGAAAGTGAGATTTGCAGTCTTACTCTAAAAGGCTTTGAGGTTAAAAGAGGCTTTGGGTGCTTTAAAGTGCGTCTTTGGGAGGTATAAATGAGGCATTGAGCATTAAAAGAGGGGTTTGGGCAAAGAAAGTGAGGTTTTGGCTGTTAAAAATGAAGCTTTGAGCATAAAAGAGGGCTTTGGACCCTAGCATTGTGGTTTGCGGCCCTAACTCTAAGGCTTTGAGCATTAAAAGAGGGGTTTGGGTGCTTTAAAGTAAGTCCTTGGGACATGAAAATGAGGGTATGTCCCTAAAAAGGAGGGGTTTGGAGCCTAAAAGTGAGGTTTGCAGTCCTAACTCTAAGTCTTTGATGTTAAAAGAGGTGTTTGGGTGTTTTAAAGTGAGATTTGGGGACCTGAAAATGAGGCACTGAGCGTTAAAAGAGGGGTTTGGACCCTGAAAGTTTGGCTTTGAGTGTTAAAACTGAGGCTTTGAGTGTTAAAAGAGGGCTTTAGGTCCTAAAAGTGAGGGTTTGGCTGTTAGAAATGAGGCATTGAATTTTAAAACCAAGGTTTGGACCCTAGCAGTGAGGTTTGCAGTCCTAACTCTAAGGCTTTGAGCATTAAAAGAGGGGTTTGGGTGCTTTAAAGGAAGTCTTTGGGTGCTGAAAATGAGGCTTTGAGCCTTAAAAGAGGGCTTTGGGCATTAATAATGATGTTTTGGTACCTGAAAGTGAAGGCCTGGATGCTAAAAGCAGGGGGTTTGGACCTAAAAATGAGGCACTGAGCATTAAAAGAGGGGTTTGGACCCTGAAAGTGAAGGTTTGGATGATAAAAATGAGTTTTTGAAGCTTAATAGAGGGGTTTGGACTCTAAGAATTACTATTTGGAACAAAACAATGATGGTTTGACCATAAAAAGTCCAAGTTCGATGCTAAAAATGAGGGTTTGGGACCTAAAAAAAAGGCAGTGAGCGTGAAAAGAGGGGTTTGGGTAATAGAAGTAAGGGTTTGGAATTTTAAAAAGAGGGTTTGTCCCTAAAAAGGAGGGGTTTGGACCCTAAAAGTGAGGTTTGCAGTCCTAACTATAAGTCTTTGATGTTAAAAGAGGTGTTTGGGTGTTTTAAAGTGAGTTTTGGGGACCTGAAAATGAGGCACTGAGCGTTAAAAGTGGGGTTTGGACCCTGAAAGTTTGGCTTTGAGTGTTAAAACTGAGGCTTTGAGTGTTAGAAGAGGGCTTTAGGTCCTAAAAGTGAGGGTTTGGCTGTTAAAAATGAGGCACTGAGCTTTAAGAGAGAGGTTTGGACCCTAGCAGTGAGGTTTGTGGTCCTAACTATAAGGCTTTGAGCATTAAAAGAGGGGTTTGGGTGCTTTAAAGTGCGTCTTTGGGTGCTGAAAATGAGGGTATGTCCCTAAAAAGGAGGGGTTTGGACCCTGAAAGTGAGGGTTTGGCATCTAAAATAGAGGCTTTGAGCCTTAAAAGAGGGATTTGGACGTTAAAAATGAGATTTTGCTCCATAAAAGTAAGGGGTTTGGATGCTAAAAATGAGGGTTTGGGAACTAAAAGTGAGGCTTTGAGCCTTGAAAGAGGGGTTTGGACGCTGAAAGTGAGGTTTGCGGTCCCAACTCTAAGTCTTTGATGTTAAAAGAGGGGTTTGGGTGTTTTAAAGTGAGTCTTTGGGTGCTGAAAATGAGGCTTTGAGCCTTAAAAGAGGGCTTTGGACCCTGAAAGTGAAGGTTTGGATGATAAAAATGAGGCTTTGAGACTTAAAATCGAGGGGCTGGACTCTAAAAGTCATGATTTGTACTAGAACGAGAGTTTGACAATTACAAGTCCGGGTTCAGTGCTAAGAGTGAGGGTTTGGGTCCTAAAAATGAGGCACTGAGCGTTAAAAGAGAGGTTTGGACCCTGAAAGTGCGGCTTTGGGTGTTAAAACCGAGGCTTTGGGAGTTAAAAGAGGGCTTTAGGTCCTAAAAGTGAGGGTTTGCTGTTAAAAATGAGGCTTTGAGCGTTAAAACCGGTTTGGCCCCTGAAAGTGAGATTTGCAGTCTTACTCTAAAAGGCTTTGAGGTTAAAAGAGGCTTTGGGTGCTTTAAAGTGCGTCTTTGGGAGGTATAAATGAGGCATTGAGCATTAAAAGAGGGGTTTGGGCAAAGAAAGTGAGGTTTTGGCTGTTAAAAATGAAGCTTTGAGCATAAAAGAGGGCTTTGGACCCTAGCATTGTGGTTTGCGGCCCTAACTCTAAGGCTTTGAGCATTAAAAGAGGGGTTTGGGTGCTTTAAAGTAAGTCCTTGGGACATGAAAATGAGGGTATGTCCCTAAAAAGGAGGGGTTTGGACCCTAAAAGTGAGGTTTGCAGTCCTAACTCTAAGTCTTTGATGTTAAAAGAGGTGTTTGGGTGTTTTAAAGTGAGATTTGGGGACCTGGAAATGAGGCACTGAGCGTTAAAAGAGGGGTTTGGACCCTGAAAGTTTGGCTTTGAGTGTTAAAACTGAGGCTTTGAGTGTTAAAAGAGGGCTTTAGGTCCTAAAAGTGAGGGTTTGGCTGTTAGAAATGAGGCACTGAATTTTAAAACCAAGGTTTGGACCCTAGCAGTGAGGTTTGCAGTCCTAACTCTAAGGCTTTGAGCATTAAAAGAGGGGTTTGGGTGTTTTAAAGTGAGTCTTTGGGTGCTGAAAATGAGGCTTTGAGCCTTAAAAGAGGGCTTTGGGCATTAATAATGATGTTTTGGTACCTGAAAGTGAAGGCCTGGATGCTAAAAGCAGGGGGTTTCTGACCTAAAAATGAGGCACTGAGCATTAAAAGAGGCGTTTGGACCCTGAAAGTGAAAGTTTGGATGATAAAAATGAGTTTTTGAAGCTTAATAGAGGGGTTTGGACTCTGAAAATTACTATTTGGAACAAAACAATGATGGTTTGACCATAAAAAGTCCAAGTTCGATGCTAAAAGCAGAGGGTTTGGGACCTAAAAATGAGGCAGTGAGCGTGAAAAGAGGGGTTTGGGTAATAGAAGTAAGGGTTTGGAATTTAAAAAAGAGGGTTTGTCCCTGAAAAGGAGGGGTTTGGACCCTAAAAGTGAGGTTTGCAGTCCTAACTCTAAGTCTTTGATGTTAAAAGAGGTGTTTGGGTGTTTTAAAGTGAGTTTTGGGGACCTGGAAATGAGGCACTGAGCGTTAAAAGAGGCGTTTGGACCCTGAAAGTGTGGTTTTGGGTGTTAAAACCGAGGCTTTGAGTGTTAAAAGAGGGCTTTAGGTCCTAAAAGTGAGGGTTTGGCTGTTAAAAATGAGGCACTGAGCTTTAAGAGAGAGGTTTGGACCCTAGCAGTGAGGTTTGTGGTCCTAACTATAAGGCTTTGAGCATTAAAAGAGGGGTTTGGGTGCTTTAAAGTGCGTCTTTGGGACGTGAAAATGAGGGTATGTCCCTAAAAAGGAGGGGTTTGGAGCCTGAAAGTGAGGGTTTGGGATCTAAAATAGAGGCTTTGAGCCTTAAAAGAGGGATTTGGACATTAAAAATGAGATTTTGCTCCATAAAAGTAAGGGGTTTGGATGCTAAAAATGAGGGTTTGGGAACTAAAAGTGAGGCTTTGAGCCTTGAAAGAGGGGTTTGGATGCTGAAAGTGAGGTTTGCGGTCCCAACTCTAAGTCTTTGATGTTAAAAGAGGGGTTTGGGTGTTTTAAAGTGAGTCTTTGGGTGCTGAAAATGAGGCTTTGAGCCTTGAAAGAGGGCTTTGGACCCTGAAAGTGAGGTTTGCGGTCCCAACTCTAAGTCTTTGGTGTTAAAAGAGGGGTTTGGGTGTTTTAAAGTGAGTCTTTGTATGCTAAAAATGAGGCTTTGAGCCTTAAAAGAGGGCTTTGGGCATTAATAATGATGGTTTGGTTCCTGAAAGTGAAGGCCTGGATGCTAAAAGCAAGGGTTTCTGAACTAAAAGTGAGGCACTGAGCATTAAAAGAGGGGTTTGGACCCTGAAAGTGAAGGTTTGGATGATAAAAATGAGGCTTTGAGGCTTAAAAACGAGGGGCTGGACTCTAAAAGTCATGATTTGTACTAGAACGAGAGTTTGACAATTACAAGTCCGGGTTCAGTGCTAAGAGTGAGGGTTTGGGACCTAAAAATGAGGCACTGAGCGTTAAAAGAGAGGTTTGGACCCTGAAAGTGCGGCTTTGGGTGTTAAAACCGAGGCTTTGGGAGTTAAAAGAGGGCTTTAGGTCCTAAAAGTGAGGGTTTGCTGTTAAAAATGAGGCTTTGAGCGTTAAAACCGGTTTGGCCCCTGAAAGTGAGATTTGCAGTCTTACTCTAAAAGGCTTTGAGGTTAAAAGAGGCTTTGGGTGCTTTAAAGTGCGTCTTTGGGAGGTATAAATGAGGCATTGAGCATTAAAAGAGGGGTTTGGGCAAAGAAAGTGAGGTTTTGGCTGTTAAAAATGAAGCTTTGAGCATAAAAGAGGGCTTTGGACCCTAGCATTGTGGTTTGCGGCCCTAACTCTAAGGCTTTGAGCATTAAAAGAGGGGTTTGGGTGCTTTAAAGTAAGTCCTTGGGACATGAAAATGAGGGTATGTCCCTAAAAAGGAGGGGTTTGGACCCTAAAAGTGAGGTTTGCAGTCCTAACTCTAAGTCTTTGATGTTAAAAGAGGTGTTTGGGTGTTTTAAAGTGAGATTTGGGGACCTGAAAATGAGGCACTGAGCGTTAAAAGTGGGGTTTGGACCCTGAAAGTTTGGCTTTGAGTGTTAAAACTGAGGCTTTGAGTGTTAAAAGAGGGCTTTAGGTCCTAAAAGTGAGGGTTTGGCTGTTAGAAATGAGGCACTGAATTTTAAAACCAAGGTTTGGACCCTAGCAGTGAGGTTTGCAGTCCTAACTCTAAGGCTTTGAGCATTAAAAGAGGGGTTTGGGTGCTTTAAAGGAAGTCTTTGGGTGCTGAAAATGAGGCTTTGAGCCTTAAAAGAGGGCTTTGGGCATTAATAATGATGTTTTGGTACCTGAAAGTGAAGGCCTGGATGCTAAAAGCAGTGGGTTTGGACCTAAAAATGAGGCACTGAGCATTAAAAGAGGGGTTTGGACCCTGAAAGTGAAGGTTTGGATGATAAAAATGAGTTTTTGAAGCTTAATAGAGGGGTTTGGACTCTAAGAATTACTATTTGGAACAAAACAATGATGGTTTGACCATAAAAAGTCCAAGTTCGATGCTAAAAATGAGGGTTTGGGACCTAAAAAAAAGGCAGTGAGCGTTAAAAGAGGGGTTTGGGTAATAGAAGTAAGGGTTTGGAATTTTAAAAAGAGGGTTTGTCCCTAAAAAGGAGGGGTTTGGACCCTAAAAGTGAGGTTTGCAGTCCTAACTGTAAGTCTTTGATGTTAAAAGAGGGGTTTGGGTGTTTTAAAGTGAGTTTTGGGGACCTGAAAATGA
This sequence comes from Phalacrocorax carbo, assembly GCF_963921805.1. Classification (NCBI taxonomy): domain Eukaryota; kingdom Metazoa; phylum Chordata; class Aves; order Suliformes; family Phalacrocoracidae; genus Phalacrocorax; species Phalacrocorax carbo. Next base: position 459,502 of record NW_026990280.1, on the reverse strand, counting down.
GGCACTGAGCGTTAAAAGTGGGGTTTGGACCCTGAAAGTTTGGCTTTGAGTGTTAAAACTGAGGCTTTGAGTGTTAGAAGAGGGCTTTAGGTCCTAAAAGTGAGGGTTTGGCTGTTAAAAATGAGGCACTGAGCTTTAAGAGAGAGGTTTGGACCCTAGCAGTGAGGTTTGTGGTCCTAACTATAAGGCTTTGAGCATTAAAAGAGGGGTTTGCGTCTTTGGGTGCTGAAAATGAGGGTATGTCCCTAAAAAGGAGGGGTTTGGACCCTGAAAGTGAGGGTTTGGCATCTAAAATAGAGGCTTTGAGCCTTAAAAGAGGGATTTGGACGTTAAAAATGAGATTTTGCTCCATAAAAGTAAGGGGTTTGGATGCTAAAAATGAGGGTTTGGGAACTAAAAGTGAGGCTTTGAGCCTTGAAAGAGGGGTTTGGACGCTGAAAGTGAGGTTTGCGGTCCCAACTCTAAGTCTTTGATGTTAAAAGAGGGGTTTGGGTGTTTTAAAGTGAGTCTTTGGGTGCTGAAAATGAGGCTTTGAGCCTTAAAAGAGGGCTTTGGACCCTGAAAGTGAAGGTTTGGATGATAAAAATGAGGCTTTGAGACTTAAAATCGAGGGGCTGGACTCTAAAAGTCATGATTTGTACTAGAACGAGAGTTTGACAATTACAAGTCCGGGTTCAGTGCTAAGAGTGAGGGTTTGGGACCTAAAAATGAGGCACTGAGCGTTAAAAGAGAGGTTTGGACCCTGAAAGTGCGGCTTTGGGTGTTAAAACCGAGGCTTTGGGAGTTAAAAGAGGGCTTTAGGTCCTAAAAGTGAGGGTTTGCTGTTAAAAATGAGGCTTTGAGCGTTAAAACCGGTTTGGCCCCTGAAAGTGAGATTTGCAGTCTTACTCTAAAAGGCTTTGAGGTTAAAAGAGGCTTTGGGTGCTTTAAAGTGCGTCTTTGGGAGTTATAAATGACGCATTGAGCAGTAAAAGAGGGGTTTGGGCAAAGAAAGTGAGGGTTTGGCTGTTAAAAATGAAGCTTTGAGCATAAAAGAGGGCTTTGGACCCTAGCATTGTGGTTTGCGGCCCTAACTCTAAGGCTTTGAGCATTAAAAGAGGGGTTTGGGTGCTTTAAAGTAAGTCCTTGGGACATGAAAATGAGGGTATGTCCCTAAAAAGGAGGGGTTTGGACCCTAGCAGTGAGGTTTGCAGTCCTAACTCTAAGTCTTTGATGTTAAAAGAGGTGTTTGGGTGTTTTAAAGTGAGATTTGGGGACCTGAAAATGAGGCACTGAGCGTTAAAAGAGGGGTTTGGACCCTGAATGTTTGGCTTTGAGTGTTAAAACTGAGGCTTTGAGTGTTAAAAGAGGGCTTTAGGTCCTAAAAGTGAGGGTTTGGCTGTTAGAAATGAGGCACTGAATTTTAAAACCAAGGTTTGGACCCTAGCAGTGAGGTTTGCAGTCCTAACTCTAAGGCTTTGAGCATTAAAAGAGGGGTTTGGGTGTTTTAAAGTGAGTCTTTGGGTGCTGAAAATGAGGCTTTGAGCCTTAAAATAGGGCTTTGGGCATTAATAATGATGTTTTGGTACCTGAAAGTGAAGGCCTGGATGCTAAAAGCAGGGGGTTTCTGACCTAAAAATGAGGCACTGAGCATTAAAAGAGGGGTTTGGACCCTGAAAGTGAAGGTTTGGATGATAAAAATGAGTTTTTGAAGCTTAATAGAGGGGTTTGGACTCTGAAAATTACTATTTGGAACAAAACAATGATGGTTTGACCATAAAAAGTCCAAGTTCGATGCTAAAAGCAGAGGGTTTGGGACCTAAAAATGAGGCAGTGAGCGTGAAAAGAGGGGTTTGGGTAATAGAAGTAAGGGTTTGGAATTTAAAAAAGAGGGTTTGTCCCTGAAAAGGAGGGGTTTGGACCCTAAAAGTGAGGTTTGCAGTCCTAACTCTAAGTCTTTGATGTTAAAAGAGGTGTTTGGGTGTTTTAAAGTGAGTTTTGGGGACCTGGAAATGAGGCACTGAGCGTTAAAAGAGGCGTTTGGACCCTGAAAGTGTGGTTTTGGGTGTTAAAACCGAGGCTTTGAGTGTTAAAAGAGGGCTTTAGGTCCTAAAAGTGAGGGTTTGGCTGTTAAAAATGAGGCACTGAGCTTTAAGAGAGAGGTTTGGACCCTAGCAGTGAGGTTTGTGGTCCTAACTATAAGGCTTTGAGCATTAAAAGAGGGGTTTGGGTGCTTTAAAGTGCGTCTTTGGGACGTGAAAATGAGGGTATGTCCCTAAAAAGGAGGGGTTTGGACCCTGAAAGTGAGGGTTTGGGATCTAAAATAGAGGCTTTGAGCCTTAAAAGAGGGATTTGGACGTTAAAAATGAGATTTTGCTCCATAAAAGTAAGGGGTTTGGATGCTAAAAATGAGGGTTTGGGAACTAAAAGTGAGGCTTTGAGCCTTGAAAGAGGGGTTTGGACGCTGAAAGTGAGGTTTGCGGTCCCAACTCTAAGTCTTTGATGTTAAAAGAGGGGTTTGGGTGTTTTAAAGTGAGTCTTTGGGTGCTGAAAATGAGGCTTTGAGCCTTAAAAGAGGGCTTTGGACCCTGAAAGTGAGGTTTGCGGTCCCAACTCTAAGTCTTTGATGTTAAAAGAGGGGTTTGGGTGTTTTAAAGTGAGTCTTTGGGTGCTAAAAATGAGGCTTTGAGCCTTAAAAGAGGGCTTTGGGCATTAATAATGATGGTTTGGTTCCTGAAAGTGAAGGCCTGGATGCTAAAAGCAAGGGTTTCTGAACTAAAAGTGAGGCACTGAGCATTAAAAGAGGGGTTTGGACCCTGAAAGTGAAGGTTTGGATGATAAAAATGAGGCTTTGAGACTTAAAATCGAGGGGCTGGACTCTAAAAGTCATGATTTGTACTAGAACGAGAGTTTGACAATTAAAAGTCCGGGTTCAGTGCTAAGAGTGAGGGTTTGGGACCTAAAAATGAGGCACTGAGCGTTAAAAGAGAGGTTTGGACCCTGAAAGTGCGGCTTTGGGTGTTAAAACCGAGGCTTTGGGAGTTAAAAGAGGGCTTTAGGTCCTAAAAGTGAGGGTTTGCTGTTAAAAATGAGGCTTTGAGCGTTAAAACCGGTTTGGCCCCTAAAAGTGAGATTTGCAGTCTTACTCTAAAAGGTTTTGAGGTTAAAAGAGGCTTTGGGCATTAATAATGATGTTTTGGTACCTGAAAGTGAAGGCCTGGATGCTAAAAGCAGGGGGTTTGGACCTAAAAATGAGGCACTGAGCATTAAAAGAGGGGTTTGGACCCTGAAAGTGAAGGTTTGGATGATAAAAATGAGTTTTTGAAGCTTAATAGAGGGGTTTGGACTCTAAGAATTACTATTTGGAACAAAACAATGATGGTTTGACCATAAAAAGTCCAAGTTCGATGCTAAAAATGAGGGTTTGGGACCTAAAAAAAAGGCAGTGAGCGTTAAAAGAGGGGTTTGGGTAATAGAAGTAAGGGTTTGGAATTTTAAGAAGAGGGTTTGTCCCTAAAAAGGAGGGGTTTGGACCCTAAAAGTGAGGTTTGCAGTCCCAACTCTAAGTCTTTGATGTTAAAAGAGGGGTTTGGGTGTTTTAAAGTGAGTCTTTGGGTGCTGAAAATGAGGCTTTGAGCCTTAAAAGAGGGCTTTGGACCCTGAAAGTGAAGGTTTGGATGATAAAAATGAGGCTTTGAGACTTAAAATCGAGGGGCTGGACTCTAAAAGTCATGATTTGTACTAGAACGAGAGTTTGACAATTACAAGTCCGGGTTCAGTGCTAAGAGTGAGGGTTTGGGACCTAAAAATGAGGCACTGAGCGTTAAAAGAGAGGTTTGGACCCTGAAAGTGCGGCTTTGGGTGTTAAAACCGAGGCTTTGGGAGTTAAAAGAGGGCTTTAGGTCCTAAAAGTGAGGGTTTGCTGTTAAAAATGAGGCTTTGAGCGTTAAAACCGGTTTGGCCCCTGAAAGTGAGATTTGCAGTCTTACTCTAAAAGGCTTTGAGGTTAAAAGAGGCTTTGGGTGCTTTAAAGTGCGTCTTTGGGAGGTATAAATGAGGCATTGAGCATTAAAAGAGGGGTTTGGGCAAAGAAAGTGAGGTTTTGGCTGTTAAAAATGAAGCTTTGAGCATAAAAGAGGGCTTTGGACCCTAGCATTGTGGTTTGCGGCCCTAACTCTAAGGCTTTGAGCATTAAAAGAGGGGTTTGGGTGCTTTAAAGTAAGTCCTTGGGACATGAAAATGAGGGTATGTCCCTGAAAAGGAGGGGTTTGGACCCTAGCAGTGAGGTTTGCAGTCCTAACTCTAAGTCTTTGATGTTAAAAGAGGTGTTTGGGTGTTTTAAAGTGAGTTTTGGGGACCTGGAAATGAGGCACTGAGCATTAAAAGAGGCGTTTGGACCCTGAAAGTGCGGTTTTGGGTTTTAAAACTGAGGCTTTGAGTGTTAAAAGAGGCTTTAGGTCCTAAAAGTGAGGGTTTGGCTGTTAAAAATGAGGCACTGAGCTTTAAGAGAGAGGTTTGGACCCTAGCAGTGAGGTTTGTGGTCCTAGCTGTAAGGCTTTGAGCATTAAAAGAGGGGTTTGGGTGCTTTAAAGTGCGTCTTTGGGTGCTGAAAATGAGGGTATGTCCCTAAAAAGGAGGGGTTTGGAGCCTGAAAGTGAGGGTTTGGGATCTAAAATAGAGGCTTTGAGCCTTAAAAGAGGGATTTGGACGTTAAAAATGAGATTTTGCTCCATAAAAGTAAGGGGTTTGGATGCTAAAAATGAGGGTTTGGGAACTAAAAGTGAGGCTTTGAGCCTTGAAAGAGGGGTTTGGACGCTGAAAGTGAGGTTTGCGGTCCCAACTCTAAGTCTTTGATGTTAAAAGAGGGGTTTGGGTGTTTTAAAGTGAGTCTTTGGGTGCTGAAAATGAGGCTTTGAGCCTTAAAAGAGGGCTTTGGACCCTGAAAGTGAAGGTTTGGATGATAAAAATGAGGCTTTGAGACTTAAAATCGAGGGGCTGGACTCTAAAAGTCATGATTTGTACTAGAACGAGAGTTTGACAATTACAAGTCCGGGTTCAGTGCTAAGAGTGAGGGTTTGGGACCTAAAAATGAGGCACTGAGCGTTAAAAGAGAGGTTTGGACCCTGAAAGTGCGGCTTTGGGTGTTAAAACCGAGGCTTTGGGAGTTAAAAGAGGGCTTTAGGTCCTAAAAGTGAGGGTTTGCTGTTAAAAATGAGGCTTTGAGCGTTAAAACCGGTTTGGCCCCTGAAAGTGAGATTTGCAGTCTTACTCTAAAAGGCTTTGAGGTTAAAAGAGGCTTTGGGTGCTTTAAAGTGCGTCTTTGGGAGGTATAAATGAGGCATTGAGCATTAAAAGAGGGGTTTGGGCAAAGAAAGTGAGGTTTTGGCTGTTAAAAATGAAGCTTTGAGCATAAAAGAGGGCTTTGGACCCTAGCATTGTGGTTTGCGGCCCTAACTATAAGGCTTTGAGCATTAAAAGAGGGGTTTGGGTGCTTTAAAGTGCGTCTTTGGGTGCTGAAAATGAGGCTTTGAGCCTTAAAAGAGGGCTTTGGGCATTAATAATGATGTTTTGGTTCCTGAAAGTGAAGGCCTGGATGCTAAAAGCAGGGGGTTTGGACCTAAAAATGAGGCACTGAGCATTAAAAGAGGGGTTTGGACCCTGAAAGTGAAGGTTTGGATGATAAAAATGAGTTTTTGAAGCTTAATAGAGGGGTTTGGACTCTAAGAATTAGTATTTGGAACAAAACAATGATGGTTTGACCATAAAAAGTCCAAGTTCGATGCTAAAAATGAGGGTTTGGGACCTAAAAAAAAGGCAGTGAGCGTGAAAAGAGGGGTTTGGGTAATAGAAGTAAGGGTTTGGAATTTAAAAAAGAGGGTTTGTCCCTAAAAAGGAGGGGTTTGGACCCTAAAAGTGAGGTTTGCAGTCCTAACTCTAAGTCTTTGATGTTAAAAGAGGTGTTTGGGTGTTTTAAAGTGAGTTTTGGGGACCTGGAAATGAGGCACTGAGCGTTAAAAGCGGGGTTTGTACCCTGAAAGTTTGGCTTTGAGTGTTAAAACTGAGGCTTTGAGTGTTAAAAGAGGGCTTTAGGTCCTAAAAGTGAGGGTTTGGCTGTTAAAAATGAGGCACTGAGCTTTAAGAGAGAGGTTTGGACCCTAGCAGTGAGGTTTGTGGTCCTAACTATAAGGCTTTGAGCATTAAAAGAGGGGTTTGGGTGCTTTAAAGTGCGTCTTTGGGTGCTGAAAATGAGGGTATGTCCCTAAAAAGGGGAGGTTTGGAGCCTGAAAGTGAGGGTTTGGCATCTAAAATAGAGGCTTTGAGCCTTAAAAGAGGGATTTGGACGTTAAAAATGAGATTTTGCTCCATAGAAGTAAGGGGTTTGGATGCTAAAAATGAGGGTTTGGGAACTAAAAGTGAGGCTTTGAGCCTTGAAAGAGGGGTTTGGACGCTGAAAGTGAGGTTTGCGGTCCCAGCTCTAAGTCTTTGATGTTAAAAGAGGGGTTTGGGTGTTTTAAAGTGAGTCTTTGGGTGCTGAAAATGAGGCTTTGAGCCTTAAAAGAGGGCTTTGGACCCTGAAAGTGAAGGTTTGGATGATAAAAATGAGGCTTTGAGACTTAAAATCGAGGGGCTGGACTCTAAAAGTCATGATTTGTACTAGAACGAGAGTTTGACAATTACAAGTCCGGGTTCAGTGCTAAGAGTGAGGGTTTGGGACCTGAAAATGAGGCACTGAGCGTTAAAAGAGAGGTTTGGACCCTGAAAGTGCGGCTTTGGGTGTTAAAACCGAGGCTTTGGGAGTTAAAAGAGGGCTTTAGGTCCTAAAAGTGAGGGTTTGCTGTTAAAAATGAGGCTTTGAGCGTTAAAACCGGTTTGGCCCCTGAAAGTGAGATTTGCAGTCTTACTCTAAAAGGCTTTGAGGTTAAAAGAGGCTTTGGGTGCTTTAAAGTGCGTCTTTGGGAGGTATAAATGAGGCATTGAGCATTAAAAGAGGGGTTTGGGCAAAGAAAGTGAGGTTTTGGCTGTTAAAAATGAAGCTTTGAGCATAAAAGAGGGCTTTGGACCCTAGCATTGTGGTTTGCGGCCCTAACTCTAAGGCTTTGAGCATTAAAAGAGGGGTTTGGGTGCTTTAAAGTAAGTCCTTGGGACATGAAAATGAGGGTATGTCCCTAAAAAGGAGGGGTTTGGACCCTAAAAGTGAGGTTTGCAGTCCTAACTCTAAGTCTTTGATGTTAAAAGAGGTGTTTGGGTGTTTTAAAGTGAGATTTGGGGACCTGAAAATGAGGCACTGAGCGTTAAAAGAGGGGTTTGGACCCTGAAAGTTTGGCTTTGAGTGTTAAAACTGAGGCTTTGAGTGTTAAAAGAGGGCTTTAGGTCCTAAAAGTGAGGGTTTGGCTGTTAGAAATGAGGCACTGAATTTTAAAACCAAGGTTTGGACCCTAGCAGTGAGGTTTGCAGTCCTAACTCTAAGGCTTTGAGCGTTAAAAGAGGGGTTTGGGTGTTTTAAAGTGAGTCTTTGGGTGCTGAAAATGAGGCTTTGAGCCTTAAAAGAGGGCTTTGGGCATTAATAATGATGTTTTGGTACCTGAAAGTGAAGGCCTGGATGCTAAAAGCAGGGGGTTTCTGACCTAAAAATGAGGCACTGAGCATTAAAAGAGGCGTTTGGACCCTGAAAGTGAAGGTTTGGATGATAAAAATGAGTTTTTGAAGCTTAATAGAGGGGTTTGGACTCTGAAAATTACTATTTGGAACAAAACAATGATGGTTTGACCATAAAAAGTCCAAGTTCGATGCTAAAAGCAGAGGGTTTGGGACCTAAAAATGAGGCAGTGAGCGTGAAAAGAGGGGTTTGGGTAATAGAAGTAAGGGTTTGGAATTTTAAAAAGAGGGTTTGTCCCTAAAAAGGAGGGGTTTGGACCCTAAAAGTGAGGTTTGCAGTCCTAACTGTAAGTCTTTGATGTTAAAAGAGGTGTTTGGGTGTTTTAAAGTGAGTTTTGGGGACCTGGAAATGAGGCACTGAGCGTTAAAAGAGGCGTTTGGACCCTGAAAGTGTGGTTTTGGGTGTTAAAACCGAGGCTTTGAGTGTTAAAAGAGGGCTTTAGGTCCTAAAAGTGAGGGTTTGGCTGTTAAAAATGAGGCACTGAGCTTTAAGAGAGAGGTTTGGACCCTAGCAGTGAGGTTTGTGGTCCTAACTATAAGGCTTTGAGCATTAAAAGAGGGGTTTGGGTGCTTTAAAGTGCGTCTTTGGGACGTGAAAATGAGGGTATGTCCCTAAAAAGGAGGGGTTTGGAGCCTGAAAGTGAGGGTTTGGGATCTAAAATAGAGGCTTTGAGCCTTAAAAGAGGGATTTGGACGTTAAAAATGAGATTTTGCTCCATAAAAGTAAGGGGTTTGGATGCTAAAAATGAGGGTTTGGGAACTAAAAGTGAGGCTTTGAGCCTTGAAAGAGGGGTTTGGACGCTGAAAGTGAGGTTTGCGGTCCCAACTCTAAGTCTTTGATGTTAAAAGAGGGGTTTGGGTGTTTTAAAGTGAGTCTTTGGGTGCTGAAAATGAGGCTTTGAGCCTTGAAAGAGGGCTTTGGACCCTGAAAGTGAGGTTTGCGGTCCCAACTCTAAGTCTTTGGTGTTAAAAGAGGGGTTTGGGTGTTTTAAAGTGAGTCTTTGTATGCTAAAAATGAGGCTTTGAGCCTTAAAAGAGGGCTTTGGGCATTAATAATGATGGTTTGGTTCCTGAAAGTGAAGGCCTGGATGCTAAAAGCAAGGGTTTCTGAACTAAAAGTGAGGCACTGAGCATTAAAAGAGGGGTTTGGACCCTGAAAGTGAAGGTTTGGATGATAAAAATGAGGCTTTGAGGCTTAAAAACGAGGGGCTGGACTCTAAAAGTCATGATTTGTACTAGAACGAGAGTTTGACAATTACAAGTCCGGGTTCAGTGCTAAGAGTGAGGGTTTGGGACCTAAAAATGAGGCACTGAGCGTTAAAAGAGAGGTTTGGACCCTGAAAGTGCGGCTTTGGGTGTTAAAACCGAGGCTTTGGGAGTTAAAAGAGGGCTTTAGGTCCTAAAAGTGAGGGTTTGCTGTTAAAAATGAGGCTTTGAGCGTTAAAACCGGTTTGGCCCCTGAAAGTGAGATTTGCAGTCTTACTCTAAAAGGCTTTGAGGTTAAAAGAGGCTTTGGGTGCTTTAAAGTGCGTCTTTGGGAGGTATAAATGAGGCATTGAGCATTAAAAGAGGGGTTTGGGCAAAGAAAGTGAGGGTTTGGCTGTTAAAAATGAAGCTTTGAGCATAAAAGAGGGCTTTGGACCCTAGCATTGTGGTTTGCGGCCCTAACTCTAAGGCTTTGAGCATTAAAAGAGGGGTTTGGGTGCTTTAAAGTAAGTCCTTGGGACATGAAAATGAGGGTATGTCCCTAAAAAGGAGGGGTTTGGACCCTAAAAGTGAGGTTTGCAGTCCTAACTCTAAGTCTTTGATGTTAAAAGAGGTGTTTGGGTGTTTTAAAGTGAGATTTGGGGACCTGAAAATGAGGCACTGAGCGTTAAAAGAGGGGTTTGGACCCTGAAAGTTTGGCTTTGAGTGTTAAAACTGAGGCTTTGAGTGTTAAAAGAGGGCTTTAGGTCCTAAAAGTGAGGGTTTGGCTGTTAGAAATGAGGCATTGAATTTTAAAACCAAGGTTTGGACCCTAGCAGTGAGGTTTGCAGTCCTAACTATAAGGCTTTGAGCATTAAAAGAGGGGTTTGGGTGCTTTAAAGTGCGTCTTTGGGTGCTGAAAATGAGGCTTTGAGCCTTAAAAGAGGGCTTTGGGCATTAATAATGATGTTTTGGTACCTGAAAGTGAAGGCCTGGATGCTAAAAGCAGTGGGTTTGGACCTAAAAATGAGGCACTGAGCATTAAAAGAGGCGTTTGGACCCTGAAAGTGAAGGTTTGGATGATAAAAATGAGTTTTTGAAGCTTAATAGAGGGGTTTGGACTCTGAAAATTACTATTTGGAACAAAACAATGATGGTTTGACCATAAAAAGTCCAAGTTCGATGCTAAAAGCAGAGGGTTTGGGACCTAAAAATGAGGCAGTGAGCGTGAAAAGAGGGGTTTGGGTAATAGAAGTAAGGGTTTGGAATTTAAAAAAGAGGGTTTGTCCCTAAAAAGGAGGGGTTTGGACCCTAAAAGTGAGGTTTGCAGTCCTAACTGTAAGTCTTTGATGTTAAAAGAGGGGTTTGGGTGTTTTAAAGTGAGTTTTGGGGACCTGAAAATGAGGCACTGAGCGTTAAAAGTGGGGTTTGGACCCTGAAAGTTTGGCTTTGAGTGTTAAAACTGAGGCTTTGAGTGTTAGAAGAGGGCTTTAGGTCCTAAAAGTGAGGGTTTGGCTGTTAAAAATGAGGCACTGAGCTTTAAGAGAGAGGTTTGGACCCTAGCAGTGAGGTTTGTGGTCCTAACTATAAGGCTTTGAGCATTAAAAGAGGGGTTTGGGTGCTTTAAAGTGCGTCTTTGGGTGCTGAAAATGAGGGTATGTCCCTAAAAAGGAGGGGTTTGGACCCTGAAAGTGAGGGTTTGGCATCTAAAATAGAGGCTTTGAGCCTTAAAAGAGGGATTTGGACGTTAAAAATGAGATTTTGCTCCATAAAAGTAAGGGGTTTGGATGCTAAAAATGAGGGTTTGGGAACTAAAAGTGAGGCTTTGAGCCTTGAAAGAGGGGTTTGGACGCTGAAAGTGAGGTTTGCGGTCCCAACTCTAAGTCTTTGATGTTAAAAGAGGGGTTTGGGTGTTTTAAAGTGAGTCTTTGGGTGCTGAAAATGAGGCTTTGAGCCTTAAAATCGAGGGGCTGGACTCTAAAAGTCATGATTTGTACTAGAACGAGAGTTTGACAATTACAAGTCCGGGTTCAGTGCTAAGAGTGAGGGTTTGGGACCTAAAAATGAGGCACTGAGCGTTAAAAGAGAGGTTTGGACCCTGAAAGTGCGGCTTTGGGTGTTAAAACCGAGGCTTTGGGAGTTAAAAGAGGGCTTTAGGTCCTAAAAGTGAGGGTTTGCTGTTAAAAATGAGGCTTTGAGCGTTAAAACCGGTTTGGCCCCTGAAAGTGAGATTTGCAGTCTTACTCTAAAAGGCTTTGAGGTTAAAAGAGGCTTTGGGTGCTTTAAAGTGCGTCTTTGGGAGGTATAAATGAGGCATTGAGCATTAAAAGAGGGGTTTGGGCAAAGAAAGTGAGGTTTTGGCTGTTAAAAATGAAGCTTTGAGCATAAAAGAGGGCTTTGGACCCTAGCATTGTGGTTTGCGGCCCTAACTCTAAGGCTTTGAGCATTAAAAGAGGGGTTTGGGTGCTTTAAAGTAAGTCCTTGGGACATGAAAATGAGGGTATGTCCCTAAAAAGGAGGGGTTTGGACCCTAAAAGTGAGGTTTGCAGTCCTAACTCTAAGTCTTTGATGTTAAAAGAGGTGTTTGGGTGTTTTAAAGTGAGATTTGGGGACCTGAAAATGAGGCACTGAGCGTTAAAAGAGGGGTTTGGACCCTGAAAGTTTGGCTTTGAGTGTTAAAACTGAGGCTTTGAGTGTTAAAAGAGGGCTTTAGGTCCTAAAAGTGAGGGTTTGGCTGTTAGAAATGAGGCACTGAATTTTAAAACCAAGGTTTGGACCCTAGCAGTGAGGTTTGCAGTCCTAACTCTAAGGCTTTGAGCGTTAAAAGAGGGGTTTGGGTGTTTTAAAGTGAGTCTTTGGGTGCTGAAAATGAGGCTTTGAGCCTTAAAAGAGGGCTTTGGGCATTAATAATGATGTTTTGGTACCTGAAAGTGAAGGCCTGGATGCTAAAAGCAGGGGGTTTCTGACCTAAAAATGAGGCACTGAGCATTAAAAGAGGCGTTTGGACCCTGAAAGTGAAGGTTTGGATGATAAAAATGAGTTTTTGAAGCTTAATAGAGGGGTTTGGACTCTGAAAATTACTATTTGGAACAAAACAATGATGGTTTGACCATAAAAAGTCCAAGTTCGATGCTAAAAGCAGAGGGTTTGGGACCTAAAAATGAGGCAGTGAGCGTGAAAAGAGGGGTTTGGGTAATAGAAGTAAGGGTTTGGAATTTAAAAAAGAGGGTTTGTCCCTGAAAAGGAGGGGTTTGGACCCTAAAAGTGAGGTTTGCAGTCCTAACTCTAAGTCTTTGATGTTAAAAGAGGTGTTTGGGTGTTTTAAAGTGAGTTTTGGGGACCTGGAAATGAGGCACTGAGCGTTAAAAGAGGCGTTTGGACCCTGAAAGTGTGGTTTTGGGTGTTAAAACCGAGGCTTTGAGTGTTAAAAGAGGGCTTTAGGTCCTAAAAGTGAGGGTTTGGCTGTTAAAAATGAGGCACTGAGCTTTAAGAGAGAGGTTTGGACCCTAGCAGTGAGGTTTGTGGTCCTAACTATAAGGCTTTGAGCATTAAAAGAGGGGTTTGGGTGCTTTAAAGTGCGTCTTTGGGACGTGAAAATGAGGGTATGTCCCTAAAAAGGAGGGGTTTGGACCCTGAAAGTGAGGGTTTGGGATCTAAAATAGAGGCTTTGAGCCTTAAAAGAGGGATTTGGACGTTAAAAATGAGATTTTGCTCCATAAAAGTAAGGGGTTTGGATGCTAAAAATGAGGGTTTGGGAACTAAAAGTGAGGCTTTGAGCCTTGAAAGAGGGGTTTGGACGCTGAAAGTGAGGTTTGCGGTCCCAACTCTAAGTCTTTGATGTTAAAAGAGGGGTTTGGGTGTTTTAAAGTGAGTCTTTGGGTGCTGAAAATGAGGCTTTGAGCCTTGAAAGAGGGCTTTGGACCCTGAAAGTGAGGTTTGCGGTCCCAACTCTAAGTCTTTGGTGTTAAAAGAGGGGTTTGGGTGTTTTAAAGTGAGTCTTTGTATGCTAAAAATGAGGCTTTGAGCCTTAAAAGAGGGCTTTGGGCATTAATAATGATGGTTTGGTTCCTGAAAGTGAAGGCCTGGATGCTAAAAGCAAGGGTTTCTGAACTAAAAGTGAGGCACTGAGCATTAAAAGAGGGGTTTGGACCCTGAAAGTGAAGGTTTGGATGATAAAAATGAGGCTTTGAGGCTTAAAAACGAGGGGCTGGACTCTAAAAGTCATGATTTGTACTAGAACGAGAGTTTGACAATTACAAGTCCGGGTTCAGTGCTAAGAGTGAGGGTTTGGGACCTAAAAATGAGGCACTGAGCGTTAAAAGAGAGGTTTGGACCCTGAAAGTGCGGCTTTGGGTGTTAAAACCGAGGCTTTGGGAGTTAAAAGAGGGCTTTAGGTCCTAAAAGTGAGGGTTTGCTGTTAAAAATGAGGCTTTGAGCGTTAAAACCGGTTTGGCCCCTGAAAGTGAGATTTGCAGTCTTACTCTAAAAGGCTTTGAGGTTAAAAGAGGCTTTGGGTGCTTTAAAGTGCGTCTTTGGGAGGTATAAATGAGGCATTGAGCATTAAAAGAGGGGTTTGGGCAAAGAAAGTGAGGTTTTGGCTGTTAAAAATGAAGCTTTGAGCATAAAAGAGGGCTTTGGACCCTAGCATTGTGGTTTGCGGCCCTAACTCTAAGGCTTTGAGCATTAAAAGAGGGGTTTGGGTGCTTTAAAGTAAGTCCTTGGGACATGAAAATGAGGGTATGTCCCTAAAAAGGAGGGGTTTGGACCCTAAAAGTGAGGTTTGCAGTCCTAACTCTAAGTCTTTGATGTTAAAAGAGGTGTTTGGGTGTTTTAAAGTGAGATTTGGGGACCTGAAAATGAGGCACTGAGCGTTAAAAGAGGGGTTTGGACCCTGAAAGTTTGGCTTTGAGTGTTAAAACTGAGGCTTTGAGTGTTAAAAGAGGGCTTTAGGTCCTAAAAGTGAGGGTTTGGCTGTTAGAAATGAGGCATTGAATTTTAAAACCAAGGTTTGGACCCTAGCAGTGAGGTTTGCAGTCCTAACTATAAGGCTTTGAGCATTAAAAGAGGGGTTTGGGTGCTTTAAAGGAAGTCTTTGGGTGCTGAAAATGAGGCTTTGAGCCTTAAAAGAGGGCTTTGGGCATTAATAATGATGTTTTGGTACCTGAAAGTGAAGGCCTGGATGCTAAAAGCAGTGGGTTTGGACCTAAAAATGAGGCACTGAGCATTAAAAGAGGGGTTTGGACCCTGAAAGTGAAGGTTTGGATGATAAAAATGAGTTTTTGAAGCTTAATAGAGGGGTTTGGACTCTAAGAATTACTATTTGGAACAAAACAATGATGGTTTGACCATAAAAAGTCCAAGTTCGATGCTAAAAATGAGGGTTTGGGACCTAAAAAAAAGGCAGTGAGCGTGAAAAGAGGGGTTTGGGTAATAGAAGTAAGGGTTTGGAATTTTAAAAAGAGGGTTTGTCCCTAAAAAGGAGGGGTTTGGACCCTAAAAGTGAGGTTTGCAGTCCTAACTGTAAGTCTTTGATGTTAAAAGAGGGGTTTGGGTGTTTTAAAGTGAGTTTTGGGGACCTGAAAATGAGGCACTGAGCGTTAAAAGTGGGGTTTGGACCCTGAAAGTTTGGCTTTGAGTGTTAAAACTGAGGCTTTGAGTGTTAAAAGAGGGCTTTAGGTCCTAAAAGTGAGGGTTTGGCTGTTAAAAATGAGGCACTGAGCTTTAAGAGAGAGGTTTGGACCCTAGCAGTGAGGTTTGTGGTCCTAACTATAAGGCTTTGAGCATTAAAAGAGGGGTTTGGGTGCTTTAAAGTGCGTCTTTGGGTGCTGAAAATGAGGGTATGTCCCTAAAAAGGAGGGGTTTGGACCCTGAAAGTGAGGGTTTGGCATCTAAAATAGAGGCTTTGAGCCTTAAAAGAGGGATTTGGACGTTAAAAATGAGATTTTGCTCCATAAAAGTAAGGGGTTTGGATGCTAAAAATGAGGGTTTGGGAACTAAAAGTGAGGCTTTGAGCCTTGAAAGAGGGGTTTGGACGCTGAAAGTGAGGTTTGCGGTCCCAACTCTAAGTCTTTGATGTTAAAAGAGGGGTTTGGGTGTCTTAAAGTGAGTCTTTGGGTGCTGAAAATGAGGCTTTGAGCCTTAAAAGAGGGCTTTGGACCCTGAAAGTGAAGGTTTGGATGATAAAAATGAGGCTTTGAGACTTAAAATCGAGGGGCTGGACTCTAAAAGTCATGATTTGTACTAGAACGAGAGTTTGACAATTACAAGTCCGGGTTCAGTGCTAAGAGTGAGGGTTTGGGACCTAAAAATGAGGCACTGAGCGTGAAAAGAGAGGTTTGGACCCTGAAAGTGCGGCTTTGGGTGTTAAAACCGAGGCTTTGGGAGTTAAAAGAGGGCTTTAGGTCCTAAAAGTGAGGGTTTGCTGTTAAAAATGAGGCTTTGAGCGTTAAAACCGGTTTGGCCCCTAAAAGTGAGATTTGCAGTCTTACTCTAAAAGGCTTTGAGGTTAAAAGAGGCTTTGGGTGCTTTAAAGTGCGTCTTTGGGAGGTATAAATGAGGCATTGAGCAGTAAAAGAGGGGTTTGGGCAAAGAAAGTGAGGTTTTGGCTGTTAAAAATGAAGCTTTGAGCATAAAAGAGGGCTTTGGACCCTAGCATTGTGGTTTGCGGCCCTAACTCTAAGGCTTTGAGCATTAAAAGAGGGGTTTGGGTGCTTTAAAGTAAGTCCTTGGGACATGAAAATGAGGGTATGTCCCTAAAAAGGAGGGGTTTGGACCCTAAAAGTGAGGTTTGCAGTCCTAACTCTAAGTCTTTGATGTTAAAAGAGGTGTTTGGGTGTTTTAAAGTGAGATTTGGGGACCTGAAAATGAGGCACTGAGCGTTAAAAGAGGGGTTTGGACCCTGAAAGTTTGGCTTTGAGTGTTAAAACTGAGGCTTTGAGTGTTAAAAGAGGGCTTTAGGTCCTAAAAGTGAGGGTTTGGCTGTTAGAAATGAGGCACTGAATTTTAAAACCAAGGTTTGGACCCTAGCAGTGAGGTTTGCAGTCCTAACTCTAAGGCTTTGAGCGTTAAAAGAGGGGTTTGGGTGTTTTAAAGTGAGTCTTTGGGTGCTGAAAATGAGGCTTTGAGCCTTAAAAGAGGGCTTTGGGCATTAATAATGATGTTTTGGTACCTGAAAGTGAAGGCCTGGATGCTAAAAGCAGGGGGTTTCTGACCTAAAAATGAGGCACTGAGCATTAAAAGAGGCGTTTGGACCCTGAAAGTGAAGGTTTGGATGATAAAAATGAGTTTTTGAAGCTTAATAGAGGGGTTTGGACTCTGAAAATTACTATTTGGAACAAAACAATGATGGTTTGACCATAAAAAGTCCAAGTTCGATGCTAAAAGCAGAGGGTTTGGGACCTAAAAATGAGGCAGTGAGCGTGAAAAGAGGGGTTTGGGTAATAGAAGTAAGGGTTTGGAATTTAAAAAAGAGGGTTTGTCCCTGAAAAGGAGGGGTTTGGACCCTAAAAGTGAGGTTTGCAGTCCTAACTGTAAGTCTTTGATGTTAAAAGAGGTGTTTGGGTGTTTTAAAGTGAGTTTTGGGGACCTGGAAATGAGGCACTGAGCGTTAAAAGAGGCGTTTGGACCCTGAAAGTGTGGTTTTGGGTGTTAAAACCGAGGCTTTGAGTGTTAAAAGAGGGCTTTAGGTCCTAAAAGTGAGGGTTTGGCTGTTAAAAATGAGGCACTGAGCTTTAAGAGAGAGGTTTGGACCCTAGCAGTGAGGTTTGTGGTCCTAACTATAAGGCTTTGAGCATTAAAAGAGGGGTTTGGGTGCTTTAAAGTGCGTCTTTGGGACGTGAAAATGAGGGTATGTCCCTAAAAAGGAGGGGTTTGGACCCTGAAAGTGAGGGTTTGGGATCTAAAATAGAGGCTTTGAGCCTTAAAAGAGGGATTTGGACGTTAAAAATGAGATTTTGCTCCATAAAAGTAAGGGGTTTGGATGCTAAAAATGAGGGTTTGGGAACTAAAAGTGAGGCTTTGAGCCTTGAAAGAGGGGTTTGGACGCTGAAAGTGAGGTTTGCGGTCCCAACTCTAAGTCTTTGATGTTAAAAGAGGGGTTTGGGTGTTTTAAAGTGAGTCTTTGGGTGCTGAAAATGAGGCTTTGAGCCTTGAAAGAGGGCTTTGGACCCTGAAAGTGAGGTTTGCGGTCCCAACTCTAAGTCTTTGGTGTTAAAAGAGGGGTTTGGGTGTTTTAAAGTGAGTCTTTGTATGCTAAAAATGAGGCTTTGAGCCTTAAAAGAGGGCTTTGGGCATTAATAATGATGGTTTGGTTCCTGAAAGTGAAGGCCTGGATGCTAAAAGCAAGGGTTTCTGAACTAAAAGTGAGGCACTGAGCATTAAAAGAGGGGTTTGGACCCTGAAAGTGAAGGTTTGGATGATAAAAATGAGGCTTTGAGGCTTAAAAACGAGGGGCTGGACTCTAAAAGTCATGATTTGTACTAGAACGAGAGTTTGACAATTACAAGTCCGGGTTCAGTGCTAAGAGTGAGGGTTTGGGACCTAAAAATGAGGCACTGAGCGTGAAAAGAGAGGTTTGGACCCTGAAAGTGCGGCTTTGGGTGTTAAAACCGAGGCTTTGGGAGTTAAAAGAGGGCTTTAGGTCCTAAAAGTGAGGGTTTGCTGTTAAAAATGAGGCTTTGAGCGTTAAAACCGGTTTGGCCCCTGAAAGTGAGATTTGCAGTCTTACTCTAAAAGGCTTTGAGGTTAAAAGAGGCTTTGGGTGCTTTAAAGTGCGTCTTTGGGAGGTATAAATGAGGCATTGAGCATTAAAAGAGGGGTTTGGGCAAAGAAAGTGAGGTTTTGGCTGTTAAAAATGAAGCTTTGAGCATAAAAGAGGGCTTTGGACCCTAGCATTGTGGTTTGCGGCCCTAACTCTAAGGCTTTGAGCATTAAAAGAGGGGTTTGGGTGCTTTAAAGTAAGTCCTTGGGACATGAAAATGAGGGTATGTCCCTAAAAAGGAGGGGTTTGGACCCTAAAAGTGAGGTTTGCAGTCCTAACTCTAAGTCTTTGATGTTAAAAGAGGTGTTTGGGTGTTTTAAAGTGAGATTTGGGGACCTGAAAATGAGGCACTGAGCGTTAAAAGAGGGGTTTGGACCCTGAAAGTTTGGCTTTGAGTGTTAAAACTGAGGCTTTGAGTGTTAAAAGAGGGCTTTAGGTCCTAGAAGTGAGGGTTTGGCTGTTAGAAATGAGGCATTGAATTTTAAAACCAAGGTTTGGACCCTAGCAGTGAGGTTTGCAGTCCTAACTATAAGGCTTTGAGCATTAAAAGAGGGGTTTGGGTGCTTTAAAGGAAGTCTTTGGGTGCTGAAAATGAGGCTTTGAGCCTTAAAAGAGGGCTTTGGGCATTAATAATGATGTTTTGGTACCTGAAAGTGAAGGCCTGGATGCTAAAAGCAGTGGGTTTGGACCTAAAAATGAGGCACTGAGCATTAAAAGAGGGGTTTGGACCCTGAAAGTGAAGGTTTGGATGATAAAAATGAGTTTTTGAAGCTTAATAGAGGGGTTTGGACTCTAAGAATTACTATTTGGAACAAAACAATGATGGTTTGACCATAAAAAGTCCAAGTTCGATGCTAAAAATGAGGGTTTGGGACCTAAAAAAAAGGCAGTGAGCGTGAAAAGAGGGGTTTGGGTAATAGAAGTAAGGGTTTGGAATTTTAAAAAGAGGGTTTGTCCCTAAAAAGGAGGGGTTTGGACCCTAAAAGTGAGGTTTGCAGTCCTAACTGTAAGTCTTTGATGTTAAAAGAGGGGTTTGGGTGTTTTAAAGTGAGTTTTGGGGACCTGAAAATGAGGCACTGAGCGTTAAAAGTGGGGTTTGGACCCTGAAAGTTTGGCTTTGAGTGTTAAAACTGAGGCTTTGAGTGTTAGAAGAGGGCTTTAGGTCCTAAAAGTGAGGGTTTGGCTGTTAAAAATGAGGCACTGAGCTTTAAGAGAGAGGTTTGGACCCTAGCAGTGAGGTTTGTGGTCCTAACTATAAGGCTTTGAGCATTAAAAGAGGGGTTTGGGTGCTTTAAAGTGCGTCTTTGGGTGCTGAAAATGAGGGTATGTCCCTAAAAAGGAGGGGTTTGGACCCTGAAAGTGAGGGTTTGGCATCTAAAATAGAGGCTTTGAGCCTTAAAAGAGGGATTTGGACGTTAAAAATGAGATTTTGCTCCATAAAAGTAAGGGGTTTGGATGCTAAAAATGAGGGTTTGGGAACTAAAAGTGAGGCTTTGAGCCTTGAAAGAGGGGTTTGGACGCTGAAAGTGAGGTTTGCGGTCCCAACTCTAAGTCTTTGATGTTAAAAGAGGGGTTTGGGTGTTTTAAAGTGAGTCTTTGGGTGCTGAAAATGAGGCTTTGAGCCTTAAAAGAGGGCTTTGGACCCTGAAAGTGAAGGTTTGGATGATAAAAATGAGGCTTTGAGACTTAAAATCGAGGGGCTGGACTCTAAAAGTCATGATTTGTACTAGAACGAGAGTTTGACAATTACAAGTCCGGGTTCAGTGCTAAGAGTGAGGGTTTGGGACCTAAAAATGAGGCACTGAGCGTTAAAAGAGAGGTTTGGACCCTGAAAGTGCGGCTTTGGGTGTTAAAACCGAGGCTTTGGGAGTTAAAAGAGGGCTTTAGGTCCTAAAAGTGAGGGTTTGCTGTTAAAAATGAGGCTTTGAGCGTTAAAACCGGTTTGGCCCCTGAAAGTGAGATTTGCAGTCTTACTCTAAAAGGCTTTGAGGTTAAAAGAGGCTTTGGGTGCTTTAAAGTGCGTCTTTGGGAGGTATAAATGAGGCATTGAGCATTAAAAGAGGGGTTTGGGCAAAGAAAGTGAGGTTTTGGCTGTTAAAAATGAAGCTTTGAGCATAAAAGAGGGCTTTGGACCCTAGCATTGTGGTTTGCGGCCCTAACTCTAAGGCTTTGAGCATTAAAAGAGGGGTTTGGGTGCTTTAAAGTAAGTCCTTGGGACATGAAAATGAGGGTATGTCCCTAAAAAGGAGGGGTTTGGACCCTAAAAGTGAGGTTTGCAGTCCTAACTCTAAGTCTTTGATGTTAAAAGAGGTGTTTGGGTGTTTTAAAGTGAGATTTGGGGACCTGAAAATGAGGCACTGAGCGTTAAAAGAGGGGTTTGGACCCTGAAAGTTTGGCTTTGAGTGTTAAAACTGAGGCTTTGAGTGTTAAAAGAGGGCTTTAGGTCCTAAAAGTGAGGGTTTGGCTGTTAGAAATGAGGCACTGAATTTTAAAACCAAGGTTTGGACCCTAGCAGTGAGGTTTGCAGTCCTAACTCTAAGGCTTTGAGCGTTAAAAGAGGGGTTTGGGTGTTTTAAAGTGAGTCTTTGGGTGCTGAAAATGAGGCTTTGAGCCTTAAAAGAGGGCTTTGGGCATTAATAATGATGTTTTGGTACCTGAAAGTGAAGGCCTGGATGCTAAAAGCAGGGGGTTTCTGACCTAAAAATGAGGCACTGAGCATTAAAAGAGGCGTTTGGACCCTGAAAGTGAAGGTTTGGATGATAAAAATGAGTTTTTGAAGCTTAATAGAGGGGTTTGGACTCTGAAAATTACTATTTGGAACAAAACAATGATGGTTTGACCATAAAAAGTCCAAGTTCGATGCTAAAAGCAGAGGGTTTGGGACCTAAAAATGAGGCAGTGAGCGTGAAAAGAGGGGTTTGGGTAATAGAAGTAAGGGTTTGGAATTTTAAAAAGAGGGTTTGTCCCTAAAAAGGAGGGGTTTGGACCCTAAAAGTGAGGTTTGCAGTCCTAACTGTAAGTCTTTGATGTTAAAAGAGGTGTTTGGGTGTTTTAAAGTGAGTTTTGGGGACCTGGAAATGAGGCACTGAGCGTTAAAAGAGGCGTTTGGACCCTGAAAGTGTGGTTTTGGGTGTTAAAACCGAGGCTTTGAGTGTTAAAAGAGGGCTTTAGGTCCTAAAAGTGAGGGTTTGGCTGTTAAAAATGAGGCACTGAGCTTTAAGAGAGAGGTTTGGACCCTAGCAGTGAGGTTTGTGGTCCTAACTATAAGGCTTTGAGCATTAAAAGAGGGGTTTGGGTGCTTTAAAGTGCGTCTTTGGGACGTGAAAATGAGGGTATGTCCCTAAAAAGGAGGGGTTTGGAGCCTGAAAGTGAGGGTTTGGGATCTAAAATAGAGGCTTTGAGCCTTAAAAGAGGGATTTGGACGTTAAAAATGAGATTTTGCTCCATAAAAGTAAGGGGTTTGGATGCTAAAAATGAGGGTTTGGGAACTAAAAGTGAGGCTTTGAGCCTTGAAAGAGGGGTTTGGACGCTGAAAGTGAGGTTTGCGGTCCCAACTCTAAGTCTTTGATGTTAAAAGAGGGGTTTGGGTGTTTTAAAGTGAGTCTTTGGGTGCTGAAAATGAGGCTTTGAGCCTTGAAAGAGGGCTTTGGACCCTGAAAGTGAGGTTTGCGGTCCCAACTCTAAGTCTTTGGTGTTAAAAGAGGGGTTTGGGTGTTTTAAAGTGAGTCTTTGTATGCTAAAAATGAGGCTTTGAGCCTTAAAAGAGGGCTTTGGGCATTAATAATGATGGTTTGGTTCCTGAAAGTGAAGGCCTGGATGCTAAAAGCAAGGGTTTCTGAACTAAAAGTGAGGCACTGAGCATTAAAAGAGGGGTTTGGACCCTGAAAGTGAAGGTTTGGATGATAAAAATGAGGCTTTGAGGCTTAAAAACGAGGGGCTGGACTCTAAAAGTCATGATTTGTACTAGAACGAGAGTTTGACAATTACAAGTCCGGGTTCAGTGCTAAGAGTGAGGGTTTGGGACCTAAAAATGAGGCACTGAGCGTTAAAAGAGAGGTTTGGACCCTGAAAGTGCGGCTTTGGGTGTTAAAACCGAGGCTTTGGGAGTTAAAAGAGGGCTTTAGGTCCTAAAAGTGAGGGTTTGCTGTTAAAAATGAGGCTTTGAGCGTTAAAACCGGTTTGGCCCCTCAAAGTGAGATTTGCAGTCTTACTCTAAAAGGCTTTGAGGTTAAAAGAGGCTTTGGGTGCTTTAAAGTGCGTCTTTGGGAGGTATAAATGAGGCATTGAGCATTAAAAGAGGGGTTTGGGCAAAGAAAGTGAGGTTTTGGCTGTTAAAAATGAAGCTTTGAGCATAAAAGAGGGCTTTGGACCCTAGCATTGTGGTTTGCGGCCCTAACTCTAAGGCTTTGAGCATTAAAAGAGGGGTTTGGGTGCTTTAAAGTAAGTCCTTGGGACATGAAAATGAGGGTATGTCCCTAAAAAGGAGGGGTTTGGACCCTAAAAGTGAGGTTTGCAGTCCTAACTCTAAGTCTTTGATGTTAAAAGAGGTGTTTGGGTGTTTTAAAGTGAGATTTGGGGACCTGAAAATGAGGCACTGAGCGTTAAAAGAGGGGTTTGGACCCTGAAAGTTTGGCTTTGAGTGTTAAAACTGAGGCTTTGAGTGTTAAAAGAGGGCTTTAGGTCCTAAAAGTGAGGGTTTGGCTGTTAGAAATGAGGCACTGAATTTTAAAACCAAGGTTTGGACCCTAGCAGTGAGGTTTGCAGTCCTAACTCTAAGGCTTTGAGCGTTAAAAGAGGGGTTTGGGTGTTTTAAAGTGAGTCTTTGGGTGCTGAAAATGAGGCTTTGAGCCTTAAAAGAGGGCTTTGGGCATTAATAATGATGTTTTGGTACCTGAAAGTGAAGGCCTGGATGCTAAAAGCAGGGGGTTTCTGACCTAAAAATGAGGCACTGAGCATTAAAAGAGGCGTTTGGACCCTGAAAGTGAAGGTTTGGATGATAAAAATGAGTTTTTGAAGCTTAATAGAGGGGTTTGGACTCTGAAAATTACTATTTGGAACAAAACAATGATGGTTTGACCATAAAAAGTCCAAGTTCGATGCTAAAAGCAGAGGGTTTGGGACCTAAAAATGAGGCAGTGAGCGTGAAAAGAGGGGTTTGGGTAATAGAAGTAAGGGTTTGGAATTTAAAAAAGAGGGTTTGTCCCTAAAAAGGAGGGGTTTGGACCCTAAAAGTGAGGTTTGCAGTCCTAACTGTAAGTCTTTGATGTTAAAAGAGGTGTTTGGGTGTTTTAAAGTGAGTTTTGGGGACCTGGAAATGAGGCACTGAGCGTTAAAAGAGGCGTTTGGACCCTGAAAGTGTGGTTTTGGGTGTTAAAACCGAGGCTTTGAGTGTTAAAAGAGGGCTTTAGGTCCTAAAAGTGAGGGTTTGGCTGTTAAAAATGAGGCACTGAGCTTTAAGAGAGAGGTTTGGACCCTAGCAGTGAGGTTTGTGGTCCTAACTATAAGGCTTTGAGCATTAAAAGAGGGGTTTGGGTGCTTTAAAGTGCGTCTTTGGGACGTGAAAATGAGGGTATGTCCCTAAAAAGGAGGGGTTTGGAGCCTGAAAGTGAGGGTTTGGGATCTAAAATAGAGGCTTTGAGCCTTAAAAGAGGGATTTGGACGTTAAAAATGAGATTTTGCTCCATAAAAGTAAGGGGTTTGGATGCTAAAAATGAGGGTTTGGGAACTAAAAGTGAGGCTTTGAGCCTTGAAAGAGGGGTTTGGACGCTGAAAGTGAGGTTTGCGGTCCCAACTCTAAGTCTTTGATGTTAAAAGAGGGGTTTGGGTGTTTTAAAGTGAGTCTTTGGGTGCTGAAAATGAGGCTTTGAGCCTTGAAAGAGGGCTTTGGACCCTGAAAGTGAGGTTTGCGGTCCCAACTCTAAGTCTTTGGTGTTAAAAGAGGGGTTTGGGTGTTTTAAAGTGAGTCTTTGTATGCTAAAAATGAGGCTTTGAGCCTTAAAAGAGGGCTTTGGGCATTAATAATGATGGTTTGGTTCCTGAAAGTGAAGGCCTGGATGCTAAAAGCAAGGGTTTCTGAACTAAAAGTGAGGCACTGAGCATTAAAAGAGGGGTTTGGACCCTGAAAGTGAAGGTTTGGATGATAAAAATGAGGCTTTGAGGCTTAAAAACGAGGGGCTGGACTCTAAAAGTCATGATTTGTACTAGAACGAGAGTTTGACAATTACAAGTCCGGGTTCAGTGCTAAGAGTGAGGGTTTGGGACCTAAAAATGAGGCACTGAGCGTTAAAAGAGAGGTTTGGACCCTGAAAGTGCGGCTTTGGGTGTTAAAACCGAGGCTTTGGGAGTTAAAAGAGGGCTTTAGGTCCTAAAAGTGAGGGTTTGCTGTTAAAAATGAGGCTTTGAGCGTTAAAACCGGTTTGGCCCCTGAAAGTGAGATTTGCAGTCTTACTCTAAAAGGCTTTGAGGTTAAAAGAGGCTTTGGGTGCTTTAAAGTGCGTCTTTGGGAGGTATAAATGAGGCATTGAGCATTAAAAGAGGGGTTTGGGCAAAGAAAGTGAGGTTTTGGCTGTTAAAAATGAAGCTTTGAGCATAAAAGAGGGCTTTGGACCCTAGCATTGTGGTTTGCGGCCCTAACTCTAAGGCTTTGAGCATTAAAAGAGGGGTTTGGGTGCTTTAAAGTAAGTCCTTGGGACATGAAAATGAGGGTATGTCCCTAAAAAGGAGGGGTTTGGACCCTAAAAGTGAGGTTTGCAGTCCTAACTCTAAGTCTTTGATGTTAAAAGAGGTGTTTGGGTGTTTTAAAGTGAGATTTGGGGACCTGAAAATGAGGCACTGAGCGTTAAAAGAGGGGTTTGGACCCTGAAAGTTTGGCTTTGAGTGTTAAAACTGAGGCTTTGAGTGTTAAAAGAGGGCTTTAGGTCCTAGAAGTGAGGGTTTGGCTGTTAGAAATGAGGCATTGAATTTTAAAACCAAGGTTTGGACCCTAGCAGTGAGGTTTGCAGTCCTAACTATAAGGCTTTGAGCATTAAAAGAGGGGTTTGGGTGCTTTAAAGGAAGTCTTTGGGTGCTGAAAATGAGGCTTTGAGCCTTAAAAGAGGGCTTTGGGCATTAATAATGATGTTTTGGTACCTGAAAGTGAAGGCCTGGATGCTAAAAGCAGTGGGTTTGGACCTAAAAATGAGGCACTGAGCATTAAAAGAGGGGTTTGGACCCTGAAAGTGAAGGTTTGGATGATAAAAATGAGTTTTTGAAGCTTAATAGAGGGGTTTGGACTCTAAGAATTACTATTTGGAACAAAACAATGATGGTTTGACCATAAAAAGTCCAAGTTCGATGCTAAAAATGAGGGTTTGGGACCTAAAAAAAAGGCAGTGAGCGTGAAAAGAGGGGTTTGGGTAATAGAAGTAAGGGTTTGGAATTTTAAAAAGAGGGTTTGTCCCTAAAAAGGAGGGGTTTGGACCCTAAAAGTGAGGTTTGCAGTCCTAACTGTAAGTCTTTGATGTTAAAAGAGGGGTTTGGGTGTTTTAAAGTGAGTTTTGGGGACCTGAAAATGAGGCACTGAGCGTTAAAAGTGGGGTTTGGACCCTGAAAGTTTGGCTTTGAGTGTTAAAACTGAGGCTTTGAGTGTTAGAAGAGGGCTTTAGGTCCTAAAAGTGAGGGTTTGGCTGTTAAAAATGAGGCACTGAGCTTTAAGAGAGAGGTTTGGACCCTAGCAGTGAGGTTTGTGGTCCTAACTATAAGGCTTTGAGCATTAAAAGAGGGGTTTGGGTGCTTTAAAGTGCGTCTTTGGGTGCTGAAAATGAGGGTATGTCCCTAAAAAGGAGGGGTTTGGACCCTGAAAGTGAGGGTTTGGCATCTAAAATAGAGGCTTTGAGCCTTAAAAGAGGGATTTGGACGTTAAAAATGAGATTTTGCTCCATAAAAGTAAGGGGTTTGGATGCTAAAAATGAGGGTTTGGGAACTAAAAGTGAGGCTTTGAGCCTTGAAAGAGGGGTTTGGACGCTGAAAGTGAGGTTTGCGGTCCCAACTCTAAGTCTTTGATGTTAAAAGAGGGGTTTGGGTGTTTTAAAGTGAGTCTTTGGGTGCTGAAAATGAGGCTTTGAGCCTTAAAAGAGGGCTTTGGACCCTGAAAGTGAAGGTTTGGATGATAAAAATGAGGCTTTGAGACTTAAAATCGAGGGGCTGGACTCTAAAAGTCATGATTTGTACTAGAACGAGAGTTTGACAATTACAAGTCCGGGTTCAGTGCTAAGAGTGAGGGTTTGGGACCTAAAAATGAGGCACTGAGCGTTAAAAGAGAGGTTTGGACCCTGAAAGTGCGGCTTTGGGTGTTAAAACCGAGGCTTTGGGAGTTAAAAGAGGGCTTTAGGTCCTAAAAGTGAGGGTTTGCTGTTAAAAATGAGGCTTTGAGCGTTAAAACCGGTTTGGCCCCTGAAAGTGAGATTTGCAGTCTTACTCTAAAAGGCTTTGAGGTTAAAAGAGGCTTTGGGTGCTTTAAAGTGCGTCTTTGGGAGGTATAAATGAGGCATTGAGCATTAAAAGAGGGGTTTGGGCAAAGAAAGTGAGGTTTTGGCTGTTAAAAATGAAGCTTTGAGCATAAAAGAGGGCTTTGGACCCTAGCATTGTGGTTTGCGGCCCTAACTCTAAGGCTTTGAGCATTAAAAGAGGGGTTTGGGTGCTTTAAAGTAAGTCCTTGGGACATGAAAATGAGGGTATGTCCCTAAAAAGGAGGGGTTTGGACCCTAAAAGTGAGGTTTGCAGTCCTAACTCTAAGTCTTTGATGTTAAAAGAGGTGTTTGGGTGTTTTAAAGTGAGATTTGGGGACCTGAAAATGAGGCACTGAGCGTTAAAAGAGGGGTTTGGACCCTGAAAGTTTGGCTTTGAGTGTTAAAACTGAGGCTTTGAGTGTTAAAAGAGGGCTTTAGGTCCTAAAAGTGAGGGTTTGGCTGTTAGAAATGAGGCACTGAATTTTAAAACCAAGGTTTGGACCCTAGCAGTGAGGTTTGCAGTCCTAACTCTAAGGCTTTGAGCGTTAAAAGAGGGGTTTGGGTGTTTTAAAGTGAGTCTTTGGGTGCTGAAAATGAGGCTTTGAGCCTTAAAAGAGGGCTTTGGGCATTAATAATGATGTTTTGGTACCTGAAAGTGAAGGCCTGGATGCTAAAAGCAGGGGGTTTCTGACCTAAAAATGAGGCACTGAGCATTAAAAGAGGCGTTTGGACCCTGAAAGTGAAGGTTTGGATGATAAAAATGAGTTTTTGAAGCTTAATAGAGGGGTTTGGACTCTGAAAATTACTATTTGGAACAAAACAATGATGGTTTGACCATAAAAAGTCCAAGTTCGATGCTAAAAGCAGAGGGTTTGGGACCTAAAAATGAGGCAGTGAGCGTGAAAAGAGGGGTTTGGGTAATAGAAGTAAGGGTTTGGAATTTAAAAAAGAGGGTTTGTCCCTGAAAAGGAGGGGTTTGGACCCTAAAAGTGAGGTTTGCAGTCCTAACTCTAAGTCTTTGATGTTAAAAGAGGTGTTTGGGTGTTTTAAAGTGAGTTTTGGGGACCTGGAAATGAGGCACTGAGCGTTAAAAGAGGCGTTTGGACCCTGAAAGTGTGGTTTTGGGTGTTAAAACCGAGGCTTTGAGTGTTAAAAGAGGGCTTTAGGTCCTAAAAGTGAGGGTTTGGCTGTTAAAAATGAGGCACTGAGCTTTAAGAGAGAGGTTTGGACCCTAGCAGTGAGGTTTGTGGTCCTAACTATAAGGCTTTGAGCATTAAAAGAGGGGTTTGGGTGCTTTAAAGTGCGTCTTTGGGACGTGAAAATGAGGGTATGTCCCTAAAAAGGAGGGGTTTGGAGCCTGAAAGTGAGGGTTTGGGATCTAAAATAGAGGCTTTGAGCCTTAAAAGAGGGATTTGGACGTTAAAAATGAGATTTTGCTCCATAAAAGTAAGGGGTTTGGATGCTAAAAATGAGGGTTTGGGAACTAAAAGTGAGGCTTTGAGCCTTGAAAGAGGGGTTTGGACGCTGAAAGTGAGGTTTGCGGTCCCAACTCTAAGTCTTTGATGTTAAAAGAGGGGTTTGGGTGTTTTAAAGTGAGTCTTTGGGTGCTGAAAATGAGGCTTTGAGCCTTGAAAGAGGGCTTTGGACCCTGAAAGTGAGGTTTGCGGTCCCAACTCTAAGTCTTTGGTGTTAAAAGAGGGGTTTGGGTGTTTTAAAGTGAGTCTTTGTATGCTAAAAATGAGGCTTTGAGCCTTAAAAGAGGGCTTTGGGCATTAATAATGATGGTTTGGTTCCTGAAAGTGAAGGCCTGGATGCTAAAAGCAAGGGTTTCTGAACTAAAAGTGAGGCACTGAGCATTAAAAGAGGGGTTTGGACCCTGAAAGTGAAGGTTTGGATGATAAAAATGAGGCTTTGAGGCTTAAAAACGAGGGGCTGGACTCTAAAAGTCATGATTTGTACTAGAACGAGAGTTTGACAATTACAAGTCCGGGTTCAGTGCTAAGAGTGAGGGTTTGGGACCTAAAAATGAGGCACTGAGCGTTAAAAGAGAGGTTTGGACCCTGAAAGTGCGGCTTTGGGTGTTAAAACCGAGGCTTTGGGAGTTAAAAGAGGGCTTTAGGTCCTAAAAGTGAGGGTTTGCTGTTAAAAATGAGGCTTTGAGCGTTAAAACCGGTTTGGCCCCTGAAAGTGAGATTTGCAGTCTTACTCTAAAAGGCTTTGAGGTTAAAAGAGGCTTTGGGTGCTTTAAAGTGCGTCTTTGGGAGGTATAAATGAGGCATTGAGCATTAAAAGAGGGGTTTGGGCAAAGAAAGTGAGGTTTTGGCTGTTAAAAATGAAGCTTTGAGCATAAAAGAGGGCTTTGGACCCTAGCATTGTGGTTTGCGGCCCTAACTCTAAGGCTTTGAGCATTAAAAGAGGGGTTTGGGTGCTTTAAAGTAAGTCCTTGGGACATGAAAATGAGGGTATGTCCCTAAAAAGGAGGGGTTTGGACCCTAAAAGTGAGGTTTGCAGTCCTAACTCTAAGTCTTTGATGTTAAAAGAGGTGTTTGGGTGTTTTAAAGTGAGATTTGGGGACCTGAAAATGAGGCACTGAGCGTTAAAAGAGGGGTTTGGACCCTGAAAGTTTGGCTTTGAGTGTTAAAACTGAGGCTTTGAGTGTTAAAAGAGGGCTTTAGGTCCTAAAAGTGAGGGTTTGGCTGTTAGAAATGAGGCATTGAATTTTAAAACCAAGGTTTGGACCCTAGCAGTGAGGTTTGCAGTCCTAACTATAAGGCTTTGAGCATTAAAAGAGGGGTTTGGGTGCTTTAAAGGAAGTCTTTGGGTGCTGAAAATGAGGCTTTGAGCCTTAAAAGAGGGCTTTGGGCATTAATAATGATGTTTTGGTACCTGAAAGTGAAGGCCTGGATGCTAAAAGCAGTGGGTTTGGACCTAAAAATGAGGCACTGAGCATTAAAAGAGGGGTTTGGACCCTGAAAGTGAAGGTTTGGATGATAAAAATGAGTTTTTGAAGCTTAATAGAGGGGTTTGGACTCTAAGAATTACTATTTGGAACAAAACAATGATGGTTTGACCATAAAAAGTCCAAGTTCGATGCTAAAAATGAGGGTTTGGGACCTAAAAAAAAGGCAGTGAGCGTGAAAAGAGGGGTTTGGGTAATAGAAGTAAGGGTTTGGAATTTTAAAAAGAGGGTTTGTCCCTAAAAAGGAGGGGTTTGGACCCTAAAAGTGAGGTTTGCAGTCCTAACTGTAAGTCTTTGATGTTAAAAGAGGGGTTTGGGTGTTTTAAAGTGAGTTTTGGGGACCTGAAAATGAGGCACTGAGCGTTAAAAGTGGGGTTTGGACCCTGAAAGTTTGGCTTTGAGTGTTAAAACTGAGGCTTTGAGTGTTAAAAGAGGGCTTTAGGTCCTAAAAGTGAGGGTTTGGCTGTTAAAAATGAGGCACTGAGCTTTAAGAGAGAGGTTTGGACCCTAGCAGTGAGGTTTGTGGTCCTAACTATAAGGCTTTGAGCATTAAAAGAGGGGTTTGGGTGTTTTAAAGTGAGTCTTTGGGTGCTGAAAATGAGGCTTTGAGCCTTAAAAGAGGGCTTTGGGCATTAATAATGATGTTTTGGTACCTGAAAGTGAAGGCCTGGATGCTAAAAGCAGGGGGTTTCTGACCTAAAAATGAGGCACTGAGCATTAAAAGAGGGGTTTGGACCCTGAAAGTGAAGGTTTGGATGATAAAAATGAGTTTTTGAAGCTTAATAGAGGGGTTTGGACTCTGAAAATTACTATTTGGAACAAAACAATGATGGTTTGACCATAAAAAGTCCAAGTTCGATGCTAAAAGCAGAGGGTTTGGGACCTAAAAATGAGGCAGTGAGCGTGAAAAGAGGGGTTTGGGTAATAGAAGTAAGGGTTTGGAATTTAAAAAAGAGGGTTTGTCCCTGAAAAGGAGGGGTTTGGACCCTAAAAGTGAGGTTTGCAGTCCTAACTCTAAGTCTTTGATGTTAAAAGAGGTGTTTGGGTGTTTTAAAGTGAGTTTTGGGGACCTGGAAATGAGGCACTGAGCGTTAAAAGAGGCGTTTGGACCCTGAAAGTGTGGTTTTGGGTGTTAAAACCGAGGCTTTGAGTGTTAAAAGAGGGCTTTAGGTCCTAAAAGTGAGGGTTTGGCTGTTAAAAATGAGGCACTGAGCTTTAAGAGAGAGGTTTGGACCCTAGCAGTGAGGTTTGTGGTCCTAACTATAAGGCTTTGAGCATTAAAAGAGGGGTTTGGGTGCTTTAAAGTGCGTCTTTGGGACGTGAAAATGAGGGTATGTCCCTAAAAAGGAGGGGTTTGGACCCTGAAAGTGAGGGTTTGGGATCTAAAATAGAGGCTTTGAGCCTTAAAAGAGGGATTTGGACGTTAAAAATGAGATTTTGCTCCATAAAAGTAAGGGGTTTGGATGCTAAAAATGAGGGTTTGGGAACTAAAAGTGAGGCTTTGAGCCTTGAAAGAGGGGTTTGGACGCTGAAAGTGAGGTTTGCGGTCCCAACTCTAAGTCTTTGATGTTAAAAGAGGGGTTTGGGTGTTTTAAAGTGAGTCTTTGGGTGCTGAAAATGAGGCTTTGAGCCTTGAAAGAGGGCTTTGGACCCTGAAAGTGAGGTTTGCGGTCCCAACTCTAAGTCTTTGGTGTTAAAAGAGGGGTTTGGGTGTTTTAAAGTGAGTCTTTGTATGCTAAAAATGAGGCTTTGAGCCTTAAAAGAGGGCTTTGGGCATTAATAATGATGGTTTGGTTCCTGAAAGTGAAGGCCTGGATGCTAAAAGCAAGGGTTTCTGAACTAAAAGTGAGGCACTGAGCATTAAAAGAGGGGTTTGGACCCTGAAAGTGAAGGTTTGGATGATAAAAATGAGGCTTTGAGGCTTAAAAACGAGGGGCTGGACTCTAAAAGTCATGATTTGTACTAGAACGAGAGTTTGACAATTACAAGTCCGGGTTCAGTGCTAAGAGTGAGGGTTTGGGACCTAAAAATGAGGCACTGAGCGTTAAAAGAGAGGTTTGGACCCTGAAAGTGCGGCTTTGGGTGTTAAAACCGAGGCTTTGGGAGTTAAAAGAGGGCTTTAGGTCCTAAAAGTGAGGGTTTGCTGTTAAAAATGAGGCTTTGAGCGTTAAAACCGGTTTGGCCCCTGAAAGTGAGATTTGCAGTCTTACTCTAAAAGGCTTTGAGGTTAAAAGAGGCTTTGGGTGCTTTAAAGTGCGTCTTTGGGAGGTATAAATGAGGCATTGAGCATTAAAAGAGGGGTTTGGGCAAAGAAAGTGAGGTTTTGGCTGTTAAAAATGAAGCTTTGAGCATAAAAGAGGGCTTTGGACCCTAGCATTGTGGTTTGCGGCCCTAACTCTAAGGCTTTGAGCATTAAAAGAGGGGTTTGGGTGCTTTAAAGTAAGTCCTTGGGACATGAAAATGAGGGTATGTCCCTAAAAAGGAGGGGTTTGGACCCTAAAAGTGAGGTTTGCAGTCCTAACTCTAAGTCTTTGATGTTAAAAGAGGTGTTTGGGTGTTTTAAAGTGAGATTTGGGGACCTGAAAATGAGGCACTGAGCGTTAAAAGAGGGGTTTGGACCCTGAAAGTTTGGCTTTGAGTGTTAAAACTGAGGCTTTGAGTGTTAAAAGAGGGCTTTAGGTCCTAAAAGTGAGGGTTTGGCTGTTAGAAATGAGGCATTGAATTTTAAAACCAAGGTTTGGACCCTAGCAGTGAGGTTTGCAGTCCTAACTATAAGGCTTTGAGCATTAAAAGAGGGGTTTGGGTGCTTTAAAGGAAGTCTTTGGGTGCTGAAAATGAGGCTTTGAGCCTTAAAAGAGGGCTTTGGGCATTAATAATGATGTTTTGGTACCTGAAAGTGAAGGCCTGGATGCTAAAAGCAGTGGGTTTGGACCTAAAAATGAGGCACTGAGCATTAAAAGAGGGGTTTGGACCCTGAAAGTGAAGGTTTGGATGATAAAAATGAGTTTTTGAAGCTTAATAGAGGGGTTTGGACTCTAAGAATTACTATTTGGAACAAAACAATGATGGTTTGACCATAAAAAGTCCAAGTTCGATGCTAAAAATGAGGGTTTGGGACCTAAAAAAAAGGCAGTGAGCGTGAAAAGAGGGGTTTGGGTAATAGAAGTAAGGGTTTGGAATTTTAAAAAGAGGGTTTGTCCCTAAAAAGGAGGGGTTTGGACCCTAAAAGTGAGGTTTGCAGTCCTAACTGTAAGTCTTTGATGTTAAAAGAGGGGTTTGGGTGTTTTAAAGTGAGTTTTGGGGACCTGAAAATGAGGCACTGAGCGTTAAAAGTGGGGTTTGGACCCTGAAAGTTTGGCTTTGAGTGTTAAAACTGAGGCTCTGAGTGTTAAAAGAGGGCTTTAGGTCCTAAAAGTGAGGGTTTGGCTGTTAAAAATGAGGCACTGAGCTTTAAGAGAGAGGTTTGGACCCTAGCAGTGAGGTTTGTGGTCCTAACTATAAGGCTTTGAGCATTAAAAGAGGGGTTTGGGTGCTTTAAAGTGCGTCTTTGGGTGCTGAAAATGAGGGTATGTCCCTAAAAAGGAGGGGTTTGGACCCTGAAAGTGAGGGTTTGGCATCTAAAATAGAGGCTTTGAGCCTTAAAAGAGGGATTTGGACGTTAAAAATGAGATTTTGCTCCATAAAAGTAAGGGGTTTGGATGCTAAAAATGAGGGTTTGGGAACTAAAAGTGAGGCTTTGAGCCTTGAAAGAGGGGTTTGGACGCTGAAAGTGAGGTTTGCGGTCCCAACTCTAAGTCTTTGATGTTAAAAGAGGGGTTTGGGTGTCTTAAAGTGAGTCTTTGGGTGCTGAAAATGAGGCTTTGAGCCTTAAAAGAGGGCTTTGGACCCTGAAAGTGAAGGTTTGGATGATAAAAATGAGGCTTTGAGACTTAAAATCGAGGGGCTGGACTCTAAAAGTCATGATTTGTACTAGAACGAGAGTTTGACAATTACAAGTCCGGGTTCAGTGCTAAGAGTGAGGGTTTGGGACCTAAAAATGAGGCACTGAGCGTTAAAAGAGAGGTTTGGACCCTGAAAGTGCGGCTTTGGGTGTTAAAACCGAGGCTTTGGGAGTTAAAAGAGGGCTTTAGGTCCTAAAAGTGAGGGTTTGCTGTTAAAAATGAGGCTTTGAGCGTTAAAACCGGTTTGGCCCCTGAAAGTGAGATTTGCAGTCTTACTCTAAAAGGCTTTGAGGTTAAAAGAGGCTTTGGGTGCTTTAAAGTGCGTCTTTGGGAGGTATAAATGAGGCATTGAGCATTAAAAGAGGGGTTTGGGCAAAGAAAGTGAGGTTTTGGCTGTTAAAAATGAAGCTTTGAGCATAAAAGAGGGCTTTGGACCCTAGCATTGTGGTTTGCGGCCCTAACTCTAAGGCTTTGAGCATTAAAAGAGGGGTTTGGGTGCTTTAAAGTAAGTCCTTGGGACATGAAAATGAGGGTATGTCCCTAAAAAGGAGGGGTTTGGACCCTAAAAGTGAGGTTTGCAGTCCTAACTCTAAGTCTTTGATGTTAAAAGAGGTGTTTGGGTGTTTTAAAGTGAGATTTGGGGACCTGAAAATGAGGCACTGAGCGTTAAAAGAGGGGTTTGGACCCTGAAAGTTTGGCTTTGAGTGTTAAAACTGAGGCTTTGAGTGTTAAAAGAGGGCTTTAGGTCCTAAAAGTGAGGGTTTGGCTGTTAGAAATGAGGCACTGAATTTTAAAACCAAGGTTTGGACCCTAGCAGTGAGGTTTGCAGTCCTAACTCTAAGGCTTTGAGCGTTAAAAGAGGGGTTTGGGTGTTTTAAAGTGAGTCTTTGGGTGCTGAAAATGAGGCTTTGAGCCTTAAAAGAGGGCTTTGGGCATTAATAATGATGTTTTGGTACCTGAAAGTGAAGGCCTGGATGCTAAAAGCAGGGGGTTTCTGACCTAAAAATGAGGCACTGAGCATTAAAAGAGGCGTTTGGACCCTGAAAGTGAAGGTTTGGATGATAAAAATGAGTTTTTGAAGCTTAATAGAGGGGTTTGGACTCTGAAAATTACTATTTGGAACAAAACAATGATGGTTTGACCATAAAAAGTCCAAGTTCGATGCTAAAAGCAGAGGGTTTGGGACCTAAAAATGAGGCAGTGAGCGTGAAAAGAGGGGTTTGGGTAATAGAAGTAAGGGTTTGGAATTTAAAAAAGAGGGTTTGTCCCTGAAAAGGAGGGGTTTGGACCCTAAAAGTGAGGTTTGCAGTCCTAACTCTAAGTCTTTGATGTTAAAAGAGGTGTTTGGGTGTTTTAAAGTGAGTTTTGGGGACCTGGAAATGAGGCACTGAGCGTTAAAAGAGGCGTTTGGACCCTGAAAGTGTGGTTTTGGGTGTTAAAACCGAGGCTTTGAGTGTTAAAAGAGGGCTTTAGGTCCTAAAAGTGAGGGTTTGGCTGTTAAAAATGAGGCACTGAGCTTTAAGAGAGAGGTTTGGACCCTAGCAGTGAGGTTTGTGGTCCTAACTATAAGGCTTTGAGCATTAAAAGAGGGGTTTGGGTGCTTTAAAGTGCGTCTTTGGGACGTGAAAATGAGGGTATGTCCCTAAAAAGGAGGGGTTTGGACCCTGAAAGTGAGGGTTTGGGATCTAAAATAGAGGCTTTGAGCCTTAAAAGAGGGATTTGGACGTTAAAAATGAGATTTTGCTCCATAAAAGTAAGGGGTTTGGATGCTAAAAATGAGGGTTTGGGAACTAAAAGTGAGGCTTTGAGCCTTGAAAGAGGGGTTTGGACGCTGAAAGTGAGGTTTGCGGTCCCAACTCTAAGTCTTTGATGTTAAAAGAGGGGTTTGGGTGTTTTAAAGTGAGTCTTTGGGTGCTGAAAATGAGGCTTTGAGCCTTGAAAGAGGGCTTTGGACCCTGAAAGTGAGGTTTGCGGTCCCAACTCTAAGTCTTTGGTGTTAAAAGAGGGGTTTGGGTGTTTTAAAGTGAGTCTTTGTATGCTAAAAATGAGGCTTTGAGCCTTAAAAGAGGGCTTTGGGCATTAATAATGATGGTTTGGTTCCTGAAAGTGAAGGCCTGGATGCTAAAAGCAAGGGTTTCTGAACTAAAAGTGAGGCACTGAGCATTAAAAGAGGGGTTTGGACCCTGAAAGTGAAGGTTTGGATGATAAAAATGAGGCTTTGAGGCTTAAAAACGAGGGGCTGGACTCTAAAAGTCATGATTTGTACTAGAACGAGAGTTTGACAATTACAAGTCCGGGTTCAGTGCTAAGAGTGAGGGTTTGGGACCTAAAAATGAGGCACTGAGCGTTAAAAGAGAGGTTTGGACCCTGAAAGTGCGGCTTTGGGTGTTAAAACCGAGGCTTTGGGAGTTAAAAGAGGGCTTTAGGTCCTAAAAGTGAGGGTTTGCTGTTAAAAATGAGGCTTTGAGCGTTAAAACCGGTTTGGCCCCTGAAAGTGAGATTTGCAGTCTTACTCTAAAAGGCTTTGAGGTTAAAAGAGGCTTTGGGTGCTTTAAAGTGCGTCTTTGGGAGGTATAAATGAGGCATTGAGCATTAAAAGAGGGGTTTGGGCAAAGAAAGTGAGGTTTTGGCTGTTAAAAATGAAGCTTTGAGCATAAAAGAGGGCTTTGGACCCTAGCATTGTGGTTTGCGGCCCTAACTCTAAGGCTTTGAGCATTAAAAGAGGGGTTTGGGTGCTTTAAAGTAAGTCCTTGGGACATGAAAATGAGGGTATGTCCCTAAAAAGGAGGGGTTTGGACCCTAAAAGTGAGGTTTGCAGTCCTAACTCTAAGTCTTTGATGTTAAAAGAGGTGTTTGGGTGTTTTAAAGTGAGATTTGGGGACCTGAAAATGAGGCACTGAGCGTTAAAAGAGGGGTTTGGACCCTGAAAGTGAAGGTTTGGATGATAAAAATGAGTTTTTGAAGCTTAATAGAGGGGTTTGGACTCTAAGAATTACTATTTGGAACAAAACAATGATGGTTTGACCATAAAAAGTCCAAGTTCGATGCTAAAAATGAGGGTTTGGGACCTAAAAAAAAGGCAGTGAGCGTTAAAAGAGGGGTTTGGGTAATAGAAGTAAGGGTTTGGAATTTTAAAAAGAGGGTTTGTCCCTAAAAAGGAGGGGTTTGGACCCTAAAAGTGAGGTTTGCAGTCCTAACTGTAAGTCTTTGATGTTAAAAGAGGGGTTTGGGTGTTTTAAAGTGAGTTTTGGGGACCTGAAAATGAGGCACTGAGCGTTAAAAGTGGGGTTTGGACCCTGAAAGTTTGGCTTTGAGTGTTAAAACTGAGGCTTTGAGTGTTAGAAGAGGGCTTTAGGTCCTAAAAGTGAGGGTTTGGCTGTTAAAAATGAGGCACTGAGCTTTAAGAGAGAGGTTTGGACCCTAGCAGTGAGGTTTGTGGTCCTAACTATAAGGCTTTGAGCATTAAAAGAGGGGTTTGGGTGCTTTAAAGTGCGTCTTTGGGTGCTGAAAATGAGGGTATGTCCCTAAAAAGGAGGGGTTTGGACCCTGAAAGTGAGGGTTTGGCATCTAAAATAGAGGCTTTGAGCCTTAAAAGAGGGATTTGGA
The DNA here is from genome assembly GCF_963921805.1 of Phalacrocorax carbo. NCBI lineage: Eukaryota > Metazoa > Chordata > Aves > Suliformes > Phalacrocoracidae > Phalacrocorax > Phalacrocorax carbo. The sequence continues at coordinate 422,932 of NW_026990280.1, read as the reverse complement.
CGTTAAAAATGAGATTTTGCTCCATAAAAGTAAGGGGTTTGGATGCTAAAAATGAGGGTTTGGGAACTAAAAGTGAGGCTTTGAGCCTTGAAAGAGGGGTTTGGACGCTGAAAGTGAGGTTTGCGGTCCCAACTCTAAGTCTTTGATGTTAAAAGAGGGGTTTGGGTGTTTTAAAGTGAGTCTTTGGGTGCTGAAAATGAGGCTTTGAGCCTTAAAAGAGGGCTTTGGACCCTGAAAGTGAAGGTTTGGATGATAAAAATGAGGCTTTGAGACTTAAAATCGAGGGGCTGGACTCTAAAAGTCATGATTTGTACTAGAACGAGAGTTTGACAATTACAAGTCCGGGTTCAGTGCTAAGAGTGAGGGTTTGGGACCTAAAAATGAGGCACTGAGCGTTAAAAGAGAGGTTTGGACCCTGAAAGTGCGGCTTTGGGTGTTAAAACCGAGGCTTTGGGAGTTAAAAGAGGGCTTTAGGTCCTAAAAGTGAGGGTTTGCTGTTAAAAATGAGGCTTTGAGCGTTAAAACCGGTTTGGCCCCTGAAAGTGAGATTTGCAGTCTTACTCTAAAAGGCTTTGAGGTTAAAAGAGGCTTTGGGTGCTTTAAAGTGCGTCTTTGGGAGGTATAAATGAGGCATTGAGCATTAAAAGAGGGGTTTGGGCAAAGAAAGTGAGGTTTTGGCTGTTAAAAATGAAGCTTTGAGCATAAAAGAGGGCTTTGGACCCTAGCATTGTGGTTTGCGGCCCTAACTATAAGGCTTTGAGCATTAAAAGAGGGGTTTGGGTGCTTTAAAGTAAGTCCTTGGGACATGAAAATGAGGGTATGTCCCTAAAAAGGAGGGGTTTGGACCCTAAAAGTGAGGTTTGCAGTCCTAACTCTAAGTCTTTGATGTTAAAAGAGGTGTTTGGGTGTTTTAAAGTGAGATTTGGGGACCTGAAAATGAGGCACTGAGCGTTAAAAGAGGGGTTTGGACCCTGAAAGTTTGGCTTTGAGTGTTAAAACTGAGGCTTTGAGTGTTAAAAGAGGGCTTTAGGTCCTAAAAGTGAGGGTTTGGCTGTTAGAAATGAGGCACTGAATTTTAAAACCAAGGTTTGGACCCTAGCAGTGAGGTTTGCAGTCCTAACTCTAAGGCTTTGAGCGTTAAAAGAGGGGTTTGGGTGTTTTAAAGTGAGTCTTTGGGTGCTGAAAATGAGGCTTTGAGCCTTAAAAGAGGGCTTTGGGCATTAATAATGATGTTTTGGTACCTGAAAGTGAAGGCCTGGATGCTAAAAGCAGGGGGTTTCTGACCTAAAAATGAGGCACTGAGCATTAAAAGAGGCGTTTGGACCCTGAAAGTGAAGGTTTGGATGATAAAAATGAGTTTTTGAAGCTTAATAGAGGGGTTTGGACTCTGAAAATTACTATTTGGAACAAAACAATGATGGTTTGACCATAAAAAGTCCAAGTTCGATGCTAAAAGCAGAGGGTTTGGGACCTAAAAATGAGGCAGTGAGCGTGAAAAGAGGGGTTTGGGTAATAGAAGTAAGGGTTTGGAATTTAAAAAAGAGGGTTTGTCCCTGAAAAGGAGGGGTTTGGACCCTAGCAGTGAGGTTTGCAGTCCTAACTCTAAGTCTTTGATGTTAAAAGAGGTGTTTGGGTGTTTTAAAGTGAGTTTTGGGGACCTGGAAATGAGGCACTGAGCGTTAAAAGAGGCGTTTGGACCCTGAAAGTGTGGTTTTGGGTGTTAAAACCGAGGCTTTGAGTGTTAAAAGAGGGCTTTAGGTCCTAAAAGTGAGGGTTTGGCTGTTAGAAATGAGGCACTGAGCTTTAAGAGAGAGGTTTGGACCCTAGCAGTGAGGTTTGTGGTCCTAACTATAAGGCTTTGAGCATTAAAAGAGGGGTTTGGGTGCTTTAAAGTGCGTCTTTGGGACGTGAAAATGAGGGTATGTCCCTAAAAAGGAGGGGTTTGGACCCTGAAAGTGAGGGTTTGGGATCTAAAATAGAGGCTTTGAGCCTTAAAAGAGGGATTTGGACGTTAAAAATGAGATTTTGCTCCATAAAAGTAAGGGGTTTGGATGCTAAAAATGAGGGTTTGGGAACTAAAAGTGAGGCTTTGAGCCTTGAAAGAGGGGTTTGGACGCTGAAAGTGAGGTTTGCGGTCCCAACTCTAAGTCTTTGATGTTAAAAGAGGGGTTTGGGTGTTTTAAAGTGAGTCTTTGGGTGCTGAAAATGAGGCTTTGAGCCTTGAAAGAGGGCTTTGGACCCTGAAAGTGAGGTTTGCGGTCCCAACTCTAAGTCTTTGGTGTTAAAAGAGGGGTTTGGGTGTTTTAAAGTGAGTCTTTGTATGCTAAAAATGAGGCTTTGAGCCTTAAAAGAGGGCTTTGGGCATTAATAATGATGGTTTGGTTCCTGAAAGTGAAGGCCTGGATGCTAAAAGCAAGGGTTTCTGAACTAAAAGTGAGGCACTGAGCATTAAAAGAGGGGTTTGGACCCTGAAAGTGAAGGTTTGGATGATAAAAATGAGGCTTTGAGGCTTAAAAACGAGGGGCTGGACTCTAAAAGTCATGATTTGTACTAGAACGAGAGTTTGACAATTACAAGTCCGGGTTCAGTGCTAAGAGTGAGGGTTTGGGACCTAAAAATGAGGCACTGAGCGTTAAAAGAGAGGTTTGGACCCTGAAAGTGCGGCTTTGGGTGTTAAAACCGAGGCTTTGGGAGTTAAAAGAGGGCTTTAGGTCCTAAAAGTGAGGGTTTGCTGTTAAAAATGAGGCTTTGAGCGTTAAAACCGGTTTGGCCCCTGAAAGTGAGATTTGCAGTCTTACTCTAAAAGGCTTTGAGGTTAAAAGAGGCTTTGGGTGCTTTAAAGTGTGTCTTTGGGAGGTATAAATGAGGCATTGAGCATTAAAAGAGGGGTTTGGGCAAAGAAAGTGAGGTTTTGGCTGTTAAAAATGAAGCTTTGAGCATAAAAGAGGGCTTTGGACCCTAGCATTGTGGTTTGCGGCCCTAACTCTAAGGCTTTGAGCATTAAAAGAGGGGTTTGGGTGCTTTAAAGTAAGTCCTTGGGACATGAAAATGAGGGTATGTCCCTAAAAAGGAGGGGTTTGGACCCTAAAAGTGAGGTTTGCAGTCCTAACTCTAAGTCTTTGATGTTAAAAGAGGTGTTTGGGTGTTTTAAAGTGAGATTTGGGGACCTGAAAATGAGGCACTGAGCGTTAAAAGAGGGGTTTGGACCCTGAAAGTTTGGCTTTGAGTGTTAAAACTGAGGCTTTGAGTGTTAAAAGAGGGCTTTAGGTCCTAAAAGTGAGGGTTTGGCTGTTAGAAATGAGGCATTGAATTTTAAAACCAAGGTTTGGACCCTAGCAGTGAGGTTTGTGGTCCTAACTATAAGGCTTTGAGCATTAAAAGAGGGGTTTGGGTGCTTTAAAGTGCGTCTTTGGGTGCTGAAAATGAGGGTATGTCCCTAAAAAGGAGGGGTTTGGACCCTGAAAGTGAGGGTTTGGGATCTAAAATAGAGGCTTTGAGCCTTAAAAGAGGGATTTGGACGTTAAAAATGAGATTTTGCTCCATAAAAGTAAGGGGTTTGGATGCTAAAAATGAGGGTTTGGGAACTAAAAGTGAGGCTTTGAGCCTTGAAAGAGGGGTTTGGACGCTGAAAGTGAGGTTTGCGGTCCCAACTCTAAGTCTTTGATGTTAAAAGAGGGTTTGGGTGTTTTAAAGTGAGTCTTTGGGTGCTGAAAATGAGGCTTTGAGCCTTGAAAGAGGGCTTTGGACCCTGAAAGTGAGGTTTGCGGTCCCAACTCTAAGTCTTTGGTGTTAAAAGAGGGGTTTGGGTGTTTTAAAGTGAGTCTTTGTATGCTAAAAATGAGGCTTTGAGCCTTAAAAGAGGGCTTTGGGCATTAATAATGATGGTTTGGTTCCTGAAAGTGAAGGCCTGGATGCTAAAAGCAGGGGGTTTCTGAACTAAAAGTGAGGCACTGAGCATTAAAAGAGGGGTTTGGACCCTGAAAGTGAAGGTTTGGATGATAAAAATGAGGCTTTGAGGCTTAAAAACGAGGGGCTGGACTCTAAAAGTCATGATTTGTACTAGAACGAGAGTTTGACAATTACAAGTCCGGGTTCAGTGCTAAGAGTGAGGGTTTGGGACCTAAAAATGAGGCACTGAGCGTTAAAAGAGAGGTTTGGACCCTGAAAGTGCGGCTTTGGGTGTTAAAACCGAGGCTTTGGGAGTTAAAAGAGGGCTTTAGGTCCTAAAAGTGAGGGTTTGCTGTTAAAAATGAGGCTTTGAGCGTTAAAACCGGTTTGGCCCCTGAAAGTGAGATTTGCAGTCTTACTCTAAAAGGCTTTGAGGTTAAAAGAGGCTTTGGGTGCTTTAAAGTGCGTCTTTGGGAGGTATAAATGAGGCATTGAGCATTAAAAGAGGGGTTTGGGCAAAGAAAGTGAGGTTTTGGCTGTTAAAAATGAAGCTTTGAGCATAAAAGAGGGCTTTGGACCCTAGCATTGTGGTTTGCGGCCCTAACTCTAAGGCTTTGAGCATTAAAAGAGGGGTTTGGGTGCTTTAAAGTAAGTCCTTGGGACATGAAAATGAGGGTATGTCCCTAAAAAGGAGGGGTTTGGACCCTAAAAGTGAGGTTTGCAGTCCTAACTCTAAGTCTTTGATGTTAAAAGAGGTGTTTGGGTGTTTTAAAGTGAGATTTGGGGACCTGAAAATGAGGCACTGAGCGTTAAAAGAGGGGTTTGGACCCTGAAAGTGAAGGTTTGGATGATAAAAATGAGTTTTTGAAGCTTAATAGAGGGGTTTGGACTCTAAGAATTACTATTTGGAACAAAACAATGATGGTTTGACCATAAAAAGTCCAAGTTCGATGCTAAAAATGAGGGTTTGGGACCTAAAAAAAAGGCAGTGAGCGTTAAAAGAGGGGTTTGGGTAATAGAAGTAAGGGTTTGGAATTTTAAAAAGAGGGTTTGTCCCTAAAAAGGAGGGGTTTGGACCCTAAAAGTGAGGTTTGCAGTCCTAACTGTAAGTCTTTGATGTTAAAAGAGGGGTTTGGGTGTTTTAAAGTGAGTTTTGGGGACCTGAAAATGAGGCACTGAGCGTTAAAAGTGGGGTTTGGACCCTGAAAGTTTGGCTTTGAGTGTTAAAACTGAGGCTTTGAGTGTTAGAAGAGGGCTTTAGGTCCTAAAAGTGAGGGTTTGGCTGTTAAAAATGAGGCACTGAGCTTTAAGAGAGAGGTTTGGACCCTAGCAGTGAGGTTTGTGGTCCTAACTATAAGGCTTTGAGCATTAAAAGAGGGGTTTGGGTGCTTTAAAGTGCGTCTTTGGGTGCTGAAAATGAGGGTATGTCCCTAAAAAGGAGGGGTTTGGACCCTGAAAGTGAGGGTTTGGGATCTAAAATAGAGGCTTTGAGCCTTAAAAGAGGGATTTGGACGTTAAAAATGAGATTTTGCTCCATAAAAGTAAGGGGTTTGGATGCTAAAAATGAGGGTTTGGGAACTAAAAGTGAGGCTTTGAGCCTTGAAAGAGGGGTTTGGACGCTGAAAGTGAGGTTTGCGGTCCCAACTCTAAGTCTTTGATGTTAAAAGAGGGGTTTGGGTGTTTTAAAGTGAGTCTTTGGGTGCTGAAAATGAGGCTTTGAGCCTTAAAAGAGGGCTTTGGACCCTGAAAGTGAAGGTTTGGATGATAAAAATGAGGCTTTGAGACTTAAAATCGAGGGGCTGGACTCTAAAAGTCATGATTTGTACTAGAACGAGAGTTTGACAATTACAAGTCCGGGTTCAGTGCTAAGAGTGAGGGTTTGGGACCTAAAAATGAGGCACTGAGCGTGAAAAGAGAGGTTTGGACCCTGAAAGTGCGGCTTTGGGTGTTAAAACCGAGGCTTTGGGAGTTAAAAGAGGGCTTTAGGTCCTAAAAGTGAGGGTTTGCTGTTAAAAATGAGGCTTTGAGCGTTAAAACCGGTTTGGCCCCTGAAAGTGAGATTTGCAGTCTTACTCTAAAAGGCTTTGAGGTTAAAAGAGGCTTTGGGTGCTTTAAAGTGCGTCTTTGGGAGGTATAAATGAGGCATTGAGCATTAAAAGAGGGGTTTGGGCAAAGAAAGTGAGGTTTTGGCTGTTAAAAATGAAGCTTTGAGCATAAAAGAGGGCTTTGGACCCTAGCATTGTGGTTTGCGGCCCTAACTCTAAGGCTTTGAGCATTAAAAGAGGGGTTTGGGTGCTTTAAAGTAAGTCCTTGGGACATGAAAATGAGGGTATGTCCCTAAAAAGGAGGGGTTTGGACCCTAAAAGTGAGGTTTGCAGTCCTAACTCTAAGTCTTTGATGTTAAAAGAGGTGTTTGGGTGTTTTAAAGTGAGATTTGGGGACCTGAAAATGAGGCACTGAGCGTTAAAAGAGGGGTTTGGACCCTGAAAGTTTGGCTTTGAGTGTTAAAACTGAGGCTTTGAGTGTTAAAAGAGGGCTTTAGGTCCTAAAAGTGAGGGTTTGGCTGTTAGAAATGAGGCACTGAATTTTAAAACCAAGGTTTGGACCCTAGCAGTGAGGTTTGCAGTCCTAACTCTAAGGCTTTGAGCGTTAAAAGAGGGGTTTGGGTGTTTTAAAGTGAGTCTTTGGGTGCTGAAAATGAGGCTTTGAGCCTTAAAAGAGGGCTTTGGGCATTAATAATGATGTTTTGGTACCTGAAAGTGAAGGCCTGGATGCTAAAAGCAGGGGGTTTCTGACCTAAAAATGAGGCACTGAGCATTAAAAGAGGCGTTTGGACCCTGAAAGTGAAGGTTTGGATGATAAAAATGAGTTTTTGAAGCTTAATAGAGGGGTTTGGACTCTGAAAATTACTATTTGGAACAAAACAATGATGGTTTGACCATAAAAAGTCCAAGTTCGATGCTAAAAGCAGAGGGTTTGGGACCTAAAAATGAGGCAGTGAGCGTGAAAAGAGGGGTTTGGGTAATAGAAGTAAGGGTTTGGAATTTAAAAAAGAGGGTTTGTCCCTGAAAAGGAGGGGTTTGGACCCTAAAAGTGAGGTTTGCAGTCCTAACTCTAAGTCTTTGATGTTAAAAGAGGTGTTTGGGTGTTTTAAAGTGAGTTTTGGGGACCTGGAAATGAGGCACTGAGCGTTAAAAGAGGCGTTTGGACCCTGAAAGTGTGGTTTTGGGTGTTAAAACCGAGGCTTTGAGTGTTAAAAGAGGGCTTTAGGTCCTAAAAGTGAGGGTTTGGCTGTTAAAAATGAGGCACTGAGCTTTAAGAGAGAGGTTTGGACCCTAGCAGTGAGGTTTGTGGTCCTAACTATAAGGCTTTGAGCATTAAAAGAGGGGTTTGGGTGCTTTAAAGTGCGTCTTTGGGACGTGAAAATGAGGGTATGTCCCTAAAAAGGAGGGGTTTGGAGCCTGAAAGTGAGGGTTTGGGATCTAAAATAGAGGCTTTGAGCCTTAAAAGAGGGATTTGGACGTTAAAAATGAGATTTTGCTCCATAAAAGTAAGGGGTTTGGATGCTAAAAATGAGGGTTTGGGAACTAAAAGTGAGGCTTTGAGCCTTGAAAGAGGGGTTTGGACGCTGAAAGTGAGGTTTGCGGTCCCAACTCTAAGTCTTTGATGTTAAAAGAGGGGTTTGGGTGTTTTAAAGTGAGTCTTTGGGTGCTGAAAATGAGGCTTTGAGCCTTGAAAGAGGGCTTTGGACCCTGAAAGTGAGGTTTGCGGTCCCAACTCTAAGTCTTTGGTGTTAAAAGAGGGGTTTGGGTGTTTTAAAGTGAGTCTTTGTATGCTAAAAATGAGGCTTTGAGCCTTAAAAGAGGGCTTTGGGCATTAATAATGATGGTTTGGTTCCTGAAAGTGAAGGCCTGGATGCTAAAAGCAGGGGGTTTCTGAACTAAAAGTGAGGCACTGAGCATTAAAAGAGGGGTTTGGACCCTGAAAGTGAAGGTTTGGATGATAAAAATGAGGCTTTGAGGCTTAAAAACGAGGGGCTGGACTCTAAAAGTCATGATTTGTACTAGAACGAGAGTTTGACAATTACAAGTCCGGGTTCAGTGCTAAGAGTGAGGGTTTGGGACCTAAAAATGAGGCACTGAGCGTTAAAAGAGAGGTTTGGACCCTGAAAGTGCGGCTTTGGGTGTTAAAACCGAGGCTTTGGGAGTTAAAAGAGGGCTTTAGGTCCTAAAAGTGAGGGTTTGCTGTTAAAAATGAGGCTTTGAGCGTTAAAACCGGTTTGGCCCCTGAAAGTGAGATTTGCAGTCTTACTCTAAAAGGCTTTGAGGTTAAAAGAGGCTTTGGGTGCTTTAAAGTGTGTCTTTGGGAGGTATAAATGAGGCATTGAGCATTAAAAGAGGGGTTTGGGCAAAGAAAGTGAGGTTTTGGCTGTTAAAAATGAAGCTTTGAGCATAAAAGAGGGCTTTGGACCCTAGCATTGTGGTTTGCGGCCCTAACTCTAAGGCTTTGAGCATTAAAAGAGGGGTTTGGGTGCTTTAAAGTAAGTCCTTGGGACATGAAAATGAGGGTATGTCCCTAAAAAGGAGGGGTTTGGACCCTAAAAGTGAGGTTTGCAGTCCTAACTCTAAGTCTTTGATGTTAAAAGAGGTGTTTGGGTGTTTTAAAGTGAGATTTGGGGACCTGAAAATGAGGCACTGAGCGTTAAAAGAGGGGTTTGGACCCTGAAAGTTTGGCTTTGAGTGTTAAAACTGAGGCTTTGAGTGTTAAAAGAGGGCTTTAGGTCCTAAAAGTGAGGGTTTGGCTGTTAGAAATGAGGCATTGAATTTTAAAACCAAGGTTTGGACCCTAGCAGTGAGGTTTGCAGTCCTAACTATAAGGCTTTGAGCATTAAAAGAGGGGTTTGGGTGCTTTAAAGGAAGTCTTTGGGTGCTGAAAATGAGGCTTTGAGCCTTAAAAGAGGGCTTTGGGCATTAATAATGATGTTTTGGTACCTGAAAGTGAAGGCCTGGATGCTAAAAGCAGTGGGTTTGGACCTAAAAATGAGGCACTGAGCATTAAAAGAGGGGTTTGGACCCTGAAAGTGAAGGTTTGGATGATAAAAATGAGTTTTTGAAGCTTAATAGAGGGGTTTGGACTCTAAGAATTACTATTTGGAACAAAACAATGATGGTTTGACCATAAAAAGTCCAAGTTCGATGCTAAAAATGAGGGTTTGGGACCTAAAAAAAAGGCAGTGAGCGTGAAAAGAGGGGTTTGGGTAATAGAAGTAAGGGTTTGGAATTTTAAAAAGAGGGTTTGTCCCTAAAAAGGAGGGGTTTGGACCCTAAAAGTGAGGTTTGCAGTCCTAACTGTAAGTCTTTGATGTTAAAAGAGGGGTTTGGGTGTTTTAAAGTGAGTTTTGGGGACCTGAAAATGAGGCACTGAGCGTTAAAAGTGGGGTTTGGACCCTGAAAGTTTGGCTTTGAGTGTTAAAACTGAGGCTTTGAGTGTTAAAAGAGGGCTTTAGGTCCTAAAAGTGAGGGTTTGGCTGTTAAAAATGAGGCACTGAGCTTTAAGAGAGAGGTTTGGACCCTAGCAGTGAGGTTTGTGGTCCTAACTATAAGGCTTTGAGCATTAAAAGAGGGGTTTGGGTGCTTTAAAGTGCGTCTTTGGGTGCTGAAAATGAGGGTATGTCCCTAAAAAGGAGGGGTTTGGACCCTGAAAGTGAGGGTTTGGCATCTAAAATAGAGGCTTTGAGCCTTAAAAGAGGGATTTGGACGTTAAAAATGAGATTTTGCTCCATAAAAGTAAGGGGTTTGGATGCTAAAAATGAGGGTTTGGGAACTAAAAGTGAGGCTTTGAGCCTTGAAAGAGGGGTTTGGACGCTGAAAGTGAGGTTTGCGGTCCCAACTCTAAGTCTTTGATGTTAAAAGAGGGGTTTGGGTGTTTTAAAGTGAGTCTTTGGGTGCTGAAAATGAGGCTTTGAGCCTTAAAAGAGGGCTTTGGACCCTGAAAGTGAAGGTTTGGATGATAAAAATGAGGCTTTGAGACTTAAAATCGAGGGGCTGGACTCTAAAAGTCATGATTTGTACTAGAACGAGAGTTTGACAATTACAAGTCCGGGTTCAGTGCTAAGAGTGAGGGTTTGGGACCTAAAAATGAGGCACTGAGCGTTAAAAGAGAGGTTTGGACCCTGAAAGTGCGGCTTTGGGTGTTAAAACCGAGGCTTTGGGAGTTAAAAGAGGGCTTTAGGTCCTAAAAGTGAGGGTTTGCTGTTAAAAATGAGGCTTTGAGCGTTAAAACCGGTTTGGCCCCTGAAAGTGAGATTTGCAGTCTTACTCTAAAAGGCTTTGAGGTTAAAAGAGGCTTTGGGTGCTTTAAAGTGCGTCTTTGGGAGGTATAAATGAGGCATTGAGCATTAAAAGAGGGGTTTGGGCAAAGAAAGTGAGGTTTTGGCTGTTAAAAATGAAGCTTTGAGCATAAAAGAGGGCTTTGGACCCTAGCATTGTGGTTTGCGGCCCTAACTCTAAGGCTTTGAGCATTAAAAGAGGGGTTTGGGTGCTTTAAAGTAAGTCCTTGGGACATGAAAATGAGGGTATGTCCCTAAAAAGGAGGGGTTTGGACCCTAAAAGTGAGGTTTGCAGTCCTAACTCTAAGTCTTTGATGTTAAAAGAGGTGTTTGGGTGTTTTAAAGTGAGATTTGGGGACCTGAAAATGAGGCACTGAGCATTAAAAGAGGGGTTTGGACCCTGAAAGTTTGGCTTTGAGTGTTAAAACTGAGGCTTTGAGTGTTAAAAGAGGGCTTTAGGTCCTAGAAGTGAGGGTTTGGCTGTTAGAAATGAGGCATTGAATTTTAAAACCAAGGTTTGGACCCTAGCAGTGAGGTTTGCAGTCCTAACTCTAAGGCTTTGAGCGTTAAAAGAGGGGTTTGGGTGTTTTAAAGTGAGTCTTTGGGTGCTGAAAATGAGGCTTTGAGCCTTAAAAGAGGGCTTTGGGCATTAATAATGATGTTTTGGTACCTGAAAGTGAAGGCCTGGATGCTAAAAGCAGGGGGTTTCTGACCTAAAAATGAGGCACTGAGCATTAAAAGAGGCGTTTGGACCCTGAAAGTGAAGGTTTGGATGATAAAAATGAGTTTTTGAAGCTTAATAGAGGGGTTTGGACTCTGAAAATTACTATTTGGAACAAAACAATGATGGTTTGACCATAAAAAGTCCAAGTTCGATGCTAAAAGCAGAGGGTTTGGGACCTAAAAATGAGGCAGTGAGCGTGAAAAGAGGGGTTTGGGTAATAGAAGTAAGGGTTTGGAATTTAAAAAAGAGGGTTTGTCCCTGAAAAGGAGGGGTTTGGACCCTAAAAGTGAGGTTTGCAGTCCTAACTCTAAGTCTTTGATGTTAAAAGAGGTGTTTGGGTGTTTTAAAGTGAGTTTTGGGGACCTGGAAATGAGGCACTGAGCGTTAAAAGAGGCGTTTGGACCCTGAAAGTGTGGTTTTGGGTGTTAAAACCGAGGCTTTGAGTGTTAAAAGAGGGCTTTAGGTCCTAAAAGTGAGGGTTTGGCTGTTAAAAATGAGGCACTGAGCTTTAAGAGAGAGGTTTGGACCCTAGCAGTGAGGTTTGTGGTCCTAACTATAAGGCTTTGAGCATTAAAAGAGGGGTTTGGGTGCTTTAAAGTGCGTCTTTGGGACGTGAAAATGAGGGTATGTCCCTAAAAAGGAGGGGTTTGGACCCTGAAAGTGAGGGTTTGGGATCTAAAATAGAGGCTTTGAGCCTTAAAAGAGGGATTTGGACGTTAAAAATGAGATTTTGCTCCATAAAAGTAAGGGGTTTGGATGCTAAAAATGAGGGTTTGGGAACTAAAAGTGAGGCTTTGAGCCTTGAAAGAGGGGTTTGGACGCTGAAAGTGAGGTTTGCGGTCCCAACTCTAAGTCTTTGATGTTAAAAGAGGGGTTTGGGTGTTTTAAAGTGAGTCTTTGGGTGCTGAAAATGAGGCTTTGAGCCTTGAAAGAGGGCTTTGGACCCTGAAAGTGAGGTTTGCGGTCCCAACTCTAAGTCTTTGGTGTTAAAAGAGGGGTTTGGGTGTTTTAAAGTGAGTCTTTGTATGCTAAAAATGAGGCTTTGAGCCTTAAAAGAGGGCTTTGGGCATTAATAATGATGGTTTGGTTCCTGAAAGTGAAGGCCTGGATGCTAAAAGCAAGGGTTTCTGAACTAAAAGTGAGGCACTGAGCATTAAAAGAGGGGTTTGGACCCTGAAAGTGAAGGTTTGGATGATAAAAATGAGGCTTTGAGGCTTAAAAACGAGGGGCTGGACTCTAAAAGTCATGATTTGTACTAGAACGAGAGTTTGACAATTACAAGTCCGGGTTCAGTGCTAAGAGTGAGGGTTTGGGACCTAAAAATGAGGCACTGAGCGTTAAAAGAGAGGTTTGGACCCTGAAAGTGCGGCTTTGGGTGTTAAAACCGAGGCTTTGGGAGTTAAAAGAGGGCTTTAGGTCCTAAAAGTGAGGGTTTGCTGTTAAAAATGAGGCTTTGAGCGTTAAAACCGGTTTGGCCCCTGAAAGTGAGATTTGCAGTCTTACTCTAAAAGGCTTTGAGGTTAAAAGAGGCTTTGGGTGCTTTAAAGTGTGTCTTTGGGAGGTATAAATGAGGCATTGAGCATTAAAAGAGGGGTTTGGGCAAAGAAAGTGAGGTTTTGGCTGTTAAAAATGAAGCTTTGAGCATAAAAGAGGGCTTTGGACCCTAGCATTGTGGTTTGCGGCCCTAACTCTAAGGCTTTGAGCATTAAAAGAGGGGTTTGGGTGCTTTAAAGTAAGTCCTTGGGACATGAAAATGAGGGTATGTCCCTAAAAAGGAGGGGTTTGGACCCTAAAAGTGAGGTTTGCAGTCCTAACTCTAAGTCTTTGATGTTAAAAGAGGTGTTTGGGTGTTTTAAAGTGAGATTTGGGGACCTGAAAATGAGGCACTGAGCGTTAAAAGAGGGGTTTGGACCCTGAAAGTTTGGCTTTGAGTGTTAAAACTGAGGCTTTGAGTGTTAAAAGAGGGCTTTAGGTCCTAAAAGTGAGGGTTTAGCTGTTAGAAATGAGGCATTGAATTTTAAAACCAAGGTTTGGACCCTAGCAGTGAGGTTTGCAGTCCTAACTATAAGGCTTTGAGCATTAAAAGAGGGGTTTGGGTGCTTTAAAGTGCGTCTTTGGGTGCTGAAAATGAGGCTTTGAGCCTTAAAAGAGGGCTTTGGGCATTAATAATGATGTTTTGGTACCTGAAAGTGAAGGCCTGGATGCTAAAAGCAGTGGGTTTGGACCTAAAAATGAGGCACTGAGCATTAAAAGAGGGGTTTGGACCCTGAAAGTGAAGGTTTGGATGATAAAAATGAGTTTTTGAAGCTTAATAGAGGGGTTTGGACTCTAAGAATTACTATTTGGAACAAAACAATGATGGTTTGACCATAAAAAGTCGAGGTTCGATGCTAAAAATGAGGGTTTGGGACCTAAAAAAAAGGCAGTGAGCGTGAAAAGAGGGGTTTGGGTAATAGAAGTAAGGGTTTGGAATTTTAAAAAGAGGGTTTGTCCCTAAAAAGGAGGGGTTTGGACCCTAAAAGTGAGGTTTGCAGTCCTAACTGTAAGTCTTTGATGTTAAAAGAGGTGTTTGGGTGTTTTAAAGTGAGTTTTGGGGACCTGAAAATGAGGCACTGAGCGTTAAAAGTGGGGTTTGGACCCTGAAAGTTTGGCTTTGAGTGTTAAAACTGAGGCTTTGAGTGTTAAAAGAGGGCTTTAGGTCCTAAAAGTGAGGGTTTGGCTGTTAAAAATGAGGCACTGAGCTTTAAGAGAGAGGTTTGGACCCTAGCAGTGAGGTTTGTGGTCCTAACTATAAGGCTTTGAGCATTAAAAGAGGGGTTTGGGTGCTTTAAAGTGCGTCTTTGGGTGCTGAAAATGAGGGTATGTCCCTAAAAAGGAGGGGTTTGGACCCTGAAAGTGAGGGTTTGGCATCTAAAATAGAGGCTTTGAGCCTTAAAAGAGGGATTTGGACATTAAAAATGAGATTTTGCTCCATAAAAGTAAGGGGTTTGGATGCTAAAAATGAGGGTTTGGGAACTAAAAGTGAGGCTTTGAGCCTTGAAAGAGGGGTTTGGACGCTGAAAGTGAGGTTTGCGGTCCCAACTCTAAGTCTTTGATGTTAAAAGAGGGGTTTGGGTGTTTTAAAGTGAGTCTTTGGGTGCTGAAAATGAGGCTTTGAGCCTTAAAAGAGGGCTTTGGACCCTGAAAGTGAAGGTTTGGATGATAAAAATGAGGCTTTGAGACTTAAAATCGAGGGGCTGGACTCTAAAAGTCATGATTTGTACTAGAACGAGAGTTTGACAATTACAAGTCCGGGTTCAGTGCTAAGAGTGAGGGTTTGGGACCTAAAAATGAGGCACTGAGCGTGAAAAGAGAGGTTTGGACCCTGAAAGTGCGGCTTTGGGTGTTAAAACCGAGGCTTTGGGAGTTAAAAGAGGGCTTTAGGTCCTAAAAGTGAGGGTTTGCTGTTAAAAATGAGGCTTTGAGCGTTAAAACCGGTTTGGCCCCTGAAAGTGAGATTTGCAGTCTTACTCTAAAAGGCTTTGAGGTTAAAAGAGGCTTTGGGTGCTTTAAAGTGCGTCTTTGGGAGGTATAAATGAGGCATTGAGCATTAAAAGAGGGGTTTGGGCAAAGAAAGTGAGGTTTTGGCTGTTAAAAATGAAGCTTTGAGCATAAAAGAGGGCTTTGGACCCTAGCATTGTGGTTTGCGGCCCTAACTCTAAGGCTTTGAGCATTAAAAGAGGGGTTTGGGTGCTTTAAAGTAAGTCCTTGGGACATGAAAATGAGGGTATGTCCCTAAAAAGGAGGGGTTTGGACCCTAAAAGTGAGGTTTGCAGTCCTAACTCTAAGTCTTTGATGTTAAAAGAGGTGTTTGGGTGTTTTAAAGTGAGATTTGGGGACCTGAAAATGAGGCACTGAGCGTTAAAAGAGGGGTTTGGACCCTGAAAGTTTGGCTTTGAGTGTTAAAACCGAGGCTTTGAGTGTTAAAAGAGGGCTTTAGGTCCTAAAAGTGAGGGTTTGGCTGTTAGAAATGAGGCACTGAATTTTAAAACCAAGGTTTGGACCCTAGCAGTGAGGTTTGCAGTCCTAACTCTAAGGCTTTGAGCGTTAAAAGAGGGGTTTGGGTGTTTTAAAGTGAGTCTTTGGGTGCTGAAAATGAGGCTTTGAGCCTTAAAAGAGGGCTTTGGGCATTAATAATGATGTTTTGGTACCTGAAAGTGAAGGCCTGGATGCTAAAAGCAGGGGGTTTCTGACCTAAAAATGAGGCACTGAGCATTAAAAGAGGCGTTTGGACCCTGAAAGTGAAGGTTTGGATGATAAAAATGAGTTTTTGAAGCTTAATAGAGGGGTTTGGACTCTGAAAATTACTATTTGGAACAAAACAATGATGGTTTGACCATAAAAAGTCCAAGTTCGATGCTAAAAGCAGAGGGTTTGGGACCTAAAAATGAGGCAGTGAGCGTGAAAAGAGGGGTTTGGGTAATAGAAGTAAGGGTTTGGAATTTAAAAAAGAGGGTTTGTCCCTGAAAAGGAGGGGTTTGGACCCTAAAAGTGAGGTTTGCAGTCCTAACTCTAAGTCTTTGATGTTAAAAGAGGTGTTTGGGTGTTTTAAAGTGAGTTTTGGGGACCTGGAAATGAGGCACTGAGCGTTAAAAGAGGCGTTTGGACCCTGAAAGTGTGGTTTTGGGTGTTAAAACCGAGGCTTTGAGTGTTAAAAGAGGGCTTTAGGTCCTAAAAGTGAGGGTTTGGCTGTTAAAAATGAGGCACTGAGCTTTAAGAGAGAGGTTTGGACCCTAGCAGTGAGGTTTGTGGTCCTAACTATAAGGCTTTGAGCATTAAAAGAGGGGTTTGGGTGCTTTAAAGTGCGTCTTTGGGTGCTGAAAATGAGGGTATGTCCCTAAAAAGGAGGGGTTTGGACCCTGAAAGTGAGGGTTTGGGATCTAAAATAGAGGCTTTGAGCCTTAAAAGAGGGATTTGGACGTTAAAAATGAGATTTTGCTCCATAAAAGTAAGGGGTTTGGATGCTAAAAATGAGGGTTTGGGAACTAAAAGTGAGGCTTTGAGCCTTGAAAGAGGGGTTTGGACGCTGAAAGTGAGGTTTGCGGTCCCAACTCTAAGTCTTTGATGTTAAAAGAGGGGTTTGGGTGTTTTAAAGTGAGTCTTTGGGTGCTGAAAATGAGGCTTTGAGCCTTGAAAGAGGGCTTTGGACCCTGAAAGTGAGGTTTGCGGTCCCAACTCTAAGTCTTTGGTGTTAAAAGAGGGGTTTGGGTGTTTTAAAGTGAGTCTTTGTATGCTAAAAATGAGGCTTTGAGCCTTAAAAGAGGGCTTTGGGCATTAATAATGATGGTTTGGTTCCTGAAAGTGAAGGCCTGGATGCTAAAAGCAAGGGTTTCTGAACTAAAAGTGAGGCACTGAGCATTAAAAGAGGGGTTTGGACCCTGAAAGTGAAGGTTTGGATGATAAAAATGAGGCTTTGAGGCTTAAAAACGAGGGGCTGGACTCTAAAAGTCATGATTTGTACTAGAACGAGAGTTTGACAATTACAAGTCCGGGTTCAGTGCTAAGAGTGAGGGTTTGGGACCTAAAAATGAGGCACTGAGCGTTAAAAGAGAGGTTTGGACCCTGAAAGTGCGGCTTTGGGTGTTAAAACCGAGGCTTTGGGAGTTAAAAGAGGGCTTTAGGTCCTAAAAGTGAGGGTTTGCTGTTAAAAATGAGGCTTTGAGCGTTAAAACCGGTTTGGCCCCTGAAAGTGAGATTTGCAGTCTTACTCTAAAAGGCTTTGAGGTTAAAAGAGGCTTTGGGTGCTTTAAAGTGCGTCTTTGGGAGGTATAAATGAGGCATTGAGCATTAAAAGAGGGGTTTGGGCAAAGAAAGTGAGGTTTTGGCTGTTAAAAATGAAGCTTTGAGCATAAAAGAGGGCTTTGGACCCTAGCATTGTGGTTTGCGGCCCTAACTCTAAGGCTTTGAGCATTAAAAGAGGGGTTTGGGTGCTTTAAAGTAAGTCCTTGGGACATGAAAATGAGGGTATGTCCCTAAAAAGGAGGGGTTTGGACCCTAAAAGTGAGGTTTGCAGTCCTAACTCTAAGTCTTTGATGTTAAAAGAGGTGTTTGGGTGTTTTAAAGTGAGATTTGGGGACCTGAAAATGAGGCACTGAGCGTTAAAAGAGGCGTTTGGACCCTGAAAGTGTGGTTTTGGGTGTTAAAACCGAGGCTTTGAGTGTTAAAAGAGGGCTTTAGGTCCTAAAAGTGAGGGTTTGGCTGTTAAAAATGAGGCACTGAGCTTTAAGAGAGAGGTTTGGACCCTAGCAGTGAGGTTTGTGGTCCTAACTATAAGGCTTTGAGCATTAAAAGAGGGGTTTGGGTGCTTTAAAGTGCGTCTTTGGGACGTGAAAATGAGGGTATGTCCCTAAAAAGGAGGGGTTTGGACCCTGAAAGTGAGGGTTTGGCATCTAAAATAGAGGCTTTGAGCCTTAAAAGAGGGATTTGGACGTTAAAAATGAGATTTTGCTCCATAAAAGTAAGGGGTTTGGATGCTAAAAATGAGGGTTTGGGAACTAAAAGTGAGGCTTTGAGCCTTGAAAGAGGGGTTTGGACCCTGAAAGTGAGGTTTGCGGTCCCAACTCTAAGTCTTTGGTGTTAAAAGAGGGGTTTGGGTGTTTTAAAGTGAGTCTTTGTATGCTAAAAATGAGGCTTTGAGCCTTAAAAGAGGGCTTTGGGCATTAATAATGATGGTTTGGTTCCTGAAAGTGAAGGCCTGGATGCTAAAAGCAAGGGTTTCTGAACTAAAAGTGAGGCACTGAGCATTAAAAGAGGGGTTTGGACCCTGAAAGTGAAGGTTTGGATGATAAAAATGAGGCTTTGAGGCTTAAAAACGAGGGGCTGGACTCTAAAAGTCATGATTTGTACTAGAACGAGAGTTTGACAATTACAAGTCCGGGTTCAGTGCTAAGAGTGAGGGTTTGGGTGTTAAAAATGAGGCACTGAGCGTTAAAAGAGAGGTTTGGACCCTGAAAGTGCGGCTTTGGGTGTTAAAACCGAGGCTTTGGGAGTTAAAAGAGGGCTTTAGGTCCTAAAAGTGAGGGTTTGCTGTTAAAAATGAGGCTTTGAGCGTTAAAACCGGTTTGGCCCCTGAAAGTGAGATTTGCAGTCTTACTCTAAAAGGCTTTGAGGTTAAAAGAGGCTTTGGGTGCTTTAAAGTGCGTCTTTGGGAGGTATAAATGAGGCATTGAGCATTAAAAGAGGGGTTTGGGCAAAGAAAGTGAGGTTTTGGCTGTTAAAAATGAAGCTTTGAGCATAAAAGAGGGCTTTGGACCCTAGCATTGTGGTTTGCGGCCCTAACTATAAGGCTTTGAGCATTAAAAGAGGGGTTTGGGTGCTTTAAAGTAAGTCCTTGGGACATGAAAATGAGGGTATGTCCCTAAAAAGGAGGGGTTTGGACCCTAAAAGTGAGGTTTGCAGTCCTAACTCTAAGTCTTTGATGTTAAAAGAGGTGTTTGGGTGTTTTAAAGTGAGATTTGGGGACCTGAAAATGAGGCACTGAGCGTTAAAAGAGGGGTTTGGACCCTGAAAGTTTGGCTTTGAGTGTTAAAACTGAGGCTTTGAGTGTTAAAAGAGGGCTTTAGGTCCTAAAAGTGAGGGTTTGGCTGTTAGAAATGAGGCATTGAATTTTAAAACCAAGGTTTGGACCCTAGCAGTGAGGTTTGCAGTCCTAACTATAAGGCTTTGAGCATTAAAAGAGAGGTTTGGGTGCTTTAAAGTGCGTCTTTGGGTGCTGAAAATGAGGCTTTGAGCCTTAAAAGAGGGCTTTGGGCATTAATAATGATGTTTTGGTACCTGAAAGTGAAGGCCTGGATGCTAAAAGCAGGGGGTTTGGACCTAAAAATGAGGCACTGAGCATTAAAAGAGGGGTTTGGACCCTGAAAGTGAAGGTTTGGATGATAAAAATGAGTTTTTGAAGCTTAATAGAGGGGATTGGACTCTAAGAATTACTATTTGGAACAAAACAATGATGGTTTGACCATAAAAAGTCCAAGTTCGATGCTAAAAATGAGGGTTTGGGACCTAAAAAAAAGGCAGTGAGCGTGAAAAGAGGGGTTTGGGTAATAGAAGTAAGGGTTTGGAATTTTAAGAAGAGGGTTTGTCCCTAAAAAGGAGGGGTTTGGACCCTAAAAGTGAGGTTTGCAGTCCTAACTATAAGTCTTTGATGTTAAAAGAGGTGTTTGGGTGTTTTAAAGTGAGTTTTGGGGACCTGAAAATGAGGCACTGAGCGTTAAAAGAGGCGTTTGGACCCTGAAAGTTTGGCTTTGGGTGTTAAAACTGAGGCTTTGAGTGTTAAAAGAGGGCTTTAGGTCCTAAAAGTGAGGGTTTGGCTGTTAAAAATGAGGCACTGAGCTTTAAGAGAGAGGTTTGGACCCTAGCAGTGAGGTTTGTGGTCCTAACTATAAGGCTTTGAGCATTAAAAGAGGGGTTTGGGTGCTTTAAAGTGCGTCTTTGGGTGCTGAAAATGAGGGTATGTCCCTAAAAAGGAGGGGTTTGGAGCCTGAAAGTGAGGGTTTGGCATCTAAAATAGAGGCTTTGAGCCTTAAAAGAGGGATTTGGACGTTAAAAATGAGATTTTGCTCCATAAAAGTAAGGGGTTTGGATGCTAAAAATGAGGGTTTGGGAACTAAAAGTGAGGCCTTGAGCCTTGAAAGAGGGGTTTGGACGCTGAAAGTGAGGTTTGCGGTCCCAACTCTAAGTCTTTGATGTTAAAAGAGGGGTTTGGGTGTTTTAAAGTGAGTCTTTGGGTGCTGAAAATGAGGCTTTGAGCCTTAAAAGAGGGCTTTGGACCCTGAAAGTGAAGGTTTGGATGATAAAAATGAGGCTTTGAGACTTAAAATCGAGGGGCTGGACTCTAAAAGTCATGATTTGTACTAGAACGAGAGTTTGACAATTACAAGTCCGGGTTCAGTGCTAAGAGTGAGGGTTTGGGACCTAAAAATGAGGCACTGAGCGTGAAAAGAGAGGTTTGGACCCTGAAAGTGCGGCTTTGGGTGTTAAAACCGAGGCTTTGGGAGTTAAAAGAGGGCTTTAGGTCCTAAAAGTGAGGGTTTGCTGTTAAAAATGAGGCTTTGAGCGTTAAAACCGGTTTGGCCCCTGAAAGTGAGATTTGCAGTCTTACTCTAAAAGGCTTTGAGGTTAAAAGAGGCTTTGGGTGCTTTAAAGTGCGTCTTTGGGAGGTATAAATGAGGCATTGAGCATTAAAAGAGGGGTTTGGGCAAAGAAAGTGAGGTTTTGGCTGTTAAAAATGAAGCTTTGAGCATAAAAGAGGGCTTTGGACCCTAGCATTGTGGTTTGCGGCCCTAACTATAAGGCTTTGAGCATTAAAAGAGGGGTTTGGGTGCTTTAAAGTAAGTCCTTGGGACATGAAAATGAGGGTATGTCCCTAAAAAGGAGGGGTTTGGACCCTAAAAGTGAGGTTTGCAGTCCTAACTCTAAGTCTTTGATGTTAAAAGAGGTGTTTGGGTGTTTTAAAGTGAGATTTGGGGACCTGAAAATGAGGCACTGAGCGTTAAAAGAGGGGTTTGGACCCTGAAAGTTTGGCTTTGAGTGTTAAAACCGAGGCTTTGAGTGTTAAAAGAGGGCTTTAGGTCCTAAAAGTGAGGGTTTGGCTGTTAGAAATGAGGCACTGAATTTTAAAACCAAGGTTTGGACCCTAGCAGTGAGGTTTGCAGTCCTAACTATAAGGCTTTGAGCATTAAAAGAGGGGTTTGGGTGCTTTAAAGTGCGTCTTTGGGTGCTGAAAATGAGGCTTTGAGCCTTAAAAGAGGGCTTTGGGCATTAATAATGATGTTTTGGTACCTGAAAGTGAAGGCCTGGATGCTAAAAGCAGGGGGTTTGGACCTAAAAATGAGGCACTGAGCATTAAAAGAGGGGTTTGGACCCTGAAAGTGAAGGTTTGGATGATAAAAATGAGTTTTTGAAGCTTAATAGAGGGGATTGGACTCTAAGAATTACTATTTGGAACAAAACAATGATGGTTTGACCATAAAAAGTCCAAGTTCGATGCTAAAAATGAGGGTTTGGGACCTAAAAAAAAGGCAGTGAGCGTGAAAAGAGGGGTTTGGGTAATAGAAGTAAGGGTTTGGAATTTTAAGAAGAGGGTTTGTCCCTAAAAAGGAGGGGTTTGGACCCTAAAAGTGAGGTTTGCAGTCCTAACTATAAGTCTTTGATGTTAAAAGAGGTGTTTGGGTGTTTTAAAGTGAGTTTTGGGGACCTGAAAATGAGGCACTGAGCGTTAAAAGAGGGGTTTGGACCCTGAAAGTTTGGCTTTGGGTGTTAAAACTGAGGCTTTGAGTGTTAAAAGAGGGCTTTAGGTCCTAAAAGTGAGGGTTTGGCTGTTAAAAATGAGGCACTGAGCTTTAAGAGAGAGGTTTGGACCCTAGCAGTGAGGTTTGTGGTCCTAACTATAAGGCTTTGAGCATTAAAAGAGGGGTTTGGGTGCTTTAAAGTGCGTCTTTGGGACGTGAAAATGAGGGTATGTCCCTAAAAAGGAGGGGTTTGGAGCCTGAAAGTGAGGGTTTGGCATCTAAAATAGAGGCTTTGAGCCTTAAAAGAGGGATTTGGACGTTAAAAATGAGATTTTGCTCCATAAAAGTAAGGGGTTTGGATGCTAAAAATGAGGGTTTGGGAACTAAAAGTGAGGCTTTGAGCCTTGAAAGAGGGGTTTGGACGCTGAAAGTGAGGTTTGCGGTCCCAACTCTAAGTCTTTGATGTTAAAAGAGGGGTTTGGGTGTTTTAAAGTGAGTCTTTGGGTGCTGAAAATGAGGCTTTGAGCCTTAAAAGAGGGCTTTGGACCCTGAAAGTGAAGGTTTGGATGATAAAAATGAGGCTTTGAGACTTAAAATCGAGGGGCTGGACTCTAAAAGTCATGATTTGTACTAGAACGAGAGTTTGACAATTACAAGTCCGGGTTCAGTGCTAAGAGTGAGGGTTTGGGACCTAAAAATGAGGCACTGAGCGTTAAAAGAGAGGTTTGGACCCTGAAAGTGCGGCTTTGGGTGTTAAAACCGAGGCTTTGGGAGTTAAAAGAGGGCTTTAGGTCCTAAAAGTGAGGGTTTGCTGTTAAAAATGAGGCTTTGAGCGTTAAAACCGGTTTGGCCCCTGAAAGTGAGATTTGCAGTCTTACTCTAAAAGGCTTTGAGGTTAAAAGAGGCTTTGGGTGCTTTAAAGTGCGTCTTTGGGAGGTATAAATGAGGCATTGAGCAGTAAAAGAGGGGTTTGGGCAAAGAAAGTGAGGTTTTGGCTGTTAAAAATGAAGCTTTGAGCATAAAAGAGGGCTTTGGACCCTAGCATTGTGGTTTGCGGCCCTAACTCTAAGGCTTTGAGCATTAAAAGAGGGGTTTGGGTGCTTTAAAGTAAGTCCTTGGGACATGAAAATGAGGGTATGTCCCTAAAAAGGAGGGGTTTGGACCCTAAAAGTGAGGTTTGCAGTCCTAACTCTAAGTCTTTGATGTTAAAAGAGGTGTTTGGGTGTTTTAAAGTGAGTTTTGGGGACCTGAAAATGAGGCACTGAGCGTTAAAAGTGGGGTTTGGACCCTGAAAGTTTGTCTTTGAGTGTTAAAACTGAGGCTTTGAGTGTTAAAAGAGGGCTTTAGGTCCTAAAAGTGAGGGTTTGGCTGTTAAAAATGAGGCACTGAGCTTTAAGAGAGAGGTTTGGACCCTAGCAGTGAGTTTTGTGGTCCTAACTATAAGGCTTTGAGCATTAAAAGAGGGGTTTGGGTGCTTTAAAGTGCGTCTTTGGGACGTGAAAATGAGGGTATGTCCCTAAAAAGGAGGGGTTTGGACCCTGAAAGTGAGGGTTTGGGATCTAAAATAGAGGCTTTGAGCCTTAAAAGAGGGATTTGGACGTTAAAAATGAGATTTTGCTCCATAAAAGTAAGGGGTTTGGATGCTAAAAATGAGGGTTTGGGAACTAAAAGTGAGGCTTTGAGCCTTGAAAGAGGGGTTTGGACGCTGAAAGTGAGGTTTGCGGTCCCAACTCTAAGTCTTTGATGTTAAAAGAGGGGTTTGGGTGTTTTAAAGTGAGTCTTTGGGTGTGAAAATGAGGCTTTGAGCCTTAAAAGAGGGCTTTGGACCCTGAAAGTGAAGGTTTGGATGATAAAAATGAGGCTTTGAGACTTAAAATCGAGGGGCTGGACTCTAAAAGTCATGATTTGTACTAGAACGAGAGTTTGACAATTACAAGTCCGGGTTCAGTGCTAAGAGTGAGGGTTTGGGACCTAAAAATGAGGCACTGAGCGTTAAAAGAGAGGTTTGGACCCTGAAAGTGCGGCTTTGGGTGTTAAAACCGAGGCTTTGGGAGTTAAAAGAGGGCTTTAGGTCCTAAAAGTGAGGGTTTGCTGTTAAAAATGAGGCTTTGAGCGTTAAAACCGGTTTGGCCCCTAAAAGTGAGATTTGCAGTCTTACTCTAAAAGGCTTTGAGGTTAAAAGAGGCTTTGGGTGCTTTAAAGTGCGTCTTTGGGAGGTATAAATGAGGCATTGAGCATTAAAAGAGGGGTTTGGGCAAAGAAAGTGAGGTTTTGGCTGTTAAAAATGAAGCTTTGAGCATAAAAGAGGGCTTTGGACCCTAGCATTGTGGTTTGCGGCCCTAACTCTAAGGCTTTGAGCATTAAAAGAGGGGTTTGGGTGCTTTAAAGTAAGTCCTTGGGACATGAAAATGAGGGTATGTCCCTAAAAAGGAGGGGTTTGGACCCTAAAAGTGAGGTTTGCAGTCCTAACTCTAAGTCTTTGATGTTAAAAGAGGGGTTTGGGTGTTTTAAAGTGAGATTTGGGGACCTGAAAATGAGGCACTGAGCGTTAAAAGAGGGGTTTGGACCCTGAAAGTTTGGCTTTGAGTGTTAAAACTGAGGCTTTGAGTGTTAAAAGAGGGCTTTAGGTCCTAAAAGTGAGGGTTTGGCTGTTAGAAATGAGGCATTGAATTTTAAAACCAGGGTTTGGACCCTAGCAGTGAGGTTTGCAGTCCTAACTATAAGGCTTTGATGTTAAAAGAGGGGTTTGGGTGCTTTAAAGTGCGTCTTTGGGTGCTGAAAATGAGGCTTTGAGCCTTAAAAGAGGGCTTTGGGCATTAATAATGATGTTTTGGTACCTGAAAGTGAAGGCCTGGATGCTAAAAGCAGTGGGTTTGGACCTAAAAATGAGGCACTGAGCATTAAAAGAGGGGTTTGGACCCTGAAAGTGAAGGTTTGGATGATAAAAATGAGTTTTTGAAGCTTAATAGAGGGGTTTGGACTCTAAGAATTACTATTTGGAACAAAACAATGATGGTTTGACCATAAAAAGTCCAAGTTCGATGCTAAAAATGAGGGTTTGGGACCTAAAAATGAGGCAGTGAGCGTGAAAAGAGGGGTTTGGGTAATAGAAGTAAGGGTTTGGAATTTTAAGAAGAGGGTTTGTCCCTAAAAAGGAGGGGTTTGGACCCTAAAAGTGAGGTTTGCAGTCCTAACTCTAAGTCTTTGATGTTAAAAGAGGGGTTTGGGTGTTTTAAAGTGAGTTTTGGGGACCTGAAAATGAGGCACTGAGCGTTAAAAGTGGGGTTTGGACCCTGAAAGTTTGGCTTTGAGTGTTAAAACTGAGGCTTTGAGTGTTAGAAGAGGGCTTTAGGTCCTAAAAGTGAGGGTTTGGCTGTTAAAAATGAGGCACTGAGCTTTAAGAGAGAGGTTTGGACCCTAGCAGTGAGGTTTGTGGTCCTAACTATAAGGCTTTGAGCATTAAAAGAGGGGTTTGGGTGCTTTAAAGTGCGTCTTTGGGTGCTGAAAATGAGGGTATGTCCCTAAAAAGGAGGGGTTTGGACCCTGAAAGTGAGGGTTTGGCATCTAAAATAGAGGCTTTGAGCCTTAAAAGAGGGATTTGGACGTTAAAAATGAGATTTTGCTCCATAAAAGTAAGGGGTTTGGATGCTAAAAATGAGGGTTTGGGAACTAAAAGTGAGGCCTTGAGCCTTGAAAGAGGGGTTTGGACGCTGAAAGTGAGGTTTGCGGTCCCAACTCTAAGTCTTTGATGTTAAAAGAGGGGTTTGGGTGTTTTAAAGTGAGTCTTTGGGTGCTGAAAATGAGGCTTTGAGCCTTAAAAGGGGCTTTGGACCCTGAAAGTGAAGGTTTGGATGATAAAAATGAGGCTTTGAGACTTAAAATCGAGGGGCTGGACTCTAAAAGTCATGATTTGTACTAGAACGAGAGTTTGACAATTACAAGTCCGGGTTCAGTGCTAAGAGTGAGGGTTTGGGACCTAAAAATGAGGCACTGAGCGTTAAAAGAGAGGTTTGGACCCTGAAAGTGCGGCTTTGGGTGTTAAAACCGAGGCTTTGGGAGTTAAAAGAGGGCTTTAGGTCCTAAAAGTGAGGGTTTGCTGTTAAAAATGAGGCTTTGAGCGTTAAAACCGGTTTGGCCCCTAAAAGTGAGATTTGCAGTCTTACTCTAAAAGGCTTTGAGGTTAAAAGAGGCTTTGGGTGCTTTAAAGTGCGTCTTTGGGAGGTATAAATGAGGCATTGAGCATTAAAAGAGGGGTTTGGGCAAAGAAAGTGAGGGTTTGGCTGTTAAAAATGAAGCTTTGAGCATAAAAGAGGGCTTTGGACCCTAGCATTGTGGTTTGCGGCCCTAACTATAAGGCTTTGAGCATTAAAAGAGGGGTTTGGGTGCTTTAAAGTAAGTCCTTGGGACATGAAAATGAGGGTATGTCCCTAAAAAGGAGGGGTTTGGACCCTAAAAGTGAGGTTTGCAGTCCTAACTCTAAGTCTTTGATGTTAAAAGAGGGGTTTGGGTGTTTTAAAGTGAGATTTGGGGACCTGAAAATGAGGCACTGAGCGTTAAAAGAGGGGTTTGGACCCTGAAAGTTTGGCTTTGAGTGTTAAAACTGAGGCTTTGAGTGTTAAAAGAGGGCTTTAGGTCCTAAAAGTGAGGGTTTGGCTGTTAGAAATGAGGCATTGAATTTTAAAACCAAGGTTTGGACCCTAGCAGTGAGGTTTGCAGTCCTAACTATAAGGCTTTGATGTTAAAAGAGGGGTTTGGGTGCTTTAAAGTGCGTCTTTGGGTGCTGAAAATGAGGCTTTGAGCCTTAAAAGAGGGCTTTGGGCATTAATAATGATGTTTTGGTACCTGAAAGTGAAGGCCTGGATGCTAAAAGCAGTGGGTTTGGACCTAAAAATGAGGCACTGAGCATTAAAAGAGGGGTTTGGACCCTGAAAGTGAAGGTTTGGATGATAAAAATGAGTTTTTGAAGCTTAATAGAGGGGTTTGGACTCTAAGAATTACTATTTGGAACAAAACAATGATGGTTTGACCATAAAAAGTCCAAGTTCGATGCTAAAAATGAGGGTTTGGGACCTAAAAATGAGGCAGTGAGCGTGAAAAGAGGGGTTTGGGTAATAGAAGTAAGGGTTTGGAATTTTAAAAAGAGGGTTTGTCCCTAAAAAGGAGGGGTTTGGACCCTAAAAGTGAGGTTTGCAGTCCTAACTCTAAGTCTTTGATGTTAAAAGAGGTGTTTGGGTGTTTTAAAGTGAGTTTTGGGGACCTGAAAATGAGGCACTGAGCGTTAAAAGAGGGGTTTGGACCCTGAAAGTTTGGCTTTGGGTGTTAAAACTGAGGCTTTGAGTGTTAGAAGAGGGCTTTAGGTCCTAAAAGTGAGGGTTTGGCTGTTAAAAATGAGGCACTGAGCTTTAAGAGAGAGGTTTGGACCCTAG
The DNA here is from genome assembly GCF_963921805.1 of Phalacrocorax carbo. NCBI lineage: Eukaryota > Metazoa > Chordata > Aves > Suliformes > Phalacrocoracidae > Phalacrocorax > Phalacrocorax carbo. The sequence goes on along the minus strand of NW_026990280.1, from coordinate 396,298 downwards.
CACTGAGGTTTGTGGTCCTAACTATAAGGCTTTGAGCATTAAAAGAGGGGTTTGGGTGCTTTAAAGTGCGTCTTTGGGTGCTGAAAATGAGGGTATGTCCCTAAAAAGGAGGGGTTTGGAGCCTGAAAGTGAGGGTTTGGCATCTAAAATAGAGGCTTTGAGCCTTAAAAGAGGGATTTGGACGTTAAAAATGAGATTTTGCTCCATAAAAGTAAGGGGTTTGGATGCTAAAAATGAGGGTTTGGGAACTAAAAGTGAGGCCTTGAGCCTTGAAAGAGGGGTTTGGACGCTGAAAGTGAGGTTTGCGGTCCCAACTCTAAGTCTTTGATGTTAAAAGAGGGGTTTGGGTGTTTTAAAGTGAGTCTTTGGGTGCTGAAAATGAGGCTTTGAGCCTTAAAAGAGGGCTTTGGACCCTGAAAGTGAAGGTTTGGATGATAAAAATGAGGCTTTGAGACTTAAAATCGAGGGGCTGGACTCTAAAAGTCATGATTTGTACTAGAACGAGAGTTTGACAATTACAAGTCCGGGTTCAGTGCTAAGAGTGAGGGTTTGGGACCTAAAAATGAGGCACTGAGCGTTAAAAGAGAGGTTTGGACCCTGAAAGTGCAGCTTTGGGTGTTAAAACCGAGGCTTTGGGAGTTAAAAGAGGGCTTTAGGTCCTAAAAGTGAGGGTTTGCTGTTAAAAATGAGGCTTTGAGCGTTAAAACCGGTTTGGCCCCTAAAAGTGAGATTTGCAGTCTTACTCTAAAAGGCTTTGAGGTTAAAAGAGGCTTTGGGTGCTTTAAAGTGCGTCTTTGGGAGGTATAAATGAGGCATTGAGCATTAAAAGAGGGGTTTGGGCAAAGAAAGTGAGGGTTTGGCTGTTAAAAATGAAGCTTTGAGCATAAAAGAGGGCTTTGGACCCTAGCATTGTGGTTTGCGGCCCTAACTCTAAGGCTTTGAGCATTAAAAGAGGGGTTTGGGTGCTTTAAAGTAAGTCCTTGGGACATGAAAATGAGGGTATGTCCCTAAAAAGGAGGGGTTTGGACCCTAAAAGTGAGGTTTGCAGTCCTAACTCTAAGTCTTTGATGTTAAAAGAGGGGTTTGGGTGTTTTAAAGTGAGATTTGGGGACCTGAAAATGAGGCACTGAGCGTTAAAAGAGGGGTTTGGACCCTGAAAGTTTGGCTTTGAGTGTTAAAACTGAGGCTTTGAGTGTTAAAAGAGGGCTTTAGGTCCTAAAAGTGAGGGTTTGGCTGTTAGAAATGAGGCATTGAATTTTAAAACCAAGGTTTGGACCCTAGCAGTGAGGTTTGCAGTCCTAACTATAAGGCTTTGATGTTAAAAGAGGGGTTTGGGTGCTTTAAAGTGCGTCTTTGGGTGCTGAAAATGAGGCTTTGAGCCTTAAAAGAGGGCTTTGGGCATTAATAATGATGTTTTGGTACCTGAAAGTGAAGGCCTGGATGCTAAAAGCAGTGGGTTTGGACCTAAAAATGAGGCACTGAGCATTAAAAGAGGGGTTTGGACCCTGAAAGTGAAGGTTTGGATGATAAAAATGAGTTTTTGAAGCTTAATAGAGGGGTTTGGACTCTAAGAATTACTATTTGGAACAAAACAATGATGGTTTGACCATAAAAAGTCCAAGTTCGATGCTAAAAATGAGGGTTTGGGACCTAAAAATGAGGCAGTGAGCGTGAAAAGAGGGGTTTGGGTAATAGAAGTAAGGGTTTGGAATTTTAAAAAGAGGGTTTGTCCCTAAAAAGGAGGGGTTTGGACCCTAAAAGTGAGGTTTGCAGTCCTAACTGTAAGTCTTTGATGTTAAAAGAGGGGTTTGGGTGTTTTAAAGTGAGTTTTGGGGACCTGAAAATGAGGCACTGAGCGTTAAAAGTGGGGTTTGGACCCTGAAAGTTTGGCTTTGAGTGTTAAAACCGAGGCTTTGAGTGTTAGAAGAGGGCTTTAGGTCCTAAAAGTGAGGGTTTGGCTGTTAAAAATGAGGCACTGAGCTTTAAGAGAGAGGTTTGGACCCTAGCAGTGAGGTTTGTGGTCCTAACTATAAGGCTTTGAGCATTAAAAGAGGGGTTTGGGTGCTTTAAAGTGCGTCTTTGGGTGCTGAAAATGAGGGTATGTCCCTAAAAAGGAGGGGTTTGGACCCTGAAAGTGAGGGTTTGGCATCTAAAATAGAGGCTTTGAGCCTTAAAAGAGGGATTTGGACGTTAAAAATGAGATTTTGCTCCATAAAAGTAAGGGGTTTGGATGCTAAAAATGAGGGTTTGGGAACTAAAAGTGAGGCCTTGAGCCTTGAAAGAGGGGTTTGGACGCTGAAAGTGAGGTTTGCGGTCCCAACTCTAAGTCTTTGATGTTAAAAGAGGGGTTTGGGTGTTTTAAAGTGAGTCTTTGGGTGCTGAAAATGAGGCTTTGAGCCTTAAAAGAGGGCTTTGGACCCTGAAAGTGAAGGTTTGGATGATAAAAATGAGGCTTTGAGACTTAAAATCGAGGGGCTGGACTCTAAAAGTCATGATTTGTACTAGAACGAGAGTTTGACAATTACAAGTCCGGGTTCAGTGCTAAGAGTGAGGGTTTGGGACCTAAAAATGAGGCACTGAGCGTTAAAAGAGAGGTTTGGACCCTGAAAGTGCGGCTTTGGGTGTTAAAACCGAGGCTTTGGGAGTTAAAAGAGGGCTTTAGGTCCTAAAAGTGAGGGTTTGCTGTTAAAAATGAGGCTTTGAGCGTTAAAACCGATTTGGCCCCTGAAAGTGAGATTTGCAGTCTTACTCTAAAAGGCTTTGAGGTTAAAAGAGGCTTTGGGTGCTTTAAAGTGCGTCTTTGGGAGGTATAAATGAGGCATTGAGCATTAAAAGAGGGGTTTGGGCAAAGAAAGTGAGGTTTTGGCTGTTAAAAATGAAGCTTTGAGCATAAAAGAGGGCTTTGGACCCTAGCATTGTGGTTTGCGGCCCTAACTATAAGGCTTTGAGCATTAAAAGAGGGGTTTGGGTGCTTTAAAGTAAGTCCTTGGGACATGAAAATGAGGGTATGTCCCTAAAAAGGAGGGGTTTGGACCCTAAAAGTGAGGTTTGCAGTCCTAACTCTAAGTCTTTGATGTTAAAAGAGGTGTTTGGGTGTTTTAAAGTGAGTTTTGGGGACCTGAAAATGAGGCACTGAGCGTTAAAAGTGGGGTTTGGACCCTGAAAGTTTGGCTTTGAGTGTTAAAACTGAGGCTTTGAGTGTTAAAAGAGGGCTTTAGGTCCTAAAAGTGAGGGTTTGGCTGTTAAAAATGAGGCACTGAGCTTTAAGAGAGAGGTTTGGACCCTAGCAGTGAGTTTTGTGGTCCTAACTATAAGGCTTTGAGCATTAAAAGAGGGGTTTGGGTGCTTTAAAGTGCGTCTTTGGGTGCTGAAAATGAGGCTTTGAGCCTTAAAAGAGGGCTTTGGGCATTAATAATGATGTTTTGGTACCTGAAAGTGAAGGCCTGGATGCTAAAAGCAGTGGGTTTGGACCTAAAAATGAGGCACTGAGCATTAAAAGAGGGGTTTGGACCCTGAAAGTGAAGGTTTGGATGATAAAAATGAGTTTTTGAAGCTTAATAGAGGGGTTTGGACTCTAAGAATTACTATTTGGAACAAAACAATGATGGTTTGACCATAAAAAGTCCAAGTTCGATGCTAAAAATGAGGGTTTGGGACCTAAAAATGAGGCAGTGAGCGTGAAAAGAGGGGTTTGGGTAATAGAAGTAAGGGTTTGGAATTTTAAAAAGAGGGTTTGTCCCTAAAAAGGAGGGGTTTGGACCCTAAAAGTGAGGTTTGCAGTCCTAACTCTAAGTCTTTGATGTTAAAAGAGGTGTTTGGGTGTTTTAAAGTGAGTTTTGGGGACCTGAAAATGAGGCACTGAGCGTTAAAAGAGGGGTTTGGACCCTGAAAGTTTGGCTTTGGGTGTTAAAACTGAGGCTTTGAGTGTTAGAAGAGGGCTTTAGGTCCTAAAAGTGAGGGTTTGGCTGTTAAAAATGAGGCACTGAGCTTTAAGAGAGAGGTTTGGACCCTAGCAGTGAGGTTTGTGGTCCTAACTATAAGGCTTTGAGCATTAAAAGAGGGGTTTGGGTGCTTTAAAGTGCGTCTTTGGGTGCTGAAAATGAGGGTATGGCCCTAAAAAGGAGGGGTTTGGAGCCTGAAAGTGAGGGTTTGGGATCTAAAATAGAGGCTTTGAGCCTTAAAAGAGGGATTTGGACGTTAAAAATGAGATTTTGCTCCATAAAAGTAAGGGGTTTGGATGCTAAAAATGAGGGTTTGGGAACTAAAAGTGAGGCCTTGAGCCTTGAAAGAGGGGTTTGGACGCTGAAAGTGAGGTTTGCGGTCCCAACTCTAAGTCTTTGATGTTAAAAGAGGGGTTTGGGTGTTTTAAAGTGAGTCTTTGGGTGCTGAAAATGAGGCTTTGAGCCTTAAAAGAGGGCTTTGGACCCTGAAAGTGAAGGTTTGGATGATAAAAATGAGGCTTTGAGACTTAAAATCGAGGGGCTGGACTCTAAAAGTCATGATTTGTACTAGAACGAGAGTTTGACAATTACAAGTCCGGGTTCAGTGCTAAGAGTGAGGGTTTGGGACCTAAAAATGAGGCACTGAGCGTTAAAAGAGAGGTTTGGACCCTGAAAGTGCAGCTTTGGGTGTTAAAACCGAGGCTTTGGGAGTTAAAAGAGGGCTTTAGGTCCTAAAAGTGAGGGTTTGCTGTTAAAAATGAGGCTTTGAGCGTTAAAACCGGTTTGGCCCCTAAAAGTGAGATTTGCAGTCTTACTCTAAAAGGCTTTGAGGTTAAAAGAGGCTTTGGGTGCTTTAAAGTGCGTCTTTGGGAGGTATAAATGAGGCATTGAGCATTAAAAGAGGGGTTTGGGCAAAGAAAGTGAGGGTTTGGCTGTTAAAAATGAAGCTTTGAGCATAAAAGATGGCTTTGGACCCTAGCATTGTGGTTTGCGGCCCTAACTATAAGGCTTTGAGCATTAAAAGAGGGGTTTGGGTGCTTTAAAGTAAGTCCTTGGGACATGAAAATGAGGGTATGTCCCTAAAAAGGAGGGGTTTGGACCCTAAAAGTGAGGTTTGCAGTCCTAACTCTAAGTCTTTGATGTTAAAAGAGGTGTTTGGGTGTTTTAAAGTGAGATTTGGGGACCTGAAAATGAGGCACTGAGCGTTAAAAGAGGGGTTTGGACCCTGAAAGTTTGGCTTTGAGTGTTAAAACTGAGGCTTTGAGTGTTAAAAGAGGGCTTTAGGTCCTAAAAGTGAGGGTTTGGCTGTTAGAAATGAGGCATTGAATTTTAAAACCAGGGTTTGGACCCTAGCAGTGAGGTTTGCAGTCCTAACTATAAGGCTTTGATGTTAAAAGAGGGGTTTGGGTGCTTTAAAGTGCGTCTTTGGGTGCTGAAAATGAGGCTTTGAGCCTTAAAAGAGGGCTTTGGGCATTAATAATGATGTTTTGGTACCTGAAAGTGAAGGCCTGGATGCTAAAAGCAGTGGGTTTGGACCTAAAAATGAGGCACTGAGCATTAAAAGAGGGGTTTGGACCCTGAAAGTGAAGGTTTGGATGATAAAAATGAGTTTTTGAAGCTTAATAGAGGGGTTTGGACTCTAAGAATTACTATTTGGAACAAAACAATGATGGTTTGACCATAAAAAGTCCAAGTTCGATGCTAAAAATGAGGGTTTGGGACCTAAAAATGAGGCAGTGAGCGTGAAAAGAGGGGTTTGGGTAATAGAAGTAAGGGTTTGGAATTTTAAAAAGAGGGTTTGTCCCTAAAAAGGAGGGGTTTGGACCCTAAAAGTGAGGTTTGCAGTCCTAACTGTAAGTCTTTGATGTTAAAAGAGGGGTTTGGGTGTTTTAAAGTGAGTTTTGGGGACCTGAAAATGAGGCACTGAGCGTTAAAAGTGGGGTTTGGACCCTGAAAGTTTGGCTTTGAGTGTTAAAACTGAGGCTTTGAGTGTTAGAAGAGGGCTTTAGGTCCTAAAAGTGAGGGTTTGGCTGTTAAAAATGAGGCACTGAGCTTTAAGAGAGAGGTTTGGACCCTAGCAGTGAGGTTTGTGGTCCTAACTATAAGGCTTTGAGCATTAAAAGAGGGGTTTGGGTGCTTTAAAGTGCGTCTTTGGGTGCTGAAAATGAGGGTATGTCCCTAAAAAGGAGGGGTTTGGAGCCTGAAAGTGAGGGTTTGGCATCTAAAATAGAGGCTTTGAGCCTTAAAAGAGGGATTTGGACGTTAAAAATGAGATTTTGCTCCATAAAAGTAAGGGGTTTGGATGCTAAAAATGAGGGTTTGGGAACTAAAAGTGAGGCCTTGAGCCTTGAAAGAGGGGTTTGGACGCTGAAAGTGAGGTTTGCGGTCCCAACTCTAAGTCTTTGATGTTAAAAGAGGGGTTTGGGTGTTTTAAAGTGAGTCTTTGGGTGCTGAAAATGAGGCTTTGAGCCTTAAAAGAGGGCTTTGGACCCTGAAAGTGAAGGTTTGGATGATAAAAATGAGGCTTTGAGACTTAAAATCGAGGGGCTGGACTCTAAAAGTCATGATTTGTACTAGAACGAGAGTTTGACAATTACAAGTCCGGGTTCAGTGCTAAGAGTGAGGGTTTGGGACCTAAAAATGAGGCACTGAGCGTTAAAAGAGAGGTTTGGACCCTGAAAGTGCGGCTTTGGGTGTTAAAACCGAGGCTTTGGGAGTTAAAAGAGGGCTTTAGGTCCTAAAAGTGAGGGTTTGCTGTTAAAAATGAGGCTTTGAGCGTTAAAACCGGTTTGGCCCCTAAAAGTGAGATTTGCAGTCTTACTCTAAAAGGCTTTGAGGTTAAAAGAGGCTTTGGGTGCTTTAAAGTGCGTCTTTGGGAGGTATAAATGAGGCATTGAGCATTAAAAGAGGGGTTTGGGCAAAGAAAGTGAGGGTTTGGCTGTTAAAAATGAAGCTTTGAGCATAAAAGAGGGCTTTGGACCCTAGCATTGTGGTTTGCGGCCCTAACTCTAAGGCTTTGAGCATTAAAAGAGGGGTTTGGGTGCTTTAAAGTAAGTCCTTGGGACATGAAAATGAGGGTATGTCCCTAAAAAGGAGGGGTTTGGACCCTAAAAGTGAGGTTTGCAGTCCTAACTCTAAGTCTTTGATGTTAAAAGAGGGGTTTGGGTGTTTTAAAGTGAGATTTGGGGACCTGAAAATGAGGCACTGAGCGTTAAAAGAGGGGTTTGGACCCTGAAAGTTTGGCTTTGAGTGTTAAAACTGAGGCTTTGAGTGTTAAAAGAGGGCTTTAGGTCCTAAAAGTGAGGGTTTGGCTGTTAGAAATGAGGCATTGAATTTTAAAACCAAGGTTTGGACCCTAGCAGTGAGGTTTGCAGTCCTAACTATAAGGCTTTGATGTTAAAAGAGGGGTTTGGGTGCTTTAAAGTGCGTCTTTGGGTGCTGAAAATGAGGCTTTGAGCCTTAAAAGAGGGCTTTGGGCATTAATAATGATGTTTTGGTACCTGAAAGTGAAGGCCTGGATGCTAAAAGCAGTGGGTTTGGACCTAAAAATGAGGCACTGAGCATTAAAAGAGGGGTTTGGACCCTGAAAGTGAAGGTTTGGATGATAAAAATGAGTTTTTGAAGCTTAATAGAGGGGTTTGGACTCTAAGAATTACTATTTGGAACAAAACAATGATGGTTTGACCATAAAAAGTCCAAGTTCGATGCTAAAAATGAGGGTTTGGGACCTAAAAATGAGGCAGTGAGCGTGAAAAGAGGGGTTTGGGTAATAGAAGTAAGGGTTTGGAATTTTAAAAAGAGGGTTTGTCCCTAAAAAGGAGGGGTTTGGACCCTAAAAGTGAGGTTTGCAGTCCTAACTCTAAGTCTTTGATGTTAAAAGAGGTGTTTGGGTGTTTTAAAGTGAGTTTTGGGGACCTGAAAATGAGGCACTGAGCGTTAAAAGAGGGGTTTGGACCCTGAAAGTTTGGCTTTGGGTGTTAAAACTGAGGCTTTGAGTGTTAGAAGAGGGCTTTAGGTCCTAAAAGTGAGGGTTTGGCTGTTAAAAATGAGGCACTGAGCTTTAAGAGAGAGGTTTGGACCCTAGCAGTGAGGTTTGTGGTCCTAACTATAAGGCTTTGAGCATTAAAAGAGGGGTTTGGGTGCTTTAAAGTGCGTCTTTGGGTGCTGAAAATGAGGGTATGTCCCTAAAAAGGAGGGGTTTGGAGCCTGAAAGTGAGGGTTTGGCATCTAAAATAGAGGCTTTGAGCCTTAAAAGAGGGATTTGGACGTTAAAAATGAGATTTTGCTCCATAAAAGTAAGGGGTTTGGATGCTAAAAATGAGGGTTTGGGAACTAAAAGTGAGGCCTTGAGCCTTGAAAGAGGGGTTTGGACGCTGAAAGTGAGGTTTGCGGTCCCAACTCTAAGTCTTTGATGTTAAAAGAGGGGTTTGGGTGTTTTAAAGTGAGTCTTTGGGTGCTGAAAATGAGGCTTTGAGCCTTAAAAGAGGGCTTTGGACCCTGAAAGTGAAGGTTTGGATGATAAAAATGAGGCTTTGAGACTTAAAATCGAGGGGCTGGACTCTAAAAGTCATGATTTGTACTAGAACGAGAGTTTGACAATTACAAGTCCGGGTTCAGTGCTAAGAGTGAGGGTTTGGGACCTAAAAATGAGGCACTGAGCGTTAAAAGAGAGGTTTGGACCCTGAAAGTGCGGCTTTGGGTGTTAAAACCGAGGCTTTGGGAGTTAAAAGAGGGCTTTAGGTCCTAAAAGTGAGGGTTTGCTGTTAAAAATGAGGCTTTGAGCGTTAAAACCGGTTTGGCCCCTAAAAGTGAGATTTGCAGTCTTACTCTAAAAGGCTTTGAGGTTAAAAGAGGCTTTGGGTGCTTTAAAGTGCGTCTTTGGGAGGTATAAATGAGGCATTGAGCATTAAAAGAGGGGTTTGGGCAAAGAAAGTGAGGGTTTGGCTGTTAAAAATGAAGCTTTGAGCATAAAAGAGGGCTTTGGACCCTAGCATTGTGGTTTGCGGCCCTAACTATAAGGCTTTGAGCATTAAAAGAGGGGTTTGGGTGCTTTAAAGTAAGTCCTTGGGACATGAAAATGAGGGTATGTCCCTAAAAAGGAGGGGTTTGGACCCTAAAAGTGAGGTTTGCAGTCCTAACTCTAAGTCTTTGATGTTAAAAGAGGGGTTTGGGTGTTTTAAAGTGAGATTTGGGGACCTGAAAATGAGGCACTGAGCGTTAAAAGAGGGGTTTGGACCCTGAAAGTTTGGCTTTGAGTGTTAAAACTGAGGCTTTGAGTGTTAAAAGAGGGCTTTAGGTCCTAAAAGTGAGGGTTTGGCTGTTAGAAATGAGGCATTGAATTTTAAAACCAAGGTTTGGACCCTAGCAGTGAGGTTTGCAGTCCTAACTCTAAGGCTTTGATGTTAAAAGAGGGGTTTGGGTGCTTTAAAGGAAGTCTTTGGGTGCTGAAAATGAGGCTTTGAGCCGTAAAAGAGGGCTTTGGGCATTAATAATGATGTTTTGGTACCTGAAAGTGAAGGCCTGGATGCTAAAAGCAGTGGGTTTGGACCTAAAAATGAGGCACTGAGCATTAAAAGAGGGGTTTGGACCCTGAAAGTGAAGGTTTGGATGATAAAAATGAGTTTTTGAAGCTTAATAGAGGGGTTTGGACTCTAAGAATTACTATTTGGAACAAAACAATGATGGTTTGACCATAAAAAGTCCAAGTTCGATGCTAAAAATGAGGGTTTGGGACCTAAAAATGAGGCAGTGAGCGTGAAAAGAGGGGTTTGGGTAATAGAAGTAAGGGTTTGGAATTTTAAAAAGAGGGTTTGTCCCTAAAAAGGAGGGGTTTGGACCCTAAAAGTGAGGTTTGCAGTCCTAACTCTAAGTCTTTGATGTTAAAAGAGGTGTTTGGGTGTTTTAAAGTGAGTTTTGGGGACCTGAAAATGAGGCACTGAGCGTTAAAAGAGGGGTTTGGACCCTGAAAGTTTGGCTTTGAGTGTTAAAACTGAGGCTTTGAGTGTTAAAAGAGGGCTTTAGGTCCTAAAAGTGAGGGTTTGGCTGTTAAAAATGAGGCACTGAGCTTTAAGAGAGAGGTTTGGACCCTAGCAGTGAGGTTTGTGGTCCTAACTATAAGGCTTTGAGCATTAAAAGAGGGGTTTGGGTGCTTTAAAGTAAGTCCTTGGGACGTGAAAATGAGGGTATGTCCCTAAAAAGGAGGGGTTTGGAGCCTGAAAGTGAGGGTTTGGGATCTAAAATAGAGGCTTTGAGCCTTAAAAGAGGGATTTGGACGTTAAAAATGAGATTTTGCTCCATAAAAGTAAGGGGTTTGGATGCTAAAAATGAGGGTTTGGGAACTAAAAGTGAGGCTTTGAGCCTTGAAAGAGGGGTTTGGACGCTGAAAGTGAGGTTTGCGGTCCCAACTCTAAGTCTTTGATGTTAAAAGAGGGGTTTGGGTGTTTTAAAGTGAGTCTTTGGGTGCTGAAAATGAGGCTTTGAGCCTTAAAAGAGGGCTTTGGACCCTGAAAGTGAAGGTTTGGATGATAAAAATGAGGCTTTGAGACTTAAAATCGAGGGGCTGGACTCTAAAAGTCATGATTTGTACTAGAACGAGAGTTTGACAATTACAAGTCCGGGTTCAGTGCTAAGAGTGAGGGTTTGGGACCTAAAAATGAGGCACTGAGCGTGAAAAGAGAGGTTTGGACCCTGAAAGTGCGGCTTTGGGTGTTAAAACCGAGGCTTTGGGAGTTAAAAGAGGGCTTTAGGTCCTAAAAGTGAGGGTTTGCTGTTAAAAATGAGGCTTTGAGCGTTAAAACCGGTTTGGCCCCTGAAAGTGAGATTTGCAGTCTTACTCTAAAAGGCTTTGAGGTTAAAAGAGGCTTTGGGTGCTTTAAAGTGCGTCTTTGGGAGGTATAAATGAGGCATTGAGCATTAAAAGAGGGGTTTGGGCAAAGAAAGTGAGGTTTTGGCTGTTAAAAATGAAGCTTTGAGCATAAAAGAGGGCTTTGGACCCTAGCATTGTGGTTTGCGGCCCTAACTCTAAGGCTTTGAGCATTAAAAGAGGGGTTTGGGTGCTTTAAAGTAAGTCCTTGGGACATGAAAATGAGGGTATGTCCCTAAAAAGGAGGGGTTTGGACCCTAAAAGTGAGGTTTGCAGTCCTAACTCTAAGTCTTTGATGTTAAAAGAGGTGTTTGGGTGTTTTAAAGTGAGATTTGGGGACCTGAAAATGAGGCACTGAGCGTTAAAAGAGGGGTTTGGACCCTGAAAGTTTGGCTTTGAGTGTTAAAACTGAGGCTTTGAGTGTTAAAAGAGGGCTTTAGGTCCTAAAAGTGAGGGTTTGGCTGTTAGAAATGAGGCATTGAATTTTAAAACCAAGGTTTGGACCCTAGCAGTGAGGTTTGCAGTCCTAACTATAAGGCTTTGAGCATTAAAAGAGGGGTTTGGGTGCTTTAAAGGAAGTCTTTGGGTGCTGAAAATGAGGCTTTGAGCCGTAAAAGAGGGCTTTGGGCATTAATAATGATGTTTTGGTACCTGAAAGTGAAGGCCTGGATGCTAAAAGCAGTGGGTTTGGACCTAAAAATGAGGCACTGAGCATTTAAAGAGGGGTTTGGACCCTGAAAGTGAAGGTTTGGATGATAAAAATGAGTTTTTGAAGCTTAATAGAGGGGTTTGGACTCTAAGAATTACTATTTGGAACAAAACAATGATGGTTTGACCATAAAAAGTCCAAGTTCGATGCTAAAAATGAGGGTTTGGGACCTAAAAAAAAGGCAGTGAGCGTGAAAAGAGGGGTTTGGGTAATAGAAGTAAGGGTTTGGAATTTTAAAAAGAGGGTTTGTCCCTAAAAAGGAGGGGTTTGGACCCTAAAAGTGAGGTTTGCAGTCCTAACTCTAAGTCTTTGATGTTAAAAGAGGTGTTTGGGTGTTTTAAAGTGAGTTTTGGGGACCTGAAAATGAGGCACTGAGCGTTAAAAGCGGGGTTTGGACCCTGAAAGTTTGTCTTTGAGTGTTAAAACTGAGGCTTTGAGTGTTAAAAGAGGGCTTTAGGTCCTAAAAGTGAGGGTTTGGCTGTTAAAAATGAGGCACTGAGCTTTAAGAGAGAGGTTTGGACCCTAGCAGTGAGTTTTGTGGTCCTAACTATAAGGCTTTGAGCATTAAAAGAGGGGTTTGGGTGCTTTAAAGTGCGTCTTTGGGACGTGAAAATGAGGGTATGTCCCTAAAAAGGAGGGGTTTGGACCCTGAAAGTGAGGGTTTGGGATCTAAAATAGAGGCTTTGAGCCTTAAAAGAGGGATTTGGACGTTAAAAATGAGATTTTGCTCCATAAAAGTAAGGGGTTTGGATGCTAAAAATGAGGGTTTGGGAACTAAAAGTGAGGCTTTGAGCCTTGAAAGAGGGGTTTGGACGCTGAAAGTGAGGTTTGCGGTCCCAACTCTAAGTCTTTGATGTTAAAAGAGGGGTTTGGGTGTTTTAAAGTGAGTCTTTGGGTGCTGAAAATGAGGCTTTGAGCCTTAAAAGAGGGCTTTGGACCCTGAAAGTGAAGGTTTGGATGATAAAAATGAGGCTTTGAGACTTAAAATCGAGGGGCTGAACTCTAAAAGTCATGATTTGTACTAGAACGAGAGTTTGACAATTACAAGTCCGGGTTCAGTGCTAAGAGTGAGGGTTTGGGACCTAAAAATGAGGCACTGAGCGTTAAAAGAGAGATTTGGACCCTGAAAGTGCGGCTTTGGGTGTTAAAACCGAGGCTTTGGGAGTTAAAAGAGGGCTTTAGGTCCTAAAAGTGAGGGTTTGCTGTTAAAAATGAGGCTTTGAGCGTTAAAACCGGTTTGGCCCCTGAAAGTGAGATTTGCAGTCTTACTCTAAAAGGCTTTGAGGTTAAAAGAGGCTTTGGGTGCTTTAAAGTGTGTCTTTGGGAGGTATAAATGAGGCATTGAGCATTAAAAGAGGGGTTTGGGCAAAGAAAGTGAGGTTTTGGCTGTTAAAAATGAAGCTTTGAGCATAAAAGAGGGCTTTGGACCCTAGCATTGTGGTTTGCGGCCCTAACTCTAAGGCTTTGAGCATTAAAAGAGGGGTTTGGGTGCTTTAAAGTAAGTCCTTGGGACATGAAAATGAGGGTATGTCCCTAAAAAGGAGGGGTTTGGACCCTAAAAGTGAGGTTTGCAGTCCTAACTCTAAGTCTTTGATGTTAAAAGAGGTGTTTGGGTGTTTTAAAGTGAGATTTGGGGACCTGAAAATGAGGCACTGAGCGTTAAAAGAGGGGTTTGGACCCTGAAAGTTTGGCTTTGAGTGTTAAAACTGAGGCTTTGAGTGTTAAAAGAGGGCTTTAGGTCCTAAAAGTGAGGGTTTGGCTGTTAGAAATGAGGCATTGAATTTTAAAACCAAGGTTTGGACCCTAGCAGTGAGGTTTGCAGTCCTAACTCTAAGGCTTTGAGCATTAAAAGAGGGGTTTGGGTGTTTTAAAGTGAGTCTTTGGGTGCTGAAAATGAGGCTTTGAGCCTTAAAAGAGGGCTTTGGGCATTAATAATGATGGTTTGGTACCTGAAAGTGAAGGCCTGGATGCTAAAAGCAGGGGGTTTCTGACCTAAAAATGAGGCACTGAGCATTAAAAGAGGGGTTTGGACCCTGAAAGTGAAGGTTTGGATGATAAAAATGAGTTTTTGAAGCTTAATAGAGGGGTTTCTACTCTAAAAATTACTCTTTGGAACAAAACAATGATGGTTTGCCCATAAAAAGTCCAAGTTCGATGCTAAAAGCAGAGGGTTTGGGACCTAAAAAAAAGGCAGTGAGCGTGAAAAGAGGGGTTTGGGTAATAGAAGTAAGGGTTTGGAATTTAAAAAAGAGGGTTTGTCCCTGAAAAGGAGGGGTTTGGACCCTAAAAGTGAGGTTTGCAGTCCTAACTCTAAGTCTTTGATGTTAAAAGAGGTGTTTGGGTGTTTTAAAGTGAGTTTTGGGGACCTGGAAATGAGGCACTGAGCATTAAAATAGGCATTTGGACCCTGAAAGTGTGGTTTTGGGTGTTAAAACCGAGGCTTTGAGTGTTAAAAGAGGGCTTTAGGTCCTAAAAGTGAGGGTTTGGCTGTTAAAAATGAGGCACTGAGCTTTAAGAGAGAGGTTTGGACCCTAGCAGTGAGGTTTGTGGTCCTAACTATAAGGCTTTGAGTATTAAAAGAGGGGTTTGGGTGCTTTAAAGTGCGTCTTTGGGACGTGAAAATGAGGGTATGTCCCTAAAAAGGAGGGGTTTGGACCCTGAAAGTGAGGGTTTGGCATCTAAAATAGAGGCTTTGAGCCTTAAAAGAGGGATTTGGACGTTAAAAATGAGATTTTGCTCCATAAAAGTAAGGGGTTTGGATGCTAAAAATGAGGGTTTGGGAACTAAAAGTGAGGCTTTGAGCCTTGAAAGAGGGGTTTGGACGCTGAAAGTGAGGTTTGCGGTCCTAACTCTAAGTCTTTGATGTTAAAAGAGGGGTTTGGGTGTTTTAAAGTGAGTCTTTGGGTGCTGAAAATGAGGGTTTGAGCCTTAAAAGAGGGCTTTGGACCCTGAAAGTGAGGTTTGCGGTCCCAACTCTAAGTCTTTGGTGTTAAAAGAGGGGTTTGGGTGTTTTAAAGTGAGTCTTTGTATGCTAAAAATGAGGCTTTGAGCCTTAAAAGAGGGCTTTGGGCATTAATAATGATGGTTTGGTTCCTGAAAGTGAAGGCCTGGATGCTAAAAGCAAGGGTTTCTGAACTAAAAATGAGGCACTGAGCCTTAAAAGAGGGCTTTGGACCCTGAAAGTGAAGGTTTGGATGATAAAAATGAGGCTTTGAGACTTAAAATCGAGGGGCTGGACTCTAAAAGTCATGATTTGTACTAGAACGAGAGTTTGACAATTACAAGTCCGGGTTCAGTGCTAAGAGTGAGGGTTTGGGACCTAAAAATGAGGCACTGAGCGTGAAAAGAGAGGTTTGGACCCTGAAAGTGCGGCTTTGGGTGTTAAAACCGAGGCTTTGGGAGTTAAAAGAGGGCTTTAGGTCCTAAAAGTGAGGGTTTGCTGTTAAAAATGAGGCTTTGAGTGTTAAAACCGGTTTGGCCCCTGAAAGTGAGATTTGCAGTCTTACTCTAAAAGGCTTTGAGGTTAAAAGAGGCTTTGGGTGCTTTAAAGTGCGTCTTTGGGAGGTATAAATGAGGCATTGAGCATTAAAAGAGGGGTTTGGGCAAAGAAAGTGAGGGTTTGGCTGTTAAAAATGAAGCTTTGAGCATAAAAGAGGGCTTTGGACCCTAGCATTGTGGTTTGCGGCCCTAACTATAAGGCTTTGAGCATTAAAAGAGGGGTTTGGGTGCTTTAAAGTAAGTCCTTGGGACATGAAAATGTCCCTAAAAAGGAGGGGTTTGGACCCTAAAAGTGAGGTTTGCAGTCCTAACTCTAAGTCTTTGATGTTAAAAGAGGTGTTTGGGTGTTTTAAAGTGAGATTTGGGGACCTGAAAATGAGGCACTGAGCGTTAAAAGAGGCGTTTGGACCCTGAAAGTTTGGCTTTGAGTGTTAAAACTGAGGCTTTGAGTGTTAAAAGAGGGCTTTAGGTCCTAAAAGTGAGGGTTTGGCTGTTAGAAATGAGGCATTGAATTTTAAAACCAAGGTTTGGACCCTAGCAGTGAGGTTTGCAGTCCTAACTATAAGGCTTTGAGCATTAAAAGAGGGGTTTGGGTGCTTTAAAGGAAGTCTTTGGGTGCTGAAAATGAGGCTTTGAGCCTTAAAAGAGGGCTTTGGGCATTAATAATGATGTTTTGGTACCTGAAAGTGAAGGCCTGGATGCTAAAAGCAGGGGGTTTGGACCTAAAAATGAGGCACTGAGCATTAAAAGAGGGGTTTGGACCCTGAAAGTGAAGGTTTGGATGATAAAAATGAGTTTTTGAAGCTTAATAGAGGGGTTTGGACTCTAAGAATTACTATTTGGAACAAAACAATGATGGTTTGACCATAAAAAGTCCAAGTTCGATGCTAAAAATGAGGGTTTGGGACCTAAAAAAAAGGCAGTGAGCGTGAAAAGAGGGGTTTGGGTAATAGAAGTAAGGGTTTGGAATTTTAAAAAGAGGGTTTGTCCCTAAAAAGGAGGGGTTTGGACCCTAAAAGTGAGGTTTGCAGTCCTAACTCTAAGTCTTTGATGTTAAAAGAGGTGTTTGGGTGTTTTAAAGTGAGTTTTGGGGACCTGAAAATGAGGCACTGAGCGTTAAAAGCGGGGTTTGGACCCTGAAAGTTTGTCTTTGAGTGTTAAAACTGAGGCTTTGAGTGTTAAAAGAGGGCTTTAGGTCCTAAAAGTGAGGGTTTGGCTGTTAAAAATGAGGCACTGAGCTTTAAGAGAGAGGTTTGGACCCTAGCAGTGAGTTTTGTGGTCCTAACTATAAGGCTTTGAGCATTAAAAGAGGGGTTTGGGTGCTTTAAAGTGCGTCTTTGGGACGTGAAAATGAGGGTATGTCCCTAAAAAGGAGGGGTTTGGACCCTGAAAGTGAGGGTTTGGGATCTAAAATAGAGGCTTTGAGCCTTAAAAGAGGGATTTGGACGTTAAAAATGAGATTTTGCTCCATAAAAGTAAGGGGTTTGGATGCTAAAAATGAGGGTTTGGGAACTAAAAGTGAGGCTTTGAGCCTTGAAAGAGGGGTTTGGACGCTGAAAGTGAGGTTTGCGGTCCCAACTCTAAGTCTTTGATGTTAAAAGAGGGGTTTGGGTGTTTTAAAGTGAGTCTTTGGGTGCTGAAAATGAGGCTTTGAGCCTTGAAAGAGGGCTTTGGACCCTGAAAGTGAGGTTTGCGGTCCCAACTCTAAAAGGCTTTGAGGTTAAAAGAGGCTTTGGGTGCTTTAAAGTGTGTCTTTGGGAGGTATAAATGAGGCATTGAGCATTAAAAGAGGGGTTTGGGCAAAGAAAGTGAGGTTTTGGCTGTTAAAAATGAAGCTTTGAGCATAAAAGAGGGCTTTGGACCCTAGCATTGTGGTTTGCGGCCCTAACTCTAAGGCTTTGAGCATTAAAAGAGGGGTTTGGGTGCTTTAAAGTAAGTCCTTGGGACATGAAAATGAGGGTATGTCCCTAAAAAGGAGGGGTTTGGACCCTAAAAGTGAGGTTTGCAGTCCTAACTCTAAGTCTTTGATGTTAAAAGAGGTGTTTGGGTGTTTTAAAGTGAGATTTGGGGACCTGAAAATGAGGCACTGAGCGTTAAAAGAGGGGTTTGGACCCTGAAAGTTTGGCTTTGAGTGTTAAAACTGAGGCTTTGAGTGTTAAAAGAGGGCTTTAGGTCCTAAAAGTGAGGGTTTAGCTGTTAGAAATGAGGCATTGAATTTTAAAACCAAGGTTTGGACCCTAGCAGTGAGGTTTGCAGTCCTAACTCTAAGGCTTTGAGCATTAAAAGAGGGGTTTGGGTGTTTTAAAGTGAGTCTTTGGGTGCTGAAAATGAGGCTTTGAGCCTTAAAAGAGGGCTTTGGGCATTAATAATGATGTTTTGGTACCTGAAAGTGAAGGCCTGGATGCTAAAAGCAGGGGGTTTCTGACCTAAAAATGAGGCACTGAGCATTAAAAGAGGGGTTTGGACCCTGAAAGTGAAGGTTTGGATGATAAAAATGAGTTTTTGAAGCTTAATAGAGGGGTTTGGACTCTGAAAATTACTATTTGGAACAAAACAATGATGGTTTGACCATAAAAAGTCCAAGTTCGATGCTAAAAGCAGAGGGTTTGGGACCTAAAAAAAAGGCAGTGAGCGTGAAAAGAGGGGTTTGGGTAATAGAAGTAAGGGTTTGGAATTTTAAAAAGAGGGTTTGTCCCTAAAAAGGAGGGGTTTGGACCCTAAAAGTGAGGTTTGCAGTCCTAACTCTAAGTCTTTGATGTTAAAAGAGGTGTTTGGGTGTTTTAAAGTGAGTTTTGGGGACCTGGAAATGAGGCACTGAGCATTAAAATAGGCATTTGGACCCTGAAAGTGTGGTTTTGGGTGTTAAAACCGAGGCTTTGAGTGTTAAAAGAGGGCTTTAGGTCCTAAAAGTGAGGGTTTGGCTGTTAAAAATGAGGCACTGAGCTTTAAGAGAGAGGTTTGGACCCTAGCACTGAGGTTTGTGGTCCTAACTATAAGGCTTTGAGCATTAAAAGAGGGGTTTGGGTGCTTTAAAGTGCGTCTTTGGGACGTGAAAATGAGGGTATGTCCCTAAAAAGGAGGGGTTTGGACCCTGAAAGTGAGGGTTTGGCATCTAAAATAGAGGCTTTGAGCCTTAAAAGAGGGATTTGGACGTTAAAAATGAGATTTTGCTCCATAAAAGTAAGGGGTTTGGATGCTAAAAATGAGGGTTTGGGAACTAAAAGTGAGGCTTTGAGCCTTGAAAGAGGGGTTTGGACGCTGAAAGTGAGGTTTGCGGTCCTAACTCTAAGTCTTTGATGTTAAAAGAGGGGTTTGGGTGTTTTAAAGTGAGTCTTTGGGTGCTGAAAATGAGGCTTTGAGCCTTGAAAGAGGGCTTTGGACCCTGAAAGTGAGGTTTGCGGTCCCAACTCTAAGTCTTTGGTGTTAAAAGAGGGGTTTGGGTGTTTTAAAGTGAGTCTTTGTATGCTAAAAATGAGGCTTTGAGCCTTAAAAGAGGGCTTTGGGCATTAATAATGATGGTTTGGTTCCTGAAAGTGAAGGCCTGGATGCTAAAAGCAAGGGTTTCTGAACTAAAAATGAGGCACTGAGCCTTAAAAGAGGGCTTTGGACCCTGAAAGTGAAGGTTTGGATGATAAAAATGAGGCTTTGAGACTTAAAATCGAGGGGCTGGACTCTAAAAGTCATGATTTGTACTAGAACGAGAGTTTGACAATTACAAGTCCGGGTTCAGTGCTAAGAGTGAGGGTTTGGGACCTAAAAATGAGGCACTGAGCGTTAAAAGAGAGGTTTGGACCCTGAAAGTGCGGCTTTGGGTGTTAAAACCGAGGCTTTGGGAGTTAAAAGAGGGCTTTAGGTCCTAAAAGTGAGGGTTTGCTGTTAAAAATGAGGCTTTGAGCGTTAAAACCGGTTTGGCCCCTGAAAGTGAGATTTGCAGTCTTACTCTAAAAGGCTTTGAGGTTAAAAGAGGCTTTGGGTGCTTTAAAGTGCGTCTTTGGGAGGTATAAATGAGGCATTGAGCATTAAAAGAGGGGTTTGGGCAAAGAAAGTGAGGGTTTGGCTGTTAAAAATGAAGCTTTGAGCATAAAAGAGGGCTTTGGACCCTAGCATTGTGGTTTGCGGCCCTAACTCTAAGGCTTTGAGCATTAAAAGAGGGGTTTGGGTGCTTTAAAGTAAGTCCTTGGGACATGAAAATGAGGGTATGTCCCTAAAAAGGAGGGGTTTGGACCCTAAAAGTGAGGTTTGCAGTCCTAACTCTAAGTCTTTGATGTTAAAAGAGGGGTTTGGGTGTTTTAAAGTGAGATTTGGGGACCTGAAAATGAGGCACTGAGCGTTAAAAGAGGGGTTTGGACCCTGAAAGTTTGGCTTTGAGTGTTAAAACTGAGGCTTTGAGTGTTAAAAGAGGGCTTTAGGTCCTAAAAGTGAGGGTTTGGCTGTTAGAAATGAGGCACTGAGCTTTAAGAGAGAGGTTTGGACCCTAGCAGTGAGGTTTGTGGTCCTAACTATAAGGCTTTGAGCATTAAAAGAGGGGTTTGGGTGCTTTAAAGTGCGTCTTTGGGTGCTGAAAATGAGGGTATGTCCCTAAAAAGGAGGGGTTTGGAGCCTGAAAGTGAGGGTTTGGCATCTAAAATAGAGGCTTTGAGCCTTAAAAGAGGGATTTGGATGTTAAAAATGAGATTTTGCTCCATAAAAGTAAGGGGTTTGGATGCTAAAAATGAGGGTTTGGGAACTATAAGTGAGGCTTTGAGCCTTGAAAGAGGGGTTTGGACGCTGAAAGTGAGGTTTGCGGTCCCAACTCTAAGTCTTTGATGTTAAAAGAGGGGTTTGGGTGTTTTAAAGTGAGTCTTTGGGTGCTGAAAATGAGGCTTTGAGCCTTAAAAGAGGGCTTTGGACCCTGAAAGTGAAGGTTTGGATGATAAAAATGAGGCTTTGAGACTTAAAATCGAGGGGCTGGACTCTAAAAGTCATGATTTGTACTAGAACGAGAGTTTGACAATTAAAAGTCCGGGTTCAGTGCTAAGAGTGAGGGTTTGGGACCTAAAAATGAGGCACTGAGCGTTAAAAGAGAGGTTTGGACCCTGAAAGTGCGGCTTTGGGTGTTAAAACCGAGGCTTTGGGAGTTAAAAGAGGGCTTTAGGTCCTAAAAGTGAGGGTTTGCTGTTAAAAATGAGGCTTTGAGCGTTAAAACCGGTTTGGCCCCTGAAAGTGAGATTTGCAGTCTTACTCTAAAAGGCTTTGAGGTTAAAAGAGGCTTTGGGTGCTTTAAAGTGCGTCTTTGGGAGGTATAAATGAGGCATTGAGCATTAAAAGAGGGGTTTGGGCAAAGAAAGTGAGGTTTTGGCTGTTAAAAATGAAGCTTTGAGCATAAAAGAGGGCTTTGGACCCTAGCATTGTGGTTTGCGGCCCTAACTATAAGGCTTTGAGCATTAAAAGAGGGGTTTGGGTGCTTTAAAGTAAGTCCTTGGGACATGAAAATGAGGGTATGTCCCTAAAAAGGAGGGGTTTGGACCCTAAAAGTGAGGTTTGCAGTCCTAACTCTAAGTCTTTGATGTTAAAAGAGGTGTTTGGGTGTTTTAAAGTGAGATTTGGGGACCTGAAAATGAGGCACTGAGCGTTAAAAGAGGGGTTTGGACCCTGAAAGTTTGGCTTTGAGTGTTAAAACTGAGGCTTTGAGTGTTAAAAGAGGGCTTTAGGTCCTAAAAGTGAGGGTTTGGCTGTTAGAAATGAGGCATTGAATTTTAAAACCAAGGTTTGGACCCTAGCAGTGAGGTTTGCAGTCCTAACTATAAGGCTTTGAGCATTAAAAGAGGGGTTTGGGTGCTTTAAAGGAAGTCTTTGGGTGCTGAAAATGAGGCTTTGAGCCTTAAAAGAGGGCTTTGGGCATTAATAATGATGTTTTGGTACCTGAAAGTGAAGGCCTGGATGCTAAAAGCAGGGGGTTTGGACCTAAAAATGAGGCACTGAGCATTAAAAGAGGGGTTTGGACCCTGAAAGTGAAGGTTTGGATGATAAAAATGAGTTTTTGAAGCTTAATAGAGGGGTTTGGACTCTAAGAATTACTATTTGGAACAAAACAATGATGGTTTGACCATAAAAAGTCCAAGTTCGATGCTAAAAATGAGGGTTTGGGACCTAAAAAAAAGGCAGTGAGAGTTAAAAGAGGGGTTTGGGTAATAGAAGTAAGGGTTTGGAATTTTAAGAAGAGGGTTTGTCCCTAAAAAGGAGGGGTTTGGACCCTAAAAGTGAGGTTTGCAGTCCTAACTATAAGTCTTTGATGTTAAAAGAGGTGTTTGGGTGTTTTAAAGTGAGTTTTGGGGACCTGAAAATGAGGCACTGAGCGTTAAAAGCGGGGTTTGGACCCTGAAAGTTTGGCTTTGAGTGTTAAAACTGAGGCTTTGAGTGTTAAAAGAGGGCTTTAGGTCCTAAAAGTGAGGGTTTGGCTGTTAAAAATGAGGCACTGAGCTTTAAGAGAGAGGTTTGGACCCTAGCAGTGAGGTTTGTGGTCCTAACTATAAGGCTTTGAGCATTAAAAGAGGGGTTTGGGTGCTTTAAAGTGAGTCTTTGGGACGTGAAAATGAGGGTATGTCCCTAAAAAGGAGGGGTTTGGAGCCTGAAAGTGAGGGTTTGGCATCTAAAATAGAGGCTTTGAGCCTTAAAAGAGGGATTTGGACGTTAAAAATGAGATTTTGCTCCATAAAAGTAAGGGGTTTGGATGCTAAAAATGAGGGTTTGGGAACTATAAGTGAGGCTTTGAGCCTTGAAAGAGGGGTTTGGACGCTGAAAGTGAGGTTTGCGGTCCCAACTCTAAGTCTTTGATGTTAAAAGAGGGGTTTGGGTGTTTTAAAGTGAGTCTTTGGGTGCTGAAAATGAGGCTTTGAGCCTTAAAAGAGGGCTTTGGACCCTGAAAGTGAAGGTTTGGATGATAAAAATGAGGCTTTGAGACTTAAAATCGAGGGGCTGGACTCTAAAAGTCATGATTTGTACTAGAACGAGAGTTTGACAATTACAAGTCCGGGTTCAGTGCTAAGAGTGAGGGTTTGGGACCTAAAAATGAGGCACTGAGCGTTAAAAGAGAGGTTTGGACCCTGAAAGTGCGGCTTTGGGTGTTAAAACCGAGGCTTTGGGAGTTAAAAGAGGGCTTTAGGTCCTAAAAGTGAGGGTTTGCTGTTAAAAATGAGGCTTTGAGCGTTAAAACCGGTTTGGCCCCTGAAAGTGAGATTTGCAGTCTTACTCTAAAAGGCTTTGAGGTTAAAAGAGGCTTTGGGTGCTTTAAAGTGCGTCTTTGGGAGGTATAAATGAGGCATTGAGCAGTAAAAGAGGGGTTTGGGCAAAGAAAGTGAGGTTTTGGCTGTTAAAAATGAAGCTTTGAGCATAAAAGAGGGCTTTGGACCCTAGCATTGTGGTTTGCGGCCCTAACTATAAGGCTTTGAGCATTAAAAGAGGGGTTTGGGTGCTTTAAAGTAAGTCCTTGGGACATGAAAATGAGGGTATGTCCCTAAAAAGGAGGGGTTTGGACCCTAAAAGTGAGGTTTGCAGTCCTAACTCTAAGTCTTTGATGTTAAAAGAGGTGTTTGGGTGTTTTAAAGTGAGATTTGGGGACCTGAAAATGAGGCACTGAGCGTTAAAAGAGGGGTTTGGACCCTGAAAGTTTGGCTTTGAGTGTTAAAACTGAGGCTTTGAGTGTTAAAAGAGGGCTTTAGGTCCTAAAAGTGAGGGTTTGGCTGTTAGAAATGAGGCATTGAATTTTAAAACCAAGGTTTGGACCCTAGCAGTGAGGTTTGCAGTCCTAACTATAAGGCTTTGAGCATTAAAAGAGGGGTTTGGGTGCTTTAAAGGAAGTCTTTGGGTGCTGAAAATGAGGCTTTGAGCCTTAAAAGAGGGCTTTGGGCATTAATAATGATGTTTTGGTACCTGAAAGTGAAGGCCTGGATGCTAAAAGCAGGGGGTTTGGACCTAAAAATGAGGCACTGAGCATTAAAAGAGGGGTTTGGACCCTGAAAGTGAAGGTTTGGATGATAAAAATGAGTTTTTGAAGCTTAATAGAGGGGTTTGGACTCTAAGAATTACTATTTGGAACAAAACAATGATGGTTTGACCATAAAAAGTCCAAGTTCGATGCTAAAAATGAGGGTTTGGGACCTAAAAAAAAGGCAGTGAGAGTTAAAAGAGGGGTTTGGGTAATAGAAGTAAGGGTTTGGAATTTTAAGAAGAGGGTTTGTCCCTAAAAAGGAGGGGTTTGGACCCTAAAAGTGAGGTTTGCAGTCCTAACTATAAGTCTTTGATGTTAAAAGAGGTGTTTGGGTGTTTTAAAGTGAGTTTTGGGGACCTGAAAATGAGGCACTGAGCGTTAAAAGCGGGGTTTGGACCCTGAAAGTTTGGCTTTGAGTGTTAAAACTGAGGCTTTGAGTGTTAAAAGAGGGCTTTAGGTCCTAAAAGTGAGGGTTTGGCTGTTAAAAATGAGGCACTGAGCTTTAAGAGAGAGGTTTGGACCCTAGCAGTGAGGTTTGTGGTCCTAACTATAAGGCTTTGAGCATTAAAAGAGGGGTTTGGGTGCTTTAAAGTGAGTCTTTGGGACGTGAAAATGAGGGTATGTCCCTAAAAAGGAGGGGTTTGGAGCCTGAAAGTGAGGGTTTGGCATCTAAAATAGAGGCTTTGAGCCTTAAAAGAGGGATTTGGACGTTAAAAATGAGATTTTGCTCCATAAAAGTAAGGGGTTTGGATGCTAAAAATGAGGGTTTGGGAACTAAAAGTGAGGCTTTGAGCCTTGAAAGAGGGGTTTGGACGCTGAAAGTGAGGTTTGCGGTCCCAACTCTAAGTCTTTGATGTTAAAAGAGGGGTTTGGGTGTTTTAAAGTGAGTCTTTGGGTGCTGAAAATGAGGCTTTGAGCCTTAAAAGAGGGCTTTGGACCCTGAAAGTGAAGGTTTGGATGATAAAAATGAGGCTTTGAGACTTAAAATCGAGGGGCTGGACTCTAAAAGTCATGATTTGTACTAGAACGAGAGTTTGACAATTACAAGTCCGGGTTCAGTGCTAAGAGTGAGGGTTTGGGACCTAAAAATGAGGCACTGAGCGTGAAAAGAGAGGTTTGGACCCTGAAAGTGCGGCTTTGGGTGTTAAAACCGAGGCTTTGGGAGTTAAAAGAGGGCTTTAGGTCCTAAAAGTGAGGGTTTGCTGTTAAAAATGAGGCTTTGAGCGTTAAAACCGGTTTGGCCCCTCAAAGTGAGATTTGCAGTCTTACTCTAAAAGGCTTTGAGGTTAAAAGAGGCTTTGGGTGCTTTAAAGTGCGTCTTTGGGAGGTATAAATGAGGCATTGAGCATTAAAAGAGGGGTTTGGGCAAAGAAAGTGAGGTTTTGGCTGTTAAAAATGAAGCTTTGAGCATAAAAGAGGGCTTTGGACCCTAGCATTGTGGTTTGCGGCCCTAACTCTAAGGCTTTGAGCATTAAAAGAGGGGTTTGGGTGCTTTAAAGTAAGTCCTTGGGACATGAAAATGAGGGTATGTCCCTAAAAAGGAGGGGTTTGGACCCTAAAAGTGAGGTTTGCAGTCCTAACTCTAAGTCTTTGATGTTAAAAGAGGGGTTTGGGTGTTTTAAAGTGAGATTTGGGGACCTGAAAATGAGGCACTGAGCGTTAAAAGAGGGGTTTGGACCCTGAAAGTTTGGCTTTGAGTGTTAAAACTGAGGCTTTGAGTGTTAAAAGAGGGCTTTAGGTCCTAAAAGTGAGGGTTTGGCTGTTAGAAATGAGGCACTGAGCTTTAAGAGAGAGGTTTGGACCCTAGCACTGAGGTTTGTGGTCCTAACTATAAGGCTTTGAGCATTAAAAGAGGGGTTTGGGTGCTTTAAAGTGCGTCTTTGGGACGTGAAAATGCGGGTATGTCCCTAAAAAGGAGGGGTTTGGACCCTGAAAGTGAGGGTTTGGCATCTAAAATAGAGGCTTTGAGCCTTAAAAGAGGGATTTGGACGTTAAAAATGAGATTTTGCTCCATAAAAGTAAGGGGTTTGGATGCTAAAAATGAGGGTTTGGGAACTAAAAGTGAGGCTTTGAGCCTTGAAAGAGGGGTTTGGACGCTGAAAGTGAGGTTTGCGGTCCCAACTCTAAGTCTTTGATGTTAAAAGAGGGGTTTGGGTGTTTTAAAGTGAGTCTTTGGGTGCTGAAAATGAGGCTTTGAGCCTTGAAAGAGGGCTTTGGACCCTGAAAGTGAGGTTTGCGGTCCCAACTCTAAGTCTTTGGTGTTAAAAGAGGGGTTTGGGTGTTTTAAATTGAATCTTTGTGTACTAAAAATGAGGCTTTGAGCCTTAAAAGAGGGCTTTGGGCATTAATAATGATGGTTTGGTTCCTGAAAGTGAAGGCCTGGATGCTAAAAGCAAGGGTTTCTGAACTAAAAATGAGGCACTGAGCATTAAAAGAGGGGTTTGGACCCTGAAAGTGAAGGTTTGGATGATAAAAATGAGGCTTTGAGGCTTAAAAACGAGGGGCTGGACTCTAAAAGTCATGATTTGTACTAGAACGAGAGTTTGACAATTACAAGTCCGGGTTCAGTGCTAAGAGTGAGGGTTTGGGACCTAAAAATGAGGCACTGAGCGTGAAAAGAGAGGTTTGGACCCTGAAAGTGCGGCTTTGGGTGTTAAAACCGAGGCTTTGGGAGTTAAAAGAGGGCTTTAGGTCCTAAAAGTGAGGGTTTGCTGTTAAAAATGAGGCTTTGAGCGTTAAAACCGATTTGGCCCCTGAAAGTGAGATTTGCAGTCTTACTCTAAAAGGCTTTGAGGTTAAAAGAGGCTTTGGGTGCTTTAAAGTGCGTCTTTGGGAGGTATAAATGAGGCATTGAGCATTAAAAGAGGGGTTTGGGCAAAGAAAGTGAGGTTTTGGCTGTTAAAAATGAAGCTTTGAGCATAAAAGAGGGCTTTGGACCCTAGCATTGTGGTTTGCGGCCCTAACAATAAGGCTTTGAGCATTAAAAGAGGGGTTTGGGTGCTTTAAAGTAAGTCCTTGGGACATGAAAATGTCCCTAAAAAGGAGGGGTTTGGACCCTAAAAGTGAGGTTTGCAGTCCTAACTCTAAGTCTTTGATGTTAAAAGAGGTGTTTGGGTGTTTTAAAGTGAGATTTGGGGACCTGAAAATGAGGCACTGAGCGTTAAAAGAGGCGTTTGGACCCTGAAAGTTTGGCTTTGAGTGTTAAAACTGAGGCTTTGAGTGTTAAAAGAGGGCTTTAGGTCCTAGAAGTGAGGGTTTGGCTGTTAGAAATGAGGCATTGAATTTTAAAACCAAGGTTTGGACCCTAGCAGTGAGGTTTGCAGTCCTAACTATAAGGCTTTGAGCATTAAAAGAGGGGTTTGGGTGCTTTAAAGTGCGTCTTTGGGTGCTGAAAATGAGGCTTTGAGCCTTAAAAGAGGGCTTTGGGCATTAATAATGTGTTTTGGTACCTGAAAGTGAAGGCCTGGATGCTAAAAGCAGGGGGGTTTGGACCTCAAAAATGAGGCACTGAGCATTAAAAGAGGGGTTTGGACCCTGAAAGTGAAGGTTTGGATGATAAAAATGAGTTTTTGAAGCTTAATAGAGGGGTTTGGACTCTAAGAATTACTATTTGGAACAAAACAATGATGGTTTGACCATAAAAAGTCCAAGTTCGATGCTAAAAGCAGAGGGTTTGGGACCTAAAAATGAGGCAGTGAGCGTGAAAAGAGGGGTTTGGGTAATAGAAGTAAGGGTTTGGAATTTTAAAAAGAGGGTTTGTCCCTGAAAAGGAGGGGTTTGGACCCTAGCAGTGAGGTTTGCAGTCCTAACTCTAAGTCTTTGATGTTAAAAGAGGTGTTTGGGTGTTTTAAAGTGAGTTTTGGGGACCTGAAAATGAGGCACTGAGCGTTAAAAGAGGGGTTTGGACCCTGAAAGTTTGGCTTTGAGTGTTAAAACTGAGGCTTTGAGTGTTAAAAGAGGGCTTTAGGTCCTAAAAGTGAGGGTTTGGCTGTTAAAAATGAGGCACTGAGCTTTAAGAGAGAGGTTTGGACCCTAGCAGTGAGGTTTGTGGTCCTAACTATAAGGCTTTGAGCATTAAAAGAGGGGTTTGGGTGCTTTAAAGTGCGTCTTTGGGACGTGAAAATGAGGGTATGTCCCTAAAAAGGAGGGGTTTGGACCCTGAAAGTGAGGGTTTGGCATCTAAAATAGAGGCTTTGAGCCTTAAAAGAGGGATTTGGACGTTAAAAATGAGATTTTGCTCCATAAAAGTAAGGGGTTTGGATGCTAAAAATGAGGGTTTGGGAACTAAAAGTGAGGCTTTGAGCCTTGAAAGAGGGGTTTGGACGCTGAAAGTGAGGTTTGCGGTCCCAACTCTAAGTCTTTGATGTTAAAAGAGGGGTTTGGGTGTTTTAAAGTGAGTCTTTGGGTGCTGAAAATGAGGCTTTGAGCCTTAAAAGAGGGCTTTGGACCCTGAAAGTGAAGGTTTGGATGATAAAAATGAGGCTTTGAGACTTAAAATCGAGGGGCTGGACTCTAAAAGTCATGATTTGTACTAGAACGAGAGTTTGACAATTACAAGTCCGGGTTCAGTGCTAAGAGTGAGGGTTTGGGACCTAAAAATGAGGCACTGAGCGTGAAAAGAGAGGTTTGGACCCTGAAAGTGCGGCTTTGGGTGTTAAAACCGAGGCTTTGGGAGTTAAAAGAGGGCTTTAGGTCCTAAAAGTGAGGGTTTGCTGTTAAAAATGAGGCTTTGAGCGTTAAAACCGGTTTGGCCCCTGAAAGTGAGATTTGCAGTCTTACTCTAAAAGGCTTTGAGGTTAAAAGAGGCTTTGGGTGCTTTAAAGTGCGTCTTTGGGAGGTATAAATGAGGCATTGAGCATTAAAAGAGGGGTTTGGGCAAAGAAAGTGAGGTTTTGGCTGTTAAAAATGAAGCTTTGAGCATAAAAGAGGGCTTTGGACCCTAGCATTGTGGTTTGCGGCCCTAACTCTAAGGCTTTGAGCATTAAAAGAGGGGTTTGGGTGCTTTAAAGTAAGTCCTTGGGACATGAAAATGAGGGTATGTCCCTAAAAAGGAGGGGTTTGGACCCTAAAAGTGAGGTTTGCAGTCCTAACTCTAAGTCTTTGATGTTAAAAGAGGTGTTTGGGTGTTTTAAAGTGAGTTTTGGGGACCTGGAAATGAGGCACTGAGCATTAAAAGAGGCGTTTGGACCCTGAAAGTGTGGTTTTGGGTGTTAAAACCGAGGCTTTGAGTGTTAAAAGAGGGCTTTAGGTCCTAAAAGTGAGGGTTTGGCTGTTAAAAATGAGGCACTGAGCTTTAAGAGAGAGGTTTGGACCCTAGCAGTGAGGTTTGTGGTCCTAACTATAAGGCTTTGAGCATTAAAAGAGGGGTTTGGGTGCTTTAAAGTGCGTCTTTGGGACGTGAAAATGAGGGTATGTCCCTAAAAAGGAGGGGTTTGGACCCTGAAAGTGAGGGTTTGGCATCTAAAATAGAGGCTTTGAGCCTTAAAAGAGGGATTTGGACGTTAAAAATGAGATTTTGCTCCATAAAAGTAAGGGGTTTGGATGCTAAAAATGAGGGTTTGGGAACTAAAAGTGAGGCTTTGAGCCTTGAAAGAGGGGTTTGGACGCTGAAAGTGAGGTTTGCGGTCCCAACTCTAAGTCTTTGATGTTAAAAGAGGGGTTTGGGTGTTTTAAAGTGAGTCTTTGGGTGCTGAAAATGAGGCTTTGAGCCTTAAAAGAGGGCTTTGGACCCTGAAAGTGAAGGTTTGGATGATAAAAATGAGGCTTTGAGACTTAAAATCGAGGGGCTGGACTCTAAAAGTCATGATTTGTACTAGAACGAGAGTTTGACAATTACAAGTCCGGGTTCAGTGCTAAGAGTGAGGGTTTGGGACCTAAAAATGAGGCACTGAGCGTGAAAAGAGAGGTTTGGACCCTGAAAGTGCGGCTTTGGGTGTTAAAACCGAGGCTTTGGGAGTTAAAAGAGGGCTTTAGGTCCTAAAAGTGAGGGTTTGCTGTTAAAAATGAGGCTTTGAGCGTTAAAACCGGTTTGGCCCCTGAAAGTGAGATTTGCAGTCTTACTCTAAAAGGCTTTGAGGTTAAAAGAGGCTTTGGGTGCTTTAAAGTGCGTCTTTGGGAGGTATAAATGAGGCATTGAGCATTAAAAGAGGGGTTTGGGCAAAGAAAGTGAGGTTTTGGCTGTTAAAAATGAAGCTTTGAGCATAAAAGAGGGCTTTGGACCCTAGCATTGTGGTTTGCGGCCCTAACTCTAAGGCTTTGAGCATTAAAAGAGGGGTTTGGGTGCTTTAAAGTAAGTCCTTGGGACATGAAAATGAGGGTATGTCCCTAAAAAGGAGGGGTTTGGACCCTAAAAGTGAGGTTTGCAGTCCTAACTCTAAGTCTTTGATGTTAAAAGAGGTGTTTGGGTGTTTTAAAGTGAGATTTGGGGACCTGAAAATGAGGCACTGAGCGTTAAAAGAGGGGTTTGGACCCTGAAAGTTTGGCTTTGAGTGTTAAAACTGAGGCTTTGAGTGTTAAAAGAGGGCTTTAGGTCCTAAAAGTGAGGGTTTGGCTGTTAGAAATGAGGCATTGAATTTTAAAACCAAGGTTTGGACCCTAGCAGTGAGGTTTGCAGTCCTAACTATAAGGCTTTGAGCATTAAAAGAGGGGTTTGGGTGCTTTAAAGGAAGTCTTTGGGTGCTGAAAATGAGGCTTTGAGCCTTAAAAGAGGGCTTTGGGCATTAATAATGATGTTTTGGTACCTGAAAGTGAAGGCCTGGATGCTAAAAGCAGGGGGTTTGGACCTAAAAATGAGGCACTGAGCATTAAAAGAGGGGTTTGGACCCTGAAAGTGAAGGTTTGGATGATAAAAATGAGTTTTTGAAGCTTAATAGAGGGGTTTGGACTCTAAGAATTACTATTTGGAACAAAACAATGATGGTTTGACCATAAAAAGTCCAAGTTCGATGCTAAAAATGAGGGTTTGGGACCTAAAAAAAAGGCAGTGAGCGTGAAAAGAGGGGTTTGGGTAATAGAAGTAAGGGTTTGGAATTTTAAAAAGAGGGTTTGTCCCTAAAAAGGAGGGGTTTGGACCCTAAAAGTGAGGTTTGCAGTCCTAACTCTAAGTCTTTGATGTTAAAAGAGGTGTTTGGGTGTTTTAAAGTGAGTTTTGGGGACCTGAAAATGAGGCACTGAGCGTTAAAAGCGGGGTTTGGACCCTGAAAGTTTGGCTTTGAGTGTTAAAACTGAGGCTTTGAGTGTTAGAAGAGGGCTTTAGGTCCTAAAAGTGAGGGTTTGGCTGTTAAAAATGAGGCACTGAGCTTTAAGAGAGAGGTTTGGACCCTAGCAGTGAGGTTTGTGGTCCTAACTATAAGGCTTTGAGCATTAAAAGAGGGGTTTGGGTGTTTTAAAGTGAGTCTTTGGGTGCTGAAAATGAGGGTTTGAGCCTTAAAAGAGGGCTTTGGACCCTGAAAGTGAGGTTTGCGGTCCCAACTCTAAGTCTTTGGTGTTAAAAGAGGGGTTTGGGTGTTTTAAAGTGAGTCTTTGTATGCTAAAAATGAGGCTTTGAGCCTTAAAAGAGGGCTTTGGGCATTAATAATGATGGTTTGGTTCCTGAAAGTGAAGGCCTGGATGCTAAAAGCAAGGGTTTCTGAACTAAAAATGAGGCACTGAGCCTTAAAAGAGGGCTTTGGACCCTGAAAGTGAAGGTTTGGATGATAAAAATGAGGCTTTGAGACTTAAAATCGAGGGGCTGGACTCTAAAAGTCATGATTTGTACTAGAACGAGAGTTTGACAATTACAAGTCCGGGTTCAGTGCTAAGAGTGAGGGTTTGGGACCTAAAAATGAGGCACTGAGCGTTAAAAGAGAGGTTTGGACCCTGAAAGTGCGGCTTTGGGTGTTAAAACCGAGGCTTTGGGAGTTAAAAGAGGGCTTTAGGTCCTAAAAGTGAGGGTTTGCTGTTAAAAATGAGGCTTTGAGCGTTAAAACCGGTTTGGCCCCTGAAAGTGAGATTTGCAGTCTTACTCTAAAAGGCTTTGAGGTTAAAAGAGGCTTTGGGTGCTTTAAAGTGCGTCTTTGGGAGGTATAAATGAGGCATTGAGCATTAAAAGAGGGGTTTGGGCAAAGAAAGTGAGGGTTTGGCTGTTAAAAATGAAGCTTTGAGCATAAAAGAGGGCTTTGGACCCTAGCATTGTGGTTTGCGGCCCTAACTCTAAGGCTTTGAGCATTAAAAGAGGGGTTTGGGTGCTTTAAAGTAAGTCCTTGGGACATGAAAATGAGGGTATGTCCCTAAAAAGGAGGGGTTTGGACCCTAAAAGTGAGGTTTGCAGTCCTAACTCTAAGTCTTTGATGTTAAAAGAGGGGTTTGGGTGTTTTAAAGTGAGATTTGGGGACCTGAAAATGAGGCACTGAGCGTTAAAAGAGGGGTTTGGACCCTGAAAGTTTGGCTTTGAGTGTTAAAACTGAGGCTTTGAGTGTTAAAAGAGGGCTTTAGGTCCTAAAAGTGAGGGTTTGGCTGTTAGAAATGAGGCACTGAGCTTTAAGAGAGAGGTTTGGACCCTAGCAGTGAGGTTTGTGGTCCTAACTATAAGGCTTTGAGCATTAAAAGAGGGGTTTGGGTGCTTTAAAGTGCGTCTTTGGGTGCTGAAAATGAGGGTATGTCCCTAAAAAGGAGGGGTTTGGAGCCTGAAAGTGAGGGTTTGGCATCTAAAATAGAGGCTTTGAGCCTTAAAAGAGGGATTTGGATGTTAAAAATGAGATTTTGCTCCATAAAAGTAAGGGGTTTGGATGCTAAAAATGAGGGTTTGGGAACTATAAGTGAGGCTTTGAGCCTTGAAAGAGGGGTTTGGACGCTGAAAGTGAGGTTTGCGGTCCCAACTCTAAGTCTTTGATGTTAAAAGAGGGGTTTGGGTGTTTTAAAGTGAGTCTTTGGGTGCTGAAAATGAGGCTTTGAGCCTTAAAAGAGGGCTTTGGACCCTGAAAGTGAAGGTTTGGATGATAAAAATGAGGCTTTGAGACTTAAAATCGAGGGGCTGGACTCTAAAAGTCATGATTTGTACTAGAACGAGAGTTTGACAATTACAAGTCCGGGTTCAGTGCTAAGAGTGAGGGTTTGGGACCTAAAAATGAGGCACTGAGCGTTAAAAGAGAGGTTTGGACCCTGAAAGTGCGGCTTTGGGTGTTAAAACCGAGGCTTTGGGAGTTAAAAGAGGGCTTTAGGTCCTAAAAGTGAGGGTTTGCTGTTAAAAATGAGGCTTTGAGCGTTAAAACCGGTTTGGCCCCTGAAAGTGAGATTTGCAGTCTTACTCTAAAAGGCTTTGAGGTTAAAAGAGGCTTTGGGTGCTTTAAAGTGCGTCTTTGGGAGGTATAAATGAGGCATTGAGCATTAAAAGAGGGGTTTGGGCAAAGAAAGTGAGGTTTTGGCTGTTAAAAATGAAGCTTTGAGCATAAAAGAGGGCTTTGGACCCTAGCATTGTGGTTTGCGGCCCTAACTATAAGGCTTTGAGCATTAAAAGAGGGGTTTGGGTGCTTTAAAGTAAGTCCTTGGGACATGAAAATGTCCCTAAAAAGGAGGGGTTTGGACCCTAAAAGTGAGGTTTGCAGTCCTAACTCTAAGTCTTTGATGTTAAAAGAGGTGTTTGGGTGTTTTAAAGTGAGATTTGGGGACCTGAAAATGAGGCACTGAGCGTTAAAAGAGGCGTTTGGACCCTGAAAGTTTGGCTTTGAGTGTTAAAACTGAGGCTTTGAGTGTTAAAAGAGGGCTTTAGGTCCTAGAAGTGAGGGTTTGGCTGTTAGAAATGAGGCATTGAATTTTAAAACCAAGGTTTGGACCCTAGCAGTGAGGTTTGCAGTCCTAACTATAAGGCTTTGAGCATTAAAAGAGGGGTTTGGGTGCTTTAAAGGAAGTCTTTGGGTGCTGAAAATGAGGCTTTGAGCCTTAAAAGAGGGCTTTGGGCATTAATAATGTGTTTTGGTACCTGAAAGTGAAGGCCTGGATGCTAAAAGCAGGGGGGTTTGGACCTAAAAATGAGGCACTGAGCATTAAAAGAGGGGTTTGGACCCTGAAAGTGAAGGTTTGGATGATAAAAATGAGTTTTTGAAGCTTAATAGAGGGGTTTGGACTCTAAGAATTACTATTTGGAACAAAACAATGATGGTTTGACCATAAAAAGTCCAAGTTCGATGCTAAAAGCAGAGGGTTTGGGACCTAAAAATGAGGCAGTGAGCGTGAAAAGAGGGGTTTGGGTAATAGAAGTAAGGGTTTGGAATTTAAAAAAGAGGGTTTGTCCCTGAAAAGGAGGGGTTTGGACCCTAGCAGTGAGGTTTGCAGTCCTAACTCTAAGTCTTTGATGTTAAAAGAGGTGTTTGGGTGTTTTAAAGTGAGTTTTGGGGACCTGAAAATGAGGCACTGAGCGTTAAAAGAGGGGTTTGGACCCTGAAAGTTTGGCTTTGAGTGTTAAAACTGAGGCTTTGAGTGTTAAAAGAGGGCTTTAGGTCCTAAAAGTGAGGGTTTGGCTGTTAAAAATGAGGCACTGAGCTTTAAGAGAGAGGTTTGGACCCTAGCAGTGAGGTTTGTAGTCCTAACTATAAGGCTTTGAGCATTAAAAGAGGGGTTTGGGTGCTTTAAAGTGAGTCTTTGGGACGTGAAAATGAGGGTATGTCCCTAAAAAGGAGGGGTTTGGACCCTGAAAGTGAGGGTTTGGCATCTAAAATAGAGGCTTTGAGCCTTAAAAGAGGGATTTGGACGTTAAAAATGAGATTTTGCTCCATAAAAGTAAGGGGTTTGGATGCTAAAAATGAGGGTTTGGGAACTAAAAGTGAGGCTTTGAGCCTTGAAAGAGGGGTTTGGACGCTGAAAGTGAGGTTTGCGGTCCCAACTCTAAGTCTTTGGTGTTAAAAGAGGGGTTTGGGTGTTTTAAAGTGAGTCTTTGGGTGCTGAAAATGAGGGTTTGAGCCTTAAAAGAGGGCTTTGGACCCTGAAAGTGAGGTTTGCGGTCCCAACTCTAAGTCTTTGGTGTTAAAAGAGGGGTTTGGGTGTTTTAAAGTGAGTCTTTGTATGCTAAAAATGAGGCTTTGAGCCTTAAAAGAGGGCTTTGGGCATTAATAATGATGGTTTGGTTCCTGAAAGTGAAGGCCTGGATGCTAAAAGCAAGGGTTTCTGAACTAAAAATGAGGCTTTGAGCCTTAAAAGAGGGCTTTGGACCCTGAAAGTGAAGGTTTGGATGATAAAAATGAGGCTTTGAGACTTAAAATCGAGGGGCTGGACTCTAAAAGTCATGATTTGTACTAGAACGAGAGTTTGACAATTACAAGTCCGGGTTCAGTGCTAAGAGTGAGGGTTTGGGACCTAAAAATGAGGCACTGAGCGTTAAAAGAGAGGTTTGGACCCTGAAAGTGCGGCTTTGGGTGTTAAAACCGAGGCTTTGGGAGTTAAAAGAGGGCTTTAGGTCCTAAAAGTGAGGGTTTGCTGTTAAAAATGAGGCTTTGAGCGTTAAAACCGGTTTGGCCCCTGAAAGTGAGATTTGCAGTCTTACTCTAAAAGGCTTTGAGGTTAAAAGAGGCTTTGGGTGCTTTAAAGTGCGTCTTTGGGAGGTATAAATGAGGCATTGAGCATTAAAAGAGGGGTTTGGGCAAAGAAAGTGAGGGTTTGGCTGTTAAAAATGAAGCTTTGAGCATAAAAGAGGGCTTTGGACCCTAGCATTGTGGTTTGCGGCCCTAACTATAAGGCTTTGAGCATTAAAAGAGGGGTTTGGGTGCTTTAAAGTAAGTCCTTGGGACATGAAAATGTCCCTAAAAAGGAGGGGTTTGGACCCTAAAAGTGAGGTTTGCAGTCCTAACTCTAAGTCTTTGATGTTAAAAGAGGTGTTTGGGTGTTTTAAAGTGAGATTTGGGGACCTGAAAATGAGGCACTGAGCATTAAAAGAGGCGTTTGGACCCTGAAAGTGCGGCTTTGGGTGTTAAAACCAAGGCTTTGAGTGTTAAAAGAGGGCTTTAGGTCCTAAAAGTGAGGGTTTGGCTGTTAAAATGAGGCACTGAGCTTTAAGAGAGAGGTTTGGACCCTAGCAGTGAGGTTTGTGGTCCTAGCTGTAAGGCTTTGAGCATTAAAAGAGGGGTTTGGGTGCTTTAAAGTGCGTCTTTGGGTGCTGAAAATGAGGGTATGTCCCTAAAAAGGAGGGGTTTGGACCCTGAAAGTGAGGGTTTGGGATCTAAAATAGAGGCTTTGAGCCTTAAAAGAGGGATTTGGACGTTAAAAATGAGATTTTGCTCCATAAAAGTAAGGGGTTTGGGTGCTAAAAATGAGGGTTTGGGAACTAAAAGTGAGGCTTTGAGCCTTGAAAGAGGGGTTTGGACGCTGAAAGTGAGGTTTGCGGTCCCAACTCTAAGTCTTTGATGTTAAAAGAGGGGTTTGGGTGTTTTAAAGTGAGTCTTTGGGTGCTGAAAATGAGGCTTTGAGCCTTAAAAGAGGGCTTTGGACCCTGAAAGTGAAGGTTTGGATGATAAAAATGAGGCTTTGAGACTTAAAATCGAGGGGCTGGACTCTAAAAGTCATGATTTGTACTAGAACGAGAGTTTGACAATTAAAAGTCCGGGTTCAGTGCTAAGAGTGAGGGTTTGGGACCTAAAAATGAGGCACTGAGCGTTAAAAGAGAGGTTTGGACCCTGAAAGTGCGTCTTTGGGTGTTAAAACCGAGGCTTTGGGAGTTAAAAGAGGGCTTTAGGTCCTAAAAGTGAGGGTTTGCTGTTAAAAATGAGGCTTTGAGCGTTAAAACCGGTTTGGCCCCTGAAAGTGAGATTTGCAGTCTTACTCTAAAAGGCTTTGAGGTTAAAAGAGGCTTTGGGTGCTTTAAAGTGCGTCTTTGGGAGGTATAAATGAGGCATTGAGCATTAAAAGAGGGGTTTGGGCAAAGAAAGTGAGGTTTTGGCTGTTAAAAATGAAGCTTTGAGCATAAAAGAGGGCTTTGGACCCTAGCATTGTGGTTTGCGGCCCTAACTATAAGGCTCTGAGCATTAAAAGAGGGGTTTGGGTGTTTTGAAGTTAGTCCTTGGGACGTGAAAATGAGGGTATGTCCCTAAAAAGGAGGGGTTTGGACCCTAAAAGTGAGGTTTGCAGTCCTAACTCTAAGTCTTTGATGTTAAAAGAGGTGTTTGGGTGTTTTAAAGTGAGTTTTGGGGACCTGGAAATGAGGCACTGAGCATTAAAAGGGGCGTTTGGACCCTGAAAGTGCGGTTTTGGGTGTTAAAACCGAGGCTTTGAGTGTTAAAAGAGGGCTTTAGGTCCTAAAAGTGAGGGTTTGGCTGTTAGAAATGAGGCACTGAGCTTTAAGAGAGAGGTTTGGACCCTAGCAGTGAGGTTTGTGGTCCTAACTATAAGGCTTTGAGCATTAAAAGAGGGGTTTGGGTGCTTTAAAGTGCATCTTTGGGACGTGAAAATGAGGGTATGTCCCTAAAAAGGAGGGGTTTGGACCCTAAAAGTGAGGTTTGCAGTCCTAACTCTAAGTCTTTGATGTTAAAAGAGGTGTTTGGGTGTTTTAAAGTGAGTTTTGGGGACCTGAAAATGAGGCACTGAGCGTTAAAAGAGGGGTTTGGACCCTGAAAGTTTGGCTTTGAGTGTTAAAACTGAGGCTTTGAGTGTTAGAAGAGGGCTTTAGGTCCTAAAAGTGAGGGTTTGGCTGTTAGAAATGAGGCATTGAATTTTAAAACCAAGGTTTGGACCCTAGCAGTGAGGTTTGCAGTCCTAACTATAAGGCTTTGAGCATTAAAAGAGGGGTTTGGGTGCTTTAAAGTGAGTCTTTGGGTGCTGAAAATGAGGCTTTGAGCCTTAAAAGAGGGCTTTGGGCATTAATAATGATGGTTTGGTTCCTGAAAGTGAAGGCCTGGATGCTAAAAGCAGGGGGTTTCTGACCTAAAAATGAGGCACTGAGCATTAAAAGAGGGGTTTGGACCCTGAAAGTGAAGGTTTGGATGATAAAAATGAGTTTTTGAAGCTTAATAGAGGGGTTTGGACTCTAAAAATTACTATTTGGAACAAAACAATGATGGTTTGACCATAAAAAGTCCAGGTTCGATGCTAAAAATGAGGGTTTGGGACCTAAAAAAAAAGGCAGTGAGCGTGAAAAGAGGGGTTTGGGTAATAGAAGTAAGGGTTTGGAATTTAAAAAAGAGGGTTTGTCCCTGAAAAGGAGGGGTTTGGACCCTAAAAGTGAGGTTTGCAGTCCTAACTCTAAGTCTTTGATGTTAAAAGAGGTGTTTGGGTGTTTTAAAGTGAGTTTTGGGGACCTGAAAATGAGGCACTGAGCATTAAAAGAGGCGTTTGGACCCTGAAAGTGTGGTTTTGGGTGTTAAAACCGAGGCTTTGAGTGTTAAAAGAGGGCTTTAGGTCCTAAAAGTGAGGGTTTGGCTGTTAAAAATGAGGCACTGAGCTTTATGAGAGAGGTTTGGACCCTAGCAGTGAGGTTTGTGGTCCTAACTATAAGGCTTTGAGCATTAAAAGAGGGGTTTGGGTGCTTTAAAGTGCGTCTTTGGGACGTGAAAATGAGGGTATGTCCCTAAAAAGGAGGGGTTTGGACCCTGAAAGTGAGGGTTTGGCATCTAAAATAGAGGCTTTGAGCCTTAAAAGAGGGATTTGGACGTTAAAAATGAGATTTTGCTCCATAAAAGTAAGGGGTTTGGATGCTAAAAATGAGGGTTTGGGAACTAAAAGTGAGGCTTTGAGCCTTGAAAGAGGGGTTTGGATGCTGAAAGTGAGGTTTGCGGTCCCAACTCTAAGTCTTTGATGTTAAAAGAGGGGTTTGGGTGTTTTAAAGTGAGTCTTTGGGTGCTGAAAATGAGGCACTGAGCATTAAAAGAGGGGTTTGGACCCTGAAAGTGAAGGTTTGGATGATAAAAATGAGGCTTTGAGACTTAAAAACGAGGGGCTGGACTCTAAAAGTCATGATTTGTACTAGAACGAGAGTTTGACAATTACAAGTCCGGGTTCAGTGCTAAGAGTGAGGGTTTGGGACCTAAAAATGAGGCACTGAGCGTTAAAAGAGAGGTTTGGACCCTGAAAGTGCGGCTTTGGGTGTTAAAACCGAGGCTTTGGGAGTTAAAAGAGGGCTTTAGGTCCTAAAAGTGAGGGTTTGCTGTTAAAAATGAGGCTTTGAGCGTTAAAACCGGTTTGGCCCCTGAAAGTGAGATTTGCAGTCTTACTCTAAAAGGCTTTGAGGTTAAAAGAGGCTTTGGGTGCTTTAAAGTGCGTCTTTGGGAGGTATAAATGAGGCATTGAGCATTAAAAGAGGGGTTTGGGCAAAGAAAGTGAGGGTTTGGCTGTTAAAAATGAAGCTTTGAGCATAAAAGAGGGCTTTGGACCCTAGCATTGTGGTTTGCGGCCCTAACTCTAAGGCTTTGAGCATTAAAAGAGGGGTTTGGGTGCTTTAAAGTAAGTCCTTGGGACATGAAAATGAGGGTATGTCCCTAAAAAGGAGGGGTTTGGACCCTAAAAGTGAGGTTTGCAGTCCTAACTCTAAGTCTTTGATGTTAAAATAGGGGTTTGGGTGTTTTAAAGTGAGATTTGGGGACCTGAAAATGAGGCACTGAGCGTTAAAAGAGGAGTTTGGACCCTGAAAGTTTGGCTTTGAGTGTTAAAACTGAGGCTTTGAGTGTTAAAAGAGGGCTTTAGGTCCTAAAAGTGAGGGTTTGGCTGTTAGAAATGAGGCATTGAATTTTAAAACCAAGGTTTGGACCCTAGCAGTGAGGTTTGCAGTCCTAACTCTAAGGCTTTGAGCGTTAAAAGAGGGGTTTGGGTGTTTTAAAGTGAGTCTTTGGGTGCTGAAAATGAGGCTTTGAGCCTTAAAAGAGGGCTTTGGGCATTAATAATGATGTTTTGGTACCTGAAAGTGAAGGCCTGGATGCTAAAAGCAGGGGGTTTCTGACCTAAAAATGAGGCACTGAGCATTAAAAGAGGGGTTTGGACCCTGAAAGTGAAGGTTTGGATGATAAAAATGAGTTTTTGAAGCTTAATAGAGGGGTTTGGACTCTAAAAATTACTATTTGGAACAAAACAATGATGGTTTGACCATAAAAAGTCCAAGTTCGATGCTAAAAGCAGAGGGTTTGGGACCTAAAAATGAGGCAGTGAGCGTGAAAAGAGGGGTTTGGGTAATAGAAGTAAGGGTTTGGAATTTAAAAAAGAGGGTTTGTCCCTGAAAAGGAGGGGTTTGGACCCTAAAAGTGAGGTTTGCAGTCCTAACTCTAAGTCTTTGATGTTAAAAGAGGTGTTTGGGTGTTTTAAAGTGAGTTTTGGGGACCTGGAAATGAGGCACTGAGCATTAAAAGAGGCGTTTGGACCCTGAAAGTGCGGCTTTGGGTGTTAAAACTGAGGCTTTGAGTGTTAAAAGTGGGCTTTAGGTCCTAAAAGTGAGGGTTTGGCTGTTAGAAATGAGGCACTGAGCTTTAAGAGAGAGGTTTGGACCCTAGCAGTGAGGTTTGTGGTCCTAACTATAAGGCTTTGAGCATTAAAAGAGGGGTTTGGGTGCTTTAAAGTGCGTCTTTGGGTGCTGAAAATGAGGGTATGTCCCTAAAAAGGAGGGGTTTGGAGCCTGAAAGTGAGGGTTTGGGATCTAAAATAGAGGCTTTGAGCCTTAAAAGAGGGATTTGGACGT
Source organism: Phalacrocorax carbo (assembly GCF_963921805.1). Classification (NCBI taxonomy): domain Eukaryota; kingdom Metazoa; phylum Chordata; class Aves; order Suliformes; family Phalacrocoracidae; genus Phalacrocorax; species Phalacrocorax carbo. Next base: position 356,704 of record NW_026990280.1, on the reverse strand, counting down.
TAAAAATGAGATTTTGCTCCATAAAAGTAAGGGGTTTGGATGCTAAAAATGAGGGTTTGGGAACTAAAAGTGAGGCTTTGAGCCTTGAAAGAGGGGTTTGGACGCTGAAAGTGAGGTTTGCGGTCCCAACTCTTAACACCAAAGACTTAAAGAGGGGTTTGGGTGTTTTAAAGTGAGTCTTTGTGTGCTAAAAATGAGGCTTTGAGCCTTAAAAGAGGGCTTTGGGCATTAATAATGATGGTTTGGTTCCTGAAAGTGAAGGCCTGGATGCTAAAAGCAAGGGTTTCTGAACTAAAAGTGAGGCACTGAGCATTAAAAGAGGGGTTTGGACCCTGAAAGTGAAGGTTTGGATGATAAAAATGAGGCTTTGAGACTTAAAAACGAGGGGCTGGACTCTAAAAGTCATGATTTGTACTAGAACGAGAGTTTGACAATTACAAGTCCGGGTTCAGTGCTAAGAGTGAGGGTTTGGGACCTAAAAATGAGGCACTGAGCGTTAAAAGAGAGGTTTGGACCCTGAAAGTGCGGCTTTGGGTGTTAAAACCGAGGCTTTGGGAGTTAAAAGAGGGCTTTAGGTCCTAAAAGTGAGGGTTTGGCTGTTAGAAATGAGGCATTGAATTTTAAAACCAAGGTTTGGACCCTAGCAGTGAGGTTTGCAGTCCTAACTCTAAGGCTTTGAGCATTAAAAGAGGGGTTTGGGTGCTTTAAAGTGCGTCTTTGGGTGCTGAAAATGAGGCTTTGAGCCTTAAAAGAGGGCTTTGGGCATTAATAATGATGTTTTGGTTCCTGAAAGTGAAGGCCTGGATGCTAAAAGCAGGGGGTTTGGACCTAAAAATGAGGCACTGAGCATTAAAAGAGGGGTTTGGACCCTGAAAGTGAAGGTTTGGATGATAAAAATGAGTTTTTGAAGCTTAATAGAGGGGTTTGGACTCTAAGAATTACTATTTGGAACAAAACAATGATGGTTTGACCATAAAAAGTCCAAGTTCGATGCTAAAAATGAGGGTTTGGGACCTAAAAAAAAGGCAGTGAGCGTGAAAAGAGGGGTTTGGGTAATAGAAGTAAGGGTTTGGAATTTAAAAAAGAGGGTTTGTCCCTAAAAAGGAGGGGTTTGGACCCTAAAAGTGAGGTTTGCAGTCCTAACTCTAAGTCTTTGATGTTAAAAGAGGTGTTTGGGTGTTTTAAAGTGAGTTTTGGGGACCTGGAAATGAGGCACTGAGCATTAAAAGAGGCGTTTGGACCCTGAAAGTGTGGTTTTGGGTGTTAAAACCGAGGCTTTGAGTGTTAAAAGAGGGCTTTAGGTCCTAAAAGTGAGGGTTTGGCTGTTAAAAATGAGGCACTGAGCTTTAAGAGAGAGGTTTGGACCCTAGCAGTGAGGTTTGTGGTCCTAACTATAAGGCTTTGAGCATTAAAAGAGGGGTTTGGGTGCTTTAAAGTGCGTCTTTGGGTGCTGAAAATGAGGGTATGTCCCTAAAAAGGAGGGGTTTGGAGCCTGAAAGTGAGGGTTTGGGATCTAAAATAGAGGCTTTGAGCCTTAAAAGAGGGATTTGGACGTTAAAAATGAGATTTTGCTCCATAAAAGTAAGGGGTTTGGATGCTAAAAATGAGGGTTTGGGAACTAAAAGTGAGGCTTTGAGCCTTGAAAGAGGGGTTTGGACGCTGAAAGTGAGGTTTGCGGTCCCAACTCTTAACACCAAAGACTTAAAGAGGGGTTTGGGTGTTTTAAAGTGAGTCTTTGTGTGCTAAAAATGAGGCTTTGAGCCTTAAAAGAGGGCTTTGGGCATTAATAATGATGGTTTGGTTCCTGAAAGTGAAGGCCTGGATGCTAAAAGCAAGGGTTTCTGAACTAAAAGTGAGGCACTGAGCATTAAAAGAGGGGTTTGGACCCTGAAAGTGAAGGTTTGGATGATAAAAATGAGGCTTTGAGGCTTAAAAACGAGGGGCTGGACTCTAAAAGTCATGATTTGTACTAGAACGAGAGTTTGACAATTACAAGTCCGGGTTCAGTGCTAAGAGTGAGGGTTTGGGACCTAAAAATGAGGCACTGAGCGTTAAAAGAGAGGTTTGGACCCTGAAAGTGCGGCTTTGGGTGTTAAAACCGAGGCTTTGGGAGTTAAAAGAGGGCTTTAGGTCCTAAAAGTGAGGGTTTGCTGTTAAAAATGAGGCTTTGAGCGTTAAAACCGGTTTGGCCCCTGAAAGTGAGATTTGCAGTCTTACTCTAAAAGGCTTTGAGGTTAAAAGAGGCTTTGGGTGCTTTAAAGTGCGTCTTTGGGAGGTATAAATGAGGCATTGAGCATTAAAAGAGGGGTTTGGGCAAAGAAAGTGAGGTTTTGGCTGTTAAAAATGAAGCTTTGAGCATAAAAGAGGGCTTTGGACCCTAGCATTGTGGTTTGCGGCCCTAACTCTAAGGCTTTGAGCATTAAAAGAGGGGTTTGGGTGCTTTAAAGTAAGTCCTTGGGACATGAAAATGTCCCTAAAAAGGAGGGGTTTGGACCCTAAAAGTGAGGTTTGCAGTCCTAACTCTAAGTCTTTGATGTTAAAAGAGGTGTTTGGGTGTTTTAAAGTGAGATTTGGGGACCTGAAAATGAGGCACTGAGCGTTAAAAGAGGCGTTTGGACCCTGAAAGTTTGGCTTTGAGTGTTAAAACTGAGGCTTTGAGTGTTAAAAGAGGGCTTTAGGTCCGAAAAGTGAGGGTTTGGCTGTTAGAAATGAGGCATTGAATTTTAAAACCAAGGTTTGGACCCTAGCAGTGAGGTTTGTGGTCCTAACTATAAGGCTTTGAGCATTAAAAGAGGGGTTTGGGTGTTTTAAAGTGAGTCTTTGGGTGCTGAAAATGAGGCTTTGAGCCTTAAAAGAGGGCTTTGGGCATTAATAATGATGTTTTGGTTCCTGAAAGTGAAGGCCTGGATGCTAAAAGCAGGGGGTTTGGACCTAAAAATGAGGCACTGAGCATTAAAAGAGGGGTTTGGACCCTGAAAGTGAAGGTTTGGATGATAAAAATGAGTTTTTGAAGCTTAATAGAGGGGTTTGGACTCTAAGAATTACTATTTGGAACAAAACAATGATGGTTTGACCATAAAAAGTCCAAGTTTGATGCTAAAAATGAGGGTTTGGGACCTAAAAAAAAGGCAGTGAGCGTGAAAAGAGGGGTTTGGGTAATAGAAGTAAGGGTTTGGAATTTTAAAAAGAGGGTTTGTCCCTAAAAAGGAGGGGTTTGGACCCTAAAAGTGAGGTTTGCAGTCCTAACTCTAAGTCTTTGATGTTAAAAGAGGTGTTTGGGTGTTTTAAAGTGAGTTTTGGGGACCTGGAAATGAGGCACTGAGCGTTAAAAGAGGGGTTTGGACCCTGAAAGTTTGTCTTTGAGTGTTAAAACTGAGGCTTTGAGTGTTAAAAGAGGGCTTTAGGTCCTAAAAGTGAGGGTTTGGCTGTTAGAAATGAGGCATTGAATTTTAAAACCAAGGTTTGGACCCTAGCAGTGAGGTTTGCAGTCCTAACTATAAGGCTTTGATGTTAAAAGAGGGGTTTGGGTGTTTTAAAGTGAGTCTTTGGGTGCTGAAAATGAGGCTTTGAGCCTTAAAAGAGGGCTTTGGGCATTAATAATGATGGTTTGGTTCCTGAAAGTGAAGGCCTGGATGCTAAAAGCAGGGGGTTTGGACCTAAAAATGAGGCACTGAGCATTAAAAGAGGGGTTTGGACCCTGAAAGTGAAGGTTTGGATGATAAAAATGAGTTTTTGAAGCTTAATAGAGGGGTTTGGACTCTAAAAATTACTATTTGGAACAAAACAATGATGGTTTGACCATAAAAAGTCCAAGTTTGATGCTAAAAATGAGGGTTTGGGACCTAAAAAAAAGGCAGTGAGCGTTAAAAGAGGGGTTTGGGTAATAGAAGTAAGGGTTTGGAATTTAAAAAAGAGGGTTTGTCCCTAAAAAGGAGGGGTTTGGACCCTAAAAGTGAGGTTTGCAGTCCTAAATCTAAGTCTTTGATGTTAAAAGAGGTGTTTGGGTGTTTTAAAGTGAGTTTTGGGGACCTGAAAATGAGGCACTGAGCGTTAAAAGCGGGGTTTGGACCCTGAAAGTTTTGCTTTGAGTGTTAAAACTGAGGCTTTGAGTGTTAAAAGAGGGCTTTAGGTCCTAAAAGTGAGGGTTTGGCTGTTAAAAATGAGGCACTGAGCTTTAAGAGAGAGGTTTGGACCCTAGCAGTGAGGTTTGTGGTCCTAACTATAAGGCTTTGAGCATTAAAAGAGGGGTTTGGGTGCTTTAAAGTGCGTCTTTGGGTGCTGAAAATGAGGGTATGTCCCTAAAAAGGAGGGGTTTGGACCCTAAAAGTGAGGTTTGCAGTCCTAACTCTAAGTCTTTGATGTTAAAAGAGGTGTTTGGGTGTTTTAAAGTGAGATTTGGGGACCTGAAAATGAGGCACTGAGCGTTAAAAGAGGGGTTTGGACCCTGAAAGTTTGGCTTTGAGTGTTAAAACTGAGGCTTTGAGTGTTAAAAGAGGGCTTTAGGTCCTAAAAGTGAGGGTTTGGCTGTTAGAAATGAGGCATTGAATTTTAAAACCAAGGTTTGGACCCTAGCAGTGAGGTTTGCAGTCCTAACTCTAAGGCTTTGAGCATTAAAAGAGGGGTTTGGGTGTTTTAAAGTGAGTCTTTGGGTGCTGAAAATGAGGCTTTGAGCCTTAAAAGAGGGCTTTGGGCATTAATAATGATGTTTTGGTACCTGAAAGTGAAGGCCTGGATGCTAAAAGCAGGGGGTTTGGACCTAAAAATGAGGCACTGAGCATTAAAAGAGGGGTTTGGACCCTGAAAGTGAAGGTTTGGATGATAAAAATGAGTTTTTGAAGCTTAATAGAGGGGTTTGGACTCTAAGAATTACTATTTGGAACAAAACAATGATGGTTTGACCATAAAAAGTCGAGGTTCGATGCTAAAAATGAGGGTTTGGGACCTAAAAAAAAGGCAGTGAGCGTGAAAAGAGGGGTTTGGGTAATAGAAGTAAGGGTTTGGAATTTAAAAAAGAGGGTTTGTCCCTGAAAAGGAGGGGTTTGGACCCTAAAAGTGAGGTTTGCAGTCCTAACTCTAAGTCTTTGATGTTAAAAGAGGTGTTTGGGTGTTTTAAAGTGAGTTTTGGGGACCTGAAAATGAGGCACTGAGCGTTAAAAGCGGGGTTTGGACCCTGAAAGTTTGGCTTTGAGTGTTAAAACTGAGGCTTTGAGTGTTAAAAGAGGGCTTTAGGTCCTAAAAGTGAGGGTTTGGCTGTTAAAAATGAGGCACTGAGCTTTAAGAGAGAGGTTTGGACCCTAGCAGTGAGGTTTGTGGTCCTAACTATAAGGCTTTGAGCATTAAAAGAGGGGTTTGGGTGCTTTAAAGTGCGTCTTTGGGACGTGAATATGAGGGTATGTCCCTAAAAAGGAGGGGTTTGGACCCTGAAAGTGAGGGTTTGGCATCTAAAATAGAGGCTTTGAGCCTTAAAAGAGGGATTTGGACGTTAAAAATGAGATTTTGCTCCATAAAAGTAAGGGGTTTGGATGCTAAAAATGAGGGTTTGGGAACTAAAAGTGAGGCTTTGAGCCTTGAAAGAGGGGTTTGGACGCTGAAAGTGAGGTTTGGATGATAAAAATGAGGCTTTGAGACTTAAAATCGAGGGGCTGGACTCTAAAAGTCATGATTTGTACTAGAACGAGAGTTTGACAATTACAAGTCCGGGTTCAGTGCTAAGAGTGAGGGTTTGGGACCTAAAAATGAGGCACTGAGCGTTAAAAGAGAGGTTTGGACCCTGAAAGTGCGGCTTTGGGTGTTAAAACCGAGGCTTTGGGAGTTAAAAGAGGGCTTTAGGTCCTAAAAGTGAGGGTTTGCTGTTAAAAATGAGGCTTTGAGCGTTAAAAGAGGCTTTGGGTGCTTTAAAGTGCGTCTTTGGGAGGTATAAATGAGGCATTGAGCATTAAAAGAGGGGTTTGGGCAAAGAAAGTGAGGTTTTGGCTGTTAAAAATGAAGCTTTGAGCATAAAAGAGGGCTTTGGACCCTAGCATTGTGGTTTGCGGCCCTAACTATAAGGCTTTGAGCATTAAAAGAGGGGTTTGGGTGCTTTGAAGTAAGTCCTTGGGACATGAAAATGAGGGTATGTCCCTAAAAAGGAGGGGTTTGGACCCTAAAAGTGAGGTTTGCAGTCCTAACTCTAAGTCTTTGATGTTAAAAGAGGGGTTTGGGTGTTTTAAAGTGAGATTTGGGGACCTGAAAATGAGGCACTGAGCGTTAAAAGAGGGGTTTGGACCCTGAAAGTTTGGCTTTGAGTGTTAAAACTGAGGCTTTGAGTGTTAAAAGAGGGCTTTAGGTCCTAAAAGTGAGGGTTTGGCTGTTAGAAATGAGGCATTGAATTTTAAAACCAAGGTTTGGACCCTAGCAGTGAGGTTTGTGGTCCTAACTATAAGGCTTTGAGCATTAAAAGAGGGGTTTGGGTGCTTTAAAGTGAGTCTTTGGGTGCTGAAAATGAGGCTTTGAGCCTTAAAAGAGGGCTTTGGGCATTAATAATGATGTTTTGGTACCTGAAAGTGAAGGCCTGGATGCTAAAAGCAGGGGGTTTGGACCTAAAAATGAGGCACTGAGCATTAAAAGAGGGGTTTGGACCCTGAAAGTGAAGGTTTGGATGATAAAAATGAGTTTTTGAAGCTTAATAGAGGGGTTTGGACTCTAAGAATTACTATTTGGAACAAAACAATGATGGTTTGACCATAAAAAGTCCAAGTTTGATGCTAAAAATGAGGGTTTGGGACCTAAAAAAAAGGCAGTGAGCGTGAAAAGAGGGGTTTGGGTAATAGAAGTAAGGGTTTGGAATTTAAAAAAGAGGGTTTGTCCCTAAAAAGGAGGGGTTTGGACCCTAAAAGTGAGGTTTGCAGTCCTAACTCTAAGTCTTTGATGTTAAAAGAGGTGTTTGGGTGTTTTAAAGTGAGTTTTGGGGACCTGAAAATGAGGCACTGAGCGTTAAAAGTGGGGTTTGGACCCTGAAAGTTTGGCTTTGAGTGTTAAAACTGAGGCTTTGAGTGTTAAAAGAGGGCTTTAGGTCCTAGAAGTGAGGGTTTGGCTGTTAGAAATGAGGCATTGAATTTTAAAACCAAGGTTTGGACCCTAGCAGTGAGGTTTGTGGTCCTAACTATAAGGCTTTGAGCATTAAAAGAGGGGTTTGGGTGCTTTAAAGTGCGTCTTTGGGACGTGAAAATGAGGGTATGTCCCTAAAAAGGAGGGGTTTGGAGCCTGAAAGTGAGGGTTTGGCATCTAAAATAGAGGCTTTGAGCCTTAAAAGAGGGATTTGGACGTTAAAAATGAGATTTTGCTCCATAAAAGTAAAGGGTTTGGATGCTAAAAATGAGGGTTTGGGAACTAAAAGTGAGGCTTTGAGCCTTGAAAGAGGGGTTTGGACGCTGAAAGTGAGGTTTGCGGTCCCAACTCTAAGTCTTTGATGTTAAAAGAGGGGTTTGGGTGTTTTAAAGTGAGTCTTTGGGTGCTGAAAATGAGGCTTTGAGCCTTAAAAGAGGGCTTTGGACCCTGAAAGTGAAGGTTTGGATGATAAAAATGAGGCTTTGAGACTTAAAATCGAGGGGCTGGACTCTAAAAGTCATGATTTGTACTAGAACGAGAGTTTGACAATTACAAGTCCGGGTTCAGTGCTAAGAGTGAGGGTTTGGGACCTAAAAATGAGGCACTGAGCGTGAAAAGAGAGGTTTGGACCCTGAAAGTGCGGCTTTGGGTGTTAAAACCGAGGCTTTGGGAGTTAAAAGAGGGCTTTAGGTCCTAAAAGTGAGGTTTGGCTGTTAGAAATGAGGCATTGAATTTTAAAACCAAGGTTTGGACCCTAGCAGTGAGGTTTGCAGTCCTAACTATAAGGCTTTGAGCATTAAAAGAGGGGTTTGGGTGTTTTAAAGTGAGTCTTTGGGTGCTGAAAATGAGGCTTTGAGCCTTAAAAGAGGGCTTTGGGCATTAATAATGATGTTTTGGTACCTGAAAGTGAAGGCCTGGATGCTAAAAGCAGGGGGTTTGGACCTAAAAAAGAGGCACTGAGCATTAAAAGAGGGGTTTGGACCCTGAAAGTGAAGGTTTGGATGATAAAAATGAGTTTTTGAAGCTTAATAGAGGGGTTTGGACTCTAAAAATTACTTTTTGGAACAAAACAATGATGGTTTGACCATAAAAAGTCCAAGTTCGATGCTAAAAATGAGGGTTTGGGACCTAAAAAAAAGGCAGTGAGCGTTAAAAGAGGGGTTTGGGTAATAGAAGTAAGGGTTTGGAATTTTAAAAAAGAGGGTTTGTCCCTAAAAAGGAGGGGTTTGGACCCTAAAAGTGAGGTTTGCAGTCCTAACTCTAAGTCTTTGATGTTAAAAGAGGTGTTTGGGTGTTTTAAAGTGAGTTTTGGGGACCTGAAAATGAGGCACTGAGCATTAAAAGAGGGGTTTGGACCCTGAAAGTGAAGGTTTGGATGATAAAAATGAGTTTTTGAAGCTTAATAGAGGGGTTTGGACTCTAAAAATTACTATTTGGAACAAAACAATGATGGTTTGACCATAAAAAGTCCAAGTTCAATGCTAAAAATGAGGGTTTGGGACCTAAAAATGAGGCAGTGAGCGTGAAAAGAGGGGTTTGGGTAATAGAAGTAAGGGTTTGGAATTTGAAAAAGAGGGTTTGTCCCTGAAAAGGAGGGGTTTGGACCCTAAAAGTGAGGTTTGCAGTCCTAACTCTAAGTCTTTGATGTTAAAAGAGGTGTTTGGGTGTTTTAAAGTGAGTTTTGGGGACCTGGAAATGAGGCACTGAGCATTAAAAGAGGCGTTTGGACCCTGAAAGTGTGGTTTTGGGTGTTAAAACCGAGGCTTTGAGTGTTAAAAGAGGGCTTTAGGTCCTAAAAGTGAGGGTTTGGCTGTTAGAAATGAGGCACTGAGCTTTAAGAGAGAGGTTTGGACCCTAGCAGTGAGGTTTGTGGTCCTAACTATAAGGCTTTGAGCATTAAAAGAGGGGTTTGGGTGCTTTAAAGTGCGTCTTTGGGACGTGAAAATGAGGGTATGTCCCTAAAAAGGAGGGGTTTGGACCCTGAAAGTGAGGGTTTGGGATCTAAAATAGAGGCTTTGAGCCTTAAAAGAGGGATTTGGACGTTAAAAATGAGATTTTGCTCCATAAAAGTAAGGGGTTTGGATGCTAAAAATGAGGGTTTGGGAACTAAAAGTGAGGCTTTGAGCCTTGAAAGAGGGGTTTGGACGCTGAAAGTGAGGTTTGCGGTCCCAACTCTTAACACCAAAGACTTAAAGAGGGGTTTGGGTGTTTTAAAGTGAGTCTTTGGGTGCTGAAAATGAGGCTTTGAGCCTTAAAAGAGGGCTTTGGGCATTAATAATGATGGTTTGGTTCCTGAAAGTGAAGGCCTGGATGCTAAAAGCAAGGGTTTCTGAACTAAAAGTGAGGCACTGAGCATTAAAAGAGGGGTTTGGACCCTGAAAGTGAAGGTTTGGATGATAAAAATGAGGCTTTGAGGCTTAAAAACGAGGGGCTGGACTCTAAAAGTCATGATTTGTACTAGAACGAGAGTTTGACAATTACAAGTCCGGGTTCAGTGCTAAGAGTGAGGGTTTGGGACCTAAAAATGAGGCACTGAGCGTTAAAAGAGAGGTTTGGACCCTGAAAGTGCGGCTTTGGGTGTTAAAACCGAGGCTTTGGGAGTTAAAAGAGGGCTTTAGGTCCTAAAAGTGAGGGTTTGCTGTTAAAAATGAGGCTTTGAGCGTTAAAACCGGTTTGGCCCCTGAAAGTGAGATTTGCAGTCTTACTCTAAAAGGCTTTGAGGTTAAAAGAGGCTTTGGGTGCTTTAAAGTGCGTCTTTGGGAGGTATAAATGAGGCATTGAGCATTAAAAGAGGGGTTTGGGCAAAGAAAGTGAGGGTTTGGCTGTTAAAAATGAAGCTTTGAGCATAAAAGAGGGCTTTGGACCCTAGCATTGTGGTTTGCGGCCCTAACTCTAAGGCTTTGAGCATTAAAAGAGGGGTTTGGGTGCTTTAAAGTAAGTCCTTGGGACATGAAAATGTCCCTAAAAAGGAGGGGTTTGGACCCTAAAAGTGAGGTTTGCAGTCCTAACTCTAAGTCTTTGATGTTAAAAGAGGTGTTTGGGTGTTTTAAAGTGAGATTTGGGGACCTGAAAATGAGGCACTGAGCGTTAAAAGAGGGGTTTGGACCCTGAAAGTTTGGCTTTGAGTGTTAAAACTGAGGCTTTGAGTGTTAAAAGAGGGCTTTAGGTCCTAGAAGTGAGGGTTTGGCTGTTAGAAATGAGGCATTGAATTTTAAAACCAAGGTTTGGACCCTAGCAGTGAGGTTTGCAGTCCTAACTATAAGGCTTTGAACATTAAAAGAGGGGTTTGGGTGCTTTAAAGTGAGTCTTTGGGTGCTGAAAATGAGGCTTTGAGCCTTAAAAGAGGGCTTTGGGCATTAATAATGATGGTTTGGTTCCTGAAAGTGAAGGCCTGGATGCTAAAAGCAAGGGTTTCTGAACTAAAAGTGAGGCACTGAGCATTAAAAGAGGGGTTTGGACCCTGAAAGTGAAGGTTTGGATGATAAAAATGAGGCTTTGAGGCTTAAAAACGAGGGGCTGGACTCTAAAAGTCATGATTTGTACTAGAACGAGAGTTTGACAATTACAAGTCCGGGTTCAGTGCTAAGAGTGAGGGTTTGGGACCTAAAAATGAGGCACTGAGCGTTAAAAGAGAGGTTTGGACCCTGAAAGTGCGGCTTTGGGTGTTAAAACCGAGGCTTTGGGAGTTAAAAGAGGGCTTTAGGTCCTAAAAGTGAGGGTTTGCTGTTAAAAATGAGGCTTTGAGCGTTAAAACCGGTTTGGCCCCTGAAAGTGAGATTTGCAGTCTTACTCTAAAAGGCTTTGAGGTTAAAAGAGGCTTTGGGTGCTTTAAAGTGCGTCTTTGGGAGGTATAAATGAGGCATTGAGCATTAAAAGAGGGGTTTGGGCAAAGAAAGTGAGGGTTTGGCTGTTAAAAATGAAGCTTTGAGCATAAAAGAGGGTTTTGGACCCTAGCATTGTGGTTTGCGGCCCTAACTATAAGGCTTTGAGCATTAAAAGAGGGGTTTGGGTGCTTTAAAGTAAGTCCTTGGGACATGAAAATGTCCCTAAAAAGGAGGGGTTTGGACCCTAAAAGTGAGGTTTGCAGTCCTAACTCTAAGTCTTTGATGTTAAAAGAGGTGTTTGGGTGTTTTAAAGTGAGATTTGGGGACCTGAAAATGAGGCACTGAGCGTTAAAAGAGGGGTTTGGACCCTGAAAGTTTGGCTTTGAGTGTTAAAACTGAGGCTTTGAGTGTTAAAAGAGGGCTTTAGGTCCTAGAAGTGAGGGTTTGGCTGTTAGAAATGAGGCATTGAATTTTAAAACCAAGGTTTGGACCCTAGCAGTGAGGTTTGTGGTCCTAACTATAAGGCTTTGAGCATTAAAAGAGGGGTTTGGGTGCTTTAAAGTGAGTCTTTGGGTGCTGAAAATGAGGCTTTGAGCCTTAAAAGAGGGCTTTGGGCATTAATAATGATGGTTTGGTTCCTGAAAGTGAAAGCCTGGATGCTAAAAGCAGGGGGTTTGGACCTAAAAATGAGGCACTGAGCATTAAAAGAGGGGTTTGGACCCTGAAAGTGAAGGTTTGGATGATAAAAATGAGTTTTTGAAGCTTAATAGAGGGGTTTGGACTCTAAAAATTACTATTTGGAACAAAACAATGATGGTTTGACCATAAAAAGTCCAAGTTCGATGCTAAAAATGAGGGTTTGGGACCTAAAAAAAAGGCAGTGAGCGTGAAAAGAGGGGTTTGGGTAATAGAAGTAAGGGTTTGGAATTTAAAAAAGAGGGTTTGTCCCTAAAAAGGAGGGGTTTGGACCCTAAAAGTGAGGTTTGCAGTCCTAACTCTAAGTCTTTGATGTTAAAAGAGGTGTTTGGGTGTTTTAAAGTGAGTTTTGGGGACCTGAAAATGAGGCACTGAGCGTTAAAAGTGGGGTTTGGACCCTGAAAGTTTGGCTTTGAGTGTTAAAACTGAGGCTTTGAGTGTTAAAAGAGGGCTTTAGGTCCTAAAAGTGAGGGTTTGGCTGTTAGAAATGAGGCATTGAATTTTAAAACCAAGGTTTGGACCCTAGCAGTGAGGTTTGTGGTCCTAACTATAAGGCTTTGAGCATTAAAAGAGGGGTTTGGGTGCTTTAAAGTGCGTCTTTGGGTGCTGAAAATGAGGGTATGTCCCTAAAAAGGAGGGGTTTGGAGCCTGAAAGTGAGGGTTTGGCATCTAAAATAGAGGCTTTGAGCCTTAAAAGAGGGATTTGGACGTTAAAAATGAGATTTTGCTCCATAAAAGTAAGGGGTTTGGATGCTAAAAATGAGGGTTTGGGAACTAAAAGTGAGGCTTTGAGCCTTGAAAGAGGGGTTTGGACGCTGAAAGTGAGGTTTGCGGTCCCAACTCTAAGTCTTTGATGTTAAAAGAGGGGTTTGGGTGTTTTAAAGTGAGTCTTTGGGTGCTGAAAATGAGGCTTTGAGCCTTAAAAGAGGGCTTTGGACCCTGAAAGTGAAGGTTTGGATGATAAAAATGAGGCTTTGAGACTTAAAAACGAGGGGCTGGACTCTAAAAGTCATGATTTGTACTAGAACGAGAGTTTGACAATTACAAGTCCGGGTTCAGTGCTAAGAGTGAGGGTTTGGGACCTAAAAATGAGGCACTGAGCGTTAAAAGAGAGGTTTGGACCCTGAAAGTGCGGCTTTGGGTGTTAAAACCGAGGCTTTGGGAGTTAAAAGAGGGCTTTAGGTCCTAAAAGTGAGGGTTTGCTGTTAAAAATGAGGCTTTGAGCGTTAAAACCGGTTTGGCCCCTAAAAGTGAGATTTGCAGTCTTACTCTAAAAGGCTTTGAGGTTAAAAGAGGCTTTGGGTGCTTTAAAGTGCGTCTTTGGGAGGTATAAATGAGGCATTGAGCATTAAAAGAGGGGTTTGGGCAAAGAAAGTGAGGTTTTGGCTGTTAAAAATGAAGCTTTGAGCATAAAAGATGGCTTTGGACCCTAGCATTGTGGTTTGCGGCCCTAACTCTAAGGCTTTGAGCATTAAAAGAGGGGTTTGGGTGCTTTAAAGTAAGTCCTTGGGACATGAAAATGAGGGTATGTCCCTAAAAAGGAGGGGTTTGGACCCTAAAAGTGAGGTTTGCAGTCCTAACTCTAAGTCTTTGATGTTAAAAGAGGTGTTTGGGTGTTTTAAAGTGAGTTTTGGGGACCTGAAAATGAGGCACTGAGCATTAAAAGAGGCATTTGGACCCTGAAAGTTTGGCTTTGGGTGTTAAAACTGAGGCTTTGAGTGTTAAAAGAGGGCTTTAGGTCCTAAAAGTGAGGGTTTGGCTGTTAAAAATGAGGCACTGAGCTTTAAGAGACAGGTTTGGACCCTAGCAGTGAGTTTTGTGGTCCTATCTATAAGGCTTTGAGCATTAAAAGAGGGGTTTGGGTGCTTTAAAGTGCGTCTTTGGGACGTGAAAATGAGGGTATGTCCCTAAAAAGGAGGGGTTTGGACCCTGAAAGTGAGGGTTTGGGATCTAAAATAGAGGCTTTGAGCCTTAAAAGAGGGATTTGGACGTTAAAAATGAGATTTTGCTCCATAAAAGTAAGGGGTATGGATGCTAAAAATGAGGGTTTGGGAACTAAAAGTGAGGCTTTGAGCCTTGAAAGAGGGGTTTGGACGCTGAAAGTGAGGTTTGCGGTCCCAACTCTAAGTCTTTGATGTTAAAAGAGGGGTTTGGGTGTTTTAAAGTGAGTCTTTGGGTGCTGAAAATGAGGCTTTGAGCCTTAAAAGAGGGCTTTGGGCATTAATAATGATGGTTTGGTACCTGAAAGTGAAGGCCTGGATGCTAAAAGCAAGGGTTTCTGACCTAAAAATGAGGCACTGAGCATTAAAAGAGGGCTTTGGACCCTGAAAGTGTAGGTTTGGATGATAAAAATGAGGCTTTGAGACTTAAAATCGAGGGGCTGGACTCTAAAAGTCATGATTTGTACTAGAACGAGAGTTTGACAATTACAAGTCCGGGTTCAGGGCTAAGAGTGAGGGTTTGGGACCTAAAAATGAGGCACTGAGCGTTAAAAGAGAGGTTTGGACCCTGAAAGTGCGGTTTTGGGTGTTAAAACCGAGGCTTTGAGTGTTAAAAGGGGGCTTTAGGTCCTAAAAGTGAGGGTTTGGCTGTTAGAAATGAGGCACTGAGCTTTAAGAGAGAGGTTTGGACCCTAGCAGTGAGGTTTGCGGTCCTAACTATAAGGCTTTGAGCATTAAAAGAGGGGTTTGGGTGCTTTAAAGTGCGTCTTTGGGACGTGAAAATGAGGGTATGTCCCTAAAAAGGAGGGGTTTGGACCCTGAAAGTGAGGGTTTGGCATCTAAAATAGAGGCTTTGAGCCTTAAAAGAGGGATTTGGACGTTAAAAATGAGATTTTGCTCCATAAAAGTAAGGGGTTTGGATGCTAAAAATGAGGGTTTGGGAACTAAAAGTGAGGCTTTGAGCCTTGAAAGAGGGGTTTGGACGCTGAAAGTGAGGTTTGCGGTCCCAACTCTAAGTCTTTGATGTTAAAAGAGGGGTTTGGGTGTTTTAAAGTGAGTCTTTGGGTGCTGAAAATGAGGCTTTGAGCCTTAAAAGAGGGCTTTAGGTCCTAAAAGTGAGGGTTTGGCTGTTAAAAATGAGGCACTGAGCTTTAAGAGAGAGGTTTGGACCCTAGCAGTGAGTTTTGTGGTCCTAACTATAAGGCTTTGAGCATTAAAAGAGGGGTTTGGGTGCTTTAAAGTAAGTCCTTGGGACATGAAAATGAGGGTATGTCCCTAAAAAGGAGGGGTTTGGACCCTAAAAGTGAGGTTTGCAGTCCTAACTCTAAGTCTTTGATGTTAAAAGAGGTGTTTGGGTGTTTTAAAGTGAGATTTGGGGACCTGAAAATGAGGCACTGAGCGTTAAAAGAGGGGTTTGGACCCTGAAAGTTTGGCTTTGAGTGTTAAAACTGAGGCTTTGAGTGTTAAAAGAGGGCTTTAGGTCCTAGAAGTGAGGGTTTGGCTGTTAGAAATGAGGCATTGAATTTTAAAACCAAGGTTTGGACCCTAGCAGTGAGGTTTGTGGTCCTAACTATAAGGCTTTGAGCATTAAAAGAGGGGTTTGGGTGCTTTAAAGTGAGTCTTTGGGTGCTGAAAATGAGGCTTTGAGCCTTAAAAGAGGGCTTTGGGCATTAATAATGATGGTTTGGTTCCTGAAAGTGAAAGCCTGGATGCTAAAAGCAGGGGGTTTGGACCTAAAAATGAGGCACTGAGCATTAAAAGAGGGGTTTGGACCCTGAAAGTGAAGGTTTGGATGATAAAAATGAGTTTTTGAAGCTTAATAGAGGGGTTTGGACTCTAAAAATTACTATTTGGAACAAAACAATGATGGTTTGACCATAAAAAGTCCAAGTTCGATGCTAAAAATGAGGGTTTGGGACCTAAAAAAAAGGCAGTGAGCGTGAAAAGAGGGGTTTGGGTAATAGAAGTAAGGGTTTGGAATTTAAAAAAGAGGGTTTGTCCCTAAAAAGGAGGGGTTTGGACCCTAAAAGTGAGGTTTGCAGTCCTAACTCTAAGTCTTTGATGTTAAAAGAGGTGTTTGGGTGTTTTAAAGTGAGTTTTGGGGACCTGAAAATGAGGCACTGAGCATTAAAAGAGGCATTTGGACCCTGAAAGTTTGGCTTTGGGTGTTAAAACTGAGGCTTTGAGTGTTAAAAGAGGGCTTTAGGTCCTAAAAGTGAGGGTTTGGCTGTTAAAAATGAGGCACTGAGCTTTAAGAGAGAGGTTTGGACCCTAGCAGTGAGTTTTGTGGTCCTATCTATAAGGCTTTGAGCATTAAAAGAGGGGTTTGGGTGCTTTAAAGTGCGTCTTTGGGACGTGAAAATGAGGGTATGTCCCTAAAAAGGAGGGGTTTGGACCCTGAAAGTGAGGGTTTGGGATCTAAAATAGAGGCTTTGAGCCTTAAAAGAGGGATTTGGACGTTAAAAATGAGATTTTGCTCCATAAAAGTAAGGGGTATGGATGCTAAAAATGAGGGTTTGGGAACTAAAAGTGAGGCTTTGAGCCTTGAAAGAGGGGTTTGGATGCTGAAAGTGAGGTTTGCGGTCCCAACTCTAAGTCTTTGATGTTAAAAGAGGGGTTTGGGTGTTTTAAAGTGAGTCTTTGGGTGCTGAAAATGAGGCTTTGAGCCTTAAAAGAGGGCTTTGGGCATTAATAATGATGGTTTGGTACCTGAAAGTGAAGGCCTGGATGCTAAAAGCAAGGGTTTCTGACCTAAAAATGAGGCACTGAGCATTAAAAGAGGGCTTTGGACCCTGAAAGTGTAGGTTTGGATGATAAAAATGAGGCTTTGAGACTTAAAATCGAGGGGCTGGACTCTAAAAGTCATGATTTGTACTAGAACGAGAGTTTGACAATTACAAGTCCGGGTTCAGTGCTAAGAGTGAGGGTTTGGGACCTAAAAATGAGGCACTGAGCGTTAAAAGAGAGGTTTGGACCCTGAAAGTGCGGCTTTGGGTGTTAAAACCGAGGCTTTGAGTGTTAAAAGGGGGCTTTAGGTCCTAAAAGTGAGGGTTTGGCTGTTAGAAATGAGGCACTGAGCTTTAAGAGAGAGGTTTGGACCCTAGCAGTGAGGTTTGCGGTCCTAACTATAAGGCTTTGAGCATTAAAAGAGGGGTTTGGGTGCTTTAAAGTGCGTCTTTGGGACGTGAAAATGAGGGTATGTCCCTAAAAAGGAGGGGTTTGGACCCTGAAAGTGAGGGTTTGGCATCTAAAATAGAGGCTTTGAGCCTTAAAAGAGGGATTTGGACGTTAAAAATGAGATTTTGCTCCATAAAAGTAAGGGGTTTGGATGCTAAAAATGAGGGTTTGGGAACTAAAAGTGAGGCTTTGAGCCTTGAAAGAGGGGTTTGGACGCTGAAAGTGAGGTTTGCGGTCCCAACTCTAAGTCTTTGATGTTAAAAGAGGGGTTTGGGTGTTTTAAAGTGAGTCTTTGGGTGCTGAAAATGAGGCTTTGAGCCTTAAAAGAGGGCTTTGGGCATTAATAATGATGGTTTGGTTCCTGAAAGTGAAAGCCTGGATGCTAAAAGCAGGGGGGTTCTGACCTAAAAATGAGGCACTGAGCATTAAAAGAGGGGTTTGGACCCTGAAAGTGAAGGTTTGGATGATAAAAATGAGTTTTTGAAGCTTAATAGAGGGGTTTGGACTCTAAAAATTACTATTTGGAACAAAACAATGATGGTTTGACCATAAAAAGTCCAAGTTCGATGCTAAAAGCAGAGGGTTTGGGACCTAAAAATGAGGCAGTGAGCGTGAAAAGAGGGGTTTGGGTAATAGAAGTAAGGGTTTGGAATTTAAAAAAGAGGGTTTGTCCCTGAAAAGGAGGGGTTTGGACCCTAAAAGTGAGGTTTGCAGTCCTAACTCTAAGTCTTTGATGTTAAAAGAGGTGTTTGGGTGTTTTAAAGTGAGTTTTGGGGACCTGGAAATGAGGCACTGAGCATTAAAAGAGGCGTTTGGACCCTGAAAGTGTGGTTTTGGGTGTTAAAACCGAGGCTTTGAGTGTTAAAAGAGGGCTTTAGGTCCTAAAAGTGAGGGTTTGGCTGTTAAAAATGAGGCACTGAGCTTTAAGAGAGAGGTTTGGACCCTAGCAGTGAGTTTTGTGGTCCTAACTATAAGGCTTTGAGCATTAAAAGAGGGGTTTGGGTGCTTTAAAGTGCGTCTTTGGGACGTGAAAATGAGGGTATGTCCCTAAAAAGGAGGGGTTTGGACCCTGAAAGTGAGGGTTTGGGATCTAAAATAGAGGCTTTGAGCCTTAAAAGAGGGATTTGGACGTTAAAAATGAGATTTTGCTCCATAAAAGTAAGGGGTTTGGATGCTAAAAATGAGGGTTTGGGAACTAAAAGTGAGGCTTTGAGCCTTGAAAGAGGGGTTTGGACGCTGAAAGTGAGGTTTGCGGTCCCAACTCTAAGTCTTTGATGTTAAAAGAGGGGTTTGGGTGTTTTAAAGTGAGTCTTTGGGTGCTGAAAATGAGGCTTTGAGCCTTAAAAGAGGGCTTTGGACCCTGAAAGTGTAGGTTTGGATGATAAAAATGAGGCTTTGAGGCTTAAAATCGAGGGGCTGGACTCTAAAAGTCATGATTTGTACTAGAACGAGAGTTTGACAATTACAAGTCCGGGTTCAGTGCTAAGAGTGAGGGTTTGGGACCTAAAAATGAGGCACTGAGCGTTAAAAGAGAGGTTTGGACCCTGAAAGTGCGGCTTTGGGTGTTAAAACCGAGGCTTTGGGAGTTAAAAGAGGGCTTTAGGTCCTAAAAGTGAGGGTTTGCTGTTAAAAATGAGGCTTTGAGCGTTAAAACCGGTTTGGCCCCTAAAAGTGAGATTTGCAGTCTTACTCTAAAAGGCTTTGAGGTTAAAAGAGGCTTTGGGTGCTTTAAAGTGCGTCTTTGGGAGGTATAAATGAGGCATTGAGCATTAAAAGAGGGGTTTGGGCAAAGAAAGTGAGGTTTTGGCTGTTAAAAATGAAGCTTTGAGCATAAAAGAGGGCTTTGGACCCTAGCATTGTGGTTTGCGGCCCTAACTCTAAGGCTTTGAGCATTAAAAGAGGGGTTTGGGTGCTTTAAAGTAAGTCCTTGGGACATGAAAATGAGGGTATCTCCCTGAAAAGGAGGGGTTTGGACCCTAAAAGTGAGGTTTGCAGTCCTAACTCTAAGTCTTTGATGTTAAAAGAGGTGTTTGGGTGTTTTAAAGTGAGTTTTGGGGACCTGGAAATGAGGCACTGAGCGTTAAAAGAGGGGTTTGGACCCTGAAAGTTTGGCTTTGAGTGTTAAAACTGAGGCTTTGAGTGTTAAAAGAGGGCTTTAGGTCCTAAAAGTGAGGGTTTGGCTGTTAAAAATGAGGCACTGAGCTTTAAGAGAGAGGTTTGGACCCTAGCAGTGAGGTTTGCAGTCCTAACTATAAGGCTTTGAGCATTAAAAGAGGGGTTTGGGTGCTTTAAAGTGCGTCTTTGGGACGTGAAAATGAGGGTATGTCCCTAAAAAGGAGGGGTTTGGACCCTGAAAGTGAGGGTTTGGCATCTAAAATAGAGGCTTTGAGCCTTAAAAGAGGGCTTTGGACGTTAAAAATGAGATTTTGCTCCATAAAAGTAAGGGGTTTGGATGCTAAAAATGAGGGTTTGGGAACTAAAAGTGAGGCTTTGAGCCTTGAAAGAGGGGTTTGGACGCTGAAAGTGAGGTTTGCGGTCCCAACTCTAAGTCTTTGATGTTAAAAGAGGGGTTTGGGTGTTTTAAAGTGACTCTTTGGGTGCTGAAAATGAGGCTTTGAGCCTTAAAAGAGGGCTTTGGACCCTGAAAGTGAAGGTTTGGATGATAAAAATGAGTTTTTGAAGCTTAATATAGGGGTTTGGACTCTAAAAATTACTTTTTGGAACAAAACAATGATGGTTTGACCATAAAAAGTCCAAGTTCGATGCTAAAAATGAGGGTTTGGGACCTAAAAATGAGGCAGTGAGCGTGAAAAGAGGGGTTTGGGTAATAGAAGTAAGGGTTTGGATTTTTAAAAAGAGGGTTTGTCCCTGAAAAGGAGGGGTTTGGACCCTAAAAGTGAGGTTTGCAGTCCTAACTCTAAGTCTTTGATGTTAAAAGAGGGGTTTGGGTGTTTTAAAGTGAGTCTTTGGGTGCTGAAAATGAGGCTTTGAGCCTTAAAAGAGGGCTTTGGGCATTAATAATGATGGTTTGGTACCTGAAAGTGAAGGCCTGGATGCTAAAAGCAGGGGGTTTCTGACCTAAAAATGAGGCACTGAGCATTAAAAGAGGGGTTTGGACCCTGAAAGTGTAGGTTTGGATGATAAAAATGAGGCTTTGAGACTTAAAATCGAGGGGCTGGACTCTAAAAGTCATGATTTGTACTAGAACGAGAGTTTGACAATTACAAGTCCGGGTTCAGTGCTAAGAGTGAGGGTTTGGGACCTAAAAATGAGGCACTGAGCGTTAAAAGAGAGGTTTGGACCCTGAAAGTGCGGTTTTGGGTGTTAAAACTGAGGCTTTGAGTGTTAAAAGAGGGCTTTAGGTCCTAAAAGTGAGGGTTTGGCTGTTAGAAATGAGGCACTGAGCTTTAAGAGAGAGGTTTGGACCCTAGCAGTGAGGTTTGTGGTCCTAACTATAAGGCTTTGAGCATTAAAAGAGGGGTTTGGGTGCTTTAAAGTGCGTCTTTGGGACGTGAAAATGAGGGTATGTCCCTAAAAAGGAGGGGTTTGGACCCTGAAAGTGAGGGTTTGGCATCTAAAATAGAGGCTTTGAGCCTTAAAAGAGGGATTTGGACGTTAAAAATGAGATTTTGCTCCATAAAATTAAGGGGTTTGGATGCTAAAAATGAGGGTTTGGGAACTAAAAGTGAGGCTTTGAGCCTTGAAAGAGGGGTTTGGACGCTGAAAGTGAGGTTTGCGGTCCCAACTCTAAGTCTTTGATGTTAAAAGAGGGGTTTGGGTGTTTTAAAGTGAGTCTTTGGGTGCTGAAAATGAGGCTTTGAGCCTTAAAAGAGGGCTTTGGACCCTGAAAGTGTAAGTTTGGATGATAAAAATGAGGCTTTGAGGCTTAAAAACGAGGGGCTGGACTCTAAAAGTCATGATTTGTACTAGAACGAGAGTTTGACAATTACAAGTCCGGGTTCAGTGCTAAGAGTGAGGGTTTGGGACCTAAAAATGAGGCACTGAGCGTTAAAAGAGAGATTTGGACCCTGAAAGTGCGGCTTTGGGTGTTAAAACCGAGGCTTTGGGAGTTAAAAGAGGCCTTTAGGTCCTAAAAGTGAGGGTTTGCTGTTAAAAATGAGGCTTTGAGCGTTAAAACCGGTTTGGCCCCTGAAAGTGAGATTTGCAGTCTTACTCTAAAAGGCTTTGAGGTTAAAAGAGGCTTTGGGTGCTTTAAAGTGCGTCTTTGGGAGGTATAAATGAGGCATTGAGAATTAAAAGAGGGGTTTGGGCAAAGAAAGTGAGGGTTTGGCTGTTAAAAATGAAGCTTTGAGCATAAAAGAGGGCTTTGGACCCTAGCATTGTGGTTTGCGGCCCTAACTATAAGGCTTTGAGCATTAAAAGAGGGGTTTGGGTGCTTTAAAGTAAGTCCTTGGGACATGAAAATGTCCCTAAAAAGGAGGGGTTTGGACCCTAAAAGTGAGGTTTGCAGTCCTAACTCTAAGTCTTTGATGTTAAAAGAGGTGTTTGGGTGTTTTAAAGTGAGATTTGGGGACCTGAAAATGAGGCACTGAGCGTTAAAAGAGGGGTTTGGACCCTGAAAGTTTGGCTTTGAGTGTTAAAACTGAGGCTTTGAGTGTTAAAAGAGGGCTTTAGGTCCTAGAAGTGAGGGTTTGGCTGTTAGAAATGAGGCATTGAATTTTAAAACCAAGGTTTGGACCCTAGCAGTGAGGTTTGCAGTCCTAACTATAAGGCTTTGAACATTAAAAGAGGGGTTTGGGTGCTTTAAAGTGAGTCTTTGGGTGCTGAAAATGAGGCTTTGAGCCTTAAAAGAGGGCTTTGGGCATTAATAATGATGGTTTGGTTCCTGAAAGTGAAGGCCTGGATGCTAAAAGCAAGGGTTTCTGAACTAAAATTGAGGCACTGAGCATTAAAAGAGGGGTTTGGACCCTGAAAGTGAAGGTTTGGATGATAAAAATGAGGCTTTGAGGCTTAAAAACGAGGGGCTGGACTCTAAAAGTCATGATTTGTACTAGAACGAGAGTTTGACAATTACAAGTCCGGGTTCAGTGCTAAGAGTGAGGGTTTGGGACCTAAAAATGAGGCACTGAGCGTTAAAAGAGAGGTTTGGACCCTGAAAGTGCGGCTTTGGGTGTTAAAACCGAGGCTTTGGGAGTTAAAAGAGGGCTTTAGGTCCTAAAAGTGAGGGTTTGCTGTTAAAAATGAGGCTTTGAGCGTTAAAACCGGTTTGGCCCCTGAAAGTGAGATTTGCAGTCTTACTCTAAAAGGCTTTGAGGTTAAAAGAGGCTTTGGGTGCTTTAAAGTGCGTCTTTGGGAGGTATAAATGAGGCATTGAGCATTAAAAGAGGGGTTTGGGCAAAGAAAGTGAGGGTTTGGCTGTTAAAAATGAAGCTTTGAGCATAAAAGAGGGTTTTGGACCCTAGCATTGTGGTTTGCGGCCCTAACTATAAGGCTTTGAGCATTAAAAGAGGGGTTTGGGTGCTTTAAAGTAAGTCCTTGGGACATGAAAATGTCCCTAAAAAGGAGGGGTTTGGACCCTAAAAGTGAGGTTTGCAGTCCTAACTCTAAGTCTTTGATGTTAAAAGAGGTGTTTGGGTGTTTTAAAGTGAGATTTGGGGACCTGAAAATGAGGCACTGAGCGTTAAAAGAGGGGTTTGGACCCTGAAAGTTTGGCTTTGAGTGTTAAAACTGAGGCTTTGAGTGTTAAAAGAGGGCTTTAGGTCCTAGAAGTGAGGGTTTGGCTGTTAGAAATGAGGCATTGAATTTTAAAACCAAGGTTTGGACCCTAGCAGTGAGGTTTGTGGTCCTAACTATAAGGCTTTGAGCATTAAAAGAGGGGTTTGGGTGCTTTAAAGTGAGTCTTTGGGTGCTGAAAATGAGGCTTTGAGCCTTAAAAGAGGGCTTTGGGCATTAATAATGATGGTTTGGTTCCTGAAAGTGAAAGCCTGGATGCTAAAAGCAGGGGGTTTGGACCTAAAAATGAGGCACTGAGCATTAAAAGAGGGGTTTGGACCCTGAAAGTGAAGGTTTGGATGATAAAAATGAGTTTTTGAAGCTTAATAGAGGGGTTTGGACTCTAAAAATTACTATTTGGAACAAAACAATGATGGTTTGACCATAAAAAGTCCAAGTTCGATGCTAAAAATGAGGGTTTGGGACCTAAAAAAAAGGCAGTGAGCGTGAAAAGAGGGGTTTGGGTAATAGAAGTAAGGGTTTGGAATTTAAAAAAGAGGGTTTGTCCCTGAAAAGGAGGGGTTTGGACCCTAAAAGTGAGGTTTGCAGTCCTAACTCTAAGTCTTTGATGTTAAAAGAGGTGTTTGGGTGTTTTAAAGTGAGTTTTGGGGACCTGAAAATGAGGCACTGAGCATTAAAAGCGGGGTTTGGACCCTGAAAGTTTGGCTTTGAGTGTTAAAACTGAGGCTTTGAGTGTTAAAAGAGGGCTTTAGGTCCTAAAAGTGAGGGTTTGGCTGTTAAAAATGAGGCACTGAGCTTTAAGAGACAGGTTTGGACCCTAGCAGTGAGTTTTGTGGTCCTATCTATAAGGCTTTGAGCATTAAAAGAGGGGTTTGGGTGCTTTAAAGTGCGTCTTTGGGACGTGAAAATGAGGGTATGTCCCTAAAAAGGAGGGGTTTGGACCCTGAAAGTGAGGGTTTGGGATCTAAAATAGAGGCTTTGAGCCTTAAAAGAGGGATTTGGACGTTAAAAATGAGATTTTGCTCCATAAAAGTAAGGGGTATGGATGCTAAAAATGAGGGTTTGGGAACTAAAAGTGAGGCTTTGAGCCTTGAAAGAGGGGTTTGGATGCTGAAAGTGAGGTTTGCGGTCCCAACTCTAAGTCTTTGATGTTAAAAGAGGGGTTTGGGTGTTTTAAAGTGAGTCTTTGGGTGCTGAAAATGAGGCTTTGAGCCTTAAAAGAGGGCTTTGGGCATTAATAATGATGGTTTGGTACCTGAAAGTGAAGGCCTGGATGCTAAAAGCAAGGGTTTCTGACCTAAAAATGAGGCACTGAGCGTTAAAAGAGGGCTTTGGACCCTGAAAGTGTAGGTTTGGATGATAAAAATGAGGCTTTGAGACTTAAAATCGAGGGGCTGGACTCTAAAAGTCATGATTTGTACTAGAACGAGAGTTTGACAATTACAAGTCCGGGTTCAGTGCTAAGAGTGAGGGTTTGGGACCTAAAAATGAGGCACTGAGCGTTAAAAGAGAGGTTTGGACCCTGAAAGTGCGGCTTTGGGTGTTAAAACCGAGGCTTTGAGTGTTAAAAGGGGGCTTTAGGTCCTAAAAGTGAGGGTTTGGCTGTTAGAAATGAGGCACTGAGCTTTAAGAGAGAGGTTTGGACCCTAGCAGTGAGGTTTGCGGTCCTAACTATAAGGCTTTGAGCATTAAAAGAGGGGTTTGGGTGCTTTAAAGTGCGTCTTTGGGACGTGAAAATGAGGGTATGTCCCTAAAAAGGAGGGGTTTGGACCCTGAAAGTGAGGGTTTGGCATCTAAAATAGAGGCTTTGAGCCTTAAAAGAGGGCTTTGGACGTTAAAAATGAGATTTTGCTCCATAAAAGTAAGGGGTTTGGATGCTAAAAATGAGGGTCTGGGAACTAAAAGTGAGGCTTTGAGCCTTGAAAGAGGGGTTTGGACGCTGAAAGTGAGGTTTGCGGTCCCAACTCTAAGTCTTTGATGTTAAAAGAGGGGTTTGGGTGTTTTAAAGTGAGTCTTTGGGTGCTGAAAATGAGGCTTTGAGCCTTAAAAGAGGGCTTTGGGCATTAATAATGATGGTTTGGTTCCTGAAAGTGAAGGCCTGGATGCTAAAAGCAGGGGGGTTCTGACCTAAAAATGAGGCACTGAGCATTAAAAGAGGGGTTTGGACCCTGAAAGTGAAGGTTTGGATGATAAAAATGAGTTTTTGAAGCTTAATAGAGGGGTTTGGACTCTAAAAATTACTATTTGGAACAAAACAATGATGGTTTGACCATAAAAAGTCCAAGTTCGATGCTAAAAGCAGAGGGTTTGGGACCTAAAAATGAGGCAGTGAGCGTGAAAAGAGGGGTTTGGGTAATAGAAGTAAGGGTTTGGAATTTAAAAAAGAGGGTTTGTCCCTGAAAAGGAGGGGTTTGGACCCTAAAAGTGAGGTTTGCAGTCCTAACTCTAAGTCTTTGATGTTAAAAGAGGTGTTTGGGTGTTTTAAAGTGAGTTTTGGGGACCTGGAAATGAGGCACTGAGCATTAAAAGAGGCGTTTGGACCCTGAAAGTGTGGTTTTGGGTGTTAAAACCGAGGCTTTGAGTGTTAAAAGAGGGCTTTAGGTCCTAAAAGTGAGGGTTTGGCTGTGAAAAATGAGGCACTGAGCTTTAAGAGAGAGGTTTGGACCCTAGCAGTGAGTTTTGTGGTCCTAACTATAAGGCTTTGAGCATTAAAAGAGGGGTTTGGGTGCTTTAAAGTGCGTCTTTGGGACGTGAAAATGAGGGTATGTCCCTAAAAAGGAGGGGTTTGGAGCCTGAAAGTGAGGGTTTGGGATCTAAAATAGAGGCTTTGAGCCTTAAAAGAGGGCTTTGGACGTTAAAAATGAGATTTTGCTCCATAAAAGTAAGGGGTTTGGATGCTAAAAATGAGGGTTTGGGAACTAAAAGTGAGGCTTTGAGCCTTGAAAGAGGGGTTTGGACGCTGAAAGTGAGGTTTGCGGTCCCAACTCTAAGTCTTTGATGTTAAAAGAGGGGTTTGGGTGTTTTAAAGTGAGTCTTTGGGTGCTGAAAATGAGGCACTGAGCATTAAAAGAGGGCTTTGGACCCTGAAAGTGTAGGTTTGGATGATAAAAATGAGGCTTTGAGGCTTAAAATCGAGGGGCTGGACTCTAAAAGTCATGATTTGTACTAGAACGAGAGTTTGACAATTACAAGTCCGGGTTCAGTGCTAAGAGTGAGGGTTTGGGACCTAAAAATGAGGCACTGAGCGTTAAAAGAGAGGTTTGGACCCTGAAAGTGCGGCTTTGGGTGTTAAAACCGAGGCTTTGGGAGTTAAAAGAGGGCTTTAGGTCCTAAAAGTGAGGGTTTGCTGTTAAAAATGAGGCTTTGAGCGTTAAAACCGGTTTGGCCCCTAAAAGTGAGATTTGCAGTCTTACTCTAAAAGGCTTTGAGGTTAAAAGAGGCTTTGGGTGCTTTAAAGTGCGTCTTTGGGAGGTATAAATGAGGCATTGAGCATTAAAAGAGGGGTTTGGGCAAAGAAAGTGAGGTTTTGGCTGTTAAAAATGAAGCTTTGAGCATAAAAGAGGGCTTTGGACCCTAGCATTGTGGTTTGCGGCCCTAACTCTAAGGCTTTGAGCATTAAAAGAGGGGTTTGGGTGCTTTAAAGTAAGTCCTTGGGACATGAAAATGAGGGTATGTCCCTGAAAAGGAGGGGTTTGGACCCTAAAAGTGAGGTTTGCAGTCCTAACTCTAAGTCTTTGATGTTAAAAGAGGTGTTTGGGTGTTTTAAAGTGAGTTTTGGGGACCTGGAAATGAGGCACTGAGCGTTAAAAGAGGGGTTTGGACCCTGAAAGTTTGGCTTTGAGTGTTAAAACTGAGGCTTTGAGTGTTAAAAGAGGGCTTTAGGTCCTAAAAGTGAGGGTTTGGCTGTTAAAAATGAGGCACTGAGCTTTAAGAGAGAGTTTTGGACCCTAGCAGTGAGGTTTGCAGTCCTAACTATAAGGCTTTGAGCATTAAAAGAGGGGTTTGGGTGCTTTAAAGTGCGTCTTTGGGACGTGAAAATGAGGGTATGTCCCTAAAAAGGAGGGGTTTGGACCCTGAAAGTGAGGGTTTGGCATCTAAAATAGAGGCTTTGAGCCTTAAAAGAGGGCTTTGGACGTTAAAAATGAGATTTTGCTCCATAAAAGTAAGGGGTTTGGATGCTAAAAATGAGGGTTTGGGAACTAAAAGTGAGGCTTTGAGCCTTGAAAGAGGGGTTTGGACGCTGAAAGTGAGGTTTGCGGTCCCAACTCTAAGTCTTTGATGTTAAAAGAGGGGTTTGGGTGTTTTAAAGTGACTCTTTGGGTGCTGAAAATGAGGCTTTGAGCCTTAAAAGAGGGCTTTGGACCCTGAAAGTGAAGGTTTGGATGATAAAAATGAGTTTTTGAAGCTTAATATAGGGGTTTGGACTCTAAAAATTACTTTTTGGAACAAAACAATGATGGTTTGACCATAAAAAGTCCAAGTTCGATGCTAAAAATGAGGGTTTGGGACCTAAAAATGAGGCAGTGAGCGTGAAAAGAGGGGTTTGGGTAATAGAAGTAAGGGTTTGGATTTTTAAAAAGAGGGTTTGTCCCTGAAAAGGAGGGGTTTGGACCCTAAAAGTGAGGTTTGCAGTCCTAACTCTAAGTCTTTGATGTTAAAAGAGGGGTTTGGGTGTTTTAAAGTGAGTCTTTGGGTGCTGAAAATGAGGCTTTGAGCCTTAAAAGAGGGCTTTGGGCATTAATAATGATGGTTTGGTACCTGAAAGTGAAGGCCTGGATGCTAAAAGCAGGGGGTTTCTGACCTAAAAATGAGGCACTGAGCATTAAAAGAGGGCTTTGGACCCTGAAAGTGTAGGTTTGGATGATAAAAATGAGGCTTTGAGACTTAAAATCGAGGGGCTGGACTCTAAAAGTCATGATTTGTACTAGAACGAGAGTTTGACAATTACAAGTCCGGGTTCAGTGCTAAGAGTGAGGGTTTGGGACCTAAAAATGAGGCACTGAGCGTTAAAAGAGAGGTTTGGACCCTGAAAGTGCGGTTTTGGGTGTTAAAACTGAGGCTTTGAGTGTTAAAAGAGGGCTTTAGGTCCTAAAAGTGAGGGTTTGGCTGTTAGAAATGAGGCACTGAGCTTTAAGAGAGAGGTTTGGACCCTAGCAGTGAGGTTTGTGGTCCTAACTATAAGGCTTTGAGCATTAAAAGAGGGGTTTGGGTGCTTTAAAGTGCGTCTTTGGGACGTGAAAATGAGGGTATGTCCCTAAAAAGGAGGGGTTTGGACCCTGAAAGTGAGGGTTTGGCATCTAAAATAGAGGCTTTGAGCCTTAAAAGAGGGATTTGGACGTTAAAAATGAGATTTTGCTCCATAAAATTAAGGGGTTTGGATGCTAAAAATGAGGGTTTGGGAACTAAAAGTGAGGCTTTGAGCCTTGAAAGAGGGGTTTGGACGCTGAAAGTGAGGTTTGCGGTCCCAACTCTAAGTCTTTGATGTTAAAAGAGGGGTTTGGGTGTTTTAAAGTGAGTCTTTGGGTGCTGAAAATGAGGCTTTGAGCCTTAAAAGAGGGCTTTGGACCCTGAAAGTGTAAGTTTGGATGATAAAAATGAGGCTTTGAGGCTTAAAAACGAGGGGCTGGACTCTAAAAGTCATGATTTGTACTAGAACGAGAGTTTGACAATTACAAGTCCGGGTTCAGTGCTAAGAGTGAGGGTTTGGGACCTAAAAATGAGGCACTGAGCGTTAAAAGAGAGGTTTGGACCCTGAAAGTGCGGCTTTGGGTGTTAAAACCGAGGCTTTGGGAGTTAAAAGAGGGCTTTAGGTCCTAAAAGTGAGGGTTTGCTGTTAAAAATGAGGCTTTGAGCGTTAAAACCGGTTTGGCCCCTGAAAGTGAGATTTGCAGTCTTACTCTAAAAGGCTTTGAGGTTAAAAGAGGCTTTGGGTGCTTTAAAGTGCGTCTTTGGGAGGTATAAATGAGGCATTGAGCATTAAAAGAGGGGTTTGGGCAAAGAAAGTGAGGGTTTGGCTGTTAAAAATGAAGCTTTGAGCATAAAAGAGGGTTTTGGACCCTAGCATTGTGGTTTGCGGCCCTAACTATAAGGCTTTGAGCATTAAAAGAGGGGTTTGGGTGCTTTAAAGTAAGTCCTTGGGACATGAAAATGTCCCTAAAAAGGAGGGGTTTGGACCCTAAAAGTGAGGTTTGCAGTCCTAACTCTAAGTCTTTGATGTTAAAAGAGGTGTTTGGGTGTTTTAAAGTGAGATTTGGGGACCTGAAAATGAGGCACTGAGCGTTAAAAGAGGGGTTTGGACCCTGAAAGTTTGGCTTTGAGTGTTAAAACTGAGGCTTTGAGTGTTAAAAGAGGGCTTTAGGTCCTAGAAGTGAGGGTTTGGCTGTTAGAAATGAGGCATTGAATTTTAAAACCAAGGTTTGGACCCTAGCAGTGAGGTTTGTGGTCCTAACTATAAGGCTTTGAGCATTAAAAGAGGGGTTTGGGTGCTTTAAAGTGAGTCTTTGGGTGCTGAAAATGAGGCTTTGAGCCTTAAAAGAGGGCTTTGGGCATTAATAATGATGGTTTGGTTCCTGAAAGTGAAAGCCTGGATGCTAAAAGCAGGGGGTTTGGACCTAAAAATGAGGCACTGAGCATTAAAAGAGGGGTTTGGACCCTGAAAGTGAAGGTTTGGATGATAAAAATGAGTTTTTGAAGCTTAATAGAGGGGTTTGGACTCTAAAAATTACTATTTGGAACAAAACAATGATGGTTTGACCATAAAAAGTCCAAGTTCGATGCTAAAAATGAGGGTTTGGGACCTAAAAAAAAGGCAGTGAGCGTGAAAAGAGGGGTTTGGGTAATAGAAGTAAGGGTTTGGAATTTAAAAAAGAGGGTTTGTCCCTGAAAAGGAGGGGTTTGGACCCTAAAAGTGAGGTTTGCAGTCCTAACTCTAAGTCTTTGATGTTAAAAGAGGTGTTTGGGTGTTTTAAAGTGAGTTTTGGGGACCTGAAAATGAGGCACTGAGCATTAAAAGCGGGGTTTGGACCCTGAAAGTTTGGCTTTGAGTGTTAAAACTGAGGCTTTGAGTGTTAAAAGAGGGCTTTAGGTCCTAAAAGTGAGGGTTTGGCTGTTAGAAATGAGGCATTGAATTTTAAAACCAAGGTTTGGACCCTAGCAGTGAGGTTTGTGGTCCTAACTATAAGGCTTTGAGCATTAAAAGAGGGGTTTGGGTGCTTTAAAGTGCGTCTTTGGGTGCTGAAAATGAGGGTATGTCCCTAAAAAGGAGGGGTTTGGACCCTGAAAGTGAGGGTTTGGCATCTAAAATAGAGGCTTTGAGCCTTAAAAGAGGGCTTTGGACGTTAAAAATGAGATTTTGCTCCATAAAAGTAAGGGGTTTGGATGCTAAAAATGAGGGTTTGGGAACTAAAAGTGAGGCTTTGAGCCTTGAAAGAGGGGTTTGGACGCTGAAAGTGAGGTTTGCGGTCCCAACTCTAAGTCTTTGATGTTAAAAGAGGGGTTTGGGTGTTTTAAAGTGACTCTTTGGGTGCTGAAAATGAGGCTTTGAGCCTTAAAAGAGGGCTTTGGACCCTGAAAGTGAAGGTTTGGATGATAAAAATGAGTTTTTGAAGCTTAATATAGGGGTTTGGACTCTAAAAATTACTTTTTGGAACAAAACAATGATGGTTTGACCATAAAAAGTCCAAGTTCGATGCTAAAAATGAGGGTTTGGGACCTAAAAATGAGGCAGTGAGCGTGAAAAGAGGGGTTTGGGTAATAGAAGTAAGGGTTTGGATTTTTAAAAAGAGGGTTTGTCCCTGAAAAGGAGGGGTTTGGACCCTAAAAGTGAGGTTTGCAGTCCTAACTCTAAGTCTTTGATGTTAAAAGAGGGGTTTGGGTGTTTTAAAGTGAGATTTGGGGACCTGAAAATGAGGCACTGAGCGTTAAAAGAGGGGTTTGGACCCTGAAAGTTTGGCTTTGAGTGTTAAAACTGAGGCTTTGAGTGTTAAAAGAGGGCTTTAGGTCCTAGAAGTGAGGGTTTGGCTGTTAGAAATGAGGCATTGAATTTTAAAACCAAGGTTTGGACCCTAGCAGTGAGGTTTGCAGTCCTAACTATAAGGCTTTGAACATTAAAAGAGGGGTTTGGGTGCTTTAAAGTGAGTCTTTGGGTGCTGAAAATGAGGCTTTGAGCCTTAAAAGAGGGCTTTGGGCATTAATAATGATGGTTTGGTTCCTGAAAGTGAAGGCCTGGATGCTAAAAGCAAGGGTTTCTGAACTAGAAGTGAGGCACTGAGCATTAAAAGAGGGGTTTGGACCCTGAAAGTGAAGGTTTGGATGATAAAAATGAGGCTTTGAGGCTTAAAAACGAGGGGCTGGACTCTAAAAGTCATGATTTGTACTAGAACGAGAGTTTGACAATTACAAGTCCGGGTTCAGTGCTAAGAGTGAGGGTTTGGGACCTAAAAATGAGGCACTGAGCGTTAAAAGAGAGGTTTGGACCCTGAAAGTGCGGCTTTGGGTGTTAAAACCGAGGCTTTGGGAGTTAAAAGAGGGCTTTAGGTCCTAAAAGTGAGGGTTTGCTGTTAAAAATGAGGCTTTGAGCGTTAAAACCGGTTTGGCCCCTGAAAGTGAGATTTGCAGTCTTACTCTAAAAGGCTTTGAGGTTAAAAGAGGCTTTGGGTGCTTTAAAGTGCGTCTTTGGGAGGTATAAATGAGGCATTGAGCATTAAAAGAGGGGTTTGGGCAAAGAAAGTGAGGGTTTGGCTGTTAAAAATGAAGCTTTGAGCATAAAAGAGGGTTTTGGACCCTAGCATTGTGGTTTGCGGCCCTAACTATAAGGCTTTGAGCATTAAAAGAGGGGTTTGGGTGCTTTAAAGTAAGTCCTTGGGACATGAAAATGTCCCTAAAAAGGAGGGGTTTGGACCCTAAAAGTGAGGTTTGCAGTCCTAACTCTAAGTCTTTGATGTTAAAAGAGGTGTTTGGGTGTTTTAAAGTGAGATTTGGGGACCTGAAAATGAGGCACTGAGCGTTAAAAGAGGGGTTTGGACCCTGAAAGTTTGGCTTTGAGTGTTAAAACTGAGGCTTTGAGTGTTAAAAGAGGGCTTTAGGTCCTAGAAGTGAGGGTTTGGCTGTTAGAAATGAGGCATTGAATTTTAAAACCAAGGTTTGGACCCTAGCAGTGAGGTTTGTGGTCCTAACTATAAGGCTTTGAGCATTAAAAGAGGGGTTTGGGTGCTTTAAAGTGAGTCTTTGGGTGCTGAAAATGAGGCTTTGAGCCTTAAAAGAGGGCTTTGGGCATTAATAATGATGGTTTGGTTCCTGAAAGTGAAAGCCTGGATGCTAAAAGCAGGGGGTTTGGACCTAAAAATGAGGCACTGAGCATTAAAAGAGGGGTTTGGACCCTGAAAGTGAAGGTTTGGATGATAAAAATGAGTTTTTGAAGCTTAATAGAGGGGTTTGGACTCTAAAAATTACTATTTGGAACAAAACAATGATGGTTTGACCATAAAAAGTCCAAGTTCGATGCTAAAAATGAGGGTTTGGGACCTAAAAAAAAGGCAGTGAGCGTGAAAAGAGGGGTTTGGGTAATAGAAGTAAGGGTTTGGAATTTAAAAAAGAGGGTTTGTCCCTGAAAAGGAGGGGTTTGGACCCTAAAAGTGAGGTTTGCAGTCCTAACTCTAAGTCTTTGATGTTAAAAGAGGTGTTTGGGTGTTTTAAAGTGAGTTTTGGGGACCTGAAAATGAGGCACTGAGCATTAAAAGCGGGGTTTGGACCCTGAAAGTTTGGCTTTGAGTGTTAAAACTGAGGCTTTGAGTGTTAAAAGAGGGCTTTAGGTCCTAAAAGTGAGGGTTTGGCTGTTAGAAATGAGGCATTGAATTTTAAAACCAAGGTTTGGACCCTAGCAGTGAGGTTTGTGGTCCTAACTATAAGGCTTTGAGCATTAAAAGAGGGGTTTGGGTGCTTTAAAGTGCGTCTTTGGGTGCTGAAAATGAGGGTATGTCCCTAAAAAGGAGGGGTTTGGACCCTGAAAGTGAGGGTTTGGCATCTAAAATAGAGGCTTTGAGCCTTAAAAGAGGGCTTTGGACGTTAAAAATGAGATTTTGCTCCATAAAAGTAAGGGGTTTGGATGCTAAAAATGAGGGTTTGGGAACTAAAAGTGAGGCTTTGAGCC
Organism: Phalacrocorax carbo; assembly: GCF_963921805.1. NCBI lineage: Eukaryota > Metazoa > Chordata > Aves > Suliformes > Phalacrocoracidae > Phalacrocorax > Phalacrocorax carbo. Next base: position 324,140 of record NW_026990280.1, on the reverse strand, counting down.
TTGAAAGAGGGGTTTGGACGCTGAAAGTGAGGTTTGCGGTCCCAACTCTAAGTCTTTGATGTTAAAAGAGGGGTTTGGGTGTTTTAAAGTGACTCTTTGGGTGCTGAAAATGAGGCTTTGAGCCTTAAAAGAGGGCTTTGGACCCTGAAAGTGAAGGTTTGGATGATAAAAATGAGTTTTTGAAGCTTAATATAGGGGTTTGGACTCTAAAAATTACTTTTTGGAACAAAACAATGATGGTTTGACCATAAAAAGTCCAAGTTCGATGCTAAAAATGAGGGTTTGGGACCTAAAAATGAGGCAGTGAGCGTGAAAAGAGGGGTTTGGGTAATAGAAGTAAGGGTTTGGATTTTTAAAAAGAGGGTTTGTCCCTGAAAAGGAGGGGTTTGGACCCTAAAAGTGAGGTTTGCAGTCCTAACTCTAAGTCTTTGATGTTAAAAGAGGGGTTTGGGTGTTTTAAAGTGAGATTTGGGGACCTGAAAATGAGGCACTGAGCGTTAAAAGAGGGGTTTGGACCCTGAAAGTTTGGCTTTGAGTGTTAAAACTGAGGCTTTGAGTGTTAAAAGAGGGCTTTAGGTCCTAGAAGTGAGGGTTTGGCTGTTAGAAATGAGGCATTGAATTTTAAAACCAAGGTTTGGACCCTAGCAGTGAGGTTTGCAGTCCTAACTATAAGGCTTTGAACATTAAAAGAGGGGTTTGGGTGCTTTAAAGTGAGTCTTTGGGTGCTGAAAATGAGGCTTTGAGCCTTAAAAGAGGGCTTTGGGCATTAATAATGATGGTTTGGTTCCTGAAAGTGAAGGCCTGGATGCTAAAAGCAAGGGTTTCTGAACTAGAAGTGAGGCACTGAGCATTAAAAGAGGGGTTTGGACCCTGAAAGTGAAGGTTTGGATGATAAAAATGAGGCTTTGAGGCTTAAAAACGAGGGGCTGGACTCTAAAAGTCATGATTTGTACTAGAACGAGAGTTTGACAATTACAAGTCCGGGTTCAGTGCTAAGAGTGAGGGTTTGGGACCTAAAAATGAGGCACTGAGCGTTAAAAGAGAGGTTTGGACCCTGAAAGTGCGGCTTTGGGTGTTAAAACCGAGGCTTTGGGAGTTAAAAGAGGGCTTTAGGTCCTAAAAGTGAGGGTTTGCTGTTAAAAATGAGGCTTTGAGCGTTAAAACCGGTTTGGCCCCTGAAAGTGAGATTTGCAGTCTTACTCTAAAAGGCTTTGAGGTTAAAAGAGGCTTTGGGTGCTTTAAAGTGCGTCTTTGGGAGGTATAAATGAGGCATTGAGCATTAAAAGAGGGGTTTGGGCAAAGAAAGTGAGGGTTTGGCTGTTAAAAATGAAGCTTTGAGCATAAAAGAGGGTTTTGGACCCTAGCATTGTGGTTTGCGGCCCTAACTATAAGGCTTTGAGCATTAAAAGAGGGGTTTGGGTGCTTTAAAGTAAGTCCTTGGGACATGAAAATGTCCCTAAAAAGGAGGGGTTTGGACCCTAAAAGTGAGGTTTGCAGTCCTAACTCTAAGTCTTTGATGTTAAAAGAGGTGTTTGGGTGTTTTAAAGTGAGATTTGGGGACCTGAAAATGAGGCACTGAGCGTTAAAAGAGGGGTTTGGACCCTGAAAGTTTGGCTTTGAGTGTTAAAACTGAGGCTTTGAGTGTTAAAAGAGGGCTTTAGGTCCTAGAAGTGAGGGTTTGGCTGTTAGAAATGAGGCATTGAATTTTAAAACCAAGGTTTGGACCCTAGCAGTGAGGTTTGTGGTCCTAACTATAAGGCTTTGAGCATTAAAAGAGGGGTTTGGGTGCTTTAAAGTGAGTCTTTGGGTGCTGAAAATGAGGCTTTGAGCCTTAAAAGAGGGCTTTGGGCATTAATAATGATGGTTTGGTTCCTGAAAGTGAAAGCCTGGATGCTAAAAGCAGGGGGTTTGGACCTAAAAATGAGGCACTGAGCATTAAAAGAGGGGTTTGGACCCTGAAAGTGAAGGTTTGGATGATAAAAATGAGTTTTTGAAGCTTAATAGAGGGGTTTGGACTCTAAAAATTACTATTTGGAACAAAACAATGATGGTTTGACCATAAAAAGTCCAAGTTCGATGCTAAAAATGAGGGTTTGGGACCTAAAAAAAAGGCAGTGAGCGTGAAAAGAGGGGTTTGGGTAATAGAAGTAAGGGTTTGGAATTTAAAAAAGAGGGTTTGTCCCTGAAAAGGAGGGGTTTGGACCCTAAAAGTGAGGTTTGCAGTCCTAACTCTAAGTCTTTGATGTTAAAAGAGGTGTTTGGGTGTTTTAAAGTGAGTTTTGGGGACCTGAAAATGAGGCACTGAGCATTAAAAGCGGGGTTTGGACCCTGAAAGTTTGGCTTTGAGTGTTAAAACTGAGGCTTTGAGTGTTAAAAGAGGGCTTTAGGTCCTAAAAGTGAGGGTTTGGCTGTTAGAAATGAGGCATTGAATTTTAAAACCAAGGTTTGGACCCTAGCAGTGAGGTTTGCAGTCCTAACTATAAGGCTTTGAACATTAAAAGAGGGGTTTGGGTGCTTTAAAGTGAGTCTTTGGGTGCTGAAAATGAGGCTTTGAGCCTTAAAAGAGGGCTTTGGGCATTAATAATGATGGTTTGGTTCCTGAAAGTGAAGGCCTGGATGCTAAAAGCAAGGGTTTCTGAACTAGAAGTGAGGCACTGAGCATTAAAAGAGGGGTTTGGACCCTGAAAGTGAAGGTTTGGATGATAAAAATGAGGCTTTGAGGCTTAAAAACGAGGGGCTGGACTCTAAAAGTCATGATTTGTACTAGAACGAGAGTTTGACAATTACAAGTCCGGGTTCAGTGCTAAGAGTGAGGGTTTGGGACCTAAAAATGAGGCACTGAGCGTTAAAAGAGAGGTTTGGACCCTGAAAGTGCGGCTTTGGGTGTTAAAACCGAGGCTTTGGGAGTTAAAAGAGGGCTTTAGGTCCTAAAAGTGAGGGTTTGCTGTTAAAAATGAGGCTTTGAGCGTTAAAACCGGTTTGGCCCCTGAAAGTGAGATTTGCAGTCTTACTCTAAAAGGCTTTGAGGTTAAAAGAGGCTTTGGGTGCTTTAAAGTGCGTCTTTGGGAGGTATAAATGAGGCATTGAGCATTAAAAGAGGGGTTTGGGCAAAGAAAGTGAGGGTTTGGCTGTTAAAAATGAAGCTTTGAGCATAAAAGAGGGTTTTGGACCCTAGCATTGTGGTTTGCGGCCCTAACTATAAGGCTTTGAGCATTAAAAGAGGGGTTTGGGTGCTTTAAAGTAAGTCCTTGGGACATGAAAATGTCCCTAAAAAGGAGGGGTTTGGACCCTAAAAGTGAGGTTTGCAGTCCTAACTCTAAGTCTTTGATGTTAAAAGAGGTGTTTGGGTGTTTTAAAGTGAGATTTGGGGACCTGAAAATGAGGCACTGAGCGTTAAAAGAGGGGTTTGGACCCTGAAAGTTTGGCTTTGAGTGTTAAAACTGAGGCTTTGAGTGTTAAAAGAGGGCTTTAGGTCCTAGAAGTGAGGGTTTGGCTGTTAGAAATGAGGCATTGAATTTTAAAACCAAGGTTTGGACCCTAGCAGTGAGGTTTGTGGTCCTAACTATAAGGCTTTGAGCATTAAAAGAGGGGTTTGGGTGCTTTAAAGTGAGTCTTTGGGTGCTGAAAATGAGGCTTTGAGCCTTAAAAGAGGGCTTTGGGCATTAATAATGATGGTTTGGTTCCTGAAAGTGAAAGCCTGGATGCTAAAAGCAGGGGGTTTGGACCTAAAAATGAGGCACTGAGCATTAAAAGAGGGGTTTGGACCCTGAAAGTGAAGGTTTGGATGATAAAAATGAGTTTTTGAAGCTTAATAGAGGGGTTTGGACTCTAAAAATTACTATTTGGAACAAAACAATGATGGTTTGACCATAAAAAGTCCAAGTTCGATGCTAAAAATGAGGGTTTGGGACCTAAAAAAAAGGCAGTGAGCGTGAAAAGAGGGGTTTGGGTAATAGAAGTAAGGGTTTGGAATTTAAAAAAGAGGGTTTGTCCCTGAAAAGGAGGGGTTTGGACCCTAAAAGTGAGGTTTGCAGTCCTAACTCTAAGTCTTTGATGTTAAAAGAGGTGTTTGGGTGTTTTAAAGTGAGTTTTGGGGACCTGAAAATGAGGCACTGAGCATTAAAAGCGGGGTTTGGACCCTGAAAGTTTGGCTTTGAGTGTTAAAACTGAGGCTTTGAGTGTTAAAAGAGGGCTTTAGGTCCTAAAAGTGAGGGTTTGGCTGTTAGAAATGAGGCATTGAATTTTAAAACCAAGGTTTGGACCCTAGCAGTGAGGTTTGTGGTCCTAACTATAAGGCTTTGAGCATTAAAAGAGGGGTTTGGGTGCTTTAAAGTGCGTCTTTGGGTGCTGAAAATGAGGGTATGTCCCTAAAAAGGAGGGGTTTGGACCCTGAAAGTGAGGGTTTGGCATCTAAAATAGAGGCTTTGAGCCTTAAAAGAGGGCTTTGGACGTTAAAAATGAGATTTTGCTCCATAAAAGTAAGGGGTTTGGATGCTAAAAATGAGGGTTTGGGAACTAAAAGTGAGGCTTTGAGCCTTGAAAGAGGGGTTTGGACGCTGAAAGTGAGGTTTGCGGTCCCAACTCTAAGTCTTTGATGTTAAAAGAGGGGTTTGGGTGTTTTAAAGTGACTCTTTGGGTGCTGAAAATGAGGCTTTGAGCCTTAAAAGAGGGCTTTGGACCCTGAAAGTGAAGGTTTGGATGATAAAAATGAGTTTTTGAAGCTTAATATAGGGGTTTGGACTCTAAAAATTACTTTTTGGAACAAAACAATGATGGTTTGACCATAAAAAGTCCAAGTTCGATGCTAAAAATGAGGGTTTGGGACCTAAAAATGAGGCAGTGAGCGTGAAAAGAGGGGTTTGGGTAATAGAAGTAAGGGTTTGGATTTTTAAAAAGAGGGTTTGTCCCTGAAAAGGAGGGGTTTGGACCCTAAAAGTGAGGTTTGCAGTCCTAACTCTAAGTCTTTGATGTTAAAAGAGGGGTTTGGGTGTTTTAAAGTGAGTCTTTGGGTGCTGAAAATGAGGCTTTGAGCCTTAAAAGAGGGCTTTGGGCATTAATAATGATGGTTTGGTACCTGAAAGTGAAGGCCTGGATGCTAAAAGCAGGGGGTTTCTGACCTAAAAATGAGGCACTGAGCATTAAAAGAGGGGTTTGGACCCTGAAAGTGTAGGTTTGGATGATAAAAATGAGGCTTTGAGACTTAAAATCGAGGGGCTGGACTCTAAAAGTCATGATTTGTACTAGAACGAGAGTTTGACAATTACAAGTCCGGGTTCAGTGCTAAGAGTGAGGGTTTGGGACCTAAAAATGAGGCACTGAGCGTTAAAAGAGAGGTTTGGACCCTGAAAGTGCGGTTTTGGGTGTTAAAACTGAGGCTTTGAGTGTTAAAAGAGGGCTTTAGGTCCTAAAAGTGAGGGTTTGGCTGTTAGAAATGAGGCACTGAGCTTTAAGAGAGAGGTTTGGACCCTAGCAGTGAGGTTTGTGGTCCTAACTATAAGGCTTTGAGCATTAAAAGAGGGGTTTGGGTGCTTTAAAGTGCGTCTTTGGGACGTGAAAATGAGGGTATGTCCCTAAAAAGGAGGGGTTTGGACCCTGAAAGTGAGGGTTTGGCATCTAAAATAGAGGCTTTGAGCCTTAAAAGAGGGATTTGGACGTTAAAAATGAGATTTTGCTCCATAAAATTAAGGGGTTTGGATGCTAAAAATGAGGGTTTGGGAACTAAAAGTGAGGCTTTGAGCCTTGAAAGAGGGGTTTGGACGCTGAAAGTGAGGTTTGCGGTCCCAACTCTAAGTCTTTGATGTTAAAAGAGGGGTTTGGGTGTTTTAAAGTGAGTCTTTGGGTGCTGAAAATGAGGCTTTGAGCCTTAAAAGAGGGCTTTGGACCCTGAAAGTGTAAGTTTGGATGATAAAAATGAGGCTTTGAGGCTTAAAAACGAGGGGCTGGACTCTAAAAGTCATGATTTGTACTAGAACGAGAGTTTGACAATTACAAGTCCGGGTTCAGTGCTAAGAGTGAGGGTTTGGGACCTAAAAATGAGGCACTGAGCGTTAAAAGAGAGGTTTGGACCCTGAAAGTGCGGCTTTGGGTGTTAAAACCGAGGCTTTGGGAGTTAAAAGAGGGCTTTAGGTCCTAAAAGTGAGGGTTTGCTGTTAAAAATGAGGCTTTGAGCGTTAAAACCGGTTTGGCCCCTGAAAGTGAGATTTGCAGTCTTACTCTAAAAGGCTTTGAGGTTAAAAGAGGCTTTGGGTGCTTTAAAGTGCGTCTTTGGGAGGTATAAATGAGGCATTGAGCATTAAAAGAGGGGTTTGGGCAAAGAAAGTGAGGGTTTGGCTGTTAAAAATGAAGCTTTGAGCATAAAAGAGGGTTTTGGACCCTAGCATTGTGGTTTGCGGCCCTAACTATAAGGCTTTGAGCATTAAAAGAGGGGTTTGGGTGCTTTAAAGTAAGTCCTTGGGACATGAAAATGTCCCTAAAAAGGAGGGGTTTGGACCCTAAAAGTGAGGTTTGCAGTCCTAACTCTAAGTCTTTGATGTTAAAAGAGGTGTTTGGGTGTTTTAAAGTGAGATTTGGGGACCTGAAAATGAGGCACTGAGCGTTAAAAGAGGGGTTTGGACCCTGAAAGTTTGGCTTTGAGTGTTAAAACTGAGGCTTTGAGTGTTAAAAGAGGGCTTTAGGTCCTAGAAGTGAGGGTTTGGCTGTTAGAAATGAGGCATTGAATTTTAAAACCAAGGTTTGGACCCTAGCAGTGAGGTTTGTGGTCCTAACTATAAGGCTTTGAGCATTAAAAGAGGGGTTTGGGTGCTTTAAAGTGAGTCTTTGGGTGCTGAAAATGAGGCTTTGAGCCTTAAAAGAGGGCTTTGGGCATTAATAATGATGGTTTGGTTCCTGAAAGTGAAAGCCTGGATGCTAAAAGCAGGGGGTTTGGACCTAAAAATGAGGCACTGAGCATTAAAAGAGGGGTTTGGACCCTGAAAGTGAAGGTTTGGATGATAAAAATGAGTTTTTGAAGCTTAATAGAGGGGTTTGGACTCTAAAAATTACTATTTGGAACAAAACAATGATGGTTTGACCATAAAAAGTCCAAGTTCGATGCTAAAAATGAGGGTTTGGGACCTAAAAAAAAGGCAGTGAGCGTGAAAAGAGGGGTTTGGGTAATAGAAGTAAGGGTTTGGAATTTAAAAAAGAGGGTTTGTCCCTGAAAAGGAGGGGTTTGGACCCTAAAAGTGAGGTTTGCAGTCCTAACTCTAAGTCTTTGATGTTAAAAGAGGTGTTTGGGTGTTTTAAAGTGAGTTTTGGGGACCTGAAAATGAGGCACTGAGCATTAAAAGCGGGGTTTGGACCCTGAAAGTTTGGCTTTGAGTGTTAAAACTGAGGCTTTGAGTGTTAAAAGAGGGCTTTAGGTCCTAAAAGTGAGGGTTTGGCTGTTAGAAATGAGGCATTGAATTTTAAAACCAAGGTTTGGACCCTAGCAGTGAGGTTTGTGGTCCTAACTATAAGGCTTTGAGCATTAAAAGAGGGGTTTGGGTGCTTTAAAGTGCGTCTTTGGGTGCTGAAAATGAGGGTATGTCCCTAAAAAGGAGGGGTTTGGAGCCTGAAAGTGAGGGTTTGGCATCTAAAATAGAGGCTTTGAGCCTTAAAAGAGGGATTTGGACGTTAAAAATGAGATTTTGCTCCATAAAAGTAAGGGGTTTGGATGCTAAAAATGAGGGTTTGGGAACTAAAAGTGAGGCTTTGAGCCTTGAAAGAGGGGTTTGGACGCTGAAAGTGAGGTTTGCGGTCCCAACTCTAAGTCTTTGATGTTAAAAGAGGGGTTTGGGTGTTTTAAAGTGAGTCTTTGGGTGCTGAAAATGAGGCTTTGAGCCTTAAAAGAGGGCTTTGGACCCTGAAAGTGTAGGTTTGGATGATAAAAATGAGGCTTTGAGACTTAAAATCGAGGGGCTGGACTCTAAAAGTCATGATTTGTACTAGAACGAGAGTTTGACAATTACAAGTCCGGGTTCAGTGCTAAGAGTGAGGGTTTGGGACCTAAAAATGAGGCACTGAGCGTTAAAAGAGAGGTTTGGACCCTGAAAGTGCGGCTTTGGGTGTTAAAACCGAGGCTTTGGGAGTTAAAAGAGGGCTTTAGGTCCTAAAAGTGAGGGTTTGCTGTTAAAAATGAGGCTTTGAGCGTTAAAACCGGTTTGGCCCCTAAAAGTGAGATTTGCAGTCTTACTCTAAAAGGCTTTGAGGTTAAAAGAGGCTTTGGGTGCTTTAAAGTGCGTCTTTGGGAGGTATAAATGAGGCATTGAGCATTAAAAGAGGGGTTTGGGCAAAGAAAGTGAGGTTTTGGCTGTTAAAAATGAAGCTTTGAGCATAAAAGAGGGCTTTGGACCCTAGCATTGTGGTTTGCGGCCCTAACTCTAAGGCTTTGAGCATTAAAAGAGGGGTTTGGGTGCTTTAAAGTAAGTCCTTGGGACATGAAAATGAGGGTATGTCCCTGAAAAGGAGGGGTTTGGACCCTAAAAGTGAGGTTTGCAGTCCTAACTCTAAGTCTTTGATGTTAAAAGAGGTGTTTGGGTGTTTTAAAGTGAGTTTTGGGGACCTGGAAATGAGGCACTGAGCGTTAAAAGAGGGGTTTGGACCCTGAAAGTTTGGCTTTGAGTGTTAAAACTGAGGCTTTGAGTGTTAAAAGAGGGCTTTAGGTCCTAAAAGTGAGGGTTTGGCTGTTAGAAATGAGGCACTGAGCTTTAAGAGAGAGGTTTGGACCCTAGCAGTGAGGTTTGCAGTCCTAACTATAAGGCTTTGAGCATTAAAAGAGGGGTTTGGGTGCTTTAAAGTGCGTCTTTGGGACGTGAAAATGAGGGTATGTCCCTAAAAAGGAGGGGTTTGGACCCTGAAAGTGAGGGTTTGGCATCTAAAATAGAGGCTTTGAGCCTTAAAAGAGGGCTTTGGACGTTAAAAATGAGATTTTGCTCCATAAAAGTAAGGGGTTTGGATGCTAAAAATGAGGGTTTGGGAACTAAAAGTGAGGCTTTGAGCCTTGAAAGAGGGGTTTGGACGCTGAAAGTGAGGTTTGCGGTCCCAACTCTAAGTCTTTGATGTTAAAAGAGGGGTTTGGGTGTTTTAAAGTGACTCTTTGGGTGCTGAAAATGAGGCTTTGAGCCTTAAAAGAGGGCTTTGGACCCTGAAAGTGAAGGTTTGGATGATAAAAATGAGTTTTTGAAGCTTAATATAGGGGTTTGGACTCTAAAAATTACTTTTTGGAACAAAACAATGATGGTTTGACCATAAAAAGTCCAAGTTCGATGCTAAAAATGAGGGTTTGGGACCTAAAAATGAGGCAGTGAGCGTGAAAAGAGGGGTTTGGGTAATAGAAGTAAGGGTTTGGATTTTTAAAAAGAGGGTTTGTCCCTGAAAAGGAGGGGTTTGGACCCTAAAAGTGAGGTTTGCAGTCCTAACTCTAAGTCTTTGATGTTAAAAGAGGGGTTTGGGTGTTTTAAAGTGAGTCTTTGGGTGCTGAAAATGAGGCTTTGAGCCTTAAAAGAGGGCTTTGGGCATTAATAATGATGGTTTGGTACCTGAAAGTGAAGGCCTGGATGCTAAAAGCAGGGGGTTTCTGACCTAAAAATGAGGCACTGAGCATTAAAAGAGGGGTTTGGACCCTGAAAGTGTAGGTTTGGATGATAAAAATGAGGCTTTGAGACTTAAAATCGAGGGGCTGGACTCTAAAAGTCATGATTTGTACTAGAACGAGAGTTTGACAATTACAAGTCCGGGTTCAGTGCTAAGAGTGAGGGTTTGGGACCTAAAAATGAGGCACTGAGCGTTAAAAGAGAGGTTTGGACCCTGAAAGTGCGGTTTTGGGTGTTAAAACTGAGGCTTTGAGTGTTAAAAGAGGGCTTTAGGTCCTAAAAGTGAGGGTTTGGCTGTTAGAAATGAGGCACTGAGCTTTAAGAGAGAGGTTTGGACCCTAGCAGTGAGGTTTGTGGTCCTAACTATAAGGCTTTGAGCATTAAAAGAGGGGTTTGGGTGCTTTAAAGTGCGTCTTTGGGACGTGAAAATGAGGGTATGTCCCTAAAAAGGAGGGGTTTGGACCCTGAAAGTGAGGGTTTGGCATCTAAAATAGAGGCTTTGAGCCTTAAAAGAGGGATTTGGACGTTAAAAATGAGATTTTGCTCCATAAAATTAAGGGGTTTGGATGCTAAAAATGAGGGTTTGGGAACTAAAAGTGAGGCTTTGAGCCTTGAAAGAGGGGTTTGGACGCTGAAAGTGAGGTTTGCGGTCCCAACTCTAAGTCTTTGATGTTAAAAGAGGGGTTTGGGTGTTTTAAAGTGAGTCTTTGGGTGCTGAAAATGAGGCTTTGAGCCTTAAAAGAGGGCTTTGGACCCTGAAAGTGTAAGTTTGGATGATAAAAATGAGGCTTTGAGGCTTAAAAACGAGGGGCTGGACTCTAAAAGTCATGATTTGTACTAGAACGAGAGTTTGACAATTACAAGTCCGGGTTCAGTGCTAAGAGTGAGGGTTTGGGACCTAAAAATGAGGCACTGAGCGTTAAAAGAGAGGTTTGGACCCTGAAAGTGCGGCTTTGGGTGTTAAAACCGAGGCTTTGGGAGTTAAAAGAGGGCTTTAGGTCCTAAAAGTGAGGGTTTGCTGTTAAAAATGAGGCTTTGAGCGTTAAAACCGGTTTGGCCCCTAAAAGTGAGATTTGCAGTCTTACTCTAAAAGGCTTTGAGGTTAAAAGAGGCTTTGGGTGCTTTAAAGTGCGTCTTTGGGAGGTATAAATGAGGCATTGAGCATTAAAAGAGGGGTTTGGGCAAAGAAAGTGAGGGTTTGGCTGTTAAAAATGAAGCTTTGAGCATAAAAGAGGGCTTTGGACCCTAGCATTGTGGTTTGCGGCCCTAACTCTAAGGCTTTGAGCATTAAAAGAGGGGTTTGGGTGCTTTAAAGTAAGTCCTTGGGACATGAAAATGAGGGTATGTCCCTAAAAAGGAGGGGTTTGGACCCTAAAAGTGAGGTTTGCAGTCCTAACTCTAAGTCTTTGATGTTAAAAGAGGTGTTTGGGTGTTTTAAAGTGAGTTTTGGGGACCTGGAAATGAGGCACTGAGCATTAAAAGAGGCGTTTGGACCCTGAAAGTGCGGTTTTGGGTGTTAAAACCGAGGCTTTGAGTGTTAAAAGAGGGCTTTAGGTCCTAAAAGTGAGGGTTTGGCTGTTAGAAATGAGGCACTGAGCTTTAAGAGAGAGGTTTGGACCCTAGCAGTGAGGTTTGTGGTCCTAACTATAAGGCTTTGAGCATTAAAAGAGGGGTTTGGGTGCTTTAAAGTGCGTCTTTGGGACGTGAAAATGAGGGTATGTCCCTAAAAAGGAGGGGTTTGGACCCTGAAAGTGAGGGTTTGGCATCTAAAATAGAGGCTTTGAGCCTTAAAAGAGGGATTTGGACGTTAAAAATGAGATTTTGCTCCATAAAAGTAAGGGGTTTGGATGCTAAAAATGAGGGTTTGGGAACTAAAAGTGAGGCTTTGAGCCTTGAAAGAGGGGTTTGGACGCTGAAAGTGAGGTTTGCGGTCCCAACTCTAAGTCTTTGATGTTAAAAGAGGGGTTTGGGTGTTTTAAAGTGAGTCTTTGTGTGCTGAAAATGAGGCTTTGAGCCTTAAAAGAGGGCTTTGGACCCTGAAAGTGAAGGTTTGGATGATAAAAATGAGTTTTTGAAGCTTAATATAGGGGTTTGGACTCTAAAAATTACTATTTGGAACAAAACAATGATGGTTTGACCATAAAAAGTCCAAGTTCGATGCTAAAAATGAGGGTTTGGGACCTAAAAATGAGGCAGTGAGCGTGAAAAGAGGGGTTTGGGTAATAGAAGTAAGGGTTTGGAATTTTAAAAAGAGGGTTTGTCCCTGAAAAGGAGGGGTTTGGACCCTAGCAGTGAGGTTTGCAGTCCTAACTCTAAGTCTTTGATGTTAAAAGAGGGGTTTGGGTGTTTTAAAGTGAGTCTTTGGGTGCTGAAAATGAGGCTTTGAGCCTTAAAAGAGGGCTTTGGGCATTAATAATGATGGTTTGGTACCTGAAAGTGAAGGCCTGGATGCTAAAAGCAAGGGTTTCTGAACTAAAAATGAGGCACTGAGCATTAAAAGAGGGGTTTGGACCCTGAAAGTGTAGGTTTGGATGATAAAAATGAGGCTTTGAGACTTAAAATCGAGGGGCTGGACTCTAAAAGTCATGATTTGTACTAGAACGAGAGTTTGACAATTACAAGTCCGGGTTCAGTGCTAAGAGTGAGGGTTTGGGACCTAAAAATGAGGCACTGAGCGTTAAAAGAGAGGTTTGGACCCTGAAAGTGCGGTTTTGGGTGTTAAAACTGAGGCTTTGGGAGTTAAAAGAGGGCTTTAGGTCCTAAAAGTGAGGGTTTGGCTGTTAGAAATGAGGCACTGAGCTTTAAGAGAGAGGTTTGGACCCTAGCAGTGAGGTTTGTGGTCCTAACTATAAGGCTTTGAGCATTAAAAGAGGGGTTTGGGTGCTTTAAAGTGCGTCTTTGGGACGTGAAAATGAGGGTATGTCCCTAAAAAGGAGGGGTTTGGACCCTGAAAGTGAGGGTTTGGGATCTAAAATAGAGGCTTTGAGCCTTAAAAGAGGGATTTGGACGTTAAAAATGAGATTTTGCTCCATAAAAGTAAGGGGTTTGGATGCTAAAAATGAGGGTTTGGGAACTAAAAGTGAGGCTTTGAGCCTTGAAAGAGGGGTTTGGACGCTGAAAGTGAGGTTTGCGGTCCCAACTCTAAGTCTTTGATGTTAAAAGAGGGGTTTGGGTGTTTTAAAGTGAGTCTTTGTGTGCTGAAAATGAGGCTTTGAGCCTTAAAAGAGGGCTTTGGGCATTAATAATGATGGTTTGGTACCTGAAAGTGAAGGCCTGGATGCTAAAAGCAGGGGGTTTCTGACCTAAAAATGAGGCACTGAGCATTAAAAGAGGGGTTTGGACCCTGAAAGTGAAGGTTTGGATGATAAAAATGAGTTTTTGAAGCTTAATAGAGGGGTTTGGACTCTAAAAATTACTATTTGGAACAAAACAATGATGGTTTGACCATAAAAAGTCCAAGTTCGATGCTAAAAATGAGGGTTTGGGAACTAAAAGTGAGGCAGTGAGCGTGAAAAGAGGGGTTTGGGTAATAGAAGTAAGGGTTTGGAATTTAAAAAAGAGGGTTTGTTCCTGAAAAGGAGGGGTTTGGACCCTAAAAGTGAGGTCTGCGGTCCCAACTCTAAGTCTTTAATGTTAAAAGAGAGGTTTGGGTGTTTTAAAGTGAGTCTTTGGGTGCTGAAAATGAGGCTTTGAGCCTTAAAAGAGGGCTTTGGGCATTAATAATGATGGTTTGGTACCTGAAAGTGAAGGCCTGGATGCTAAAAGCAAGGGTTTCTGAACTAAAAATGAGGCACTGAGCATTAAAAGAGGGCTTTGGACCCTGAAAGTGTAGGTTTGGATGATAAAAATGAGGCTTTGAGGCTTAAAATCGAGGGGCTGGACTCTAAAAGTCATGATTTGTACTAGAACGAGAGTTTGACAATTACAAGTCCGGGTTCAGTGCTAAGAGTGAGGGTTTGGGACCTAAAAATGAGGCACTGAGCGTTAAAAGAGGGGTTTGGACCCTGAAAGTGCGGCTTTGGGTGTTAAAACTGAGGCTTTGAGTGTTAAAAGAGGGCTTTAGGTCCTAAAAGTGAGGGTTTGGCTGTTAGAAATGAGGCACTGAGCTTTAAGAGAGAGGTTTGGACCCTAGCAGTGAGGTTTGTGGTCCTAACTATAAGGCTTTGAGCATTAAAAGAGGGGTTTGGGTGCTTTAAAGTGCGTCTTTGGGACGTGAAAATGAGGGTATGTCCCTAAAAAGGAGGGGTTTGGACCCTGAAAGTGAGGGTTTGGGATCTAAAATAGAGGCTTTGAGCCTTAAAAGAGGGATTTGGACGTTAAAAATGAGATTTTGCTCCATAAAAGTAAGGGGTTTGGATGCTAAAAATGAGGGTTTGGGAACTAAAAGTGAGGCTTTGAGCCTTGAAAGAGGGGTTTGGACGCTGAAAGTGAGGTTTGCGGTCCCAACTCTAAGTCTTTGATGTTAAAAGAGGGGTTTGGGTGTTTTAAAGTGAGTCTTTGGGTGCTGAAAATGAGGCTTTGAGCCTTAAAAGAGGGCTTTGGGCATTAATAATGATGGTTTGGTACCTGAAAGTGAAGGCCTGGATGCTAAAAGCAGGGGGTTTCTGACCTAAAAATGAGGCACTGAGCATTAAAAGAGGGGTTTGGACCCTGACAGTGAAGGTTTGGATGATAAAAATGAGTTTTTGAAGCTTAATAGAGGGGTTTGGACTCTAAAAATTACTATTTGGAACAAAACAATGATGGTTTGACCATAAAAAGTCCAAGTTCGATGCTAAAAATGAGGGTTTGGGACCTAAAAATGAGGCAGTGAGCGTGAAAAGAGGGGTTTGGGTAATAGAAGTAAGGGTTTGGAATTTAAAAAAGAGGGTTTGTCCCTGAAAAGGAGGGGTTTGGACCCTAAAAGTGAGGTTTGCAGTCCTAACTCTAAGTCTTTGATGTTAAAAGAGGTGTTTGGGTGTTTTAAAGTGAGTTTTGGGGACCTGGAAATGAGGCACTGAGCATTAAAAGAGGCGTTTGGACCCTGAAAGTGCGGCTTTGGGTGTTAAAACCGAGGCTTTGAGTGTTAAAAGAGGGCTTTAGGTCCTAAAAGTGAGGGTTTGGCTGTTAAAATGAGGCACTGAGCTTTAAGAGAGAGGTTTGGACCCTAGCAGTGAGGTTTGTGGTACTAACTATAAGGCTTTGAGCATTAAAAGAGGGGTTTGGGTGCTTTAAAGTAAGTCCTTGGGACGTGAAAATGAGGGTATGTCCCTAAAAAGGAGGGGTTTGGACCCTGAAAGTGAGAGTTTGGGATCTAAAATAGAGGCTTTGAGCCTTAAAAGAGGGATTTGGACGTTAAAAATGAGATTTTGCTCCATAAAAGTAAGGGGTTTGGATGCTAAAAATGAGGGTTTGGGAACTAAAAGTGAGGCTTTGAGCCTTGAAAGAGGGGTTTGGACGCTGAAAGTGAGGTTTGCGGTCCCAACTCTAAGTCTTTGATGTTAAAAGAGGGGTTTGGGTGTTTTAAAGTGAGTCTTTGGGTGCTGAAAATGAGGCTTTGAGCCTTAAAAGAGGGCTTTGGACCCTGAAAGTGAAGGTTTGGATGATAAAAATGAGGCTTTGAGACTTAAAATCGAGGGGCTGGACTCTAAAAGTCATGATTTGTACTAGAACGAGAGTTTGACAATTACAAGTCCGGGTTCAGTGCTAAGAGTGAGGGTTTGGGACCTAAAAATGAGGCACTGAGCGTTAAAAGAGAGGTTTGGACCCTGAAAGTGCGGCTTTGGGTGTTAAAACCGAGGCTTTGGGAGTTAAAAGAGGGCTTTAGGTCCTAAAAGTGAGGGTTTGCTGTTAAAAATGAGGCTTTGAGCGTTAAAAGAGGCTTTGGGTGCTTTAAAGTGCGTCTTTGGGAGGTATAAATGAGGCGTTGAGCATTAAAAGAGGGGTTTGGGCAAAGAAAGTGAGGTTTTGGCTGTTAAAAATGAAGCTTTGAGCATAAAAGAGGGCTTTGGACCCTAGCATTGTGGTTTGCGGCCCTAACTCTAAGGCTTTGAGCATTAAAAGAGGGGTTTGGGTGCTTTAAAGTAAGTCCTTGGGACATGAAAATGAGGGTATGTCCCTAAAAAGGAGGGGTTTGGACCCTAAAAGTGAGGTTTGCAGTCCTAACTCTAAGTCTTTGATGTTAAAAGAGGGGTTTGGGTGTTTTAAAGTGAGATTTGGGGACCTGAAAATGAGGCACTGAGCGTTAAAAGAGGGGTTTGGACCCTGAAAGTTTGGCTTTGAGTGTTAAAACTGAGGCTTTGAGTGTTAAAAGAGGGCTTTAGGTCCTAAAAGTGAGGGTTTGGCTGTTAGAAATGAGGCATTGAATTTTAAAACCAAGGTTTGGACCCTAGCAGTGAGGTTTGCAGTCCTAACTCTAAGGCTTTGAGCATTAAAAGAGGGGTTTGGGTGTTTTAAAGTGAGTCTTTGGGTGCTGAAAATGAGGCTTTGAGCCTTAAAAGAGGGCTTTGGGCATTAATAATGATGGTTTGGTACCTGAAAGTGAAGGCCTGGATGCTAAAAGCAGGGGGTTTCTGACCTAAAAATGAGGCACTGAGCATTAAAAGAGGCGTTTGGACCCTGAAAGTGAAGGTTTGGATGATAAAAATGAGTTTTTGAAGCTTAATAGAGGGGTTTGGACTCTAAAAATTACTATTTGGAACAAAACAATGATGGTTTGACCATAAAAAGTCCAAGTTCGATGCTAAAAGCAGAGGGTTTGGGACCTAAAAATGAGGCAGTGAGCGTGAAAAGAGGGGTTTGGGTAATAGAAGTAAGGGTTTGGAATTTTAAAAAGAGGGTTTGTCCCTGAAAAGGAGGGGTTTGGACCCTAGCAGTGAGGTTTGCAGTCCTAACTCTAAGTCTTTGATGTTAAAAGAGGTGTTTGGGTGTTTTAAAGTGAGTTTTGGGGACCTGGAAATGAGGCACTGAGCATGAAAAGAGGCGTTTGGACCCTGAAAGTTTGGCTTTGGGTGTTAAAACTGAGGCTTTGAGTGTTAGAAGAGGGCTTTAGGTCCTAAAAGTGAGGGTTTGGCTGTTAAAAATGAGGCACTGAGCTTTAAGAGAGAGTTTTGGACCCTAGCAGTAAGGTTTGTGGTCCTAACTATAAGGCTTTGAGCATTAAAAGAGGGGTTTGGGTGCTTTAAAGTGCGTCTTTGGGTGCTGAAAATGAGGGTATGTCCCTAAAAAGGAGGGGTTTGGACCCTGAAAGTGAGGGTTTGGGATCTAAAATAGAGGCTTTGAGCCTTAAAAGAGGGATTTGGACGTTAAAAATGAGATTTTGCTCCATAAAAGTAAGGGGTTTGGATGCTAAAAATGAGGGTTTGGGAACTAAAAGTGAGGCCTTGAGCCTTGAAAGAGGGGTTTGGACGCTGAAAGTGAGGTTTGCGGTCCCAACTCTAAGTCTTTGATGTTAAAAGAGGGGTTTGGGTGTTTTAAAGTGAGTCTTTGGGTGCTGAAAATGAGGCTTTGAGCCTTAAAAGAGGGGTTTGGACGCTGAAAGTGAGGTTTGCGGTCCCAACTCTAAGTCTTTGATGTTAAAAGAGGGGTTTGGGTGTTTTAAAGTGAGTCTTTGGGTGCTGAAAATGAGGCACTGAGCATTAAAAGAGGGGTTTGGACCATGAAAGTGTAGGTTTGGATGATAAAAATGAGGCTTTGAGACTTAAAATCGAGGGGCTGGACTCTAAAAGTCATGATTTGTACTAGAACGAGAGTTTGACAATTACAAGTCCGGGTTCAGTGCTAAGAGTGAGGGTTTGGGACCTAAAAATGAGGCACTGAGCGTTAAAAGAGAGGTTTGGACCCTGAAAGTGCGGCTTTGGGTGTTAAAACCGAGGCTTTGGGAGTTAAAAGAGGGCTTTAGGTCCTAAAAGTGAGGGTTTGCTGTTAAAAATGAGGCTTTGAGCGTTAAAACCGGTTTGGCCCCTGAAAGTGAGATTTGCAGTCTTACTCTAAAAGGCTTTGAGGTTAAAAGAGGCTTTGGGCATTAATAATGATGTTTTGGTACCTGAAAGTGAAGGCCTGGATGCTAAAAGCAGGGGGTTTGGACCTAAAAATGAGGCACTGAGCATTAAAAGAGGGGTTTGGACCCTGACAGTGAAGGTTTGGATGATAAAAATGAGTTTTTGAAGCTTAATAGAGGGGTTTGGACTCTAAGAATTACTATTTGGAACAAAACAATGATGGTTTGACCATAAAAAGTCCAAGTTCGATGCTAAAAATGAGGGTTTGGGACCTAAAAAAAAGGCAGTGAGCGTGAAAAGAGGGGTTTGGGTAATAGAAGTAAGGGTTTGGAATTTAAAAAAGAGGGTTTGTCCCTGAAAAGGAGGGGTTTGGACCCTAAAAGTGAGGTTTGCAGTCCTAACTATAAGTCTTTGATGTTAAAAGAGGTGTTTGGGTGTTTTAAAGTGAGTTTTGGGGACCTGAAAATGAGGCACTGAGCGTTAAAAGTGGGGTTTGGACCCTGAAAGTTTGGCTTTGAGTGTTAAAACTGAGGCTTTGAGTGTTAAAAGAGGGCTTTAGGTCCTAAAAGTGAGGGTTTGGCTGTTAAAAATGAGGCACTGAGCTTTAAGAGAGAGGTTTGGACCCTAGCAGTGAGGTTTGTGGTCCTAACTATAAGGCTTTGAGCATTAAAAGAGGGGTTTGGGTGCTTTAAAGTGCGTCTTTGGGACGTGAAAATGAGGGTATGTCCCTAAAAAGGAGGGGTTTGGACCCTGAAAGTGAGGGTTTGGGATCTAAAATAGAGGCTTTGAGCCTTAAAAGAGGGATTTGGACGTTAAAAATGAGATTTTGCTCCATAAAAGTAAGGGGTTTGGATGCTAAAAATGAGGGTTTGGGAACTAAAAGTGAGGCTTTGAGCCTTGAAAGAGGGGTTTGGACGCTGAAAGTGAGGTTTGCGGTCCCAACTCTAAGTCTTTGATGTTAAAAGAGGGGTTTGGGTGTTTTAAAGTGAGTCTTTGGGTGCTGAAAATGAGGCACTGAGCATTAAAAGAGGGGTTTGGACCATGAAAGTGTAGGTTTGGATGATAAAAATGAGGCTTTGAGGCTTAAAAACGAGGGGCTGGACTCTAAAAGTCATGATTTGTACTAGAACGAGAGTTTGACAATTACAAGTCCGGGTTCAGTGCTAAGAGTGAGGGTTTGGGACCTAAAAATGAGGCACTGAGCGTTAAAAGAGAGGTTTGGACCCTGAAAGTGCGGCTTTGGGTGTTAAAACCGAGGCTTTGGGAGTTAAAAGAGGGCTTTAGGTCCTAAAAGTGAGGGTTTGCTGTTAAAAATGAGGCTTTGAGCGTTAAAACCGGTTTGGCCCCTAAAAGTGAGATTTGCAGTCTTACTCTAAAAGGCTTTGAGGTTAAAAGAGGCTTTGGGTGCTTTAAAGTGCGTCTTTGGGAGGTATAAATGAGGCATTGAGCATTAAAAGAGGGGTTTGGGCAAAGAAAGTGAGGTTTTGGCTGTTAAAAATGAAGCTTTGAGCATAAAAGAGGGCTTTGGACCCTAGCATTGTGGTTTGCGGCCCTAACTCTAAGGCTTTGAGCATTAAAAGAGGGGTTTGGGTGCTTTAAAGTAAGTCCTTGGGACATGAAAATGAGGGTATGTCCCTAAAAAGGAGGGGTTTGGACCCTAGCAGTGAGGTTTGCAGTCCTAACTCTAAGTCTTTGATGTTAAAAGAGGTGTTTGGGTGTTTTAAAGTGAGTTTTGGGGACCTGGAAATGAGGCACTGAGCATTAAAAGAGGCATTTGGACCCTGAAAGTTTGGCTTTGGGTGTTAAAACTGAGGCTTTGAGTGTTAAAAGAGGGCTTTAGGTCCTAAAAGTGAGGGTTTGGCTGTTAGAAATGAGGCACTGAGCTTTAAGAGAGAGGTTTGGACCCTAGCAGTGAGGTTTGCAGTCCTAACTATAAGGCTTTGAGCATTAAAAGAGGGGTTTGGGTGCTTTAAAGTGCGTCTTTGGGACGTGAAAATGAGGGTATGTCCCTAAAAAGGAGGGGTTTGGACCCTGAAAGTGAGGGTTTGGCATCTAAAATAGAGGCTTTGAGCCTTAAAAGAGGGATTTGGACGTTAAAAATGAGATTTTGCTCCATAAAAGTAAGGGGTTTGGATGCTAAAAATGAGGGTTTGGGAACTAAAAGTGAGGCTTTGAGCCTTGAAAGAGGGGTTTGGACGCTGAAAGTGAGGTTTGCGGTCCCAACTCTAAGTCTTTAATGTTAAAAGAGGGGGTTGGGTGTTTTAAAGTGAGTCTTTGGGTGCTGAAAATGAGGCTTTGAGCCTTAAAAGAGGGCTTTGGGCATTAATAATGATGGTTTGGTACCTGAAAGTGAAGGCCTGGATGCTAAAAGCAAGGGTTTCTGAACTAAAAATGAGGCACTGAGCATTAAAAGAGGGGTTTGGACCCTGAAAGTGTAGGTTTGGATGATAAAAATGAGGCTTTGAGACTTAAAATCGAGGGGCTGGACTCTAAAAGTCATGATTTGTACTAGAACGAGAGTTTGACAATTACAAGTCCGGGTTCAGTGCTAAGAGTGAGGGTTTGGGACCTAAAAATGAGGCACTGAGCGTTAAAAGAGGGGTTTGGACCCTGAAAGTGCGGCTTTGGGTGTTAAAACCGAGGCTTTGAGTGTTAAAAGAGGGCTTTAGGTCCTAAAAGTGAGGGTTTGGCTGTTAGAAATGAGGCACTGAGCTTTAAGAGAGAGGTTTGGACCCTAGCAGTGAGGTTTGTGGTCCTAACTATAAGGCTTTGAGCATTAAAAGAGGGGTTTGGGTGCTTTAAAGTGCGTCTTTGGGTGCTGAAAATGAGGGTATGTCCCTAAAAAGGAGGGGTTTGGACCCTGAAAGTGAGGTTTGCGGTCCCAACTCTAAGTCTTTGATGTTAAAAGAGGGGTTTGGGTGTTTTAAAGTGAGTCTTTGTGTGCCAAAAATGAGGCTTTGAGCCTTAAAAGAGGGCTTTGGGCATTAATAATGATGTTTTGGTACCTGAAAGTGAAGGCCTGGATGCTAAAAGCAGGGGGTTTGGACGCTGAAAATGAGGCACTGAGCATTAAAAGAGGGGTTTGGACCCTGAAAGTGAAGGTTTGGATGATAAAAATGAGTTTTTGAAGCTTAATAGAGGGGTTTGGACTCTAAAAATTACTTTTTGGAACAAAACAATGATGGTTTGACCATAAAAAGTCCAAGTTCGATGCTAAAAATGAGGGTTTGGGACCTAAAAATGAGGCAGTGAGCGTGAAAAGAGGGGTTTGGGTAATAGAAGTAAGGGTTTGGATTTTTAAAAAGAGGGTTTGTCCCTGAAAAGGAGGGGTTTGGACCCTAAAAGTGAGGTTTGCAGTCCTAACTCTAAGTCTTTGATGTTAAAAGAGGGGTTTGGGTGTTTTAAAGTGAGTCTTTGGGTGCTGAAAATGAGGCTTTGAGCCTTAAAAGAGGGCTTTGGGCATTAATAATGATGGTTTGGTACCTGAAAGTGAAGGCCTGGATGCTAAAAGCAGGGGGTTTCTGACCTAAAAATGAGGCACTGAGCATTAAAAGAGGGGTTTGGACCCTGAAAGTGTAGGTTTGGATGATAAAAATGAGGCTTTGAGACTTAAAATCGAGGGGCTGGACTCTAAAAGTCATGATTTGTACTAGAACGAGAGTTTGACAATTACAAGTCCGGGTTCAGTGCTAAGAGTGAGGGTTTGGGACCTAAAAATGAGGCACTGAGCGTTAAAAGAGAGGTTTGGACCCTGAAAGTGCGGCTTTGGGTGTTAAAACCGAGGCTTTGGAAGTTAAAAGAGGGCTTTAGGTCCTAAAAGAGAGGGTTTGCTGTTAAAAATGAGGCTTTGAGCGTTAAAAGAGGCTTTGGGTGCTTTAAAGTGCGTCTTTGGGAGGTATAAATGAGGCGTTGAGCATTAAAAGAGGGGTTTGGGCAAAGAAAGTGAGGGTTTGGCTGTTAAAAATGAAGCTTTGAGCATAAAAGAGGGCTTTGGACCCTAGCATTGTGGTTTGCGGCCCTAACTCTAAGGCTTTGAGCATTAAAAGAGGGGTTTGGGTGCTTTAAAGTGCGTCTTTGGGACGTGAAAATGAGGGTATGTCCCTAAAAAGGAGGGGTTTGGACCCTGAAAGTGAGGGTTTGGGATCTAAAATAGAGGCTTTGAGCCTTAAAAGAGGGATTTGGACGTTAAAAATGAGATTTTGCTCCATAAAAGTAAGGGGTTTGGATGCTAAAAATGAGGGTTTGGGAACTAAAAGTGAGGCTTTGAGCCTTGAAAGAGGGGTTTGGACGCTGAAAGTGAGGTTTGCGGTCCCAACTCTAAGTCTTTGATGTTAAAAGAGGTGTTTGGGTGTTTTAAAGTGAGTCTTTGGGTGCTGAAAATGAGGCACTGAGCATTAAAAGAGGGGTTTGGACCATGAAAGTGTAGGTTTGGATGATAAAAATGAGGCTTTGAGGCTTAAAAACGAGGGGCTGGACTCTAAAAGTCATGATTTGTACTAGAACGAGAGTTTGACAATTACAAGTCCGGGTTCAGTGCTAAGAGTGAGGGTTTGGGACCTAAAAATGAGGCACTGAGCGTTAAAAGAGAGGTTTGGACCCTGAAAGTGCGGCTTTGGGTGTTAAAACCGAGGCTTTGGGAGTTAAAAGAGGGCTTTAGGTCCTAAAAGTGAGGGTTTGCTGTTAAAAATGAGGCTTTGAGCGTTAAAACCGGTTTGGCCCCTGAAAGTGAGATTTGCAGTCTTACTCTAAAAGGCTTTGAGGTTAAAAGAGGCTTTGGGTGCTTTAAAGTGCGTCTTTGGGAGGTATAAATGAGGCATTGAGCATTAAAAGAGGGGTTTGGGCAAAGAAAGTGAGGGTTTGGCTGTTAAAAATGAAGCTTTGAGCATAAAAGAGGGTTTTGGACCCTAGCATTGTGGTTTGCGGCCCTAACTATAAGGCTTTGAGCATTAAAAGAGGGGTTTGGGTGCTTTAAAGTAAGTCCTTGGGACATGAAAATGTCCCTAAAAAGGAGGGGTTTGGACCCTAAAAGTGAGGTTTGCAGTCCTAACTCTAAGTCTTTGATGTTAAAAGAGGTGTTTGGGTGTTTTAAAGTGAGATTTGGGGACCTGAAAATGAGGCACTGAGCGTTAAAAGAGGGGTTTGGACCCTGAAAGTTTGGCTTTGAGTGTTAAAACTGAGGCTTTGAGTGTTAAAAGAGGGCTTTAGGTCCTAGAAGTGAGGGTTTGGCTGTTAGAAATGAGGCATTGAATTTTAAAACCAAGGTTTGGACCCTAGCAGTGAGGTTTGTGGTCCTAACTATAAGGCTTTGAGCATTAAAAGAGGGGTTTGGGTGCTTTAAAGTGAGTCTTTGGGTGCTGAAAATGAGGCTTTGAGCCTTAAAAGAGGGCTTTGGGCATTAATAATGATGGTTTGGTTCCTGAAAGTGAAAGCCTGGATGCTAAAAGCAGGGGGTTTGGACCTAAAAATGAGGCACTGAGCATTAAAAGAGGGGTTTGGACCCTGAAAGTGAAGGTTTGGATGATAAAAATGAGTTTTTGAAGCTTAATAGAGGGGTTTGGACTCTAAAAATTACTATTTGGAACAAAACAATGATGGTTTGACCATAAAAAGTCCAAGTTCGATGCTAAAAATGAGGGTTTGGGACCTAAAAAAAAGGCAGTGAGCGTGAAAAGAGGGGTTTGGGTAATAGAAGTAAGGGTTTGGAATTTAAAAAAGAGGGTTTGTCCCTGAAAAGGAGGGGTTTGGACCCTAAAAGTGAGGTTTGCAGTCCTAACTCTAAGTCTTTGATGTTAAAAGAGGTGTTTGGGTGTTTTAAAGTGAGTTTTGGGGACCTGAAAATGAGGCACTGAGCATTAAAAGCGGGGTTTGGACCCTGAAAGTTTGGCTTTGAGTGTTAAAACTGAGGCTTTGAGTGTTAAAAGAGGGCTTTAGGTCCTAAAAGTGAGGGTTTGGCTGTTAGAAATGAGGCATTGAATTTTAAAACCAAGGTTTGGACCCTAGCAGTGAGGTTTGTGGTCCTAACTATAAGGCTTTGAGCATTAAAAGAGGGGTTTGGGTGCTTTAAAGTGCGTCTTTGGGTGCTGAAAATGAGGGTATGTCCCTAAAAAGGAGGGGTTTGGAGCCTGAAAGTGAGGGTTTGGCATCTAAAATAGAGGCTTTGAGCCTTAAAAGAGGGATTTGGACGTTAAAAATGAGATTTTGCTCCATAAAAGTAAGGGGTTTGGATGCTAAAAATGAGGGTTTGGGAACTAAAAGTGAGGCTTTGAGCCTTGAAAGAGGGGTTTGGACGCTGAAAGTGAGGTTTGCGGTCCCAACTCTAAGTCTTTGATGTTAAAAGAGGGGTTTGGGTGTTTTAAAGTGAGTCTTTGGGTGCTGAAAATGAGGCTTTGAGCCTTAAAAGAGGGCTTTGGACCCTGAAAGTGTAGGTTTGGATGATAAAAATGAGGCTTTGAGGCTTAAAATCGAGGGGCTGGACTCTAAAAGTCATGATTTGTACTAGAACGAGAGTTTGACAATTACAAGTCCGGGTTCAGTGCTAAGAGTGAGGGTTTGGGACCTAAAAATGAGGCACTGAGCGTTAAAAGAGAGGTTTGGACCCTGAAAGTGCGGCTTTGGGTGTTAAAACCGAGGCTTTGGGAGTTAAAAGAGGGCTTTAGGTCCTAAAAGTGAGGGTTTGCTGTTAAAAATGAGGCTTTGAGCGTTAAAACCGGTTTGGCCCCTAAAAGTGAGATTTGCAGTCTTACTCTAAAAGGCTTTGAGGTTAAAAGAGGCTTTGGGTGCTTTAAAGTGCGTCTTTGGGAGGTATAAATGAGGCATTGAGCATTAAAAGAGGGGTTTGGGCAAAGAAAGTGAGGTTTTGGCTGTTAAAAATGAAGCTTTGAGCATAAAAGAGGGCTTTGGACCCTAGCATTGTGGTTTGCGGCCCTAACTCTAAGGCTTTGAGCATTAAAAGAGGGGTTTGGGTGCTTTAAAGTAAGTCCTTGGGACATGAAAATGAGGGTATGTCCCTGAAAAGGAGGGGTTTGGACCCTAAAAGTGAGGTTTGCAGTCCTAACTCTAAGTCTTTGATGTTAAAAGAGGTGTTTGGGTGTTTTAAAGTGAGTTTTGGGGACCTGGAAATGAGGCACTGAGCGTTAAAAGAGGGGTTTGGACCCTGAAAGTTTGGCTTTGAGTGTTAAAACTGAGGCTTTGAGTGTTAAAAGAGGGCTTTAGGTCCTAAAAGTGAGGGTTTGGCTGTTAGAAATGAGGCACTGAGCTTTAAGAGAGAGGTTTGGACCCTAGCAGTGAGGTTTGCAGTCCTAACTATAAGGCTTTGAGCATTAAAAGAGGGGTTTGGGTGCTTTAAAGTGCGTCTTTGGGACGTGAAAATGAGGGTATGTCCCTAAAAAGGAGGGGTTTGGACCCTGAAAGTGAGGGTTTGGCATCTAAAATAGAGGCTTTGAGCCTTAAAAGAGGGCTTTGGACGTTAAAAATGAGATTTTGCTCCATAAAAGTAAGGGGTTTGGATGCTAAAAATGAGGGTTTGGGAACTAAAAGTGAGGCTTTGAGCCTTGAAAGAGGGGTTTGGACGCTGAAAGTGAGGTTTGCGGTCCCAACTCTAAGTCTTTGATGTTAAAAGAGGGGTTTGGGTGTTTTAAAGTGACTCTTTGGGTGCTGAAAATGAGGCTTTGAGCCTTAAAAGAGGGCTTTGGACCCTGAAAGTGAAGGTTTGGATGATAAAAATGAGTTTTTGAAGCTTAATATAGGGGTTTGGACTCTAAAAATTACTTTTTGGAACAAAACAATGATGGTTTGACCATAAAAAGTCCAAGTTCGATGCTAAAAATGAGGGTTTGGGACCTAAAAATGAGGCAGTGAGCGTGAAAAGAGGGGTTTGGGTAATAGAAGTAAGGGTTTGGATTTTTAAAAAGAGGGTTTGTCCCTGAAAAGGAGGGGTTTGGACCCTAAAAGTGAGGTTTGCAGTCCTAACTCTAAGTCTTTGATGTTAAAAGAGGGGTTTGGGTGTTTTAAAGTGAGTCTTTGGGTGCTGAAAATGAGGCTTTGAGCCTTAAAAGAGGGCTTTGGGCATTAATAATGATGGTTTGGTACCTGAAAGTGAAGGCCTGGATGCTAAAAGCAGGGGGTTTCTGACCTAAAAATGAGGCACTGAGCATTAAAAGAGGGGTTTGGACCCTGAAAGTGTAGGTTTGGATGATAAAAATGAGGCTTTGAGACTTAAAATCGAGGGGCTGGACTCTAAAAGTCATGATTTGTACTAGAACGAGAGTTTGACAATTACAAGTCCGGGTTCAGTGCTAAGAGTGAGGGTTTGGGACCTAAAAATGAGGCACTGAGCGTTAAAAGAGAGGTTTGGACCCTGAAAGTGCGGTTTTGGGTGTTAAAACTGAGGCTTTGAGTGTTAAAAGAGGGCTTTAGGTCCTAAAAGTGAGGGTTTGGCTGTTAGAAATGAGGCACTGAGCTTTAAGAGAGAGGTTTGGACCCTAGCAGTGAGGTTTGTGGTCCTAACTATAAGGCTTTGAGCATTAAAAGAGGGGTTTGGGTGCTTTAAAGTGCGTCTTTGGGACGTGAAAATGAGGGTATGTCCCTAAAAAGGAGGGGTTTGGACCCTGAAAGTGAGGGTTTGGCATCTAAAATAGAGGCTTTGAGCCTTAAAAGAGGGATTTGGACGTTAAAAATGAGATTTTGCTCCATAAAATTAAGGGGTTTGGATGCTAAAAATGAGGGTTTGGGAACTAAAAGTGAGGCTTTGAGCCTTGAAAGAGGGGTTTGGACGCTGAAAGTGAGGTTTGCGGTCCCAACTCTAAGTCTTTGATGTTAAAAGAGGGGTTTGGGTGTTTTAAAGTGAGTCTTTGGGTGCTGAAAATGAGGCTTTGAGCCTTAAAAGAGGGCTTTGGACCCTGAAAGTGTAAGTTTGGATGATAAAAATGAGGCTTTGAGGCTTAAAAACGAGGGGCTGGACTCTAAAAGTCATGATTTGTACTAGAACGAGAGTTTGACAATTACAAGTCCGGGTTCAGTGCTAAGAGTGAGGGTTTGGGACCTAAAAATGAGGCACTGAGCGTTAAAAGAGAGGTTTGGACCCTGAAAGTGCGGCTTTGGGTGTTAAAACCGAGGCTTTGGGAGTTAAAAGAGGGCTTTAGGTCCTAAAAGTGAGGGTTTGCTGTTAAAAATGAGGCTTTGAGCGTTAAAACCGGTTTGGCCCCTAAAAGTGAGATTTGCAGTCTTACTCTAAAAGGCTTTGAGGTTAAAAGAGGCTTTGGGTGCTTTAAAGTGCGTCTTTGGGAGGTATAAATGAGGCATTGAGCATTAAAAGAGGGGTTTGGGCAAAGAAAGTGAGGGTTTGGCTGTTAAAAATGAAGCTTTGAGCATAAAAGAGGGCTTTGGACCCTAGCATTGTGGTTTGCGGCCCTAACTCTAAGGCTTTGAGCATTAAAAGAGGGGTTTGGGTGCTTTAAAGTAAGTCCTTGGGACATGAAAATGAGGGTATGTCCCTAAAAAGGAGGGGTTTGGACCCTAAAAGTGAGGTTTGCAGTCCTAACTCTAAGTCTTTGATGTTAAAAGAGGTGTTTGGGTGTTTTAAAGTGAGTTTTGGGGACCTGGAAATGAGGCACTGAGCATTAAAAGAGGCGTTTGGACCCTGAAAGTGCGGTTTTGGGTGTTAAAACCGAGGCTTTGAGTGTTAAAAGAGGGCTTTAGGTCCTAAAAGTGAGGGTTTGGCTGTTAGAAATGAGGCACTGAGCTTTAAGAGAGAGGTTTGGACCCTAGCAGTGAGGTTTGTGGTCCTAACTATAAGGCTTTGAGCATTAAAAGAGGGGTTTGGGTGCTTTAAAGTGCGTCTTTGGGACGTGAAAATGAGGGTATGTCCCTAAAAAGGAGGGGTTTGGACCCTGAAAGTGAGGGTTTGGCATCTAAAATAGAGGCTTTGAGCCTTAAAAGAGGGATTTGGACGTTAAAAATGAGATTTTGCTCCATAAAAGTAAGGGGTTTGGATGCTAAAAATGAGGGTTTGGGAACTAAAAGTGAGGCTTTGAGCCTTGAAAGAGGGGTTTGGACGCTGAAAGTGAGGTTTGCGGTCCCAACTCTAAGTCTTTGATGTTAAAAGAGGGGTTTGGGTGTTTTAAAGTGAGTCTTTGTGTGCTGAAAATGAGGCTTTGAGCCTTAAAAGAGGGCTTTGGACCCTGAAAGTGAAGGTTTGGATGATAAAAATGAGTTTTTGAAGCTTAATATAGGGGTTTGGACTCTAAAAATTACTATTTGGAACAAAACAATGATGGTTTGACCATAAAAAGTCCAAGTTCGATGCTAAAAATGAGGGTTTGGGACCTAAAAATGAGGCAGTGAGCGTGAAAAGAGGGGTTTGGGTAATAGAAGTAAGGGTTTGGAATTTTAAAAAGAGGGTTTGTCCCTGAAAAGGAGGGGTTTGGACCCTAGCAGTGAGGTTTGCAGTCCTAACTCTAAGTCTTTGATGTTAAAAGAGGGGTTTGGGTGTTTTAAAGTGAGTCTTTGGGTGCTGAAAATGAGGCTTTGAGCCTTAAAAGAGGGCTTTGGGCATTAATAATGATGGTTTGGTACCTGAAAGTGAAGGCCTGGATGCTAAAAGCAAGGGTTTCTGAACTAAAAATGAGGCACTGAGCATTAAAAGAGGGGTTTGGACCCTGAAAGTGTAGGTTTGGATGATAAAAATGAGGCTTTGAGACTTAAAATCGAGGGGCTGGACTCTAAAAGTCATGATTTGTACTAGAACGAGAGTTTGACAATTACAAGTCCGGGTTCAGTGCTAAGAGTGAGGGTTTGGGACCTAAAAATGAGGCACTGAGCGTTAAAAGAGAGGTTTGGACCCTGAAAGTGCGGTTTTGGGTGTTAAAACTGAGGCTTTGGGAGTTAAAAGAGGGCTTTAGGTCCTAAAAGTGAGGGTTTGGCTGTTAGAAATGAGGCACTGAGCTTTAAGAGAGAGGTTTGGACCCTAGCAGTGAGGTTTGTGGTCCTAACTATAAGGCTTTGAGCATTAAAAGAGGGGTTTGGGTGCTTTAAAGTGCGTCTTTGGGACGTGAAAATGAGGGTATGTCCCTAAAAAGGAGGGGTTTGGACCCTGAAAGTGAGGGTTTGGGATCTAAAATAGAGGCTTTGAGCCTTAAAAGAGGGATTTGGACGTTAAAAATGAGATTTTGCTCCATAAAAGTAAGGGGTTTGGATGCTAAAAATGAGGGTTTGGGAACTAAAAGTGAGGCTTTGAGCCTTGAAAGAGGGGTTTGGACGCTGAAAGTGAGGTTTGCGGTCCCAACTCTAAGTCTTTGATGTTAAAAGAGGGGTTTGGGTGTTTTAAAGTGAGTCTTTGTGTGCTGAAAATGAGGCTTTGAGCCTTAAAAGAGGGCTTTGGGCATTAATAATGATGGTTTGGTACCTGAAAGTGAAGGCCTGGATGCTAAAAGCAGGGGGTTTCTGACCTAAAAATGAGGCACTGAGCATTAAAAGAGGGGTTTGGACCCTGAAAGTGAAGGTTTGGATGATAAAAATGAGTTTTTGAAGCTTAATAGAGGGGTTTGGACTCTAAAAATTACTATTTGGAACAAAACAATGATGGTTTGACCATAAAAAGTCCAAGTTCGATGCTAAAAATGAGGGTTTGGGAACTAAAAGTGAGGCAGTGAGCGTGAAAAGAGGGGTTTGGGTAATAGAAGTAAGGGTTTGGAATTTAAAAAAGAGGGTTTGTTCCTGAAAAGGAGGGGTTTGGACCCTAAAAGTGAGGTCTGCGGTCCCAACTCTAAGTCTTTAATGTTAAAAGAGAGGTTTGGGTGTTTTAAAGTGAGTCTTTGGGTGCTGAAAATGAGGCTTTGAGCCTTAAAAGAGGGCTTTGGGCATTAATAATGATGGTTTGGTACCTGAAAGTGAAGGCCTGGATGCTAAAAGCAAGGGTTTCTGAACTAAAAATGAGGCACTGAGCATTAAAAGAGGGCTTTGGACCCTGAAAGTGTAGGTTTGGATGATAAAAATGAGGCTTTGAGGCTTAAAATCGAGGGGCTGGACTCTAAAAGTCATGATTTGTACTAGAACGAGAGTTTGACAATTACAAGTCCGGGTTCAGTGCTAAGAGTGAGGGTTTGGGACCTAAAAATGAGGCACTGAGCGTTAAAAGAGGGGTTTGGACCCTGAAAGTGCGGCTTTGGGTGTTAAAACTGAGGCTTTGAGTGTTAAAAGAGGGCTTTAGGTCCTAAAAGTGAGGGTTTGGCTGTTAGAAATGAGGCACTGAGCTTTAAGAGAGAGGTTTGGACCCTAGCAGTGAGGTTTGTGGTCCTAACTATAAGGCTTTGAGCATTAAAAGAGGGGTTTGGGTGCTTTAAAGTGCGTCTTTGGGACGTGAAAATGAGGGTATGTCCCTAAAAAGGAGGGGTTTGGACCCTGAAAGTGAGGGTTTGGGATCTAAAATAGAGGCTTTGAGCCTTAAAAGAGGGATTTGGACGTTAAAAATGAGATTTTGCTCCATAAAAGTAAGGGGTTTGGATGCTAAAAATGAGGGTTTGGGAACTAAAAGTGAGGCTTTGAGCCTTGAAAGAGGGGTTTGGACGCTGAAAGTGAGGTTTGCGGTCCCAACTCTAAGTCTTTGATGTTAAAAGAGGGGTTTGGGTGTTTTAAAGTGAGTCTTTGGGTGCTGAAAATGAGGCTTTGAGCCTTAAAAGAGGGCTTTGGGCATTAATAATGATGGTTTGGTACCTGAAAGTGAAGGCCTGGATGCTAAAAGCAGGGGGTTTCTGACCTAAAAATGAGGCACTGAGCATTAAAAGAGGGGTTTGGACCCTGACAGTGAAGGTTTGGATGATAAAAATGAGTTTTTGAAGCTTAATAGAGGGGTTTGGACTCTAAAAATTACTATTTGGAACAAAACAATGATGGTTTGACCATAAAAAGTCCAAGTTCGATGCTAAAAATGAGGGTTTGGGACCTAAAAATGAGGCAGTGAGCGTGAAAAGAGGGGTTTGGGTAATAGAAGTAAGGGTTTGGAATTTAAAAAAGAGGGTTTGTCCCTGAAAAGGAGGGGTTTGGACCCTAAAAGTGAGGTTTGCAGTCCTAACTCTAAGTCTTTGATGTTAAAAGAGGTGTTTGGGTGTTTTAAAGTGAGTTTTGGGGACCTGGAAATGAGGCACTGAGCATTAAAAGAGGCGTTTGGACCCTGAAAGTGCGGCTTTGGGTGTTAAAACCGAGGCTTTGAGTGTTAAAAGAGGGCTTTAGGTCCTAAAAGTGAGGGTTTGGCTGTTAAAATGAGGCACTGAGCTTTAAGAGAGAGGTTTGGACCCTAGCAGTGAGGTTTGTGGTACTAACTATAAGGCTTTGAGCATTAAAAGAGGGGTTTGGGTGCTTTAAAGTAAGTCCTTGGGACGTGAAAATGAGGGTATGTCCCTAAAAAGGAGGGGTTTGGACCCTGAAAGTGAGAGTTTGGGATCTAAAATAGAGGCTTTGAGCCTTAAAAGAGGGATTTGGACGTTAAAAATGAGATTTTGCTCCATAAAAGTAAGGGGTTTGGATGCTAAAAATGAGGGTTTGGGAACTAAAAGTGAGGCTTTGAGCCTTGAAAGAGGGGTTTGGACGCTGAAAGTGAGGTTTGCGGTCCCAACTCTAAGTCTTTGATGTTAAAAGAGGGGTTTGGGTGTTTTAAAGTGAGTCTTTGGGTGCTGAAAATGAGGCTTTGAGCCTTAAAAGAGGGCTTTGGACCCTGAAAGTGAAGGTTTGGATGATAAAAATGAGGCTTTGAGACTTAAAATCGAGGGGCTGGACTCTAAAAGTCATGATTTGTACTAGAACGAGAGTTTGACAATTACAAGTCCGGGTTCAGTGCTAAGAGTGAGGGTTTGGGACCTAAAAATGAGGCACTGAGCGTTAAAAGAGAGGTTTGGACCCTGAAAGTGCGGCTTTGGGTGTTAAAACCGAGGCTTTGGGAGTTAAAAGAGGGCTTTAGGTCCTAAAAGTGAGGGTTTGCTGTTAAAAATGAGGCTTTGAGCGTTAAAAGAGGCTTTGGGTGCTTTAAAGTGCGTCTTTGGGAGGTATAAATGAGGCGTTGAGCATTAAAAGAGGGGTTTGGGCAAAGAAAGTGAGGTTTTGGCTGTTAAAAATGAAGCTTTGAGCATAAAAGAGGGCTTTGGACCCTAGCATTGTGGTTTGCGGCCCTAACTCTAAGGCTTTGAGCATTAAAAGAGGGGTTTGGGTGCTTTAAAGTAAGTCCTTGGGACATGAAAATGAGGGTATGTCCCTAAAAAGGAGGGGTTTGGACCCTAAAAGTGAGGTTTGCAGTCCTAACTCTAAGTCTTTGATGTTAAAAGAGGGGTTTGGGTGTTTTAAAGTGAGATTTGGGGACCTGAAAATGAGGCACTGAGCGTTAAAAGAGGGGTTTGGACCCTGAAAGTTTGGCTTTGAGTGTTAAAACTGAGGCTTTGAGTGTTAAAAGAGGGCTTTAGGTCCTAAAAGTGAGGGTTTGGCTGTTAGAAATGAGGCATTGAATTTTAAAACCAAGGTTTGGACCCTAGCAGTGAGGTTTGCAGTCCTAACTCTAAGGCTTTGAGCATTAAAAGAGGGGTTTGGGTGTTTTAAAGTGAGTCTTTGGGTGCTGAAAATGAGGCTTTGAGCCTTAAAAGAGGGCTTTGGGCATTAATAATGATGGTTTGGTACCTGAAAGTGAAGGCCTGGATGCTAAAAGCAGGGGGTTTCTGACCTAAAAATGAGGCACTGAGCATTAAAAGAGGCGTTTGGACCCTGAAAGTGAAGGTTTGGATGATAAAAATGAGTTTTTGAAGCTTAATAGAGGGGTTTGGACTCTAAAAATTACTATTTGGAACAAAACAATGATGGTTTGACCATAAAAAGTCCAAGTTCGATGCTAAAAGCAGAGGGTTTGGGACCTAAAAATGAGGCAGTGAGCGTGAAAAGAGGGGTTTGGGTAATAGAAGTAAGGGTTTGGAATTTTAAAAAGAGGGTTTGTCCCTGAAAAGGAGGGGTTTGGACCCTAGCAGTGAGGTTTGCAGTCCTAACTCTAAGTCTTTGATGTTAAAAGAGGTGTTTGGGTGTTTTAAAGTGAGTTTTGGGGACCTGGAAATGAGGCACTGAGCATGAAAAGAGGCGTTTGGACCCTGAAAGTTTGGCTTTGGGTGTTAAAACTGAGGCTTTGAGTGTTAGAAGAGGGCTTTAGGTCCTAAAAGTGAGGGTTTGGCTGTTAAAAATGAGGCACTGAGCTTTAAGAGAGAGTTTTGGACCCTAGCAGTAAGGTTTGTGGTCCTAACTATAAGGCTTTGAGCATTAAAAGAGGGGTTTGGGTGCTTTAAAGTGCGTCTTTGGGTGCTGAAAATGAGGGTATGTCCCTAAAAAGGAGGGGTTTGGACCCTGAAAGTGAGGGTTTGGGATCTAAAATAGAGGCTTTGAGCCTTAAAAGAGGGATTTGGACGTTAAAAATGAGATTTTGCTCCATAAAAGTAAGGGGTTTGGATGCTAAAAATGAGGGTTTGGGAACTAAAAGTGAGGCCTTGAGCCTTGAAAGAGGGGTTTGGACGCTGAAAGTGAGGTTTGCGGTCCCAACTCTAAGTCTTTGATGTTAAAAGAGGGGTTTGGGTGTTTTAAAGTGAGTCTTTGGGTGCTGAAAATGAGGCTTTGAGCCTTAAAAGAGGGGTTTGGACGCTGAAAGTGAGGTTTGCGGTCCCAACTCTAAGTCTTTGATGTTAAAAGAGGGGTTTGGGTGTTTTAAAGTGAGTCTTTGGGTGCTGAAAATGAGGCACTGAGCATTAAAAGAGGGGTTTGGACCATGAAAGTGTAGGTTTGGATGATAAAAATGAGGCTTTGAGACTTAAAATCGAGGGGCTGGACTCTAAAAGTCATGATTTGTACTAGAACGAGAGTTTGACAATTACAAGTCCGGGTTCAGTGCTAAGAGTGAGGGTTTGGGACCTAAAAATGAGGCACTGAGCGTTAAAAGAGAGGTTTGGACCCTGAAAGTGCGGCTTTGGGTGTTAAAACCGAGGCTTTGGGAGTTAAAAGAGGGCTTTAGGTCCTAAAAGTGAGGGTTTGCTGTTAAAAATGAGGCTTTGAGCGTTAAAACCGGTTTGGCCCCTGAAAGTGAGATTTGCAGTCTTACTCTAAAAGGCTTTGAGGTTAAAAGAGGCTTTGGGCATTAATAATGATGTTTTGGTACCTGAAAGTGAAGGCCTGGATGCTAAAAGCAGGGGGTTTGGACCTAAAAATGAGGCACTGAGCATTAAAAGAGGGGTTTGGACCCTGACAGTGAAGGTTTGGATGATAAAAATGAGTTTTTGAAGCTTAATAGAGGGGTTTGGACTCTAAGAATTACTATTTGGAACAAAACAATGATGGTTTGACCATAAAAAGTCCAAGTTCGATGCTAAAAATGAGGGTTTGGGACCTAAAAAAAAGGCAGTGAGCGTGAAAAGAGGGGTTTGGGTAATAGAAGTAAGGGTTTGGAATTTAAAAAAGAGGGTTTGTCCCTGAAAAGGAGGGGTTTGGACCCTAAAAGTGAGGTTTGCAGTCCTAACTATAAGTCTTTGATGTTAAAAGAGGTGTTTGGGTGTTTTAAAGTGAGTTTTGGGGACCTGAAAATGAGGCACTGAGCGTTAAAAGTGGGGTTTGGACCCTGAAAGTTTGGCTTTGAGTGTTAAAACTGAGGCTTTGAGTGTTAAAAGAGGGCTTTAGGTCCTAAAAGTGAGGGTTTGGCTGTTAAAAATGAGGCACTGAGCTTTAAGAGAGAGGTTTGGACCCTAGCAGTGAGGTTTGTGGTCCTAACTATAAGGCTTTGAGCATTAAAAGAGGGGTTTGGGTGCTTTAAAGTGCGTCTTTGGGACGTGAAAATGAGGGTATGTCCCTAAAAAGGAGGGGTTTGGACCCTGAAAGTGAGGGTTTGGGATCTAAAATAGAGGCTTTGAGCCTTAAAAGAGGGATTTGGACGTTAAAAATGAGATTTTGCTCCATAAAAGTAAGGGGTTTGGATGCTAAAAATGAGGGTTTGGGAACTAAAAGTGAGGCTTTGAGCCTTGAAAGAGGGGTTTGGACGCTGAAAGTGAGGTTTGCGGTCCCAACTCTAAGTCTTTGATGTTAAAAGAGGGGTTTGGGTGTTTTAAAGTGAGTCTTTGGGTGCTGAAAATGAGGCACTGAGCATTAAAAGAGGGGTTTGGACCATGAAAGTGTAGGTTTGGATGATAAAAATGAGGCTTTGAGGCTTAAAAACGAGGGGCTGGACTCTAAAAGTCATGATTTGTACTAGAACGAGAGTTTGACAATTACAAGTCCGGGTTCAGTGCTAAGAGTGAGGGTTTGGGACCTAAAAATGAGGCACTGAGCGTTAAAAGAGAGGTTTGGACCCTGAAAGTGCGGCTTTGGGTGTTAAAACCGAGGCTTTGGGAGTTAAAAGAGGGCTTTAGGTCCTAAAAGTGAGGGTTTGCTGTTAAAAATGAGGCTTTGAGCGTTAAAACCGGTTTGGCCCCTAAAAGTGAGATTTGCAGTCTTACTCTAAAAGGCTTTGAGGTTAAAAGAGGCTTTGGGTGCTTTAAAGTGCGTCTTTGGGAGGTATAAATGAGGCATTGAGCATTAAAAGAGGGGTTTGGGCAAAGAAAGTGAGGTTTTGGCTGTTAAAAATGAAGCTTTGAGCATAAAAGAGGGCTTTGGACCCTAGCATTGTGGTTTGCGGCCCTAACTCTAAGGCTTTGAGCATTAAAAGAGGGGTTTGGGTGCTTTAAAGTAAGTCCTTGGGACATGAAAATGAGGGTATGTCCCTAAAAAGGAGGGGTTTGGACCCTAGCAGTGAGGTTTGCAGTCCTAACTCTAAGTCTTTGATGTTAAAAGAGGTGTTTGGGTGTTTTAAAGTGAGTTTTGGGGACCTGGAAATGAGGCACTGAGCATTAAAAGAGGCATTTGGACCCTGAAAGTTTGGCTTTGGGTGTTAAAACTGAGGCTTTGAGTGTTAAAAGAGGGCTTTAGGTCCTAAAAGTGAGGGTTTGGCTGTTAGAAATGAGGCACTGAGCTTTAAGAGAGAGGTTTGGACCCTAGCAGTGAGGTTTGCAGTCCTAACTATAAGGCTTTGAGCATTAAAAGAGGGGTTTGGGTGCTTTAAAGTGCGTCTTTGGGACGTGAAAATGAGGGTATGTCCCTAAAAAGGAGGGGTTTGGACCCTGAAAGTGAGGGTTTGGCATCTAAAATAGAGGCTTTGAGCCTTAAAAGAGGGATTTGGACGTTAAAAATGAGATTTTGCTCCATAAAAGTAAGGGGTTTGGATGCTAAAAATGAGGGTTTGGGAACTAAAAGTGAGGCTTTGAGCCTTGAAAGAGGGGTTTGGACGCTGAAAGTGAGGTTTGCGGTCCCAACTCTAAGTCTTTAATGTTAAAAGAGGGGGTTGGGTGTTTTAAAGTGAGTCTTTGGGTGCTGAAAATGAGGCTTTGAGCCTTAAAAGAGGGCTTTGGGCATTAATAATGATGGTTTGGTACCTGAAAGTGAAGGCCTGGATGCTAAAAGCAAGGGTTTCTGAACTAAAAATGAGGCACTGAGCATTAAAAGAGGGGTTTGGACCCTGAAAGTGTAGGTTTGGATGATAAAAATGAGGCTTTGAGACTTAAAATCGAGGGGCTGGACTCTAAAAGTCATGATTTGTACTAGAACGAGAGTTTGACAATTACAAGTCCGGGTTCAGTGCTAAGAGTGAGGGTTTGGGACCTAAAAATGAGGCACTGAGCGTTAAAAGAGGGGTTTGGACCCTGAAAGTGCGGCTTTGGGTGTTAAAACCGAGGCTTTGAGTGTTAAAAGAGGGCTTTAGGTCCTAAAAGTGAGGGTTTGGCTGTTAGAAATGAGGCACTGAGCTTTAAGAGAGAGGTTTGGACCCTAGCAGTGAGGTTTGTGGTCCTAACTATAAGGCTTTGAGCATTAAAAGAGGGGTTTGGGTGCTTTAAAGTGCGTCTTTGGGTGCTGAAAATGAGGGTATGTCCCTAAAAAGGAGGGGTTTGGACCCTGAAAGTGAGGTTTGCGGTCCCAACTCTAAGTCTTTGATGTTAAAAGAGGGGTTTGGGTGTTTTAAAGTGAGTCTTTGTGTGCCAAAAATGAGGCTTTGAGCCTTAAAAGAGGGCTTTGGGCATTAATAATGATGTTTTGGTACCTGAAAGTGAAGGCCTGGATGCTAAAAGCAGGGGGTTTGGACGCTGAAAATGAGGCACTGAGCATTAAAAGAGGGGTTTGGACCCTGAAAGTGAAGGTTTGGATGATAAAAATGAGTTTTTGAAGCTTAATAGAGGGGTTTGGACTCTAAAAATTACTATTTGGAACAAAACAATGATGGTTTGACCATAAAAAGTCCAAGTTCGATGCTAAAAATGAGGGTTTGGGACCTAAAAATGAGGCAGTGAGCGTGAAAAGAGGGGTTTGGGTAATAGAAGTAAGGGTTTGGAATTTTAAAAAGAGGGTTTGTCCCTAAAAAGGAGGGGGTTGGACCCTAAAAGTGAGGTTTGCATTCCTAACTCTAAGTCTTTGATGTTAAAAGAGGTGTTTGGGTGTTTTAAAGTGAGTTTTGGGGACCTGGAAATGAGGCACTGAGCATTAAAAGAGGCGTTTGGACCCTGAAAGTGCGGTTTTGGGTGTTAAAACCGAGGCTTTGAGTGTTAAAAGAGGGCTTTAGGTCCTTAAAGTGAGGGTTTGGCTGTTAAAATGAGGCACTGAGCTTTAAGAGAGAGGTTTGGACCCTAGCAGTGAGGTTTGTGGTCCTAACTATAAGGCTTTGAGCATTAAAAGAGGGGTTTGGGTGCTTTAAAGTGCGTCTTTGGGACGTGAAAATGAGGGTATGTCCCTAAAAAGGAGGGGTTTGGACCCTGAAAGTGAGGGTTTGGGATCTAAAATAGAGGCTTTGAGCCTTAAAAGAGGGATTTGGACGTTAAAAATGAGATTTTGCTCCATAAAAGTAAGGGGTTTGGATGCTAAAAATGAGGGTTTGGGAACTAAAAGTGAGGCTTTGAGCCTTGAAAGAGGGGTTTGGACGCTGAAAGTGAGGTTTGCGGTCCCAACTCTAAGTCTTTGATGTTAAAAGAGGGGTTTGGGTGTTTTAAAGTGAGTCTTTGGGTGCTGAAAATGAGGCTTTGAGCCTTAAAAGAGGGCTTTGGACCCTGAAAGTGAAGGTTTGGATGATAAAAATGAGGCTTTGAGACTTAAAATCGAGGGGCTGGACTCTAAAAGTCATGATTTGTACTAGAACGAGAGTTTGACAATTACAAGTCCGGGTTCAGTGCTAAGAGTGAGGGTTTGGGACCTAAAAATGAGGCACTGAGCGTTAAAAGAGAGGTTTGGACCCTGAAAGTGCGGCTTTGGGTGTTAAAACCGAGGCTTTGGAAGTTAAAAGAGGGCTTTAGGTCCTAAAAGTGAGGGTTTGCTGTTAAAAATGAGGCTTTGAGCGTTAAAAGAGGCTTTGGGTGCTTTAAAGTGCGTCTTTGGGAGGTATAAATGAGGCGTTGAGCATTAAAAGAGGGGTTTGGGCAAAGAAAGTGAGGGTTTGGCTGTTAAAAATGAAGCTTTGAGCATAAAAGAGGGCTTTGGACCCTAGCATTGTGGTTTGCGGCCCTAACTCTAAGGCTTTGAGCATTAAAAGAGGGGTTTGGGTGCTTTAAAGTGCGTCTTTGGGACGTGAAAATGAGGGTATGTCCCTAAAAAGGAGGGGTTTGGACCCTGAAAGTGAGGGTTTGGGATCTAAAATAGAGGCTTTGAGCCTTAAAAGAGGGATTTGGACGTTAAAAATGAGATTTTGCTCCATAAAAGTAAGGGGTTTGGATGCTAAAAATGAGGGTTTGGGAACTAAAAGTGAGGCTTTGAGCCTTGAAAGAGGGGTTTGGACGCTGAAAGTGAGGTTTGCAGTCCCAACTCTAAGTCTTTGATGTTAAAAGAGGTGTTTGGGTGTTTTAAAGTGAGTCTTTGGGTGCTGAAAATGAGGCACTGAGCATTAAAAGAGGGGTTTGGACCATGAAAGTGTAGGTTTGGATGATAAAAATGAGGCTTTGAGGCTTAAAAACGAGGGGCTGGACTCTAAAAGTCATGATTTGTACTAGAACGAGAGTTTGACAATTACAAGTCCGGGTTCAGTGCTAAGAGTGAGGGTTTGGGACCTAAAAATGAGGCACTGAGCGTTAAAAGAGAGGTTTGGACCCTGAAAGTGCGGCTTTGGGTGTTAAAACCGAGGCTTTGGGAGTTAAAAGAGGGCTTTAGGTCCTAAAAGTGAGGGTTTGCTGTTAAAAATGAGGCTTTGAGCGTTAAAACCGGTTTGGCCCCTAAAAGTGAGATTTGCAGTCTTACTCTAAAAGGCTTTGAGGTTAAAAGAGGCTTTGGGTGCTTTAAAGTGCGTCTTTGGGAGGTATAAATGAGGCATTGAGCATTAAAAGAGGGGTTTGGGCAAAGAAAGTGAGGGTTTGGCTGTTAAAAATGAAGCTTTGAGCATAAAAGAGGGCTTTGGACCCTAGCATTGTGGTTTGCGGCCCTAACTCTAAGGCTTTGAGCATTAAAAGAGGGGTTTGGGTGCTTTAAAGTAAGTCCTTGGGACATGAAAATGAGGGTATGTCCCTAAAAAGGAGGGGTTTGGACCCTAAAAGTGAGGTTTGCAGTCCTAACTCTAAGTCTTTGATGTTAAAAGAGGTGTTTGGGTGTTTTAAAGTGAGTTTTGGGGACCTGGAAATGAGGCACTGAGCGTTAAAAGAGGCGTTTGGACCCTGAAAGTTTGGCTTTGAGTGTTAAAACTGAGGCTTTGAGTGTTAAAAGAGGGCTTTAGGTCCTAAAAGTGAGGGTTTGGCTGTTAGAAATGAGGCACTGAGCTTTAAGAGAGAGGTTTGGACCCTAGCAGTGAGGTTTGCAGTCCTAACTATAAGGCTTTGAGCATTAAAAGAGGGGTTTGGGTGCTTTAAAGTGCGTCTTTGGGACGTGAAAATGAGGGTATGTCCCTAAAAAGGAGGGGTTTGGACCCTGAAAGTGAGGGTTTGGCATCTAAAATAGAGGCTTTGAGCCTTAAAAGAGGGATTTGGACGTTAAAAATGAGATTTTGCTCCATAAAAGTAAGGGGTTTGGATGCTAAAAATGAGGGTTTGGGAACTAAAAGTGAGGCTTTGAGCCTTGAAAGAGGGGTTTGGACGCTGAAAGTGAGGTTTGCGGTCCCAACTCTAAGTCTTTAATGTTAAAAGAGGGGGTTGGGTGTTTTAAAGTGAGTCTTTGGGTGCTGAAAATGAGGCTTTGAGCCTTAAAAGAGGGCTTTGGGCATTAATAATGATGGTTTGGTACCTGAAAGTGAAGGCCTGGATGCTAAAAGCAAGGGTTTCTGAACTAAAAATGAGGCACTGAGCATTAAAAGAGGGGTTTGGACCCTGAAAGTGTAGGTTTGGATGATAAAAATGAGGCTTTGAGACTTAAAATCGAGGGGCTGGACTCTAAAAGTCATGATTTGTACTAGAACGAGAGTTTGACAATTACAAGTCCGGGTTCAGTGCTAAGAGTGAGGGTTTGGGACCTAAAAATGAGGCACTGAGCGTTAAAAGAGGGGTTTGGACCCTGAAAGTGCGGCTTTGGGTGTTAAAACTGAGGCTTTGAGTGTTAAAAGAGGGCTTTAGGTCCTAAAAGTGAGGGTTTGGCTGTTAGAAATGAGGCACTGAGCTTTAAGAGAGAGGTTTGGACCCTAGCAGTGAGGTTTGTGGTCCTAACTATAAGGCTTTGAGCATTAAAAGAGGGGTTTGGGTGCTTTAAAGTGCGTCTTTGGGACGTGAAAATGAGGGTATGTCCCTAAAAAGGAGGGGTTTGGACCCTGAAAGTGAAGTTTGCGGTCCCAACTCTAAGTCTTTGATGTTAAAAGAGGGGTTTGGGTGTTTTAAAGTGAGTCTTTGTGTGCCAAAAATGAGGCTTTGAGCCTTAAAAGAGGGCTTTGGGCATTAATAATGATGTTTTGGTACCTGAAAGTGAAGGCCTGGATGCTAAAAGCAGGGGGTTTCTGACCTAAAAATGAGGCACTGAGCATTAAAAGAGGGGTTTGGACCCTGAAAGTGAAGGTTTGGATGATAAAAATGAGTTTTTGAAGCTTAATAGAGGGGTTTGGACTCTAAAAATTACTATTTGGAACAAAACAATGATGGTTTGACCATAAAAAGTCCAAGTTCGATGCTAAAAATGAGGGTTTGGGACCTAAAAATGAGGCAGTGAGCGTGAAAAGAGGGGTTTGGGTAATAGAAGTAAGGGTTTGGAATTTAAAAAAGAGGGTTTGTCCCTGAAAAGGAGGGGTTTGGACCCTAAAAGTGAGGTTTGCAGTCCTAACTCTAAGTCTTTAATGTTAAAAGAGGTGTTTGGGTGTTTTAAAGTGAGTTTTGGGGACCTGGAAATGAGGCACTGAGCATTAAAAGAGGCGTTTGGACCCTGAAAGTGCGGTTTTGGGTGTTAAAACCGAGGCTTTGAGTGTTAAAAGAGGGCTTTAGGTCCTTAAAGTGAGGGTTTGGCTGTTAAAATGAGGCACTGAGCTTTAAGAGAGAGGTTTGGACCCTAGCAGTGAGGTTTGTGGTCCTAACTATAAGGCTTTGAGCATTAAAAGAGGGGTTTGGGTGCTTTAAAGTGCGTCTTTGGGACGTGAAAATGAGGGTATGTCCCTAAAAAGGAGGGGTTTGGACCCTGAAAGTGAGGGTTTGGGATCTAAAATAGAGGCTTTGAGCCTTAAAAGAGGGATTTGGACGTTAAAAATGAGATTTTGCTCCATAAAAGTAAGGGGTTTGGATGCTAAAAATGAGGGTTTGGGAACTAAAAGTGAGGCTTTGAGCCTTGAAAGAGGGGTTTGGACGCTGAAAGTGAGGTTTGCGGTCCCAACTCTAAGTCTTTGATGTTAAAAGAGGGGTTTGGGTGTTTTAAAGTGAGTCTTTGGGTGCTGAAAATGAGGCTTTGAGCCTTAAAAGAGGGCTTTGGACCCTGAAAGTGAAGGTTTGGATGATAAAAATGAGGCTTTGAGACTTAAAATCGAGGGGCTGGACTCTAAAAGTCATGATTTGTACTAGAACGAGAGTTTGACAATTACAAGTCCGGGTTCAGTGCTAAGAGTGAGGGTTTGGGACCTAAAAATGAGGCACTGAGCGTTAAAAGAGAGGTTTGGACCCTGAAAGTGCGGCTTTGGGTGTTAAAACCGAGGCTTTGGGAGTTAAAAGAGGGCTTTAGGTCCTAAAAGTGAGGGTTTGCTGTTAAAAATGAGGCTTTGAGCGTTAAAAGAGGCTTTGGGTGCTTTAAAGTGCGTCTTTGGGAGGTATAAATGAGGCGTTGAGCATTAAAAGAGGGGTTTGGGCAAAGAAAGTGAGGGTTTGGCTGTTAAAAATGAAGCTTTGAGCATAAAAGAGGGCTTTGGACCCTAGCATTGTGGTTTGCGGCCCTAACTCTAAGGCTTTGAGCATTAAAAGAGGGGTTTGGGTGCTTTAAAGTAAGTCCTTGGGAAATGAAAATGAGGGTATGTCCCTAAAAAGGAGGGGTTTGGACCCTAAAAGTGAGGTTTGCAGTCCTAACTCTAAGTCTTTGATGTTAAAAGAGGTGTTTGGGTGTTTTAAAGTGAGATTTGGGGACCTGAAAATGAGGCACTGAGCGTTAAAAGAGGGGTTTGGACCCTGAAAGTTTGGCTTTGAGTGTTGAAATGAGGCTTTGAGTGTTAAAAGAGGGCTTTAGGTCCTAAAAGTGAGGGTTTGGCTGTTAAGAAATGAGGCATTGAATTTTAAAACCAAGGTTTGGACCCTAGCAGTGAGGTTTGCAGTCCTAACTCTAAGGCTTTGAGCGTTAAAAGAGGGGTTTGGGTGTTTTAAAGTGAGTCTTTGGGTGCTGAAAATGAGGCTTTGAGCCTTAAAAGAGGGCTTTGGGCATTAATAATGATGTTTTGGTACCTGAAAGTGAAGGCCTGGATGCTAAAAGCAGGGGGTTTCTGACCTAAAAATGAGGCACTGAGCATTAAAAGAGGGGTTTGGACCCTGAAAGTGAAGGTTTGGATGATAAAAATGAGTTTTTGAAGCTTAATAGAGGGGTTTGGACTCTAAAAATTACTATTTGGAACAAAACAATGATGGTTTGCCCATAAAAAGTCCAAGTTCGATGCTAAAAGCAGAGGGTTTGGGACCTAAAAATGAGGCAGTGAGCGTGAAAAGAGGGGTTTGGGTAATAGAAGTAAGGGTTTGGAATTTTAAAAAGAGGGTTTGTTCCTGAAAAGGAGGGGTTTGGACCCTAAAAGTGAGGTTTGCAGTCCTAACTCTAAGTCTTTGATGTTAAAAGAGGTGTTTGGGTGTTTTAAAGTGAGTTTTGGGGACCTGGAAATGAGGCACTGAGCATGAAAAGAGGCGTTTGGACCCTGAAAGTTTGGCTTTGGGTGTTAAAACTGAGGCTTTGAGTGTTCGAAGAGGGCTTTAGGTCCTAAAAGTGAGGGTTTGGCTGTTAAAAATGAGGCACTGAGCTTTAAGAGAGAGTTTTGGACCCTAGCAGTGAGGTTTGTGGTCCTAACTATAAGGCTTTGAGCATTAAAAGAGGGGTTTGGGTGCTTTAAAGTGCGTCTTTGGGTGCTGAAAATGAGGGTATGTCCCTAAAAAGGAGGGGTTTGGAGCCTGAAAGTGAGGGTTTGGGATCTAAAATAGAGGCTTTGAGCCTTAAAAGAGGGATTTGGACGTTAAAAATGAGATTTTGCTCCATAAAAGTAAGGGGTTTGGATGCTAAAAATGAGGGTTTGGGAACTAAAAGTGAGGCTTTGAGCCTTGAAAGAGGGGTTTGGACGCTGAAAGTGAGGTTTGCGGTCCCAACTCTAAGTCTTTGATGTTAAAAGAGGGGTTTGGGTGTTTTAAAGTGAGTCTTTGGGTGCTGAAAATGAGGCACTGAGCATTAAAAGAGGGGTTTGGACCATGAAAGTGTAGGTTTGGATGATAAAAATGAGGCTTTGAGGCTTAAAAACGAGGGGCTGGACTCTAAAAGTCATGATTTGTACTAGAACGAGAGTTTGACAATTACAAGTCTGGGTTCAGTGCTAAGAGTGAGGGTTTGGGACCTAAAAATGAGGCACTGAGCGTTAAAAGAGAGGTTTGGACCCTGAAAGTGCGGCTTTGGGTGTTAAAACCGAGGCTTTGGGAGTTAAAAGAGGGCTTTAGGTCCTAAAAGTGAGGGTTTGCTGTTAAAAATGAGGCTTTGAGCGTTAAAACCGGTTTGGCCCCTAAAAGTGAGATTTGCAGTCTTACTCTAAAAGGCTTTGAGGTTAAAAGAGGCTTTGGGTGCTTTAAAGTGCGTCTTTGGGAGGTATAAATGAGGCATTGAGCATTAAAAGAGGGGTTTGGGCAAAGAAAGTGAGGGTTTGGCTGTTAAAAATGAAGCTTTGAGCATAAAAGAGGGCTTTGGACCCTAGCATTGTGGTTTGCGGCCCTAACTCTAAGGCTTTGAGCATTAAAAGAGGGGTTT
This sequence comes from Phalacrocorax carbo, assembly GCF_963921805.1. Lineage (NCBI taxonomy): Eukaryota > Metazoa > Chordata > Aves > Suliformes > Phalacrocoracidae > Phalacrocorax > Phalacrocorax carbo. The sequence goes on along the minus strand of NW_026990280.1, from coordinate 280,123 downwards.
GGGTGCTTTAAAGTAAGTCCTTGGGACATGAAAATGAGGGTATGTCCCTAAAAAGGAGGGGTTTGGACCCTAGCAGTGAGGTTTGCAGTCCTAACTCTAAGTCTTTGATGTTAAAAGAGGTGTTTGGGTGTTTTAAAGTGAGATTTGGGGACCTGAAAATGAGGCACTGAGCGTTAAAAGAGGGGTTTGGACCCTGAAAGTTTGGCTTTGAGTGTTGAAATGAGGCTTTGAGTGTTAAAAGAGGGCTTTAGGTCCTAAAAGTGAGGGTTTGGCTGTTAAGAAATGAGGCATTGAATTTTAAAACCAAGGTTTGGACCCTAGCAGTGAGGTTTGCAGTCCTAACTCTAAGGCTTTGAGCGTTAAAAGAGGGGTTTGGGTGTTTTAAAGTGAGTCTTTGGGTGCTGAAAATGAGGCTTTGAGCCTTAAAAGAGGGCTTTGGGCATTAATAATGATGTTTTGGTACCTGAAAGTGAAGGCCTGGATGCTAAAAGCAGGGGGTTTCTGACCTAAAAATGAGGCACTGAGCATTAAAAGAGGGGTTTGGACCCTGAAAGTGAAGGTTTGGATGATAAAAATGAGTTTTTGAAGCTTAATAGAGGGGTTTGGACTCTAAAAATTACTATTTGGAACAAAACAATGATGGTTTGCCCATAAAAAGTCCAAGTTCGATGCTAAAAGCAGAGGGTTTGGGACCTAAAAATGAGGCAGTGAGCGTGAAAAGAGGGGTTTGGGTAATAGAAGTAAGGGTTTGGAATTTTAAAAAGAGGGTTTGTTCCTGAAAAGGAGGGGTTTGGACCCTAAAAGTGAGGTTTGCAGTCCTAACTCTAAGTCTTTGATGTTAAAAGAGGTGTTTGGGTGTTTTAAAGTGAGTTTTGGGGACCTGGAAATGAGGCACTGAGCATGAAAAGAGGCGTTTGGACCCTGAAAGTTTGGCTTTGGGTGTTAAAACTGAGGCTTTGAGTGTTCGAAGAGGGCTTTAGGTCCTAAAAGTGAGGGTTTGGCTGTTAAAAATGAGGCACTGAGCTTTAAGAGAGAGTTTTGGACCCTAGCAGTGAGGTTTGTGGTCCTAACTATAAGGCTTTGAGCATTAAAAGAGGGGTTTGGGTGCTTTAAAGTGCGTCTTTGGGTGCTGAAAATGAGGGTATGTCCCTAAAAAGGAGGGGTTTGGAGCCTGAAAGTGAGGGTTTGGGATCTAAAATAGAGGCTTTGAGCCTTAAAAGAGGGATTTGGACGTTAAAAATGAGATTTTGCTCCATAAAAGTAAGGGGTTTGGATGCTAAAAATGAGGGTTTGGGAACTAAAAGTGAGGCTTTGAGCCTTGAAAGAGGGGTTTGGACGCTGAAAGTGAGGTTTGCGGTCCCAACTCTAAGTCTTTGATGTTAAAAGAGGGGTTTGGGTGTTTTAAAGTGAGTCTTTGGGTGCTGAAAATGAGGCACTGAGCATTAAAAGAGGGGTTTGGACCATGAAAGTGTAGGTTTGGATGATAAAAATGAGGCTTTGAGGCTTAAAAACGAGGGGCTGGACTCTAAAAGTCATGATTTGTACTAGAACGAGAGTTTGACAATTACAAGTCTGGGTTCAGTGCTAAGAGTGAGGGTTTGGGACCTAAAAATGAGGCACTGAGCGTTAAAAGAGAGGTTTGGACCCTGAAAGTGCGGCTTTGGGTGTTAAAACCGAGGCTTTGGGAGTTAAAAGAGGGCTTTAGGTCCTAAAAGTGAGGGTTTGCTGTTAAAAATGAGGCTTTGAGCGTTAAAACCGGTTTGGCCCCTAAAAGTGAGATTTGCAGTCTTACTCTAAAAGGCTTTGAGGTTAAAAGAGGCTTTGGGTGCTTTAAAGTGCGTCTTTGGGAGGTATAAATGAGGCATTGAGCATTAAAAGAGGGGTTTGGGCAAAGAAAGTGAGGTTTTGGCTGTTAAAAATGAAGCTTTGAGCATAAAAGAGGGCTTTGGACCCTAGCATTGTGGTTTGCGGCCCTAACTCTAAGGCTTTGAGCATTAAAAGAGGGGTTTGGGTGCTTTAAAGTAAGTCCTTGGGACATGAAAATGAGGGTATGTCCCTAAAAAGGAGGGGTTTGGACCCTAGCAGTGAGGTTTGCAGTCCTAACTCTAAGTCTTTGATGTTAAAAGAGGTGTTTGGGTGTTTTAAAGTGAGTTTTGGGGACCTGGAAATGAGGCACTGAGCGTTAAAAGAGGGGTTTGGACCCTGAAAGTTTGGCTTTGAGTGTTAAAACTGAGGCTTTGAGTGTTAAAAGAGGGCTTTAGGTCCTAAAAGTGAGGGTTTGGCTGTTAGAAATGAGGCACTGAGCTTTAAGAGAGAGGTTTGGACCCTAGCAGTGAGGTTTGCGGTCCTAACTATAAGGCTTTGAGCATTAAAAGAGGGGTTTGGGTGCTTTAAAGTGCGTCTTTGGGACGTGAAAATGAGGGTATGTCCCTAAAAAGGAGGGGTTTGGACCCTGAAAGTGAGGGTTTGGCATCTAAAATAGAGGCTTTGAGCCTTAAAAGAGGGATTTGGACGCTGAAAGTGAGGTTTGCGGTCCCAACTCTAAGTCTTTGATGTTAAAAGAGGGGTTTGGGTGTTTTAAAGTGAGTCTTTGGGTGCTGAAAATGAGGCTTTGAGCCTTAAAAGAGGGCTTTGGGCATTAATAATGATGTTTTGGTACCTGAAAGTGAAGGCCTGGATGCTAAAAGCAGGGGGTTTCTGACCTAAAAATGAGGCACTGAGCATTAAAAGAGGGGTTTGGACCCTGAAAGTGAAGGTTTGGATGATAAAAATGAGTTTTTGAAGCTTAATAGAGGGGTTTGGACTCTAAAAATTACTATTTGGAACAAAACAATGATGGTTTGACCATAAAAAGTCCAAGTTCGATGATAAAAATGAGGGTTTGGGAACTAAAAGTGAGGCAGTGAGCGTGAAAAGAGGGGTTTGGGTAATAGAAGTAAGGGTTTGGAATTTTAAAAAGAGGGTTTGTCCCTGAAAAGGAGGGGTTTGGACCCTAAAAGTGAGGTTTGCAGTCCTAACTCTAAGTCTTTAATGTTAAAAGAGGTGTTTGGGTGTTTTAAAGTGAGTTTTGGGGACCTGGAAATGAGGCACTGAGCATTAAAAGAGGCGTTTGGACCCTGAAAGTGCGGTTTTGGGTGTTAAAACCGAGGCTTTGAGTGTTAAAAGAGGGCTTTAGGTCCTTAAAGTGAGGGTTTGGCTGTTAAAATGAGGCACTGAGCTTTAAGAGAGAGGTTTGGACCCTAGCAGTGAGGTTTGTGGTCCTAACTATAAGGCTTTGAGCATTAAAAGAGGGGTTTGGGTGCTTTAAAGTGCGTCTTTGGGACGTGAAAATGAGGGTATGTCCCTAAAAAGGAGGGGTTTGGACCCTGAAAGTGAGGGTTTGGGATCTAAAATAGAGGCTTTGAGCCTTAAAAGAGGGATTTGGACGTTAAAAATGAGATTTTGCTCCATAAAAGTAAGGGGTTTGGATGCTAAAAATGAGGGTTTGGGAACTAAAAGTGAGGCTTTGAGCCTTGAAAGAGGGGTTTGGACGCTGAAAGTGAGGTTTGCGGTCCCAACTCTAAGTCTTTGATGTTAAAAGAGGGGTTTGGGTGTTTTAAAGTGAGTCTTTGTGTGCTGAAAATGAGGCTTTGAGCCTTAAAAGAGGGCTTTGGACCCTGAAAGTGAAGGTTTGGATGATAAAAATGAGGCTTTGAGACTTAAAATCGAGGGGCTGGACTCTAAAAGTCATGATTTGTACTAGAACGAGAGTTTGACAATTACAAGTCCGGGTTCAGTGCTAAGAGTGAGGGTTTGGGACCTAAAAATGAGGCACTGAGCGTTAAAAGAGAGGTTTGGACCCTGAAAGTGCGGCTTTGGGTGTTAAAACCGAGGCTTTGGGAGTTAAAAGAGGGCTTTAGGTCCTAAAAGTGAGGGTTTGCTGTTAAAAATGAGGCTTTGAGCGTTAAAAGAGGCTTTGGGTGCTTTAAAGTGCGTCTTTGGGAGGTATAAATGAGGCGTTGAGCATTAAAAGAGGGGTTTGGGCAAAGAAAGTGAGGGTTTGGCTGTTAAAAATGAAGCTTTGAGCATAAAAGAGGGCTTTGGACCCTAGCATTGTGGTTTGCGGCCCTAACTCTAAGGCTTTGAGCATTAAAAGAGGGGTTTGGGTGCTTTAAAGTAAGTCCTTGGGACATGAAAATGAGGGTATGTCCCTAAAAAGGAGGGGTTTGGACCCTAAAAGTGAGGTTTGCAGTCCCAACTCTAAGTCTTTGATGTTAAAAGAGGTGTTTGGGTGTTTTAAAGTGAGATTTGGGGACCTGAAAATGAGGCACTGAGCGTTAAAAGAGGGGTTTGGACCCTGAAAGTTTGGCTTTGAGTGTTGAAATGAGGCTTTGAGTGTTAAAAGAGGGCTTTAGGTCCTAAAAGTGAGGGTTTGGCTGTTAAGAAATGAGGCATTGAATTTTAAAACCAAGGTTTGGACCCTAGCAGTGAGGTTTGCAGTCCTAACTCTAATGCTTTGAGCGTTAAAAGAGGGGTTTGGGTGTTTTAAAGTGAGTCTTTGGGTGCTGAAAATGAGGCTTTGAGCCTTAAAAGAGGGCTTTGGGCATTAATAATGATGTTTTGGTACCTGAAAGTGAAGGCCTGGATGCTAAAAGCAGGGGGTTTCTGACCTAAAAATGAGGCACTGAGCATTAAAAGAGGGGTTTGGACCCTGAAAGTGAAGGTTTGGATGATAAAAATGAGTTTTTGAAGCTTAATAGAGGGGTTTGGACTCTAAAAATTACTATTTGGAACAAAACAATGATGGTTTGACCATAAAAAGTCCAAGTTCGATGCTAAAAGCAGAGGGTTTGGGACCTAAAAATGAGGCAGTGAGCGTGAAAAGAGGGGTTTGGGTAATAGAAGTAAGGGTTTGGAATTTAAAAAAGAGGGTTTGTTCCTGAAAAGGAGGGGTTTGGACCCTAAAAGTGAGGTTTGCAGTCCTAACTCTAAGTCTTTGATGTTAAAAGAGGTGTTTGGGTGTTTTAAAGTGAGTTTTGGGGACCTGGAAATGAGGCACTGAGCATGAAAAGAGGCGTTTGGACCCTGAAAGTTTGGCTTTGGGTGTTAAAACTGAGGCTTTGAGTGTTAGAAGAGGGCTTTAGGTCCTAAAAGTGAGGGTTTGGCTGTTAAAAATGAGGCACTGAGCTTTAAGAGAGAGTTTTGGACCCTAGCAGTGAGGTTTGTTGTCCTAACTATAAGGCTTTGAGCATTAAAAGAGGGGTTTGGGTGCTTTAAAGTGCGTCTTTGGGTGCTGAAAATGAGGGTATGTCCCTAAAAAGGAGGGGTTTGGACCCTGAAAGTGAGGGTTTGGGATCTAAAATAGAGGCTTTGAGCCTTAAAAGAGGGATTTGGACGTTAAAAATGAGATTTTGCTCCATAAAAGTAAGGGGTTTGGATGCTAAAAATGAGGGTTTGGGAACTAAAAGTGAGGCTTTGAGCCTTGAAAGAGGGGTTTGGACGCTGAAAGTGAGGTTTGCGGTCCCAACTCTAAGTCTTTGATGTTAAAAGAGGGGTTTGGGTGTTTTAAAGTGAGTCTTTGGGTGCTGAAAATGAGGCACTGAGCATTAAAAGAGGGGTTTGGACCATGAAAGTGTAGGTTTGGATGATAAAAATGAGGCTTTGAGACTTAAAAACGAGGGGCTGGACTCTAAAAGTCATGATTTGTACTAGAACGAGAGTTTGACAATTACAAGTCCGGGTTCAGTGCTAAGAGTGAGGGTTTGGGACCTAAAAATGAGGCACTGAGCGTTAAAAGAGAGGTTTGGACCCTGAAAGTGCGGCTTTGGGTGTTAAAACCGAGGCTTTGGGAGTTAAAAGAGGGCTTTAGGTCCTAAAAGTGAGGGTTTGCTGTTAAAAATGAGGCTTTGAGCGTTAAAACCGGTTTGGCCCCTAAAAGTGAGATTTGCAGTCTTACTCTAAAAGGCTTTGAGGTTAAAAGAGGCTTTGGGTGCTTTAAAGTGCGTCTTTGGGAGGTATAAATGAGGCATTGAGCATTAAAAGAGGGGTTTGGGCAAAGAAAGTGAGGTTTTGGCTGTTAAAAATGAAGCTTTGAGCATAAAAGAGGGCTTTGGACCCTAGCATTGTGGTTTGCGGCCCTAACTATAAGGCTTTGAGCATTAAAAGAGGGGTTTGGGTGCTTTAAAGTAAGTCCTTGGGACATGAAAATGAGGGTATGTCCCTAAAAAGGAGGGGTTTGGACCCTAGCAGTGAGGTTTGCAGTCCTAACTCTAAGTCTTTGATGTTAAAAGAGGTGTTTGGGTGTTTTAAAGTGAGTTTTGGGGACCTGGAAATGAGGCACTGAGCGTTAAAAGAGGGGTTTGGACCCTGAAAGTTTGGCTTTGAGTGTTAAAACTGAGGCTTTGAGTGTTAAAAGAGGGCTTTAGGTCCTAAAAGTGAGGGTTTGGCTGTTAGAAATGAGGCACTGAGCTTTAAGAGAGAGGTTTGGACCCTAGCAGTGAGGTTTGTGGTACTAACTATAAGGCTTTGAGCATTAAAAGAGGGGTTTGGGTGCTTTAAAGTGCGTCTTTGGGACGTGAAAATGAGGGTATGTCCCTAAAAAGGAGGGGTTTGGACCCTGAAAGTGAGGGTTTGGGATCTAAAATAGAGGCTTTGAGCCTTAAAAGAGGGATTTGGACGTTAAAAATGAGATTTTGCTCCATAAAAGTAAGGGGTTTGGATGCTAAAAATGAGGGTTTGGGAACTAAAAGTGAGGCTTTGAGCCTTGAAAGAGGGGTTTGGACGCTGAAAGTGAGGTTTGCGGTCCCAACTCTAAGTCTTTGATGTTAAAAGAGGGGTTTGGGTGTTTTAAAGTGAGTCTTTGGGTGCTGAAAATGAGGCACTGAGCCTTAAAAGAGGGCTTTGGGCATTAATAATGATGTTTTGGTACCTGAAAGTGAAGGCCTGGATGCTAAAAGCAGGGGGTTTCTGACCTAAAAATGAGGCACTGAGCATTAAAAGAGGGGTTTGGACCCTGAAAGTGAAGGTTTGGATGATAAAAATGAGTTTTTGAAGCTTAATAGAGGGGTTTGGACTCTAAAAATTACTATTTGGAACAAAACAATGATGGTTTGACCATAAAAAGTCCAAGTTCGATGCTAAAAATGAGGGTTTGGGAACTAAAAGTGAGGCAGTGAGCGTGAAAAGAGGGGTTTGGGTAATAGAAGTAAGGGTTTGGAATTTAAAAAAGAGGGTTTGTCCCTGAAAAGGAGCGGTTTGGACCCTAAAAGTGAGGTTTGCGGTCCCAACTCTAAGTCTTTAATGTTAAAAGAGGGGTTTGGGTGTTTTAAAGTGAGTCTTTGGGTGCTGAAAATGAGGCTTTGAGCCTTAAAAGAGGGCTTTGGGCATTAATAATGATGGTTTGGTACCTGAAAGTGAAGGCCTGGATGCTAAAAGCAAGGGTTTCTGAACTAAAAATGAGGCACTGAGCATTAAAAGAGGGCTTTGGACCCTGAAAGTGTAGGTTTGGATGATAAAAATGAGGCTTTGAGGCTTAAAAACGAGGGGCTGGACTCTAAAAGTCATGATTTGTACTAGAACGAGAGTTTGACAATTACAAGTCTGGGTTCAGTGCTAAGAGTGAGGGTTTGGGACCTAAAAATGAGGCACTGAGCGTTAAAAGAGGGGTTTGGACCCTGAAAGTGCGGCTTTGGGTGTTAAAACTGAGGCTTTGAGTGTTAAAAGAGGGCTTTAGGTCCTAAAAGTGAGGGTTTGGCTGTTAGAAATGAGGCACTGAGCTTTAAGAGAGAGGTTTGGACCCTAGCAGTGAGGTTTGTGGTCCTAACTATAAGGCTTTGAGCATTAAAAGAGGGGTTTGGGTGCTTTAAAGTGCGTCTTTGGGACGTGAAAATGAGGGTATGTCCCTAAAAAGGAGGGGTTTGGACCCTGAAAGTGAGGGTTTGGGATCTAAAATAGAGGCTTTGAGCCTTAAAAGAGGGATTTGGACGTTAAAAATGAGATTTTGCTCCATAAAAGTAAGGGGTTTGGATGCTAAAAATGAGGGTTTGGGAACTAAAAGTGAGGCTTTGAGCCTTGAAAGAGGGGTTTGGACGCTGAAAGTGAGGTTTGCGGTCCCAACTCTAAGTCTTTGATGTTAAAAGAGGGGTTTGGGTGTTTTAAAGTGAGTCTTTGGGTGCTGAAAATGAGGCTTTGAGCCTTAAAAGAGGGCTTTGGGCATTAATAATGATGTTTTGGTACCTGAAAGTGAAGGCCTGGATGCTAAAAGCAGGGGGTTTCTGACCTAAAAATGAGGCACTGAGCATTAAAAGAGGGGTTTGGACCCTGACAGTGAAGGTTTGGATGATAAAAATGAGTTTTTGAAGCTTAATAGAGGGGTTTGGACTCTAAAAATTACTATTTGGAACAAAACAATGATGGTTTGACCATAAAAAGTCCAAGTTCGATGCTAAAAATGAGGGTTTGGGAACTAAAAGTGAGGCAGTGAGCGTGAAAAGAGGGGTTTGGGTAATAGAAGTAAGGGTTTGGAATTTAAAAAAGAGGGTTTGTCCCTGAAAAGGAGGGGTTTGGACCCTAAAAGTGAGGTTTGCAGTCCTAACTCTAAGTCTTTGATGTTAAAAGAGGTGTTTGGGTGTTTTAAAGTGAGTTTTGGGGACCTGGAAATGAGGCACTGAGCATTAAAAGAGGCGTTTGGACCCTGAAAGTGCGGCTTTGGGTGTTAAAACCGAGGCTTTGAGTGTTAAAAGAGGGCTTTAGGTCCTAAAAGTGAGGGTTTGGCTGTTAAAATGAGGCACTGAGCTTTAAGAGAGAGGTTTGGACCCTAGCAGTGAGGTTTGTGGTACTAACTATAAGGCTTTGAGCATTAAAAGAGGGGTTTGGGTGCTTTAAAGTGCGTCTTTGGGACGTGAAAATGAGGGTATGTCCCTAAAAAGGAGGGGTTTGGACCCTGAAAGTGAGGGTTTGGCATCTAAAATAGAGGCTTTGAGCCTTAAAAGAGGGATTTGGACGTTAAAAATGAGATTTTGCTCCATAAAAGTAAGGGGTTTGGATGCTAAAAATGAGGGTTTGGGAACTAAAAGTGAGGCTTTGAGCCTTGAAAGAGGGGTTTGGACGCTGAAAGTGAGGTTTGCGGTCCCAACTCTAAGTCTTTGATGATAAAAGAGGGGTTTGGGTGTTTTAAAGTGAGTCTTTGGGTGCTGAAAATGAGGCTTTGAGCCTTAAAAGAGGGCTTTGGACCCTGAAAGTGAAGGTTTGGATGATAAAAATGAGGCTTTGAGACTTAAAATCGAGGGGCTGGACTCTAAAAGTCATGATTTGTACTAGAACGAGAGTTTGACAATTACAAGTCCGGGTTCAGTGCTAAGAGTGAGGGTTTGGGACCTAAAAATGAGGCACTGAGCGTTAAAAGAGAGGTTTGGACCCTGAAAGTGCGGCTTTGGGTGTTAAAACCGAGGCTTTGGGAGTTAAAAGAGGGCTTTAGGTCCTAAAAGTGAGGGTTTGCTGTTAAAAATGAGGCTTTGAGCGTTAAAACCGGTTTGGCCCCTGAAAGTGAGATTTGCAGTCTTACTCTAAAAGGCTTTGAGGTTAAAAGAGGCTTTGGGTGCTTTAAAGTGCGTCTTTGGGAGGTATAAATGAGGCATTGAGCAGTAAAAGAGGGTTTTGGGCAAAGAAAGTGAGGTTTTGGCTGTTAAAAATGAAGCTTTGAGCATAAAAGAGGGCTTTGGACCCTAGCATTGTGGTTTGCGGCCCTAACTCTAAGGCTTTGAGCATTAAAAGAGGGGTTTGGGTGCTTTAAAGTAAGTCCTTGGGACATGAAAATGAGGGTATGTCCCTAAAAAGGAGGGGTTTGGACCCTAAAAGTGAGGTTTGCAGTCCTAACTCTAAGTCTTTGATGTTAAAAGAGGTGTTTGGGTGTTTTAAAGTGAGATTTGGGGACCTGAAAATGAGGCACTGAGCGTTAAAAGAGGGGTTTGGACCTTGAAAGTTTGGCTTTGAGTGTGAAAACTGAGGCTTTGAGTGTTAAAAGAGGGCTTTAGGTCCTAAAAGTGAGGGTTTGGCTGTTAGAAATGAGGCATTGAATTTTAAAACCAAGGTTTGGACCCTAGCAGTGAGGTTTGCAGTCCTAACTATAAGGCTTTGAGCATTAAAAGAGGGGTTTGGGTGCTTTAAAGGAAGTCTTTGGGTGCTGAAAATGAGGCTTTGAGCCTTAAAAGAGGGCTTTGGGCATTAATAATGATGTTTTGGTACCTGAAAGTGAAGGCCTGGATGCTAAAAGCAGGGGGTTTGGACCTAAAAATGAGGCACTGAGCATTAAAAGAGGGGTTTGGACCCTGAAAGTGAAGGTTTGGATGATAAAAATGAGTTTTTGAAGCTTAATAGAGGGGTTTGGACTCTAAGAATTACTATTTGGAACAAAACAATGATGGTTTGACCATAAAAAGTCCAAGTTCGATGCTAAAAATGAGGGTTTGGGACCTAAAAAAAAGGCAGTGAGCGTGAAAAGAGGGGTTTGGGTAATAGAAGTAAGGGTTTGGAATTTTAAAAAGAGGGTTTGTCCCTAAAAAGGAGGGGTTTGGACCCTAAAAGTGAGGTTTGCAGTCCTAACTCTAAGTCTTTGATGTTAAAAGAGGGGTTTGGGTGTTTTAAAGTGAGTTTTGGGGACCTGAAAATGAGGCACTGAGCGTTAAAAGTGGGGTTTGGACCATGAAAGTTTGGCTTTGAGTGTTAAAACTGAGGCTTTGAGTGTTAAAAGAGGGCTTTAGGTCCTAAAAGTGAGGGTTTGGCTGTTAAAAATGAGGCACTGAGCTTTAAGAGAGAGGTTTGGACCCTAGCAGTGAGGTTTGTGGTCCTAACTATAAGGCTTTGAGCATTAAAAGAGGGGTTTGGGTGCTTTAAAGTGCGTCTTTGGGTGCTGAAAATGAGGGTATGTCCCTAAAAAGGAGGGGTTTGGACCCTGAAAGTGAGGGTTTGGCATCTAAAATAGAGGCTTTGAGCCTTAAAAGAGGGATTTGGACGTTAAAAATGAGATTTTGCTCCATAAAAGTAAGGGGTTTGGATGCTAAAAATGAGGGTTTGGGAACTAAAAGTGAGGCTTTGAGCCTTGAAAGAGGGGTTTGGACGCTGAAAGTGAGGTTTGCGGTCCCAACTCTAAGTCTTTGGTGTTAAAAGAGGGGTTTGGGTGTTTTAAAGTGAGTCTTTGTATGCTGAAAATGAGGCTTTGAGCCTTAAAAGAGGGCTTTGGACCCTGAAAGTGAAGGTTTGGATGATAAAAATGAGGCTTTGAGACTTAAAATCGAGGGGCTGGACTCTAAAAGTCATGATTTGTACTAGAACGAGAGTTTGACAATTACAAGTCCGGGTTCAGTGCTAAGAGTGAGGGTTTGGGACCTAAAAATGAGGCACTGAGCGTGAAAAGAGAGGTTTGGACCCTGAAAGTGCGGCTTTGGGTGTTAAAACCGAGGCTTTGGGAGTTAAAAGAGGGCTTTAGGTCCTAAAAGTGAGGGTTTGCTGTTAAAAATGAGGCTTTGAGCGTTAAAATCGGTTTGGCCCCTGAAAGTGAGGTTTGCAGTCTTACTCTAAAAGGCTTTGAGGTTAAAAGAGGCTTTGGGTGCTTTAAAGTGCGTCTTTGGGAGGTATAAATGACGCATTGAGCAGTAAAAGAGGGGTTTGGGCAAAGAAAGTGAGGGTTTGGCTGTTAAAAATGAAGCTTTGAGCATAAAAGAGGGCTTTGGACCCTAGCATTGTGGTTTGCGGCCCTAACTCTAAGGCTTTGAGCATTAAAAGAGGGGTTTGGGTGCTTTAAAGTAAGTCCTTGGGACATGAAAATGAGGGTATGTCCCTAAAAAGGAGGGGTTTGGACCCTAAAAGTGAGGTTTGCAGTCCTAACTCTAAGTCTTTGATGTTAAAAGAGGTGTTTGGGTGTTTTAAAGTGAGATTTGGGGACCTGAAAATGAGGCACTGAGCGTTAAAAGAGGGGTTTGGACCCTGAAAGTTTGGCTTTGAGTGTTAAAACTGAGGCTTTGAGTGTTAAAAGAGGGCTTTAGGTCCTAAAAGTGAGGGTTTGGCTGTTAGAAATGAGGCACTGAGCTTTAAGAGAGAGGTTTGGACCCTAGCAGTGAGGTTTGCAGTCCTAACTCTAAGGCTTTGAGCGTTAAAAGAGGGGTTTGGGTGTTTTAAAGTGAGTCTTTGGGTGCTGAAAATGAGGCTTTGAGCCTTAAAAGAGGGCTTTGGGCATTAATAATGATGTTTTGGTACCTGAAAGTGAAGGCCTGGATGCTAAAAGCAGGGGGTTTCTGACCTAAAAATGAGGCACTGAGCATTAAAAGAGGCGTTTGGACCCTGAAAGTGAAGGTTTGGATGATAAAAATGAGTTTTTGAAGCTTAATAGAGGGGTTTGGACTCTGAAAATTACTATTTGGAACAAAACAATGATGGTTTGACCATAAAAAGTCCAAGTTCGATGCTAAAAGCAGAGGGTTTGGGACCTAAAAATGAGGCAGTGAGCGTGAAAAGAGGGGTTTGGGTAATAGAAGTAAGGGTTTGGAATTTAAAAAAGAGGGTTTGTTCCTGAAAAGGAGGGGTTTGGACCCTAAAAGTGAGGTTTGCAGTCCTAACTCTAAGTCTTTGATGTTAAAAGAGGTGTTTGGGTGTTTTAAAGTGAGTTTTGGGGACCTGGAAATGAGGCACTGAGCATTAAAAGAGGGGTTTGGACCCTGAAAGTGTGGTTTTGGGTGTTAAAACCGAGGCTTTGAGTGTTAAAAGAGGGCTTTAGGTCCTAAAAGTGAGGGTTTGGCTGTTAAAAATGAGGCACTGAGCTTTAAGAGAGAGGTTTGGACCCTAGCAGTGAGGTTTGTGGTCCTAACTATAAGGCTTTGAGCATTAAAAGAGGGGTTTGGGTGCTTTAAAGTGCGTCTTTGGGACGTGAAAATGAGGGTATGTCCCTAAAAAGGAGGGGTTTGGACCCTGAAAGTGAGGGTTTGGGATCTAAAATAGAGGCTTTGAGCCTTAAAAGAGGGATTTGGACGTTAAAAATGAGATTTTGCTCCATAAAAGTAAGGGGTTTGGATGCTAAAAATGAGGGTTTGGGAACTAAAAGTGAGGCTTTGAGCCTTGAAAGAGGGGTTTGGACCCTGAAAGTGAGGTTTGCGGTCCCAACTCTAAGTCTTTGGTGTTAAAAGAGGGGTTTGGGTGTTTTAAAGTGAGTCTTTGTATGCTAAAAATGAGGCTTTGAGCCTTAAAAGAGGGCTTTGGGCATTAATAATGATGGTTTGGTTCCTGAAAGTGAAGGCCTGGATGCTAAAAGCAAGGGTTTCTGAACTAAAAGTGAGGCACTGAGCATTAAAAGAGGGGTTTGGACCCTGAAAGTGAAGGTTTGGATGATAAAAATGAGGCTTTGAGGCTTAAAAACGAGGGGCTGGACTCTAAAAGTCATGATTTGTACTAGAACGAGAGTTTGACAATTAAAAGTCCGGGTTCAGTGCTAAGAGTGAGGGTTTGGGACCTAAAAATGAGGCACTGAGCGTTAAAAGAGAGGTTTGGACCCTGAAAGTGCGGCTTTGGGTGTTAAAACCGAGGCTTTGGGAGTTAAAAGAGGGCTTTAGGTCCTAAAAGTGAGGGTTTGCTGTTAAAAATGAGGCTTTGAGCGTTAAAACCGGTTTGGCCCCTAAAAGTGAGATTTGCAGTCTTACTCTAAAAGGCTTTGAGGTTAAAAGAGGCTTTGGGCATTAATAATGATGTTTTGGTACCTGAAAGTGAAGGCCTGGATGCTAAAAGCAGGGGGTTTGGACCTAAAAATGAGGCACTGAGCATTAAAAGAGGGGTTTGGACCCTGAAAGTGAAGGTTTGGATGATAAAAATGAGTTTTTGAAGCTTAATAGAGGGGTTTGGACTCTAAGAATTACTATTTGGAACAAAACAATGATGGTTTGACCATAAAAAGTCCAAGTTCGATGCTAAAAATGAGGGTTTGGGACCTAAAAAAAAGGCAGTGAGCGTGAAAAGAGGGGTTTGGGTAATAGAAGTAAGGGTTTGGAATTTTAAAAAGAGGGTTTGTCCCTAAAAAGGAGGGGTTTGGACCCTAAAAGTGAGGTTTGCAGTCCTAACTATAAGTCTTTGATGTTAAAAGAGGTGTTTGGGTGTTTTAAAGTGAGTTTTGGGGACCTGAAAATGAGGCACTGAGCGTTAAAAGTGGGGTTTGGACCCTGAAAGTTTGGCTTTGAGTGTTAAAACTGAGGCTTTGAGTGTTAGAAGAGGGCTTTAGGTCCTAAAAGTGAGGGTTTGGCTGTTAAAAATGAGGCACTGAGCTTTAAGAGAGAGGTTTGGACCCTAGCAGTGAGGTTTGTGGTCCTAACTATAAGGCTTTGAGCATTAAAAGAGGGGTTTGGGTGCTTTAAAGTGCGTCTTTGGGTGCTGAAAATGAGGGTATGTCCCTAAAAAGGAGGGGTTTGGAGCCTGAAAGTGAGGGTTTGGCATCTAAAATAGAGGCTTTGAGCCTTAAAAGAGGGATTTGGACGTTAAAAATGAGATTTTGCTCCATAAAAGTAAGGGGTTTGGATGCTAAAAATGAGGGTTTGGGAACTAAAAGTGAGGCTTTGAGCCTTGAAAGAGGGGTTTGGACGCTGAAAGTGAGGTTTGCGGTCCCAACTCTAAGTCTTTGATGTTAAAAGAGGGGTTTGGGTGTTTTAAAGTGAGTCTTTGGGTGCTGAAAATGAGGCTTTGAGCCTTAAAAGAGGGCTTTGGACCCTGAAAGTGAAGGTTTGGATGATAAAAATGAGGCTTTGAGACTTAAAATCGAGGGGCTGGACTCTAAAAGTCATGATTTGTACTAGAACGAGAGTTTGACAATTACAAGTCCGGGTTCAGTGCTAAGAGTGAGGGTTTGGGACCTAAAAATGAGGCACTGAGCGTTAAAAGAGAGGTTTGGACCCTGAAAGTGCGGCTTTGGGTGTTAAAACCGAGGCTTTGGGAGTTAAAAGAGGGCTTTAGGTCCTAAAAGTGAGGGTTTGCTGTTAAAAATGAGGCTTTGAGCGTTAAAACTGGTTTGGCCCCTAAAAGTGAGATTTGCAGTCTTACTCTAAAAGGCTTTGAGGTTAAAAGAGGCTTTGGGTGCTTTAAAGTGCGTCTTTGGGAGGTATAAATGAGGCATTGAGCATTAAAAGAGGGGTTTGGGCAAAGAAAGTGAGGGTTTGGCTGTTAAAAATGAAGCTTTGAGCATAAAAGAGGGCTTTGGACCCTAGCATTGTGGTTTGCGGCCCTAACTCTAAGGCTTTGAGCATTAAAAGAGGGGTTTGGGTGCTTTAAAGTAAGTCCTTGGGACATGAAAATGAGGGTATGTCCCTAAAAAGGAGGGGTTTGGACCCTAAAAGTGAGGTTTGCAGTCCTAACTCTAAGTCTTTGATGTTAAAAGAGGTGTTTGGGTGTTTTAAAGTGAGATTTGGGGACCTGAAAATGAGGCACTGAGCGTTAAAAGAGGGGTTTGGACCCTGAAAGTTTGGCTTTGAGTGTTAAAACTGAGGCTTTGAGTGTTAAAAGAGGGCTTTAGGTCCTAAAAGTGAGGGTTTGGCTGTTAGAAATGAGGCATTGAATTTTAAAACCAAGGTTTGGACCCTAGCAGTGAGGTTTGCAGTCCTAACTCTAAGGCTTTGAGCATTAAAAGAGGGGTTTGGGTGCTTTAAAGGAAGTCTTTGGGTGCTGAAAATGAGGCTTTGAGCCTTAAAAGAGGGCTTTGGGCATTAATAATGATGTTTTGGTACCTGAAAGTGAAGGCCTGGATGCTAAAAGCAGGGGGTTTGGACCTAAAAATGAGGCACTGAGCATTAAAAGAGGGGTTTGGACCCTGAAAGTGAAGGTTTGGATGATAAAAATGAGTTTTTGAAGCTTAATAGAGGGGTTTGGACTCTAAGAATTACTATTTGGAACAAAACAATGATGGTTTGACCATAAAAAGTCCAAGTTCGATGCTAAAAATGAGGGTTTGGGACCTAAAAAAAAGGCAGTGAGCGTGAAAAGAGGGGTTTGGGTAATAGAAGTAAGGGTTTGGAATTTTAAAAAGAGGGTTTGTCCCTAAAAAGGAGGGGTTTGGACCCTAAAAGTGAGGTTTGCAGTCCTAACTCTAAGTCTTTGATGTTAAAAGAGGGGTTTGGGTGTTTTAAAGTGAGTTTTGGGGACCTGGAAATGAGGCACTGAGCGTTAAAAGTGGGGTTTGGACCCTGAAAGTTTGGCTTTGGGTGTTAAAACTGAGGCTTTGAGTGTTAGAAGAGGGCTTTAGGTCCTAAAAGTGAGGGTTTGGCTGTTAGAAATGAGGCACTGAGCTTTAAGAGAGAGGTTTGGACCCTAGCAGTGAGGTTTGTGGTCCTAACTATAAGGCTTTGAGCATTAAAAGAGGGGTTTGGGTGCTTTAAAGTGCATCTTTGGGACGTGAAAATGAGGGTATGTCCCTAAAAAGGAGGGGTTTGGACCCTGAAATGAGGGTTTGGCATCTAAAATAGAGGCTTTGAGCCTTAAAAGAGGGATTTGGACGTTAAAAATGAGATTTTGCTCCATAAAAGTAAGGGGTTTGGATGCTAAAAATGAGGGTTTGGGAACTAAAAGTGAGGCTTTGAGCCTTGAAAGAGGGGTTTGGACGCTGAAAGTGAGGTTTGCGGTCCCAACTCTAAGTCTTTGATGTTAAAAGAGGGGTTTGGGTGTTTTAAAGTGAGTCTTTGTGTGCTGAAAATGAGGCTTTGAGCCTTAAAAGAGGGCTTTGGGCATTAATAATGATGGTTTGGTACCTGAAAGTGAAGGCCTGGATGCTAAAAGCAGGGGGTTTCTGACCTAAAAATGAGGCACTGAGCATTAAAAGAGGGGTTTGGACCCTGAAAGTGAAGGTTTGGATGATAAAAATGAGTTTTTGAAGCTTAATAGAGGGGTTTGGACTCTAAAAATTACTATTTGGAACAAAACAATGATGGTTTGACCATAAAAAGTCCAAGTTCGATGCTAAAAATGAGGGTTTGGGAACTAAAAGTGAGGCAGTGAGCGTGAAAAGAGGGGTTTGGGTAATAGAAGTAAGGGTTTGGAATTTAAAAAAGAGGGTTTGTCCCTGAAAAGGAGGGGTTTGGACCCTAAAAGTGAGGTTTGCAGTCCTAACTCTAAGTCTTTGATGTTAAAAGAGGTGTTTGGGTGTTTTAAAGTGAGTTTTGGGGACCTGAAAATGAGGCACTGAGCATTAAAAGAGGCGTTTGGACCCTGAAAGTGTAGGTTTGGATGATAAAAATGAGGCTTTGAAACTTAAAATCGAGGGGCTGGACTCTAAAAGTCATGATTTGTACTAGAACGAGAGTTTGACAATTACAAGTCCGGGTTCAGTGCTAAGAGTGAGGGTTTGGGACCTAAAAATGAGGCACTGAGCGTTAAAAGAGGGGTTTGGACCCTGAAAGTGCGGCTTTGGGTGTTAAAACTGAGGCTTTGGGAGTTAAAAGAGGGCTTTAGGTACTAAAAGTGAGGGTTTGGCTGTTAGAAATGAGGCACTGAGCTTTAAGAGAGAGGTTTGGACCCTAGCAGTGAGGTTTGTGGTCCTAACTATAAGGCTTTGAGCATTAAAAGAGGGGTTTGGGTGCTTTAAAGTGCGTCTTTGGGATGTGAAAATGAGGGTATGTCCCTAAAAAGGAGGGGTTTGGACGCTGAAAGTGAGGTTTGCGGTCCCAACTCTAAGTCTTTGATGTTAAAAGAGGGGTTTGGGTGTTTTAAAGTGAGTCTTTGTGTGCTGAAAATGAGGCTTTGAGCCTTAAAAGAGGGCTTTGGGCATTAATAATGATGGTTTGGTACCTGAAAGTGAAGGCCTGGATGCTAAAAGCAGGGGGTTTCTGACCTAAAAATGAGGCACTGAGCATTAAAAGAGGGGTTTGGACCCTGAAAGTGAAGGTTTGGATGATAAAAATGAGTTTTTGAAGCTTAATAGAGGGGTTTGGACTCTAAAAATTACTATTTGGAACAAAACAATGATGGTTTGACCATAAAAAGTCCAAGTTCGATGCTAAAAATGAGGGTTTGGGACCTAAAAATGAGGCAGTGAGCGTGAAAAGAGGGGTTTGGGTAATAGAAGTAAGGGTTTGGAATTTAAAAAAGAGGGTTTGTCCCTGAAAAGGAGGGGTTTGGACCCTAAAAGTGAGGTTTGCATTCCTAACTCTAAGTCTTTGATGTTAAAAGAGGTGTTTGGGTGTTTTAAAGTGAGTTTTGGGGACCTGAAAATGAGGCACTGAGCATTAAAAGAGAGGTTTGGACCCTGAAAGTGCGGCTTTGGGTGTTAAAACCGAGGCTTTGAGTGTTAAAAGAGGGCTTTAGGTCCTAAAAGTGAGGGTTTGGCTGTTAGAAATGAGGCACTGAGCTTTAAGAGAGAGGTTTGGACCCTAGCAGTGAGGTTTGTGGTCCTAACTATAAGGCTTTGAGCATTAAAAGAGGGGTTTGGGTGCTTTAAAGTGCGTCTTTGGGACGTGAAAATGAGGGTATGTCCCTAAAAAGGAGGGGTTTGGACCCTGAAAGTGAGGGTTTGGCATCTAAAATAGAGGCTTTGAGCCTTAAAAGAGGGATTTGGACGTTAAAAATGAGATTTTGCTCCATAAAAGTAAGGGGTTTGGATGCTAAAAATGAGGGTTTGGGAACTAAAAGTGAGGCTTTGAGCCTTGAAAGAGGGGTTTGGACGCTGAAAGTGAGGTTTGCGGTCCCAACTCTAAGTCTTTGATGTTAAAAGAGGGGTTTGGGTGTTTTAAAGTGAGTCTTTGTGTGCTGAAAATGAGGCTTTGAGCCTTAAAAGAGGGCTTTGGGCATTAATAATGATGGTTTGGTACCTGAAAGTGAAGGCCTGGATGCTAAAAGCAGGGGGTTTCTGACCTAAAAATGAGGCACTGAGCATTAAAAGAGGGCTTTGGACCCTGAAAGTGAAGGTTTGGATGATAAAAATGAGTTTTTGAAGCTTAATAGAGGGGTTTGGACTCTAAAAATTACTATTTGGAACAAAACAATGATGGTTTGACCATAAAAAGTCCAAGTTCGATGCTAAAAATGAGGGTTTGGGACCTAAAAATGAGGCAGTGAGCGTGAAAAGAGGGGTTTGGGTAATAGAAGTAAGGGTTTGGAATTTAAAAAAGAGGGTTTGTCCCTGAAAAGGAGGGGTTTGGACCCTAAAAGTGAGGTTTGCAGTCCTAACTCTAAGTCTTTGATGTTAAAAGAGGTGTTTGGGTGTTTTAAAGTGAGTTTTGGGGACCTGGAAATGAGGCACTGAGCATTAAAAGAGGCGTTTGGACCCTGAAAGTGCGGCTTTGGGTGTTAAAACCGAGGCTTTGAGTGTTAAAAGAGGGCTTTAGGTCCTAAAAGTGAGGGTTTGGCTGTTAGAAATGAGGCACTGAGCTTTAAGAGAGAGGTTTGGACCCTAGCAGTGAGGTTTGTGGTCCTAACTATAAGGCTTTGAGCATTAAAAGAGAGGTTTGGGTGCTTTAAAGTGCGTCTTTGGGACGTGAAAATGAGGGTATGTCCCTAAAAAGGAGGGGTTTGGACCCTGAAAGTGAGGGTTTGGCATCTAAAATAGAGGCTTTGAGCCTTAAAAGAGGGATTTGGACGTTAAAAATGAGATTTTGCTCCATAGAAGTAAGGGGTTTGGATGCTAAAAATGAGGGTTTGGGAACTAAAAGTGAGGCTTTGAGCCTTGAAAGAGGGGTTTGGACGCTGAAAGTGAGGTTTGCGGTCCCAACTCTAAGTCTTTGATGTTAAAAGAGGGGTTTGGGTGTTTTAAAGTGAGTCTTTGTGTGCTGAAAATGAGGCTTTGAGCCTTAAAAGAGGGCTTTGGGCATTAATAATGATGGTTTGGTACCTGAAAGTGAAGGCCTGGATGCTAAAAGCAGGGGGTTTCTGACCTAAAAATGAGGCACTGAGCATTAAAAGAGGGGTTTGGACCCTGAAAGTGAAGGTTTGGATGATAAAAATGAGTTTTTGAAGCTTAATAGAGGGGTTTGGACTCTAAAAATTACTATTTGGAACAAAACAATGATGGTTTGACCATAAAAAGTCCAAGTTCGATGCTAAAAATGAGGGTTTGGGACCTAAAAATGAGGCAGTGAGCGTGAAAAGAGGGGTTTGGGTAATAGAAGTAAGGGTTTGGAATTTAAAAAAGAGGGTTTGTCCCTGAAAAGGAGGGGTTTGGACCCTAAAAGTGAGGTTTGCAGTCCTAACTCTAAGTCTTTGATGTTAAAAGAGGTGTTTGGGTGTTTTAAAGTGAGTTTTGGGGACCTGGAAATGAGGCACTGAGCATTAAAAGAGGCGTTTGGACCCTGAAAGTGCGGCTTTGGGTGTTAAAACCGAGGCTTTGAGTGTTAAAAGAGGGCTTTAGGTCCTTAAAGTGAGGGTTTGGCTGTTAGAAATGAGGCACTGAGCTTTAAGAGAGAGGTTTGGACCCTAGCAGTGAGGTTTGTGGTCCTAACTATAAGGCTTTGAGCATTAAAAGAGAGGTTTGGGTGCTTTAAAGTGCGTCTTTGGGACGTGAAAATGAGGGTATGTCCCTAAAAAGGAGGGGTTTGGACCCTGAAAGTGAGGGTTTGGCATCTAAAATAGAGGCTTTGAGCCTTAAAAGAGGGATTTGGACGTTAAAAATGAGATTTTGCTCCATAAAAGTAAGGGGTTTGGATGCTAAAAATGAGGGTTTGGGAACTAAAAGTGAGGCTTTGAGCCTTGAAAGAGGGGTTTGGACGCTGAAAGTGAGGTTTGCGGTCCCAACTCTAAGTCTTTGATGTTAAAAGAGGGGTTTGGGTGTTTTAAAGTGAGTCTTTGGGTGCTGAAAATGAGGCTTTGAGCCTTAAAAGAGGGCTTTGGACCCTGAAAGTGTAGGTTTGGATGATAAAAATGAGGCTTTGAGGCTTAAAAACGAGGGGCTGGACTCTAAAAGTCATGATTTGTACTAGAACGAGAGTTTGACAATTACAAGTCCGGGTTCAGTGCTAAGAGTGAGGGTTTGGGACCTAAAAATGAGGCACTGAGCATTAAAAGAGAGGTTTGGACCCTGAAAGTGCGGCTTTGGGTGTTAAAACCGAGGCTTTGGGAGTTAAAAGAGGGCTTTAGGTCCTAAAAGTGAGGGTTTGCTGTTAAAAATGAGGCTTTGAGCGTTAAAACCGGTTTGGCCCCTAAAAGTGAGATTTGCAGTCTTACTCTAAAAGGCTTTGAGGTTAAAAGAGGCTTTGGGTGCTTTAAAGTGCGTCTTTGGGAGGTATAAATGAGGCATTGAGCATTAAAAGAGGGGTTTGGGCAAAGAAAGTGAGGTTTTGGCTGTTAAAAATGAAGCTTTGAGCATAAAAGAGGGCTTTGGACCCTAGCATTGTGGTTTGCGGCCCTAACTATAAGGCTTTGAGCATTAAAAGAGGGGTTTGGGTGCTTTAAAGTAAGTCCTTGGGACATGAAAATGAGGGTATGTCCCTAAAAAGGAGGGGTTTGGACCCTAAAAGTGAGGTTTGCAGTCCTAACTCTAAGTCTTTGATGTTAAAAGAGGTGTTTGGGTGTTTTAAAGTGAGTTTTGGGGACCTGAAAATGAGGCACTGAGCGTTAAAAGAGGGGTTTGGACCCTGAAAGTTTGGCTTTGAGTGTTAAAACTGAGGCTTTGAGTGTTAAAAGAGGGCTTTAGGTCCTAAAAGTGAGGGTTTGGCTGTTAAAAATGAGGCACTGAGCTTTAAGAGAGAGGTTTGGACCCTAGCAGTGAGGTTTGCAGTCCTAACTATAAGGCTTTGAGCATTAAAAGAGGGGTTTGGGTGCTTTAAAGTGCGTCTTTGGGACGTGAAAATGAGGGTATGTCCCTAAAAAGGAGGGGTTTGGACCCTGAAAGTGAGGGTTTGGCATCTCAAATAGAGGCTTTGAGCCTTAAAAGAGGGATTTGGACGTTAAAAATGAGATTTTGCTCCATAAAAGTAAGGGGTTTGGATGCTAAAAATGAGGGTTTGGGAACTAAAAGTGAGGCTTTGAGCCTTGAAAGAGGGGTTTGGACGCTGAAAGTGAGGTTTGCGGTCCCAACTCTAAGTCTTTGATGTTAAAAGAGGGGTTTGGGTGTTTTAAAGTGAGTCTTTGTGTGCTGAAAATGAGGCTTTGAGCCTTAAAAGAGGGCTTTGGGCATTAATAATGATGGTTTGGTACCTGAAAGTGAAGGCCTGGATGCTAAAAGCAGGGGGTTTCTGACCTAAAAATGAGGCACTGAGCAT
Source organism: Phalacrocorax carbo (assembly GCF_963921805.1). NCBI lineage: Eukaryota > Metazoa > Chordata > Aves > Suliformes > Phalacrocoracidae > Phalacrocorax > Phalacrocorax carbo. The sequence continues at coordinate 257,942 of NW_026990280.1, read as the reverse complement.
TAAAAGAGGGGTTTGGACCCTGAAAGTGAAGGTTTGGATGATAAAAATGAGTTTTTGAAGCTTAATAGAGGGGTTTGGACTCTAAAAATTACTATTTGGAACAAAACAATGATGGTTTGACCATAAAAAGTCCAAGTTCGATGCTAAAAATGAGGGTTTGGGACCTAAAAATGAGGCAGTGAGCGTGAAAAGAGGGGTTTGGGTAATAGAAGTAAGGGTTTGGAATTTAAAAAAGAGGGTTTGTCCCTGAAAAGGAGGGGTTTGGACCCTAAAAGTGAGGTTTGCAGTCCTAACTCTAAGTCTTTGATGTTAAAAGAGGTGTTTGGGTGTTTTAAAGTGAGTTTTGGGGACCTGGAAATGAGGCACTGAGCATTAAAAGAGGCGTTTGGACCCTGAAAGTGCGGCTTTGGGTGTTAAAACCGAGGCTTTGAGTGTTAAAAGAGGGCTTTAGGTCCTAAAAGTGAGGGTTTGGCTGTTAGAAATGAGGCACTGAGCTTTAAGAGAGAGGTTTGGACCCTAGCAGTGAGGTTTGTGGTCCTAACTATAAGGCTTTGAGCATTAAAAGAGAGGTTTGGGTGCTTTAAAGTGCGTCTTTGGGACGTGAAAATGAGGGTATGTCCCTAAAAAGGAGGGGTTTGGAGCCTGAAAGTGAGGGTTTGGCATCTAAAATAGAGGCTTTGAGCCTTAAAAGAGGGATTTGGACGTTAAAAATGAGATTTTGCTCCATAAAAGTAAGGGGTTTGGATGCTAAAAATGAGGGTTTGGGAACTAAAAGTGAGGCTTTGAGCCTTGAAAGAGGGGTTTGGACGCTGAAAGTGAGGTTTGCGGTCCCAACTCTAAGTCTTTGATGTTAAAAGAGGGGTTTGGGTGTTTTAAAGTGAGTCTTTGGGTGCTGAAAATGAGGCTTTGAGCCTTAAAAGAGGGCTTTGGACCCTGAAAGTGTAGGTTTGGATGATAAAAATGAGGCTTTGAGGCTTAAAAACGAGGGGCTGGACTCTAAAAGTCATGATTTGTACTAGAACGAGAGTTTGACAATTACAAGTCCGGGTTCAGTGCTAAGAGTGAGGGTTTGGGACCTAAAAATGAGGCACTGAGCGTTAAAAGAGAGGTTTGGACCCTGAAAGTGCGGCTTTGGGTGTTAAAACCGAGGCTTTGGGAGTTAAAAGAGGGCTTTAGGTCCTAAAAGTGAGGGTTTGCTGTTAAAAATGAGGCTTTGAGCGTTAAAACCGGTTTGGCCCCTAAAAGTGAGATTTGCAGTCTTACTCTAAAAGGCTTTGAGGTTAAAAGAGGCTTTGGGTGCTTTAAAGTGCGTCTTTGGGAGGTATAAATGAGGCATTGAGCATTAAAAGAGGGGTTTGGGCAAAGAAAGTGAGGTTTTGGCTGTTAAAAATGAAGCTTTGAGCATAAAAGAGGGCTTTGGACCCTAGCATTGTGGTTTGCGGCCCTAACTATAAGGCTTTGAGCATTAAAAGAGGGGTTTGGGTGCTTTAAAGTAAGTCCTTGGGACATGAAAATGAGGGTATGTCCCTAAAAAGGAGGGGTTTGGACCCTAAAAGTGAGGTTTGCATTCCTAACTCTAAGTCTTTGATGTTAAAAGAGGTGTTTGGGTGTTTTAAAGTGAGTTTTGGGGACCTGGAAATGAGGCACTGAGCATTAAAAGAGGCGTTTGGACCCTGAAAGTGCGGCTTTGGGTGTTAAAACCGAGGCTTTGAGTGTTAAAAGAGGGCTTTAGGTCCTAAAAGTGAGGGTTTGGCTGTTAGAAATGAGGCACTGAGCTTTAAGAGAGAGGTTTGGACCCTAGCAGTGAGGTTTGTGGTCCTAACTATAAGGCTTTGAGCATTAAAAGAGGGGTTTGGGTGCTTTAAAGTGCGTCTTTGGGACGTGAAAATGAGGGTATGTCCCTAAAAAGGAGGGGTTTGGACCCTGAAAGTGAGGGTTTGGCATCTAAAATAGAGGCTTTGAGCCTTAAAAGAGGGATTTGGACGTTAAAAATGAGATTTTGCTCCATAAAAGTAAGGGGTTTGGATGCTAAAAATGAGGGTTTGGGAACTAAAAGTGAGGCTTTGAGCCTTGAAAGAGGGGTTTGGACGCTGAAAGTGAGGTTTGCGGTCCCAACTCTAAGTCTTTGATGTTAAAAGAGGGGTTTGGGTGTTTTAAAGTGAGTCTTTGTGTGCTGAAAATGAGGCTTTGAGCCTTAAAAGAGGGCTTTGGGCATTAATAATGATGGTTTGGTACCTGAAAGTGAAGGCCTGGATGCTAAAAGCAGGGGGTTTCTGACCTAAAAATGAGGCACTGAGCATTAAAAGAGGGGTTTGGACCCTGAAAGTGAAGGTTTGGATGATAAAAATGAGTTTTTGAAGCTTAATAGAGGGGTTTGGACTCTAAAAATTACTATTTGGAACAAAACAATGATGGTTTGACCATAAAAAGTCCAAGTTCGATGCTAAAAATGAGGGTTTGGGACCTAAAAATGAGGCAGTGAGCGTGAAAAGAGGGGTTTGGGTAATAGAAGTAAGGGTTTGGAATTTAAAAAAGAGGGTTTGTCCCTGAAAAGGAGGGGTTTGGACCCTAAAAGTGAGGTTTGCAGTCCTAACTCTAAGTCTTTGATGTTAAAAGAGGTGTTTGGGTGTTTTAAAGTGAGTTTTGGGGACCTGGAAATGAGGCACTGAGCATTAAAAGAGGCGTTTGGACCCTGAAAGTGTGGTTTTGGGTGTTAAAACCGAGGCTTTGAGTGTTAAAAGAGGGCTTTAGGTCCTAAAAGTGAGGGTTTGGCTGTTAGAAATGAGGCACTGAGCTTTAAGAGAGAGGTTTGGACCCTAGCAGTGAGGTTTGTGGTCCTAACTATAAGGCTTTGAGCATTAAAAGAGAGGTTTGGGTGCTTTAAAGTGCGTCTTTGGGACGTGAAAATGAGGGTATGTCCCTAAAAAGGAGGGGTTTGGAGCCTGAAAGTGAGGGTTTGGCATCTAAAATAGAGGCTTTGAGCCTTAAAAGAGGGATTTGGACGTTAAAAATGAGATTTTGCTCCATAAAAGTAAGGGGTTTGGATGCTAAAAATGAGGGTTTGGGAACTAAAAGTGAGGCTTTGAGCCTTGAAAGAGGGGTTTGGACGCTGAAAGTGAGGTTTGCGGTCCCAACTCTAAGTCTTTGATGTTAAAAGAGGGGTTTGGGTGTTTTAAAGTGAGTCTTTGGGTGCTGAAAATGAGGCTTTGAGCCTTAAAAGAGGGCTTTGGACCCTGAAAGTGAAGGTTTGGATGATAAAAATGAGGCTTTGAGACTTAAAATCGAGGGGCTGGACTCTAAAAGTCATGATTTGTACTAGAACGAGAGTTTGACAATTACAAGTCCGGGTTCAGTGCTAAGAGTGAGGGTTTGGGACCTAAAAATGAGGCACTGAGCGTTAAAAGAGAGGTTTGGACCCTGAAAGTGCGGCTTTGGGTGTTAAAACCGAGGCTTTGGGAGTTAAAAGAGGGCTTTAGGTCCTAAAAGTGAGGGTTTGCTGTTAAAAATGAGGCTTTGAGCGTTAAAACCGGTTTGGCCCCTAAAAGTGAGATTTGCAGTCTTACTCTAAAAGGCTTTGAGGTTAAAAGAGGCTTTGGGTGCTTTAAAGTGCGTCTTTGGGAGGTATAAATGAGGCATTGAGCATTAAAAGAGGGGTTTGGGCAAAGAAAGTGAGGTTTTGGCTGTTAAAAATGAAGCTTTGAGCATAAAAGAGGGCTTTGGACCCTAGCATTGTGGTTTGCGGCCCTAACTCTAAGGCTTTGAGCATTAAAAGAGGGGTTTGGGTGCTTTAAAGTAAGTCCTTGGGACATGAAAATGAGGGTATGTCCCTAAAAAGGAGGGGTTTGGACCCTAAAAGTGAGGTTTGCAGTCCTAACTCTAAGTCTTTGATGTTAAAAGAGGTGTTTGGGTGTTTTAAAGTGAGTTTTGGGGACCTGGAAATGAGGCACTGAGCGTTAAAAGAGGGGTTTGGACCCTGAAAGTTTGGCTTTGAGTGTTAAAACTGAGGCTTTGAGTGTTAAAAGAGGGCTTTAGGTCCTAAAAGTGAGGGTTTGGCTGTTAGAAATGAGGCATTGAATTTTAAAACCAAGGTTTGGACCCTAGCAGTGAGGTTTGCAGTCCTAACTATAAGGCTTTGATGTTAAAAGAGGGGTTTGGGTGTTTTAAAGTGAGTCTTTGGGTGCTGAAAATGAGGCTTTGAGCCTTAAAAGAGGGCTTTGGGCATTAATAATGATGGTTTGGTTCCTGAAAGTGAAGGCCTGGATGCTAAAAGCAGGGGGTTTCTGACCTAAAAATGAGGCACTGAGCATTAAAAGAGGGGTTTGGACCCTGAAAGTGAAGGTTTGGATGATAAAAATGAGTTTTTGAAGCTTAATAGAGGGGTTTGGACTCTAAAAATTACTATTTGGAACAAAACAATGATGGTTTGACCATAAAAAGTCCAAGTTCGATGCTAAAAATGAGGGTTTGGGACCTAAAAAAAAGGCAGTGAGCGTGAAAAGAGGGGTTTGGGTAATAGAAGTAAGGTTTTGGAATTTTAAAAAGAGGGTTTGTCCCTAAAAAGGAGGGGTTTGGACCCTAGCAGTGAGGTTTGCAGTCCTAACTCTAAGTCTTTGATGTTAAAAGAGGTGTTTGGGTGTTTTAAAGTGAGTTTTGGGGACCTGGAAATGAGGCACTGAGCATTAAAAGCGGGGTTTGGACCCTGAAAGTTTGGCTTTGGGTGTTAAAACTGAGGCTTTGAGTGTTAAAAGAGGGCTTTAGGTCCTAAAAGTGAGGGTTTGGCTGTTAAAAATGAGGCACTGAGCTTTAAGAGAGAGGTTTGGACCCTAGCAGTGAGGTTTGTGGTCCTAACTATAAGGCTTTGAGCATTAAAAGAGGGGTTTGGGTGCTTTAAAGTGCGTCTTTGGGACGTGAAAATGAGGGTATGTCCCTAAAAAGGAGGGGTTTGGAGCCTGAAAGTGAGGGTTTGGCATCTAAAATAGAGGCTTTGAGCCTTAAAAGAGGGATTTGGACGTTAAAAATGAGATTTTGCTCCATAAAAGTAAGGGGTTTGGATGCTAAAAATGAGGGTTTGGGAACTAAAAGTGAGGCTTTGAGCCTTGAAAGAGGGGTTTGGACGCTGAAAGTGAGGTTTGCGGTCCCAACTCTAAGTCTTTGATGTTAAAAGAGGGGTTTGGGTGTTTTAAAGTGAGTCTTTGGGTGCTGAAAATGAGGCTTTGAGCCTTAAAAGAGGGCTTTGGACCCTGAAAGTGAAGGTTTGGATGATAAAAATGAGGCTTTGAGACTTAAAATCGAGGGGCTGGACTCTAAAAGTCATGATTTGTACTAGAACGAGAGTTTGACAATTACAAGTCCGGGTTCAGTGCTAAGAGTGAGGGTTTGGGACCTAAAAATGAGGCACTGAGCGTTAAAAGAGAGGTTTGGACCCTGAAAGTGCGGCTTTGGGTGTTAAAACTGAGGCTTTGGGAGTTAAAAGAGGGCTTTAGGTCCTAAAAGTGAGGGTTTGGCTGTTAGAAATGAGGCACTGAGCTTTAAGAGAGAGGTTTGGACCCTAGCAGTGAGGTTTGTGGTCCTAACTATAAGGCTTTGAGCATTAAAAGAGGGGTTTGGGTGCTTTAAAGGAAGTCTTTGGGTGCTGAAAATGAGGCTTTGAGCCTTAAAAGAGGGCTTTGGGCATTAATAATGATGTTTTGGTACCTGAAATTGAAGGCCTGGATGCTAAAAGCAGGGGGTTTCTGACCTAAAAATGAGGCACTGAGCATTAAAAGAGGGGTTTGGACCCTGAAAGTGAAGGTTTGGATGATAAAAATGAGTTTTTGAAGCTTAATAGAGGGGTTTGGACTCTAAAAATTACTATTTGGAACAAAACAATGATGGTTTGACCATAAAAAGTCCAAGTTCGATGCTAAAAGCAGAGGGTTTGGGACCTAAAAATGAGGCAGTGAGCGTGAAAAGAGGGGTTTGGGTAATAGAAGTAAGGGTTTGGAATTTAAAAAAGAGGGTTTGTCCCTGAAAAGGAGGGGTTTGGACCCTAAAAGTGAGGTTTGCAGTCCTAACTCTAAGTCTTTGATGTTAAAAGAGGTGTTTGGGTGTTTTAAAGTGAGTTTTGGGGACCTGGAAATGAGGCACTGAGCATTAAAAGAGAGGTTTGGACCCTGAAAGTGCGGCTTTGGGAGTTAAAAGAGGGCTTTAGGTCCTAAAAGTGAGGGTTTGCTGTTAAAAATGAGGCTTTGAGCGTTAAAACCGGTTTGGCCCCTAAAAGTGAGATTTGCAGTCTTACTCTAAAAGGCTTTGTGGTTAAAAGAGGCTTTGGGTGCTTTAAAGTGCGTCTTTGGGAGGTATAAATGAGGCATTGAGCATTAAAAGAGGGGTTTGGGCAAAGAAAGTGAGGTTTTGGCTGTTAAAAATGAAGCTTTGAGCATAAAAGAGGGCTTTGGACCCTAGCATTGTGGTTTGCGGCCCTAACTATAAGGCTTTGAGCATTAAAAGAGGGGTTTGGGTGCTTTAAAGTAAGTCCTTGGGACATGAAAATGAGGGTATGTCCCTAAAAAGGAGGGGTTTGGACCCTAGCAGTGAGGTTTGCAGTCCTAACTCTAAGTCTTTGATGTTAAAAGAGGTGTTTGGGTGTTTTAAAGTGAGTTTTGGGGACCTGAAAATGAGGCACTGAGCGTTAAAAGAGGGGTTTGGACCCTGAAAGTGTGGTTTTGGGTGTTAAAACCGAGGCTTTGAGTGTTAAAAGAGGGCTTTAGGTCCTAAAAGTGAGGGTTTGGCTGTTAGAAATGAGGCACTGAGCTTTAAGAGAGAGGTTTGGACCCTAGCAGTGAGGTTTGTGGTCCTAACTATAAGGCTTTGAGCATTAAAAGAGGGGTTTGGGTGCTTTAAAGTGCGTCTTTGGGACGTGAAAATGAGGGTATGTCCCTAAAAAGGAGGGGTTTGGACCCTAAAAGTGAGGTTTGCAGTCCTAACTCTAAGTCTTTGATGTTAAAAGAGGTGTTTGGGTGTTTTAAAGTGAGTTTTGGGGACCTGAAAATGAGGCACTGAGCGTTAAAAGAGGGGTTTGGACCCTGAAAGTTTGGCTTTGAGTGTTAAAACTGAGGCTTTGAGTGTTAAAAGAGGGCTTTAGGTCCTAAAAGTGAGGGTTTGGCTGTTAGAAATGAGGCATTGAATTTTAAAACCAAGGTTTGGACCCTAGCAGTGAGGTTTGTGGTCCTAACTATAAGGCTTTGAGCATTAAAAGAGGGGTTTGGGTGCTTTAAAGGAAGTCTTTGGGTGCTGAAAATGAGGCTTTGAGCCTTAAAAGAGGGCTTTGGGCATTAATAATGATGTTTTGGTACCTGAAAGTGAAGGCCTGCATGCTAAAAGCAGGGGGTTTCTGACCTAAAAATGAGGCACTGAGCATTAAAAGAGGGGTTTGGACCCTGAAAGTGAAGGTTTGGATGATAAAAATGAGTTTTTGAAGCTTAATAGAGGGGTTTGGACTCTAAAAATTACTATTTGGAACAAAACAATGATGGTTTGACCATAAAAAGTCTAAGTTCGATGCTAAAAATGAGGGTTTGGGACCTAAAAATGAGGCAGTGAGCGTGAAAAGAGGGGTTTGGGTAATAGAAGTAAGGGTTTGGAATTTAAAAAAGAGGGTTTGTCCCTGAAAAGGAGGGGTTTGGACCCTAAAAGTGAGGTTTGCAGTCCTAACTCTAAGTCTTTGATGTTAAAAGAGGTGTTTGGGTGTTTTAAAGTGAGTTTTGGGGACCTGAAAATGAGGCACTGAGCGTTAAAAGAGGGGTTTGGACCCTGAAAGTTTGGCTTTGAGTGTTAAAACCGAGGCTTTGAGTGTTAAAAGAGGGCTTTAGGTCCTAAAAGTGAGGGTTTGGCTGTTAAAAATGAGGCACTGAGCTTTAAGAGAGAGGTTTGGACCCTAGCAGTGAGGTTTGTGGTCCTAACTATAAGGCTTTGAGCATTAAAAGAGGGGTTTGGGTGCTTTAAAGTGCGTCTTTGGGACGTGAAAATGAGGGTATGTCCCTAAAAAGGAGGGGTTTGGACCCTGAAAGTGAGGGTTTGGCATCTAAAATAGAGGCTTTGAGCCTTAAAAGAGGGATTTGGACGTTAAAAATGAGATTTTGCTCCATAAAAGTAAGGGGTTTGGATGCTAAAAATGAGGGTTTGGGAACTAAAAGTGAGGCTTTGAGCCTTGAAAGAGGGGTTTGGACGCTGAAAGTGAGGTTTGCGGTCCCAACTCTAAGTCTTTGATGTTAAAAGAGGGGTTTGGGTGTTTTAAAGTGAGTCTTTGGGTGCTGAAAATGAGGCTTTGAGCCTTAAAAGAGGGCTTTGGGCATTAATAATGATGGTTTGGTACCTGAAAGTGAAGGCCTGGATGCTAAAAGCAAGGGTTTCTGAACTAAAAATGAGGCACTGAGCATTAAAAGAGGGCTTTGGACCCTGAAAGTGAAGGTTTGGATGATAAAAATGAGGCTTTGAGGCTTAAAAACGAGGGGCTGGACTCTAAAAGTCATGATTTGTACTAGAACGAGAGTTTGACAATTACAAGTCCGGGTTCAGTGCTAAGAGTGAGGGTTTGGGACCTAAAAATGAGGCACTGAGCGTTAAAAGAGAGGTTTGGACCCTGAAAGTGCGGCTTTGGGTGTTAAAACCGAGGCTTTGGGAGTTAAAAGAGGGCTTTAGGTCCTAAAAGTGAGGGTTTGCTGTTAAAAATGAGGCTTTGAGCGTTAAAACCGGTTTGGCCCCTAAAAGTGAGATTTGCAGTCTTACTCTAAAAGGCTTTGAGGTTAAAAGAGGCTTTGGGTGCTTTAAAGTGCGTCTTTGGGAGGTATAAATGAGGCATTGAGCATTAAAAGAGGGGTTTGGGCAAAGAAAGTGAGGGTTTGGCTGTTAAAAATGAAGCTTTGAGCATAAAAGAGGGCTTTGGACCCTAGCATTGTGGTTTGCGGCCCTAACTCTAAGGCTTTGAGCATTAAAAGAGGGGTTTGGGTGCTTTAAAGTAAGTCCTTGGGACATGAAAATGAGGGTATGTCCCTAAAAAGGAGGGGTTTGGACCCTAAAAGTGAGGTTTGCAGTCCTAATTCTAAGTCTTTGATGTTAAAAGAGGTGTTTGGGTGTTTTAAAGTGAGTTTTGGGGACCTGAAAATGAGGCACTGAGCGTTAAAAGAGGGGTTTGGACCCTGAAAGTTTGGCTTTGAGTGTTAAAACTGAGGCTTTGAGTGTTAGAAGAGGGCTTTAGGTCCTAAAAGTGAGGGTTTGGCTGTTAGAAATGAGGCATTGAATTTTAAAACCAAGGTTTGGACCCTAGCAGTGAGGTTTGCAGTCCTAACTCTAAGGCTTTGATGTTAAAAGAGGGGTTTGGGTGCTTTAAAGGAAGTCTTTGGGTGCTGAAAATGAGGCTTTGAGCATTAAAAGAGGGCTTTGGGCATTAATAATGATGTTTTGGTACCTGAAAGTGAAGGCCTGGATGCTAAAAGCAGGGGGTTTGGACCTAAAAGTGAGGCACTGAGCATTAAAAGAGGGGTTTGGACCCTGAAAGTGAAGGTTTGGATGATAAAAATGAGGCTTTGAGACTTAAAAACGAGGGGCTGGACTCTAAAAGTCATGATTTGTACTAGAACGAGAGTTTGACAATTAAAAGTCCGGGTTCAGTGCTAAGAGTGAGGGTTTGGGACCTAAAAATGAGGCACTGAGCGTTAAAAGAGAGGTTTGGACCCTGAAAGTGCGGCTTTGGGTGTTAAAACCGAGGCTTTGGGAGTTAAAAGAGGGCTTTAGGTCCTAAAAGTGAGGGTTTGCTGTTAAAAATGAGGCTTTGAGCGTTAAAACCGGTTTGGCCCCTAAAAGTGAGATTTGCAGTCTTACTCTAAAAGGCTTTGAGGTTAAAAGAGGCTTTGGGCATTAATAATGATGTTTTGGTACCTGAAAGTGAAGGCCTGGATGCTAAAAGCAGGGGGTTTGGACGCTGAAAATGAGGCACTGAGCATTAAAAGAGGGGTTTGGACCCTGAAAGTGAAGGTTTGGATGATAAAAATGAGTTTTTGAAGCTTAATAGAGGGGTTTGGACTCTAAAAATTACTATTTGGAACAAAACAATGATGGTTTGACCATAAAAAGTCCAAGTTCGATGCTAAAAATGAGGGTTTGGGACCTAAAAAAAAGGCAGTGAGCGTGAAAAGAGGGGTTTGGGTAATAGAAGTAAGGGTTTGGAATTTTAAAAAGAGGGTTTGTCCCTAAAAAGGAGGGGGTTGGACCCTAAAAGTGAGGTTTGCATTCCTAACTCTAAGTCTTTGATGTTAAAAGAGGTGTTTGGGTGTTTTAAAGTGAGTTTTGGGGACCTGGAAATGAGGCACTGAGCATTAAAAGAGGGGTTTGGACCCTGAAAGTTTGGCTTTGAGTGTTAAAACTGAGGCTTTGAGTGTTAAAAGAGGGCTTTAGGTCCTAGAAGTGAGGGTTTGGCTGTTAAAAATGAGGCACTGAGCTTTAAGAGAGAGGTTTGGACCCTAGCAGTGAGGTTTGTGGTCCTAACTATAAGGCTTTGAGCATTAAAAGAGGGGTTTGGGTGCTTTAAAGTGCGTCTTTGGGTGCTGAAAATGAGGGTATGTCCCTAAAAAGGAGGGGTTTGGACCCTGAAAGTGAGGGTTTGGCATCTAAAATAGAGGCTTTGAGCCTTAAAAGAGGGATTTCGACTTTAAAAAATGAGATTTTGCTCCATAAAAGTAAGGGGTTTGGATGCTAAAAATGAGGGTTTGGGAACTAAAAGTGAGGCTTTGAGCCTTGAAAGAGGGGTTTGGACGCTGAAAGTGAAGGTTTGGATGATTGAAATGAGTTTTTGAAGCTTAATAGAGGGGTTTGGACTCTAAAAATTACTATTTGGAACAAAACAATGATGGTTTGACCATAAAAAGTCCAAGTTCGATGCTAAAAGTGAGGGTTTGGGACCTAAAAATGAGGCAGTGAGCGTTAAAAGAGGGGTTTGGGTAATAGAAGTAAGGGTTTGGAATTTAAAAAAGAGGGTTTGTCCCTAAAAAGGAGGGGTTTGGACCCTAAAAGTGAGGTTTGCAGTCCTAACTCAAAGTCTTTGATGTTAAAAGAGGGGTTTGGGTGTTTTAAAGTGAGTCTTTGGGTGCTGAAAATGAGGCACTGAGCATTAAAAGAGAGGGGTTTGGGCAAAGAAAGTGAGGTTTTGGCTGTTAAAAATGAAGCTTTGAGCATAAAAGAGGGCTTTGGACCCTAGCATTGTGGTTTGCGGCCCTAACTATAAGGCTTTGAGCATTAAAAGAGGGGTTTGGGTGCTTTAAAGTGCGTCTTTGGGACGTGAAAATGAGGGTATGTCCCTAAAAAGGAGGGGTTTGGACCCTGAAAGTGAGGGTTTGGCATCTAAAATAGAGGCTTTGAGCCTTAAAAGAGGGATTTGGACTTTAAAAAATGAGATTTTGCTCCATAAAAGTAAGGGGTTTGGATGCTAAAAATGAGGGTTTGGGAACTAAAAGTGAGGCTTTGAGCCTTGAAAGAGGGGTTTGGATGCTGAAAGTGAGGTTTGCGGTCCCAACTCTAAGTCTTTGATGTTAAAAGAGGGGTTTGGGTGTTTTAAAGTGAGTCTTTGGGTGCTGAAAATGAGGCTTTGAGCCTTAAAAGAGGGCTTTGGGCATTAATAATGATGGTTTGGTACCTGAAAGTGAAGGCCTGGATGCTAAAAGCAAGGGTTTCTGAACTAAAAATGAGGCACTGAGCATTAAAAGAGGGCTTTGGACCCTGAAAGTGAAGGTTTGGATGATAAAAATGAGGCTTTGAGGCTTAAAAACGAGGGGCTGGACTCTAAAAGTCATGATTTGTACTAGAACGAGAGTTTGACAATTACAAGTCCGGGTTCAGTGCTAAGAGTGAGGGTTTGGGACCTAAAAATGAGGCACTGAGCGTTAAAAGAGAGGTTTGGACCCTGAAAGTGCGGCTTTGGGTGTTAAAACCGAGGCTTTGGGAGTTAAAAGAGGGCTTTAGGTCCTAAAAGTGAGGGTTTGCTGTTAAAAAGGAGGCTTTGAGCGTTAAAACCGGTTTGGCCCCTAAAAGTGAGATTTGCAGTCTTACTCTAAAAGGCTTTGAGGTTAAAAGAGGCTTTGGGTGCTTTAAAGTGCGTCTTTGGGAGGTATAAATGAGGCATTGAGCATTAAAAGAGGGGTTTGGGCAAAGAAAGTGAGGTTTTGGCTGTTAAAAATGAAGCTTTGAGCATAAAAGAGGGCTTTGGACCCTAGCATTGTGGTTTGCGGCCCTAACTATAAGGCTTTGAGCATTAAAAGAGGGGTTTGGGTGCTTTAAAGTAAGTCCTTGGGACGTGAAAATGAGGGTATGTCCCTAAAAAGGAGGGGTTTGGACCCTAAAAGTGAGGTTTGCAGTCCTAACTCTAAGTCTTTGATGTTAAAAGAGGTGTTTGGGTGTTTTAAAGTGAGTTTTGGGGACCTGGAAATGAGGCACTGAGCATTAAAAGAGGGGTTTGGACCCTGAAAGTTTGTCTTTGAGTGTGAAAACTGAGGCTTTGAGTGTTAAAAGAGGGCTTTAGGTCCTAAAAGTGAGGGTTTGGCTGTTAGAAATGAGGCATTGAATTTTAAAACCAAGGTTTGGACCCTAGCAGTGAGGTTTGCAGTCCTAACTATAAGGCTTTGATGTTAAAAGAGGGGTTTGGGTGTTTTAAAGTGAGTCTTTGGGTGCTGAAAATGAGGCTTTGAGCCTTAAAAGAGGGCTTTGGGCATTAATAATGATGTTTTGGTTCCTGAAAGTGAAGGCCTGGATGCTAAAAGCAGGGGGGTTCTGACCTAAAAATGAGGCACTGAGCATTAAAAGAGGGGTTTGGACCCTGAAAGTGAAGGTTTGGATGATAAAAATGAGTTTTTGAAGCTTAATAGAGGGGTTTGGACTCTAAAAATTACTATTTGGAACAAAACAATGATGGTTTGACCATAAAAAGTCCAAGTTCGATGCTAAAAATGAGGGTTTGGGACCTAAAAATGAGGCAGTGAGCGTGAAAAGAGGGGTTTGGGTAATAGAAGTAAGGGTTTGGAATTTAAAAAAGAGGGTTTGTCCCTGAAAAGGAGGGGTTTGGACCCTAAAAGTGAGGTTTGCAGTCCTAACTCTAAGTCTTTGATGTTAAAAGAGGTGTTTGGGTGTTTTAAAGTGAGTTTTGGGGACCTGGAAATGAGGCACTGAGCATTAAAATAGAGGTTTGGACCCTGAAAGTGCGGCTTTGGGTGTTAAAACCGAGGCTTTGAGTGTTAAAAGAGGGCTTTAGGTCCTAAAAGTGAGGGTTTGGCTGTTAGAAATGAGGCACTGAGCTTTAAGAGAGAGGTTTGGACCCTAGCAGTGAGGTTTGTGGTCCTAACTATAAGGCTTTGAGCATTAAAAGAGGGGTTTGGGTGCTTTAAAGTGCGTCTTTGGGACGTGAAAATGAGGGTATGTCCCTAAAAAGGAGGGGTTTGGACCCTGAAAGTGAGGGTTTGGCATCTAAAATAGAGGCTTTGAGCCTTAAAAGAGGGATTTGGACGTTAAAAATGAGATTTTGCTCCATAAAAGTAAGGGGTTTGGATGCTAAAAATGAGGGTTTGGGAACTAAAAGTGAGGCTTTGAGCCTTGAAAGAGGGGTTTGGACGCTGAAAGTGAGGTTTGCGGTCCCAACTCTAAGTCTTTGGTGTTAAAAGAGGGGTTTGGGTGTTTTAAAGTGAGTCTTTGTGTGCTGAAAATGAGGCTTTGAGCCTTAAAAGAGGGCTTTGGGCATTAATAATGATGGTTTGGTTCCTGAAAGTGAAGGCCTGGATGCTAAAAGCAAGGGTTTCTGAACTAAAAATGAGGCACTGAGCATTAAAAGAGGGGTTTGGACCATGAAAGTGAAGGTTTGGATGATAAAAATGAGGCTTTGAGGCTTAAAAACGAGGGGCTGGACTCTAAAAGTCATGATTTGTACTAGAACGAGAGTTTGACAATTAAAAGTCCGGGTTCAGTGCTAAGAGTGAGGGTTTGGGACCTAAAAATGAGGCACTGAGCGTTAAAAGAGAGGTTTGGACCCTGAAAGTGCGGCTTTGGGTGTTAAAACCGAGGCTTTGGGAGTTAAAAGAGGGCTTTAGGTCCTAAAAGTGAGGGTTTGCTGTTAAAAATGAGGCTTTGAGCGTTAAAACCGGTTTGGCCCCTGAAAGTGAGATTTGCAGTCTTACTCTAAAAGGCTTTGAGGTTAAAAGAGGCTTTGGGCATTAATAATGATGTTTTGGTACCTGAAAGTGAAGGCCTGGATGCTAAAAGCAGGGGGTTTGGACGCTGAAAATGAGGCACTGAGCATTAAAAGAGGGGTTTGGACCCTGAAAGTGAAGGTTTGGATGATAAAAATGAGTTTTTGAAGCTTAATAGAGGGGTTTGGACTCTAAGAATTACTATTTGGAACAAAACAATGATGGTTTGACCATAAAAAGTCCAAGTTCGATGCTAAAAATGAGGGTTTGGGACCTAAAAAAAAGGCAGTGAGCGTGAAAAGAGGGGTTTGGGTAATAGAAGTAAGGGTTTGGAATTTTAAAAAGAGGGTTTGTCCCTAAAAAGGAGGGGGTTGGACCCTAAAAGTGAGGTTTGCATTCCTAACTCTAAGTCTTTGATGTTAAAAGAGGTGTTTGGGTGTTTTAAAGTGTGTTTTGGGGACCTGGAAATGAGGCACTGAGCATTAAAAGAGAGGTTTGGACCCTGAAAGTTTGGCTTTGAGTGTTAAAACTGAGGCTTTGAGTGTTAAAAGAGGGCTTTAGGTCCTAAAAGTGAGGGTTTGGCTGTTAAAAATGAGGCACTGAGCTTTAAGAGAGAGGTTTGGACCCTAGCAGTGAGGTTTGTGGTCCTAACTATAAGGCTTTGAGCATTAAAAGAGGGGTTTGGGTGCTTTAAAGTGCGTCTTTGGGTGCTGAAAATGAGGGTATGTCCCTAAAAAGGAGGGGTTTGGACCCTGAAAGTGAGGGTTTGGCATCTAAAATAGAGGCTTTGAGCCTTAAAAGAGGGATTTGGACTTTAAAAAATGAGATTTTGCTCCATAAAAGTAAGGGGTTTGGATGCTAAAAATGAGGGTTTGGGAACTAAAAGTGAGGCTTTGAGCCTTGAAAGAGGGGTTTGGACGCTGAAAGTGAAGGTTTGGATGATTGAAATGAGTTTTTGAAGCTTAATAGAGGGGTTTGGACTCTAAAAATTACTATTTGGAACAAAACAATGATGGTTTGACCATAAAAAGTCCAAGTTCGATGCTAAAAATGAGGGTTTGGGACCTAAAAATGAGGCAGTGAGCGTTAAAAGAGGGGTTTGGGTAATAGAAGTAAGGGTTTGGAATTTAAAAAAGAGGGTTTGTCCCTAAAAAGGAGGGGTTTGGACCCTAAAAGTGAGGTTTGCAGTCCTAACTATAAGTCTTTGATGTTAAAAGAGGGGTTTGGGTGTTTTAAAGTGAGTCTTTGGGTGCTGAAAATGAGGCACTGAGCATTAAAAGAGGGGTTTGGGCAAAGAAAGTGAGGTTTTGGCTGTTAAAAATGAAGCTTTGAGCATAAAAGAGGGCTTTGGACCCTAGCATTGTGGTTTGCGGCCCTAACTATAAGGCTTTGAGCATTAAAAGAAGGGTTTGGGTGCTTTAAAGTAAGTCCTTGGGACATGAAAATGAGGGTATGTCCCTAAAAAGGAGGGGTTTGGACCCTAAAAGTGAGGTTTGCAGTCCTAACTATAAGTCTTTGATGTTAAAAGAGGTATTTGGGTGTTTTAAAGTGAGTTTTGGGGACCTGAAAATGAGGCACTGAGCGTTAAAAGAGGGGTTTGGACCCTGAAAGTTTGGCTTTGAGTGTTAAAACTGAGGCTTTGAGTGTTAAAAGAGGGCTTTAGGTCCTAAAAGTGAGGGTTTGGCTGTTAGAAATGAGGCATTGAATTTTAAAACCAAGGTTTGGACCCTAGCAGTGAGGTTTGCAGTCCTAACTATATGGCTTTGAGCATTAAAAGAGGGGTTTGGGTGCTTTAAAGGAAGTCTTTGTGTGCTGAAAATGAGGCTTTGAGCCTTAAAAGAGGGCTTTGGGCATTAATAATGATGTTTTGGTACCTGAAAGTGAAGGCCTGGATGCTAAAAGCAGGGGGTTTGGACCTAAAAAAGAGGCACTGAGCATTAAAAGAGGGGTTTGGACCCTGAAAGTGAAGGTTTGGATGATAAAAATGAGTTTTTGAAGCTTAATAGAGGGGTTTGGACTCTAAAAATTACTATTTGGAACAAAACAATGATGGTTTGACCATAAAAAGTCCAAGTTCGATGCTAAAAAGGAGGGGTTTGGACCCTAAAAGTGAGGTTTGCAGTCCTAACTCTAAGTCTTTGATGTTAAAAGAGGTGTTTGGGTGTTTTAAAGTGAGTTTTGGGGACCTGAAAATGAGGCACAGAGCGTTAAAAGAGGGGTTTGGACCCTGAAAGTTTGGCTTTGAGTGTTAAAACTGAGGCTTTGAGTGTTAAAAGAGGGCTTTAGGTCCTAAAAGTGAGGGTTTGGCTGTTAGAAATGAGGCACTGAGCTTTAAGAGAGAGGTTTGGACCCTAGCAGTGAGGTTTGTGGTCCTAACTATAAGGCTTTGAGCATTAAAAGAGGGGTTTGGGTGCTTTAAAGTGCGTCTTTGGGTGCTGAAAATGAGGGTATGTCCCTAAAAAGGAGGGGTTTGGACCCTGAAAGTGAGGGTTTGGCATCTAAAATAGAGGCTTTGAGCCTTAAAAGAGGGATTTGGACTTTAAAAAATGAGATTTTGCTCCATAGAAGTAAGGGGTTTGGATGCTAAAAATGAGGGTTTGGGAACTAAAAGTGAGGCTTTGAGCCTTGAAAGAGGGGTTTGGATGCTGAAAGTGAGGTTTGCGGTCCCAACTCTAAGTCTTTGATGTTAAAAGAGGGGTTTGGGTGTTTTAAAGTGAGTCTTTGGGTGCTGAAAATGAGGCTTTGAGCCTTAAAAGAGGGCTTTGGGCATTAATAATGATGGTTTGGTACCTGAAAGTGAAGGCCTGGATGCTAAAAGCAAGGGTTTCTGAACTAAAAATGAGGCACTGAGCATTAAAAGAGGGCTTTGGACCCTGAAAGTGAAGGTTTGGATGATAAAAATGAGGCTTTGAGGCTTAAAAACGAGGGGCTGGACTCTAAAAGTCATGATTTGTACTAGAACGAGAGTTTGACAATTAAAAGTCCGGGTTCAGTGCTAAGAGTGAGGGTTTGGGACCTAAAAATGAGGCACTGAGCGTTAAAAGAGAGGTTTGGACCCTGAAAGTGCGGCTTTGGGTGTTAAAACCGAGGCTTTGGGAGTTAAAAGAGGGCTTTAGGTCCTAAAAGTGAGGGTTTGCTGTTAAAAATGAGGCTTTGAGCGTTAAAACCGGTTTGGCCCCTGAAAGTGAGATTTGCAGTCTTACTCTAAAAGGCTTTGAGGTTAAAAGAGGCTTTGGGTGCTTTAAAGTGCGTCTTTGGGAGGTATAAATGAGGCATTGAGCATTAAAAGAGGGGTTTGGGCAAAGAAAGTGAGGTTTTGGCTGTTAAAAATGAAGCTTTGAGCATAAAAGAGGGCTTTGGACCCTAGCATTGTGGTTTGCGGCCCTAACTATAAGGCTTTGAGCATTAAAAGAGGGGTTTGGGTGCTTTAAAGTGAGTCCTTGGGACATGAAAATGAGGGTATGTCCCTAAAAAGGAGGGTTTTGGACCCTAGCAGTGAGGTTTGCAGTCCTAACTCTAAGTCTTTGATGTTAAAAGAGGTGTTTGGGTGTTTTAAAGTGAGTTTTGGGGACCTGAAAATGAGGCACTGAGCGTTAAAAGAGGGGTTTGGACCCTGAAAGTTTGTCTTTGAGTGTTAAAACTGAGGCTTTGAGTGTTAAAAGAGGGCTTTAGGTCCTAAAAGTGAGGGTTTGGCTGTTAGAAATGAGGCATTGAATTTTAAAACCAAGGTTTGGACCCTAGCAGTGAGGTTTGCAGTCCTAACTCTAAGGCTTTGATGTTAAAAGAGGGGTTTGGGTGTTTTAAAGTGAGTCTTTGGGTGCTGAAAATGAGGCTTTGAGCCTTAAAAGAGGGCTTTGGGCATTAATAATGATGGTTTGGTACCTGAAAGTGAAGGCCTGGATGCTAAAAGCAGGGGGTTTCTGACCTAAAAATGAGGCACTGAGCATTAAAAGAGGCGTTTGGACCCTGAAAGTGAAGGTTTGGATGATAAAAATGAGTTTTTGAAGCTTAATAGAGGGGTTTGGACTCTAAAAATTACTATTTGGAACAAAACAATGATGGTTTGACCATAAAAAGTCCAAGTTCGATGCTAAAAATGAGGGTTTGGGACCTAAAAATGAGGCAGTGAGCGTGAAAAGAGGGGTTTGGGTAATAGAAGTAAGGGTTTGGAATTTAAAAAAGAGGGTTTGTCCCTGAAAAGGAGGGGTTTGGACCCTAAAAGTGAGGTTTGCAGTCCTAACTCTAAGTCTTTGATGTTAAAAGAGGTGTTTGGGTGTTTTAAAGTGAGTTTTGGGGACCTGGAAATGAGGCACTGAGCATTAAAAGAGAGGTTTGGACCCTGAAAGTGCGGCTTTGGGTGTTAAAACCGAGGCTTTGAGTGTTAAAAGAGGGCTTTAGGTCCTAAAAGTGAGGGTTTGGCTGTTAGAAATGAGGCACTGAGCTTTAAGAGAGAGGTTTGGACCCTAGCAGTGAGGTTTGTGGTCCTAACTATAAGGCTTTGAGCATTAAAAGAGGGGTTTGGGTGCTTTAAAGTGCGTCTTTGGGACGTGAAAATGAGGGTATGTCCCTAAAAAGGAGGGGTTTGGACCCTGAAAGTGAGGGTTTGGCATCTAAAATAGAGGCTTTGAGCCTTAAAAGAGGGATTTGGACTTTAAAAATGAGATTTTGCTCCATAAAAGTAAGGGGTTTGGATGCTAAAAATGAGGGTTTGGGAACTAAAAGTGAGGCTTTGAGCCTTGAAAGAGGGGTTTGGATGCTGAAAGTGAGGTTTGCGGTCCCAGCTCTAAGTCTTTGGTGTTAAAAGAGGGGTTTGGGTGTTTTAAAGTGAGTCTTTGTGTGCTGAAAATGAGGCTTTGAGCCTTAAAAGAGGGCTTTGGGCATTAATAATGATGGTTTGGTTCCTGAAAGTGAAGGCCTGGATGCTAAAAGCAAGGGTTTCTGAACTAAAAATGAGGCACTGAGCATTAAAAGAGGGGTTTGGACCCTGAAAGTGAAGGTTTGGATGATAAAAATGAGGCTTTGAGACTTAAAATCGAGGGGCTGGACTCTAAAAGTCATGATTTGTACTAGAACGAGAGTTTGACAATTAAAAGTCCGGGTTCAGTGCTAAGAGTGAGGGTTTGGGACCTAAAAATGAGGCACTGAGCGTTAAAAGAGAGGTTTGGACCCTGAAAGTGCGGCTTTGGGTGTTAAAACCGAGGCTTTGGGAGTTAAAAGAGGGCTTTAGGTCCTAAAAGTGAGGGTTTGCTGTTAAAAATGAGGCTTTGAGCGTTAAAACCGGTTTGGCCCCTAAAAGTGAGATTTGCAGTCTTACTCTAAAAGGCTTTGAGGTTAAAAGAGGCTTTGGGCATTAATAATGATGTTTTGGTACCTGAAAGTGAAGGCCTGGATGCTAAAAGCAGGGGGTTTGGACGCTGAAAATGAGGCACTGAGCATTAAAAGAGGGGTTTGGACCCTGAAAGTGAAGGTTTGGATGATAAAAATGAGTTTTTGAAGCTTAATAGAGGGGTTTGGACTCTAAGAATTACTATTTGGAACAAAACAATGATGGTTTGACCATAAAAAGTCCAAGTTCGATGCTAAAAATGAGGGTTTGGGACCTAAAAAAAAGGCAGTGAGCGTGAAAAGAGGGGTTTGGGTAATAGAAGTAAGGGTTTGGAATTTTAAAAAGAGGGTTTGTCCCTAAAAAGGAGGGGGTTGGACCCTAAAAGTGAGGTTTGCATTCCTAACTCTAAGTCTTTGATGTTAAAAGAGGTGTTTGGGTGTTTTAAAGTGAGTTTTGGGGACCTGAAAATGAGGCACTGAGCATTAAAAGAGAGGTTTGGACCCTGAAAGTTTGGCTTTGAGTGTTAAAACTGAGGCTTTGAGTGTTAAAAGAGGGCTTTAGGTCCTAAAAGTGAGGGTTTGGCTGTTAAAAATGAGGCACTGAGCTTTAAGAGAGAGGTTTGGACCCTAGCAGTGAGGTTTGTGGTCCTAACTATAAGGCTTTGAGCATTAAAAGAGAGGTTTGGGTGCTTTAAAGTGCGTCTTTGGGTGCTGAAAATGAGGGTATGTCCCTAAAAAGGAGGGGTTTGGACCCTGAAAGTGAGGGTTTGGCATCTAAAATAGAGGCTTTGAGCCTTAAAAGAGGGATTTGGACTTTAAAAAATGAGATTTTGCTCCATAAAAGTAAGGGGTTTGGATGCTAAAAATGAGGGTTTGGGAACTAAAAGTGAGGCTTTGAGCCTTGAAAGAGGGGTTTGGACGCTGAAAGTGAAGGTTTGGATGATTGAAATGAGTTTTTGAAGCTTAATAGAGGGGTTTGGACTCTAAAAATTACTATTTGGAACAAAACAATGATGGTTTGACCATAAAAAGTCCAAGTTCGATGCTAAAAATGAGGGTTTGGGACCTAAAAATGAGGCAGTGAGCGTTAAAAGAGGGGTTTGGGTAATAGAAGTAAGGGTTTGGAATTTAAAAAAGAGGGTTTGTCCCTAAAAAGGAGGGGTTTGGACCCTAAAAGTGAGGTTTGCAGTCCTAACTCAAAGTCTTTGATGTTAAAAGAGGGGTTTGGGTGTTTTAAAGTGAGTCTTTGGGTGCTGAAAATGAGGCACTGAGCATTAAAAGAGGGGTTTGGGCAAAGAAAGTGAGGTTTTGGCTGTTAAAAATGAAGCTTTGAGCATAAAAGAGGGCTTTGGACCCTAGCATTGTGGTTTGCGGCCCTAACTATAAGGCTTTGAGCATTAAAAGAAGGGTTTGGGTGCTTTAAAGTAAGTCCTTGGGACATGAAAATGAGGGTATGTCCCTAAAAAGGAGGGGTTTGGACCCTAAAAGTGAGGTTTGCAGTCCTAACTATAAGTCTTTGATGTTAAAAGAGGTATTTGGGTGTTTTAAAGTGAGTTTTGGGGACCTGAAAATGAGGCACTGAGCGTTAAAAGAGGGGTTTGGACCCTGAAAGTTTGGCTTTGAGTGTTAAAACTGAGGCTTTGAGTGTTAAAAGAGGGCTTTAGGTCCTAAAAGTGAGGGTTTGGCTGTTAGAAATGAGGCATTGAATTTTAAAACCAAGGTTTGGACCCTAGCAGTGAGGTTTGCAGTCCTAACTATATGGCTTTGAGCATTAAAAGAGGGGTTTGGGTGCTTTAAAGGAAGTCTTTGTGTGCTGAAAATGAGGCTTTGAGCCTTAAAAGAGGGCTTTGGGCATTAATAATGATGTTTTGGTACCTGAAAGTGAAGGCCTGGATGCTAAAAGCAGGGGGTTTGGACCTAAAAATGAGGCACTGAGCATTAAAAGAGGGGTTTGGACCCTGAAAGTGAAGGTTTGGATGATAAAAATGAGTTTTTGAAGCTTAATAGAGGGGTTTGGACTCTAAAAATTACTATTTGGAACAAAACAATGATGGTTTGACCATAAAAAGTCCAAGTTCGATGCTAAAAAGGAGGGGTTTGGACCCTAAAAGTGAGGTTTGCAGTCCTAACTCTAAGTCTTTGATGTTAAAAGAGGTGTTTGGGTGTTTTAAAGTGAGTTTTGGGGACCTGAAAATGAGGCACAGAGCGTTAAAAGAGGGGTTTGGACCCTGAAAGTTTGGCTTTGAGTGTTAAAACTGAGGCTTTGAGTGTTAAAAGAGGGCTTTAGGTCCTAAAAGTGAGGGTTTGGCTGTTAGAAATGAGGCACTGAGCTTTAAGAGAGAGTTTTGGACCCTAGCAGTGAGGTTTGTGGTCCTAACTATAAGGCTTTGAGCATTAAAAGAGGGGTTTGGGTGCTTTAAAGTGCGTCTTTGGGTGCTGAAAATGAGGGTATGTCCCTAAAAAGGAGGGGTTTGGACCCTGAAAGTGAGGGTTTGGCATCTAAAATAGAGGCTTTGAGCCTTAAAAGAGGGATTTGGACTTTAAAAAATGAGATTTTGCTCCATAAAAGTAAGGGGTTTGGATGCTAAAAATGAGGGTTTGGGAACTAAAAGTGAGGCTTTGAGCCTTGAAAGAGGGGTTTGGACCATGAAAGTGAAGGTTTGGATGATAAAAATGAGGCTTTGAGGCTTAAAAACGAGGGGCTGGACTCTAAAAGTCATGATTTGTACTAGAACGAGAGTTTGACAATTAAAAGTCCGGGTTCAGTGCTAAGAGTGAGGGTTTGGGACCTAAAAATGAGGCACTGAGCGTTAAAAGAGAGGTTTGGACCCTGAAAGTGCGGCTTTGGGTGTTAAAACCGAGGCTTTGGGAGTTAAAAGAGGGCTTTAGGTCCTAAAAGTGAGGGTTTGCTGTTAAAAATGAGGCTTTGAGCGTTAAAACCGGTTTGGCCCCTGAAAGTGAGATTTGCAGTCTTACTCTAAAAGGCTTTGAGGTTAAAAGAGGCTTTGGGTGCTTTAAAGTGCGTCTTTGGGAGGTATAAATGAGGCATTGAGCATTAAAAGAGGGGTTTGGGCAAAGAAAGTGAGGTTTTGGCTGTTAAAAATGAAGCTTTGAGCATAAAAGAGGGCTTTGGACCCTAGCATTGTGGTTTGCGGCCCTAACTATAAGGCTTTGAGCATTAAAAGAGGGGTTTGGGTGCTTTAAAGTGAGTCCTTGGGACATGAAAATGAGGGTATGTCCCTAAAAAGGAGGGGTTTGGACCCTAAAAGTGAGGTTTGCAGTCCTAACTCTAAGTCTTTGATGTTAAAAGAGGTGTTTGGGTGTTTTAAAGTGAGTTTTGGGGACCTGGAAATGAGGCACTGAGCGTTAAAAGAGAGGTTTGGACCCTGAAAGTGCGGCTTTGGGTGTTAAAACCGAGGCTTTGAGTGTTAAAAGAGGGCTTTAGGTCCTAAAAGTGAGGGTTTGGCTGTTAGAAATGAGGCATTGAATTTTAAAACCAAGGTTTGGACCCTAGCAGTGAGGTTTGCAGTCCTAACTCTAAGGCTTTGATGTTAAAAGAGGGGTTTGGGTGTTTTAAAGTGAGTCTTTGGGTGCTGAAAATGAGGCTTTGAGCCTTAAAAGAGGGCTTTGGGCATTAATAATGATGGTTTGGTACCTGAAAGTGAAGGCCTGGATGCTAAAAGCAGGGGGGTTCTGACCTAAAAATGAGGCACTGAGCATTAAAAGAGGGGTTTGGACCCTGAAAGTGAAGGTTTGGATGATAAAAATGAGTTTTTGAAGCTTAATAGAGGGGTTTGGACTCTAAAAATTACTATTTGGAACAAAACAATGATGGTTTGACCATAAAAAGTCCAAGTTCGATGCTAAAAGCAGAGGGTTTGGGACCTAAAAATGAGGCAGTGAGCGTGAAAAGAGGGGTTTGGGTAATAGAAGTAAGGGTTTGGAATTTAAAAAAGAGGGTTTGTCCCTGAAAAGGAGGGGTTTGGACCCTAAAAGTGAGGTTTGCAGTCCTAACTCTAAGTCTTTGATGTTAAAAGAGGTGTTTGGGTGTTTTAAAGTGAGTTTTGGGGACCTGGAAATGAGGCACTGAGCATTAAAAGAGGCGTTTGGACCCTGAAAGTGTGGTTTTGGGTGTTAAAACCGAGGCTTTGAGTGTTAAAAGAGGGCTTTAGGTCCTAAAAGTGAGGGTTTGGCTGTTAGAAATGAGGCACTGAGCTTTAAGAGAGAGGTTTGGACCCTAGCAGTGAGGTTTGTGGTCCTAACTATAAGGCTTTGAGCATTAAAAGAGGGGTTTGGGCGCTTTAAAGTGCGTCTTTGGGACGTGAAAATGAGGGTATGTCCCTAAAAAGGAGGGGTTTGGACCCTGAAAGTGAGGGTTTGGCATCTAAAATAGAGGCTTTGAGCCTTAAAAGAGGGATTTGGACGTTAAAAATGAGATTTTGCTCCATAAAAGTAAGGGGTTTGGATGCTAAAAATGAGGGTTTGGGAACTAAAAGTGAGGCTTTGAGCCTTGAAAGAGGGGTTTGGACGCTGAAAGTGAGGTTTGCGGTCCCAACTCTAAGTCTTTGGTGTTAAAAGAGGGGTTTGGGTGTTTTAAAGTGAGTCTTTGTGTGCTGAAAATGAGGCTTTGAGCCTTAAAAGAGGGCTTTGGGCATTAATAATGATGGTTTGGTTCCTGAAAGTGAAGGCCTGGATGCTAAAAGCAAGGGTTTCTGAACTAAAAATGAGGCACTGAGCATTAAAAGAGGGGTTTGGACCATGAAAGTGAAGGTTTGGATGATAAAAATGAGGCTTTGAGGCTTAAAAACAAGGGGCTGGACTCTAAAAGTCATGATTTGTACTAGAACGAGAGTTTGACAATTAAAAGTCCGGGTTCAGTGCTAAGAGTGAGGGTTTGGGACCTAAAAATGAGGCACTGAGCGTTAAAAGAGAGGTTTGGACCCTGAAAGTGCGGCTTTGGGTGTTAAAACCGAGGCTTTGGGAGTTAAAAGAGGGCTTTAGGTCCTAAAAGTGAGGGTTTGCTGTTAAAAATGAGGCTTTGAGCGTTAAAACCGGTTTGGCCCCTGAAAGTGAGATTTGCAGTCTTACTCTAAAAGGCTTTGAGGTTAAAAGAGGCTTTGGGTGCTTTAAAGTGCGTCTTTGGGAGGTATAAATGAGGCATTGAGCATTAAAAGAGGGGTTTGGGCAAAGAAAGTGAGGTTTTGGCTGTTAAAAATGAAGCTTTGAGCATAAAAGAGGGCTTTGGACCCTAGCATTGTGGTTTGCGGCCCTAACTATAAGGCTTTGAGCATTAAAAGAGGGGTTTGGGTGCTTTAAAGTGAGTCCTTGGGACATGAAAATGAGGGTATGTCCCTAAAAAGGAGGGTTTTGGACCCTAGCAGTGAGGTTTGCAGTCCTAACTCTAAGTCTTTGATGTTAAAAGAGGTGTTTGGGTGTTTTAAAGTGAGTTTTGGGGACCTGGAAATGAGGCACTGAGCGTTAAAAGAGAGGTTTGGACCCTGAAAGTGCGGCTTTGGGTGTTAAAACCGAGGCTTTGAGTGTTAAAAGAGGGCTTTAGGTCCTAAAAGTGAGGGTTTGGCTGTTAGAAATGAGGCATTGAATTTTAAAACCAAGGTTTGGACCCTAGCAGTGAGGTTTGCAGTCCTAACTCTAAGGCTTTGATGTTAAAAGAGGGGTTTGGGTGTTTTAAAGTGAGTCTTTGGGTGCTGAAAATGAGGCTTTGAGCCTTAAAAGAGGGCTTTGGGCATTAATAATGATGGTTTGGTACCTGAAAGTGAAGGCCTGGATGCTAAAAGCAGGGGGGTTCTGACCTAAAAATGAGGCACTGAGCATTAAAAGAGGGGTTTGGACCCTGAAAGTGAAGGTTTGGATGATAAAAATGAGTTTTTGAAGCTTAATAGAGGGGTTTGGACTCTAAAAATTACTATTTGGAACAAAACAATGATGGTTTGACCATAAAAAGTCCAAGTTCGATGCTAAAAGCAGAGGGTTTGGGACCTAAAAATGAGGCAGTGAGCGTGAAAAGAGGGGTTTGGGTAATAGAAGTAAGGGTTTGGAATTTAAAAAAGAGGGTTTGTCCCTGAAAAGGAGGGGTTTGGACCCTAAAAGTGAGGTTTGCAGTCCTAACTCTAAGTCTTTGATGATAAAAGAGGGGTTTGGGTGTTTTAAAGTGAGTTTTGGGGACCTGGAAATGAGGCACTGAGCATTAAAAGAGGCGTTTGGACCCTGAAAGTGTGGTTTTGGGTGTTAAAACCGAGGCTTTGAGTGTTAAAAGAGGGCTTTAGGTCCTAAAAGTGAGGGTTTGGCTGTTAGAAATGAGGCACTGAGCTTTAAGAGAGAGGTTTGGACCCTAGCAGTGAGGTTTGTGGTCCTAACTATAAGGCTTTGAGCATTAAAAGAGGAGTTTGGGCGCTTTAAAGTGCGTCTTTGGGACGTGAAAATGAGGGTATGTCCCTAAAAAGGAGGGGTTTGGACCCTGAAAGTGAGGGTTTGGCATCTAAAATAGAGGCTTTGAGCCTTAAAAGAGGGATTTGGGCTTTAAAAATGAGATTTTGCTCCATAAAAGTAAGGGGTTTGGATGCTAAAAATGAGGGTTTGGGAACTAAAAGTGAGGCTTTGAGCCTTGAAAGAGGGGTTTGGACGCTGAAAGTGAGGTTTGCGGTCCCAGCTCTAAGTCTTTGGTGTTAAAAGAGGGGTTTGGGTGTTTTAAAGTGAGTCTTTGGGTGCTGAAAATGAGGCTTTGAGCCTTAAAAGAGGGCTTTGGCCATTAATAATGATGGTTTGGTTCCTGAAAGTGAAGGCCTGGATGCTAAAAGCAAGGGTTTCTGAACTAAAAATGAGGCACTGAGCATTAAAAGAGGGCTTTGGACCCTGAAAGTGAAGGTTTGGATGATAAAAATGAGGCTTTGAGGCTTAAAAACGAGGGGCTGGACTCTAAAAGTCATGATTTGTACTAGAACGAGAGTTTGACAATTACAAGTCCAGGTTCAGTGCTAAGAGTGAGGGTTTGGGACCTAAAAATGAGGCACTGAGCGTTAAAAGAGAGGTTTGGACCCTGAAAGTGAAGCTTTGGGTGTTAAAACCGAGGCTTTGGGAGTTAAAAGAGGGCTTTAGGTCCTAAAAGTGAGGGTTTGCTGTTAAAAATGAGGCTTTGAGCGTTAAAACCGTTTTGGCCCCTGAAAGTGAGATTTGCAGTCTTACTCTAAAAGTCTTTGAGGTTAAAAGAGGCTTTGGGTGCTTTAAAGTGCGTCTTTGGGAGGTATAAATGAGGCATTGAGCATTAAAAGAGGGGTTTGGGCAAAGAAAGTGAGGGTTTGGCTGTTAAAAATGAAGCTTTGAGCATAAAAGAGGGCTTTGGACCCTAGCATTGTGGTTTGCGGCCCTAACTCTAAGGCTTTGAGCATTAAAAGAGGGGTTTGGGTGCTTTAAAGTAAGTCCTTGGGACGTGAAAATGAGGGTATGTCCCTAAAAAGGAGGGGTTTGGACCCTAAAAGTGAGGTTTGCAGTCCTAACTCTGTCTTTGATGTTAAAAGAGGTGTTTGGGTGTTTTAAAGTGAGTTTTGGGGACCTGAAAATGAGGCACTGAGCGTTAAAAGAGGGGTTTGGACCCTGAAAGTTTGGCTTTGAGTGTTAAAACTGAGGCTTTGAGTGTTAAAAGAGGGCTTTAGGTCCTAAAAGTGAGGGTTTGGCTGTTAGAAATGAGGCATTGAATTTTAAAACCAAGGTTTGGACCCTAGCAGTGAGGTTTGCAGTCCTAACTCTAAGGCTTTGATGTTAAAAGAGGGGTTTGGGTGTTTTAAAGTGAGTCTTTGGGTGCTGAAAATGAGGCTTTGAGCCTTAAAAGAGGGCTTTGGGCATTAATAATGATGTTTTGGTACCTGAAAGTGAAGGCCTGGATGCTAAAAGCAGGGGGGTTCTGACCTAAAAATGAGGCACTGAGCATTAAAAGAGGGGTTTGGACCCTGAAAGTGAAGGTTTGGATGATAAAAATGAGTTTTTGAAGCTTAATAGAGGGGTTTGGACTCTAAAAATTACTATTTGGAACAAAACAATGATGGTTTGACCATAAAAAGTCCAAGTTCGATCCTAAAAATGAGGGTTTGGGACCTAAAAATGAGGCAGTGAGCGTGAAAAGAGGGGTTTGGGTAATAGAAGTAAGGGTTTGGAATTTAAAAAAGAGGGTTTGTCCCTGAAAAGGAGGGGTTTGGACCCTAAAAGTGAGGTTTGCAGTCCTAACTCTAAGTCTTTGATATTAAAAGAGGTGTTTCGGTGTTTTAAAGTGAGTTTTGGGGACCTGGAAATGAGGCACTGAGCATTAAAAGAGAGGTTTGGACCCTGAAAGTGCGGTTTTGGGTGTTAAAACCGAGGCTTTGAGTGTTAAAAGAGGGCTTTAGGTCCTAAAAGTGAGGGTTTGGCTGTTAGAAATGAGGCACTGAGCTTTAAGAGAGAGTTTTGGACCCTAGCAGTGAGGTTTGTGGTCCTAACTATAAGGCTTTGAGCATTAAAAGAGGGGTTTGGGTGCTTTAAAGTGCGTCTTTGGGACGTGAAAATGAGGGTATGTCCCTAAAAAGGAGGGGTTTGGACCCTGAAAGTGAGGGTTTGGCATCTAAAATAGAGGCTTTGAGCCTTAAAAGAGGGATTTGGACGTTAAAAATGAGATTTTGCTCCATAAAAGTAAGGGGTTTGGATGCTAAAAATGAGGGTTTGGGAACTAAAAGTGAGGCTTTGAGCCTTGAAAGAGGGGTTTGGACGCTGAAAGTGAGGTTTGCGGTCCCAACTCTAAGTCTTTGATGTTAAAAGAGGGGTTTGGGTGTTTTAAAGTGAGTTTTGGGGACCTGGAAATGAGGCACTGAGCATTAAAAGAGAGGTTTGGACCCTGAAAGTGCGGCTTTGGGTGTTAAAACCGAGGCTTTGGGAGTTAAAAGAGGGCTTTAGGTCCTAAAAGTGAGGGTTTGCTGTTAAAAATGAGGCTTTGAGCGTTAAAACCGGTTTGGCCCCTGAAAGTGAGATTTGCAGTCTTACTCTAAAAGGCTTTGAGGTTAAAAGAGGCTTTGGGTGCTTTAAAGTGTGTCTTTGGGAGGTATAAATGAGGCATTGAGCATTAAAAGAGGGGTTTGGGCAAAGAAAGTGAGGTTTTGGCTGGTAAAAACGAGGCTTTGAGCATAAAAGAGGGCTTTGGACCCTAGCATTGTGGTTTGCGGCCCTAACTATAAGGCTTTGAGCATTAAAAGAGGGGTTTGGGTGCTTTAAAGTAAGTCCTTGGGACATGAAAATGAGGGTATGTCCCTAAAAAGGAGGGGTTTGGACCCTGAAAGTGAGGTTTGCAGTCCTAACTATAAGTCTTTGATGTTAAAAGAGGGGTTTGGGTGTTTTAAAGTGAGATTTGGGGACCTGGAAATGAGGCACTGAGCGTTAAAAGAGGGGTTTGGACCCTGAAGGTTTGGCTTTGAGTGTGAAAACTGAGGCTTTGAGTGTTAAAAGAGGGCTTTAGGTCCTAAAAGTGAGGGTTTGGCTGTTAGAAATGAGGCATTGAATTTTAAAACCAAGGTTTGGACCCTAGCAGTGAGGTTTGCGGCCCTAACTATAAGGCTTTGAGCATTAAAAGAGGGGTTTGGGTGCTTTAAAGTAAGTCTTTGGGTGCTGAAAATGAGGCTTTGAGCCTTAAAAGAGGGCTTTGGGCATTAATAATGATGTTTTGGTACCTGAAAGTGAAGGCCTGGATGCTAAAAGCAGGGGGTTTGGACCTAAAAATGAGGCACTGAGCATTAAAAGAGGGGTTTGGACCCTGAAAGTGAAGGTTTGGATGATAAAAATGACTTTTTGAAGCTTAATAGAGGGGTTTGGACTCTAAAAATTACTATTTGGAACAAAACAATGATGGTTTGACCATAAAAAGTCCAAGTTCGATGCTAAAAATGAGGGTTTGGGACCTAAAAATGAGGCAGTGAGCGTTAAAAGAGGGGTTTGGGTAATAGAAGTAAGGGTTTGGAATTTAAAAAAGAGGGTTTGTCCCTGAAAAGGAGGGGTTTGGACCCTAAAAGTGAGGTTTGCAGTCCTAACTCTAAGTCTTTGATGTTAAAAGTGGTGTTTGGGTGTTTTAAAGTGAGTTTTGGGGACCTGGAAATGAGGCACTGAGCATTAAAAGAGGCGTTTGGATCCTGAAAGTGCGGTTTTGGGTGTTAAAACTGAGGCTTTGAGTGTTAAAAGAGGGCTTTAGGTCCTAAAAGTGAGGGTTTGGCTGTTAAAAATGAGGCTTTGAGCTTTAAAACCTGTCTTGAGACACTAAAAGTGAGGTTTGCAGTCCTAATTATAAGGCATTGAGCATTAAAAGAGGGGTTTGGACCCTGAAAATGAGGGTTTGGGACTTTAAAAATGAGGCACTGTGCATTTAAAAGAGGGGTTTGGACCCTGAAAGTGCGTGTTTGGGTGTTAAAATTGAGGCTTTGAGCATTAAAAGAGGGGTTTGGATCCTTAAAGTGAGGGTTTGGCTGTTAAAATTGAGGGTTGAGCTTTAAACCAGGGTTGGGATAATGAAAGTTTAGGTGTGCGGTCCTAACTATAAGGCTTTGATGTTAAAAGAGTGGTTGGAGTGCTTTTAAGTGAGTTTTGGGGACCTGAAAATGAGGGTATGTCATGGAAAAGGAGGGGTTTTGAGCCTAACAGTGAGGGTTTGGGATCTCAAAGTGAGGCTTTGCATGTGAAAACAGGGCTTTGGACATTAAAAATGAGGATTTGGTATCTAAGGGTGAGGGTTGGGATGCTAAAAGTGAAACTCTGGAACCTAGAAATGAGGCTTTGAGCCTTAAAAGAGGGGAGTGGGTGGTAAAAGTGACGCTTTGGGACTTAAAAATTTGGCTTTGCGTGATAAAAGAGGGGTTTGAACCCTAAAAGCGAGGGTTTGGGACCTTAAAAACGAGGCTATGAGGCTAAAGGAAAGGTTTGGACCCTAAAAGACCTTTTTTAAGGCTCAATGCCTCATTTTCAGCACCCAAAGACTCACTTTAAAACACCCAAACCCCTCTTTTAACATCAAAGACTTAGAGTTGGGACCGCAAACCTCACTTTCAGCGTCCAAACCCCTCTTTCAAGGCTCAAAGCCTCACTTTTAGTTCCCAAACCCTCATTTTTAGCATCCAAACCCCTTACTTTTATGGAGCAAAATCTCATTTTTAACGTCCAAATCCCTCTTTTAAGGCTCAAAGCCTCTATTTTAGATCCCAAACCCTCACTTTCAGGGTCCAAACCCCTCCTTTTCAGGGACATACCTTCATTTCCACGTCCCAAAGACTTACTTTAAAGCACCCAAACCCCTCTTTTAATGCTCAAAGCCTTATAGATAGGACCACAAACCTCACTGCTAGGGTCCAAACCTCTCTCTTAAAGCTCAGTGCCTCATTTTTAACAGCCAAACCCTCACTTTTAGGACCTAAAGCCCTCTTTTAACACTCAAAGCCTCAGCTTTAACACCCAAAACCGCACTTTCAGGGTCCAAACCCCTCTTTTAACGCTCAGTGCCTCATTTCCAGGTCCCCAAAACTCACTTTAAAACACCCAAACACCACTTTTAACATCAAAGACTTAGAGTTAGGACTGCAAACTTCACTTTTAGGGTCCAAACCCCTCCTTTTCAGGGACATACCCTCATTTTCAGGTCCTAAAGACTCCCTTTAAAGCACCCAATCTCTCACTTTTAACCTCAAACCCTTACAGATAGGAATGCAACCCTCACTTTTAGGGTCCAAAACCTATTTTAAGCTTCAAAGCCTCATTTTTAAGTTCCAAACCTTCACTTTCAGCGCCCAAACCCCTCTTTTAATGCTCAGTGCTTCATTTTTAGGTCCAATACCCCTGATTTCAGGATCCAGGCCTTCACTTTCAGGAACCAAACCATCATTATTAATGCCCAAAGCCCTCTTTTAAGGCTCAAAGCCTCTATTTTAGATGCCAAACCCTCACTTTTAGGCTCCAAACCCCTCCTTTTTAGGGACATACCCTCATTTTCAGGTCCCCAAAACTCACTTTAAAGCACCCAAACCCCTCTTTTAATGCTCAAAGCCTTATAGTTAGGACCACAAACCACAATGCTAGGGTCCAAAGCCCTCTTTTATGCTCAAAGCTTCATTTTTAACAGCCAAAACCTCACTTTCTTTGCCCAAACCCCTCTTTTACTGCTCAATGCCTCATTTATACCTCCCAAAGACGCACTTCAAAGCACCCAAAGCATCTTTTAACCTCAAAGCCTTCACTTTCAGGTACCAAACCTTCATTATTAATGGCCAAAGCCCTCTTTCAAGGCTCAAAGCCTGTATTTTAGATCCCAAACCCTCACTTTTAGGGTCCAAACCTGTCTTTTAGACTCACAGCCTCAATATTGGGTCCCAGTTGCTCACTTTTAGGCTCCGAACCCCTCCTTTTTATGGACATACCCTCATTTTCAGGTCCCCAAAACTCACTTTAAAGCATCGAAACCACTCTTTTAACATCAAAGCCTTATAATTAGGACTGCAAACCTCACTTTTAGGGTCCAAATGTGGGCTTTACGCTCAAAGCCTCATTTTTAACAGCCAAACCCTAACTTTTAGAAACCAAAGATCTCTTTTAACTCTCAAACCTTCACTTTCAAGTTCCAAACCTTCACTTTCAAGTTCCAAACCCCTCCTTTAAGGCGCAAAACCCTCCTTTTTGGAGTCCAAACCCTCACGTTTATTGCCAAATCCCTCTTTTCAGGCTCAAAGCCTCATTTTCGGCACCCAAATACTCACTTTTAGGGTCCAAACCCCTCCTTTTCAGGGACAAACCCTCTTTTTTAAATTCCAAACCTTTACACTTCTATGACCCAAACCCCTCTTTTAATGCTCAGTGCCTCATTTTTAGGTCACAAACCTTCACTTTTAGCATCGAACTTGGACTTTTTATGGTCAAACCATCATTGTTTTGTTCCAAATAGTAATTTTTAGAGTCCAAATCCCTCTTTCACGGCTCAAAGCCTCATTTTTTAAGTTCCAAACCTTCACTTTCAGTGTCCAAACCCTTCTTTTAATGCTCAGTGCCTCATTTTTAGGTCAGAATCCCTTGCTTTTAGCATCCAGGCCTTCACTTTCAGGTACCAAACCATCATTATTAATGCCCAAAGCCCTCTTTTAAGGCTCAAAGCCTCATTTCTAGTTCCCAAACCCTCACTTTTAGGGTCCAACCCTGTCTTTTAGGCTCAAAGCCTCAATTTTGGGGGCCAAACCCTCACTTTTAGGGTCCAAACCCCTCCTTTTTAGGGACATACCCTCATTTTCAGGTCCCCAAAACTCACTTTAAAGCACCCAAACCCCTCTTTTAATGCTCAAAGCCTTATTGTTAGGACCGCAAACCTCACTTTTTAGGGTCCAAAGCCCTCTTTTATGCTCAAAGCTTCATTTTTAACAGCCAAAACCTCACTTTCTTTGCCCAAACCCCTCTTTTAATGCTCAATGCCTCATTTATACCTTCCAAAGACGCACTTTAAAGCACCCAAAGCCTCTTTTAACCTCAAAGCCTTTTAGAGTAAGACTGCAAATCTCACTTTCAGGGGCCAAAACGGTTTTAACGCTCAAAGCCTCATTTTTAACAGCAAACCCTCACTTTTAGGACCTATAGCCCTCTTTTAACTTTCAAGGTCTCATTTTCAAACGCCCAAAGCTGCACTTGGATGGTCCAAACCTCTCTTTTAATGCTCAGAGCCTCATTTTTAGGTCCCAAACCCTCACTTATAGGGTGCAAATCCCTCTATTAAGGATTAATGTGGTTTTTTTAGGGTCCCAAACCCGCACGTTTATCGCCTATGGCCATCTTCTGATAGTCAAAGGATCAGGTTTAAGTCCCAAAGCATCACTTTCAGGGCAGTTACTCGCCTCGTCGCTGCGGCCGCTCCCTGGCAGGCAGGCAGGCATGCGCAGGCACCACGGCGTTCCCTGGGGGCTCCGGAGACACGCGCTGCACGGCGTCCATCGGAGGTGCGGGGTCGATGGCGCTCACGCCGCGGGGGCTGGTGTTGTTCCTCCCCCTCCGCTGCCTCTGCTTCCTCCTCCCGGGACAGGCCTTCCTCCTGCAGGGGTGCGGGGAGGGGCTCCGTGGCGTGCGCGCAGAGGCGGGCAGCCCTCGGCCTCGCTGCTCCAGCTCCTCTCCCTTCCCGCACGCCGGGCACGCGAGGGCCTGAGAGCCCGGCGCGGTGTGGGCCAGCTGCAGGGGCCCTGCTTTTATAGGGCCCGAGCGACAGCGAGGTGGCTCTTGGCAGCAGGAGCCCACTGTGGTGTCGATTGTGCCTGTGGGCGACGCGTGTGGCCAAATATGGGGGGTTTGGGGGCGGGGGGGCTGTGGCCTCAGAGATGGCCAGATGTGGGAGCGGGAGGAGGGCGGTGGGGGCTGAGGGCTGAGTAATACCCATGTGTTGTAGGGTAGAGCATTTGACCAACTGCTGTGTTTGGAAAGACAGTATTTCTGTTAATGCTGGCTTAGAAATTGGTGGTCTCAGAGGTTCCACACAATCCTGCTGGAGTTTCTGTAGGTCTCAGATTAGTTTGCTGACTCTGTAGTAATTCGTGCCCCTAAACGCCTTGCCCACGTGCATGCCATGTCCGCCGGGTTGTTTTGCTGTTGGCTGCTCTTGGTGAAGGCAGGGAGGGACCTTTCACCCATCAGTCCCTGAGGAGGCAAGAGGAGGAGCTGGCAGGAGCTGACGTGGTTTGAGAGAAGGCTGTGACTCAGTAAGACGTTCTCATGGCTACTCCCGAGGGATGGGCTTTCACTCTAGTGGTGTGTGCCTATAGATAACGCCTCGCAAGAGAGCTTTGGCTGCTGGAAGGCCACGACTCCTCTAACTTCATCAGTTCTGTGATCAAGTCATGGAACAAAGCGCTTTGCATGCCTATGTATTGCATTATTTCAGATCTCTCTCTGTAGGTAAATATGTAGGTTTGTGAAGAAATCTGGATGTTGCAAGGAATTCTGCAAAACACATTCAGAACCAATAATGTGAATTTTGACAATGTGCAAAGCTTTTACGACCAAACTTACCCGTTACGGTTTGACACTCAGTTCTCTTGCGTGTCAGATGTAGTTTCTCTTTGCCATCAGATTACGCGCCTGGGAGAGCTAGAGAACAATACGCATGTTCTATTAGACATGGACATTCTTTCCTACTGAGGTGTAATGTCTGCTTTTATCTCAGAATGACCTTCTCACTCCTGTGACTTTTTCCGCAGCGTTTGGCATCCTGTGTTGAAAAGAACAGGTTGGATCTGACGGGCGGAGCCTTTCCCTTGAGAGGGCAGGGCAGCAAGGCCAAGTTACTCAGCTGTCGGGCTGTAGAAACCTTTCCCACCCACGCAGCCAGAGAAGGCAGCGTTGATGAAGGTTTGTTCCTGATGTCCCTGTTTGGTGACTCTAAACGAAATGGTTTTGGCATCCAAGCAATGAATGCTGTTCCATACCCACAGCCTGAACGTCTTCAATATCTGTGTAGGCTAACTTGTTGGGCTTGTTTTATTTTTTATTTTCCTAAATCTCTTGATCCACTCTTACTGTATGGAAAACTTGATTAGCTGATAATTGGGTATTCAATTTGGCTTAGGACGGGTACAATCTGAACTCGAAAAGGGGCCAGTATGACTGAAACCTATCACAGAGGTGTTTGCTATGGTGTAAATGTTTAAAATGATTCTTAGCAAAGTGTTGTGTTTCATGAGTGATGTAATAGGATGAAGCCAAACTAGAAAGTGATGTTTTAAAAATATCAGAGAGACTGTATTTTCTCCCACTAAGAAACAATGTCTTGTCTTTTCCAGTCATATCTCCTGGCACCAGTGTCTCAGTCTTCAGCTGGCAAGTGAATACACGTGGCCAGGGAAAACCATCTACTTATTTGGGTGTATTTGACTTGGACTGCTGGTATCAGGCTCAAATGCCAGGCTCACTAAGGTAGGTTTTTATGAAGCTGGTTTCAGTATCCCTCCCCGTAATTCATTGGGAAGTCAGCGTTTAGCTTCTGCACTTGTTTTCTTTCAGGCCAGAAGAATCCCTTCAGGACTGCCCCTATTTTGCACTGTATTGCTGTACACTTCAATGGGAGAACTTATCTTGGGCCGCATATCTCTGGGACACAGGGCTCTACCCACCCTGGGGACAGTGATGCACAGACATCAATATGATGGATACCAAATGTCCGTTTATTTAGCTGCGTCACACGCTTATATAGCTCTTGCACTTCCTGTTCCTGCCACTCCTATGGGGAGGAGTCTATCTTTCCGTCACATCCCGTGATCTTCCGGTTGCCGATCCCTGTCTATTCCCCTACAGCACTGTGGTCACTGGACGCTGTGACAAGCACGACTGCTCCAAACCTCCTTCTGGATGTTGTGGTGCAGGAGCGCAGCCTAAGCTGGAGAGTTCCTCCTTCTTATCCACAACCTGAGCTGTGTTTTCACCCAAGCACCTATAATTTTGGTAGGTATTACACGGCTTTGAGTAGTGATAAGCTTAAACCGAGCTCAAATGCCATTTATTGGTTCTCCTGTTCACTGTTTGTCACGCAAAAACCCAACCAAACCGAAACACCCCAACCCCCCACCCACCCAACTGTGATGGCGTTGTACTGACCAAGTATGTACTACTGTGACACCCGTCTGACAGGCGGCTGGGTCTGGGGGTTGGGTGCTTCTGTAACGCAGCCCGTGAAGTGGTGCTGGTGATCAGATGAAATGACTCTGGGCTGAAGCTCAAAGCGCAGCACCTCGATAGCCCCAGGGGTAAAATTTCTACACTCGGTCATCACTTTTCTAAAAGAGGTTGTAAGTGATGTGATGAAGAAAATGGGTACTTGGTTGTACCTTTTCAGAGGTTGCTGTGACAAAAATGTAAACTGGTGCTACCATCACGGTGAGAGTATGGAATGTTGTCCAACGTACGTTGTCTCTGCAGATGGCACGTGCCTGCTGAGCTCTGGAGTTGTTCATGTGACGTGCAGCGGCTTCCAGAAGGAGTTGAGCTTTTACTGTGTCTTTATGGAGAATGTCAAGAGAGGGACCTTTCCTAAGCTTTCTATGGCGCTGCTTTTAGCGTCAGAGACCATTTTATGCTGCTCCTGCCCATCCACACATGTAATTGCAACTGTACCCTGCCAGTTTTATGCAAATGGTGATGTTTGAGGTCCCCTCTTGGGAGTGTAAACCCACCGTTGCCTCCCGTTGAAGCACGATCAGGGCCTGAATGTCTGGAAAGGAAGAGAGCGCTGCTGTAGGAGCAGGAAGAGAAAGTCGGGGAAAGCTGTTCCTTCTCTCTCATCAATGAGTGCAACTGCCTGCGTGGTCCTGAGTTTGGGTTTTGATCCCTGATGAGCTGGGAAAAGGAGGGCAGACTGGAGAAAAGGAAGCATCGTTCCCTCAGAACAACCTTCCCCCCGTCAGTCTCTCAAAGCATGAGGTTCCGTGCAGGAGCTGACGATGGGGGTGTCTCACTCGGATGGGAGCTGTTGCCGACAGCCGCTTGCTGCACTCTACGTGATCATTTGCTTCCAAGGACGTGGGCTGCAGCAAACAATTGCTGTTGGCAGCTCTACCCGATGACTTCCCTGTATTTTCCCTTCATCGGTCGGCTTTTCTGCAGCCTCTCAAAGCAGATCTTCACCTCTGTAGCCTTTGCCTTGTGCTGCAGTCGCCCAATTGACTCCTCTGGGACTGCCCTCTTGTTGCTGCAACACCTCAGTCACCTTTAGCTCGTGACGCCCACCACCTTCTCTCTGCTTTATCCCACTGCAGTGACTTCACCCCCCTCCTTCAGAGGTTTCCCATTTGCAGGGCACCAACCTTTCTCTCTCCTCTGAAGGATTTCCATGAGAGATGCAGCCTTTGTGATGAAGAACCCATCTTCACCCAGGCAGGCTCCAAGCGAAATGCTCAGCACGCGAGTCATCAGGCAGAGGAGCACTTGGTAGGAAGGGGAGAGCAGTCTTTCCCTGCCCTCATCTTCCTCTCTACTGGATTCCTCACCAGATCTGTGGGGGTGCGTTGGGGCAAAGAGCCCTTGTGCACAGTGTGGTAGCTAACATGAAGTCCTTGGCAGGTTGGCCTGGCCCATCGGCTGTTTCTTTTGCAAGCCTGATGTAGACTCTGACATGGTGTAGACCTGGGCATGGTGTGAATGGTACGGAATAAGGGGAGGCGACTGTGCTGGTTTTGGCTGAGAAGGGGTTAATTCTCCTCACTGCGGTGGTCAGGGACCTTTCCAGCTTCCCACGCTCTGCCATGTGGGTGGGGGGCTGGGAGGGGCGGGGCCACAGCCGGGGCAGCTGACCCTGATTGGCCAATGGGATGATCATTCCATACCACGTGACATCATGACCAGTATATTAACGGGGGCAGTTGGCGCGTGGGGGCCCCCCCACTGCCCTGTCCCACCCCTCTCTGCCGCTCTGTCCCTCTCTGCCGCTCTGTCCCTCTCTCCCCCTCCTCCTCCTCCTCCCAGCTCCACCAGGGCTCCAGGACCTGGGCAGCCCCAGGGAGGCGGCCATGGGGCCTGGCGGTGGGGCAGAGCGGGGCGGGGGGACGGTGTCGCTGGATGGTGTCCAGGGAAGGGAACATCAGTCTGATGCTCCAGCGGTGGCTTGTCTACCAAAGCCCAACCTTCCTCGTGGTTTCAAAGGGGACAAGGAGAGCTCTCCAGGCCTGGCCAGGCCCCCCGGTGTAGGGCTGCAACAGTGCTTGTGGTCGGGGCGGGGCGGGGCAGGACAGGCAGGTCCTGGGAGGCGACCAGGAGGGTTTTCTGGCCGCTCCGAGCTGTGTGTCCCCAAGGCTGCAGGAGCGGCCCAGCAAGCTCAGGGGGCAGCTGCAGAGCGGGGTGGCTGCGTGCGGGCACCTGACGCTTGCTCAGAGGGACCGTGGCTGCCGGCGAGCGCACGGCGATGGAGAGGAGCCGGGAGGAGGCTGTGCCCATGCAGCGTGCTGCGAGCAAAGCCACGAGCATCCTCCGCTGTGGCACAGGAGAGACGGGATTTTGGCGTGGGTGACGCCGGCGCTGCCCTCGGCCACCCAGCAGGGACGAGGGGTGGGCAGGAGCTGCCAGTGCCGGCAGCGTGGCGTGAAAAGCAACGGCCCCTTCCCTCGCAGGGCAGCCCCTTGTTCCAGGGATCCACCCGGCAGGGATTTAAGGAAGGAAACCAGATCGCTGCTTACGGCTTTGCTTTGAGCGTGTTTTGGATTTGAAGAGCGCGTTTAATAAAGGGTATCTTATGTCAACAAAGTGTCCGGAGTCGTTCTGTGGTTACAAGGCGAGGGCAGTCGGGGTCTTGGGGGCTCGGTGGGTGGAAACCCTTTCTGGCTGGGAGCATCCACCCACCCATCCCCCTGCACCCCCCCAAAACCAGCCCAGCTGCTTCAAGACTCCTAAACACTTCCCAACATCCCTTTCAACCCGCATTACCGACCCATCCTAAATCCTGCCTCCTCTGAGCCCTGCCAGGATGGAGAAGGTGCAAATGCAAACAAATATTCTTAATAAGAACCCCCACCCTCAATGCTTTTCCATGTTTTCAAGTTCAAGTTGCCTTTTCATGTTCAAGTTACTTCCACGTTGAAATAAAATGTTTAATTGATCATTTGGTGGTGTTTCACCTTAATTTAGTCCAAGGGGATCATTAGGACCTTGGTCGCTCTCCCTCCTCCTCTCAGGTGGGGATGCGACAGTGCCTAGAGCACGAGTCCTGTAAGCAGCAGCTGAGGGAACTGGGGTTGTTTAGTCTCGAGAAAAGGAGGCTGAGGGGCAAGGGATAGGACGAGAGGAAATGGCCTCAAGCTGCGCCAGGGGAGGTTTAGATTGGCTATCAGGAAAAATTCCTTCACCAAAAGGGTTGCCAAGCACCGGGACAGGCTGCCCGGGGCAGCGGCTGAGTCTCCATCCCTGGAGGGATTTGAGAGACGTGTAGATGTGGCGCTTTGGGACCTGGTTTAGTGGTGGACTTGGCAGTGTTGGGTTTACGGTTGGGCTCGATGATCTTAAAGCTCCTTTCCAACCTAAATAATTCTATGATTCTGTAAAGGAGGTGCTTGCATTGCTGGGATGGCATTTGAATGAGCCGTTGGTGCTGCTGCTGTTGGTACCCAAGGTGGGCACATGTTTGCAGGAGCTGGGGGATATCAGGGAGGGGCGACAGTGCACCCAGCAGGGGCAGGCTGACCAGGCCAAGAGGGAGCGCGTGGGGTGGTGGGGGATACAGGGGAGGTGGAGGCACAGGCACAGAGGCTGGTGCTGGTAGAGCTGGGGCCTGAGTCCTTTGGGCACCTTTGCTGTGTGGGCGTCCTCGATTTGATCCTCTAAGGAAACCCCCAAAATGTGTCACTGTTTGTTACGCTCTGCCCTGATTTTAGAGAGGAAAGCAGGTGAAGTGGGAGCGTGGTGGCGAGCACTTCTTGTTATCAACTTACGCATCTTTCTCCCTGCTTTCTGTTCATTTGAGACTCTGCTCATTTCTTCATCCTCATCCTTGCCTCCCACATCCTCCCCTCCAAGAGTTCCCTCAGCCTCCTCTCCTTATACTCAGCTTTGCCACTGGGGATGGAGGGTGCCCGTGCCTAAAAGAGACCCCCACCCCCCTCGTGCCAAGCGCCCACCGCTCCGCTGCCACTCCCTGATACACGGGATGCTTCACACTTCTGATCTTCAAAGTACGGCGCAGATATTAACCTACCTTCTCTCAAACTGCTTTTGACTCCGGCCATATACGGTTCC
This sequence comes from Phalacrocorax carbo, assembly GCF_963921805.1. Taxonomy (NCBI): domain Eukaryota; kingdom Metazoa; phylum Chordata; class Aves; order Suliformes; family Phalacrocoracidae; genus Phalacrocorax; species Phalacrocorax carbo. Next base: position 217,674 of record NW_026990280.1, on the reverse strand, counting down.
TACGCTCCTGCCTCACAACGATGTATTGGGCCCGTTCTCGTCCCTGAATTGGTCTTTTCTTGCTTCCTGAATTTGAGATTTTAGACAATCTGTGGGATGGATCCTGGGTTTTGTTTTGCTTTACCCTTAAGGTTTCATAAACACAAAGCACCCTTACACTCTGTCTGTAACAAAGATGTGCCAAGAGGAAGGACTACCTTGACACTGCAATAATAGATAAAACAGACTCCTCTCTCTCCACCCGAGAGAAAGCAGCTGGGCTCTCTGGGGTGACTAAACTGAAGACATTCAAAACTGCCATAAAATAGCAGCATTGACTTTTGCAACCATTTGCTCAATCAGTATCAACTGAGTTGTTAAAAAAAGAACGTTGGAGGCTGATTTCTGTTGGGAAATCAGTTTCTTCAGCCCTGTTCAGCCAGTAACCAAAAGGCTGGCTTTCCATCTGATCCTTTAGTTATATTCAATTTTTATGTCTAATTATGGTTTCCTCAAGAAGGGTTCATTGTTCAGAGTCCTCTTTTTCAGAAGCAAACAAGAAACTAGGGAAGCTCCCCCTTGGAGGCTGGCATTATATGGCCTGGCATTGCCCAGTGCTGAGACACAACCGTTCATAAACTGTTAATGAGTTCTTGTAACTTGTTAGGAATCAGTCATACGGCCTGCAGGCAAGAGTCAAATTTGGCAGCTAACATGAGGGCGAGACAATGAAGAAATATGCAAAGGAGAAGCTTTTGTGCATCCTTGTTTAAAAAAAACCTTGAGTAAGTTTGATTTTGCTCTTTACGGTCCAACAATAACCGGCAAGCTTTCCAGGGATTTATTCCTACCACACCATGACCCACGTTCTGCTTTGAAATGCACACAGAAATGTGTGTCTTCAGAAACAAAACAAAAGCCAAAGCACAAACCCCACACTTAAGACCAAGAGCTGAGCTGGCTTTCAGAAGAAAGCTAATGGTGCCTCCAACACCAGAAGCACCTGAGGCTGCAGTGCTTTTCCAGGGGGAGAGAGGGGCTTGTCCAGAGAGAGGCAAGGCTTCCACCCTCCCTACGCCCACCCACAGCCCAAAGCAGGTACACGCAGAGCAAACGAGAAGGGGATGCGTTTGCTTTGCCTTTCATTGACTTGAATTCCTTCTAACTAAAGCTAAGCCTTCCCTCCCACTCCAGGACTATTGCTTTCCTTGGATGTGTGTTTGGTTTGGGGTTTGGTTTTGGGGTTTTTTTGTGTGTGTGGGTTGGGGTTTTTTTTGTTTGTTTGTTTTTGAGGCATCTCTCTTGGCTTCTGGTAAGACATTGCTCAGAAATGTAATGCAGACATGCCAGGGAACACACCAGGCTAAAGAAATGTTCACTTTATTGATGGACACGTGATTGCTGTTTGTAAACATGCTAGCAAACTAAGAGACAACTAACTGTTTTCAAGAAATAACAACCCATCTGAATTAGATCAGATACTCTAAAGGTGGTTTACATCAAAGCATTCCATTAACCCCCAGGGTCACTGGGCCAGCTCAACTCACTCGAAGTCACAGTGAGAAACATTCATGTCCAAAAAGGAATTTGACCCAATCACTGTTAGAATTACGGACATCAGGTTTAGAGCTACATACAAAACGTTATCAATTTTAGGTTGATTGTACACCATTCCACGGGAATCAGAGGCTGTATTCTTCACAGACACAGACCCTGAGCTCATGAATCTCTAGGTTTGCAGGGATGAATGTCACGGGCTCCTGACAGATGTTCTGCAGAAGACCTTTATTGTCAGCTTTCCACTGCTTATATATCTTTTCGACACATTCCTCATGCGATCACGTGCACAATTTCTGTTATTCGTCAGCGAGCTCTAGGCCTTATGCTACAGTCTAACAGGCTGGTCTAGTTGCTCTAGCTCTAGGCACGCGCCTTATGCCACAGTCTAACAGGCTGGTCTGGTTGCTCTAGCTCTAGGCACGCGCCTTATGCTGCAGTCTAACGGGCTGGTCTAGTTGTTCTAGCTCTAGGCACGCGCCTTATGCCGCAGTCTAACGGGCTGGTCTAGTTGCTCTAGCTCTAGGCACGCGCCTTATGCCACAGTCTAACGGGCTGGTCTAGTTGCTCTAGCTCTAGGCACGCGCCTTATGCCACAGTCTAACAGGCTGGTCTAGTTGCTCTAGCTCTAGGCACGCGCCTTATGCTGCAGTCTAACGGGCTGGTCTAGTTGCTCTAGCTCTAGGCACGCACCTTATGCTACAGTCTAACGGGCTGGTCTAGTTGCTCTAGCTCTAGGCATGCGCCTTATGCCACAGTCTAACAGGCTGGTCTGGTTGCTCTAGCTCTAGGCACGCGCCTTATGCTACAGTCTAACGGGCTGGTCTGGTTGCTCTAGCTCTAGGCACGTGCCTTATGCCACAGTCTAACAGGCTGGTCTAGTTGCTCTAGCTCTAGGCACGAGCCTTATGCTACAGTCTAACGGGCTGGTCTATCTGCGTTACCTCATTTGTTTTTGCTAACTTAAGTTCTTCTTGGCATTTCCCACGCTCCTGCCTCTGTTTTTTACTGCGCCTTCCTTCAGTTCAAGGACGTGTCAAACAGTGCTAAGTTACTTGCAAATTCATCCCCCACATAGGTTAAGTTATCCTAACAGCTTATCAAGCGATCACATCCAATGAGCCAGGGTTAGAGTAAAGCCTCACACCACTCGAGTGAAGAAAAAGCAGCGATACTGAAAATAAAGATGAAAAATAAGAAACACCACAGAGGAATTTGGATACTGCAAGGACTATTTTGAAATGCAGAGTTACACGCAGTAGCCGACCCAAGTGGCTAATCAAGAGCTAGACCATTACCAGGCCACTATTTCCTTCTGTTACTTAATTATATTTCTGCAGCAGAACGACAGTGTTTTCAAACCTGATGAAAAATGCTGCCCCTTTTCCGAATGGAAATTCCAAGTGGTGCTATACTAAAGCAAGGCTTCACCTTTGGGAAACTAAAGCAGCATCCAACCCTGGGGTCACCCACATCCAAACATGGGCCGGAGGCACAAGTTTAGAAAAATGACAGGGATTTGACCCACAAAGGCACCAGGCTCTCACCCTGTGCCAAAGTCTGTACACTGGGTTTTAGGGATTTTCATTTGCAGACAAACTATTCAACTAAACCGCTACATCCGAGAAAGTGGAAAGAGCCAATGCAGAACTGCAGAACCCCACGTTGTGTAGCAACACTATTTACCTTCAGGGCAAGCTATGGAAGACATTTCTGTACCCAGAGGGGCCCAAACAACATCACCTCCGTTATACAGTTTTAGGAACAAATACCCAAGTGTTTAAGGACATGAAAAGGAATCAGGTCGCTGCACAGATCTAACATGGGGCATATGTTGGGTTTGGGATTTGTTTGAACCCCCACATCAAAAGGGAGGAACCGAGCCAGGTTCAATAACAATGCTTTCCTCAGTGGGTTTTGCTAACAATTTCAAAAAACATTAGGCAAAGCAAAAGTATTTAAAACCACAAGCTAAGTGATACAAGGCGAAAATGGCAACAAAGACACTCCAAACCATTCCTATTGCAAGGAACAGAAGCACACACCAAGCTACACAAACATACACATTAGTAGCCGTAGACAGACAGATGCAGAGCACGTCACCGCGTTCGGTTGTGCAAACCTTGAACCTACATCGCCTAAAAACGATCAAACCTTACCTGTACAACACAAAGCCGTTCAGGAAATAGCCTCGCATATTCAGGGTGAAATACAGCGCGTTACTGGGCACCAACACCAACAGTCACATCAGAGCTGTGCAAATGATGGCATTGCTCAGTTTTTACTGTGCTGAAACAAATACCTTCTCTTTACAATATAGACTATGGTTTCTTGGAAAATAGTTTACGTTAATGTTTGGAAAGTTAATACACGCCTACATTGTTTAGAATTAAGCGCAGTGTGTAGAAAAACGTGTGAGAGTGTGTTTTTACATCCTGCTTTTGGTGTTCCACTCACTGGCTCAATTCAACTTCTAGAAGAAGAAATAAAGGTGATCAGGACTTCAAATAGAGCACTGGTACCCAACATCAAGCAGTGAACACAAATTATAGAGCCTGAACATCAAAACATGCTGTTCTGATAGTCTAGAGAATGTGGACATTCATTCGTATACAGAAACTCTTCTCTCTTGGTACAGTCAGTGCCACTGAAAAAGCCCCCAAATCCCATTTCTACTTTGTCACAGGTTACTCTCAGACATACAGATACAGAACACAACAGTGCAAGAACTTCTCAGGTATTTTGTCTCTGCTGCAGAAGTATCAAAAATACAAAGTCTGTGCTACCGTTTTGGGTTCTTAAATAATCAACCATCAAAATACGAAGGTACCTTTAGCCAGGCTGTATATCCCCAGGATTACAGACAGCTACCAGACACAGTACTTCAAGTTCTAAGAAAGAACAGCCATAGCCCAGACACTCTGAGGTGCAAGTTTACTTGAGTGACAAACATCAGTGACCTGACAAAGAAGTCACAGAAATGTCAGCAGCAGCACCTTTAGAACAGCGTTTCTTTGTGGAAGCCCAAGCCCTGTGCTCAGATATCTGCCATACTTAGCCATCACAGCACCAAAATACTAAATCTGTTACGTGTGCTGTATCGACTGAAAATAGGAGTGGAAACGTCACCTGAAAGCAGTTCCTAGGATTAGGCGCGATTTAGGAGCCCTGTGAAAAAACCCAGAAAGGTCTCAATTGCCAGAATTTGCTTTAAGATAATCTGGAAAATGCTACAGTATTTTAGGGAGTAGTTATTACATTTGAAAACTTGCTGAGATTTCACACACTCATTGATCTGTAGCTGCCCTCTACTCATGACAAATCAGACATACAACCACGGATATTGTTGACAAACAACTCATACACCATCCAAAGTGCCCCATGAGCAGAGGGCAATTCAGAGGCTGCTGTGGAATTTAGGGGCAAAGAGAAAGGCTCATGCTGCCTGCCACTGCTAGAACACCACCGGGCTCGCACTTACAGCCACGCACCTCCCGAAGGGGAGGAAGGACAAGGACGTACTTTACATCACCACACAAGGGTCGCTTCATCCACTTACCTTGAGGAACACACTCCAAGGCCAGTAACGCATTTTGGAAGGCCTCTCCACCACTACAGCCTCCATTCCTCGCTCCCAAACAGGAGCCACTCTAACAGTGGTTTCTGCAATGTTTCCAGCTGAAGGAACAGAAAGCTCATCTGCCTGGTTCATTTTCTGTGTCAGAACAGCAGTGCCATTCTTGCCTTGAACCGCACACAGCTATTTACCTGATCCTTGATGACAGCAGCACCTCTCCTCTCATTTAGGGCAGCATTACAATACCAGGAGAGGGTGCCGCCCAACCAGAAACGGAGCGTGCATCGACAAGACGGCGCTAGGCACACCTATTTCAGTTAACCCCGAGAACAAGGCCACGTTTAGAAGCGCAACACTGTGGTGTCCAGAATTACTGGGGAGGGCCTGAAAGCACTGCAACAACTACTGCAGCAATACGCCCAAAGCTTGCACCCAGAGCCACATAAATTCAGGGTTTTTTGCTTGCAGATGCTTCATGGGCACCAGGAGGCTGCTGTAGTGTTTGTGCAAGAGACGCTGTAACTCACCAGTGTACTTCATTTATTCAGAGCCAACACTAGAAAGACATGGCAAAACCACAAGCTAACAACGGCTACTCATTGTGGTGGAGAGGCAAATCTTTAAGAAGGCTGGAAAACACGACCGTTCAAATAAGGCCGGTGGAGCTGACATACTACTGGGCTGTATGAATACATGAATGACAGCAACAATCCTGTAGCCAGGATTGCATTTCAATAGCGGTAATTTCAATCACTGCACCTGATTCTCTGTCCTCCGTAAATCTGAGGAACACAGAATACAGAATGACAACCTGGAGCACAGGGACCAGCTTAGGGTAGAAAAGAGATCTTAGAAAGAGAACTACTAACATTTGCTAACATGCGAAACTGATTACTGCGTTTCAAGTTTGGAAAGGATTAACGCTTCCTTCATAATACCTGCACAAACACAATACTGTTTGGGATATTGTTCTTTTGCTCTTGCCTGAAACGGACGTTGTCTTTAGGAAACTAGTCGCAATCACTTATGAAGGAAACTGCTTTTTTGCATGGCTCGCCAGCTGGCACCCTTGCTCTTTCCTCTATGGCTAGTATGCAAAAACCCCAGATTTGGGGCAGAAGAATACCTGCCATCTCCTGCCCCCTCTCCCCAAATGCAAGAAATAGTCAAACACTGACAATCAGACTCTTCTGGGATGGGAACAAATTATAAGTTTACACTACAGTGCGTATCTGCCTTTAGCCTAAAAGCAAGAGAAGCAAACACATCGAATAGGGAATCTCTCCAAGTACAGGAAGCAGGATCTGCAACTCGGCTCTCAGAAAAAGCAAGCAGACGGATGACGACACCACAGAACTAGAGTTGCTTTGCAAAACAGCAGCGCACGCGTGTGTGTTAAGTATCAACCGGTCAACTAGCGTTGGAGATGAACGCTTGAACGGTCTAAGAAACACGTGTAAGACTGCATCTGGGGTGCCTCAGTTTGAACGGGACAGCTCGAGGGCACGAATGTGAGGGTGCCTCTGTACCGCTAGACTTTGCGTCCCAGCCTCTCTCCTCGGTTGGCACGGGCCAGTTGCCAGATTTGCCTGACAGCTCCCCAGCATGGCCACACGGTACATGACAGAAGTCACACACCTGCTTCCCGCATCCTTCTCTCCCTGCCTATTAACATTACTATTGTAGTATCAAACTACCAGCAATCAGGCTTTCACTAATAACTCATGGTTTCGTCTGGGTTTAGACCAAGTTCAACAGCAAGGCACACCTTCATCTCCTAAGCACACTACAGAAGATGCTGAGGTGGGAAGGCTTGTAGATGTGGCTCATCTAGCCTAACCCACAGCCGCCTTTAGTGACGTATGCCTCGCTTCAGCTTTCGTTGTGCAGAACAATCCCTAGAGTCACACTGATGCAGCCTGCTTGATTTCTGGGTGCAACAAGCCCTCAAATACCAGATTTGTGGTTTCCTAAGCACAGCTCTGTTGGATCGGTCAGCTCCAAAACTTAAAAAGCTCAACTCACCCCAAAAATGTTAACTTGCGCCCCTCTCCTGGTTTGGAATATCCAGACAGCGAAGCACCACCGGAAGCCTTGTTCACCAGGCAGTTGCCGGACAAACCCCTTTGTGACACAGAGCAGCAAGTCAACAGGAGCACAGGCTGCACAAAGTCAGTGCTTGGCAGCAACCTCATCCAGAGCAGGAACTCCACTGGCAGAAAACCTCTTCAGCTTCCGCTGGACTTAGGAAGGGACTTCCTCAAGCCTCTTTCCTCCACGGCTACCCCAGCAAGCAGCAGTGGGGCAGCAGTGGGGCAGCAGTGGAGCAGCGCTGCCCGGCTCCCCTCCTGCAGCACTGACAAGCAACACAGCAGGCACAGTGCAAAAATCAGCCTCCACCAATGGCCCCGAGTGATCCGCATCAGAGATTCAAAAGAAGGAACGGCGCAACGAAACCACCAACAGAAACACACTGGTTACTACCAAGGCGGAGCAGCCGGCATGGTGTGTGCTATCCTAAAGCACTCTGAGCATGAGGGACACAGTTTCACCTCAAACACAGCAAGTGAAATCCACCTGAGGGTGGCACCCCAGCGCCTCTCAAGGGAGGCCAGCCGTGCGGCCGAAACAACCAGCCAGAGAGCGCAGCGTGACCACAGCAGTGCCCAGCGCCTTACGAGACGCACTGCTGGCGCTGCTGCAGGGACAGGGTTTGTGTCCACTGGAACAGAGGCTGCTGTCAACCCAGCGGCAGCCGCCAAACCCAAAATAACCCTTACACCTGGTAGCATTGCCCCAGTCTAGGAACAAACCCTAAATCCAGAGGCGCCCCACACCTGGCTGCACCCACCAGACCTAGCAGCATGCACCTGACACAGCAACACCCCCAAATCCTCAAGTTTCCCCCCAAATTGGCAGCAACCAGCAGACCCAGGTACACCCCCCAAAAACTGTCAGTGACCTGTCAGCACAATCAATATTTATACAGCTAAATAACCAAAGGATTAGACAATACTTTGTCTTCACTGCCCCCCAATCCATTTTCTTTCTCTTATTTCTTTTTTATTTTTTTCCATTTTAATTTCACCTTGTTTTGCTTGTGGTTTTTATATAAGACCTGCTTTTGTAGAAGCGTGAAAGGTCTCTGTGGTCCCTCTGCTCATGAATCCATTTGCTAAAATAATGTTTTTGAAATCCTATTTTTTGAAAACCTCTTTTTTAGGTATCTTACTGACCAGTTCATTCATGTCTAATATTGAAAGCTTTTGAAAAGCAGGAACGGGTTCGGTTCTATACAGGACAGCGCTGCTCAGAAATGGACCCCAGTCCCTGCTGGCCTCAGCGACCCAGTGGCACACACTCCTGTTACCGGCTCATCTGGTGGCTGGCTGTACAGAAATGTAATCTTTTTTGCCGTGGCTGGGGGTGGTGATGGTGGTGTTGCTGGTGTTCTGTCTCAGCTCTATAATCCATAAAGGAACAGAGACTTTAAGGTGTATCATGTTACTGGTTTGACAGGACTTGCATGCTAGAGAAGAGTTGCTCAAGTGACTTGCTACTTTTACAACCTCTTGCTAGAAGGAGCAAGAGGGAACAGGGAAGGGTGTAGAGGAGGACCGGAGCAGCCCCGTAGCTGGTGTGTGCCGCCAGCATCGCCCTCGTACAGCCGTCTCGCCAGCAAAACGCAGGAGGAGCAGAGCAGCTTATGGCCACTGCACGAAGCAGCTGCAGCGCAGGAAGGGGAATTTAACTGCGAGGCTGTGAGGCACAGCACGCGTGGTAGCCGAAGCCCCGCGGGAAACACGCGGAGGTGTCAAGCTCTCTAAAGGACCCTGAGATATGAACAGCAAGAACTTAGCAATTGTTGACCTGGTATTTCTTGCAAACGGAAGCAGCTCACGGCTTCCTCTTTATTTGCTCCTAGTCCAGTCCTTGGGCAGATAGGACAGACCTTGCAGCAGGGCATGCCTGCTGGAGAAAAACTGCTAAAGCCGCCTCTTTGTTGCTGCTCCTGTAACCAGAGCGATAGAATTAACCAACCATAGATGTTGCTATACTCCTCGTACAGCCTTATCCAACTGGACGTTAAGTCTGGGGACATGGAGTATACCAATCAGTGTATTCTTTGATCTGCATTTTAGTCCCTCGGTAATCATTAATGTGAACGAAACAATAGACAATGTGCTGCTGTCAGAAAAGGATGACAAAATGTGGTTTCGTGTAGTGGACTGAGAAAACTGGCCAGGACTGCCAAGATTAAGAGCCGAGTAGGTAAAAGGTAATTCCGACAGGGGGAGATCGCGACCACCGACTCACGGACCACCACCGACCCAAGTAACACCACCTACTCAAAAGAGAACAACAGAAGAGGATAACTGAGCCTGTGCAGTAATTTACATACGGAACGAGCAAGTTTGTACCAATCGGTAGAAAGGACAATAATGAATATCTATGAATATGTAACTTTTTGATCTATAAATTGTACGGGAAAGGTGCGTAAGGTACGCACGTTAGGAGGAGCGATCCCGCGTGCATCCGGCGCTGTGAATAAAGAATGCCTGCTCTTTAATACTAAATTGCTGTTAAAGAGCTGTTTCTGATTTTACCGCGTTTTTCGGTAACACTCCTACCAGTCTGTCACGATCCACTGTCGGGCTGAACAATTTGGCAGAGGTTAAACCCCCTTGCTTTCCAACCGACCTCAGGTAATTCTGGGAGGTTGGGGGCGGCTGGGCTTAACTTCTGACTGACTCCAACGTGTTGCCGTGGCCAGGTTCCTTCTACATTCTCGGGAACAGAACTAAGACTCAAAACGGAATCAAAGTGCCAAGTCCCTTCATTTGGCCAGCGACGGAGACGCGAGAGAAAAGCAGAGAAAGAGAGAAAAAAGGGAGAACGGGGGGAGAGAGAAAACGAGAGCGACACGAGAGTGTTGCAATAGCTACCGCCGCGGGTCTGGGGCGGTCCGTCCCTCCCCGCGGTCTGTCCCTCCGCGCGGTCCGTCCCTCCCCGCGGTCCGTCCCTCCGCGCGGTCCGTCCTTCCCCGCGGTCCGTCCTTCCCCGCGGTCCGTCCTTCCCCGCGGTCAGTCCCTCCGTTCGGTCCGTCCCTCCCCGCGGTCTGTCCCTCCGTTCGGTCCGTCCCTCCCCGCGGTCCGTCCCTCCGCGCGGTCCGTCCCTCCCCGCGGTCCGTCCCTCCGCGCGGTCCGTCCTTCCCCGCGGTCCGTCCCTCCGCGCGGTCCGTCCCTCCCCGCGGTCAGTCCCTCCGCGCGGTCCGTCCTTCCCCGCGGTCAGTCCCTCCGCGCGGTCCGTCCTTCCCCGCGGTCCGTCCTTCCCCGCGGTCAGTCCCTCCGTGCGGTCCCTCCCTCCTTCCCCGCGGTCCGTCCTTCCCCGCGGTCCGTCCCTCCCCGCGGTCCGTCCCTCCCCGCGGTCAGTCCCTCCGCGCGGTCCGTCCCTCCGTGCGGTCCGTCCCTCCGTGCGGTCCGTCCTTCCCCGCGGTCCGTCCTTCCCCGCGGTCCGTCCTTCCACACGGTCCGTCCCTCCCCGCGGTCCGTCCCTCCGCGCGGTCCGTCCTTCCCCGCGGTCCGTCCCTCCGCGCGGTCCGTCCCTCCGCGCGGTCCGTCCCTCCGCGCGGTCCGTCCTTCCCCGCGGTCCGTCCCTCCGTTCGGTCTGTCCCTCCGTGCCGTCCGTCCTCCCACACGGTCCGTCCCTCCGTGCGGTCCGTCCCTCCCCGCGGTCCGTCCTTCCCCGCGGTCCGTCCCTCCGTGCGGTCCGTCCTTCCCCGCGGTCCGTCCCTCCGTGCGGTCAGTCCCTCCGCGCGGTCCGTCCTTCCACACGGTCCATCCCTCCGTGCGGTCCGTCCTTCCCCGCGGTCCGTCCCTCCGTGCGGTCCGTCCTTCCCCGCGGTCCATCCCTCCGTGCGGTCCGTCCCTCCGCGCCGACTGTGAGATCTGACTCTGCGCTTTTGAACAACTGAGGAGACGATAAGCAGTGAGTCACGTGTCTCTCTGATAATGTTTTCCTAGCGTAAGCTTACCTGGGGCTTGGGGCATGATATAATTCCATAGGCTGGAAAAGGAGAAAGAGGACAGTTACCCTTTTTCCTTGTGGTAAAGCTGCACTTGAGCCTGAGCTCTCAAGAAACACTGCTGAGTTTATTTCAGTAAAACTGAAATCGAGGGGTTCTAAGGCAGTGTTGCAAAGCCCTTCAGAATTCAAGGGACACCTGGAATTATAAACGTGAAACGTTCTTTTTTCCAGGTCATAGACGTTAAATAAGTCCATCAATCGCCCTCTTAGAGCTTGCTTGCATCTTTTTATATATTTCAATATTGCTGGAAATTTTTTCAGTTTTCAAGTCCTTTAATGACGGTTCACGGTTTTTAGTATTTCATATAAAACCAAGATGTTGCTGCTGACCCCACCTATTGAATAGCTGCGTGTTTTAATTGCCCAAGCCTCTGGCTGAGTATTCATGCCATTGAACGCTACTCACTGAAGGTGTGTGCGTGAGGCGTGAATCCAACCTTCGTACCCAGGTGGCGAATAGGAGTTTCCCCAGGGACGGATCCAGAGCAGGGAATTAAGCTCTCACTCTGCACTGCGCTTTGGAGGAGGAGCGGGTTTGTGCCCCTTCTCTGAGTGGATGGTGAGCTGAGGGGTATTTCGCCCTTAGGGAACCTGAAGTTAAGCCAAAGAATGTCGAGTGAGTTCAAAACCCTGCCCAAGCCTTTGGAACATCCCGGCTCTATTCACTGAGGCAAAGGAGTATTTTAGTTGAGCAACACTTATGCTGGGTAAAATGAGAGGGTGAGAGGCTTTTGCTGCTTCAAATACTCAAGGAAATGTCATTTTAAACGTGGTTCTTCAGACGAGATAAGTCTGCACCTCTTTTCTTAGCAGGACAAAACTTCTGAGCCTGTTCCCAGAGATAGAAAGAGCAGAGGAATTCCGTGGAGTTCCATGGTGGAGGTGAAAGATCCCAACCCAAAGGGTGCTGTGCTGACAAGCAGTGGGAAATACGCGATGCCAGCTCTTCCTGCGTAAGTATGGAATGAATTGGACTGACCGAGCAGTGAACAAGAGAAACCATGCGCAGAAGTGTGAGTGGCAATGCAACCGAACTGGCCAGCGCCTGCAGTGACGGGGGAGGAAGCACTGTCATTGCGGCTTAACCTGAAAATCTGTGATACTGTCTCATGTTGCAGTAGGGTGGTCCCCGTGTTCATGCCCCTGGAAGCTGGTTAAACCTGTGCTGTGCTAAGAACGTGTATTTCTGCAGAGCATTTGGGTGGTGTTTGTAGCGGAGTCGTTCTCTTTGAGAGGTCGTTTTGGTTCTGTTTGATGTGGCAAAGGCTCCTTGCAAAACCTAAGAAATTGCCGCTGGACTGAGATGTCCCCCGCCTCTGACTTCTATGAACTCCCGTGTGTGGAAGAGACGGAACTTTTCCTGTTGCTTTAAATTAAGAAAACACTCCTGTGTGCTGAGAGGAGCGGCTGTTTTAAACTGCGCTTGGTAGCACTTCTGTTTTGCTGCCATGGATCTCCTTCTGGAGAAGCTGTAACACAGGCTCCTTCCCTTTCTAAAATGTAATCACTCAGAGACGAACTTGATCGGAGACTAACTTGGTGCTGCGCCTGCAATGTACATTTGCCGCCTGGCAAAGGAGAGGTGGGATTCATTTCACCTGATTTCTAGCTGTCAAAAAGTTATTTTTCTGGTCTGAGCTAATTTCTTGCTTGGTCAAAGGAAAGGGAGAGTTCTGCAGCAGGAAAATTGTTCCCCCCTCCCTCTTCTGGTGTTGTGGCTCTAGAAGAGTAGTTTAATCTGAAGGCCTATGTTTTAGAAGGCGAATGTGGAGTGAGAAGAATTCCACCTGTTCTCTTCCTTCGATAAAATCCAAAGCTTGGAAGAGTTTTCTTTGAGCCATCTTTAAACTTTTCTCTCCCACCAGGCCCTCTCCCCCTCCAGGGAAGCTTCTGTGCGAGGAAAGAAGGAAAAGCCTCCCTTTTTGCCAGAGGAGCCATCGCCCTCTTCTTCCTCCTCATCCTGCTCTGGTGATCCTAGTCCAGATGAGTTGTTGTGTCTCATTTGTGAAGATACAATGTCCGATGCCGCTGTTAGTGCCTGCTGTGGAAACAGTTCCTGTGACGGATGTAAGTGCAGCTCCCATGGTTGTTACTTCAAAACATCACATCTGATCTTCTGAAAGCAGAAAGAGGAGATCAGGGAATTACTTTGTCACCAGTTCTATTTAAGACTTAAGCAGAGCCTGAACAGGAAAGGACTTTTCTCACTTAAAGGGAAAAAAGGCAGGAAGCTTTTTTCCCTTTTTACTTATGTAGTTAAATCCTCTTGACAGGTGGAAGGAGGAGTTTGAGAAGAGAGCCTAACTGCGCAGGTGATTACAGTATTAGATATCGAACGCGTTTGGTTTGTCCGCAGCCCTTTCCCTCACACAAAATTATAGAGCCATCTCTGGTGCCTTCCTGTGGTCTGCAGCCAACGGGGAGCTGGGCATTTAATCCACACTCCTCTCCATGGGAGAGGCGGTTAAAAACTTCAGAGCTGTGCTGGTTGTAGCTGGGATAGAGTTAATGTCCTTCAGCGTCGCTGGCATAGTGCTGAGGGCACACTGATGTTTCAGCTGTTGTTAAGTAGCGGCTCCGTGTCGCTAAGTAGCGCCTCTGCTAGTCAGGGGCCTCTCCAGCTTCCCGAGCTCTGCCCGACAGGTATGAGTGGCAGCGCCAGGGACCCCTCTGCCCGCCCAGCTCCATCAGGGGTGATGCCCAGGTGCGAGGGCAGAAGGAGGCCCCGAGCCGTGCGTCAGTCGGCCAGAGTGAGTCGGCCAGCGTCAGTCGGCCAGCATCGCCTGCCCGCACTCAGCTGGCTGGCGTCAGTCAGCGTCAGCGTCTGTTGTCGGGAGTCAGTCAGGACTTAATCCTGTCGGCACCGCTGACCCCCCGTCTGGGGTGTGGGGCTGAGCGCGGTGGTTCAAGTGCCGCCTTAGGCCCGTCAGTCAGGGTGGCTGTGTCAGCCTTGGCTGGCAGCTGTCACCTGCGTTTGGGCACACGGTGCCGTGTCCTGCTCTGCTGAGGGCGGCTCCTCATTCCCTGCCTGCTTCAGCTCGTTTTCCTGCTTCCACGTGCCTGGGCTTTGCTGGTTTAAGGCAGTGAAACGAACTTAATCAGGCTTCCCTTAACTTTGTGTCTTCTGCCTAGTGATCCGTCGGACAGAGCTTTGGAGGAAGAATGGTGACAAGCCCCTGCTGGTGTGGTGGTGTTTTACTGGTGTGGAGGAGAGGATACTTCAGTTGGTCGGAGCGAGTCCCCAAACCCCTGGGCCTGTCGCGTGGGCTGCCAACGTTTCCGCAGCTCCCCTCGTCGGGCGGCTGTTTGCAAGGGGTGTGTTTGAGCACTGGGGGTTCAGCAGCCGCCGGGCCCTGGCCCTGGGCAGCCTGCTCTGGGTGACCCTGCCTGCGCAGGGGCTGGACCAGCTGCCCCCAGGGATTCCGGAAGGCCTTTCTCTCCCTTGTGACTCCGTGACTCTGGAACTGGTGCTGCGAGGGGCCAGCGCTGTGGGAGCACTGGGAACGTTGTCTTCCCTGGGCTCTGCCTCTGTCGGGACGGCTGCGTGTGCGCTCTGCCCTGAGACACTCGGCGCCTGCGCCCGCCTGTCCAGGTACGCCAAGCAGTGTGCAACAGAGCACACTTTCAGGAGTGACCTGAGGAACTTTTGCTAGCTTTGCCGCGTTGGAGAGGGACTGCAGCTCCTGCCTGCAGGAATAGTCGTGTTGGAGAATAACCATAGGAGGCAGCTGGGTAAAGGGGCTCTAGTGTCAAATGCTGATGTGTCTCGGGTTTGGGTTTTTTCATTTAAAGGGAAATGAAATCTGTGGTCTGCATCAGATACGGGATCGGGGCTGTTGGAGGCTGTATTTCTGGGGAAAATGTCACTGAGCCAGTCATTAATAGTAATTCAAAAAGCTCTATAATTGTGATCTTTCCCTGCTGTTCAACAAAGCGGATGCTGTTTTTCTCAACAGAGCATAGTTTTTCTTCCATTTCTTCTTCTTTGGCTTCTTCCCACTCTTTGTCCTCTTTCCTTAGACAATGTGACCCGAGCAGTGTCAGGCAATGCTGTCCCTTCTCTGACCACCAAGTAACGCTTCCCTGAGATCACTTTAGCTTCCACATCTGGCTGAGCGAAAGAATGACGCCCGTCAGCCTCAGCCTCCCTCCGTGCGAGAGTGAGCCTCTACGTGCACGAGGGAGTCCAGAGCTGACTGAGAGTGCCTTGGGTGCTGCCCTTTCTAAAAGCGAAGGGGTTTCTTGCAGCTCTCCTTGCAAAGTGAGTGTGTGGTTTCACACGTGCATGAGCTAGCAGGACGGCTTACGGCCACAGAATGGAGATGGGCAAATCCCCTCTCCTTCTCCCCGGTGCAGTGTCCTGCCTCCTTCCTTGTGCCAGCTTTTATGCTTGCTGGCTCTCTCTGCAACCCCGTTTCACTCTCTAAGCTGGTGGAAAACTCTCTGCTCTTGTGGGTGCGTTCCCTGTCTGCTTGGGGAGTTAATGTGGCTCCTAAGGAGCTCTAAAACGTGTGCAGGTCAGGGCAAGGGAAGGCACAGGGATACAGGAGCAGAAGGAAGGAGCAGATGGAGAGATGGGGGCAGCAGCAAGGCCTCTCTTTTGGTGGCACTGAAGTGAACCTGGTTTGTGACATCACGTCTGCAGCTGCGACTGACCGTATCTTTAGCTTTTCCTTCAGTAAGCCCGTAACATTGTTGGCCTTTGAATCTGACTTTCATGTACTACATGTCAGTCAACAGTGACATCCCAGAACACTGACTTGGCTGGATGTGATTCTGCTCAAACATGTAATTTCTCAACTTGTTCTTTTTTATTTATTTTCTGGAGCTTTTTAATGCAAAACTCACTCTCTGACTCGTGCCGCCTCGCTTGACTTGACTCCAGTGTCTTGGGCTTTTTTCCCGTGTTGTTTATCCTGTCAGTACCCCTGCGTCCCTTTTTGTTGGTGATCTCGTAGGCATCAGAAAAGCAAAGGATTCTGCTTTTGCTCTGCTGTGAGATCCAAACCTGTCCTGAGTGCCCTTTTGTTAAGGAAAAGAGCCGCAGGAGGTGGACGGGAGATTATTCACGGCAAAGGGATGAAAGTTCTGTCAATCTGAAAAATGTCGATGGCTGTCAGGAGCCTCTTTTTGCATTTTCTTCTCTATTCACAGCGAAGAATGCGAGACCTCGCGGCTCAGGTAACGAGCAGCCTGCTGCCGTTTCCCGAGGTGACCATTCAGGCTCTTGGGGAAGATGAGCTCACCCGAGGTTCTGTGCTGCGTGGGCGGTTTTCCAGAGGTGAGCCTTTTCCTTGAAATTGGGTCTTGCTGTGAAGTTGTTACTGCCTGGAGGTGACCTGAGGCACGGGGTCACAGTATCAGCTGTGTCAGGTTGGTGCTGCTCAGGTGTGTCAGGTTTTGAGAGAACAGAAAGGATGAACTATGACAAAATGATGAAAAATGTTAACATTAAAACATTAGTAGAGTTAAACTTTGAAAGGACAACAGCCTGCGCCAGTCTTGAGCTATTAAAATAACACGGGCAAGTCAGTGAGCCCTCCTCAACTCCTAATTGAATGAAAGGCAGTTTACAAAAAAGTCCTGGTGTGGTTTTGGGCTGTATTTATTGGTACCATCATAACATCCCGTGCAGAACTAGTTCTCCCACAGTGTTAGAGAGGCAACCCCCCCTGCTTTTTCTTTCCTAGCCTGACTAAAAACAGAAGGAAGAGGAAAGCCCTGTTAGGCGCTGCAGCCAGGTTTGCAGAGTATTTAGTAGGACGCAGAGGAGTGTCCCGGGAGAGCTGCTGAGAGCGGCTGAGCAGATGAGGTAGCTGACTTTGTCGGTGATCTGAAGGTAGTGCTGGGGGCCTGCCTGGGTGTCCGGGCACCTGTGAAGACCATGTAGAATCTCTCTGTGTGACTGTAAGTGCAGTAGTTGAGTTAATACTCCCTTTGTGTTGGAAGTAGTTCAGTGAAACTAAATGTGCTAACTTCTCTCTGTGATCAGCGCGTGTAAAAGTTGAAATTGGCTCCCGCAGTGCCCATTTTAAGGTAATTCCTTGTTGAAGTCCAAATCCCTGCCCAAAGTAGGCGTGTGTCAAGCAAAGTTAGTAAAGTAGAAAAGAATTGGCTGAGATTTTGCCATATTTGAATTATGCTTTAGGAGATGTATTCTCATATGTATTTAGATGATTTCTAGCAAAACCAAGCTGAATATGGTATAAAGACTAGAGACCAATCTATTGTAATCTTTATCCCAAACAACCAGAATTCTTCAGTGCAGGAATGCCAAGTCCAAATGCAAAATAATAAGGTGGTTCATTTTACGATGCATTGGTTGAGGATTCAGTGGGTGATTTTCAATAATCGACTGGAATTCGGTAAGCCTCTCTTGCTCTGTGAGGTACTTCTGTTGAAGCAAAGGGGCAGTGATTGTGATTTTCCTGTTGTTTTCAACCCTCTCTTGGGAGTTTGCTTTAGCCAGCCTTTTCTCTTCTTCCAGGGAGAGGTGGCCTGGCCTGGCTGGCGTGTGGCCCTCAGCTGGAGGTCGTGAGCGCTGTGACGGGAGAGCGGCTCTCTGCACACCGTTTCAGTGGAGCCCGTGAGCAGCCTCCCACCATCCGCGTGGTGAAGGAGGTTTCCTGGCAGACGGGAACGGGGCTGCTGGTTGGCTTGAGAGAAGCAGAGGGAAGTGTTCTCTGCCTGTACGACCTTGGAACATCAAGCGTGGTTACAGCAGTACTTCTGCCAGGAAGGGTAGGTCCTTTTTAATGGGGGAAACGTTGTCAGGTGCTGCATAACGCTGTTTCAGGAGCAGCTTTGGAGCGTCTCTTTGCTAGGACGTCCAATTTCTCTACTGTGTCATCATACTGTCACTGCAGAGTGTCCAGTCGAGAGCACCTTGATGTGAAATCGTGGGGTTAACGGTACTGTTATCCTTTGAGTTTGCTGAGAGTCAAACAAGTTTTCTGGTTTTACAGTAGAGCACGTAGTTACCTAATTCTCCACTTTGACAAAAAGGCCTTGAAAACTACCTTTTTTTTTAGCCAGAGTGACAAAGAACTCGTCCTCACCCTGCCTTTCGAGTGTTGGTAACATACATGTCCTGAATGGTTCATTATGTCAGAAATACTGTCTTTAAAATATCTCAGACTTCCATGGCTGTGCTGTAGCTGACTTCGGCACATTCCCAGGAGTCTCGGACTAGCAAGCAGGTGACTTCAGAGCAAAGCACATTTTTCTGTTGACTTAGGATGGGAAAAAACAGGCTTCACTGCGTTACCTGGCAGGTGGTTACAGACTGACTTTCAGCCTGAAGCCCTTGAACCTCTGCTTATTGCATATGGTGCTTGTGCCGGTGGGATACTCTGGTGTAATGTTGCTAATTTTCCCTGCCTTCTCTAACCCATAAACTCAGATGACGTCCTTTCCCCTCGGCTCCTTATCTGAGTGTAGACAAG
Organism: Phalacrocorax carbo; assembly: GCF_963921805.1. Taxonomy (NCBI): domain Eukaryota; kingdom Metazoa; phylum Chordata; class Aves; order Suliformes; family Phalacrocoracidae; genus Phalacrocorax; species Phalacrocorax carbo. The sequence goes on along the minus strand of NW_026990280.1, from coordinate 199,029 downwards.
AGTCACCTTAAGGTAATGGAACATCAAGGTTCCCTCTATCTTCACCACCTTAGAATCTGCGACAGATAAATACTTCCGTATTACTCAGCTTTCCAGAGCGTGGTTTGGTTTGACTTGCTCGAATCCAGGCGGGGTTTGTTTGTCTGTAGCGCTACAGTGTGATTGCTGGCAGTGAGCGTTTGTGGGGTGGTGATTTCTAACGAGCTGAGCTGGGTTGGTGCTCCGCTGTGTGGGTTTGCCGATCGTCCTGATAAATCTCAGCGTTTGAGATGGAAAGGCAAGCTGTGTGCTGACATAGACGTGCAGTCATTCAGACTTGTAAAAGCAAATCTGAATTGACAACATTAACGGTATTAAATTGGTTTATAACGGTTGCATGTTTCAGAGCTCTGGAATGGTATTTTCCCCACTCTTCCTGGTTTGTGTGAGGCAGAAGGGCAGCATGCAGAGTCAGGGAGCTGAGACAGGATTTCTGCGTTCGTTCCCAGAAGGAGCTGGCAGCAGTGTAGGAGAGTGTGCAAAGCCAGTGCCTGGTGCCGTGGGAAAATAGGCAGTTCCAGGAGCTTCTACAGGGAAAACTGAAGCGTTAAAACTGGGAACCTGTATGCAAAAGTGGAAAAGGTGGATTTGGGGCCAGTTGTACAACAACAAAACGAGACCTTAAAAGAAAAAAAGTTAACAGCAACACGGGAACTTTGGCTGATTCCGCAGCACGATAGGTGCAGTGTTTCTGCTTTCCTCCTGAGAGTCATCAAGGCTTGGAGCAGCAAGAATTCGAATAATCAACGCACTTTTGGTGGTGCTTTGAGTAGCTGAGAAGATTGGAGATTTCATCTGATTTCCAGGAAGTGTGAAACAATATAAAGTTGTCTCAAATACTGCGGGCACTTCTAGGAGTAGAGTTCTTGTGGCCCAGGGGAAAGGTAAATTCTGTAGCAGATTGCCAGGCAGCGCAGTCACAGCAAGTGCTTGATACGGGAGAGGAGAGAACTTTGGGGCTTCAAGGTTTGGTCAATTTTTCCCCACCTCTGGGGAGAAAAACCAATATATATAAAAAAAGGACTCCTTGTGGTGCTCACTGCTCTGTTCCATTGTCGTGTAACAGGTTGCTGTTGATGTAAAGCTCCCTGGTGTCACTGTGTGACATTATGCAAGGAGGCTGAAGGGCAGCCCGTGTTCTTTTGTTGTGGAGCCTTAGTGCAGGAGCCCTCACGTGCTGGTGTCTCTGCTGGAGCAGTCAGGGCTGTCCCGGGAGGGGCTGCAGGTGCTGAAAGGTCTGTCTTCATCAGGGCCTTGTACTAAAGCTGCTGGCAGGCGGCTCCGCGTGTTACAGAGCAGCGTGCGCTTCTCCTCAGCCGGAGCTGGCTTTTGGCGAACCAGCTGCTGGGCTTTTTGCCGCTGTTTCGGCACTGAAAACTTTTCTGCTTTCCCTGGTTGCTCTGTTGATTCTAAATGAGGACTGGTGTAACTTTCCCTAAGCTGGTATCTCCCTTCCGCTCTCTGTAACAATACTCCCTTGCCGTGGCAGCGGTGTGTCTCCCCTGCAACTTGGCCGCTGCCGCGTCTGACTGAGAGCCGTGATTTGCCCTAGTACCTGTTTGGCAAAGAAGGCGTGGGCTGTATCCCAGTGCTGACGGGCTGGGAGCTGTGGGAGAGCGAGAGTGAGTTTGGCCTTTCTTACTCCAGTCCCTTAAATACGGTCAAGTTTCTTGCATTTAACGTATTTTCTGTGTTGTCTTCGAGTTAATGGTTTCTAAGTAGAAAATGGAACTTGGTAAGCTGTAATAATAGACTGCACCATTGCAGTTGGAGTGAGCTCAGCGAAATCCCTGCAGGAAACCCAGTAAACGGAAGGCAGTAACGGATTTTTGTACAGGACATTTTTGGGGGTTGGTTTCTTTGTTTGTTTTGTCTGGATATAATTGGGATCAATGCTGTGTTTTTAAGTCTGAGAAACCTGTATTTACTTTCTTGCTTCTGATGGGCTGATTCTGGCTTCACTTTTGAGTGATTTCTATTTAGCTTGTCAAAGAGCTTAAATACTAACTTGTAGTTTTCCTGTAGGTAACTGCTGTAGAGCCCATAACTAACCCCGGAGGAGCCAGCGTGAGGCCTTGGCACCTGCACCGGGCTCTGCAAGGGTTTTGTGGCGTGGCAGCGGTGGCGACAGATGTTGGTCATCTGCTTGTGGTGGACCTTGGTTTGGATGATCTCTCTTGCAGTCAGAGGGAGAATGAACCATCGGGTGAGCTTGCGGTTTCTAAACTTGAACAGAAAAGTAAGAAAACTTGTGTCTTTTAAATCGACAACACGCATCCCGCTTTGAAGCTACTGCTGTGCAGACGTTTATGACTGCTGATTACAGGTGGCGGTTTGACATCGTCTGGCCCTGAAAGGATTAAAAATGGGAGTGGCTTCATACTCCTCCTAAGGTTACAAATACCCCCTCCCACCAGGGTCCCTCTGTCACGGTGATTCTCGCCAGTGAGGGGTAGGAATCTGACCATCTGAGTCGGTGCAGCTGCCTGACAGGAAGGTGTGTCGGTGTCGTGGTTCAGCCTCAGCTGGCAACTGAACACCCCACAGCCGCTCGCTCACCCCCCCCCCACCCCTGTGGGATGGGGAAGAGAATCGGACGAGCAAAAGAACTTGTGGGTTGAGATAAGCACAGTTTAATGATTACAATAAAATGATAATGATAAATGATTATGATAATAATGACAGTAATGTTAATATAATAAAAGGGAAAAGGAAGGGAAAGGGAAAAACAGGGAAAAAAAACCACGGAAACACGAACGATACAACCGCTCACCACCCGCCGACCGACGCTGCCCGTCCCCGAGCCGCGATTGCTCCCTCCCTCCCCCGGCCAGCCCCTCCCAGCTAGCATACTGGGCATGACGTTACATGATATGGAATATCCCTTTGGTCAGTTTGAATCCACTCCCTTAGCTGTGCCCCCTCCCCTCCCAGCTTCTTGTGCTCCCAGCAGAGCATGGGAGGCTGGAAATGTCCTTGACTAGTATAAGCGCTACCCAGCAGCAGCCCAAACATCTGTGTGTTATCTCAACAGGTTTTTTTTCCATGCTAATTTCAAAGCACAGCACTACACCAGCTAGAGTGAAGAAAATTAACTCTATCCCAGCTAAAACCATGACAGTCGGACGTGCCCTATTTCTTGGGAATGTTCTTCTGCTTCTGTTCATTGACTTGGGGCAAAGTTTAGGCTTGTTTTTTAAAGTAAATATGCCTTACCAAAATCCCTGCATTTGACCAAACGGAACCTGTACTTGGTGTACTCGGATTGCATATGCTGTTTTTGCTCTTACAAGAGTGGCCTCGGGAGCTGGTCTCACTTCAAGTAGCTTCACCATGAGGCCCAAACTCCTGATGTGCAGAGCCCAGGAAGAATTTGTCTATGGAGGTTACGCTTTCACCTGGTTTTGAAATAGGAGCGAGGATACCTGTCCAGTCAGAGAGTTCCTGTGTGCTCTGAATGCGTACAAAATGGGAAGAGCAGACAAAGTATTGCATCAATGGGTATTTTGCCGGGGACGGTAGAATTAAATCATACATGTTGTCACGTCAGTGTTTCAAATGCAACCTGAATGGCATAACGCATTCCTTTATTGTGTGGTTTTGTGCGTGCAGGTCTAACAGTTGTCACTAGAGCTGCTGCTGGCGTTTCACAAGGAAGAGCAACCGTGACCAGAGCAGGGAGACATCTCTGCCTTCAGTTACAGTGTCCTTCAGGAACAGCAATATCGACCCTGTGCTACATCAGCAGAAGCAACCAGCTCGCCGTGGGTTTTTCCGATGGCTCCCTGTCACTGTGGAATATGAAAACTCTGCAGCGGGAGTAAGTCGGCCTTTGCACTTGGTCACGCCTGGAGGTGCAGGGCTCTCAAGGCTCTGCTTGAGGAGGAAGTCTGTTAATTTAAAGAGCCCTTTTTCAGGGAGGGAAATGTGGAGTGTAATCTTGGCCTGTTTAGGAATCCCCTTCTGAAGTAACCATTGAGCCATACCTGGATTCAGTGGGCCGCCTTCTCCCCAGCGGGCTGGGATTGTTCTCCTTATTGTGCCCGTGGGCTGAGGAACTGCGGAAAGCTCCCTTCTCTGGGTTCTGTCAAGCAGTTAGGGTGTGAGAGAGCTGCTTTCCATAAGGCAGTTTGTTCCACCAGCAGTATTCAGTGACAGCAGGAGTTGTGTGTGTTTCAATGAAAGAGATTGTAGACATTATTTCTCAGAACCAGCTCCTGCAATGAGGGCACCCATTGAAAGGCTGAAGTATGTTAATGATGGGATTGTGGTGATCATATTCTTTAAAGCGTCCAGGTTGAAAGGAGTGAGACGTGAAGGATCAAGAGCTGATCTGTGGCTGAAAAGACATTCTCTCCCACATTTCAGCCTCGACCAAAAGAGGGGATTGACCCATTCCAAGGCAGCGATGCATGGGAATGAAAGTCTGCTTGGAACACTTGGAGGTGGAATAAGGGTCATGTCAAGGGATAAGCAACAGAGAAATTAGGGAGATGATTTCAGCTCTGCCAAAGAGCAATCCCCCCTAGAATATTTGACCCAATTCAGATAGGGATTCACGTAAGCAAATCTGCAGTGACTCACCGGGAACTATTGGCGGCATAAATAGAGAGTGGAGGGACAGTGAGGTGGCAAGAATAGATTGTGAAGGTGCAAAGAAGGTTCAGAAGTCTGGAGGAGAAACGCTTTAGATAGTCCAAGTAAAGAAACAAGACACTACTGGTGTTTGGCGCTGTTTTCAGCTTGTGCAGAAGAGAGGCTGCATTTTCAGTTCAATATTGAAGCAGGCGACAAGAGTAGGAAGAATCTTTTGCCTGGCAGCTGAAGGAATCTTTCATGTTCCTGCTCCGCAGGCAGAGGAGGAGATAAAGCCAGGTTATTGCCCGTGATGGACAGTAATTTCCGCACCTCGTGGCTGTTGCATCAAAAGCAGTCGCTCCCGTGACTCCCTTGTTTGAGATGGGAGTGGGACCTTCTGTGCCTTGAGGAGTAGCACGTCAGGGGCTCTTTGCTCAGAAGATGCTTCTCCCCTTCTACAAACAGGCAGGGCCACCAGGCTCACCTGCTTTCTGTTTTTGTTAACCCTGCAGGCACCACTGTCAGCTTGAAGGAGGAAGGATTCCTGTCTGCGCCGTTACTTTTCAAGAGCCTGAGCATGATCCTCGCAACTGCTGCTACTTGTGGGCTGTTCAGTCGACGCAAGAAAGGTGAATAAAAGCTTACTATCGGCCACTGATTTTTTTTTTTTTTTGAGTATTTGTTCACCTAGAGTTGACCCACGTGTATTTGTTTTGTTGAATTAGCCGTGCAGGAGATTCTCTCCGGTATGGAAGGGGCTGACGGTGCGATTTGTACAGGATGTAACAGGGATGGAGAGGGACCTACTAGTTCCTCCCTGCTGAAAGGCAGCAAAGTGACAGTGGCTCTATTTCTGTGCTGGCATTCTTAAATGGCTTCCTTTGTTTCCTGATGACTGCTTCACGATTTGCTTGATATTCACACCGTGGTATTAAAATACCATGGAGCGCAGCGGAGGCTGCAGCTCCAGAGCACTAAAGGTGCGGATCCACCAGCCTGCTGCCCCTAAAGGAGGAGGTGACAGCATGGCCGGTTCCCTGGTGCCAGCCTGAGCCTTGGTGAGCCAGCTCAGCTCGCCTGGCAGGGAAGGTGTTCAGCAGCCAAGTCGGTGGTTTCCTGCTGGGCTAATGACTGAAAGGAGGGTGTGGAAGGTGCCGTGTGTGCAGGGGAGGGACTGGAGCTTTGGTGGGAAGGGAAGGGGAGAAAGATCTGCCCCTTTCAGCATCAGCAAGCTATTTACTCAGCTCGGCTGCTCATGGAGTGGCAATCTTTTTCAGTTTGACTGTAAAGCAGTTTTGATTGCGAGCTCTTCAATGCCAAGAACTGTTCCCAACCATTTTTATTCCATAGAACATCTTGAAGCTTCCAGATTGTATGGGTAGCCTTTGCCCCAGAAGCTGTTAGTGTCCAAATTTCCTCCTTTGTGGTTTAGCGGCTAAATGTGACCAATTCTTAGGTTTTGGGAAGGGCTGTTTTTCTTTTCAGCAAGACAGTGCTATTCAGGAAACCTCAGCCTAGATCTAAGGAAAGGGTAACGAGGACTATAAAGCAGCTTTGTAACCAAATGTCATCATTTGTACCTTTTCCAGTGAAGGCGATGCCATGAGTTTACATCTGTTGCAGTTAGCGTTCGCAGACAGGAGGCGCTTGGCTTCAGGACAAGTCATGTACGAGGTAAGACGTGCACGTCTGTGAAAGGATGGAAAGAGTCCTTTTCCCTAAGGGAGTATCAGTGAAGTTGGCAGGGGGAATATTGACCATGACAATTCAGAGATGACTTAAAAAGAAAGAATCTTTTGCTGAGTCTTCCTGGGCACGGCCTTTGTCCATACTTTTTGAAAAGAAGTCGTACAATTTCATACCGCCGTGTCGTGTGTTCCAGCCAGGGCCGTCTGCAAAGAGCCCGTATAAATTCAGTTCCTGAAGAGGCAGCAGCTTTTACAAATAAAATGATTCTTCATTTAAACACCAAGTGAATGGCATGTAGGAAGAGAAGACAGGGCTTTGAGTAGCTCTGTTTAACCAAACTGCAGAGTTGAATAAGGTTCTGTCTGTCTCCCTTCCTTAAAACACGGGCGTACAGCTTTATTCTGTTCCGGTCTTCAGGTTTAAATTCTTGTTTTGCCTTTGAGCTCTGTCAGCAGGACTTCACATGACGCTCACCTGCAGGGTCTCTTCGGTGCTGGTCCTGAAACTTAGTAGCTCTAAAGAGAACTCTTTCTACTTTTTGGCTGCGTTACCTATGAACTCTGCTCTTGAAGCCAGCAAAATACGCAAATACAGTAAAGAGTGGTCTGATTTGGTCAAAAAAGTATAATGTAAATTTTTAGAAGTGGCTCCAAAGAGGTTGTGTTTAAAATAGAGATGAACTAGCCTTATCTCTCTGTTATCTAACAGATAGAAGACGCGTTTTTAGAATGTATAATTTTATGCAGTGTTACGCCTGAAACCCTTGCAAAATCTTTTTGATGGGAAAGTAATCTTAATTCAGAGCATGTCTTTCCTGTTGAGGTGCGGTAGGAGAGGATCTGTGCTCTACAGCCTTGATATTTATTAGTAGTATTTCCTAGAATGGTTAAGAGAAAGCTTGCCTGTTCTCAGAGTAGGTGAGTTAAATGTAACATATCAGGTCATACGAGAATGGATTGTCTCATGCCAGTTCCTTCTAGAGCTCTGAAACTTTAGGAAACTTGGGTAGAATGAGGTACAATCAATTTTTTTATTTTCTGGTAGGTTTTTGGAGATTTTTAGCTGCTTAGCTTTTGGTTTTGTTTGGTTGGTTTTTAATTGTAGAGCTGCTCTTTGTCCACAATCCACACACCCATGTGTTGTAGGGTAGATCATTTGACCAAGTGCTGTATTTGGAAAGACAGTATTTCAGTCAATGCTTGCTTAGCAAATGGTGGTCTCAGAGGTTCCACACAATCCTGCTGGAGTTTCTGTAGGTCTCAGATTAGTTTGCTGACTCTGTAGTAATTCGTGCCCCTAAACGCCTTGCCCACGTGCATGCCATGTCTGCCATGTTGTTTTGCTGTTGGCTGCACTTGGTGAAGGAAGGGAGGCATATTTCACCCATCAGTCCCTGAGGAGGTGAGAGGAGGAGCTGGCAGGAGCTGACGTGGTTTGAGAGAAGGCTGTGACTCAGTAAGAAGTTCTCATGGCTACTCCCGAGGGATGTGCTTTCACTCTAGCGGTGTGTGCCTATAGATAATGCCTCGCAAGAGAGCTTTGGCTGCTGGAAGGCCACGACTCCTCTAACTTCATCAGTTCTGTGATCAAGTCATGGAACAAAGCGCTTTGCATGCCTATGTATTGCATTATTTCAGATCTCTCTCTGTAGGTAAATAAGTAGGTTTGTGAAGAAACCGGGATGGTGCAAGGAATTCTGCAAAACACATTTAGAACCAGTAATGCGAGGGAAATGCTCAGTTCTGAAAATGTGCAAAGCTTTTACGACCAAACTTACCCGTTACGGTTTGACACTCAGTTCTCTTGCTTGTCAGCTGTAGTTTCTCTTTGCCATCAGATTAAGTGCCTGGGAGAGATACAGTACAATATGCAGGTTCTATTAGACATAGACATTCTTTCCTACTGAGGTATAATGTCTGCTTTTCTCTCAGAATGACCTTTCTCTCACCTGTGATTTTTTCCGCAGCGTTTGGCATCCTGTGTTGAAAAGTACAGTTTGGATCTGACGGGTGGAGCCTTTCCCTTGAGAGGGCAGGGCAGCAAGGCCAAGTTACTCAGCTGTCAGGCTGTAGAAATCTTTCCCAACTGCATTGACAGAGAAGACAGCGTTGATGAAGGTTTGTTCCTGATGCCCGTGTTTGGTGATTCTAAACTAAATGGTTTAGGCATCCAAGCAATGAATGCTGTTCCATACCCACAGCCTGAAAGTCTTCAATATCTGTATAGACTAACTTCTTGGGCTTATTTCAAAGGAAAAACTGGGTGCTTAGGTTCTGTGGGACTTGTTAAAATAAACCCTATTTTTCCCTTCAATGCTTGCTGACATGCTGTAGCGATGTATGGTGGGGTCACCTCTATAACGCCTGTCAGTCATTTTATTCCTCCAGCTCTCATCTTTGAACAGTAAGATCATCCCCTCCATTGCTTAGGAATGTTCCCTCAACTTTCTTTTTTCCCCTCTTCCAACCTATGCCTGCACCTGCATCCATCTGGCGGCCGGTCAGGAGTGGTGTTCCCCGGGGCTCGGTCCTGGGGCCAGATCTGTTTGATACCTTCCCCAACCACCTGGATGAGCCGGCAGTGTGCCCGCGTGGCCAGGAAGGCCACCAGCATCCTGGCTTGTATGAGAGATAGTGTGGCCAGCAGGAGTAGGGCAGTGATCGTCCCCCCCTACTGGGCGGTGGGGAGGCTGCACCTCGAATCCTGTGTTCAGTTTTGGGCCCCTCACTACGAGAAAGACACTGAGGTGCTGAGTGTGTCCAAAGAAGGGCAGCGAAGCTGGTGAAGGGTCTAGAGCACAAGGTTTAGTTGGGATCTTAGGAAAAATTTCTTCACAGAATGGGTTGCGAAGCAGTGGAACAGGCTGCCCAGGGAAGTGGTGGCGTCACCATCCCTGGAGGGAGTTAAAAGATGTGCAGACGTGGCGCTGTGGGACAGGGTTTAGTGGTGGACTTGGCAGTATCAGGTTTACAGTTGGGCTCGATGATCTTAGGGGCCTTTTCCAACCTAAATGATTCTACGAGTCTATGATCTGCCTGTGCACTTTGCCCTCTCTGTGTCTAATAGGTTCCTACACCTACAAGCTCTTAAAGCAATAGCTTCTGGCTTCCCTTGTCCGGATCGACAGTTAAAACTCCTCTGGTGTCTTTCATTACCTTGCAATAATGAGATGTGCATCTCTGGGTTTGCACATCCAGTGATGCTCTGAGCACATCTCTGAGCCGGCTGCAGTGATAACTTTCACAGCCTTTTGTTTGGGTGTGTGAATGCCCTTCCCTCTCTTCTTACTGGCCTTAACTTATGTCTGCTGTTACAAAGACGACACTGGCATGACTTTCTAGGCTATTTGTGTTTATTAGCTTTGTCTTAGTCCTGAAGAGGCAGCTTCCACCTCTTTTGGGGTGCCATCCTCTAACAACAGCGTGTCAAAATCTAATGAAAACCCCTTTGATTTTTTTCCACCTGTGTCATGATTCTGAGGAGAGGGCCTTCTAAAACCTTGTCAAAAACAACCAACAGGCGCACCCACCAAAAAACCCAAACCAAAACCAACAAAAAAGGCCCTTTCGGTCCCCTTTTCATGAAGTCTGAGGCACGGAAAAATGCTTGTCATTTTTCTGATGGCTCCTCATTAGCTTTGATCCAGAAACTATTCAAGTTGTGGGCCCACATGAGCTTCTGTTGGATGTGGGTTGAGGTTAGAAATGAAGCTGGCTTCTGATTTATGAAACTAATTGACATCTTCAAAGGCAGTTTCAGCGGCTCACACAAGTGAAAGGGCACAGAAGTTCACGATGAAACACAGTAAAGCGTGGGAGGCTCCCTGAGCAGCCCTGATGAAGTCAGCAGAGAACAGAGACCCATTTTGCCAAATGACCTGTCTCCTGGTTCCCTACTCTGTCAGGGTAAAGGATGCACCCCCCACTTTGCTCACATCTGGAGAATGCCTTCTCCCCAGAGACGACAGACCATGCCACTTCTTGAGAGAACCCGAGTGTAACATGGTCAATGTTTGATGTTAAACCCTTTGTTCCAACCTCCTGTTTGTTGGGGTTGGGTTTTGGTGTTTGTTTTGTGTGATAATTGTGTTCTTTCATTCTGACTGTGCTGGAAAGGAGCTATTCGTAACACTCGTAATCGAGTCGAATCTGGAAATTAATAATGCCAGCTGAGTGATCAAGTGTATACGACAAGTATTTGTATGCTTTCTAAAAGCAGCAATGTATGTTTTCCTAGGGTGGTGGGTTGTTTTTTGCTTTTTGTTTTTTTCTAACCATCTTGATGCACTCTTACTGTATGGGAAACTTGATTACCTGACAATTGTGTATTGGATTTGTCTTAGGACGGACACAGGTTGAACTCGCAAAGGGGGGCAGCATGACTGAAACCTATCACAGAGGTGATGCTATGGTGTACATTTTTAAAATTCTTCTTAGTCAAGTGTTGCGTTTCATGAGTGACGTAACAGAACGAAGCCAAAATAGAAAGTGATGTTTTGAAAATGTCAGATAGATTGTATTTTCTCTCAATAAGAAACAATGTCTTGTCTTTTCCAGTCATATCTCCTGGCACCAGTGTCTCAGTCTTCAGCTGGCAAGTGAATACACGTGGCCAGGGAAAACCATCTACTTATTTGGGTGTATTTGACTTTGATTGCTGGTATCAGGCTCAAATGCCAGGCTCACTAAGGTAGGTTTTTATGAAGCTGGTTTCAGTATCCCTCCCCGTAATTCATTGGAAAGTCGGCGTTTAGCTTCTGCACTTGTTTTCTTTCAGGCCAGAAGAATCCCTTCAGGACTGCCCCTATTTTGCACTGTGGTCACTGGACGCTGTGACAAGCACGACTGCTCCAAACCTCCTTCTGGATGTTGTGGTGCAGGAGCGCAGCCTAAGCTGGAGAGTTCCTCCTTCTTATCCACAACCTGAGCTGTGTTTTCATCCAAGCACCTATAATTTTGGTAGGTATTACACGGCTTTGAGTAGTGATAAGCTTAAACCGAGCTCAAATGCCATTTATTGGTTCTCCTGTTCACTGTTTGTCACGCAAAAACCCAACCAAACCGAAACACCCCAACCCCCCACCCACCCAACTGTGATGGCGTTGTACTGACCAAGTATGTACTACTGTGACACCCGTCTGACAGGCGGCTGGGTCTGGGGGTTGGGTGCTTCTGTAACGCAGCCCGTGAAGTGGTGCTGGAGATCAGATGAAATGACTCTGGGCTGAAGCTCAAAGCGCAGCACCTCGATAGCCCCAGGGGTAAAACTTCTACACTCAGCCATTATTTTTCTAAAAAAGGCTGTAAGTGATGTCATGAGGAAAACGGGTACTCAGTTGTACCTTTCCAGAGGTTGCTGTGACAAAAATGTAAACTGGTGCTACCATCACGGTGAGAGTATGGAATGTTGTTCAATGTTCATTGTCTCTGCAGATGGCACGTGCCTGCTGAGCTCTGGAGTTGTTCATGTGACGTGCAGCAGCTTCCAGAAGGAGGTGATCTTTTACTGTATCTTTATTGAGAATGTCAAGAGATGGACCTTTCCTAAGCTTTCCATGGCGCTGCTTTCGGTGTCAGGGACCATTTAATGCTCCTCCTGCCCATCCACACGCGTAACTGCAACTGTACCCTGCCAGTTTTATCAAATGTAATGTTTGAGGTCCCCTCTTGGGAGTGTAAACCCACCGTTGCCTCCCGTTGAAGCACGATCAGAGACTGAATGTCTAGAAAGGAAGAGAGCGCTGCTGTAGGAGCAGGAAGAGAAAGTCGGGGAAAGCTGTTCCTTCTCTCTCATCAATGAGTGCAACTGCCTGCGTGGTCCTGAGTTTGGGTTTTGATCCCTGATGAGCTGGGAAAAGGAGGGCAGACTGGAGAAAAGGAAGCATCGTTCCCTCAGAACAACCTTCCCCCCGTCAGTCTCTCAAAGCATGAGGTTCCGTGCAGGAGCTGACGATGGGGGTGTCTCACTCGGATGCGAGTGGCTGCGAACATCCGCTTGCGGCACTGTACCTGATCGTTTGCTTCCAAGGACGTGGGCTGCAGCAAACAATTGCTGTTGGCAGCTCTACCCGATGACTTCCCTGTATTTTCCCTTCATCGGTCGGCTTTTCTGCAGCCTCTCAAAGCAGATCTTCACCTCTGTAGCCTTTGCCTTGTGCTACAGGTGCCCAATTGACTCCTCTGGGACTGCCCTCTTGTTGCTGCAACACCTCAGTCACCTTTAGCTCGTGACACCCGCCACTTTCTCTCTGCTTTATCCCACCGCAGTGACTTCACCCCCCTCCTTCAGAGGTTTCCCATTTGCAGGGCACCAACCTTTCTCTCTCCTCTGAAGGATTTCCATGAGAGATGCAGCCTTTGTGATGAAGAACCCATCTTCACCCAGGCAGGCTCTAAGCAAAATGCTCAGCACGCGAGTCATCAGGCAGAGGAGCACTTGGTAGGAAGGGGAGAGCAGTCTTTCCCTGCCCTCATCTTCCTCTCTACTGGATTCCTCACCAGATCTGTGGGGGTGCGTTGGGGCAAAGAGCCCTTGTGCACAGTGTGGTAGCTAACATGAAGTCCTTGGCAGGTTGGCCTGGCCCATCGGCTGTTTCTTTTGCAAGCCTGATGTAGGCTCTTCCATTCAGATTGGGTGATCTGATGTCAGCTCCACGTTGGAAATAATTGGGAAATGCAGAAATTTGTCATACCCTTTGCTGAATTGAGACTAGATCATTCAGAGGCTTGTTAGGGATTTGAGCAGGAATTGCTTGTGAATGTGAGTAAGACAAATCTCAGAATTAGGGACAAGAAGCTTGGTTTGGGGTTTTGTTTGCCACCGTAAGTTGTACTCGGTGTGTTTCCTTGTCTGAGACTGGTTTCAGAAAAAGATGGAAATCTGATGTGTGTATTCGAATGTGTAGAAATGGCTTTGAATGTGATGATTTTATTTAGAAGGGAAAGATACTTCTGAATGTGCTTAAAAAGCCAAAGAAAGAAGCAAACAAAAAGCAAAAGCCCTAAAAAGGAAAATTTGATGAGGGCTCAGTCTTGGGCCCCTCGGGACAAGAAGGACATAGAGTTGCCGGCGCGTGTCCAAAGAAGGGCAACAAAGCTGGGGAAGGGTCTGGAGAACAGGTCTCATGAGAAGAGGTTGAGGGACCTGGGATTGTTTGGCCTGGAGGAGAGGAGGCTGAGGGGAGACCTTATCGCTCCCTGCAACTGCCTGACAGGAGGCTGTTGTGAGGTGGGGGTTGGTCTCTTCTCCCAGGTCACTAGCGATAGAACGAGAGGAAACGGCTTCAAGCTGCATCAGGGGAGGTTTAGGTTGGATATTAGGGAAAATGCCTTCACTGCAAGGGTGGTCAGGCCTTGGAAGAGGCTACCCAGAGAGGTGGGGGACTCACCATCCCTGGAGGTATTGAAAAGACATGTAGACGTGGCACTTGAGGGCCTGATTTAGGAGACATGGTAGTGTTGGGTTGACAGTTGCACTCAATGATCCTAGAGGGCTTTTCCAACCTTAAGGATTCTAGATTCTATGTTTCTATGATCATTTCACCTGGAAGAAGTACCAGAACACCAGCTGCACTAAGCTACTCCTTAACAGTGCACGTCTGTGCCTGCCTGTGCTTTGCCCTTCTGAAGGATCGCCACAGCATTAGAACACAGTGTTTGAAGCGCCTAAAACTGAAACCTATTAGAACATCAATGTTTCACTTCTTTTCAGTCATTTTGGAAAATGACGTTGCTGGGAATAGTTAATTGGAACGCGGTAAATTGAGAGGATAATGCAGAGGCATGCAAATAAAGATTAGAATTAGCCTTTGGGAAGTTGTCATGTCAGGGGGAAAATTCCATGTGCTCCTCACAGCAACAAGCAGCCCAGCCTGTGATGCCTGAGTGAGTGTAGGGTTAGAAACAAGCACTTACTGTTGGTGGTTTGGATGTTGAAAGCAGGTAGGATTCTCCTTTGATTTTGCCTGTTACTTTTAGGAGGAGCAGTTAGAGGCGGTCTTGTCAGCTGCTGCCCAGACAGGTTCTGTAGGGCTTCTGACTGGCTGCATTAAGCTTTGGACATCTAAAGGTAAGACTTGTTATGTTTTTTTTATGTTGCATGGTTTCTTCGTTTGGAATTCTTGATTCATTTCTTTTTTGTTCTCTCTTTTTAAAGAGCAGCCAAGTTCTGCTGCTAATTTACAGTTGGCCCTTGACTGGACGTGGAGCAGAGTGATCTATACAAAAGGCGCATTTGACCGAATCTGTGAGTACTAGTGCAGCCATGCTGCAAACCTAGAATCAGTCTTTCCAGTTGAGCTTATTCAGTGATCTGCTGGTAGATGGTCTTGCCCGCAGATCTGGAAGTGCACTTTGAAACTCTGCAATGGCTCTGTAGGCTAACGATTTCATACCTGTTCTTGAAAAGGTGTTGCGCTGTTTGACGGCTCCTGCAGCTCCACTGACCCGCAGATGTTACAGGCTCTGCAGCACCACCAGTTGCTTTTGAGCAACCTTAGCACAGTCTTGAACTGTTTTCTAACAGAGGCACAAGAGCTCTCTGGAGAAGGTTTGTCACAGTATTTCTAACCCTCTGGTATGTCTTATGAAGATTTGGAACGATGCTGGGGACTGTAATTGTGGAAAGAGGAGCTTCTGTTGGTTTTGCTGATTGGCAGAAAGTCAAATGTAGCGGGGAGAAGGGGCTTAAATGGGAGGGGTTGGGGCTGCCACGTAATGTGCGTTGAGTTCAGGGCAAGAGTTTGTTGGGGAGCTGGTGCGAGTGGGTGGGGAGGCTGCGTTCAGCAAGGAGCTGTGCAAGCACCCGGCTTGAAATTACAGCAACGGGATGTGGCACTGTGACAAATACTCCCTTTGATTGTCAGCTAGCAGTGCGTGATTGCATGCAAATATTGGATTGGAAATTACTAAAATCAGAGAGGAAGCCTAAATGAGTGACATGTAAAGTGAGTTGCATGAGTTTCTGTAGCTGTTTCTATTAGAACTTGTTCCTGGCATATTGAGGAGAAAAGAGAATGTCCCTTTGCTAGAGTAAACGTCTCTGCTACGTGAAGAACAGGTGCCTTATCCATGAGTGGATTTAGTAGTTCCGACTTCACTTCTTTTTATTAAACCTTTAGTGAATCTTCTTCTTTGTAGGGGTTGCTTGTGATTGTGGGCTTTTACTTCAGAGAAGGACGTGATACAGAGTGAAAAATGCACAGGCAAAGATTTCTACCGTGCTATTTTTCTACTTTCTCTTTAGTGCAATGAGGGGAGTTTTATAAAAAACAAAAGAAATTGCACAGCAACAGTCCTCTTAAGCTTCTTTTCATGTTTTGCAGACTTGACAAATAAGCTGGCGGTGACCAGCCTCACAGCTTTGTATGCACGAGTGCTCCTCTGGTTCTGTGGGTCCCGCCTCCTGCCAGAGGGCTCAGGTAAGCCTAAACTGTCACGCGTCTGTAGCAGTCAGTGCTTCCTATGAACACGTGCTTCCCCATGGTTTTGTCAAGGCTTCATCAATACCAAGTCGTGCCGGTTCAGTGACAGCAGATGCTGAAGTTCTGCTGCTGAAATTGAGATTTCACTGTTTTTTCAACTACGTCGTGCAGAATGATGCCAACAGTTTCTTTCCGGGGTGTTTCTCATAAACAGCAATAAGCCTCTGAGGGAGGGAGTTGCTCGTGCCCACAGCTTGAAATCCTTGGGATTGTAAACAAGTAACTCCTAAAGCACCAACACGGGAATGCTTGATTTTACAGTAAAAGCCTGACGTGCGTGTTTTGAACTTTTTACGGATTGTTTGAGGAAAAAATACACCTTGGAAATAGTTCATCATTTGGATGGGTTATAAATCCTGTTGTCAGCCTTAACTGTCTTACGCATGTTCACGTGACACGTTTAAAAACCCATTTCCTTTGAGAACTGGGGGGTTTTTTTTAGAGTGAACTTCAGCTGACACTACATGTTCTGGATGCTACATCACCTGTAAGCTTGAAATGGCACTTAGGACAAGGAGGAATTGACTCCTGTGTCGTAGGTCTCTTTTAGCAAAGGCAGAAGGAGGATGGGCTTCTTTCAAAGTCGGAGGCTTGCCTGTGCTTTTGATGCTTAGCTTGTGTGTTCTTCTGTCTTTTTAGTCAAAAACTGTAGGTTGAAAATGTGATATGACTTCTTTAACTTACTTCTTATTTATTGCCTGTAGGTGATGAGATGCGTTTCTCTAGACCTTTCTACAATTATCCTCTGATTCGGAGCTACTACGCTGGTCGTCGACAGCAACTGGAGCGTTTATCAAGGTAGGACGTGCAGGAAAGCTCTAGAGCAGTTCCACTGCAAATTCAGAAGCGGCAGCAAGTGGTTTTTCCATCAGCAGCTGTATTTGCTACGCTTCATGCATTTGCTGGCAACACTCTTGACTGGAGTGATGCGTGTGTCCTGCTGAACAGAGAGGTTCCTTTCCCGTGTTGAAATGTTGATATATACCTCTGCTTAGTGCCCTTTGTTGGTATCATCATTGTTTTGACGTGCACGTAATTCATTGGCAATTCTGTGTCATTTGTTACCACTGGAAAAGGTCGTGTGGTGAGGACAGGATCAGTCACGGCCAGGTCAGCAAGGCACGGCCTTTGCAGAGCAATTGTTCTGGACACAGGAGAAAGCATGTTTTAGAAAAAAACAAAAACAAAAAACAAAGCAAAAATAATCTCTCTCAATGACCAGTGATAGATGGCGATAAGGGGATAGGCCCAAATCTCCCACTCCCAAGCACCGCGGTGTCGTTGAAGGAGATGGGCAGAGTCACATGCAGCTGGCACGGCCAGCGCTCTCCTGGCTACTGGATAAAAGTCCCTTCCCCACGGGAACTCCCTTTCCTGGGCTGGCTCACGAGCATAATGGTGATGTGCCTTGGGTTAGGTGAGAACAGATTTTTCTTTGGCAACTGTTCTGTAACCTAAAGAAAGTCCTCAAGTAGCCGTGGCTGTGGCACCGTGAGCAAGGTGCAGCAGGAGGAGTCCAGGTGGAAGCTGCTCTATGTCAGGCGTTGGCTTTCAAGCTCCTCTTCCTGCGCGTCCTTCTCGGGTAACTCTCGTACAGGCTCACGGGCTCCTTAGAAGCACCACCTCCAGCGTGCTGCTTCTGCTCGTCCTCCTCGGGAAATGAAAGGCTGGCATCGCAGCCCGCAGGAGCCTGCGATGGGCTTCTGAGGAATGCAGTGTTTCACAGGCCAGCCCTCCGTCACTGTGATGGCACGTGCAGAGGCGCAAACGTGCTGCTTCAGGTGATACCAGAATTCAGCTGCGGGCTCAGCTTTCTGACCGTGACTGTCTTTCAGTAACAAAAGCGAGGTGCTGAGACCAAAGCCTGACATTTCCGTGCTGTGGTCTCACCGCTGTGTGTGGGAACACTCCCGCTGGGGGCGTGAGGTTTGGGGTAGCTTTGCTCACACTGCCCTTGTATTACAAGTAATGCGGCACAAAAGAAAAACTGAAAACTAAAAGGTCGCTGCAACTTTCCCCTTAATAAGGGAGCTTTTTGGATTCCTATTTGGAGCTCCTTTAATAATTCACTAGGATCGAATGAGCACCTTTCACCTGACTCCGAAATTTCTTTCCAGTCGATTTCAAGTCACGATCGTGCCTTTGTCTGTTTGTTCCTTTCTTGGAGTCGTGGGAGCTTTAGCTGGGTTTGTTTTGGCTGGAGGAAATCTGTGACACCGAGAGGCCGCAATTAGTGTTTTCCTCTGTGCAAATCCTCGCTACGTTTTGTTCCAGAGGCAAACGGGACTCTGACTGCCTGATGATCGATGGGATGGTTTCCCAGTTAGGGGACCGAGTTGAGAAGCTGTGGCGGAGAGATGAAGGAGGAACGGGGAAATACCCACCTCCTAGCTTATGGGTGAGTGTTGTGTTCGCTGAAGGCAACAACAACAGCCACAACAAACCCCAGCCCCAGCCCAGCCCTCCCCCAAAGCCAATGATTTCTCAAAGAGAGGAGTTTTAAAAAGCTTCTACCTTTTCATTCCAGGCACTGATGGAGCTCTATTTGCTAGAAGGCGTTGAAGAAAGCCACAAACATGCAATCGTATCCCTTGGAGTTATTTCTGTTACACCTCCAGTATACGCGCATCAGGGGTCTGAAATGTCTGTCACCTACGTGTTCGATGCATTTTCTAATTTGTGCTTCAAACACACTGCGGATGAACACGTGTAGTTAAGAATTAAGTCGCAGACAGAAGCATTGTTTGATTTCTTTGTACTGTGGATTGTTTAGGAATTTTTGAAATGTTTTGTTGCAAAGTCTTTTCTGATGTGAGAAAACAGGTTTACTAAGCAATGTTAAAGGTAGAAAGCCCCCCTAGATTTTCTCAAAATGTAAACTGTTTTTCATTTTTGAAGCACCCACAGCTGTAGCAAACAGCTGCTTCCTCGAGCGATGCACTGGAATGTGCTGCTTCAGAGCAAAAGGATTTCTGACAGCGGTTTACCAGGACCTGATGTTGCTGAAATCATCCATTTTCCAGCACAGCTAACAGGGCTTGCTTTTGTGCTGTTACAAGTGCGGGCACACAGAATAATAGAGAGAGAGAAGGGAAAAGTCATTGGGCAGAAACTGAATTTTTAAGCTGCCAAAATACACTGTGTTGCTTTGGTTGTGTGTTGCCTGACCCGAGAGGGGAGCCTAGAGAGCAGGGGCTTTAAAGCTGTTGCACCCCGGAGCCCTCTGATGAGAATAGACCCCCCAAAACAGCTGTCAGAAAGAGAAAACGACACTGCCGATGAGTGATCCACATACTGGTTTAAATCCAGTTTTAATCATCCAGAGCTAAGCTGTGCTGTAAGGACACCCTAATTTCACTTGTTTTATATACGCTGGAAAGGAGGGAAGAAACCAGCTGTAGAATTTGTTTGCTTTAATAATCAAGCATTGGCCGTTCTCGTGTTTTGAATGTCCAGCTGGTGGCTCCAGTGACTAAAGAGGGAGCCTGTGTTTCCAACGGGACTGTTTAAATATCAAAAGGCAACCTTTCTGAATGCCTTAGAGAAATCAAAGAGTCTGTCTTTCTGGTTATTTATTCAGAATGCAATTTTGTTGTCAGGACCTGACTATCTTCAGGTTGCAACAGCATGAAACGGCAAGACTAATACATGAGTATTTTCTGCGTCCTACCACTATGATATTCTTATTTCCTTTTATTATTTATTCCTATTATATTAATCATAGGAATAATATTATTTAATTTGATAAATTGTTGGTCTTGCAAATTTATTAGCCTTAATTAGATACTTGATATCAGACAATTTACTTGCTGCTAGACATCATACATTCCTTTCCGAACAAAACAGAAGCTTCCGTCGACTCCTTCGCAGCTGCCTTTGCCATCCCTTCGGGCCTTGTTAAGCTTATTCAAGGATTTTGGCTTCTAGACCACAAGGACTATGAAGTAAGCATGTGACAGTTTAGTTAGGCATACGTAGTAGTACAAGGCTATGATCTAGCAAATGACTTTAAAAACCTGGTGCTTAGCTAACAACAGGTGATAAAACATGGGAAGCTTCTTTTGTAATCCTGCTTCAGCGGCACCTTCAGCAATATGTGATGATCTGCAGTTTGGTTTTAATTGCGTTGACAGGAAGTGGATTAAGACAATGAAGAAGTCAACGTTAATGCTTGACGTGTGACTTGCCAAAGCCGTCTGTTCAGGTTGTTCTCAGCAGAGCAGTCGAGCGCTTTCTCAAAAGCAGTGGTTTGGGTACTTTAAATAGTCAAATGACCATCCTAGCAGCAAGATTTGAGACTGAAGACCGCAAAAGTGACTCTTCAATCTAATTCATGTTCCTTCTGATGCTGAAGGTTGCTCTTTGCCTGTCACAATTTTAATACAACCTGTCTGGGAGAATAACTTGTATTTATAAGAAGTGATGTTTGCCTATGGGGATTTGGTTACCCTAGCCGAGTGTGAATCACTCCTTTTCAAAGACTCTGTTTTTTTTCTGTATGGCTAACTGATTTTTTTTTCCTGCAAATAGTAAAGAATTTATATTTACCTGTCCGGTATCAAGGACATTCACCCTTACTGAAGAAACTTTTGAACGGTTTTGTTGTGTGCTTGTGTGTCCAGTCTGATCCCCTCTATACAAAGAGGATGTGGCCAGGCTGGAAGGGGCCCAGAGAAGGGCCACCAGGATGATCAGAGGACTGGGAAGCTGCCATACGAGGATGGGCTGGGAGAGCTGGGTTTGTTCAGCCTTGAGAAAAGGAGGCTCAGAGGGGATCTCATCCCCGTGTACCAGGGCTTAGGGGGTAGCTACAAAGAAGATGGAGACTCCCTTTTTACACGGAGTCCCATAGAGAGGACAAGGGGGATGGACACAGGTTGCTCTTGGGGAGATTCCGACTGGCCACCAGAGGGAAATTTTTCACACTGAGGACAGTCACCGTTGGAATAATCTCCCCAGGGACGGGGTTGACTCGGCCACGTTGGACACCGTCAAGAGTCGTCTGGGCAGGGTGCTGGGCCATCTTGTCTAGACTGGGCTCTTCCCAGAAAGGTTGGGCTAGATGATCGCTGAGGTCCTTTCCAACCTGGGATTCTGTGATCTTAGTAAACCTTATCTCCACCTTCTGCAGAACTCCCTGGCCCTGCTCTTTCACCCAGCTACAATCAAACCTGTGTCGTGGCAACACGTGAGAATTCTTCGGTCCCTCATGTGCCAAGGAGAGCACAGGCGAGCCCTCAGATACATGCAGGTGATGAAGCCACCGTTCTCAAGCAGTCGTGAAGAGCGGCTTTTCCTCACTGTGCTGTTGTCCAATAGGTAAAGAAATATATGCCACCATTTTGGCATTGAAATACTGTGAAAGGTGGAGAACAAACACTAGAAATCACAATCCCCTAAATTTCCTTTAAACTCTGAGCACAATAACTGTGGGGCATCTTTTTAGTTATACTATTAATACGCCTTTACATCTCAAAAAATTAACTACAGGTGCATGGTGGAGGCTTGGGCTCTGCTGCAGGAAGACACCGCTCAGTTAAAGGAGGAAGAGCT
Organism: Phalacrocorax carbo; assembly: GCF_963921805.1. Lineage (NCBI taxonomy): Eukaryota > Metazoa > Chordata > Aves > Suliformes > Phalacrocoracidae > Phalacrocorax > Phalacrocorax carbo. Next base: position 177,689 of record NW_026990280.1, on the reverse strand, counting down.
ATTAAAAGACATGTATGACATCTGTCGGGGGATGGGACTAGTGGGAGACTTCCTGAGGCTGCCTTTCACAGACTCTGAACAAGTAAGTGTGGGCAAGAGGAAAATCTGAATCCCTTCTTTGCCAAGAGAAGAGGCAGGGTCATCAGATATGTTTTAAAATGTGTTATTTCTCATAGAAGTGTTTGGAGAAATTTTTACGGATTCATGAGATTCTTTTAGCCCGGCACCTGCAGCGTGCCAACTGTATGGCAGCACCACAGCTGAACCAGGCGATGAACGTTCATCTCATGGTAAGCGTAAAAGTCCTGCCAAGTGTGCCAGTTTCTCTCAGGGGTTACTGACCGGTAAACAGCGCTCAGTAAGAATCCTGCTTTCTTTATCACACCCTTCTTTGAAATACTTGCAATAAGCCTCTGCACCTTACGTTACAGCTGAACCTAAAAGTTGAACAGAATGTGTCACTACTCAAAGCTACCCCGTGCAGTTGGAAATTCTGTGTTCCAGGCTGTTGTTGACTCCACTTCGAACAGTTTGTTTGTGTCTGAGGATTAAATAAGTATCTCCTGTCAGCCACTCTTACCATTCAGATATTCAGCGACGTACGTTATGTAGCGTTCAGAAGATTGGAAGTTGTTTGGGTCACTGTGGAATGAAGAGTGTGTTGTATGTCATCGCTGGTATCTCGCACGCAACTCTGGGTGCCAACCCACAGGCAACGTTTGCATCATGGGTTGTTCTTTTTATTATTTCCTCAGGTTATAGCGTGAGGTCTGCAATTCCACAGCTTTTGTTTTACCACTTTTAGGACAGAAATTCTTACCTAACTTCTGAGTCTCAAAGTAGCCAGGTCAAATTCTGTGTTATGTGAACTTCTGTTGTGGTTCTGTGATCCATTTGCTGCTTTCCGGAACCATAGTTCTCCAGGGAAGCAAACTTGTGGGGTGGTTCCGGAAGGTTTAGGTCCTGCATTTGAAAGCTTCCATCCCGGGGGAAGGGGTGTGTAGGTAGCTTTCTCTTCCTCATTTTAATCCTCACTTCCTTTTGTCCAACGTAACCCGCCGCTGCCCTGGAGATTCAGTCACCTGGGGCAGTGGCGTTTCAGGAAAAACAAGGGAAAGGCTGCTGTTTTGTCAGCCGCGTGAAACTTGTGGGTGCTGACAAGCGTGTCAGAATGAGGTTCTGCAGGGTGCCGGCATGGTTTTAACTTAAAGTTGTAGGTTCTGCTATTATTCTAGTCTTCCTTCCACTTGGCTAAATATACAGGGTGAAACTTCTTGCTTTACGCTTTTTGTTCACCAGAATGATCGTGCTCCTCGCTGGAGACAGAGAGCAGTTGCCAGAAATTCTCTCTCAGCCCAGCACGGCAAGACCCTTCCTAGAGGTCAGAGGCAGCTGGCTGTAGAGAGAGCCAAGCCTTACCACCTGCCTTCGTCCGGACCAAGAGAAGGTAATTTTTAGGGGGGGAACATAACGCACAACTCACCATCGCTTTGATTGCACAAGGCTGATCGTTTTTCCCTCGTGCTTTACAGCTGCAAGACCAAAGCCATTCTCAACAGTAACAAAACCAGCTAATGCAGGAAATGTGGATCCAAGGGCACCTTTCAGCAGTCGTGTGTTGGCCAAAGTTAGAGAGTTATGGGTAGGAAATGAGCAGAAACCCAGTTGAGAGAGAGTTTTTCTGTTATGATAATGTTTGTTATGCAAAATACATATATTTATATTATGGTAAAACTGTTTAGAGAATTTAAGAGAGCTGAAACTAAAACAATGATTACCATCAAGCTATTGGTGTACACATCTTGCTAGACTTGATTGTGTGATCAAATAGTGATCTCTTCCCACTTGCTGACACATTTCTGCTTTGTTTCTGCCTCTTTTACTTAAAAATAGGCAGAACGATAAAGAGCAGGAAAGAGGCCAGTAGCTGTCAGATGAGTTTCCTACAGGTGGTGTGGCCAAATCAACCCCAGTTCGGGTATATTTGGCCTTGAGGGCAATGAAGGTCAGTTACTGCCCTTCTCTGCTGTCCTTTTGCCATGAGAAAAGACCAAGACCTTGGGCAGATCGTACTATAAGGGCATGCCCGGCGTGCAAATAAGGCCGCAGATAACTAAGTAGTTTAATCCCCCATCAGAACCCCTTCTCATGGAAGATGACTCTCAGGGTTGTCAGCGCACTCCATTTATTTGCTGCAATTCATCCCTTCCCATGTAACCAACCATAAATAGCTTCTGGTGGGGAAGAAGCAAGCTCCAGGCAGAAGCCAACCCATAGCCTCTTGTGAGTTGTTAGGCAATGCTTGTAACCTCTTAGCCTAGGCCAGTCGGAAAATGCAATGAAAGAATAGAATTTCTCGTCGTAAGATAGCATTTGTTTCTTATGTTGTTGGTACTTTTGTCTTCTGTGCAAAACTTGCAGGTTTCCATCGCAGGAATGCTGTTCTCACCAAAGCAGTCACGATAATGAGTGCCTTTGAGATGCTCAGAGAGAAATGTTCTGTGGTTCCTTCTGAATTACAGCTGTTCCTCAAATAAAAAGCGTTTTCCAATGCACTGTGCTGTGTGGGTGACCCATATGTGAGGCAGAGGGAAAAATGCAGGTGACGGTTCCTGATGTGCCTGTTGGTTCAGGTCACTCACTCCTGGGCTGTGCATCACCCGGCATGGCTCAAGAGCAGGCTTATCCCACAGCAGCCATGGGTGTGGTGTGCCTTGCGTTGAACTTGGTTTAAACCCAGACTAGACCATGAGTTATTAGGGGAAGCCTGATTGCTGGTAGTTTGACGCTGCAATTGCAATGTTAATGGACAGAGAGAGAGGGATGCGGGAAGCAGGTGTGTGACTTCTGTGAACAGCGACAGCACAGGCGTGAGTGACCCTAGGAATCCAGGGCACAGGAAAGCCTTTGCTTCTGATCTAGCCTATCGGTCTCAGAGGAGCTTCCTAAAGGACGAGAACGGCATGCTCGTCTCCGCAGGATCCAGCAGTTCCGTGGGCCAGGTAAGCCTTGAGTCAAAGAACCAGCTGGAAGCAGCTGTCACTGATACGCAGCTGGAGGCCGGTCAGTTCCTTTGTCTCCCGTTATTAACATTCATGTCAGCGTAACGCAAAAGACCGGCATTTATCACTTTCCTGGTGTGAAGCAGTGGCTAGATTTTATCTACATGTCTTGTCATCCTGGAACTGAGTGTTGCTGTCAAGTGTGCTTGCCAGTCTTGATTGCTAATTTAAACTGCTAGTGAGGGCTCTCCTGGCAGAGAGCAGTGCTTGTGTGTGCGTTTGGTGGCTCGCTGATGAAGAGGGGGCACTTGATGGTTTGTTAGAGAGAGGTCTTTGGAGATCATGGTCAGGGAGTGCTGGAGAGCTCCTGGCAAGGTTATAACGCCACGCTGCTGGCGTACGGTCAGACGGGCTCAGGGAAGAGCCCATGAGCGACGATCGGGAATGGTGCGAACAGAGGCTGGGTGCCCGTTGTGCGCCAAGAGCTCTTCAAAGCCCCCCGCACTCGGGAGAACCACAAGCAGTGCCAGGTGGGATTAGCACAAAGTGATGCTACATGGAGTAAATGGGTCGCACTGATCACCCAGCGGGCTTGAATAGGAAACCCCAGTGGCCCAGGAGTCTTGGAAGTGATCATGGGTTGGCCAGAAGGCAAAGACACTGGAATATCACCAGAGGAGGGGGTGCCACGTGCTGAAGAGGCCCCACTGTATAACAAACTGTCAGAAGATGAAAAGCAATACGCCCTGTTCATTGTAAGCGCCATGTGCTTACAATGGTGGATGCAACAACCGGCTGGCTGGAAACATATCCCATCCCCCCCGCCCCTGCCCAGACACCATCCTGGGTCTGGAAAAACAAGTCCTGAGGCGACATGGCACCCCAGAAAGAACTGAGTCAGACAACGGGACTCATTTCCGAAACAACCTCATAGACACCTGGGCCAAAGAGCGCAGCACTGAGTGGGTGTATCACATCCCCTATCACGCACCAGCCTCTGGGGAAATGGAGCGGTACGATGGACTGTTAAAAACTACGCTGAGAGCAAGGGGGGGTGGGACATTCAGGCACTGGGATACACATTTAGCCAAAGCCACCTGGTTAGTCAACACGAGGGGATCTGCCAGGCGAGCTGGCCCTGCCCGGTCAGAATCCTTACGTACTGTGGAAGGGGATGGAGCCCCTGTAGTGCACATAAAAAGTACGCTGGGCAACACAGTCTGGGTCCTCCCTGCCTCCGGCAAAGGCAAAGGCATTCGTGGGATTGCTTTTGCTCGAGGACCTGGGTGCACTTGGTGGGTGATGCGGGAGGACGGAGAAGTCCGATGTGTGCCTCAAGGGGGTTTGATTTTGGGCGAAAACAGGCAATGAACTGAATGGGGCAATGCGAACTGCTATATAATATTGTGTGTCACCTCTGTGTTGTATCCATGATACCAGAGTACGAGCCTCCCAAGCCATGGAGGATAAACTGCGACACAAGCAGAGTGCAGCAGCGACGGAGCGATGGCTGACTCGGCGGGCAGCAGCCCAGGTGTGGGACCTGGGCACGGCGTGAGCGGTGTGGAATAGGGGGAGGGGGCTGTGCTGGTTTTGGCTGAGAAGGGGTTAATTCTCCTCACCGCGGGGGGCGGCTGCCTTTCCGGCTTCCCGAGCTCTGCCGCGGGGGGGGGGGGGGGGGGGGGGGGCTGGGAGGGGCGGGGCCGCGGTGGGGGCGGCTGACCCCGACGGGCCAGTGGCAGGGTCACTCCATACCACGTGACACCACGACCAGGATGTTAAGGGGGGGGCGGGGGTGGGGGGGGCAGTGGCGGCTCGGGAGCGGCGCGGCGGCGGGTCGGCGGTGGGTGAGCGGCTGCGGCGCGGGCGGTTTGTTCCGGCAGTTCGTTCCCCATCTCCCGCCGCCCCCCTTCCCACCCCTTTCCCCCCCACCCCACGGGGCTTTGCGACTCTCATTGTTCTCCTTTCCATTGCATTTCTGTTTTTGTTTCTTTTAATTTCATTTATGAAACTGTTCTTATCCCAACCCACGAGCGTTACCCTTCTGATTCCCTCCCCCATCTACCGGTGGGGAGGGGGCGAGCGACTGTGTGGGGCTGAGCTGCCGGCCAAACCACCACAGGCCCTAGAAGTGAAGTTTTGGAATTTAACGCGGAGGCTTTTAGCTTTAAAAGTGGGGTTTGGACCCTGAAAGTGAGGGTTGGGGCCTATAGATGAGGCTTTTAGCCTTATATGAGGGGTTTGGATTCTAAAACGCACAGTTTTGAAAGAAAAAATGCTGGTTAGAGCACGAAAGAACCGGAGTTGATGCTAAAAGTGAGGGTTTGGGAGCTAAAGAGGAGGCACTGAGCGTTACAGGTGGGGTTTGGATGCTGGAAGTGTGGCTTCGGGTGTTAAAACTGAGGCTTTGACTTTTAAAAGAGGAATTTGAACCCTGAAAGGGAGGGTTTGGCTGTTACAAATGAGGCTTTGAGCGTTAAAAGAGGGGTTTGGACCCTAAAAGTGAGGTTTGCGGTCCTAACTATAAGGCTTTGATGTTAAAAGAGGAGTTTGGGTGCTTTAAAGTGAGTCTTTGGGACCTGGAAATGAGGCTTTGAGCGTTAAAAGAAAGGTTTGGACAACGAAAGGGAGGGTTTGGAACTTTAAAATGAGGGTTAGTCCGTGAAAAGGATGGGTTTGGGACCTCTGAATGAGGCTTTGTGCCTGAAAAGTGGGGTTTGGACGCTTGAAGTGAAGGTTTGGACCTAAAAACTGAGGCTTTGAGAGTTAAAAGAAGGATTTGAACCCTGAAAGTGAGGGTCTGGCTATTAAAAATGAGCCTTTGAGCTTTAAAAGAGGGGTTTGGACAATAAAATGGAGGCTTTTGAACTTAAAAATGAGGGGTTGTCCCTAAAAAGGAGGGGTTTGGGTCCTAAAAGTGAAGGTTTGGAACTGAAAAATGAGGCTTTGTGTGGAAAAGATAGGTTTGGAGCTTAAAAGTGAGGGTTTGGGACTCCTAAATGAGGCTTTGTGTGGAAAAGATAGGTTTGGAGCTTAAAAGTGAGGGTTTGGGACTCCTAAATTAGGCTTTGTGCCTTAAAAGTGGGGTTTGGAGCCACAAGACAGGGTTTGGCTGTTAAAAAAGGAGGCTTTGTGCCTTAAATGAGGGGTTTCAACCTTGAAAGTGAAGGTTTGGAACTGAAAAATGAGGCTTTGTGTGGAAAAGATAGGTTTGGAGCTTAAAAGTGAGGGTTTGGGACTCCTAAATTAGGCTTTGTGCCTTAAAAGTGGGGTTTGGAGCCACAAGACAGGGTTTGGCTGTTAAAAAAGGAGGCTTTGTGCCTTAAATGAGGGGTTTCAACCTTGAAAGTGAGGGTTTGGGACTGAAAATATGAGGCTTTGAGTGTTGAAAGACGGGCTTGGGACATAAAACCCTCCCTTCTAGCATCAAATCCTGTCTATTAATGCTCAAATCATGATTTTTTCCTTCCAAACGGTACGTTTGAGAGTCAAACCCCCTTGTTTAAGGCTCAAAGCCTCATTTTTATGTGCCAGACCCTCACATTCAGGTTTCAAACCCCCCTTTTAACACTCAAAGCCTCATTTCTAGGTGCCAAAGTTTCACTTTTAGGAGCCAAGACCTCATTTTTTATGTCCAAAGCCCTATTTCCACCAGCAAAGCCTCATTTTTAGATGCCAAACCCTCACGTTCAGGGTCCAAACCCCTCTTTTTATGCTCAAAGCCTCATTTTTACCACCCAAAGCCTCACTTTCAGTGTCTAAACCCGTTTTAAACCTTGCAGCCTCTGCTTATGGGGTCCCACAGTCTCTGCTTCTGGGGTCCTGCCACCCCTCATTTTTTGAGTTCCAAACCCCTCTTTTAAGGCTCCAAGCCTCCTCTTAAGGTCCCAGACCCTCACTCTCAGGGTGCAAACCTGTCATTTTTACTCTCAAAGCCTCTTTTATATCTTGCAAAGCCTCACGTTTAGCTGCCAAACACGTCTTTTAAGGCTCAAAGCCTCAGTTTTCTTTTCTAAACCACCACTTTCAGGGTCCAAACTGCTCTATTAAGCATTAAAACATCACTTTTAGGTATCAAAACCTCATTTGTAATGTCCAAAGCCCTATTTTCAACTGCAAACCCTCATTTGTAGATCCCAAACCCTCACTTTCAGGATCGAAACACCTCTTTTAAGGCCCAAAGCCTTATTTTAGGTCCCAAAGCCTCATTTTTTTGGTTCCAAACCCCTGTTTTAAGGCTCAAAGCTTCATTTTTAACTCCCAAACCCTCACATTGATGGTCCAAACCTGTCTTTTGGGTTCAAAGCCTCATTTTTATCACTCGAAGCCTCACTTTCATGGTCCAAACCCCTCTTTTAATGCCCAATGCCTACTTTTAAAGTCCCAAAGCCTCACTTGTAGCATCCAAAGCCTCACTTCTAGGTGCCAAAACCTAATTTTTTAGATCCAAAGCTCTATTTTCACCCTCAAAGCCTCATTTTTGTATCCCAAACCCTCACTATCACGGTCCAAACCTGTCTTTTAGGTTCAAAGCCTCAGTTTTAGGTCCCAAACCCTCACTTTCAGGGTCCAAACCTGTCTTTTAAGGCTCAAAGCCTTATTTTAAGTCCCAAACCCTCATTTTTGGTGTTCCAAATCCCTGTTTTAAGTCTAAAAGCCTCCTTTTCATATCCCAAACCCTCACTTTCAGGGTCCAAACCCCTCTTAATACTCAGTGGCCTCCTTTTTAGGTCCCAAAGCCTCCCATTTAGCATCAAATCCGCTCTAATAATGCTCAAACCGTGCGTTTCAGTCCAAACCCCTTGATTAATCCTCAAAGTCTCATTTTTAACAGCCAAGAGGGGCCCAAACCCCTTTTTTAATGCTCAGTGCCTCCTTTAAAGCCCCAAGCCCTCACATTTAGGTACTAAAACCTCATTTTTATTATCCAAGCCTCCTTTTTATATCCCAAACCTTTACTGTTGGCATCGAATGCGGTCTTTTAATGCTCAAACCGTCATTTTCTCTTTCCACACTGAGTTTTAGAGCCCAAAGCCATCTTTTAACGCACAAAGCCTCATTTAGTGGTCCCAAACCCTCACTGTTAGGGTCCAAACCTGACATGAGGCTCTTTGCTCTTGCTGCAAAAGCTATTTCAAATCACAGCTTTGCATAAGAAACACTATACTAGGTTTGTTCCAAGTACATTAATCATTCACTTGTTTCTTTCAATATCTGATCATTTCTATTCAAGCCAAGTAAGAACAGGGTCTCTCCCAATGTCAGGCAACACTGGACCTGTCCAGCAAGCGTCAGTCATACTAGAGAGACAGTAAAAAGCTGAGTATTGTAAAACTCCTGCTTCGGCCCTATTGGTGAGAGAACTTTTGAAGGGAAATATTTCTGACCTTCAGGTCAGTCAAAAGCCACAGTCAGTCAGCTATTGCATTCCCTCTGGCTGTGGTTCCACGAATGGATCACGCTCAGGTGGAATAAATCTGCTTGAGATGCTTGCAAGCACAAATGCTTACAAACCAAATCATCTCTCTTAGTCTGGCACTGCTTAGCTCATGCAAGGACGTAAGTTTACTTGGTTTAGGTGTAAGGACGTCAGCGGCAAGTCCTCTGGAACCGGGGCTGGGAGTTGTATTTTAGCTTTACGTATCTGGAAATCACAACTCCTCCTCCTTTGTCTTGTTCACTAAGTAGCATCTACGTGAAGGGCATGAACAAACGTAGGCGAGTGCACAGAAATGTTCATCGTCCTGTAACTCTGCCGCATTCCCGATTTTTAACATTATTGTATTTGTGTGAATATACCATATATTAGGTATATTGGTTAATTTCATATTTGATAAAAATAGTCCATTTGCTTTCCCCTGCCGTTTAATTTTAATAGTGTTTACTGACTGTGACAGAAATGTGCTTTGTTCGCTCAACACACTTTCCCCTGTGCTTTAATATCCTACTTTTTACTAAAGCATATTTTCACATTTTCTTGCCGTGTCAATATTCCAAACACCCATTTTGCACAAAGTATTTCACCAAGTAATTACATTCGGCTGCTCCTTGGCTACTGGCTCTAAAAAAAAATTAAATTTTTGAGGTTAATGGGTTTTCTTTATTACAGCTCTAAATACTTCATTGTCACACTGTACTAAATTGCTAGCCTTCCATGTCTCTGTTGGGGGGAAATACACACACACACCCCCAGCAGTGGGTTGTTGATTGATTTTTGTTCACATCTGCACAAACACATTTCTTATCCCGTGAAGTAGTTCTCTTTATTCCAGAGGACAACACCCGTGCCATTATTCCTCAAAAGGAAACAAAACCATCTGCTTCTCATAATTTGCACTTGTATTTCCAGATTTCCTGATTATTTAAAAACCTACATACTTTGGTATGTGCCACAAGACTTGGATCAACATGCTGTCTTCAGGTTATGCCATGCACGTGCGGTGAGTCTTTTATACAAGCACCAGATCAAATTCACCCCCTGCTGATCAAGGATTTGACAAAATGTGTTTTCGTTAGCGATAACGAACAGCTGACCTGGTACATCCATCAGTTAACTCACAAAGTGTAAGATCAGCTCAATAAGCGTGACATTTGGAGCTAGCTTAAAAAGAAGGCTGGCAGTCACCTAACGGCTCAGAAATCTTTCAATAATTTTATGGACTTGTTCTTTGCCGCTAAATACTGTAGCTTCATTCTGAAAAGCTACTCTCAACGTTGCCTAAAGGCTGATGCTTTCCTACAGCACTCTCAGGCTAGCTTAACCCCTGAGCTTAAGGAGCAAAGGGATAGGAAACCAAGTCACGCCATCAAGTATCGCTAATAGTCATGCTGTAACCAAAGTGATGAAATTAATCAACCAGGGATGTTGTTACATTCTGGGGACATGGAGGGTACGAATCAGCGTATCTGTCGATCTGTGTTTTAGTCCCTCGGCAATCATTAATGTGACCGAAACAACAGACAATGTGCTGCTGTCAGAAAAGGATGACAAAATGTGGTTTCGTGTAGCGGGCTGAGAAAACGGTCCAGGACCGCCAAGGTTAAGGGCCAAGTAGGTAAGAGGTAATTCCGGCAGGGGGAGATCGCGACCACCGACTCCCGGACCACTGACCCAAGTAACACCACCTACTCAGAGGAGGACAATGGGAAAGGACAACCGGGCCTGCGCAGTGATTTACATGCGAAGCGAGCAAGTCTGTGCCAATCACCGAAGAGAAGAATATCGAGTATGTATGGATAAGAAGAATATGTATATTTTGGGCTTATAAATCACATGAAAAGAGTGTGTAAAGTACGCACGCTTGGAGGAGCGATCCCCCGTGCATCCAGCGCTGCAATAAAGAATGCCCGCTCTTTAACACTACATCAGTGTTAAAGAGTTGATTCTGATTTTACCGCGTTTTTCGGTAACAATGCCTGGGTGCTCTGCTCATTACGTGGCAAGAGCTAAACTCCTTAGATAAAAATAGCACGTTGGGAAACAGATGCCTCCAGCTTCCTCGGCTTCCGCTGTGGAGTGCCTTATTCATGGCTAAGGACACATTTTCCTCACCTCAGATTATCATGGCTGGGCATCCAGCACTCAAATTAGACAGAGAAGTATCACTGTTTTCTCTTCCACTCAGTAAGATATCAAAACCTTTGTACTTGTGTACACGCGCGTGTCAGAAACAGCTGCGCTCAGCGAGCCTGGCAGGGCTCCCTGCAAGGAAGCCGCCACCACCTCTGAAGCAGGAAGGCGACACCGAACAGCAGGCAGACAGAGTCCCGCGACGCTCTGCTCCTGCTAAACCCCGAGCTCAGCGGGGACAGAGAGCGCCTGTAACTCACATCAGGCGGAGTCTGTCTTGAAACTGCATGTTTTCAAGACGAGCTGTTCTAGCCCCGGTTACATACGTTGCCTGGCATAGAGGATGTCAGCTGCAACACTTCTAGATGCTGTTGGATGACATACCTTGAAGAAAAAGGATTAATCAGTCTCCCTCACCTCCCTAAGAGTCTGTGCAACTGATTTTTCCATGTAAACGAGGGAAACAGTTCTTCAGAAAGTACCTAAGTTTCACAATTGCCGTGACTCGCAAAGGATCAGCCATCAGAGATCCGCAGGCTGTAAAACAGAACTTTTCCTATCAGGGCCAGCACTAGAACTACGATTTCTTGCCTGTTAGGAATTGTGATACCATTTTTCACTCAACTTGAAATACTGTGTAAGGTTATAAAAGAACCGTAGCTAACGTCACCCCCTGGCGGGGGAGAAAAAACCCCAACCCTTTCTTAGCAAAACGTGCCCTGAACTACAAAAATGCAACAATTTGGTGATATGGAATGAAAAATAGCAGGCTAGTGGCGATTCTTAGAGAATAATGCTCCTGAAAAGGAGAGGAGCAAGCTGAGAAAGAGCACTTACTGCTCTTTTCTCTTTGGCTTGCGCTCCTTTTTCGGTACTCCTAAGGGTAAGTAGTTAGGCAGAGCGTTTGCAGCCCATCATTGGGATTGACTCTTCAACTCCTAGCACAGGCCAAGGACTCAGGAGGTGCGGCTCCACCTCAAAACACAGGACGATCCCATCTAACGCTTTTAGGTTTACACGAGATATCCCTGAGGCTGGACAGCAACGTTGGATTTACTTTGTCACTTACCGAAGTTCCATTCTGACAGTAAAAGCTCTGTCCCATCTGCATTCATCCATCCTTATTGTAACAGTACAGTTTTGAGGAAAAATGAAGTAGGGAGAAGAAAACAAACGCAAAACCACAAGCAAACAACCAAAAGTATGAATAGTAATTACGGTGACTACATTTTCTATAGCACATAAATAGTGTGGTTTCAATGAAAAACATTCTCCTTACCGAGAGCAGAGCACTTATAAAAAACGGCAGATCAACAAATGACTGGCCTAAGTGTACAGAGAAAGATTACTCAGGCACAGAGTGTTTTTTCCAGCCGCCTTGAAGATCACAACACGCAATATCTACTAGATTTCCCCCGAGCTGTGTATTTAATTAAGGCTGCATCCTTCCCTTACTTGAGTTCATCTTTCAGCTTAGTGGTTCAAAAGATATTCGGTAGCTTTCATATTCAAGAGCCCATAGTACCTTCTCGGGAGTGGATTTTAAGATAAATACCGCAGTGAGTAGCAGCACAAAGAGGTTAGTTGTATCCATGAATCTTGTCAAATACCCTGCTCCAACAGTCACGAGTTATCAGGCAATGAAATAGAAGGCAGAATAAAATACCGGTTTCAGCTTTACTTGTGGTGATAGATAGAAGATTCTCAGCTGGAAATGTGAGAGGGCTGAGATAAGAAAGGCTTGCATTTTTTTCAGGGTTTTTTTCAAGTGTGACAATATTTAGCTATATAGATGGCATCAAAAAGCCTTTTAAGATCTCATGTGTGCTCACTATCTATAAATTAAGTAAACACGTACAACGTGCGCGTAATATAACACTCAGAAACCAACCACCCACAAAGCGTGAGACTATTCCAGACGTTGTGGTGTTGCAGTTACCCTCGCAGAGCTTCAGTACTTCTATTTTACATCCAGAAACAGGAACTTACTGAAGCGAATCCACAGAGCGCGGGTGACAGCAGGCTACGCGGGAGCCTGAACTGGGCAGGGAGCGTAGGATCAGGCTTCTACATGGCCTAATAAAGCAAAACACCCGTTAAGGCCAGCTTGGTCATTACTACTTGTCTAGCTGTGAAAAATTAGTAAGAACCCTAAGGTAACTCATGATTAATCAAACTGACCACTTAAAGCGATTAACACTTGAGCAGAGCATTTGCTTTAGCAAGAACCACAACTGCCGATGTTTCTTAAGACCCTGAGGTGTGATGTGTTCACATTCGATTCAGAATTACTCTATCGAGTGGTTTATACTTCATTACAAAATGCTGTTTGCTTCCCCCTCCTGTTTTTTCTTTTCCTTACTGTCCATCGCCTTCGTTAAGCAGAGGAGTAACACCGAGCCACTACCTGTTCTGTACAAGGCTTGCTGGTGCAGCGGTGTAACACCTTGGTGTTCGACGCCATCCTCCTCCTGTTCCCTGGCGTGCGATCAGAAAAGGTAAGTAAATGACGTGGCAGCGCAGCACCCGCTGACCCAGGGTGTCCTTGAACCCAACTCCCAGCTGCTCAGCGGGGACGGAGGGGAGCGGGACCGACAGCTCTCGTCCCCTGGGAAACAGGAAACTCCAGGGGCTGCCCAGCCTGAGGACTCTGGCAAACCTGACCATCACCACGTCTGCAGCTCTGCTCGTGGCTCCCGAAGCGCCTGCAAGGGCAGCCCAGCCTTTGCACCCAAAACCCAGCAGACATCAGCAAGGCGCTAACGCGATTTCTGCACTCGGGGGACTGACATGCGAGCCAGGGTAGCGGCTTTCCTAGCTTTCTTCTTCTGAGGTGCTGGTGATGCTGGGCCCGGCCTTGAGCCTGGCAAAGCGCATGGATCCAGGCAATCTCTTGGGGAAGGAAGGGGTGGGCGATTTCACTTTGCTATTAATACCTCGAAGCGAGTGGATTTGACCCAGCCACACCTTCTCAGCCACCCGCGGACAAGAAGCACACCATGAGCGTGCACGTGGCCTGCTCAGCCCCACTCGGGCGCAACGTGGCGATTGTTAGCAATTCTGCCGCCTGGGGTTTGTTTTGGCGTCTCGGCAGTCTCTCAGCCTTCCAGGCTCTTTTGCTGGCGGGCTAGCAGGAAAAGCGGCGGCGTGCGGGGTGTGCCGCAGCCTTGTTGTCAGCCTGCCCTTGTCACCTTCTGCCAACGGCTCGTCTGTTATTAGCAGAGGGCAGGACAACTGATCGCGGTGGAAGCAGCACATCCCTCAATTTTACTGAGGACTGGCTAAGCCTACAAAATTAAGCCCAATGAACTGTGGAAAAAAGGTAACGGGACTAATCCCTCCCCAGAGCAGACCTATAATGCCCAGGCCTCTTTGCAGGAGGTGGCTACAGAGCAAGGGCTGAACCCCTGTACCCAGAGCCGTGGTGGAGGGCCCTGGCTGGTTGGGGCTGATGCCCAGTTTCCAAAGCTGGGCTCACTGTCACAGCCCCTGAAAAGAAGTCTTCCAATTCATTTCCTAACAGTGCTCATTATGCAAGACATCACCAAGAAAAGTAAGCTTCCCACAGTGTATCTTTTATCACCACAGATGGAGACTCCATAGCCTCCTCCTGGGGCCACCATGGGGAAGGGAGCTGAGAGGGAAATTCAAATTGTACCTGCTCCACCATGGGCATTTGTGACCAAGGAATGCGGCACGGAGGGCAAGAAGCCCAGCCATGGAAGGGCTTCAGGGATGCCAGGGACAGGAGGACTCCACGTCAGGGAGCAAAGCTTCCCTTGGTGATGAGATGAGAAAGGCCACGGCGCTGCCTTGGAGCAACAGTGCGGGGCAGAGGCCCAGGGGCCACCTTTGGGCAACAGAACTGGTGCTGAGGGGGTGAACCCAAGGCTGGGTTGAGGTGCCCCATGATGATGCTCACAAGGTTGGTGCCCGTCACCCAGAAAGGCCCACAAGGAATATATAATATATATCAGCTCATGATACGTCTTCGCAGACCCCTTGTAGACCGCTTACGGTCCTACTGGACCCTGCCCGATGCATCGCTCAATTAAATTGTTTTATATTTAGCACAAATGTGTGTTCAATTTACCTCAAAAGGTAAAAAGACCAGCCAAGGACCTGGGGTGCTCTGGGGGGCAGCAGTAGCCCCTACGAGCAGTACCCCCTAGGAGCCACCCAGTCGCAGGAAGCAAGATTATTGAAAAGATAGAGGCACGGGGAGTTAATGAGGGGGGTTCTGATATTGATTACGATAACGAACCTTGTGCCCCTGCCCCAGCAACACCATTACCTGAGCCTAATCCCTATGAGGCTTGTGCAACCCTGACATAAATCAGCAATGTCTCTCCCGAGTGTGTGATGATTGACTCGCCGCACACCGGGCGACGGATCTGCTCTTTGGACGACATGGCTATATTGAAAGGCCAAACCATGAATACTCTCTTGGGCACTAGGATGCCAAAGATTCAAACCTTGACAGTCTCTATAGACAAAGCGCCAGCTGAGGCCTCGACTGTCTTTTTATTATGGGCTGCAGCTAAATTACCTAAAAGTAGCCAGGATTAAAGAGGAGACATCCCAGACCATCCGGCCTCGTGCCCAGCAATAACAGCTGGGGGAAGGGGGAAGCGGGGCACGTTCGGAGGGGTGGAGTTTGTCTGCCCAAGTCACCGTCAGGTGCGATGGAGCCCTGCTTCCCTGGGGATGGCTCAACGCCTGCCTGCTGATGGCACCCACCCATGTCACCCTTCTGGTCCCAAGCAGGGTGTCCCCACCCATGTCACCCTCGGTCCCCACAGCCCCCACCCACCCCCCGCTGTGACACAGAGACCACCAGGTGCAGCTGAAGGTTCTTTACTCCCCCGAGAAGCCAACACTGTGGGGTGACACCCGCTGCCACCAGATGGGGGGGTTGGTATATGACACCACAGGGGTGGGGGGCACCCTGGTGCCTTGCTCAGAGTGGGGTGGGATGGGATGGGATGGGATGGGGGGGGACAGCTGAGGAGGTGCCCACCAGCAAGGGGACCCATGCATCCAGGGGGCTAGCGGGGGCTGGGGCCGGCTCAGAGCCCCCACCGTGTCCTCAGGGCCCCCACTTAGACCTTCTTCCGGTGCGGCCGTACCCTGGGGAAGAGCTGAGAGAGGGGGAGGGTGTCAGAGGGGGGGTGGCCCCCCATATTCCCCCCAGCCCCCGGAACCAAAAGCCATGGAGGGACCAGGGAGGCCATGAGAGCCGTCCTCAGGGCCATGGAGGGGCTGTGGGGGACCCTGGGTGCTGTGGGACACCCACACACAGTCATGGGTGCTGCAGGTGCCCCCCTGGGGCCCCGGGGTGGTGGCTATGGGTGCTGTGGCACCCTTCGGGGGCTGTGGGTGCTGCAGGTGCCCCCCTGGGGCTGTGGAGCGGCCATGGGTGCTGTGGGATCCCCCTGGGGCTATAGGTGCTGTGGCACCCCACCACTCATCCCAAAGTAGTTGCGGGGGACGTAGCCCTCGTGGCCACGCATGCTGTGGGACCCCCTGAGGGATGTGGCTGCTGTGGGTCCCCCTCAGGGCTGAGGATGCTATGGGTAACCCCCTGGGGCTGTAGGGTGGCTGTGTGCGCTGCGGGTCCCCCTTCGGGGCCGTGGGTGCTGTGGATACACCCTGGGGCTGTGGGGTGGCGGTGGGCTCTGTAGGGCCCCTCTGGGGCTGTGGGCACTGTGGCACCCCTCCACTCACCCCAAAGTAGTTGCGGGGGACGTAGCCCTCGTGGCCGTAGAGGGACCCCCACCACCAGTCGAGCTCCTCCTGGGGCTGGCGGCGCAGAACGGTGACGGGCTCGCCCTCGCGGAAGGACAGCTCATCCCCAAACTCGGCGCTGTAGTCCCACAGCGCGTACACCACCCCGCTGTTCAGCACCCCCATGCTCTGCTCCACCTCTGTGGGGATGGGGACATCAGCACCTTGGACCCCCCCCAAACACTGCCTGCAGCACTGCACCTCCAGCACCCTGTTGCCCTGAGCCCCCCCAGCACCCTGTAAGCCCCCAGCACACCCAGGCACCCCCCTGCCCTGAACCCATACCCTTCCTGGTATCACTTCCCAGTATCTGTACCCCTTCCCAGTATCCATATCCCCCCATAACTCCCCCAAGTACCCACTCCCAGTACCTGTACACCCCTGCTGCCCCCTCCCAGTATCTGTGCCACCCCAGTACCCCCTCCCCGCACCCAGATACCCAATACCCCTTCCAGTACCCACACCATCCCAGTACCCATAGTACCCTTACACCCCTTCCCAGTACACACCGTCCCAGTAGCCCCTTCCCAGTATTCATATAACCCCCAGTCCCACCTCTCAGTACCCAAATAGCCCCTACTACTGCCTCCCAATACCCATATAACCCCAATACCCCCTCCTAGTACCCATACCCCCGGTATCCTCTCCCAGTACCCATAGCTTGCTTTCCAGTACCCGTACCACCCAGTACCCCTCCCAGTACTTGTATACTCCCAATACCCCCTCGCAGTACCCATACTTGCCCAGTACCCCTCCCTGTACCCATACCACCCCAGTACCCCCTCCCAGTACTTGTATATCTCCAACTCCCCATTCCAGAACCCCCTCCCAGTACCCATAGCCTGCCCAGTATCCCCTCCCAGTACCTATATCCCCCCTCCCAGTACCCATACCACCCCACTACCCCCTCCCAGTACCCATATCCCCTCAGTAGCCCTACCTGCCCAGTCCCCCCTCCAAGTCCCCATATCCCCGCCCTGTATCCATATACCCCCAGTGCCCCGGTACCAGTGAGGTAGTTGTAGCAGTCGGCGTAGCCCTCCCGGTACGGGTCGCACTTCTCCACAGCCAGGCTGCCGTCGCTGGTGGTGGTGGCGAAGATGGCAGCGCCGTGGCGCACCAGGGCCACGCACACTCCCGTGTCGTTGCACGAGGCCGCGCAGTGCAGCGGCGTCCTGGCATCAGCAGGATGGGGGAAATTTGGGGGGCAGGTGAGGGGGGGAGAGGATGAGCTCCCCTGGGACCCCCCCCATGCCCACCCCTCTCTCTCAGTTATTGGGGGATCGGGATCCCCTGTCCCTCCCCAATCCCCAAGGGCTGTCAGGGGACTTTTGGGGTCCCCAATCGGGGATAATCCCCTCAATAATCCCCACAAGGATTATTGGGGTCCTCGTCCCCAGCCACACCGGGCTCTTGGGGATAATGGGGGGCTCCGTCCCTGTCCCTGCCCACGCAGGGTTACTGGGGGGTTACTGGGATGACTGTCCCCCTCTGTCCCTGTCCCACTCTGTCCCCATCCCCCATCGCTCCGGGGGGTTATTGGGGTCCCTGTCCCTGTTCCCCATGGCTGTGGGGGTCCTTGGGGTGCCTGTCCCCATTCCCTCTGGCTGTGGGGGTCTGGGGGCCATGTCTATGGGGTCACCAGGCCCCACCAGCTGTGGCTGGGGGTTGCCCATGACCCCACCCCATGTCCGTGGGTCCCCATCCCACCAGCCATAGCTGTGGGGTCCCCTGTTCCCCCATCCCCATGTCTGTGGGTCCCTATCCCATGAGCCATAGCTGTGGGGTCCCCTGTTCCCCCATCCCCATGTCTGTGGGTCCCCATCCCATGAGCCATGGCTGTGGGGTCCCCCATCCTCCCACCCCCGTGTCAGTGGGTCCCCGTCCCCATCCCACCAGCCGTGGCTGTGGGGTTCCCCGTTCCCCCACCCCCGTGTCAGTGGGTCCCCGTCCCCATCCCACCAGCCGTGGCTGTCGGGGGAGTTGACATTGGCCCCACTGGCGATGAGGAAGTCAACGATGCCGTAGTTGGCGCCGCAGATGGCGTTGTGCAGCGCCGTGATGCCCTCGTCGTTGGGCTGGCTGGGGTCGTTCAGCTGGGGACATGCACACCTGTCCCAACACCGCCACCCTCTGCCAACCCCGCTGCCACCCCCAGCCCCTGCCACCCCTGAGCGCCAGGCACATTGCTCTCCCTGTCCCCCTGACCCCCACCTCCTTGTCCCCACTGTCCCACAGCCCTCATCACCCACTCCTCGTCCCTGACACCCTGTCCGGTCCCCCCAGCCCTCGCCACCCCAGCCCTCGTCCCTGACCCCGTCCCCATCCCACCTCGGCCACCGCCTGCTGCACCACGTCCAGCTCCCCGGTCAGGGCCGCATCCAGCAGCAGCACCAGGGGGTTGAGGCGCACGTGGGCCCCGGGGCGCCTGCGGGGCGAGGAGGGGTCGCGCAGGGCCGAGCGCCGCTCCTGCAGCAGCCAGGGGGTCAGGGGGGCCATGGGACACCGCCGTGGCACCCCGTGCTCTACGGCGCCCAGGCTACCCTGGCGACACCTCCCAGACCCATGCGGCACCCTGGGGACCTTGGGGACACCTCCCAGGGCACCCACTGCTATACAGCACCCTGGGGACCTTGGGGATACCTCCTGGGGCACCCGGCACTATACAGCACCCTGGGGACCCTGGCGACACCTCCCATGGCACCCACTGCTATACAGCATCCGGGGGGCCTTGGGGACACCTCCCGGGGCACCCACTGCTATACAGCACCCGGGGGGCCTTGGGGACACCTCCCGGGGCACCCACTGCTACACAGCACCCTGGGGACCTTGGGGACACCTCCCGGGGCACCCACTGCTATACAGCACCCTGGGGGCCTTGGGGACACCTCCCGGGGCACCCACTGCTATACAGCACCCTGGGGACCCTGGCGACACCTCCTGGGGCACCCACTGCTATACAGCACCCTGGGGACCTTGGGGACACCTCCCGGTGCACCCACTGCTATACAGCACCCTGGGGACCTTGGGGACACCTCCCGGGGCAGCCGGCACTATACAGCACCCTGGGGGCCTTGGGGACACCTCCCGGGGCACCCACTGCTATACAGCACCCTGGGGACCTTGGGGACACCTCCCGGGGCACCCACTGCTATACAGCACCCTGGGGACCTTGGGGACACCTCCCGGGGCACCCACTGCTACACAGCACCCTGGGGGCCTTGGGGACACCTCCCGGGGCACCCACTGCTACACAGCACCCTGGGGGCCTTGGGGACACCTCCCGGGGCACCCACTGCTATACAGCACCCTGGGGACCTTGAGACAGCTCCTGGGACACTGGCTTGCCCCACAGTGCACCCAGGGGACCCACAGGGCCACCTGCAGGGCACGTCTGCTGGCACCAGGCACTGCTCGCCATCTCTGGGGACACTGGGGGGCATCAGGCACCACCACGGAACAGCAACCACTGCCTGGCACCCCTGGGGACTCCAAGGGACACTGGGGGACACTCTCTGCCACCCCCCAGGGGCTCCAAGGGACTCTGGGGGACACTCCCTGGCACCCCAGGGGCTCCAAGGGACTCTGGGGGACACTCCCTGGCACCCCCCAGGGGCTCCAAGGGACACTGGGGGTCACTCCCTGGCACCCCCCAGGGGCTCCAAGGGACTCTGGGGGACACCCCCTGGCACCCCCCAGGGGCTCCAAGGGACACCGGGCACCCCGGGGATAGCAGACTCTTACCGGTGCGGGTGCGGGGCTGCTCGGGGACGGCGGTGGGGGGCTTTGGCGAGGCGGCCGGGCCTCAGGGACCACCGGAGTGGGTGGTGGCAGGTCGGGCGAGGCGGCAGCATCACCGGGGGCCGGGGCCTCGTCGCGGCGGGGCGGACGGTGCAGGAGGCGGGTGATGAGCTGCTGGTACTGGCGGGTGCGGGTGGGTGGCAGCACCGGCCCGGGGCTCTGCTCCATGGAGCCGCGGCGCTTGAGGGGCCGCGGCATCTCAGCCAGCACCCGCGCCACCTCCTCAAACTCGGGGACCCGCTGGGCCTCGGGGGGCAGCAGGGGCTGCAGCCGCGTGGGGCTCAGGGGCCGCTCCAGCCCCTCAGCCTCCCCACCCTGCAGCAGCCGCTCCAGCTCCGGCTCCCCCTCCGGTGGGACGGTCTCAGGGGGCACAGGACGCCCGGATCCTGCAAGGGGGCTGGGGTCAGGGTGCTCCAGTTCCTGAGCACCCCAACCACCCCCACCCCCCTGCCCTTGGGTGGGTCAGCACACCCAAGTCCCACAGACCCACCCAAACCCCCCCACATCTCAGCATGCTGCAGTCCCACTGCCCCCCCCACCCCAAAACTCCATACCCCTCATGCTGCAGCCCCCTGGTCCCCCCCAAACCAATGTCCTGATGCCCGCTCGAGCCTCCCAGACCCCACCTCAAATAACCCCTATGTCTCCCCACCCCAGAGCCTCCACCCCACAGGCACCTCACCTTCACCCCCAGGCAGCGCCGGGGGTGCCTGGGGCAGCGCCGGGAGCTGGGGCTGCTTTTGGGGTGCACGGGGGCCGGCAGGGGGGACGAGGGGAAGTCCCCGAGAACCGCCGACCCCCTGCTCCCAAAAAGCATTTTGCAGCTTAAAGATCATGGAGAGGGGCAGGGGCTTGTGGCGGGGGGGCCGTCCACCCTGGGGGGGCACGGGGATGCGGGAGACGGGCTGCTGGGGGAAGTGCCAGCTGCGGGGCAGGGTGCCGGGTGCCGAGCGCCGAAAGGAGCCCTCCACCCGCCGCTCGCCCGCCAGCGGGGACACCTTGTAGTTACGGGGCAGCGTGGCGCTGTGCCCCCCGTAGGCACCGTCCTGGGGAGGGGGAGTGGGAAAAAAGGCGTCAGGGAGGGAACCAGCCCACCTGCCCCGGCATCAGGCACCGGGCTGGGGGCCGGTGGCCGGACCCTCCCGCTGCCAGCGCTCACCTTGCCCTGCCCGCCGGCTCCGTCCAGGCTCGATTCCCTCCAGGGTGCCACCGCCAGCCCCAGGGACGGCCGCAGCCCCGGCTGCCCCTCGCCGGTGCCTGGGACGGGGGGAGGGGGACAGGCCTCAGTGCCACGCTGGGGTCAGGGGGGACACAGCCCCCACCCCAAATGCACCCCAACACATGCCCATGCAGCGCGCACAGCCTCCAGCCCGGCAAGTTTGGACCCCCCTTCCCCAGAAGCCCTACACCCCCGCAAAAGCCCTAGACCCTTTCAGCACCCAAATCAACAGCCCCAACTCCCCACTGGTGCCCCCCGAGCCCCAGACCCCCACCTCAGCACCCAAAACAACAGCCTCAGACCCTCACAGGGTGCCCCCCAAGACCCCCAGCAGCCCTGTCCCCCCCAGCCCACTGTGCCCCAACCAGAAGTCCCAGACCCTCCTGATCCACACCACCCAGGTCCAACCTGCCCCTGGACACCCCGGCAGCCCCCCCAGTTGTCTCGGGGACCCCTGACCCCCACTGGAAGCTCTATCCTACCCCCCACAAAATGTCCCCCCCCAACCTTGCTGATTCCCCCAACTTACTGCAGATGGCAGCCCTGGCTTCCCCCAGCCCCCCATGTGCCCCCTCAGCCCCCCATGTGCCCCCCCCCAGCCCCCCCGCTCACGGTCATAGCCCCCGGAGCCAGGGGGTTTCTTCTCATAGGCCACGTCCAGGTCGGACTCGTTCCAACTCTTCTGCGGCCGCCGCTTGATCACGAGGTCATCTTGGGGGGGGGTACAGGGACAGGGGCTGAGGGGATCCCTCCAGCATGGCCCAGACACCCCCCCACCCCCAGGCGATCAGTTTGGGGTACAGGGGACAGATAGGGTCACCCCGGAGGGGAGTGGGAGGACTTGGTGACAGGGATGTCCTGGGACGGTTTGGGGACACCCCAGAATGGGACAGAAGCACCCTGGGACAGCTTAGGGACACCCCAAATGGGGGATACCCCACAATGGGGTCACGCTGGGACAGGGGCACCCTGGGGTGGGGGGACAACCCATGACAAGGACATTGTAGGTTGGGATGGAGACACCCAGAGAATGGGGTCACCCTGGGATGGGGACAGGAGCACCCCAGAACAGGGACACACTGGGATGGGGACACCAGCCCCCTCCAACCCCACCCTATGGACTGTCCCCACCATGTCCCCCCCTCCCGCCACAGCGGTGGCCTTACCCTGTGCCCGGAAGGTGACGGTGGGGCTGCTGACGGAGGGGTACAGCCCATGCATCTCGTAGGGTGGGGGCGCGGGGGGCCGGGGCGAGGGCGCCCGCTCAGGGAAGAACACGGACCCCTCGCCTGCTCGGGGGGACCCCCCGAGCCCCAGGAACTCATAGGGACGATGGGGGCGTGGGGAGGGGGCTCGGCCCCCTGGGCTGGGCAGCGCTAGCCCCTCGTAGGGCACTGACAGCACCTTGGGACGGGGCGAGGGGGCCCGCTCCTCCCCCGGGAGGTAATGGGGGGTCCGGGGGGAGCCGGGGCGCCCCAGCAGGTCCCCTGATAACTCAGGGTTCTCCGGTGCCAGGCTCCTCCGGCCAAGGGGCGAGCGGGTCCGGCTGGGGCTGTACGGCTCCTGCTGTGGTGGGGGGGGAAGGCACCAGGAGAGCCGGGTTGGGGTTTGGGGGGAGCAATGGGGTGCCCCCCAAGTGTACCCCCCCCAACTCCCAGATCCTACCTTGGGGGGTCCGGGACCGTCAGTCCAGAGGGATTCGAGCTGCCGGGAGAGCTCGTCCACCTTGGCCACTGCCGTGTCCAGCTCCACCTGCTTCAGGTCCATGTGCTGCATGGCCAGGGCTGGGGGCGGGCATGGAAATGGGGGGGGGGGAAGGGTGTGTCAGGCTGCACCCCAAAGTGGGGTGTCCCCCCTCCCACAGCCCCCCACTCACACTGGAAAGTGAGATCCAGCAGGTCCTGGGTGCTGCGCAGCCGCTCACTTGCCATCCTGCCACCTTGAGGGGGGGGAAGGGGTGACCCAGGGTGGGGGGGCACACCCCCACGTCTTTGGGGGGGTGGCACCCCTCCATCCCCACCCTGCACACCCCAGTCCCCTGAGAACGCGGGGAGCAGGGACATGTTGCGACCCGCTCTCGTCTCTCAGGGCTCATCATCATCATCATAATTACTAGTAATTAATCCATTGCAAGGAGCGGGCACCGCCCACCCCCCCGGTGCAGGGCCCTGATTGGGGGGTGCACCCCCCGCTAGGGCTGGAGTGGCGACCCCCCCCCTTTGTTTTGGGGTCACCCGGCATGGGGGACAGGCCCTCCTCCATCCTGCCCCCCCACAGAGAGCGGAGAGCCCCTGCCCCACCGTGGGTGCCCCAGTGCCTGCGGGGGCGGGGGATTTGGGGTGTCGGAGGGTCATCCTGTGCCCCCCCCCCCCGCGCCTGGGGACAGCAGAGGGGGTTTGGGGGACATGTGCCCCCCCCCAAAACCTCTGCAGCCCCACCCAGGCCGCCCCACCCAGCCCTCGCCCCCGGGGAGACGGGGACAAGCTCCAGCTCGCCCCGGGTCGGGTGGCGAGACGGGAGGGGAGCTGGGGAAGAACCCAGGCGTCCAGGCACCCCAGGGTGCTCCCCAGCCCCCCCAGCACCCCGAAACTGACCCAGGCGTCCGGGCACCCCACGGTGCGCCCCAGCCCCCCCAGCACCCCGAAACTGACCCAGGCGTCCAGGCACCCCAGGGTGCTCCCCAGCACCCCCAGCACCCCAAATCTGACCCAGGCACCCAAGACTGCTCCCCAACACCCCCCCTAGCACCCCAAATCGCGCCCAGGCACCCAAGGGTGCTCCCCAACACCCCCAGCACCCGAACCTGGACCCATCTGAGTGCCCAAAGCTGCTCCACACACACAGAGCACCCCAAATTGGACACAGGCACCCAAGGGGGCTCCCCAACTCCCCCAGTCACACCCAGGCACCCAAGGGGGCTCCCCAACCACCCCCTCAGCACCTGGGCACCCAAGAGTGCCCTCCAACTCCCCCAGCACCCCAAACCGGACTCATCTGGGTGCCCAAAGTTGATCACACACACACACAAAGCACCCCAAAACAGATCCAGGCACCCAAGGGGGCTCCCCAACCCACCACCAGCACCCCCAATCGCACCCAGACACCCAAGGGGGATCCCCCCCACCCCTCAGCACCCCAGACTGGACGACGGCATCCGGGCACCCAAGGGTGCTGCCCCAGCACCCCAAACTGCACCCAGGCGTTCCAGGGCGCTCCCCCAACTCCCCCCAGCACCCCAAAGGCAGCCCCAGGGCCCCGAGGCGGGGGTCGGTACCTGGCGGGGTGCAGCGGGGTGCCGGTCGGGGTGCCGGTGGCTGCCGGTGCCGGTGGCGCGCCCGCGTCCCCGCGGCCTCTACGCCCAATTCCAGAGCGCTGGGTCACGCGGGGGAGGGTGCGGAGCGGGAGGGGGCCGCGCCCTGCGCCCCAGGGTGCCGGGGGTGGGGCGGGTCCCACGGGGAGGGTTCCCACGAGACGGGGCGGGGGGCAGATCCCACGGAGGAGCGGGTCCCACGGGGACAGAGTCCCACGAGACCGGGGGGCAGATCCCACGGGGGACCGGGTCCCGGGGTGGGTGGGAAGCAAATCCCACGGGGAGGGTCCCATGTGGGGGATCCCACGAGAAGGGGGCAAAGCCCACGGTGGCGGGCGTCCCACGAGAAGGGCGCAGATTCCACGGGAGGGTCCCACTAGAAGGGGGCAGATCTCCAAATCTCACGGGTGGGGTCCCACGAAGGGGAGTGTGTCCCACGAGAGGGGGGCAGGTCCCACAGGAGGGTCCCACGTTGGGGGGGGGTGTCCCACGAGAAGGGGCCGGACCCCACGGGATGGTGCCACGCAAGGGGGTGTGTCCCACAGGGGGGGAGGGGCAGACCCCACGGGAGGGTACCACGGGTGTGGTTTAGGGGGTGCGGAGTCCCGGGACTCCCCCCGCCCCCGGTACCTGCCGCGCCGGCGCCTCCCAGGCCCGCCCCCGTCCCGTCCCGTCCGGTCGGTCGGGCCGGCCCCGGTGCACGCCGGGAGCCGCAGCCCGGGTTTGCCCGCACCCCCCGCCCCCCGTATACCCGACACCCGGGTGCCCCGAGAACCCCCCGGCCCCCCCGAAACCCCCCGGTCGTGGTGAGGGTCTTTGCACCTTTAAACGCCGCCGCCGGCAGACCGCGTTTCGGCCA
This sequence comes from Phalacrocorax carbo, assembly GCF_963921805.1. Taxonomy (NCBI): domain Eukaryota; kingdom Metazoa; phylum Chordata; class Aves; order Suliformes; family Phalacrocoracidae; genus Phalacrocorax; species Phalacrocorax carbo. Next base: position 152,141 of record NW_026990280.1, on the reverse strand, counting down.
CGCCCGCTTGGGGGCGGGGAGAGGGCGGGGTCTCGCTTTAGGACCCGCCCCCTCGCGCTTCCCGCCGCCGGATCGTACCAACTGCCCGGTGGGGATAGGGGGTGCCCCCGCGCTGAGCGGCTGGGTGAGCACGCCCTGGGCGGGGCTAGGGGCGGGGCTGGGGCGGGGGCACGCGGCGCACGCGGCGGCATGGAGGGTGAGCAGGGGGACATGGGGGGACATGGGGGGACATGGGGGGACATGGGGGGGCGGGGGACTAGAGAGCACATAGGGGACATGAGGGCGTGATATGGAGGGACACGGCGGGATCACATCGGACATGGGGGGACAGAGGGGTATGGGGTGACATGGGCGACACGAGGGGGTCACTTGGGGAGACACGGAGGGGTCACATGGGGGGACAGAGGGGTATGGAGTGACATGGGGATACGGGGGGGTCACATGGGGGACGGGGGTACATAGAGGGGTATGGGGTGACGTGGGGGGGGCACGGGGGACATTAAGGGTCACACCGGGGGACATGGACACGGGAGGACTCAGGAGTGACAGGGTGACATGGGGGACACGGGGTATGGGGGTGACATGGTGGATGGGGACACAGAGGGGGATGGGGGGGTCATATGTGGGGCGCTGGAGAGGACATGGGGAGAAACGGGGGACACAGGGGCACAGGGGAATATGGGGGTGTCACATGGGGTCAGAGGAGTTGGGGTGGGTCAGGAGGCAAATGGGGGGGCACGGGGGGGACACGGGGCTCACAGCCCCCCCCAGCCCATGACCCGGCTGTCCCCAGGGCCAGTGCAGTTCCGGTGTCCCCCCGAGTTCGAGGTGGTGACCCCCTCCCCCCCTCCCGGCCTTTGTGGGGCGGCCCTGGGGGGTCCCAGCACGGAGCTCTGGCTCATCCGAGCCCCCACCGACTTCCACCCCGAGAGGTCAGCCTGGGGGGGTGGTGACATCCGAGGGGGGTGGGGCACAGGGGGATGGCAGTGCCACCCAGGGGGGAGAGAAAGTGGCAGTGAGGGTGGGAGGGGGTCAGCAGTGCTGTTGGGCAGGGGGTGACAGGGCTGTGCCATCAAGGGGGGGGTCACAGGTGACAGCACCAGTGGGGAGAAGCAGTGACAACTCGGGTTGGGGGGGGGTCACAGTGTCATTGGGGTGGGCGTGGGGGGGTGGCAGGGCTCAGCTGGTGACATCAGGGTGGGCTCGGGGAGCTGGCAGCTGCCATGTCACCCCTTCTCACCGCCCCATCCGCATAGCCTGGAGGGCTGCAGGGTGCCGCTGGATGGCTGCGGGCAGCTCCAGGGCGACGGTGACGGCAACAAGCGGCTCTACAGGCTGCGGGGGGTCCTGGGGGGGGCCGGCAGTGCCCTTCTCCTGGCCCCCGACTCCCCCGCTGCCCCCCTGGCCTGCGCCCCCCCGCTCCGTGGCTGCCTCACCATCACCGAGAACTTCGGACCCCCACCCGGCCTCCCAGTCACCATCCCCGCACCTGACCCACCACCGCCAGCCAGGAGGAAGAAGAAAAAGAAGATGAAGGAGGCGCCAGAGGCACCTGAGGTGTTGACCCCGGAGAAGGCAGTGCCCAGCGAGGGGGGGGAGTGCGGGCCAGGACCCCCCCCAGGTGTCAAGGTGGTCCCCGGGGAGCCAGAGGTGCCCAAGAAGAAGAAGAAGCACAAGCAGGAGCGGGCAGTGTGACCCCGGGTGCAACGGGGTGTCCCTGTATGTCCCTCCCATCCCTGTCCTCATCTCCCCCAACCGAGGCCGTGTCACTGAAAAACACCATTTATTATAAAAACGGAGGTTTTGGGGGCAGCCACTCATTTGGGGACCTTGAGGAAGGGCTCGTGAAGGACATCGAAGAGCCGCTTGGCCTGGGGAGGGGGGCAAGGGGTGAGCATGAGGGGGTCTGGGGGCGTGAGGGGACGTGTGCGTGTTCCCCCTTGTCCCCTCACTGCTCACCTTCTGGGGCCCAATGCCGGGGCAGAGGGACAGGTCCTCCCTGGAGGCGTTGACCACGGCCATGAGCGACTGCGGGACCAGAGAGAGGGTGAGGGGCTCAGGGAGGGGGTGGATGAGGGTCGGAGGGGGGTGGGGGGTGGGTGAGGGGTGGGGGGCTGCATCCCCATCCCCCAGTGTGGGTGGCACGTCCCCACAGGTGACTCACCCCGAAGGTGGTGAGGAGGCTCAGCGCGTCCGTCTTGTTCACTGACTTGACACTGGTCAGGCAGTCAGTCATCTGGGGGGGATCAAAGGGGTCAGGGGACCTTCGGGGTCCCCAAAATCCCGAAAAGTGGGGTGTGGGGAGGGGGTGTAGCTCACCCGGGAGAGAAAATCCTGCTCCACCCGCTCCTTCAGCAGGTCGGGCGGCTTCTGCTCGTAGGCCTTGTAGGTCTCCAGGTAGCGCCCAGCCTCCTCAGGGCTAGGGAGAGCAGAGGGAATGGGTGGGGGGCCCCCCATGGGTGACAGCAGGGCCCCCCGTGGGTGACAGCGGCCCCTACCTCCAGGCCACCAGGAGGGTGCAGTCGGCCAGGATGCAGACCTTCGCCAGCTCCTTCAGCGCCTGGTGCGGGTCCTTCTGTGGCGGGGCAGAGCCGAGGGGGACAGAGGGGACAGGAGAGTGAGGGGACAGGGACGAGGAGAGGGAGGGAACAGGGACAGAGGGACAAGGAGAGCAAAGGGACAGAGGAACAAGGAGAATGAGGGGACAGGGACGGAGGGACGAGGCTGTCGAGGGGTCAGGGACAGAGGGACAGAGGGTCATGGATGGCGAGGGGACAGGGATGGAAGGGACGGAGGGGACGGAAGGACGAGGACAGCAAGGGGACGGGGACAGAGGGACAAGGACAGCGAGGGGACAGGGATGGAAGGGGGACAGAAGGGACGGAGGGCCAAGGATGGCGAAGGGACAGGGATGGAGGGAACAGAGGGATGAGGACGGCGAGGGGACGGGGACAGAGGGATGGCAAAGGGACAGAAGGATGAGGACAGTGAGGGGACGGGGACAGAGGGACAAGGATGGCGAGGGGACAGGGATGGAGGGGACAGAAGGGACAGGGAGCCTCTCACCACGTCGACCTGGAGCAGCAGCAGCTGCAGCCCGTAGCTCCTGCCCAGGTGCCGCAGGCGGTCGTGGATGTAGCTGGGGTTGAGATGGTGGTAGCGCAGGCTGGGGGGGGGTGACAGTGGGGACAAGGTGACACTGAGGACAACCCCCCCAGACCCCCCAGCATCCCCAGGAGCCCCGGCTCACCTCAGGAAGAGGGCACAGGTGCTCTGACCCAGCACATAGTCGGGGACGACGTCACCAAACTCCCAAGGGACATTGCGGACAAATTTCAGCACCGGGTTGCCGCGCTGGGGGTGGGGAGGGCGGCAGGTCAGGGGTCCCTAGGGTGGGGACAGTTCCCCCGGACCCCCTCCTTGTCCAGGGACACCAGGGGACAGGCCCCTACCCGTGGCCTGGGACACCACAGCTGTTCCCTCCCGTGTCCCAGGGGGCCAGAGCATGCCCTCCCGTGCCCCCAGACTATGGGAGACGGTCCCCCTGGGTCCCCAGATATTGGGGGATGGTCCCCTCCCACTCCCAGACTCCAGGGGATGGTCCCCCCCATGTCCCCAGGTATTGGGGGACAGTCCCCCCTGTCCCCAGGCTCCAGGGGATGGTCCCCCCTGTCCCCAGATATTGGGGGACAGTAATCCAGGTCCCCAGACTCCAGAAGACGGTTCCTCTGAGCACCCAGATATTGGGGGACAGTTGCCCCTGTCCCGAGGGGATGGTCCCCCCATCCCCAGATATTGGGGGACAGCCTCTTCCATCCCCAGACTCCAGGGGATGTTCCCCCCAGGCCCTCAGATATTGGGGGACAGTCCCCCCTGTGTCCCCAGGTATTGGAGAATGCCCCCCCATATCCCCAGGCTCCAGGAGATGGTCCCCCATGTCCCCAAATATTGGGGGACAGTCCCCTTGGGCACCCAGATATAGGGGATCAGTCCCCCCGTATCCCCAGGTATCAGAGGTCAGTCCCCCCAGGAGGCCCCCGACCCTGCCGGCGCTTCTCCCCCTCACCTGCCGCGGGCTCACGACGATGCTGCTGCTCTTGGCTCCCGGTTTGAGTACGGGCAGGGGCGGCTGGGGGGGCGGCGCATCCCGGGGCCCCCCCCCGCCCGGTGCTGCCCCCCCCGCGGGACCACCGCCAGCCCCGGCGGGAGGCGCGGGGTGTGCCCGGGCAGCGCTGGTGGAGGCCGGGATCGGTTCGGCGGGGCCGGGGCCGGCGGCGGCCGATTGTTGCACCACGTACTCGGCGTAGGAGCTGGGGCCCGGTGGCGGCGACGGGGGGGAGCCGGGGGGGTCCCCGGTGGGGGGCGCGGAGGGTTTGAAGAGCGACGGGACCTGGCGGAGGGGGTGAGCGGTGTCAGTGGGGCCTCCCACATACCCCCGAGCCCCCGCCGGCCCCACAGGAGGGTCCCGTGACTTCCCCCCCCGGTCACCCGCGGGCCCTGGCCCCGGCCTGCCCCTCCCGCCGGTACCGCGGAGTGGGCGGGCTCCTCCTGCCGCAGCGCGAAACGCCGCCGCTTCCCCGCCGGAGCCGGGACCGGGGCTCCGGCCGCCTCCATGAGCCGGGGCGGGGGTGGTAGGCCCGGGAGAGGGGTCAGAGGTCAGGGGTCAGCGCTCCGGGGGGGGGCGCCGGGAGGGCTCCATACAGTGGAGGGGCGTGGCTGCGGTGAGGTGGCTGCGCCCGCCCACACTCCCCGCGGCGATTGGCTGTCGCTTTGTCAATCAAAAGGCGCGGCACCGCCTTCCGATGGTGCCCGCGCATGCGTGTTGTTGAGAGTCCCCCTACGCCCGGCCCGGGGCCGCTCTGGTCGCTCCGGTCCTCCCGGCTCCATGGTGGTGGGCGGGGTTACGGCCGTGGGCGACGCCGCGAGGCGCGCGTGTTCCCGCGGGGCAACCCACCCGTGTGCGTGTCCCCAGCCCAGGTCGGGGGCGGGACAGCGGCGAGACCCCCGGGACACAGAGGGGGACCCTGGGGGACAGGGGCAGGACACGGGGACAGGATACGGGAGGGCTCTGGGGGACACTGGGGACCCACCCCTCCCCAAAAGTGGGGGGTTCCTGGCAGGGCAATGGGGATGCCATGGGGGGCGATGGGGTCATGGGTGACGACCTCCCGGTGGGTGCACCAGCTGTGCCTGAGAAGGGCCCTGGTGTGCAGAGGGGCCGCCAGCAGCACGCCCAGTGCCACAGCAGCTCCGCCATCACGCCCAGCCCGCCCCGTCACCCCCAGCTCCCAGCCACGGTGGCTGTCACGGTGGCATTGTGGCAGGGGGTGGCAGGGGCTGGAGCAGGAGAAGCTGAGCCAGCTGCTGGGGCTCTGAGGGGCTCCCAGGGGCTGCGGGGAACAGGAGCAGGACAGTGAGCGAGGCCGGAGCCAGCACCGCGTGGTCAAGCGCGATGCTGGAGCAGGCTGGTACCGGAGCCACACGGTGCCAGAGGCACCCAGTGCCGAACCAGTCAGGTGCCAGGGCCACATGGTGCCGAACCAGTCTTGTGCTGGGCCACAGAGTGCTGGAGCAGCCCAGTGCTAGAGCTGCACAGTGCTCAACCAGCCTGGTGCTGGTGCCAGAGCCACACAGCGCCGGAGTCACACGGTGACGAACCAGCCTGGTACCGGACCCACACGGTGCCAGAGGCACACAGTGCTGAACCAGTGTGGTGCTGGGCCACACGGTGATGGAGCAGCCTGGTGCCAGAGCCACACGGTGCTCAGCCAGCCTGATGATGGAGGCACACGGTGCCAGAGCAACACAGTGCCAAACCAGCCCAGCGCTGGAGCCACATGGTGTCAGTGTCCCCCAAAGCCCCCCAAAATGTCCTTGTGCCCCCCCACTGTCCCCCATACCCCTAGATGTCCCGTTCCCCCCAAACCTGCCTGAGTCTGGACCTGGTAACGGGGGGACGTTGGTGACCGAGCCCGATCCGGTAATGGGGTGTGGGGTCCCACCAACGGCGGGACGGTACTGGTGAGGGGGGAACCCCGAAATGGGAGGTCCCGCTTGGGGGGGGCTTCGGTTTACAGCCGGCTCCGGTACCGGGCACTCCGGTCCGGTTTGGGGGACTCCAGTACGGGATCAGGACCGGACTCCGGTACCGGCGGGGCTCCGGGCGCGGGTGTCGGTGGGCGGCGACAACAGCTGCCCCACCAATAGCGACCCAGGCCCCGCCCCCGGGGCGGGCGGCACCGACGGCCAATGGGCGCCGCCACGGCTCGGTGACGCGGTTACCGGCACCACGTGCAGCCGCGGGTGGATGGAGGTGGGAACGGGACCCTCGGGACAGCGCCCACCCCTCCCCGGTACCGGGACGCGCCCCCAGACCCAGGATCCGCCCCCCTAGGAACCGAGACCCCCGCCCCGGTAAGCACCGGTACACAGGGGGGAGGAACCCCCGGGGATATCCGCCCCCCCAAAACACCAGGAGGAACCACCGGGACCGCCCTTGGGCCCCCGACCGACCCCATCAGCACCGGGAAGGACCGCGGGACGCCCCCCCGGGAGCACGGCCCTGCCCTCAGCACCAAGAGAGAGCCCCCGGGAACTGTGACCCCAACCCCCATCACCACGTGGAGGGACATCCCGGACACCCCCGCCCTCCCCAGGGAGAAAGGGGTGCCCCCCCACCACTGGAGGGGTTCAAGGTGCCTTCCTTTGGCTGCTCCAGCTGGGGAGGGGCCATACCCCCACCCCCAAAATGTGAGCTGGGGGGGGAGGGTACAGGCAAGGCGGGGGGGGGGGTCGGTTTGGGGGTTAAATCAGCTCTTTATGGAAGAGGCGACACCATGACACTGTCCTACACACCGGCACAATGGGATGGAGCGCACAACGGGGGGGGGGGGACATGAAAGACAGCAGGGGTAGGGGGGGACACACACTGCTCCCTGGGGGGCGCAGCAGCCACCCCCCTACTCCCCAATGCCGGGGGGAAAATGGGGAGGGGGGGCAAAAAACCACCTGGCACAGCCACTTCCCCCATCCGGTGCCCAGCGAAGCCGCCGGGGTTGGTAAAAACCGAGCAAGGGGCGGGTGGGGTTGGTTAATCCTCCTTCTTGTCCTCTGGTGGTTTTTCCCCCTCTGGGGGGGTTGGGGGGACCCCAGCAGACAGCGTTGTGGGGGGCCTGCCACGCAGGCCGGGGCAGGGGGAGACCTGGCCCTCCCCACTGACACCAAATTCGTTGACACGCGTGAGGTCCACCCGGTAGATCCAGCGTTGGTAGAGGTAAATGAAGAAGACGACGTCTGGAGGGGGAGGAAGGGAGGGGGAAAGATGAGTGGGGGGCAGAATTGGAGGCCCCCCTCCCCAGTCCTGGAGGTACAGGGGGCAACAGGGGGGTAAGAAGGGAGGGGACAGGGTCCAGTGTGGACCCAGGGGAGCCAGGAAGGATGCCCATGGAACCAGGACCACCCCCCATAAGACCAGGACCACACCCAGCCACACCAGGAGAGACCCCTGGGGTCTGGGACCCCTCCCATAGGAACCAGGAGACAGCCCCGGGATCCAGGACCACCCCCAGAAGCACCAGGAGGGACCCCCAGGGACCAGGACTAGGAGGGACTGGGACAACCCCCCTAATATCAGGAGGGAACCGTGGGGGACCATGACCAGCCCCAGATGCATGAGGGACCCCCAGGAAGTGGGACCACCACCATAACACCAGGAGGGACCTCTAGGGACTGGGACCACCGCCATAACACCAGGAGGGACCTCCAGGGACTGGGACCACCGCCATAACGCCAGGAGGGAGCCCCAGGCCTGCCCCCCGGGCCCCCCCCAGGCCATGCCGTGCCATACCGTCCCGCAGGCAGCCTATCCTGTACATCATGGGCATCTTGATGACAAAAGCGAAGAGGTCATCGATGAAGGTGTTGAGGGCTTTGTAGGTCAACATCCGCCAGGGCAGGTGGGCGACCGACTTCAGCTTGTAGTTGATGAAGAGTTGGGGGGTCATGGTGATGAAGCCTGGGGGAGGGGGGTGCTCCTCGTTAGCATAACAAAGCCCTGCTGGAACCAGCAAGACCCCCACCCCAGTACCAGAAACAGGGGAGCCCCAGGGAGAATGGGAAGGACCCCCAGAGGAATAGCCACACCCCAGGGTCCAACCCACCACCCTCCCTCCTCTTCCTCACACTGGGGGGATCTTTGGCATCTCCTGGCAGCAAGTGCAGCACTTACCAAAGGTCAGGAGGAAGCCGTAGAGCATGCTCAGCACCCACGAGTACCAGCCCTTGTGCTCCAGGTAGAGCAGGCTGTACACGGCGTAACAGCCCAGCAAAGGGAAGAGAATCCATGAGAGGTAGCGGAAAGCCATCTGGGGAGGCAGCGACACCCAAAATCAGCCGTGAATGTGCTGGAACCCCCAGCCCAGCACCTCCCCAGCTCCTGAGCCTCGGAACAAGGAGGGGTGGGCTGGGTTTCACCGCCTGCTCTGCCCCAGCTCAGTCCCAGGGGGAAACTGGGGAAAGCGAAGCGAGGAGATGCACGGCAAGACGCAGCGGCCGGCCAGAACCAGGCTCGGCAGCACCACGCTGTCTCTGGCACTCGCCCACCCCACTCACGTCATCGTACACCTTCGTGGAAGACTCGATGTAGGTCGATTTGTCTTTGAAGGTTACGCGGGGAAACACTCCTGCCATCTTGTTCTCACGGTCCAGCTGCCAAAGGAGAGGGGAAAAGCGTCACCGAGGAGGACTGGGGACACCACCAGCCCCCACCGCGCCCACACCGCTGCTTACCCGGACATCCATGACCTTTGTGATCTTCCAGAGATCAATGAGGAGCCCAATGAAGACGCTGACCTGCACCACGAAGTTGGTTTCATTATCCAAAATGTAGAGGAGGACGACGAGGGACTGGAAGACGCCGAAGAAGACTGAGCGAACGGAGAGCCCCTCCAGAGATTGCCGGCTGTTCCAGAACTGGATGTCTGTTGGGAAGGGCCCCAAGCCGTCACCCCACCGGTGAAGGGAAATCCCCAACACCAGAGGCTACCACGGCATGTGCCCCCGCGGAAGGAGCGAGGGGAGCAGGCGGTGCAATCGCCGGAGCCGAGCAGATGCTGCATAGCGCCGTCTGGCAGCAGCGCAGGCAATGAGGACCCAGAAAAACCACACGTTTCCGGCTTTCTGCCCTCAAAGCCAGCATCCGGATCCTCAGCCGCGCTCCTCTGTGCCGCAGGGCCCTCAACGTGCGCCACGGCAGCCGCAGCCTACCCAGGACGCGGTTGGATTTGGCTACAGCTGCTGAAGACGTTTCAGCCAGGGAGAGGAGGGCTCGCGGCAGCACACAGACGTCTGCTCCGCCACCGCCACGGGGGCAGGACGAGGTGAAAGCAGGAGCGGGGTTTTTTTAGGCCATGCCACCGCCTTCGCATCCTTCCCCTCTCCACAGATCCCCGAGGTCCCGCCGCAGCGCTCACCGTTTTTAAAGGCCAAGAACTCAAAGATGCTGTGCACGATGGAGACGATGATGGTCAGCGCCAGCAGGTAGGGGTTTGTCTCCAGGAGAGCAACCTGAAACAAGCATCAAAAACCTCTGCAAGGCTCTGTCTCGGTGCTCAACGCCCCAGCACGCCAGGGCGAACAGGGAGGGTCCAGGGGGATTCACGTCGTCACAGGGCACTGAGGAGGACGAGGGGTTTAATTGCTCTCGTTATGGTCTCCAAGCTCCCTTCCCCCTGCATAGGCAGCAGGCAGGTGCCCACGCAGCCCTCCCCTCTTTGCATCACAAAGGTAATTAATAAGGAGCAATCGCAGCTAACGGGCATCGAACACTCTTCCCCCGAAGCTAGGGGAAGACGTGGACGCAGCGGAAGGAGCTGCTATGAGAAGAGGGAGGTTCCAATCCACGGGAGCAAGCAGGAGCACCGCAGCCAGGAGGAGGGAGGCCAGCGACTGACTCTCACCTTCACCGAGTCCTGCTCCTCGTCCGACTGTTCGTAAAGGTCTTCACCCAAGAAATTCCAGGGGGATTTGGTGCTCTGGGCAGCGTAGAGTTGCCAGCGCCACAGGGAGAGCGGGCAGAAGGAGAGGCGGAAGGGCAGGCGCTGCAGGGTCTCGTTGATGGGGAAGTAGTCCTTCTGCAGGTTCCAGTAGTCATTGAAGTAGAGGATGGGGTAGTAGTCGCCACTGATGGCATCAAACTTCACATCTGGAGCCGGGGGAAAGAGCAGAGGGAGGGCTGAGCAGGTGACGGGGAGCCACGAGAGCCATCGTCATCGTCATCACCCTTGGCAGCCACCTGGGAGAGGTCATGAGGCTGCTGAGCTCCGGTATGACCTCCCGGAGAGATGGGGGCATCATGCAGACAACAGAGAATCATCAAATGTCCTGAGTTGGGAGGGACCCGAAAGGATCATCAAGCCCAACTCCCGTCTCTGCACAGGACACCCCAAATTCACACCGTGTCTCTGAGGGCCGTGTCCAAGGGCTTCTGGAACATCGCCAGGCTGGTGCCGTGATGCCTCCCTGGGGAGCCTGTGCCAGGGCCCCACCACCCTCTGGGGGAAGGACCTTCTCCTAATGCCCAGCCTCACCCTCCCCTGGCACATCTCCCTGCCATTCCCTCGGGGCCTGGCGTTGGTCACCAGAGAGCAGAGACCAGCCCTGCCCCTCCTCCTCCCCGTGGGAGGGAGCTGCAGAGGCCATGAGGGCTGCCCTCGGCCTCCTCTGCTCCAGCTGAACAAACCCAGGGACTCCAGCCGCTCCTCGCACGGTTTCCCCTCTAAACCCTTCCTCAACTTCATGGCCCTTCTCTGGACGCTCTCAAGGAGCTTTATATCCTTTATATCCAGCGCTCAAGGTGAGGCCGCCCCAGCGCAGAGCAGAGAGGGACAATCCACCCCCTCGCCCGGCTGCGATGCAGGGCTCGATGCCCCCCGGGGCACGGCTGGCCCTCTGGGCTGCCAGGGCACACTGGGGGCTCGCGTTCAACTTGCTGTCGGCCAGAACCCCCAGGTCCGTCCCCACAGAGCTGCTCTCCAGCCTCCCGTTCCCCAGGCTGCCTGTACAGCCAGGGGTGACAAGCCCCAGCGCTTGTCCTTGTTAAACTCCACATGACTGGTGATTGCCCAGCTCTCCACATCTTTCTACAGGGCCTCTCTGCCCTCCAGAGCACCAACAGCTCCTCCTTGGAGGAGAATTATTGGAGAAACACAGCCCCGTTCCCCACAGGAGCCCGAGCACATCCTCCGAGGAGAGGGGACAGCAGGGCCAGCCCTAGAAAGCCACCCTCGGAACAGGGCAGGTCCCAGCACGCCCCAGCCCTTACACTGGTCCAGGGGGGGTGGCACGCTGCCCTTCACCCAGGGCGTGTGGTCGTCCACCATGTTGATGGTCAAATTGGGGTGCCAGTGCGAGATGACCTCCACAGGACCGTAGTCTTCTGCCCTCTGCAATGAGAATATGAACAATGAGAATATGAACCGCCTCCATCACCGGCATGGCGGCTGGCGTCCCTCCGTCTCGCCCAGTGTTAACCCACTGCCGTCCACCCATAAATAAAGCAGCAGAAGGGGGAGCAGGAAGGGGCAGAGCCAACCCTCCCATCCCAGAGACGCTTCAAAGAAATCATCATCATCCTCCTCCTCCTTCCTCACTGCAGAGCAGGAGGGACATGCCCCAGGCAGGAGGGGAAATCCACTGTGGTGCTTCCTGATGGATTTGCAACTAGAGGAAGGCACAGGAATATTTAGGAGTTTGGCCAACAGAGCAAAAATAAACCCTGCAAAAGGAAGAGCCCGTTACCTTGATCATTTCAGGGTCTGCCTCTGTCTCACCCGTCAGGAGGTTCTTGGTTTTCTGGAACCGCCGGCGCTTGTATTTATTGATCACTAGTAGAAAAGAGGAGAGGTGAGCGTTTCCATCTCTGCACAAGAAGGTAGAGAAGGAAATCTAAGGAGGTCATGGCCTGCCCAGATAGGCATGAGCTGATCGGAGAAGGCTGTTTCCCTCACGTCACCCCCCAGAACTAATTAATCTGGACTGTCTCACAGATCTTCCAGTTATCAAAGGGAAAGGCTGTAGTCTGGGGACAAGGAATCAGATTAACAGCCAAACCTTTGGGATAATCGCATCACTGTTGGAGGAAAACACCTGAGCTGAAGTGTCCGGATCTTCCTGTCCTGCAGGAGGACCTGAACGTGGCGATTCCTTCCTCTTCTCAACACTGACATGGTTCCACACCCACCCCATACAGGTAGGGACCCTCCCTCCCACATAACATGGGTGGAAACCAACAGCTCACAGAGATTTAAAGATATTTTTCCTTCGTAGGTTCACAAAAAAAAAAATTCCAAGTGTGGAAAACATCCAGCTCATGCAGCAGCCGAGCCAGCACCCTGGAGGCCACAGGGAGTGAGATATTTGCCCTTATTTTCCCCTCCAGGCACCTGCCTTCGCTGAGGCAAAGTCAGAGCTCAGCCTGACTCCTTCAGGCTCCCACTTTGGCAGGGGAATTGGGGTGCCCCTTTCCCCAGCACCAGGCCAGGGGCCAACATGCACTGCCCTCCTGCCCCAGGCCGTACTTCGTGATGTGTGGACCGTGGCGAGGCGCCTGTAGAGGTTTTTCTGCCTGGGGTCGGGGTGGAAGCCGCTCTTCGTGAAGTACACGTGGATGTAGATGGAGCCGTTCTGCTGGACGCTCTGAAATCACACCCCAACAGGGCGGTTACGAGTCGGACGCGGTCAGAGCACGGCTGTGATCTCCCAGCCGCCGTCACCACCTTGGTGCCCACGTTCGTGCAGCACCCAGTGCCGACGCCAACCATCCTCCCGCAGCCATCGACCCCGTATGAAACCAAAGTGTGAAGACGCAGCCGCTCCCTCGTGTCATCCGGAGGGCAGCACGCCTACGGCTCACGTCCTGCGATGGAGCAGACCGCTGCTGCCGTGTGGCTCAGGGCAAACCTGAAGCCTTTAATGATGGCTTTGAGCCCTGTCCCCTCCACAGCACACCCAGAAGAGACAACAGCCCACTCCACACAGTCTCATCCACCATCCGAAGCGAATGGGATATAGATAAAAGTGACAGCAGGGATGCCCTACAGCAGCCAACGCTGCTCCGCACCTCAGCTCCGCTCAGAGCTCCCAGGTCAGCTTTGAGCACGATCCTGGCAATCCCCACCAGCCCCTTGACGATCACCCACCTGGCCTCGAACCTCCCAGAAAAGAGCACCCACCTGCGAAATGTTGACTTCCCTGTAGTGTTCGTAGCACCCATCAGCGTTCTCGCCACTGGTCCAGTCCCCGTAGACAAGATCCCGCTTCTGCCAGAACAGCGCCGAGCTGACGTTGAAGTCCGTAAAGTGCTCGTGCTCAGAGATATAAACATAGAGGTCCTGCAGAGAGAGGAGGATGTCGGCTGCTGGTGGACGACTCAGCCTGACGGCAAGACATCGGTGCCCAAATCACTCCTGCTCCACTCTAAGGCGCCACAGCGTCCCCTCCCAAACCAGCTTGGCACTCCGGTGAGCCCAAGAAATAAGTCTTGCCCGATGCCGCGCCGCCAGGATGCTGCAGCCACGAGCAGAGCTCTGATTTTAGCTCCGCTAGATTTAAGATCTAGCTCAGAGCTAGAGCGGCAGGGTCCAGCCATGGAGCCACCACGCAGTCACCAGGGACGGGATGGCGTGGCTCGTGCCAACATTACCATTAAAGTGTCCTTGGGGAAGAGGTTTCGGCTTGGGGCTCGGGGCGTCCCACCCGCGCTGTTCTGCTCCTGTGGCGCCGTCCCGCGGCGGAACCAGCTGCTGATGGCCCAGATGATGAAGATCCTGTGGGAGGAAGGAGGAAGAAGCTACTCAGGCATTTTAGCCACCCTCCCTGGCTGAATCGGACACCAACGAACCCCCGCCATTCCCTGGGACAGGGAGGAGAGAAACCATTAGTGCTGGACGGATGAGTCTGCATTTCAAAACTCGCCTTCTGTCACAGTGGGAATTTGCTCTCGGGCGAGAGGCACTGGCCAGAGCAAACTGGTTCTGGGCCAGTTCAGACCCAGCGCCAGGCACGGTGGGAGCATGCCGAAAGCTAGCAAAGGTGCCGGGAGCTCACCTCAAGGACACAGGGAGAAAGTCACACTCCGAGGTACCCCGGAGGAGGCTGCTAACGGGTGTGCAAGGCACCCCCAGCACAGGATGGGGACACCGGAGGGTCCCCGGATCCTGGCGGACACCCCGAGTCATGCACGCGAGGCACTCAGCCCTCCATAGGCAAATTGATGCCGAACCAAGGGGTTCGGCAGGACACAGGACAAAGCTGGCACCCACACACATGTGGTAGAAGTGACAGGGTTGCCCAAAAAGTGAGGGGCAGACCCCTGTGTGCTCCTAGCCACGCAGAGACCTTCCAGTGGAGCCCAGAGCAGGCCCCCCCAGCTCGCTTGTCACCTCCAAACCCGCAGCCACAACAGTTCCCGACCTTCGGCACGTGTCTGCTATTGCTCTCCAAAGCTCCCCGGGCAGCTCCCAGCACAGAGACTGGGACAGGTCCTTCCTGCACACTCTTCGCAGCCCACTGCAAGCTGAGCCAGGGAGCAGCGTTTGAGCACATTAAAAGAAATCAAGCCTTTTTTCCCTATTTTAGAAGGTTTTTGGGAGTATGTCCAAAGGCGCGAGGGCGTCCAGCTGTTTTTTCTTGTGGGTGAAGCGTGAAGAGCCTTTCATATGGGTACCAGGTGCCGCTAAATCAGACTTCCCCCTCCTGGCCTGCACACGGAGCAAGTGGTTTACAAGCTTGGGAACAGTGGGCAGCGCCAGCAACTGAGCAGTGGCTTCCAGGACCAAGCGATGGCCATGGCCGTGTTTCTGTCCCATGGGCAGAAAACTCCTGCAACCCCAAGATAAGTTGGGATTTAGTTCAGGGTAAGTCTTTGTTAGGCTGAGCCGCAGCATTTTGGAAAGCGCGAGAGCCCAAACGAGTTTCCCCATGCACTCCTGGCTACGCAGTTATAAATTTGACTGTTGCTAGTCATAAATCCATGGCCCAGGACTTTGCTGTTGGCTCAGGAAAGACTCAGAAAAGTATTTCTTTTTCAGAAGGTTTCGGGAAGCCAACCATCACGCTTTGCCCGTGGACGTCACCCGCTCAGAATCCAGCGACGTGTCCACCCGTGGGCATGAGTTTTCTCTCATGCCTCCTCCGCCAGCCGACTACGACGGGTAGAATATTTCTGAGGGGACAGCTCTGTTGGCGATGAGATGACGGAGCTCTCTTCCCCCCGGCTTCACCAGCCAGGACACCAGATCTGCTGGGGGAGACGGCGCTTTGGGAACGAACAAACCTGCCCTCAGTGGGACAGAAAGGAAGAGAAGCGGAGCGGGAAGGCGGTTCACAGATCCGGGGAGGAATCACAGGTTCTAGGAAGGGATTCACAACTCATTCAGCAGCACCGATATGAGAACTGAGTCCTGCCAGCTGTGGTGTCGGCCTCCTCTCCGCAACACAGGCGAGGCCGGGAACATCCAAAAGCACATCATCGGCTCCAGGCATGCCAGCAAAAACATCCCGACCTTCTCCTTCCCAGCGGGAGAGGGATTGCCTCCTCACAGAAGCGGGAGCCACTCCGGGCAGGGGCTCAGCACTGTGCTGGGAGTCATCTGTGGACTTTGGATCCCCCCGCGGCAAGGTGCGGGGAGCACCAGCGGCTCCTTGGAGGAGCCTGGGAAGCATTGGCTGCTCCTGCCCGGCATGAGCCAGACCTCGGGCCTTCCAGGAGAAAACCAGGAAGGGGCTTAAGAGCCCAGAGCTCAGGAAAAAACACCAGGAGAGGCATGGGGGACACAGCCCCATGGGGTACCCTCCTCCCACCACGGCCCCCCAAGACACGGGGACAGTCCTCCCATGCCCTGGTGACGCCACTAAGCTCCCGGGATGAGGGGGAATGAGCCCACCGCCTGCTCCGGGACCCCACTGTACCCCCGGGTATTGGTTCCCTGGTCCCACAACGGGCCAGGGCACAGTCCCAGTGTCCCCAGTACGCCCCGGTGTCAGTTCCCTGGTCCCACAGCGGGCCAGGGCACAGTCCCAGTGACCCCGTTCTGCTGCCGGGACTGGGAGGAAGGAGCCCCCCGGCCCGCTCCGGCACCCCGCTATACCCCCGTGTCGGTTCCCCGGTCCCACACGAGCCAGGGCAGAGCCCTAGTGACACAGCGGGAGGGACGGCGGGCCGGTAACACCTGAAGAGGCGGGAGCTCACCTGAAGAGGACGCCTTTAATGACCTGCCAAGCATTAGGCGCCGGTTGCTGCCGCTGCGTCTCGGCCGCCACCTCACCGCCACCAGCGCTTCCGTTACTGGTTACCTACGGGGAGAAGATGAAGGACGCCCGGTACCGTCAGCCGAGCGGGGCCCTCCGGGTCCTGGCCGGGCCCGTCCCAGCCCACCCCGGCCCGCCTGTACCTGGCCCGGGCCCGGTGCGGGCACCGCCGCCCGCACCTCGGTTCCCGGCGCCGCCATTTTCCTGCGCCGCCGCTTCAACCGTTCTCGCGAGACTGACCGCTGCCTCCACATAACGGACGAGGGGGCGGGGCTACGGCGTGGGGGCGGGGCAAGACACTGGAGCACCCGGCTCCGCCCCTCGCGACCGTGACGTCACGACCGGCGGCCAATCGCGACGCCACCCCAGCGGGGTTTCCCGGCCCGCCCCGCGGCGGTGACCTCAGCGGTTGCAGCCAATGGCGGCGCCGCCCGCGCGGGGATTTCCAGCTACGGCGGCCGCGCGGCTTCGGGCTCCGGCGGCGGTGGGAGGGGGCGGGCGGGGGGCACCGGCGAGCGGCGGGGGGGGCGGCACCGGCGGGACATGGCCCTGCCGCTCGGTGAGCGCCGGACGCGGCCCTGCCCCGCCCAGGGGGGCGGCGGGGGGGAGGGGAACCGGCGGCGGAAGGGGGGAACCGGGGCCTGCCCCGGGGGGGGGGCCGGGCCCCGCCTTGGGGGGTCGGGGCCTACGCGGGGTAGGGGGGGCTGAGGTACCCGGGAGGGTCCTGGACTGTTCTGGGAGGGGTGACACGGACCCTACCCGGGGTGGGGAGGGTAACGGGGACCCCGCGGTCCTGGGGGGGGCGTGTAGTCCCGGGGACCCCCCGGTCCTGCTCGTGGGGGTGGTAACGGGGTGGGGAGCGCGTGGTCCTAGGGACCCCCCGGTCCTGCGCTGGAGAGGGGGCGTGGTCCCGGGGACCATTGGTCCTGCTGAGGGGGTGGTAACGGAGGGGGGGGGCGGGCTGGATGTGGTCCTGGGGGCACCCTGTCCCTACCCTGGAAGGGGATGGGAGAGGGGTATGTGCTGGTTTGGGGGGGGGGGGGGATCTTGGGGATCCATTGACACCCACTCTGGGGGGGCAACCGCTGTCCTCATGGGGGTGTCATGGCCCTGGGGAGCTCCTGATCCCTGCAGGGGGGCTGATCTCTGCTTTGGGTGGGTCCTGGTCCTGGGGATCCCCGGATCCCCTGATTTCCATCTGGGTGGGGGCATGATCCAGAGGATCCCCCAATTCCCCTTCTGGGGGAGCCCCAATCCCTTTGCGGGGGGGGGGCAGTGACACCCCCCCCAAGCCCTGCGCCATGGGGTGATGGTCGCATGTCCCCCCAGGAGCTGCCCTGCAGGATCCCGGCCTGGCCATGGCACGCGCCACACCTGCGACTGGTAAGATCCCCCCACCCTGGATCCTGCTGTCCACTCCCAGTCACACACCCCAGGGTGGGGGTGGGATCCATGGGACCAGAGGTGACCCCAGCTTAGGCTCTGCAGGCTGGGGGTCCCCCTCAAAGCCCCTCCACAAATCATGGAGGTGCCGGCAAGAGGCTCAGGTTTTCTTTTTTTCTGCCTTTACAGATGATTTAGGTGAGTCGACCTCAGGGTACGTGGGCAGCAGGTAAGTTTTACCACCTGTTTTTGGGGCGCCTCAACCAGAGCAAGATCCTGGAGACGCCTCAGGTGACAAAGCCAGCAATGGGGTTCCCCCCCACACTGTGTGCCGAATCCACCCTCCCCGGGGCCGTGAGCAGGATTTGGGGTGCGGAGCTGTATGCTGGGAGGCAGCAAACCTGCCACAGGGATGTGATGGGGTCCAGGGGAGGGGATAAATTGTGGTGTGTCCCCCCGACAGCTGCTCCATTCTCTGCCCTGAGCTCAAAGGAGGCATTTTTTGGTGGAAACGAGGCAGAATTTGGCTGGTTCTGTCCCCTCCCTTGGTCAGGGCAAGCAGGCGGGGGTCACAGCAAGCCCAGAGGGGTCTCGCTGGGGACACGGGGTCCTCCCTGTCCCAGGGCTGCCCTGACACCCTCCTCATCCCACAGAGATCATTGAAGAAGTCATGAAGGAGGACGGTTTCCAGCCAGATTCAGCCCCCGTCCTGCCCAAAGTGCTGCCCAAAGGCTCGGCCAAGCTGGTGGCTCGTGGCTCCAGCCCTGCGGTGGCCACCCGACTGCTGCACCCGGCCGAGACCTGCCCGCTGGCACCCGGGTTGGCACCCTACGGTGCCACAGTGCTGCCGCCAGCCGACACGCGGTCCCCGCAGCTTGCCCAGAGCCTCAGCACCCTCTCGCTGTCGCCTAAGCTGGTACCGCGGGGCACGACAGGCACCAGCGGACGGCAACGCTGGTCTCCAGCCGCCGGGCATGGTAAGGACCAGTTGGAGGAGCTGCTGGAGCCGCCCAAACTGGTGATCACGGAGCAACCCAAGCAGCGGGGTATGCGCTTCCGCTACGAGTGCGAAGGCCGCTCGGCCGGCAGCATCCTGGGCGAGAGCAGCACCGATGCCAGCAAAACGCTGCCGGCCATCGAGGTGAGCACACCGCGTGGCCGGTGGCCGGCTCAGCGCGGGCAGGCTGAGGTTTGGGGGTGGCAAAAGGGTGTCAGGGGGCTTGCCAGAGCCTTGTTGGGTGGATGTGGGAGCCCCATAGGTGTTGGGGTGCTCGGTGCCCAGCCTTGAGCATAGGGGTCTCTCCTGTCGGGGAGGTGCTGGTGGCTTGTGTCTCCCTGGGGTGGCGGGTGCCAGCTGGGTGCTGGAAGGTGCTGGACCCCCGTGGGGTGGTCCCAGGGCTTCGTGGGTAGGGGGGGTGGTTGGAACACAGCGCTGGGGTGCTTCCCCCCACGCTGCTGTACCGGGGGTCGCACTGACGGCTCATGTCTCTCCCCAGCTGCTGAACTGCCACACGATCCCCGAGGTGAAGGTGACGGCGTGCTTGGTGTGGAAGGACTGGCCCTACCGCGTCCACCCCCATGGCCTGGTGGGCAAGGACTGCAGCAATGGGCTCTGCGAGGTCGTCCTCAAGCCCCAAACCAACCCCAAGCACAGGTAAACGATGCCAGGATGAGGCCCACTGCCAGCAGGGAGCTGTGCCAGGCCAGGGGAGAGACCCTGCGCCAGGACACCAGCATCAGCTCACACTGAAGCCGGTGCCAGCAGCACGAGGGCTGTTTTTTGGGGGGATTCCCTGGGCAGTGGGAGGCTGGGAGGGGTAGGATACCTGCGTCCCCTGGAGTTTTGGATGGGGGGAGCTCCCTCCCTGCTGTGTCTCTGCTCCCCTGGCAGCTTTAGCAACCTGGGCATACAGTGCGTGAAGAAGAAGGAGATCGAAGCAGCGATAGAGAAGAAACTGCAGCTGGGCATTGATCCCTTCAAAGGTGAGGGGGCTCAAGCAGAGCCGTTCCTGGGGTCTGAGGTCGCTGCAGGGCATCTGGATCCCGTGGGGATGTCCCCAACCTGCCCCGTGGGCCCGCTGACCGTCCCCTCGCCTCTCCCCCAGCCGGTTCCCTCAAGAACCATCAGGAGGTGGACATGAACGTGGTGAGGATCTGCTTCCAGGCCTCCTACAAGGACAGCTCCGGGCAGACGCGGCACCTCAGCCCTGTGCTCTCAGAGCCCATCTTCGACAAGAGTACGTGGTGGTGGTGAGGGGCATTGTGTCCCCGATGGGGCCACCGCACCCCCAGAACCCTCCCTGCTCCGGGATGGGACGGGTGGTGAGGCTGCACCAGCCAGTTCCTCGCCGGGGCCTGGCTCAGGCCGTGGGGTTTGGCCAGGGTTGGTCCCACGTGGCCGATGGGGATTTGTCCCCCGTGCCTGGGGTGGGACAGTCCCTTGCGTCCCGTGGGGCTGGTCCCTTGTGCGAGGAACACAAGGGACCGCCCAAGCCCGGTCCTGGTGCCCCGTCCCAGCGCGACGCCCGGTCCCAGTGTGACGCCCGGGTGGTTTGGGAGCCACCTTGCTGGCTTCCAGCTGATGCCGTGATGCTGCCCACAGAATCCACCAACACCTCAGAGCTGCGGATCTGCCGGATGAACAAGGAGAGTGGTCCCTGCACGGGCGGCGAGGAGCTCTACTTGCTCTGCGACAAGGTCCAGAAAGGTACTGGGGGCGAGCTGGGAGCCCTGCGACCCCCAGGGCATCTTTGGGGGCTAAATTACCCCTGCTGGAAGCCAGGAAGGGGGTGAAGGAGGGTGATAGATGCTGGAGATACTGGAAAGTTTTGGGGATGGGTCCAAATGGGGTTGGGAGTTGGGGGCTGAGAACTGCAACCTCCACTGGGCTCCTAAACACCCCTGGGTGCTGGAGGGCGGACCGTGGGTGCTAGAGGTGGGGACCAAGGGTGTCCTGCAGCCTCCTGGCCCCTCTGCTGTAAGGGAGGGTCCCCTGGGCCGGAGGGGGAGGAACCCAAGTCATGATGGAGGGATTTGGGGGCTTGTGGGAGGTGTAGAGGGCAGGAAAGGGAGACCTGGGTGCAGGCAAAGGGACCTCAGGGTGTTGAAGGGGGGACCCCAGGTGTCAGTAGGTGAGTTTGAGGGCTGGAGGCAGGAGGCCCACTACCTCACTGATACAACCCCCTGCCCCAAATCCCACAGAGGACATCGCGGTGGTTTTCCGGAAGGAGACGTGGGAGGCGCGGGCGGACTTCTCGCAGGCCGACGTGCACCGCCAGGTCGCCATCGTCTTCAAGACGCCGCCCTACCAGCACCTGGAGCTGGCCGAGCCTGTGGAGGTGGAGGTCTTCCTCCAGCGCCTCACCGACAGTGTCTGCAGCGAGTCCTTCCGCTTCACCTACTTGCCCAAGGACCATGGTACCCACGCGGCCACGTGCCCTGGGAGGGGGACGACCAGCCCCCAGGGTGGGGACAGGAACCCCAGGATGGGGACGGGACTCCTGGGATGGGGACACAGAGTGGGGATGTGTCCCTCCAGATGGGGATGTGACCCACGGGATGGGGACGGAACCCTCAAGGAGAGGATGTGGCCCCCAGGGTGGGGACAGAGCCCCTAGAATGGGGACATGGAGTGGAGACAGGACCCCCAGGGTTGGGATATGGTCCCCAGGGTTGGGACAGGACCTTCCGGATGGGGACAGGCCCCCAGATATTGCGATGGGACCCCCAGGATGGGGACAAAGCCTGTGGGATGGGTCTTTCCTGGCTGGAGACAAGCTCCCAGCATGGGCACAAGGCTAAAGGGGTGAGACCCCAGGCTGGAGAGGGGGTCCCTGGGCTGGAGTGGGGGTCCCCAGGCCAGAGTGGGGGTCTCCAGGCTGGAAAGGGGGGGGTCCCTGGGGCTAATGGCCCCTCTCCACAGATGCCTACGGGGTGAACGTGAAGCGGAAGCGGGGGATGCCCGATGTCCTGGAGGAGCTCTCGGGCTCAGGTGGGTGCCGGCAGGGACCCTCCCCACCCCACAGAGGGGAGAAGGCTTCCCAGGGGCACCCTGACATTGGGGACCCCCCCTTCCCGGGGTGGGGGGGAAGCCCCATGCCGTGAGGCTCCCCTCACCCCCGTCCCCGACCCCGCAGATCCCTATGGGATCGAAGCCAAGAGGAGGAAGAAGCCACCGGGATACATGGATCACTTCGCCCCGCTGCCGGCCGCAGGTGGGTCACGGGTGGGGGTGGGGGACACACACGGTGGGGGACAGAAACTGGGGAGTCCCATTGGCACCCATGGCCAGAGCCAGGAGTCAGAAGAGGCCCCCAAAGCTGGGAGACACCCCTAGATCACCCCTGGGCTTAGGAGTGTCCCCTGGGAGCTCCCCCCACATTGGGGACTTGGGGGGGGTAGCCCAAGACTCCCCCCCCCAGCCCTGGGTCCTGCCCAGGGTCCCCCAAGCTCCCCCCATGGCTTCAGGGTCACCCCTGGGGTTGGGAGGGGTCCCCACAACTCCCTCACCCCATGTTAGATGAGTCACCCCTAGATGAAGAGGGGTCCCCAAGCTCCCACACAGCCCTGGGGTCACTCCTGGGGTTGGGAGGGGTCCCCAAGCCCTGTCCCCCCAACCCTAGGTGGGGTCCCCAAGACACGCCCAGCCCCAGCCCTGGGTCCTGCCCAAGACCCCCCAAGACCCCCAATAGCTTCAGGGTCACCCCCAGGGTTGGCAGGGGTCCCTAAGACCCCCTCACCCCATATTAGGTGGGTCACCCCTAGAGGAAGAGAAGTCCTGGGTTCACCTCTGGGGTTGGATGGGGTCCCCAAGACCCACCCCCCACTCCTGGGTCCTGCCCAGGGCCCCCCGAGGCACACACACCCACACCCCTCAGTTTCAGGGTCACCCCCAGATGGGGAGGGGTCCCCAAGCTCCCCTACGGCCCCAGGGTCAGCCCCCAGGGTTGGGAGGAGCCTGGGGGAGACTTTCAAGTCACTGTTGTGCCCCGCATATCCTGGGGTCACCCCAGGAGGGTGCTGGGGGGTCAGGAGATCCCCCAGAACCCCCCCAAACCCCTCTCTCCCCCCCCAGAAGATGCCTTCGCCCTCTTCGCTGGTGACCCGGAGCCCTTCGACGCCCTGGCCCCCCTCTACGTCCCCTTCCCCCCTCCGGGGCTCCGCGAGGGGCTGCCCCCCCCGTACCCCCCCACAGACTTCCCGGCCTGCCTGGGCCCCGAACTGCTGGCCGAGCCCTACGGCTCCCCCCCCCGCGCCCCCCCGTACCCCCCCACAGACCCCCACCCCACCGCCAGCCTCGTGGGCACCCACATGTTCCCCGGGCACTACAAGGAGGCTGATCTGCGCCTTGGGGATGTCTGAGCCCCCCCCCCCCCCCCCCCAAAACCCCACCTCACCTGTCTAGCACAGACTTGGGGCACCCCAAAAACCACCCCTTACAATTTGGGGGGCCCCCACCCCCGCCCTGCCCCGGGCCGGCTGGCCCCGCCGGGGCGGCGCAGAGCCCCCCGGGAAGGACACCCCCCCCGCCCCCCCAAAATTGAAGCCGCTTTGCACTATATTTATGTGGGGGGACCCCGGGGGGGCCACGCGGGGGGGACAGGGGACACGTGTGACACCGCCCTGTGCCCGTGGGTCCCTCGTCCCCTGCACCGGGATGGGGACAATAAAGCCATGGAGGGAGCCCAGCGCTGGCCTGGTCCTGCGGGGGGAGCTGGGCACTGGGGGTACTGGGAGAACTGGTTCCCAGTGGATGCCAGCCTGGTCCTGCTTGGGGGGCTGTGGGGAACTGGGGGTGCTGGGAGAACTGGTTCCCCGTGGGTGCTGGCTTGGTCCTGCCAGGGGAGCAGGGCAACAGGGGTACTGGGAAAACTGGTTCCCAGTGGGTGCTGGCCTGGTCCTACCCAGGGGGGCTGCAGGGAGCAGGGGCAGTGGGGGCACTGGGAGAACTGGTTCCCCGTGGGTGCCAGCCTGGTCCTGCTGGAGGGAACTGGGGGTACTGGGAGAACTGGTTCCCAGTGGGTGCTGGCCTGGTCCTGCTTGGGGGGGACGCTGTGGGGAGCAGGGTACTGGGAGAACTGGTTCCTGGGGGACACCAGCCTTGTCCTGCTGGGACGGGAGGGGCTACAGGGCACTGGGGGTACTGGGAGAACTGGTTCCTGGTGGAAGTCCCCGCTGGGAAACCCCGGCCACACCCCGGGTTGGGGCTGATCTGACACTAGTACCAGTCTGCCCAGTATGGCCCTTGGACTGGGACCAGCCTGACCCACTATCCCCCACAGATTGGGACCAGCACTGGGACTGACCTGGCCCCACATAGCCCTCGAACTGGGACCGGCACCAGGACCAGCCCAGCCCAGTATCCCCCTTGGACTGAGACTGGCCCGGCCCAGTATCCCCCACAGCTGGGACCACCACGAGGCCCAGCCTGGCCCAGTATCCCCCTGCAAACTGGGACCAGCACTAGCATAGGTCTGCCCAGTATGGCCTTGGACTGGGACCAGGGCTGGGACCAGCTGGGCCCAGTGTCCCACAGGGACTGGCACCAACATGGCCCAGTATCCCCTGGAACTGGAGCCAGGTGCAGCCTGCCCCAGTATTCCCCTTGGACTGGGACCAGCCTGGCTCAGTCTCCCCCTGGAACTGGGACTGGCACCGGCACCAACCTGGCCCAGTAGGGCCCTTGGACTGGGACCAGCAAGCAGAACCAGTCTGGCCCAGTATCCCCCTTCAAACTGGGACCAGGCCCAGCCCATCCCAGTATCCCCCCTCAAACTGGGACCAGCAAGCAGAACCAGTCTGGCCCAGTATCCCTCTTCAAACTGGGACCAGCACTGGGACCAGCCTGGCCAGTATCCCCCTTGGACTGGGAACAGCACCGGGACCAGCCTGGCCAGTATCCCCCTTGGACTGGGAATAGCAATGGCCCAGTATCCCCCAGGGACTGGGACCCACACCAGGCCCAGTAAGACCCTGGAACTGGGATCAGCACTGGAACCAGCATGGCCCAGTATCCCCCCTCAAACTGGGACCAGTACCGGGATCAGTCTGCCCAGTATGGCCCTTGGACTGGGACCAGCCTGGCCCAGTATCCCCCTGGAACTGGGACTGAGACCAGCCTGGCCTGGTATACCTGTGAAAGTGGGACCAGCCCAGCCCAGTATCCCCCCTGGAGTGGGAACAGCACTGGCCCAGTATCCCCCAGGGACCGAGACCCACACCAGGCCCAGTAAGACCCTGAAACTGGGACCAGCAGTGGGACCAGGGTGGCCTAGAGTCCACCACAAACTGGGACCAGCCTGGCCCAGTATGGCCCTTGGACTGGGAACAGCACCGGCACCAACCTGGCCCAGTACGGCCCTTGGACTGGGACCAGCAAGCAGAACCAGTCAGACCCGGTATCCCCCCTCGAACTGGGGTTGCCCCGGTCTCCGCGGCTCCGGCCACGGCCCCGCCCCCGGCCCCGCCCCCTTTGGCGTCACTCCGTCCGCCTCGCGCCCCGCCACGGCCCCCTTCCTCTCCTACGGCACCCGCCCGCCCCAATGCGCAGCTGCCTTGACCCCTCTTCCCTAGCCCCTCCCTCCCCGCCTCACTTCCGCTTCCGGGTCGCCCCATGGCGGTTGGCACGGCGGTGAGTGATTAATGGCGGCGGGGCCGCCCCCCTCCCCATATACACACAAACACACACACACACACACACCCCGCAATCCCTGGTGCCTCCCCCGTGCCCACCACTCCCCCCAATCCCCGGTGTTCCCGCCCCGCCTGGGTCCTGGTGTGTTCGTCCGTGTCCGTCCTCCCCCCAGCGCGCCCCCCCCCATCCCCCCGCCCCGCTTACCGGGGCTCCCCCGTTCCTCCCGTTTTTTGGGGTGTGTCGTCGTCGTCGTCCCAGTTCTCTCCCCTTGTCCCCGCCCCGGCGGGTCCTGGTGTCCCCTCCCCCGCCCACCCATGTTTGCTAGCCGTCCCCAGGCCACCACATCCCCACCCGGGTCCCTCCGTGTCCCCTAATGCAGCCTTCCTCTCTCAGGCAGGCAACGGCCAGCCCTGCTCCTGCTCCTCCTCCTCTTCCTCCTCGGTGCTTGGTGAGAGCCGGGGGGCGCCAGGATGTGGCACGAAGCCCGCAAGCACGAGCGCAAGCTGCGGGGGATGATGGTGGACTACAAGAAGCGAGCGGAGCGTCGCAGGGAATACTACGAGAAGATCGTGAGCTTGTGTTCCGTCCTTGTCCGTTCCCAGGGGATGGCCGTAACACCCCACCGTCCCTCGGTGGGCCCCAGTTTGGGGTGTTTGGGAACTGTCCAGGGGTTTTGTGGCTCGTTTTTGGGGTGGAAAAGGGGTGAATGAAGGAGCTGTGGTGCTTGCTGCCGCTGCCCTCCCCGGGGACCCCATGAGGGCCCCTAAACCCACACAGGCAAAACAGCCCCCCTCGGGGCTCCCCTTTTCCTCAGGGATTCCGCTCTCCCTTTTCTCCAGCACTGGAGGCTTGGGGCTTTCCCTTTTCCTCAAGGCTCAGGGCTCCTGCTCCCCCTCATCTCCAGGGGCTCAGGGCTCACCCTTTTCCCTCAGGCTTCGGGCTCCAGCTCCCCCTTTTTCTGAGGCTCAGGGCTCCCCCTTTTCGCTGAGTCTTGGGGCTCCTGCTCTCTGTTTTTCTTAGGGCTTGGGGCTCCCCCTTTTCTCTGCAGCTTGGGGCTCCCACTCCCCCTTTTATACAGTGTTGGAAGTTCATGGCTCCCCTTTTTCCTCAAGGCTCAGGGCTCCGGCTCCCCCTTTTCCCCAAGATTCCTGCTCCCCTGTTTCTCTGGCACTGGAGGCTTGAGGGTCCCCCTTTTCCCCAAGGCTCAAGGCTCCAGCTCCCTGTTTTCCCTGCAGCTTGGGCCTCCCACTCCCCATTTTCTCCAGTGTTGGAGACTTAGGGCTCCCCCTTTGCCACAAGGCTCAGGCTCTGGTTCCCCCTTTTCCCTGAGGTTCCCACTCCCCCATTTCTCCAAGGCTCAGGGCTCCCCTGTTTCCGTGAGGCTCGGGTCTCCTGCTCTCTGTTTCCCCAAGGGCACAGGGCTTCCCCTTTTTCCTGAGGCTTGGGGTTCCCACTGTCCTATTTCTCCAGCACTGGAGGCTCAGGGTCGCCCTTTACCTCAGGGCTTCGGTTCCCCCTTTAACTTGAGGTTCCCACTCCCTCTTTTCTCCAAGGCTCAGGGCTCCCCCATTTCCCCAAGGCTTGGGGCTCCTGCTCCTTTTTTTCTAACCCTTGGGGGTTTTCCTCCTTCCCTCACCCCTCCCCTAATCCTGGGCATTTCTGCCTCCAGAAAAAGGACCCAGCGCAGTTTCTCCAGGTGCACGGCCGGGCCTGCAAGGTCCACCTGGACTCAGCCGTCGCACTGGCTGCTGAGAGCCCTGTCAACATGTGAGTAGCCCCATGCAGGGTGGGAGGTGTCTTCCAGGGGGGTTTGGGGGGGTGGTGGTCGGTGCCTCACCAAAGGCATCACCTATCCTGGGGGCTCTCGTGCAGTCACAGCATCTTTAAGAGGTACCAAGCCTGCCGGTAAAGGTTCAGGGTGAACAGGGGGGGCTTTTTGCCCAGCTGGTGGCATGTCAGCGGCTGTTTGGCTCCTCATAGCGCAGCCCCAGGCTGGCCGGGTCCCTCCCGCCCTGGGAAATGAAATCTGGGCCAGTTTCTGCTTGTCAAAGCTGTATGAAAAGGACTCTCTCCTCCTCCACCAGAGCTTCTAGGAGATGTAGCTGTGGCAAACAAGTCAGTTCCCCCCCTCCCCACTCGGGGGTGATTAATGCGGGAGAGCTGAGTGTGCCCGCCAGTGCTTGAGGGGGGGGTTGTGGGGGTCTGGGTGGGGGGGCTTCTTGGCCATCCCCCAGCCCTGACGAGCTCTCTCCCCCCACAGGATGCCCTGGCAGGGAGACACGAACAACATGATCGACCGCTTCGACGTGCGGGCGCACCTGGACTATATCCCCATGTACACTCCGCCCCTGCTGAACCCCATGTAAGCCGTGGGGTGCCAGGGCACCCCACTTCAATGAGAGCTGCCGGGTTCAGATCAGGCCTTTTCGGGTCTGTTTTGTAGCTGTTGGCTGAGGTTTCAGAGCCAGTGGCGCCTGTGAGCCTGGCTGAGGTCAATGCAGGACTGGTTTTTACTCAATATCAGTGTTTTTTATCCCAGTACGAGGAGGATAAGCAGAAGTAAGGGCAGAGGGGTGGGTAGGGAGGGAGCATGGGGCGAAGGGGAACCCCCACAGCAGCTTTTTCTGTCCCTAAAAAGTTAGAGAGGACGGAGCTGAGCTCTTTGCAGTAAGAGAGCATGATAAAAAGGCTAAAATTAGAGTGAGGGACTTAATTAAGTACCAACGCAACCCCCAGAGCCTGGCGGGGTCTCCATTGCTGGAGAGAGGCGCCGCTCTGCTGCAGCGAGTCGCTGTGGTCAACCCTGCTTTGGGCGGGGACTGGGCAGAGGTTGAATTTCCCCCCAGGGTTGGGTCTGTGGAAAGCAGCCACGTTCCCTTTGTGCCCCTGCTTGCTGCTGTTCTGGCACCTGCTTATCCTCTCTGGCCTCAGCGTGAGCTCCAGAGAGGAGTTTGGTCCCTTTACTAGATTTTTGAGGGAATCCTGGACTGGTACATGATCCTCTGCCTGCAAATCTGGTCTTTCCACACAGCGGGGGATCTGAGCTTGCTAATCCGAGCAGAAAGGGGCTGTATTTTTTTTATCATGGTGGAAAATCCCTTGAGGAGAGGGGAACCTCCATCTCCCAGCGGCTTGCGAGCGCCAACAGCTGTGTCTTGCGCCTTTCCAGCTCCCCCGAGCAGGAGTCGGACGAGAGAAAGTGCAACTACGAGCGGTACCGAGGCCTGGTGCAGAACGACTTTGCTGGCAGTAAGTGCCTTGTGCAGGCGGGAGGGTCGGGGCTGTGCCGAGACAGGGCAAGCCCCCGCGATTTGGGGGTGGAAAATCCCAGCTCATCTGGGGCACGGCTCAATGTGGCGCTGGCCAAAGGGTGAGGGGATGGTCTTGTCCCTGCTCTGGGGGTGGCGGAGTGCTGGGAGAGCTGCCTCCCCTCTAACGAGTTAATCAGCGCTCTGAGCTGTTCTCTCTCAAGTGGGCGTAAAACAGGCTGGTGACTTCTCTGTGTGGTTGCAGTCTCGGAGGAGCAGTGTCTCTACCAGATCTACATTGATGAGCTCTACGGGGGACTCCAGAAGCCAAACGAAGATGAGAAAAAGAAGTGAGTGTGAGAAGAGGTGACAGGACAGCTGTCACGTCCCTGTCTTGGGGGTTGTGCTGGGAACGTGGCCTCACAGCCTCAGAAACACCTGCTGTTCAACCAGTCCCAGTTTTCCCTCTACTGGGGTGGGACTGAGCAGCCACCGGCTGCACCATCCTCCCTCGGCGACACTCTGAAGTTGTCCCCACGCTGAAATGTCCGTCCCATCTCTGTTGCTGTGGGCATGAGGCTGTCCTGGGGCTGAGCAGAGCTGCGGTGGTTGAGGAGGGAGGCAGAGGAAGGGCTGGCTTCTTCCCGAGGAAACTTTTGGCCCTGCCGTGGAGTCACTGTGCTGGAGAGGAGAGGCGGGTGGGGGCTAAGTGTGTCTGTGCCCAGGCTGGCGGAGAAAAAGGCCTCCATCGGCTACACGTACGAGGACAGCACTGTGGCTGAGCTCGAGAACTCCTTGGAGAAGCGGGGAGAGGAGGAAGACTCCGAAGAAGACAGCAACACGGATGAAGATGAAGTCATCCCCGATATCGGTAACAGCCCTCCCTCGCCAGGCTGCTTCACCTGGGTTTGGCAGAGGTGCCGAGTGCTGCCGTGTCGCACCGGGGAGGGACTCGGGGTGCACTGAGCTGCCCGCGCTCTGCCTGCAGATGTGGAAGTGGACGTGGACGAGCTGAACCAGGAGCAGGTGGCTGACCTGAACAAGCAGGCCACCACGTATGGCATGGCGGAGGGGGACTTCGTCAGGTACGGCTGGCGGTTGGGGAAGGCCCTGGCAACCCAGCAGAGCCTCGCCGGGGCCTCCGCTTCTCGCTGGGAGCTGAACCTTTTTGTGGACGTGCCTGTCTCTAGGATTGGGGGGGCAAAAACATCACCCCTGCACAGACAGGCTCCCTTTTTGGGTGCTGGCTTTTATTGAGGGTGTCTTTTTTTTGTTTGTTTGTGGTTTTTTTTTTATGGGGGCACAAAGGATGTTGCGGAAGGACAAAGAGGAGGCGGAAGCCATTAAAAACGCCAAAGCCTTGGAAGAGGAAAAGGCAATGTACTCAGTAAGGGGAACTCTGGCCCATCCCGCTGGGAGCCTCCCAGGGCACGGGGCTGGGCTGTGTGGGTGCCTTGGTCCCCCCAAAATGCTCACGGAGGCACCTCTCCCTCCTGAGGGGGGGGCCCTAAACGCCACAGTGGGGCTTCCCCTCAGCCAGCGCTGTCCCTTAGCTCAGGCTGCTCTCCTAGGGCCGTCGCTCTCGCCGCCAGAGGAGAGAGTTTAGGGAGAAACGCTTGAAAGGGAGGAAGATCAGCCCGCCCAGGTGAGCTCCCTGGCCTAGCAGCCGAGATGGGGCCTGTGTCCATCCCGTGCAGCTCCTCTGCTCCATCCCAGGCGTTGTCCGCACCTGCACAGGCTTGTTTGGGGCGCCAGGGGGTCTGTCCCCTGGTGCCGATTTCCCGATTTCTCCTTCCCTAACGCCTTCTCCTTTTGTAGCTACGCACGGAGGGACAGCCCCACCTATGATCCCTACAAACGGTGAGTGGCCACAGCCCCGTGACGAGTGGGTTCTTGCAGGCTGGGGACATCCCCTTCCCGCAGGTCCCCACAGGGATCCTGGCACCCAGCGGTTTTTGGGAGGGAGTGTTTTCGGTGGCTAAAGCAACCTCTTCCTCACCACCTCGCAGCTCCCCCTCGGAGTCCACCTCCGAATCTCGCTCCCGCTCCCGTACCCCGTCTCCTGGCCATGAGGAGAAGATCACCTTCATCACCAGTTTCGGTGGCAGCGATGAGGAAGCAGCGGCAGCATCCGCTCAAGCTGGCGGCGCCCCCGGAAAAGCCACCACTCTCGGCAAACAGCGCTCCACCCCAGGGCAGCCGGGCAGCGCCACGGCAGGTCATAGCACCTCGTCCCGGTCGGTAACTCTCCCATCCGGCTCGCTTTCCCAACCCTTACCTGCAGAGGCGCGGTGGCGGTGCCCCTTTCGTGGAGATGCCGGCAGGGAACCCTCCCAATGCCGTGGCCCGGCCGCTGGCGCTTCTCAAGGCGGGGCAGGAACACAGTGGGAGGGTGTGGGTGGGTTCCCCGTCAGGTAACAGCACAGGATGTATGCCTGCCCCGGTTCTGCGGTGCCGGGGAAGGGCTTGCCGGCTCACAGAGGGTCTTTGTGGCATCTTCCTGGAGGACTGGGGGGCTGGAATTTGGGTGTAAGGCAAGGCACCACCTGCCCTAAAAGAAAGAGAGCGTCTGCCAGCTCCTGGAGAGTTCGGGGAGGGAATTGCGGTGGCTGTCTCGGCTCCTTTCCCAGCACAGCTGGGGATCCAGAGGGCTTGCTGCCCTGTGGGAGAGGGCTGAGCAGCTCCAGGCCCTTCTGGCTGTGCTCAGAGGCAGGATGCTGGCACGGGGCAGGGGAGAGGTGCCCGCTCTCTCCTTGCACCTCAGCCCCTGGCACCCACAGGCCATCAGCCAGGCTCCAGCTGTACCCCACCACCCAACACTGGGGGCAGCAAGAGTCCCAGCCCCATCTCGCTCCTCCCATGTGCCAACAGCTTGTCCCATGTGTTCCTTCCAGGAGACGCTCCTCGTCCTCCTCCTCCTCCCCGTCCTCCTCCTCATCTTCCAGCTCCCGCTCCAGCTCGCGCTCGCACCGAGGTGGCTACCACCGATCCAGCCGCTACTGCCGCTCCCACAGCCGCCGGTACTCGCGCTCCCGCAGCCGCAGCCGCCGCTACTCGGGAGGGGGCTCGCGGGACAGCCGGCGCCACTCCAGATCCTACTCCCCTGACCGGGGGTATCGCTACAGCTCCCGCCGCCGCTCCAGGTGAGCTCTGCCCTCGGCCGTCCCAGTTTCAGCCTGTTTTGCCCCAGTTCTTCTCTGGGTTCCTCCGCGGTGAGTTTTGCCAGTGGCTCATCACCCTCCTGCTCAGTCAGAGGCAGCAGTACCGTCCCCTCTGCCGCCTCTTTGGGCTGAACAAGCCCACGTGTCTCAGCCTTTCTCTTCCGCTTGGTGCTCCAGCCCCTGCCAGACTGGTCCCAATTTGTTACTGGGAGTCCCATGCTGGTCCCTGTATCCAAAAAAATGCCTCAACCAGCATTAGATGAAGGGGAAAATGTCCCATCGCTCACTCTGTTAGTGGGTGGCTTCACCCCAGGGGCTGCGGGATGCTGCAAGCTGCCCCAGCACTGTCTCCGCTCACCGCTGGGGTGCTTTGGGCGCCACCTGACACTCCCCTCCCCGCCCACAGGAGCCGTTCCAGGTCCGGAGAGCGCTACCGGCGAGGCGGCAGGTCCAGCCGACACTGGAGCAGCAGCCGGAGCAGCCGAAGCCTCTGCGATTCGCGAAGCCGTAGCAAGTCGGTGTCTCCGGTGCGAGAGAAACCGCCAAGGCCTGCGGCGTTGCCCGCCGTGGGGGAGAAACTGAAAAAGTGAGGGGAGGGGAAGGGTGGGGGGCACCTTGGGAGGAGCGAGCAGCCCTCGTGCTGATCCCACACTGGCTTTTTCCCCTTTTAGGGCTGACACTGCTGCTGGTAAAGAGACAGGAGCTGCCAAAGTCAGTAAGAATTTAACCTCACCTGTTTAATTGGCATCACTGCAGAGCAGGCTAAGGGACACAGTGGTGGACGGGCTGGTGGAGGTGCCGGGACAGGCGCCGGGTGCCCCTGCAACCCGTTGGCGTCCCCCTTCCTTGGCCAGGCGCTGGTCCTGCTCCCTCCTTGGAGCTGGGGGGGAGCCGGCGGGCAGGAGCGGGGCCACGGGCCACTTGGGGCAGCCCTGGCTGTGGGTGGGTGGGTGGGGGGTGGGGGGGGGAAACAGGGAGCCCCGGGATCTGGTGGGTGCAGGGTGCTGTCTGCGCCGAAGCCGGGGGCTGCCTGCCCTGCTTTGGGTGGGTGTAGGTTGTCATCGGTGGCCATCTCCGGGCCCAGTGGGGCCATCTCGCGCTGCTCCGTGGGGGTGGCAGGGGGCTGGGGGAGTCCCTTGCCCCACTCAGCTGGGCTGCCGACAGGGTGCAGGGCACGGCTGTCCTCACCATGAGCCCCCTCAGGCTGTCCCCAGCTGCCCTCTGTCCCCCGGCCACACTGCCCCCGGTGTCCCCAGGTGCCTTTGGGCTGTACCCACATGTCCCCGGTGCCATGGGTGCTCTGGTGGGGAGCAGCTCACGCTTCCACTGCCAGCATTTTGCCCCCACAGCATCCACGGGTGACGCGTGAGGTCCCCGCTGCTTGGGGGACCGTGTGTGGGCACCGGCAAGGTGGGCAGGGACCCGCCCAGACCCCCCCAGAAGGGCTCAGTGGGGGGGTGCATGGAGGTGTCACTGTCACCATGGTAAGGCCGGTGGCGGTGCCCGGATCCAGCTCAGCCGGCCAGCGCTTGAAGCCTGTGCCCACCATGGGGCTGGGGGGAGGATTTTGGGGGGGGGGGTCCCCAGGGCAGGCCAGCGTGGCTGCACCCTGTCCCCGTCCCCTCCTCGTCACAGGCGGCTCTGGTTTGCTTGCAGCCCAAGCTGACGCCGCAGGAGAAGCTGAAGCTGCGCATGCAGAAGGCGCTGAACCGGCAGTGTAAGCAGCACCCGCGCCCCCCGCCGCAGCCCCCCAGCCCGCCTCTTGCTCTGCTTCTGAGCCCTCCCTCTCTTTTTATTTGATAGTTAAAGCTGATAAAAAGGCGGCGCAGGAAAAAATGCTGCAACAGGAGCATGAAAGACAGGTAAGGGAGGCCACGGGGCGGGGTGCTGGGCTGGCACCGTGCGGCCAGAGCTGGTTCACAGGACGTTTTTTCTCTTGCAGGAGCGGGAGGACGAGCTGCGGGCCATGGCCCGGAAGATCCGCATGAAGTAAATCCTCTCCCCGTCCCCCTGTTGGATCCAGTGGATCCGGGGATGCGGCGTAATGGACAGACACACACACCCCACAACCCTGTTTCATTTCTCGGCAGGGAGAGAGAGCGCCGGGAGAAGGAGCGGGAGGAGTGGGAGAGGCAGTACAGCCGGCAGAGCCGGTCCCCGTCCCCGCGCTATGGTGAGTGCTGGTGCACCGCAGGCCCGGTGCTGGGGTGAATTGGGGCGAAGGGGTGCGGCAGAGCCCCCAAAACCAGTGGGGAGTGGATCCTTCCCCCCCCAGTCAGGCCTTTGAGGGGTGGGAAGGAAAAGCTGATGTATTCCGGGGCCAAAAGGGGGGGAAAGGGGGTGCGCTGTGTCCCAGCATCACCTGAACATGTCCCCTCTGCCTTGCAGGTCGGGAGTACAGCTCCTCCCGGAGGTAGGTCCACCTCTCCCACCCTACAGGTGGGGGGGTCCCAGTGGCCAGGGCTCCCCGGGACCCCCCACCAAGTCTCACTCACCCCTCTCTTCCCCACTCCGCAGGCGCTCCAGGTCCCGCTCGCGGAGCCCTCACTACCGGCACTGATGGCAATGGTTGTGCAGACAGCAAATAAAGATGACAAACCCCAATCCGCCCGTCGCCCTTGTTTTCTCCCCTTGGAAAAAAAAAAATTGTGATTACGGTCAGAAAAGGGTAAAAAAAGGGGTGGTTTTTATTTAATTAATGGTCTGTCGAGGAGGAAGGAGTAGGCGAGGACGTCAGTGTAACGCAGCAAGGCAGCTGCCTGCACCCCGAGGGGCGTCTGCAGGGCGTCCACCTGGAAGGCCACGGCCTCCACATCGGCGGCGCCAAAGACGGCGTCCACGGAGACACCCGCCCGCAGGCAGAATCGTGTGGGGCGACCACGGGCGGCCGCCAGCGCCTGCAGGTACCGCCGCCGGAGGGTCGCCCGTGCTTCCTGCGTGGCTGTGTCCCCCCCCAGCAGTGCCTGGAAGCGGGGAGATGTGGGGCTGAAGCCCCGGCTTCCGCCCTCAGGACCGCGTGGCAACCGGAGGATCCCCACTGGCACTGGCATGGTGGCTCCTGGAGGGGGGAGAGAAGGGGAGGGGGGTCAGCTGTGGGGCTCCCCACCCCTGCTGTGGTCCCACATCCCATCCCCATGGGGTCTATGGGGTCTCTGGTGGCTTGTGCCCCACAACCCCAGGAGCTGGATCTGTGATGCCCCCACCCCAGGAAGCCCCTAACTCCCATTGCCCCACACATTCGTCCTGACCTCCCACAGACACACACCCCCCAGTGCCACACACCCCAATACCTCCCACCCCTGTGGGCCCCCCATTTTGTCTCCCCCCATACACCCTCTAAGACCCTCTCTACAGGCCCCCGCCCCATATAACGCCACAGACACCCCCACCACCACACATTCCCCACGGGACCACAGTGCTGCCCGGGGGCCCCCCCACTGACACTCCCCCACGCCTCCCACCCCTGTGGGGCCCCCCCCCCAGTGCCCCCTGCCCCCCTACAGCTCCCTAACCCCCCCAGACACCCCTAAGACCCCCTATAAAGCCCCCCGCCCTATATAACCACTCAAACCCACACACACACTACGGTGCCCTCCGTGGAACACGCCCACGGGTCCCGGGAGCTCCCAAAGCTCCCCAGGGAGTCCCCAGCCCTCCCCCCTTCCCCCCCCCCCCCCGAGTCTGATACCGCCGGGTTGCGTCCCCGTACACGCGTGGGGCCACCGGTCACGCGTGGGTCGGGGAGGCTACCGCGCGTGCGCGCCGCGCCGTCGCTATCGGAAGTGGGCCACTCTTCCGCGGGCTGCTTTACTGCCGCCGCAGATTCGCCTTAACGGGAGGAGGGTGGGATGCTGGGCTCCGGGAGAAGGTTTTGAGGCTCACGGCACTTAGCCGCTCTCCCCGTTCTTTTCCTCACTCCCGGTACGCGCCGCCACTGCCTTTTCTTCCTCCTTCTCCCGCCATGACGAAAGTGCGACGGCGACCCGAGCGCCGCTCCCGCCGCCGGCCTGAACTGAGTCGCTCCCGCAGATTCGCTACCGCCGCCCGCGCCGGTCCCTGTGCCGTGAATGGGGCTGAGCGTAGCGGCGCGGCTTTATCCCGTCTATTTTTTTCCCCTTTCTTTTCTCTCATCCCCTTCCCGTTTCTCTCCGTTTTTTCCCCCGCAGTCCTTCCACCCTGCGGCCGTGGCGAAAGTGCGGCGGCGGAGGTGCAGGCTGTTGCGGTGCTGGCGCGCGGCGGTGGTTCTGCTCCGTTAACCGGCGCCTCCGCCCCGTCCGGTAGCGGCCCCTCAGCACCGGGCGATGCCCCCGGGGCGGCGGTGAGGAGGGAGAGCTCCGCCATGGAGGCCCCGGTGGAGGGCTGCGAACCGGCGGCCTCCCTCCCCGAGCCCGGTAACGGCGAGACCCCGCCGCCCCTTGAGGCCTCCCCGTCCGAGGGGGTTCGGGGCACCGAGGACGGGAGGTTACGACCCGGCGCGAAGCGGGTGACGTTCCCCTCCGACGAGGACATCGTCTCCGGGGCGGTGGAGCCCAAAGACCCCTGGAGATACGGTAACGGGGGGGCGGCGGGGGCGCGGGTTGGATACCGGGTTTGGCTTCTCGAGGGGAGGCTTCGGGGTTGGGACCGAGCCGGTACTGGAGGGGCCGGAGCACCGGCCCTGCTGCAGCCCCTTGAGCCTTGAGGGGAGCTCCCGAAGCCGCCCCGGGGTCACGTCCCTGAGCACGGCCTTTGGGGACCCCCGCCAAAACCGTGGGCCCGGTGAAGGCAAACCAGTGCTGGCGGCGGGGAGCAGCCGTCCCTGTCCTCCCAGCCACAGAAGGCTTCAGCACGGAGGGAAACTCCCGCCTCGAGCCAGTGGCAACGGCTGGGCTCTGGCACGGTGGCAGAGCCCTGCCCGATCTCTGGCAGGGGTCTGTGCCGCTCGCCGCCATCGAGGAGGGCGACGGTCCTGCATCAGCGGTGTGGAGAAACCAGCCTTTTTTCCCCAAAGCATTACGGAAGCTTTGCCTCCCCGAGGGAGGAGAAAGGAGATGATCCGGAGCTCCGTCCCTCCGTGGTTCTGGAGGTTTTGGTAACATCTCCAGATGCGGACGTCCACCCCTGGCATGGTGAGCAGAGTAGCACTGCATTCCAGGGAAGCATCCCCAGGAACAAGGGGCACGGCCAGAAGGTGAGCTCCAGCTCCCAGTGTCTGTGGATGTGCTGCCGGCGGGTGCCAAAACCCTCAGGGGGCTCTGCTCAAGGCCCAGCTGGGTCAGGGGGTTCGGACTGGGATGCCTCCATGGCTACCGACAACCGCAAACTTCAGGATGTTCTTGATGCTGTACCGCAACACGGAAACTGGCTGGAGATACAGTCAAGGCCGTTGTGCTGCAGTACGAGCGCAGCCACCCCAAAAGCTCCTCGTGGGCCACTGCTCACCATGGTTGGCACCGCCAGCTGCCCTTACCCCAAACTGCTGCGGCACCTGCCACCAAAAACCATCAGTAACCATTAGCCACACCTCCTTTTTGGGAGCTAAACACAGCTGTTGTGGATTTTTTTTTTTTATTTTCACTGCATCACAACCTAGAAATTGGGTTTCTCCCCCGTTTTTTCCAGTCGCGTGCCTCCTTGGGTGACGAGACCCATTCCGGTTTCACTGCACGGATGTTGGATGCAGCCTGAAAGGCGCTAGATCTCATTACGTAGCACCGATTAATTCTGGTTTTACTGCTCAGCGTTAGCGCCTCATCCCAAGGTGGTGACCGGTAGCCGGCTGCCTCCGTGAAATATCCCCAGCGATGGAGAATAAACCACTCACTAGAGCGATTTTGTTGTTTATATATCCTGCCAGCTGTGTTAACATTAAATTTCCGCTGCTCTCATCCCGCTCCGGATGAAAACATGATGTTCACCTGACGAAGGAAACCCGGGGCTCGTCCCCCAGGTCTTTCTCTGCTGCTCCAGAAAACAGCTGCCGTCATTCAGTGCTTTCACACGAGCCACTCTCTTTGATTTATCCGAAAGCGAGACACGGGACGCGGCCTTATCCCAAAGGGAGCCCGGGAGGGGCAGGTTCCTCAGCCAAGCTCGCCTTTCCCGAGGCTCCAGGCGTGCTGGCTCAGAGCTAGAGGCTTTCCCTGAAGGCATCGTGCCCTTCGGGTGTCAGGGACCGTTTCTTTAAAGCCATTTAACCTCAAACTTCAGCCCCCGAAGGTGCCTGAAAGCAAATTTCCCCTCTGTAATTAGCGGCGAATCCCATACGCCACCGATCATCGCGGCCCCGGGATTTGGGGAAGCCGGTGTCGTTCAGGGCAGAGCCGGCATCCAGGACCTGCCCTTCCCTTGACTTCAGGAGCGCGTTGCCCATGACGCCACTTTTATTCTTCCTCTCACGTGTGGATAATAACTGTTTTTATTCAGGGCTTTATTTACCTCTCATTCATCATTCGTCGGCTGAAATTGCTCTGGCAGACGCGCCTCTGCTCATTTAACTTCCTTCTGGCTACTTGAATCCAAGGTCTCCTTCCCAGCCGGTACCGGCAGGGCTGGTTTTGCCGGGTGGCACGCGGGGTTTGGCAACGCCGCTGCTTGTGCGGCGCTTTTGGGTCCTCCTCTCCAGTGCCCTTCCCGCCCTGAAGCCCTCGAAGGCTTGGAAGAAGGTAAAGCGTGTGGTTTACCGTGAAGCTTTGCACTACGCAATGTGGAGGAGGAGAGGTGTTCAAAGCCTTGTTAACCTCATTTAATGGGCCATGGGTCTGTCTGTTCCCCGTTTCTTACCCCACAAGGCAGAGCTCTATATTTTTAAGACCGGCTGTATCGGAACATCAACAGTTTCCTCACCTCTCACAGAAACACCCTGCTTGTACACCAAGAGGTGGTTGGTGGCTTTATATCACCACGTTTCTTACCAAATCAAACACCATTGCTTCATATTTTTTTAAATTATTTCTCTACTTTTACCTTCTTTCTCCCCCCTGGGACCATTACACCTTTAAAGCACCCTGATCCGACACAGCTACCTGAGCTCCTAGGCACACGGCCTCTCTGCGGACCCGTGTCAGGTTCCGTTCCTCAGCCCCTCCCTTTCTGTGAAACCTCGCCGATTAGCATTAATTATTTCTGCTTTTAATTCTTTACTGCCAAGCTGCAGTCCCGGCCTCTCCACCGCCTCGACCGGATCGATGTCGGGTTAAATTACAACACTTTCTGCCCTGACCATCCTCTCTGTTCCTTCCCTTCGGTAGCTGCATGGCCGACAGGTCTTTGCCGGCCCCGTACCTCTGCCAACAGAGATAGAAGACAGAAAAACTCATCCCATTTTTTTCCCCAGCTTGTTTTCTGGCAAACCCTGTCTCGATTTAAGCCTGTGCAGGTCCGAGGGGTTGGTTGGCGTGGGATAGGTGCTGGATTTACCCGGAGAGGGGGAGGTTTAGGGCCAGGCGCTGCTGCTGTTCATCTCCCTCGGCTTGCCGGGCTTGGAGCAGTTTGGTTTGGACCGGCATTGATGCCAAGCATCGCGGCGGCGAGGGAGCCTGGCTCACTGCCAGCCCCGGGGAGGGCTGGCTCGTGCCGCTGCCCACTGCCGTTGGGTGGAGAAGCTCCGTTACGCACCTGCTGGCGGGTACCTTTTCCCCAAAATGGGGGATCCAGAGTCCTTCGCCAGAGGAAGAGCAAATCTGGGGGACAGGGTGACTCTGGCACTGCCTCCCTCTCGCTGCCTCAGTTGCCACACAGGACCAAGAGCAAAGGAGCCCCTTGATTGCCAGCAAATTCCTCTGCTGGGGTGTTTTTTTAATGCTTCCCCAGAGAAGAGATTTCCTTCCAGCTGCTGTTGCCCTTGCGTGGGAAGACAGGACCCAAAGCCTCACGCAGGGCTGGATGTGGACGGAGGAGCCGAAGCAACACCTGCCGCGGGTAGAGCAGTTGGGGGCACAGAAACACCGGGCTTTAATGAGATTTGACAGTCGGTCCCTGCTTGGTGCCGTGTTTCCTCGCAGGCAGCAGGGCCTCAGCGTCATCCCGATCCCCCGGGGGATTAAGTGCCTTTTGGGAAAGGTAAATCCTGGGGGATTTGGGGGTCCTTTCTGGGGGATCCAGATCTGTTGCTGTCCGAATTGCGGCAGCCCCGGGGGCTCCTCGCAAAGAGCCGGAGCAAAAAAAGCCATGAGGAGCTCGTAATCGAGGGCAAAACACACATAAACGGTGCTTTTGGTGAGCGGGAAACAGCGAGCGGCACGAGGCCGTTGTCATCTTTCACAGGAAGAAGCATTATTTACGTTTTAAACTTTATCAGTGATCTGTTCTGTTTCATTTTTTTCTGAATTTTCCAGGCTCTGCCTGTGCCTCATCGGCTGAGTGGCCATGGTTTGTGTTTCTCAGTGCCCGTGCCATTGGTAGCGCAGCTCCCGATGAAGCCGACGGCCGCTCCGTCAGGAGCTGTGGGCGAAAATTAGTAGGAAATTATCGGATGAAATACAGGAGGCTGGGAAATATTCTTGTTATCGCTCTTCAGATCTTGATCCGCTGAGCAATAACAAAGGGATTAATTACGAAGGTGGTTAACTCTGTTTGGGGATGTTAGTGCAGCGTTTTAAAATGGAAGAGGGGGTCAGGATGTGAGCGGGGTCAAAGGTAATTGGTCTTTTGGTGATAAATCTTAGGTTTTCAGTATGGAAATGCCTTGAAGTCTTGTGCGGCTGCTTTTCTCCTGGGGGGGACCCGAAGCACCATGAGACGAGCTCCAGTTTCCATCTTGTTTTGTCCTTTAACGTAATTATTTTTGGGGAGGATTTTAAGGAAAGGGCCGGGGGATCCAGGACACCATCTCCAACCTGCTCTTAGTAAAACCAGATATTTGAAGCCGTGGGTAATTCCACCCGAGCTGGGAGTCAGCTGCCCTTGGCTTGCTCAAGTCGCCTGCCCGTGGGTAAATATGTATTTTATCAAAACTGTTTGCAGAACAGCTCTGCTTTGTTTTACGGACGGCGTCAGCGGCGTAAAGCCCTCCTGCCAGCTCTGGAGCGGCTGAAAAACACGTGCTGTGCCGCAGGATCGGCTTCAGCCCTTGTCTGCCGAAATGAAAAAAGGCTTTTCCCAGAAACTTCAAGGGTTTTTTGAAGGCGGATGTTGCAGACACTGCAAATATTTGCTGGTGAGCCACAAGACAGAGCTCGAACAGGAGATGTTAATGTTGACTTGCAGCTTCGTTACCACAAACGGGCAGGAGAGCGGCCCTTTGGGAAGGGGGAGAGGAGAAACGAGCAGGGATGGGACGCTCTAAAAACCAGCATGAAGATCCTTTTTAATGAAAACCCCTGATACCTAGCGAGGAAATTCCCTCAGAGGGTCTCGGTGCCGGACCTAAGGCTGCATCGTTGGGGGAAAAGTGAGAACGTTTTGTGGATCCCAGTTTCAGATGAGTGAGGTGGCCTCGGAGCGAAGCCCAAGCCTCGCAGGAAGAACCACCGCTGCCCCGTGTTGGCGTTTAACCTCCTTAAAAGCTTCACAAGAACAAAACCAATATCAAATATCAACTGCTCTTACCAGAAACCCCACCGAGGCAAGCCGGAGCCGCCGCGGAAGGGTTACGGACCGGCTGGGTGATCTCTGGGCAGAAATGCCGCGGGGATTGCCGGGTACAGGGGTGTACGGGGCAGGTGCCGGGCTCGCCGGCACTCTTGGTCTTGCCCGTACAGTTCCATGAGTGGTTGCGACTCCAGGGGTAAAGTTGGGGTGTTTTGGGTGCTCGGCTCGGCAAGCGCTGCAAGGTGGAGACGTGCCAGCACGTGCACAGCAGGAAGCGGAAGGAAATCCCCGTCCTCCAGCAGCAAGGGTTGTTAAATTTTAGGACTTCCACCCAGGAGAGGGAAAAGCAAAGCATTTTATTGCCAGGAACTAATAAAATCTAGATTAGTGAACCATGCTGGAGTCCAGATTTGGGGAGAAATCCTTCAGCCAGGACGTTTTGGGTTTGCAGGCACTTGGTTCGCCCCGTGCCATTGCGCTCCCAGGGTGCTTTGTCCGCCTTAGGACTCTCCTTTATTCTCGCTTTCCCAAAATCACGCTTGATTTTTTGCTAAATCCCTTAATATTCTCTTTGATTTAGACGTAGGGCTCCCTCGGCGTTGGTGGATTTTCCCCTGCGGCACCTTCTTCAGCTCCTGGGGGATCAGCAGCCGCGTCCCTGTGGTGCTTCCGAGGAGCAAATGCTTTCCGTCACATGGGGCTTTTGGGGCGTGAAAGCGAGTCTTAGGTCTTGCCTAGTTAAGCGCTCAGTTGGGGTGTGTTTAAACCTTTGCTGCTTTGCTCGGCAGGTGTTGCTAGATCCCGCAAACCTCACCATGGTGGCCCGGGAAGAGTTGTAGGGAAAAAAACTGCTGGAAAAAGTGTTTTTGGGTGGTGGAGCTGAGCTGGGGCATGGCGCTGCCTCTGCCACGTGTCTCCCTGACCACATCCCGCTGCAGAGATGCCCAACGGGTTTGTCGGGAACAAGGAGAAGATTAAAATACTCCTCTTTTTTTATTTTTTTTCTTGCAGCTGGTAGATTACTTAGGTTTTTCTCAAGCTCTCTGGATGTTGTAATCCTCAGGGATGGGAGTGGGGGTTGCTTTGTGCTCTGCCAGATGAGATTCCTGGGGAATCTGGTTTCTCCAGCTCTTCCTCTGACCCGGGATGGCTTTAAGTGTTTGTTTGGGCTGATCGCCGAACCCAAATCACGCCAAAAGCGGAGGTGGGCATCGCCTCACGTGGCTAATGATCCCGCGGCAGGTCCCGCCGCCCGCGCCGGCATCCGGAGCGCCAGCGTTACACGTGATTCAGGGAAGGCAGAAGCGGTGAGTAAATGCCTCTCGGAGCTGAGCTCGGCGGCGCCGAGGCGGTGACGGCAGCGAAAGCGCCCCTCCCGCCACTTCCAAACGAGGAGCTGAATTTCGAGGATGTGTTTACCAGAGGATGACAACTCTGGGAGCTTTTAGCCGATGTCTCACTGACCCCCGAGTCCTCTGAGAGCTGCTCTGGCCGTCTCCGGAAGCCGATTAGGGAAAATCTGGGGTCATATGCGGGGTGGATGCGCCCTGGCCGGCTCCGTGCCCGCCCAGAGATCACAAAGCAATCAAGTGAAAAACCAAAGTTGCGTGAAACTAAAGGCAAAAAGAACATATTTGAGGGCGCTGGTCATTAACCACTGCAGGTGCCTACTGAGGGGGAGCGGGGTTTGTCATCCTGTGATGCTTTCCAGAAGCTTTTCTGCTCCCAAAAGAGCAGTTTTTGTGCCAGAGTGTGGCTGTGGGAGGCGCCGGCCGCGCTTCTCCATCCCCTTTCCTGCCCCAGCAAGAGAGGGCTTGTCCCCCTAGACGTGTTCAAGCAAGCACTGCTCAGGTTTTGCTTGATTCCGTTGCATTTGAACATCCTTAATCCTCATAATCTCCTTGCAGGCTCCTCTGCCGGGTGTAAATCCCAGCGGATAGCGGCGTCCGATGGGGGGAAGCA
This sequence comes from Phalacrocorax carbo, assembly GCF_963921805.1. Classification (NCBI taxonomy): domain Eukaryota; kingdom Metazoa; phylum Chordata; class Aves; order Suliformes; family Phalacrocoracidae; genus Phalacrocorax; species Phalacrocorax carbo. The sequence continues at coordinate 108,939 of NW_026990280.1, read as the reverse complement.
CAACCAATTCCTGCGAACGCAACCGTAACCTCAACTCTTACCCTGTCCCTTTTCAGCCCAGAACGTGACCGTCGATGAAATCATGACGGCCTACAAGCAAGCCTGCCAGAAGCTGAACTGCAAGCAGATACCCAAACTACTGAAGCAGATACAGGTATAGCTGGTGCGGGTGCTGGGATCAAATACACCCCTTTATTATGTGACTCACTGTAGACTTTTACAGCCGTTGGACAGGAGCAGAGACCCCTCTTTTAATAGCACAAGCACATTTCGGGACAGACAAAACTTGCCACAGAGAGCAAAAGCGAAGGAGTTTGCTAGCAAATTATTATGTGTGATTTAATTTGCTACCAAAATGTGGGATTTTTTTCCCCGCTGAAGCTGCGTCCGTCCCCTGCACAGAGGTGGCTCCAGCCCGGCTGGCAGCAGCGGGTGCTGGAGGTGGGTTCTGCCATCCCCGCTGCCCCACTCCCGGCATCCCGAGACTTGAACGGGCTTGTTTACAAAGCGGTTTATACCTCGGATGTTATTTTAGATGGAAATCTGCGCATGCGGCTGGGGGAGGGAAGCCCGCAGGGAGACCGCGACGAAGGCTGTGGTTTTCCCTGATCACACGGGGTGAATAAAAGTCCCATTTAAATCCTCAGGCCTGAGAGCAGCACGCTGAGCACGATGTTCAGGGCCCTTCCCCTGGCCTGGGAGGGATGATTTTTGCCCTTTCCACCCACTGTGCCTTTCCCCAGGCAGCTCCAGCCCCTCCGTGTGCAGAGACAGACCCTCATCTTCATCAGCCACCCGTCCTCGCAGAGCTCCGAGACCTTGTGGGTCACCAGCTTTCCCCGTGACTCGCACGCATCCAGCGTGCAAAGCGCCGTAGGTGGCAGCTTTGATTTCGAGTCAACCTCAGGCTGAGAGTTCCCACATCCTCCCTTCATCTGGGGGAGGATTTGCCCAATTTATCACATTACCTTGTTATTTTAGTGCGTTAATTCCCCCCGCCCCCGCCCCGTGCTGCCCTCCTCCTCCTCCTGAGTATGAAATGCCACTTTATTTTTCCTTCTTTTGTAGGAATTTAAAGATCTGGTTCCCAGGATAGACTGCTTAGATCTGAAAGGTGAGCTCCTTTTCCATCACCAGGGGATTTTATTTCTCTTCTGGGCAATCCTGGTGTTTCGTTCCACCAGCGCCGCTCTCGCTGGAGTTGCAGCTGCAGTTGGGGTTCTTGCAGGCTAGAGCAGGAGACTGCCTTAATCCCCGCAAGAGCAGAAAAGTAAGTGCCAGAGGTGTGTTTCTGTACGAGGAGCATCAACATCCCGCCTCCGAGCGCTGTCCAGGTTCCCCCTGCGTCCCGCAACGGCTCATTCGGGGCGTGAGTTAGGGCTGAGCCGGAGCAGATTTGCCGGAAACTTTTCCTACCGACGTCTGAAAACTCCTCATACGATGGGGATGCTGGAAAGGTGTTCTGGTTAATTCTCCTTATGGCAAATATCTTCGTGAACGGTGGTGTTTGTGGAGCATCTCCCGTAGCTCCAGGAAGGAGAGGAAGCGGGTTACCTTCGCTTCCCTGCAAGGTCTCTGTGAGGTGGATATTTTAGCGGGGGGTTCTTCTCGCAGCAGATCGCTGCCTCTCTCCTCCTGCCTTCTGCTGGTCTCCTTCCCTTGCTAAAGAGCCTCTTTTCCCCCTCCACGCTGGGGGATACCTCCCAAAACCAACCTGGGCAGCAAGAGCTGGCCCTGCTTTCACGTGAAATTCAGCGGGTGTGCGACCGGACGGAGTCTGCTCCAGCAAAAACCCCAGCTCGGCTCTGGGGACAGATGCCATCTGTGAGGGCTGCAGTTTTGGGGTTTAGTCCGTAGCTCTCGGTGCCTTTTGATGCTTATTCAGTGTTGGGGGGCGGGGGGAACCCAAAGGCTGGGGAACGACTCGGGAGCTGTGCAGGGAGCCAGGGTGTCCGTGTCCTGACCCTATTTGCCTGGAGGAGGTCAGACGTGCTGCTGGAGGAGTAAAAACACGAGCTTGGCCAAACACCCCCCCCCCAAAATAAACCTTTTACAGGCCCTGTCACCATCATTTGGACTCAACTTTGCCAGATAGCATTTTTTTGTCTTGATTTCTTAGAAATCCTGCAGTTGTCGGCCGCTGGGCAGCCAGAGCCCGCCTCCCCCTTCCCCTAGAAGTGGGGCTTTCTCAGGAGACCCCACGCGATGCAGAAGCCTGGCTGTTGATTGCTTTGTGCCATTATACACGATATAAGGCCGACACGGCCCAGGCTCAGCCCTCAGCGAAGGGTTTGTAGTCCCCCTCCGCAGCGCTTGCGTTGCGTGACCGCTTCGCCCCGGCTCTGGATCCCCCTCACGATGGTTGTTACGACGGAAACAAAGCTCTGGGTGTATTTTAAGCTGCATTCCACCTTTCTCACTCGGGCTGGTGTCGGATGTGGCCTCCTCCGACTTCAAGATGTCAGAGGGAATGACGAGGGGCCGCAGCTCGCCCTTGAGTCTTGTGGAGTGAATTCCCAGCTCCACAGGGTGACATTGGCCTGTGGCTTGGCGCCGGTGATCCATTTGGGAAGCACAGGCTGGTTCCCCATCACCGTCGCCGTCGCCAACGAGGCTGTACCAGCCAGGGTGGGCCGGTGGGGCTGTTGGAGACCCCGACGGGCGACCGTTTGCTGCCACGTTTTCATATCTTGACATTTTGGAGAGGTTCAGTGCCCCAGACGTGGCTGCCATCGCCTTGTTCTTCATCCGGGGGACACGATCTGCTGGGGTTAGGAGGAAAGGCAGAGCTTCCACCTCCACATTTGTGGGCCCTCCCCTCCCCGAATTCAGTTTGCCCGGCAGAGCGCCCCGCTGGCAATCGATGGAGTGTCTGAAAGCAGCCGCCACAGATGCTTATTGGGGAAACCCCACTGTTTTTCAAGCAGAATTAGGTTGTGCAGTGGGATGGGGGGAGTCACAGCCCCGTGGGGATGAGCTTTCGTGGCTCGTCTGTGGGCTGCCCGGCACCTCAGGCCTCAGAGACTCGCTGCTGCACAGAGCTGGCGAGGACGGTCCTAGGAAATAAGCAAATAAATAAGTAAATAATAAGCGCAAAGTCTTGGGAAACGTTCTCGAGGTGGCTTGTGCCAGCACTTCCCCAAACTGAAACGTGAGTAATTTGATTTGTCAGAGGCAGCAAAAACAGCGTGTGTGTTTACAGTGTGCGTGCAGGGATTTAATTTTGACCCCATGGTGCTTTTATGTAGCAAAAGGAGTAATCAGCTGGCCGTTTGTTTGTCGGCGGAGATGCTTGTAATGTAATCCCAGAGGGACAGAAGCTGGCGAGGAGCTGGCTCGTTGGGAAGACAGAAATCCCTGTTTTTGGTGAGTTTTAGGCGGTGAAAGCGTTGCTGCTGTGGCTGATCTGTGTCGGGTGAGCACCCACGCTGGTTTTTAGGTGGATTTCCAAAGTCCTCCAAGCTTACGGCGTGAAACCGAGTGACATACAGCCTTTTGCAAACCTCCCTGCCGATCCCTCTCCCGACTCGTGGTGCTGCTGGTGAGCCCCGGCGTGGCTTTCAGGGCTCCCCACGATGGCTGGTTCCCATCTGTTAACAAGAAATACTCATCCGAGGTGATGGTTTTTGCTGCTGGGCCAGGAATATGTGAATAAATCGACAGGAATGCCCCATATTGGGTTCGAATTTCCTTTCAGGCAGGTGGTTTGGAAGGCGGGCTGCCTCCCAACGGGCCTTTCCGCATGCCCTCTGTCCTGCGCTCGGGGTTGTCGAGCTCCCGGCTGTACGTGCCCTGTGTGTTACGTGCCGAAGCGACTAAATTCACCTTGCTCTGCTCTTTCCCCAGGGGAGAAGCTGGATTACAAAGCCTGTGAGGCGCTGGAAGAAATTTTCAAGCGGGTCCAATTCAAAATTGTTGATTTGGAGCAAACAAGCTTGGATGAAGACGTAAGTGGCCATGACCCCTCCCGGTTTCTCGTTCCTGTTTCGCAGCTAACTCAAACCTCACGGGTTTTGTGGTCAGCCCTTAACTCCTCTTGGGCACTGACTTGTTATTTGGGGCCGTACTGCGTTGCTGTCCCCATTCCCTTCATACCCACACTCTTATCTAGGTCTGCTGGCGCAGCGTTTGCTGCTCCAAGAGGAAGAGGTTGACCGCTTGCTCTGAAGCCTGGGTGGCCACGAAGCTCCAAGGCATTTTAAATACATATATTTTTAAAGCTGTTCTGAAAGCTGAGGGAATTGTGGGTAGCTCTTGGATGGCTTTTTGAGGCCGAGGATGAAGTTCAGGCTCCCTTCTGCACGTCCCATCCCGCCCCGACTTGCCTTCCTCCTCCCTCGCAATGCCTGGGGCCCTGAGTTCAGGTCCCAGCGAGTAAGCAGAGGTTAAAAATTAAGGAAGTGGTTAAAAATCATTTTAGCCAGCTCTGATCCCGAGTTCCCCTTGCCCTGGAGCATCCCCTTTCAGTCCCTGCATCTTCAAGGGTCTTGTTTTTCCTGTGTCAACCATCCCTATCCCAAACCTGGCTTCAGAGCTGACTTGTCCGTGTTTACTTGGAAGTTCTTGATGCTTTTTTGCTTCCCCACCCCATTTTTCCCACTCGAGCAGCACTTTGGGAAGGCTCAGCAGCCACGAGCTTCTCAGGGACGCTGGGACGTGTCCTCGGGAACATCTGCTATGAAGTGGGGGAAAAACGTGACTTGGATGGCGGCTCGTGGTCCGACACCGTGACGGTGCTGGCTCTGAGCCGCGGCCGTTTCCCACTGACCCTGTCAGGTCTGAAGCCAGGTTTGGGATCCCTCGGGCACTGGGGGCACGATCCCACTGGGCTGCTGGAGGGGGGCCATGGCCACGGAACGGGGCTGTTTCAGGGGACGATGAGTCCCCTGACGGCGCCGTGGGCCGGCGAGGGACGTGCGGCCGCAGAGGAGGGATGGGCTGGCTGAGCTCGTGACCTCGTTGGCCCTAAAATGATCCTGTGCTTCATTCGACTCATCATCTTGCAAGAGGAACAGTTATGTGTTAATAATTTAAAAGTACCCCATGGCTTCAGGGCTGGACGGCGCAAGCAGAGAGATTGTAGCCCTCAGCTCTTTAAGCTGTTCTCTTCCACTTGTGTTAGAGCGAGGCTGCCTGCGGGGCACGGGGTATCCGACGCGTCTCTGTGTCTGCTGCAGGGCGGGGAAAAAACCCAGCCGTGGAGGATTAACACCGGTTCCCTGCGGCCCTGAGACCTCCCGCTCCTGTCCCCGTCCCTCTGATTTGTTCCGCATCAGCAGCCTTTTTTTCCCTCCGGCTGCATCACGCCGGGGACTTCGTCACCCAGAACTGATTCTCCTGCTCGTCTCCTGCCAGTGAAGCGCCCCGTTTCCAACAGAAAGTCCTGTTGTTCCCCAAAGACCTGTCCTTTCTCTTGTTTGCCTTCGTGCTGACGTTTTCTAGTCCTCCAGGTCTCCCTGCATATTTTTGCTGGAAGCCTTGCAGCGCTTTTGTGTCTCTTCTCTCTGCCCACTCCAGCAGACGTTTCAGCTAATTTTCTCCAAAGAGCCTCATTAAGTAATTAAGCAAATCGTTCCGCTTCTGCCGTAGGAGCTTTAGATGTTTCACAGGCACGAGTCCTGCTCTGCTAATCCCTTTCACTCCCAAGACTTATAGCAGGGTTAGGTTTTATACCTTTATTTTTTTCAGCCCGATTGGATTATCGGGTGGTTTCTTGCCCAGGGAAGCATTGCTGCTGCCAGCAGAGCTGGATAACCCTGTGGGGAGCCAACGGACTCTGAGCCCACAGCCCGGCCTTAGCTCAGGTTGAATATCCAGGAATTAAAAAAACCCCACATTTTCCCTGTGTCCTCGGAAGCATCGTTCAAGTTCCCGCGTGTCCCCGGTGCCGTGACGTGCTCCGGCCGAGTTTGCTTTCTCTCCCGGTGCCAAGACGGGCAGGGTGGGGACTGAATCCCTCCTCGTGGAAACCTTTGCCCGCAGGCTTTACCCCGGGGGGTGGCTCTGCCAGCAAAGCCTGCAGCAGGAGCGGCTGCACCGGAGCCGTCATCCCCATCCCGGGCTTTGCCGGGTCCCCGCCTGCTCCGGTGACAGTCCCCGAGCCCGTGCCTGATGGCGGGGACACCGGGAATGTGGCGACATGCCTTTTTTTTTTTGGTCCTCCTGGAGTATCCGTGGGCAGCAAATCCGCAGAGTGTCCCTCGGAGAGACCCGGGGGGACCCAGCTGCGCCACGGCCCGGGGAGCACCAGGCTGGGACGGAGGGAGCGGGGGGACGGACACAAAGCGCCGCGGTGCCGGTGGGCGCGAGGTGATGCCGATTTGGGTGTGTTTGAGGTTGAAGGAGGGGGGTTTGTTGCTTGGGCTGCCTTGCTGGGGGTGGGTCATGGACCTCGTCTGCAAGGGCTTAGTGACTAAATACCACAGCAGTGACGTGAGGTCATGCGAGAGGCGTCTGGAGGAGCTGGCTTGTGCCCGCGCCGCTAGCGTCCTAGCAGAGCAAAACCTCTGTTTTTTGCTCTCCTCTCAAACCCCGCTGAGCCGCTGCCTGCTCACTTAACACAGCTTTTCAGCCTGCCTTTGTTTTGCAGGGTGCCTCGGCGTTATTTGACATGATCGAGTACTACGAGTCGGCGACGCACCTCAACATCTCCTTTAACAAACACATCGGCACCCGAGGCTGGCAGGCAGCTGCCCACATGATGAGGAAGGTTTGTGCTCACTTACAAATGTTTTCGGTGCCCACTTTAACTCCTTTGCAGCTACACGGGTGGTCTCTCGGAAGACTCCGGTGTGATTTCTGAGCCTGTAGGTGTGGTTTTGTGCTCACCTGTCTAGAAAACCACCTGGTTCAGAAAGACCTGCTTAGCCCAGGCTTAAAGGCAGGGAAAAAAATCACCCTTCCCACCTGCCACAGGTTGCTTAATGCCTCAGCGAGCACCCAGAGCAGGGAAAATAGAAATGCAGATCCCAGCAAAAAAAAAAATAATAGAAGAGAGCAGGCTGTTATTAGTGGCGTGCTTGCAGGGTCAGCCTTTGGAGCTGGGTATTCATTATCTTTACAGCAGGATGACTAGCGCTGGTGTTTGGCTTTGCAGGGCTGATTAACCTCATTGTTCAGCGCTTGAATTCCCTCTGCAAGCCGAGCGCAGAGGAGGCAGCGTCTCATGCTTCCCACTCGGGGCGCGGCGCAAAACCACCCTCGCTCCGCAATTACCTCTTGACCTGCTGATTTTAATTTCGGCGCTGCCGACGTTTCACCCGGCATCGCCGGTGCGTTGCGCAACGCCGGTTGGAAAGCCCATCCCCATAGCGTTCCCCGCCACGCAGGTGTCTTTGCGGCGCGGCTGATTTGGGGAATTGGAGCTCGCGCCATGCAGGTGATGCCCGCCCCGTGTTTTGAAGCCACCAAACATCGGCACGCAGTGCCGGCCGACCCCATGGTGATGCTGTAAAACCAGCTGCCTGTACGCAGGTGCGGTGAAGGAGCTTGAGATGCCCTTGGGGCGGCTGCAGTTGGGGCTCTTAATTTCTGGGGAGGCGAGGGAGAATCTGGAGGTGTGAAAGGGCTTGTGTTAGCACGGAAAATGGTAAATCGGCCAAACAGAGGCCGTTGGCACGCTGTGCATCTCGAGCGGGAATAGTCGGCGTGTGCGAAGCCGGGGAGGGGTCTTAGGGCTCAGAGACAAGCCCCAGGCAAGGCACGCATGGCTCGACGCCTTCTCAGACCCCGGATCGGGAGAGCTCGGGGCTGCACATCCTCCTCGGCTGTGTAAGGACAAGGGAAGCTTTTCTTTGGAGAACATCACGCTGCTACTGTCACCTGAAGCACATCCTCCCCGGTGCTATAGCTTGAGGGTGGCGGCAGACTCGGCGCGGAGGCGATTCTCCGGGAGATAAGGGGTGTTTATCTGGAATTGCGTGGTTCGAGTGCTCTCCCAGTGCATGGGTTTATCTGAGTGGTTCCTTCTGGCTCTTTGCCTCTTATCTGAAGCCTGTGGGGTGACCCAAACAATGTTTTGGATGGGCGTTAAGTCATCCCAGGAGCTCTTATCTGAGCCGCCTGGAGGCTGGGATGGGACTTGGCCTGTAAAATAGCTTAGCCTTAAACCCAACCTAGAAGAAGGGCCAAAAAACTTAGCGGCTGAGGCTGCGGGGGGCCGAGCGCTGATCCCCCATGTGTCTTTCCCCCACCAGATGAATTGCCTGCAGTACCTGGATGCCCGAAACACGTCCTTGCTGGACCACTCGGCCCCCTTCGTGGCACGTGCCCTGCGAATCAGCAGCAGCCTGGTTGTCCTGCACCTGGAGAACGCCAGCCTCTCGGGCCGCCCGCTCATGCTGCTGGGTGAGTCACCAGAGAGCGGGCGCCGAGCTCGGGAGCCCACCCGCATCCCAGAACGTGGCGGGACGCCAGGGGCACAGGGCAGAGCGGCGCCGAAGCCGGGCTCGCCCTCCTGGCGACGCGCAGGGAGGTCTCGGTGTCTGTCCCGGGTGGGAGGTTGGGGGTTTCTGTGCCAGCAGTGGGTGTAGGACAGCGCTGGGCGGCCCTCGCTGTTAAGCTAATTAATTAACAATAAGTCACGGCCAGGCTGGAGCTAATGGCAGTGTTGTGATAGCAGCAATGAGCTAAGGGTTCTGGCAGCAGAGCGTTTCTGGGGTTTGTTTATTAAGTTGGCCTAGCTGGAAAAAGGCGACGTGTTGGCGAGGGCACGTGCCCAGCATGAATTAATAACACCGCGGGCAACCCCTCGGTGCCGCACGAGCCACCGCTGCTTCCCTCTGTGGGTGGGAGGGCAAAAAAGGGTTTATGCAGGATCCTGCTGCTGGTGAAACGCCTCAGAAATCCAGCCAGGGACCGCGGCGGGCGCCGCTGGCATTGCTTTGGGCCGGGATGAGCCCTGCATGTTGCACGGAGGCCGGCAGTGCCGCTTCTCCGAGCGTCCTGGTGCAGGATGTGGGTCAAGGTTCTGGTTTTCCACCTTTTCAGCCACGGCTCTGAAGATGAACATGAACTTGCGGGAGCTGTACCTGGCCGATAACAAGCTGAACGGGCTGCAGGACTCGGCTCAGCTCGGCAACCTGCTGAAGTTCAACTGCTACATACAGATCCTCGACCTGAGGAACAACCACATCCTGGACTCAGGTGAAGGCCTCTCGCCGATCCTTCAGGCAGAGCCCCTATTTCCTGGAGTTTTGACCCAGTTTTAAGGCAGAGAGGACCTCAGCTGCGAGGCACAGAGCTCGGGGGGGGGGCCCCGAGCTGAGCTGAAGCAGGAGGGTTGCACAGAGCAGCTTCAACATGTCAGAATGATTTTGGCAGGGTAAACCTCTCAGGTTTTTTAAAGCTAAGGTCATTAGAGACACTTTGATTGCTTCCTGGGCCGGGCTGCAAGGTGCACGGCAGCTCCCGAAGGTAGGGAGAGGTGAGGATGCCTCATGCCTCGGAGTCACATCTTTCGGCTCCTTCCATCTCTTGCTCCCATCTGGTTTTTCTCCTCCCCGCTGCCCAGAGCCAAACGAGCGGCCAAATGCAGCCCAGGAATTGCGAAACAATCCCAGCCCAGACTTCAGTCCCGGCTGGTTCTGGTCGGTGATGCCGATTACTCGACGAGTGCCGCGGTTTGGTGGAGCAGCTGCACTTGCTCCGCACGAGCTGCCTTCGGGTTGGGTGTAAAGGTAGTTGAGCATGACCGAGCTGGATGTCACCGGTGCTGTTGTGGCCACCCCTGCTCCCGGATGGGTCCCACCCTAAGGTGCAAATATTAATTTGCCACCTTCCAGGTCAGCTGCCACGTCCCTCACATCTTTGGGTGCTTAATAACGACCAACACTGGGGCTGTACGTGTCGGAAGTCGCTTGCTGGGTGTTGCTGTGGGTTTCCGCAGCGTCGCAGGCGTCGGGGTGCCATGCTCTTATCGAATAAGTACATTTGCAGCAATTTAAAATGGCGACTGCCCTCAGCCTAGGCAGGATTGGGTCACGGAATCGTTAAGGTTGGAAAGGGCCTCTAGGATTATCAAGTCCAACTGTCAACCCAACCCCCCCATGTCTCCTAAACCATGCCCTGAAGTGCCGCATCTACATGTTGTTTGAAGCCCCCCAGGGGTGGCGACTCCCCCACCTCCCTGGGCAGCCTCTGCCAGTGCTTGACAGCCCTTTTGGTGAAGAAATAGTCCCCAACAGCCAACCTGAACCTCCCCAACGCAACCGGAGGCCGTTTCCTCTCCAATTGCTTGTTCCTTGGGAGCAGAGACCGACCCCCCCTCACTCCAGGCCCTCTCAGGCAGCTGCAGAGAGCGAGAAGGGCTCCCCTCAGCCCCCCCTTCTCCAGGCTAAACCCCCCCAGCCGCCCCCCAGCACACTTGTGCTCCAGACCCTGCCCCAGCCCCGCTGCCCTTCTCTGGACACGCTCCAGCCCCTCCAGGCCCTTCTTGTCCCGAGGGGCCCAAACCTGAGCCCAGCATTCGAGGTGGGGCCTCCCCAGGGCCGAGCACAGGGGCCCCATCCCTGCCCGGCCCCTGCTGGCCACCCCAGTGCTGACACAAGCCCGGGGGCTGGTGGCCTCCTTGGCCACCCGGGCACTGCTGGCTCATGCCCAGCTGGCTGTCAGCCAGCACCCCCAGGGCCTTCTCCGCCGGGCACTTCCCAGCCCCTCTGCCCCAGGCCTGGGGCGCTGCCTGGGGCTGGTGTGACCCAGGGGCAGGGCCCAGGGGCAGGAAGGTGTATGGAGCGATGGCGGATCTGCCTCCACAAACCACTCCGTAACCCCGTGTCTGGGGAAGAAGGGGGACGGTGACCCGAAGGAAGGGGTGCCCACCCTGCGTCCCTCCATGCTGCGGGCAGGGGGTCACCTAGAGCACAGGGCCAACCCTAGCACCCAGCATCCCCACGACTCTGGCTCCCTCATTTTCTACTCTGAGAGGTTTAATTGCCTGTTTGCGCACATGGGAGCTTTAACCGCAGCCGAGGTCAAATCAAGCAGCCGCGGGAAAGGGTTTGGATGGGGGGATGGTGTTGGGAGACGCTGCCGGTGCCGGAGCTTGGCGTAAAAAAACGATGCTGTGGCTTTTCTGTGTCTCTGCCTGGGCGCTGCCGTCCTCCCCATCCATCCTCCCCCAGATCGGGCAGCGTCTGAGTGTAGGGACAGATCAGAGGAAGCAAGGAAAGCGCTGTTAGAGCCAGCAGGACCCACGCTGGCAGGGGAGTGCTGACCCCGGGCTCTGTTCCAGGCTTGGCGTACATCTGCGAAGGGCTGAAGGAGCAGCGGAAAGGGCTGGTCACTCTGGTGTTGTGGAACAACCAGCTGACTCACACCGGCATGGCCTATCTGGGGATGACGCTGGTGAGTAGATCTCAGCCCCTTCCTGGGGGCGATGGCGTTACCGCCGGGTGCTTGGCTTTGCTCCCGGAGAGATGTCTCTCCTGCGACTGATCTGGGCGGCGGTGGGAGCGCGCCAGCCGAGCGGGTCAGTGCGACGCGCCCCTGGTGCTGTGTCAGAGACGAACGTGTCCCTTGTCCCCCTCCACTGCCGCTCGGGCGTCCCCGGCCACGTGGTTAGAGGAGCAACTGTGAATTAAACCCGCTCGGGCTTGAGATGGATCCGCTGTCCCGTCCACCTCGAGCTGTTTTTCCTTCCCTGGGTACCCACAGCCTCACACGCAGAGCCTGGAGACCCTGAACCTGGGCCACAACCCCATTGGGAACGAAGGCGTCCGCAACCTGAAGAACGGGCTGATCGGGAACCGCTCTATCCTTCGCCTGGGCTTGGCGTCCACCAAACTGACCTGCGAAGGTGAGTGGAGGCCGGCGCCTGCCGGCTGTGCCGACCACGGCCACCGAAAGCTCTGTATCCCTGGCAGAGCTTCCCTTGCGCTAGAGCAGCATGCGGGCTCTGCTCTGGTCCTTGAGAAGGTGGCTCGGTCCAGCTCGGCTCAGCTCAGCCCTGCAGCTGCCTGCGGTCTCTGAGGGGGGCGCAGCCCGGCTCTAACCAAAACACCATGGTTGGCCTCTCCAAGGCCACCTCGTCCTGTGGGTTTGGTGCATCTGGCATCTTCTACGCCCAACAGAAACCTTTTTGTTGAGTGCACAGGGTGCCTGGCACCAAACTCCTGCTGACATCCCCCATCCCTCCCAAAATATCAAGCTCCGCTAGATGCCACCCCAGGGAGCACCGTCAGGGGACTGGCGGTGTCGCGGCTCGTTCCCCGCCATCACTGGTGGCTCTCCCGTCCCTCGCAGGTGCCGTGGCGGTGGCGGAGTTTATCGCGGAGAGCCCGCGGCTGCTTCGCCTGGACCTGAGAGAGAATGAGATCAAAACAGGCGGCCTCATGGCGTTGTCGCTGGCTCTGAAGGTCAACCACTCGCTGCTGCGCCTCGACTTGGACAGGGAGCCCAAGAAGGAGTCGGTGGGTAACCGCTGAGGTCTTGTTGAACTCCCCCAGAATGAAAATGCTTGAGGGTGACGCCTCCAGGCTTCTGCTCGGCTCCGCTGCTTTCCCGTTTCACAACTGAAATTAATTCCTGCCCAGCCTGAGGCCACATGGTTTTGTGTGACAGTTAGACCGTAACAGCTGCTTTGTGGCCGGCAGCCTTGTGCCAGGGTGCTGAGCGTAGCCCGACGCCACAGCTCGAGTCGGGGGGGATTTTGGGAGGTGTCTGATCCACCCCCTGCTCCAAGAAGGACCCATCACTCAGCGTCCTGCTCCATTGAGTGTTCCTGGGACGGGAACCCCATGATCCTGGCAGCGATCGCTTTGAGTAGCCCTTGGGGAACCCGATTCTAATAGCAATTTAATTGTTTCTTGGGGAAACATCAGTCATGGCTTACAGGGGTGGAGGAAAAAAAACACCCTGTTACATTGTGCCTGGCTGGAAGATAAATGTGGAGCCGATTGTTCCCAGACCGTTGGTTTCTGAACGTCCCAAACAACCGACGGTTTCTCTTCCTTCGCAGGTTAAAAGTTTCATTGAAACGCAGAAGGCTCTGCTGGCCGAGATCCAGAACGGCTGCAAGCGCAACTTCATCCTGGCCAAAGAGAAGGAGGAGAAGGAACAGAAGCTGCAGCAGTCGGCCTCGATGCCAGAGATCACCGTGACAGAGCCTTTGGAGGAGGGTCCAGCAGAGGACGGCCAAGACAGCAGCGCTGCCTCCGCTCCGGAAGAGGGGGAAGAAGCCGGGGAGACCCTGACGGCTTTGGAAAACAGGGACACGGAGTCGGCAGAGGATGACGACAGAGGCAACATGATGGACTCCGATTCGGACACGGACGAGGAGGCGGACGCTGGGTTAGAGACGAAGGACTTGAGTGAATTGCCGACAGGCGCCGACACCGCTGCTGCGCCCCAGCCGCTGCTGTCCCCAGAGAAGTCGAGAGACCGGCCGCCCCCCCTGCACATCACCGAGGAGTCGCAGCGCGACGCCGGCGCAGGGATTCCTGCTGCCTCTCCAGCCTCTGCACCCTCCCAGGGAAACGAGAGAAGGATTTCGGTTTCCAGCCCCGGCCGAGGCCATAAAATCTTTGTGGTGACGCGAGTGGAGAGCCTGCCGGAGCGAGCCGCCTGTGCCGCACGCCCACGGGAGGACGCCGATGCCACCGTGAAACCCGCTGAGCCCCAGAGCCCGGTTCCGAGCGTAAAACCCGAACTCCCGGTGCTCCAGGCAAATGGAGCGGTTCCCGAACCCGCGGCTGGCTCGGCACCGGCAGCGCCAAGCACCAGCTCTGACCACTTGGCCTGTGAGAGCGTGGCCCACAGCACTCCCCTCCCCAACGGGCTGAAGACGGATTTTGCACGAGCGCTGCCGGAGGCGTCCTCAGATGGCAACGGGAAGATGGGCAGCTGCGCCGCCGAGCACGGTGAGAGCTCCAGAGCCAACCCCCCCGATGCCCGAGGGTCCCCAGCTCCCAGCCGGCCGCTCGCTCCCAAAATCCCTTCAGGGCGGCGCAGCGGAGCCTGGGATGAGCGTGGAGCCCTTCCCTGTGCCGGCGTCTTCCCGAGGCTTTAAACCCCCTGCTTCTTCCCTGATGGGACACCCACGGGTGCAGTAGTTTGTTGCTGGGGGGCTTCTCCTGGGGGTGTTTTAACCCGAAATTAAGAGCTTTGTTCTTTGAAGTGCTCCTTAATTAAGCTGCCAAACGAGCTTACGTTAACGAGCCCTGCGGGAAGCTCTTTGAACCTCTTTGTTAGCGGTCGGGCCGTGTTCCCCCGCGCGCGTTTTTGGAGGGGGTGCAGGGAGCGGGAAAACTGGGAGGCGAAGGAAAACGGTGGCCGTTTCCTTGCAGAGCTGAGCTGCTCCAAGAACGAGCAGGAGCTGGAGGAGCTACTCCTCGAGGCCAGCCAGGACGCGGGGCAGGAGCCACTGTGAGCGCAGGTGAGCGGGGCGGGGGGCTGGCGCCAGCCCTGGGAGCATCCCCGAAAGCCAGGGACCCCATCGCCACTCTCTCCTCTCTTGCAGGTCCTCGGGGCCGCTCGGCATCGAGGGGAGGCTCTCAGCTTTATTCTCTTCCCACTCCACACAACAATTAAGAAACCAATCTCGGGCTTCAGGACAAAGGGTTATTTTAAAATTTTTTGTTCCCCAAACAGTTTCCTGCCCCCCGGACTCTTCCCCAGGCACCCGACTCGCCTCTCCTGCACAGAGGGACCCTGCCGCGTCCCCGGGGCCGCGGAGGGAAGGGAAGGAGAGCAGAGAAAACCGACCCAGATGGGGGCGTCCCGGCTCCGAGCCGTCCCTGCCCTTGCTGGACACTACCTGATACCTTCGCCTTTTCTTTTTTTAGGGTTTGGTTTTTCCCCACCCCCCCCCATCCTTTCTCCGAGGAGGAGATCCCGCGCTGAGGCGAAGGCGGTCCCACTGCAAAATTAAAACCACACACACTACAGGGACCGAGGCGCCGGCGGCACATGCCGGGAGAAGGATGGAGAGCTGCTGTCTTTCCCGCAGGGGAGCGTCTGTCACTAAAGATACCCAGGACAGGCTGCATCTGCAGCCACAATGGTTATTTATTTTAAAGTTCCTTTTGTTTGTTTGTTTGTTTTTTTTCGATATATATTTATCATCAGCTTCAAATTTTCTGGGTGGGGATGTAGAGGATGGTGTTAGAATTAATTAATTCCTTCGGGGCTAACCTGCAACTGAACTCCTGCTCCTGGGCTGCTGGAAGAAGATAAACAAACCCAGAAACACAAAAAGCAGCAGCGGTGGAGCCCTGCACCGTACGAATCCCGCCAGGGGCTGCGGCTTCCCTAGGGGCCGGGGCTGGGAGAGGGGCTGCCGGGCCCCCCCAAGCCGCTTCCTCGCAGCCGGCCGTGCCGGCACGGCGTCTTCCCGGCGAGGTGGGGAAACACCCTTGGGTCGGGGTGGCGGGGATTTGTCGCCGTGGCAAGAGCCGGCTGCGGGCCGGATGCCGCCACGACCCTCAGCGTCCTCTTCATCATGGGGAAAACCGGCTGGCGAGGGGCTTCCGCAGCCCCCGGCGTTGGGTGGGCGTCCGCTGGCGGTGACACCCGGGGGTCCCCCCTCACCTCCCTGCGCTCCCTGGGGACGGTCGAGCCCCTCCGGGCCTGGCGGCCACTTTACTCAGGAAGGGTGGGTTTTTTGGGGGGGAAGGGGGGGTCCTGCCCCAGCGTCACCGGGGAGGGGAGAGGACGCGTCGCTTTTCTTTCTTAAGTGCAATAAATCTATCAGGGAGCTGCGGGCGCGGGGCTGGGGGGGCTGCGGCGCTGACACTACGGCCGGGGGCCGGCGGCCATCGATCTGCTGGTGTTCGTCATTTCTTTCTGTCGTGTATTTTTGTTAACACTGTTTTCTATTAAACGAGATCTGCATTCGTCACCGACTCCCCCCCCGCCCTCTCTCTTTTGGTGCCTGGGTCATCCTGGCTCAAAAATCAGCCAGTTTTGGGCTTTTGTGGAAACGGACGAAGCAGATTCAGAGACTAAAATTCCCCCCTCCCCCCCACCCACCCCCCCCCCAAAAAAAACCCAGGGAGGATTTTCAGAGTGGGGGGCAGATGCCAGCAGGAACCTCTCTGGGAATTAACGCCGACAAAGCGCCGTATCCCATCCTGTGCTCCCGCGCTCCCGCCATCCCTCCCAGCGCCGCTTTGGGCTGATTCCCCCCAAAATTGGCACCTGTGCACCCCCTTGTTCCTTTCCAGCCCCTTGATGCCCCCCCCAAGGATGCAGAACCCCCCCGAAAGTGTATTTAAGGTAAGACACGGAGGGAGAGGTTTAACTGGTTTATTATGGGACGATCTCAGTGGTCCTGTGGGATGTCTCCGCTCTGGGGCCACCCTGGTGCTGCCACCGGCGCTGCTTTGTGCCTTCTTGGGGGGGCCCCCCTGTATCCCACCCCCCCCAGGGACCCACCCATGGCGGATGGTCCCCAAAGGGGGTCGGGGTGGGGACAGCAAGTGGGTGCTGGGGGTGTGGGGGGGTCGGGGTCACCCAGATGCTGGGGTCCCTGGGATGGCAGCGACGCCCCCCAGAAACTACCAGGCCATCTGAGGCCTCCCTTAGTCCCCTCCGGTCTCCCCAGCTCCGTCCCCTGGTGGCATTTTCACCCCCTGCAGTGTCTTTTCTTGGAGGGGCGGGATGGGGACAGGAATTGTCGCCATCCCTGTCCCCAAACAGGTCCCAAAATACGACGGGGAGGAGGACACATGACAGGTCACAGGCACCCCCAGGCCACCCACCACGGGGACGCTCCAGTGTCACCAACATCCAAGTCTGGTTCGAGGGGCCCCACGTCCCAGAGCATGTCACTCGGGGGCGGGACACCGGACGTTGCATGATACCTGAGCGGCGGTGGCTTTCTTCAGGCGGTCGAGACCGCGCAAGAGCCCCATTTTGTGCCGGATGGAGTGGTCGAGGTTGACGGTGACGCCGAGGAAGGTGCGGGCGTCGTGGGCAGTGAAGGGGAAGTCGCAGGCGAGGAAGGTCTGGAAGAGCTCGGGGTCCCCATCCAGGGTGAGGACGTTGTGGAGGGGCTGCCGCAGGGCGCTCAGCTCCCCCACGTTCTCCTGGAAAATGCTCCACAGGGATCGTTTGCCGAAATCCGGCATCGGCTGACTCTGCCAACAATCCTCCAGGCACTGGAGCACCCAGCTCAGCCGGCACGGCCACTGGTCGGCCAGCACCACCCACGCCGCCGCGGCGCGGGGCGACGGGGTGCCGGGGATGCCAGCACGGTGCAGGAGGAGCCGGAGGGTGACGGGGATGGTGTTGACGATGCGGCGGACATGGGTGTTGTTGGCAGGGAGGTAACGGGCGAGCGGGTCGGCGCTGTCATGGAGGCAGCGGAAGGCTTCGTGGATGCAGCGGACGGCTTCGGCGTCCATCTCCCGTCGGCTGGGAACCTCCGGGACGCCCTGGCACTTGGCCCGGCGTCGTTCCACGTTGCTGGTGATGATGCGGTACATGAGGTCCTCCCGCGTCTGGACAGCGGCTTCCAGGTATCGCAGGCGGGAGCGGGCGCCCATCTCGGGGATGGAGAAGGGCAACGTCACTGTCCGGTTGAGGTAGAGGTAACCGTTGTCGGCAAGGCCCTTCATGCAGCCAGTCTGCTCCAGGCAGGGGATGATGACGCTGGGATCCACGGCCAGGATGAAGATGAAGGGGGTGTTGGCATCGGAGAGCAAGGTGTTCATGGCATTGAGGACGCCGGCCACCTTCTCTGGGTAACAGATGTCCAGGCTGGTGATCTCCAGCACCACGCGGAGCCGTCGGCGCTCAAAGATCTCCATGAAGGCCAAGAAGTCGACCAGCACCTCCACCTCTCTGTGTACTTTGCTCATGAAGCCCAGCTGGCTGGCGAACTTCTCGCTGTTGGTCAACCGCTCGATCTTCTGCTTCTCACTGACCAACAGGTTCTTCAGGATGGAAAAAGCTCCCAACACCAAACTGGAACCGGAAAGCGAGGTGATGGTGCTACCAACCACCTTCAAGGCATGGTTATCCTTGATGCCAGGCACCAAAAGGGCCACCAGCAGGACGCTGAGGCCGGCGACCAGGACGAAGAGCAACCCCCAAAGCTTGAGGCAGGTGCCCCTCTTGAGGAGCCACTCCTTCTGGCTGAAGCCGGAGGCGAAGCGGGGCCGGGTGCCCATGACGTGGTAGACGCTGAGGGGAAGAGCCCCAAAATGGTGGCGGATGTTGTCGCAGAGGGTGGTGACCAATCCAGCCCAGAGCTTGTCACAGCCAGCGTATTGCCAGGCGCTGAAGCGGATGAAGATGAACTCGATGTTCTTCCTCCTCAGGTGACCCTCAGTGATGACGGGCTTGTAAAAGGCCAAGTACCAGAGGACGAGCAGCAGCCCCCAGCCCTCGGGGCTACGCGGCTTCTGGTGGCTCCGGTGCAGCTCGGCCACCTCCCGCTGCGCCATCTCCTCCCGCATAAAGCCTGGGGGGGGACAGGGGTGAGACACCGGGGGTGGGGGTGGGATGGGGATGGGATGGGATGGGGATGGGGATGGGGATGGGGATGGGGATGGGGATGGGGATGGGGATGGGGATGGGATGGGATGGGGATGGGATGGGGATGGGATGGGGATGGGGATGGGATGGGGATGGGGATGGGGATGGGATGGGATGGGGATGGGATGGGGATGGGATGGGGATGGGATGGGATGGGATGGGGATGGGATGGGGATGGGATGGGGATGGGATGGGGATGGGGATGGGGATGGGGATGGGGATGGGATGGGATGGGGATGGGATGGGGATGGGATGGGGATGGGATGGGATGGGGATGGGGATGGGGATGGGATGGGATGGGGATGGGGATGGGGATGGGGGTGGGGGTGGGGATGGGGATGGGATGGGGATGGGAATGGGATGGGGATGGGATGGGGATGGGGGTGGGGATGGGGATGGGATGGGGATGGGGGTGGGGATGGGGATGGGGGTGGGGATGGGGATGGGATGGGGATGGGGATGGGATGGGGATGGGATGGGGATGGGATGAGGATGGGGATGGGGATGGGGATGGGGATGGGGATGGGGATGGGGATGGGATGGGGATGGGGGTGGGGGTGGGATGGGGATGGGGATGGGGATGGGGGTGGGGATGGGATGGGGATGGGGATGGGATGGGATGGGGATGGGATGGGATGGGATGGGATGGGATGGGGATGGGGATGGGGATGGGGATGGGGATGGGATGGGGATGGGGGTGGGGATGGGATGGGGATGGGGATGGGGGTGGGGATGGGATGGGGATGGGGATGGGATGGGATGGGGATGGGGGTGGGGATGGGATGGGGATGGGATGCGATGGGGATGGGGATGGGATGGGGATGGGATGGGATGGGGATGGGGATGGGATGGGATGGGGATGGGATGGGGATGGGATGGGGATGGGGATGGGGATGGGATGGGGATGGGGATGGGATGGGATGGGGATGGGATGGGGATGGGATGGGGATGGGGATGGGGATGGGATGGGGATGGGGATGGGGTGGGATGGGGATGGGATGGGGATGGGGATGGGATGGGGATGGGGGTGGGGATGGGATGGGATGGGGATGGGATGGGATGGGGATGGGGGTGGGGATGGGATGGGGATGGGGATGGGGATGGGATGGGGATGGGGATGGGGATGGGGATGGGGATGGGATGGGGATGGGATGGGATGGGATGGGGATGGGGATGGGATGGGGATGGGGGTGGGGATGGGATGGGATGGGGATGGGATGGGATGGGGATGGGGGTGGGGATGGGATGGGGATGGGGATGGGGATGGGATGGGGATGGGGATGGGGGTGGGGGTGGGGATGGGGTGGGGATGGGATGAGATGGGATGCGGATGGGTGCTGGTGCAATAGTGACCCTAAATGTGGAGGGAGAAATGGGATGGGTGCAGGTGATATCTCTACACCCCACTCAAAATGTAGGGAGACTTGGGGTGGGTGCTCATGAAGGACAGACTTCAAACCCAGGGATTAAATGGGATGGGGATGGGATGAGATGGGACTGGGGGTCGGGTGGGGTTGGGGATGGGATGGGGTGGGTGCTAGGCCAGTGGGGGACCCCACATATACAGAAACAAATCGGGTGGTGAGACAAGCAACATTGACCCCAAATCCAGGGTGCAGAGAGGAGGGATGCTGGTGCTGTGAGGAACCCAGCACCCATCCAGGGGTCCCCGGGGGGCTGCGGGGGGGTGACCCATGGTGTCCCCGTGTCCCCACACCCACCAGTGACCTTGTCGAGCAGGGAGTAGAGGCGGTGGCAGCAGGGCGCGTAGACACCGACGGTGACAGGGGTGGCCGTGTGGCACAGCGTCTTTGAGAGGCAGCGGCAGTAGATGTCATCCTCCGTCAGCACCTCTGGGGGCCGAGGGGAGAGTCGGGGTGACCCTGAGCCCCTCCCCCGCCACGATTCAGGGACAAGGGACCCATCCCCCATCCCCCACCATGGGGTTGTGGGTGCTGCGGTGATGGGGATCCCAGATCCTGGATGGATGGGATGGGGGTGGGATGGGATGGGGATGGGGATGGGGATGGGGATGGGGATGGGGATGGGGATGGGATGGGGATAGGGATGGGATGGGGATGGGATGGGATGGGGATGGGATGGGATGGGATGGGATGGGGATGGGGATGGGGATGGGATGGGGATGGGGGTGGGGATGGGGATGGGATGGGATGGGGATGGGATGGGATGGGGATGGGGATGGGGATGGGGATGGGGATGGGATGGGGATGGGATGGGGATGGGATGGGGATGGGGATGGGGATGGGGATGGGGATGGGGATGGGATGGGGATGGGGGTGGGGATGGGGATGGGGGTGGGGACGGGGATGGGAGGGGGATGGGGATGGGATGGGGATGGGGATGGGGATGGGGATGGGGATGGGGATGGGATGGGGATGGGGGTGGGGATGGGGATGGGAGGGGGATGGGGATGGGATGGGGATGGGGATGGGGATGGGGATGGGATGGGGATGGGGGTGGGGATGGGGATGGGAGGGGGATGGGGATGGGATGGGGATGGGGATGGGGATGGGGATGGGGATGGGGGTGGGATGGGATGGGGATGGGGATGGGGATGGGGATGGGATGGGGATGGGGATGGGATGGGGATGGGATGGGGATGGGATGGGATGGGGATGGGATGGGGATGGGATGGGGATGGGATGGGGATGGGATGGGGATGGGGATGGGATGGGGATGGGATGGGGATGGCAGGAGGGCCCGGGCCCCCCCAGACCTGTACCTTGGTGCTCCCGGTTCTCCACCTCCACAAAGGCGCTGTCACGGCAGGCGCAGGCGTCCCCCCCCCGGCCCAGGCAGGCCAGGCGTTCCTCACAGCACCCCAGGGACCCCCCCGGGTGCCCCCCGCATGCCGGTGAGCAGGATCCCTGCCAGAGGGAGGCACACATGTCACCCACCGCACCCCTGGGGACACCCTGGGGATGTGGGCACAGGGGGACACGAGGACATGGGGATACCACGGGGACAGAGGGACATGGGGACAATGGGACAGAGGCACCTCATGGCTTTGGGGTGGTTTTGGGGGAGTTGGCACCAAAATCTTACTCTTGAACTGGGTGACCCCATCTTTGTCCCCAAGGGCATCAGGGACCCCCGTCCCCTCCCCAGGTGCCCCGTGGGGCTGACTGGGAGGGGTGTAGCACAGCCTGGGGCAGGCTTGGACAGCCTGGAGTGGAATGATGGGAACTGACCAGGACAAACCAGCCTGCTGGATACTGGGGACCAGGCTGCAACTGGTGCTGGGGACACCAGGCACCATGAGACAGTCTGGACTGGGAACACTGGTGTCCATGGGGCACCTGGACTGGGAGCACTGGTGGTCATGGGGCAGCCTGGACTGGGGCCACCTGGGATACTGGGACAGCCTGGATGTGGGAGACTGGCTGCTACAGGAGAGGGTGAAGTGGGATACATTGGCATAAGCTGCACTGGGAGGGCTGGTGGCACTGGACATGCTGAACTGGGGATGCTGGAAGAGCCTGTATGAGGGGCACAGGGTCAGCTGGGACTGGGGACACTGGTGGTCATGGGGCAGCCTGTACAGGGGACACCAGTGACCCTAGCCCAGCCTATACTGGGGGTACTGGTGACTAAGGGGTAGCCTGTACAGGGGACACCAGTGACCCTAGCCCAAACTATACTGGGGGATACTGGTGACCAAGGGGCCACCTATACAGGGGACAGTGGTCACCACAGCTCAGCCTATACTGGGGACACTGGTGACCATAGGGCAGCCTATACAGGGGACACCAGTGACCCTAGCCCAACCTGTACTGGGGATACTGGTGACCAAAGGTCAGCCTATACAGGGGACAATGGTCCCCATAGCCCAGCCTATACTGGGGACACCGGTGGCTGGGGCCCCACACCCTCTCCACCCCCCCAACCCCCCAGGGCCTCATCCTGCCCAGTCCCCATCCCCGTCCTACCCCGGGCAGCGCCACCGGCTCCATCGCCGCCTGCCTCCGGCCACATCGGTCCCCGGCACCAGCTTCACCACTGGATTTATACAGAGTCAGGATCCAGCCCCACCACTGCCCGGTGGGGAGGAAATAATTAGGTGTGGATCGGGCAGAAATTCCGGCTGCGCCGGCGCGAGCTTCTCCTGAGTCAGGGCCCAGCAATGCCCGGCCGGATCTGGCCCCACGGAGGGATTGGGGTGTGGGGTGGGAGGGGAAGGTGGGCTGGGGAGGGGTCCTGCGGGGGGCTGAGGGAGGGGTGGGGGGGGACGTGGAGGACGGGGGATGGAGGGGATATGGGGGGATGGAGGGGTGGGGGGGACATGGGGACATGGGTGTTATGGGGGGATGAAGGCGATATGGGGGGATGGAGGGGTGGGGGGGGATGTGGGGGGGGACAGACGGAGGGAACATGGGGGCATGTAGGGATGGGGGGGACGTGGGGACAGGGGGACGAAAGGGATATAGGGGGATGAAGGGGTGGGGGGATGGGGGGATGGGGGGATGGAGGGGATATGGGGGGATGGAGGGGATGTGGGGGGATGGAAGGGATGTGGGGGGATGGAGGGGTGGGGGGACATGGGGGGATGGGGGGGGATGGGGGGATGGGGGGGAATGGACATGGGGGGATACAGGGGACATGGGTGATGCAGGGACACCGGGGTCACGGGGCCAGCCCAGGAGCCAGGCACCGTGGGCAGAGCTGAGGGGACAGCAGTGACACAGCCACTCCATCATCGCCCTGCCATCGCCCTGCCATTGCCCTGCCATCGCCGCTTCCTGTGGCCAGTGGCTCCTGCCAGAGGAACCTGCTGGCCCGGGCACAGGCAGCATCTGCTGGCCACCAGCACCGGTGACAATCAGCGGCCACCAGTACCAGTGATGCTGGCCAGACACCCTGGTTGCCACCAAAACTGGGGTTTTCCACCCCAAAACTAGCTTCTGGGCTCTCCCTGACCTGGAAAGGGTTAATGGGGCGTGGCGAGGGAGACATGTGGGACACCAGGGACATGGGGGGACGTGGAAGGCACAGTGTGGGGGACAGGGATGTAGGGACATGGGGACAGGGAGGGCCAAGGGGGACAGAGGGGATGCCGGGGATGTAGGGGACATGGGAGACAGGGGGACACAGGGACAGGGGGACATGGGGACAGGAGGACACAAAGGACAAAGGGACAGCGGGACACGGGGAAAGGAGGACATGGGGGACACAGGGACAGGGGATGGGGGACACAGGGACGGGGGGCACAGGGACAGGAGGACACAGGGATGGGGGACAGAGGGACATGGGGACACAGAGGACAGGGGGACACAGGGCTGTAACAGGCTGGGCCAGATCCTGCACGGGGGCTGGTGGCTGTGGTGGCATTTCCTCACGGTGGCCTTGGCACCCTGAAAAGTATCAGATGTGTCACCAAGAGGGGGGGACCAGTGTCCCCCTGGGTCCCCCTGTCCAAGCACCACCCAGGGATATCCCACCCAGGGCCCCCCACCCAGGGTCCCCCTGATCCAGCGAACCCCCACCCAGGGACCCTATGAGGTGGGGGGCACCCTGTGGGGACAGAGGACACCCTATAGAGCCAGGGGGGATTCTAGAGGGTCAGGGGTACCTACGGGGCCAGGGGGGTCCTATGGAGACAAAGGGAACCCTATAGGATCAGGGGTACCGTATGGGGCCGGGGGTGGGGTCCTATGGGGATAGAGGGGACCCTATAGGGTCAGGGGTACCCTATGGGGCTGGGGGTGACCTTATGAGGCTGGAGGGTCTATACGGGACTAAGGGGCAGGGGGCTGTATGGATGGGGGAGCCACAGGGGCCTGGGGGGCCACAGGGGCCTGGGGGGGGCGCAGCATCCTCTGGGGTGGGGCACGTCCCACCCACAGGCTGTGGAGTTACTGGGGTGCTGGGAGTGCCCCCCCACGGTGCCCTCCTGGTTCTGGTCCCGGTCCCGGTCCCGGTCCCGGTCCCGGTCCCGGCCCCAGCCAGGGGTGGCGGTGGGGACACGGGCAGACAGCCCCCCCGCCCCGGGCCGCCCCCGCAAGGTGCCAGCGTCGCCCACTGGGACCCCTCGGGGCCCCCATTAAAGCCTTCGCCAGCCCTCGCCGCCTGCCCACGTCCCTGGGTCGGGGCGAGGGCCCCGGGGCCACGCTGGGGCGGGGGGACACGGGGGTCCTGGGGTTGGGGACACGGGGGTCCGCCCCCCCTGCGCCCCCCGCTGCGCTCACCCGTCCCGCTGACAGGGGGCAGAGCGCGCGCACCGCACTAACGGTCCCGCGCATGCGCAGAGCGCTGGCAGCGCCCGGCCCCTGCACGCGTTGCCGGGCGCGCGGCCCCGGCGTGACGCGTGACGCGGCGCCGGCCGCCTGTCATGTGACCTGCGGAGGTGCTGGGCGGGAGGTGGGAGAGCCCCGGGGGGACGGGGTGGGTCCCCGGCGGTCTGGGGGGGTCCGGGGGTTCCGTGAGGCCGGGGGGGGATCTGGGGGTCGCCGTGAGGCTGTGGGGGGGATCCCTGGGAGGGGCTGGGGGAGTTCCGTGGGGTGGGGGGGTGTTCGTGGGGGTTGGGGGGGCGCCGGGGATCCCCGTGAGCGTGGAAGGGATCTGGGGGTGTCCGTGGGGCTGGGGGTCCCGTGGGTTTGGAGGGTGTGGGGGCCACTGTGGGACTGGGGGGGTCTGGGGTCCCTGTAGGTCTCGGGGGGGTGTCTGGGATGTCCAGGGGGTATCTGAGCACGGGGGGGGGGGGGGGGGGCGGACACTCTGCAGGGCCCCGGGGCCAAGTTTGGGGTCCCCGGGGGTGCTGCTCCCCCTGATCCCCATGCCCTGCCCCAGGCCATGGCCGCCCCCCGCCCCCCCAGGGTGGTGCCGGGTGAAGCCTCCGAGAGCGACTCGGAGCCGGAGCTGCCGGTGGGGGCGACCAGGGGGACCCCGGGGATAGGGCTGAAGGTGCCTGGCGAAGCCTCCGAAACAGAAGAGGAAGAGGAGGAGGAGGAGGAGGAGGAGGAAGAGAGGCCGAAGCTCCCCCCGGTGCCACCGGAGGAACCAGCAGCAGTTTGGGGGGGCAGCCGGGGGGACCCCTCGCTGCTGCAGCAGCGGCTGCGGGAGGGTTCGGGGCGGCTGCAGGGGGCGGTGGGCAGCGCCCTGCGGCAGAGCTACGGCAGCGCTGCCCGGCATTTGGGGGGGCTGGGGGGGGCCTTGGGGCGAGCGCAAGCAACCGCCGCCGCCGCCGCCGACTGCCTGCGCCTGGCTCGCCGCGACCTGCGCGCTGTGGCCGCCGCCGTCGAGATTGTCACCGCCTGTCGCCTCCTGCCCGACATCCGAGGCCGGCTGCCGACCAGTGGCCCCCAGAACCCCCCCGCGGGGACACCCGTGCTTTGGTGACATCAGTGGCGGTGGCGGCATTGCCAAACGGCCGTGATGGGTCCCGGCCGCCGTCGTCCCCAAGCGCCACCATGTTGTGTGACGCAGAACTGAATAAAGCGCTGGCGGTAGCACGGTGGTGGCATGGGGACAGCGGTGGCACTGGGGAGGGGACAGGGACACCCCCGAGGCGTCACAGGTGCTGGTGGCACGTGGCAGTGGCACTTGAGGATGGTGGTGGCCCTGGCGGGGGCCTGGTACTGTGGTGGCCTGGGCTGTCTTATGTCCCCACCCCCCGCTGTTACCCCTTGGTGATGTCCCTGGTGTCCCCCCACTCGTGTCCCCAGCAGCAGGACACTGGGGGGGGGGCAGTGGAGACAAGGGGACAGTGATGGGGGGTGACACAGACACACTCCCAACCCCCCCCAAGAAGCAGGATGCTGTGGGGACACACAAGACTTTATTTTGGGGGGACACTTGCCTCACGCCAGCGCTGCCACGCCCTGGGGGGAGGGAGGGGACGACGATGGGGGGGGGGGTGTCCCCACGGAGGGCTTTGTGGGTTGGGTTGGGGGCCCCCGGGGGGGTCTGGGGGTCACATGTGGGTGGCCAGTCTGTCCATGTACGCCTGCAGTGCCTGCAGCCGGGTGTCAATCTCAGACAGCTGGGCCGTGGGCTCCTCGTGGTGGTTCTCTAGGGGGGCAGGGAGGAAGAGGGGAAAAATGGGTTAAAAAAAGCCTGAACTGGAGTGGGGGGCACCCCAAAAATCAAAGGGAGGGGCTCACCTTTACTGGCGCGCTTGGCAGCAGCGCTGCCTGCGGACAGCTTGCGGCCAGCAGCTGGGCGACGGGCCTGTGGGTGGGGGACACCAGTAGGGGGTGCGTATGTCCCCCCTCACAAGTTACCCCGCTTTGGGGGTTGCGGGGGGATCCCCAAAATGAGGGGGGGGGTTGGGGGCGTGGTCCCAGGCTTCTGGGCAGCCACTCACCTTGTCGGGGCTGTTACAGGATGGGGCGCTCAGGAGTCTCCGGGTGCGGGTCATGCTCCTGCCCCTGCCCAAGGGTGCGGGGCATGGTTTAGGGGTGCCTGGGGGAGCTCGGCGTGCCCGGGGGACACACCCAGGGGTCCCAACCCCCACCACGGCAGTTACCTGGGGGGCAGCAGCTCAGAGCGCTCATCAGCTTCGCTGCCAGAGCTCACCGCCGAGCGCCAGCTCCGGAAGCTTTCGGCTGCAGAGAGAAATGGGGGGGGGTGGGAAAGGAGCCCCAGCACCCAGCGGGGTGCCCTTTTACCCTCCAAACCTTCCAAACCCACCCCGGGTGCCCCCCACCCACCCCTCGCGTTCCCCACTCACCCGAGGAACTCCTCGCCAGGCTGGTGCTGCCGAAAGCCGCCCTGCTCCGCTGGCTGCACCCAAGGGAGACAGTGGCAAGGGGTGGGGGGGGGTGTTTGGGGCGGCTGGGGTGGGCCCCCTCCCAGCCCCATGGGGAGGGAGGGGACAGTGATGGTGACAACGCCGATGTCACCGCTTACTTTTTGCGCTCGGCCTCCTTCTGCCGGCGCTGCCGGGCCCTGACGAAGGCGGTGGGGTCGAAGCGTGGCGGGCGGGGACCTGGTGGGGAGGAGAGGGGGGTGTCAGGGTGGGGAGGGGGACACACACACACACACACAAACCGTGGGGTGTCCCCAAGTGTCCCCTCTCCACCTGCGGGTGAGGGGGACCGCGGCTGGGGGCGGCCCTGGCTGCAACTGCGGCTCTCCCGGGATGCCGAGCGGGACGGGGGCAGCCGGGTGTTGGACAGAGAGCGTCGCTCCTGGGCGTGGGGGCCTGCGCCAGCGGGAGTCCGGCGGCTGCCAAGGGGATGAGCGCTGTCAAGGGTGGGGTGGGGGGCATGCCACAATCACTGGGGGGCCCCCCGTTACCCCCCAGCCCTCACCCCCTCTTGTATGAGGCCAGCTCGGCCATTAGGCTCTTCACTTGCAGTTGCAGCCTCTGCTCCGACGACGTCACCTCTGCCAGCTGCAAGGGAGGGAAGGTTTGCCACGACCCCAGCAGCCCCCCAAAACCGCTGGCAGCCCCCCAAAACCACCACCAACCCACCTCGGCGGTCAGCTTCCGGTGCTCACGCCAGTGCCGGGCCTTCTCCCTCGTCAGCTTCTCCTCGGCGTGCCGCAGCGCTGCCGCCTGTGCCTGCTTCTCCTCCAGCGCCCGCTGCAGCCTGGTTTTTGGGGTGGGGTGCGGGTTTAGGGGGGTTCCTTCTCGCTCTGATAGCCAGGGGATCCCCCCAAACCCTTCCCGCTGAGACCGGCATCGCTCACTCATCCTGCAAACGCCGGATCTCGGTGTCCCGGTGACTGTCCTTGCGCTGAGCACGGAGCTGAGCCAGTTCCTCCCTCAGGTCGCAGACGAGCCGGTGCAGCGCGGCAGGATCCAGCTTCCCGGCGTAGGGCAGCGGCAGCGGGTAGTGGATCCTGGAGGGTGGGCCATGGAATGAGGCGGTGTCATCCCCACCCCATGTCCCCCCACCCCGTGTCCCCCCACCCTGTGTTCTGCCTGTCACCTGTCGAACTCAACGGAGTAGACAAGGATGAGATAACGCTTGGCATTGAGGTGGGACGCTGAGGAAAGCGGAGGCCGGGAAATTGCCCCCATTCTCTGGCTGCGGAGGGTCTCCAGGTCGGCGTAAGTGAGGAGCTCCAGGGTGACGAATCTGCTGCTCTGCAAAAGGGGAAAAATGGGGAGGTGGGCGGTGAGACTCCCCCCCAAAACGCCGCAGTGGCAAGGGGAGCGGTGTCGGCCTCACCTGCGTCAACGCCGACTCCAGCATGTCACAAAAAATACCAAATTGCTTAAAATTCCCTGTTTTGCGGGTCAAATCCTCGATGACTGCAGGGAAAGTGGGGGGGGTCGGCATTTGGGGGGGAGGTCCCCTCAGATCCCGACCTCCCCACGGACTCACAGTCGGCGTCGAACTCCCCCCTCCATGTGTCGGCGGTGAGGTGAGCCTCCACCTCCACCTCCAGCTTGGAGGGGGCACGCATCAGTCGGATGGCGTGGACCCCATGGCGGAAGGTGACGTCCACCTGTAGGTACCGTGGCTCCCCCATGGCGCTGAGGGGAGGGTGTCTTTTTGCGGAGGGGGGCACCCCAGGGTCTCCTACTGGGGGGGCACCCCGGGAAAGAGGAATTAGGTTGGGGTTGGGGGGGGGGGTTGGGGTGGTGGGTGCATGGGGGGGACATTGATGGGGGTCATGGCAACAGTGGGAGCAAGTGGAGGGAACCCCCGGGTATTCGGAGACTAGGGTTTGGGGGGGGGGGTGTCACAGAGGGACACGGGGGGAGCCCAGGGCTTTGGGGGGGCTTGGGGGAGCTTAGGATTTTCGGGTGGGCTTGGGGAGGCAAGGGCTTTGGGGGAGGAGGGCTGCCTGGGAGTGCTCAGGGCTTTGGGAAAGGCCTGTTTTGGGGGACCCCGGGGGCTGTTTTGGGGGAGTTTAGGGCTTTGTGAGGGGGGCTGCCTGGGGGACTCAGGTCTTTGGGAGGGGCCTGTTTTGGGGAAGCCCAGGCTTTGAGGGGGGGGTCTGTTCAGGCGGCAGATACCGGGGGAAGCCCGGCCTCGGGGGGCTGCTGGGACACGGAGAGCGCCCTGGGCGGTCACCGGGCCGGGGGAGGACCGAGGGACCCCGGGGCAGCCCGCAGTACCCCGACCCCGGCACCCACCGCCCGCCGCGCTCCGGCGCCACTTCAGCCGCAGCCCCGCCCTCCCACTGCCCCATTGGCCGGCCACGTCCCGTCCCGCCGCCTCATTGGCTCATGCTGCCACCTGTAACGTCACTCCACCTCCCTCCGGGCGGCCGTTAGCCGCAACGCTCCCTCCCTCCTGCCCTCCAGCCTCCCGCTCCGATTGCCTGTCAGGCGGAACCCGCTTCCCGCCTCCGTAGAGTCATTGGTTATTGCGGCTGTCAGTCATTACCCCCCCCCCCCCAGCCGATAATGGGAGGCGCGCATGTGGCGTCCCTGCTGGGAAGGAGCCGCGCGTTCGGCCCCACCCCCTTCCACCGATCACCGCGTGGCCCCACCCCTTTCCATCGCTAACGGCGCGGCTCCGCCCCTCCCCCTTGCTGGCGGCGACGTCCCGCCACACTCGTGCCCGGGGGGAGAAGGGGAGGGGATACGGGGGGGGCACAGACAAGGAGGGGAAAACTGAGCCTCGAACCGGTTTAATTATTCCGGGACAGACTGGGGGGGCGGGGGGGCAGGACTGCGCCCATGGGTCTCGTTCGTGGGTCCATGCATCTGTCCGTGGGGCTCAGTGCCATGGGGCCGCAGCCTTGCAGTCGGTGGGGACCCTCGGTGGCCCCACGCCCACGGGATGTGCCCGGTGCCACTCTGGGGCCCGTCAGTCACCCCCCCCCCGCTCTTTCTCCAGCCCCTATAGCCCCCTATAGATCCCCATAGGCCCCCGTAGCCCCACCCTCGCCTACTCTCAGCCCCCACGGCCCCCCTAGCCCCCCTACATCCCCATACCCCTATAGCTCCTCACAACCCCCATGGCCCCCCGTACTCCCCTCCACCCTCCATAGAACCCAGAAGTCACCAGGCCCCCAACCCCCTCTATAGACCCCCAGGTCCCTATAGTCCCCACACCCCCCGCCCCTATACCCCCATCCTCCCAGCCCCCATACCCACAGCCCCTATACCTCAGCTCTCTCAACCCCTGTAGCCCCCATACCCACGGCCCCTATAAACCCACATTCCCATCCCCTTTAGCCCTTGTACCCGCGATCCCTACAGCCCCCATACCCCCCGTCCCTATAGTCCCCAGGGCCTACAGCCAGCTCCCCATATAGTCCCCTACAGCCGCCCCAAGCAGGCGCCCCTATAGCTCCCCTAACGGCTGCCACCATACCCGCCACTCCACAGCCCCCCAGAGCCCCCATACCCCACCCACAGCCTCCCTACAGCACCTAAACCTGCCCGTACAGGCACGCCCGCCCACCCCCCGCGCAGGCGCACTGGGAGCCCCCACCCCGCGCAGGCGCAGTGCCCTCCCCTCCCGTCCCGCCGCGCTCCGGCGGCCCCTTTAAGGCGCCCGCGGCCGGTATGTGGGGGGGGAAGGCGTTGGGGGCGACCCCCGTGAGGGGAGGCTCGGGGTGGGGGGCTGCGGTGGGGGGACAGCCTGGGAGGGGACCTTCGGGGGCACCTTGTGGGGTGGGGTTACCCTGTGAGGAGGGACTCTCTGAGGGGTCTTTGCTATGGGCGAATCTGTGAGGGGGGGACCCTCTGAGGGGGGGGCTTTGAGGGGGTCTATGAGGGGCGATCCTCTGAGGGGGCTCTATGAGGGGGGATCCTTGAGGGGGTCCTGCTGAGGGCGGGATGCTCTGAGGGGGGCTGTGAGGGGTCTTTGCTTTGGGGATGCTCTGAGGGGGGCTTTGGGGGGGACCCTGTGAGGGGATCTTCTGAGGGATCTTTGCTGAGGGGCGACCCTCTGAACGGGGGCTTTGAGGGGGCTCTGTGAGGGCGCCCTTTTACCCTCCAAACCTTCCAAACCCACCCTGGGTGCCCCCCACCCACCCCTCGCGTTCCCCACTCACCCGAGGAACTCCTCGCCAGGCTGGTGCTGCCGAAAGCCGCCCTGCTCCGCTGGCTGCACCCAAGGGAGACAGTGGCAAGGGGTGGGGGGGTGTTTGGGGCGGCTGGGGTGGGCCCCCTCCCAGCTCCATGGGGAGGGAGGGGACAGTGATGGTGACAACGCCGATGTCACCGCTTACTTTTTGCGCTCGGCCTCCTTCTGCCGGCGCTGCCGGGCCCTGACGAAGGCGGTGGGGTCGAAGCGTGGCGGGCGGGGACCTGGTGGGGAGGAGAGGGGGGTGTCAGGGTGGGGAGGGGGACACACACACACACACACAAACCGTGGGGTGTCCCCAAGTGTCCCCTCTCCACCTGCGGGTGAGGGGGACCGCGGCTGGGGGCGGCCCTGGCTGCAACTGCGGCTCTCCCGGGATGCCGAGCGGGACGGGGGCAGCCGGGTGTTGGACAGAGAGCGTCGCTCCTGGGCGTGGGGGCCTGCGCCAGCGGGAGTCCGGCGGCTGCCAAGGGGATGAGCGCTGTCAAGGGTGGGGTGGGGGGCATGCCACAATCACTGGGGGCCCCCCCGTTACCCCCCAGCCCTCACCCCCTCTTGTATGAGGCCAGCTCGGCCATTAGGCTCTTCACTTGCAGTTGCAGCCTCTGCTCCGACGCCGTCACCTCTGCCAGCTGCAAGGGAGGGAAGGTTTGCCACGACCCCAGCAGCCCCCCAAAACCGCTGGCAGCCCCCCAAAACCACCACCAACCCACCTCGGCGGTCAGCTTCCGGTGCTCACGCCAGTGCCGGGCCTTCTCCCTCGTCAGCTTCTCCTCGGCGTGCCGCAGCGCTGCCGCCTGTGCCTGCTTCTCCTCCAGCGCCCGCTGCAGCCTGGTTTTTGGGGTGGGGTGCGGGTTTAGGGGGGTTCCTTCTCGCTCTGATAGCCAGGGGATCCCCCCAAACCCTTCCCGCTGAGACCGGCATCGCTCACTCATCCTGCAAACGCCGGATCTCGGTGTCCCGGTGACTGTCCTTGCGCTGAGCACGGAGCTGAGCCAGTTCCTCCCTCAGGTCGCAGACGAGCCGGTGCAGCGCGGCAGGATCCAGCTTCCCGGCGTAGGGCAGCGGCAGCGGGTAGTGGATCCTGGAGGGTGGGCCATGGAATGAGGCGGTGTCAGCCCCACCCCATGTCCCCCCACCCCGTGTCCCCCCACCCTGTGTTCTGCCTGTCACCTGTCGAACTCAACGGAGTAGACAAGGATGAGATAACGCTTGGCATTGAGGTGGGACGCTGAGGAAAGCGGAGGCCGGGAAATTGCCCCCATTCTCTGGCTGCGGAGGGTCTCCAGGTCGGCGTAAGTGAGGAGCTCCAGGGTGACGAATCTGCTGCTCTGCAAAAGGGGAAAAATGGGGAGGTGGGCGGTGAGACTCCCCCCCAAAACGCCGCAGTGGCAAGGGGATGGGGATGGGGATGGGATGGGGGTGGGATGGGGGGGGGATGGGGATGGGGATGGGGATGGGGATGGGGGTGGGGATCGGGGTGGGGATGGGGATGGGGATGGGGATGGGATGGGGATGGGGATGGGGGTGGGGATGGGGATGGGGATGAGTGTCTGTCCGTGCCCCTGTCCGTGCCCAGGCCACGTGGTGGAGCTGGCGCGGGCACACGGGGCGCTGCTGGCGGCGCCGGAGCATTGCTTCTACGGGGGCGGCCCGGGGCCGGGGGCGGGCCCCGACCTGCGCTTCCTCTTCAGCCAGCAGGCGTGTGTTGTGGGGGGCCGGGTGGGGGTTGCTCCTGGACAGGGGGGTCTCCTCACCCTCCCCTCTTCCCCTCCCCCAGCCTGGCTGACGTGGCCACCTTCCAGCTCCATGTCACGAGCGTGTGGGGCCTCAGCCCCAACCACACCTGGGTCTGCTTTGGGGGGTCCTACGCCGGCGCCCTCGCTGCCTGGGCGCGCCTCAAGGTGGGCCTGGGTCCCTGAGCCCCCCGGGGGGTGGTGGGGGTGGTGGTGGGTGGTGACCCCACTAGGTGTGACCCCGTGCCTCAGTTTCCCCACCTGGTGTCTGCCGCCGTCGCCTCGTCCGCTCCCATCCGGGCCCAGCTTGACTTCGCTGGATACAACCACGTGAGCCCCCCCGGACCCCCCAAACCCCCCCTGGACCCCCACCCCAGGCAGCATTAACCCCTCGGGTCCCATCTCCCCGCAGGTCGTATCGGCCGCCCTCTCCAGCCCCACCGTGGGGGGGTCCCCGGAGGTAGGTCCAAGGGGTTTGATGGGGAACCCCTGATGGGGGGGGGTGCACGGTGGGACACCCCCCTCCGCCCCCCACCAAATCCATGCCGGCAGTGCCTTTGGGCGGTGGCGGCGGCCTTCGCGGCGCTGGACGGGCGGTTGCGTGGCCGGCGCTGGGCGGGGGTGGCACGGGATTTCTCCTGTTGCCGCCCCCCCCGGGAACCGGGGGACCGGGAGCTGCTGGCCGAGACCGTGGCCGACGTCTTCGCCGGGGCGGTGCAGTACAACGGCCGCCGTCCCGCCGACTCGGTGGCCGAGCTCTGCCGCGCCATGACCGACGGCCGCCGCGGCTCCCCGTACCGCCGGCTCCTGGCTCTCAACAAGGTGCCAGGGGGTTTGGGTGGGGGGGGGGTCCTGGTACCCCACTGCACCCTCCTGCCCCCCTCCACCCTCCTGCGCCCCCCTTGCAGCCTCATGCGCCCCACTGCACCCTATGGCATCCTTCTGCGCCCCTCTGTACCCCACAGTGACCCCCTGCACCCCATTCTACCCTCCTGCACCCCTGCACCCCCTTGCATCCTCCTGCACCTCCTTGTACCCCACTGCACCCCCTGCACCCCCTTGCATTCTCCTGCACCCCCTTGTACCCCACAGTGACCCCTGCACCCCATTCTACCCTCCTGCACCCCCTTGCACCCTCCTGCACCTCCTTGTACCCCACTGCACCCCTTGCACCCCCTCGCACCCCATTGCAACCCCTCGTATCCCTTGTGCCCCCTTGCACCCCACTGCACCCCCTTGTACCCCATTGCACCCCTTGCAACCCCTTGCACCCCCTCATACCTCTTGCACCCCCATTGCACCCCCTTGCACCCTCTCATATCCCTTGCACCCCACTGCACCACCTTGTATCCCTTGCACCCCCTTGCACCCCCTCGTATCCCTTGCACCCCCTCGTATCCCTCGCACCCCCTTGCACCCCCTCGTATCCCTTGCACCCCCTCATATCCCTCGCACCCCATTGCACCCCCTCGTATCCCTTGTATCCCTCGCACCCCACTGCACCCCCTCGTATCCCTCGCACCCCACTGCACCCCCTCGTATCCCTTGCACCCCCTCGTATCCCCTCGCACCCCATTGCACCCCCTCGTATCCCCTCGCACCCCACTGCACCCCCTCACACCCCTTGCACCCCCCTGCCCCCCTCGCGCCCCGCTGCCGCCCGGGGGCCGGGGGGAGCCCTGAGCATGGCCCCCCCAGGCCTTCCTGCGGCGCAGGGGGCTGCCCTGCACCCCGACTTCGCGGCGGGAGGCCGTGCAGGAGCTGCATCGCCCCACGGCTGGGGGCAGCCGCCGGCTCTGGCTCTTCCAGACCTGCACCGAGTTCGGCTTCTGTGAGCGCCGGGAAGGGTGTGTGTGGGGGGGGGGGGTCAGGGTGGGGGTCAGGGGGTGTGTGTGGGGGGTCGTCAGCCACCCCCCCATCTGCAGACCCCAGCTGCCGGGACGCCGCCTGCCCCTTCTCCCGCTTCCAGACTCTGCGGGCGCAGCTGAGCCTCTGCGCCGACGTCTTCGGCCTCGCCCCGGCACGTGTCCAGGCCGCCGTCGCCTTCACCAACGCCTTCTATGGCGCCGCGCGCCCCGGCACCCACTGCGTCCTCTTCGTGAACGGTGCGGCGCGGCGGGGCGTGGTGCAGCATGGCACGGCGTGGCGGAGCGTGGCACGGCGCGGCATGGCTCGGCACGGCGCGGGGCCCTGTGGCACGGTGCAGGGTGACCTGGCGCAGGGTGCCCCGTTTTGGGGTGACGCGGTGCAGGGTGGCACAGTGCGGGGTGACAGACGTGGGGTGACACGTTTCAGGGTGACATGGTGTGGGGTGACATGTTTCAGGGTGACACATTTTGAGGTGACAGACATGGGGTGACACTTTTGGGGTGACACTTTTGGGGTGACACATTTCAGGGTGACACATTTTGGGGTGACGCGATGCAGGGTGACAGATGTGGGGTGACACGGTGCGGGGTGACATGGGGCAGGGTGACACGTTTCGGGGTGACACTGGGTGATGCGGTGTGAGGTGACCCATTTCGGGGTGACCCAGTGTGGGGTGACACTTTTGGGGTGACACATTTCAGGGTGACACCGGATGATGTGGTGTGGGGTGACCCATTTCGGGGTGACCCGTTTTGGGGTGACCCATTTCGGGGTGACAGACGTGGGGTGACACTTTTGGGGTGACACATTTCGGGGTGACACCGGGTGACGTGGTGTGGGGTGACCCGTTTCGGGGTGACCCTGCGCCCGCTGCCCGCAGGCGCGCTGGACCCCTGGCACGTGCTGAGCGCGGGGGGGCGGCCGTTCGGGGGTGCTGATCGCAGGGGGCTCCCACTGTGCCGACATGGCCCCCCGCGCCCCGAGGACCCCCCGGCGCTGAGGGACGCCCGCCAGGTGAGTAGGGCCGGGGTGGGGTGGAGGGCACATGGGGCGGGGGGCCCAGCCCAGCTCACCCCCCCCGTGCCCCCAGCGCATCGCAGCCCACCTGGAGGCATGGCTGGCCCCCCCAACCCCCCACAACCGCACCAGAACGGGGGGGACACGACAGGAGCCAGGCATCCTCTGCCCCCCCCCCATGACCCCTAGGCTGCTCGGCCACCCTGGGGGGGGGGGGGCAGGACACCTGGGTCCTGCCCCCCCCCCCCCCCCCAATTTCACCCCGCTTTTCAATATGGGGGGACCCAGGTGTCCTGGCCCCCACCATGATCCCCCCCCCGGCGTCCCAGGCATCCTGACCCCCCCAATCCTCATGACCCTCCCCTTGGGGGGGGTCCCAGGCGTCCTGCCCCCCACCCATGACACCCCCCCAGGGGCGACCCAGGTGTCCTGTCCCCCCACCCCAATGACCCCCCCCTCCTTGGGGGGACCCAGGCGTCCTGCCCCCCACCCACGACCCCCATGACACCCCCAGGGGCGACCCAGGTGTCCTGTCCCCCCACCCCCGTGACACCCCCCCCCCCCTTGGGGGGACCCAGGCGTCCTGTCCCCCCACCCCAATGACACCCCCCCCAGTGCCTCCCCCCCTTGGGGGACCCCGGGGGCTGCGCGGGCGCGGCTAGAGCTCAAGGGGGCGGGGCTACGTCGCGTATCTACCTACGCATGCGCCGCGAAAAAAAGAGGGTGGCGCTTTGTCACGTGACGGGCCCAAGATGGCGGCGCTGAGGGCGGTAGGTGCTGCCGCCGTCACCTTGGAGACGCCCCCCCCCCCCCCGCCCGAGGGGAGGATGGGGACCCCCG
This sequence comes from Phalacrocorax carbo, assembly GCF_963921805.1. Classification (NCBI taxonomy): domain Eukaryota; kingdom Metazoa; phylum Chordata; class Aves; order Suliformes; family Phalacrocoracidae; genus Phalacrocorax; species Phalacrocorax carbo. The sequence continues at coordinate 72,041 of NW_026990280.1, read as the reverse complement.
AGAGCCCCCCAAAATAACGGGGTTGGGGGGAGCCCCAGGGACCCCCGGAGTTGGGGGGCGGTGTGGGGGGCCCCTGTGCCTCCCCCCCCCCCCCCTCCCCGCAGGACCCCCGAGGCCTAAAATTAGGACAGGCCTGGACGGCCGGGCCCCCCCGACTCAGCCGAATTTGGGGGGGGGGTGTCCCTCCCAGCCCCCCCCCGCCAAAGCCTTTCTCCCCCTGCGACCCCTCACCACGCGTTTTGGGGGCACCCACGGAGAGCGGGGCTTTGGGGGCGGGGGGGGCAGAAGGACGAGACATGACCCACCGTGCCCCCCCCCCTATTCGTCCGTACCCCGCTTTGGGGAGCAGCTCTGCCCCGCCCCCCCACTCGCCCCCCCGGGTCTTCCCCCTCTTCTCCCCACTGCTATTAATTAAATCCTGGTGTGACACCCCCTCCCCCCAGCTGGTGGCTCCTGTTTGGGGGCGTTGCGGGGGGGAAACTGAGGCAGGGGCTGATCCCGCCCCGCAGGTCCTGGGGTGCAGGGGGGCCCCCGCCCCGCGCCCCCCACCCGGGCAGAGCCGGGGGGCGGCAGGGGGGCTGCTGCGGCGCCTGGGGCGGTGGTTCTACGAGATGGAGGCAGTGACGGTCTGGGAAGAGCGGCTGCGGCAGCACAGGCTGCGGAGGAAGAACGCGTGCGTGGGGTGGGGGGGGGGGGATCCCCCCTACTTGTGGGGCGGGATGTGGGGGGCTGAGTCGGGCCCCCTGCTTGTGGGCTGGGAGCGGAGAGGCTGGTTCGAGCTCCCTGCTTGGGTGCAGGTAGGGGGGGTGGGATTGGGACCCCACACTTACAGGGTGTGAGAGGAGGGGCTGGATCTGGCCCCTCACTTGTGGGGCGCAGGCAGAAGGGCTGGGTCAGGCCCCCCTACTCTTGTCCCGTCCCCCCACCAGGTACCTCAGCTTCCTCAGGGACAGCTACGGGGACAACGTGGTGGCTGCCGTCTTCATCCTGTCCTGTGGCGGGGGGGTCAGGTGAGCCCCAGTCCTGCTTTGGGGGTGTCTCCCTGCCCCCCGGTGGGGTGGGGGTCTCGCCCTGATGCCCCCACCCCAGATTTGAGGGGCAGGAGGACTGGATCCGGCCGCAGGGTGACTGGTGCCCCAAGGTGCTGCACCTCCGTGACGTCCCCGTGGTGGCCCTGGACCTCAGCGGCTCCCCCGTCACCTACAATGGCTTGGACAACCTGGGTGAGCCCCAGGATCCCCCCGGGACCCCCCCAAACCCCTTAGGGACCCCCACTGACCCCCCTCATGCCCCACCAGTGGCGCTGACCCAGCTGCAGCACCTCGACTTGAGCGGGTGCCCCCACCTCGACGACTGGGCGCTGGGGCGGCTGCACGTCTTCGGGGACACCCTGCGGGAGCTGTCGGTGGCTCGGTGTCCCCGCGTCACCGAGAGGGGCCTGGCCACCCTCCACCACCTCCGGTGAGCAGGGGGGACGAGGGACCACAGGGACACCCCCCTCCTCGGTGCCAGCTGCCCCCCAATATCTATCTGTACCCCCTCCCCAGGGAGCTCCGGCGTCTGGACGTGGCAGGGGTGCAGGTGCCCAGCCCGGGGTTGGTCCGTATCCTGCTGGAGGAGATGCTGCCAGGCTGCCAGGTCCTGGGCATGGACCTCGGGGACAGCGTGGGGACGGGGACACCGACACCACCGGGGCAGGGAAAGCCCCCCGCCTGAGGCTGACGGGGTTTTGGGGTGTGGAGGGAGCTGCGCCGCCCCCCCGGAGCATTAAATGCCTGGAGGCTGCGGGCTGCCTCCCCTCCCTCCGTGGATTTGGGTTTTCTTGGCAGTAATTGATGGGTTTCTCTGCTTTGTGCCCTGTTTGGAGTGATGCTGGACCCCCCCGGACCCCTCCTGGGGTTCCCAGCTCAGAAGGGGCTTCTCCTGCGAGTGTTTTGGGAGGATGTGACACCCTGTAATGGCCCCTGTGGGGACCAGGGAAGTGCTGGCTAATCCCCCACCCCAAGGGTTTAGTACCCCCTGAGGGGGCTAATCCCTTCCCAAGGGGGTTAATTCCCCCCTTGAGGGGTTTAATCCCTCCTCAAGGGGAGCTAATTCACTCCTCCGACCATGTTAATCCCCCCCAAAGGGGGTTAATTCCCCCTCTGAGGGGGTTATTTCCCCCTTTCAAGGGGGTTTATACATCCCAAGGAGCTTAATTCCCCCCTCAAGGGGTTTAATCCCTGTGAAAGGGGTTTAATCTCTCCTCAGGGGGGTTAATTCCCCCCTCCAACATGGTTTATCCCCCTCAAAGGGAGTTAATACTCTTCAAGGGGGCTAATCCTCATCGCAGTGGGGTTAAATCCCCCCTCCAAGGAGATTAATTCCCCCCTCAAGGAGATTAATCCTCCGCAAAGGGGAGCCATTTCCCCCTTGGAAGGGGGAATCCTCCTTGCAGTGGGGTTAATTCCTCTTCCAAGAGGGTTAAATCTCCCCTCCAAGATTAATTACCCCCTCCAAGGGGTTAATCCCCCCTCCAGGGAGAGCAATTACCCCCTCAAGTTTAATCCTCTCTCCAAGGGGGTTAATCCCCCCTCTGAGGAGAGTATTTACCCCCTCAAAGAGTTTAATCCCACCGAAGGGGGGACAATTTCCCCCTTGCAAGGGGGCTAATCCCCCCCCCAAGGGATTAATGCACTCTCAAGGAAGTTAAAACTCCCCCCAAAGGGGCTTAATCCCCCCCCCAAAGGGGTTAACCCCCCTCTCCAAGGGTGCTGTTCCCCCATCTGGGGTATTAATCCCCCCACGGGGCTATCCCCTTCGGTGACGCACCCACCAAGCAGCCGGGGTGGGCGCGCACCCGGGTTTATTTGTGGGCTGGGGGTGGGGGTGGGGGGGTCACTTTTCGAAGTGCTCGAGGGGGTAGTGCTCCCCGTAGTGCTGCAGGTGCTGTTCCAGAGCCTCCTGCTGCCGCCGCAGGTGAGGCGGCATCTCCCGATAAACGTCGGAGAAGAGGAGCTGCACGTTGGGTTTCGGCTTCCGCTCCGCCTGCTCGAACGCCTCCATCACCTGCGGGGGCAGCGTCAGCGCCTTTTCCTCCCCCCCCCACCCAAACCCACCCCCTCCCCAACCAGATCCCCTCCCCAAAATCCCAGGGGATCACCCCGTTACCATCTTGCGGGAGCTCTTGCGCCAGCCTTTCTCCTCCTCATCATCCCACCAGCCCCGGTTGAGCATGTAGTGCCGCAGGCGGGAGATGGGATGATCCTGTTTATCCCAGTAATTCACCTCGTCCACCGACCGGTACGCCGAGCTGTCGTCGCTGGTGCTGTGGTGGCCGATGCTGCCGGAGGAGAGGGGGTTAAAATACCCCGAAACCACCTTTTTTTAAAGTTTTTTCTTTTCTTTTTGGGTCGTTGCCCCTCCCCGGCGTACCGGTAGGTCATGGCTTCGATGAGAAAGGGCTGGTTCTCCGCCACGGCGCGGCGCCGGGCTTCTTTGGTGGCGTTATAAACGGCGAAGACGTCGTTGCCGTCCACCCGGATGGACATCAGGCCGTAGCCGGGGCCGCGCGCCGCTGCGAGGAGCGGGGACGGGTTGGGGGTGCGACCCCTGATGCCCCCTCCCCAACCCCCAAAACCCCGTGCCCGCCCCCTTACCGATGCCGTCGCCCCGGTACTGCTCGGAAGTGGGAGTGGAAATGGCGTAACCGTTGTTACGGCAAAAAAAGATGATGGGGCACTCGAGGGTGGCGGCGAAATTGAAGCCGGCGTGGGCGTCCCCCTCGCTGGCCGCCCCCTCCCCGAAATAGCAGATCACCGCCCGGTTGGCGTCGGCGCGCTTGATGGTGTAGGCGGCCCCCACGGCTGTGGGGAGGGAGGGAGGGAGGGAGGGGGTCAGGGGGGGTGCGTGGGGATGGGATGGGGGGGGGACGTGGTGGAAGGTGGGGCAGGGAGGGGATGTGGGGCACCTTGCGGGATCTGGGTGGCCAACGGCGACGAGATGGTGACGAAGTGACGTTCGCGGCAGCCGTAGTGGACGGGCATCTGCCGGCCCTTGCCGGTGTCGCTGGTGTTGCCGTAACACTGCGCCATGAAGAGGTCCAGGGGGTAACCCCGGTACATCAGCACTCCTAGAAATAGGGGGGACACACGTACACACAGCCAAAATTGGGGGCAGCCCCCTGCCCCGAGCCCGGTGCCCCCCCAAATTAGGTACCGTTACCCCTTACCCGTCTCCCGGTACTGCCCGAAGACGAGGTCGGTGTCATCCAGCGCGGCCGCGCTGCCCACGTGTGTCCCCTCCTCCCCATAGTTGGTCATGTAGAAGGAGATACGGCCCTGTGAAAGGGGGAGGGGGGGCGTGGTATTTTTTGGGGGGTCCCCACTTTTGGGGTGTCCCCCGCCATGTTTCCCCCCCACCCCCCCCAGCTTTACCCCTACCTGGCGCTGGGACTCGTAGAGGATGCGGTCCATGGTGTTGAGGAGTGTCATGGTCTTGTAGAACTTCAGCACCAGCTCCTTGGGCAGCTGTGGGGGGAATGGGGGGCTTTTTGGGGTCCCCCCCGGGAAGCGGGGTGCAGCCCGCCCGCCCCCCAAACACATGGTGTCACACGGTTTGCTCCCGTGTCTGTGGGGTGTCACGCGTCGGGGGTGCCGTGTGCCTGGATGCTGCGGGTCTGGGGTCCCATGGACGCGCAGAGCACGTGTTTGGGGTGGCGTGGGGGGGGGGGGGATGGCGCGTGTCTGGGGTACAACGTACCCGCTTCTTGCATGTTTGGGGTGCCAAAAGCACGGCTCTGGCATGTTCAGGGTGTCATATGCCCGTATGTTACATGTCTGGGGTGTCACAAGCCTGGCTCTGGCATGTCTGGGGTGTCACGTGCCCATACGTTACATGTTTGGGGTGTCACGTGCCCATACGTTACGTGTTTGGGGTGTCACATGCCCAGATGTTACATGTCTGGGGTGTCACGTGCCCAGATGTTACATGTCTGGGGTGTCACGTGCCTATACGTTACATGTTTGGGGTGTCACGTGCCCATACGTTACGTGTTTGGGGTGTCACGTGCCCAGATGTTACGCGTTTGGGGTGTCATGTGCCCAGATGTTATATGTTTGGGGTGTCATGAGCCTGGACATTGCATGTTTGGGGTGTCACGTGCCCAGATGTTACGTGTTTGGGGTGCCCCGTGCCCAGCTGTTACGTGTTTGGGGTGCCACGTGCCCAAATGTTGTATGTTTGGGGTGTCACGTGCCCAGATGTTATGCGTTTGGGGTGTCACGTGCCCATACGTTACATGTTTGGGGTGTCACGTGCCCATACGTTACATGTTTGGGGTGTCACGTGCCCAGACGTTACATGTTTGGGGTGTCACGTGCCCAGACGTTACATGTTTGGGGTGTCACGTGCCCATACGTTATACGTTTGGGGTGTCACAACCCCAGCTTGGGTCGTCTGGGACGTGCCGTGCCCGGACTTTCCATGTTCGGGGTGTCACGCGCCCAGATATCGCGTGCTGGCAGCGCCATGTCCGGGCACCGCACGCGTGGGCCGCCCCGTCCCCTTTCGGGGTCCCCCCCCGCCGCGGGGCTGACCTGGGGGTCCTCGGCGGGGTTCACGATGTGGCCCTGCCGGTCCATCACCCGGTAGATGGGGATGCCCGAGATGACGTTGGGCTGGATGAACTCCAGCCGGTCGGCGAAGTCGGCCGAGGCGCCGGGGAACTGCGGCTTCTCCTCCGGCGAGGGGAACTCCTGCCGCGGCGGGGACAGGGACAGCGGGATGTCCCCTCTGTGTCCCCCCCACACCCCGCTCCCAAAAACCCCCCAAAAGGGGCCCCAGGTCCCTCCCTCCTGCCCCACCCCCTGCAGGGCCAATGACCGGGGAGGGCGTGGGATGGGGAGGGACGTGGGGACACGGGGATGTGGGGACACGGGGATGGGGGACACGGGGATGGGGGACACGGGGATCGGGTGGGGGACATGGGGACGGGGTGGGGGACATGGGGACACAGGGGCATGGGGACATGGGGGCGTGGGGACAGGGTGGGGGACACAGGGACGTGGGGACATGGGGATGGGGTGGGGGACGTGGGGACACGGGTCGTGGGGATGTGGGGACACGGGTCGTGGGGATGTGGGGACACGGGGACGTGGGGGGACACGGGGATGAGGTGGGGGGACACCGGGCTGTGGGGACATGGCGGTGGGGTGGGGGGACATGGGGACAGGCGAGGGGACCCGGGGCTGAGGGGACCCGGGGATCTGGGGCACGGGGGACACCGAGACACGGGGCTGGGTGAAGGGGCCCGGGGAGGGGACGTGGGCACCCGGGGACGGCCCCGGGGGGGCGGTGACGGTGCGTGGCGGGGGGTGACACGGCGGGGACAGGCCCGGTCCCGGTCCCGGTCCCGGTCCCCCCCCCAGGCCCCACTCACGGCGGTGCTGAGGCGTCGGGCCGGGCGGGGGCCCGGGGTCCGCGGGAGGCGCCAGCGGAGCGCCCGCAGCGCCGCCATGGCCGCCATCTTCCCAGGGGCGGGGCCTCCGGCTGAGGGGCGGGGCTCCTGGCAAATAATATCGGCGGAGAGGCGGGGCTTCGTGTAGAGGGGCGTAACCAAGCGGTGGGAATGTCGTATCAGCCCCGGGGGGCGCGGTCATGCGTGGAAGGGCGGTGCTAGGCACGAAAGGGGCGTGGGCAGAGGGTTGGGGGCGTGTCCCCGCGCTCCGGAAGCGGAAGTGGCGGCCATGATGGCGGCGAAGGAGGAGGATAAGATGGCGGTGGCGGGCGATGGGTGCTGTTTGCGGCCGTTCTCCTGTGAACAGGGGCTGCTGTCGCGGCCCGACGGCTCGGCCGCCTTCCTTCAGGGTGTGCTGGGCCTTCCCTCCCCCCGTAACCTGGGCCCCGCGTTCCCCCGGGCTTCCCCCCGGTAACCGCGCTTTCCCCTCCCTCCCCAGGCGACACCTCGGTGCTGGCCGGGCTCTATGGCCCTGCAGAGGTGAAGGGCAGTAAGGAGCTCCCGGACCGGGCGGCGCTGGAGGTGCTGCTGCGCCCCAAAGTGGGGCTGCCAGGTGGGATTCACCCCCCAAAACCCCATCCTAGGGGGTCCCCGGCCCCGCGGGACCCCCACTGAGCCCCTTCCCTGGTTCTTTTCCGCAGGCGTGGTCGAGCGCAGCCGGGAGCAGCTCCTCCGACAGACCTGCGAGGCCGTGGTTCTGGGGGCGCTGCACCCCCGCACCGCTATCACGCTCGTCCTACAGGTGATGAACGACGCTGGCTCTGTATCCTTATAGCGGGGGCAGCTCCGACTGGGCCCCTGGGGTTTTTGCTGGGGGGGACGGTGGGTGGTGTCTGTGTTTTTTGGTGGTCTCCCCTAGTCCTTGACACTCCCCCCCACCCCAGCTTCTCTCCTGCTGCCTGAACGCTGCCTGTATGGGACTGCTGGACGCGGGGCTGCCCCTGTCCTCCCTCTTCTGCGGTGTCACCTGTGCCCTCGACGCCAATGGTGCCATTGTCCTCGACCCCACGACCCGTCAGGAGCAGGTGGGCACCGGGGAGAGGGTGGGGTCCCCAAAACCGGTGCGGTGGCCACCTCCTGAGCACTCCTGACCCCCTCCCACCCCCGCCCCAATCCTCACAGGAGGCGCGTGCTGTCCTCACATTTGCCATTGACAGTGCTGAGAGGAAGGTGCTGATGGCCACCACCAAAGGCAGCTGCTCCGTGGAGGAGGTGAGGAGTTCGGGGACACCCTGGGGGGGGACTCTTGGGGTGCAGGACGCTCCCACCCACCACGGGGTCCCTGCTTTCCCCCCCCGCAGATGCAACAGTGCCTTGCGGCAGCCCAGCGCGCTGCCGACACCATCTTTCAGTTCTATCGTGACTCTGTCCGACGGAGATACTCCAAGTCTTGACACCAGGGACCCCGATGGGGCAGCTGGACTGTCCCCCACCTGGCCCAAACCCCTCCCAGCAGTCAGTAAAGGCCCCCTACTCCCCTCCACTGTGCCTCTGAGTCCATCCAGCGCCGCACTGTGCTCCCACACCCCAAGCTGGGGGACACACAAGGGTAGGGCTGGGAGCGAAAGACTTGGCACCCCACAATGGGGACACTCAAGATGGCGGCCCCCACGGTCACTGGTACGCTCAAGATGGCGGCGCCCACGCGAACTGGTACACCTAAGATGGCGGCTCACCGCAATCGCCCCTCAGTTACGGGCGTGACCTCCCCAAGGTGGCGGCCACAGCACTGGTACACTCAAGATGGCGGCTCGAAGCATGCATCAGTCGTGCGCGTCGCCACCTTCCTAAGATGGCGGCGCCGCGAGGGACGTCGTTTGGCCCCCCGCTCCTGGGCGGGGCTAGGGGGGTTGCGGCCAATGGGATGGTGGCGTTGGGCCGGGAGGTCCGTTGCGGTGGCAACAGTTCCTGGATGTACGGGTGGGGCGCGTGCGCGGGGGGTTGTTCGCTGTGTCCCATTGCGCTTGCGCGGCGCCGAGCTCCGGGGGAGGGTCTGTGAAAATAGGGGTGCGGTGGGGGATATGGGGCGCGATAACGGGGTGCGATGGGGGGGAAGGCGATGGGGGATGTGGGGTGAAAAAAGGGGGTGCAATGGGATGGAGAAATGGGGTGCAATAGGGGGTGGGGGGCAATAACGGGGTGCAGTGGGGGAAATAGGGGTGCAATGAGGGGGTACAGTGGGGGGGTGGAGAAATGGGGGTGCATGGGCGGAATAGGGGCACGATGGGACATATGGGGTGCAATAACGGGGTGCAATGGGGGATACGGGGTGAAATAACGGGGTGCAATGGGGGAATGCAATGGAGGATATGGGGGTTCAGTGGGGGGATGTGGGGTGCAATGCAGTGGAGAAATGGGGGTGCATGGGGGCAAAGAGGGCTGAAACGGAGGGGATGTGGGGGGATATGGGGGTGCAATAATGCGTTGCGATGAGGTGGAATGCAGTGGGGGTGTAGTGGGGGGGTGTGGGGTGCAATTAAGGGGGTGCAGAAATGGGGGGGTACGGGGGGAGCAGGGCGGCAATGGGCAGGATAGGGGGTGCAACGGCAGGGAAGATGAGGGGGGCCATAGGGGTGCGCTGAGGGGGTGTCCTGCAGCCCTGCTAAAAAGGGGGGGGGGGGGTGTCACGGAGGGGGTCCCCCCCACACACCCCACACCCCCCCCGTCGCCGCAGGCAGGACATGGCGGAGGTTCACATCATCGGGCAGATCGTGGGGGGCAGTGGCTTCTCCCAGCGCCGCCTCTTCTGCAAGTGGGGGCTGCACACCGGTGAGGGGAGCGGGGGGGTCCCCAGGGTTCTGGGGAGGGGGGGGTGGGCGGGGTGTGACACCGGGGTGGCCGTGACTTGTGTCTGTGTGTCCGTCCGTCGCCATCCCTCGCAGGCAGCGCCTGGAAGCTGCTCTCGGGGCTGGAGTCCGGGCAGACGCAGGTGGATGACCCCCAGGCCGGCGACGTGGCTTATTGGTGCCACCCCATCGACGTCCATTTTGCCACCAAGGGGCTACAAGGTACCGTGTGCGCGTGTCCCCCCCCACCCCGCCGTGTCCCCCTCCCCTGACACACGTCCCTGACCCCCCACACCCCCTCCCCACCCCGTCCCCTCCAGGTTGGCCCAAGCTGCACCTTCAGGTCTGGCACCAGGACGTGTTTGGGTGCAGCGAGGTGCTGGGCTACGGTTTCTGCCACGTGCCGGCCACCCCCGGGTGCCACACGTTGGACTGCGTCACCTGGCGCCCGCGGGGGACGTGGCGGGAACGGCTGAGGCAACGTTTGATCGGGGGGGGTCCCCAACTCCGAAACCCCGAGGCCGTCATCTCCAGCGCCACCGACCGATTCCGGTTGCACACCGAAGCCTCCGGCACCGTCCACCTGCAGCTCGGCGTCCTCCTGCGGCACTTCAGCCGCTACGGCGTCGAGTGCTGATGGGGCGGGGGGGGGGACACGGCACGCCGGGGACCCCCCACCCCGGCCGGGACAGGGCACGGGGGTCCCCGGGGGGAGTGGGGTGCTGGGATCCCCCAGGGATGGAGATGGGGTCCCCTGGGAGTGGGACATGGGGGTTCCCACTGGCCTGGGACACTGGGGTCCCACCTCCCCTGCCCCCCCCCTCCCCCAGGACTGGGGTCCTTCTAAAGCTGCCCCAGGCACTGGGGCCCCCCCCAGCCCCATCACCCCACCTAAATCAGTGCTGGGGGCACGGGGGGGTTGTTTTGCCGTGGGGTCCCCCCGTGTCCCCCTGTTGCACCCCCATAAAGCTTTTTTTTAAATTCCCACCTTCTCTGGTTTCCTTGTGATTTGGGGGGGGGGGGGCAGGGAGCGCCCCGCCCCCCCCCATTTTGGTGGGGGGTCCCAGACACCCCAGTCCTCGGGGGGGTGTGGGGGTGGGGAGGAAGTGTCCCAGACGTCTGGGTCCTTGGTGGGGGGGGGGAGGGAGTGTCCCGGACGCCTGGGTCCCCCCCCCGGGGGGTCCCGACTCCCTCCCTGGGGGTGGGTGGGGGGGTGTGTCCCGACTCCCCGGGGGGGGGTGGCCGTGACTCAGTGTGTGTGTCCCCCCCGCTCCCGGAAGGGGGGGGCGGCCCCGGGTGTGTGTGTGTGTGTGTCCCGTCGTGGCCCCCACCCCCCCAAAACCACCCCCCACGGCGTTTCCTGGGTGGGGCCACCCCACTCCGCCACCGGCCTCAAAACCCGCCGGGGCCGGGCCGGGGACCGAGAGCGGGGACCGAGAGCGGCACCGGCGGGGGCGGGGGGGGGGGACGCTGCGGGCTCCGCTTGCGGGAGGGCGGCGCGGGGTGCCCGGGAGGGGTGGGGGGGGATAAACCGGGCTGGGGAGGGGGTAAACCGGCTCGGGAGTGGGGTGTACCGCTTTGGGGGGGGGGTGTGTGTGTGTGTGTGCGCACCGGTTGCGGGGCGGGGGGTGTCCCCCCGGTTTGCTCGGGGGTCCCGGGGTGGGGGTGGGGGTGGGTGGGGGGTCCCGGTGACGGGATGGAGCTTGCGGTGCTCCTGGCTCTTTTGGGGGCGGCCCGGGCTTTTTCCACGTGCCGTTCGTTGGATTTGGAAGCGGCGCGGAGGAAACGCATCGAAGCGGTGCGGGGTCAAATCTTAAGCAAACTCCGGTTACCGGCGCCCCCCGCCGCCGCCCCCCCGCCCCAACCGCTGCCCGACGAGGTGCGGGCGCTCTACAACAGCACCCAGGAGCTGCTGCGGCAGCGGGCGCGGCTCCGGCCCCCCGACGACCCCGAGGAATATTACGCCAAAGAACTCCATCGCTTCCCCATGGAACCGCCTGGAGAGGGTGAGTTGGGGGTCCCGGCGTGGGGGGCGGGGGGGGGGGGGGGCTGCTGGCGGACACCCGTGGCTCAGGTCACCCGTGGGAGGGTGGCGGGAATGATGCTCCGGAGCCTGGGTGCTGCTGAGGGTGGTGGCGGTGGCTGGATGCGTGGGGGGTCACCCCACAGCATGGACACTTGGGGGTCACCCCCCAGCCCGGATGCGTGAGGGGGGTCACCCCCCACTCAAATGCCTGGAGAGGGGGGTCACCCCACAGCCTGGATTCTTGGGGTCACCCCCCAGCCCGGACACTTGGGGGTCACCCCATAGCCCGGATACATGGGGGTCACCCACAGCATGGACACTTGGGGGTCACCCCCCAGCCCGGACACTTGGGGGTCACCCCATAGCCCGGATACATGGGGGTCACCCACAGCATGGACACTTGGGGGTCACCCCCCAGCCCGGACACGTGTGGGGTGGGGGGGGTCACCCGCCACTCAAATGCCTGGAGGGGGGGGTCACCCCACAGCCTGGATTCTTGGGGTCACCCCCCAGCCCGGACACTTGGGGGTCACCCCCCAGCCCAGATGCATGAGGGGGGTCACCCCCCACTCAAATGCCTGGAGGGGGGGTGTCACCCCACAGCCTGGATGCTTGGGGGTCATCTCCCAACCCAGATGCGTGAGGGTCACCCCCCAGCCTGGACACTTGGGGGTCACCCCACAGCCTGGATGCTTGTGGGAGGGTCACCCCACAGCCTGGACGCCTTGTGGGGGGGTGTCACCCCACAGCCAGGGTGCTTGGCAGGATGTCACCCCGCAGCCCGGACGCTTGAGGGGGGGGTCACCCCCCAGCCTGGGTGCCTGGGTCCCCCCCGCTGTGGCCCGGAGGCCTGGGTCCCCCCCAGCAGCTCCTCCCGGCCGCGGTGGCACTCGGGGATGTGCCGGACGTTGTGGTTTGCTGAGTAATTCCCGGCTCTGAGGGAGCTTTGTTGAGCTCGAGAAGGCCTGGCCGGGCCCACGGTTCCCCGCCGGGGTGGGGGGTGGGCGTGGGGACACTTGGGTCCCCTGGGTGGGTGGGTGGGGCGGGCAGGGGGATCGGTGCTGACCCACAGCGTCGGGGCATCCACACCGCCCCCCCCCCACACAACCTGCGATCAGGATCCAGGCCGCGCGTACGGGGCTTTGGGGGGGGTGGTGGGGAAGCAAACCGCTGCAGCCATCACTCCGCTCCAGAGTGAACGCGGTGGGGAGGCGGGGCGAGATGGGGCGGGAAGAGGTGACAGCGCTGTGACCCCCCTCCCCAGGCCCCCTGGAGCACTGGCGCCCGACGAGCCACAGCACCTTCTTCATCTTCAACACGACGCGGGTGCGGGCGGAGATCGGGCACGAGGCGCTGCTGCACCGGGCCGAGCTGCGGATGCTGCGGCAGCGGGCGGGCGCCGAGAACCTGGGGGTCGAGCAGCGCCTCGAGCTCTACCAGGTGGGGAAGGGGGACGTGGGGTGGGGGGGGGGGGTGGGAGATGCTGCGGCAGGACGTGACGGGGGGACGCAGGTCGTGGGGACACTGTGGTGGTGGGGGCTACGGAGGAGGAGGAGGGGCGGGGATGGCACGTGCAGGGGAGACACGGTGGGTTTGGGGACCCCCTGGCCACGGTTTGGGGACATGGGGGGGATTTGGGGACCCCCTGGCCATGGTTTGGGGACATGGGGGGGAGGTTTGGGGTCCTGCCAGGTTTGGGAACTCCATGGATGGGGTTTGGGGGCCCCTGACCACGGTTTGGGGATGGGGGGGGGATTTGGGGGTCCTACCAGGTTTAGGGACTCCTGTGGATGCGATTTGGGGACCCCCTGGACATGGTCTGGGGACATGGGGGGGGTTTGGGGACACCTGCCCATGGATGCAGTTTGGGGACATGGGGGAAAGTTGGGGTCCTGATATGTTTGGGGACCCCCTGGCCACCATTTGGGGACTTGGTGGTGGGATTTGGGGTCGTGCCAGGTTTGGGGTCCCCATGGATGCAGTTTAGGGACATGGAACGGGAAGGGGTAGGGGTCCTGCTGGGTTTGGGGACCCCCTGGCCATGGTTTGGGGATATGGGGGGGGGTTTGGGGTCCTGCTGGGTTTGGGGACCCCTGTGGATGCAGTTTGGGGACCCCCTGGCCACAGTTCAGTGACATAGGAAGGGGGTTTGGGGTCCTGCCAGGTTTGGGAGCCCCATGGATGGGGTTTGGGGACCCCCGGGGATCCCTGGCCACACTCTGGGGACATGATGGGGGGTTTGGGGACTCCCTGGTCACAGTTTGGGGGGATTTGGGGGTCCTGCCAGATTTAGGGAGTCCTGTGGATGCAGTTTGGGGACCCCTGGTCATGGTTTGGGGACATGGGGGGGGGTTTGGGGACCCCATGGATGATGTCTGGGGACACCCTGGTCATAGTCAGGGGACGTGGAGGGGTTTGGGGACCCCATGGGCAATGTCTGGGGACACCCTGGTCATAGTCTGGGGACATGGCGGGGGTTTGGGGACCCCATGGGCAATGTCTGGGGACACCCTGGTCATAGTCTGGGGACATGGCGGGGGTTTGGGGACCCCATGGGCAATGTCTGGGGACACCCTGGTCATAGTCTGGGGACATGGCGGGGGTTTGGGGACCCCATGGGCAATGTCTGGGGACACCCTGGTCATAGTCTGGGGACATGGCGGGGGTTTGGGGACCCCATGGGCAATGTCTGGGGACACCCTGGTCATAGTCTGGGGACATGGCGGGGGTTTGGGGACCCCATGGGCAATGTCTGGGGACACCCTGGTCATAGTCAGGGGATGTGGAGGGGTTTGGGGACCCCATGGATGATGCTTGGTGACACCCTGGTCATAGTCTGGGGACATGGGGGGGGCTGGGGACCCCCACGGATGATGTCTGGGGATATGGGGGGGGTGTTTGACATCCTGCTGGACTCGGGGACCCCCCCGTGGATGCAGCCCGGTGGGGGGGGGGCCTTGGGGACCCCTCCCCAACCACGGTGTCGGGGGCCGCAGGGCTACGGCAACGCCTCGTGGCGGTACCTGCACGGGCGCTCGGTGCGGGCGACGGCGGAGGAGGAATGGCTCTGGTTCGACGTCACCGACGTCGTCCAGCAGTGGCTCAGCAGCAGCGGTGAGCGGGGTCCCGTGTGTGTGTGTGTGTGTGTGTGCGCGCCCCCCACCACCCCGGTCCCCCTCTCACGGCCCCCGTCGCCCCACAGAGCCCCTCGGCATGTTCAAGCTGAGCGTCCACTGCCCCTGCGAGCAGGGTCCCGGCGGCGCCGATGACATGCGCATCTCCATCGAAGGTACGGCGCGGGGCGGGGGCCGGGGGGGGGGCCCGGGGATCCCCGTGGGGATGGGGGAGGGGGTGTCGTGTCGTCCCCCGCCCCCCCGTGCCAGCCCCTCTCCCCGCAGGCTTCGAGCAGCAGCGGGGGGACATGCAGGGCATCGCCAAGAAGCACCGGCGCGTCCCCTACGTCCTGGCCATGTCGCTGCCCCCCGACCGCGCCAACGACCTCCACAGCTCCCGCCGCCGCCGCGCCCTCGACACCGACTACTGCTTCGGGTCAGCCCCCCTCCCCCGGGACCCCCCCGGCAGGGCTGGGGGACCCCTGCAGGATTGGGTCCCCTCTGGGAGGCCTGGGGGTCCCCCAAGTCATTGGGTCCCCTCTGGGAGGGCTGGGGGACCCCTGCAGGATTGGGTCCCCTCTGGGAGGCCTGGGGGTCCCCCAAGTCGTTGGGTCCCCTCTGGGAGGGCTGGGGGACCCCTGCAGGATTGGGTCCCTTCTGGGAGGGCTGGGGGCCCCCCACATGATTGGGTCCCCCCCCCGGCAGGGTTGAGGGACCCCCGAGATGTTTAGGTTCCCCCCCCGGGAGGGCTGGGGGCCCCCCACATGATTGGATCCCACCAGGGAAGGATGGGGGTCCTCCTGGATGATTGGGTGCCCCCCCCAGGGAGTGCTGGGGTCCCGCAGAGACACCCAGATCCCCCACCCCCCCCCGAGAAGGCTGGGGTCCCCAAGACAGCTGCGTGACCCCCCACCCCAGGGTGGGCTGGGATCCCCCAGAGACACCCAGGTCCCCCCAGAGAAATCTGGGGTCCCCAAGACAGCTGCCTCCCCTCCCTGGGGAGGGCTGGGGACCCCCAGAGATGCCTGGGACCCCCCTCCGGGGAGGTCTGGGAGCCCCTTTGAGCTGCCTGTGGAACCCTAGAGACACCCAGTGTCCCCTCCAGGGGGGGTTGGGGACCCCCGGGGACCCCGAGTCCCCTCTGGGGAGGGTTGGGGTCCCCCAGGGACACCTGAGTCCCCTCAAGGGAGGGTTGGGGACCCCCGGGGACACCTGGGTCCCCTCTGGGGAGGGTTGGGGTCCCCCAGGGACACCTGAGTCCCCTCAAGGAAGGGCTGGGGACCCCCGGGGACCCCTGAGTCCCCTCTGGGGGGCTTGGGTACCCCCAGGGACACCCGTTTCCCCCCGCCCCCCAGGACGGAGGAGAAGAACTGCTGCGTGCGGCCGCTGTACATCGACTTCCGCAAGGACCTGCAGTGGAAGTGGATCCACGAGCCCAAGGGCTACATGGCCAACTTCTGCATGGGCCCCTGCCCCTACATCTGGAGCGCCGACACCCAGTACACCAAGGTGGGCCGGGGGTGGGGGGCTGGGGGGGCTGGGAGGGGCTGGGGGGCTGGCGGAGGGAGGCTGGGACCCATGGGGAGAGCGGGGAGTGGGTCCTGGATACCTGGGGAGGGGATGTGTGGGTGCTGGTGGTCCCTGGGGAGGGGGGGAGTGGGTCCTGGATACCTGGGGAGGGGATGTGTGGGTGCTGGTGGTCCCTGGGGAGGGGGGGAGTGGGTCCTGGATACCTGGGGGGAGAGGGTCCCCTTGGGTTGGGGGTGCATGGGTGCTGGTGGTCCCTGGGGAGGAGGGGGGGCTCCTCTGGGGAGGGGCTGTGTGGGTGCTGGTGGTCTGTAGGGTGGGCGTCCTGGAGGTCCCTGGGGAGAGGAGGGGGCACCTGGGTCCCCTGGGGAGGGGGTTTGGGGGCCGGGGATGGGGATGGGAGGGAGCCGAGGGACACAGCAGGACCCCCCCACCCCGTGGGGAGGGGGGGATCCCCCGGAGGGTCCCTGACATGTGTGTCGGGGGGGGGGCGGGGGGCACCCACAGGTCCTGGCCCTGTACAACCAGCACAACCCGGGGGCTTCGGCGGCGCCGTGCTGCGTCCCCCAGACCCTCGACCCCCTCCCCATCGTCTACTACGTGGGGCGCAAGGCGCGGGTGGAGCAGCTCTCCAACATGGTGGTCCGCGCCTGCAAGTGCAGCTGACCCCCCCCCCAAAATCCCCCCTCCCCCCCCAGCGCCGCCCCAACCCCCCCCGGCGCCACCACGGGAAAAAACTTATTTAATTTTTAGCCGGTTCTTCTTTTTATAGGGATGTTTTTGGTGCTGCTTCTGCTTTTTTCTTTTGGTGGGGGGTTGGGAGCAGAGATTTGGGGGGGGGCCACACACACACGGAGAGGGACCCAGGCGGCTGGGGGTGGGGGGGGTGGGGGGGACCCTGACCACCTCCTGTACCCCCCCAAACGCCGCCCCACAGCCCCATCCTCCCCCCTCAGCCGGGCCTCCCCCCCCCAGAGTGTTGTCCGGACCCGCGGGGGCGGAAAGGCCCCAAAACAGGATAAAAATATCCTTCCGGGGGCGGGGAAGGGGGGGGGGGCAGGAAACAGGGCCCCCCACCCCCCACACCCACCCCCCCCCGAGCGAGATGGGGCGGGGGGACACGAGGGGGGGACACGAGGGGGGGACGCGGTGGCCGGTGGACTGAGGCGTCCGGCGACTCACGCCCGGGGCGTGGGGCTGTGGTTGGAGCTGGGGGGCTCCCCCCACCGCCCCCCCCAGACACTTGGGAGCCCCCCTAACCACCTGGGGACCTCCCCCAGATGCTTGGGGACCCCCTCCCCGCCCACAGATGCTTGGGACCCCCCCCAGACGCCTGAGGACCCCCCGTCCCCGTGAGCCACAGTCACATGCGTGGGGGGAGATGTGAAACCACAGGCGCCTAGCCCGGATGGGTGGGGGGCAGCGTGGGGTGACACCCCCCGCCCCGCTGCTCCCCCCGTTGTGGGGGTGACTCATGGCCCCCCCACAGCAATGACGAATGTGGGGTGAGGTCACACCCCCTCCCCAAACCCCCCCCCCACTTTTTTTTCCCCAGTGGAAAACACCCTGACAGGGAGGGGACCCAGGCATTGGGGGACCCTCCTGTGTGCCCCCCCCCCGCCTCCCCACACCACCAGCCTCTGAATGGGGAGGGGTATCCCCTTTATTTTGGGGGGGGGGGCACCCTACTCGAGCTGGGGGGCATCGCTGGGCTCCTCCTCGTCGAAATATCGCTCCTCGGCGTCCCGTGAGACGATGTCCAGGTTGTCTAGGTCGGGGTTCTCATCCACCTGGCTGGGGTGGGGAGGGGGGGAAACACATTGGGGGGGGGCTTAGTGGGGGATTTGGGGGGATGGGGGGGGCTGGGGGGGGCCCCCCAAACCTCCCGGGGTGTCACCTGTAGTCGAAGTCGCCGTCCTCCCCGTCCAGGAAGCGCTGGTACATGCGGCTGGTGAATTCCTCCCGCAGCATCGCCCGCTCGGCCGCGTCGGGGACCCAGGGGTCCGGGGAGGCGTCCCCCTCCTCATCTAGGGGGTGCAGAGAGGTGTTACCCCCACCCCAAAAGCTGAGCCCCCCCCCCCGCCACAATCCCGGGGTACCCCAACTGACCGCCGCTGTCGCCGTCCTGCAGGCGCTGCCGGCGCAGGCGCTGCTGCACGGCCGCCTCCTCCACCGAGCGCAGCAGCAGCCCCGCCAGAGATTGGGGGCCCTGGGGGGTCCCCAAAGGTTGGGGGGCAACCGGGGGGTCCCCCGGGAGGGGTTCGGCCCCCCGGTATTGCCCGATGTAGTGCTGGTAAAGCAGAGGCTCCCGCGCCCGCATCTCCTCCTCGCTGAAGTACTCCCCGTCTGCGGGAGGGGTGAGATATGGGGGGGGTCAAAATTGGGGTGGGGGAACCCCTAAAACTGCTGGGGAACTGGGGTACCCACCCCTCCCCCCCCAGACAAAGGGGAAAGGAGAAGGCTCAAAACCCAATAGGAAATGGGGGACCCCAAAGCCCAAGGGGAAATGGGGACACACACCCCCCCCCAAAATCCAAGGGGGAATGAGGGAGGGAGGCTCCAAACCCAAAAGGAAATGGGGGACCCCCAAAAATCCATGGGGGGAGGGGGGGACCCCAAAACCCGGGGAGGGGGGAATAAGGGGACCCTGAAACCCCAGGGGGGAAATGGGGGACCCCAAAGGCAAAAAGGAATGGGGGGAGCCCCAAAACCCAATGGGACATGGGGGGGGACCCCCAAACCCCATGGGGAAAAGGGGGAGGGGACCTGAAACCCAAGGGGAAATGGGGGACCCCCAAACCCAAAGGGGGGGCTCAAAACCCAAAAGGAAATGGGGGAACCCCAAAAACCTTTGGGGAAAAGGGGGGACCTTAAACCCTAAGAGAAATAAGGGGACACTGAACCCCCAGGGGTGAAAAATAGGGGACCCCAAAACCCAAGGGGAAATGGAGACCCCCTAAACTGAAAAGGGAAGGGGGGTGTGTGTGTGCCTCTAAACCCAAAAAGAAATGGGGGGGGAAACCCCAAAATCTACAGGCAAAATGAGGGGATCCTGAACCAGCAGGGGGAAATGGGGGACCCTAACCCCAATGGGGAATGGGAGGGGGGGACCCCAAAGCTCAAGGGGAAAATGGGGGACCCCAAAACCAAAGAGGAAGCGGCGGGGGGGGGCTCAAAACCCAGGAGGAAATGGAGCTCGTGAAATTCCAAGAGGAAACGGGGGACCCCAAAGCCAAAGGGACCGTGAGGGAGCGGCCAGGGGAACCCCAAAGCCGGCAGAAAACCGGGGGGATCCCCAAGACAACCCAAGGACGCCCCCCCCCACCCCCCCCGGAGCCTGCGGGAACCCGGGGGATCTCCTGGGGGTACTTTTGGGACGTGAGAGGGATTTGGGGGGGATCCCAGAGGGATGGGGGGATCCCATAGTGATAGGGGGGATCCTACAGGGATGTGGGGGGAACCCCCCCCCCCCCCCCCCCCGGAACCCCGAGTATTCCATAAGGATGTCAGGGGACCCCCCCCAGGAGCATCAGGGACCCCCCCCCCCACCCGGGGACCTCAGGGACCCCCCCCCCAAGCCCTTGGGGACCCCCCAAACCTTGGATGAGCTGTCGCAGGGCGGCGTAACGGCGGTTGCGGAGGCGGGTGCGGGCCGGGGGACGCCGGGGGCGCCCCAAGGGGCCGGTTTCGGGGCGCCAGCGCTCAGCCCCCCAACCCTTGAGGAAAAGGGGGTCCCCCTCCACCACAGGATCCTGCGTCGGGGACACGGGGTCCGGCGTGGGGGACGTGGGGTTCCCCTTCGACACTTTGGGGTCCCACTTTGGGGATGTGGAGTCCTGTTTTGATGTTTTGGGGTCCCGCTTCCTCATTTTGGGGTCCAACGTCTCGGCAAAGTCCCTCTTCGGGGATACGGGGTCCCGCTTCAACTTTTTGGGGTCCTGTTCCAACGGGGGGTCCCGGTCTGGGGACACGGGGTCCCCCTTGGCCGCTGCGGGGTCCGGCTCCTTGCCGGTGACACCGGGGTCCCCCTCAGTTTTGGGGTCCCACCCCATCATGGGCTCCGGCTCCACCGCCATGTGTGGGGGGTGGGCTGGGTTGCAGTTTTGGGGTGCTCCTCGGTTGCTGGTGGGGGGATGAGGGGACACCGTTAGCACCCCCCTCCCCCCACGGGGATGAGGGGACCCCAAAGGGATGCGGGGAGACCCCAAGGAAGAGGGAGGGACCCCAAAGGGCTGGGGAAACACAGGGGAAGGGGGGGACAATCTCTCAGGGGACCCCAAATCCCTCAGGGAAGGGGGGGGACACAAATCCAGGGGATCTCAATGGTTTCACAGGATGAGGGGAAACCCCCCCAAATTCTCTCAGGGAAGAGGGGGACCCCTTAGGGGACCCCAAATACCTCATGAAAAGGGGCGGGGGGTGACACCAGATGGGACCCCAAAGGCCTCATGGACTAAGGGGGGGCCCCCCCCGAGGCCCCCCCCGAATCCATCGGGAAAGGGGGAGAAACCGCCCCCAGGGGAACCCTAAATCCCTCAGGGAAGAGGGGAACATTTCTGGCGACCTCAAAGGCCTCACAGGATGAGAGGGAACCCCCCCAAATTCCCTCAGGAAAGGGGGTGACCCCCTAGGGGACACCTTAAAAGGGGGGGGGACACCTGAGGGGACCCCAACAGCCTTACGGACTGAGGGGGGAACCCCCATATCCCTCGGGAAAGGGGGGAAACCCCTCAGGGGACCCCAAATCGCTCGGGAAAGGGAGGGCCCACTCAGGGGACCCCAAATCCCTCAGAGAAGTCGGGGGAACCCCGCAGCGTCCGGGGGAGCCCCGAAGCGCCCAGAGACCGGGGGGGGTGTCCCTCGCAGCCCTCGGGGGCGGGGGGGGTCCCCCCCAAACCCCCTCGGACCCCCCACCCCCCACACGCAGCGCGGCGCAGCCCGACCCCGTTTAAATGCGACACCGCTCGCTCGCCGCGCCTCACCCGCCACCGCCTCCGTCCCGCCGGTGCGTCACTTCCGGGAGCGGGAAACGCGACACACCCACCCCCGCGAGGAAAGTTCCGGGGCGCTTTGGTTCCGCCCCCCCCCCACCCCCCCGCAACTGGGGTCAAAGCTTGGCGGGGGGGACGGGACGGGACACACGACCCAGAAAGCCCCAGATTCACCCCAAAATGGCAGGGCTGAGAAAGGCGAGACGGGGCGGGCCAGCCGCGGGCTGAGGGCATTTTCCTTTTTTCTTTTTTTATTGTTTTTTTAATCTTTTTTTTTTCTCCTTCCTCCCCCTGGGTGGGGGGGGGGGGTAGTAAAAACCAGAGGCCAAACCCCCCCCCCAAAAAGCCCAAAATTGGGACCAAATGAAATGGGGGGAGAAAAAAACCCGGCAAAATTCCTGTAAAACAGCCGTTCCCCAGCTGGGGAGGGGTGGGGCCAAAAGGGCCCAAGGGGGAGGCGTTGAAAATGGGGGGAAACAGGGCAAAAGGGGTTAAAAACAAGGAAAATAGACCCAAATGGGGAAAAAACGGCTTAAAAAGGGGAATATGGCCCAAAGCATGGGTGGGGGTGACGCAAAGAGGGGGTAAGGGGGGGCTTAAGGGCGGGGGTCTGACCATCCAAGTCTCTTTTGAGGTTAAAAATAATCTTTTTGTTTGTTTTTAACAGACGGAGAGAAAAAGAACAAAAAAAAAACCAACCCAAAAATGCAACGTTTTGGGGGGGAGGGGGACACACACACACACACAGAGGGGGGGAGGGGGCGGGGGGGGTCACTGGGCACTGGCCCCCCCCTGGGAGCTGCCATAGCCGCTGTAGTCGTAGGTGCTGTAGTAGGGGGGCCAGGGGCCCTGGTGCTGGTAGTACTGGCTCCACTGCTGGGCGTACTGGGAGGGGGAGAAGGGTGGGGGAGAAGGGTGGGGGTTAGCACCCCCACATCCCCCCTCCCAAAAAAGAGGGGTTGCCCCAAAACCCTGTCTCCGAGAAAAGGGGGGGCTACAGCCCAAAATCCCATCCCCATCCGCCCAAAAATGGGGTTTTCTGCTCCTACAAGCTCACGTCCCTGAAAAATCAGTGTTTCCACCTCAAAATCCCACCCCCGCCCTTACGAAAACACTATTTTTCACCCCAAAATCCCATCCTTGCCCTCCCAAAAAGGCTCTTTTGCCCCGAAATCCCATCCCTGCCCTCCCCGAAAAGGCTTTTTCGCCCCAAAAATCCCTGCCCTGCCTAGAAAGGCTTTTCTGCCCCAAAATCCCATCCCTGCCCTCCCAAAAAGGCGCTATGACCCCAAAACCCAGTCTCCATCTTGCCAAGAAGGGGTTTTACCCCGAAATCCCATCTCCTCCCTAAAATTAGCATTTTCATCCCCAAAGCTCATCCTTGTCCTGCCAAAACCAGGCATTTCACCCCAAAACCCCATCCCCTTCTTCCCAAAACTGGCGTTTTCCTCACCAAATCCAATCCATGTCCTCCCAAAAAATCAGAGTTTCACCCCAAAACCTTGCTTCCGTCCTCACAACGCGGTTTCCTCCCAGAACTGCATCCCCTTTTTCCCAAAATTGGGTGTTTCACCCCAAAAGCCCATCCCCATCCTCTCAAGAAGGGGGTTTCACCCCAAAAGCCCATCCCCATCCTCTCAAGAAGGGGGTTTCACCCTAAAATACCATCCCCATCCTCCCAAAATTGGCCTTTTCCTCGCAAAATCCCATCCCCATCCCCCCCAAAATAGGCATTTCACCCCCAAACCCCATCCCCATCCCCCCAGAAACAGGAGTTTCACCCCAAACCCCATTCCCTTCCTCCCAAAAATAGGCATTTCACCCCCAAAGCCTGTCTCCATCCCCCCAAAACCAAGCATCTCACCCCAAAACCCCGTCTCCATCCTCCCAAAACCAGGCGTTTCACCCCAAAACCCCATCCCCTCAGAAACAGGTGTTTCACCCCAAAACCCCATCCTCATCCCCCCAAAACCAGGCGTTTCACCCCAAAACCCCATCCCCCCAAAACCAGGTGTTTCACCCCAAAACTTCACCCCCACCCTCTTCCCCCTCCCAAAACCAGCGCGTTTCCCTCCCTCAGCGCCCCCCCTCCTTCCCCACACCAGGGGTGTTCCCCCCAAATAATGGGGGGGTTTTTCCCCCCAAAAAACGGGGGGGGGTTTCCCCCCAAAAAAACAGGGGGGGGTCTCCCCTCCTACCTGCTGGTACTGCCCGTAGCCCTGCCCGTAGCTCTGCCCGGTGGGGGGGGGGGGCTGGGGATAGCTCTGCCCGTAGCCGCCGTAGCTGCCGTAGCCGTAACCGGGGGGGTTGTAGCCACCCTGGCCGTAGCCGCCCTGCGCGTGGTGGGGGGCGTGGGGGGGGTTAAAGCCCGCTGCGAGGGTGCTGGGGGGTCACCCCGAGGGTCGGGGTGGGGGTGGGGGGCGCGGGAAGGGGGTACCTGCTGCCCTTGGCCGTAGCTGGGGGGGGCCGCGCCGGCCGGAGGGGTACCACCGCTCGCCTTGTAGCTGGTGGTGCCGCGGGCCGGGCTGTAACCGCCGGCGGGTTGGGCGTTACGGTTGTAACCGCCGCGGTTGTTGGAGGAGGAGGAGGCGGCGGCGGTGGCAGTGCCGCCGCCACCGTCCCCCCGGTTGTTGTTACCCCAACGGTTCGGGGTGTAACCGCCGCGGTTGAATCCTGGGGGGGCAACGGGGGAAAAGTGGGAGGTCGGGGGAAGCAGGCACTGGAAAAAGAGGGGGGGGGGGGGGGTGTTTTTTTTGGGGGTGGGGGAGCGGGGAGGGGACGGGGGTCTTTACCTGTACCGGTACCACCGTTGCCGCAGCCGCTGCGGAAGCCGCCGCGGTTCTGGAAGCCGCCCCTCGCAGTCGACGTGGTGTTTCCCCCGCGCCCGTCGAAGCGTTGGAAACCGCCGCCGCGACCGCGGAAAGAAGGGGGGCGCCCGCTACCGCCGTCGAAACGTTTTTCGGGGGGTGGTCCGGCGTTCCTGCCTTCCTCGTTGTACTGCCGGACCAACGCCTCCGCCTCTTCCCGCTGTAGCTCCACGTACAACACCGCGTCCAGGAACTCGCCCGCCTCCGGCAGCGTGAAATTGGCTGCGGCGGCGTCAAAAACGGGTCAAAAGAATTAAAAAAAAAAAGGGCTAAAATAATCCCTACCAAACCCACCCAAAAAAACCCTCCCCGACCCACCTTTCATCTCCAGCACGGCGTGATCCGGCACGTCTTTGCCTTCCTCGTCGGTTCGCTTGACGGTGCGGTCCCTCAGGTCCTGGTCGGTGGGACAGATGACGATGGCTTTACGCTGGAAACCCTCGAAAGGACGCATTTTTCGGCGTTGGGCCGAGCCGTAGACGTTGGTCTGGCGGCAGGAACGGGCAAAAATCGTCGTTATTGTGGGTTTGGGTGGGTTTTTCCCCCCAGCCCCTTCCCTGAGAACACCCGGAGGTTTACGCTCCCTCCCTAAACCGGAGCGAGCGGGGAGAGAAACACCCGTTTTAGGTAATTCCTTCGTCCTGCGCAGCAAAGCACCGTTTTGGGCGGCGGGGGAAAAAAAAAAGGCAGGTTTTGTCTTCTAAACGCACCATTTCCAGCGGAAAACGGAGGGGGGAGGGGGGGGACGGAGAAGCCAGAGCGCACAGCAAGAGGGGACGATGGTTTTGGGGGGCGCGGGGAAGGTGTCACCCGCGGGGTTGGGCTGGGCGCGTGTCCCCCTCCCCTCCCCTCCCGCAAACGGGGACGCCGAGGGCCGTACCTGGTCAAGGATGTAGTTGCGTTTCTTGCGGGCGGCGATCTGGATGAGGCGGTTGAGGCACTGCGTCGCTTGTTGGATGAGGACGTCCCAGCGTCCCGCGTAGTTGCGTTGGCGCCGGAGACCCATCACCTGCAAAGGGGGGCGGGGGGGTGGGGGAGGAAGGGGATGGTGACGCCGGAGACGGGCCCGGCTGCCGCGGCGGGAAGGGAAACGCGGGCGACGCTTTTTACCCTCATTTTATCCATGATGGCGTTGGTTCCGAGGATGTTGTACTTCTTGGTGGGGTTGGCGGCCGCGTGCTTGACGGCCCACGTCGTCTTCCCCGCAGCCGGCAAGCCCACCATCATCAGGATCTGGGAGGGGGGGGAGGTGGCGGCGTCACGGCGGCCGGACCCCGCGCCGGCGTCTGTCCCCCCACCCCACCCCAGCGTCCCCGCACCTCGCACTCGGCTTTGCTCTTGGGGCCGAGGGTGCCGCGGACGCGTTCGGCCACGGGCAGGTGTTGGATGAAGGTGAAACCGGGCGGGACGGAGAAATAAGTGTCTTCTCTCTGTCCGAAGTTGAACTCGATGGCGCAGTTTTTCACCAGGACGTGGGGGAAGAGGGCCTGGCCGCCCAGCAGCTCCTTCCGCACCCGGTAAGCCACCCCCAGCCATTTGCCATTCTTCATGAAGGACATCTCCACCTCCTCCCCGCACTCGAAATCCTGCGGCGGGGACGGCGGTGAGACCCCCGGGGGGGCCGGGCACGCCGCCGGGGTGGGAACGGCGGGGGAGGACTCACCACCAAGCAGGCGATGACGTCGTTTTCGGCAAAGGTTTCCCCGTAGTTTTCGAATTTGCAGTTGGTCGACTTCTTGCCGGTGCCGCCGTAGCCGTAGGAGAAGGGTTCCTCGCCTGGAGGGCGGGTGTGGAATGACTGTGCCGCGCTCAGGCCCCCCAAAACCCCCGCAGCCCCCAACCCCAAAAACCCCGCCGACCGCCCCGCGCCCTTACCCAGCTGGGTGCTGCAGGAATCCAGCGACCAGCCCACCCGCACCACGTGGGGATCCGGCTCGGTGGAAGGCAGGTGCTTGACGGAGATCTCCTCGTTCACCTGGGAAGAGAGAACGGGGTTGGGGACGGCGGCGGCGACACTGGGACGCCGCGGCGGGACCCGGCGTCGCTCACCTTCATCTCGTAGCAGACGCGGCCCTGCCGCGCGCCGTAGGTGGCACGGGCGCCCGACCAGAGGTAGGCGAAGCCCTCGATGGTGAGGGGGTAACCGCTGTACCGGTCCCGGGCGACTTTGAAGTGCAGGTCGCAGTTGTCTGGAGGTGGGGAGGGGGAAAGCAGCCATCAGAATCCCCAAATTGGGGGGGGGGGGGGGGGGGCGCCTCCCCTCCCCACACCGCTTTCGGGGCGCTCACAAGTGTCGATGGCCACCAGAGTGTCGTCAAAATCCTCCTCCTCGTCCTCGGCGGGCGGCTGCGGCGAGCGGCCCCTGGAGCGGGGACGGGAACGGCTCAGCACCGCATCGGAGGGGAGGGGGGGGATGTTGAATTTCAGGGGGGGGCAGGTTTTGGGGTGCGCTCACCTCTTGTCCTCGCGGTGCTCGTAGTAACCCCGACCCCGTTGTTCCTCGTAGGGTCGCTTGCGGGGCTGCGGCGGCGGCGGCCGGGACTGAGAGGGGTCCGGCGCGCTGTAGCCGCCCGGGGGAGCGTTGTAGGTGGGGGGGACGGGGGCGCTGTAGGCGGCGGGGGGAGCGCTGTAGGCAGGGGGGGTGCTGTAGGTGGGTGGAGGGGTGCTGTAGGCGGGCGGAGGCGTGCTGTAGGCAGGGGGGGTGCTGTAGGCGGCGGGGGGAGCGCTGTAACCTGGGGCCGGGGCGCTGTAGCCGGCCGGCGGCGCGCTGTAGGCCGGGGCGGTGTAGCCGGTCGGCGGCGCGCCGTAACCGGCGGGGGGTGCGTTGTAGGTGGGGGGCGGAGGGATGTTGTAGGGGGGAGCGGGAGCGCTGTAGTTCGGAGGGGGCACGTTGTAGGCAGGAGCAGGGGGGTCTTCGGGCTTCGTTTCTGGCAGCTTCATCTCTGCGGGCGGAACAGCGAGCGGAGTGGAAACGGCAGGAGTCGGGCCGGCACAGCCGCGGCACCACCGGCGGCCCCCCAACCCCTACCTTGGTGCAGGACGGGGTGTTCTTGGTCCAACGCTCTCCTCTCGTAGCTGGGCTCGGCGTCTGGCTTGAGGCCGCCGTGGTCGTACGGCTGGTAGCCCTGGGAATCACTCGTGTGGCTGTTGTTGTCGATGCCATCTTCAAAGCGGGGAGGGGGGGAAAAAAAAAAAAAAGGAAATAAGTCAAGTGTTATGGGTTTATTCGGAGGAAAGGACAGATGGGGTGCGAGGGGGACTCGGCAGGTGTCAGTGGCCCCGTGGGGACGAGCAGAACCAGCACGGGATGAGGAATCCGGCGTCCCGCTCGGTGGGGTCTCCCCGAATTCACCGAGGGGATCCCCGGCACGGCGGCCAGCGAGTCCGCGCCCCGACGGGCACCTGTGGCAGAAGAGTTGGGTTTTTCACTTGAAGCAGCCGGCAAGAGCAGCGCGACGGGGAACGGCCGCCGGCACCGCAATGACAGAGTGCTGATCCCCAGGGTGGGCACCGCCGGGATGGTGTGGCGGGGCGGGGGCCCCACCAGCTCTGCACCCCCTGATCGGCAGCTGCACCAGCGAATTCCCCCGCCTCGAGCTCCCAGCACTGCTCTGGGGGTGACAGATGAACTCCCCCCGGGGTCAGCTCCTCACTGAGCACCCCCAAATCAGAGCTGGAAGGGGATGATGCTGGGACGTGGCCCAGCCCTGCATCGATCGGGGACGCCCTGCTTGGCCCCAGCAGCTCTCAGGGAAGCGAAGCCACTATCAGGGGTGCCCGGGGCATGGGGGGGAGGCAGCTGGGGACCCTGGAGGGACACAGAACCCGGGGAGAGGAGGGACACAGGCCCCTGCAAGAAGAGGGGAACCCTGAGAGAACTGGGGGGTGATACACCCACCCTCAGGGAAGGGGAAGCAGGGAGACCCCCACCTCAGAGAATGAGGGGAGTGAGATGACCCTAAAGGAATGTGGGGCTTGAGGAATGAAGGGACCCTCAGGCAAGGGGGCGGGGGGGGACTGAAGGGACCGGACCCCTGAGGGAAAAGGGGGAGCGGCATCAGGGAACGGGAGGCCTGGGGGTGCTCAGGGCCCATCAGAGAAGGGGGGAGTCGGTTCCCTCAAGGAAAGGGAGCCCTGGGGTTGTCAGGGAAGCGGGGACCAGGAAGTCGGTTCCCTCAAAGAAGGAGGGCCCTGGCGGTGTTCAGGGCCCCTCAGGGAAGCGGGACCCAGGCAGCCGGTCCCCTCAGGGAAGGGGGGTCCGGTTCGCCCCCTCCTCCAGGGGCCCGGACCCCGCCGGAGCCCACCCGAGGGGCAGCAGGGAGGGGACCCGACCCGTCCCGCCCCGCCCCTCACCGCGGGGCCCCGGGCACCCCGCGGCCCTTACAGTGTCCGTCAGGGGCCGGGTCCCCGCCGGTCGCCCCAGGCCCCCGCCGGGCCTCCTCCGCCTCCAGCGCCGCCTGCAGCCGCTCGGCCAGCTCGGCCTTAAGGCCGCGGGTGTCCAAGCCGCGGCGGCCCAGCTCCTCCTTCAGCTCGTTGACCCGCAGCCGCCGCACGTCCATGGCCCCGCCGCTCAACGCCGCCGCCGACCGGCCATCGAGGCGCCACCGACGGGCCCGGCTCAAAATGGCCGCCATCGCCCTCCTCCCCTCCCCGGCCCGCGCCGCTCTGTAAGGCGCGCCGCCATTGGACCGCCGCCGCGCCGCCGCCTGTAACGCACCTCCTCGTTGGGCTTCGCGCTCGCCACGCCCCTCCGCGCCGGCCCCGCCTCTCTCCCCCAGCTCCCGCTCAGTCCCGCTTTGCAAAGCGGGCGCTGACTGGGCGAGGGTGGGAGTGACGCTGTAACGAGGCTACTCTTTGGCTGGAAAGGGGGCTTGGCTCCTCCCCCCGCGCCGCGGGGGCCAGCCCCCGGGAGCCCTTTTAATTGACACGGGGAGAGGGCGGGCGCACGCGGGCTTCTGGCCAATAGCGGTGAGAGAAGCACGGCGCCCTGCTCGCACTTCTATTGGCTGGCCTCCTTGCCTGTCAGCGCCGGGGCGGGCCGTTAGGGAAGGTGCCCACTTCCCACTGGCTACTTTTGCACGGAGGGCGGGGCGAGCCCAGCTCGGCTCTCATTGGCGGCCCGGGGGATGTGCTGCCGCCCCCCATTGGCGGAGCCGCGAGGTAGGAGGGGGGCAGCTGGGGCGGGCGCGGTGCCATTGGCGGAAGCCCGGCGGCGTCTACGCGTGCTACCGCCCCGCGCTGCCTAGCAACGAGAGCCGGCCTCCTACTGGCTGACGGGCGGACAGCGCCGCACTCCCATTGGACGAAACCCGGGCCCTTTGGGTCCGGCGCAGCCCCCAACCCCAAACCACGCCTCCCGTGTCCCCCGCCGCCCCCCCCCCCCGCGATCCCCCCACGCCGCCCCCCGTGCCCCCCCCCCGCCCCCCTCACAACCCCCCATACCCCCTCCCCGTGTCCCCCCACGCCCCCCCGACCCCCCAAAAGCAGCCGAGACCGGTGCAGGACAAGGGGCTTTATGGGGGGGGGGCGGGGGGCGGCGTGAAGGGGGGGGGCACGGGGCCCTCCCGGCCCCCCCGGCCCCCCCCGGGGGACAGCCACGGGGTCACCCCCTCCCGGGGGTCCCGGAGCCACGTAAAGTGCAGGGTTTGGGGGGGGGCCGGGGGGGTTCTGGCCTTTGGAGGGGTCCCTGGGGGGGGGGGGGGGGGGGGGGGGGGGGGGGAGCTTCGGTGCTGGGGGGGAGGGTCACAGCCCTTTGGGGGGGTCCCCAGGATGCCCTACTTCCTGGGGGGGGGCTGTCCCTGACCTCGGGGGGGGTCTCTGGGGTGCCCTAGTACCTGGCGGGGGAGTCCTGGGGGGGTCCATGACCTCGGGGGGGGGTGTCCCCAGGATGCCCTAGTACCTGGGGGGGGTGTACCAGCCCTCGGGGGGGGGGGGTCCCTGGGGTGCCCTAGTACCTGCGGGGGTCTTGGGGGGGTTCTCAGCCCTCAGGGGTCCCCCAGTATGCCCCAGTACCTGGGGGGGGTCCAAGGGGGACCCCTGACTTCAGCGCGGGGGGGGGGGGGATGTTTCTGGGGGGTCCTAGTACCTGGGGGGGTCCTGGGGAGGGTCCCTGCCCTCAGGGGGGTCCCAGCCCTTGGAGGGGTCCCAGCCCTTGGAGGGGTCCCCAGGATGCCCTAGTACCTGGGGGTCGTGGGGGGTCCCTGCCCTCGGGCAGGTGTCAGGATGCCCTCGTACCTGGGGGGGTCCCGAGGGGGGTCCCCGCCCTAAGGAGGGGTCCCTGGGATGCCCTAGTACCTGTGAGGGGGGTCCCATCCCTCGGGGGGGGGGGCACCCCGAGTCCGTCCAGCGAGTGGAGAGGCACGGGGGGGCCCTGGCAGTGAGGCAGCTTGGGGGGAGGTTGGGGGTGGGGGCATGCTCAAGCCCCCTCCTCAGAGGCGGCACAAGGGGCTGGGGGGTCCCCGGGGGGGCGCCCGCTTTCGGGGGGGGCCGGGCACACCACGTAGCGCCCGGGAGCCCCCTCGGGCAGGGGGGGCGCAGGGGGGGCGGGGGGATCCCCCCCATCCTTGCTCAGAGTGGGGGGGCCCCCAGCGGCACCCCCTTCCTCCATATTGACGTAGAGGGGGTCGGGGGGGCTGGGGGGGGGCAGCCCCCGTAGGGTGGCCCCCAGGACCCCCCCCAGCTCCTCAAAAGTCGGCCGGTCCCGGGGGTCCACGGCCCAGCACCGGCGCATCAGCTCGTACCTGGGGGGGGGAAGATGGGGACACCCCCAAAACGGCCGGGGATGGGTCAGGATCTCATGGGGCTTGAGGCACCCAGGGGGCTTTGAGGGGTCCCGGGGGGGGATTTTGGGGTCCCAGGGGCTTGGGGGGGGCCTCAAGGGGATTGGGGGGGGACTGGGAATGATTCAGGTCCCAGGGGCTGGGGTGGGGGTCCTGGGGGGGGGTCCAAGAGGCTCGAGGGCGGGGTTCAGAGGCACCCCAGGATCTCGGGGGGGGGGGGGGCTCGGGGGTGTGGGGGGACCCAAGGAGATCGGGGGGACTAGGGGTGATCAAGGTCCCAGGCCCTGGGGAGCTCGGGGGGGGGGGGTCCTTGGGGGGCTTTGAGTGGGTCCCAAGGGGATTGGGGGGACTGGAGGGGACTTTGGGGGTCCCAGGGGCTTAGTGGGTTTGGGGGGGATGTGTGGGGACGGTGGTAGGGTTCGGCGGGGTCCCAGGCGTGGTGGGGGGCACTCAGGGGTGCTGGGGGGCACAGGTGGTGGCCCTGGGGGACATGTGGGGGGTCTGGGGGGGATGGGAGGGGACTGGGTGGCCCTGGGGGGGATGTGGGGGGTCTGGGGGCGGGGTGGGATGGGACTGGGGGGGTGCTGGGGGACCCCCGGGGCTCCAGGGGTGCACTCACAGGTGGGGGGGGCAGAGGGGGCGGGCCCGCAGGCGGTGGCCCTGGGGGGGTGTGGGGGACATGTGGGGGGTCGGGGGGTGTGGGATGGGACTGGGGGGTGCTGGGGGACCCCTGGGGCTCCCGGGGTGCACTCACAGTGGGGGGGGCAGAGGGGGGGGGCCCGCAGGCGGTGGCCCTGCCGCAGGTAGTCGTAGACCTCGCTGTTCTCCCACCCCGGGGTAGGGGGTCTGGCCCCGCGTGGCGATCTCCCACATCGTCACCCCCAAAGGACCACTGCGGGGGGGGGGGGGGGCAAGGGGGGGGATCCACCTGCACCCCGGTACCCACCCGCACCCGCCCTGGGACCAGCCCTGCACCCCCAGTTACCCCTGATACCCCCCTGCACCCCCTGATCCCCCCCACCCTCACTGGGATCCCACCCGACCCCCTGATCCCCCCCAGGGTCCACTCACACCCCCAGGACCCCCCCACCCCCTGATACCCCCCAGGATCCCCCCCCACCCCCTGATCACCCCAGGATCCACTCACACCCCCCTGGGATCCCCCCAGGACCCCCTGATACCCCCCAGGGTCCACTCACACCCCCAGGACCCCCCCACCCCTTGATACCCCCCAGGATCCCCCCCCACCCCCTGATCCCCCAGGATCCACTCACACCCCCCTGGGATCCCCCCAGGACCCCCTGATACCCCCCAGGATCCCCCCACACTCCCTGATCCCCTACAGGATCCCCCCAAACCCCCTGGGATCCCCCCAGGACCCCCTGATCCCCCCCAGGATCCACTCACACCCCCCTGGGATCCCCCCAGGACCCCCTGATACCCCCCAGGATCCACTCACACCCCCAGAACCCCCCCAGACATCCCCCCAGACATCCCCCCCCCACAACACAGCCCCCTCCACAGCGGGATCCCCCAGACCCCCCGCAACGGGGATCCACTCTCACGCCCCCTCCCATTGGCCGGGAGCTGGGATCCCCCCAGATTCCCCCTCCCGTTGGCCGGGAGGTGGGGAGGGGGGCGCTGCCGGGGGGGTCTTGGGGTCTCACCACGTCGCTCTTGGTGGTGTAGACGCGGTCGGCCAGGCTCTCGAGGGCCACCCACTTGACAGGGACGGGGGCCACCCGGCCCTGCCGGTAGTACTGGCCCCCCCCCATCTGCTTGGAGAGCCCGAAATCCGCCACGCAGACGCGCAGGCGCTCGTCCAGCCTGGGGGGGCGCGGGGGTCACCCCCTCGCCCCCCTGCCCCGGCACCCCCCCGCCCCGGCACCCCATTGCCCCGGCACCCCCCTGCCCCGGCAACCCCCCACCCCGACACCCCATCACTGTCACCAGCCCAGCCCTACGGCCCTGGCCTATGACACCAGCCCAGCCCCTCCTCAGCCCCCTCCCCATGTCCCCCTCCTCAGCCCCCTCCCCATGTCCCCCTCCTCGGCCCCCTCCCCATGTCCCCCTCCTCGGTCCCCTCCCCTTGTCCCCCTCCTCGGCCCCCTCCCCATGTCCCCCTGCTCGTCCCCCTCCCCATGTCCCCCTCCTCGGCCCCCTCCCCATGTCCCCCTGCTCGTCCCCCTCCCCATGTCCCCCTCCTCGGCCCCCTCCCCATGTCCCCCTCCTCAGCCCCCTCCCCATGTCCCCCTCCTCGGCCCCCTCCCCATGTCCCCCTCCTCGGCCCCTTCCCCTTGTCCCCATCCCCAAGTCCTTGTCCCCATCCTCATCCCGGTCCCCTTCCTCACCTCCATCCTCATCCTGCCCTTGTCCCCACCCCTGTGTCCCCCACATCCCATGTCCCCCCCATCCCCTCATCCCCCCATATCCCCCATGTCCCCCCATCACCCCCCGTCCCCATATCCCCCATATCCCCCATATCCCCCATGTCCCCCCATCACCCCCCGTCCCCATATCCCCCATATCCCCCCATATCCCCCATGTCCCCCCATCACCCCCCTGTCCCCATATCCCCCATATCCCCCATATCCCCCATGTCCCCCCATCACCCCCTGTCCCCATATCCCCCATATCCCCCATGTCCCCCCATCAGCCCCTGTCCCCATATCCCCCCATATCCCCCATGTCCCCCCATCACCCTCCTGTCCCCATATCCCCCATATCCCCCATGTCCCCCCATCACCCCCCTGTCCCCATATCCCCCATGTCCCCCCATCAACCCCTGTCCCCATATCCCCCATATCCCCCATGTCCCCCCATCACCCCCCTGTCCCCATATCCCCCATATCCCCCATGTCCCCCCATCAGCCCCTGTCCCCATATCCCCCATATCCCCCATGTCCCCCCATCACCCCCCTGTCCCCATATCCCCCATGTCCCCCCATCAACCCCTGTCCCCATATCCCCCATATCCCCCCATCACCCCCCGTCCCCATATCCCCCATATCCCCCATGTCCCCCCATCACCCCCCAGTCCCCATATCCCCCCATCTCCCCCATGTCCCCCCATCACCCCCATGTCCCCCCATGTCCCCCATCACCCCCCTGTCCCCATATCCCCCCATATCCCCCCATCACCCCCATGTCCCCCCATGTCCCCCCATCACCCTCCTGTCCCCATATCCCCCATATCCCCCATGTCCCCCCATGTCCCCCCATCACCCCCCAGTCCCCATATCCCCCCATATCCCCCATGTCCCCCATCACCCCCATGTCCCCCCATGTCCCCCACCACCCCCCTGTCCCCATATCCCCCCATATCCCCCCATCACCCCCATGTCCCCCCATGTCCCCCATCACCCCCCTGTCCCCATATCCCCCCACATCCCCCCATCACCCCCATGTCCCCCCATGTCCCCCATCACCCCCCTGTCCCCACCACCCCCCGGACCCCCCGGTCCCCACATGCAGTTCCTGGCGGCCAGGTCCCGGTGCACGAAGTTCCTGCTGCTCAGGTAGGCCATCCCCGCCGCGATGTCGGCCATGAACCCCACCAGCCTCTGCGGCGGCAGCGCCTGGGGGGGGGTACCCCGCTCGACCCCACCCGCGGCCCGTCACGGGGCCCCCACCCTCCCCAGGGACCCCCGTGTCCCCCAGACCCCCCGCCTCCTTGGACCCCCAGAGGCCCCCACAAACAGCCCCTCCCAGACCGACCCGACCCCCCCCAAGCCCCCAAGACCCTCCTGAGACCCCCAGACCCCTCCAAGCCCCCCTAGACCCCCCCAACTCCTTGAGCCTTCTTGAACCCCAAGTCCCCTCGACCCCTCCAGACTCCCCCAGACTCTCTGAGCCCCCTTGAACCCCAAGTCCCCCCAAACCCCCAGACCCCTCCAGACTCCCTGAGCCCCCTTGAACCCCAAGTTCCCCCTACCTCCCAGACCCCTCCAAGCCTCTCCCACCCCCCAGACCCCCCAGAATCCTTGATCCCCCTCAAATCCCAGGTCCCCCCAACCCCACAGACCCCTCCAAGCCCCCAAGACCCCCCAGAATCCTTGATCCCCCTTGAACCCCAAGTCCCCTCTCAGACCCCCCCGACCCCTCCAAACCCATCCCGACCCCCCCAGTCCCCTCCAGACTCCCTGAGCGCCCTTGAACCCCCAGACCCCCTGAGCCTCCTTGAACCCCAAATCCCCCCGACCCCCCTGACCCCTCCAAGCCCCTCCCAACCCCCCAGACTCCTTGAGCCCCCTTGAACGCCAAGTTCCCCAGACACACCCCCAGACCATCAGCCTCCTCCAAGCCCCCCGAGCCAGCAGACCCCCAGCCCACTTGGAACCCTCCCAAACCCCCAGACCACCCTGAAGCCCCCCCTCCCTGAGCCCCCAAAGCCCCTCTGAGCCCCCCGGACCCCCGGCTGACCACGGGGCTGTCCCCCAGGCGGGAGTAGAGCAGGAAGCTGTGCAGGTCCCCGTGTTTCATGAAGGGCAGGATGACGACGGGCGCGGGGAGCCCCTCAGCACCCCAACTCTGCAAGCACACCCCTGCCCCGGGGGTCAGCGCTGCCCGCATGCCTGGGACCCCCCAGGACACCCCCAAAGGCACAGCAGACCCCAAATGGGGTGCAGACCCCAATGTAGCGGGGGGACACCTCAATCTGGCGTGCCGACCCCAATCTGGGGTGCAGACCCCAATCTGGGGTGCAGACCCTCACACAGGGTGCAGACCCTGATTGAGGTGCAGATCCGAATGTGGGGTTCAGACCCCTATTGGGGTAGACTATTGGGGTGCAGACCCTTATGGGGGTGCAGACCCTTATTGAGGTGCAGACTATTGGGGTGCAGACCCTTATGGGGGTGCAGACCCTTATTGAGGTGCAGACTATTGGGGTGCAGACCCTTATGGGGGTCCAGACCCCTATTGGGGTAGACTGTTGGGGTGCAGACCCCCATTGAGGTGCAGACTATTGGGGTGCAGACCCCTATGGGGGTTGCAGAGCCCAGCGCAAGGCCCCTCTCCTGAACCCTGTTGGATTTTGGGGGGTCTCGGCAGTGCCCCATCCCCATCAGGGTCCCGGGGGTCCCCCCTCCCCATGTGCTCCCAGCAGACGCCCATCCCCACAGGGGTCCCAGGTCTCCCCCCTCCCCATGTGCTCCCAGCAGTGCCCTGTCCCCACGGGGGTCCTGGCAGCCCCGCTGTTCCCACAGGGGTCCCAGCAGCCCCCCACTCCCCACGGGGGTCCCTGGAAGGGGTGGGGGGTCCCTCACCGATCAGCTTCATGACATTGGGGTGGTCGAACTCCTTCATGCAGACGGCCTCGCTGAGGAAGTCCTCCAGCTCCCCCCGGGTGCAGATGGCGACTGGGGGGGGGGTCGGGGGTCAGAGGGGGTCCTGGGGGGGTCTCGGGGGGTCCCAGGGGACCCAGGGGAGGGGGGCTGCGCTCACTCTTCATCGTCTTGACGGCCACTTTGAGGACGCAGTTGTCCTGGTTGAGCTGCCCCTCCATGACGGAACCGAACTCTCCTGGGGGAAACGGGGGAGGATTTGGGGGTGCCACGGTGGGGGGGAGGGGGGGAACCCCACTTTGGGGGTGCCCCACGGGGAGGGGGACCCCACCGGCACCCACCCTCGCCCAGGGTCTTGCCCAGCGCCACGCGGTGCCGGTCGACCATGACGTCCCGCAGCTTCTCCTTCAGCTCCTCGCTGATGCCCAGGCTGTTCACTGCGGGGACAGGGCGATGTCACCGTCACCGCTGCCACCGCCACCACCGCCACCACCACCGCCCCGGGGACTGTGGGGCCGCCCGGCGCCGCGACAGGCTCCCCCCGGCACGGGGAGGGGAATGGCACTGGGGATGGGTGCAGGGGGACTGGGGGGGGACGGGGTGCAGGGGGACATGGGGGCATTGGGACGTGGGGACACTGGGGTGTGGGGACATGGGGTGCAGGGGGACATGGGGGCATTGGGGTGTGGGGACATGGGGTGCAGGGGGACATGGGGGCATTGGGGTGTGGGGACATGGGGACATTGGGGTGTGGGGACATGGGGTGCAGGGGGACATGGGGACATTGGGGTGTGGGGACATGGGGGCATTGGGGTATGGGGACATGGGGGCATTGGGGTGTGGGGACATGGGGTGCAGGGGGACATGGGGGCATTGGGACGTGGGGACATGGGGTGCAGGGGGACATGGGGACATTGGGACGTGGGGACATGGGGTGCAGGGGGACATGGGGGCATTGGGACGTGGGGACATGGGGTGCAGGGGGACATGGGGACATTGGGGTGTGGGGACATGGGGGCATTGGGGTGTGGGGACATGGGGTGTGGGGACATGGGGGCATTGGGGTGTGGGGACATGGGGGCATGGTGCAGAGGGACAGGGGGACATGAGGACGTTGGGGTGTGGGGACCCGGGGACATGGTGCAGGGGGACATGGGGACACCGTGTGGGACATGGGGGACGCCGCGCAGGGGGACGGGAGGACAGGGGGTTTTGGGGGACGGGGGTTCACGGGCACATGGGGGATGCAGGGACGGACAGACGGGGTGCAGGGGGAGAGAGGGACAGGGGTACACTCACGCGTGGCCTCGGTGGTGCGGCGGCTGTAGGAGCTGCGCACGCGGTACTGCACCACCGGCTCCCCGCGGGGCGCGAAGACCTCCCTGGGGGGACACAGGCAGCTGCAGGGGGTCTGGGGTTGGGGGGGGTTATGGGGGTCCCCCGCGCCGGGGGGGAGGGGGGGTCCCGCTCACCCAAACCGCGTCTCCTTGCGCCGGCGCCGCGCAGCCAGGACACCCAGTGCCAGCGCCAGGCTGGCCAGCACGGCGAGAGCCAGCACCGCCAGCCACCAGCCCCGGGCCAGCCCCGGCGCCGGCAGCACTGCTGGGGTCAGCGGCACGTCACGGGGGCGGCACCTCCCACAGGCCCATCTTCATCCTCATCCTCATCCCATCCCATCCCCATCCCCATCCCCATCCCCATCCCATCCCCATCCCCACCCCCATCCCCATCCCCATCCCCATCCCCATCCCCATCCCATCCCCATCCCATCCCCATCCCATCCCATCCCATCCCATCCCATCCCCATCCCATCCCATCCCCATCCCCATCCCCATCCCCATCCCCATCCCCATCCCCATCCCCTCCCCATCCCCATCCCCATCCCCATCCCCACCCCCATCCCCATCCCCATCCCCATCCCATCCCCATCCCATCCCCATCCCATCCCCATCCCATCCCCATCCCCATCCCCATCCCCATCCCCATCCCCATCCCCATCCCCATCCCATCCCCATCCCCATCCCCATCCCATCCCATGCCCATCCCATCCCCATCCCCATCCCCATCCCATCCCATCCCCATCCCCATCCCATCCCATCCCATCCCCATCCCCATCCCCATCCCCATCCCCATCCCATCCCCATCCCCATCCCCATCCCATCCCCATCCCCATCCCATCCCCATCCCATCCCCATCCCCATCCCCATCCCATCCCCACCCCCATCCCCATCCCATCCCCATCCCCATCCCCATCCCCATCCCATCCCATCCCCATCCCCATCCCATCCCCATCCCCATCCCATCCCCATCCCCACCCCCATCCCCATCCCCATCCCCATCCCCATCCCCATCCCCATCCCATCCCCACCCCCATCCCCATCCCCATCCCCCCCCCCATCCCATCCCCATCCCCATCCCATCCCCATCCCATCCCCATCCCCACCCCCATCCCCATCCCACCCCCATCCCCATCCCCATCCCACCCCGTCCCCATCCCCATCCCCACCCCCATCCCCATCCCATCCCCACCCCCATCCCCATCCCACCCCCATCCCCATCCCCATCCCCATCCCATCCCATCCCCATCCCCATCCCATCCCCATCCCCATCCCCATCCCCATCCCATCCCATCCCCATCCCCATCCCCATCCCATCCCCACCCCCATCCCCATCCCACCCCCATCCCCATCCCCATCCCCATCCCATCCCCATCCCCATCCCCATCCCCATCCCATCCCCATCCCATCCCATCCCCAGCCCCATCCCCATCCCCATCCCCATCCCCATCCCCATCCCCATCCCCATCCCATCCCCATCCCCATCCCCATCCCATCCCATCCCCATCCCCATCCCACCCCCATCCCCATCCCCATCCCATCCCCATCCCATCCCCATCCCCATCCCATCCCATCCCCATCCCCATCCCCATCCCAATCCCCATCCCCATCCCATCC
This sequence comes from Phalacrocorax carbo, assembly GCF_963921805.1. Lineage (NCBI taxonomy): Eukaryota > Metazoa > Chordata > Aves > Suliformes > Phalacrocoracidae > Phalacrocorax > Phalacrocorax carbo. The sequence goes on along the minus strand of NW_026990280.1, from coordinate 33,217 downwards.
CCATCCCATCCCATCCCCATCCCATCCCATCCCCATCCCCACCCCCATCCCCATCCCAATCCCATCCCCATCCCCATCCCCACCCCCATCCCATCCCATCCCCATCCCCATCCCAATCCCCATCCCCATCCCATCCCCATCCCCACCCCCATCCCATCCCCATCCCATCCCATCCCATCCCCATCCCATCCCCATCCCACCCCCATCCCCATCCCCATCCCAATCCCCATCCCCATCCCATCCCCACCCCCATCCCATCCCCATCCCATCCCCATCCCATCCCCATCCCATCCCCATCCCCATCCCCATCCCCATCCCCATCCCCATCCCAATCCCCATCCCCATCCCATCCCCATCCCCACCCCCATCCCCATCCCAATCCCCATCCCCATCCCCATCCCCATCCCCCTCCCATCCCCATCCCCATCCCCATCCCATCCCCATCCCCATCCCATCCCCATCCCATCCCCACCCCCATCCCATCCCCATCCCATCCCCATCCCATCCCCATCCCATCCCCATCCCATCCCCATCCCCATCCCCAACCCATCCCCATCCCCATCCCCATCCCCATCCCATCCCATCCCATCCCCATCCCCATCCCCATCCCCATCCCATCCCATCCCATCCCCATCCCCACCCCCATCCCCATCCCCATCCCCATCCCCATCCCATCCCATCCCATCCCCATCCCCATCCCCATCCCATCCCATCCCCATCCCCATCCCCATCCCCATCCCCATCCCCAACCCATCCCCATCCCCATCCCATCCCCATCCCATCCCCATCCCATCCCCATCCCAGTCCCACCCGCCCCCTCCTCACCCGGCCTCGTCTCCAGCGGTGACTCTCCAGCTGTGGGGACATTGGGGACACGGGGACGTTGAGGGGGAAGATGGTGGGGGACAGGGATGAAGGCGATGGGGCGGGCGGGCAAGTGGGGCTCTGGGAACAGGGATGTGGGGTGCTGGGGACAGGGATGGTGGTGCGGGGGACAAGGATATGGGGGAGCTGGGAACGGGGATGTGGGGTGCTGGGGTCATGGGGGTGCTGGGGTGGGGACATGGGGGGGATGGGGACTTGGGGGGGATGGGGATGGGCACATGGGGGTGCTGGGGACAGGGTGATGCTGGGATGGGGACACGGGGGTGCTGGGGTCATGGGGGTGCTGGGGTCATGGGGGTGCTGGGGACAGGGGGGTGCTGGGGACAGGGGGGTGCTGGGACCCGGGGTGCTGGTGCGGGGGGCGGTCACTCACGGGCGAGCAGCAGGACGGGGGGGCTCCAGGGCCCGTCCCCCGCCCCCGTGTACGGGGCCACGCGCACCGACAGGTTCTGCACGGCCGGCGCCAGCTCCAGCGTCTTCTCCTGCACCAGCCCCACGTCCACCACCACCTGTGGGGCAGCAGGGCATGGGGGGCGTGGGGGGGTGGGAGGGATGGGGGAGCGTGGGGGGTGGGAGGGATGGGGATGGGGATGGGATGGGGATGGGATGGGGATGGGATGGGGATGGGATGGGGATGGGCATGGGGCGCAGGGGGGCATGGGGGGTGTGGGAGGGGTTTGGGTCGTGGGGGAATGGGGGGCATGGGGGACACAGGGGGCGTGGGGGGCATGGGGGACCTGGGGGCATGGGGGTGTGGGAGGCATGGGGGTGTGGGGGACATGGGGAACATGGGGGAGTGGGGGGCGTGGGGGTGTGGGGGCATGGGGGGCGTGGGAGGGTTGGGAGGCGTGGGGGGACATGGGGGGCATGGAGGGCCATAGGGGGCCATGGGGGCATGGGGGGGCAAAGGGGGGTGCGGGGGGTGCAATGGGGGCTGTGGGGGGGTGCAATGGGGGGCGCAATGGCGGGGCACAATGAGGGGTGCAATGGGGGGCTGCGATGGGGGTTGCAAGGGGTGCAATGGGAGGTAGCAATGGGGGGTGCTGGGCGTGCGGGGGTGCAATGGGGGGCGCAGTGGGGGACTCGCACCTCGGGGGCGTGGGCGCTGCGGTAGGCCAGCCGGTACCCCCGCAGCACCCCGTTCAGGCGCCCCCCGCGGCGCCGCCCACCGCACCCGCGCCCGGCTGCCGTCCCGCTCCGCCGTCACGTTCTCGGGGGGGGCCCCCGGTGCTGGGGGGGGGGGGGTGTCAGCTGGGGGTCCCAGGCGTCCGCATGCCCGGCCCCCCCACCCTCCGTGGGGATCCCAGACCGATGGGGACCCCACAGGGGGATCCCCTATGCCCCAGCCCCAGGAGGGGCCCAGCTGTGCATCCCCCCCACCCACACAGGGACCCCCCACGTTCAGCCCCCGAACCACACAGGGACCCCCATATCCTGTCCCCCCCACCCACACAGGAACCCCCACGTTCAGCCCCCGAACCACACAGGGACCCCCATATCCTGTCCCCCCCACTCACACAGGGACCCCCACGTTCAGCCCCCAAACCACACAGGGACCCCCATATCCTGTCCCCCCACCTGCACAGGGACCCCCACATCCAGCCCCCCACCCCCCCAGGGACCAAGCCCCCACCCACTCAGGGATGCCCACATCCAGCCCCCCAACCCCCAAGGACCCCCACATCCAGCCCCAACAACACCACAGCCACCCAGCCCCCCCACCCACACAGGGACCCTCACATCAGCCCCCCGCCCACACAGGGACCCCCACATCCAGCCCCCCGCCCCCCCCGAGGGACCAAGCCCCCCACCCACACAGGGATGCCCACATCTTGTCTGCCCACCCACACAGGGACCCCCAACATTGAGCCCCACCCCGGGACACCCACATCCACCCCCCCCACCCCCCAAGGACCCAGCCCCCCGTGCCCCCCCACCGTGCCCGCCCCAGCTCACCCCCCTCCAGCGTGGCCATGGGCACCCAGTGGGTCCAGGGCGAGGAGCTGCGGGTGCTGCGGCAGGAGACCCTCGCCCGGTAGGCAGCGAAGGGCCGGAGCCCCTCGATGCGGTGGGCGAAGGGGGGCACCGGCACCACCCGGTTGTAGAGCCCCCCCGGGGGGACACTGCTCAGGTCCTCGTCCTCACCCACCGCCTGCGGGGAGGCGTCATCGGGGACCCCCTAACCCGGCCCCGTGGGCACCCCGACCTCAGGGGACCCCTGACCCTGAGGATGCCCCCACTGGGGTCACCATGACCTTGGGGACATCCCTGACCCCGAGGAAGCCCCCACTGGGGACACCCCTGACCTTGGGGACACCCTGACCTTGGGGACACCCTGACCCCAAGGATGCCCCCACTGGGGACACCCCTGACCTTGGGGATACCCCTGACCCCAAGGATGCCCCCACTGGGGACACCCCTGTCCTTGGGGACACCCCTGACCCTGAGGATGCCCCCACTGGGGTCACCCCTGACCTTGGGGACACCCTGGCCTTGGGGACACCCTGACCTCAGGGACACCCCTGACCCCGAGGAAGCCCCCACTGGGGACACCCCTGACCTTGGGGACACCCCTGACCTTGGGGACACCCCAATGGAGAGGTCCCCGGCCACCCCCAACCCCACAGACATCTCCCCGTGCACCCCCCATGCACCCCTGGGGCAAATCCCCCCCCCGCCGGCCCCCCATGCCCTCCATGTCCCCATATCCCCCCCCGCCCTCCAGTGTCCCCCATGCCCCATATGTCACTCTGCTTCCTGTACCCCCCATGTCGCCATACCCCCCCCCCGCCCCCCACATCCCCCCTGCCCCCCCATGCCCCATATATCCCTATGCCTCCCGTACCCCCCAGCCCCCCCATACCCCCTGTGCCCCCCATGCCCCCCCATACCTGGACGGTGCAGAGGCGCAGGGGGGTCTCCCCGCTGGCCCCCGGTTCCCACGCCACCTCCAGCCACCGCGGCCCCCGCTTCACCAGCTCCAGCTTTCGGGGGCGCTGGGGCACCACTTTTTTTTTTGGGGGGGTGGGGGAAGAGGGGGTGAGCAGGACCACCCCCCCAGCCCCCCAAGACGCCCCCCCGCCCCCAGCTGCCGTGCCCCCCACTCACCGGTGATGGTGGCGGTGCGGGAGGTGGCGACGCCGCGGGCGTTGTGGGCTTCGCAGGCGAAGGAGCTGCTGTGGTTCAGGCCTGGGGGGGGGGTATTTGGGGGGGGTGTTGGGGGGGGGTTAGGGGGGCCCCCTCCCCAGAACAGCCGTGGGGGGCACAAGGGGTGTGTGTAGGGGGGGGTGAGGGGGTGCAGGTGCATGGAGGGGGAGGTGCAGGTGCAGGGAGGAGGATGGGACTCCCCCGGATGAGGCAGCCTGTGGCCCCCATGGGGTGCAGCCCCCCACCCCCCCCACCCCGGCCCCCCACCCCCCCCCCCACCTCCCCAGCGGGGGTTGGGGGGCTGCCAGGACGCCTGGGTCCCCCGAGTGACTCACGGTGGCGTCACCTCCGGCCACCCGCTGCCCCCCCCCCACCCCCCACCCCCCCGGGCTGAGTCACCCCGGACGGGGCTGCCCGCCCCCCCTCCCCTGGCATAGCTGCGCGGGAACGGCCAACCCCTCCCACCCCCCCCCGAGTCCCCCAAACCCCGGGTCTTGCCCCGCTGTCACCCCCAAACACCACTGCACCCTGAGCCCCCCAATGCTCCCCAGCCCCCCAGCGCACCCCAATGTCCCCCAACACCCCCAACGGTGCCCCCCAATGTCCTTGGTGCCCCCCAATGTCCCCCTTGCCCCCCACCCCCCCGTTGCCCCCCAATGTCCCCAATGCCCCTCAGCATCCTTGGTGTCCCCCAATGTCCCCCTTGGCCCCCCCCCATTGCCCCCCAACGTCCGCGGTGCCCCCCAATGTCCCCCTTGCCCCCCCCGTTGCCCCCCAATGTCCCCCTTGCCCCCCACCCCCACCGTTGCCCCCCAATGTCCCCAATGCCCCTCAGTATCCTTGGTGTCCCCCAATGTCCCCCTTGGCCCCCCCCCATTGCCCCCCAATGTCCGCAGTGCCCCCCAATGTCCCCCTTGCCCCCCCCCGTTGCCCCCCAATGTCCGCGGTGCCCCCCAATGTCCCCAATGCCCGTCAATGACCCCCAATGCCCTCATTGCCCCCCACCCCCCCCAGTGCCCCCCAATGTCCACGGTGCCCCCAATGTCCCCGTTGCCCCCCAACCCCCTAGTGCCCCCCAACGCCTCCGGTGCCCCCCTCCCCGCCGGTGCCCCCCCGGTGCGGCCCGGCCCCTCTCACCCAGGACCAGCAGCGTGGAGGGGGCGCTGGCCAGGGGGTCCAGCAGGGAATTGAGGGGGGCCCCATCCCGCAGCCAGAGCAGGCGCACGGGTTCGGGGGGGCCCTGGGCGCTGCAGCTGAGGTTGAAGGGGGTGTCGACCCCCACCTCCAGGTCCTGCGGCTCCTCCAGGAAGAAGGGCAGCCCTGGGGGATGGGCGGGGAGAGGGGGGTGGGTCAGCAGGGTGCCGGGGGTCCCGAGGGGTGCCCCCCACCCGTGGGTGCTGCCTCTCACCCGCCAGCTCCAGGTGAGCCTCGGTGGAGAGGAGCTGCTCCCCGCCGGCACGCGCCCAGCACCGGTAGCGTCCCGCGTCCGAGGGCTGCACGGCCGGGATGCTGCGGGACACGGCACCGTGGGGCACCCCACGGCATGGGGCGGCACGGCACCGTGGGGCACCCCATGGCACGGGGCGGCATGGCACCGTGAGGTACCCCACGGCACGGGGCGGCACGGCGCGGGGCACCCCACGGCACGGGGCGGCACGGCACGGGGAGACACGGCACGGGGCGACATGGGGTGACACGGTATGGGGAGACACGGGGCAACACGGCACGGGACAGGGCGACATGGGGTGACACGGCATGGGGAGACACGGCACGGGACGGGGCGACACGGGGTGACACGGCCCGGGGAGACACGGAGCAACATGGCACAGCATGGGGTGACACGGGGAGACACAGCATGCGTCATGGCACAGGACAGGGTGACACAGGATGACACGGCACAGGGCGACACGGGGTGACACGGCCCGGGGAGACACGGGGCAATGCAGCACAGCACAGGGTGACACGGGGAGACACGGCATGGGGAGACACGGGGTGACAATGGGAGACACAGCATGGGGAGACACGGGGTGACATGGCACAGCGTGGGGTGACACGGGGAGACACGGCACAGCACAGGGTGACATGGCATGGGGAGACACAGCACGGCACGGGGAGACACGGCACGGGGCGACACGGTGCGGCATGGGGTGACACGGGGCAGCATGGTACAGCACCAAGCGACACTGGCAACACGGCACAGCACCGGTGACATGGGGCAACACGGCACGGCATGGGGTGACACGTTACGGGGCGACACGGCACGGGGCAACGTGGCACAGCACGTGGAGACATGGCATGGCATGGGGTGACATGGCACGGGGCAGCATGGCATGGCACGGCATGGCACCGGGTGACACGGCATGGGGCAGCACGGGGCAACACGGCACGGGGCGACACCGGCACGGGGCAACATGGCACGGGGCAACATGGCACAGGGCAACACACCATGGGGCAACACGGCATGGGGCAACACGGCATGGCACAGCACCGGGTGACATGGCATGGGGCAGCACGGGGCAATACGGCATGGGGCAACACGGCATGGGGCGACACCGGCACGGGGCAACATGGCATGGGGCAACACACCATGGGGCAACATGGCATGGCACGGGGCAACATGGCACGGCATGGGGCAACACGGCATGGGGCAACACGGCATGGGGCAACACGGCATGGCATGGGGCAACACGGCATGGGGCAACATGGGGCAACATGGCACGGCATGGGGCAACATGGCATGGGGCAACACGGCATGGGGCAACATGGGGCAACATGGGGCAACACGGCATGGGGCAACATGGCATGGCATGGGGCAACACGGCATGGGGCAACATGGGGCAACATGGGGCAACATGGCACGGCATGGGGCAACATGGCATGGGGCAACACGGCATGGGGCAACATGGCACGGCATGGGGCAACACAGCATGGGGCAACATGGCACGGGGCAACATGGCACGGGGCAACACGGCACGGCATGGGGCAACATGGCATGGGGCAACATGGCACAGCACGGGGCAACACGGCATGGGGCAACACGGGGCAACATGGGGCAACATGGCACGGCATGGGGCAACACGGCACGGGGCAACGCGGCACGGGGCCATACGACACGGCATGTCATGGCGCAGCAGGGGACGGCGCGAGGCGGCCCCACGGCCCCACGGCCCACCTGAGCTGGCTGGTGCCCAGCCACACGTCCTCGCTGAGCGGCACCTGGGCCTGGTCGCTGTCGGCCAGCTCCAGTGGGTGCCCGTCCCGCCACCAGCCCATCTCGGGGGGCTCACCGGCCCCCCGCACCCGGCACCGCAGCCGCACCGTCTTGCCCAGCGAGGACGTGATGTTGGAGGGGTTCTCCAGGAATGACAGGGCTGGGGGGAGACGGGGGGGGGGACCTCAGCGGGGGTCCCACATGACCCCCACCACTACCTGGGGCCCCCCCTTGCCTTCTGGGACCCCCCACAGCCCCCCAAGATCCCTACTGCCACCTGGGACCCCCACTGCCCCACCACCACCCTCTGGGACCCCCACTGCCCTCCAGTATCCCCCCAGAGACCCCCCCCGCCCTTTGGGAGCCCACCACTACCTCCTGGGACCCCCACTGTCCCGGGACCCCCACCGTCCTCTGGGACACCCCCACACACCCTGGAACCCTCCCCTGAGACCCCCTCCCACCCTCCAGGACGCCCCTCACCCCCCGGGGCCCCCGCTGCCCTCTGGGACCCCCACATTCCCCCCAAGATCCCCACCGCCTCCTGGGACCCCCACTGGACCCCCCCCCGGCCCTCTGGGAGCCCCACTGCCCACCCAGGACCCCCAATGCCCCCTGGGACCCCCACCGCCCCCCAGGATCCCCACTGCCCCTGGGACCCCCACCATCCTCTGGGACCCTTCCCACCCCCTGGAAACACCCCACCCTCCCGAGACCCTCTCTGCCCTCTGGGACCCCCACCGCTCCCCGGGACCCCCCTCCCTGCCCTCCGGGCCCCCCTGCTCTTCCTGGGCCCCCCCTGCTCCCACCCGGGGCCGGCTCCCCCCCAAGTGCCCGGGTAAGGGGGGGGGGGCATCGTGCCCCCCAACAGGACTTTTGGAGTGGGGGAACCATCCCGGACACCTGGGTCCCCCGGGGTGGGGGGGTGGGGGGGCCGCGGCGGGCGTGGGAAGGGAAGTGGGGGGTCACGGCCCCGCAGCGGGGCCCCCCCGCTCCCCCGGGAGCCTTCAGGCATCCCCGGCATCTGCCCCCCCCCCCCCCCTTCCCGGGTCCCGGCGGGGGGTGGGGGGGGGTCCGGGGGGGCTCCGGCCGTGGTCACCGCACCCCCCACCCCCCCCCCACCCCCCCCCCCCCGCCATAACCAGCCCCAGATGTCTGGCCGGGACAGCGGGGACGGGCGGTGGCCCCGGGGCGGGGGGGGGGGACGGGACACAGCGTCCCCCCCACCCTCCTCTGCTTCGGAGGGGGGGGCTCCGCTATGGGGCGGGGGGGGGGGGGAGATGGGGCGGCCCCGGAGCATCCCCCAGGGGAAACTGAGGCATAGCGGGGACCCCCAGGGGACCCTCCCCCCCAAAGGGACCCTCCCCCCCCAAAAAGTCCCCCTCGAAAGGACCCTCCTGCGGCGCCCCCCTCCCCAAAAGGACCCCCCCTCCAAAAGAACCCATCCGAAAAGGGGGCGCCCCCCAAACCGGCCTCTCCACACACACCACACCCCCCAAAAGCTCTTCTCCCCCCGCCTCTCCCCCCCGCGCCCCCCCGCCCCGCCAGCGCGCCCGCCACCCCCACCCCCCCCCCCGCAGCCCTGAGGGGTGTCCCCCGCCCCCCAGGGACCCCCCGCCCCCCCCCCCCCGGGACCCCCACTCACCGGGCGGGGCCGGTCCCGAGCCCAGGGCGGCGGCCACCAGCAGCACCAGTAACACCGGGCTGAGCCCCCCCATCGCCCCCCCACCGGCACCGGCACCGGGAGCGGGACCCACCGCGACCCCCCGGGACCCCCCGGACCCACCGGGAGGGGCTCGGAGCCACGGGCTGCGCCCCGCGGTGCCGGGACGGGCAGGGGTTAAGGGGGAGGGGGAGGAGGAGGAGGAGGAGGAGGAGGAGGAGGAAGGACGGGGATGGCGGAGGAGGAGGAAAGTTTTTGCCGGGACGCACCGACCGCGCCCGAGGGGGAGGGGGGGGGCGGGGGTGGAGCGGGACCGGGGGGAGCCTGAATCGGGACCGGGGGGGCTGGGGGGGGAGGGGGGCGATCGGGGAGGGGTGGGCTGGGGGGACCCCAAACCGGGGCGGGGGGGGGGCACCCAACCGCGGAGGGATGGAGCGGGGTGGGGGGACCCCGAGTCGGGAGCGGGGGGGGGTCAGGGAACGGGGGACCCCGAATTGGGGGTGGGGGGACCCCGAATCTGGAGCGGGGAGGGGTGGTCCGGGAACGGGGGACCCCGAATTGGGGGCGGGGAGACCCCAATCGGGAGCGGGGGGACCCCAATCGGGAGTGGGGGGACCCCAATCGGGAGTGGGGGGGGGTCAGGGAACGGGGGACCCCGAATTGGGGGTGGGGGGACCCCGAATCTGGAGCGGGGGGGGTGGTCCGGGAACGGGGGACCCCGAACCGGGACCAGGGGACCCCGAACTGGGGGGAGATGCACTGGGACTGGGGGTACCCCAAATAGGGGCCCGGGGGGGGGGTGGATAGGACGTGCACCGGGGGGCTGGTCCGGGAGTTGGGGACCCCCAAATCGGGAGCGGGGGACCCGACTGGGGTGGGATGGAGGGGGGGACCCCAAAGTGGGGAAGGATGGAGCGGGGGGGGACCCCAATCCAGGACTGGGGGGTGAAGCAAGACTGGGGGGACCCAAAGCGGGACTGGGGGACCCCAAACTGTGACCGGGGAGGCTGAACTGGGAGACCCCAAACTGGGACTGGGGAACCCCAAAACGGGACTGGGGGACCCGAACTGGGGCCAGAGGACCCCAAAACAGGGACTGGGGGTGCTGAACAGGGACTGGGGAACCCCAAACTGGGACTGGGGGGTGCTGAACAGGGACTGGGAGACCCCAAACTGGGACTGGGGAACCCCAAACTGGGACTGGGGGTGTTGAACTGGGCCCAGGGGACCCCAACGAGGGACCGGGGCGGGGGGCTGAACTGGGACTGGGAGACCCTGAACAGGGACTGGGAGGGCTTAACTGGGACTGGGGGACCCCAAACTGGGACTGGGAGGGACTGAACTGGGACTGGGAGGGGCTGAACTGGGACTGGGAGGGCTTAACTGGGACTGGGGGACCCCAAACTGGGACTGGGAGGGGCTGAACTGGGACTGGGAGGGACTGAACTGGGACTGGGAGGGCTTAACTGGGACTGGGGGACCCCAAACTGGGACTGGGAGGGCTTAACTGGGACTGGGAGGGCTTAACTGGGACTGGGGGACCCCAAACTGGGACTGGGAGGGGCTGAACTGGGACTGGGAGGGCTTAACTGGGACTGGGGGACCCCAAACTGGGACTGGGAGGGGCTGAACTGGGACTGGGAGGGCTTAACTGGGACTGGGGGACCCCAAACTGGGACTGGGAGGGGCTGAACTGGGACTGGGAGGGCTTAACTGGGACTGGGGGACCCCAAACTGGGACTGGGAGGGGCTGAACTGGGACTGGGAGGGCTTAACTGGGACTGGGGGACCCCAAACTGGGACTGGGAGGGGCTGAACTGGGACTGGGAGGGCTTAACTGGGACTGGGGGACCCCAAACTGGGACTGGGAAGGGTTAACTGGGACCGGGGGACCCCAAACTGGGACCGGGGGGACCCCAAATCGGACGTGGGAGGCACCGGGGGGGGGGGGGGGGGGGCTCAGGCAACACTGGGAGCCCCCAGCCCGGCCCTGGCAGCCCCTCCCCCGGGGGGTGCACACCCCCCCCCCAAAGCCAGAGGTGTCGGGCCCCCCGCAAGGGACTGGGAGAGGAACCGGGGTGCGGGGGGACCCCGACATCAGGGCTTCTTCCTCCCTGTCTCATAGCGAAAGGGGAAGGGGCCGGCGGGAGCAGCGGCCCCCCCCCCCCGCCCCCCCGGGCCGGATCCAGGCCGGGACTTTCAGCCTGGTTATTTTTACCCCTGGTTCCGGCTCCCCGAGGGGACCCGGCACCCCAGGGGCACCCCAAGAGCCCACCCCCGCCAGCGGGGGACCCCCCCTCAAGGAGGGGGGCGAGCAGGGTCCCTGGGCGGGGGGGCAGGGGACCCTCGTCCCGGGCGGGGGGAGTTTGCACGGGCTCAGGTGCCCCACCCAGGAGGGGGGTCCTGGGGTCCCCCTGAGACCCCGCAATGCCCCCGTGCAACAGCAACGGGCACCGTGCGAGGCTCGCACCCCCCCGTGCAACACCCACACCCCCTCGTGCAACACCAACGGGCACCGTGCGAGGCTCGCACCCCCCCGTGCAACACACACCCCCTCGTGCAACAGCAACGGGCACCGTGCGAGGCTCGCACCCCCCCGTGCAACACCCACACCACCCGTGCAACACCCACACCCCCGTGCAATGCTCGCACCCCTTGTGCAACAGCAATGGGCCCCATGCAAGGCTCACACACCCCGTGCAACACCAACAGGCCCCGTGCAAGGCTCACACGCCCTGTGCAACACCCTCACACCCGTGCAAGGTTAGTGCTCCCCATGCAATGCGCACAGACCCCGTGCAAGGCTAGTGTGCCCCGTGCAAGGCCCATGCACCCTGTGCAACACCCACACACCCCGTGCAAGGCTAGCATGCCTCGTGTGAGGCTTGCACAGCCCGTGCAACACCAACAGACCCCATGCAACACCCATGAACCATGTGCAAGGCCAGTGTGCCCCGTGCAAGGCTTGCACCAACCTGTGCAATGCCAACACACCCTGTGCAACACCAGCATGCCCCGTGCAAGGCTAGCGTGACTCGTGCGAGGCTTGCACCAACCCGTGCAATGCCAACACACCCTGTGTAATGCCCACGCACCCTGTGCAACACCAACACGCCCCATGCCAGGCTAATGCACCCCGTGCAAGGCTTGCACGCCCCGTGCAACACCAACCCACACTGCACGAGGCTAATGCACCTCGTGCAAGACTTGCACACCCTCGACAGGCCCGTGCAACACCAATGCACCTCGTGCAAGGCTTGCACGCCCCGTGCAACACCAATGCACCTTGTGCAAGGCTTGCACGCCCCGTGCAACACCGACCCACCCCGTGCGAGGCTGACGCACCCCGTGCAAGGCTTGCACGCCCCGTGCAACACCAATGCACCTTGTGCAAGGCTTGCACGCCCCGTGCAACACCGACCCACCCCGTGCGAGGCTGACGCACCCCGTGCAAGGCTTGCACGCCCCGTGCAACACCAATGCACCTTGTGCAAGGCTTGCACGCCCCGTGCAACACCGACCCACCCCGTGCGAGGCTGACGCACCCCGTGCAAGGCTTGCACGCCCTCGACAGGCCCTGTGCGACACGACGGGCCTCGTGCGCGGCCGCGGCACCAGGGTTTGCACCGACGTCGGCGCGTTCCCGGCCCCGGCGGCTGCTTCTGCGCCCGAGGAATTTCCTGCCGCCCCCGAGTCGCTGCTTTGGGCCGGTGGCACCCCCCAGCACCCAGTTTGCACCCTCCCACCCCCTCAGTTCACCCCAGCACCCAGTTTGCACCCTCCCACCCCCTCAGTTCACCCCAGCACCCAGTTTGCACCCTCCCACCCCCTCAGTTCACCCCAGCACCCAGTTTGCACCCCCCAGCACCCAGTTCACCCCCCAGCACCCAGCTCACCCCAGCACCCAGTTTGCACCCCCCCAGCACCCAGTTTGCACCCCCCAACACCCAGTTCACCCCCCAGCACCCAGTTTGCACCCCCAACACCCAGTTCACCCCCCACCCAGTTCACCCCAGCACCCAGTTTGCACCCTCCCACCCCCTCAGTTCACCCCAGCACCCAGTTTGCACCCCCAACACCAGTTCACCCCAGCACCCAGTTTGCACCCCCCCAGCACCCAGTTTGCACCCTCCCACCCCCTCAGTTCACCCCAGCACCCAGTTTGCACCCCCAACACCAGCTCACCCCCCAGCACCCAGCTCACCCCAGCACCCAGTTTGCACCCCCCAGCACCCAGTTCACCCCCCACCCACCCAGTTCACCCCAGCACCCAGTTTGCACCCCCCAACACCCAGTTCACCCCCCAGCACCCAGTTTGCACCCCCAACACCCAGTTCACCCCCCACCCACCCAGTTCACCCCAGCACCCAGTTTGCACCCCCCAGCACCCAGTTCACCCCCCACCCACCCAGTTCACCCCAGCACCCAGTTTGCACCCCCCCAGCACCCAGTTTGCACCCCCCCAGCACCCAGTTCACCCCCCAGCACACAGTTTGCACCCCCAACACCCAGTTCACCCCCCCACCCAGTTCACCCCAGAACCCAGTTTGCACCCCCAACACCCAGTTCACCCCCCCACCCAGTTCACCCCAGAACCCAGTTTGCACCCCCCAACACCCAGTTTACCCACCCACCCACCCAGTTCACCCCAGCACCCAGTTTGCACCCCCCCAGCACCCAGTTTGCACCCCCCAACACCCAGTTCACCCCCCAGCACACAGTTTGCACCCCCCAACACCCAGTTCACCCCCCACCCACCCAGTTCACCCCAGCACCCAGTTTGCACCCCCCCAGCACCCAGTTTGCACCCCCCAACACCCAGTTCACCCCCCAGCACCCAGTTTGCACCCCCAACACCCAGTTCACCCCCCCACCCAGTTCACCCCAGAACCCAGTTTGCACCCCCAACACCCAGTTCACCCCCCCACCCAGTTCACCCCAGAACCCAGTTTGCACCCCCCAACACCCAGTTTAACCACCCACCCACCCAGTTCACCCCAGCACCCAGTTTGCACCCCTCAGCACCCAGTTTGCACCCCACACACACCCAGTTCACCCCAGCACCCAGTTTGCACCACCCAGCACCCAGTTTGCACCCCCCAGCACCCAGTTCACCCCCCTCCCACCCAGTTCCCCCCCCAGCACCCAGTTTGCACCCCCCCAGTGGGGCCACAGGGTGGGGGCTGGGCTGAGTCGGGCCCCCCCCGGGCTGCTGTGGTGCCGCCCAGGGCTGGGGGGGGTCCCAGAGCCCCCCCAGGGCGTTGCCCCCCACCCCACCCCACCCCACCCCACCCCTGCCCTTACGTCACTGCCCCCCACCCCCCACCCACCCCCCCGTGCCGCCGGGGCCGGGCCGGGGCAGCCGCCCTCCCCCCGCCACCGCGGCTGGGGATGTGGGGTGCCCTGCACCCACCCTTGGCCCCCCCCACGCCCCCCCGGGGCTCCGCCGCTGTGGGAGCCGTGGGGTGCAGTGGGGTGCCGCAGGGTGCCGTGGGGTGCTGTTGGGTGCCATGGGGTGCCATAGGGTGCTGTGGGGTGTAGTGGGGTGCTGTAGGGTGCCATGGGGTGCCGTGGGGTGCTGTAGGGTGCCATGGGGTGCCATAGGGTGCTGTGGGGTGTAGTGGGGTGCTGTAGGGTGCCATGGGGTGCCGTGGGGTGCAGTAGGGTGCCATGGGGTGCCATAGGGTGCTGTGGGGTGCAGTGGGGTGCTGTGGGGTGCCATGAGGTGCCATAGGGTGCTGTGGGGTGCCGTGGGGTGCTGTAGGGTGCCATGGGGTGCCATAGGGTGCTGTGGGGTGCCATGAGGTGCCATAGGGTGCTGTGGGGTGCCGTGGGGTGCTGTTGGGTGCCATGGGGTGCCATAGGGTGCTGTGGGGTGCCATGAGGTGCCATAGGGTGCTGTGGGGTGCCGTGGGGTGCTGTAGGGTGCCATGGGGTGCCATAAGGTGATGTGGGGTGCCGTGGGGTGCTGTAGAGCGCCATTGGGTGCTGTGGCATGCCATGGGGTGCTGTGGGGTGCAGTGGGGTGCTGTAGGGTGCCATTGGGTGCCGTGGCATGCCATGGGGTGCTGTGGGGTGCTGTAGGGTGCCGTGGGGTGCTTTGGGGTGCTGTCAGGTGCTGTGGCATGCCATGGGGTGCTGTGGGGTGCCATAAGGTGATGTGGGGTGCTGTAGGGTGCTATTGGGTGCCGTGGCATGCCATGGGGTGCTGTGGGGTGCCGTGGGGTGCTGTGGGGTGCTGTCAGGTGCCGTGGCATGCCATGGGGTGCTGTGGGGTGCCGTGGGGTGCCATAGGGTGATGTGGGGTGCAGTGGGGTGCTGTAGGGCGCCATTGGGTGCCGTGGCATGCCATGGGGTGCAGTGGGGTGCTGTAGGGCGCCATTGGGTGGCGTGGCATGCCATGGGGTGCTGTGGGGTGCTGTAGGGTGCCGTGGGGTGCTGTGGGGTGCTGTGGGGTGCTGTCAGGTGCTGTAAGATGCCATAGGGTGCCGGGAGGTGCCGGGGGGTGCCGGGGGGTGCCGGGAGGTGCCGGGGGGTGCCGGGGGGTGCCGGGGGATGCCGGGGGGTGCCGGGGGGTGCTGGGTGGGTGCCGAGGGGTGCCGAGGGGTGCCGGGAGGTGCCGGGGGGTGCCGGGGGATGCCGGGGGGTGCCGGGGGGGTGCCGGGGGGTGCCGAGGGGTGCCGAGGGGTGCCGGGGGATGCCGGGGGGGTGCCGGGGGATGCCGAGGGGTGCCGAGGGGTGCCGAGGGGTGCCGGGGGATGCCGGGGGGTGCCGGGGGGTGCCTGGAGGTGCTGGGGGGTGCCGGGAGGTGCCGGGGGGTGCCGGGGGGTGCCGGGGGGTGCCGAGGGGTGCCGGGGGGTGCCGAGGGGTGCCGGGGGGTGCCGGCGGGTGCCGGGGGGTGCCGGGGGGGTGCTGGGTGGGTGCCGGGGGATGCCGGGGGTGCCGAGGGGTGCCGGGGGGTGCCGGGGGGTGCCGGGGGATGCCGGGGGGTGCCGGGGGGTGCCGGGGCGGGGGGGGGGCGGGGGCGGCCGCCTTGGCTCGCTGCGGGGTGACATCAGGCCGCCGGCGCGCGCCAGCCCAGCTGCGGCGGGGCCCGAGTGGGGCCAAGCGCTCCCGCAGCCCCGATGCGCCGTGCCGAGCCGTGCCGAGCCGAGCCCAGCCGTGCCGAGCCGTGCCGAGCCGTGCCCAGCCGTGCCGAGACGAGCCCAGCCGTGCCGAGCCGAGCCCAGCCGTGCCGAGCCGTGCCGAGCCGTGCCCAGCCGTGCCGAGCCGAGCCCAGCCGTGCCGAGCCGTGCCCAGCCGTGCCGAGCCGAGCCCAGCCGTGCCGAGCCGTGCCGAGCCGAGCCCAGCCGAGCCCAGCCGTGCCGAGCCGTGCCCAGCCGTGCCGAGCCGAGCCCAGCCGTGCCGAGCCGTGCCCAGCCGTGCCGAGCCGTGCCCAGCCGTGCCGAGCCGTGCCGAGCCGTGCCGAGCCGTGCCGAGCCGTGCCGAGCCGTGCCCAGCCATGCCCAGCCGTGCCGAGCCGTGCCGAGCCGTGCCGAGCCGTGCCGAGCCGTGCCGAGCCGTGCCCAGCCATGCCCAGCCGTGCCGAGCCGTGCCGAGCCGTGCCGAGCCGTGCCGAGCCGTGCCCAGCCGTGCCGAGCCGTGTCGAGCCGTGCCGAGCCGTGCCGAGCCGTGCCCAGCCATGCCCAGCCGTGCCGAGCCGTGCCCAGCCGTGCCGAGCCGTGCCGAGCCGTGCCCAGCCGTGCCGAGCCGTGCCCAGCCGTGCCGAGCCGTGCCGAGCCGTGCCCAGCCGTGCCGAGCCGTGTCGAGCCGTGCCGAGCCGTGCCGAGCCGTGCCCAGCCATGCCCAGCCGTGCCGAGCCGTGCCCAGCCGTGCCGAGCCGTGCCCAGCCGTGCCGAGCCGTGCCGAGCCGTGCCCAGCCATGCCCAGCCGTGCCGAGCCGTGCCCAGCCGTGCCCAGCCGTGCCCAGCCATGCCCAGCCGTGCCGAGCCGTGTCGAGCCGTGCCGAGCCGTGCCGAGCCGTGCCCAGCCATGCCCAGCCGTGCCGAGCCGTGCCCAGCCGTGCCCAGCCGTGCCGAGCCGTGCCGAGCCGTGCCGAGCCGTGCCCAGCCGTGCCGAGCCGTGCCCAGCCGTGCCGAGCCGTGCCCAGCCGTGCCGAGCCGTGCCGAGCCGTGCCGAGCCGTGCCGAGCCGTGCCCAGCCGTGCCGAGCCGTGCCGAGCCGTGCCGAGCCGAGCCCACCCGTGCCGAGCCGTGCCGAGCCGTGCCCAGCCGTGCCGAGCCGTGCCGAGCCGTGCCGAGCCGAGCCGTGCCCAGCCGTGCCGAGCCGTGCCGAGCCGTGCCGAGCCGTGCCCAGCCGTGCCGAGCCGTGCCGAGCCGTGCCGAGCCGAGCCGTGCCGAGCCGTGCCCAGCCGTGCCGAGCCGTGCCGAGCCGTGCCGAGCCGTGCCCAGCCGTGCCGAGCCGTGCCGAGCCGTGCCGAGCCGAGCCGTGCCGAGCCGTGCCCAGCCGTGCCGAGCCGTGCCGAGCCGTGCCCAGCCGTGCCGAGCCGAGCCCACCCGTGCCGAGCCGTGCCGAGCCGTGCCGAGCCGTGCCCAGCCGTGCCGAGCCGTGCCGAGCCGTGCCGAGCCGAGCCCAGCCGTGCCCAGCCGTGCCGAGCCGTGCCGAGCCGTGCCGAGCCGTGCCCAGCCGTGCCGAGCCGTGCCGAGCCGTGCCGAGCCGAGCCCAGCCGTGCCCAGCCGTGCCGAGCCGTGCCCAGCCGTGCCGAGCCGTGCCCAGCCGTGCCGAGCCGTGCCCAGCCGTGCCCAGCCGTGCCGAGCCGTGCCGAGCCGTGCCCAGCCGTGCCCAGCCGTGCCCAGCCGTGCCGAGCCGTGCCGAGCCGTGCCGAGCCGTGCCCAGCCGTGCCGAGCCGTGCCCAGCCCTGCCCAGCCGTGCCAAGCCGTGCCGAGCCGTGCCCAGCCGTGCCGAGCCGTGCCGAGCCGTGCCGAGCCGAGCCCAGCCGTGCCCAGCCGTGCCGAGCCGTGCCGAGCCGAGCCCAGCCGTGCCCAGCCGTGCCGAGCCGTGCCGAGCCGTGCCGAGCCGTGCCGAGCCGTGCCCAGCCGTGCCGAGCCGTGCCGAGCCGTGCCGAGCCGAGCCCAGCCGTGCCCAGCCGTGCCGAGCCGTGCCGAGCCGTGCCGAGCCGTGCCCAGCCGTGCCGAGCCGTGCCCAGCCATGCCCAGCCGTGCCCAGCCGTGCCGAGCCGTGCCGAGCCGTGCCGAGCCGTGCCGAGCCGTGCCCAGCCGTGCCGAGCCGTGCCCAGCCGTGCCCAGCCGTGCCGAGCCGTGCCGAGCCGTGCCCAGCCGTGCCCAGCCGTGCCGAGCCGTGCCCAGCCGTGCCGAGCCGTGCCCAGCCGTGCCGAGCCGTGCCGAGCCGTGCCCAGCCGTGCCGTGCTGCATCACGTTGTGCCGTGCCATTCTGTGCCGTGCCACACCCTGACACGCCGTGCAGGGACATGCATTGAGGGCACGGGGACACGCACGAGGGGCACAGGGACACACACGAGGGTACGGGGACACGCACGAGGGTATGGGGACACGCACGAGGGGCACAGGGACACACACGAGGGTACGGGGACACGCACGAGGGTACGGGGACACGCACGAGGGTACGGGGACACACACGAGGGTACGGGGACACGCACGAGGGTATGGGGACACGCACGAGGGTACAGGGACACGCACGAGGGTACGGGGACACGCACGAGGGTACGGGGACACACACGAGGGTACGGGGACACACACGAGGGTACGGGGACACGCACGAGGGTACAGGGACACACACGAGGGTACGGGGACACGCACGAGGGTATGGGGACACGCACGAGGGGCACAGGGACACACACGAGGGTACGGGGACACGCACGAGGTACGGGGACACGCACGAGGGTACGGGGACACGCACGAGGGTACAGGGACACACACGAGGGTACGGGGACACGCACGAGGGTACGGGGACACGCACGAGGGTACGGGGACACACACGAGGGTACGGGGACACGCACGAGGGTACAGGGACACACACGAGGGTACGGGGACACGCACGAGGGTACAGGGACACACACGAGGGTACGGGGACACGCACGAGGGTATGGGGACACGCACGAGGGTACAGGGACACACACGAGGGTACGGGGACACGCACGAGGGTACAGGGACACACACGAGGGTACGGGGACACGCACGAGGGTATGGGGACACGCACGAGGGTACAGGGACACACACGAGGGTACGGGGACACGCACGAGGGTACGGGGACACGCACGAGGGTATGGGGACACGCACGAGGGTACAGGGACACACACGAGGGTACGGGGACACGCACGAGGGTACGGGGACACGCACGAGGGTACGGGGACACACACGAGGGTACGGGGACACGCACGAGGGGCACAGGGACACACACGAGGGTACGGGGACACGCACGAGGGTACGGGGACACGCACGAGGGGCACAGGGACACACACGAGGGTACGGGGACACGCACGAGGGTACGGGGACACGCACGAGGGGCACAGGGACACACACGAGGGTACAGGGACACACACGAGGGTACGGGGACACACACGAGGGTACGGGGACACGCACGAGGGGCACAGGGACACACACGAGGGTACGGGGACACACACGAGGGTACGGGGACACGCACGAGGGGCACAGGGACACACACGAGGGTACGGGGACACGCACGAGGGTACGGGGACACGCACGAGGGTACGGGGACACACACGAGGGTACAGGGACACGCACGAGGGTACGGGGACACGCACGAGGGGCACGGGGACACGCACGAGGGTACAGGGACACGCACGAGGGTACGGGGACACACACGAGGGGCACAGGGACACACACGAGGGTACGGGGACACGCACGAGGGTACGGGGACACGCACGAGGGTACGGGGACACACACGAGGGTACAGGGACACACACGAGGGGCACAGGGACACACACGAGGGTACGGGGACACGCACGAGGGGCACGGGGACACGCACGAGGGTACGGGGACACGCACGAGGGTACGGGGACACACACGAGGGGCACGGGGACACACACGAGGGTACGGGGACACGCACGAGGGTACGGGGACACGCACGAGGGTACGGGGACACACACGAGGGTACGGGGACACACACGAGGGTACGGGGACACGCACGAGGGTACGGGGACACACACGAGGGTACAGGGACACACACGAGGGTACGGGGACACGCACGAGGGTACGGGGACACGCACGAGGGTACAGGGACACGCACGAGGGTACAGGGACACACACGAGGTTACGGGGACACACACGAGGGTACGGGGACACGCACGAGGGTACAGGGACACACACGAGGGTACGGGGACACGCACGAGGGTACGGGGACACGCACGAGGGGCACAGGGACACACACGAGGGGCACGGGGACACGCACGAGGGTACGGGGACACGCACGAGGGTACGGGGACATGCACGAGGGGCACAGGGACACGCACGAGGGTACGGGGACACACACGAGGGGCACAGGGACACGCACGAGGGTACGGGGACACGCACGAGGGGCACGGGGACATGCACGAGGGGCACAGGGACACGCACGAGGGTACGGGGACACGCACGAGGGGCACGGGGACACGCACGAGGGTACGGGGACACGCACGAGGGGCACAGGGACACACACGAGGGTACGGGGACACGCACGAGGGGCACAGGGACACACACGAGGGGCACAGGGACACGCACGAGGGTACGGGGACACGCACGAGGGGCACAGGGACACACACGAGGGTACGGGGACACGCACGAGGGTACGGGGACACGCACGAGGGGCACGGGGACATGCACGAGGGGCACAGGGACACGCACGAGGGTACGGGGACACACACGAGGGGCACAGGGACACACACGAGGGTACAGGGACACGCACGAGGGTACGGGGACACACACGAGGGGCACAGGGACACACACGAGGGGCACAGGGACACACACGAGGGTATGGGGACACACACGAGGGGCACAGGGACACACACGAGGGTACGGGGACACACACGAGGGGCACAGGGACACACACGAGGGTATGGGGACACGCACGAGGGGCACAGGGACACACACGAGGGTACGGGGACACGCACGAGGGTACGGGGACACGCACGAGGGTACGGGGACACACACGAGGGGCACAGGGACACACACGAGGGTACGGGGACACGCACGAGGGTACGGGGACACGCACGAGGGGCACGGGGACATGCACGAGGGGCACAGGGACACGCACGAGGGTACGGGGACACACACGAGGGGCACAGGGACACGCACGAGGGTACGGGGACACACACGAGGGCACGGGGACACGCACGAGGGTACGGGGACACGCACGAGGGGCACGGGGACACGCACGAGGGGCACAGGGACACACACGAGGGGCACAGGGACACACACGAGGGTACGGGGACACGCACGAGGGGCACAGGGACACACACGAGGGGCACAGGGACACGCACGAGGGTACGGGGACACGCACGAGGGGCACAGGGACACACACGAGGGGCACAGGGACACACACGAGGGTACGGGGACACGCACGAGGGTACGGGGACACGCACGAGGGTACGGGGACACACACGAGGGGCACAGGGACACACACGAGGGTACGGGGACACGCACGAGGGTATGGGGACACGCACGAGGGGCACAGGGACACACACGAGGGGCACAGGGACACACACGAGGGGCACAGGGACACACACGAGGGGCACAGGGACACGCACGAGGGTACGGGGACACGCACGAGGGGCACAGGGACACACACGAGGGGCACAGGGACACGCACGAGGGTACGGGGACACGCACGAGGGGCACAGGGACACACACGAGGGTCCCAGGGACATGCATTGAGGCGCGGGTCACGCACGAGGGCACGGGGACAGGGCGCGGGGCACGGGGCCACGCACGAGGGCACGGGGACAGGGCGCGGGGCACGGGGCCACGCACGAGGGGCACGGGGCCGTGCACGTGCAGGCCGGCAGCCCCGTGCCCGCCCGGGAGCCCGTGTTTGCACACCAGGTGCTGCCGCAGCTCTGTCACCCCACGGCCCACGTGCGAGGGCCGGGCCCGTTGTGCAACACCCGCCGGCGGTGGCCAGTGCCCCGGGGAGCCGGTGCCGCGACAGCCCCCGCGCCGGGCGCTGGTGGGCACCCACCTGCCTCCTCCTCCTCCTCCTCGCTGCCCACCCCAGTGTGGGGGGCGTGGGGCCACCGGGCCGGCTGGCACTGGGGTACGCCCCGTTGGGCACCCCGAAGTGCAGGGTGGGCACGGGGACACGCGCCAGGGCACGGGGACACGCACGGGGACACGGGGCCATGCATGGGGACACGGGACTGTGCGTGGGGACACGGGGCCGAGCGTGGGGACACGGGGCTGTGCGTGGGGACACGGGGCTGAGCGTGGGGACACGGGGCCGTGCGTGGGGACACGGGACTGTGTGTGGGGACACGGGGCCGTGCGTGGGGACACGGGGCCGTGCGTGGGGACACGGGACTGTGTGTGGGGACACGGGGCCGAGCGTGGGGACACGGGGCCGTGCGTGGGGACACGGGGCCATGCGTGGGGACACGGGACCGTGCGTGGGGACACGGGGCCGAGCGTGGGGACACGGGGCCATGCGTGGGGACACGGGGCCGTGCGTGGGGACACGGGGCCGTGCGTGGGGACACGGGACTGTGTGTGGGGACACGGGGCCGTGCGTGGGGACACGGGGCTGAGCGTGGGGACACGGGGCCGTGCGTGGGGACACGGGGCCATGCGTGGGGACACGGGACTGTGCGTGGGGACACGGGGCCGTGCGTGGGGACACGGGGCCGTGCGTGGGGACACGGGACTGTGCGTGGGGACACGGGGCTGAGCGTGGGGACACGGGGCCAAGCGTGGGGACACGGGACTCTGCGTGGGGACATGGGACTGTGCGTGGGGACACGGGGCCGTGCGTGGGGACACGGGACTGTGCGTGGGGACACGGGGCCGTGCGTGGGGACACGGGGCTGTGCGTGGGGACACGGGGCCGTGCGTGGGGACACGGGGCTGAGCGTGGGGACACGGGACTGTGCGTGGGGACATGGGGCCGTGCGTGGGGCCGGTGGCCGCGGCCGAGGCGTGGCCCCACCACGGGACACGACGGCTTGTGCAACCGCCCCGGCCGGCGTATAAATAGCGGCGGGCGGCCGAGGGTGGACACGGCAGCGCGGGCGGCACCGCCATGGAGCTGAGCGGGACCGTCACCTTCCTCCTGCTGCTCGCCCTCCTCCTCTTCCTCGCCTCGCGACGGGGGCGACGGGCCCTGCTGCCCCCCGGCCCCCCGGCGCTGCCCCTCGTGGGTAACCTCCTGCAGATCTCGCCCTCCCACACCCTCCAGTCCCTGCTGAAGGTGAGCGGGTGGGTGGGTGGGTGGGTTGGGGACCCTCGGCGTCACCCCCCCCATCATCGTGTCCCCCGCCCCCAGCTGAGCCAGACCTACGGCCCCGTGTTCACCGTGTACCTGGGCTCGCGGCGCGTGGTGGTGCTGCGGGGGCACGAGGCGGTGCGGGAGGCGCTGGTGGAGAACGGCGACGCCTTCGCGGGCCGGGGGCGCATGCCGACGGTGGAGGAGACCTTCCGCGGGCACGGTGAGGGGTGCTGAGCCGGTGGGTGCTCGCCCCCCTGCCCCGAGGGGTGCTCATCCCCCTTACACTGGGGGTGCTCATCCCCCTGCCCCGAGGGGTGCTCATCCCCCTGCCCCGAGGGGTGCTCAGCCCCCTGCCCCGAGGGGTGCTCACCCCCCTTACACCGAGGGGTGCTCACCCCCCTTACACCGAGGGGTGCTCAGCCCCCTGCCCCGAGGGGTGCTCACCCCCCCTTACACTGGGGGTGCTCATCCCCCTGCCCCGAGGGGTGCTCACCCCCCTTACACCGAGGGGTGCTCAGCCCCCTGCCCCGAGGGGTGCTCACCCCCCTTACACCGAGGGGTGCTCAGCCCCCTGCCCCGAGGGGTGCTCACCCCCCTTACACCGAGGGGTGCTCAGCCCCCTGCCCCGAGGGGTGCTCACCCCCCTTACACCGAGGGGTGCTCAGCCCCCTGCCCCGAGGGGTGCTCATCCCCCTTACACCGAGGGGTGCTCAGCCCCCTTACACCATGGGGTGCCCTGCCACCTTGCTGGGGTCTTCCCCCTCCCCTGCTGGGTGTCCCCTCCCCAACGGGGCGCTCCCCCCTCCCCTGCTGGGTGCCCCCTCCCCACGGGGTGCTCCCCCATCCCCTGCTGGGTGCCCCCTCCCCACGGGGTGCTCCCCCCTCCCCTGCTGGGTGCCCCCTCCCCACAGGGTGCTCCCTCATCCCCTGCTGGGTGCCCCCTCCCCATGGGGTGCTCCCCCCTCCCCTGCTGGGTGCCCCCTCCCCACAGGGTGCTCCCTCATCCCCTGCTGGGTGCCCCCTCCCCACGGGGTGCTCCCCCCTCCCCTGCTGGGTGCCCCCTCCCCACGGGGCGCTCCCCCCTCCCCTGCTGGGTGCCCCCTCCCCACAGGGTGCTCCCTCATCCCCTGCTGGGTGCCCCCTCCCCACGGGGTGCTCCCCCATCCCCTGCTGGGTGCCCCCTCCCCACGGGGTGCTCCCCCCTCCCCTGCTGGGTGCCCCCTCCCCACAGGGTGCTCCCTCATCCCCTGCTGGGTGCCCCCTCCCCACGGGGTGCTCCCTCATCCCCTGCTGGGTGCCCCCTCCCCACGGGGTGCTCCCTCATCCCCTGCTGGGTGCCCCCTTCCCATGGGGTGCTCCCCCCTCCCCTGATGGGTGCCCCCTCCCCACAGGGTGCTCCCTCATCCCCTGCTGGGTGCCCCCTCCCCATGGGGTGCTCCCTCATCCCCTGCTGGGTGCCCCCTTCCCATGGGGTGCTCCCCCCTCCCCTGATGGGTGCCCCCTCCCCACAGGGTGCTCCCTCATCCCCTGCTGGGTGCCCCCTCCCCATGGGGTGCTCCCTCATCCCCTGCTGGGTGCCCCCTCCCCACGGGGCGCTCCCCCCTCCCCTGATGGGTGCCCCCTCCCCATGGGGTGCTCCCTCATCCCCTGCTGGGTGCCCCCTTCCCACGGGGTGCTCCCCCCTCCCCTGATGGGTGCCCCCTCCCCACAGGGTGCTCCCTCATCCCCTGATGGGTGCCCCCTCCCCACAGGGTGCTCCCCCCTCCCCTGATGGGTGCCCCCTCCCCATGGGGTGCTCCCTCATCCCCTGATGGGTGCCCCCTCCCCACGGGGCACTCCCCATCCCACCACGGGGTGCTCCCTCATCCCCTGCTGGGTGCCCCCTCCCCATGGGGTGCTCACCCCTTCACCCCCCACCCAGGGGTGGTCTTCTCCAACGGGGAGCGCTGGCGCCAGCTGCGCCGCTTCTCCCTGACGGTGCTGCGGGATTTTGGGATGGGTCGGAAAAGCATCGAGGGCCGGATCCAGGAGGAAGCCCAGATCCTGCTGCAGGAGCTGCGCAGCACCCAAGGTACCGGGGCGGGGCGGGGGGGGGTAACTCCGCATCCCCCCACCCTTGGGTGCTGACAACCCCCCCCACCCCCCCACCCAGGGCAGCCTTTCGACCCCACGTACCTGTTGAGCTGCGCCGTCTCCAACATCATCTGCTCCATCGTCTTCGGGAATCGCTTCGATTACCGGGATAAGGAATTCCTGGAGCTGCTCCAGATGATGAACGACAGCTTTCGGGAGCTCAGCACCCCCTGGTCGCAGGTGGGGCTGGGTGGGGGGGTGCGATGGGTGGGGGGGGGTGCAGGGGGGGTCTGACACCGCCGTTGAACCCACACCCACCCCCCCACCTCGCCCGCAGTTTTATGAGATGGCCGAGACCTTCCTCAAGTACTTCCCGGGCCCCCACACCAGGATCCCGCGGCTGCTGGCGAGGATGAGGAGCTTCATCGCCCGGCGGGTGCGGAGGAACGCCGAGACCCTGGAACCCGGGCTCCCGCGGGACTTCATCGACTGCTTCCTGCTCCAGATGGAGAAGGTGGGGGGGGCCCTGCACCCCAGGGTGCTCCCGGGCACCCCAGCGCCCTTGTGCCCACCCTGGGGTGCTCCTGTGCACCCCGGCTCCCTTGTGCCCACCCTGGGGTGCTCCCTTGTGCCCACCCTGGGGTGCTCCCTTGGGCCCACCCTGGGGTGCTCCTGTGCACCCCGGCGCCCTTGTGCCCACCCTGGGGTGCTCCCTTGGGCCCACCCTGGGGTGCTCCTGTGCACCCAGCCTGCTTGTGCACACCTGGGGGGGATGCTCCCGTGCACCCTGGTGCCCTTGTGCCCACCCTGGGGTGCTCCCCAGCACCCAGCCTGCTTGTGCACACCCTTGGGTGATCCCTTGCACCCTGGCTTGCTTGCACACAACCCTGGGGTGCTCCTGTGCACCCAGCTTGCTTGTGCACCCTGGGGTGATCCCATGCACCCCAGCTCCCTTGAGCACAACCCCGGGGTGTTCCCGTGCACCCTGGCCTGCTTGGGCACACCCCAGGGCTCTCCGTGCACCCAGCTTGTTTGCACACCCTGGGGTGCTCTCATGCACCCTGGCCTGCTTGGGCACACCCCGGGGTGCTCCCGTGCACCCAGTTGTTTGCACACCCTGGGGTGCTCCTGTGCACCCAGTTGTTTGCACACCCCAGGGCTCTCCGTGCACCCAGTTGTTTGCACACCCTGGGGTGCTCCCATGCACCCTGGCCTGCTTGGGCACACCCTGGGGTGCTCCCGTGCACCCTGGCCTACTTGGGCACACCCCGGGGTGCTCCCTTGTGCCCACCCTGGGGTGCTCCCTTGGGCCCACCCTGGGGTGCTCCTGTGCACCCAGTTGTTTGCACACCCCAGGGCTCTCCGTGCACCCAGTTGTTTGCACACCCTGGGGTGCTCCCATGCACCCTGGCCTGCTTGGGCACACCCTGGGGTGCTCCTGTGCACCCAGTTGTTTGCACACCCCAGGGCTCTCCGTGCACCCAGTTGTTTGCACACCCCAGGGCTCTCCGTGCACCCAGTTGTTGCGCACCCTGGGGTGCCGCCCCGCCTGCCCCAGCTCACTTGCACGCGCGCGTGTGCGTGTGTCACCCCGTCCCCAGGAGAAGGACAACCCCTCGTCCGAGTTCAACATGGAGAACCTGGAGCTGACCACGCTCAACCTCTTCTTCGCTGGCACCGAGACCGTCAGCTCCACACTGCGGTACGGCTTCCTCATGCTGATGAAGCACCCCGCCGTGCAAGGTAAGTGGGGTGCACCCCTGCCCCGCCCCCACCACGGCCACCCCTGCCCCGGCCCCCCACCCCGGCACTGAGCGGGACCCCCACCCGCTGCAGAGAAGGTGTACGAGGAGATCGAGCGGGTGATCGGCTGCGACCGGCCCCCCAACATCGAGGACCGGAGCCAGATGCCGTACACGGACGCCGTCATCCATGAGATCCAGCGTTGCAGCGACCTCATCCCCATGAACGTCCCCCACCTCGTCACCCGGGACACCTTCTTCCGTGGCTACCTCATCCCCAAGGTGCCAGCGGGGTTTGGGGATGCTATCCCTGTGCACGCTGCTGCCTTTGCACTGCTCCGTGCATGCGTCCCTGAGCACACTGCTCCATGCAACGCTGCTCCATGCAACGCTGCTCCATTTGCACTGCTCCGTGCATGCTTTCCCGTGCATGCTTCCCTGCCCCACCACTGACGCCCCCCCACGGCCCCCCAGGACACCGAGGTGTACCCCCTGCTCAGCTCCGTCCTGCACGACCCCTCCGCCTACAAACACCCCGAAACCTTCGACCCCACAAACTTCCTGGACGAAAACGGCTGCTTCAAGAGGAACGAGGCCTTCGTCCCCTTCTCCTCAGGTACCGCCGCTGCAGGGGGGCGGGGGGGGTCCCCCAGACCCCCGGGGGGTCCCCCACCCTCCCGCTGACCCCCCCCCCACCCTTGCAGGGAGGCGGGTGTGCCTGGGGGAGGCCTTGGCGAGGATGGAGCTCTTCCTCTTCCTCACCACCATCCTACAGAGCTTTCGGCTGCAGCCGCTGGTGCCGCCGGCGCAGCTGCCCACGGCCCCGCTGGAGAGCGGCTTCGCCAACATCCCCCCCCTGTACCAGCTGCGCGTGGTGCCCCGCTGAGACCCGCCCCCCCGAAAGCGGGGACCCCCCCCCCCGGCACCGGGGACCCCTCCCCTGGCACCGGGACCCCCCTCCGCGGGGCGGGCGCCCACCCCATAAAGGCTCCAGGAAAAATGAATGGGTTGAGGCGTCACCCTCCGGGGGTGGGGGGTGGGTCGGGGTGGGGGTCCGGGACCCCCAACATCACCGCGGGGGGATGCAGGGTGTGGGGGGATGGTGCACGACCTGCCCGCCCCCCCCCCGCCCCCGTACCCCAGCCGAGCGTGCAAGGCCGTGCAAAGGCCCCCAGCTGAGTGTGCAAGGCCGTGCAAGGACCCCAGCCGAGCGTGGAGAGCCGTGCAAAGGCCCCCAGCTGAGTGTGCAAGGCCGTGCAAGGACCCCAGCCGAGCGTGGAGAGCCGTGCAAAGGCCCCCAGCTGAGTGTGCAAGGCCGTGCAAGGACCCCAGCCGAGCGTGGAGAGCCGTGCAAAGGCCCCCAGCTGAGTGTGCAAGGCCGTGCAAGGACCCCAGCCGAGCGTGGAGAGCCGTGCAAGGCCGTGCAAAGGCCCCCAGCTGAGTGTGCAAGGCCATGCAAAGGCCGTGCAAGGCTGTGCAAAGGCCCCAGCCGAGCATGAAGAGCCGTGCAAAGGCTGTGCAAGGCCCCTAAGCTGAGTGTGCAAGGCCATACAAAGGCCCCAGCCGAGCAGACACGGTGCAAAGCCATGCAAAAGCCCCAGCTAAGCATGCAAGGCTGTGCAAAGGCCCCCAGCTGAGCGTGCAAGGCTGTGCAGAGCCTCCAGCCGAGTGTGCAGAGCTGTGCAAGGCCGTGCAAAGGACGCAGCCGAGTGTGCAAGGCCACGCAAAGGCCACGGCCGAGCAGACACGGTGCAAAGGCGTGCAAAAGCCCCCAGCCAAGCGTGCAAGGCCATGCAAAGCCCGAGGGGCAGGATGCAGCATGAGGCTGCACAGAGGGGCTGCCAATGCCTTCAGCCTCCTCCTCCTCCTCCCCCCCCCCCCCCCCGGCTCTGCTTTGGGACTGAGGGCTCGGGGTCCCCCCAGGGGCGGGGGGCTGCGGGCAAAAGCAGGGGGACACGGGGTGCAAGGGGGGGGGACACACACACGCTTATTGATCACGCCGGGCGCTTAATTATTGACTATTAATCGCGGCGGGCGCTTCGCCCTCGCTTATCGATTGCTGATTAATCATTAAGTGTTTGCACAGCCCCGCCCCCAGGGCTGGGCCCGCGACCCCCCCCCCCCCCCCCAAAAAAAAAACTTCAAGGAATCCCCCAAAACCTTCAACCCGCCACCACTTTCTGGATGAAAAGGGGCCAGATGATGCTCAGCACCCCGCTCGCCTCGATGGATAGGACCCCCCCCTCACTATATAAGCCCCCCCCCCCCCCGCTATAAGACCCCCCCCCAATTAAATAACCCCAAAGGTTTTAGCAGGGCTGTGGTCCCCGGGGGGGCTCAGGCACCCCAGACGCCCCAGGACGGGCAGACAGAGGCCCCGGTGCCATTGCCCTGCGGCTGTTTGCCAACAGCACTGGGGGGGTGGGTGGGGGGTCGGGGGGGGTGGGGGGGTTAATGATCAACCCATGTTTCCCTGCCCACCACCCCCCCCCCCCCCAACCAGACATCACCCATTGGATGTGGAAAGGGGGGGATTTGGGGTGTCCCCCACCCCCCCCGACTTGTGGGGGAGGGGGGGCAGAGGGGAGCACCCAAGGGTGACAGAGGAGGTGGCACGCGGCCCCCAGCCCCAATATCATGGCACAAAAAGGCTGCACTTGGGGGGGAGGGGGGGAAGGGGGGCCCAAACCCACCCCCGCACCCCAACAGCACCTGGGGGGGGGGAATTTGGGGCGCACGGACCCCATCGCAGCCCCCCCCCCCCCCCAAAACAGGCAGCAGAGCCGCGCACTGGAAAACATTAATACTTTATGTACGAGAATCACATTTTCACAGCCTGGAGAAGACGGAAACTTGCTTTTTTGTGTTTTTTTTTTTTTATCTTTTCCAGAGAAAAAAAACCAAACCCACCAGGGACGCAGCCCCGGCCCCCCCCGCCCCCCCCAGGCCCCCCAACCCTGGCAAGTGCAATAAATAACACGAAGAAAGCAGAAAGAAACACGCCCCCCCCCGCCCCGGAGCCTGGGGTGGGGGGCGGGGAGTGGGCTGGGGGCGGACGGAGCTGAAGGGAGACGCTGTCCCCAAAGTGGGGGGGTGGGGAGGGGGGGGGAAGGGGGGGTCAGAGCCCCTGTAGGGGCCTGGGGACCCTCCCCTGAATCAGTCAACCCCCCCCCCTCCATGGGTTTCTCCTCGCTGGGAGGCGGGGGGGGGGGGGTTAGGGACAGGCAAGCAGCTCCCAGCACAGGCAAGTGAAGACCCCCCCCCCCCATATGACGGCGGAGGGTCTGATGACATCATTTCCCCACCCCCACCCTAAAAACCCCCACCTTTTCTCTCAAGGGGTGGGGGTCAGAAATGCAAAACGGAGACCACACATGGAAAAAAATAAAGGCAAAACCCAGGGGGGGCTGGGCTGGGACACCCCCCCCCCCCAAAATCTCCCCAGCCCCGCAGCGCTTGGGGACGAGGGCCCCCCACTTCTCATGCCACGCTGCGGGGGGACCATCCCCTCCCCCAGGGCGAGGCAAGGACCCCCCCTCCCCCCTTCATTCAGGCACCCCCAACCCCCCCACCCCTGAAATGCTGCCAGTAGCATCTCAGAGGAGGGTTTTTGGGGTTATTTCTTGGTTTTTGTTTTTTTTTCTTTGAAAGAAACCCAACCTGCGCGGGGTGGGGAGGGGGGAGACACACAAGAAGCCACGGCGGCCGTCGGGGGGGTGGGGGAGGACACGAGCAGCGGGCGAGGAGTGTTTGACAGAAGCCACCTCGGTCAAATACAATCAAAACAAGGCGTTTGCCACAGAGGTAAACTTGAGAGTCCCCCGGGGCTTCTCGGATGGGGAGGGGGCGGATGAAGGGGTGGGGGGGAGCTCCTGGGGAAGAGGGGAAGGGGTGGCGGGGGGGGGGGCTTGGCGAGCGAGGCACGTGGTCCTGGCGACAGGCGAGGAAAAATTGAAATAAAAAAAGGAGAGAAAGAGGTTTTTAGCGGGGCAGGGGGGGGAGCGATCCGAGGCCGCCTCCCCGGCGCTGAGCTGGGTGGGGGTCTCACCTTGGGCGCAGGAACTCAGCAACTGCACTGCTGGCGGCTCTGCGCCTGGGCCCCCCGGGGCTGCCGCAGCTGGCGGAGCGAGGCGTCGCCGTACTGGATCCCTGAGCCCATCCTCTCCGGGTCAAGTTCGCCTGCGGGGACGGGAAAAGCCCGGGGAAGGGGGGAAAAGCTCCGTTGGGATGCAATAACCTCTGCCCAGGATCCCGAATCTCCGTCCCCGGGACCCCAAACCCCTGCCCAGGATCCCAAACTTCCATCCCTGGGACCCCAAACCCCCACCAAGGATCCAAAACTTCCGTCCCCGGGACCCCAAACCCCTGCCAAGGATCCCAAACTTCCATCCCCGGGACCCCAAACCCCTGCCAAGGACCCAAACCTCCCCATTTCAGGGACCCAAAACCCTCCCCCCCACCGACCCCGGCATCCCAAACCCCCATCCCCAGGAGTCAAAACCCCACCAGGATCCCAAACCCCTGCCAAGGATCCAAAATTTCCATCCCCTGGGATCCCAAATTCCCTGGTATCCCAGACCTCCGACCTCAGGATCCCAAACCCCCACCAATGGCCCCAAACCCCCGCCATTTCAGGGCCCCAAACCCTCCCCCACCAACCCCGGCACCCCAAACCCCCTCCCCAGGACTCAAACCTCCACCTGGACCCCAAACCCCCGCCAAGGGCCCCAAACCCTCCCCCACCGACCCCGGCACCCCAAACCCCCATCCCCAGGACTCAAACCTCCACCTGGACCCCAAACCCCCGCCAAGGACCCCAAGCCCCCGCCAAGGACCCCAAGCCCCCGCCGTTTCAGGGACCCAAACCCTCCCCCACCGACCCCAGCACCCCAAACTCCCATCCCCAGGACTCAAACCTCCACCTGGACCCCAAACCCCCGCCAAGGGCCCCAAGCCCCCGCCGTTTCAGGGACCCAAACCCCTCCCCCACCGACCCCAGCACCCCAAGCCCCCCTCCCCACCCCAGCGAAGCCGCATCACCGCCGCCGTACCCGACTCGATTTTGTTCAGTATGGTCCTCGCGCATTTCAAGAAGGCTTCCTCCACGTTCTCCCCCGTCAGGGCGCTGGTCTCCAGGAACATGAGCTCTGGCGAGCACCAAGGGCTCGTCACCCTCCGCCGCCGCGAGCCCCGGGACGGCGGCGGGAGCCGCCGCGTCCCCCCGCACCCCCTCACCGTTCTCTTGGGCGAAGCGCGAAGCCTCCAGGAACGTCACCTCCCGGTCGGCGTCTAAGTCTTTCTTGTTCCCGCAGAGGATGATGACGATGTTGGGGCTGGCGAGGGTGGCGGGCGTCCGTCAGCCAGTTGGTCAGAGCGTTGTAGGTCTCCCGGCTGGATGGGGAGGAAGAGGAGGGTGCGGGGATGTTGCTGAGCCCTGATTTTCCTCGGTATTGAGGAATTTTGTGGGGGGGAAGGGAGGGGTGCGGATGCTGCCACCCACCTGGTGATGTCGTACACGAGGAGCGCGCCGGCAGCGCCCCGGTAGTAGCTTCTAGTCACCGACCTGAGCGGGGAGGAAGAGCGGGGCGGAAGAGGGTTAGAGCAGAGGGAACTCCCCCTCCATCCCCGGACTCTCGGGGTTTGGGGGGGGCTGGGGGCTCCCAGCGCTGCCAGGGAGGCGGGAGGAGCCCTGCAGCCGAGCCTGGCGGGGATAGGACTGGGCTTAAACCGGCGTCTTTTAATTTAGGAGCCTCGCCTCAGGCAAAGGAGCCGGTATTTATTTCGCCCCCGGTTCGCCGAGGGGGTTAAGCTTGGCTTTACAAAGGGACCTGGGTAAGCGGGACCCCCAGGGCGAGGCGATTCCACGCGGTCCCGTCCCGACACCCCCTAAAGATGAGCTGCCGGCGGGGCCCAGGGGGGCGACGGCTCGTGCCTGGGAGCAGCGGGGCCGGGGCAGCCGTCACCCCCCGCCCAGACCCCGCACCTCGAACTCTGTGGGCGGTTTTGGACCCCCCCCGAGAAGGGTTTTGAGGGGGTGAAGGGTCTG